>NC_137735.1:84436820-86836820 GCF_963264785.1 Psittacula echo | reverse complement strand
TGGTCTTAACAGTTAGTTTAATTATTTCTTTTAAAAATCAATAGAATTATCATATGAGAAAGTTTTCTGCAGTTTCATGTTATTGATTATGTGTCATATTTTAAATAATGTGAAGGAGAAAAAGTACATTTCTAGACAGAATCTTCATTATGATGAAGAGAGCAAGGCTGAGGTTACCTGCTCTTGTGCTACCCAAATTACTGCTGTGGAAATTTAGTAATTACTCCCAGGAGAATTACCATAAAGCAAAAAGAGTTAGGGTTAAATTTAGACAAAAATCTATACAAGATAAGTGACAAAAAAGCTTTAATAATGATGAGATGCTTAATACTTTACGTAATTGGATAACAAAACTCTACACTGCAATAAATTGACATTTTTTATTTCTTTTGAGCTGAGTTGTCCCAAATCCCATCTAGGCATCTCTTCATTAGCATGGAGATCTAAACTGCATTGAAGTTTATAATTTTCTGGGGTCATTACAGCATCTCTCTTAAATGTGCTCCCTACACGTGTGTTCAGCCTCCATTTGATTAAAAATCATCATTTGGATACTGTCACAGTGCTGGCTCTAGGAGTGGATCTGACTTAGAAAATTCACTGTATTTCAGAAGTGTAACATTAAGTTATGTTTTAAAGCAGAATTATAATTGAGATGGACAGCGAAGCATGGTGAGCTCCATGGTGCTCAATTTCTCCTTTCAGCTACTTTCTCCTTCTCAGAGTTTTGTCTTGCTGTCTTAACTGGCTGCCAGCCGCAACCCTTCCTCACTAGCAGCAAGTGGAGCAACGAACCCTTCTCTTCCTGAGACAAGCTATGGTGCCTCAGCCCAGCCGGTTGTTTCTCTGAAACACCACCTGATATCTGGCTAACCAGAACCAGACTCTTCAGAAGATGGGCAGAAAGGAGCAAGGAAGAATTTCCAGGTCCTCCATGTGTGTCACCTTCTCTTGCTGACTCATACCACATATGCCATTTGAACTACCATGACAGTTATCTATTAACAATGGCAAAGAAAAAGAAAATGTTTCCTGTCTGTGTAAGTCCGATGTTGAGATTTTCGAGCAAATGAGAAGTTAACAAGAAAGCCGGTTGTACGCCCAGGAGTGAGAATGGCTGCTGTAGCCTTCAACCTGTTCCTCCTCCTTGGATGCTGGGAAAACAAGAAGCACTGCAAGGGGCCATGTGCAGTGTCAATTTGGGAGCTTCTTGCAAATGCTGGTTTCCAGCATGGTGGTGTTGGTCAAAACTGACAATAGTTGAAGCTCTGTTGGTTTTCTCCTCTCAAGACCATGAGCCTGTGGCTTTTTAAAGGATTTCATGGTTCTGGCAGTAGAAGTTGGGACAACTCAGCCTGTGATTCAGTCATCAACTGAAAGTTTGCAGTCCAGCAAAAACTGGTTGAAATGCAGTATTTCCTAGGGAAATTGGCTCGCTGTGTGTTTTGTTAGTAAATCAGGTGAATATGAAAAATAGCATGTGAGAGGGAGACAAGCTCAGGTTCTTTTTATTCCCAGGCAGAACAAGACTTCTGCCTCAACATGCACTTTTGGGAGATTAATGCAAAATGGGATTAGGTCACTGATCCAAATTGAGATTAAGCACTGTATTGTACTGTACTGTAAGTACTCTTGTACCAGGAAATATTTAGCAGATGCCAGATAATCTCTTAACATGTGAATCTTTTACTCAGAGAAGTAATGCTAAAGTTTGGGGATAATATACTTTGCTTTTCGAGTCTAGTGTGCACATAAAGTGTGACATTTCGCATCAGTTTTGCCTATGGGAGCTACAACCAATACCTCTGTAATAAATATTACATCTCAGTTGTGTACAGGTAGCAAACATTGTAGTCATTCAGAGAAAGTGCAGCTGTTAATGGCATAAAAGGGGCTGGGGTTTAAGCTCTCTCAGTGCAGGTCTCATTCCAGGCTACAAAACCTGGTGTTCCTTACTGCCTATGAGCAACCTTTCTTGCCTCCACTTGGCAGACTGATCATTACTATCAAGCGGCCTCTGTCAAGTTCATCGTTTGTGTAGGCATTTCCGTGCTGTTGTCCTAATGTGCCATCAGGATTCCATTTTGATCTGGTAACCGCTTAACATGTTTAACCTTGCTTCTTGGATAGACAAGGTTTGATATGGCATCAGGGATTCAAAGAGTTCCTATCATGGGATTGAAACTGCTGCAGAGCCAGGTCTGGCTGACTCCTTGCACACTGTGCATATGCTCCCTCAGCCTAGTTGCACGTCTGCTTGTTTTCAGAGGGGCAGGGAGACATGGCTCAGGAATCTGCAGTCCTCATCACCATGCAGCTGCCCCTGTCACGGAGGCCTTCAGTCTCCGACTGTTCTTTTGACTGTTCCCCCTCCAGACTTGTACCAGAGTGCAGCTGAAACAGCCGTAGCCTCGAGTGTGCTCGTTGTAATGACTTTTTTGTCTGAGTCCATAACTTGCTGCTGAGGCTTCTGTGATGTGTTGCAGCTATCTGGTATGTATATTGCTTTCTAATTTAGACTTTACCCTGTTCTTTTTTTCCAGATGAGCTTTTTGACAGCTATATGGGTGTTACTGTGGTGACTGTAACCAGACAAAAACATACAGTTTGTATAGAGATAGTTTTACATTTGTGGACTTGGTTATGATTAAGAGATTTTTAAAGGCATGCTGTATTTTTTCCCTTTCATTGCAGAACAGAGAGAGGTTTCTCATGAGCTTTCAGTTGCACACTATAAAGTGGAAAAGTATGATTCATCTTCAAAAGCATGTGTTTATTGGTGTATATGTATACAAACACAGACGTATTATGCAAACAAATGTGACTTTTAGCTAGTTTGAGATTTAGAAGACATTTCTCCAAGCTTAGTTATGATTGTTTAGATACTTTTAATTTCTTTATGCTTTATTTGATTTCTTGTTTATCTCAGAATTTTCAGGGTTTATAATTCTTGGGTTTTGAATAATAGGAATATCTCTGTAATATATTTTACTGTAAATCACTGCTTTGCAGCCTTAACATTTCCTCCATCTTCAGGGTTTTTTTTTCAGTCTTATAATGTCATTTCCCTGCAGTATGAGGTTTTTGAGAAGACAGCATTCTGTGATTCTCACCTGAGTGCCTTTCCAAAAAAAGGTGAGAATGTGCTATCTGAAAGATGTGATTATTACCCTTAAAATTCACAGTTGTAACTACATAAGTTTTGAACCCAAATGTATCATTCTAACTTAGGTTCTTAGGGAAATAAAACAGAAAAGTGTAGCAATTAATGAAAAAGAGGATTGTAGTGCAAAACTAAATTCCTAATATACTGATAACTGCAAATTAATCTCAGCCATTAGATATGAGAGCTATTTTCCTCTGGTGTGCAACTCTCTCTGAAATTCTAGTGAATGTTAATAATAAATTAGAAGACTGATAAGCTGTTTCTCTAAGCTCATTTAAGACAAGAAATGAACTAAATGCCACCTTTCTTAAGGAAACCATTTTTAATGAGTCACAAGGTAGTAGAAGACTGAGTTGAAAATCCTCTAGAATGTTGCATATCTTTGCTTAACAGTGACTGAATGAGAGGGTACGAGGCACCCTTTGATCAAATAGTTTGAGCGCCTTCCTATTACAACCACTGTATTTTACCTCCTCAATTTAGTGCTGAGCCTGGTAGCTTGTGTGTGACAGCAGCAGACCCTCAGTAAGGCGTCAAGCCTTGATCTGAAGGATGGGGGATGGAGAAGGATGAAGTGGAGAATTGTTTCTTAACACCCCATCATTAAAAATCTACACACCTCTTTTTGCCTGCCTCCTGCCTCCCAACAAGCATAGGGAGAATAAGAAGCAACTTTACCTTTAATGAGGAGTTTGGATATCTGCTCTGGGTACAGTTTAGCCTTGACCATGGAACTGTGACTGTACTACTGTAAAAATATCTACAACTCTGAACTGCATGTCCTCATGGAGTTGCATTTTTCAGAGTCCCCAGAGCTACACAGCAGTTTAGCAAGGGAAACAAACCTATAAGGACAAAGAACGAGAAAGGAAAGGAAGAAAATAAGCAGCGGAGAGACATACATGTTGCATGACACTCCTCTGGCAGAAAAGATCTTAGACACATACATGCACATGAAAGAAGATCATGTCTTCCAGTAAATAGTGTCATCCTCTTTTCATTCAGTTTTTTCCCTGGTACTTAACATAATCTTTGTGCATTTAAAAAATTAAATGTAAGGTTGTGGAAGGGGGCTGCAAAGTGACTCCTCTGGACTTGGATCCATACTGCCCCAGGGCTTCCCCCTGTTCTTGCCATCATGTTTGTTCCCATAAAACAAGAAATTGTACAGGATATGAGCATAGTCCAGATATTATCTAAGTCTTCCAGCTGCTCCCTGATTCACGCACCTGGCTTTGGACTATTTGTGCCAATACAAAGTGAAAGACAAAATCCACATCCTGAAGAGTGGGAGAGTAGCAATTCTGTGAGTCAATGTTGCTTGTTAGGTTACATTCTGGACTTAGGATCGGGTGTTTCAGTTTCAAGCCTGGTCTTGAAACTGTGCTCTGTTACATTTGATCACTTTAACCTCCTCGGTAGCGGTAGCAAAGCTCTTCCCTTGAAATCCTCAGTGTCTTTTGTTCTTGCTTCTCATTTGAAATCTGACAGGCTTGATACAAATTGCATGTACCTCCAACTCTTTCCCAGCCCACTTTGTAAATTTGTATTGATCTAGCTCTAATATATCTACTAGGTAACAAACTTACTGTGGCAGGAGACTTCTTCATCCTGTCAGCTGATGTTTTCAGGACAACATTTCCATTGGAAAGCTTGCTCCAGATTACATGCTGAAAAATGTGAATGACACTCAGTGGAGTTAAAAGGAGGGGTGACCTTTTACAGTGTCCATAACCCAGATTTGCTCTGAAAGAAGTTTGGAGAAGTCTGGAGGAGACTGACCTAGGCAGCCTGTCCCAACCCCAAACACTGACTGGAATGGTTTCTCTTTGAGAGCTTTATTCCACACTTGGGGGAGAAAGGGTATGAGCTTGTGTACACCCACTGTGTGTTTTTCTACATGCTTCCTTTTCAGTTCAGACAGGGGGAAGCAGATATACTTCTACTTTCCTCTCTTCAGTAATTAATACAGGAGAAATGACTATGTCATGCAGCACTTGCAAATTGAGCACACAGTGATGGGCAGTCTATATTGCTTATTTTGAGTTCATTATACCCTCTTTCTTTTCAAGTCAGTCATATTATGCATGATTTTGCACCCAGTCTGCCTCGATACATTTTGAATTGTGCTTTTCAGGATCTTACATTCAGTCTCTCAGAATCTTCATGTGCACAAATCACCCTTTCATTTTAGCTGCAGATAGCTGGACTGATGATAACATATCATCTGTTTCGGGAAGTTTCTAGAGGTCATCAGTGTCAAGGACCAACAATTTGCATTATCTCCTTTATTATGTGTATTAGGTTTTTCAAAATAATATTATTTAACTACCACTTGGCAACTAGAAGCATTCTTGACATTTATGCTTGTTGCAAACATTGTATCCTCTTCCCCAATTTTGAAATTGTTATATAAATAAGAAGACTAAAAATATTTCTTATTTTAAAAATCTGGGGAAGATGGAAATAGATTCTTTATTTTTTGGGTTTTCATTCAAGGAACACATTTATAAGAAAAATATAATATTTTTAAGTAGAAGATGAACTCTTGTAGAAAAGTTAATAATATTAATTTTGATTAATTTTGTATCTTTTTAATATACAAATGTTTTAGAGTATCGTATTCACAGCACCCAGCTGTAACATCTCCTAAGTAAATAGTTGAGATTAGACAGGTCTTGAAGTGGCACGTTCCAGCCTTGAACTGGAAGTATGATTTCTGTATGTTCTGCTACTGCTTATCATATCCTCATCTGATCTTCATAAAAAGGCCAGCTGAATTATTGCTGAGCCTATGGAAACATGAACAAGTGTTTTCCAGTGTTATCCCAGCAATGTTTTAGTTGTTAGGATAGGACTTCTACTCTCATGAATTCCAGTCTTGATGGAAGTGACTGGTGTTCTCTGTCACACTCTAATGAGTATTTGAACTGTTAAGTATGAACAGTGCATTTGAATTATGGAAAAAATTTCTCCTTTACTCAAAGGACCATTCTCCATGTAACTGCTGTTCTATTAGTTGGGTATAGTGAAACTGCAAGCTCTCTATGAGCTTTTGCATATGGGGCCAGAAAGAAACTTCCATTTTGTAAGAAAGTAAGTTCTTTTTTGCAAATCTGTATGACTTGCACTACATTAATGGCAGAAGCCACAATTCCCCTTTTAATTAAAATAATGTTATAATAAAAAGACACTTTCTCACTTATTCTGCAATTTTAAAATAAACTAGTGCAATGGTTTTAGCCTGATGCAGGTAATGTTCGTGGAGAAAAGCTTCATCCACTTATGACTTTGGCAGTTTCTATCTTCTTGGGAAAAGAGACATGAAAGGTTTGACTCCTGACTGCCTTCCAGAAGTTTGCTGTGCATCATAGTAAGTAAACACAGAATTGTTGCCTCTTTTTCACGTTCTTTCACTAGCTGTTCAGAGAATGAAATGTCCTCACACTGGAGTCAAAGCCAGAGCACACATATGCACGCTACCCTGTGCACCTCATCTTTCCCGTGTATTTTGAATAAAGCATGAATGTTCAAAATACACCAAATTCACAAGCATCTGTGAAAAAAATAAGTACTGTTGTTCACAGCCAGTCTAAAGGAGTTCTTCAGACCATGATGAGCAGTCCACTGCATAGCCATAAATGTTCACAGGATGGAAAAGAAATTGTACTACTTGTGTTCGTGTTGCCTGAACTTAAACTCAGAGGCAGTTTATACCAGGCAGGACAGGAAACTTGCTTTCATCTCAGAGAAGGGTATCCTTGAAAATCATATGAACACTTTGGTGACACACACCTGTGAATTAGGAACAGAGAACAAATTTTAACCTTGAGAGTTTGTGTACGTCTGTTATTCCTGCCCCTGAAAGTAGTTTGATTTTGTTGGGGTTTTTTTAATATAGTTTTGTATTTGCAGAGGGATGGTTTCTACAGAGTTCCCTGGTGCTAGTTACATCAGCATTTTATAGGCTGCTCATGTAAACTCTTGAGATTTCATGGCTCTGTCAGTATTAGCTTTTTAATATAACACAGTTCATATTGGCTTTTATTGCTGTTTAATTTAGGTTGGGTGAGGGTTTTTTTGTGGCTTTTCAACAGCAAGGAATGTGGCCTACGCTTGTTTGAAACTTTTCTTGTCTGTGTAAACCTGGTATTGATGTCCTTTTTAATTCTTGCATATTGTAACACTCTCTAAGACCTAAACTTGGCTATATTTCTCATGCAGATAATTACATAGCAAACCCAGATCTCCTATTACAGGTGGGAACCCAGAACTTTTAGATAGTAACTGGAAATCTCTCCTACCTTTGTACCATATTTTGGATGTTCCACAGATCCAGACATCCATAGCTGAATTGTCTAAATAAATCATTCTTAGCAAGTAGTGCACCTTATTCAAAGGACACGTGCAAATAATTCCCAGCCAAATGTTAGTTACTGGCTTTTGAGTTCACGTGCTTTTTGAAGTGATCCCAATATCACTTCTCGCTTTTGGGCACCTGAAATGGTTTAAAGCAACATGTGGTTTTTCACCCTCCTGTAAACAAAATGCGATTTCTAACTAGGGTGAAGGAAAATGTAAAAGTGTGTTTTATTTTGGTTATTCGTGTTTATAACAGCATCTTCACCCAACAGATAGAGAATTTTCTATCTAGAAAGGTCTTTCTTAATAGTTATCTAGATAAATTTGCATGGGCAACTCAGTTCAAGAAAAGCCTGTGTATATGATGCTGAGAGGAGCAAAGCTTATGTTTTCATGGGTCTTATGAGGAAAGGATGTTCTTTCTTGTGCATTAATGTGCTTCATCAGAATTCCTGGGAAGCTGTCCACCTATGCATAGTAAATATTTCACATACCAGTAAAGTGATTCCTCAGCAATTCAAGCAATCAGCACAAATGAGACTTAATTTATGGTGAATATCTGCACCTGTTAAACAGTGAAATAGGCTCCTGACATAAATGATCCTTTCATACTGTTATTTAGCTAAATTTTTTAAAAGGTCCTATCTTTACCAATTATAATCTTAAAAAGATCATAAGTTTTAAAACATATCCAGGCCTGAATTTTGAACTTTCATATTGAAGAGGCAATATATGTGGTTTTGAGCTAATATATTTTAGGGCTCAGATCAACACCATCAAGGGAAGGCATAAAATGTGCCTATTACCAAATTAGGCATTTGTTTTGTATATCTAATGATAAAATCAATACATGGTTCCATCAGAGGAGACATCCATCAGCTTCTGTCTTGCTAGCATACAATCAAGAGACTGAATTTGCAAGCTTTGATGGGAAGAAATGTTTCTCCATCTTTTGACAATCCATATTACCCTAATTCGGACAGCTTTTACACAGAGCTGCACCAGTTTACTCAAGCATTGCTTTCAATATCATTTCATTAAATCAATGCAAAAGGTTGTGTTGACCTTTTAAATATATATTTAAATCTGATCAGTGGAGCTTAAATCAATAAGGAACTGATTTTAAGCCAGCTTTTAAGGCAAATAAGTGTGTCCACACGGGGTTCCTCAGCTGTTCAACAAATTGATGTGAAATCCAATTTAAATTAAGCTGCTGCAAACAAACCACTATTGTGTTGTGCACGAGTCCCAAATGTGCCCTCCAAGTTCTATGAGAACTTTCTTCTTAACTTGAGCAGAAAACCTGAGGGAGATGTAGTTAATGGAGTGGAATCTGCTCATCTCTGTCAGGAAGGGAGAGGTGATTATAAACCATGGTAAGAAGTTTACAAACAAATATCCAAGGTTCAGCTGAAAGCTGCGTTTATAAACCTGTACACTGCCAAAAGATGGATGTTTCTTACTTTTCTCTCTGGACAGCTATAATTGCAGTGAAGAAGATAGGTGGCACTCACTAGTCTCTGGTAGGAGGAGGCCTCTATATCCCACAGGCTATAAGTTCAGAAGTGAGTTTAAAGGAAACTTCCTCTAGTTTATGTTTGCTAGGGATTGGGACACCTAAGATTTCCAACCTTCATCTTGCCTTCCCAACAGGTCTGGTGTTTTTACAGAGTAGATTATTCCTCTCTCCTGATGCCTCACCAGAGACTTTTGCAGGACTGCACAGGACCCCCTTTATATTCACAACCCATTAGTCTACAGGGGAGTTATAGAGACTTCTGCTCTTGCATCGAAGAAATGGGAGATGGAAAATAAACCATAATCCATATTAATTCATAATGCAAATAAGATGGAATGAAATGGTGTGGTGGGTTGACCCTGGCTGGATGTCAGGTGCCCACCAAAGCTGTTCTTTCACTCTCCCTCCTCAACTGGACAGAGGAGAGAAAATAGAACAAAAAGCTTATGATGCAAGATAAGGACAGAAGAGATCATTTACCAATTACCAAAAGTTGTCATGGGCAAAACAGACTCGACTAGGGGAAATTAGTTCAATTTATTTCCAATCAAATCAGAATAGGATAATGAGAAATAAACCCAAATCTTAAAAAAACTTTCCCTTCCACCTCCTTCTTCCCAGGCTTAACTTTACCTCCAGTTTTTTCTACCCCTTCCCTTCCATCAGTGCAGGGGGATGGGGAATGGTGGTTGTGGTCAGTTCACCACATCTCTGCTGCTCCTTCCTCCTCAGGGGAAGACTCCTCACACTCTTCCTCTGCTACAGTGTAGGGTCCCTCTCACAGGAGATGGTTCTCCACAAAGTTCTCCAATGTGAGTCCTTCCCACAGGCTGCAGTTCTTCATGAACTGCTGCAGCATGGGTCCCTTCCATGGGTACAGTCCTTCAGGAATAGACTGCTCCAGCGTGGGTCCCTTCCATGGGGTCACAAGTCCTGCCAGCAAACCTACTCCAGCATGGGCTCCTCTTTCTAAGAGGCCAGAGGTCCTACCAGGAGTCTGCTCCAGCGGGGGCTTCTCACAGGGTCACAGCCTCCTTTAGGCATCCCGCTGCTCCACCACAGACCTCCATGGACTGCATGGTCACAGCCTGCCTCACCATGGCCTTCACCATGGGCTGCAGGGGAATCTGCTCCAGTGCCTGGAGCACCTCGTCCCCTCCTTTTGCACTGACCTTGGTGTCTGCAGAACTGATTCTCTCAGCTGCAATTGCTCTGCACAGTAACTTTTCCCTCTTCTTAAATATGTTATCCCAGAGGCACTAACACCATTGCGCAGCCTTGGCCAGCACTGGTCCATCTTGGAGCTGGCTGACATTGGCTTTATTGGACACAGCGGAAGCTTCTGGCAGCTTCTCACAGAAGCCACCCCTGTAGCCCCCCCCCCCACCAAAACCTTGCCACACAAACCCAATACAAATGGGTATTTTTAAAAGGGAATGATTACCTGATAATTTCTACACACCAACAAAACAACAACCTGGGTGCTAATGATTGAGTTTAAAAATACAGTGAAATACAAACATACAATCATAGAAACATGCAATAGAACACACTGTGAGAGAAAGCAGGAATGAAATGAGTAAACAGAAGGGAATAGTAGGGTAAATTGAGGGAAATCTAGTTTAGCATAAGCAACTAAATTATTAATCAGGTAACATGGGAATTCAAGTTACGCTTATGCAAGCTTCTAGGAGCTATTGGTCCCTCAACCTTCCCATCCCGCTCTTGCCCTGATAAATTGTCATCTGCCACATTTTCCCTTGTGCTAGAACTGCAGAAAGAAAATTAACAGTTTTCTTTAAACTCTCCAAAGTGTTTCCATTAATTCAGTTTAGCTGTATGAAAGAAGAGTTTTAAGGGCTCTTCCTTGGCTTCAAGCCCCTTTCTAACCAAGGGCTGCTGTTTGACAGGCATTTGCAGAAGCTATCTTTGCCAGTCCAACCCCCAGCAAGAGAAATGTATCTAAATGCAAAGGTAGGTACTTTGTCAGTCTTTGTGTGAATAAAGGAAGTTAAGAGAATCGGGCTTTGTTTTTTCTCCTCCAGGGAATCAGGGCTGGTAGCTGCTGATGGTTTGGCTGTGTGTGGCATTGCCAGACCTCTGGCCTCTTCGTTTTAACAGCATTCCTGGTTCCTCAAAGTTACTTATAATACTCCTATTCATACCTGTGCAACTGCTTGTCCTGAATGATTGCAGGCTCACAAAAGAAGGTTACGGGATGCGGATGAACTTGAACATAAGGATCATCCATGATAAACTCATGAGTATTTCTATATATTGAGGTAAGGGAGTTAATTCCTTGGTAGTTGTAGTAAACACTCACCTGATATAGAACTATCTGTGTATCTTGCTAAAACCTCCCTGAAGCTGTTGCATCTTGTTCTGTTCTTTTTTTAAGAAGTCTTGCTGATACTGCAGGTAGGTGGGAGAGTATTCCTAGTGCTGGATATGCCTCTTTTCTCTTCCTCGTAGCACAGATAGGAATCAGTGAATCCTTAAACTGCGTTGAGAAATACAATTTATGAATGTGGTGAAAGAAGAAAAACAAACAAACAAGCACACAGTGACTGGAGGGGAGAAGGGAGTACATCCTTTGCAGTGCTACACAACAAAAAAGCAAAAATTACCAGAGCACTAGGCCCTGCACCTTACACTTCTATTTTCTGCATTTCCTGAAAGAGTCAGGATTGGGAAGATCCATGAAAGCTGATCAGTGAAAGCTCACTGCTTCACATGGCCCTTCTCTCCATTGGAGTTCTGCAGATCCAGTTGTGCTGAGCTTTGAAATTAAAGGAGAGGATGTTTGACACAGCCAGATACACTCAAGGTATATGAACCTGCAAAGAAGTACGACAGTTTGTTAATTTATTTTATTGCTCAGTGTAGACTGGCAGGCAGACCATCTCTTGTGGGAGTTGCTGACCGAGATGCCATAATGAACTTCCCAGTGGAGTCCAACGTAAGGCTAAACTCAGTATATTTCAGTATATTGTCTTTACCAAGGCATCCACAACAGAGAGCAGTTCAATGTCAGAAACATTTGAAATCCTGCCTTCTGAGAACTATCCAAGTTAGGCACCACAGTTTTTGTTCTGGCTTACGCTGGTATGGGAGGCAGGGGACTGCTGGGTCCCTCACTCTTGGTTTCTTTTGTAATACCCATATAGTTTTCACACTGGTAATTGCCAGTTCTGTGGGCCACCTGATCTGTTTTTCCAATTCCTTTGTGTCTTTCTGAGAAGAAGTGGTGTAAAATTAGGGGCGTTTTTGCCCTGAAATCACATCTGAGCTGCACCTTCAAATTCTGCCTCCCTCCTTCTCCCCCCTTCCCATCCCCCCAAAAAAAATAAAAAAAGCTTGGAGTTGGACTTTTACAGTTTTCAATTGCCAAATGGTACCTTTCCTATTACTATGAGGGGCTTCAAGAAAATGCTTTTACAAATAACAGCATCTGTGTCAAAGAAGGATGGCAAAGGCTAATGAATGGTGTCTTGTTTAGCAGGGCCTGCAGTTAGGAACTTCATAGAATCATAGAATAGTTAGGGTTGGAAAGGACCTTAAGATCATCTAGTTCCAACCCCCCTGCCATGGGCAGGGACACCTCACACTAAACCATGCCACCCAAGGCCTCATCCAATCTGGCCTTGAACACCACCAAGGATGGAGCATTCACAACCTCCCTGGGCAACCCATTCCAGTGCCTCACCACCCTAACAGTAAAGAACTTCTTCCTTATATCCAATCTAAACTTCCCCTGTTTAAGTTTGAACCCATTACCCCTTGTCCTGTCACTACAGTCCCTGATGAATAGTCCCTCCCCAGCATCCTTGTAGGCCCCCTTCAGATACTGGAAGGCTGCTATGAGGTCTCCATGCAGCCTTCTCTTCTCCAGGCTGAACAGCCCCAACTTTCTCAGCCTATCTCCATACGGGAGGTGCTCCAGTCCCCTGATCATCCTCATGGCCCTCCTCTGGACTTGTTCCAACAGTTCCATGTCCTTTTTATGTTGAGGACACCAGAACTGCACACAATGCTCCAAGTGAGGTCTCACAAGAGCAGAGTAGAGGGGCAGGATCACCTCCTTTGACCTGCTGGTCACACTCCTTTTGATGCAGCCCAGGATACGGTTGGCTTTCTGGGCTGCAAGTGCACACTGCAGCCGGCTCATGTTCATTTTCTCATCAACCAATACCTCCAAGTCCTTCTCCACAGGGCTGCTCTGAATCTCTTCTCTGCCCAACCTGTAGCTGTGCCTGGGATTGCTCCGACCCAGGTGTAGGACCTTGCACTTGTCATGGTTGAACTTCATAAGGTTGGCATCAGCCCACCTCACAAGCGTGTTGAGGTCCCTCTGGATGGCATCCCTTCCCTCCAGCGTATCAACCAAACCACACAGCTTGGTGTCATCGGCAAACTTGCTGAGGGCGCACTCAATCCCCCTGTCAACTTGCTTCAGTTAGAAGTGATCTTCGGAGGGATTTTGGGGTACTATTTTTTTGGAAAAAGGACAGAGAATTAATGGGGGAAGACAAACGCAAAGCTGTAGCCCAATGGTTTTATCTCCTTTCAAACAGCATTAAAACCTTTGACTCAGTGGAGTTAGTTTCCAGACCTCTCTTTCTTGATAATGTTGCAATTTTTTGCCTTCTGATTTTAGTGCTTATTCCCTCTCTGTGACTCTTTCCCCACATTGAGGACTGTCAAGGAGAAGTGGTGGATAAGAATAACTATAAACATATTTAGTGTCTCCCACACAGCAGTTTGGAACTGCCTCTCCTTGTGTTACTGAAGGTTCATAGATTTCCCAGATCAGTAGGAGTTCATTGATTTATATGCAGGCACGCTTGTGTTACTACTCTGGTTACTCTCATGGTTTTTCCTGGATACTGTTAATTAGCCTGTCAGATCTTCCAGTGTTGCTTACGTGCAGTACTGGATGAATATAGCTACCTGTATTGAGCTATCATAACATCCCCTTTTTTTCTTTTTGCATCATCCTTTTAAAGGTAAAAGGCACTTTGAAGGTTCTTGTCTAAGCAATAAAGGAGGTCCAGACTGTGACCTGGTACTCAAACGATGTCTCTAGTGTGGTTAGTGGTGCTGTATCTTGCACTTGGACTATCCCATAGACTCTTGTCATGTCATACAGCTCTTCTGGGATATTTGGGTTAAAAACTATTGCTCCCCTGCTACCGCTTTCCTGTTACCCTCTGACAGACTTGCCCTCTTTCTGAACTACAATCTCAGCCTCTGTCCCTGACATCTCTTCGGGATCCCAGCTCAGGTTAAAGCAGGACTCTTTCCTGAGTACGCATTTTTGTCGTGGTTGCTGTAGGCAGTTTCAATCTCCCACTTTTTTTTCAGCCTTGTGAATAGAAGAGGCGGCGGGGCTGCAGGTATGGTGACTCCCGGGCCTGAGTCATGTCTCCTCAGGCTATGGGCAGCATGGAAAGTCCTGGCTCCCCTGGGGACCTCCAGCGCAGGCTGCAAGCCTGGCCGCAGAACATGTCCTCTCCTCCGAGCAGGAGCTGGGATGCTGGTTTCTCTCGGGAGGTGGCAGCACAGGCAGAAGCGATTCGCATCTGCAGCTTGGCGGCCAGAGCTGCAAAGGGGCGGCAGGGAGACGGTGGGGTTGGTGTGGGATTCCTTCCTTCCGAAGGTGGAGCTCCGTAGTTGGAGGCAAGGATTAGGATGGGGAGCATGGGGGTGTTGATGCATAGGAGAGATAGCTTCAAACCCTTTCTTGAAGCGGAGCGGAATCAGCCCAACATCCTCACCGTAACACACTGGGGTCCATCTCTCCTGATCACATTTCTTTGTATCAGCTGCAGCTGATTGTCAGGTATGGTGAAGGCCTGGGATTCTGCTGTAGGGGCAATGTCATTTGGTGGCCATGGAGCAAGACCCCTAGCTACTTTCTCCCATGTGTGGGGAAAGGCTGTCTGCAGGAAATTGGGCACAGATGTTACATAGCATGGCTTTTGTAAGCACCTACTTACCTGCAGGCTGCCCCAATGCTTGTATGTTGTTTTATCTGCAAGTTATCAAGCAGCTTTAGGTAAAATGCCATGAGAAAGGAAGAGCAATGATTAGTCACCATCCCATTAAACGCTACAACCTGCTCCTCTCTCAGAATCTCATCTGTTCTTTTTAGCTAGATTTCTGGAGCCTGGAAGCTCTGGTTCTTGCCTGAGGTTTTAGTAATGGATCACAAAGCCAGGGATACTATAGGGGGTACAGTGTGATCATCATCTGGAAAACATGCACAGATGCAGGGGGGTTGGGTTTGTACAGAAACCAGGCACAGCCTGGTCCAGAAATCCATGGGATATATTGCTTAATATACCCCTCTGTCTCTGTTCTTTGAATTCAGCTTCCCTGTGCCATCCAAGAACACTGAATCAGCTGGAGATGCTGCAGAGCCTTGGTGGGAGGATGTTTGCTTACTCATGAGCTTTGAGAAGTTTTGTGGCAACATGGAAAGACAGCAGATTCAGTTTTGCCCCAATTCATGAATGCTGTGTGTGGGTTTGGGCATCCAAAAGCAAAGGGTGCTAGAAATCCCAATTCAGTCAATTCAAACGGTTTTAGTAGCATCAGCAACTGGAGGGTGGCCGGCCAGCTCTACAGTCCTTCAAAAAGTAGAACAATGTACTCGAGTTTTACTCCTTCCTTTATAACCACTGAAGGGGAACTAGTCTCACATACCAGGTAATTCCTGCTTGACACCGCTTAGGGCACCATTGAAACCACACCTTAAGCAGGCAGCACTGAGATGGTGAAGCACAGAAAGGCAACAGAAAAACCTGAGGTTTGCAAGCACTTAGAAAGGGGCCACCTCCTGTTTTTTCACCCCACTCTTTGCTGCTGGCTGTCTTGGAAGGCCCATCCCTACTCTCATGACTGTACAGAAAAGGAAATTTTCTCTAGAGTGTCTGAAAGTGCTGAAATTCTCTCCTCTCTTTCAGAACAGTTTCATTCCTGAGAGTGACCCTCATGTCCCAGAGAGATCCTGTGGCATTGGTGTGTGCACTGAGGACAAGTGGTGGTAACAGAGGACGCCCAACTTGTCTGAGGGGCTGGGAAGCCAAATGCGAAAGGCTCAGGCAGTGAAGACTGGAAAGCAAAGCAACCTGTCCTGTGTGCATTTTCCTTCTGATCTGGATAGTTCTGGGATAGATGGATCCACACTGCTGCTGCGTGGATCCCTCTGTTCTGGTGACTTGGAGGAACGAGCTTTGTCAGTACCACTGCTACCAGGCCTTCTACCTGGTCCCTATGTGGGTGTAGTCACAGAGAGCCAGGGCTGCCAGCAGCTGCCCCTCCACTAGCAGCTCCACAGCACTCCAGTCAGGCCTGAACACAGGTACAAAGGGTGAATGCATGGAGGGAAGAGTGAGGCAGTCATATGGGGATAAATCCCATGTAAGAAAATATTGGCTGCAGAAAAAACCCCAAAAGACTACAGAATGAATATAAAGGAGAAGGGCAACAACCAACATGAGACACTGGGTTTAGAAGGTAATTGCACTAGTCACCAGGTTGTTGGTAACTTGCCTGTTGGAATGGTTTGTGACAACTGGGAGGAGTTTGTCTCATTTTAATTGGGACTAACGATATTCAGAGCAGTTGTCATGTGTCACCTCGGCTGTCTGTCTCCCTGCCTTTTCAGCTTGGCAGTCTCCTCTTTTTTTTTCCTGCATGTCCCAGTGATTGGAAAAATGATCCATTCTTCAAAGCATCCCTGGTAATTTGGACCGCAGTGTTGTGTTTCTTTTGAGGCTGATTCTTTTCAAATCCACAGCCTTTCTTTCTGCAGCAGTCACTGACACTTCTCTATAACATATAGCAGGGGGAAAACAGGTCTGAAGGGCTGCACTTTTCCTAGGAGGAGACGGGAGGATGCACTAAAATCGACAGAAAACAGATTGTGTGCAGTAAAGTGGGTACCTTAGACCTTTTTATGATGTGCAGGACTGTTGGGGAATTCCGTCACTGATTTCACTCAGTGAAGCACACTGGAGTTCTCTTAATGTCCTTCCCATTGTCAGTAATATATATCTGCACACACAAATCAGTAAACATTAACCAAATAAGCATAGGTTCTGTTCTGCACCATGTCTGTTATCTTTCTTTTCTGAAAGCACCTCCACCTTTCTAGCAAGATCTGCATTGCTACACTCCTTTTGCTGCCAGATATAAGAAGATCAATCTAGATCACATGATTGCTCGCTGCATGGCTTTTACCCATTGGCAACCATCTCCTCGTGGTGACATCAGCTGAGGTGGGAAGACTATAATTTTATATCACAGTAGTAATTTAAAGTAAAAATGAATGTTAACATTTCTCTGGCATGCATCTGCCCTGCTCTACACGTTTGTTTACCATCCTGGATTCCTACTGACTAGTGTCCTACTGGGGTCATTAGGGGTAAGCACCCACATCCCATTTTCAAGATACTCCTTTGCAATGGCCTTCACACTACCGTCCTGAATAAGGAGCAACAGGACAAAACCCTGAATCTTTGCAGCTTCATTTCATTGATAGCAGTAAGATATTGACCACAACTGAGCAGCATCTGGGGAAAGGGGCAGTTAGGTGAAATGGGAGATTTCCACGTTGATAACTAGAAGGTGTATAGATGAGAGATGGCATTTTTGTTCTTCAAACTTACCTTTACTCTGCATATATAACTTTCAGGCTCAGCCTGACACTGCAAACATTTAGTTATGTGCTTCACTCAAGGCACAAGTATTAAAGGTTTTTCAAATATGAACCCCATTGAAAATTATCCCAACACATCCAATGGCAGCATCACCTTGTGCTTACCACAGGCCCCTACTTGAGCTTAAAGTTTATTTGGAGATTGCCAGACATCCCATCCCAGCAAGCACCAGATCTCTGGTAAAGGCTGTGTGCATACAACAAGGCGGAGATGGTGGAGTCAGACCAGAACAGTGCTGTTTTGCCCAAATGCCTATGACAGGTACAGTACAGATACTGCTTCCTGTATTGAGCCTGTTGTATCTTGACCTGCTCTCAAGAGACATGAGGAACAATTGGTCAGCATCTTTCTTACAAGCTTATATATTTGAGGTTTAGTATCATCTCTTCTTCTGTTTTCTCCCTGCTGGACTCAGTCCTCTTCCTTCAACACTATGCATTTTGCACCTCTTATACTGGTGTTACCTTCCTCCAGTCCAAACTTAGACTGAGCCTCTCTAACTTGGGGTATTGAGAAAACAAAAAATTGCCTCCTTTGTCTTACAGGCAGTATGCCTTAGTGGTACAGCCAAGGATGAAATTTGCCCTTTTATGCAATACCTTCACAGTGGCAATTCATATTCAGTTCATGGTCCTGTAACTCCTCAATCCATTCCCTCAGTGCTGTGGTCTAGCCAGCTGTTCCCCTTCTTTACTGGTGCATTTATTTTATTATCAGTGTTATTTCTTGGGCCCACAACACAAGAAGGACTTGGAACTGCTTGAGCAAGTCCAGAGGAGAACACGAAGATGCTCCAAGGGCTGGAGCACCTCTCCTTGGGAACAGACTGAGAGAGTTAGGCTTGTTCAGCCTGGAGAAGACAAGGCTGTGGGAAGACCCTATAACAGGCTTCCAATACCTACAAGAAATCTGCAGAGGGACTTTTTACAAGGGCATGAAGTGACAGGGAAAGAGGGAACAGTTTTAAACTGGGAGAGAGAAGATTTAGATTAGACATTAGGAATAAATTCTTCCCTGTGAGGGTGCCCAGAGAAGCTGTGGCTGCCCCATCCCTGGCAGCGTTCAAGGCCAGGTTGAACGGGGCTTGGGACAACCTGATCTAGTGGAAGGTGTCCCTGCCCATGGCAGAGGGTTGGAACTGGATGAGCTTTAGGGTGCCTTCCAACCCAAACTGTTCTGTGATTCTGTATATATGCAGAATGCCCTTTCTCTGCTTTTCTATACTACCTCCTCCTTCCCACATCCATGCAGCAATGTGGTGTACAAACTGATTTAAAGGCTTGACTCTCCAGAGACAGCACGCCTACCAGGATGTGCAAAGCTAAAGACATTTCAAGATATGCTAGGGAGATATTTTCCCCCCAGCTTCCGTACCTTGGGGAATACTGGTACTGACCACCTCAGAGAAGTACTCTGAGCTGTGCTGATGGAGAGAGGAAGCTCCCAGTACTAACTTCCATGCCTGTCGTCTCCATCTCTGCAACAGAATAGGCAGGGCTCAGGCAGCTCTAGCAGCTGCAAGTAAATCCCGTGTTAGTTATAACTGTTGTTAGCCCAATTTGCGTGCCAAAAGAGTAGTCTGGACACTGTGAATTCTATCTAGCAACCTGACATTTCATTTAAAAAAAATAAACGGACTGCTAGTGAAGAGAATGGCTAAAGCAGCTAACACCAATGGCCCTTCCTTGGTCTGCACTTGCTGGACACCAGTTTAAATGTAAGAAAACAAACTAAACGCTTACTAAGGGCTGAAGCCCTTGCCCTTCATATGAGGGCAGGGACAACTCCCAGGTGATTTTAGTGAGGAACGAGACCCCGAGCGGGCAAAGCACGGCCTGCGGTTGTACTCAGAGGCGACCCCTCAGGCAGGCAGGCAGGCAGGCTCACAGGGATCACTAACAGAGGCAGGCGGACTCGGTTCCACACCATCGCTTGTTCCCCGCCCCGTGTCTCCGTGCCTGCGTGCTTGTTCCCGGCCACCGTTAACCTCTCCCCACCATGGCGCAGGATGAGGTAACGCCGCGCGACCCCGCCCTGACCGGCGCCTTTAAGCGCAACCGTCACGTGACACTGTCGCACCTGTCGGCGGGGGGCGTGCCGCGGGGTGGCCCTGCCCACCCCCTTCCGCTCTCCCCCCGCCGCTTCCCGCTCCGCGCATGCGCGCAGGGCAGGGCAGTCGGTTCACGCACCAAAAATGGCGGCCGCGATGGATGTGGACACCCCTAGCGGCACCAACAGCGGGGCGGGCAAGAAGCGCTTCGAAGTGAAGAAAGTGAGGACCGCCGGCAGGCTCCTCGAGGGAGCGAGCGGGGTGGCTGGGGCCGGCCTGGTGTTGGCGAGCGGGGCGGGGGAGAGGAGTCCTTCCTGCTTCCCTCACGGAGCCCGGCGCTCGGTTCCGCACCGGCGCGGCGGGAGGGGAGGGGCGGTGCCTGCGGGAAGCCTTGGCATGACCGCGGGCCAATAGTTGAGGCGGGTCGCTGCACGTGGAGCGGAGCCTGGCCAATCAGCGGGCGCGGCTGGCGGGAGGTCTGAAGGGGTTGTCTGTGTCAGAGGGTTTGGAGGGTTGGGTGCTGCAGCTCTGGCGCGCCTCGGCCGCGCTGTGCTCTCTCTGGGGCCTCTGGGCAGCTGGGGCCGAGGAGCAATGGTGCAGTGCTGCCGCTTCCTCCTCAGCCCCGGCCCCTCTGGCCCGCCGCACTGTGTGCTGCGTTAAGACGCCTTTCACAAATCCATGTGGCTCATTTTTATTTCCTTATTCTTTAAATCGAGCCATAACAACGTGTGTGTAGTCAGCAAACGGTCTGCTGTCACTCGGCATTTGTCTGCTTCCCCCAGACAGCCATAATATTGCTTTTCTGCCTAGTGCCACCGGTTTGTCAGGTGGATGGTGATAATAGCCCCGGCCTGTTGCAGGAGGGAGCAGAGGAGGTGGGGAGGCTGTGTGAGCTTGTGCTGAGGTAGAATTTGACAGAAAATGACTCCTGGGCTGGCTGTCAGCAAACATTTCCAGTGCTCTGTGCTTTGTTTGAAATGCAGCTGTCATCACTGGTTATGGAAGCCTCTGTACAGAGCTGCAGCTCTATGCTGAATAAGGTGTCTGGGTGACGTGATTGCTTGTCCTTAGGAAATAGGGGCAGATATAATAGCACATGAGAGGCGCAGGAAGTGGCACCTTTTATGTGTCAGTGGCATCTATCCTCCCCAGCAAGGTACCAGCATGCAGTTTGTTGTGTGTGTGTGGCTCTGGTTGTAGGAGTAGATTATGATGGGACATGAAATCTCCTGAGAGTATGGGAGAGAGAAGGGTGCTGGGAAGTTTCATCCCAGCTGCCTTGGGGTGTGGATGAAGTCCTTGAGACCCAGAAGGTTGGCTAGACCTGAAGTTGGAAGGCAGGGGGGAAAAAAATCAGACAACTACTGACCCATTTCCTAAACGATATAGTAGTATTCTGATGGTTTTTTATATCGGCACTAATGAAATATTGAAGTACTGATCCAAATTGTTACTGCTTATCAATATTTGGCAGTCTACGTTTCTCCTTCAGAGTCCCAAACTGAGGGGAAGCAATGAGAATGTTAAACCAGAAACGGAATGGAGTAGAGAAGATTTACTGTAGTAGAGTCAATGCAATCATATACTGAAAAAAAAATTGGAAGGAAACAAAATATCTAGACTACTTACATAGTAAATGAAGATTATCCTGGCTACCAATATGATTTGCTTTGAATGCTGAAGACAACCCCACCTTTTTCATACATTTACAAAAGACCTGATTACTGGGGGTTTTATGCAGAGGAATGAAAAGGCATTATGCTTTTCTGCATAGCTTATCTTAAAGCCCTCATTCTGAATCATTTTTCTAAAATTGCCATGGAAATTTGTAGCATGGAACAGAGGAGATTGTTCAGGAGTCAGTGAAAGTGTAGCATTAGTGATGATTTTAGATCTTGACCCCAGCTGCTCTGAGGGAGGTGATTACTAGAACTGCTGCAAGTAATGGAAATTCCTTTTAAAATAGCACCTGGACTGGCTTTTCTGTAAGGCACTGTCCTTTCCATCAGAATTGGAGAGGTGGCTTGAGCTGCAACCTTGCCTCTGGATCTTGAATAGAAATGCAGATGTTTGCATTTGTTTAACAAAAAGGGACTATGAGAGTTACCTTGTTTCTGAAGTTGGAAGGAGACATTGAGTCTGGGAGGTATGTGAGAGGAATGTACTACTGCTTTCTAGTAACCTGAACCCATGATAAAGAATTACTCTGGACTTCTAAGGTATCTTTTTTTAAATATCCCAGCTTTTCCATTTAAGAAAATACATGTGATTTTGAGAAACAACAAGGATTTCTGTGTGCTGTAAATTCAGTCAAAACTATGTTTTTCTTTTTTTCCCCCTTCTCTCTAGTGGAACGCAGTAGCTCTGTGGGCATGGGACATTGTGGTTGATAACTGTGCCATTTGCAGGAACCATATTATGGATCTATGTAAGTAAATGGTGGGGAAGACATTGGCAATTTTGACTTGTATGTGATGCACAGCTGAAAATTTGAGGGTATAATTCAGCACATGCAGCTTTCAGTTAGGAAATAAGTCTTCACAGTGCAAATACTAAGCTCTATTTTATGTAATGCTGAAGTCCTATAACCTGTTTTTGTGACCCTTGTCAACTATACTGCTTTTCTTTTAAAGAGTAGAATCACTTTGAGCCACAGCTATAGATGAGGTGATGTTGCTGAGTGTATTGGGGATACAACAAAGGAAAAGGAGTAAAGAGCCAGAAGGAACTGAAATTATTTGGGGTATTGCTCACAAAGAGAGGTATTAGATTTTGGAGTCAGTCATGTTGATATAGGTATCCACTTCTTGATGATACTCATCAGGATGAAATCTTTTAACACTGTGTCTGGCCAGGAAAGGCTTTGGACCAGTGGTTTCGTCTGACTCCTCATTCTACAAAAACTACTTTGCCTAAATAAATCAGTTCATATTATATTGTGGGGAATTCTGTAGCCACCTGGAGAATTGTTCATTTACAAAGGAGAGTCTACATAATGCCTAAATAACAATTTAAAAAATAGTATTGCTAGTATTGGTTTGATTTTGTTTTCTGTAAAATTTTGATGGTTCAACTAACATATAGGCTTGCTATGTAGGAAATAAAGAGATAGTGGAATTAAGTATACAAATTTCTGTCATGAAATAGGTTTGCATGTATAAAGTCACTGGTTTCAGTCCCTTAAAGGATTGATAATAGTACAAAGCCATTTTGGTTTTTTCTCAAAAATGACAGGGTACTGCTGGCAGCATAACTGTCCGTCTTGTTTCAGTCATGAGGGACAGAAGACCTTTTAGTATACCCCAGGCAGAAATTTACCTTATTTGCCTTTATTACTAGAATGTGAGGATTGTGGAACCCTCCTAAACTGGAGCATGTACAGCTACAGTGCTTGGGAATGGCCTGTCATGATCCCATTGGGATAGTTTTGTTGCACTTTGTTTTTACACAGTCATCCTTGGAACTACTGGTCATAGTGATTTACTGTCAGTGAGCCTATCTGAAAATAAATCGTCTCAGAAAAATGAGACCTTAAGTTTGTAGTAACAACTAGTGAGGGATGGACCTGGTTTTACATCACATGCAAACAATAATTACAAAACTACTTTCATAAGTTTTTGTTCTTTGTTTGGGTTTTTGTTGTTTGTGGTTTTTTTTAATAGAAAGCACATTGTGACACACAAGGCTGAAAATGGGTTATGCATCTTCTTTTCTTGGCTTTGGGACAGATACGTCTGTATTTTGGGCCAACTAATGCCTTTCCATGCCTCAGTTTATTGCTGGTTATTAGAAAGAGAATGACAACACTAAAGAGAAACAAGGGAGAATAGGGACTGTGAAGTATGCTGATGTTCTTTGAAGTAAAGGTTTTCTTTTTAAGTACCTCTAACCTGTACCATCTTGAAAAGTAGTTTCAAAAGGAGGTGGACACTTGGCTACTACTTAGTGTCTGAGATTTATGATATATTAGAGAGGAAAGCATGTCACTGACAGGCAAATGGGATTTTAAACATTTGTTAGGATATAAGTTACATCCACAGAATTTCCAAACGTATAGAATGAGGATATAAAATCCTGTAATTCAAGATAATTATTCGTGACAAGTGGGATATATTGTAGGATAGTGGATGCTGGTATGTTTCATTTTATGAATCTGCCTCAAAATTA
Organism: Psittacula echo; assembly: GCF_963264785.1. NCBI lineage: Eukaryota > Metazoa > Chordata > Aves > Psittaciformes > Psittacidae > Psittacula > Psittacula echo. The sequence goes on along the minus strand of NC_137735.1, from coordinate 86,812,830 downwards.
ATAGTGCCTCCCATGACAGACTAAATACAGTCTCAAATGTTTGTTATTTTTTATAAATAGCAGATAGGGCATGGAGATGAAGGAGAGGTGTGGAGGAACTGGAAGGAGAGTGGATCAATGTTGTTTTCCAGTAGTGAACTTCTTGCATCAGTTCTTGGGGGGCGGAAAAGGGAAAAACAGATACTACCAAAATGGAGGTGGGGTTGAGTGTGTATAGGTAGGCTAGGCAAAACAGTGAAGGAAGAGGATGTAGGTAGATTTCCTCTTCCCTCTCTTTTTTGGTTGCTCAAGCATAACATGTTATTAGTTTGGGTATGAGCAACGTTAGAAAAAGCCTGGACTGCAAATGGCAGACCCCAATTGACAGTATACAGAGTAGAAGGGGTATCTAAATTGGTGTTCCGAGATCAGTGTTGGCTCTAGATTTACTTACTTCCTTGTTACAGACCATTAATGTTGTTAAACAGCACTTTAATTAGATTTTCAAACGTAAGATGTGAAGTAATGGGAAATTGAGGAAAAATTAATAGAATATGCAGAGAAGAACAACACAAGATTCAATTTGATAAAATGCAGCATACTAGTGTCTCTCTCCTAGTGATGAAGAGAAACTTCGAAAGTGAAATCATTGAAAGAGTGATAAGTAACATCAGCCATGCTAATGGAAGGTTGTTAACATTACAGTCAGGCATCAATGTTAAGGTGTCGTGCAGTTCGCCTCATGCATGTACATTATGATTTGGTCATAAGAATGGGCTTGGATTTATGAGAAGAATAAAAGAACAGAACTAAGTATATATAGTTTCCTAAGTCACAAGTAGGAGTGGAAGATGATAGCGGTGTACATGTATTTTGGGAGTGTGATACCAACAGGAAATGCTGAGTGTCATACAAGGGGTTTATAAGTAGAAGGAATCATATGATGATATGATAGAGGGAACTTAGGGTAAGGATTTAGTAAGATCTGCAGATAATTCTTAAGAAATTGGAGAGAATTGCAAGGGGAAAATTCTGAAGTTCCTCAGAAGTTTGAAAAACTAAATTGAAGAGCTCGTTCTGCATTTTGAGGGAATAGACTAGACTATTTCAGTTCTAAGGGACCTACAACCATTATCTAGTCCAACAGCCTTACCAATTCAGGGCTGACCAAATGCATGTTGTTAAGGGCATTTTCCAAATGTCTTAAACGCTGACAGGCTTAGGGTATTCACCACCTCTAGGAAGCTTGTTTCAGCGTTTGACTACCCTCTTGGTAGAGAAATGCTTCCTAATGTCCAGTCCAAACCTCCTCTGATGCAGCTTTGAACCATTCCCATGCATCCTATTATTGTTTATCAGGGAGAAGAGCTCAGCACCTCCCTCTTCACTTCCACTTCTCAGGAAGCTGTAGAGAACGATGAGGTTGCCACTCAGCCTCCTGTTTTCCAAACTAGACAAACCCAAACTCCTCAGCCACTCCTCACAGGACAAGTAGAATTGTACTTGAAGTTTATTTGCCTGGTTATTGGTATTTTCTGTCTCTGTTTTCTGAGTGAGTACATGATGTGTCATATTAGTCAAGCTATGTGTATTTATTTTTCCCAAATAAGTTGATCCCTTCATGACATAGTTTTAGAAGGCTACACGTAAAGAGAAGGAGAAACCTATACATTGCTTATTTTTGCTCAAGTGGAAGCCACTTTAAAGAGCTTTTACCATCAAATTTACCAGTGCGGTGGGCTATTGTAGCTGCGAGTAAAAGACTGATACTTCTGTTACTTGCCATTATGGCTACTTGAATCTTGGGTTACTTTTCTTGTTAGATATACAGAAGATTTCTGCAACAGAAAATGTATAGGAAGAGGAATGGTTCTTAATAGATGCCAAGATTCAGAAGTTGCCATTATATAGCAAGCATTTCTGTAACTCCCTGAGTTGAAATGCTTCTGTTTCATCCTTCACAATTATTTACAGGTATTTCAGGTTTTAGCTGTATCTTTCTGCTTACGCCTACAAATACTTTGTCAAAAGCAAGGCAACAGAAGAGTTCTTCAGTATTCCTCCAGTACCTGTTACTGTCTTACCACTTCTTTGGGTCAGCAGGCAGTAAAGGCTTCTCTTTCTTTCAAAAGTCAGAATTAGCTTTCATTCTCCGACAGCAATTGAGCATTTGTTACATTTCTTTGTTAAGATACTGTCCTTTTCTGAAATGAGGCAAGTAGGAGACTCAAAAGTGCTTCAGCTTTTGGGAGGCCCTTTTTGGCAGCCAGATTTAGTGATGCCAGCAGTAGTCTTCAGCCTGTTTGATGAGGGAGTTAAATCTGGGTGTCTTGTTGGAAGAGCCTTATATCACCACCAGAGAACTCCTCCTCGGCTATGTTTGCAAAAGTTCATCTGTCCTCTTAAGCTTTTGGGACTGTATTTACTTCTTGGCAAATGTTTGAGTAACGCTGAAATGAATTTCAGTGCTGCTTTTCTTCCTTATCTAAACCACCTTTCTTCCTCTCACTCCCGGTCATAAAGTCAATTAAAGCCTAAAAAAATCAAATAATTGTACTGTGTTCCAAAGCATACAGCTCACAGGTTAGGTCCACTTAGAGAGGGAGGGAGTTAAATTTTCTTCCTTCAAATGAGTTTCCTCTCCTTTTCCCACTACTCATCTTCTCTCTGTTCTCTGTTATTGTACAGACTCATGCCAAATACTTAATATCATATGCCTCATGATACTCAGCAGGATCCTAAGTCTGTACTGCAGTAACAGTATTTTGTCAATCTTGGGTGTCAAATTTTAAACAAATGTCCAAAGTAATTGAAAACTCTTCAAGGTTCTTGAGCATTTCCCATTTTCATAACCAGATTTAGTTTTATTGCTGTATTGAAGGCTTAAGGAATTAAGACCTCAGATTTTTCAGGTGCGCTAGATTTTATTCTCCTATAGGCAGGCCAGCTTTGGACTTCCACCTACGTGTATCTTGATGTAAAACATATAATAAATACAAGTTCATTTAACTTGTTCATTGAACAAGTTCTTGCAGAACAGTCATTGCTACTGAGTTTCTGTAAACCTCGGTCTTGAGTAGTTCCTCCTTACCGAGGTTAACTGATCTCTCTCACATCTCAGGAAAAACAGGCCTTTCTCTGATTTTGTTCATCTCCACACCTGAAAGAGAGTGAAAAATGAAGAAAGGACAGAGCAACTAAAGATCACATTTTTCAGCCAAACCTGTGGGGTTTGAAAGTTTTTGAATCTTTAATTGGTGAATCAGATTGCTTTTTCTCTGAGCGTATTTGGGTACACGAACAGTGAAGAGACAATTGGAGCTCATTCAGCCATTTTCTTTGCCAAGATCTGCAAAACAAGCCAGCAACAAGCCCATGTATTGAGTTCTGAGCTGGGTTTTTTTTAAATTACTATGCTATTAGCATTCTATTAGCATGGGTCTTTTTAAAATAATTTGGCCTTGACATTTAAAGAAAGCATCCTTTGACGCTTATTAAAACTATTTATTAAGGAAGTTATTAAAACTTCCTTTAATACTTTAGGAAGTAAAATGTTGGTTTTGTAGGTTTGTGCTGGTGACTGTGGAGGGAGGAGTTGGTAATCCCTATTTTCTCCTGAAGTTCTTTCTTGAGCTGGAGCAGAAGTGAATTGTTCAGGCCCTAGAATGGAGAACCAAGCTACCGGATTTATTTTACCAGTGCTGTTTTTCCTTCTTTCCTCAATTTCTCTTGTCTTTTTCATCCATGTCACCTTATACAAAACCCCTGAAACCTAACCCCCTGATAACCTAAACCCATAAATAGTCTTTATGCTTTTCGGGATCCTCCTGGGTACTCAATTCCAAGGTATAAAAATTTCAAAACGTGATTTTGTAAACTGTATTTCCTACTGTGTGTTTTTGGTGTGTACTTACCTGTCACAAGACTATAGAAGATAAGACAGGCAAGCCCCAGGGTTGCATGAGCAAATTAATTTGTAAATATAACTGATATTACATAATGTCTGACAAAACAGTAAGTTTATGTTCAGAGAAGGAATCTACCAGTTGGTGTTCCGTGTCCATCTTCTACTCCTGCATATATGTGTTTAATCTTTGTTTTCACAGGCATAGAATGTCAAGCAAACCAAGCATCAGCTACCTCTGAAGAGTGCACAGTTGCATGGGGTGTCTGCAATGTAAGGAAGACTGTTCTATTGCAGAGCTCATGTGTGGTGACGCTATCCCCTTTTTTCACAACTTGGGACAAAATGAGTTCTATAAAATGTTTCAGATAATCCATCAGGAAAAAAAAAGAACCTTAAACACCATATGTTTTAGTAGAGTGTAGAAAGGAGAGAAGGTGGGGAGGAGGTGAGAGTTGGAGAGGTGTAATATAGAAGACACAGAAGAAAAGGGAGGAAAATAGGCCTTTTTTTTTTTTAATTTTAAAATAATAATGGATCTTTGAGCATGATTTTCCTGATCAAGGCTCTGCCTAGGAACTATGCCTTCTTTTTTCCTGGCAATAGGATTATTTTGATCTCAGCATGCTTCATTTGTCCTTATGCAGGCTGATTTGAGGAGTCAGTATGGGGTAACAAGGTGATGTGCTTTCTGTTTTGGAGAAAGATCAAATCAGTTCTAGAGTATAATCTCCAGCTCTTCAATTTTTTGCTGTATGCATTCCTTCATACATGGTCCCACTACCATGTGAACTCAGACTTACATATCTCTTCTCTAGCCTGGGCCTGAGTTGGAAGGTAAAATTTTCCGTAATGAAGTAACTACCTGTTCCTCAGTCCCATCCTCACTCTGCTGTGGGATCAAGTCACAGTGTGATAATGCCCGAACAGGATTGTAAGTGTTGCAATTCTGTTTGTAGAGGACAAGAGCAATTTTTTTAACCATGCCAGGATACTCTAGTGTCAAAATTACATCTTTGTGTGCAAGAGTTACCACAAATGGAACCTTGTTTTTAGCTAGCTGTATGCGGTACAGAAAATGGTGAGCTTATTTTATTAAATACAAACAGATTCTGTTTTTCTGTCTAATTTTGCAAGTTCCTTTTTAATTTGGGCTTTGGTTTGTCCAGATGACTGGCAGAAAGCTTAAGCATGTATACATACGTATCATCCCTGCTACTCACTGTGAAATCCTCTTTCTTGTCTTTCTGATTATGCTTCTTACCAGCATCTGATCTGCCAATTTTAGCAGCTGCTAAACCCTGTGTTCTTTCCTTCATCAGAAGTTAGTCTGTTAGCACTGCATGTGTTGTGGAACAGGGTCTCTGCTGCCATTTCACTAATATTCGCTTCCTCTCTGAAAATATGGATCAGTTCCCTGGCGTTTACCAGTGAGCTGGCTGAGTAGTCTTCCTCACCTTTGTCTGCGAACACTTGCTACTGTCTTCTTACCCTAATGGTTTCAGTGGTAGTTTTCACATTGAGATACATTTGTGTATTCTGAAGTGATGTGAACTTTCTCTTCCAGCATGCTTTCCACTTCCACTGCATCTCTCGCTGGCTCAAAACTCGCCAAGTATGTCCGCTGGACAACAGGGAATGGGAGTTCCAAAAGTAGGTATCCTGCACAGATTTTAAGATGAAATATCCGATTATCCTTCTGTTAATAGAAATTATCAATGTCAGATATTAATGTCTCCTATCTGTGGGTCTGAAGGCATAGTTACTGTTGGGAAAGGGTTTTTTTTCTCCACCTTTGCTGTATAAGGACCTTTCCTTAGTCATCTGGTGCTAAATGAGCTCTGAAGGAAGCCCATACACTGCAAGGTAAGTGGCAGTTGGTAGGAAGTAGTGATTTCTATTGACATTTTTTCTGAAGGATAGAGAGCAGGAAAGAAATGGAATTCACTGAAAGTGGGCCTCAGGTGAATATTGTGCTGCAACATGAGTAACTTGGGTTTAGAAAATTATGTGAATTTAGTTGCTTGTGTTCCAAAGCATTTCTGCTGAGGTGCCAGACATCTTATTGGGTCCCTCTGTATCTTGGTGATTTGTTTTATAACTCTAATAGACTTAGAGATTCCTACAGCTGATTTAATAGCATCTGGAAATCAAATGTCCATGTAGCCATTGCTACAGCCTTGGACCATTTATTCATCATTTCTGTATTCTTTGTTTTGTTTTGTGTTTTTCAAAGGTCTGATGTTAGAATAACAATAGATGAGGTTTTGAGGGATAATTGTATTTTGAGAGGTAATTGTGCATTAAGAGAAGTTAAGATGTTTGCCTAACTGAGCAAAGTAGTGAAAACTCGAGCCCATGTTGCCTGGCCCGTGACTTAATACTGCATGGGCAGCATGATGAGGAATGGAGGCATGAAGGAATGTTGTCTTCAGGTGCTCAGTAATACGTCGGGGGCTACAACAAGCTCTAGCCTTGTTTTCATGCAGGATATATTTGAAAAGAGGTTCAGGGCAAATGATGATGATACTGAGCGTCTTGTGCATGTAATATTGTGGATTGCTCAGGCTTTCTTCTAAGTAGTGTCTGGATAGACTTTTGGGGGAAGTGAAATATGGAGAACTTTGGAAGGTTTCCATAGCGTGGCATTTCACCTTCATCTGGGTTACATGTTAATTACATCGTGGTAGAATGAGAATAAATCTGCGCTACTATGAAACATGGTTTCTTAAAAAGCATTAACATGTTGCCTGTTTGCAGGTACGGGCACTAGAGAGATGGTCGCCACGCTGCTGCATATGTCATCAGCCTCAGTTGTTCTTGTCACTATGGGTTTGTTTTAGCAACTTGAAAAATCAGTAATGTACACCATTCTTCTTCAATCTTGTTGTATTGAATAAAATCCTGCTGGAGCTTCCCGTCAAAGTGTTTTGTCTTGTGTTAGGAGTGGGCAGTCAGTGAACGAGAGAGGAGAGTTACCTGCAGACCAGGGATTTAGGCGAGGCAGCTCTTAAGATGAGTAACCCTTCCTGTTGCTATGCCCAATTTTTGACTGGGTGTTTTGGTCTTACTTCCACAAGGTTGAGCCACACTTCTGGCTCACTGAGGTCAGCATTAATCTCCACCGTGTAGTGCAATGGGTGCAGGACTTGGCCTGGCTAAGTGTGATTTATGCAAATAGCATTTCATATGGACACACTTTCTTGCAGCTGAGTTGAAATGATGAGCTGTACAATTAGGAGTTGTGTCATTAGAAACTACTCTCCTTTCTGCTTTTGGCTTTCACCAAAGCAGCTTCCCTGGAAAGCAAAATTTCACTAATTGTTCCCAGTTTCATCTGTTTAGCTTGGGGGACGTTAACTGAATGTTAGTTTTTATCAGTGCTCGTAAAGCACTTTCATGTGTCAGGTGAAAGTAAACTCAGGAAATTCACATGCTAGATTGGCTGGAAGGCAAAAAGTAAGCATTTGAACAAACTTAATTCTTGGTTGGCTTCCTACTGGTATTTTCCCAGTTAGTTCAGGCCAAGATGTAGTTCTCACTGGCTGACCATTGTTACTCTGAAAGCCACATAATGTTTGTTGTCTCCTCTGCCACATGGTCTGGTATCCTCCTCCCTGCAACAAATTTTGGCCGCTATGTTAACATGCCAGGAACCCAAATGAGGCCCAAGAAATTCTTCTGGCTACAAGAGGCTGCGTCCCTTCATGTTGGCAGCCGCATATGCAGTACGTTTCTTTCATGGGCTGTTCATGATGCCACCTTTGAGTCCCCACTTTTTTGCTAGTTATTGAGGATGAGAAGTTTGATAGCTGGTGTTAAGCAGTGATAGGGAATAAAGATGGTCACTGACAGAAGCAGAAGTTGCAAGTTTTTCAGTAATTACGGGGCTTTCTTTAATCTGCAGCAGGCGAGTGTTGGGATTATTTTATCAGCTGGACTCAGATTTGCTGTTTTCCACCTTGAAAAAGAAAAGAGGAATAACTAAAATTGGGCGAATTTGTAGTCAGACAGCTCATTTACCAGATTTAGTGGATATAAAGCTCATCCTGAGTTTGCAAGGTAATTTTGGTGATGGAGGCAGGAATGGAACAGAAGAGGAGGGGAAGATGACCTCAGCAATGGTCAGAGCATTCATCCAGGCAGTGGGACGTCCAGGTTAGATGCCATTCCCTGAAATTCGAACTCCCATTTAACGTCCTGTCCAGATGAGCAGAATGCCAGATGTCCCTGTTTATGATTGTCCATTTTGTTTGCAGTATTGGATTTTTCAGGACCTGGAATCCAGATGCTCATGGATCGGGGAGTTTAATTCCTTGAGAACTTTGTTCTGGGTCCAACTCCATCATTCTGGTTTGTCTCCCTTTAGTCTGTCCATATTACCCTGATCATAGTTTTTTGGCTGGGGACAGACACATCAGTGCAGGCATTTCCCCCTCCTTTGTGGTTTCATGTGCTTTTGCTTGAGGCTGTGCTTGCAAGAAGATGGGGGGTTTTATATTTTTAATTGCTTTTTTTTAATTGCTTTTTTTCAGGATCCCTCCAAACAGCAGCTACAGGCGCTCTTCCCCCCCCCCCATACCCTTTGAACATGTGTTTTGTTACAGTGGGTAAAGCCCTTCCTGACTACTTTGATTTGAGATTGCTGTTGTAGCATCTGTCCCAAACCTGGTTTTCCCAAATGGGAAAATATGAACTGTAAAGCAGCAATTGCTGACAGTCCCAGGAAAGAAAATCCCTTTTCAGCTGCTGCCCATTGAGATGGCTCTGCTACCGCTTCCCCCATCACAGGAGGCCTAGGCTCTGTGATGACCCATGGCACATTAATGGTTGTGTTTCGGGGGAGGAGGAATAGCTTCAGCAAACGGCTGAGGAGAGAAGCTCCACAGCACAGGCAGCATCAAGTGAAGGTAAGAGGGATCTACTTCATCCGAAGGCATGAAGTGCCCCATTTCCTCGGGGCATGGCTGCTCGCTCAGGCTGGTATTGCACTATCCTGAGTCTTACAGTTCAGCCTCCATCTCTGCTGGATGTGGTGCTGGTGGGAGGGGTTAAGCCCATTCCTACCCAAAGCCTTTTTCTGTTGTTTTTTTAACTACAGCATCCCCTTCTTGCAAAATACAGAGAGCTTTTCAGGGTGGCAGGAGGAATTGGACACGTTTTTAAGCATCCTGGGGGGAAGGTAGGTGTGTAGGGGAGAAATGACGATCGTGCCTGTGCTGTTTGCCTGTCCTATAAATGGAAGATGCATCTGAACTGCGGACCCCAAAATAAAATCAGGAGAAAATGACAGCTAAAACTGCAGAGAGCAGCGAATCCTGCAGCTGCCTGGCTCGGAGAAAAACAAATCAGTGGTAGACCTGCTGTGAGCAGAAGGCAGTTTTGATATTCATGATGCTTTCCATGGGTTTGTCAGCTGAAGCAAGACTCATCACTGAGCAGGGCCTAGTGGAGTGTGCTCCAGGCAGGCCAGAATGACCAGACAGTGGCTTCCTTCTCTTCCTTTTGGAAGGGAGACAATGAGCTCCAGGTGCTGTGCCTCCTGTGCTAAATCCCTTGCTGCTCTTACATTAGGACAAAATCAGGACAATGTGGGGCTGAGATAGTACGTTGGGTTGTGCGGGAGTAGCAGGGAATGGGTGGAAGTTTCGCTGTCAAAATCATGCAATGGGTTGTGGTTTAAACAAATGGCCCTCAGGAGCCTGCTGCTTGAAAGGTGTCTGTTCACTGGGAGAAATGCCTGAAGCCTCAACCAGTTTGCCAGGCTTGTAGCAGCACACCATTGGAACTGCATGATTGTGTCCTCCTGCCCCAGTCATACAGAGGGGGAGTATGTGTGGAGATGCAGATGTCTGGGTTGCAATGAGGAAGCTTTGCAACTGCTTTGGGTGGTTGCGTGCATGTACCGCTTGTAGGGGAGCACTGGGAGCTCCCACCACTGTGATCAGATCAGGAGTGATGATTCCCACATGAGAAAATACACCTTAGAGAGGAGAGACTGGAGTAGCTGTCTGCATCTGTGTGTGTAGGCAAGCAAAGGCATCAGCACCCATTAGCCCTCTCCCACTAGTTCCTAATGAATCACAGAATCAGCTAGGTTGGAAAAGACCTTTTAAGATCATCAAGTCAAACCTTTACCCCAGAAGGGGTAGAAGAAGCATCCCAAAGTGGTCTGGGGCAACAAATTGTTGGCAAAGCTGATGTGAAGATGAGCCAAGCAGCACTGGTGTTGTGCGAGCTGGAGCAGTATCAGTGCAGGCAGAGAGCTGAGCTTCCAGGAAGGGAGCACCCATGTGGGGAGGGAGATCTGCAGTGTTTCCGGAAGGCTCCCTCCTCCAAAGGCATCAGTGCAGAGGACAGCAGCAACACCACTTCCCTGACATCACTGTGGGTTGCATTCCCTGAGCTAAAAAGGAGCTGCCAAGCAGAATGGGTGGGAAGGTAAGCCAAAGAAGAGATGGGCAGAGGCAGAGATCAAGGCTTAATCGATGCCTGTGCTTGCCCAAGACACATCAGCAGGCAAGAGAGGAGATATCCAGGAGGATGGGGGCTACCCTTGGTGGAGAGCACAAACCCTTCCCCTCAGCAGCATGGGAATGCTTCCACATGGTTCTTGGGCAGCAGGAATGTGGTGCTGTCGTGGGACAGCAGACAGGCACTTGCAGGGTGCAGAGCTGATGCCTGTGAGTGGTGCTTGGCCAGCCTGCTGCCGGTTCTTCCCCTGGCCTGCTATGAACCCCATGCTCCTGCCCTACAGCACCTGCTTTGCCACCCAGCAAAGGGATGAACCCCTCAGCAGCGGACAATGAGGTTTTGGGTGGGCTCAGTGGCTGCTGGCACCCCCAGTAGCCCACCCCAGCCTGGGTGAAAGCCACCACTGCCCGGAGAACCCCAGGCAATAGATTGAGAGAAGATGGAGGAGACAACACTGCTGGGGGTATCTTCCTACCACAGTACCCCCGGGGGCAGGAAGGCTGGAAGGGGGTGGGTGTGGAGAAGCATCCCTTGCTCCCTGCTTTGCTCATGTTGCTCTTTTGCTCCCCACAAAACCTGTGGAAAGAGCGAGCTCTTTGTGCCTGCTTTTGCTCTTCCCTGCAAGCTTGCTCTGCCAATACTGCTGCCAGCTTTAATCTGCTGTGAGGAAACACACCGTTCCCTCCACCACACGCTCTGTACATCCCTCGTTTCCTTCCAGGTTCTGCAGCAAGCCCGTTATTGCTCATCGTGGGTCATCTCAGGTACACAGACAGACAGACAGACTCCCCCCACCACCATCCCCTCCCCATTCCCTGCTGCCTGTTCTAGTCTGCTCCCTGCTCTCCTATTTCACTTTCCCCCTCTCTGATCTGGTTCCCATGGAGATCCCAAGGCACTGATGGTGCTGTTCCTCCCTCTGCAGCCTGACTGAGGGCGATTGATGGGATGATTTTTGGCTCACCTGGGCTGGAGTTGTGTCCAGCCCCAGAAGTCAAGGTGCAAGTTGCGGGAAGGTCGGTTTTGCCCCTCTGACTCCCTCACAACAGGACATCAGCCTGTTGTCTCGCTTTGTTCTGCTGCTTTCCAGCCTCTCCCCATGGGACGTCCTTTGGGAATGATGCCCAAAGCTCAGCCCGGCGGTGGCACGGCTCGCCAGGACTCCGCTCATGCCATCACCAGGGACAGCCCTGGCTGCAAAGGGAAAATCACAAATATTTGTTCTTGAAATTTAAAAAATCTGTTGAAAATTAGCACCAGCTGGTTCCAGAAGGGCCGGATGGGGGTGTGGGGATGCACTGCTGCCTGCTGCCTTGCTGCACTTACCCGCTCTGCTGCTGCAGCCTGGAGTTTGCCTCTTTGCCACCTTTTCTTTCCATATGACCATGAACGTGGCTCAGACACCCCAGTTCTTGGTCCCTGCATGAAAAGTGGGTCCTGGCCTCACTGCTCCAGCACAGCAGCCAGGAGGAGGGCATGGCAGTTGTCTCTGAAAAGGTACCAGGGTTATCAGTGTGGTAGGTATCAAAACTCAAGATGGGACTGCAAAGCAGTACGACCCTGGCACACCAGGGTTTCCTGTCCATGGGGCATCAGATGGGTATTTTCAGCTGACCTTTTCGGATATAAAGAGGAAGTTTGGATATAAGGAAGAAGTTCTTTACTATGAGGGTGGTGAGGCACTGGAATGGGTTGCCCAGGGAAGTTGTGAATGCTCCATCCCTGGCGGTGTTCAAGGCCAGGTTGGATGAGGCCTTGGGTGACATGGTTTAGTGTGAGGTGTCCCTGCCCATGGCAGGAGGGTTGCAACTCTATGATCTTAAGGTCCTTTCCAACCCAAACCATTCTATGATTCTATGACCTGCTGCCATGGCAGATGATCCTAGATGGCAGTGTGCTGGCGGTGCCTTTGGGAACATGTTCCCTTCTTCTGGTTGTGCTGTTCTTCCTTGGTCATTCTCTTCATCCTCCTGCCCTGGGTCTCAAGGGGATGATTATGTGCTGGGGAAGGGGATTAAAGGAGGTTTTCTTCTCTGGAGTTGCAACCCACTTAGTATCTTTTTCATCCTCCTTCCTCTTCCATGTCCTAGGAGACATGAGCCACAATTCAAGTCAAGAGGGACATTAGTGTCCTGTGCTCACTGCGAGAGGTGCACGCTGTTGGAGCAGTTTCTTCATCTGGTTGTACTGGATGCACTGAATTTATTCATTTTGACATTTTAGACATGAAGCATTATGGTTTGTAATGAAAAACATGGGCTTGGATGCCCTGTGTCCTCCCCCCAAATGTCAGTATTGCGGCTTTTTTGAAGGGAGAGTGTTTGCCAGAATTCATCCCAGAGCTGCAGCCTTCTCCATAAAACACGAGTTTGGTTTTGTCCAGTTCCAGTGTGTAGGTCATTAATGCTTGCCACAAACCCCTTTCACTGGTTTTGGGAATGAGAGCTGGCTCCAGTGCCAAGGCTCTCACATCCCTGTGCTCCACATGAAGCGAGTGCCATCCATCTCCCTGCCCAGCTAAGCAGAGACTGAGCATTTAATACTCATAAATCACTGATCCCTGAGCCGTTCAGAGGTGAAAGTCTATGGAGAAAGACGACAGCTCCGTGAGGACCTTCCCTGAGCCTCTGGTGTCTCCAGAAAGCTTCCAACAAGATAAACCAGTGCCTTAAGGAAGGGATTGGTGTGAGGAACAACTCGGACTTGTCCTCCCAGGCTGGTATTCTGGGTCTCTCTTGGTGTCAGGGTGTAGCTTTCCTGCAGGGTGGTGAGATGGCGAAGAGGTGTTGCTCCCACGTAGGAGGCAGAATGGGGTACCCCATCCTTTTTCAGGCATTCTGGGACAGATTTCGCTTTATCCGTGGGGGATCTTCTTGAGAGGGTTGAGGTAGATGTGAGTCCCAATGGATCTGCAGGACACCACCTCCAGGAAGGTAGAACTCAGAAAGGCCTGTGCTGGGTTTGCTTCACGAGGTTTTTGCCTGTTTCCCAGCCCTTGTCTCCATCCCCACTGGTGTCACCCACAAGCATCAGCCTCATTTCAGACACCAGCTGCTGACAACCCTGAACATCAGTCTCCTTTTTTGGTCCAGATGCTACCAACCTTTAAAACCTGAGACTGGTGCCCAGAGGTGCTGCTTCTGCTGATGGAGAAATGGAGCCCACCCTTAGTCTCTCCCCGTATTATGCATGACATGTCTCAAAATTGCTTTTACTGTTTCTGCAACCACTGTGCTCCTGTAACACTGCTGTCCTGGTTTATGACCACCTCCACCACCTGCAAAGTGGCTTGTCCTGATTACAGCTGGAGACCTCCGAGGGGCAGGATGTGATCCATGAAAGAGGGACACAGCAAATCCTCAAACGCACAAGCAGCTGCACCGTTTGTGCTGACAATCAATGTTAGAGCCCTGCCCATTGTTTATCTTGTGGCTGTTTCCTCAGCCTGACACTGTAGGTTGCGTTGGCAGAATGGAGATGTGGGTGATGATGGTGGTGGCCTCTTCTATACCTGGGGCTGTGACTGCTGTTGATGAGCTGTCTACTCAAGCACCAAAAGCAGCTCCTCGAAGTTAAGGCAGCCTCATTTCCTTCCTCCTTTCCCACTTGCCTCCTCTGGGGCCAGCACACCATTTTTGGCTTATTCCCTTGGGCTTTTTGTCCAGCTCTTAGGGTTGTCCACAAATGTAGTATCTTCATTAGCATTCAATCAGCACAACGGAGCAGCAGCACACGAAGATGCCCTGCTTCAGAGGAGAGGCACCTGTGGTCTGCTGGGGCAGCACGTGCTCATCAGAGCTTTGCATGGAGAGCGGATGTTCCTCGGGGTGAAGACGATGACCTCAACCCAGCTCCTTTCTGCTGCCCATAAATCACATTAGAGCATATCAAAGCCCTGAACTGTCAGCGCTACCTCGATGTAAATACTGTAATTATCCTAAGTGAAATTAACAGTTTATCAGACTTCCTGTGTTGAATCTTTTTATTACAGGCTGCTTTTGTTTTTTTCATCACAGATTTGATTTGCCATAGACTTTATGTGTCTCTGGATTATAAATCTCTGGCTTTCAAACACTACCTGACATCTCGATCTGTTGAGCAGCAAACTCGCAGCCGCTCAGAGGCTCATTTTGCTGAGGAGAAGGCTTTTTTTCCTGGCTGCCCTGAAATTTGCTGCTCCCTTTCAAAAAAGGTTTGTCCATGGAATGAGTGACCCCGGATCTGTACCAATCATAGAACAGTTGGGGTTGGAAGGGACCTTCAAAGGTCGTCTAGTCCAAAGCCCCTGCTATGAGCAGGCACATCTTCAACTAGATCAGGCTGCCCAGAACTGCATCCAGCCAAAGTCCTATGGGATCCAGGTGTGGATGCAACCCTACATAGCTAAAGAAACAAGCCCACATCAAGGAGCGTATGGGTGGTGAGTGTGAGGAAAGGGCTCGAGCCTTCCTCATCCCCAGAAAGCAACAGCTCCATACAGTGAACACAGAGATGATCTTTCCAACCCACCATCCCCACCAGCGACTGCCATCAGGGATGCCCCCATGTTAGGTGAGGCTACTGAGAGAAGCTGCCAAGGTAGGAGCTTCAGAGAGGAGCCTGTACAAAGCTTTGCTAGCATCCAAAGTTATTTAAAACACAGTCAGAGCTTCCTAATGATTGTCTCAGGCTGCAGAGTTCAACTCATGTGAAATCACCTTTTTTATTATTAGTTTTTCTCCCCTATCAGGACAGATGCCACTGAGCAAAATTACTCGAGCGAACGGGGAAGGGCTCCACAAAACCCAGCGCCGCGTTTTCACCTCCCTGCAGCAAGAGCAGGCAGGCAGTCTGCACACCACGAGTTACAAGTGGTAGATTAAGAGAAAAAGGGGCTGTGCTTCAAACACACACAGAGAAATGAGCCTTTTCTCACATGTGTCTCTGCACGGCATCAGGAGACGAGCAGAGTTATTGCTTTTGTCCCAGCGGAGCCCGGTGCAGCGGGTTCATCTCAGATGTTTTTCCTGCCTTTGCCTCTCAGCCTGTTTGGTGCTTTCCACCAGCTCCACGCCTCCTGAAGGTGATTCAGAAAATGAAACGTGACCAAACAAATCTCATTTTAATAGCTTGCCTTGGCCAAGGCCAGCTAGGAATATAGCTGTGTTATTATCATGAGCTGGAATGCAAGGCTGTTTACTTCATTAGCAGCAACAACAACCAAATAGCAGCTCACGGTGCTGGCAAGGGTAGAGCCAGAACTAAAATATTGCATTCTAAACAGAAAAGGACCTGGAGTAAACTCCTTGTTATGGATCTACAATAATTCTTCTTGGACAAAATAAGCTCAGGAAGCTCCAATGGTTTGTGAGAGGCTCCTTGGAAAGTGGGGTTTTATCCAACCTCTGAATGCGCAAATCTGAGGAGATGCCTCCAGACAAGAGCTGGGGGCTGAACTCTGGCCTTCACTGACAAGTGAATGCTTAAAGGTTGGAGACCAAAGGCCAGAACTAAAGCTATTAACTGAGGAGAGTTTGTATTTGGAACTGGCTACAGTTCTGGAACCAGAACCGGCATTGGATCCGTGTTTCCATTCCCAGCCATTGAAAAAGCAGAACTGAAGAGCTGCAGGTAGAGTGAAGTAAGAGTAGGCTGAATTCCTTATCATGAGACTAACATAACCAGGTTGGTTTGGTTTGTTTTATTTGTTTTCATTAAGTGGCTCTCCATACAATTTTGAGAAGTCTTTTCCCTGATTATGGATAACTTCTTACGAGGAGGAGACTTCATTCCCCATCTGGACCTGGAGCAGGTCCCCAGCAATGCGGATGTAGAGAGGTTGCCTTCATGTACAAAACATGAAGATAAAAAAGTAGAAAGATCTGCAGTAAAATCTGTTTATTCTTGACAGAAACAGTGTTTATCTGGTTGCAACAACATAATGTCCTTTGGGTTTGTTCCAGATTTCCAGTCTATCTTGGACTATCTTTTGCACTTTCAGTAGTTCAAGCTGTCCCCAGGAACATACCTAAAAGCAACATGTGCTGTACTTCAAGCATCTAAAATGACATCTTCTTCCTCCTCAGTCCACTGCAGGGATCTGTTAAAGCAGCTCTTCAAACAGCCTCCAAAGTGAGGAACCTGTCCCCGAGTTGGACTCCAAGTTCCTCTCTGTGTGCTCTGCACTGGGTCCATCCGCCCTGCTCCACACCTCCCTGTTCCACTGCTTCCTGTGCACTTACAGGCACTGATTCAAGACCCCCTGCACCTGCCTGCCCCAGGAGGTGGCTCTGGAAGGTAAACAACAAAGATCTCCAACAGCTTCAGGGACCAGCTGATGCAGAGAGCATCCCAATGGGCACCACGCTGGGCCAGGCTGCATCACCTCCGACACAGCACACCCAGGAAAACTGCTTGCTTTCGGGGTGATGGGTCCTCCTGCCCCCATTTAAAACTGCTATGAGTGAGGAACATGGATGCATGTGCTTCCTGCAAGTCGTGTGTGTTCCTGCCTTGAGGAGGGGATGTAAAAGCTGGCAGAGCTGCTCTGGCGCCCTTCTTTCCTTGAGTTGTTTTCATCGCCATTTTCCCCCACACCACTGCTTTGGGTTCAGCTGCAGCAGAAGGGTTGTGGTTTAATCTCAGCTGGTAGCCAAGGACCACAGAGCCACTCATTCACCACAGCGGGATGGGGAGGAGAATGAGGAAAAGTGTAAAAGGCCGTGGGTTGAGGTAAGGACAGTTTAATAATTGAAGTAAAAGTAAAGTACAATAATAAGAACAAATAAGGAGAGAGAGAGTGAGAAAGTAATAAACAAGTGATGCACAATACAAGTGCTCACCAGCCACTGACCGATGCTCAGCTCATCCCTGAGCAGCGATCAGCTCCTTGCTGCTAACACCCTGGTTTCTATACCGAGCATGATGCAATGTGGTATGGAATGCCCCTTTGGCTACTTTGGGTTAGGCATCTTGGCTGTGCTCCCCCCCCTGCTTCTTGTGCCCCTCCTTGCTGTCAGAGCACAAGAGACTGAAAATCCTTGGTTGGGGTAAGCATTACTTAGCAACAACTAAAGCATCAGTGTGTTATCAGCATTGTTCTCAGAGTGAAGCCAAAGCACAGCACTGCACCAGCTACTGGGAAAAAAACCTAACTCTATCCCAGCCAAAACCAAGACAATAAAACATACAGAGGCTTGAGAAGACAAAGTAATGTACATCTCCTGGAAAGGCTGAGCTTTGAGATACTTAATTCACGGACATGCTTGTGTGCAGAGTGGTGTTCAAAGGGCAGCAGGAAAAGAAATACAGGCAGCGAGTCCTGGCTCTACCCTTCTGAAAGGGCTGTGTGCAGGAGGGAGAGCTGAACATCTCAGCAACACCCGCGCTCTCTCAGTCTGACTCTGTGGCCTTTCCAGGACGTGGGGCTCACCCTCCGCCTCAGCTTCCTCATCATCAGGCCTGGGAAAGCAACGTGAGCATTGGTAGCACGGGGCTAGAAACGATTACTCAGAGTCTACAGTGCTCCGACTGGCAAAGTGCAGTGCAAGCGCTTTTATTATTTAGGTGCTAAACATGTACGGTGATTATTTAGTGCTCGTGTGTTTGGGTTGCTTTCTAAGTTTGGTTTAAGCTGCATTCAGATCTGGAGTCACAACACAAGAGGGACGTGGACCTGTTGGATTGAGTCCAGAGGAGGGTGCTGAAGATGCTCAGAGGGCTGGAACAGCTCTGCTGTGAAGAGCTGGGCTTGTTCAGCCTGGAGAAGAGAAGGCTCTGGGGAGACCTTAGAGCAGCTTCCAGTGCCTAAAGGGGTCCTCCAAGAAATCTGGAGAGGGACTTTTAGCAAGAACATTGTCCTTGACAGGAGAAGGGGGAATGGCTTTAAACTGAAAGAGGATACATTCAGATGAGATATTAGGAAAAAATTCTTCCCTGTGAGGGTGGTGAGGCCCTGGCACAGGTTGCCCAGAGAAGCTGTGGCTGCCCCATCCCTGGCAGTGTTCAAGGCCAGGTTGGACGGGGCTTGGAGCAACCTGGTCTAGTGGAAGGTGTCCCTGCCCGTGGCAGGGGGTTGGAACTGGATGAGCTTTAAGGTCCCTTCCAACTTAAAGCATCCTATGATTCTCTGATCTTCCTCTCTGAGCATGTGCTGACTGGATGTGTCAGTCCTTCAGGCCATGGAGGTTTGCTGGGGAAAGCCAGCCTCAGGGCAGTCATTTGCTTAGCTCTGAGTGAGGAGCCTTGTCAACTAAAACCAAAGCAAGGAGTTAAGAACTCCTGATCACTTGTTTTGCCATCAGTATCTGAGTCTTCTTTCACAAGGATTTCCCAGTGGTCACTTGGGTACTTGCAAACCCCTTTTCATCCTGGTGGATGATGCAGGCTTTTCTATGGTAAAGGAACTCACTTTGGATCCAGCTTCTTTAGACTATTCACTTCCTCTTAATAGCTTCTTTCTTTACTATTATCTCCTTGAGCAAGTGAAAGTAATTAGCCTGTTCCTGCATGATCTGTTTTGCCTACTCCTTCCCCAGGACCGACATAGCACTGCAGGGACCAGGAGGTGACTAAGGGCTTTGCTACAGAGCAGACACCAAAGTTGCATGTCATATAGCGGGAAATGCTAACCCTAATGAAACAGTTTCAGGGCTCGGTGTTTCAGCAATCAATTACTCCTGGTCCGGAATGAATCACCCTGGAGCTGCTGCAACCTCTGGCAGCTGCAGCAAAGTGGGAAATGAGCTGCTCTGCAGCCACCGGAGCCTCACCACCACCTTCTCCATGGCCCTTCCCATCTCCTGGCAATGTTCTATCCAGCAGCAGCAGTGTGGGTACTGTAGAGCCACAAGTGCTCTGCTCACTTCATGGCTCCAGCACGATGCCCAGAGACTGGCTGGTATAGTAGGGCATCATGGACTTACTTGATGGCACCAGAAAAATAGGAGAGAGAATCTCTAGCTGGGAGGTCTTATAAAGGGGTCTCTAGACTAGTGCCAGGTCACCCTGAGCTTGGCAATTCTGTGACAGCTGTATCTGTCCCTGTTGGATACTACCGTTCTTTAGAGAGGCAAAGGGGTTCAATGACCCTAAAAGCAATAAACTCCGAACTGGAGTAAAAAGGGCTGTGGGATCAGCCTTGCTCAGTAGAGCACTGAAACAGGGATCACAAGGTAGGGGTGAGCTTGAGAGGCAGGTGAAAATCTCGGCGAGTTCTGCAGTCTGTTGGTGCAGCAATGTGGGCAGCCTCGCTGGCTGGTGCTGAGGTTTAAAATGTCCACATGGTGCTTTGAAGGAGCTGAGCATAGATATTTGCTCGGGGACCAGGCTGCAGCATCCCAGCTCATCCCTGCTTTGTCCTGGTAGCATAAATGACCCCAAAACCAGCACACATCTCTGGGCAGAAAAACATGATCATAAAACCATAGAATCATAGAATGGTTTGGGTTGGAAAGGAGCTTAAGATCATCATTACCCCTTGTCCTATTGCTACAGTCATCACTGAGGTCTCCCACCAGCAACAGTCTGCACATGACTCCTTGGCACATGCATTGCTAAACAGTGGATGGGAGATGTGACCTCCTGTGCTCTGCACAGCACCCTCTGGATCCGCAGGACTGTTTCGTGCCCCACTGTGCCGTGAAAGCTCCATAAAACAAATATCTGAGGAGCTGCTGCAGGATGAGCTTGTGCCTCAGCCCAGTTAAATGGCGGTTTGGGGTTGAGGTGGCGATCGATAATTTGAAGCTGGGTCCTTCAGCAAAGACAGATAACCAGAAGATGTTTGTTGTTCATAGCTGGAAAAGCACTATTTATAAGAAGAGATTAAAATAACACTCAAGGATGTGATAATTCATTGTTTTGTCCTGAATTCAACTGCTTATCTTTCAACTGCCTAGATGGAAATGCAAGTAAAATAGGGATTTTTCAAACTGACTCCTTTTATTCATAGTAGAGGATAAGGGCAATGCTGAGCCAATGTACTGAGCTCTGCCACAGGATAACTGTGGGGTGGGAGAGATATTAATCCCAGTATGGGACCCCGGGCTGCAACGAGTTCAACACTATTCATATTTACAGTCCTTCAGATATCCCAGAACTTTGGGAGCTTACAAAACACCGTGTCCACTTGTACATTTTTTTATAAGTGGATAGATAGATAGATAGATAGATAGATATCTTGGAAATGATGCTCCAAGCTCAACTGATGTGGAGCAGGGACTGGCTTTGGGGTGAGGTGACATCTAAACCTGTACGCAGGCATTTTTCATGTGAAATGCTGCATTTCAGCTTGTTGTTTCTCCCTGCTATGTTTCCCTAAACAGCCTTGAGGCCCTTTGCTTAGGAGCAGGGCAGTGCTGAACAGAAGCCGGCCATGCAGCAACGCCCCAAGAGCATTTTTTTTCCTCTCCTTTCTTTTTCTTTCCTGGATGATGAATGAAGCAGCTCTTTTGTGAGCAGCAGTTGTTTACATTCTTCCTAACAAAAGCTGGGATTTCCTCTGATGCTAATAATCTTGTCACTAACACGTGCAGCCAGCCAGAGTGCTTGGAATAGTTTTTTAGCAACGTCTGGGCCAGCTTGAGCGTGCTTGTTGCTGGTAGGAGCAGCCTCCCAAAAGTCAGCACAGTGCCACCACAACAGGGAGGTGGCTTTTCAATGCTGTCTTCTTCAGTGAGGCAAACACCATGCATTGCTCCCTGCAAACCTCAAGTCTAGGGCTGGACTGCATTAACACCATTACCCTTCATCTTGCTGATGCACATCTGGGCCTCCAAGGTGTGTGGAGTGATCAACGAAAGCACCTAAGACCAGTCCTAGTTACCCCAGACATCCAATCAGGTTCTCTACATTTGAATTTGTGCTGTTTAGTAATTTAAGGTGACGTTTTCTCTCTGAGCATTTCAGTGCCAGCTCAGTATTTCTTTTCTCTCTGAGGAGCAGCACTTGGCCTTGGTCTCAAACATGTGGCAAGCTCAAAGACCACCATTTTTCCACATTCTCATTTGCAATTGCAGGTTACACTGAGGAGGCACACAGCCATCAGGGCTGGCTTCTGCCAGGTATTTGCTGGTGTAAATAGGAAGAGACTTCCTTCAAGGAGCCAGTTTTGCCCACCACTATCCTGCAGTTGAGCATTGCCCTACGGGATCACGGTGCTCGGGCGGTAAGGTGGGCTTGGGGCAGGCTGTGATTGCAGCAAGCTCAGCAACATAGAGCAAAGCTGCCTGCAAACCATTAGCTGTGACTGAAAATGGTGAAGGACACAGAACTCTTCTTTTGTCCCAGCAGAGCCTTCAGAAAAGATCGCTCAGCAGCACGAGCTGCTGTGACCTTCTGCTCCCATCATGGATCTGCCTCGTACCCAGGGAGGAGAGGAGCATCCTGGTGCTGGGTGCAAACCTGTCCTCCATCCCTTGTCCCAGATCTCTTCTCACTGCCACACCTAGGACTAGATGAAAAAGAAAGGTCCTTTCCAGACGGACTCAAGCAAACAGATTCCTAATGTTTTGGCTCTGTCCATAAAGCGAGAAGGTTTATCAAAACCCTAGGAAGCCCTTTGCCATCTAAGCAGCTTTATTTTAGAAGACCAACTCCAAGAGCATCATGCCATGCTCTGTAAGTAAAAATGTTACAAAGTCTAAAACAAGTAGTTTGTTTTGGCTGTCTAGAATGAATGAACACTAGTAACCAAACTACATGAAAACACAACTAAAACCACAATCCTTATTTCCTTTATTTGAAAGCATTCTGAGCAGAGTTCAGTTTTCCTCCCCAGTATTTTCTTGATTTCATATCTTTACATTCTTATTCTTAGTCATCCGGTAGCTCTTATTAAACCACATGCTGAGAAATAGGATTTACTCATTGATCATCTCAAACCTACAACGCAAACCATGATTTCCCATTCAAACAGCTCTTCCCATGTCAGGACCTGGATGCAAAAGTTTGAAATGCAGCAAAGGCAGACAGAGATTTCAATGCCTTTGATACTACCATTAGTCAAAGTTGAACAGCTCTTCACCTCCTTCACTCGGGGGGCTGGGGGCGGGGGGGTTGCCAGGGAAGTGCTGTGGCTGGGGTTCAAGCAGCTGGAGGAACATGCAGAAGACAAGGAATAAAACCTCTCTCTGAGGGACAGGCCAAGAAGGAGGCAGATGCAACTTGTGAACCTTTGTTAATGTAGTCATAGATCAGAAGTGCTGCAATCTGGCAGGTGAAAGCATTAACTCCTTAGCTAGGAGGAGCGACTGCATCTTCAGGTGGGCAAAGGTGCGTGGGGTTGCCATGTTCATACTCTTAGGCTTCACCTTCATTGTTTCTCCTTTCTGTTCATCCCCTAGTTGGGCTGGGAGCACCAAAAGGGGGATCCCCCCATGGCCACCCACAGATCTGCTGGAGGCCAAAACTGCATTTGTGCTGCAGACCCTGAAAGGGTCCTTGTCCATCCTGGGCAGCCCTGCTGCTCCTCTCACTGCTGCAGGCCATCCTGGCTAGTTCATAATGAGCAATTTGGTGGGGTTTGCATCCTAAACAGGTGGCAAAGTAAAGATTTTTCTCTTTCTCAGCAATGTACTCAGAGGACTGCGACAATGATGCAAAATGGATATAAAATTGATAAAAAGTCACTTTTAATTGTTAACATGTAGAAGGATGCAACAGCAGACTGCGAAGGTTTCTGGAAGTTTTTCTTCACAGCATATTGTTTCCTTCTTGAATTCAAAACCACCCACTAGCAATTTGAATTAAAATCACTGGAAATATAAAAGCTCCAGAAGTGTTTCTGATTGAAATAGGTGGACAACAAACAGATTGCAAAGCTGCACACAGTCGCCATAGCGACCAGGCTTCCAAAAGGATGCAGGGGATCCTCAGTCTCCGGGAGCATCTCCAGCATCCACAGTGCCAGAAGAAGCATGAGCATCCTAAAAGGGGGGTTGGGGTTGCCCTTCACAGGGAGCCATCCGTGTAGGGGCAGGCAGGAGGTTGTGCAGACAGGGTCCTCCCTGCTGTCCCCTTGCCAAAAGAGTCATTGGGCAGATGTAGGGGTTTTGGGATCTTGGAAAGGAACCTTCAGAAGCGTGACCTTAGGACAGTCACCAAGTCGTGACGGACACGTCAGGGCAGCCCAAGATTAAGCAAGGGCAAAGGAGTTCCTATCAACAGAAAAAGGAAGACAAGAAGAGCCAAGGGAACCACAGACCAGTCAGTTTAACTTTAACAAATTATAACTTTATATTTAACAAATAAGCGATTTATTTGTAAACATCCAGCAGATGACAACAAGATGAGAAGCAGCCACCTTGGATTTGTCAAGAGAAAGCCATACCAAACCAACCTGCTTTCCCCCTAAAGCACACTAACAGCAGGCTCTGGGGTGAAAGGAAAAAGTCCAGAGGTGCCACAGCTCAGCTGCAGCACAGTCTCACACGACTGCGTGCCTAAGCCAGACGCAGAAACCCTACTGAACGAAACTAGTAAAAGACTAGTTCTAGTCTAGACTAGGTGTAGAAGACCTTGTGCTATTCTGGTCTTCATCAGTACTTCATTTTCAAAATTAAAGGCTGTACCAAGTGAGGGTGAGTCAGGATCCAGCCCAGTCCTGTACACGGCTTTCATATAAATCATCTGCCTGAAAGAAGAAAGATCAGGTTTGTTAAACCTGCAGATGACCCAAAGCTGTGCCGGGCTCCAAGTAACACAGATAACTCTCCTAAAAAAAATATAAAAGACGCTTTATACAATAAAATAAGGCATTCAAATTTTGGGTATGCTTACTAATAGCATCTTGGAGAGACTGAATATACATATAGATGAGATCAGTCAAAATCCTTAGCTACATATCACCCTAAATCAGGAAATTGCTTCCTACCAGAGCACTGTGCAGAGCTCACCTCCTGATTTGTGCTGTCTCTGCCAAAGGGGAACCAGAGCATCTTTTATTTCACATTTTCATTTTTCATTTTTAAGGCCCCCATTTCACCTCAGGCACACTATAATTCACATGGGTGAGAAAGGAATGTGAAAAGCCTTTGCTGTGTTACCAGCAGGCCTAGAGTCTCCATGAACTGGGAGTTCAAATACATTCTGACCCTCGCTTGGACTGCAGGTTGTGGGATGAAAATAGGCCCAAATTACAGTTGACCATGAGGAAACTTTAATGGTCAAATACTGATTAATGTAACAGTGTTTTGTAGATTTTAGGTTATCAGCCATAAAAGTAAGTAAAAAATTTACCCGAAGTAAGGTCCCAAATTCTTTTCCATTAAAAATGTTCACAGTATTCTAACAACTGGTATGAGGAAAATGTGCTCAGGAGAAAGTGTGCTGAGCAGGATACCAGGTATTTTTCTGAAAGCTGATTTTTGCTGACAGCATGTGATACTCCCTTCACTTGTGCTGCAAGATCGGCATCTGCCTTACTGGCAAGGCTTCTGCCCATACACGTCTGTATTTTATATTACCAATGAAGATTTGATCAGGTAAAATTAAAGGTCACTTATTGATGGGACTTTCCACCCCAATTTGTGAGGGACCCGGATGACAGATATCATCTGAAACACCAGGGTTCACAACTGGTCTGCCAGCCCTACAGCTTGAACCCATGGCTAAGTAGAAGATACACCTATACAAATGATAATGATGTGGGAACCTGGTTCTTTTGTATCATCTATTCCCCAAAATTAGAACACCTCTCTGCTTTGCATTGGATAATCCATGCAGAGGAAGATGAACCGGCCTCAAGTGAAGGCTCTTACCAGGCTGGGCAGGCTGCAGCCTGCTCCAGGACCACGTCAGACTCCAGGTTGTGCACTTGGAGAAAGCCTTCAGTGCTGTCCTCAGCATAACAAAGAAATACATATATGAATTAAAACCCTAAAAGAAAGATGCAGAAGAAATGGTATTGTACATTTTTACCTTTGTTTTAATGAACTGATTCCCTCACTTTCTGTTTTTCTGATTTTCTGGTGGTATGAATGGGTGATCAGGGTGTTGGTGTGAAAAATACCCTTAGAGGACCACTAAAATGAAGTTGTAAGTGAATTAGGGTGGCAGTCTTTGGAGCTGAAACCAAGGTTATTCATAAGAAGCTGGGCTTACCCTAACCACCCCTTCTGCTTTAGTAGTGGAGGAAAACTGGGCCATTTGTGAAACAAGGAATATACAGACAATAAATCTTTTTAAGCTTTTATTAAAAAAGCTTAAGGTTTAGGGAAGATGTGTTGAAGGAAAGTTACCGTGGAGATACCTATCATGTTACTTCCCCAAACAGAGCTAAAACAAGATTACCACGCAAGCTGGGTCATACAGCGTGGCAAAAAAACGAAAGATGACTGGAGATCCCCCTTTGAAGTGGGGGAGATATCTCCTTAGAAGGGAGGATATATATCCTTTTATCCTTCAAAGATCTATGTTCACCAGAAGGGTCACTGCATCTGCTGGAAAGCTTGCTAGGGTTTTAGCCTGAAAACACCCTTCCTCCTCCTTGAAATCTCCCTAGAAAAGATTAAATCTAAGTAATTCTTCCAGTGGCAACTTCACAAATCACTTTGATGGACGGCTATATAATCTGATGACTGATCATGTGAATCTATTGATTTATTGATTTGCTCTTAATCATTATCTCAGTGTGATCTCTTCACTGATCTGTCTTTAATTAGCTTAGTAAAAATAATGAATTAGTCTAACAATATTCTTGCTCAGGTGTGCCTTCATCTCCTCATCCTTTTTAATTTCCTGTGCAGTGAATACACAAGGTAGATTTACCCTATCAAATAGTCACTGAGGTCACAAACCTGAGGGCAGCGGCAAATTTGGGTAGGGCATATGTAGGCAGCTCATCTCTGCAGCTCTCCAGCCAACACCTCACACACCCTGTGAATAAACTCATGTCCAGGCATGTTTGGTCTCCAGCATCTCTCAAAGACATCCTGTTGCACTGCTGAACAAGGGGCATGGAGGGCTTCATCTCAGAAGTCAGACTTTTCCAGGACATTTTTCTGCATGCTGTACCACCAAGGAGGAGAGAACAGGACATCCTGTGCCCCGCACTGAATGATTTATCCTTCTTTAGCTTACACTGGTGAGCACACAGGCTTCTGACTCCTTAAAGTTCTTAGGGAAAAAACTGTGCCAAAGTAAACTGAAAGAGAAGGTGAGATTTTAATAACACACAATTGGGATCATAAGCATCCCATTCTGTTCTTTATTTTTTGCATTATCATAGTTCTTGGATACCAAGAGAGATCACAACTCTTTCTGGAGTAAGTACCACACAAAGAGTAAGTCTTGATGGACTTTTATGTGAGATGGATGGGTGGTGGAAGGAAAGGAGCATCTGAAATCCCACAGGAAGGCTCTTCATTGGGTGTTTGCACCAAGACAGCTAGAAATTTTGAGCAGAAGGAATGAGACTTCATGGTTGGCACAGGATGGCAGTGAACAAACAGAGAAAAAATGAACTGGGCTGGTGCTCATGGAGTAACTGTCAGAGCACATGCTCCCTCTGCTCTCAGTGTCCAGGTGACTCTTCTTTTAGGGTTGATGATCTCAAATTCAGATTAACTGCATACCATGACAGAATTAGCAGCAAAAACCTCACATATTACAGAGGCCATCACACCATGATGGAGTAAGGGATGTGGCTTTCCTGATCAGTCAGCTAATCTTGTTCTTTACAGATATTGCTATATGTTAGCCTTGCTGGGAGGTCAGAAGACACCACCTAAACTGGCTTAAAAATGATAAAAAAGCATTTTTTATTTCTTTTTACTTGAGTAGCTGTTAGAGGCTTGGTTTGAAGCCAATTTAAGTCAATGGTAGGATTTAATTGGGCTTTGTTTTCAGGCTTGGCAGCAGCCTCTTAAAATCATTCCTCTGCTTATAATCAAGACTTGTCTCCATCAGATTTTGATCACTTCTGCCTAGGTTAGGCACCAGGACAGGCGGATGACAGTCACTGCTGCAGTCGCACGCTGCTCGTGCGCTCCTGGCACTCGAAGCCAGGCTGCTTCACTGTTTCCACTTCGACTGCAAATGCAGGAGAGGAGCTGGGAACGAATGGAGTGATGCAAAGTCGGGGAGGGAGGGGTTTGGTGGCTGGGCTGGAGTTAGTCACTGCCAACTTCCATTTCCAGATCATAAGGAAGGACTCAAGCCATTTTAGGCATTTTCTTGGACTTCTTCCTCAGCTTTTAATTGAAATACCCAGGAGGGACGGAGGAATCCATGGGCCCATTTTGCACCGATAAGGAATACTACTACACGAGCATAGACGACTCGCCCTTTGTACTGTAGCGTCAGACCACTGTTATTAGCCCTTGGCTTGGCTCCTTCACATGGGAACAGGAGATCTTCCACACATCTCACCTGGAAGCTGACGTACTCCTCTGTGAATAGAGAGACACTCATCTCAGTGCAAATAATTTCTAAAGATTTTTCTTTCAGGGGCTAAATGTGCCAGGAGGGATTGAATATTCTAGACAAAACACATTTAATTTCTATATCCTGAGGCATGTAAACATACATATGTATTCATACATATTTATCTGTCACAGTATCACATATATGAATACACATGAGCCAGCAAACTGCAAAATCACAAGAGGCCTCGGGCACCTCTGTTTCTTTTTGGTAGGATGTCTTTGCTAGATGCCTACATCTAGCAAAGCGAACAAGAGAAAAAACACCTGCATAGCTGCCAAGACAACCGGCACATCCAGCCACAGACTTTTCACTATGCTACTCACTCTGGTGGTTTAAGTTTTGCATCTCCCTTTGCCCACCAGCACCATCCTTTTTGCCAGAGCAGCTGTTTGGGACATCATCACCAAGATGTCCTGGGGGAGGCAGGCAGCAGGCATGCCGGGAGCGTGTCCAGGCAGAATTCCTTCTGTTCACTGTTGTGAGGTCCATGTTAAAACCTTTTTTCTCTTGCTGAGACAACTGCTTTTCCTTTGTCCAGAGGAAAACAGTGCCCTGGTTGCCCAGGGAAGCTTCTCCTGGGGTTTGGTGCTTGGCCCTGCAGCACCACGCAGAGAGACCATGGCCAAACCTCTCCCTACAGGACCCAAACAACACCTGCACAAAACATCCACTCATCACACAAACAATGGTGAAAGAACCAAACTTTCTGTCATTTTGTGATATCAACTGTGCCTCTCACACTTTGTGTATTGCTTTCTTGAAGCCAGTTTGTAAATAGCAACAAATTTGCAGTCGTATAAATACTGACAAAAAAAGGAGGAACGTCAGCCTTGAAGTGGTTACTTTTCTGATCACTAGAAAAGCTCTCTGTGCTCCCCCAAAAGTTACCTAAATGTTTCTCTGGCTCTAACTAAAGACAAACAAGTCCCTGCTGCCAAAATACTGTGCCAACCACAACTTTGACTTCTCACCGGGGTCTGCTGGCATATGAAAGTTTTTTAACGGCCAGTCCAGACACGCCAAAAGTTTTCAGCTTTAATCCCAGGTGGCTGCATCCTTATTGCAGTGCCTGTGCTGGACCAGGCAGACAGCCCTCCCCTGACATTCCACTGACAGGCTGTGTCCACCTCTATGCATTTAATCTAGAATGCGCTGTGGCATCCCTCTCCCATGCCTGTCCAGAGTTCAAAGGGAAGGCATTTGAGATGGTAAAAGAGGTTGGAGTAGTATCACAAAATATGTCAAATGGGCTCATAAATCAGCTCATACACCAGCCCTGATCTGCAGAAATTATCTTGCCAGGGCTTCAGACAATGTGAGAGCACCAGGAGGAAAAGTATGGAGGGCCCATTACAGATTCTACCTTCTTGCTGCTCTCTCAGTGGCTTTAATAGTGTAACACTAGCAGGGGCTGATGCTTCCTTCTCCAAGGCTCACAGACAGGTCTTGTGCACGGGGCAATCAGAGGATGCAAACAGAAAGTCCAGGGCTGCCTGATGTTGATGTCCCTTGCTAGAAAAGACCAAGAGAAAAAAAAACTTCACAGGCATTGAAACATGAGAGTGCATGAGAGAACTTCTGGGAAGAGAAGTGTTAAGCCCATATAAATTAGGAAGGTAAGGAACCGAAGATTAACCCTATTGTTTTACGCAGAGTTGTCACCTTAGAATGGATTGGCTTTTAGTGTTTGTGGTTAATTATTGACTTCTATCTGGATATAGAAGGAAAACAGTTGTGGAGGGATTGCCTTTTCTGGCATGCCAAAAAGCCAAAAAAGTACAAGATCTTCTTAGAGAATAGCAGGAAAAAAAAAAAAAAAGAAAAAAAAAAAAGAAAAAGAAAAAGAAAAGAAACAAACCAACCAGACCTACATTTCTTGTGGAAAAATTTTCTTCATGGCAACTGTAAAAACAGCTCAGATTGTGTTGATTAACTAAATGTATTATACTGTGAACAACAGGGTCTCATTAGCTCTCTCAGACCAATACCCTCTGTACTGAAAACCTCTTGATTCAGTAAATTTCTCTGCTGCAGTGTAAATTCCTGCCTGACCCTATCGAAGCAATCCCTTTATTATCTTGAAGCATGAAAACTAATAAATCAGACAAAAATGTTATTTTTTTCCCCCTTTTTGCATTTTGATTGCAGACATCAAACACCACATTGCAGTTCAGCATAATGCTGTAGCAAATGAAAAAGAATTAATTAAGGAATACCATGTGAAAAAAAAAAAGCAAAGGAAGGAAAGGTACAAGAGAAATAAGTGTATTCTGTTCTTTATAAGCACATGTGTTGACAATGGATTTGTATCCGTGGGACAATTCAGGAAACAAATGAAAAGATAAGTTTTGGGTTTAAGCTCACCAGATTTCAAAGCACATTGTTTATACCTTCTGCAGTGCAGTAAAGCTTATCAAGAACTTTCCCATTGGATACCAGAGTCAAAAGAAGTAGGAGGAATGTGAACAGCATGCTTCCTCCGGGTCGTTACAGTATCTCTAATTCTTTCAGCACAGACTTCTCATGTTAGCTTGAGCTCCATCTCACGATGACCATTTTTAGCAGATCATTGTAAATATAGTGCTGACCTGACCAAGTTGTTCAGAAATTTGCCATCATTTCACTCTCCACAAGCTCAAAACATGTGGCAAGTTCAAGGGCTCTTACTTAAAAATATACTTTCATCCTAGAACCTCTTGCTTGCATCCCTGTAATACTCTGGGATAAATAAGTGCTGATGTAAATGCATTAATTGCAGTGTAATTTCATTTAGAAGATATAAGAGTACTACATTTTCATTTAACGATTCAAATGTGCTTTCTGTAAGGGGGAAATCACCTCCCTGTTACAGAAGGGAGAGCTGATTCTAGGAAGTGAAAGGCAGCAATTTGGCCAGCCATTGGTAAAGCTGGGAGAGCATGCAAGCCTCTCGCTCTATTCCATGTTTGTGCTTCCAACATGAACCGGAATATGAAAACATTGTATGAAGATACATGCATTTCAGAGCACAAGATTTGGCTCTAGCTCACCAGACTGAAAGCTGTAGTATTCCTAGGCAGAGTGTACTTCTGCCCCTCTCTTACAATGAAAGGTCAATTTTTGTCTTTTTCTGTTTCGTTCTTGCAAGGGGAGA
Organism: Psittacula echo; assembly: GCF_963264785.1. NCBI lineage: Eukaryota > Metazoa > Chordata > Aves > Psittaciformes > Psittacidae > Psittacula > Psittacula echo. The sequence goes on along the minus strand of NC_137735.1, from coordinate 86,781,934 downwards.
CTGGATGGCATGTTTGCTAGGACTATAATGTTGCATTTGCTAATGAAATAAAGTGGTCTTTTTTGGAGAACTTCTTTTAAGCAAAACCATGTGTTCCAGGGAGGAAACATTCTTCTGGTAAACAGCTGAGCCCTTAACATTTAGCAACATAACTCTGTGTTTGCAGCTATTGAACACTGTGTGACTGAGGAAGCCTGCGTTTCTGGGAAGGAGGACTGAAAGCATTTTGCTTGCTGTCAGAAAGCCAGCCCTTTCTTTTATGTATACGCTACATGCAAGAACCAGCTATTGGTTGGTTACTTCTTATGGTTTTAATAAAATTTGTCTCGTATCAAGACGCTGCTGGGTTTTAATGTTGATGCCGCACTGAGCAATGTTCTGTGCTCCAGCACAGCTGGCTCTTGCTTTCCAAAAATATAGCTGTGCTCTGGCATTACTTGCAAAATTTGCAGCCTTAAATCATTTCCTCACCCCTCTGACCTGTGCAAGGAAGGACCCTCCACATGCAGATCTCCCCACTGGTTTGGAGAAGGGGGTCGTTCCTCCTTTGCTCCTCAGGAGTGGTGCTCTGAGAGCAGAGAGCTGCGGTGGCAGGAGGTAACTGGGGAACAGCAGAAATTACCTGCCAGACACAAGCAGTAGCCCTGGGAAGCTGAGGAAAAAAGATAATACAGCTGGAAACTGCAGGCAGAAGCAGGACCAGAAGATGGGAGTGCCCCATTCCCGGCTCCTGCTCCCCGCATCTGAGTCCCCCTCTTTCGGAGATGCTTGCGCAGCCACAGGGCTGCAGGGCAAATCCTGCTGAAGGAGAGCAGGGAAGCTTCACTTAGTATAAGTGATTTCCAGAGCGGCATTGGTGAGGGGAGGAGGTTGATCAGGTAACTTTGAGATCACACACTGCTTCTCCATCCAGCAGCTGGAATTGAAGGCCACAGCCCTTGCTCCCTCCAAGCTGACAGAGATGATTACTTTTCTGCCTGCTCATTTCACTGAAGCTTGGATGCTGAGCTCTGGGTGTCACATTGACCCTTGCAGTACAAGAGGATCGCATCTTGTTCCCTGTAGCACTCAAAGCAGCTGGGCATGCTTACCAATTTCAGTAAGTACCAGCTAAGGCCAAATGAGATCCCATGATAGAAGTTCAAGGCCCTGCCTTCCTCTTCTTACTTCTTTCCTGAGCAGATTCTCATTTTAATCAGACTTAAGGTACTTTCGTCCAGTTATCTCAAAGTACATAATGACTGCTGTAATTACTAGCAATAATGAGCTAATCAGTTCTTCTAGGTACTATTTTTCAAGGGATAAATACTGCTATTCTTGCCATAAGAAGTGAGAAACTGAGGCAAGGAGGAGCAGTTGTTGGGTAAATAGCTTTGGTTTACTTTTAATAGTGTAATCTTTTCCTGGTTTTATTTTTATAGCTTTACATATTTGTTTCATAGTATGTTCTGCATTCTATTATTGCTTTCCAGTAATTTTGTCTGTTATTGTTTTGGCAGATAGCATTTAGAAACAGTTGGTTATGTGTATGTACTAAGGTTCACTTAAGAAAACACCAGTGTTTTTAGAAAAATTAACAGATGCTGAAGAGGTTTTCTTTTTTGTTGTTTATATATATACATGATTTATCTTAATGTTATTTTTCTGGGTTTTCCTTTTTCATCCTCCTTCTTTTGTTTTAGATGACCTTCATTTTTAGGAAAAAAATACAAGTAGCATTCTTTCCTATTTATTTTCCATATACTCCAGCTTGCATTTAAGTCTATAATATGGAAGGATAACCGAATATGACTTTCTAATATGTAAAAAACTAAGATATTCTACTAGTTATGATGCTTGTAAGGCGGAGGTATGGTCTTACTAATATATTAGTTAATTGCTTCTATAATTCATATTCAGAAGACATATGTTGATTTGGTAGCATTTAGCAAAGAGTATGTTTCCCACAGCTAAGATATGCTTTCCTGAACTTGTTTGAAGGGCAGACAGACAGGTACCCAGAGCAGAGGGGAAGCTGCAACAAGGAAAAAGGACATTATTTGTCTATCAGAATTTTCTGGAACTTAACAAAACTAACTGGTCCATACAATACTCTATGGAGTAGCAAACAACTAAGCAGTTATTTAATTTTTATCTCTCAGGCTGTGCTCCAGCAAGCACACATGTGCTTAGTTTTACTATGGTGAGTAGTACAGTGTGATTTCAGTGGAACTATGTGCTATATAAAACTAAGCACACATGTAACTATTGGTAGGATTAAGTCTCTAGATAGGAACCAGTGTCACTAAACTCTTATTTGAAACATCTGCTTTGCTCCAAACTTGTTTTTTAGTAAGGGCCTGACATTTAGGTGTTTATGTGCACCTTGGTGTCTTTACAAAGCTGGCACTAACTCCTTATTGAATGGTGGATTAAGGGCCTCTAGAAAGTCTGAAAACCTTATATAGACTTAGTTCAGTCAACTTTTAATTCTAAGGAGACTTAAAAATAAAGTTAGTCTCAGCTGTGTTTAAAAAAAGTGCTTCACAAGCAAGGGGAAGTCAATCTGACAAAATAAATAAATTGAGGTAATATAAGACTTATATAACTGGAATATTTGGTAGGGTTTAAGTAGCAATGAGAGGCAAAAAACCTGTGAGAACCGTAACATTGTTTCTAAGGTGACACTGCTGGTTTTGATGCTGCTAGCCCTGACAGCCTTAATTCCGAGACTTTGTGCTCTCCAGACTATTTTCCTATTGCTTATTTGTTCTTTCAAGGCTCCCTCCTCCCCTCTTCTAAAACATACAGACTTGCACACTGCCTATGGCTCCATGAGTTCTCTAGCAGGCTAATGCATGTACAATCTTTAAGCACTTCTGGAGCTGTTTGAATGTAACCCTATTTGTGTTTTCCTTTTTGCGCTGGGGGACACAAGAATCTTGCTTGAAATAAAGCCCAAACAACGGAAGCTGAAAGGTGGGAGTGTATGTGAAGGAGCGGGTGGATCGCTGTTTACAGGGCTGTCAATCTCTGCTCATACCTTCTCTCAATGTGTATTTATCCTGCTGTTTAGGCTAGACTCTTCCCAACTACCTGCTTTAGTTCTTACACACAAGATTGTGTAGAGCTCAGCCCTGAGGGTGGGCAAATATCCTGCTGCTTTTTCCATTAGATGCATACACAAGCCTGTGTCTCCTTTCCACTCCTATTCTGTAATGGTGTCTGGCCTGAAAGAGCCCAAACACATCAAAGGGAAAAGCTGTGATGAGGTATTTCCTCACTGACCAGTCCTTAAAGATTTGAAGAAAACTCTCGGTGGGTCAGTAATCCTCACTAAGCTCTGAAAAGGCTCAAAGGCTGTGAAGACTTTTTGAAGGACCATGCAAATATTACCTGTCCCTACCTGCAGCCTAAGGGTCAGCCTATGCCCAGCCTCAGGAGCGCCGGCCCGGTTTCAGGACGTTGCTATACCATATAATACCTCCTGCCTCCTTCCCCAGCAGGGTATGGCATCAAGTGTGGGGTTTGTGGGTTGATGGCATAAACTGGAGGTGGTGTTGGTGTGGCTTTTATTTATCTTTTGTAACGCAGATGGAAACCCGCGGCAGCTCTCCCATACCCGAGTGAAGCAGCACGCAGGGTGTCTGGGTTTCGTGCATTCACTGCCCGCCGGCCGCTGCGGGTCCGTGTGGCCGCCGTTTGGTTGCCGGAGGACGAGGACGCTGAGCCCCATCTCCGCTTCACCCAGGCCGAGGTTGGAAAAGGTGGGGGGGGGCGGAAGCAGACCGCGCTGCCCCGCGGCCTGCCAGACCTGCCATGTCTGTGGCGCAGCAAGGCCCGCCACCGGCGGGAGGAGCGCCCCGCCCCACAGCACCACGGGGAACCGACCGGGCGTCCGCACCCTTCAGGGAGGGAGGGCCGCGGAAGCCCGCTCCGTCCGCCGGACCCCCAGGCAGTGGGTACCGGGCGGTGAGGCGGCCGCGCCCCCCCCCTCCCCCCCCGTCCGGCACTTTTCGGCCGACAGAAAAAGGCGGAGGAAGAAGGAGGAAGACGGCGCCTCCTTTTTATTACTTAAACCCCCTGGTCGCCTTAAGGGGCGGGGCCAGGGGAGTTTGCGGAAGAGCCCGGCCACACGCGGGGCGCTGATTGGACGGCCGCAGTCTCGTGACGGCGGCTGGGCGGTTCCACTACCCTACCCCCCCCGCCCCTTCGCCGCCCGCCCAGCGGCACGCCAGCCCCCCGCGTTCCATTGTGTGCGCCAGCCCCGCCGGGCCCCGCCCCCAGGCCTGGCCCCGCCCCCTTTTCCTCTTGGCTCATTTCCGGCCGCCGCCGCCGCCGTTTGCTTCCCTCCGAGGACTCGGGAGAGTGAAGAAACAACAGCCGCCATTTTGTTTGTGTGTGAGCGACTGAGGGAGGGAGCGAGACCGAGAGGCCGAGCCGGACGGGGCGAGCCAGGGGGAGGGCAGCGCAGAGAGACCCAGGGGCCCGGACAGGGGACGGGGAGAGAAGCGAGGAGCCGAGACGCCCGCCCGCCCCCCACCCTGCCCGTCCCCGCTCTCTTCTCTCTTTTTGCTTTCCTCTCTTCTCCTTTTCCCCGACTTCTTTCTCTTCCCCAGCTCCCGCTTCTGCCCGCTCCGCCACGCACGTCACAGCAGCGGCCGCAGCCGGGCCGCCGCCGAGCGCCAGGCAGGGGCAGTAGGGAGCCTGCGCTCGGCCCCCGCGCTGCCTGCGCTGTCCCGCCCCACCCCATCCCCCCTCCGCCGGGCAGCGCCGGGGACCCCCCTCCCCCTCCCGGCCATTTAATTTAACCCACCCCGGGGCCAGTCCCCCGCCCTCCCCCGGCGTGGTTTTTATTCTATTTTATTATTTGAATTTTAGCTTTTTTCCCCCCTCCCCGTCCTCGGAGGGGTCGCTGACCGGCCTCCTTGCCTCCTCGACTACCAACCTCTTCGCTTCGTCCCCACCCTCGCATAAGCGAAGAGGGAGTCCCCGCCGCGCCCGGATTTTTTCTCCCTGGCTTTCCGCGCCCCGCATAGCCTGTGGTCCGCGAGGAGCGGAGACCAGGCAGCCCCCTCTCTGCCCGGCGCCAGAGCTCCCAACCGTACTCGGCCGTCCGGGAAGAGGGAAGGTAGGCTGAGGGGGGGAGGGGCCGGCTTCTTCCTCCTCCTCCTCCTTCTGCTGCTGCTGTGGGATCGGCCCCTCTGCCTGCACCGGAGTGGGGGGGGCAGCCTGCTACTGAAGCGAGAGAAAGAGGAAGGGGAAAGCAGAGAAGAAGGGGTGGGGGGAACAGAGAGGGTGTTGAAACCCGCCCCCCACCTTCCCATTCCGCGATCGGTGCTGCCTCCATCAGGACAACAACCCCTCCTCCTTCCCTGCACAACAAGATGTGAAGCGGAGACTCCTGGGACTTATCCTCACCCTCCTCATCCTTACAGCTCCCCTTTCTGCAGCCATTAGCGACGGGCGAGGAAGAAGCGAGTGGAGCTGGGGACCCCGCGCACGCCTTGCCTCTGTCACCGCCACCACCCCCCCAGCCCTGTCGCTGGCGGTGGGTTTTTTTTTGCAGGGTGGTGTTGGAGGGGGAAGGAGCTGCTGCTAGAGGACGGTGATCTTTTTTTCTTTTTTCCTCCTCCTCTCCCCTCCTTCGCCCGCCTCCTTGTGGCGATGAGGAGGAGGAGGACGGCGCCGAGGAGGAAGAGGCTGATGGCGGCGGTGAGGAGGCAGCAGGAGGAGGAGACCCCCCGAAGGATGAAGAAGATGATGGTGGCGGCGGCGAGGAAGCACCAGCAGCACAACAGCCGGGATTAATTTTGCAAAAGAAAAAAAAAATCCAACAAAAATCAAACAACAAAACCAAAACCCCAACAGCGCTTTTTTTTCTTTTTTATTTTTTAATTTTTTTTTTTTTTTTGGTGGGGGCTTTACCGGCTTTCCCCATCTTCGCTCAGCCCTTTTGCCTGGGGGAAGAGGACTCTTCCTCTCCCCCACCCCGCGCCAGCTCCCACCTTCTCCCCGCTTCTCCGCTGCCGCCCTCCCGGAGCCCGAGGGGCAGAAAAAGGGGAACTTGGCCCCCTCCGCCAGATCCTCCTCGCTCGCTCTCGGCGTTATTGTTGTTCTTCAGCTGCCTCGGGGCCGGAGAAGAAGGAGAAGGTTTTGGGGTTCACTCCTCCCCCAGCCCCCCGCACCTCCCGTCTCTCTGCTCTGAGTGATTGTCTAAAAAAGAATTAAAAATGGCCGAGAATGTGGTGGAGCCGGGCCCGCCTTCAGCCAAGCGGCCTAAACTCTCCTCACCGGCGCTCTCCGTGTCCGCCAGCGACGGCACAGGTCAGTCTCGGGGGCCCTGGCTCTCCCCACCTTTCGGTGCCGCAATTACTGCCCTTTTCTCCCCTCTTCTGCCTAAATCTCCTCCTCCCTCTCGCCGCTCTTCACTCGTGCCTGCCTTCGTCCTTTACGTCTGTCTGTTTCTCTCGGTTTTGCTCCATTTGAACGTATTGGCGTTTAATGGCATCGGGAGAGTGCTCGGATGTTTCTGCCCTTCTATTTTTTCGGAAGTGATTGAAAGCAAAGCTGTTCAGTTTATTGTGCTTTTGATCAACTGCAGATAAGATGTAACAGTTTGTCATTTTCGTGTCTTTCACAGTAGTAGTTATTACTGAGCTCCTTGCAAACCATATATCTTTAGTGCCTGTCGCAGAAAGTGCTGAGGATGATGCTTTTGTACACTTTATTGCTAAATTGCGTATATATATTTGTACACATGTATGTGTCTTCTTTCTTATTTTGCATATACAAGAGGTTTTTTTACAGCTCGTTCAGAAATGAGATTTACTTCTCTGCTATTTTCCATTTTTAATTCTTACATGCAGTCTTCTTATTTGCTTCACTTTTTACAGTTCTCCTTATTTTTCCTTGCAGAAGAATATCTTAAAACTGCTTTCCTGATTCTAAGAGACCATCGACTTTAAGAAAAAACAGCTAAAACCAAAATCCATATCCCAAGCTTGGGGTGTAAGGTTTATTGAGGCTCTTATCAGGCTCTTATAATCTTAGAATTAATGTGTTATTTCATCTTATTTGCATTAAGAATCAATATAGAGTGTAGCTCATCTTGCATCTCACATTTCTTTGCTGTGAGGCTAAAATGTCTGAAATTCCCCTGTAGACTTAAGAGCTGCAAAGATCCTCTCCAGTCCTGCAAAGGTCCTCGATGATGCTGTGCAGGCAAGCTAGATGTTGCGAATCTTAGGTGTCCCAATCCCTAGCCAATGTAAACTGGTTGTACTGGGAGAGGGAGGGAGTAACAAAGGGCTGCTCAGCTTTTTAATGCTTTTTGAGAAGCAGATGAGTATTTGGTGTCATTTTGTGATGAGAATACTTGGTTACCTGTCCCACAGGAGTTTTCTTTGAACTCACTTTAGATCTTCTTATCCTGTGGCACATGGAGGAGGCTTCCTCTTGCCAGAGTCTGAGTTGTGGTATTTCTGAAGCCACCGATGGTCTTGCCTGATGCTGTTAACTGCTGGCAAGAAAAAGAATTGTTTCTTGTTTTATTTGTTTTTAATGCTTCTCATTTGGCAGTGAACAGAAGGCTTTAGTAGCCATTTTTGGTTGAGCAGTGTATGTGATTCTACTTGGAATCATCAGGCAAATTTTGATTATTGCCTTCTCTGGTCTGGGTGAGTGATGTATTAGTTTTGAAAAAGTTTGTGTGAAACTTTTAATGCATGTTAGGTACAGGCAATATTATGCTGTAGCTGGAGGACATGACTGTTCCTCATATCAACAGGTCTCTAGTAAGAGAGTAGAAGAGTGTTGGAGATGCTGGTCTTTAGAGCTAGTTATTGGGAGTTTTGTGCTAGACTTGGAAACCAGTACTTAACTGAGTCGTAACCAGCTTTAATTTGTCTTTATAATGGTTAGCTTGCTCTGTTTAGAGAGATGAACTAAAAATACATGCTGTGAGAGAAGTCCTGATTTAAAGATGTATTTTAATTCAGATGAACTCACATATCTAAGTTCGGACATTTGTGATCAGATAAGGTTTGGATAATCTGTGTCAGTTTAACAGGTGCAGATTTTTGCAGAGTACTTAGTTTATTTTAATAGTTAGCTTACTGGACAGCTTAATGAACTTTTTGCAGTCATGCTGAAACATTGGGGGTTGTGGGACAGCTTCAGTAGTGCACAAATGGGGTAATTTGTCTGAAAGTGATGGAGATAGTCCTCACCAGATAGCTATGCAGAGGTTTATAGTGGTGCAAAGACTTAGATATATGCTACATAAAAACTGTTAAAGGAGTCTTACTCTTCTGAGTCGGATTTTTGTTGTTGTTGTTGACACCTGGATTTGTGACAGTTCCACTTTGTGTTTTTCGAACATGATATCATACTTGTTCTCTATTTAGATGAAATCAAACCTCTTAACCAGTATGCGTGATTTGAGGGTGTTTTTTCATTTGCTGCTTGGTAGGTTATATTTTTTTTTTTTTTGTCCCACTTTTGCTGTTGTGAGAAACTTCTTTAAGTTTACGTTTTTAACCTATCTGCTCCTTAAGTTTGCTTTGAAATAGTGCAGGCAGCTTTCAATAAGTAAATTCCACTTATAGAATCTGTTGTATTGTCCTCACTCCTTAGTTATTTATAGAAAATAAATAACATGGTGCTTATGTACTTACTCAAGCACTGTTTTTCAAACTGTTGTTCACAGCATTGTTAGAAAGAGGGAAGAAGAAAGGTAACAAACTTGCAGTGTTTATGAAACTTTTCACAGCATACATACACAGTGGCTTTCTCAGTGTTTCTTTTACTGTTAACTTTTTGACTTACTTCTTAATCTGAAATACTGTTTTAGCTTGTCAGATACCTAAAAACAATGACTGACTGTAGTTACTTATACCCAAACTTGAAGATGTTGTCTATTTATATTGAAAACTAAGGTGAATCCCTAATTCATGTGTGTTTTCACAGTGGACCTGGATGATACTGCGCTTGGAATGTACTAAACTCAATAAAGCTGCATTTCCCACTGTTGCAGTGCTGCATCTCCTTCTGTCTTGAAAGTCTTAAATGATTTGTGTGTTCCGTGCTCAGAATTTGCTTTGCCATAGAACATGCTGTGTTAATGTAGGTTTCAGTTGGTTTATTGGTGCTAATTCCTTCTTGAGGACGTAAGAATAACATAGACTTACATGGAAACTGAAATGTTCGTAGCCCATTTTCTAATAAACATTTTGAAGTAATTTAGGAAGTCTTGGTGTTGTCAGTGTTGTGTAGTATATTAGAATTTTTGAATGGTCTCATTTTCCTTTTTAATACTGTGTACTTCTGGAATAGCTTCAGAACAGGACTGTGTGTGTGAGTTCCCTTAAACTGCCAGCGGTTTTTCTACAACTTTTTCTTTTTTCCTATTTACATATTTGTTTCATTTGGGTGATAAAAAGAGTGATAATTATATATACATCTTATCCAGGAGTTTACTCTTCTGAGGTCAAATACAGCCCTACATTGGGATGTGTACCTTTTGTTGGTGCAGTACTGGTAGTATGGGACATGAGTTTGTTACACTGGGTGCACAGCTCTTCTGTACTAGCATGGTTACAGTGTCAGAAGCGGTTTGCCACTATGGCTCAGTTTCTTACCTTTCCTCTACTGCTAGAAACACTGTTTCGATATGTTGAAACTACTCTTTAACAAGACTTCCTTAAACATTGTATTAGCAAACTGCTGTGTGCTGCTCTGTCCCGTCTCCCCCGTACCAGAGTAATTTGAGTGCATCCTGAAGAGTTATGTTGTTGAGTAAATGGGTGAAAGTCTTTCGTAAAGAAACATTTTTGACTGGATGCCTTAAACCAGTGATTTTTATTTTTTTTTTTTATTTGACCTTTTTATTTGTGAGCCCCTCAATTTTTCCTGCAGTAATGCAGGTGTGCTGAAATTGCCACATACAGATTTCTGTGTGGTTTAATCATGTTTTATAGCCACCTTCCCGTTTTTAGAAATAACCTGATTTCTGTGAACTAGGAAAGATTTTATGACTCTTGGTTCAGAACTGCTGTGTTTTGTGAGGAAATAAAAATGGAGTATACTCTCTGCTGCAGCGTGGTTATATGGTGTCATATTTTTGGGCTGCTAGATCTGAAAACAGGATTTTAAGCGCTTAGTGTTTCTGGCTTGCTATAACATTGTAAGTCAGTTTTCTACAGTTAATTGGCATGTGTTTTGCATCAGAGATCAGTGTATGTATTTTTGTGATACGTGACTTATTCAGTTCGCTATATCCAAAAGTCACATTTTTCTGAGTAACAGCGCATCTTCAATCTCCCTTTCAGATTTCAGTCTTTCCTTTTATGAAGTTTGTATGTTCCTTTTTTCCTCAGGAACTGCTTCTGACCTTCAAAACTTTACTCACATCAAGGGTCTAAGACTTGTGACAAAATTTCTCACCAATTTAACTGATACTCTTCTTTCATTTGTTCCAAATGTATCTGAATGGTTTTTTTTGCTCAAAATGAATCGTATTGACCATGTCTCACTGCCTTTTCCAGAGGCACGTGCATGGTTTTTAATTCTGTTTTCAGGCAGCTATGTTTTTTCCCTAGTGTTTGTATATATGATTTTTAAAAATAAATACTTTTCACAAATCTGTTTTCTGGCTAATGTTTAAGACCAAGTGATTAGCTACATTTAGCTAATACTTAGTCATCAGTTACATAGTTTTATCCTGTTGTTGAGCACCACTTTTTTTTTCTTCCCCCCCCCCCCCCCCCCAGCTATTAACTGTTGTGAGATAAGAGATGCCTTAAAATACGATTTGATAGGTGGCATACACTGTAAATTGATTACTGCAGTAATACATGCTTGTGTGGCAAAAATGGGCATCATTACTTTGTAGCTAAGTAGGTTCTTGAAGTAACTGCATTAGGAATAAATTTAAGAGAAATTTAAGTCTGCAAGACTTTCTTTAGAAAGAAAGCTGATGAGTCATATGGTGCTTAGTAACTTTTTAAAGAAAATCTTGCAGACTTTTGAACATTGTAGATCTCTGAACTGCTGCATCTGCTGGTTTTGCCCCCTTTACCAGGTGGATTTTGTGCATGTCTGACTCAGGTATGTACTTTTTCTGAACAGTGTTAGAAAGATACCTATTTAAAAAAATCTACTATGATGCGAGGACTGTACATATTGTGATCTAAAACTGAATCTTGAGCACTTACCAATAAAAAGGCCTCGAGACCAAAAAGCCATTTTGCTATTTAAAAATACACAGTCACAAGTTTGATATTGCAGGGAAAACCTTTGTTACTGAACTTGAGAATTTAAATCCTAGATTAAAGAAAAAAACCCAGACAAGTAACTTTTGCATCTTGTCAGTCCCCCTAGAGCAGGGTTTGGTTTTAGTCTAGAGGGTCCCTAGTTCAGGTTATTGGTCAGTTGGGTGTTTGCAGAAAGCCAGAGTTTATCTGGGAAGGGTCTAGTGGGACTCCTAGGTTTAGTGTATGTTTTTTGGGCATTTGGGTTTCAGAAGCTACTAAGGACGAACACTGAACTTCTACTGTAGGAATTCTGGTTTATTGAACCTTTACAACTTGGAGTAAACATTTTTACTATTAGATTTTAATTTTGTATGCTTTAGCATGCATTTCTTGCATCTTCTCTGTAGACTGCTTGATTACATCCAGTGTCTCATCTCAGTGTCTTGCGTAGATGCTTTAGCAGTGCTTGTTCCAACTGCGCAACAGTACTATGAGCTTTCTCATCACCCAAATTAGTGCCCCCTCTGAGAGGGACTGGGCAAAAGTAATTTAAAGTTATTATTTGACAAATGAAGTGATTTCGCTGTGTAGATTTAGCTGACAGATAAACAATGCACCTGTCTCCAAGGATTTGGCTTTTCTGTCTTTACTTAAACTATAGCAGGAGGCTGAACTAAAATACATCTGTCTCTGCATATGGTTGTATGCACTGACAAAAAGCTTCCATGGGGTTACGTTGAATTTGTAGAATTTCAAATAGAACTTGAACTAGAGCAGTTGATAGAACTCTCTCTGGGCAGTAAGTATCTGACAGTATGACTTTGTTCTCTTCCTAAATAGCAACAAGTTTCCTTAAAATGGATTGTCATATGGACATATTTAAAGCACTCTTAAAAATGTAACCTGCTATATTCTTCAAGCACACATTTCTTCCAAAACTTGAAGAAAATCAGAAAATGGAATGTTGAATTCTGAACTCAAATCATACTAATTTGTGGTTCAGTTGGTGATCTCAGGTGGGTTTGCAGGAACAGCAAGGAGATGAAATTGTGGTAGAAACCAAGATGTTAATTTAAAAAGTGCAAGTTAGGTACAGCACAAGTTACTTTCTCAAAACCAGCACAGGTTATTTTCTCTTATCGATGGCTGTGAGATGGGGCAGAGAAAGATTTTGCTTTTTTCTACCTGATGGTGTGGAACACCTCTGTGGTATACCTTTTGGTGCATCTCCATACCAGATATAAGTACAGCTTTGAACTGTGTCTGTGTGAAGAATCATGAGTTACTGGGTTTTGTGTTGTAGAACTCCCAAATACAAGTGAATAGAAAATCTCTCTTGGAACATACTCTTACTGTGTTAATGAACTAGAATAATCCAATTCTCAGGTTTTATTTTCCTTTTTCAGAATTGGAATAAAAAAAAAATTTTTGGCAAAATGCTGGTGTCTGGCTTAGTCTGCTGAAACTAACCTGCCTTTTACATATTCCTGAATATAATTTCAGGATCCCTGGGGAATTACTGCTTCAGGATAAAGGAGTCTCATCTGCTGATGTTTGGTTTTTTGTTTACTTGTACATAAATACAGCATTGTTTTTTGGTTTTACTCAGGAGTAATTTTGAGCAAACTTAAGTCAGTAATACTAAGAAAACTGACTGAACTTTTCGGTAATTCTGTATGTTAATTGCATCATTTCAGAGTCATCATTCACTTGACAATGAAGTGAACTTTACTCTGTTCTTGAAACTGATTTATAATTGCTTCTAAAATGAAACTGATTCTGTGTGTTTGTGCACATAGGGGTGTTCACTTCCTATCTGCCTGTACCCATTCTTTGCCCACCAGTACAGCAGACCGCCGGGCATCCCTAACTTTCCCTGTGCACAGTGGTCCACAATTTATCAGACTTCTAGCTGAAATGCCATTCTTACTATATAACAATATCACAGACCATCATTAGGTAGCTTAAGGTGATCTTATGGGAGTTTCAGTGGCATACGCAGGGTAGTCTTGGGAATAGAAGTGCTAATTTAGAGACTTTGCACAAAAGTTAAAGGTAGCTCAATGAAATCTATGGAAATAGCAACATCTTCACAAGGAAATTATTAACTGTGTGACTTGAGCGTTTTGGAATTAGTGACAAAATTTCACCTTATTTGGGTCATCAGTGATGGCAAGACTCGTTCATACCTTTGCATTGTTAAGTGACAGGGTGACTGGGCAGGGACACAAACAATGACTCTGAAATTCCCCCATAAGTAATGTCAAAACCATCAAACATACCCTGTCTTGATTCTTGCACCCAGTCTTTTCCATATGATTACACCACTTTTGTTTCTCTAGACAAGCTACAATTCTGTGTTCCAGAATCACAACCGTTGAATTTTTGCTATGGTTTTTCAGTGATAAACACCTACTATTGTCTGTAGGTCTAAATATTGGGTTTTGAAGAATTTTGAATATGATCATGAAAGCAGTTTGTTGTAAATACGATTTTTCTTCTGAAGTGGCAAAAATTAATCAGCCAGAGTCTACTAAAATTGGTATTTCTGTTGGTAGTGCTTTGGGACGAGTCTGACTTAAACTTGCAGATTATTGAGACTTAATGAAATGGAGATTTTTTTATTTTTTTTTTTTCCCTTGAGCTAGAGTTGATGACACCAGTGTTTGAGTAGGAATTAGGATAGCTAAAAGAAACGTAGCCTGTGAGGTCCTAATTTTAGGACTTCAGTATACGTTTAATGATAAGTTATTGCTTCTTTAGAATGATTCCTTTTGTTTAGACTTGTAAGTACTTATATCTATGCTTGTTTTTCACAACTGATAGTGACATGTGTATTCTAGATGATGAATTTGACTTCGACCAACAAGCACTTAGTTGTTTTTAAAACCATCTCTGCCTGAAGTTGTGTGCTGCTGTGATGTGCTGACGCCTTTTGTGTCTTTGTGTTTCTTGTCTTCCATGGATTTTGAGTATGTTCTTTATAGCTGTGTGTTCTACTTTTCGCATTCTTCAAATTACCAAGTTTCTTGATGCAGTGAACAAATTCAGGTCTTGTCTGGGTTAGCAGGGAAATAAGGAGGCAGTGCTTCCATAATTTCTTGCAGGGATCAGAATTAATATCAAAGTCTAATGCTCTAGACTGTTACCGAAATAGCATAATACAGCATAAGAATTCTCACTTGCTGTTGTGTAAATGATTAAAATAAATGAAAATAGAATAAATGAAAAAGTGAAGACTGCTATATCACACTTCTACTTTGGGTTATATAGGGCCTGATGAGCTAGGATTTTGGAATCAGTAGTTGCGATGATGAATCTAGACCTTTTTTAAGCTTATGTTGCTTTTTTGCCCCTTTGTTTTCCATCAAATTAGGAGACTAATTAAATTAACTCTACATTTTAAGTTAGGAAAAGTGGTTTGACAGAATTTGCGTTACCATTGGATAATGGTGGCTTTGTAGATGATCTGCATGAAAAGCCTTCTCCTGAATGGGCTTTATTGGTAAGAATAAACCTGACCTCCAAAATGCTCTATAGCAAAGTTCTCTCACACCCGCCTGGTAAGAATGTTAAGATTTTTTGCCTCAGACATGGTTCCCTTCCCCAATGAAACTGAACTTGTCTCAATTTTTTGCTATTGCAGAGGCCTTGGGAATTGATGGCTTTCTTTATTAGAACTTGGTTGCAAGTTTGCTTCATCTTTGAGTCTGCATTTTCATGGATACCAGAGAATTCTCTTGTGAGAATAGTTTCCTTATCTTGTTCTGCCTTTTTTGTGTGGTTTGAGTTCTGGGTGTGGGGGTGCTTTTTTGTGTTTTAAGAGCATTTCACACAGCACATTTTAGGTGCTGGACTGCAAGCCCAAATGGCTCATTTCTCTGGAATATTGTTGTATCCTCCAGATACTTTCTCTGTTACATCAAGGCCCTGGTCAATTCCTGGAGAACTTTTGTGTTGCCATGCGGAGAAGAGACTGACCTCAGCAGCCTATCGTTATTCTTTGTCTGAAAGTGCAGCAAAGGTGTTATGTCTCCTGTGTAGTCCAACATCCTCTATGGCTCCTGTCCACCCTGTCACATGCACACTTTGTATTCAGTGTCCTGTACTAAGCTTTGTCCACTTGTTTCATTGTGAACCTAACGACTGTGGTATAATTTGATCCATTGATAGGTTTCTCGAGCCCAGAAACATTTGCGCAAAAAGGTTACTGTTCAGCAGTTTCTAATTTGATATTTCTGTGTTCAGGCTATAATGTAATAAATGGGATGCAGGGACAGGAACTGTAAAGTCTCTTACCTCTCTCTGCAAGATCAGCAATGAGGTAAGCACTAGAGTAAGTTGTTGTCTTGCATGTCTGGCATGCAGGGTTCTTCAGGCATCATTTTTCACATGTGACACTGTTGGTGCAGGTGTACCAACTATTCTCTGAGACTGACTGCTTCAGTGTCTTGAGTCTGAGGGTACAGTACACGAGTAAAGCGTTCTTGCTATTTTTTAGCACATGGGCAAGTTCTTAGAAAATTAGTGGTGTTCACTGTAGCGTGTTTGCTAGAAACAGGTAATTCATGTTGACAGAAATGCCTGTTTTATGCTGAAAGGCGAGTAGAGGTCTGTTGTCTTAATCCAGAAGAGAGAACATGACTGAATCATGACTGTAAGCTAGAAAGCACGCAAAAGAAACTAGCATGTGCTACTTGAACCCACATGTTGATTTCTTTGCTAAGTAGGTAGTATAGATGTATTTTATTGATATAACGGCTCAATGTCCACATGGAAAACAGTAACGAGTGGTGTCCCTCAAGGGTCAGTGTTGGGACCAGTCTTGTTCAACATTTTTGTCAGCGACACGGACAGTGGGATTGAGTGCGCCCTCAGCAAGTTTGCTGATGACACCAAGCTGTGTGAATAGGTTGATAATGCTGGAGGGAAGGAATGCCATCCAGAGGGACCTTGACACGCTTGTGAGGTGGGCAGCTTGTGAGGCGGGCTGATGCCAACCTTATGAAGTTTAACCATGCGAAGTGCAAAGTCCTACACCTGGGTTGGAGCAGTCCCAGGCACAGCTACAGGTTGGGCAGAGAAGAGATTCAGAGCAGCTCTGCGGAGAAGGACTTGGGGATGTTGGTCGATGAGAAACTGAACATGAGCTGGCTGCAGTGTGTGCTTGCATGATCTTAAGGTCCTTTCTAACCCTAACTATTCTATGATTCTATGATTTTCCTTGTGTTCTAAGCAAGGAAATCTTTACCTTGCCTGCTTTGAGCACTGTTACATCCCTGGTGCTGTCAGGTGCTCTTGCAGTAATACTAGCTTGAAATAAATACTTTGATTCATTTGAAAATTAATCACTTGATAAGGCTTCCATGTCTTATTGACTTAAGGGTTTTGATGGCACACTCTGGATCTGTACTAGCTTAAAGTCCATTCTGGTGCCAGGTGGGTTTCCAACCCAGGCTGGCAAGTTCCGTGCATCTTGCAGATCAGACACTGTCAAAAGCAGACTTCTTGGAAGTAGGGTCTAAACCTAAGGAAGTAATCCATAATATGCAACACAAACTAGCACGCTGATGTTTTTGAAGTTGCTTTCTCACAGTTTAGGCTGCAATTCATACTACTTAATCCGATCTGACTTGACTGCCACTGAAAGAAATGGTCCTGCTCCATCTCCTGTCTTTTCTGATCCACTTCGTCACTGCAGATCTAATGTAGCCAGTGCAAATCAAGCAAGTTTCTTAACTCTACCAAAAAAGACCTAGTGGTAGAGCTCCTAAGAGAAATTATTTATATGCCTTTGGATGTTGAGACTACCTTAGGTTAAGACTTTCTGATTACCTGCTGAGATGTTGTTTTGTTAAGGTACTTTGCTTCTTTCCTTTGAATCTTAGTTGGCAGTAGCAATCTTTTCTATATCTTCTTGTTACCCATGGAAAGAAACACAGTATAAATAACATAATGTGGAATTACCGTGTGCCTCTTTATGGAGATCAAGGTTTAGTTCTACCACTTAATGTCTGCATGTTACTGGATGTTTGAGCTGCTAGACCAGATACTGGCTGTTCTATTGCATCCCAGTTTTTCTGTGTCTGATTTTACCTTAAGGTCTCTAGGGATCATGACTCAGGTAGGCAAACCTTTGCAGGACTGATGCGCCTCCTTCACCTTCCCATGAGCTTTATTTTGTTAGTAAGAAATCTGTGTGTGTAATCTTAATGAAACAGAATGCAAGGCAATCAGTGGACTCTGTGTACTGAAAAGTCAGTCAGTTCCAGGAACAGTTATCACCATTGTTTTAAGCTATACCTTTGGCTTTTGTGTATGTGCTGTTATTTTTGTGTGGTGTATGAGCTGTCTGGCCCGGTCTTACCAGTTTTTTTGGTTGGTCATAGGTAGAAATCTCTACCGTAGGCTTTAAAGTACCTGTTATATGTAGAAGATAGTGAAGTGAATTTTGAGTGTTGCTAGAGATAGACAAAGCCTTACTGATGTTTCTAGTCTTCTGAGACTCTTCATGTTTCAGTCCTGTGTCTGAAAACTTCGGCTTCTCAGCAGTTGACTGAAAATGTAATTTCCGTAGTTGACCAGACAACTGAGTATTTGTCCAGTTTTGTTATCTACTGGTTGAAGAAGTCTTTGAAGTTTTGGGAAGGACTTATAAAAAGAGTAAACTCACACCAGAATGTTGCAATTTTGGTATTTAGGACTTAAAACTTAGGCTTGTAGCCTGTAGTATTCTTCTATGATGAATCTTCTGTTGCGTTATCTTTAACTTGTTAGGATTTTTAATCCTAGTTTTACGAAAAGAACATTCTGCATTATTTTGATGTAAATAATCTGATTATCTCTCAACTATTTAGTTCTGGCTTGTTTTTTGTGTGTGGAGTTTTTTTTAATGTGGCTGTTGATTTGGTGTGTTTTGAGACAGTAATAAAAAGAGTTAAAATCACTTAAGAGTTTTTAGTGGCATTTTTCTTCTTATCCATGGGTGGCACAGAATGACCAGCCCAAGGAGCTCAGGTAGCTTGTATCTCGATACTCCAGTTGGATATGAGTGACTAAGCCTTAAAGCTGGAATTATTTTCTCAATTATGAGGAAGGGGAATTTCAAAAAGAATGAAGCCTTCAGAGAAGCAGCTTAATATTTTCACGTGAAGAAAGATGAGCAAGTCTTTGTCTCTCAAACCAAGAATTACACTGCCTCTCCTTTGCAGTGTTATCTGAAATCATCTAAAGGGGTTTTTTGGAGAAAATATTCTGTGGTCGTTTGAAAACAAATTAGGTCGTCATACCTAGATGTTTACTGATTGCTTTCTAGGTGGTTTTGTGAAAGGCTTAATAGACAGTGATATGATCTCAGGGCATGAGTAGCGATTTTTCTTTTAGCACTTGCCATCTTCTGGAGGCTGTATCTGTTCAAGAGAAGTTCTTTACCCAGGCTACAGTCACTTGCAGAACTGGTCTTTGAGCTGCGTACTTTGCTTCCACAGCTGTTTTCATTTGCAGACAGGAGGTTGCTGTGTGCTGCCATTATGGTTATGTTGTAGGTACAGGGTTTGTGCTGGCTCATGTTCTTCTCAGACACTTAACTTTCAGTTTCACTTTTGTTTGTTCCTCATTAAGGAGATTTTTTTTTTTTTTTCTGGGTAGCAGAATAACTTGTGAATTACTCATCATATTTTGTACTTCTGCCTCACTCATGGGCTGTTTGTCAGAGTGTTCTGGATGTAGTACTTCAGCATTTCTTTGTTAAAGGCATCCTAACAGGCATCTTGAAAAGCTATTTTAAACTGTCTTGTATTTTTTCTTTTTGATTGCTTTCCCCATTTGCCTGATCTCCCCTCTAGTTTGAGGGGCTCTCAAAGATCTCTTCCACTGTAACTCTTCCCATTTCATCAATGTTTGATTCTTAAGCTAACCACTGAGTAATGTAAGGTTTTTAGGGGCTGGAGGGGTTGCAATAAGTCTAGTGACACAAACTGCAAATTCATCATTTTAAATGGGGGACAACTTGGACAAAGCTTTATTCTTCTGGTTCATCTTTCACTTCTGAATTTTTGAAAAATAGCAGTCATGCTAAGGAATACCAGGGATGCAAATAAAAGCTGAGTCCTTAGTATGTGTTGCAAAGCATAACTTTTAGCACAAGATTTACATTAATGAAAAATGGGCTGACTGATTTCAATAGTTTAAAGCATAGTTTTTTAGTGGAAGTTATCATTCTGTCCCTGGTGCTTTGCAGTAATGAAGAATATATAAATGGAGTTACAGAGTCTCCTCTGTGGTTTACCTGCGTTCTTGCCAACCTCATACTCTATTTTCTGAGTTCTTAAGTTACGATCTCATCTGTGATAACAGTTACATAGTTGTAGAAACTCTGTTAGTACTGGAGTTTGGCAGTTTGGTACAGTATCGTGTGAAACATTTTGAGCTGATTTCTAATGCTGCTGAGCTTTTCTGACTTACAGGCTGTTTAACTGTAGTATTTTTCTGTTAATATTTGGACCAAGTCATCTTGCCAGCCTCTCTAGAATTCAGTGTAATTGAGATTTTCTTTTAAATGCAGTTGCTGAGATAATGAGTAGTAGTTTGGGTCATTGCTGGATCTGAAGTTTTTGAAAGTGAGTGCAATACCTCCTACAGAGCATCCATGAAATGACCTTTTTGGCAGAAGTGGTGCTGAAATGTTCTAATAATTAAGATTAAAATACTCTCTTCTTTACTAGGTATTCTTCCAAATATTAAGTTTTTAAACATGTGTAGCAACATCACATGGTGGTACAGGTTTTAGCCATAACCTTTTTAGGTTATGTTTGTTTTAACTACCATAGATTAAATATACAACTCAAGATGCATGCCCCTTCTGAGGACATAAGAACTTTTTGTTTTCTTGAGCAAATTAATTCTGGTGCTGTCCAATATTCTTGTTTCTATATATCCCAAATAGTAACCTTTTTCCACTTGGTTAGCTTGGGGATTGCTTTGCGTGGGCTCTTGAGATATGAATTGGATTCTTTCATCCTGGTGGGTTTTTTTTCACAGCTTTGTGGCCAGGAGGGTTATATGATTGTTTTCGAACAGTGTTCTTTGTGGGAAGATACTGACTGTCCAGTGAAGTTTAGTGGAATTTTGCAATTCTGTGCCCCCAAAAACCAGCAACACCCACCCCCCCTCAAAAAAAAAAAAAATTACACAAAACCAACCTCAAACGCCACAACTAAACCTCTATTAATTATTTTATACATAGTAAACACTTTTTGGAAAACCATGTATTAGTTATCTTTGTTCCAAAAGTGACAGACTTCATTGAAAGTTAAAAATAAATGACAGTGCTTTCCTATCAACCTTTTTTAATCCTTTATAATAGTTGTCTAATTCCTTTGGCTAACTGTGGGATTTTAATACAGGTTTTTTCTCTCTTCTCAAATTTCTCAAGTTGAGAGATGATAGTCTGAGCTTTACTCAGATCACTGATCAGTGATCTTTCAACAGAAACTGTTGTAGGAGAATGAAGCAGAATGGTCTTCTCTAGTTTAGACTCTGTAAAGTTTAGAAATTACTTTTATCATGACAATTTGGATAGCTTTCAGTAATGACTGATCTGGGAATTTTGCTGAACATAAAAAGTCAAGTTTTGCTAGTAACTTGAAATAGAAAAATAAAAACTAATGAAAACTAAAGATTCTTCTGAAAGATGTTGCTGATTGCTCTGACCTCATATAAAATTTGTTTTGCTTTTCAGATTTTGGCTCACTCTTTGATCTGGAACATGACTTGCCAGATGAACTGATCAGCTCCACAGAACTGGGACTCACCAATGGTGGTGACATTAATCAGCTGCAGACCAGCCTTGGCCTGGCACAAGATGCTGCCTCTAAACACAAGCAGCTGTCTGAACTTTTACGGGCTGGTAGCTCCCCAAATCTCAATATGGGGGTAGGTGGCCCTGGCCAAGGCATGGCCAGTCAAACCCAACAAAATAGTCCTGGAATGGGAATGTTAAACAGCATGGTGAAAAGCCCCATGGCACAGGCTGGGTTGACTTCTCCCAATATGGCGATGGGTGCAAGTGGACCAAACCAGGGTCCTTCAGCCCAATCCACAGCCGGGATGATGCCAACAGTAAATAGTCCAGTTAACCAGCCTGGCATGGGAATGAACACAGGGATGAATGCTGGCATGAATCCTGGGATGTTGGCAGCAGGCAATGGACAGGGAATGATGCAGGGGCAAGTCATGAACGGTTCAATTGGAGCAGGCAGAGGTCGACCTAATATGCCGTACCCAAACCCAGGGATGGGTAGTCCTGGTAATCTGTTGGCCGAGACACTGCAACAAGGCTCTCCACAGATGGGAGGACAGGCTGGACTGAGAGGGCCACAGCCTGGAGCTATGAACAAGGTAAGACAAGCTAAACTTGACTTTATTACCTTCCTTCTTGTTGTTGACTTTGGTAAGATTTATTACTCTGCGGTATGGGTTCTGTAGAATAGGACCTTTTTTCTTTAAAGAGTCCTGGATCATGTGGTAAATAGTTTATATGCTGCTAAAGTGGAATCTAGAGAAGCGATGGGAGGCAAAAATTGAGTCTTTCACAACAAATAAGACTATTGCTAGATTAAAAAGTCTATTGTAGAAATCTTGTGGTAGTATAGTTTATCAGCAACACTGGAAAGTAACATGGTTATATTCTGTTTTATGCATCATCCACTAATGTGCTTTCCCATCTAATGTGATGCTGATATACTGAGTGTGACAGGAATCCTTTTAGATATGGTGATGCTCTTCTGTTTGTGACATTTAACGAGAGTTTGTGTTGTCTGAAATCAGCTGAATGGATGTGCTGTAGCAGATGCTGAGAGGCACTTTCAGGTTTGAATAGACTTAGCACACTGTATGCGCTAAGACACATACATTGGCCTTTTAAGAAATAGATATGTGAGTTAAGGATGGAGAATGAATGCTTGTGTAGACACCTGAAGACAAATGATGCGTTCTTAAAAGACTGTTAAACCAACTCAGTTCTAGTTTCAAACTTTATAAAGGCTTTGTCAATAGGAGAGTAAACCAGAAAGCTGGGGTAAAAAAAATCTTTTTTATGCTGGAGAAGGAAATGTCCTTACAGGGTTTAGGCAATGGAGAAAAAGCTGTTGTCATGAGTCACTGAGAAGCCAAGAGAAGACCTAGTGGTTTAAATGACTAAGAGATGTCTGCATTGAATTTTTGTCATGCACAATTAGGTTTTTTTAGTGTAGAGAGCCACTTAAGTATGTATTCTCCAGTTTCAATGTTTTGATCAAAAGCCTAGAAAATACTTCAATGTTTCGGTTCACTTTAGGGGTGGATATTTTGCTTCTTGGCTGATGAGGGGGCAGTTTTTTCCAGCATGCTTTGCAATACCTGAATAGATCTATATTGGAGTGCCTGAAGTCCATTTGAAGGACTTGGAATAATAAGTAACATAGTCTTTTAATGTATTTGAAACTCAAATGAAAATTATGCTGTATATTAATGGTTTTGATACACTTTAATGTAGTAAATTTTCTTGTGAATGCTATCAATTATAAAGTTCTTAAGCTGTTTGCTTAAGCTCAGTGGTTCAGATAGATATCTGTTTGTATGTGTCTAGTAATGTCTGACCTGGTCATGTTAGATATTTTTGCCTGATAGGCAAGTTGTTGCAAAGCTTCATTGCTACAGTAGCAAATTTGTATGCAGTTTGCTGTGGAAAGAAATATGTAACTACTTAGAAGTATTCTTGTATTGGAATGACATGGCCTTTCATTCATTATTCCTTGGCTGTGAAAAAAAGTGAATTTACTTTGATCCTCAGAAAACTGTATTTAGAGGTCAAAAATTGATGTATTGGGTGAAATGCAACTTCTTAACCCTTACTTACCAGAGCTCTAAGATTGTGCACTGTAATCTCATTTAGCTAGGAGAATTGCAAGAAGAACACAAAATCAATCTTTTGGCTGATGTAGCCCAAAGTTAAATTGTTTTCTTTGCTTACTTAAATTCTGAAATGTGCTGTACATCAAAAGTAAGAACACTTTGTGCCTTTGGGAATATTCAGACCAAAACTTCTAGGGTTTAGTTTGCAGTCCCAGATTGGTTAAAATACTTCAGAGTTCTTTAACTGTTGATTAAAAAAAACCTGGTGACTTTGAGCGTGGTGGGTATAGCCCTTGCACAGGAGTTGAAACTGCCGGATGAGAGAGAACAGTCTGAAATGGAGGCTGAAATTCCAGAATGTCTTCAATTGGCTTGATTGTTGGCAGAGAGCCTGTGTTTCACTTCATGCACTGGAGTTAGCAAAATCTGACAACAGTCATGTCTGACTGTTTTCGCTCTCCACCCATCTGCTTTTGTGTTTTCCCACCTACAAATCTTCAAAAAGTAGATGAAAACAGAGGACCCTCAGCAGTTGTTTTTTAAAAGCCTTTTTTTTTTTTTAATTGGTAATTTTGGTGCTATGTTGCTGTTAATGTGGGAGTTTGTGTAGTAACTTCTGTAGGTTTCCTTCCTCACTGCAAAAATGTGCATTATCCAGGAGCTGTCCTTCAATGGAAGGAAAAAAAAAACCAGACCAAACACTTTGGTTGTGTTCAGCTTCATCATGTTACCTTGCCATGTCAGCCCCTTTAGGTGATGGGAGGAGGAGGGGAGTGTTTCCTCTGTGAATTCCATCGCAGTAAAATGAAGGTGTGTTGTCTGCAGTGGTTTGTACTGAGGAATAGCTTCGGTTTCCTGTGCTGTGAACTATTTAGGAGGGAGGGTGTTATACTCCTCTAACAGTAAAGATGAGCTTGTGACAAGTGGCTTGTCAATTTGGAAAGCAAAATTGGTTACATTTCTGTTTTGTTCTGTTGTTCTGTGGAGTTACTGAAGTGTATTCTTCTTCTCCTCCCAAAACTGGCTAGCAATAGTGGAACACCTGCTTTACTTATTACCCATGTACTTCCAAGCTTTTCTAGGTGTATGGCTACTTTTTAGGACTTGAAATCCCAAATGTCAATGTAAATGATTGATTTAAGGTCACCTGGTATACATAAAGTTGTACTGTCAAAATGTGCCACTTACATCCTGTGGCTTAATGCTGTAGCTTTTCGTATGCTGGAAGCAGCCACTAACATACAAAGAAGCAATTCTGTCTGCATGCCATCTCTGTGCCAGTTGCATGAGACTGTTGAGGAACTAATCCAAGCTTGAAACTCAGATGGTCATTTAAAAATAAGATTCATTTGCATTGTTTTTCTGATCCAGTTTATGGTCCTCAGTACGGAAGTTGATGCTGATATTAGGGACCGGTCATCTTAAATGAATTGATGTTGCCAGTCAGAGGAGGTGTGGACCTTGCTTTGGTGACAGTACCAGCTTAAAAATGCATGTGGAAGTCTAGCCTGAAAGGAACTGAGAACTTTGGAAGGGAAAGGAATTGTCATCAGTTTTGCTTTCTTGAATAGCTTTTTGTTTTCTGTGTGCTAGATTGGGAGCAAGTTAGGAGGATGACAGACCTGCCTATTACTCTTAAAATGGAAGCTTGGAATTTGTTTGTAAAGCCTTGATTCTTTCAGTGTTTAAGTATTTTGGGGGCTTTTTGTTTCGCTAGGTAGCTTTACAACTTGAATTAATTGAAAAGTAAACAGCGAATTCAAGAACTGTATTAGGTTGAGAAAAAAATCACATTTCCTGTTTTGAGCCATTCTTCATTCGCAGTTTTATCTACTTAAGTTTGTTATTCCACTGGGTTCTGTTGAGAGTGTCCAGTTTGTCTTATTGTCCAGCCTTTTATTAGGGAAGGAGAGTATTTTGTGTTGTGCATTTCTGTATTAGCAGTGCTCTATCATGAAGTGACGGAGCAACCTGGCCTTCAGGTCACTGAGATTTCATCTCCCACTGATTCAGGAAATTCTACCTTACTCAAGTAATGAAATGGATATGAAGGCAGTTCAGATTAATAAGAGCATTACTACTACCTCTACACACTTGCATGTGAAATTACATGAAATGTTTAGAGTTCCAGTAGTAATTTGTCATTTGGTTTACTATTGGGGTATATACAGACTTCAGTTGTAATCGATACACTTGGTTTTACTGGTTTAACCTCTAATAAATAGTGTTCAAGGCCAGGTTGGACAGAGCCTTGGGAGATGTGGTCTAGCATGAGGCATCCCTGCCCATGGCAGGGGAGTTGGAGCTGGATGATCTTAAGGTCCTTTCCACCCTAAACCATTCTATGATTCTTAAAAGAATCAATGTCAATATTATACAAAGACAAATGTAATTCTTCAGAATTTCCATAACTTCCTTTAAGTAAAACAAGGAGAAATTTCAGAATAAAGTTCTGTTCAAAGCTGCACAGAGACTGAAGATGATGTCACTCTCAAATTGTAAAATCAGATGATGTTCCATAGTGTTAGCATATTTAAAATCACATTTTCAGTAGGAGGTCAATGTTCTTGGTTGCCTATTAGCTGTTTGATTCAACAGGTAAAGTTAGTTGTGTGTTCTGGTCCTTTGCTTTTTCTTCTTTGAACCAAGGTGAAAAAATGGAAAATTGCTCACTTGATCCAAGCGTAAGGGAGGAGTACTTGTTCGTGAGGGAGAACCAGAGCAGTAAAGACATGGATTTGAATCAAAGTTTCTGGGGTGGTTAGGGGAGTTCTTTGCACAGATGACAGTGAAATAATGCTAGTGTCTTGCAATAGGTATCTTAAAACATTATGCAGTCAGGTGCAAAGAAGAGCAATAAGTCATTGGAAAGAATGTAATGGATACCACTAGCAAAATTTTGTCGTTATGCCTAGGTCCAGGGATGCTCTACCAGTCAGTAGAATGGCACTGTGAAGTGATGTACCGTAAATTCTTGGTTTTAAAGAGCCAGCTGGAATTTTCTAAGACTAACTTTCCTGATTTTAACTTACACTTGTGAACATGTTTAATCTGAAAAGATACTAGGTGCTATCAGTATGGTCTTAAACTAGTGCATGCACTACAGTTACCCTGAGAGACATACATAGTTGATGCTGCAAATGTTGGATGATTTGAAAAAAATGTAACTAATACTAATTCTATTTCTTCACTTCTCCATGCTTACATGTATCTCTGCATATCTTAAAACTGGTCATTGTTCAATACTACTACTGATACCTAGTTGTCTTTCAAATCCTAGACTGCCAATGAAGCAATTGCTTTTATAGAGAAACAGTAGAATATTTTTAATGTCTATGTGCATAGCTGTAACAGGTATTTCCCCTCAATTTGTACTCAATGGTATTGAAAGTAGAATGGCAATCAGAGTTAGTTACTTGACCTACCAAAGTGAAGGTGCTTGCGTTTCATGGTACTGGAACAAAACTTCAGGGAATTTCCTCAGCCTTTGTAGTTGCTTTTCTCAGATGGGAGGGAGTGTCTGAACAGCACTATCTGTTGCTGCTTGTGCTTGTGAACTAGGATGTTTCTTGAACTTCTGTTGTCTATGCCCTTTACGTGGTGGGAAGTGCACACCTTCCACCTGGTAATGATAGCCTCTGCTTCCATTGGAGGCAGGGAAGTCAAGTTGATTTTCACTGTATGTAGAAGGTATAACCATTTGAGGTTATCTTTGCCATCTATTAGCCATGCATTATATTTTTGCAGTTTTCCTTGTTTCCTCTTTACTGTGCTGTGGTTTTCTTTCTGCTCTTCTTGTGTCTAAGTCTTTTCATATGTGCTGTGAAAGTTGAGGCTGTGAGGAGAAGAGAAACAACAGATGGGATGGATAAGAAGAGAAAGGGGAAGAGCAATGGAAGGAGGTGGCCAGGAAGGAGTGCATAGAGGTTGCACTCACTGACTTCTAGCTATGATTCAGTTGTGTACGTTTTTGCATGATATTGCAAATGAAGTCTTGTACTTGTCTCATGTAATGGTACTAATATCACATTTCTTTGGCTGTTTTTTCTGCACTTAATTGTTTATCTACCCCTCAGTCCCAATAGATCATGAATGCAATGATGAACTATGTCAGTCTGTTTGTTTCCTACTGATAAAATTATACAAGGTTATTTTTGTCTTACTTCAGTAGTCATGAGGCCATCCATATCTTCCTGTTTGGTGTTTTCTTTTATCCATATTTCTCAACATATCACAGGAAATGACATGAACATGTGTTTCTGCTTCTTGTGCCAGGGTCACAAGGCCACCTTGTGCCAGGTGAAGAACCTCACACATGACGTTTCACTCAGTCTAGAGTTGCGTGCAGGTTGACTGTGTCAGGTTAGTGGGTCTGTGATAGCAAAACTAGGAGGCATTGCCATCAGGTTCAGCTGTGGATCTGGCAGGTGTCTGTTTCACCTGGACCAAGAATGGCTGCTGATTTATTCCAAGAGACCTGGAGACATTTGGGTTTTAGCATCCTCCTTAGATGTTCCTTGAGTCTGTGGCTTTTGGAGTCAGTTTGGCACGTTTGCCCTCCCAACTTGGCCTATGCTTCTCTGGTCTTTGCCTCTCCTGTAGACTGAGACAGGGAACTGAGGGTTACCTCTGTCAGAAGCAGCTGAGCTGGGCATGTAGTCTTCTGCTGCTAGATCCCTGGGTACAGCAGGGTGGAGGAAGTCCCGTTGGTGGGGTGAATGATGGTTCTCAGCCCCTGGGAGAGTGGAGCCCTGTGTTTCTGCAATGAAGACAGCCTTGTTTGAAGGGTTGGTTTTATACCCCAAACAGTTCCAATGGCTCATGCTTAAGAAAATACCAGAACTTTTTGCTGGGCCAGCTTGATTAGTACGTTTGAAAAAGCCAGCTGCTTCACATAGAGCTTGTGTCCAGCTGTGTGGCAGATACAAAAGCTGATTGGCATGGTTAAACCTCATCCCTGAAATTCATTAGAAAAGGTCTATTATGAATGATGGTAAAGGTGCTTTTTTTTTTTTTTTTTTTTTTAAAGTCTGGGTTTAGGGTTCTAGCCCTACAGCCAGGACAGAGCTAGCTCTTCAGGCCACAGTTATTCTGAATCCTTTTTTATCAATGTGTGAAGTCCCCAGAGATGTCTGTGTTGGGCATCTTAATTTCTCACTGTGCCACCAGGGTGTGAAAATGCGCCTTGAGCCTTCAATTCTGAATTATTTGATTAGGGTTTTTTTTCGAGGCTGATAGCAGTGTAAGTTGCAGAAGTTATGAGAGCAGCGTTAGTGATGGCCGACATAATCTTTGCTTTAGGGTACTCTCAGGTGTCAGTTAACTTTGGGAGCTGTGATTGCTAATGAACTTGAAAACTTTGCTTAGAAATTTCTGGGTTTGGGGATGTACCTGCTTTCAAAACCCTTTCTGGAGCCAATGGGATCCAGGCTATCTTACAGGAAAATAGACCTTAAGGAAATTATTCCCATGGTTAGTCCTTATTTAAATCTGACCAACTGCTGGTCAATTTGAGGCAGCAGTGACAATGGGGAAGAGTCCTGAAAATGTTTGCTGACTCCTTACATTTTTCTTCTTCCTTTCCCTTCTGCTCAGCTTGCAAATAAGATCCTATTAGTTTTCTGAGGGAGAAGCAGGAAGGGTTTGAGTCTTAGCTGTCCTTTTTTTGGCAGCAGCTGCCTCGTTGGTCACCCTGTGTGTATTCGTTGCAGTTGAGACACAGTAGGGGTAGTGCCAAAGGAGACAGAGGAAAGGAAGGTTTTTTTGATTCTGCCTAATCATTGCAGTTTATCTTCCATGTGTGGAGATGCTTTGCTTTGCTTTCTAATGAATTACTGCTCTGTGATTATTGTTATTCCTTGTTTGTGGAAGAGAGGCACTGTCCTCAAGGGAATTCAGTTGTACATATCGGATGTCTGAAGTGGCAGGCTCTTTAGTGAATTTTGTGTTTCTTTTCCTATAGCTTGGATTTGATTCTGCTTTACTTTGTAAATGCAAATTGAAGGCAACTGTTATAGTGGATTGGCAGATGTTACAACCTGAAAAAGTGTTTGACTAATCACAGGTAATTGCTGGGCATGTATATTACTTCTCTGTAATAAGGAGAAGGTTAAAGAGAAGAAACAAGGTGTTTCTACTAGGGGAGGATGCTTTGAGAATAAATGTAGGAATGATTGGAAACAAACCTACCATAGGAGCTTGTGTACTTTTTGAATGCAGAAAAATGCCTAGACTTGAACCAAGAAGTATCAAAGGAGACTGAACATTGTCTAGTCAAATGCTAATGTGAATTGAAACAATGCAGCTCTTTAAAGTATGTTTGTGCCTTTATTATTATGAGTTATGGCTCTTTGAGGATCCTACCTGAGTAATGGTGAGAACTTGGTAATCTTAACAAAGATCTCCATGTTTCCTGATCTTCTATGGCTAGTTGTTTTGGTCCTAGAAGGTCTGTTGAATATAGTTTGTATGATCTAGAAATCTACATCCCTTATGGATGAATGGTTCAGTAGATATGTTTTGTTTGTCTGCAAACATCTTCTTTTGACCTCTAGTACTGCTCACTGCAAATGGGTTACTGTGAGTGTGTGGTTTTACCTATGCCTATGGTATATTCTTAAATAGAAAAAGGTTGTATACAGACATGCATTGTTACAGCTGTCTGGAGAGGAGCTGTGAGAGTGCTGACAGTTAGGTGGGATGTTTTGGGGATAAACCTTGCTGATATGAAAGAAGGTGGTATTTGTCTTCATGTGGAGGTACTGGGAGCAGAGAAATTCTCTGACTGGTGAGGTACATAGCCCATGGAACAAGTTTGTGGTTGGGAAAGCTGAAATGAGAAATCTGTTGCACAAAATCTTTATAAAAAGAAATAATCAGGCCAATTTGACCAGACTGACCTTAAAGTTTGGTAGGTTGGCTTCACTGTGTTTACAGGAGCTGTCTGGTTGAGAAGTTGATGTTGCGTGATGGGTTAAATATGTGCACATGGAGGAACAGGGAAGCATGTGGATCAGTATTGCATTGCAGCTGGTTCATGGCTGTGATCCCCCTTGCTTCTCTGAAGTATCCATTTGCCTTTGACATTGTGAATTTAAGCTGTCTTACTTGAACATTTTACCATTTTAATTCCTAGATGGGAATGATGAGCAATCCCAGCCCTTACGGCCAGCCATATAGTCAGAATACTGGGCAGCAGCTTGGAGCCAGTGGACTTGGGCCTCAGATGCAGAATAAAGCTGCACTGCAGAATAGCTTACCGCAGTTTGCAATGGACAAGAAGCCAGTTCCTGGGGCAGGAATGCCTAACATGGTAAGTAGAATGAAAGATGCCTCCAGAAAATGTTGTAGTAGACTAAAATGGAGCAAGCAGTATGCTCTGTTCTTGCCATGTTATAAGTTTTCGCAGCTGTCATACCCAGTGCGAATGCGTGCTCTGAATCCATCCATAATGTGTTTGCTTAACTCTTAAAAAGGCTGATCTGAAAGAGAAAGCTGAGTTGTACTTTCTCTTTTGGAGAAGCTGGACCTCCATTCTTTGCCCTTCAAACCCTGTTAGCAGAGAAAGTTAAATTAAGCTCCTTGACTGAAGTGAGATTTGCCACCTCTGCTCTCCTCTCCCATCCTTTCTCTTGAAGTTGCTCTATTAGGCCTCTTCTTCTCAGTGTAGCTTTGTTTTGAGGCTTGTTTTCCTGTTTATACTCACTGATTTTTGGAGAGAGAAGTATCCCTTCTCAAACAGAAATGATAGTGCTTACCAGCCCCAGTTGTGTGTTCATTTCTGTTCTGAATTACATGAACACAAACAGTCCTGATGCTGGATATTCCTTGGCAGTTGTTGCTGTAGTAGCCCTGTGCCTCCCCTTTTCCTCTCACTCTGTATTGAAGCAGGGCTTAAGGAATGGAAAAGAAGAAGTAGGAAAAGTGGACGGCAAATAGTGGATGATGCAAGCTTAAAAATGACAGGCCTGAACATTAGATTCCCTAGCTTGAGCTTAATGCTTGTGGATGATTGTGTTCGTCTCATTTTAGAAGTTTAAATTGGTTAGGGGTATACGTGCAACATGTCCTCCCTTTTTATCCCCTATGTACATGTGGGTTTTTTTAATTTGGGAAACAAATTCACATTTCTAAATACAGCTTATGTTTCTTTTTGCTTCAAATTCCATGCCCGCCCTCTCCCCCCCCCCATGCCCTCCTCTGGGAGGGTTAGTCTCTTGACTTTTCAGTGTTGCTGAAAAACCATTTCCAGGTAACTTGTACCTTGGAATTAGAGAGCTCAATCCTATGAGTTTAACTTTTTTTTTTTTTTTTTTTGGAGTTAAGCATGAAACATTGGAAGTCTCCAAACCAGTTGATTATATGAACTGATAAAGCAGCAGCCAAAATTTGCTGTTCAGAACCCCAGCTGAACCTAGGAGTGAGAAGTTGCTGCTATCTCAGTTATCATTTAGAATGACAGGCTGCAAACAAGGCAGGTAGGGTCATATCAGAACACACAGAAACCCTGAGGGGACTGAGTAATTGGTAAAGTCTCCTTGTAAAAGGAAAGGTTAATACTAATATTGAAATGCTGTGGGAGAACTGGGGTTTACAAATGGAAGTAGTTGAGCTCTAAAAATCTGGATATCTCCAGAAACATCCTCTAAAACCCTCTGTGAAGAGTCTGTTAAAAACTGAAAGCTGTTGAACTGAAGTGGTGCAAGCAACACAGAGTCCCCTAGCCTCTGTTCTTTGCGAAGTACTCCTCAAATGTCTCCTGGAAGAAATACAAAGAAGTCTGAAGAAGTAAACAGAAGTAGTACTAGATGTTGCCATACTTGACATTAGTTCTGTGGCATGTATATTATCCTGAAGTTGTGCTTCATCTGTAGCAGAGACTAGGAGGTACTTGTTTTGAATGCCTACCTGCAAGTTTTCTGATGGAAAAAGGTTCCCAGAACTTCCCCTTCATTCTCCTTTTCTAGGAACAGTCAAATTGAGGCACCTTATACTGAAATAAAGGGAAAACTGTTTACTTTAAAAGGTGCCTTCTTTCCTTAATGCAGGAATTGTGGGTGCAACTTTCTAGCATCCAAAATGAGGAGGAGATTTGAGGTCTAAGTGCTATTAATATTTTCTGGTTCATCTAGCACTGCAAATTAACCTGTCAGCATGTGCAAAGTTCTGCTATTCTTTGATAAGGCAAGAGCTAGGACTAGGATGGTGATATGGGGCGGAAATTGTGACTGGGGAGAGAATTTCCGGGACTGTTGCTAAGGGGTGTATTTAATGAGTCATCCAGAGCTACATATAGGTGGGCTATTCCCTTAATTGCAGAATGTGGTAGTTGTTTCTCTGCTTCAATTCTTTTTTTTATTTTTGCTGCTGTTTATTTGTCATTGCTAAATGAATTATTCTCAAAAATAGATTTATTTCTGGGAACTTCCTTTCCATCTCCTCCAGGGCCAGCAGCAGGCTCCTCAAGTTCAGCAAGCTGGGATGGGGCCAGCAGCTTCTCAAGGAATGGGTTCTGGAGCACCAACAGCAGATCCAGAAAAACGGAAACTTATTCAGCAACAACTAGTTCTCCTCCTGCATGCTCACAAGTGTCAGCGGCGAGAACAGGCCAATGGGGAAGTGCGACAGTGCAACCTCCCTCACTGCCGAACCATGAAGAATGTCCTAAACCATATGACACACTGTCAGGCTGGCAAATCTTGCCAGGGTAAGTGGAGGAGTGGTTATATAGATGCAGTCATCATTTGCAGAATGAAAAGGATATCTTCTCAAACGAGATGGAAAACTAGTGGGTGGCTTGGGAAGTACAATTTTAAGCTCTCTCTCCCATTAAGAATGGAAATCATAAGCAACTTCTGAACCTCTAAAGTTCAGGCAAGTTAGAGACGAGAGCACTCATGTCTAGGTTAGGCGCAGAGAGATGAGTAAAGATCTTTTGCTTAGCTCTGTAACTCACTGCAATACCTTTTGAATGCTGCATTCTGATAAGGGTAGGCACAAAGCAGCAATCTGCAAGTAGTAGTCTACTTGTTTCTCTTAAGTGGAAGAGACAAATTTCAAGCAGTAGCTAGCCAGGAGTTAAGCTGCTACTGGCACTGATGAACTCTTAGCCTATCTTAGCAACCAAGGGAAAATGTATGATACCTTTTTGGTAGCCTAGGCTTATTTGGGTTGTGCCTATTGGCATCTCAATTGCTTAGTACAGTCTGCCTGATGTATATGGTGGTGTACTTTGAGCCATAGGCTGGGGTATGTGACGCAGGTCTTTGAAGTAAGCTTTAGTTGAGCCAATAGTACTTAAAGAAATCTAGCTACATTTTCAGAGCTATTTCAAGTAATACTGTACTGACCTGTGTTGATGTAGATGTGTTCGCTGAGAGAAGTAGTTGCTCCCTACCTAGTTTGTATGCAACATGTGAAGATACTGGTAGTAAAGCTTTTCATTCCTCTCTCAGTGGCACATTGTGCATCTTCACGACAAATCATCTCGCACTGGAAGAATTGCACACGACATGACTGTCCTGTATGTTTGCCTCTCAAAAATGCTGGGGACAAAAGAAATCAACAATGTAAGTCTACTGGGGAATTCCATGTATTGGATAAACCATAAAATGCATATTGGGAATTAAACTTTCTTGCACCCAGATGGTAGTGGTGATGCTCTTGGTATCTAGGAACATGTAATATGATTTTCCTCTTGCTTTTAGAGTTACAGAATATTTTTCTGTCTGATAGCTAGTGTCTATGGAAGATCTATAACACTACTGGATTTTCCTAGCAGGAGAGTGTTAGAGGTGAAGAAGTCAAGATCTTTCTACCACATGATTGGCTTTTCACTACCATCTCTTCCAGCTGGCCAGATTCTGGAGACAGATAGGCATGCATATACACACACTGTTGTGTCATTTCAGCCCTGATTATATTTGGTTCTGTCTTCATCCTTTGTTTCTATCAAATGTCTCTTCCCCCGTCTCTTTGTTGTCCCCTTGGTCTTCCTGCTAAAATCTTTGGCATGACTTTTTATCATTGTTTGGTTGGTTGGTTTTGTTGTTTGTTTTCTCTCTCCTTTGTGGTACTTTGGGCTCTTCTCATGACTAATGTGAGCTATTTCTTGTTTTAAGAAAATTAAAAAGAAAAAAAACCAAAACAAACATTACAGTGACTGGTGAAGAGCTGTATGTACCCTTCTGCCTTTAACCTCTGTGTCTCGGTGTGCTTCTGTTTTCAGTTTGAAGCAAACAGAGGTGTCTTAAATACTTGAGTGAGATTTCCTCTCAGCAGCTCAAAGGGAAATTAGCATGTTGTTGGAATGGCTGGTTGGGTCAAAACTTGTCTCCCTGTTTCATGCCAGGTTTCCAGATCTGGCCTCTGCACGTACCTAGAAGGAGATGGTGTAGTTATCTAGTGAACTCATTAGGTTCTCTTCCTGTTGCTGTGGATGTCTTTGGGCTGCCTCCTGTTGCCCTTACTCACTTGATACCGGTACGTTTCTTCCAGCGCTGCTGGGTGGAGCTGCAGTAGGACTTGCAAATACTGGCTCTGTGGGTGTGGGGCAGCAGACAACACCCAGCATAAACACTACCAGTCAGATAGACCCCAGCTCCATTGAGAGAGCCTATGCAGCCCTTGGCCTGACCTATCAAGGGAACCAGATGCAGACACAGCCGCAGGCTCAAGTGAAGAATCAGCAACAAGGACAGACACCCCAGGGTCTGCGCCCTATGAATCCTATGAGTAAGTTTATCTGTGTTAAAATACAAACTACAGACAACTTTCCTGTACTATTATCTAATGCAGATTTTTTTTAACCTACTAGCTTAATACTGCTAGTTGATTTGCAAAAAGCATGGCTTTGCAATATTTTAGATTTGGTATAGCAAGCTGCACAGTGGAACAGGAACATTAGAGGGACCAAATATCTTCTCTTGGAGAAGATGTTCTCTGGGAAAAGTATTTTCTTCAGAAAGATGATTAGAGTTTGGGTGTTTGTGAACCAGTTTTCTAAAGCATTTTATTTAATGTTGCTTAGTAGCTTTGTAATTGTACTGTAATGCAAGTTTAGGGCTTTTTAAGAGTTTTTAATTGGAAATGCATGTGTTGGAATGCCTGTATTCAAGTGTACTTCCTTGTCACTCAAACGGCAGCATTTCACAGCTGTATTTCAGATAAGTAATGTTTGTTTTAAAAATAAAAAGTAGTAAATAACACTTTCTTTGAATCCTGTCATGTGGATGTACGTAACTGTAAAATTGCATGGGTAGCTTATTGCAAAATGTCATTCCTTTTCTGAAGAGCATGGTTCTTGTGTGGAGTTTTAAAATATTTTATTTATAGACTCATAGAGTTTGGCCTCTGCATTCTCATTGGGTGCTCCTTGTAGCACTGATAAGAAAATCCAATGAGATGGGGTTCAAAAGCTCCTGGAGAGTGGAGAACTGAATCTTAATGTAGAAAGGACAAGCATGGAGAGTGTAGACTTTTGACTGTTGTTTCATTATTAGGAGAGGGTGGCTAAGGAGGGAATTGCAACAGGTAAGAGGAATTACCAGATTTATGTTGTCATGGCCTACATGACAACAGGGCTGGTTTAGGAGAAACGGCAGGATTTGGTGAGGACTGCAATGTGAAAAGAGGCAGTCCTAAGTAGATCAAACAAATGGTTGGGTTTGGCAGTTTGAAAAGGGAGAGTTAAGGCAAAAGTTGACAGATGTCTTCTACATCAGCTTGCTGTCAAATGACAAAACGAATTTGGGAAGGAGAAGAAAGTGACTAAGGGAAGGGAGGCTGGAAGCAGCTTTATGGAAAGGCTGTTAAGCACTTGGTTGTGATACCAGAGGCTTGTATTAGGCTTGATATACTTAATTTCAGTAGATTTCTCTTGTATACAGTGTCAAATTTTGCTTGAAATACAGATTCTGGGGGATTCAGGTGTCCTCAATATGTGTGAAGCTTGGTAATGGCATTCAGGCTACTCTCAACCTCACAAAATGATCTATTCAGGAGCTCCAGGCAGAAATATGCTTCATTTTTCCCCATTTTTTAAGTTTTAACTGTAGTGTGTGAAGAAAACAGGCGATTTTTTATGGTGATTAAGATCTGCTCTGATTCAGAAAAAATGGATTTTTGATACGTAACAAATTACTAGAGGTTTCTCTTGCAAAGGATTGTCAGGTTTTCCTTCCTAGTACAGACATTGGTGTTGGTTATAGGATCCTGGATTATGGAATGGGTGAGAGTGGACCTTGTCAGATGTAGGTGGTAGCTGATGTTTTAAGTTTTTAAAGCCTTTGGGAATATACTTCCTAAACCTCTGAATGACAAAAAACCCCAACTGCTTCTAGACAAAAAACCCCAACTGCTTCTAAACAAAAAAACCTGAAGTGGTTGGTACTGCTGCATCTTCAGTTGAGGTGTCACAGGAAAGGACTCTGGTACATAACGTTTGCAGCAAATTGAAATTGCTTGCTTGTTGAGAAGTACAGTAAGATAGTGGAATTAAGTGATCTTTAAGGTCCCATCCAACTCCAACCATTCTATGTGCAGAACAGTAGTGTGATGTCATGCTTCGCTTGGAGGTCACCACTGTTGTGTGTCAGACTTATCTTAAGTTTGTAGAAGGAAGAAAGTAAAGAGAGCAATGGGTAATTAAACTCACTTCAGAGAAGTCAAAGTACTTGCCAGTCTAGACCCTTGTTGCTGCTGAGCAATTACTGATTTTGCACAGTAAATGGGATATTCATTTAAGAATGCTTATTCTTCTGTTTTCTAGGTGCAAATCCAATGGGAGTGAATGGAGGTGTCGGGGTTCAAGCTCCTAATCTGCTGCCTGACTCAATGTTACATTCAACCATGAATTCTCAAAAGTAAGTTGAATTATTCTTTGTACCCCAGTGATTTTGGTTTGATCTCATGGCACTTGTTGCATAAGCAGTGGAGTAAATGCCATTGATGGCTATCTCTCCCTTTGGATTCTGTAGCTTTTGTCAGAGTTTTCCAAATCCTTGGATAGTACAGCATGTACTCGTTCATGGTGTTGTTTTGGTGTCTGTGCAGCTATTTCTGTAGAGTTTGTCCATTGATTAGGGAATGGCTGAACTGGCACTTTGTCTTAACATTATTCTAAAAGAGGCTATGACTGTAAGATGACTAAGCCTGGACTAGACTTCTGCTCTCAATTCTTGCTCTGTTTTTGAAGCCCCATGATGAGTGAAAGCGCCAATGTTGCCAGTTTGGGAGCCATGCCAACGGCTCAACCATCCAATACTGGAATTCGAAAGCAGTGGCATGAAGACATTACTCAGGATCTCCGAAACCACCTTGTTCATAAACTGTGAGTAGCTAACATCAAAACAATCTCCTGTTAAGTGAGTTGCCGCCTCTGAGGTGCACATGTGAGGCAGGAGGAAGCCTGGCTTCCAAAACTAGGGGGCTGGGGACTGCATCTTGTCAGGGTGCATGAAAAGGGTGTCGTGGTTTAGTTTTAAATGAGTGATTTAGGGTTGCTCAAAGAATCGCCATCAGAGGTGTTAGCAAAAACTAGGGCACCAGGAAATGGGGTTTGTCAGGGTACCTGAAAAGGGAAAGCAGAAGTGTGAAAGATGGAGTGCATCTGCTGGTTTGGGGCTGTTGTATTGAAAGTGTCCCACTATGTACTCATGGCATCAACATGGTGGTAGTGTCCCCTGGGAGCAGTAGCAGTGCCGTACTTTGTCAGAAAATTTGCTTGCTGCTTTGTGTTCAGATCACTGGGGTTAGTTCTGGGTCCCTGTTTGGACTTGTGTCCCGTTATCTTTTGTGTGCTTTTTTTCCCTTCAGGGTTCAAGCCATATTTCCTACTCCTGATCCTGCAGCACTGAAGGATCGGCGTATGGAGAATCTGGTGGCATATGCTCGGAAAGTGGAAGGTGATATGTATGAATCGGCAAACAGCAGGGTGAGATGCCATCCTCTGCCATCCAGTCGTGTGTGTGTCTCCTCCAGCCCATAGTGACTGGAAAGGAAGAGGAGTGAAAGGCCAGATGAGACTGCCAGTCTGAGGAAGTGCCAGGAGTTGGGGTGGTGCCTGTCGAGGTCTGCTGTGCCTGAGACTTCTCTGGGTCTCCTGAAGGCAGCATGAAGCTCTTCACTGTTATTCTCCCAGAGAAGTGTTGGACACAAGAAATGTCTTGTGTTGGTTTAATGGTTGCCAGCAGTGCCCCCTTTTTGCCCTCCTGTCTGCCTGGCAGCCCTTGCAAAAGGAGAGCCACTCCCACCCAAGCCAAAATGCGTGTGTGAGGTTGCTTTGCAAGCTTGAATTACTGTGACTTGTTGCCTTTACGTAGTGTGGCGTCTCCATCCTGACTTGTTTCCTCCCCAACAGGCAGAGTACTATCACTTGCTAGCGGAGAAGATCTATAAGATACAAAAGGAGCTGGAGGAGAAACGAAGAACCAGGCTACAGAAGCAGAACATGATCCCGAATGCTCCAGGCATGCCACAGGCTCCCATGAATCAAGGGCCAAACATGGGACAGCCCCAGCCTGGGATGTCTGCAAGTAAGAGCAGTTGGGACTCCCTGGTGCAAGGGAATCCTGTAGTATCATTTTAGTAAGCTAATGATCATTTTGCCCTTGTTTCACAGGTACCTGGCTTTCTCAGAGTTAAACAGAACTTTTCCCTCTTTATTCTGAAGTATTTGCAAGCTCTTTGCTTAAGTGTTAGTGACCATAGATTATGTAAAAGCATTTAGTCTTCTGAACAAATGAAAGAATTGTAAACCTTTTCACTTACTTTGAGGGTGGAGGGAGTGGAGATTAAATTGCATCCTTAAGACTGTAGAGCTTCAGTCTCACTAGATTCACTGCTAGAATGCATTGATGTAAAGATGACTTCAGTTACTGTAAGATACGTATTTTCATAATATTTAGTTTGGTTTTAAAATTATCACTACTATTACTGTTGTTGCTAAGGGAGTATGATGATTGCCGTGCTTAGGTATTTATGCCTTTCACTGTTTAGAAGTTCGTGCTTGTTCTGTGACACATTTGGGTTTTTTTGGGCAAGTGGCTTTCAAACATGCAGTGAAAACCAGATTTTGCTTCTATCCCCTGTGCAGCTGTCTTGTATTTCACAGTAGTTCTGTTACTTGACTTGACCTTCCTAATGCTAAACAGCTTGGTTTTGTTTTGTTTGGGTTTTGAGGTTTTTTTCCCCCTCTGCTAACCATGTATTTGTATATTAGAATAAAATTGTAGAGGAGTTAATGGTCAAAACTATCACGCTGCTAAAGAGTGGAATGTCTCCTTAACAATAGGAAGAGACAAGGCGCTCTAGGCTGTCAAGTATCTAGAGTATTTTTACTTGGGTAACATAAAAAACAGGTAATACAAATTATTGCAGGTGATATTTTTTAGTTAGAAAGTAGAAGTGTCTGCTGATATTGTAATCTTGTATTTCCAAGGAAGTCCTGTAAATAACTGAAATACAGGATTTTAAAGTGTATTTCTAAATAAAATTATATTCCATACCCTGATTTAACTGTAGAAGAGAGCTAATATTTTTTCATTATTTGAGCCACCATCTGTTTTAAGATGACTATTCTTGTCCACCCCCATAGAATCATAGAATAGTTAGAGTTGGAAAGGACCTTAAGATTACCTAGTTCCAGCCTCCCTGCTCTGGCCACTGAAGTAGTCTGTCTTAAAAATAAGTGCAACAGTTCTGCAAACCTACTTTGTAGAGCTCTCTGCCTTCCAATGACTCCTTCTTTTAAGAGGTTCCTTCTCAGAAGGAAAGGATTTTTCTCCTTGATTCTTTGTCTTGCATGTTCTTAGATACGTTACAGTTAAGAATGGAGTTCTTAAAGACAGCTCATGGAACTAGATATACAGCTCTCAATGACACTCTAAAAACTTGTCAAAGGAGTTTGGGTCAAAATTTGATTTAGTCAATTGAGACAAAAAAACTTCCTGTTTTTTCATAACACTGCAGTAGCTTTAGGCATATGATGCAAGAATATTTCTCTGAGTTCTTCTGCTTAAATTTGAATGTACCTTGGTAAATCCAGCTCTAGGTCTTCTTATGCTTGAAGTCAGAACAGGGTGCATACCAAGATCCAAGAAAGATTCTTAAAGGTTGATACCGTGACTTCACTTGCTGTATAACTTCTGTAGAAAGTTGATCTTCAGTAGCAGATGTGATGCATTTAGTTACTTACCATATTAGTTACTTACCATATACTCAATAGTTCTCAAACTGCAGAGCTTTGATAAACATTGTGTGGAACCATATAATTTTCATACTGTTTTAAACCTAGACATGCAGTAACAGTTTAGGGTGGTCTGTAGAAGTTCTTGTGGTCTGAGTGACTGAGTTTGTTGTTGTACCTCAATAATATACTTCACATTTGTCCTCAGTTTCTGAAAGCTGACTCTGTGTCAGATGATGTTTCTGTCAATGGGACATGCTTACATTTTCAGGGAAGTTTTTGGTTTTGCTTCACATTTTGAGGACTCCTTAAGAATATTTAGAGTTACTGGACTGTGTCCTTCCTTTTTGTTTGTTTGTTTTACACATGAGGTTTTATGTATGTTTGCTGGATAAAACCTGGTGGTCTTCTGAATGCCATAATCTCATTCCAGTATCTTTTTTTTTTTTTTTTTAATCCAGATGGTCCTCTTCCTGACCCAACCCTGATACGTGCCAATGTGCCAAACCAGATGATGAACCGCATGCAGGCACAGCCAGGTAAATATTTGAAGAAAATTAGCTACTGTGATTTTGAAG
This sequence comes from Psittacula echo, assembly GCF_963264785.1. NCBI lineage: Eukaryota > Metazoa > Chordata > Aves > Psittaciformes > Psittacidae > Psittacula > Psittacula echo. Next base: position 86,741,045 of record NC_137735.1, on the reverse strand, counting down.
GAATTTTGGAATTGGGCAACTCTTGCTGAAGTGTTATAGCTCCTGCTTCACCTGCAGTTTTCCCATTTGATTGAGAAAATAGCAATCTATATCGTATAATACTTATATAACTATACATTATATATGTAAAAAAAAATCTTGGGTAGCATTTCATGATCTTATGGATTTGAGCTGCATGTTAGCTGCTTGCTTGGTTAATTAAAGAACTCTGTGCTTTTGACATTTCTGATTGTGTGAACATAGATTGGTCAAGCAGGGTCAGTCAAACATGGTGCTCTTAGCCGGCTTAGATGAGGACATGGTAGCAAAGGGAAGATGGTGAGACTTATTACTTAGAAGGAAGAGGCTTTGTTACATATTCAAGAAGTATTGTAGCCAACGTACAAAGCACTTAAATGAAGAGTTTGGGATTCAGTGAGTTAATTTCTAATATGTAATTAAGATAATGCAACTTTCTGTAGAAAGTTGATCTTCAGCAGTGACACTTTTAGTTATTTGTTATGTACTCCAATAGTTCTCAAACTTCAAAGCTTTGGTAACAGTGGAAACAAATCTTTCCGGGTGGGGGGGGAAGATTGGTCTGTATTCTGGAGGAGTATGGTACCTTGGACACTTTATATTTAAAATTATTTCATGTAACTGGTTCACAGAAAGAATTATTTTCTTTATAGTACTATTGCATGTTAGAAAATTGGTTGATAGAAAACAAAATTTGGAAGAAGTTAACAGAATTTCTTCACCAAATGTTGAATGGTGCCCAAAGGAGAATTTAAGCCTCCTTTGTTTATAAGCGGGTTGTTGTTTTTTTTGGCATGAATGCACAGGAATGAATCAGTTTAGCCAGATGAGCATGCAGCTGTCACCGATGGGACCCCGGCAAACCCCTCCTCTTCAGCACCCTGGACAGCTAAGCCAGGCTGGGGCCATGAACCAGGTCAGTGGGTGTTCCCTCTGCCCAGGGTGATGAGCTTGCAGGTTTGCTTCTGTTGGCTATAGTTTTTTTTAGATAAATAAACAGAATTTAAAGAATCAAGTATTATTTCTTCATTCTTTTGACCCTTTGGATTCCTCCTCTTGCATCTCTTCTGAAAGATTTGTTTGGACTATGGTAAGCCTTTATATCTCGGTAGTAAAATATTGCCTAAAAATGGAAGGTTTTTTTGTGCTGTTGCATCCTTAGCAAAAGGAATGAAAATTAATCTTAAATCACAGTTCCAAACTGAAATCAATATCTTTTTCCTTAGCTTACAAGGGAAATCATCATAATATCTGTTTTTTGAGAGGAGCTGTAAGCAGACTTTCTATATTATATTCTACAGATAAGTGGCAAGCATCAGTTTCCGCAACAAGATAAATGTTGTTTTGTGTAAAATGTTACGGAGTTATATGCACACTCTGTGATACGACTTCATTTCTTTTCCAACAGATGGGATTTCCTTCACGCATGCAGCAGCCAGGAGTTGGCCAGCCTTCTGGTCAGAATCAGTTTCTACAACAGACCCAGTTCCCTGCTTCTTCCCCAGGAATGAACACGGCAAGCATGCCTATGACTCAGCCTGGCAATCAGACACCAGTTTCTCAAGTAAGTTTCTGATTTCTGAAAGTGGTGTCACTGGGCTGTGCCATGTACAGGTTTCATTGTTCGGTTTGTAGTGGAGAATAACTTCTTTTCTCAATATGCTTTTGGAATTATAGTCAACTAAATTCATTTATTGAGACACTGCATTTTCCTGATGTAGCACTGGGAATGGGAAGAGTGAAACATTTTTGGCTTGTTCTCAGGCTTAAGTTTAAGTGTGACAAAGGAATATTTCTAAGTTTCTTTTTACAGAGCAAAGAAGAAATTGTTATGCAGAATGCAATAGTTAAGAATTTCTTGTTGAACAGCAAAGCGGTAAAGGCTGAAAAATTAAGAAATGATCGAATAAGTACTAAAAAGGCATGTCTGTGCAGGACGAATGTATGTTGCTAGCTTTGGGGGATAGGAGGGTTGTCACTACTGAAGATCTGAACCTGCGGTCTAGCAGTTTCCTTTCTGTCCTTTCCCTCTCCCTTTTCAGCAAGAACCTTTCAGGCCAGGAAGAAATAGGGAACGTCAGTTTGCTTCTCGTTGATGCTTCTTCCTAGTTTGCAGGCAAGATTCTTGTGGAGTGACAGCTTTTTTCCTTGACCAATACTTTATTTTTTCTTTTGTTATCTTGTAATGGTGCAGTTACAGCTGTACATATTTCTGATGATAAATTCAGTTTCTAGTTTTGGGGTGGGGGCATGGGCATGCTAAGTGTATTTGAAAGCAATTTTTCACTGTGGTGCGTTGTCTCATTCAGGATGTACAAATCTGCAGCTTTAGAGAGAAGTGGTTTGTGATCTGGGAGTGTAGGTGTGCCATTCTTTAAATATACCAAGAAGTAGAAGTTATTCTATTGAAACATCTCTTTGAGCTGAATAAATAAATCAGCTTTCTGTTTGTGTGGAGCAAAATAAATCTAATAGACCATTTCTCCTTTTGAAATAAGAGTTTTTAAAAACAAAACAGATTAGTTTGTCACATTTTTTAAAGTATGCAGTAACGGTGGGAAAGCAGCCATTTGACAGTAGTTTCTCTGACTTTTTCTATTTCAAGTCATTGCAAATGTGTACTTGTCTTGTTTTTCCATAGGCACAAATGACCAGCACTTCCTGTCCTGTGAATTCTCCTGCAATGGCTCCAGGTTCTCAAGGGAGCCATATTCACTGTCCACCTCTTCCACAGCCTCCTATACACCGAAACTCTCCTTCTCCAGTACCTAGCCGAACCCCAACACCTCACCATACACCCCCAGGCTTGGGATCACAGCAACAGCAGGCAGCAGCAGCTGCTCCCACTGCCCCCACACCTACTCCTCAGGCAATGCCTCCTGGACCACAGTCACAAACTATGCACCCCCCTCAAAGGCAGACTCCAACACCTCCGCAGGCACAGCTGCCTCCACAAGTTCAGCCTCCAGTTCCAGTTACACCGTCTGCAGAGCAACAGCAGCAGCCCTTGTCACAGCAAAGCACGACTGCATCTGTTCCCACACCAACAGCACCACTGCAGCCTCAGCACCCCACAACACCTGTAAGGAAATACTTTAATTGTGCTTCTCCCTGCAAATGTTTAAGGTTTAATTTTTAGTTGGTCTTTTATTTTCGTGTGAGTCTGTGATAATGGAGGTAGCTCCTGGCATGGTTGATATCAAAAGAGGGGTTTTTTTGCAACTGGGAAGTAATAGTTTTTTCATTGAGACAAGGTGTTTCCAGAGGGAGTATTTTTCAGAATTATAGTGCATGTTTTGAAATTTACTTTGAAATATGTATGAGATCTTTAGTTACTTCTGCATATGCATAGTGATGGTGTATAATATGGAAACAATATGTAACTTTCTGTATATTAAGACCTTCCAGTGCATGTTTCTGTTGCATGTTTTTCTATAATTGGAGTTGTGTAGCAGTATGTTCTTCAGGTGAAGGAAGTAGAAGGACTAGAGTGCATTTAAACTTGGTGGAAACATAGCACAAGTGAAAGGTAGATTGGAGAAAGAAGGCTTAAGTTTATTAGAAGCCTGTGTATAATGTGTGTGGTGTTGTTCCCTCAGCTTTCACAGCCAGCTGTAAGCATTGATGGGCAGGTATCCAACCCCCCATCTACCAGCAGCACAGAGGTGAACTCTCAGCAAACTGTACCAGAGCAGCAGCAGCCACCCTTGCAGGAAGTAAAAATGGAAATTAAAACAGATGAAGGGGAACCAGAACAAACAGAGCTGCAAATGGAGGAAAAGTCTGAGGTGAGATTGTCAGCTAGTTGTTGGGTAGAATACCTAGTACTGCCAGATGCTTTGTGTCTCTGTTCAAGCCATTCCTTCCAGAGTTCACCTGAGTGGGTGCTACCTGCTGCTGCTGTTTTAATTATTGTCTTCCTCTACTTCTTCCTAAATAAGCATCTCTATTTTCTGCTGAAATGGTGATAGAAGCAGAAAAGACCATAATAATGTGGTTACAGCTGTGAGGCTTTTTGCTAAATGCCAGTGTACAAGGGCACTCTGGTCAGTCTGTCAGATGTTATTTGTGGTTGCTAAATGTTAGAGTAGCAGATACTAGGATGAGAGGAAATGGCTTCAAGTTGCAGCAGGGGAGTTTTAGATTGGATTTTAAGAGACATTTCTTCGCCAAAAGGGTTTTCAAGCATTGGAACAGGCTGCCCAGGCAAGTGGTGTAGTCACCATCCCTGGTGGAGGTATTTTAAAGACGTGTAGATGTGGTGGTTAGTGACATGGTTTAGTGGTGGACTTGGCAGTCCTGGGGTAGCAGTTGGACTCTACGATCTTGAAGTGTTTTCCAACCTAAATGATTCTGTGATTCTGATTGTACATGATTAGCTGCTTTACTGGGCTTTGACAACTTGTCACTGGGGATGACTAGGAGCGTGGCTACCCAGTAGTGTCATCCTGGCAGCCACAGTGTATGAGAGATTGTCAGACCTGCTTGAAGAGCTGGATGTGTACCTGTGTGTCTACTTTCAGCTCAAAACTGGTTAACAGTTTATTACTGCTAACATGGCAGTGTTTAAAGATTTGTTCTAGTACATCTGCTCAAGTTATAGGCAAGTGACTACAAAGTAGATACCCTTAATCCTGGGAAAGAGTGGTGGGCAGGATGGTGGATAGGTTTAAAGGATGGAAATGTGGATGGGTGACTTCACAAGAGACTGAGTGACAGGCTCCAAACTGCTTTTCAGGTTAAAGCAGAACCAGTTGTGGAGGAATGTAAACCAGAACCAATAGAGCAAGATGAGAAGAAATCTGAAGTGAAGACTGAAATACCAGAGGGGGAAGAAAGACCTACTACTCCAGCTACTCAGTCTTCTCCAGCAGCTGGTCAATCCAAGAAAAAAAGTAAGCAGGAAGAGTTTTGACTGAAATTCCCATCTCCCTCCCTAGAAAAATCTTGGGGGATAAAGAAACCCTGAGCTTTCTTTATTGGTACTCAGTAGACTTATATGGATTGTGGCTTTTGGACCAAAATACCTAATAGTACATGTGCTTGTAATTGACTATGGACAAGTTCTTTAAGGCTTTAGTATTGGACAGTAAGCCTTAGTAAAACTGCCAATACAATAGGATTTGAAATACTTCAGTTACAGAATTTCTAAACGAGATTTTCTTGGGATCTCAGAAAGGGGCTGTACCTGACATGTAAACTGGCTTTATTAAACTTAGCAGTGTCTTCCTATGATAAAAACAAGATTCTCTTTAATATTTTGGCCAGCTCCTTGTGTCCAGGTGATCATTTTAATATCCTTCTCAGAACTCTGTAGCGCAGAGGACAAACAAGGCATGCTGATACCTTAAACCCATTGTCTGTAGTGGTTTTTTTTTCCCCACAGACCCCACGTTTTCCAGTATGTTTCTTCCTTACCACTGTTTCTGCTGTCCTTCTAATGTTGATTGTTTTTCAAAGTTTTCAAGCCAGAAGAGTTGCGGCAGGCGCTTATGCCAACACTGGAGGCACTTTACCGTCAGGATCCAGAGTCTCTTCCATTTCGACAGCCTGTGGATCCCCAACTGCTGGGAATTCCTGTGAGTGTCTTAGCAAGATACTTTGCTGGCTTTGATTTGAAACTACTATATTATGGTATACCCATTTGAGAACAGCTTAAGGCCATCTTGTTAACGTTTTATCTATTGATACACTTGAAGGGGTTTAGCTCAGGCAGTGGAACATGTGATGTCTGGCTTAGGAAAGTTTTGGGGGTGTTTTTCCAAAGTTTGTTTGGTTCTGTGTTCCTTTTGATAAATAAGCAGGTATGCCATACATTAAAGTGATTACCAACGGATCCCCAGTTCTCCAGTGCTGTGTGGGCTTTTTATGGATGTTGCTTCATGTTGTGGTATTTCTGTTGCTGAATTCTGTAGGAGTTTCTCATCACATATAAAGCTTAGCTGAATTTGTGGGAAATCAAGCTGATCAAGGCCAGTTAAAGAAACCTCTCTGGATTGACCACATAAGTTTACTATATATCCAAATATCTATACATGGAAGTTGTGCTTTGAGCAATGCTTTTTTTTTTTGGCTGAAAGGTTCTTTTTGGTTTGTGGGTTGTTTTTTTTGTGTCCTTTTTTTTTTTTTTAGGATAAATACTGCAGAAATTCAAGGCCTGTTGTATTGTAAGCAGGCATAAATATTGCTGATATTCTTTAACAAGCTTTCAGTTGGCTATCATATTACAAGAACTTTAGTAGGAGAAGTGGTCCCATAACTGATCGGGGTGAGGATTGGCAAAAGGCATTCTTTAGAGGAGACATGATATCTTTAATCATCTGATAGATATTTCTTTTTTTGTTTATTAAGTTGTCTGATCTACTAAAGAGAGTCACATTCTATTAATGCTCTTGTGTATAACCTCAGCTTACAGGCTGCAAAAAATTTGCCGTTTACTACTTTTTGTCATACTTGTTTTGGTGATTAAAAGGAGAGTGGCTATATTTCATCAGTGTTGGAAGAGCAATAACACCTGAGAAATAAAGGAATAATAAAAGAAAGCATTGGGGAGTGATATGGTATTACTTAGAGATTTCACTGTGTGTCACAAGCAGTTTGACAGTCAAGTCAGGGAGGAACCTGTTTTTCTTGATGTGCTTGAGATGAATTTATATGCTGAGAATGCACATGCTGTCATGTCACAACATAGCTCTATAGCGGTGTTTTGATACACTGCATATTCTTGCAGGATTATTTTGACATAGTGAAGAACCCCATGGATCTTTCTACTATCAAGAGGAAGCTGGACACAGGACAGTATCAGGAACCCTGGCAATATGTAGATGACATCTGGCTCATGTTCAATAATGCCTGGTTGTATAACCGCAAAACATCCCGGGTGTACAAGTACTGTTCCAAACTGGCTGAGGTGTTTGAGCAAGAAATTGACCCAGTTATGCAGAGCCTTGGTTATTGCTGTGGAAGAAAGGTAAGAAAATTGATGTTAGTCTGCTGTTTGCTTCCTAGTATTGAAGGGGGAAAAATACAGTAGTTATAGTTGTTAGTACTTTTGCTGTGTCAAAAATTTTGAGAGTTTACCAGGTTTTAGCAAACCTGAGTAACCCAATTTTGAGGGTTTTATGGATATTCTTCTAGTGTTTATGTCATCTATTTTTGTATAAGCCCTTGGACGAGGGGAAAGTCAGTAACTGAAGACTTATTTTTGATTGGGGCAAACCTGTTTTCAAATTAAACAGATGAGGTTTCATTATTGTAGAAGTGCTTCACTGTATATTGAGACTGTCTATGTCCATTGTCTTGTTCTGATACGCTTTTCATCTTTGGAGAAGAGTTAACTGGAGTGCAACAGCCCTCTGAACATTGTTTTTATGACTAGCACTTCATACACTTGATGTACTGTGAGATCTGTGTACAGAATAAGGTGGAAATGATAGTTGTCTGGGTCACACTTGCCTTCATTTGGAGAGCAAATGAAACCATGTATAAGTACTAAGACAATCCATTCCTCTTTGCAGCTGGAGTTCTCACCACAGACTTTGTGTTGCTATGGCAAACAGCTATGCACAATCCCTCGAGATGCGACTTACTACAGTTACCAGAACAGGTAAGGAAAACTCAGTGCTGTTTTGTGCATGCTGCAATCAATCTGTTAAAGGCGTGAATGTATTTACATATACACCCTCTTAATATCTGTACAGCTTTGTATTTTAAGATAATTTGCTGGAAGTGCAGATTGAATAGTTTACCTTGTGTTAATGATTTCTTTCTGCAAAGGTTCACTGCAGCCTTTGCTCTTCCTCCTTTTGCTTGCAGTAATGTAATGTTTTAGTAAATTTGTATCCTGCAGTTAATTAAGATTTCTTCAGTTATCTACAAGTCTGTTGTCTTTACTTCCTATTATGCAGCACTATTTTTCATGCAGAGCACAGAGTAAGCTATGCAGCAAATATGTGCTCATAATACATATTATACTTGACAAGTCTTTGTTTTTCTCACTATGTTAACACTGAGGAGCAAAACTTATTTCTGTGTATTCAGATCTTCAGCAGATTGATTGCTTGCTTTTTTCCTGAAGGTTCCTTATGGGAGTTGTCTCACAGTAGCTGTCAGCAGCTCTCTAAACTGCTGTCACTTCTACAGCTATTTTAAATCCTTTTATTATTATTTTCTCATTTTACTTGGGGTTTATTAAAGGATTTAAACTTAATTTGACTTCTGAAGGAAGGTTTCTTGCCAGGCATCTCTGCCAACTGGGGAAGCGAGGCAGGAAGAAGCAGGGAAATAACATGCTTTAACACTCCTGTATCCTGTCACCAGAATGCGCCTGTTAGGTTGTGGTTACCTCCAGACTGTCACCTCCATGAATTTAGTTCCCACTCTTAATTCTTTCCAACATCTGAAACAAAAATACCCAGAACAACAAACCAACTAAGGCTTTTACCTGAAAGCCAAGAATGTTTTGCAAGAGTTGTAGCTTACCAAAGCACCTGGTCAGGTGAAAACAACTGAAGAGCTACAGAAGTTGAGTCTTGACCGCCTTAGGCTTCATAAAGGTTTATAGCAGTGAATGAAGGTTTTTAGGAGTGGAAAATAAGAAGAAAATAAGCTTATAGTATCCCATAATAACTATCATTCTTTTAGACTTCTGTAGTGTAGAGCTTTTCGTATTGTGTATCTTCCACTTATCTCTGTGCAAGCACTAGATGGACCAAAACATTATTACTCACAAATGTGATGTGCTTTACATGTGTTCAAACATTAGAAGGGAATGTTTGCACTATAACAGGTGCATACATGTGACTTGTAAATTATGTTGTATACACACACATATATTAGACCAAAACGTACAATTTTAAAAGTACTGTTCTCTGCAGTATCTCAGATGAAAAATGTGAGAGGGTTAAGATACCTGTCTTTGTAGCCTAACAGCTGCTATAATGTTGGTTTGTGTGACTTTATTATAAAGTTGCTTGAATTTTCTTTTGTTTCTTTCTATTTTTAGATGTTTTGTGCACTCAATTAACATGCCTTAGTAATGGAGAGGCTACAGTTCTAGAATATTTTTGAGGGCTGGGGTAGAGTCTTGAATTAATCACTATTTTATTAAAGTATGAAAGAAATCTTTCTCTGTGATGCTTGCTGTGTTGGTGCCTGGACTGTTCTACACTCAGACTGGGCTGTGGCAGAATCGTGTCATTGTAGAGTGTTATGTGTGTAGTTAACATTAGGCATTTAGTTAACATGCAGTTTGACTGTCCTATAATGTCTGTAAGATTTTCAAGGACATGTTTTATTGTTCTTGAGGCTTCTGATATTTAGCTTTCTGTTTCAACTGGGAGAGAATGTGGTCTTTTAGCATTTACACATTTAAGTTGGAAGACTACCCCTCTTCCATTGGTCTCCTTCTGCTTCTCTGCCAACAGAACTGCTGTGCTGACGTACAAGTCAGAGTAGCAGTTTTTCGTTCCTTCTGCTCTTTCCCCTTTCTCATTTTTAATCCTTTGCTGTACATGGCATAGATTATTAAAATGAAGAGGGTATGGGTATGCTAAAATGGAATACTTTTGTTTAATTTGCTTTAATAATTTGCTGCTTGTGAACCCATTTAAGAGATTTAATGCTAATCTGTGCTTTGCCTCAGCTTTCTGCTTTGTGTTTTCTTGTCATAGAATCAGCTAGTTTGGAAAAGACCTTTAAGATCATGAAGTCCTGTTTCTGTATTTTTGGTTTTATCCTGCAAACCCCTCTTTCTTTTTTTGTGTTATTTTATTTCTCCTTCATGCTTGCCATTGTCTGCACTTGGCTCTGATAGCACAAAATGCCCCCAAACTCTAAAAAGTCCCCAAATCCCAAACCAACCAAACACAATGTGGGCCCCATAAGTCTGCATCATTGAACAGCCTTGTTGCTGCTGATGACCTGCTCTCCTGCTCTTGTCCCTTGGCCTGCTGGGATTGGTGGCTCCATTGCTTGACTTGGGTTTTGTTGTGTGGAGGAAGCAGTTCACCCAAATATGACCTTCTTGCTGACAGGTATCATTTCTGTGAGAAGTGCTTCAATGAAATCCAAGGGGAGAGCGTTTCTCTAGGAGATGACCCATCACAACCTCAAACGTGAGTTATCTCTGTGTCCTTGGGCTGTGCATTCATAAGCTATATCATCATCTATAGTGCCTTCTTAATGGGAAGTTTAGTTTTGGATAACCCTTGCTGTTTGTAGGCTAGTAGAAGGTGGACAAGGTATTCTTCATAAAAGCCTGGGCTTGTGCTGTAGAGTTTTTTGTTTTTTTTCTTTAAAATCTGGAGTGACTGAACTGTGGTGAAAAATAAGCACTTAGTCAAACAGAAGTTTGAAATATTCTATGTCAGCAAGTTTTAACATTTATCCTTGTAGTAAAACTGAATAAGGAAGCAATGTGATTCTTTACAAGCTACTGTCCTGTAGAAAAAGAACATTTTCCACATTTTATGCATCAAGGGTGGCATATACTTCAGTTGCCTGTCACTGTGAAATACAGCTTTCTTTGTAGTGTCAGTGAGTGTTTAAAAAAACCTGCTTGCAAGTTTTGTCTTGATATGTTAATACATGTGGTACGGCATAAATGTGTTGTGTGTTAAAACTGAATTTTATTGCCTGTTTCTCCGTAGCACAATAAACAAAGAACAGTTTTCAAAAAGGAAAAATGATACACTGGACCCTGAACTGTAAGTAATGTTGTCACACTTTGAATGATCATTATCATTATTATTATTATTATTGTTATTACTACTACTACTATTTTATAACAAGATGTTATTCTCTATTAGCTTTGCTTTACAGTGTTTTCCAATTTCATGTAGCTCTGTTTTAGTGGGCAGGGGGTGCTCAGTAAGCAGCATTCTGTGCTGAGAACCCAAACGACCACAGCTGTACTTAAGAAATACATAACACTACGTATGGGTCAAAACTATTCCATTTTGTTGTCTTGAATGTGGATTCACAGAAGGATGAATGCAGATAACTCTGCTTTGAAACCCTGTTGTGGCAAAGTCTCAGAGCTGGTTTGAGTCACTTGGCAGTAGCTCTTTGAGTGCTGTTGCCTTTTCTAGTTGTTATATTTTACAGACAGCTGTAGTAGAAGAAGTTGCTAAATTTGAATCAGTCAGTGGTTCTACACTGCTTTGGAAGCAGAACTGTAGACGTCCAGTAAACTTAAGATCATGGTGACCCAGCTGCATTTCTTTATATTCCTGAGGGGGTTTTTTTGAAGCCACTTTACATGGTTCTGCATTATACACCTGTGCCGATACTGTGCGAAAATTACCTTCATTCTCAAATGAATGAGCAAAAAGGATGTGTATTCTTCCCACACCATCTTTCTAAGGGCATACGGGTCAGTCGGTTCTTCTGGTTTACAAGGCCTGTGGGAAGGAGAGAATAGTAACTTGATTCATAACTTTCCTTTCCCTTAGTTACACTGAAGATACAACTTAACGTAGAATACAAGCCTAGTTTACAGTATGGTATCATATGCTCAACATAAATGACAGCTATTCATTCAAAATCTCACTCTTACAAATACACACGTTCAAAAGGAGTCAGATTGTCTTGACACATGAAGCAATCTTAGGTATTTTAAAGAATTATATTCACCAATATTTGAAGTAAACCTTACCACTTACCTAAGTTGTCCTTTAATCTCTGCTAGTCTTCTGAAAGTGACTTTGATGTTGCTACTGTTTTCTTCCTGCCCACTCTTCTGTAGTATATTTGAAACATACCCCAGGTTTCAAGTATAGTGGGGCAAGTAACGGCCAACTACTTCCCCTGGTTCTTGGCTTCTGACACCTCTGAATCTATTTCCCCTCTCTCCATTATAGCAACAAGCACTTCACAGATTTTTAGCCTTAGAAGGCCTTCACTTTAGGGAAAAAGGAAAAAACCACCCATCAAAACCAAAACCACAAAACAGAGTTAAGTGGATGGCAATAAGGCAAGCAAGTAGTAATAATAATGTGTCCCTGCATAGTCTACCTGACTTGACCTGAGATTTTTAATGCATTCTGGAGGCAGTTCTCAGCATAGATGTGCCCTCTGTGGTAAATAGGCTCAAGACCCTAAATACTAGAAATTCTCTAATAAAATACTATGCAAGCAAATAATGATACTACTAACCTTTGTTCCCTTCCCCCTTTTTTCCTTCTACAGGTTTGTTGAATGTATAGAGTGTGGAAGAAAAATGCACCAGATCTGTGTTCTTCACAATGAGATAATCTGGCCTTCTGGGTGAGAAATCTCTCTTTAAGTAGAGAGTATATGATAGATTTACTAGAGTTAGTGCATGCATGTCCTTACGTTGGTTATAAAAGAGCATCGAATGGAAGAAGTTGCATTCCTGGCTGAAAATTCTACAGAATCTTTAGGATGACATCATACCCTACTGCATTGTGTGTAAAGTTGTTTCTAATCTTCAATGTTTCTAGCTTTCCTTTGTGTGCAAGGGGGTCTTTCAGCTTTGTTTCAACTTTTTATGTTTAAAGATTCTAGTCCTTCATGAAAAGATATGTTTAGTTATAGTAACAGTTTGATATGGTCTGTTTTCTATACAAATCACTGCTTTGTCATCTAAAAAAAATAGAACTACTGAAAGAATTTTAGCAGGTGAATTCACTTTTTTGACCTTGGTGATCAGATTAAATCTAAAAATCTGATCTTCTTCAGATACTCCATGGTTCATGATCAACAGCTGGATTTTATTCTGATTGCTTCAAAAGCTTTTTTAAAAAGCTGATAAGTGTAGATAAACTCTGTATGAGCTTAAACATTTCCTTTATATGCCATGTCTTTTACCATTCTGTTGTCCCATCCAAATCGCTGCAGAAGAGGGTAGATGTCCTGTAACTGAGGAAGAATCTGCCCATCCATGCTTGGATATTTAGAGAAAAAAGTCAGCCTTTTTCTTTGTGTTGTGGTATCTCATCTTCATCAGTTTTAAACTATTTGTTCCAAGAATATGTTAAGCCAGTATTGTTGCCCTGCCAGTGGAAACAGTTTCCTCAGATTGCAGGTGACTGACAGGAGATTCCACCACATGGAGCTTAGATCCCCCTCTGCAGCTCTGAAACACTTGAGCCATTTTTGCTGGCACTGTTATTTCAAATCTGAGTTAACATATTTTCCAGACCAGATGAGATCTGGTGAGAGACTTGGCTTCTAATGTTAAGATGCTAAGGAGCTTCATGGTCTGACTTGGAGTGGATTTTCATTTTCTTCTCCTTTTGCTTCAGCTTTGTCTGTGATGGCTGCCTAAAGAAAACAGGACGAACCAGGAAGGAGAACAAATTTTCTGCTAAAAGTAAGATTCTGACATTTACACCAATACATCTTAAATAATTTAAGAATGGGGAAGAGGTGGATTTTAGGTGCATTTTGTATGTATTTCAGGGTTGGGTTGCGTTTGGTTTAGGTTTTTTGGTTTGGGGTGTGGTTTTTTTTTTTTTTTTTTTTAGTTAAAGGCAGGTACTTTTGATCAGTTCTGAACATCCGTTCTGTGATGTTCAGAATGTTTGCATTCACAGCTGATGTCTTTGGTTAGTAGCCTGTTGTAGAGGGTTAACATACTGTTTTAGAGCACTGCTAATGCAAGATACACATCTTTTTATCTCAGTTGTCATAGAGCATTAGGAAAGGGTTATTACTGTGTGACTGCAGTCTAACTTAAATTTGTGATAACGTGTACCAAGTTGTCATGCTACTGCTGCTCTTAAAAGCTTTAATAGAGAAAAGGGCTCAATCACAAGAAAACCCAAACCAGTCGGTAGACATTTCCTCTTGATCAAGGCAGCTGACTTGAAGGCATTGTAGGAAGAAATTGGTGCAGTCACTGTCTGTTCTATAGACCAAGTAAGTCTTTCAGAATCTTTTTGGGTTGGTGTACTTACAGTGAGTATTTACATTTCTGCTAAAAAAATAATACATACATATATATCCCTGGCCAACCAATAGCATCAAGATTCAGCAAATGAGTCACTGAATAGATTCAATGTCTGAATCTTTTTCCAAAATCAAAACTCCCGAGATTCACCAAGAATACAGGAAAAATACAGCGGTTCTCTTATAGTTTGTATCTGGTTTTATTTTGAGCAACCTGTATGTATTGCATACTTAACATAGTATAGAGATGTGTTACTGAAAGGTGTCAAATTGGAAAACCAGAAGCTGATTGGCAGCTGTGTCACTTTCCAAAAGTAATGTGCAGCAATGAGTCAGGCCCTGTTACACCGGAAGTCTTACACTCCCTTTCAGCTTCAGGTTTTTGTCTGTTTTGTTTGAAAATGAGAAACTTCTAACTAACTATGTTACTTGCAGATACAGTTGTATTTACTTGTTCTTTCCATTACTGAGATATTTTCTTCTGGTAAATGCAGAAACTAACTTGGCTAGTGTGGCTTCATAGGCAGAATACACTTCCAAATGCAACGTCAGCTCTTGACACTATGTCTGAGAGCAGTGTTTTGTAATCCAGTTGAAGTAACAAAGAGCTTCTATTTAGGAGGAGCCTAAATTGTAACTGACTTCTAAGACAGATAGAAATTGGGTTGAAATATGGAGTCTTCATTTAAATAATGTATAAACCATAAACATGGCTGCAGGTGAAAAGCAGCTCACCCCATCTAGAAGTGTTAGTGTTTATAAGGATAAAGCTCTAATTTACAATTGCATACTGCATACTTTAAAAGTAATTTTTCATTAAATTCTGAATAATCACATTTGAACAGTTCCAATTCTGTGTATATTTAGAGCTGTATTTTTCTCCTGCAGGGTTACCAGCTACAAGACTTGGTACCTTCTTAGAGAACAGAGTCAATGATTTCTTAAGACGACAGAACCACCCTGAGGCAGGAGAGGTTACAGTTAGGGTGGTACATGCGTCTGACAAGACTGTTGAAGTAAAACCTGGAATGAAAGCAAGGTATGTTCTTTCCATTTCTAATATTGCTTCTTCTGGGGGGAGGTGGAAGCTATTTGAATTTACTTACATGCTGCTGTTCTGAAAAAATACTTTTTTATTCAAAACCTGACTACTGACCAGCTCTTGAAAGATGTATGTTACAGCAATGTGTTCCTTAGTTGTGATGAATGTCAGCTTTTTCACAATAAGTGTATGTCTTATATTTGAATAGTCTGTAAGCATTTAAAATTGTACTAAAATTATTTAGTGAAGACAGCAGCCTGCATCAGTGTTGCCTTTACCTAGTGACATGTATTCTCTAATATGTGAATATATTTGGTATTCCTGTTTACCCTCTGTAATCTGCAGGTTCGTAGACAGTGGAGAGATGGCAGAGTCTTTCCCTTATCGAACAAAAGCGCTTTTTGCCTTTGAGGAGATTGATGGTGTAGACTTGTGCTTCTTTGGGATGCATGTACAGGAGTATGGCTCAGATTGTCCTCCACCCAATCAAAGGTGAGGAGCTGTGTGAAACTTTGTTTTATTTTGGTACTGTTTCAGTTGGGTGAACCTTCTGTGTGTAGAGCTTCAGTGTTGCATTTGTGAAGACTCTTAGTGCTGTTACCTTCTAGAAACAAAGTAGCTTCTGTAGGAAATATGTCAGTTGGGGTCGCTCTCACTGGGGATGCTGGCTTGACAGACACTGTCTCAAAGATCAGTTGTAAGTATTCTCAAGGAAGGGATTTGATAATTTTAGAGAGGAGGCTAGGATATCAAAAGAAGGCTGAGTTTCTAGAGGTAAATAAGGATCAGAGGCTTTAAAGATTGCGGTTATATTGGATGCTTTAAAGGCATAAAAATAATGTGAATAAATTTGTAGAACTGCTTTAAAATCTTTTCTTCTCATCATGCCTTTTGTTTGTTTTGGGTTTCATTTTGTTTTTTAGGCGAGTGTATATATCTTACCTTGACAGTGTTCATTTCTTCCGCCCTAAATGCTTGAGGACTGCTGTCTATCACGAAATACTAATTGGATATCTAGAATATGTCAAGAAACTAGGGTAAGTGTTTTTGGTTTGGGTTTGTTTGGGGTTTTTTTTATTTTCTGTGCAGTGTTTGTGCTAGGTAGTTCTCAATGCAAATGGAACTACATCCTATTGTGCAGAATGTGGTGTCTAAATATCAGCTGGTGATAGGATAACTTGCCCACAGCTGTGTGTAGTTGAAGAGACAAAAAGGCAAAGCCTCTTCTTCAGGAGAGGCTTATGCTTCAGATACTTTAAGGTTTCCAAACTTACGTAAAACTTTTTTAAATCTGAACAGAAAAAGTGAGCCTTTTATCTGGACCATAAAATTTTGCTGGCTATGTTGATAGTGCAGTCCTTGTGTAATGCCAGTGCTTTAATCAGGTCATTCGTTTGGGCTGGCAAGTCCTTACCCATGCTTATAAGGAGAAAGGTAAGTGTATTTTGTCTGTACTGATTTACTCTAACAGCTGTGTAAGGCCACTAAGAAATCTCTTATAGAATGAACAGCTGAAATCTGTGAGAAACTGAAAAGTTAGATGAGAAAGGAGAGTATACTTTGGACAGCACAAAAGAGAACATGGAACAACTGAAGAAATGAGAAAGGTGGAAATTAAACTACCATGATTATGGAAGTAGAAAAGGCAGTGAAGGAAACATCAATCTATTGTCAAAGGTGTCTGTTGTAGCTTGGCAGAGTTATTCATGAAGAAATTGTTAGGGACTATGCTTAGAGTAGCTGCATAAGAAAAATTAGGGGGGTCGGAATGAAGGTGGATGGTACTCTCTTCAGTACCTCAGTGAGGTGGTATGTTCCTTAGGATTTTAGAGGCTTATATTAGGCTTTTCTGCCCTTTTTATTGTGTATTTTCTAACCTGTGAGTCTGAAAAAAATTGCTGCCTAACGCTCAGAGCTCAGTTTTACTTAAGGCTGTTTTCTGTGTTAATGGCTAACATCAGGTTCTCATTTTGGGAAACCGGTATTGGTCATGCAGTATCATCTCTCCCTTCTCGGGCAGAAGGAATGACAGCTGGCTGCAGTTTACAGGGTTTGGGTAGGATTCTGCAGAGCTGTTTCTCAACATGGCAAAGATGGCTATTTTTCTCCAACTTGAGATCTGATTATTCCTCCTACTGGAGTTCTTTTCAAAAACTAATAAAGAACTGAAGATGAAAAAGTGTTCTTTGTGGTTTCATCTTCTCTGCAGCTGCTGCTACTTGGATGTTGTCTGTCTTCGTAATACTTAGATTGTACACCCAATAGTATATAGGTTAATAGTGACTCTTTATTTCCAGATAAAATTGTGAAACCTTTCAATACTGATTCTCAAAGTTAAAAACCAGAGGATTGTGGTAGAAAAAGTGAATTGTGTGTTTCAGTGAATCGTTTTTAAAATGTTTTTAGATTGGATATTAGGAAGAAATTCTTCACTGTGAGGCTGGTGAGACACTGGCATAGACTGTCCAGAGAAGCTGTGGTTGCCCCATCCCTGGCAGTGTTCACAGCGGGGTTGGACAGGGCTTGGAGCAACCTGGTCTAGTGGAAGGTGTCCCTGCCCTGGAATTAGGTGATATTTGAGGTCCCTTCCAACCTAAACCATTCTGACTGCACTGTCTCAAAGAAAAAAAATTCTGGCTTTAACTCCTGAAATACTTAGTAATACTAAGTAGAAATACTCCCTCTTTCTCTCGTTAGTTAATTGGGAGGTGGCAATTGTATGTCTGTATGAGGCTTTGATTTGTATCCAGATTGAAAAACATGCACGCTGTGTATAAATTACTCCACATATAGTGCTGAATTTTAAAAAATTAGTGAAAAGATGGTAGTGCTGTTGCATTAATGAAGCTGGGATGAACACTAGAATTAAAATCTTGGAGAGCTATAATTATTGTCCAGCTGGTAACACCAGCCAACTCTGTGGTAGCTCCATCTCGTGGCAGAGAGGAGAGCAAATTCTAGTCTCAATTATCAGAGTCTACATGTACTTTTTAAATTATGCTAGGTATACTACTGGACATATCTGGGCATGCCCACCTAGTGAAGGAGATGACTACATCTTCCATTGCCATCCTCCTGACCAAAAGATACCCAAGCCCAAACGACTGCAAGAGTGGTACAAGAAGATGCTGGACAAATCTGTGTCAGAGCGGATCGTACATGATTACAAGGTTTGTGAAGTGTATGTTTGTACTGGGGGTGGGCTTGCCCAGTCTTGTCTTGCTTTCTTCCTTGCCTTTTGTGTTGTACCTGATTCTTGAAGCTTGCTGTTTTAGCTTTAAACAAATTGAACTCTTAAAGTTTAAAGTATATCCGTTTCAAAGCATGTAGCTACTGAAATGGTTTTAGCAAGAGATTTGAAATAACTTCTTAGAACAAACTAAATTATTGAGGAATACTGTAAAAGAGCATAAATCTCATTTCATTAATACAAAGAAATTATGTGGACTTTTTAATCTTCTGTTAAATAAAATTTCAGGGTTAGGCTGCTGATGCAGTTAGAAATATATGAAATCTTTGGAGTCACCAGAGCTTTAACTAGTGTTGATAATATAGTGGTTATTTGTACCATTTGGTAAGTATGTGTGTTGGAGTCTAGCATATGTTTTAAATGTATTTGTTGAACTGTCTGTAACTGATGCAGTGTTAAATCTGCATTTAGAACATGCTCTCAAAATGAAATATTAAGCTGCTCTTCGATCTGCCTTTGTTATCACATACTGAAAAGGCTGCCTTTACTTCTGTGACTTGAAACAGTGCTAACCAAGTGTTTTGCTCTTTTCAGGATATATTTAAGCAGGCAACGGAAGATCGTCTAACAAGTGCGAAAGAGCTACCTTACTTCGAAGGAGATTTCTGGCCTAATGTTCTAGAGGAGAGCATTAAGGAACTAGAGCAAGAGGAAGAAGAACGGAAGAGAGAGGAAAACACTAGTAATGAAAGCACGGATGTAAGGATGCTTCTGCTGTTTCATGACCTATTGTAAAAGTTGTGATTATGTGTGGCTAATATTGAAAAAAAAAAAAAAAAAAAAAGGGCCAGGCTAAGTGACTTTTTCACCTTTCCAGCTTTACTCTAATATAAATTTCAATTTTACATTTCATAAATTACAGCTGTTAAAATACCACTCAGCTACCTTGGTATGAGCAGTGACTGTTCGTATGGGTTTAAACCTAATTAATGACCAAAGTCAATTAGATTGAAACAGCTGCTAGTGGAATATTTTACTGCTAAAATCCAATTATTATCAATGTTCATGCTGCAACCTTAGCCTGATTTGAAAGGTTTTTCCTTAAGTTTAGCTTTTGAATACTGGCTAAGTCTTTTCTTTATAACTTATTTATAATGCCAGTCTTAGCATAATGTTCTGAGAAAGTGACAGAATGCTTTGATTTAGTAGTTTACACTGCATAGGGTTTGGGTTTTTTTAAGTAGAAAGCTTTAAGGCATTGCGAATCTGAAGCACAAATTCTTGCTGGACTGTTGCTGGGCTACTTAGAGAAATTTCTTGCTGTTCTCTTGTTCAATTTTCTTGGAGAATGTGCACCAACTGTGCTTTCACCTTCCAAAAAAAAAAAAAAAGCTATGCCTCTTAATAACAAATTTGAAATTAACAGATGCTAAATTTATGCATCTGCCCATCCTTGGATCTTCTGAGCTTTTTTGGAGGAAGTGATGAATCTAGGATAAGGTTACTACTTTTGCTCATGCAGTAGTACTTAACCATTTAAGCACTGCTGCTTTGTTACCTTACTAGATTTTTTTTGTTGGGATTTGGAATTAATCTTTTTCCTGAAAGACCTTTGGATCAAAAAAGTTAGGTTTAATGTTACAGCTAGATTTTGTGGTTCTCCTGTGCTGCTCTTTCAAGGACTTTGAATGAATTAAGTGCAAGAGTAACCTGTGAATGAGGCAACTTGATATTGACTTTGCATTAACTAACATCTTACTTAGGAAGGTGTTATTTAAAGGTTTGTTTTCTACTTGGCATAGCTGCAAGTTCCCATCTCTCTATTGTAGCAGAAACCTTTTATTTAACCTTTACTATTAAAAAGAGGTTTAACTCTTTATTGACACCATGTTTTACTTCTTGAAAATGAGGCAATAACAAATTGTACTGTCAAATGAAGTGATAGTCATTCATGTTCACTGGAAATTTCTGTCCTGACAAAGTTATTTTAAGCTTAGGAAGAATGCCTGTTTGGATAAGAATTACTTTGATCCTTGATCATCACATGCTGTAGTATTTTGAGGGGCCCTCTGAGAAGCACAGAGAAGAATAAACCATTAATTGCTAAATGGTGATAACTGAAATTAAGCTGACCTGGTTTATTTGACTATTGCAGGATATGACAGGAGGAAGGTACATACTATTAATTGCACTACTAATGCTTTTTGAAATCAGAAGAACAGCCTCTTATCAAAATCAGTTTAATGCAGTCTATTAAAAAATAAAAATAAATCTGTCAGAGCTGTAACAAGCTAAATCTAAGTGAATTAAGTTTTTCTTCTGGTTATGCAATATCAGTTGTACTTCTCAGTTATTTTGGGTTTTGAACTGCATCAAGAAGACATCTACTGAACCTCTTTGTGATTATCCAAGAGGTTCTTCAGTGTTCAGCTATAGCAGACAAACAGGATTCAGTAAATAACGTTTCTCTTGCACCTCCTGAGCATTTATGCTTTTAATATTTTTATAACTGCCGATCTTTATATGTTCTGGAGTGATTCTAATGTGATTAATTTAATGTTTCGGGGGACCCTGGTATGTGTCTTTGGAGTAAATGATTGTGAAGTGTGTTTTGTGCTGCAGTTATGGAAGATGTGAAAGTACTAAAATGCTGATGTGATGTGGCTTAAATACCTGACATAAAATGCCTTTACAATTAATAGGTGAGCAAGGGAGACAGCAAAAATGCCAAAAAGAAGAACAATAAGAAGACAAGTAAGAACAAGAGCAGCTTGAGTCGTGGCAATAAGAAAAAGCCTGGCATGCCCAATGTGTCCAATGACCTCTCCCAAAAGCTGTATGCCACTATGGAGAAGCACAAGGAGGTAAGAGCTGATAGAATGAGATCTACGCATTTTACTCCAGTAGAGAGGTGTGCAAAGCTTTCATACTTCAGAGTCATGCCCTGTAAATTATATAGGTTTGACTGGAGAATTGAGTGGCGCACCAGTAAGTCTGGGCTCTTTGCTGTGAGGGCAGCGCAGATAAATACAACTGTGCTCATACAGAACTTCCTGACAGTCTGGATTGTCACAACAGTTTTGCTGTTCAGTCCAGTGCTGCTTACCTAATGCTTTTGAAGAAGGTGAAACCTGCAAGGCACCTAGAGGTTTGAAATTCGTCAGGTCTTACAAGCCTGGTGCTCATCGTTGAAGTGTTAGCTGGTCCTGGAATTGTACTCTCTGTGTAATGAAGTTTGGCAACCAAAACATCTTGACAAGTGCTGGCATATTAAGTCTTTTTATCTTTCAGGTCTTCTTTGTCATCCGTCTCATTGCTGGCCCTGCAGCCAACTCCCTGCCCCCCATCGTTGAGCCTGACCCCCTCATTCCATGTGACTTGATGGATGGGCGTGATGCTTTCCTAACCCTTGCTAGAGACAAACACCTGGAGTTCTCCTCACTACGAAGGGCTCAGTGGTCAACCATGTGCATGCTGGTCGAACTGCATACCCAGAGCCAAGACCGCTTCGTTTACACCTGTAATGAATGCAAGCATCATGTGGAGACCAGATGGCACTGCACTGTTTGTGAGGTACGCTTGGTGAAGCTTTTCCTACTTGTGTCCCCGTGTCTTTACCTGAACTGATCTTTCAGTACTAACTGATGAAAAAAGATCTGTACAGCTCATCCTCTGGCAGTTCAGAAAGAAACAAGAGGAAGCAGTTTCCGTAACAAGCAATTTTACTAATCTGCTACTTGGTGTGACTTTTGTCTTCTACTTTCAAGCTGTGGAGAGCTGAATTTCCTGTATTTCCTGTAGTTCATTTAAAGTGCTGCTGCTTAAGCAGTTTGGAACTGTAGCAATTGCTTCAGCCATAATCAGGATCAGCTGATTTTTCTGAAGAGTGGTGCATCCTTTCTTCTCCCAGAGTTTGAACTGTTGTGCTGCAGTATTTCTGTAAATGGGACTCTCCATTGGTTTACTGGCATAAAGGTTTTGCTATGCTAGAGGTCAGATTCTTGTACTTGGGTGATTTTTCCACTACTCTGCTGTGTCTCTGTAGATGCTGCAAACAGCATTTTTGTTTTCAGAAATCTTTGTTTGCAAGTGTGTTTGAACATCCGAGTGCACCAGTGTGGGTCAATTCTTTGCCTTTCAGAAGCTGGACTAACCTTGAATCTGGTTTGGAATGTAAATTTTTAGCCTGCTGGAAGTAAATTACTGTCTCAGATTCAGTTCTGAAAAGGTCTGATTAAAATTGGATGCTCACATTTCCTTTTATATACCAGAAAAGAAATCCTAATTTTTTTCTGTGGATTAATGAATCCTGAGGACTTGGATCTTCTTCTTAAAGATCAATTATTGAGCCCAAACTCATGCGCTGTTGCTTTCACGGAATGTAATGCTGTTCTGTTACTTCAGTCAGCGTACTCTGGTTTTTAGCTTGCCTGAAAACTGAAAATGCAGCTTTCATTCTCTTTTCTTCTTTGAAAATTGGTACCTCTCCTGCCACTCTTGCCTTCCTAAGGCAGCAGCAGATAGGCAGCTATTTGTTCCCTCCCTTTTTCTTCTCCTTTCCTATCTGGAAAGAAAGGGATTTTCCTGGCCCAGCTGAATAATGTGCGATTTAGTAGCTCAGAGCAAACTTGTTTTTCAAGCTATATATATTTGTGTAGATTTCAGACATCCTTACATCTACACACCTACCCAGGCTATAATTTGGATTTATTCCTTCTCTAGTAACTCAGCATGGTGTGAAAGACTGAATTTTTCCCTAGAGCAACAATTTGCCTGGAACAGACTGGTGGTAATTTGTTAAGGTAGCATAATGTCACTTATTTGTTGTACAGAGTTTCTGGAACACCGGTAACTTCTCCTTCGTTGTCTTTCCAGGATTATGACCTGTGCATCACCTGCTATAACACTAAAAACCATGACCACAAGATGGAAAAACTAGGCCTTGGTCTAGATGACGAGAGCAACAACCAGCAGACTGCAACCACCCAGAGCCCTGGCGATTCACGCCGCCTGAGCATTCAGCGCTGTATCCAGTCTCTGGTGCACGCCTGCCAGTGCCGTAATGCCAACTGCTCGCTGCCGTCCTGTCAGAAGATGAAACGGGTTGTCCAACACACCAAAGGCTGCAAACGCAAAACCAACGGAGGGTGCCCCATCTGCAAGCAACTCATTGCTCTCTGCTGCTACCATGCAAAGCACTGCCAGGAGAACAAGTGCCCAGTGCCCTTCTGCCTCAACATTAAACACAAGCTCCGTCAACAGCAGCTTCAGCACCGCCTGCAACAGGCACAGATGCTCCGCAGGAGGATGGCGAGTATGCAGCGGACCGGTGTGGTAGGCCAGCAGCAAGGGTTGCCCTCCCCAACGCCAGCCACCCCGACAACTCCAACAGGCCAGCAGCCCCCAACACCACAAACCCCACAGCCCCAGCCTCCACCCCAGCCTGCCTCGCAGCCTCAACCTGCACCTCCCAACAGCATGCCACCCTACACCATGCCAAGAACTCAGCCCCCCAGCGCTGTGTCCCAGGGCAAGGCAGGTGGCCAGGTGACTCCTCCAACGCCACCCCAGCCACCTCAACCACCGGTGCAGGGTCCTCCTCCAGCAGCAGTGGAAATGGCCATGCAGATCCAGCGGGCAGCAGAGACCCAGCGTCAGATGGCGCAGGTTCAGATTTTCCAAAGGCCGATTCAGCACCAGATGCCCCAGATGCCACCTATGGGAATGAACCCTCCACAGATAGGCCGAGGTCCTGGTGGTCACATAGATCAAGGAATGGGGCCAGCAGGAATCCAGCAGCAGCCACCCTGGGTGCAGGGGGCCTTACCCCAAGCTCAACTGCAGCCAGGAATGCAAAGGCCATCTATGATGCCCGTAGCCCAGCCAGGTCAGCCAATGAATATGGCTCCTCAGCCAGGGATGGGTCAGGTACCTGGTGCTGCTCAGCCCAAACAACCACCTCTGCCCCAGGCAGCCTTACAAAACCTGCTGCGGACTCTCAGGTCTCCCAGCTCACCCATGCAGCAGCAGCAGGTGCTTAACATCCTTCACTCCAACCCTCAGCTGCTGGCCGCTTTCATCAAGCAGCGGGCTGCCAAGTACGCAGGGACCCAGAACCCCCAAGGGATGACGGGCCAGCCTGGCATGCCTCAGGGTCAGCCGGGTCTCCAGCCGCAGCAGGCCATGCAAGGGCAGCAAGGAGGCGTGCACCCCAACCCAGCAATGCAGAACATGAACCCCATGCAAGCAGGAGTGCAGAGGCCCAGCATGCCCCAGCAGCAGCCGCAGCAGCAGCCGCAGCAGGCCATGGCTGGGATGAATCCTCAGGCGCAGCAGATGAATATGAATCACTCGGGGATGGCTCCCCAGTTCCGAGACCTCCTGATGAGGCGGCACCAGATGATTGAGCAGCAGCGCCACCAGCAGCAACAGCAGCAGCAGGGAGCAGGACCAGCACTGGGGCCAGGCATGGCCAACCACAGCCAGTTTCAGCAGCCCCAGGGCGTCGGGTATCCCCAACAGCAGCAGCAGCGGATGCAGCACCACATGCAGCAGATGCAGCAAGGAAACATGGGACAAATAAGCCAGCTTCCACAGGCAATGAGTGCAGAGACGGGAGCTAGCTTGCAGCAGGCTTTCCAGCAGAGGCTACTTCAGCAGCAGATGGGGTCCCCCGCTCAGCCCAATCCTATGAGCCCCCAACAGCACATGCTCCCCAGCCAGGCCCAGTCCCCGCACCTACAGGGCCAGCAGCTCCCTTCATCGCTCACCAATCAAGTGCGTTCTCCACAGCCTGTACCCTCACCACGGCCCCAGTCCCAGCCCCCCCATTCCAGCCCGTCCCCTCGGATGCAACCTCAGCCTTCTCCACACCACGTCTCCCCGCAGACCAGCTCCCCACATCCAGGACTGGTAGCTGCCCAGGCTAACCCCATGGATCAAGGGCACTTTGCCAGCCCGGACCAGAGTGCAATGCTTTCCCAGCTTGCTAGCAATCCTGGCATGGCAGGCCTCCATGGTACAAGCGCCACGGAACTGGGGCTCAGCTCCGAGAACTCAGACTTGAATTCAAACCTTTCACAGAGTACACTAGACATACACTAGACACATTGTAGCATTTTGGGAGCAAAAAAAAAAGAAAAAAGAAAAAAGAAAAATGAAATAAAAAATGAAAATAAAAGAAAAAACTTATTTTCTCAAGACTTTTTGTACTGAAGACAAATTTTTTTGAATCTTTCTTAGCTAAAACAACATTTTTCCCTGGAACACATCTGAACTCTGCAACAATAGTTTGTGGGTTTACAAACAAACCAACAACGAACCTGAGGGACAGTAGAGTACAAAGAATATATTTTTGTTATGGCTGGAGTCCTGACCAGTCCTTTTTCTTGGGTTTTTTTTCTTTTCCTCGTGTGCGTTGGGGAGGTCGGGATGAGGGTGGTCTTTGGGCTGTTCACCAAAGGCTGGGCCCTCTTCATGCCTCCAATAGGGTTTTTTTTTTTTGTTGGATTTTTTTTTAAATTAATGAAAATATGTAATATTGATAGTTATTATTTACTGAGGCAGATGGTAAACATTTTCCCTATCCAGGTTTTTCTTCATGTCACTGAAAAAAAACCAAACACACCACACCAGAAACAAAACTAAGAACCTTTTCTTAAAACCGGAGGACAAAAGGGGTTAGTGTTGCTTTAAAAATACATTACATATATAAATATTATATATATTAAAAAATAAATACCAATTTTTTTCCTCTTCGGTTGGAAATATGTCAATTCTTTGAATTAAAAAAGAAGTGTAAAAATATTAAATAACTCGGTCCCCTCCTGAAGTCTACTTTTGTCCTCCAAGAATTTTCTATACAAGAGTCTGAGCTTAAAAGAAAAACTTCAAGTATTAAACTAATTTGTACATGTAGAGAGAAAACAACATTTTTGCAAATACACAGGGGCAGCTGCCAAATGGATGTAGTATATATATTGTGGGTTCTGTTTTCTTGAAAGAATTTTTTTCGTTATTTTTACATCTAACAAAGGAAAAAAAAAATAAAAAAGAGGGTAAGAAACAATTCCGAAGGGATGATTTTAACCTGAGAAAAAGTCCCTGGGGTTTCTTCTTTATGCTTGCTTTCTCTTTCCCGTGCCCCTTCCCCACCCTCTTCCACTTTCTGTAAAACTTGAAAATAGAAAGCAAAAAAGGCCCTCAAATGTTGTAAATCATGCAATTAAAGTTGATTACTTATAAATATGAGCTTTCGATCACTGTATAGACTGTTAAAAATTGATTTCTTATTACCTATTGTTAAATAAACTGTGTGAGACAGACAGCCTGTTTTTAATGCTTCCCTTCTCTCCCATGTCTTACTTATTCTTCAGATGGTGGGGGTAGGAGAATGTAGGTGCTGCTTCAAGCATTCGCTACTTAGATGTTGGAGAGCTATTTAATGTATATGACTGTTTTAAAGTGTAAATCTCTAATAAGGGATATGGAGTAATAATTAGTCTTCTACGTGGACACTTTTGATACAGCTCTGCATTCGCATCTGTTCCCGGCATGTATCTTACCAAAGAACAGAGGTCTGACCTCAGCAGTTGTGCCAGGCAGCTGTACCCCACCAGCTCACCCAGCCTGGGAGCAGCTCATCTTCAACGGACCTGTTTTGCATTTTGAAATGAGAGCTATTGTTTGGATATGTGATATTAAAAAAATCCTCTTTCACTCAGAATATATTGTACAGCTTTTGGCACCGAAGCGTCAGCATGAGGTAAGCTTGTGTGGATGTCCCATAGGTGCTGGGCACCCCGTCACCCTGTGTTGAATCTGGTGACCTGACAGATGTATGTAGGGTATTTACTGAACATGGTCTGTCTGTGGAGCACCATTGTAGTAAGCACAGTTGTGTGCTGTCCATAGCTGCGTGCACATGGAGTTAATCCTGAGTGCGTGCTGTGCACTGGCTGGGTATGTATGCAGCCAGTCCATGCAGGACTTTCCACAATACAGCCTTGCTGTGTGTGCTGTACATGCAGTGCTGGTTGTCTTGGGAATTATTTGTACCAGGGCATTACACACCTGGAATACCCAGAGCACCTCATCTTTGTAACACCAGCTATGTAGTGAGCATCAGTGTGTCCACAAATCCCAGACAAATAACAATGGGAGCAAGCTGCTCTTGGGAAACTGCTGGTGGAAGATTGGGGGGGCAACCTGGATGAATGGATGGGAGCTTCAACTGAGTGCCAAACAAAAGGAATGGTGTATCGCAATGTGCACAGATGTTAGAGGCTGTTAAAAAAAATGGAGTGAAATGCCTGATGTTTAGATATAAACACAAGGAGGACAATGAATCTTGCATTTAAAAAAGGGGGTTGGTAACCATCCTTTAGCAAGATGGTGGAAAGTTTGTGGAAGGCTGGAGGAAAGCAGCCTTGTGCTTTGGTATTCTCCCTTGGATAATCCCTGTACTGATCACACCTGCATGATGCAGACCAGCTCTGCACCAAGCCCCCAGTTACCTTGGCTGCTTTGGGAGGGGCTGCATCTGACCTGCTCTGAGGGAGAGCAGGAAACACAAAACCACATACTGAATGCCTGGGATGGCTCAGGTTTGTGTTTTCCATAACCCTCATGGGCATGCTTTCCTCTTCCTTCCCTGCACCTAAGCAAAGCCTAGCCTTGCTTTCAGCCTTGAGGGGACTTCTTGGGTTGGAATATAAGTGAAATCCCTTCTGACCACATACTGGTTAGTGAGATGTAAATTGTGCCTGGCCTTCTGACTTGTATGCTTTTGTGCATCCCAACCCGGGAAACCACTTTTACCTGGGCCCGTCTATGCTGTTAGCACACAGAATACGTTTTGAAATTGTCTCAGCCTGCACAGGAGCATCTGGCTTATGCTGAAGTGGGGAAGCCTTGAGCTTTTTCAGAGCAGCTATGATTCAAAGAGACATAGATCTTCCACTTTTGAATGCCAACATAGTGACTTGCTTAAAAGATGCCACAAGGCATTTTATGTGACAGCACAGCTGCTCTGTCCCTCTCTGTAGATGCTGTCTCTGAGCTGAGCTAAGCTCAACTGGTTCATTGAGGTGGTGTAGATGATCAATGGTCTTGAATTTGTATGGGGTTTCTTTCCCTTACATCCTTCTGCCTCTGCTTTGCCCAATTCTACTGGAAAACCAGAACCTACCACTTGGGGAAGTACGATGGCTGATGGGGATGGGGTGGGACTTCAGGATGCCAACAAACTTCAGATGTCATCTGTATCACTGCTGTGTGCTCTTGCCAATCAGCTGCATCCAAGTTAGAGTAGCTTGTTTCACTTACCATGTGTTTGTTAGACTCTTGGACCAGCAAAAAGATATCAATGCTAATGCTTATAGTCAAGTAACAGGCAGTTCAGTGATGCAAACTCTCTCGTGTCTACTCCTCCCAGTGCCCCATTCATTCCCAGGATCAATGACGTGAAGTTGCAGGCAGGGAGGGCTTATGGTGAGTTCGTTACAGGGAGGAACGTTTATGGTTTTGCCCTCTGTCTTGGGGCCATCTGTTTGTTAAAAATACTCTACACATTGCTCTTCTCTGTTTCATTGTTCCACATTATGGACAAATTTACTGTTTATGGAGTGTTTTAGATATGTTGCATACTTGTTCTTTGTTACTCAAACTGGTTTTGTCCAGCTTCTGGTTACTCTGATGGTTCGGCAATGGTGAATTGCGTACAGCTCTGAGCCTGCGCTATCATCCTGTGGCTGTATGTGTCTACACTGCTTTTTTTATTTATTTTTCTTAATTCCAGCATCATAGATACTCTCTTCTGTGCAAAGCCGCTTGTTACCACAGGAGCAGAGAACGGCTGAGGTGGGCAGGCACCTCTGCAGAGCATCTAGTCCACCTCCCTGCTCAAAGCAGGGCCTCCTAAAGCAGGCTACATGGGGCCATGTCCAGATGAGTATCTCCAGGATGGATGTGCCACAGCCTCTCAGTGTACTCCCTGTACCAGGTATATGTGTGCACGGATAAGATTACCCTGAGCTTTCTCTTTTCCAGGCTTGAACTGTCCCAGCACCCCCAGCCTTTCTTCATCTGATGGATGCTCCATCCCCTCATTATCTCCTTTGCTAGGCTGTGCACTATATCCATGTCTCTCTCTTGTACTGGTGAGCCCAGACCCGAACATGGCATTGCAGATGCATCCCAACAGTGCTGAGAGGAAGGATCCCCTTCCTCCTCCACCTGCTGGCAACACTCTTCCTAGTGCAGCTGAAGAGGCTGTTGGCTGTGTTTGCCATTAAGGGCACATTTTTGGCATATTCGATTCACCACCAGGCCCTTTTCTGCCAAGCTGTCTTCCAGCATGTGCTGGTACATGGGGTTGTCCCTCGTATGTGCAAGACCTCACATTTCTCTTTGTTGAAGTTCCTGTCAGCCCATTCCTTTAGCCTGTTGAGGTCCCTCTGGATGGCACCACAACCTTTTGCTGTATCATCCACTTCTCCCAGTGTTGTAGCATCTGTGAATTTCCTGAGGATGCACTCTGCCCCATCATGCAGGTCACTAATGAAGATGGTGTGGAACAGTATTGTCCCCAGTACCAACCCCCAGTGACTTGCTTCCCCTGGACTTTGTGCCAGTGTTCCCAGCCTTTCAGTGCACCTTGCTGTCTGTTTATCTAGCCCATACTTTCTCAGTTTGTGAGGAAGTTGTCAGAGATGGTGTCAAAAGCCTTAGGTTAATTCGAGATAAACAACATTCACTGCTCTCTCACCCATCAAGCTGGTCATCTTATCATCTGTCAGGTTGCTTAAACATGATTTCCTCCTCATAAATCCATGATTATTCTCATTCACCATCTTGTCCTTAGTGTGTCTGGAAATAGTTTCTCGGAAGATTTACTCTGTCACCTTCCCAAGGATTAAGGTGAGGGTGACTGGCCTGTAGTTCCCCAGCTTCTCTTCCTTCAAGACAGGAGTCTGTTCTTCCACTCCTCAGGAGCTTCCCCCAGTCACCATGACCTTCCAAAGACAACAGAGAATAGCCTTGCTCTGACATCAGCCAGCTCCCTCAGCACTTGGGTGTGCAACCATCAAGTTCCATGGACTTCAGCAGGTCTAGTTTGTTTAAATGTTCTCTAACCTGATTCTACTTTACAGAGAGTGCTCCAGACATTCCCCTTGGTCCCAGGGAGCTGGGGTTGCTGAACACAGGGACCTTCAGAGAGGCACCCAGCTGTGCTGATTTCACAGAGAAGCTGTGAGACATTTCTGTAGGATGCTATCCTCCCAGAACATCCCTGTTTTCATGCATACATGTGGGCTGGACCCCGGGCTGCCATGTGTCAAGATCTCTCCTGTCCATGTCACAGTGCAATCTTTGCTTGCCAAGCTAGTCCATCACTTGATTGTCAGTTCTCTCACATGTTGACTCTAGTTTAAAGCACTTTTCCACAGCTTGGACAGCCTTTTTCAACTTAGTAAAGGTGGTTTTGCTCCCTTGGTCAGGGGGATCCCATCTTTTCATAGCAGCCTTTTATCATTGAAGAGGGTCCCATTGTCGTAAAAACTGAATCGCTATTGACAGCAGCTGCACAAACAGTTGTTGACCTGCAGGCTGCATCTGTTCCCCCTCACCAGCAGAAGACCACTCAGCCCACATACTCATAGCCATTGCATCCAGAGCTGTGAAGTCACATGTGATATGCTCCAGGTCTCCCCTGGAAGCATCATCAATGCCCATGTGGAAGAGCAGCTGTGGGTACTAATGGTATGAGGGCTGGACAAGCCTTTGCAGCCTCTCCGTAACCTCCCACATCTAGAAGCTGGCAAGCAGCACATCTCCTTAGGCAGGTTGGCAGATGATGGCCTCTGTGTCCTGCAGCAGGGAGTCTGTCACCGCCAGCACCCATCAGTGTGGTGCTGTTGCATGGCTCAGGCAGTTGAGATGTTTCACTGGACACAGCTGGCAGCTTCATCACCTTGGGAGCCTCTGTGTCCATCTCTCAGCTGCTCCCTGGGAGCTGCACTCTGGACTCAGCAGTTACACAGGCTTCTCCTTAGTACCTGTCATCTGTTACTTACAATAATACATACACAGCAAGTGTCACACCAGATAATTGTGCAAACCCTAAAACAATGTTGGTAACAGTCCCCTAGTCATTAGACAACTGTTGTAACAGTGAAACGAGCTACCTCACAGCTCCTGGCAGGCCAAGGCAAGTCCAGGCAAAGCCTGGCAGGCCAAGACAAGTCCAGACAAATCAGTCGACAGGGCCCGAGTTACTCACATAATGCAGAGCTCATGGCCTCTTACAAGCGGTGGCAGCACCACAAGGCTGAGGTGCATGATGTGATAGTGACAGTCATTCCAGGTTCTGCTTCCTTTTCCAGTGCTTGACACACACTTAGTTTCTCCTCCTCCTGTTTCCAAGGTGGTCTTTTTATACACACCAGGTCCTTGATTGTGCTGCTCCCAGTTACAACCAAGACTCTGGCCCAGACTCTGGAAAGCCTGGTGCGGGGCCTGTATTGAAAGACAACAGTGGTCAGAAGCATCTGTTCCTAATTCCTCCTACCCTTAAAATGAGATTTTATTTGAAGAACAGCCAGAGATTGCCCTGGTTTGGGAATGTTTGTTGTCATAAGCCCTTTTAGCAGCTGCCTTTGTACCACACCACCCTTGGGTAATTGTCAGTTTGCACAAGCAGCCATTTCCCCCCTTGACTTGCCAAAACAGATCACGTGCTGTAGATCCCAGCCTAAGACAGAGCCTAGCCCAGTTCCTGAAATGTTGAGAACACAGTGGGCTCCATCTGCAGTGGTTTCAGCAGCAAGCTATGCCTGCATCATGGGTGAAGAGCTGCTGAGCTGCTCCATCAGCCTCATAGGTACATTGCATGCATTGGTGTTTGCCTGCCCAACTTTGATCTGGCACTTCATCTAGAAAAACAGGGGTTTGGCGACGTGCTTGAGTTGCTGTCTCTTCGAGCAGGGTCTTGGTTGTAACTCCCCAGCAGGGATCCTGTACATAGTGAGGTCTGAAAGGGAAACCTGTTCTGCAACTGGTGCTGTGGGTAGCCGATGGGCAATCACCCAAGGAGCCAGTCTACGCTCCTGTTGTAGGGAACATGGTGGATTTAGGGAGGGTGGAGGAACTACTATTGGCACCATCTGCCACAGCCATCTTTGAAGCCCTTCAGAGCTCCTGGTGAAGTTGGCATGGCCCAGATTCTTGTTTTCCCCAGGTGTGCTGGCTGGTGTCAGGCTTTGACGTATGTTGGGAGCAGGGAGCTATGCGGGATGCAACCACAAGCTCTGTCAGTGGGTGATTTGCTGCTTCTCATGCCCCCACAGGCCCATGGCAATAGCAGGGATTGGAAGGCAGTGACAGTGGCATTGCAAGAAGAAAACTCTTTGCCAACCCACTCCTCTGTCTGAAAGGGCATAGCTTCTGCTGCCCAGAAAAGCAAGGAGTCCTCACTTAGGTTTGTTTCCTTCTTCACTTCTTATTGTCTTTGTTTCCCCACAGTGCCGCTGTAGCCTTTTTAAAATGCAGAAAGGATGCAGTTATTGCTGCATACCCTGTGGAGCAAGAGTCACAGCAGCATGGGACCCTGGGGCCAGTGAAGCAAGAGCTCAGATGTGGAGGCATCCCTGGGCTGACACAGAGAGGCTCTCCAAGGGCTGAAAGGCAGGACTTGGGTGTTAAATTTTGGCTGGGAATGAGGCTTGGTCAGCCAGGGCCCAACTCTCTGCAGTACTGCCAGGGGTAGTGGCTGCAGGGCTGAGGGCTGTGGTGTCTGCAAACACAGAACTGGAAGCCAGGGCCACTTTTTCTGCTCATAGCAATCTCAGATCCTTAAGCTGAAAGTCCTTTGGCTGTTTGCTTTTCCTGTGCTTCTTGAGATTGCAGCGAAGGCAATAGCAGTGGTCGGGGAGTTCCACGTTCTTCCTGTGCAGGTGTGTTCTGCTGTTCTGGCAGCAGGTTGGTAAGCTCAAGTTTCACTAAAGAAAACCCTTAAGGCAGGTATTTTGGACATGTTTTTGTAGTCCACATACTGTAACCCTGTTACTGAAACCTGCTGTTTCTCTCCTGGACTGTGGATGTGCTGTGTCTTGCCTGAAAAGTTGTTATATGGCAGGAAAGTGAGACATGCATTTCCCTTCCCTCTTACACTCAGCCAGTTTCTGATTACAGAAGCTCATACCTGTTCCTCTCACAATTCACTCAGCTCCAAGGAATCAAGTGGAGAACAAGATGTATTATTCCAAAGCAAATCTTCCTTCAGCAGTGGGATACGGTGGGGAATTACAATCAGAAGCTTATTTCCAGGATGATTTTGAGGGTTTATCCCTCCTCCTTTTTCCATCAATAGGATGTGAAGATTGGAGCGTGGCACTGAAATGACCTCCCAGTACGTCTCTCTGGTGAGCAGAGGTTTGGGAGCCACACAACAGACATCTCACCAGGCCTGTCAACTGAAGCCAGGGCAGCCTCAGGCCTGAGGTGTGACCTGGGTCTTACAGCAGCCATGCTGCCAGGGTCTGTAGCCATGTTCACTGGCAGAGTTAAAGCTGCCAGAAGTTAGAACCCCAAAATCATGAGTTAAAAAGTAAAGACCTCAGGTGATTTTGTGTTTGCTTGCTGCTTTCTCAGTCTGAGCTGGTAGGATGCCAGAGAGGGGAACTTTTCATCAGGGACTGTAGCAATAGGACAAGGGGCAGTGGGTTTAAACTTACACAGGGGGAAGTTCAGGTTAGATATAAGGAAGAAGCTCTTCACTGTGAGGGTGGTGAGGCACTGGAACAGGCTGCCCAAAGAAGTGGTAATTGCTCCATCCCTGGCAGTGTTCAAGACCAGGTTGGGCAGAGTTTTGGGTGACAAGGTCTAGTGTGACAGGAACACTCCTTTGCGTTTGATTGACAGGCCACCACCTCCTAAAAGAGCCCTTTGGTCATCTGGAGGATCAATGTGATCTGTGTGTATCTGTGACATGAGTAAGCCTTTGAAAGAACCTTTGCCATGCTGCCTTACTTTCACCTGCAACCAAAGCTGTGCTATATGCACCAGAGGGGGACCGTGCATATGCTTCACATGTTACTTGTTTAACTACACAGTCTGTACGGTACAGCTTTTTCTTTTTACAGTGTTGACACAATGAAGGTGATAAGAAAATAAAAGGTAAAGTGGAGAACAGAACTAACTCCAGGAGACTTACCTTTTGGATAAAAGAGAATCAATGCCGGAGACGTACAGCGAGACACTTGAAAAAAGCAAAAAGCTGGGATGAGGGATGTTGCCACCGGTACCACTATGATCACATTGCTTTTCCATGGGGACAAAAAACCCCTCCCAAATGGAGAAAATAATTTGTACTATGAAGAAACTATGCTATAAATGCATAAAAATTCTAAACCCAATTACATATCACAGTAAGCACTTCAAGGCCTCTTTTGTGTAGGGTCATACTGTCCTTGCCAAATAAAATATCTATTTCTGCATGAAAGCTCTGAGACTGATTGCATGAGGAGATGGGGAGGAGCAGCACTAACTCATGGGGGTTACTCACCGTGTGAGTCTCAGATACATCAGGGCCGGGCAGGATTGCATGGCCAGTTCTCCATCCTGAGTTCTCCGTCCTCCTCTCTGCTTGGCTGGCGGCTCTCACAGCATCCAGTGGCAGTTCCCCAGCCTGGGTGACACACTGCTGCTATCAGTGTGGAACAGGGACAAAGGCATTGCCAGTGTGACATTAGGTACCTGCCATGCCAAAGGCATTCCTCCCACTCAAACCCAGATCCTTTCCCACTTACCAAGGTGCATAGGAAGCCATGTGCTTCCTCCCTTACGTTGAAGATGCACAACTCCCATTGTTTCAGGGCCGCTACACTCACACCCGCATGCTGATGGCTACTGGGCATCAAATCAGTTTGTGGGGTGGAAGTTTGCGGGGGTTGTTGCTTTTATTATCATCATCATTATTATTCTTTGTTGCTCTGTTTGCACAAAGCTCTGTGCCTCGTCGAACTAACGACAACGCAGAGCTACTGGAGAAGATGAGGCCGTGCCAGAGGCGCCCGGCCTCTCACTACCTTCAGCTGGGTTCGCCATGCCACCCTTCGCCCCCGCGGCAGACAAAGAACTACAGTTCCCATCGTGCCTCACGGCGAGAACAAGCTATTCGCTGATTGGCTTTCTTTTCCCGGCAGCCGCCAGTCAGATGCGCCGTTGAGGGGGGGGACGCACTCTCCTCGTGTGAGGCGGGCTGGCGGCGTCCCGGGAGCCATGGAGCAGAAGCAGGGAGAGGTGAGCGGCGACGGGCCGCGGCCTCTTCTGGGGCCGGAACTACGCTGCAACCGGGCTGAAGCGATGCTGTCGGCTCCGGGTGTCCGCAGGGTGCTGAGGAAAGCGTTAGGGCACTGTGCTGGGCCGCCCGGTGCCCTGCGGGAGGGCGCGAGGCCCGGGCAGCGTCAGCGGGGTATCGGCCGTGGTGTGGTGCTGAGGTAACGGCTGCCCGCGCCCCGCAGGGAGAGAGGGTTTGCTGGGCCGCCTCCTCCCGGCCGCCGTGGTGAGGTGGCCTCGCGCCCCTCCGTGCTGCAGGGTTGATGGTGCTGACCCGGGAGGCATGGGCCTCTCCTCTCTGTGGTGGTTGCCGGTGGTGCTGTCCTTGTTTGTCAGCCTATTTCATTTGCATTTAGTGGAAGCATAATGACCCGAAGATACTCACTTCCTACGGCGAGAGAGATTAATGTGCTTTTTTACTGAGGTGTTCAGACATCAGGAATGCTGTCTGAGGGCTGGATCTGCAGGAGAGCAACTCAGTCTCAAGGGAACAGCATGGGTCTTGTTTTGTGTGAAAGCCAGAGAGGATGTTGGGAGACAGCAGTGAGTGAAGTCTGATCTTCCTGTTTGTGTGCCTATAACACTACCCAGGAGCCAGGGATCGGAGGGAATTTAGCATTGATAGACTTGCTGCTCATCTTTTGTTGTCTCACACTTGAGTGAACAATTGTATCCTGGTGCCTTGTGTGGCTGCTCCAGTCTACCTTTCTATTCTGTCAGTCCCTGTGCTGATGCTGACTTCTTGCTGGTGTTTCATGAGTTGCTGACGCCTTTTCCCAATTCGTTTTGCCTTAGTTGGAGCCTAGTTCAAGATTCTTCTAATCTGAGAAACAGACACTCGATATCTGTACTTTCTTCAATCACTGCCTCTCTGCTCTCTTGCTGTAACAGCAAGTATGAGGAGTTAGGGAAGATGTGTAGTTGTGGAGACATCTGGTTGTAGGCAGAAATTCTTAACGTTGTTCTGTCTTCCTGCTGATGCAGTTTCTGAACTGATGTCAGCTGTGGACTGCAGCTTCCAGAGAACATGACCTTTCCCCAGAGTCAAGTATGTTCTGCTGACATCCAGCCTGTACTGGTCTTATGAGCTATGGTAGCCAGAGTATGCAGTTCTGTGCTCCGTGCTGTAAGGTTATGACTTTAATGTTGAGGGTGTCTACACTGCTGTGCTGTGCAACTGTGTCGGGAGAGTGTCCTGGTTTCAGTTGGAATAGAGTTAATTTTCTTCCTAGTAGCTGGTGCAGTGCTGTATTTTGACTTTAGTCTGAGACTAATGCTGATAACACACTGATGTTTTATTTGTTGCTCAGTAGCACCCACTCTGATCAAGGACTTTTCAGTCTCATGCTCTGCCAATGAGGAGGGGCACAAGAAGCCAGGAGGGAGCAGAGAGAGGATACCTGACCCAAACTAGCCAAAGGGGTATTCCATACTACAGCATGTCATGCTTGGTACAGAAACAGGGGCAGTTGGCTGGAAGGGACCGATTGCTGCTGGGGGATGAGCTGGGCATCGGTCGGCGAGTGGTGCCAAGGATTCAGACTCCTGCCTTTGGCGCTGCTTGGACTTTTTGCTCACCTTGAGGCTTCTCCCTGGTCCCCCATGTCAAGGAAGGCAGGTTTACTTTGGGATGTGGTGTAAAATGTCTATTTTAATGCAGGCTGACTCTTTATTTTTAGTTGGTGTCTACCTTCTGTCACAAAACTTCATCTTTGGAGCGGACAGAGGAGGCGGGTGATGATGAGGAGGAGGATGAGGACTTGGACATCTTTGGAGGTTATGACAGCTTCCGGGGCTACAACAGCAGCATGGGCAGTGAGAGCAGCTCCTGTCTGGATGAGTCTAGTGATGATGAGGTGGCAGACCGAGAAGCTGGAGAGCTTCCGATCTCTCCTGTACACCAGCCATCCACAGGCCGGCTCCCAGACGACAGTGGCTCCGAGCCAGGTACTACGCTGCCTGTTCTACCTAAAGCACGTGTGTGATGGAAGGAACAAAAATGTCAGAATCAGAATCAGAATTACCAGGTTGGAAGGGACCTTCAAGATCATCGAGTCCAACCCATGCCTTACACCTCGACTAAACCATATCACCAAGTATCACATCCAATCTCTTTTTAAACACATCCAGGGATGGAGACTCCACCACCACCCTGGGCAGACCGTTCCAATATTTTATTATTCTTTCTGTGAAAAATTTCTTCCTAATATCCAACCTGTACCTTCCTTGGCGCAGTTTGAGACTGTGTCCTCTCGTTCTATCAGTTGTTGCCTGATAAAAGAGACCAACCCCCACCTTTCTACAACCTCCTTTCAGGAGGTTGTAGAGAGTGATAAGGTCACCTCTAAGTCTCCTTTTCTCCAGGCTAAACAACTCCAACTCTCTCAGTCGCTCCTCGTAGGGCTTGTGGTCCAAGCCCCTCACCAACCTCGTAGCCCTCCTTTGGACGCGCTCAATCATTTCTACGTCCTTCTTAAACTGAGGAGCCCAGAACTGGACACAGTACTCAAGGTGCGGCCTCACCAGTGCTAAATACAGGGGAAGAATAACCTCCCTGTTTCTGCTGGCCACACCATTCCTAATGCAGGATACCATTGGCCTTCTTGGCCACCAGGGCACACTGCTGGCTCATATTCAACTGGCCATCCACCAATACCCCCAGATCCCTTTCTACCTTTCTACAAGGGCTAGGGGAGCTGAAGGGTATGTATGAGTATGCTTTGGGAGCAGTAGTAGAGTGACACTGCAGTTCCTGGGCTATGTGGGAGATCGGCTGTGTGTAATGAGGATTGCCTGGGCTCAGCTGTGTTCTTGTGATGCATCAACCATACAAACTGCTCACGTTTTTGTGCCTTCCTTCTCTCAGCTGTATGTGAGATGTGTGGGATTGTGGGCACCAGGGAGGCTTTTTTCTCCAAGACCAAACGTTTCTGCAGCGTCTCCTGTTCCAGAAGCTACTCCTCAAACTCCAAGAAGGCCAGCATCCTGGCTAGACTGCAGGTGAGTCAATTCGTTATTCCCTCCCTTATTCCCTGAGGATGTGCCTTGTACACAAGAGTTGGTGGTGGTTCTGTAGTTAAAAATCAGACTGCCATTACCAGTGGCTTGTTCTTCCTGCCTGAAGTCCCCAGAGAGGGCATGCCAGCTGAAGGGTGGTGGTCCCTAGAAGCTGAGGAAGGGCACATTTATTTTACCTGCTGTTTCTTCTTGCTGTGAGTGTTAGTAAAACTTGTAGTAGCCTGAAAATCACCCCAAGGAAGAGATGCATGCCTTGCTGGCCAGTTGCAGTGACTGGCTTCCTCTCCTGTGCCACTAATGTTCCTCATGTGCTTTATTTTGTAGGGGAAGCCACCAACGAAGAAAGCTAAAGTTCTGCATAAGGCAGCCTGGTCAGCCAAGATCGGGGCCTTCCTCCATTCGCAGGGCACAGGGCAGCTGGCTGATGGGACACTGACAGGCCAGGATGGTGAGTTTAGATGACAGTGAGGAGGTGCAGCTTGCTGGAGCTGTAGAAGAGGGGACATCTGGAGGGCTGTAAGCTCTACAGTCCTCTTCGTCCCCTTTGCTACACTCCCTTGTACGGAAATGATGTGTGTGGATTGCTCTGACACAGTCTGGCAAGACACGAGACATGTCTCTCCCTGTTGCTAATGGTTGGTGAGTTCCTGCCCATCCACTACTGCAGCCCCTTCGTCACTCCTTGTGCAACTTGATGTGGAGTGCAAACTCTGTAGTCATTGTCCCACAAGGTGCTGACTTCTGCTGGCAAAACTGACTTAAAGGTGTCCTGCTGCTCCCAGCCCTTTGGTGCCCCACTCTTTGTGGGAAGGTATATTTAACCCAAGTCACTCATGGATCAACTTGAGGAACAACCAGTTGTTGCAGCTGAAGTAGTAGCAAGCTGCTGTGTTAGGATGAAATGAGCCCCAGGAGGTGGCAGCAGGGATTGATCCCTGAGCAGGCTGCTGCTAGGGCAGATCTGTAGCCTTGGATCAGGAGCAGCTGTGAAATGAATATCTCGGTGCTTCACTTTGATTTTTCCAAGCACCCTTTGGGGAAGCACATGCTGTTGATCTGACCCTGCAGTGTTGCTGCTGAGAAGCAAAGCTGCTAAGTGGTTTAACACTGACAGAATGCATTCTCCACTCTTACCTGGAGTGCTTGAGCCGTGGGCTGAATTTGGCCCCTTTTCTTGACCCTCCTGCCCCACCCCCCTTTGCCAAAAGCACGTGACAGCAAGAATCAATTAATAATATAGGGTGCCTCCTGGGGGGGACTGGTCCCTGTGCGCTTGTAGGATCAAGTTTCCCACCAGGGAAAATGTGGTGGAATGCAGAGTTGCTGTGTGGACAGAGGGATCTGTCCCAGGTAACAGGGTGCTCTGTGTCTTTTCTATAATCTCAGTTGATTTTCTGCTCTCATGTCTGCTTGTAGCACTCGTCCTGGGCTTTGACTGGGGAAAGTACCTGCAGGAGCATGGCTTCAAGGCAGCTCCTGTCAGCTGCTTTAAACATGTGAGTTCTTTACTGTGCCTTGCAGCGTGCATGGGGCATGTTGTATGCATGGGGCTCCCCTGTGCTCCTGTTACAAGTGGAGGGGAGAGGCCTGGGGAGCTGGTGCAGGGAAGGAAGTTGGGGCTTCTCATAGCTCAGAATGGGAGTCCCATAGAGGGACCAGGAGTTCTGGGGGAAGAAGCAGAGGGAGACTTGGTAGAAGCATTGCTGGTGGTGATAGCCCATTGCTGGCTGGGGACAGCTCCTGGTTGCAGTTTGTTTGGGTGAGCACAGCCCAGGGTGATGTGCAGAGAGAAACTCAGCTGATGTGGTCGTGGGTTTGCAGTCCTTATGGGCCAAGTAGCTGAGGCACATATGTGGAAGAATGGCAGTTCTTAGGTATTATATGTAATATAATATTATTCTCTATGTAATAAGACTCACTTGTTATATTCCTTTTGAGTTGTGATCTGTGATAATACTAACAAAATGCCCTTTATCTAGAGGATAGGTCAGGAAGACTCGGCAGTTTTATTGATGGTTAGGGATTTTGATACCATAGAGGAATGGCAGCAGTTACTTTGGGCTACTAGGACAGCTGATAGTGAAATAGTTAAACATTGCTATACAGTGTTCTGCCTTTTGGGATCCTCAGTGAATGCCCCAGTGAGATGTTTGGGACAGTTTGTTTGCATTTCAAGCTGTTGGCAGATACAGGAAGGGTAAGGCGTGCATGTGCCTAAGGTGAAAGTGTGGCTGCCTAAAACATGTTTCTGAAAGCTAGAATGAGCCCTGCTCTAACTGTCCATGTCTCATGTGGCTGCCTCGATCCTTCAGGTGCCGCTCTTCGATCAGTGGGATGATGTGGTGAAAGGTATGAAAGTGGAAGTGCTGAACAGTGATGCTGTGCTCCCCAGCCGTGTGTACTGGATTGCATCTGTCATGCAGACTGTAGGTATGTCTGCAATGGAATTCGTGACACCTAGGGATGGCTGACCTCTGAGGGAGTCTCTGGGGAGCTGAGTGTTGCTGGTCAAGGAAAACATCAGCTCTTTGGAGCTCTGCAACTGCTGAG
Organism: Psittacula echo; assembly: GCF_963264785.1. Lineage (NCBI taxonomy): Eukaryota > Metazoa > Chordata > Aves > Psittaciformes > Psittacidae > Psittacula > Psittacula echo. The sequence goes on along the minus strand of NC_137735.1, from coordinate 86,699,976 downwards.
AGATTTTGGAACAGGAAATACCACAGAGTGGGGGTGGGAGGAAACCAGCATCTGGTTCCTCTTCTGGTTGCTGGGCTCTTTGCAAGGTTGGTTCTGCCTCCAGAATGGCTGGAGAAGCTCTGATAACCCGTGCAGAGCTCTGAAGGCCATGCTGTCAGGATTAAGCCTCTGCTGCCCAACAGGAAGAGGGGAAATTCCTGGTCTCTAATGCCTTGCTGTGGTTGTCTGCTCTGTCCTGGCAGGGTACCGGGCCCTTCTGCGATATGAGGGCTTTGAGAATGATGCTAGCCATGACTTCTGGTGCAATTTGGGCACAGTGGATATTCACCCCATTGGCTGGTGTGCCATCAACAGCAAAATCCTGGTACCACCACAAAGTGAGTGTGGAATGAGAGGGGTGGTGGAGGATCCTTGGTTTATGCCTAGAACAGGAGGCCAGGTCTTCCCAGTGTGTGTGGGACCACAGGTCCATTTGTGCTCTGACTTACAAGGAACAGTTAATTCTTTGAGAATCTGGAGACTGCTTGAACTGCTCCCTCTGCATCTCCCTGTGTTTGACCCTGGGGGTGCTGGAAACAGAGCTGGTGTTAGACCTACAGACAAAAACTAATGCAGCTGCTGTTCCTCTTCCTGACCCAGACAGTGGCTAGGCTTAACCTTTGGGAGGACCTTTTTGGTCCTACATCCTGGGCAGTGTCTGCAGGGAGAGCAGTGGGCTCCAGTCACTGCTCAGCTGGCAGTTCAGACACGAATGCCAGTTTAGCAAAATTCTGGCAAGCTGAGATTTGCTTGGTGTGGCTCACATGTTTTTGCTCTAATATCACTTCCACATCCGAATCTGTCAAGTTGGGTGTCTGCTTGGCCCAGTCTAGTCTGTAGTGGCCATCCTTTGCCGCCAGTTGTGGGAGCAAGCTGGCAGAACTGAGAGCAGGTATAGCATCTGCGTCTGAAAAGGCCCTTTTAAGGCAAACGGGCTCTCAGAGAGGAAGAAGGGTGTAGTGTGATGCTGTAATTCCTTTGATCATAAAGATATGCTTTTTCCCTGTGCGTATGTAGGTATCCATGCCAAATACACTGACTGGAGAAGTTACCTCATGAAAAAACTGGTGGGAGCCAGGACAATCCCAGTGGATTTTCACATTAAGGTAAATATGAGAGATGTCATTTTATGTGTGGAAATGAAGCTGAAGCCAAGAGATACATGTGCAACATGTCTCTTCTGGTTCTGATCCATGCAATTCCTGTGTGACTCCTCGAAACCTGGGCATGACAGCGACAGTAAGTGCTTCCCCATGCTCCTAAGATACCTGTCATGATGCTGTGGGGAATGCTAAAGCCTCCAGGCCCTGTCAGCACAACTTTTTCTCATTTGGGTCATAGATGGGCTTTAAAGCTGTTATCATGTAGTCTGCTGGGAAGTACTGGGGATGAGGTTTACCCTCTTGCTGAAAGAAAAGGCCAATGAAGCTCCAGCCTGAACTTTCCCTGCCTCATTTCAGTGCTGAGAGTCATAAACCTTTGCCCTAAGTACTGGTAGCACAGCAGCCTGTGGGGAGTGAGAGGGGTGCAGGTTTCCTCACAGTGCATGGAAGCAGCTGTAAAAAAAGCAGCCTTGGCAGCTTTATAGCTGTTGAGCCTGTGCTGGGGTTAGACCTTGTCAGGGAAAAGAGGCTCTTTTGTCCCTGGCAGCTTTGGAAACCACAGATAAGGAAGATGGTCCCAGAGACAGCAGACGAGTGGTAGGTTTTCCTGTGTGTGAGGTGATTGGTGACACTGGGCTGGAGACCTTGATAAGAGTTGGTGTTTCTCTTGTTGCTTCTCAAAGTCAAAAGGATGTTTGTAGCTTCTTGGTCCTGGGCCACAGCTTGTAGGTGAGAGCTCATACCATGGAAAGGAAGTGGTGGAGGGAGACAGATGTTGTCAGTTTCTGTCTCCCCTTTGCGTCTCAACTCCCCTCTAATGAACAGGAAGTGAAAGGGAAAGATCTTACCTTAAAAATTTCAGATTCAGGTGTAGGCTGGTTTTTGGTTGTCTGAGTCTGTTTTGAGCTGTACTTCCTAGCTGCTGCACAGCATTCTGGGATCACAGTACCAAAATGTCGGGAGTGCTATAAACACTTTTGGCCATTTGTGGATGAGTAGGGCCAGGCTGGATCAGCAAACTGAAAGTCTCAAACAAATCAGTTAAAAGGCAGCCAGTGACTCATGTGCCTGCGCCTTTGGGTCAGTCTGCAGAATAACTCTGGCATTGGAGCAGGTAGATCATCATGTTGCTCAACCTCTGATCAGAGTGAAAAAGTGAAAATAAGGACTTGACCTCTTTTAAAGTCAACTGAAAATCCTGTTGCCCTGTCCGCTGCACCTCTAACTGCAGCCAGCCTTGAAACCCTTGTGGTCTTTTCATGACTGAAAAAGGCACACGATTCCTCAGTCAGTTCTTGATCAGCTGGAGTTGTCAAGAAGTGACATCTCTTTCTCCCACTCAGGACATTGATAGAAGGTGCTGGCTGAGCATGGCTGCTGGGCCAGGGTGGGGTAACTGTTACGGGGCCACAGAACAGGGGAAACTTATGGGTGCATGTACCCCACTGTGCTGCTGTATGTGGGTTTGGCAGCTCCCTGATGAACCTGCTCCTATGCATCCCTTCCCAGAGGTGTCTCCCAGTCAGCTTTGGGAGGGAAGTGCAGGGTGTTGGCCAGTAAAGTCTAAGGGGAAAGCTGTCCTCTGAAGTGTTTGGAGCAGGAAAACATCAAGTGTGATTGATCTCAGTTCCTCTGTTGGTTGTTGCCAGATGGCAGAGAGCATGAAGTACCCGTTCCGGCAGGGCATGCGGGTGGAGGTGGTGGATAAGAACCACGTGTCCCGGACACGCACGGCAGTGGTGGACACGGTGATCGGGGGCAGACTGAGACTCCTCTATGAGGACGGTGACAGTGATGATGACTTCTGGTGCCACATGTGGAGTCCCCTCATCCATCCTGTGGGCTGGTCACGGAGAGTGGGCCACAGCGTGAAGAAGACAGGTAGGGATCATAGCACCACAAGCATCTTCTGATTTGCTATGAACTGTCTGGACCTTGCTGTTAACAGGTCTTGACATATTAGGAGTCAGGCAGTTGCCTCAGGATCTGACAGACAAAGTCTATGGAGTCATGTGTCTGCTGCTTTTCCCCCTGGATAGATAAAAGCCCAGTGGTCTGCTGCCACATGTCAGGAAAAGGGGGCCTGTAGGGTTTCTTGCCTGAAGCAGATAGTCTATCTCCACAGTATGAGAATGCAGAGTTTGCAACATCACAGGTGTTGAAAGTCTTTTTGAGGAAATTCATGCTGGCTTCTGCAAGACTGGATGCCATCAGGTTGTGTTTTTCTGGACTTCGCAGAGAAAAATTTTTGATCAGCTTAGTTTGATAGAGAAAAAGCCCCAAACAAGACTCTAGCACTGCTGATCCTTCTGGTTCCATCTCTTCCTTGCTGCAGCACCCTAGTGATTATAGCTGCATGTAGAAGTGTTAGTAGTAGTGCTCAGGAAGCTCAGCGATCTGCTTTTAAGCAAGCCTTGCATCACAGCCCATGTTATGAGAAGGTGTAGAGGGACTGACCTGTTCTTATTACTCCCCTCATGGTCTCTGGTCTAGATCTTTTATGGTAGCTGAGCTCTCACCAGGGAATTAATAACCAGTGTGTTTTCTTACTGCAGTTGCTGCAGGTTTCTTACCTCTGTTTCTTTCATTCCTCACAGAAGAAAAACGCAGTGAAATGGCAAATCATCCCACCTTCCGGAAGATTTACTGTGATGCTGTCCCCTATCTGTTTAAGAAGGTAGAACAAATAGCAAATAATACTGCTTCCTTCCTTGGGTGTTTGTGCTGCTGGGTGGGTTGTTGAGAATGGCTTATTTGTGTCTTTTACAGCTACAGGGCAGGAAGGTGTTTGGGGTGTCAAGGCTGTGGTTGGGCAGGGGCAGGTCAAGATAGAAAGATGGAAGAACTAGAAGACAATGACAGATTGAAGGGCTCAGGTGAAGGGCAAGCAGTTGCTTGGAACTTTGAGTTGGAGAGGGAAGATGATTGCGTGGGAGAGACCAGTTCCAGCAAGGAGCTGGATCATACTGGTAAGGACTGAGATGTGGAGACTTCCTTTGTTGTGGAACAGCAGCTGAGTACTGGGCCTGACACTCTGACTGACCAGAGCCCTGACGGGAGATTGTTGGCTCAAACACAGCATTGGTTTGCCTGCCTCTTTGTATTTCTTGTAATACTTCTTTCCTTTCCCAGCTTGGGTTGAGCCAAGTAAAGAAGCTCTAATCTGCACTTGGTGTCGGGATGGGACTGTCCCATACCCCTGACAGCACATGGTATACCAGAGTCTCCCTTAGGTACGAGCTGTCTATGCTGAAGGTGGATGGTTTGAGGAAGGCATGAAGCTGGAGGCCATTGACCCCCTGAATCTGGGGAACATTTGTGTGGCCACTGTTTGCAAGGTAAGTTCCGTGGGCAGAAGGGTGTCTACTTTGTTTAGCTGAGAGAACTCAGCCTCTCCTCAGGATTTTGCAAAGGAGTAAGATTGGGTAGGATTTTGCATTAGGAAAGGGCTGTTAAGAGAGATAGGTCAGCGGCTGTGTGCAAAGAATCAGGGTGTTACCTGAGGGTTATGAGGAGCTGATGAGACCAGCTGTTGTCCATGTGTACCTAAGTGGACAGCATGAAGATGAGCATGCTTAATCTGCAAGCTGACTGTCCAGTGTTTGTGACTGGTAGCCACCCTTCCTTCACCTTTGGGCATGCAGTAGGAAAGATTTGTTCTCCAGTTCTTGGCATGCACAAAGAGAGGCCTGTAGTGCTGTCTTGAGGAGAGAGAGAACAGCGGAAGAGCTGCAGGGTGACCTCTGTGTGGGGAACAGTGTATCTTCATGGGCATGCATTCACTGATATAGGAAGCTGGGGATGGATGTCTCTCCTGCAGTCTCCTTTGATGAGGTGGTAGTGAGCTCTATTCCTGTGCTAGTGTTGAGGAAGTAAATTGCTTGGTCAGGTTTCCTCAGCAAGGTGCACTGCATGTTCTGAAAGTGTGACATCAACTCGGGTTTTTCTTGCTCCCTCCAGAATCTGTTTGCCCTTGTAGAACCCAAGCAGATGGCTTTGACACCTGGGGTTTGGCAGGGAGATACTAGGAGAGCTCTTTATGTTTGTAAAATATTCCCTTCAGCCGTTGCTTGGAAATGTGAAGAGGTTGGGGCAGACATGCCTATCACATTTGGTAGGAACCATTTACCAGGGAGTGATGGGATGGGACAAGTCTTGTTGCTGTAGGAGTAGCAAGTTTGAAGGTGGTGCTCTTCCCTTCTGCTTGGTAACGAATTCATGACATGGCCATTGTGGTGGGTCTCCGGGCTGCCAATAAAGTCTGTTTCTGAGGGAGACCAGAGCTTATGACCATTCATGGCTGAATCCTTTTCAGTAGGCTATTAGCCTTGGTCCCAGTCCTGCAGAAATTGCTGCTGCTTTGGGGACTAGCTTGTGTTGACTGACATATAAGGAGAAGCTACTGCATCCCCTGGAGCATATAACATTGCATTTTTCTCTCTAGTGGCAATTGTGATACCTCTGTGGGGACTCCTGGGGGGATCCTTTGAAAGGAGAGGGTTTAGAGCAAGCAAAGCTCTACACTTACGCTCTTCACTCCCATCTCAGGTCCTCTTGGATGGGTATCTCATGATCAGCATTGATGGAGCCACGTCTGATGATTGCTCTGACTGGTTCTGCTATCATGCCTCCTCACATGCCATCTTCCCCGTCAATTTCTGTCAGAAGAACAACATTGCTCTGACCCCTCCGAAAGGTGAGATTTGGACTCTGCCCTATGGTACAAACCTGCAGGGTCAGGTTCAGGCAAATCAAAACCAAAAGGTCCCAGTCTGCCTGTTTTCAGGAAGATAGGGCTGGTTCAGAGATCCAGTCCATTTTTGCTCTGCCCATACGCCAAGTCTTACTGCATTGTGGAAGGAAGTACCATCTCTAGAGAGCATTAATGGCATGGTGGATAGCTCCTGGCAGATCAGCAGGAGAGGTGTAAGATCCCCAAACTGAACAGAATCGAAAGTTTAAAGGACAAGGAGGGTGGGAAGGGATAAGTAGAGCCATTGCTGCATGACTCAGTACTTAAAAGTGGCAGGAGTTACCTCTATTCTTGTGTGAATAAATCTGAGACCAGTATTTCTGCAAAATCCTGAGAGGCAATCACCCTTGGAGTATTTTTACTGCTTTGTATGGCCATACCCAAAAAGGCTGGCTCTGAATTTCTGTGTTGCACCACTTTTGTGCAGTGCTATTCTGTCCTCCTTTGATATATCTGCTGGTGGGAGAAAGACTGGTCTTAGTGGTGTGCTTTGAACATACTTCCTGCTTGCTGCTTCTCCTCACCTTTCTCTGTGGTCTGGATGTGTGACTTGACATGGATGTTCAGAGTTACAGCTTGCAGTGTTCTGTATTTGCCTGCTGGAAGGGGATGCTGGACTGCCACGGAGCCTGTGCACTAGATTTGTGTCCAAGATCAGGATCAGTCTGCACATGCTGGTTTATGAAACTGCTTTGCAATCAGTTGCTATGCCTCCTTCCTGCCTATTCTGCCTTTTCCCCCAGTTGGTCTCTTCAGTGATTGCCTTTTTCCTGTCACCACTTCCTGCTGCAGGGCAAGATGCAAGGACCTTCAACTGGGAAAGTTACCTGGAAAAAACTAAATCAAGACCTGTTCCAGCACGACTCTTCAATACAGTGAGTGCTGCCGGGAAGAAGAGAGGTGTAGAGGTGCTTGCAGTCAGCAAGCAGGAGCACGAGAGCTCTGGCTGTCACAGAGTGGTTGAGGTTGGAAGGGACCTTCTGGAGGTCATCTTTTCCAACATCCCTGCTCAGGCAGGGTCACCTCTAGGGGGTTGTCTAGGACCATGTACAGACAGCTTTTGAATATCTCCATGGATGGAGATTCTGCAGCCTCTCTGGGCAGCCTGTGCCAGTGCTTAGGTGCCCTCACAGTGCAGAGTGTTTTCTGATGTTCAGAGGAAATCTCTTGTGTTTCAGTTTGTGTCCATTGCCTCTGGTCCTGTGCCTGGGCACCACTGAGAGGAGCCTGGATCTGTCTTTGCACCTCCCTTCAGGCATTTATATACATTGATAAGATCTCCCTGAGCCTTCTCCAGGCTGAACAGTCACAGCTGTCTCAGCCTCCCCTCATATAAAAGATGAGCCAGTGCTTTCATCATCTTCATGACTCTTTCTGGGACTCTCTCCACTATGTCCATGCCTCTCTTGTACTGGGAAGGCAGAGCTGAACACAGCACTCCACGTATGGCCTCACCAGTGCTAAGCAGAGGAAAAGCCCTGTTTGGCCGATTGGGATGAGCAGTGTCTTGCCATTTGTGAATGTAATGGTATCTTGGTCCCTCTGAGTGTCACCTGTGATTTTGTAGTGCTTTCAAGATCTCCAAGCTCCTAGGGTTCTGCACTGCTTGCTGCCTGTGGATATGTGAGTGAGTGGGGGTCAGCTTTGCATCAGCAAAACTGCTGCAGCACCTGGTCTTTCTGATCTCCCAGGGCTATGAGGCTGATGGGTGTGATCAGGTGCTCCTTAACTACTGTCTGCTGCTCCCCCTAGGTTGGGATCTTGGTTCCAAAGGCTGGACTGAGACTCATGAAGGACACAGCTGGCCTTGGATTTGTTTACGTGTGCCCCCTTCTTTTGTGTGACTGGTTGGTTCTTTTGTGCCACTGTGGATTGCTCTCTCTGTGCTTGCTTTAAGTTGGAGACGAGCTTGTTCTAGGGTGCTGGTGGTCAAATGTGGGTTTGGACTGGGTCCCTGAGTTTTCTTTTTTCATGTTTTCTGCCACCAGGACTACCCAAACCATGGCTTCAAGGCAGGCATGAAGGTGGAAGCAGTGGACCTGATGGAGCCGCGGCTTATCTGCGTAGCCACAGTGAAGCGTGTGGTCCACCGTCTCCTTAGCATCCATTTTGATGGCTGGGACAACGAGTATGACCAGTGGGTGGACTGCGAGTCTCCAGACATTTATCCTGTGGGGTGGTGTGAGCTGACAGGCTACCAGCTTCAGCCACCTGTTGTTCCAGGTGAGGGAAGATTTTACTGTGGTTTCTAACACTAGTGGAGAAGGTTTCCCTCTTCCTTCTCTGTGAGTTGGTCCTCCTTTTTTTTGGGCCTTGTAGGGAGGAGAAAATGGCCTCTTTGATTTGTGCTGGCTACTATAAGTCTTCTTGCTGCCACACACTCTAGTAGCTGGCAGAGGGAGGAGTCTGTGGCAGGGAGAAAACAGCTTGAGATTTGAGGTTGGCTCTGTTTTCCCTCTGTTTCCCCACCTACACACCAACAGAGTATTGCTCCTGATGAAGTTGGGTAGAGTTCCAGGTGGTCCTGTCCCTGCACAGCTCCCTTTTACTAAGCCTACCTACAACCTCAGCCAGGTAGCAGAGGGGAGCTTGGCCCCTGCTCTCTTTTCTCATCAATTCTCTGGCTCTGTCTGTTAAAAGGTAAGAGCATCCCTCTCAAGAGTTTATTCCTTCCCTTCTCATGAAGAGGACACTGCCTCACCTTTTCGGTTGTTTTCCTTCTTCTCCCAAGCTACAAACCTTGGTTCTTTACTGCCCCTGCCAAACCTCTACTGGGCCTCTCTCGCCTGTGCTGCCCCAGCCTGCTCCTGGGCCTGGAAGCACAGACAGCAACTATGCCAGAGCCATGCTTTCCCCTCAGCTGCTTGTCTTGGGAAGAGGGCGTTAGCTCGGTGGGACGGGTGTATCTTGTTTCTCACTTATGTCACTTCATCCCAGTTACCTACTGGTTATGGGACTTGGCTTTCGTTTCCCTCTCGTCTCCATGACAGAGCCCACAACTCCAGCGAAGGCCAAGGAGGTGCTCAAGAAGAAGAAGAAACCCTATGGAAAGAAGAGTGAGTGATGTTTGGTTAATGCCCTCCCGCTCGCTCGCAGGCTGGGCCCAGTTAGAGGAACCCTGTCCATGTCCTTTCAGAGCAGGAGAGAGAGGCCTTATCTTGCTGTGGATGCTCTCACTCAGCTGTGGGTTTGACAACACAGCTTCATCTTTCTTAACTGCCCTATTACCTAAAAGAGCAGAGAGCTCTGTGTGTGGGAAGGATCTGTTTCACAGTCTACTTTCTGTTGGCTGAGGTATAGATGGCGCTTGCTTCCAGGTGTGAGGTTATGCTGCTTTCCCTACTGTGTCTGCGGTCGGAGGGAGATTGCTGCAGCTGAAGGGTAGCTGGAGAGCAATCTTGCCTGCTTTGTGCTGAGGGAAAGAAGGCCTTAAGACGGCTGAAGAGGCCAGTAGCAGGGCTGCACCATGTTACTATTTAATCTTGTTGTTGCTGTGATCATTGTTGCAGTAGCTGTGGCAAATCATGGGTAGACAGACAAGAAATTCCTTCCTGGGGGGTGGAGAGGAAAGGACATATAAAGAATTTAAAGACATCCAACCTAAGTAAAAATGTCAGTTAAAAATGAAATTATTAATGCTACAATGTCCATGCCTTGCAGTCAACATGCCCATTGCCTAGGACTAGACCCAGACAGGTAAGCAAAGCTGACTCCAGACTGATTCCAACAGGACCCACTCTTTGGAAGTTAAGCACACGCTGAAGTGCCTTTAATGGAGAACCTGGAGGAGTGTATCTTGAGATGATAACTGTAGAGTTTTTCTCCAGTAGGGCATTTCTGTGGAGAAACCAGTTGACAGCTAATGACCATGTAGCTTGCTGGTCAGTTGTGGTGGTCCCTGGCCTGTGGTTTCTCAGTGGAGCAGGGTTGCTGATTTTCCAGGGAACAAGAAACACGCTTTTCCCCATGCTCTGTTATCTCTTTGTTAAGGAAAAAAGTTACCGGTCAAAACCCGCAACATCAAGCAGACTGCCAAGAAGCCTTCTGCTACGAAAGCGAAACGAGAAGCAAAAGCTGCCAGCAAGGCTTTGCCAGAGCCATCACCTGATGAGAGTAAGGGAGTGAGTTACTCTAGCCAGCAGGCGCATGCAGCTCTCTTGCATACACCCTGCATACTGCCAGCCCTCCCAAGGCATGTGCTGCTTCTTGGCTGTGTAGGCAGGGAAAGGAGTCTTCACTCCTTCAGAGACAGACAGAGTGGAAGAAAGCCCTTGCCTGCTTTCCCTGGGAAGGGTTGCCTCCTGAGAAGGTTTGGTGGCACCAGTACAGCTAGATATCTTGATACTGCTGATGCCCACTGAGGGGGCCTGGCTGCCCTACTGAGCAGTCTGGTTGTGTGAGGTCAGTTTGGGAGGAGAGACAAGATGGACATTTCCAAGGTGTGCTGTCACATCCCAGTCCCTCTAAGGGCTGTCGCAGCATGTGAACACAGTCTGTTGTGCTGACCATCAGGAGATGTGGTGACCAGAAAAGCATCTGGCAGCTGGGTCACCTGCCAATCATAATGGGTATTGGGGAAGAGGGTTGGGTGAGGCACTTTGCACACATGGGGATGAAGCCTCATGAAGGTTCCTGTTGCTCAAAGAGGGTTAATTTCCCCTTTGTGGACCCAGGCAGGTAGAGAATGGACCCCATACTATTGTTCCCTAGGAGAAGTTGTTGTTGGGAGCAGGCAGCTGAATACTGCCAGGGTTTAGTCCCATCCTGGTTGCTGTTGTGATCGTGGATAGCTTTGTGCTGGCAAGACATGGCTGCCTATAGTAAGAGACCCTCAAGAAGTGAGCTGGAATTCTGGGGAGTTTTGGGCATCTGCATGAACAGATCAGGTTCTGGGGTGCTGCAAGTAGAGTGAGGCAAAATGGGCTCATTTTACTTACTTATTTTCCTCTCTCTGTTTCTTGCTAGTCATTGCCGTGCAGGTGAAAGAAGAAACAATTGACCCCTCAATAGCAGAGTTTGAAGACACAGAGCTTCCCGTTCCTATCAGCAGCATAAAGCAGGAGGAGGTCACAGACTGATCCTGGAGCATCCCCCAGCTGCCCACAGCAGCCTGCACTTCACTTTTCGTGGCTCTTTGGGGAGGGTCCTGGCAAAGGGAAGCAGGAGACTACGAGGGCTTTCCCTCTTTGAGGCAGATCACCCTGCAACAGCACGACTCTGCTTTCCTGGTGTGCAAGAAAACTTCCACCAGATTTGTAGTTTTAATCCCTGGGAACCAGACTCCACAAGGACCACAGGCGCACCGAGGAGTGTGACCAGGCTGGGGTTGTGTGTGCCTGGCTTTGGAGGTGCCTTTGAGCAGGAGCTCCCAAGGGGGAAGGAGGCTGCCAGAGCACAAAGGGGCAGTTTGGGTTATTGGCTGTGGCTGGAGGTGATGAGTTGCAGTCTGAGATGATGTGTGCAGGTCACATGTGTCAGGAAATTGGATGCCCTTGTAGGACATCAGTGCTGTGCTTCCTGTTCTAAGCCCTGATACCCTTAGAAAGTCAGCACAGGAAGAGTAGAAAGAGGTGAAAAAAACTCCAAAAAGGGATGATGATGGCTCTTGGGGGAGCAAGAGACCTTTTTGAGTGTCGTCATTCCTTGGGTTTGAACCCAGAACTGCAGAGGACATGGTGCACAGTTTGAATTTTAAATTTTTTTAGCAGTCCTACTGTAAACACAATCTACAAAATCTGTACCTTAAAGCCCTGTGAATTAAACTTGAGGAAGAGGCCAAAGGTTTGTTTATTGCTTTCTGGGCCACCAAAATACCAGGTTTTAGGGAAGGAGAAGAGGGCTCTAAGTGCATCAGTAGAAGTCGGCAGTGATTTGGAGTGGTTTGGGTTTGGGTTTTTAGGGTTTTTGAGGGATGTAATAGCATTTTTCTGTGCACTTGCTGCTGTTAACTTGCCAGTTCTGCGTAAGGGCTGAATATGACATTAGATAACTTAAAGCAAGGGATGTCATTTCCCGTTTTAGGGCAAAACAGTAATATTCCTCTCTCCAGACAGGCCTCAAAGTTGAGGAGAAAAATGAGAAAGGTTGATATGGCAACAGTGAGGAAAACCAGTTTTAAATCTGGAGCAGGTCCCTGTGAACTATCTGCAGGTGAGGATGTGTCTGGCAGTGCCACTGCGGGGCAAGCAAGTGCCTCCTTGTCAAATCCTGTGGGGACAGCCTTGGCCTTGGCCATGAAATGGCTGCCTTGGCCGTGCTCCCTCAAGCTCCCAGGCAAGAGCTTGTCATGCTAAAATAGTTCCTGCTTTTCATGACCAAAAAGAATAAATGTTGGCAAGCTGTCTACAGAGCATGGGGTGGAGACTGGGAGTAATTAACACAGTCTTCCTCTTCTTTCCCTTCTGTAGAGGGAAACAAAGCCTTTCACCAGAGAGGAAAGACAGGGCCTTGGGGCAGCAGTGGAACACAGGTGGGAGAAGTGGGGAGGGTCTATGTCAAAGCAGGTGTGAGATGTGCCATCTTGGCCCACCCCTAACTGCCTCCTGGGAGAGAGAAACCGTGGTGGGGTGAGCACAGTAGGGGAGGGAGGTTTATCAAAGGCTTTTGATGGGGCCTCCCTGCCCACCTGCCTCTGGCTGCTGCCTCTCCCAGCACCTCTGCCTCTTCTCACTGAGTGGTCATAGATGGCTTAATGCAGGGGTGAAGCCATTGCATTTTTCTCTTGTCAAACAGCTGGGCCTGAGAGCCACCTTTCTTCATAGGATGATAATTTCCAAATGCCTTTAGCTTTCTTAGATTTAGATTAGATATTGGGTAGATTTAGATATTAGGAGATATTCACTATGAGGGTGGTGAGGCCCTGGCACAGGTTGTCCAAAGAAGCTGTGGCTGCCCCATCCCTGGCAGTGTTCCAAGGCCAGGTTGGATGGGGCTTGGAGCAACTTGGTCTAGCAGAAGGTGTCTCTGCTTGTGGCAGGGGTTTGGAACTGGATGAGCTTTAAGATCGCTTCCAACCCAAACCATTCTATGATTCTTTCTTTTTTTTTTTTGCTGTAGCCATGGTAGTTCAATGGCTAGAAGAGTTTGTCTTTTAAAGCCTTCTCAATCTGAACAAAATTCTGACTTAAAAATGGGTCTGGGGCATCCCAACCTGGCCTGCCATGAGGAATAAGTTGGGCACATGCTTATGATGGGATCAGTTAGGGGATCAGTGATCCCATTCAATTGATGGGGACACTGATCAAATTTTGCAGGACATAGAAAGGTTTTGTTCTGCTTATGTTTTAATTCTGAGGCGCTGCTGGGAATTCAGGCTATGTTTTCACTCATGATGATTTTTGTGTTTCCTGCTTTTAAGACCCGAGCCTGCGCAGGATCTTACACTGATGCTGTTTGCAGTCCCACCCATAAAAACAAAATGAAGCTTGTGGATTTCAGCTTTTTCTTATGGCTGGAGGGAGCCTCGGGAAGAAAAAGCAAGGATTTGTCTTTGTTGTTAAGTCATCAAAGCATGCTGCAAACACTGCAGAAGCTTTTTGCACCAGGTCTCTCCAGGGTTATGTCTCTGTGTCCTGCAAAACCAAACCCCATATCTTTGGCAAATGAGCATCACTTTGGTGGCACCAGCCTTTCTCCTTTGAATCTTGTTCCATATCCATGTTGCTCTGGTGGGGACAAGTCTAGAAATCCTGTTGCAACCTGCACATTTCCTAAGCTCTACTCTTCTTGAAGCCTCTGGCTGGTGATTTTCCCGACCTCTTTTTCTTGCTGGGCTTGCTTGCAGCCTTGGTCTTGTCTCCCCAGCCAGGGCAGGTTTGGAAGGTGGTGGAAAGCTTCACTTTCAGCCCTCTGGCTTCTGTAGGGGACCCACAGGTAGCCCCTACACGGAGGTTGAGTTTGTCGATCCACCTGGAAACATGGCAGGAGATCAGGGAAGGGAATGGGATGAGGCAAAGGGAGAGATGAAACTCAGTGCCTGTGAGTGGGCACAGGTCACTTCAGAGCCATGCCATGTTGCTCAGGGTCTCACCCGTGTGACGTTTGAATACCTGAATATGTGCCAGGAAAGCGCAGGCTACTTCGATCCTTGCACACAGGCACATGCTCCATCTCACCACCATGACCCAAACCAGCCAACGTGCCACAGGCCCCCAGTGTGCAGGGTGCAGATGTCCCCTGGGGCCGTTCCCCCCCTGTGGCACTCACCGGCGCAGGGGAAGGAGCTGGCAGTCGCAGTGGAAAGGCACATCCCGCAGGTTGAGGATCTCCAGCCCAGTGAAGTTGCTCATATTGGGGATACTGCTCATCTTGTTGCCCTCCAGGTAGAGGCTTCGGATCTTGGGGCCGAGGCCAGTGAAGGCACCGGGGGAAATCTGCAACGAAGAGAGAGAGTGAGTCAGGGGGTGCTGGCAGGTGCAGGAAAGCCAATCTCTGCCCCTCAGCTACCAGTTAGCTTGGGGGGGCTGCGAGCCTCTCCTCAACCTGGCGGCCACATGAAAGAGCCATTTTAAACAGCAGGGACTGTGAAAACTCAACTGGTTTCAATCACGTTTTAGGACTCATTAGACCCTGTTCAGCCTTCTTGGAAATAAATAAGGTGACATGCAAGAGGTATTAAAGTGATCCCTGCATGCTGTTAAGCTCATAGAATCATAGAGTGGTTTGGCTTGGAAAGGACCTTACGATCATCCAGTTCCAACCATCTGCCATAGGCAGGGACACCTCACACTAGACCATGTTGCCCAAGGCTCTGTCCAGCTTGGCCTTGAACACTGCCAGGGATGGAGCATTCACAACTTGTTTGGGCAACCCATTCCAGTGCCTCACCACCCTCACAGTAAAGAACTTCCTCCTTATATCCAATCTAAACTTTGCCTGTTTAAGTTTTAACCCATTATCCCTTGTCCTGTCACTACAGTCCCTGATGAATAGTCCCTCCCCAGCATCCTTGTAGGCCCCCTTCAGATACTGGAAGGCTGCTATGAGGTCTCCACGCAGCCTTCTCTTCTCCAGGCTGAACAGCCCCAACTTTCTCAGCCTGTCTTCATATGGGAGGTGCTCAAGCCTCATGGCCCTCCTCTGGACTTGCTCCTACAGCTCCGTGTCCCTTATGAGAGTGCTGCTAATACCACTTTCTTGAGAGAATGGACATATTCAGAGTAATAGTGAATGAAGCCACAGGACAGCCCATAAGAAGAAATATGGCTAGGGATGGGGGAATGGGGGTTGGGGAATGGTCTGAACTCCACTGAAATAGGGTGTCCTTCAGGGCTGGAGGCAATAATTCTATCACAGAAGAGCTGGAGGCAAGGTAGGAGCAAGGCAATGCTTCAGGCAAGCCTTCCCAGCCAGGCTGTGGAGCAAACCCTGAAGCCTTGGGGATTTGGACACATCTTGGATGCCTCTATAGGGGCCACCAGCCCCTATAGGGCAATGGAACAAGATGGGACCAGTGGCTGTGCCCTGTGGTGACTCTGCCTCTCAGGGGTCCCTAGCCCCACGCACCCACTCCAGGCCCATGTTGTCCAGGTAGAGGTGCTGCAGGCTGGAGGCCACGGGCAGGAACGCTCCGTCCCCCATGCGCTTGATAGGGTTTCGGGACAGCTTCAGCTCGCTCAGGGCACGCAGGCCCTGCAGGGCTGCCGTGGGCACCTCTGCCAGCTGGTTTCCCTCTAGGTGCAGCTTCTCCAGCATCACGGCAGGAGCCAAGGCGGTGGGAGCAATGTGCTTGATGGCATTCCCAGCAAGGTACAGCCAGCACAGCCCCCCTGCCCCAGCCAGGTCACCCTCTGCCAGCTCCCCAATGGCATTGTGCTGCAGATGGAGGGAGATGAGGTTGGGCAGGAGCTGGAAGGCGCCTGTGGGCAGGCGGGTGAAGGCGTTACGGTCCAGGTCGAGGTAGGCCAGCCGTGAGGCACCCTCGAAGGCGGTGGCTGCCAGGGTGGAGAGGCGGTTGTCGGTGAGGTAGAGGTAGACCAGGCTCTCCAGTCCCCGCAGCGCCCCAGGGTGCAGCACCCTGATGCTGCAGCTCTGCAGGTGGAGGGACACCAGCTCCTTCAGGCCAGGGAAAGCGTCCGGTGGCACCATCCCAAAGGAGTTCCGGCGCAGGTCGAGCAGGCGGGTGTCCCTGGGGAAGCCTTGGGGGATCTCCTGCAGGCCCCTGTTCTCACAGGACCCGTGGTGGAAATCGGGGGAGCAGGAACACCCGCGGGGGCACTGCGGGCTGCCGTCTGCCCTCGGCTGCTCTGATGGTGTGGCAGGGGTGGGGGTTAGCTCATGGTGGCCGCATCTCATCTCGAGGGGCCTCAGCGAGTCCAGGGTCCGGCCGCGGAGGGCAGTGGGTGCTGCACAGGTCCCCTCCACCTGTACCCGCTCCCTCACCAGCCAGTTGTGGAAGGGGCGCAGGAGGCAGGAGCAGAGCAGGGGGTTGCTGGCCAGGTTGACCCTCACCAGTGCCCCAGCCCCAGCCAGGGCTGGAAGCCCCTGCAGCTGGTTAGCGTGCAGGTCCAGTGTGCGCAGCCAGGGACTGCGGGTGAAGGCTTCAGCCGCCACATCCTGCAGGGCTGCGTGGTCCAGGAAGAGGTGCTTCAGGGAGGCCATGGCCAGCGCCTCCTCAGCCAGGCAGGTGATGGGGTTATGGCCCATGTCCAGCCGGGTCACCCCATCCAGCCTGGCCAGGGCCTCGCCAGGCAACGCCTGCAGCTCATTGTGGTCCAGGCTCAGCCTGTGCAGCGCTGGCAGGGCGGCGAAGGCCTCACTGCCCAGCACATGGAGGGTGTTGTGGGACAGCCGGAGCCACCTGAGGACCACCAGGCCCTGGAAGACCATGTCTGGAAGGTAGACCAAGGCATTTGCCCTCAGGTCAAGGACAGTGAGGGACCCCAGATGGCCAAAAGCACCTGGCTGGATCTCCTCAATGCGGTTCCCTTCCAGAATGAGCTGCTGGAGAGAGGACAGCCCATCCAGGGACTCCTGGTAGAGGATGGCTATGTCATTGGAGGCCAGGTTGAGGTAGAGCAGCCTCCCCAGCCCTCGGAAAGCCCCTTCCTCCAGCTTCTCCACCTTGCAGCGCTGCAGGTCCAAGTGCGTGAGGTACGGGGTGCCAAGGAAGGCTCCCGCTGGGATGACTGTGAAGCTGTTGCCCCGAAGGTCCAGTTTCTTGGTGAGCTGCGGTCACACAAACAAACACTGAGTTACCACAGGGCTGCCACCACCACCCGCTCCCTGTCCCCTTGCCCACCTGCGGGATGGTGTTGGGGACAGCCGTCAGGCTCCCGTTGAGGCAGAGGACATGGGCACGAAGGTTGTCGCAGACACAGGGTGCGGGGCAGCGGGTGGCAGCCGTCTCCCCCAGTGCCACCATGAGCAGGAAGAGCCCCCAGGACAGCCTCATGGCAGAGGGCACCTGTGGCTGTGGAGACAGGGTGGTGAAGCCAGAAGCATCCCCAGACAGCCGGGTCTACCAGCACCAGGTGCCAAGGAGGCTGTTGCTGTGACCTAGTGGGGCAGGTCTCACTGCCTCTTGCTCTCACGCAGTGATTTTACAGGTCATAAACAAGGAAGAGAGTGGAAAAAGGAGAAAAGAAACATTTAGAATGAAGAGTGAAGGGCACAGACAGCCGAGCTCCACTTGGAGACCTGAAATCTAAACTCCCTGAGGGACATCTGGGAGCACCTACAAGGGGCTTGGCAGGAACATTGGTGTCACTTGTGGGGAACTGGCTTGGAGCAGATACACCCCCACCCCATTTTCTTTGTATTGCTCTAGCATAAAATGGCCTTGATCTGTACAAGGTATCAACATGCCCCCTATGAGAAGCTTGGGTTTTGTGTAAGGCAAGCAGGTATTCACAGGACGTGATCACGCTGAGCTGCCACCTCTTGATTGCAAATGTTTCCTCTCTGTCACCCTGGCCACTTCCCACCTCAGAGTCCTGTGCCTCTCCAAGCTATTCATAGCAGGGTTTGCAATAAATCACCACTGTTCAGCAGCAGGAAGGAGGGGTTTGGTTTGGCCAGGCAGACGTGAGCCCCTGGGGTGGAGGTGCCAGAGAGAGGCCGAGGCTGGGGGAACACAGAGGGGGTGGTGGGGCTGCAGCTATGGTCAGTGCACACCCCGTAAGCTCTGCGGAGCAGAAGCAGTGGGGTCTGCAAGGCTGTAACTCATAGAGCCACACGGTGCCCATCCCCTTGCCCAGCTTGGCTCCTCATACCCAATTGTTCCATCCCCAATCTGCCCTTCACCCGCCATCACAGCCAGACCTTCCTCAGCCCCACACACACACACAGGGGTCACCAGGCCCTCCATGCAGCCACTGGCCAGTGTCACCAACGCAATGTCCCCATGTCAGCCCCCATCCACATGCCAAGCATCACCCCCCACCCTGTCCCACACACCTTGGGGGGTCACCCACCTGGGGCCTGGGGGTACCTGGACCTCAAGGAGTGGTAAGGAAAGGGAGGAAAAGCAGCCGGCCACCCTGTGCAGCAGCAGCCGAGCGCCTGTGCCAGTATTTGCTCTCCCTGCAGAAGCAAGAGCTGAAAGGGGCCCGTTGTGTCGCTTTCCCAGCAGCGCTCGCCGCACGGAGCCAGAAACACAGGAGGAGGAGAAGGAGGAGGAGGTGGGGAAGAAGGGGAGGCCAACCTTGGAGAGAGGACAGAGACCCAGCCATCACCTCCCTCCCTGTATCACAGGGGTCCAGGAGCACCAGCACAGGGGAGCCCAAGCCCAGAGCACCCCAGCACCAGCCCAACCAGAGCCCACATGAGGTTTGCACTTGCTGCTGCCCAGGCTTTGCCTCTTCTTTCCTGGCTGCCTAAGTCATAGGAGCTACAGAGCTGCGGGGCAGAAAGGTGACATCCAGCCAAAACGGCAACAGCAGCAGTAAGCCTGAGCTGGCAGGGCTGGCTACGGGGCTGTGCCTCATTTACAGCCCCCCCATCTCTTCCTTTTGCTTCTCTGCCTGTTTCCAAGAGGCCAGGGGTGGCAGTGCCTGTGTGAAACAAACAAGTTGCAGAAGAGCACGGAGGCCTTCATTCTCCTCCCCGACTCTCATTTCCCTTGTTTGGCTCCAGGCTTCATTCCCCCAGGGAACCCGAGCAGATCTGCAGCCTGACAAAAATCTCATACTAATGTTTCTCTCCCCTTCAAGCCCTTCCCCTGTTCACCAATCACCTCAGCTGCCAGAACCAGTACATCCCATCCTGGTGCCACCTGTGGGTGATGGACATGCTGGATGGGGTCTGCCAACCTCCCCACTGCCAGATGGCCAAAGCCTTCCTAGCTGTGGCCTTGGGCTAGCATCCTTTTCATCCCTGCAGCTCCCAGGGTGCTTATTGCTCCCATGGCACAGAGTGACCCAACTGCACCTTTGTGGCACTGCTTTTGTGCTCATCTCCACTCTGCTACACAGGGAGGACCGCTGGGGATGTAGATCTAGAGGGGATGAATCTGCCTCAGGCTGGCAGGAGTCACCCTGGGCAGCTCAGAGCCTGCACCAAACCACCAAGACCCGCCCTGAAGTGATGGTGGCCTTGTGGAGGACCACATGAAGGGAGCAGTGTCTGTTCTGGGTGCTCTGGCTGGTGGTCCTCACTCTGTGCCCCTCTGAGCTGTTACTAATAAGTGCTGTGCTCGGTGCCTCAGCACCATCCCTGGCAGTGCTCAAGGCCAGGTTGGACAGGGCTTTGAGCAACCTGCTCTAGTGGAAGGTGCTCCTGCCCATGGCAGGGGGTTGGAACTGGATGAGCTTTAAGGGCCATTTCAAACCTAACAGTATGATCCCAGCGCTACCACCTTGCAGATGACCTTGCAGAACTGCCTCTTCCCCATGCTGGAGGCTGGTTTCTTCACAGACCTGATGAGCATCACCACCCTCTGCCTAAGGGCCACTTGGAGGTGCCTGGGGAACCTGAACCACAGCCTCTGCTGTGACCACCCTGCACCTCGGTGGAACACCATCTGCCAGCTGATGTGGAGCTCCCTGCCCAGCACACCCAGCTCCCCACCATGTGGCATTTCCACCTGTTATCCTGGCCCAGTCCTCCCACCCCTGCATGGCTGACTGAAGGCACTAACACCTCCCTGGCTCTGCTGGAGGACCACAGGGAGGTCGAGGTGTGTAACCAAGCACCCTGGCACCAAGAGCCATGTCTGCCCTTTCCCCAGCCTCACCCAGGCTTTTAGTTTGTTTGCTTACCCAGCAGTGATCTAAAGCAGAGCTTTAGCTTCTACCAAGGCTGGATAGAGGCAGCCAGCCTTTGCTTTCTGCCTGATGGGGCATGGCAGCAGACTTGAACTTCCACTTGGTGTGGCTTAACCCACCTCTACCAGGTCTGATACTTTTGCTTTCCATGAAAGAAAATGTTTTACCTCTGCTGGTACGGAGGCCAATCCTATTTACCAGTATAGGGTTTCACTGCTCACACACCATAGAATCAACTAGGCTGGAAAAGACCTTTAAGATCATCAAGTCCGACACCCCAAACTGCTCCATGCAGACAAAGCTCTGCACCACTGCTGCCTGGCCGGGCTATGTTCAAACTAAAAATGCTACTGACAACAGCAGTGCTTTTGGGGTCAGATAGTTGCACAGGACAGGCTGAAGCAGTACTGGAATGACCCTGTCTTCCTTCAGGGTACCACTGGGAACCAGTCCTCCTTTGGGACCAACTTTGCTGGAAACAACAGTTAACAATTCCCACCCTCTTTTTTCCTAATCTTGAGGCATAAGCCAATTTTGAGGGACTTCTGAGCCCATGTCCTACCTAGAAGCAATCTGGTTTCTGCAGACCATAAATTCTACCCTCACACACCCCTTTTTCCTATAGACATCTGACCTTGACACTGAGGACCAGGAAAATCCTGCTACTAAATATTGCTTGCTTTTGAAAAACACTTAGGGATCAGCATCCCAAACTTGTTCTACTCAAAGCTTCCTGCACGCATTCGCCCCACAACCTGGCCCATAGGTCTGTGTGCGA
Organism: Psittacula echo; assembly: GCF_963264785.1. Lineage (NCBI taxonomy): Eukaryota > Metazoa > Chordata > Aves > Psittaciformes > Psittacidae > Psittacula > Psittacula echo. The sequence continues at coordinate 86,679,099 of NC_137735.1, read as the reverse complement.
GCAGCATCATCCCTCTGACCTTTAGCAGTCTCTTTGTACGCACACACTGTGCTCCACCAGACCCACTGCAGATGACCTCCTGTACAGTATAACCCCTTGGCTTGGTCTCTGCATCATGATCCTTTTCTCCATGACCCTCCTCCAGAGCAGAGGGGCACGAACAGCAGCAAGGCACCAAGGAGCCTCAAGAAAAGCTGTGTTCAAGACTTACAGAAAACACAGATTTTTGTTATGTCCCAGTTTTGCCCTGAAACTGAGGGCAAAACTACAGATTTGCTTGTGCATCACCTGAAGGAACAAGCCAGGAATGAGGTGAAAGAGGCAGGGCTCAGTTTGCAGTGATTGAAGCTCCCTTCTGTAGGTGCAGGTACCTTCACTTCAGTTGTTTTTCACCCATTTGGACACAGAGGAGTTCCCAGCTTCGGTGACAGAAATGAGGAAAAGACGCATTGTGCTCTTGGGGCAGCCTTGTCCTGTTTTAACAAAGGACACTGCTCTTACATGAAGAGCAGCATCTCTTACACCTCAGGCTAGACATTACTTTCCCGATGGGATCATAGCCACAAAAACCCTCCCACAGCCACCCCCATTACATCAGTGGTTGCCCTGAACAGGCCCACAATCTGGAAGAATTTGAGTGCATGCAAGCAGGTCTTGCACATACCGCATACTGTATTTTAATGCAGTACCCCAAGGCCTTGTTATTGTCCATGCACACCCTGGAGTTGACACCAGCTTTTCCTGCATTTAGGCCAGCTGTGGAACATGGTGGTGTTCAAGGCCAGGTTGGTCAGAGCCTTGGGTGGCACAGTTTAGCAGGAGGTGTCCCTGACCATGGCAGGGGGTTGGAACTGGATGATCTTAAGGTCTTTTCCAACCCTAACTATTCTATGTTTCTCACAGGGAAGGGGCACCTAACTCCATTTCCTGGCCTCCTTTCCTGGCACTGGCCCCATTTATACTGCACACATTGACTGCAAGGCTGGTTAAGGGAGGTGAATATTCTTTAAATGAAAACAGAAAGGGAAGGAACAACTCTTTGCTACCTGAAGAGAGAGATGAGTTGATTCTCAGAGGCTTGAATGAAGAGGGAGCAGGATGAGCCTGGGTGCCTGGAAGTCGTACAGGTAGATGCCACAAAACACACGCAGGCCCATGGACAATCCTCCACCCAGATTGAGGGGCATCTGCTGCTACTCCATTGCAAGAAGTAAGAACGGCCCAACCCAAGAATGGTCAGCACAGCCCTAATTCTTCATACTCTTGCATGTGCTCAGTTTTCAAACACACGTACAGCACACGCAGTCCCACTGTTTTGTCAAGGCAGGAGAAAGCAAACACGTATTCCACAAGGATTTTTGTATTCATTTCCAAGCCAAGCCTATCTAATTAGGAAAAGAAGGGAGAGGAACAGGGAAAGGGCAGGAAGAAGGAAGAACACAGGCAATGGCAAAAAAATTTACAATAAAAATACACTTGCTCCCTAAGCAATGGCCACCAGTGTTAGCCACACTACACAGATACTCCAAGCCACAGCAGAAAGGGAGCAGTATATTAAAATACAAACCAGCCACACACTGCCATTGACAAATGGACTTGAAAGAAGTAGCAAAGGGGAGCACAGCTTGCCCCTCTGACCTGGCAGCAGCAGAAGGGGGTCAAGCACTCCCCCAGCCTGGAGAAGCAGGAACATTATCACCTCCCTCCTGCACCATGCTGAATGCTACCAGACAGGAGTCACAGTCCAATAAAATAAAATTCACAACTGGGTTGATCCTGATGACAGCACTTCTGGGCCCTGTATTAGTCTTGACAGACCCTTGCCAATGCGACCAAAGTGGAGAACTCTTCAATTCATGCAGAGCTCAGAGCAGCCCTGACATACTCTAGCATAAGCACCTGCCCTGCAGGTCAGGGAGTCACTTCATGAAGAGTATAAAGAGAAAAAAATCAGCATGATTTGTCCATGTTTATGAAAGCAGAAGGAAGGACAGAGCTACAGGGGGTGGGAGGAGGAGAAAAAGAAAGGGAAAAGAAAAATGGACAGTGTGTCTGTATGGGCTCTGGGATCCTCTCCCACCATGCAGCTCTTCGTTCTCTGCTGATGACAGTCCTACGAGGAGGGAAGGGCACAGCAGCATGTCTCTTTTCTCCTACAGCTGGTGGAGGGTTTGTAAGAGCATGTGGCGAGCAAACGAGCAGGAGTCAAGAGCACGGTTTGGTCTGTGGGAAGACGAGAGACACAGATTTAAAACACTAAATTTAAGAACTGCTTTCTATTTGACTTTGAGTGAGCAAATAAACAGTATTTCAAAGGCACTGGGCTTGCACATCCAAAAGCCTACATCTTTTCCCTTCGGTTCTCTCTTCCGAAACAATTCCCTCACCACTGCACAAATCACTGCTTCTCGCAGAAAACACTCTCCCATTGCTGCGTCCAGGTCAGGAAGACAACAACCAAGAGTCAGACCATTTATTTCCACAGGTACACAAGCCAGGAACAGATTGTTGGCTTCTGCATGCTAGTATCTCATTTTTGGTAGAACACCACAGGTGAGGGTGAAGGCCCCCTTCCCTCCCTTCTTGCAACGGGATTTTCCATATAGATCCACTGTTCAAGGCCCTAAACCACAGAAGACAAGCCTGTTCCTACTCAAAACTTTACTCACCAAGTCATCTGCTATTTATGACCCAATTTTACCTCTCCCACCATATCAAAATAAACTTTAAAAAGTAATAGCAGTGAAGCCTATTCAACCTGGGAAAGAAGGGTGAGCTGAAATAAAGATTAGAATACCTAGGTAAAAAACAAGAAGCAATAGCTGCAGTGCTTGGTTAGTATAGGGCTCCATGTCCGCTGCAATTTAATAGAAGTATTGGCAAGGAGAGTTAACCCCTTTTATTTCTCCAAGAGCCATTCCATGCCCCACACTGAACAGACACAACTCACAGTTTATCTTCAAAGTGGCTGGGTAAGGTATTTCAGTCATCTTCAGAAGACACAGCCCTGTTTGTAATGAGCAGGCTGATTCTGTCTGGGCAGCTCCCCATTTTTGGAAATAGGGAATCTAAACTGCTGCTGCTGATCACAGCCAAGCTCCCTCAACCTTCACTCCTAACCCCAAGCCTCTTCTAACACCAAGAGCCTCTTCATCTGCTGTGAAGTTAAACTGCTGCCACTCCATGCTATGGACTGTTGAAAGAGGCCAGTGATGGGATCCAATCCCACTGCAAAGAGCAGCAGAACACCCCCCAAAAAAAACACCACCTCCCCCAGTGGGCAGGTAGACATCCACATCCTTTCAGTGTTTTCACATAAAAGATTATATAAAAGCACATGTGGATTCACAGCACCCTCTTGTGTCCAAAAAAAATAGGAAATAAGGCCTGACAGCAGCAGAGCAAGATGGATGCTGCTCACAATTCTTCTTTTTGGATGGAGAACATAACCCACATCAAAAACTGTCACAAAGGAAAGGCAAATTACTCTTCCAGCACTAAGCCCTCTACAGCACAAGGCAGCAGAGCTCCAGTCTAGGCAGCTACAAGAAGTTTACAGCTCTAGGAGCTCAAAGGAACTACAACCCCAAAAGAAAAACCTAGAAAGTATATAAAAAAAAAAAAAAAAACAACCCATACCTGTTTGCTGTAAATGAAGCATGGGACTGACAGAGTGGAGTAATTTAAGATTAGGATGCGGTTTTATTATGACTGAATTCCAAGGAAAGACAAGGGGCGTAGATTAATTGAGAAGCTGTGTGCTGGTTTTGGCTGGGGTAGTTCATTCTCTCCACAGTAGCTTGTATGAAGCTACACTTTGCATTTGTGCTGAAACCGGTGTTGATAATACAGGGACATTCTCCTTATTTCTAGGCAGGCAGAGTCAAGACTTTTTACTGCTCCTCACTCCACCAGTGAGTAGGCTGGGGGCACACAAGGAGCTGGGAGGGGATACAGCTGGGACAGTTCATCCCAACTGCCCAAAGGGATATTCTGTACCATACAGTGCTCAGCATATAAAGCTGGTGGAAGAAGAAAGGGCGAGGGGCATTCAGAGTTACAGCAGTTGTCAGAGTAATGTGTGACTGAGCCCTGCTTTCCTGGAGATGGCTGAACACTTGCCCAGCAATGGGAACAAGTGAATGAATTCCTTGTTTTGCTTTGCTTGCATACACAACTTTTCCATTACTTATTAAACTGTCTTTATCTCAGCCCATGTTTTCTCACTTTTACTCTTCTGATTCTCTCCCCCTTCTCACTATCAGCAAGTGATCAAGCAGCCGCACGGTGCTTAGTTGCTAGCTGGGGTAAAATTACAACACGCTGTTTTAACTGGACTTTATGTTTCTTGAACTGTTGTTGTTCTCTCCAGACAACTGTAAAGAATACAACAGCTGCTCTCCTTATTCCCTCAAGGAAAACATTAAGAAATACATGTATTTATAAAACACAAGTATACTGCTTATATATAGCATTGACATCATTATGCTGCACAGGACCTAGGGAAATTTATGGTATCACCAGACCTTGCAGCAGAAGGGTTTGCAAATCAGAGAACGCTTCAGCTCCAAGAATTTTGTAACACCAGGGACACTGCAGACTTGGTACTAGCACCCTTGCATACCAAAGGCAGGCAGAGAGATCTGCTTTCTACTGTGAGAGGCCCTTGACTCTCACACAGCTTTTACAGAAGCTTTGAACAATCTCACTTTTCCCTCTTGTGCTTGTAGTGAAATATTGCCTCTACATTCAATGGAATCAACTCCTCAACCAAAGGAAAAAAAAAAAATAAAAAAAACAAGGCCAGACTCCTACTCTTATTTTGTATGTACAGCAGCATCTAGAGAGAAACATTTACTGAAGCCTGGGAGAGGCCTACACACACACAGGGAAAGGGAGACAAGTGTTTTTTATAAGCAAATTTGTTTAGAGGGACATGTAAAGTTGAGTTATAAGGTTACTCTGGGAACTAGAACCCAACATAAGCAATTAGAATGGTTAAACACACTGAACCAAAGTCCCCTTTCTGTATTCCCAGCTTCAAGTGATTCAAATCCTGTATGGAGGGCTGGGGGGTGACAAGCAGCACTTGTTATGATCAAGCTGGATCTCCACATAACTAACACCTGATAAAGTCATTTTCTTCACCTTTTTATTTTAGGGCTGGTATTGGATCCTTACACTGCACACATTTACTTGATCAGCAAGCAAGATCACAGGCAGCAGTGTAGGAAACAGCAGAAATAATGTGATCCATCTGGACAACTTCACATGGCAAGTTCTGATACTTCCTGCTTAAACCTATAGAGTTGGAGGTATAGCTGTTCAGTTGGTAAAGTATATGATCCTTGGCCCGTAATTGCCTAATGAAGCCAAAGAGATAGATGGCAAACTGTTCCACCAGAAGAGCCTCTAGGGTTAGGATTTACACCACTAAGCAAGCTAGTTACATGGTTTTATTGTCCAAAACTGACCTTAGCATGGGTGGTTGCTGACCACGTACCACTGTTACACATCAGCTTTAACAGCTTCAGTCACACCAACACCTTATCGCAACTGGCCTGCTTCCAATCCCAGCAGACTACAAAAAGACTACCAATATTTAACTGCATCCTTAATCACCCATAGTTTGTGCTGATCACAAGTATTTGATGCCTCTACCTTTTATCAGCAAGATTCAAAGCATCTGCATGCTACCCATATACCATGAAAATCAAGAAGGCTTAAGGCTCATCCTCTAACCAGTTAAAAAGGAACTCTCATCCTACACAGCACAGGGTTCACACCAAAGCACTACTAAGCTCCAAATGGATTTTGGGCTGCAGCTGTTTTGTCTTAGGTGACAATCTCAGACTGTTTTTCCTGTTGACTGCTGAACAGTAGTATTTAACCCTTCCTCTCTTGAGGAAAGGTCTATTTGGTGTGTTTTTTACAAGTCCCATCAATGCTGAAGTTCACATCAATTTCATCCAGAACAGATACAGCTTCCACAGCTATTGCACTTAATAGGCATTAGCACATTAAAAACCCTAGAGCTAGTGGGACATTTATTATATACCTATACTACAAAAAACAGAGGCAGGCAGTAGAAGCAGCTTCTTCAGCACACATGCTCCCAATTTAGTTCTCAAAAATTGCTAACCTTGCTGCTGTCACAGCAGGAAGTTTAATTTTGGAACAAATTCAGCCTTTGTGTTTCGCAGTGTTACACAGCATGGCAAGCCAGGCAGAGCTCTGCTGACCCTCATACTCAGAAGGGCGATTTGGAGGGCACAATTAGATCCAGTGTACTCATAGTTCACCCAAGATTAGTGGCTAGAAACCCAGCAGGTCTCCTTTAGCTCAAAACCAGCTGTTCTGTCAATAGCATTAGTAGTTTCTGTTTCAGAGCCAGCTGGTTGCAAAGCCAGCTTTTCATTAATTCTTCTTTAAGATCAAGATGATTTTTTTTTTTTTACTCTAAACCTTGCATACTGCAGTAAACAAGATAAAAGTAGAGGCCTATTATACTATTAATCCTTAATTTCAGAACAGATATTTCGTAGGCTTTAACAGAACATCTTGCATGTAGCTATTATAACCCTCAGTTTCACTAGCTCCCATGGAGAAGACTGCATGGCAAGTACAATACTCACTTTGTCACAAAAGCAGAGAGAACTGGGGCCAGAGATTTCGGGAAATAATCTTGTTGGACCATATGATTCAGGGTCATAAGAATACCATAGAGGCTTGGGGCAACTTTGACCTTCTCTTCACTCTGAGAAAAGAACAAGATGAAGTCAGACATCAGAAAATGACTATTTTATCTAATCCACTGTAGTTGAGAGGCAACAAACTCTGTTGAACGAAGTGCTTTTCTTTCTGCAGGAAAGATGGTCACTAAATTGTGCAGTGTTTCTCAAGACAAAGCCAATTCCACAGCCTCCTAGCACCATCATCTGAAATAAAGCAGCATCAAGAACATTCTACTACTTATCAAGTGGCAGCAGTCATAATGGCAAAAAGAAAAGTAGTGAACTTGCAAGTGAAACTACAAAATCTTCTCAGAGGCCTTGAGTGTTCTCTTAAGGAATTCCAGACTTCATAAAGAATTCAGTTCCCTTCATTAAAATAATTTCTCTTGTATTATTCTGTAGCACCTTTTTATACCATCTCCTGTTCTTTGTCAGGCTTCCTCCAGAACTCGGTGCAGTATTCCCAGAATTGGTCTCACAGTCACGTACAAGATAAAGCTAATCCCACTGCTTACATGATACACAAGTTACTCCTGCTGTAGGTTAGTGATGCTAACCTACATGTCCCAACTCTTACATTGTTTCCCTTTATTTCTCCACTGCTGTTTCAACTAAAGTCCTTCAATCTACAGGCATTCTATAGAGCTAAACCTGTATTCCTACACGTATGATCATGAATTCATTCCAGAATAACCATTGCTCATGTGCTTCCAGCTATGTGGGACAAAATTATGGAAGATGTTTCCTCTCCACATGTGCTTAATCCATGAGCAGCCTTCTATATTAGAAGACAATCAGCTGGCTAACCCTCAAGGGCTTCATCAATACCTCTTCCTGGCCTGAAAGTTCTTCAGGAGCACAGGTCTATTCTTTGTACTTTGTACATATTTGCTATTTTCTGTAAGAGGGAGTTGGTAGTCCCCAAGACAGGCACTGAGCCAAAAAAGCTCTCTGGTTCTATTTACCCCTCTGAGAAACAGAAAGCTTCAGCACTGGTCCATTCTCAGCTCCTAGGTCTGAAGGCAGTGAGAAACACTAGCCCTTGTAGCACAAATAGGCAGAAGTACTTAAGTTTGCAGACAGAACCTCTCCCCAGCCATCTCACTGAAAGTGAAGCTGTAGGTATTCTAATTTCCATCCATTCAACTTTCCTGATGCCCCCATCTTTTCTCACAAGAAAGTTTATTCCCTGTAATTACACATTTAACGCTAGTATTTGGCAAGATACTCCAAAGCATGAAGTTGAATGCTGCTGATCTAGCATGAGTAGTTGGGATACATGTTTTTGAGTCATGCTACTAAGAGATGTCCTAAAGTCACATTAGTAACATAGCAGATTAACTCCTGAACATGGCTTTTTATAGACACTGTAGTCCAACAGCAGCACTATTTCCTTACCTGACCCTCCCTTCCTTTAAGGGATGACTAAGGATGCACAGGACATTAAGCAGAAGAGGTACAAAGGGCTGACATCTTCATCCTAATGCAACCTTGCCATTTGCAATTTCTGTTGGACCTGCAGACTTCCATTGTCCCTGGGCATCAGGCATGCATTGGCACCCAACTGCCTCCATAGCAGCGTAACTACCCAAAACCCAACCAGTCTGGTTTTCAACAGCATAAACAGATCATAACTTAACTCTTTGCTGCTTCCTCACCTTAAGTAGTCCCATGTGGACCAAGAGGCTTGTGACAAATGCATCTGAATTAAATGTGGCAGAAGTGAAGGCTTTTTTCATCAAGGCATCTAAAAAGAAATAAACACATATTAAACAATAGAGAAAGGGATGCTGTAACAGATTTTAAAGGTAGAGATTGATCATACAGGATCTCATGGAGCATCATCTGTTTTGGGATGCAATATCCATTAAGATACAGCTGTCCCTCAGGGAGTAGGTATGATCTCTGAAACACTGAGATAAGGAAAACCCAGTCCTCAAGTATAAGGTCCAATACAAAGGACGAATAACCCAAACAAAACTGCAAAAAAGCACAACAAACCCCCCAAAATCCCCACACTGCCAAGCTTCAAATGCTATTTGACCTCAGTCCTTTGCACCACAACATGCTCTCCTCAATGCATTTGAACATGCATGCTATGTGCAGACATATAAATACAATCAGATGAAGTAAAGCATCAAGTTAGAAGCTTGACATTTTAAAGGTCAGCAAGAATTCACCTTTCATTTGAAACCAAAGGGAATGAGAACACAATGAGAAAAGTTTCTTTAGCTGTTTTCTGGGCTTCCTCAGGACCAACATTCTGCCACAAGCTATAGGCAAACCAGTGCTTTAGCCTCTCGTGTCTACAAGGTAGGCAAGGCACCTGTTTTGACCTATGACTGTTCTGGTTTCTTGGAATAGGCAGAACCTATTAGAGCAGCTGTAGAACAGTGTCAGACATTAACCAGGGACCTCAAGGTCAGCTTATGCTTACTTTCCTGGAAGGAAAGTAATTGCCAGGTTCTCCATTTCCCTAAGGGGTAAGAGTAGTAAGGAACAGCTATTGAAATAAATGCACTTACAAGCACAATTCAGACAACAGGAATATCCTGTGCTCCATTTTTTGAGACAACTCAATGAGCACAAGTCAAGGCCAGCACTGGCTTAGTGACATGCCAACTGACTATTTCTGGCTGATCAGAACCATAGTCAACTGTAGAGAACACACATTATTGTGACAGACAACAGCTAACAGTTTCACCATGTCTATGTACTTCAAATTAGAGAAGTGCACATTTGTTAGCATTAAATCACTAAGTGGTCTTAAAAGTAATTGATCCAGTTCTTTTGCACAGTATCATTACGTAGCTCATGTAGGACAGAACTGCCAGGGGATTTGAAAACGATGTAAGTCAATGGTCAGGTGCCTAGGAGCACTTGGAAATTCCTATTTCCAAGTGAAAACAAAGGGATACTGTTAGTGTATAGGGAAATGACCTAAGACAAATCACTGCTCCACAATATATAGTCCCTTGTCTGTACATTAGCTTCTGCGCCTTGTTTCATGTTGCAAATCTCTGCTTCCTGAAGAAACTAAAAATGTTTCGGAGCAATAAAAACAGACACTAAGAGGCCTCTCTTCATGCTCTCTTGATACCACATTGGTGAGGCTACTCTGTACAAAATACTCCAAGTAAACAGCCTTGAAAAAGTAACTGCCTTTGGAACACAGAATGACTTGTCTATTGACAGCCTAGTATCAAGGAGACAAAGGGCAACACAGGTCCAATAACAGCAACTACAACAGACATTGATCAAGCTTTAGAAGCACAAGGTATACTAAGTTCAGAATGAACCTCTACTTTCACTCCACACAATGGCATGGCACAGCTTGGTACTTTGTTATCTGGGTTTCTTGCTCCCAGGGACAAAACAGTCCAATGGCCTGGCCCACAGGGCCCTGTTCATCACACTGGTGTCCTTGATACTGAAGCAGATCATACCATGAAATGGAAAAACGCCCAGTCACCTGTTGTTTCATGCACTGCTGTTTTCACTGGGGCTTCATCTTTGAAAACTGATGATATTCTTAGAAGAGTTGTAACTACTTTTTCTACATCAGATGTATCTGTCTGAAAGAAAACAAAAACCAGGCCATTCAGTACACTGCTCACCAGCTACAGAAAACAGGTCTCCCATAAGGCTGCGACAAGAATTACAGCCTTCAGCTGACTGACATCAGTTTTGCCTTGGCCATATCACAAGGCATAAACACCACAAAATTACTCTAGGTAGAGGCTCTGGTGCCAGTATAAGCATTAATTGCATCCTGTGCTTCCATTAGGTTCCTTGGGATCACTGGGGAGAAGATGCAAATCTAGGTCTCTAGAGAAAGTTACCACCTCTGGAGATTAAATGATTCAAGACAAGCACAGAAGACTACTGGCTCACCTACCTGCTGAGCTATCAGCATAGAGCACTTTGGTCCTAGCCGCAGCAACTTCTCTGGTGAAGGGAAAGCAAGGAATGTGGCAACATCCACAGGAGGAGATGGTACTGGAGTTGAATCCTGAAACAGGCAGAGTCCATCAATTTACTCTTCAAAGTAAATAAATCAGTTCAGCAGCAAAGGCACATAGGACAGGTCAGGACACAGGTACACCAGGTCAGGATTTGTTCTATTTGAAATCTATTTGAGGCTGGAATGAGCCCAGAGTTGAAAGAGACAAAATACGCTAGCTCAACTGCATGGTATTGCACATACAAGGTGCCCACTGTTTTCTGAACATGGGAAGATTTTTTCTACTCATGTTTGTTATGACCACTACTCAGCCTTTCCCTCCATGTGCGGGGGTGCACATGTTCACTTTAACAAAGCATGTTTCTAAGTCACCTATTTCCTGCATGTTATCTCCCTCTTACTACATTGCCTGTTCACACAGGAACATGAACACCTCCCAGCATTCCAAGTTCAGATTCACTCCAGATCACACCTCCTCCTTTACTTTCCTCCAGCTGAAGAAACAGGAATGCATCTGGAAGCAAGCTTACCTGTGAATCAATTATCTTCTTAGGAGTGAGTGACTCCTGTTCTCCCTGTCCTCTTTCCTTCAGCTGTTGCTGTTCTTCTTCCTCTTCCTCTTCATCTTCATCCTCCTCCTCCTCCTCTTCATCATCTTCTTCCTCCCCTTCATCATCACTAAGGTTTGAGATTTACATGTTACATTACACACTTGCAATTCCTGTACACTGGAACTTGAAACATCTTTTCGAGAGCAAAAAAAGCAGCCTCCCCTGCAAGATGTACTGCAGATGGTACATGTCCAGCTACAGATTGAGAGGATTCAGGCTTCAGTCACCCAGTTGACAACAGCAAGCAGAGCAAGAAATGCAGTCAATACCAAGTCCATCAATTAAAACAAGACACAAGGTTTATCCTACTTATGGAATCCCTTGATTGTGCTCCACACTTCATGCTCAGTCCGACATCCATGTGGAATGTTACAGTTTTTGTCTTAAAACTGATAAGTGAATGAAAGTGTTTATGGCAATTTTCATAACATTTCCAATTCAAACTCTTGTATCTTGCCTACCTCAAAGATCCCAGCACAGTTCCCATATTGAAGCCTTCAAGAATCTCATGGAGTTGCTCACATCCCTCTTCTCCCAGACAGTTACCTAGGTTTATAGAAGAGAGTAGACCTAATAGATGCACATAAGTTTGTCCTTAAGGACTTAGCTGTGTATTCTTGTCTCTCTCATTTCTAAAATTGAACCATTATCACTTATTCCTACACAAGACCTTACAGGCAGCAAGGCAGACTTCAATTACGAGAATCAGAGATGTTAAACCCATTTCAGCAGCATTACACAACAGTTGGAGACAAGCCAACCCCCTAATTTTTACTTCTTGTAAAGTCATCCAAGTTCAGCAACTCTCAGATTTCCATTTCTTAAATGCTGACAACTGTAAGGCTAGAATGTGTGATACTGTCTATATTCTTCCTAGTGGTTTCTCATTAGGATCAGACTAGACATACTTTGATTCAGCAAACTTGCATACCATTGAGATCCAATTTCTCCAGCTCTGTCTTATCTTCAACAGCCTCAGCAACAGTCAGAGCAGCATCTCTTTTGATCTCACAGAAGGACAAATTCAGTTCCTATGAAGCAGAAGAACATTGATAAAAGAATCAGTAATGGCTTTAAACTGAAAGGGGTATATTTAGATATTAGGAAGAAGCTTTGTACTATGAGGGTGGTGAGACACTGGAACAGGTTGCCCAGAGAAGCTGTGGCTGTTCTATCCCTGGAAGTGTTTAAAGCCAGGCTGGATGGGGCTTTGAGCAGCCTGGTCTAGTAGAAGGTGTCCCTGCCCATAAGCAGAGGCGGTTGGAATTAGATGAGCTTTAAGGTCCCTTTCAACTCACTGTTCTATGGTGTTTGCAGAATTCTTAACATCTATCATTCCCGTAAGCTTCATGTACTCAGAAGAGTTCTGGAAAGACGCACTTAACACGATCTTAGTAAAAAAAGTATTTTTAACTGGAAATAAAACCTGACATACTCCCTACTTCATATACCTAAAAGGGGCATTTTGATACAGACTACTGTTAAAAGCAGCACTACTGAAGGTACTACTCCACTAAAATAGCCACAGAGACCACACTATTCTGACTGATCACCTGAAAGGTAGCAGACATTTCAGTCCTTAGCAGTCAGCTGACTGGTGAACTTCACTTATTCGAGGGTCAGGAGAGCATTCCAGAACTCACACACCAGTAAGTCTTACCGAAGAAAGGTAAACACTATACAAAGTGGAATACACATTTGCTTTTGGACACTTTGGTCACAGGTTAGACTTCAAAAGAAACTGTAAGTGGCACTACTACTGATAAAGACAGCCAGAAGAGAAACGGTGTGGACAGACTAATAAGACTAAAGTTATCCAGCAGCCAGATACCATCCCCCACCATTCCACACTGTGCTCAATCCTTTGCTGAGAAGGGATTTAATATTAACGGCAAAAGCGAAGCAGTCCTTGAACAGAATGAATCAGCTATGATTGCTTCATGCTGCCCTCCCTTAACCACTTCCCCTCTGGAAAACAGGATTTCACTTCTAGCAGTTCATCTCAATACTCCCAGTAGAATCCTTACTTAAGCTTCCTGGGAGATTCAGACCAGTTTCAGTATAACCAAGAGAAATCTGAGCAAGTGATCTAACACGAAGTACCTACTTCTTTCTGTACCACATTCATATATGTAAATAAATATTAGCACTGGGCTGAAATTTTGTCTTTGACTAAGCCTGCAAGATAAGGAATTGTGTTCAGCATCTGTCCTGGTGCAGTTGTGACCCATGGCAGGTGTTTCTAGAGATCCTGGCTTACTTACACTACTGACTGGACTTAAGCTTGTCTAGAATGTTGTCAAATGCAAATACTGACGTAGGAGGCTTCAGTATTGCCAAAAAAGCTAAAAATATTTGGACCTTTGATACATGTCCTAACAAAGAAAAAGCATTAACTGCATGAACTTTGAAATGCTGAAGCTGTTCATGAAGAGTAACACTCAATCCTCACTCAAGACCTTCTGAGAGGTTCTAAAAAAGCAGATACTTCTGTTATTAGATTTCTCGAACAGCAACTTGCTGAGTTGAATCAAGAGCTTCAAAAACATCAAGCTGAGTCACTGGTACAACTCTATGTAGAATAGGCTTAGCTGCTTTTGAGTTGTGAGCACAGAGCCTGCACTGAAGTAAATCCCACTTTAAAATAATCAGTAGTGGTATGAAAATGGACAGTAAGACACAGAAAGAGGCATTTTCTAAAGAGATTCAAAGCTGAACAGTAAGACTACAATACCTTTAATTTATGAAGCCCTTCTTTAACAGCATCAGCAATAGCAACAGCACCCTTTGAACGCACCAGGCAGTCTCCAAAGTTGATCGCTTCAATCTGCCGAAGTAACTTCAGAGTCTGCATGACAGCACAAATTTGAAAGTACAGATATGCAAGTGAGTAAATGTCCTATCACTCCTGGAAGGTCATCCCTTCCCAACACAGCATGGCATCAGGCTCCACCACCCAGAGGTGCTAAGGCTAGCCATATCTGTAGAGAGACAAACCCAAAACCACTGCTTAGGATAACTCACCTCCGCCATGGCCACAGCTCCTTTCTCTGTGAAGGTGTTGTCATTCAAGTTTATAACCTTAAGCAGTGGGTTGATGGCAAAGGCCTGGGCCAGTGCTGTGATGCCAGGATGGTTAATTCCATTCTGTGGCATATGGACCTCTTCTAGGGTCCCAATGATCTGGGAAAGGATTGCATATGAAAAAAGTTGTCAGTGGACATATTTCAACTCAGGAGTAGAGCTCCACTCTTTAGAATTTGCTTAAAATTGTCTTCTTCCAACTCAGAACTCAGTTCTTCTACACAGTATTATTTACCAGCAATTATGTGTCACAAATTTAAGTGAAACTGCAGGCTCATGACAAGTGTCATACTGACACAAAGCCCTGATTTTAAGATCCACAAGTAGCATCCTCCTGGCACACCTACTCTAGATACCTTAAGACAGGAGTTTTTCATCCTTCATTCAATAATACTGAAACAGACCAAGCAGCACCACTGGATACAGTATTTTTCTAATTAAGATCTACATTTTACCTTGACTGCAGAAACCCATAAGAAAATCAGTATGAACTCTATTTATGGACTAAACAGCATGTCACAAAACACAATAATGAATCCCATTTTTGTAATGCCATTCAGTCTGAATTCCTTATGAATCACTTATGCATATGTATCTAAGTAATCTTATTTTTGCCATGATTACTGAGTAGTCAGTCACATCCAGACAGCTCTTTACAAAAAAAAAAAAGCAACCTATAACCTGCTATATCATTAATATATCTGACAATATGCATTACAATTCAGAAATCACTTTTAGTGTCAATGGAGGAAAGAAAGAATTAGATGCCCTCAACTACAATGAATTCTCTTCCCCCAGTAACAGTGCAAGTTGGCCAGTGACAGCTAGAAAAAACTCAGGAAGCATTTAGAGCCCTTAAAGGAGGATGCTAGTGAAAATACTAGGTTACTTTTGCCAGATGATTGAACAACTAGGCAAAGAAGCACTCAAGAGGTCAGCTGGTACACCTAACCCCAGATAAACTCAATTACCACAGAGGGAGGAGAAGGAATAGGGCTATTATTAAATTACTCAGGAGATAGCTATTTCTCCCTCAAGCAACTACTTTACACAGCCACTAATTATGTGTTTGGAAACTTGGGTCACAGAAACACTCACCAATTCTACCTGCACTTGTTGAAGACTCCAGTTTCAGCAAACAACATTGCTACTTTAGTGAAGCAACCAGCCACTGTCTCAAAGCTGAAGCAAGCTCTGTGTACACTACCTCTAACATTAGCCCTTAAGTACACCTTGCTGCTATTTGCTGTTAAGGAGCTCTGGTTTGGTACTTACCCCAAAAGCTTCAGCCAGAGCAGTGGCACCATCATTCTCCAGACGATTTCTGCCAGCCACAAATATTTTCAAAGCAAGAGGCTTGCCCTGGGTACTTGATTTCCTGTGACACTCCTTTAGAGCACCTGCCAATATCTAAAGATAAAACAAGTAGTTTATACTACCGCAGCATCCCATTCTGAAGGAATCCAAACGTGTTTTGAGAACTCTGCTCTCAAGAAACACTTTTGTCACCACTGATATGTACCTGATCTACATATAATAGGGTATACAGTAAAACTGTCTAACTACAACACTTTCACAGTACAGTCTTCGGCAAGACACGATAACTTCGCAAAACTAGAAGACAGTGATCCCACTAAGAACATTTGATTCTTAAACAGGTAAACATATATATGTTAACAATAGCAGTCCCAGTTTTCTGCTTCTTCCAACAGGCATTCCTTCAGTGCTAGGGTTGGTAACACTGTATTCTCAAATCTACAGTCTACTAGCTCCCTTGACAGGGAAACTAACATTTAGGATAAGAAATGTTTTCCTATGCTCAACAAAAACAGGTAAGCTTTTCATACTTGAGAAATTTATCCAGGAAAGCATGTAGAAGGAAGGGATCTGGAGACTGAAGAAAGGGGCCAACAACAATCTCAAGTTCAAAAGGAAATGGGAAGTCCTGCAAATGGGGAGGAATAACACCATAAACCAGCATAAGCTGGGGTAAAACAACTTGGCAGAGAAGAACTTGAGCATCCTAGTAGATAAGAAATTGACTGTCGGCTAGCAAGATGTGCTTGCAGAGGAGAAAATCTACTGGGCCTTGAGGAAAAATACTGCCATCAGGTCAAGGGAAGTCTCTGCTCCAAGTACTGTGTCCAGTTTCAGGGTCCTACCTGAACATACTTGGGTGAGCGCAGCAAAGGGTCCTGAGGATGATTAAGGAATTGAAGAATTTTACATACTGGGAAAGTGCTGAGAGATGGAATTAAGGCTGGAGAAGAGGAGGCTCTGGGGGAGATCTTATCCATGTGTAAGAACAGCCAGAATAACAGGATGGGGAAGATAAGGTGGCCTAAACGGAAAGCCAGATGAATGCACACAAACTGATAGAGTGAAAATTCCATTTGAACCCACAAAAAAGTGGTTTTGTTTTTTGTTTTGTTTGTGTGTGTGTGTGCGTGTTTTTAAACCCTGGGACAGACTATCCAGAGAGCTTATCAAAAGTCTCCATCCTTTGAAATAATCAAAACCTGACTAGACACATCCCAGGGCAACCTGGTCAAGTTGCCCTGAGCAGGGGAGTTGAACTAGACAATTACCAAAGACCCCTTCCAACCTCAAGCATTATGTGAATCTGTGCAGGGCAGTGTGAAGCCAAGTCCTGGCTCCAACCTCATTCCCAAAAAGTAGATAATCCTTACCTTGCCACCACCAATGCCCATGCCACAGTTGTTGAGCTTGAGCTCCCGCAGGGTGTAGCATGCAGGGCTTTTCAGCAGTGCCTCAAAGCCACGCACTCCATCTGGCCCAAAGGCATTGTCACTCAGGTCCAGCTCCACCAGCTGGGCTCCAGCAGCAATGAGTGCATCCCCCAAAGCGATCTGTAAGGAAACAGATGGCAGTGAGTGGGAGTGGATTGACTCTTAGTGATGGCATCACTGCAGTGGCTAGGTATGACAGAGATGCTGCAAAAAATTTCCACTTTGAAGTCTTTCAGTAAAACTGCACAGGGAAATAAAACTTTGCACCTAAGGCCAGAGAAGAAGTTGTGCAAATTAAGCTGAAGATAATCATAAGGAAGTTACCAAGAAGTTATCCCATCCCTTCAGGTCAAACACATCTTTCAAAGTGATTTTCCCCCTCTGCGCTGCTAGAAGAAATATTATTTCCATTCTGTTGAGTTTATAATTTTTTATTTCACAGGACTCAAGGAGGCAGGGAGCTCCGTAATTCTCTTGGAAGAGACAGCCACATGCTTTAGAAAGCTGAACTCCCATTCTATCACAAAGGTATTTTCCCAAGTGACAAGCTGCTTCACTAGCATGGACTTGCATTTGACCTTGCACCAACACTTTCCCACCTTATATAGAGGGAGCAAAAATAAGAATCATTCATCTATTGAGACACTCAGTGTTATCAGCATAAAGACCAGCTCTGCTGAAAAAATACACTCCCACAAAAAGCATGACAGGTGAAAAAAGTTAGTCAGCAGTCTCAGATCTAGTTTTCACTTACCAAAGCAGGAGGAATCTCAGACCTTAGTCTTCCTGTGAACATGTCACTCCAATGGCACCTCTAAAATAACAAACATACAGGTAGAAACCATTAAAATATTTAGGACAATCACTAGTTATACAGAAATTTACACATACAAGCTGCATTACATCACTGGGACATCTTAATACTGTATATGCCTTCCCCTGGGCTTGTCATTTGTTTGTATTTAAGAGCTACAACAACCAATGTTACAATTACTTCACCTGTGAGGACATAAACCCACTGAAATGCACATCATAAATTAACACTATACAAGAATTCTTGCTTTTAATTCAAGCTGGAATACTTTTCTGCTGAGATGATTACCACAGAAAAAAAAGCAGCAGGAAAATGAAGGATACATTAGGAATGCAGATTTTGCTAAGGTATGAAGCTCAACAATCTGAATTTGCTTGAAATGCCACACTTGGGTGATTAACATGAATCAGTGTTTCCCACTCCTCTCCTGCAAAGGACAGTGCCTCTAGCAGCACAGCATTATAGAATCAGAACAGTAGGGGTTGGAAAGGGCCTTAAGATCATCTAGTTCCAACCCCCCTGTCATATGCAGGGTCACCACACACTAAATCATGCTACCTAAGACTCTGTCCAACCTGGCCTTTAACACTGTCAGGGATGGAGCATTCACCACTTTTTTGGACAAACTGTTCCAGTGCCTAGCATTAGGCTAGAACACAGTAGAGAAACTGTATCTTGAACACAGAAAAACCTCATGGTGCACTTCATTATATTTTCCCAATTCAGGCATTCCCTGAAGACTTACATTTCAGACAATATGATCATTCCCAAGATCATATGACCCAGCTTTTCCATCAGAACTTAAGTTTTGTTGTCAGTCATTTGTTCACAGATTCTGCCTCTGCAGTGAGGCTCTTCCTTGCACAGCTTTCCAGCTTTAAAATTGGAAGCCCACTGAATAGGAACAGTTAGGAATGCAGAAAGTGTTCCCATTATCCTGAAGTCCCCGAGTTCTGCCATATTTTCATATGGTTGTTCTTCCTAATGGAAGAACCACCAAGCAAGTTCTGGGCCTAACTCAAGACAGGCTACTGGAGGGAAAGCATAGCTAGGCCTTCAATATTTCAACATTACTTCCCCTTCAATTAGCCCCCACTTGAGGATCTCACCTTGAGCTCCGATTTCTTCTCCAAGGCTTTGGCAATGACCTTTGCTGCCTCCACACCCACTGTGTTGCCTTCCAGACGTAATGCTTCTAGGCCATCAAACTCCTCAATTTGCTTGATAACTCCTTCAGCTGCAAAAAGCAGATAGCCTAGTAGGTCTTTCAGCTGTCACCTTGGGTACCACAGTAACACTTTGATGCAGCAATACTCACTCAACTCTACCCTTATGGAAAACAGCTGAACAATATCTGAAAGAATCCTGAAACAGCAATGGGAACAGAGCTAAAGTGTCAGGTCACTAAAAAGAACATTCTCCATTCCTCATCCTGCCTTTTCATACTTTATTTCTAGTTTTATTCTCAGATAGCCATCCTCCTATTTGCAAGAGTAAGTTCCCTGACTTCCTAAGAAAGATGCCTCTGGTGTTCAGCACATGGTTTAGGAGCTAGAGTGCATGTGACCATAAAGATGTAAGGACTAAGCTAAAAGCTGATGGGTGCTACATCAACAGGAAGAAGTTCCCACTGACTGGTAAAGGAAGATGCCTGCCTAGCAAACATGTCAGGGTGGAGCAATTTAACTTTAGAGTAATTCTATGCAAGACACAGGAGCAGGCTACAGACCCTCTCCTGTCAGTTATTCTCAAGTTCCAAAGCCTTTACCCATAGTTCAGTGGCTTCACACTATTAAAATGGTATACAAAAAAAGCCTCACCTTTGGAATTAGGTGAAGTATGCACTACACAAAACCTTTCTGAAGAACATGCTGTTTCTTGGGGGGGCAGAAATGTTGATCTAAATACACACATATTCTCCAGGTATTTACTACATTAGAAGCCACTGGAAGACATTTTTTATTGGGAATTATATACCAGCAAGAGAGAATCCAGGAAAAAAAGTGGCAGGAGTCTAACAAATTAGTCACAATTTGGGAAGACATTGGACCATTGCAATAGACTGTCAGCCATTCCCTCTGTAGGTCTTTAAGGCATCTATTTGTCAGTAAGTAAACTGTCATTCACTTGCTTACTGTTTTTAAAAGTAGTGACTTCTAATGCCCAGTGACTGCCAAAAGCACTTGGAGAGAACACCAAGGAAACAAGAATTATACACCAGGGAGGTAAACCACAATTCTATCTGTAGCACTACCAGGGCACAATGGAAGGAAGCATCACTATCAGAAGCAGCTATAGCTGAATGACCCCTGCATCACAGCTAATATGAAAACCTGTCCCTGCAGAATTAGCAGGAGGTTTACCACAAGACTTTAGAATTTCAGGGAGACACTTCCCATACACAAGGGTATTTTCTCTTACCATCTTCAGCTGTATTGAGTTTAAGGCTCTGGCCTTTGAAGCTCAACTGTCCACCACCCACTTTCGTTTTGGCAAGTGACTCCACAAGCTTAGTGATGTCTTCTGATGCCATTTTTTTGCTTTTCCAAGTGTTGAGCTGCCAATTCAAAGAAACTATCAAAATCAGAAAGCAAACTACAATCCACAATCATTAGCATTTTCCCCGTAGCTTGCTTATTGCAGCTAGGTAGGCTAGATTAATATTCCAAAGCCAGTCACATGGTATTGATTCTTCCAGTACTGACAGGACTTGGGTTTTGATGGAGTTGTAATACTTAATAATCAGTTGCTAAAACTATGAATTAAGGCCACATTAAGACATTACTCTGGGCAATACTTTTGCCATTATCCTATTCCTCTCTCCCCAAACCCCAATCTTTAGTTAGACCTGCTGCACATCTGCCCTGTCCTCCAAAGCAAGCCAGAGTGAAAACAATTGTTTTTCCTTTCCAGTGATGTCCCCAGTAGTGCCCTTGTCAGCACAGTTCTAGAACTGCTGCGTTGCTGAAAGCATCATGTGTTGCATCTAAAACTCTCTGAGGTTTGTGGGCCCTCTTTCTTTGGAGATATCCCACACAGATTCATCACACATTAAGCAGAATGGTCTTACACTGATGAAGGATAAGCAAATATTTTGCCTTGAGGCAAGTTTTGCTAGCCTTGCCTAGTAGAATCTGCATACCATTATTTAATGAATATCAATCACTGCACAAAGTAACTGGCCTCCATTCATCCAGCAGGATAAACAGAGCATGTTTCTTATCCCAGCACCTCTGCTGGGATAAAAGACTACACACAACTAACTGCTTAGAAGCAACACACTTATAAAACAGACTTTAGGCATCAGAAGGGATGAAGGTTCATTCCTATGACAGAAAACTGGTTCCTGTCCGTTCTGTCTGAAATAGAAATGGCCCCACACCCTTGCAGCTCTTTGAGCTCTAAAGTGCTGACTTTAAAACTCCCCCTAAACAGAAGTTGCATGTTCATACTCTCCTCCTGATACCTAGTTGTGAAGTCTTCAGCTTCACAAAGTACAACTTCCCTCCAACTTTCATTAACTTCAGATTTGCTTTTGAACACGGGGAAAAAAGATCTCCAAGGTTAGCAACATCACTTTTCTAGGATGACTGTCATCTCAGGTAAGCACTGCCAGTAGAAAGACGCTCACATAACTTACTCCACTTCTACCACACAGACACCAGACTGATGGACATTTCCAACACCTACCAAAGAGGACATCCTTTCACCCACAAAGGCTTTACCAAACAGGAACAAAAGCTAGGATCCAAAGAATTCAGACTATTCAGCTAGCTCAATTATTAACTTTACTTTTAAATACCCCATCACTCTACTGTTTAAAAAATAAATTCTGTTCTACTTTGATGCTCTTCAATACTCTACAGGTGTACTCACACTCGTTGCTTCTCTTTCTCTTAAATCCCCTTTTACTTTCTTCAACTTACACACAGGCTACTGCCCAATTTCAACATACAAATTCACCATCACATCCTGAAGCATGTTTTACTGCAAGCACACCAACCACACCCAATTGTCAACCTACCAGAAGTCTCTTGAACTGCTACGTCTTCCAGAGAAAAAGCTTTAAAGAGATCATAATAAAAATTGCAGTTAGTACATTTAGTAACTACAACCACAGACTGGAAACACCTGGAGAGGTCTCCTTGTTACTTAAGGAATCTATGAAACTGTAAGTTGCCCGGTGATCTGAAAAAAACCCCAAAAAACCAAACGGGAATTGCTTTAATCACACCACTTTATCCACGCCAACAGACCACACAGTGCAACCTGCTGTGCTACCCTAGGGAGAGGCCTGCTCTGCTCCCCCGGCACCCGGGAGCACTGGGTGACAGCCCAAGGTTACCCTCCAGCCGGTCCTGGACTGGCCTCCAGCGCAGAGAGCCCCGGTGACGGCTGAGGGTTCCCCATTTCCGCCGAGAACGCTGCCGAACGCCGGCCACGCTGCCCCACCCCCCATTAACGGGCCCCACCGCCCCGGGTCGCGGCACCGATGCCCCCTATCGCCGCGGCGGCAGGCGGCTACCGCCTCGCCTCACCTCGGCGAGGGATCTGGCTGCCGCCCAGCCCGAAAAGGCGCTGGAGTGTCGCCGGCACAAGCCCTCACGCCGCCGCTGCCGCCGGGGACGATGGGTGAAGGGCGGGCGGCGGAGGCGGAGGATTTGAACGCCGGCAGTTCTGCTCTCCGCTGAGGGATTGGCTGTGCGTCGTGACGTTGGAGCCCCCCCCTCCGGCCCCGCGCCGGGTGCTGACGGCCGGCGTGCCGCCGCCGGCCGGCCTCGCTACGTGTGGGTGCGTCTACAGGGCCTGCGCGGCGGCGTCCTCAGCCGCGGGGCATGCCGGGATATGTAGTCCTGGAGGAGGGGAGTATCCGGCATGCCTCGCGCGGAGTCGGCGTGCGGGGAGGAGACCAGGGTTTGGGTTGAGTACCTGTGTTCTGTGGCTCGAGAGAGCACGTGTGGCGCCGGCCCTTGTTCCTGCCCTCGGCCACCACTGCTCCTGCCGCTCGGGCTCCGAGGCAGCCGTGCCACCGGTGTCGCAGGACCGAGTTGATCTGGGGTGTGCGGCCAGGCCTCTTTCACGACAGTGGCTCAGGGAGGATGTGGTCAGAGGAGCTCAGAGTTGCTCTGTAGGCTTCCCAGATACCCACAGATGAGACACGAGTGCCTTCTCCTGTGAAGCCTTATTTAGATAATTTCTCTGCAGATCTCATCTTGTACTCAGGTGTTACTGTCAAACCTTTCCGCTAAGGAAAGCGTTTCATCCAGCAGTGTGCAGCCATTCCTACTTCAGGATGCAAAAAGCATCAGTTTGCTTGACTGCTTCGTGTGTATGGTGTGTGTGACATTTTCTTCTTGAGTGTAGAAATAAAAGTACGTCTGGTGGGACAAGGTGAGCTGTGTATAAACCTGCTTCCTACTGCAGTGTGATTGCGCAGGTCTTCTTGAGGCAATTCGTTCTCTCTGAGTTCCAACCTGCAGGCACTGATACGGGTACATTTCCTGTGGCAGGTACAGATACCTGCGAGATCAGTATTGAGGTCAGTAATAGCCTGGATTTATTCTGCCATTTAGTCCCAAAATATTACAAGAGGCGTTTTTATTCTCTCACAGTTCTCCAAACTGTGGTTTTAAGAAATTATATCAAATGCTTATATGGACCCAAGACAAGATTGTCAGTAATTGGCAATGCTGCGTGACATGGGAGACAGCATTAGGTTGAATGGCATGACAGACCACCTTTGTTCAGGGGAAATACAAAAAGCAATGAAGTTTCTTTATGGAGCATGACAGCTGAGAGAATAAAAGTCGTAAGTTGGTACAGCAACCAGATGGAAAACCTGAGCAAAAATTAACTCAGAAATAATAAGAGGAGTTTCTCTTGCAACTGAAGAAAACCAAGAAGATGAGGCAATGACTAGATTATGGTTGTATGTGAGAAGCATAAAGCTGCCAGAAAACTCAGATCAGATCAGGAAATAAATGAGGGTGATCTCAAGAAGGAGCTTGAACTTTGAAAATATAAGCAAGGAATTTGGCATTTGTTATTAGCTCTTCACAATATTTATCAATAAACAGGATCATATCAAATATATCTGATTCCCTTCTCTGTTGTCCTCACAAATACTAATACTAATTACGTGGGCTGGAGGAGCGAGAATAAAGTCTTTAACTGTGAATGCAGTTGGAATTGGAATGAATTTGTGCCCTGTTAGTGTAGCATAGATCCATACACTTATTCTCCCTACAGGAATAGCTTCACAAATCAAAGTAATTTCTATGACAGAGTATTTTGTAGCAGGGATTGGCAGTGTTCTGGCTCTGCTGACTTCCCACACACAAGACCTCGATAACCACTCCTGCAAATGGTGAAAATCTTTGTGCTAACCACTGAGACAAGATGTTTCATGAGAAGAGCTGTGTGCTGGACCATGACCTTGCAGGACATCTCTCAGTCTTACAGGTCAAAGGATATAGGACTGGAGGGAAGCATAACATGACATTGAATTGGGAAATGCAGTCTTGTAAATTAATGCTCTTGAATTAAACACTAGTGCTTCTTCCAGTATAACTCTTAATTGTGTGTAGACTTTTGGCTTGCTTCTCTTTTTCCCAGCAACTCCTAAGCCCTCTTCTTTCCCCCAGCTGTGATGTCTCACCTTTCAGAAGTGCTGCAGAGTTGGAGGTGTCTTGGGCTCTCTGAATCATTTGGTACATAATGGCTCTGCAAGGCTGCCCTCCCTGTGTGGTCTGGGGCATATCAGGTCTCCCCATGTTTACTTTCCCACACCTGGTCCAAAGACACCCCTTGACAGGGCTCACCATTTCACGTATGTTTTGCTCAGCAGCTTCTACAGCAGAGGCCCAGCTAGGATAGACTCTACTCATTGTTCATCTTGTTTGGCCTGGAGAAGGGAGGGCTCAGGGGAGACCTAACAGCAGCCTTCCAGTAGCTAAACGGGACCTACAAGAAATCTGGAGAGGAACTTTTTACAAGGGCAGGTAGTGACAGGACAAATGGGAATGGATTTTAGCTGAAAGAGGGAAGACTGAGATTGGATATTAGGAAGAAATTCTTCACTGTGAGGGTGGTGAGGCCCTGGCACAGGCTGCCCAGAGAAGCTGTGGCTGCCCCATCCCTGGCAGTGTTCAAGGCCAGGCTGGATGGGGCTTGGAGCAACCTGGTCTAGTGGAAGGTGTCCCTGCCCATGGCAGGGAGGTGGAACTGGGTGAGCTTTAAGGTCCCTTCCAAACAAAGCCATTCTATGATTTTATTCATTATATAGAATTCATGTCACAGGGTGTGCCTTGGTAGGCAGATCTTTATTGCCTAAATTGGAATTTAGCACAATCTGAAAAACCTGTACTGTCAGTTTTTAATGAACAAAAGCTTCTGTGTTTTTTCTTATGTCAGAACAAGGTTATTGTAACACAATGGTTGCTTGTGTCCATCAATCTTTGGATTGTAATATCTAGAAAAAAATATCAATGCGATTATATATTGTGAAGAGCATAAGAAGGTGCTCTCCAGTGTCATATGGTACGTTATACAATAATATATATTCATAATATAATTCATAAATTATCTTTTTACTGTGTTGACAGAGCTGACAGAAGCCAATCCTACTCAGTATAATAGTCTTCTGTCTTTTGATCAACTTTTAAAATATTAATCAAGTTTAGTACACTTTCAGATGATATCTTCTACCTGCCTCTGAATCTTGTCAGCATTGCTTAGCTGCATAGCACAAAGCAACACTCTCTTGGGTCACTGTAAATACAAGAAGCAAGATGCTGAAGAGTAAACATGTCACTGATTACATTGGAAAAGGAGTAATAATTTAAACCAGTGTCAGTTTGGAGATGATCGACCTAACAGTAGACAGAATCCTTTAGGGAGAGAAAAATCTATCCTACCCGGGAAGCTAAAACCCCCATAAAACTCATTTCAGAGGGTTTTTTTTGAAGTTAATGGTAGTGCAGCTGGACAGGGATGAATGGATCCCTGGTCTAAGGCCGTCGGTGGATGTCTGTCTTCACAACCATTCCCCATGACAGAACAACGTGCCGCTGGGCTCCCACTTCCCATCAGCATCTCATTCCTGGGGCTTTGATGGCATGGGCTGCTGTGGGGATTCAGTGCACTTTCTGCAAATATTGAGGGATTTGGGATGAAAACAAGGCAAAAATCTGGTTCAAAGAAGTGCCTAAACTCATATATGTAAACATAAATATAAAAATACATATGCATGTACATATATATCATATATATTGTAATACATATATATATGTAATACATATATATTACACAATATCATATTGTGTAATGCACAGTGGTATGTAATAACAATGTTATATACACACGCACACTGCATATTCCTTTCCACCTAAAGATTTGTGTTTGCAGAAGATCTTATTTACAGGGACCCCCCTCTGCAGGGTGGGGTGGAATACGTAAGGTCTGGCTGGAACAGATAATTGCTCTGCCGCAAGCAATGGCTCTGGCCCCCTTCCAGCAAACATGTATGGGTGGGCAGCAGGGTCACTGCTTCACATATGTTATAATCCCATGGGGAGGGGGGAGTCTCGTAATTCAGTTCATTGCTGCGCTTCACATGCATGCAATCACTCTGCAGAGGCAGCTTGGCTTTTTTCTGGGGTGTATTTTATACATCAGCAAAGACAACAGGAAGAAGAAAAATGTCGCATTAAAATAAGAACGGAGCCTCGACTGCTTAAGCACTTTCATTTTTGTATTTTTTTTTTTTTTTAAATATACCTTTTTTTAAGCCTAATTCACCTTAAAGAATCTCAAAACCAACCACAAGGGTCGAATCTGTGAATTTTTGTAATGGAAAGCGGGAGCCTCTAGGGCCCAGAGGATATGCAGGGAGGCATTTTCTCTCGCTGGTGCTGCTGAGAGCGAGCGAGCGAGAGCGAGACCTGGAAATGAAAGTAAAGGGATCAGGAGGCACATGGAGGGAGCTGCAGGGGCAGCCGATCCAGAAGCAGAATGCTGCCTTCTGTAATTAAATAGCATTTACTATTATTATTACTTCTAGTAATAATACATTAATAATATCTCTAGTAATACAATACCATTTATCACGGAAAGTTTATACATAGTGTGGGAGGGAAAACCCAAGGAGAGGTGAGTCCTTTATTATTATTTTGGGGGGATTATTTTTGTCTTAAACCAGTTCTCTCTGTGTGTGTGTGTATGTGTTTGTGTATGTAGAAAGGGGTGGACTTGAGAAACGAGAAAATCTGGATGTTGCTTCATTAGAAAGTAAAGGTTTCAAATAGTAGCTGCATGGATGAAACATTGTGTAATTGCAAATGTAAAAAAAAAAAAAAAAAGAAAAATAATATGGGTGAGATTTTGAAGCAAACCCTCTCTTCCGCCAGAAATGTGGGGTTTGCAAAAAAATAATTGTCAGAGATCCTAATCCCACCCCCTGGAAAAAAATGTGGCACTGGTCTAAAAGTGGATAGCTGGGGGAAAAGCCCCTGGGTTTATATGAAAAACTTGGTATTAATTGCGTTTGTGCCTGTTTGTGGTTTGTAGGTTTGAGCGCTGTGTTCACGTCTTTATTTAGGCTGCAGTTTCCCCCCTCTTGTTTGGTGTAAACCCCATGAAGCAGCAGAGAAGCTCTTGTGAAATAGCTTTTCAGATGCAACCTTTCCGTTGGGGCTTGTAAAGTTTATCAAATAAGGTTGTGGGATATTTTATTTTCCTCCCCCCCTCCCCAATTCTTTTATGCTTTATTCAGTTTCCGGGTGGCAAGGGAGGTTATCTTTGGTTTTTTTTTTTTTAATCTTAAAGCCGCCTCCCAGGCTCCTGGAAATGTGTGGGTTTTATTTAAGATGATGGGGGGTGGGGAAGCAGGAAGAGTACGTTTCGGTTTGTTTTCCTTTTCCTGGGGAAGCCTGCATATCTCCTGCCTCGGGAGACCCCTCCCAGCAGGACCAGGGTGGCGGGGATGCCGGGGTGCCGGCGCCTGGCCGAGCCGCGGGGGGTGCGGGAGGCGCCGGCGGCCCCTCTCCGCCCCGGCCGGGCGAGGTGATGTTTTTGGCGGCGGCGGCCGCTAGGCAAGGCCGGGGATCGAGGGCCTAGTGCTGGGGGTGGGCGGAGGAGGCGAGCGGGTTTTCCCGCTACACCCGTGTGGGAACCAGCCTCGGGATTTAATTTTCAAACGAGGTGGGCACGAAACCAAGAGCAAGGGGCCGAGGGGTGGGCAGCGTCACCCCACCACCCTCTCGTCACACTGCAGGGTCCGGTGGGCTGGGGCAGGAGGAAGAGTGGCCTGCAGTACTTAACGGTGTTATGTGTGGGGCACGAGGCTGGAGGGAGTGAAAAATGGGGTTATGGGCGCCGAGGTGGTCTGTTGAGGCTTTGGCCACCACCTGTGACACCTTCCTGGGGAACCTTATGCTCACTGCTCTTATTTTCAGCTGGGGGTGAGGGGTTTGTCACCACCTCACCCTGCATTCACTGAAAGTATTGCTGGGTGAAGCTGGTGGCACCTGGATGACAGCTGCCCTGAGAGTGCTGTGGGGCAGGAGTGGGGTGCTGGGATGTGGGAGAGTGGCCACGGAGGTACCTTGGGGTGGTCTGTGTGTGGACGGGCAGGGTTGTTGGACCCAGTGGGCACACTGTGGTGGTGGGGACTCAGAGCTGATGGCTGTGAGAAGCGTTCAAGCCCAGGCAGTGGGGCTTGGCAGAGAACAGCTGCAGGAGCAAGTGGGAGCTCATGTTTGTAGTGGGCTGTGTGGTTTGTTCCCTGCTTGACGTGAGTCTGCAGACCCATTCTGCTGCACCACTGAGGTGGCCAAACTGCAGCCAGTGAAAGACTCTCATGTTGTAGGCTAGTACATCCTGGAGTCTTTTGCCTGGAGGAGAGCACACACAGCCTGGGGCTGAGCTCCTGTCTCAGCTCTACAACCTGCCACTTGCATCTTGGTGCACTTATTTCTGGCTGAAATGTTATACTCAAGGCCTGGAAGAACATCAAGTGTGAACTCATTGCCATCCCAGAAATATAGTATGAAAAACTTTGCATAAATTCAGCTCTGGCAGGGTTGGGAATAACACCCAGGTCTTTGATAAGGTAAATTCTAGACTTTCAGTTCATCTCATAGTGTCTCATAGAGCATATCAGTTTGTGCTTGAGTCACCCTGTTTACTGGCTTGTGCTTCCTTCTCAAAACAAAAAAACCATTTTGCCTGTCTGCAGCACTTCTGTCTGGCAAGTAGTTTGTAACTCATTGACAAACTCTGTATAAAGTCCTTTCTAGATGCTGGACCAAAGAGGATAAACATCTCCGGACTGAAAGGATAAGAACTTTGTAGTGTGGATAGAAATACTCTGGATTCAAACTCTGCTGGTGGTTTGAGCAGACAAGTCTGGACAGACAGATTTGGGGGGGAAGGGCGCTTAGACATACTGCTTCATTTAACGTTTTCCACTGTGTTTCTAAAAATATTCAAAAGACTGAGAAAACAAAAGCTAAACAGGCTCTGTGCTTAAAATGAGTTATGTGGTAGCCGTGGAATGGTGTGCAGCAGAAGTGTTGCATGTACGGGTGGTTGGCTGTGTGTTGGGTTTGCTGGTGTAACCAGCGTGTGGCTTGGTCTGAGGGTCAAATGAGACACGGTGAGGAGGCTGGAGCAATGAGGGGAGACAGAAGTGACCAAGTTTGATGGTGGGGTGTCAGGGAAGAGGTGTGAGGAGCAAAAGGAGGGGTGCAAATGGTAGGCTCCAGCGGTGGTGGGGCAGGCAGAACAGGGGAGAGGTCTGCCACCTGAGGAGGTGTGAAGGAGGTGTGAAGGACGTTGTTAGGGCAGCAGCATGTGTTGTGCATTTTGAGGGTGTTGCCATGAAGAGACGAGTCTTATGTGCAAAGTCGTGACATAAGCTTGAAGGTGTGACAGAGCTTTAGTGGAGAAAGATAGTCACCCGTTTGCAAGGGGAAGGGAAATCAGGGCAATATCAGGGAGCAACAGTCTGGAGGGGTGATTAAGCTTCTGGTTTATGTTTAAAGAAAGCAATGAAGGGTCTTCAGTTGCAGAATGTTCACTGTGGAAGACGAGGGTAGGACTGCAGAGAATAAATGGCATGCATGGCACAGAGGGGTTTTTTAATGGGGGTCTTGCTGTGGGGCTTAACAGAGATGGAGCAGCTTGGTCAGCCATCCACATGAAGCAAGGATAGAGATACACATGTTGTATGTGGTGGCAATGGTGGTGAGGAGAACAAAAGCAGAAGGGAGCTCCAGCAGGAAAGAAGAGTTGGGTAACTCCAGGAAAGAGACATTCTGGAGCCTTTCCCTGTAGTCCTTTGGCTCCACTCCAGTTTTGATCAGTAAGGTTTGAATACCCTTCTCTATGGGCAAGCAACAGTAACCAGCTCTGGTTGTAACCCATGGCCACATCCTGCTGTGTGTGGTGGTTTAGCAGTGGGGTGAGGACAAGCACTGATCTCCCCTCCTTGCAGTAGTGTTTCAAAAGTTGAGCTCAGAAGCAGAGGTTGAGGTAGGCTGTGCATATCAGAAGCTTTTCAAGGTGATCTGTTTTGTGGACATACAGAATTGTGAAGGTGCACCACAGGATTTTTGGAGTGCAGCCATTGTCTTTGTGGCGACTAGCCAGTGTTAACTCTTCTCCCCACAGTCACCAATAATCTTCCCATTTCAGCAGATCTGTGGGCTGCCACTTTGCTCCCCTGACTTTTGTTCTCCCTAGCATGGCTCATGTCAGGGAGCAGCAAGAGCAGGGCTGCTCCTCTGGGGAAGACAAGCTAGGAGCTGAAGGTGCTGACAGCCACCAGCGGTGCCCTCAGTAACTGGGGCACAGTCCTACCTCATCTGAAGAGTGCAGGCAGAACAAGATGCTAATAGCAGGGGTTCATCAACATTCCCAAAGAAGATGAGGTGGTGAATTGGGTCCACTCAGCAAATCCAGCGGTAGGAGTTGGTGTCAGAGACAGGACTGGATGCAAGCTGCCTACAGTGTAGGTCCAAGGTTTGTCCAGGAAGATAGAACTGAGGACAGGTCCACATACAGTATAGCTCAGACAAGGCAACATGCCTGGACTGAAGCTGCAGTGGAGTTCATGGACCATGGGGAGAGGGTATGTGGGTAAGGTTCAAGGGGAGACTGTTTGAGACATTTCAAGCCTGTTACTGCATTCAAGAACCAGACAGCTTTACTCTGTTCCCCTCTCCACTTCCCACCCAGTTTATCTCTTGTAATTTCTTAGGGTAGCTCTTTTCCCCACCGTTGCCTCTGATAGCCCTCACAGTTCTCCTGGAGTGCTTGTGGTTGCTCCGTCCTCTGTTGTGCCTGTCAGTGCTGTCTATGTGGAAATGATTCCTACTGCTCCTTTCCCCTTGTCTGTTTTCTCTTACTTCTTCTGTCTTTGCAGAGTTTCACACAAGGAGAAATATCAAATGAATTATCTCTATCTCTTTTTCTACCCCTCAAGCCTGTCTGCCTGTAGTGTTAGTGATCATATTAACCTCACAGTCTCCTTGCTAAATTTCCTTCTTTCTTCCTGATTGCTCATTATCCAGGCTATTTATAAATCATTCCAGGCCTTCTGTTGGTGTTTTACTGAAGTCTACCTGCTCTTCTCCGTTGCTTCTGCTAAAAGCCTTTGTAGAGGTGCTGATCATCACTCACCTTGTCTGTTGGCTTTCCCTTTCTTGCTGCACTGCCCATCCTGTTCCAAATGCAGCTGCTTAAAATGTTCTGCCTGCTGCTTGGACCAGATTGCTCTCAAATTTAATGTCTGATGACTTACAAACGGCACAGTGTCACTTTCAAGCTATTACTTCGTTGTGCTACCACTTCGTTCTGGTCTTTTGCTTGCTCTTAACTTCTCCCCTTCCCCCAACTCTCTTTCTTGGTAAAGGGCAGGTATCAATTCTTCTGCATTTTGCATGGCACAGAGCACAATCAATAAGGGCTTGCTGAGTTGTCAGGATTGATTTTCGTGTACTTTAAAGGTTACTTCACCCTGTTCCAGACTGAATGTGCCATAGATACTGTAAGATACCTTAAAATGACAGGGATGGTCTTAATGTAAAAAAGACCCAGGCCATAATGCTCTCAAAGCTGTTGTAGTGTAGAGTTAGAGAAATTACTTTTGTTTTTCTCATGATCTCTTCAGAGGTGATCCCAGGCTGGGAAGGCACAGTGTCATTAGCTCCATCTCATCTCAGTGTTTCTGTGCTTGCTGCCTTTGTCCCCAAGTTACCATCCCTCAAATGCTGAGCATTGCTTGTGATCACAGCTGGGTGATGGCAAGACTGGGAAATTTGCTGTTGCCAGCAACTGTATTTTGCTGCAAAGTGCCATGCCGTTTACCCTTCTTTATCCTTTTGTTGTGTGTCAGACCTTGGGGAGACATCTGGGGGATCCATTCCAAGATGTGCTTCCATACTGCAGGGATGAAGCTCATGTATCTAGTGGTATAATTCAAACCCATTTTAGTTGAGAAAAGGGATATTATTCCAAAATGGCTCCATCATTCTACTTATTTGTCTGTGCTTACAGAGACCCAGACTGGATTTGGTCAAATGCAAACAAGTTACTATGCCCATTTGTTTCCCTGGCTAAGTGAGGGTAACTCTCTCTTGAGCCATCCTCAGGCACTGCCCACTCCAATTTCAAACACTGTGTGATGGGGCTCTGTTCCCTCTGTATAGGAGCCTTCCCAAGTCTGTGCTGCTCTTGTCTGCTGATTTTCATCATGGAATTCCCATTGCATAGATTCATGGCTGTCCTTTTAAGTGGCCCACGGCAAGCAATTCCATCTCCTTCCTTCTCATGTTTCTTTGTGATATGCCTCTGTATACAGTATATAGATGACTTGTTTCATATGTTCTGCAGTAAACCAGTTTAAATCTGGCCCTGATAAATAGTGGTCAGAATTCCTTATCATGGGAGGGGCCTAGCACAAATTCCTGAAATGCCTGCCAGTGCAGAGGAAACCTTGATTCTTTTTCTTTCCCTTTTCCTAGAAGGCAGCCATGATAACAGTTGGTTCACGTTGCTTTGTTTACTGACAGCCTAAGTAGAGAGCTCAATCTGAAGTAATTCCTCTTTGCCCATGTATCTTGGTGGTGGCATGTGAGAAAAAGCAGATACTTGGTACTGAGCTGCTTGCTGTTCTGTATCTGCAGTGTGAATAAATCACGGACTTTGGTGTTCAGGGCATCTGGTCTGGAACATTTTGTTAGTAGTAAATTCAGGCACACACAAAATGCTGTGCTGCTTAATTGCCAGCAAGACCTAAAATGACTCATTTTGTGTTGTTTCTTTTTCTTCTTCCTCTGCAGCAACTATAATGGAGAGACAGAAGAGGAAACAAGAAATAGAGAAAGGACTTCAGTTCATTCAGTAAGTGGACAACCTCATTGTTTCCTGTGGCTTTGCAAGCAGTTATCTTTGTACCAAAGATTTCTGGAAGTGAGTGCATCCTATTCACTGATTTTGAGTCTGCTGCATAGGAAAAAGATATTTTTCCTATGGATTTTCACTGTCATTCTTCAGGGTGTTTCTTGTCCTGCCGGCTCTCTAACCTTGAAAATCTATCATTTTAATTTCTTTTGGTTTTGCTCTTCACTGCAGTTCCAGGATGATCTTTATAGTCAGCATAGCACCAACAGTACTTGGACCTTCTACTTCATCTTCAGCATGAAGATCTCAAAGTGCTCTTTCAACAAGGTCATCCCACCTTTCTTGGGAAGGGAGATATTGTCTGTATTTTGTAGGTGGGGAAAGCAAGGTAAATGACTTGCCAGGTACCCCATATGGTGCCTATAAGAGAAATAGATGACCTGGGCTCTTTTACAGTTGCCAGCCTGGTAGGTGCGCAGGTCAGTCTTCTGTGAATATCATGTGGCCTTCTAGAGCTTGAAGTGATTGCTTAGGTAACAGTTGTAAGTCCAAGTACTTCCTTATAAAGTACAGTAGTTTTTTTTCCCTCCAGTACTGGAGTTTGCAAAGGCCTCAGACTCGGGTCCAGGTTGCATGGTGAGTAACAAACCAACAAGATCGTAGTCAGATTGGTTTGGGATCTTTTTTAAGGTCTGCTTTGAGTCTGCAGTTATTGTAGCTGAAATCTGTGCCTCTACAATAGGGGAAAAAAAAAAGCACCAAATCTTCCATGTTACATATTTATATCCTGTAGCATGGGAATGATATTTTCCCCCAGTCTGAGACTGTATGGGGCTGACAACCCAGTTTCAGAGAGGCATTTGTGAGGTTTATTTTGGTAACATTTATAAAAATGCTCAATATTCCTGGAAAGACGATAATTCAGAAAGACAGTGTGTTGCTTATGCTTCTGGAGTGTATCTTGAAATCTGAACCAGGGGCAGTGTCATTTGTTGGCTTGTTTTGATGTGAAAGAGGTAGTCCAATTTTATGAGCAGTGTGAATGTTTCTTGCAAAGCCATGGCATTTCCTATACTTAAGGAGTAGATGATGATTAGATGAGATATATTTCAAAAGTGAGGAGGGCTATGAAAGGCGTGAAGGATTTCTCCAAAGCCTGTTGTTTTCTCCTTGAAGAGGAAAATTAAATATATGTGGACCAAGCCTGGATGACTTGTCTGGTCTGATCTGAGGAATGGTCCTTTCTTCTGAGTCTCAGTGTTGTTGTGGGGTAGGTGTTATCCGCACAGCACTGTCAGTTCTGTGGCATAGCCTAGCAGCCTTGGCTAAGACAGCTGGAGTTAAGTGGCCTCCCGAACCTGCATTGCTTTCTCCCTTCCTTTTGTGGTGTAAACCTAAAGGTATTGGCTAAGTTAATGTGGAGGAAAGTGACTGCATTTGTCACTGTATGTCTTTAGTCTCGCAAAGTATTTGAGAAGGTCTTGGAGTGGCATTCTGGTATCTCTCATTAGAGCCAGATGTACTTAAAATACATTTGTATTTTTCATGACAATCTCTCATGGGACTTTCTCAAAGATGTTTTTTTTCAGTTGTCTCTCTGAAGGCACATTACAGATGATCATGTGTGTGCAGGAAATAGCTGAGAATATGATTCCTGTAGTCCCAAATCCCTTTGGGACCTGACCATCTCTTGACACTACTGTGGCCATCACCTAGCATAATGCTCCCTAATTGTGTTCTCTTTGCTCCAGCTGCCTTTGAAGTGATAAAATGTTCAGTACCTCACTGAGGTCAACAGCACAGGACCAGAAAGATTATTTCATCACCAGACAAAAGCCCTTGTTTGCATGGATGCCTGTTTTATGAGCATTTTCTTTCTTTTTCAGGTCCACATTACCCCTAAGCCAAGAAGATTATGAGGTAATGAAGAACTTGTTTTCTGAAGTTGGGAACCCACTGGTTAGCAAGATTTGTTCTGTTGCACAGCTATTAGTTTACATACCAAAAGTGAAGATCGTGGAATGGTCTGTCACAATTCTGCCTGTAACGTAAAGTTCTAAGGTTCTGACAATGACAACTGTCAGGAAAAGGAGAAGACACTTG
The DNA here is from genome assembly GCF_963264785.1 of Psittacula echo. Taxonomy (NCBI): domain Eukaryota; kingdom Metazoa; phylum Chordata; class Aves; order Psittaciformes; family Psittacidae; genus Psittacula; species Psittacula echo. The sequence goes on along the minus strand of NC_137735.1, from coordinate 86,643,634 downwards.
AGTATTTAAGAAGAAAGGAGATTTGACTGCGTTATTCTCCTCTAACCAGGAGACTGATGTTTTGGAGGAGGATGGGGAGGCAGGATAATCTTAGTGGAAAGGAAGTTTGCTAAAACATATGGAAAGGAATGGGAAGTTGGGAAGCCTCTCCTGTTTAAATAGCCACTTCAGTCTGTTTGCTCTCTCCCTGCTGCCCAGGCCTTTTTGCAGAAGTTGGTGAGAAACCTGTTTGCAGAGGGCAATGATTTGTTTAAAGAGAAGGATTTCAAGCTTTCGCTCGTGCAGTATGTAGAAGGTCTGACTGTGGCGGATTATGCAGCCTCCGACGAGGTGACCATCCCAAAGGAGCTCCTGTGCAAGCTGCATGTCAACCGAGCTGCCTGCTACTTTGCCATGGTGAGTGCCTTCCCAAAACAGGGCAGGGAAAATGCTGTGGTTTCATTGCCATACAATTGGAAAAGATGTCAAGAGGGGTTTCACCTGGTTTTGTCTGCTCCCTGTTCCAACACTGGAGAAGATGATGATGCAGAACACTCTGGTATCTCCCCAGTATTGCGCTGTATCTTATGAGACCTGAGGAAGGATGTGAAGGAGAGGGGGCCAGGCGTCAGGTATTGGTCCTTGTTGGTGACGAGTTAGTATGATCCAGTGCCTTTCAGTACTGCCTGAGTATTTCTCTGGAATACTGTTTGAGCATTGCTCTGGAGGCTCCTGCCTCCTCAAGTGAGGCACTGGAAGATGGTGAGAAGGCTTTGGGTCTTGCTGGAACTTTCGGCACACACATGGAGAAGCATTCTGAAATACTTAGGCTATAAACGGCTGTGTGCTTCCCTTTTCCTAAGGAATATAACAGCTTTCCCTTATGCACAACCCCAGAGCAGGTCCATCCTGTTCATAATGAGGCTGAGTCCCATGACAAAAAAATTAACAAGCAGTCACATAATTAAAGACTGTCAAATGTGACATGCCCAAGGTAGAGGGAGAGACGAGATAACGCTGCTCAAGCAGCCTCAATTCTCGCGTTTACTGACTTTGAAGTGTTTTCAGTCTTGCATGACTTAACAAAGGTTTTGTGTATTTGTCTTCTGGTCTTGTATGAGGTAATACACCTCATTCCAACTGCCTTTTACATTCCTGTTTTCTGTTGAGAGATAAAACGTTAGCATTCACACAGAAGGAGGGGTTAGTCTGCTGTGCCTCAGCTGATTCAAGGTGATCTCTTCCATGCAGGGCTTGTATGAGAAGGCACTGGAAGACAGTGAGAAGGCTTTAAGTCTTGACAAGGAGAACATCCGAGCACTTTTCCGGAAAGCCCGCTCCTTAAATGAACTTGGAAGACACAAAGAAGCATATGAGTGCAATAGCCGATGCTTGCTGTCCCTCCCACATGTAAGTTTTTGACATACAACTCATCTTGCCTTACGTGGCTCACTACCTTCCTCCTCCATAACATGCTTCGAATGAGGCCAGAGGATAGTGAACAAGAAAGCTTGACTGTTACTGGGAACATGTTATACCTAGAAATTTTGTCTCTCTGACTCAAAGGAGATACTTGGCGTCCCATGTTTCTTCAGTCCAAGTCACCCTCTACGGATAGTGCCAGCCAGAGATAAACAACAGGTTTGGTGGCCTATTTGTGAAGAGCAAAACCCTACGCTAGCAAAATGTGAACTAAGGCCATGAAAATATTTTAATTAGCTGGGTTTATATGCCTAATAGGAGTGACTGGGAGCATGGGGCAAATGGGAACTGGAGCACTGGAAGGAAAACATGCGTACTTTTAATGTTTTACATAAAAATGTCTCACATTTTACTTGCTGATTACTAAGGCAAGCTGATAAAGCTTTTAATTCCTGAGGGACATGCAAAAGTGTCCTTGACATCACATGTCATATTTATTTTTGTACTCACAGGTGTGTAAACTTTTGCATTCAGAGGGCACTGTCTGCATATATGAGGCCGTAGATATTTTCCTGTGAATGCTTTTGTTTCATGTCCTTTTAGGCCAAGTATTGAGCAGGAAAACAGGCTATGATTAGATAGATTCTAGTGAGCACTGGTTGCGTTTGCTAAATTTGGTTCTGATCAATCATAGTAATACAAGAAAAATACATCTTCAGCAGGAGAAGTTAATTTGCCTTTATTATTGGTGTTACAGAAGCAGTCCTTGGAAGCCTTGTTAGCAACTAGTTATTCTTTTTGTAAAGCTTGTAAATTCTGGTTTCTTTGACTTGGCAGAATAGGGTGACCAGAACATGTTAAAGGTGTCATGTTAGGAGAATTCAAAAAAATTGTTTTGTTTTTTTTTTTAAACAAACCCTTTAAAAACAAAACCATCTAATATATGTGTTCATGTAAAGCCATGTTTGGCTCTATTTCACATTGCAGTTGAGCCACTTAAAACTTCAGGTATTAAAACTTCAGGTGATGAAGGACTTGCCACTCAGTTGACTCACTGTCTAGCAGAGGTAACTTCGTTTCCAGAGGTTTCCAGTTTGGTGAAGTTGATACTCCTTGGTAGGATGCTTTTTTTGGCATGGCGCGTTATTTTTTAGGATGTTGGAGGAGAGCATATTGCACACCCTTGTTGAGCATCTCTTCATTTAGGTGAGACGTAGTAAGCACCTGAGGGTGGCATTTTTCTGAGGGAAGGGAAAGCTAAAGGAAGATCTTGGGGATGACAAAGAGCAAATAACCCCCCACCCCAAACCTCAGGCCTCCTGACAAAAAGGACAGTGATTAAGCATGTGTTTTTGGGAAGGGAAGTGGAGGCAGTCTAGAGAGAAATACTTTCTTAATCTTGTCCAGGAATCTGAGAAGACATCTCAGAGTTATGTTAGCATCTGAAGTTGGATAGGGTAAGCCTGGTAGGCATGAATACGAAATCAATGTAAAGAAATTACATCAGAGGTAGTTCTGGTGAGTTTTTCACAGGGATCAAGAAAATGGCTGACTTCAGAAGAAGACACCTGAGAGTGTTTGGAAAGGCAGAATCACCAAAGGCAAACAGAGCAATGAAAGCATGATTGGCGTTAGAAAGATCTGAGAGGCGGGAGAAAGAGTGACCATGAGGTTTGACCAAGAAGAAGTCTCTGGAGGGTGAGAGGACAGTTTCAGAAGGTGGTACAATGCTGAAGAGGTGTCAGATGGGGAGAGGAGAAGAAATGGACAAGATTTTGTCTTCAGTGAGGTCAGAGAAGATGGTGACAAGACCAATGTTGAGGGTGTGGGGGAGCAAGTACAGTCAGAAAGTGGCACTCCAAATTGAAGTGAAAAGTTACTGATACTGTAAGCTGGAAGAACCAGAGGCTAGTGAGGGGTTGAAAGGCAAAGGATGAACCTGCAGGGAGAAGGAGGTTGGAAAGACCAGCATAGCAAGTAGAAGAGAGCAAGCTTCAACGTCGGAGATGTTGGGACATGAAGGAGGGATATCAGAAGAGGTTGGGCAGATATTTTTTTCTGCTTTGAAGAAACTGTGAAAGTACTCTAGTATTTTTGCAAACAGGGAGAAAGAGAAAGCAGAAGGAAGGAGTTGATGGTGGTAAATAAGTGAAGAAAGTTATGGCAGGTTGTTAGTCCAGACAGAACTGGAGAGGATGGAGAAGGGAAATGGAGCATGGCCTAGACCTTTGTTTAAAGCTCACAGTGGTGTGTGAGTGGGCATGGGCAGTGAGCAAGGAGGATGGTAAATGGCACATGATAAGGAAAGCAGAAGGATCTGTTGAGGCAATTTAACCAGAGCCAGAGACAGTGAAAATGCCTTGTAGCTAATAGGTTGGAAACTGAGACTTGGTTTCAGCTTTGAAAACAAACAAACAAACAAGCAAAAGAGGCTAGTGAATACTGTCTTCATATCAAAACTGATTGTTAACTCTGGCTGGCAGAGAGAGGAGGCATGCAGGCTTCTTCCCAGACATGGGGACCTTGTGGAAGTTGTATCAGCCCCCAGCAGCCAGCCATGGCAGCCCCTCCATCTGTCTTGCCAGCAAGACTCAAGAACCCTGTTTGTGGAGAGTGGGTGCTTTCTTGGAAGCAGACACTTGATTCTGATTTTCTGCAGCATTGAAAGAGTGTTGGGGAGAGCTCTTGGTGCAGCCTCAGAAACTCAGTGGGACTGGATGACAAGAGCTCTTTAGCTCTGCATTTAACTCTCCTAAGGCTGCTCTGGCAGTTGTCCACCTGCTTCTGCCTGCAAGTGAGGCTTCCTGGTGCAGCCCAGTGTGCATAACTGGGTTCCTGTTTATTTCATTGTGTGTGCCACAGAGGCAAAACTGAAAGTGTCCTGCCAATGGTTTTGTCCCCAGGATGAAAGCGTCACGCAACTGGGGCAGGAGCTTGCCCAGAAGCTGGGACTGAGAGTTCGCAAAGCATACAAAAGACCTCAGGTATGACTTCTTTTTTCTCATAGGCTATTCTTTGGCTTTTTCATATTTACTTTTGAAAATGTGGTAGGTACTGCTCTGCAGTTACAGACATATGTACCGTTCAGTTCCCTCTAGCATGCTGCTGGCTATCCTACTTGTCCTGACCCTCTGACTCACTTTGTCTTGATCCATTTCTAACCCCATTTCTGTCTACTGCCAGGATGTTCCCTGAGTTCCTAGCTAAACCAGGCAGAAATGGGCTGGTGCTGCAGGAGAGGCCTCCGGTGCAGTGGAAGCCTGTGTTTTTTTGGAGGAGAGGGACGTATAGCCTGATCCCAAAGGAGGTTTTGCATCACAGTCCTTTCCCTGTTATAGGATGAGAAGGGTGGGAGCCTCTGCTGCATTGTAGTGCTGTGGGTCATGAAAGGTTCCTGCCCCATATCTAGGCATAAACTTTTTTTGTGGTGGGGGAAAGGCCTCCGCTTTGGGAGAGCAGGTACACATCTGGTCAGATGCTAGGAAAGAAGGCAGCAAATACCAAGTTTTAGGTCCAATTAATTTATGCCAATGGCTGAATCTGTAACTTGACTCTGCAAGAAAGTGCTGCTGTAACCGGAGTGCTGTTGGTGTTTAAATGTATACCCTGGGATGGAGCTAGAGGGCGTTAGGTCTCTTGGATATCCGCTCTTGGACAAAGCTGCCTTGGTCTCGTAAAATCCCAGGATACATTTTCAGGAGTAGGGAACATTAAATAGTAGTCGAGGCTTACATTTGTGTTTGCATTTGCATCCTCAGCCACATGTGCAGTGGTGTGTTAAACAGGCAGCATGTTCCATCTCAAGAGGGGCACCTTTGCAGTACATTGTGAAGTGACCCATCACTTGGGCATCCAGTTTGCAAGAGAGCTTTTGGAGTAAATTTCACTGTAGCATCTTATTTCTCTCCTTGACCAACCACGCCTGTGGTTCACCAACCCCCAAAAACTCCTTGGCATTGTAGCAGCTCTCACACTCCAAAATGATTCTGTCTCAAAGAAAGGGAAGTTTTATGCAGAAATACTTTTTGTAGCTGCTCACTGTGTTGGCCTTGCTACCTTTTCGTTACTCAGTTGTGATGGGCTTAAACCACCTGGATGTTAGAAAAATAAAAGTTAAAAACTCCAGAATGTTTTTTTGTTATTTGAAATGTAGTGATTGGTATTTTGATGACACCTTGCTATCTCTTGTTTTGACTTCCAGCTTTCATTCCAGTGCTGTAATGCCTTCCCAGAGTAGTAATTTCTTGGTAAAAAGACAAAAACTTCTGTTTCTCAGGGAAGTTGTTTTGCTTCCTGATTGTGTGTTGGATGTTGGGTGTTTTGCACTGAGGTGTCCAGAACTAATATATGGCCCTTTCAGTGTTCAGAAAACTGTACCCTTGTGTCACAGTGGTATGCCTTTTGGGGTGGCTGTCATTTAAGGGCAGTGCCTGGAAGGAAACCTTATTGTAACCCAACTTTACCTCATTATGAGCATTCATAGGCTGTCTCTGTTCTAAGATCTCTCTCTTCCTTGCAGCAGGAATTGGAAACATTCTCGTTACTCAGTAATGGCACGTCAATCAATTTATCAAACCAGGTAGAGTTTGCATTGTGTGGTTGTCACTGTTCATGTCACTGTTACTAGAATGCTTCACAGATTTGTTTTACCTCCAAATTTATAACTGTCGTTTAGGATTTAAATGTGTTAATTAGTGTGTTCCACTTATAAGGAATATTGCCAAGGAAATTAATTTCTTTGAAAGTACTTCTTATGGCAACATTTTTATGTTGGTAATTAGGTTGCTGAAGATGGTGTTTTCCTTAGTTATTGTGAATGTTTGCTTTCTCTTGCATTTTAAACAAGTTTTAGTTTTCAACTTTTTACGTAGTTAGGGCAATGCTAAGTATAAGTCAGAAAGTGCAAGTGCTGAAGAAATATACAAAATGAAACTGTGCCATGTACCAAGCCAAGGTGCCTACACAGTTTATGTATTCCTTGTGTTGTACTTCACACTACCTTTTCAAGCAAACAGACTATAAAACTGTAAAAATTGTCATTTTGTACAAGATGGGATACTAAAGAATTAGCTTAGCTCCCGTTGTTCAGCAACTTGCCTTCACGTCTTTCTAGGAAAGACAGTCAGCTTTCTTTAATAGCTGAGCCAAGCTTTTAATTTGCAAATACTCCCTTTTGCAATAAATGAAAACAGTGGAAAAACTAGAAGTTGCAAAAACTATTGCAGTAGATGCAGCATCTCAAGATTAATCCTGTACTTGTGTCTTTTAAGCTTAAGTTGAAGGCACGCATACTTACCTCTGTTTATGTTTCTGTAAAATATGGGCTCATTTTATTCCTTGCCTGGAGCTCCAAGTCAGCAGTTGTCTTGGCAGAAACCCTTTCCTGTTTTGAGTTTGCTATAAATTGGAAATTGTTAAATTGCAAAATATGTGAACTGAGAAAAGGAACGTTGTGTAAGATCAGGCTATCAGATCTTACGCAGCATGGGGCTGACTGGTTAATGTGTCCTGGGACTCGGGGCACAGCGTTCTCATCCAACATGAAAAACCTTAGTCTGTGTACAGATTTGCTCACATGGTTGGATATTGTGCAGGGCTGGTATTGCTTTGCAGCAACAGGGTTTGTCCACTGCTGGAGGTAGAAATGAATAGGGCCCTAGGATTAATGGCGTCTTAAAGTTTGTTGGGTTTAATGCTCTTGCACTGAAAGAGGCCATAAAGGAAAAGAAGGGGCCAGATGCATTTAAAAGTAGTAAAGTGTCTCATCTGTGAAGTGTGAATATCTTTTTAAAGATGAATATCTTGTAATATTTTTCTCTCTCCTTTCCTACACTCTTTTTGCAGACCACTTCTAATGGATTGGGTTCAATAGATGACATTGAAACAGGTAAAGATATCTCTCTCTGATTTTTGTGGCTTTGGTAAGGTATCTCACCAGGCTGGCAGGCCTGAGGGGTTCATTGTCATTATTTGTGTCTCTTCTGTGTACTCCTGGCTTTTGTAAATAGGAGGAGGAAAAGGTGGTGGGAAGCAGGAGTGGTTTTCCTGCAGAAAAGCTTTTTGTCCAGTCCCAGTGAGAGATACATCTGGGAATTGAAAAGGTCTGCTGAGGCACACAGCTCTCTCCAGTTGTGCTTTCTTAAAGCTGGGCTTGGCAAAGCTCCTGAAACTCTGCTCCTAGGCAAAACAGTCTAGATAAAGTGAAGTTAAGGTTGTAGGCAGCTGTCAGTGCTCTGAGCATAAATGGTCCTCCAAGGTGCTGAGGTGAAGGAAAACCAAGGGAGTTTGGAGGGACCCAGGAAGAGCTGTGTTCAAAGTTAGGCACTCAGAAGGAGAAGAAGGAGGGCTACAGGCTTGCTTTCCTTATGCTGGGAAACAAGTGACCTTAACTCTGCCCCTGTAGAAAGGCTTCTTACGTGCTTTGCCCTTTCTTGTGTGCTGGAGCATTGAAATCGTGCCTCTGAGCACATCAGTCTTTGTTCCTTTGAAAGATAGCTCTGTGTGTGAAGGTAAGTGTGAAGACTTATCACTGCAAGTAGCAATTGCTCTTATAGAACAAGAATAGTTCCATTATTAGGATGCTTTGGAAAATGTGTTAGTTCTCTGTTGAATATCAGCTCAGCAACTAAATGCTACGAGCAATCATGTCCCAGTTCTGTGAATTAAGGAGAGTTTTTCACATTATCTTGTAGTGCTAAAATGAACTGGACTCCTACTGCAGAGTTAAGAGAGACTGCATCCAGTAAGCTCTTTATGTAATCAGGATTTGGTGTAAGAGCAACATACCACCTTTGTTCAGGCAGAGAGAACCTTTACTGCTAGGAAATCTTTTCAAAAGCACTGAAATTACATGGTATTCCATTGCCCTGGGAGCAGTGTGCCACCAGGAGGGCTGTGCATGCTGAGTACCTTGAGAGTTTCATATTCAAAGCTTTTTTAGCAAGGGCTTTTTGTTGTTGGTTTGGTAGTTTGTTTTTGAGATGCAGACTCCTGAAGCCCTTTCCCCCATGCTTTGCTTGAAGTCATCTGGTTAAGTCAGCCTGGCCCTGCACAGATCATGGCTCAGATGGCCTTTGGCCAGATAATGCGCTTAGGGAACCACTGCTGGTTTGGAAAGCAGAGCTAGAAACAGGGCTTTTAAAAGTACTGTACTTGCCTCTCTGGGACAAGCAGATGTATGGCCAGAGAAGCTACCAAGTGGAGGGCATGGAATGAGAGATGGAGGAGCAGATAGACAAGACTCTCATTGAGCTTAGTGTTATAGCAGTGGCAGATATCAAAGGGACTCAGGTGCGTGCTTGTGATCTGCCCATCAAAGAAGGCTGGTTTATTATTTTAAGATGGAGCAAACCTTAGGTGAATGCAGGAAGTGCATGAGCTTTCTGGAAGGAGAATACATGAGATGTGGGTATGGTGGCTGGTGAGTAAGGTCAGCAGATGGGGTATCCAGAGGAAAGCAGGACTGGGAAAGGAGGGAGAGGTGAAAAGATTGGACAGCAGAAAATGGGCGGAAGTGACTGAAGGAATGACAGTGTTTGTGGTCAGGGAGAGGGGAGCAGACATCTCCCCTCTGCCCCTTAGAAGTAGTGGAACCTGTTGGTCCCTGCTCTTCTCGCCCTTCACATGCACTGAGCTGTGTGTATGGGTCCCATATCATTCTTTGCCTTTTTGTTGTGCACATTCAGCTTTTTCAGGGTTTTGGGCCTCTTAGGGTGTGTGAGGGCCTCTTTCCTCTGCTCCCCAGTCTGAGTGGGAACTGGGGGGCCTCTTTCATTCTTCAAAGAAGGTCTGAACTTCTGGATCCTTTAGGGCCCTGTCATTGTGAACCCTTTTGCTCGGCCCTGCACATGTCCCTGTCCTTTCCAGTGTGTTCTGAACTTCCTGTTTGCCCCAGGAGGGATCTTGACAATACTTCAGATTTAAACATCTGAAAAATGGGAAGGCACAAGCCATCCCTTTGTACTGAGGGAAATCTGGCTGAGCTACCAGTGATGAGGCCATCACCAAGGAAGGCTCAATGGCTGGCTCCTGAGCACAAAGGGAGGTGAGCTGAGAGAAGCGAACATAAAGGGGGCTTGGGGTTGGAGCTAAGCTTGATCTGAGGGGCAGCTGCAAAACTAAGGACGTTTACAGGCTTCTTTTGAGCTGCTGCTGCCTGTGGGGAATGTTTCCAGCTGCAGCACTGAAAACCTGTGTTGGATCCCATAAGGTACAACATGCACTTTCCTTTGATTGCATGCATGAGGTTGTGGGGAGGGCCCTGTGTCTGTCCCTTGCTGCTTCCCCCTGCTTTCCCTGTGTTTTGTCATGGTTCTGCCTCCAGTGCCTTGCATAGTGACCTTGGCTGTGGTTCATCCATGTGGGCCACTCACAACAAAAGCCAGAGGAAAGGTGGCAGGTAGTGTGTTCCTGGTGGGGTTAGAGATAAGGGGGCCTGCATGTGTGTGTTGTCTCTGCTGTTGTTCTGTTCAGGACTTGGGGGTTTGCAGGAACTGCTGCTCCTCTGAGCTAAGAAGGTCACCAACACAGTCTGCATTCAGTGAACATGCAGTGTAGAGGATAGCAACACAGCTCACTCACCCAGTCCCAGTTAGAAAGGGATGGCTCAGTTCTTGTGGGGGCTGAGTGAGCAGAGCTTGTATAGGCAGGATGCAGCATTTCTCACTGGATGAGGATTTGTGTCTGGGAGGCTTGTCTAGTTTCTTTCCCATTCTTATCAGTCTTTCTAATAAAAGCTAATGTCTGTCCTTCCAGACTTTGCCTTTCTTACAGCCTTAGACCATCATAGCTATGGTGCAGACGCTGCTGTGTGGATTGAAAAAGCAGCATCTTTGTCTTACTTCTTTTATTCCAGGACATCTGCACAGGGGCAGAATTAAGGTAGTTTGGGTGCTTGGTTTGAGAGCCGCAAGTGTAACGCTGCATTTTCCGAATTTCTAACATTTGAACTTCTTTTGATTTTTTAACCTTTATTCTTTTTGAGAATAAAATGCTCTTCTATGGAGAATATGTGTTTGTAACCTTAACTTCAGTTAACAGAGGTTTATATTGCATGGTGGGAACATCTTACCATTTCAGTAATGTATTGGAGAGGCAAGGAAGCCTTAGGGAAAATCACTGCCTCTCTCCTGCCCTGACCCTGGTTCACACAAGTTCCCAGGAGGATGTTTGTTGCTGAGGTGTTGAGAGGGAGTGTGGGCCGCACTCTCCCACCTGCGGACATCAGGAAGCACTCGAGCAGGGAATTTACTTGGGTAAAGGCAGCTGAGTGAGTCTGATGGGTGTTTTGGGGGACCCACTGTTAGCACAACCTGGTCTGAGCACCTAATCTCTGACTCCTTCCCAGCAAGACTTTGTGTTTTTTATCTTTTGCCATTTAGGATGCCTGAAGTTTTAGAGAGGGTACGAGTAAGCAAGCTTTCAGCTGGGATATCGAAACTTCAAGGAGTAGAGAAGGCAGTGATCTCTGCCAAATCCATTAATGAGGAACATTAAAGAAAACACCAGGTGGTGGGCTATAGAGAAATCGGATTATGTGCCCCTGGCCTTTAGTCCTAGACCCAGTGATCTCAGTAGCTACTCAACTGTAGGTTTTGTGTTTTTCCTAAATACTGTACATGCTTTTGTTCACGTTTGCCAAATCCAGGTAGTCAGTCTGGGCACTGCCCCTTAGAGTGTGTTCCAGCTATCAGTGAGCTATGAGAGACTGGGAACAAGAATGAAAAGGCAAAAAATCTTCAGACCAGAGCCTCTCCTCTCAGAAAATCCTCATACTTGGTTTTTGTGATTTGAGGGAGTTGGACAATATTATTTTTGTCAGGCTGTGCTCTGCTTGCCCCCTGCAAGAGGCTCTCCTGGGTGACTGGCTCTGTTTCTCCCTCATCATAGACTGCTCTATGGACCTGCAGTGCCTCCCAGCTCCCGTGGCCACCTCGATCCCTGTGAGTGAGGGGCTGGCCCCTTTGCCCTCTGACTTGGATGCAAAGGGCTTGCCTACCTCGCTCCCTGCTGCCAGCCTGCTCCCGTCTCCAGACTGCATGTCCTTGCCAGCGCCTGAGAGCGTGGAGGACTTCACAGATGGGGACATCATTGGGGAAGAACTGGACTCCCTCCTGGACTCCCTCGCTGAAGGGTCACCATACCCTCTAGTAAGAGTGGGTGCTGTGTGGGTCCCCTGCTTCTTGTTCCAAATAGGTCCTTGGAGCATGTGAATATGTGTGCTGCTGCTCTCTCTCTCTTTCTGTCACTCTTTCCTTCTTTCTATTCCTCTGGCAAAACTCATTCATTCCTTCCTTTACTTCTGCAGTCAGCTTGGGGGTATCTAAAGAGTCTGCTAAGCCTGCTTTCCTGTGTGCAATTTCATGGAGCTGTCCCTCAAAACGTACCCAAGATAGCCTTCCCACACTATCACCTCTCCCCTGGACTCTGGTGGCCATGGAGTTGCAGCAGGCCTGAGTGTAGAAATGAGTGTGCTGAAGCAGGAATGAGATGTATTTTATACAGTGGGCATGCTCTAATGTCCTTGTATTTTGTGCAGGCCGCGTTCAGCCTAAGATACTTGAACAGGTCTGGGAGCTATAGAGATAATCTGTATTCATACTTAGGTTGGATTTTGGTTGCTGGTGTTGCTGATGTTATGTGAGTGAGCTTGAGTCTGGAAGCAATGTACTCATATTCATGCAGCCAAAAAGCTCAGATGAGAGGTGCCACGAGTAACGGTTGTCAACCTGACCTCAGCACTGTGTGTGCTCAGCTGCACTGTTTCTTGACCTGAGCTGGTTTAAGTGCCCAGCACATGGCTCTGCCTTGCAGACTGATGAGCTCAGTTAACCCAGCACCTCCACGGAACCTTGGTCCAGTCCATGTGCGATGTAGATTGGAAGGTCTGTGGGAAGTCTGCAGGTGGATGGAGCTGCTGGGTATCCTTTTGTTTCACACACTTGAGTGGGAGCCTATTGTGTCTGTATTCACTCATTCTCTGCTCCTTGTTCCTAATTTCTGTTTATCCTCTCCCTTCCTGATTCCCCAAAGTCTCTGGTCCAGGGCACCATTCCTACCAACCTGCCAACAGAGATGCCTCAGCTGATCCCTGTGTTTCCGGGGGGAACTCCGCTGCTGCCCCCAGTTGTGACAGCCAGCATTCCTGTCTCCACCCCGCTGCCACCTGCCTCCTTCGGGCTGGTGATGGATCCCACTAAGCAGCTTTCCTCCTCCTCTGTCCTGGATGCCTTCGAGGCCCCACCAGGAGGAAGTGCCAGCTCCACCTTAGATTCGCTGGATTCCCTGGATCTGCTCCCCTACACAGACTCACGCCTTGATGCCCTGGACTCCTTTGGGACAAGCAGAGGGTCACTGGACGCCTTGGATTCCTTTGCCATTGGTAAGTGCAGGACTGATGGAGTTTTATGCTGCTTTAGCTGTGAATGCATGCCAAAATTATTTCCTTCAGTGCTGGGGGTATCTGTCTATAGCTTTGTCTGCTGGTGCTGCTGAATGGGAGTGTACATGTAAGGCAGGGAGTTGTCTTGAACAGAGCAACTGAGTATGTCTAGCTCAGGAGTAATGAGGAAGGCTATAGGTGTGTAATCCCAGATAAACAGCATGTGCATGGTGTGAAATCTCAAGAGGAGAAAGGAATACAAAGGTGCATAATGATGAGTGATGAGATTTAAACTCGGCTTGGTGTCCAGGACCCCTCCTTTGGTACAGTTTGCTAGAATATAACACGATTCCTCCAACAACTCTTTGACGTTTTGGACCAAATGAGCAAACTCCTGGTGACTGTTGATGATATGGAACCTTGTAGCGCTGGACAGAATGGTAGAGGCTAAGGTGGGTCTCTCACATCTTTTTTCAGGGCAGTGAGTGTCCTGTTGCTTGTGGCACTGCACTCTCATGCCACAAGGAGCAAAGTTTTGGAGGACTGTGGCCAAAGTCTGTCCTCTCCTGTCGCAAGAGGGAAGGCAGGCTTTTTGACCTACTTGACCCCAGTATTGCAATATGTTGTCAGCAGAAGTATTTTGAGAAGAGTAGATATTGGCCAGTCAGCACTTCAATACTCAGATTCATCTCAGCACTGGGCTACCTTGGAGTTGCCACATTGGGAATGCCAGTGCTCAGCAGCCTATACTTGGGTTCAGTAAGGTTTGGGGAACAAGAAGGCCTTTCTTGGAGTTTTTCAGACTTATACTGGTTGTTTGGGGAAAAAAATACTAAAATGTTATAAAAGAAATGAAGCAGATGGCTTTAATAGGTTTTTTTTTGTCTTTTTGTGAGCAAAACTGCCTCTCAAAGTGAAATGAGTGTTTTGTGGAGCTCTTTCTCCTTTCTTTTTTCCAGAAGAAACTAGTCCTCAGGAACTGCGACACCCACCTGGCAGCCAAAAACCATCCCCCGTGGTGAGTGACCCGCTCCCTCGTGCTGATGTCCCAAGGTGCTCTGGAGCCAAGGTAGTAGTGACTTGAGTGATGTAGGTAATTTGGGCCCCTCCTCTTAACCTGCCCCAGTGAGTGTTGTCTCCCATGTTATGGCAAGGCAGGTAAAGATTTCCCTAGAGTTAGTAGGAAGACATTAGTTCCGTCTTCATTTTCATCTGCCACTTTGCATGTTGCCAAGGTAAACATGGTGTGAGCTAGGTTGTAGGGTCAACAGGGGATCATGGAGGCCAGTGTCCACTGTATCCGACAGCCGCATAACACTGAAGGGTGAGGCAGAGTAAGCCAACTTTGTCTTCAGACTACTGAGGCTCTTTGCACCTATCAGGAGGCTCTTCTATATACACTTTTGTACCTCTGTCCCATGTCTTCAGTCTTGGAGAAAAGGGGGAGGGATGTCTATGGTTGGCAAGCTTGGAACAAGAATTATATTCATAAGCTCCTGTGATCTGCTAGTCCTGTTAACATCAATGTGAAGCAAAGTCTCTGTCCTCAAATTAATCTGCTTCCTGAAGACTCACTGATAAGTGGTTTGGCTTTTTCCTAGCTTGGGATAGGGTTGATATAAGAGTCCTCCAATGCAGAGCTGGTTGTGATGGAAGGTATGAGAGGGAGCGAGTGGGATATTTTGTTCTGTGACTCACAATAGAAAACTGAGGTCCCTTACCAAAAGAGAAAGAGTGAACATACCACACTGTTTATCGTCTTTGAAAGAGCTGTATGCTGCTCTTTTGGAAATGCTACTTCAGATGGAAGCATTTTGATAAGAGAGAAAACAAGAAGGGTTTTTGAGAGACTGGCATGGGACAGGGGGTTGGAGAGGTTTCTTCCATGTGGTTGCAAAACTGAAAACAGAGGTATGTGTGGTTTTGCTCAGGTCAGCCTTGGTGGAGTGAGTCACCCAGCTGTGCCCAAGGTCACTGAGCACTTACTGTCCCAGCCGGAACCAGTAATGCCCAACACAGCCCTGCTGGTGAAGAACCCTCTGGCATCTACTCACGTCTTCAAACAAGCCTGTCATATCTGCTACCCCAAAACAGGTGATGCGTGTGCTCTGCCACCCAGAGCACTGGCCCAGGCTAAGGTTTGCCTTTGCCTGGGCTGATAGGGTTATTCTGTCCTGCAGGACCCAAGGCTGGTGATTACACCTATCGGGAAGGCTTGGAGCACAAGTGCAAGCGGGACATTCTTCTGGGCAGGCTGAAGAGCTCCGAAGACAAGACCTGGAAGAGGATCCGTCCTCGCCCAACCAAAACCAACTTTGTAGGATCCTATTACCTGTGCAAAGGTGATCTGGAGGGGATAGGGCTCTCAGTGGCCGGGAAGGGACTGTTTGGCATGTGCCAGGGGAGGTTGGGAGGGGACTTCAGTTGGTATCATGTGCTGTCTTTGGGGTCTTCTTGTCCCATCAGTAGCTCATGGACCAGGAGGCTGAGTACAATGAAAGGCAATGAGCTCCCTTGCTGCGGAGAACAAGCAGCTTTTAAAGTGGTGGAGCAGAAATGTTGCAAAGGCATAGTGAGGTGCTGTGCAGAGCCAGGCACTCAGAGCTGCACTGTCGACATGGGCTTTGCTGAGAACCTGCCTCCTGTACATGTGCCTGCATTAGTCCTGCTCCACCCAGCAGCCCTGTGGCAGAGCTGTGGTTCTGCCTAGGTAAAAGCTCGCTCTGCTTGCTGCTTTGCTCCAGCCTATCACTCTGTATGGGCAGGCAATGTGACCAGACTGGTCACTAAGGCAGTGTCTTTACAAAGTACCTAAAGAAGTAGGGAGATTGCAAGAGCCAAGATAACAGGGCTTCTCAGTGCTGGCTGCTAGGAGAGCTTAATCGAAATTGGCTTTAAAAGGGGTTGGTTAAACTGTGGTCTGTCCCTGGCCAGCCACTGCATTAAAGCAGGCCTCCATCTTGAGACAGTTTCCACAGGAGATGTCATTACTTGAGATTGTCACCATTCAGGAGTTTGCATTAACATTCCTGAATGTCCTGGGTATAGGCAAACTCGGGGGGAGATGTCTTTTCTTTTTTCTGTAACTCTGTGTTTTCTTGCTTTCAGCTCCTTGTGAGGTGTGGGCAGTGGGAGGAGACAAGAGAGAGTTTAGTTTCTGACTGGGCCGCCCTCCCTGTGTGGTGGTGTGTGCTGTTTGTTGCTTTGTAGATATGCTAAACAAGCAGGACTGTAAGTACGGGGATAACTGCACCTTCGCGTACCACCAGGAAGAGATCGACGTGTGGACGGAGGAGAGGAAGGGGACCCTCAACCGTGACCTCCTCTTTGACCCGCTAGGTGGGATCAAGCAAAGCAGCCTCACCATTGCCAAGCTCCTCAAGGAACATCAAGGAATCTTCACCTTCCTCTGTGAGGTACAGAGCTGGCAGGAGGGAGCAGGCATCTTTCATCATCTCCTTAGTATGTGTCTGAACCGTTGATACGTTGATAGTTGCCATCGCAGAAACATAGTGGGATGACTTGCACAACTGGAGTGCTGCAGTGGATGGCTATAAACCCTTCAGAAGAGATAAGCAAAGAAGAAGAGGTGGTGGGGTAGGCCTGTATGTTAGGGAGTATTTTGACTGTCTAGACCTAATGATGGTGTTGATAGGGTTGAGTGTTTATGGCTAAGAATCAGGGGAAAGGCCAACAAGGCAGGAATCATGGTAGGAGTCTGTTACAGACTACCCAACCAGGATGAAGAGACAGATGAAACATTTTGTAAGCAGCTGGGAGAAGTCCTTCTTCTCATGGGGGACTTCAACATACCGGATGTCCACTGGAAATACAATACAGCAGAGAGGAAACAGCCTAGGAGGTTACTGGAGTGTGTGGCAGGTAACTTCCTGGCACAGCTGGTGAGTGACACAACTAGGCAAGGTGCCCGCTGGACCTGTTGTTCCTCAACAGAGAAGGACTTGTAGGTGATGTGGTGGTTGGAGCCTGTCTTGAGCACAGCAATCACAAAATGACAGAGAAGTAAGGAGGGGGGTCAGCAGAACTGCCACCTTGGGCTTCTGGAGGGCAGACTTTGGCCTGTATAGGAACCTGGATGACAGAGTCCCTTGGGAAGCAATCCTGAAGGGAAAAGGAGTCCAGGAAGGCTGGACCTTCTTCAAGAAGAAAATCTTTAAGGTGCAGGAGCAGGGCATCTCCATGTGCTGACAGCTGGGCTGGTGGGGAAGAAAACAGTCTGACTGAACAGAACTCTGGCTGGAACTTGGGTAAATAAGGAGAGTTTATGACCTTTAGAAGAATATCCATCGTTTATTGGGTGCGGGAGGAAACATAGTGACAAAGAGTGAGGTACTTAATGCCTCAATTTTTAATTATCAAGACCAGTTGTTCTCTGGGTACCCAGATCTCTGAGCTGGAAGACAGGGATGGGGAGCAGAACAAAGCCCCTATAATCCAAGGGGAAATGATCGACAATCTGCTACACCACTTAGATACACACAGGTCTATGGGGCCAGGTGGGATCCACCCAGGGGTTCTGAAGGAGCTGGTGGAAGTGTTCATTGAGCCACTTTCCATCATTTCTCAGGAGTCCTGGCTAACCTGGCAGGTCCCAGTTGACTGGAGGTTAGCAAATGGGATGCTCATCTACAAGAAGGGCTGGATGGAGGATCTGGGGAACTACAGGCCTGTCAACCTGACCTCGTACCAGGGAAGGTTATGGAGCAGATCATCTTGAGTGCCATCACGTGGCACATACGGGACAACCAAGGTATAGGGTCCAGTCAGCATGGGTTTATGAAAGTCAGGTCCTGCTTCACCAGCCTGATCTCCTATGACAAAGTGACCCACTGAGTGGATGAGGGAAAGGCTGTGGTTGTTGTCTGCTGAGACTTCAATAAAACCTTTGACACCACTTTCCCCAGGGTTCTCCTGGAGAAGCTGCTCGTGGCTTGGATGGGTGTAGTCTTTGCTGGGTAAAAAACGGGCTGGATGGCCAGGCCCAAAGAGTGGTGCTGAATGGAATTAACTCCAATTGGTGATCGGTCACAAGTGGTGTTCCCTGGGCTCGGTACTGGGGCCCATTCTGTTTGATATCTTTACCAATGGTCTGGATGAGAGGATCCAGTGCACCCTCAGTAAATTTGCAGACAGCACCAATTTGGCATCTGGACAGGCTGGACCATTGGGCCAGGGCCGGTTGTATGAGATTCAAAAAGGCCAAGTGCTGGGTCCTGCACTTGTGTCAGAACAACCCCATGCAATGCTACTTGGAGAAGAGTGTCTGGAAAGCTGTCTGGCAGAAAAAGAACTGGGGGTGTCGGTCAACAGGCAGCTGAATATGAGCAGTTTATGCCCATGCAGCTGAGGCCAACAGCGTCCTGGCCTGTATCAGCACTACTGTGGCCAGCAGGGCCAGGGCAGTGATCATCCCCCTGTACTGGGCACTGGTGAGGCCACACCTCAAATCCTGTGTTCAGTTCTGGGCCCCTCGTTATAAGAGAGACATTGAGGTGCTGGAGCAGGTCCGGAAAAGGGTAATGAAGCTGGTGAAGGGTCTGAAGCACAAGTTTGATGAGGAACAGCTGTGGGAACTGGGGGTGTTTAGTCTGGAGAAGAGACGGCTCAGGGGGTACCTTATCACTCTCTGCAGCTACTTGAAAGGAGGTTGTAGTGAGGTGGAGTCCATCTCTTCTCAAAGTAACAAGTGATAAGAGAAAGTGGCCTCAGGTTGTGCCAGGGCGGGTTTAGACTGGATGTTAGGAACCATTTCTTCACCGAAAGGATTATTAAGCATTGGAACAGGCTGCCTAGGAAAGTGGTTGAGTCACCATACATGGAGCTATTTAGAAGGTGTAGATGCATTTAGAAATTGCAGATGTGATGCTTAGGGACATGGTTTAGTGGTGGACTTGGCAGTGCTAGGGTAACAGTTGGACTCAATGATCTTAAAGGCCTTTTTCAACCTAATAAATTCTATGATTTTATATGTCCCAGCCATTGTCCTGCTCCCAGAAGGGCAGTGAGTAATGGATACAGCTGCGTAGAAGGAGAGGTAGTTTTCCTCCTGCAGCTGAACCAGGTGCACACAGCCTCATGGGATCACCCGTCTCTTTCTCTGTCTTGAGATGTTGCTTTGAATTGTAATTTAGCCCCAGCTACTTTAGAAACCAGAACCCTGTAAATCAGCAAATTCCAGCTTGATGTCTGCTGAGCAACTGAGAGGGGCAGTTAAGGATTGACTTGTACCATCTTGATGTTCTGCAGGAGAAAGTGCCCCACATTAGCAGCGGTACGCGTAGAGACATGTTCTTTGCTGTGAACTGGCTGTTCTTTTATTTCTCCCCATCGTTTCCCCCTTGTTCTTGCTGTGTTGGCTAACTGGGAAAGAATATGTGGCTCTGACCAAAAGTTTTCCAACCACAATGGAAAATACTGTTGAGAATAAGCCAAAAAATGTTGCCTGGAAGCTCTTCCAAAAGTTTGCTTGCTTTATTTTAAAGCCCTACCACAAAGTTTTCACCAGGCTGCTTCTGACTTTGAACATTAGAATAGGCTGGTTCTGGCTCTTTTTCCAAGTGAAGTGGCTCTGGTTCACTGCTCTCTAAGATTTTCCCAGCATGCTAATTCTTCTCTTCTCTTAGATTTGCTTTGACAGCAAACCCCGGATTATCAGCAAAGGGACCAAGGACACACCATCTGTCTGCTCCAACCTTTCTGCCAAACACAGTTTCCATGACAACAAGTGAGTGAATGTTTTTGTGTTGATGGGAGCAATCTCTCACAAGTCCAGCCAGTTTAACTCCAGGGCACTGGTCTCTTTCTTTATTTCCTCCCCTTGGGTTCCAATCATAGGGCAGCTCAAAGCAT
Organism: Psittacula echo; assembly: GCF_963264785.1. Taxonomy (NCBI): domain Eukaryota; kingdom Metazoa; phylum Chordata; class Aves; order Psittaciformes; family Psittacidae; genus Psittacula; species Psittacula echo. The sequence continues at coordinate 86,623,983 of NC_137735.1, read as the reverse complement.
GATAAATAGCACTGTGTGCTTCACTCTGCCTGTTTCTTCCTGGTGCTAAGGGATTTCAGGCATTGGCAAAGCCCTTTGAAGTCAGCCTTTGACTTAATTTGCCTTTCAGTTTGGCTTTTACATAAAGGTCAAACCAAAGATCCTCTAGCTCAGAATCCTACCTCTGGCTGGTGATGAATGTTTAGGAAAACAAGTATAAGAAACACATCAAGTACACAGTAATACAACCCTCTGGTTCCTGGCAACCTGAGACTTAGGGACTTGCTGAGCCAGAGGTGTTGATATCTTTGCTGCATACTTTGAAATGTGTCTGATCTGCGAACTTAAGCGGAGTATCACCCATGGGCTGAGAAGATTGAAAGTACTTACCTAGCATTGATAGGGTAGGAGGGCAGGGATTTGGTTTTCCCAGTGGAGTCTGTCTTTCTCAGAGGACCTTTGTCTGCCCAGTCTAATGTCTGAAAGTCACATACAAGGAGGGAGTGAAGATTTTTTCCTCAGGTGCTTCATATTTCTCTGGCATGGGCAGGTGTCTGGTCCACATCGTACGTTCCACCTCCTTGAAGTACTCCAAAATCCGACAGTTCCAGGAGCACTTCCAGTTTGATGTGTGCCGGCATGAGGTGCGGTACGGCTGCCTGCGCGAGGACAGCTGCCACTTTGCTCATAGTTTCATCGAGCTCAAGGTCTGGCTGCTGCAGCAATATTCAGGTGAGTGTGACTTGGTGCAGGGCTGGTGATGTGTGCACTTGAGTTTCCTCCAGTGTGTACCCCATGCCATTTGAAAGGGGAAAAGAGTGATTTGGGAGTACTGAGAAGCTGTCACTCAACTTGTGCGTATACTTTTTGTCCTCAGGGACACAGAAAAGAGGACCAAGGTGTTCTGTGAGATGATTTGGAGAGGGACTTTTTACAAGGACATGTAATGATAGGACAAGGGGAATGGCTTTAAACTAGAAGAGGGTAGATTTAGATTAGATATTAGGGTTAATTCTTCACTACGAGGGTGGTGAGGCCCTGGCACCAGAGGCTGTGGCTGAGAAGTTGCGGCTGCCCCATCCATGGAAGTATTCAGGGCCCGGTTGGACAGGGCTTTGAGCAACCTGGTCTAGTGGAAGGTATCCCTGCCAATGGCAGGGGGATTGTAAGTAGATGATCTTTAAGGTCCATTCCAAACCATTTTGTGATTCTGATTTGGCCCTTGTTACTTTACATGTGCTATTGTAGTTTGCAGACCAGGAAGCCTTTCCCTTGGGACCAGCTGCATAAGTTGAAATGATTATTAGGTAGGGCTGAATCCCCAGAGGTGTTTTGGTGCATAAATCCTGTGCAGGACCCTAAGTAGCAGTTGGATCCCTGAGTGAGCATCTGGTGCAGTGAGAATGGCAGCATGCATAGGTTACAAAGCAGTTATACAAATGAAGGCTGTGCATCTCCAGTTTCAAATTCACCACCAGTGGAAAATGACAAGATACTCAGTGTTTCCCAGAGAGGCTTTGATGACATGGCTCTGAAGAGGTTATTGCAGAAATTATATTCAGGTCGCTCATATGATGACAATCCCACATCTGGCACCTTCAGTCCTTTCTCTCTTTTTCTCTCTCTCTTTCTGACATATTGGAGGGTTTCATTTACTGCTCTCCTGTTAACTGAGTAGGTCCTGGTCCACCCACGATGCTACCTACATCTTTTTTAACCACAGGGTCTTGTTTAGTGCAGGACCCAGCCCAGAGTACTTCAGAGAGGACACATGTTATGGATGTTTCTCACCACTCTTTGATACAGTTGGGGGCAACTTCTTCAGTTTATTGTGAAGTGCCTGTCACTGTTGTTTAGCTCAGTCATTGTCCTTGGCTTGACTCACTGGGGGATACAGATGAACAAATACCACGCTGTGGCAAATGCCATCTTCTGTTCTTCTTGCCTGTGGCCACAAGAAGTTAAAAATGACACCACCAGAGTTTCTAAGACTATGTTGCCTGTGAGCCATAAGCCACCATTGTGGCCCTACATGCTTATGATACTGCCTGTAGTAACCTGGGCACTCTAACATTCAAGCACCTTGCTCTTTTCCTCACCCCATGGTTGGTTTATGTTTGTGATGTTTTACTTAATTTTTTTAGAAAAAGTGTTTGTGCTCCCTCCTTCCCTGTTCCTTCCTCTCAGACTGAGGAAGAAATTGTTTAGACTGATTTTTGCTTTTTGCCTTCTTTGCTTGAAGAATGATTTCCAAACAGGAAGCTGAGGAGATGAAACAAGCCATGAGTTTAGCGGCAGAGGTGGTCAGTAAGCCTTGTACTTAATTCCCATCTTTTCCAACAACGGGAGAGCCATCATATTTTTTCTTTTGTTTGTTGTGTGATTTTATTTGTTTGTGTGTTTCTGCAGGGCTGTATATATGAGCCTGCTTTCCGTCTGAGTTTTCTTTCTTGGAGTGGTAATTTATTACCTCTCTTAAGTATATCCCTCATGATGGAAACAGAGATGAAAGGTAGTTGCTGCTATTTTCAGTGAATGCTTTAGCTTTGGAGCAGAGAGTTTGATTTGGGCACCATTGCTTGGCAAGATTAAGAAGGAGGCATCTTTCATAGCAGCTTGCATTTAAAACCTCTGGTCTGCTGCATTTCACAGCCATTTGAGTTTTTACAGAGCTTGTGGCTTTGTTCATGGGGATAAAGGATTGTATTAGTGGAGTAAAGGTTCCCAAGGTATGAAAATGTGGGCAGGCAGGACTGTTTTCTTGTTCACTGTGGCTTTTCACAGACATATCTTACTATCTTCTTCCATCAGTGGAAATCACAGGGTCTTTGTCCTCACTAATGATGTTGCAAAAGAAGCTGAAATATAAGTAGTCAATACATGGGTCTTTTGGTTCCCAGATCATGTCTTCAGGGACAGTTCATGCTATTGTGAGCTGGTGTATTGAAAAACATCCTTTCATATTTGGGAGGGTTGTTTTTTTTCCCAGACACCACATTTCTAGACTGTATTGTTGAGTTAATTCAGATTTCTGGGACTGGAAGAAGGCAGTCACTTGCTAAGAACTTGACCTAAAATTCAGTCCTCTGACAAGAGCTGTATATACTTCTCTTGTCAGTTCTGCACCCCAAGGATCACAGGTGTACAGAATGGAGAAGATAGGAGCTGCTTTGGCCCTTTCTGGGCCAGGTCCAGTGCAGTTAACTTTTTACTGTGCTTTTTCCCAGCTTTATAGTTTTTGTCCCAAAAAAATGTACAGATAAGTGTTGTGTCCAGCTCTGGAATACTTGGACACGGAAGAGGGAGTTGCAGTTTTCCTAACTTTGCACAGTTTCTTCTGGAATTAATGGTTAAGAAGAAGAAAATCCACAAACAGCTCTGATCTGGGAGTAGTACTGGCTCTGCAGCAGCTGCCATTTTGGAGGCCTGAGCAAATGTTCTTGAAGAATGGTAAAGTTCCCTGAATGCTTTTCATTCTCTTCAAGCCCTGTACAAACAGCAGTATTGTTGCCTGGCACGGACCTGGACAGCTGAAATCACAGGTGGGGAAACTGAGGTCAGGAATGCTGTGACTTACCCAAGTTACACACAGCCTAAGCCGAGATGAAAACTTGTGTTTGCTGGCCTTTAGGTTCTGCAACTTGCTGGCTCTCAGATCAAAGATCATGTCCATGTGGCATTTCTGAGGAACACTTCAATAATAAAAGCTATAGGCAAAAGCAAAGCAAGCAATTTTGCAACCTCTCTGTGCCAGGGGTGCTGCATCAAGGCCACCCTCAGCACCCCACTTGTTGCAATCAGCTGGTTGTTCTAAGATACTTGCTTCAGTTTGTTTTGGCAGCTACCTCAGGTCTTCATAGCAGTTAAATAACATGGCTTTTTTGTAACAGAGACCTCACATTGACCAGACAGTTCCTACTCTTACATACTTTTCTCTTGCTGTTTAGCACTCTGAGATTCATATTGCCCATCTAGTTGACTGGTGCTGGCAGGGGCTTTTCCCTCACCACTTGAATTGGTCAGGAGCTAATTCCTTAGATAAGGTCTGAACAACCCTTTTTCTTGTTGTCTGATATTGCATTTCTGATTTCTGAAACCTTGGAGATCTTTCCTTGCTGATTACGTACTCGTAGCTGTTCCTTGGTTAGTTTTGTGCTGTTGATCTTTCCTTGCTACCTTGATTGCACTTAGTGTTTGTCTGTGTTCAATTTCAACTTTCCTCTTCACCTATTGATTAATGAAGTAACAAGTTAATTAATGCCAGCAGGGATTAGGTGAGACTTCTCGGGTCTTGGAGATGCTAGATATATCAGTGGAATATCTGTGATCTTCCAAGCTAGTGCCCAAAACTCCAATATGCAGTAGGTCAACAGTAACAAAGCATTGTCTTGAAGGTCTTGGGTAGGATCTGTTGATACAGTGTTGAGGGACGGCTTCTTGACCTCATGCCAAGAATCATCATCTTGGAGGCAACATCTGGGTCCTTTGTGGATAATGTGTGCAGAACATCAGGTCTGAGTGAGCCTAGGAGACCAAACTCTTACCCCTTCTATTTGCCCTGTGTGGAGAGAGGACCTTCCTTAGCTGGTCCTCCTAAGACCAGCTTAAATACATTCTGTGGTAGGTCCTCTTACAACCCTGACATTACTAGTAGGTGCATAGGGAGCTGTCAGTCACACAGGGGTTAGTAAGCCCCAACATAGGAAGTCCTGAAACCTCTCCCTCCCTCTCTTGGCCAAGACAGGGTAGCTCAATTCTGTCCCCTTTTGTTCCCAGGAATGACCCATGAAGATATCGTGCAGGAATCAAAGAAGTACTGGCAGCAGATGGAGGCACATGCCAGCAAACCAGCCAACAGCATGGTAAGTAAGGTGCGTCTATTGCTTGCAGCCTAGTTTTGCTCCCAGCTGTTCCAGCACTTTCTCTTTTTAACTTCCAGTGCAGTGCATGACAGGTCCCAGGCAGACCAGGCTGGCCATTGAGGAGCAGGACACCTGAGAGCTTTCCTGATTGCAGTGCTAGTGACGTGCTTTGTGCCTTGTCTTGCAGCACTGTTATCTGGGCTGTTCAGTGGTGGGATGAAGCCTCCAGAGGATGGAGGGCAATGTGCAGAGCATGGTGCTTCCTGTGACACCTTGCTACTGAAATCAAGAGACTTTGGAGACCATGGCCACACAGAAAGGGGACCAAAGGTGTCCTGCTGCCCTTCAGTGGCCAAGGGACGACAGGACACTTTGAAGGGTTCTAAGAAATGATCCTCAGGACCGCTCTGAACGCAGGAGTGGCTGGAACTTCCAGCTCAGGTGCTGTTGGAGCTGGGCAGAGATCTTAGCAGCGCCTTGCCAGGAGGAGCCTGTAAGCTTTGCCTCTCTTTGTGCCACCGGTCTCTCAGTGTGGGAGAATGTGCCTCTCTGCCTGTACCCACCAGCACTGCCAACAGCTTTCTCTGGAGAGGTGTGTGACAAGCAAAGGGTACCTCTTTGCTTTCTTCCAACCTGTTTGCTATGGGTGGCACTGCCTCATCCCTTTTTATTTTTTCCCCAAGAGGGTATTCTGTAGTGTAGGAACAGAGCCCACCCAGTGAGGATGATTTCCAACCCAGCCCTGAGATTGAACTAAAGCAGTTCTGCCATTAGAGCAGGAAGTTTGTTGTTCTTTCATTACTTTCAGAAAATCTGTCTGATGACATGAGAAAGTTCATGCCTCTCAGCAAGCTCTTTAGGCATAGGAGCAATTCTGTCCCCTGCAAAATGTTGGGGAAGGTGCTGTGAATCCTTTTTGTTCCCACCTGACAGCTTTCTTTCTCCTTGTGGATGCTTGAGCTGCCACCCCTTGGCCTGTGCCTTACTGTCAGAACAAGGGTGCGTTACCTTTGTCTGGGACCCCTCACCCAGGAGTCCCTCTGCAGAGAACAGCACTGAGTGCAGCCTGTGAGCACCCTGCAGAGGAGGTGTTTCATAGGAAAGGTATATGAGTCACTCAGCGTGGCAGGTAGCAGCTTTTTTTTGCTGGTTGTGGACCAGCGGAAGTGTTCTGAAGGCTCCAGGGCACTGATGCTGAGGAAAAGCAGATCTGATGGGCATGGGCAAGCCCAGCGGGAAAAGTTTGGGTGACTGCACTGATGCTTGCAGTGGGCTTTGTGTCCACATCATGCTGAATGAGATGGAGTCATCTTTGAGGAGATGCTCAGCAATGTACCTGTGCAGCTTGTTCGGCTGTTGTGGTCTGACATGGTTGGTGGAGAAGAATGTGAAGCAGCAGTCCAGAGGAACCAAGGTTTCTAGTTCTCAAAGTTGTCTGACTTGCTTAAGGAATATGTTCTAGCCTCTCAGGAAGCTGAGAGGACAAATTTCAGCAGCCTGTATTGTATGAGAAGTGAGCCTGAATGACCTGAATGGCCTCTGCAGACAGAGCTGGCTATGATCTCTTTCTGCCTGATATGAGCACAGAGGCAGCTGCCTGCATCCTCATAGTGGAGGAAACAAAGTGTGAATTTGCAGCAGCTTGTGACAGTAGTTGGATATATATCAGCAATCCCTGCCGCATGGAGAGAGAAGTCTAGAGACTGGTTCTGTACTGCCTGCTGTGGATCTGCATTTTCCAGAAAGCTCTGTCTTGCCATTCTCTGTGCATAATCAGGGGATAAAGAAAGATGGGTGAACAGCTGTTGTCCTGCAACCCTTGCACCTTCAAATTCACCTTTGTCTGGAGGTGCTGCTGTTGGAAGAACAAGTTGTTCAGCAGGCACGGTCAGAGCGTGTCCTCTGAAGCACTTGGGATCTGGATGCTGAGCAAGGGTTTAGTTTTGGCTTTTGGGGCTTGCAGGGGGCAGTGGATCAGGAAAAGATATGCCAGTGCCTGCTACATCAGCTGTCAGGGGGTGAGCAGTGAGCTACAGCTTCTGGGCCCTCTGGGCAGTATTAGGGCTGATGGACAATGACGAAGTCTGGTTGTGCCTCACAGATGCCGCTCACAGAGCCGGACTGCACCCTCCATCCCTTCCAGGTTGTTATGCTGTGCGGAGGCAAAGCAGCAGCCTTGTTGCTACAGTCAGAAAGTGCCTACCAGCAGCACCATCAATGGTTTGTAGGGGTTGGCAGCCTGGCACTGACACTGTGCAGGGAGACAGAATCAAATTCATGCATCTGCAATAGCAAACCATGGCTTTGGCATCAGCACGTACTCAGCCAGAGGGCTCTGCTATGGGATGAGACATTGGCTTGCTGCCACAGACCTCAGGGGCAGGACTAACATATCTGTTGAGAGATGTTTACTTTTGCCATTATTTTCTCCCGTCCAAGCAGGCTGATGTGACTCAGAGTTTTCTCAGCATCCTCTCAGCTTTCGAAGTTGGCTGCCTGGCAATGACAATTTCCCAGGAGTGCTGTAAAAGCAGACCCCTCCTTCCCACCATCCCGTGTGATCCATGGTCACCCCGGCGCCCTCTGGTCAGCGGAAGCAAAGTCACTCCCAGGGATTTTGCTGCAGTTTTGTCACAGCTTCCAGTTGGACCAACTGAGGCTATCCAGTTCTGGAGAAAAGAGGCAGGCAGCATGCAGGGACCCAGCAGCTGTGATGCTGCAGGTCAGGAGAGTGGAAGTTAGCAAGAAGTGGAAAATGAAGATATGCTGCTTGCTAAAGACCTGTCAGGGATCTTGCATTTGGCCTCGTAAAGGCTGCTGTTGGAGTAAAACCAGTGGCTGCAGATTGAAGAGGCAGTGAGCAGAAGAGACTGTTGCAGGTAGCTGGGTGTCCTCCCATCACCTCCTTAGGAATTGAGGGGACTTAGTGCTCATTTTATCTGATTTTCGAGGACTATCCTCATTTTACTCCGCTTGTTGGAGTAAAAATAAAGTGGCCTCAGAAGCAGCAATTTCAGCATGGAGCAGAAAGTCTCTAGTAAGGGGTATCTGCACCTGAGTAGAGCTCACTGGGTCAGGTGGCTGAGTAACCTGGGCCCCTCATATAGTCCCCTGAGACATGTGGCTCCTCCAGAGAGCATTTCAAGTATTGCTGAGCGGGGTTCCTGAAGCTAGGAAACACGAGTGGCCACGCTGGGGCTGTTGCTTTCTGCAAAGCCTGAAGTGGAGAGCTGTCGTGCTAAAGACCTTTATTTATTTGGTTGCCATGGTGCATAGCTAACACTATATTGTCTGGCTCCATAGCAAGGGGTGGTGCCCCAGCCTGAGGCAGTTTTGCCTGGCTTCATCTGCTAGAGCCTCATGTGATATAATTTCCACACTGTTGGTTATCAGCAGCCTGCCAGGTATGTGTCTTGCATTTACAAATACAGTCATTTAACAGAACAGCAGCAGCTTTGATTTTTCACTTGGCTCCTGATCCCCTGGGAACATACATGGCCACTGGATTGACCAGCAATTTGCATGACTGATGAAGAAATGCATACAGAAAGGCTTCTTTTGGTTAAGGATTTGTGGGAAAAGCAGCCAGGATCACCAGAATTACCTGGGAAACGTTCTCTTTATCTCTGATCTATTGTGCCTTCTGGAGCCACTCAGTTTCTGGTTTTGCTATGTCAGTAGGTTTGAGCCAAGCTTCCTGACTGTGCTGAGAGATCTGTTGCCTGGAGGATTACATGCAGATAGCATGGGACTGATAAAAAGGAATATGCCAGCAGTGCCATTTTATTACCTTAAGCCTATCTATAAGTTTGGTGGGTCAGAGGCAAGCTGTAGTGTAATTTCCTTTGGAGACCAAATGCAGATTAAAACTAGTGTTCAGAGGCCATGCATCTGAGAGGGAGGTACCCTGCTGCCTTCTTGATATCCCAGGTCTCAACTCTGCTCATACCACAACCAGCCAGTTTGATGGGTTCTTTGTGGTCACCGGCACTGGTGAAAGCTGACAGATGCACAAGTCATGTGCCAGATGCCACCAGAAAGGCCATCTTGGAGGTGAGTAGGACAGAATTGCTGCTGCTTTTCGTGAGAGATGATGGTTCTCCGGAAGAGTCCTTTTCCTGGGACATCCAGGGCAGTGATGGCCTCCTGGAGTCAGCACAGCGTTCTGGTCAGCTTTTCACAGCAACTGAGTACCTTTCACATGTCAGCTCTGGAGATGCAGAGTGGTAGTCAATAGCTTATGTGGCATTTCCTGGGAGATGCTTTGATTCTGCACTGCATATGCTTGCTGTTTTCCCTGTGCCAAAGGGATGCACATAGGGTCCATGCTGCGGCTAATCAATTGCTGGCAGAAGCCTGCTCCTGGGGGATGTGGTTTTCCTGTCTTCTCCTTGTTAGATGCTCAGGATTAGAAGTCAAGGCATGACAGCTGGGATGGGCAGTGTTAGCAATCAGAGACCTGTTTCATCCATAGACAACTTCTGTGCTTTTGGTCAGCCTGATGACTGGGGTGTTCTCTTGTACCCTCACATATTTCCATGCCCAGGACCACTGGTGTCCAGCCAGGTTTGCTCTTTGGCTTGGAAATAAACTGGAGACACCAGTCACGTGTTTTCCAGTGGGGATACAGAATGCAAACAGCTTTCCAGAGATTTGTTCAGAAAACATGAGGCAGCAGGGATATGGGATGGGCAGACTGGCTCCTTTTTAATCCTCAGCCAGTTAGTTATAATCCCAAAACAGCTTTTTCATGGGGACAAGTAGAAGGCCAATCAAGTGGCTGAGAGGATTTGAAATACGTGCATTGTATATTTCTGCCTAGTGATCACAATTAACTGCCTATGAAACCTGGTGCAAAGGGACTGTGAGAGATGGAAACCTGCCCAGAAAGAGATTGGAAGGGGACCCAGCTCTGACTTCATGGTGTCAAATGTGCCTCTTAGTCCAGCAGCGGTGGTGTTGGACTGCTGTGGCACAGCCTGATTGCTGCCTGACAGGGCTCTCTGAGCTGTGTGACTGAGCTCTAGCCATGGTAGCAAGGGGACGTGGATTGCTCTCCCTTCAGGGAGGTGGGGATTAGGCACTGGTGCAGGTCTCACAGAGCTTATCTGTACATGGAGATATGCTGCAGGCCTTTCACAGCCGGGCCTGGTCAGTGCTTGAATCTGCCAGGGTGGCTGTGTTTTGGCCGTTTGTCAAAGCTCAAGAAATAATGCTGAAGCAAGCAGTGGTTTTGCTCCTGTCCAGTATGTCAATGGGCCAGCAGCTAACACTGGCAGAGGAGAACTGGACTGTCTCTGATTTAACCTGAGTTGTTGCTGATATGCAGCTTGAGGGGTGCATTTTGGATCAGTTTGCCTGAGGTCGTGGTTCTCTTCCTCAGGCTTCTCCCCGGGCTCCTGCGTCAAGCACCTTCGACCTCCAGATGAAATTTGTGTGTGGCCAGTGCTGGAGGAATGGGCAGCTGGTGGAGCCAGACAAAGACCTCAAGTACTGTAGTGCCAAAGCCCGCCACTGGTGAGCAATGCTGCCTTCTCTTCCCCCACCCCTCCCCAAGGGCAGAAATTTTTCCTCTTACCTTCTCCAGGGCTTCATTTGGCCTCTCTGGAAGAGGCTGCTAGGAAACCTTGCAGCCTCTCTGCTCAGGGTGTTTGTCACTACAGCAAGCATCGCAAACAGCTGTTTTCCAGTTTCCAGCTCTCTTTACTGTTTGTATTTGCTTCCAGCATTGTGCAGGCTATTACTCCTGGTGCATGCAGTCCAGCTCCCACAAATCCCTTTTCTCCCAGTTGCTATAATTTCTTCTTAGAAAGGTCACTAATATAGTTTTCCTCTGCACTTGTTTATACTCCTACCTGTTTGCAGATGTCTTTCAGGTCACTATTAGCAATGATTCAAGGTATTCTGCTTCCTTTTAAATTCATTTCCTTGGCTCTTGCATTGCTTTGATTGCTCTTTTCTGAGGCATGTCTTGTCTTTTTGCAGCCCCTAGCTCCTTGGGGCCCATGAGGATGATCGGTGTGATAATATCATAGAATCATAGAATAGTTTGGGTTGGAAGGGACCTTTAAAGGTCATCTTGTCCAGACCCCCCCTGCAATGAGCAGGGACATCTTCAACTAGATCAGGTTGCTCAGAGCCCCATCCAGCCTCACCTTGAATGTTTCCAGGGATGGAGCATTACCACCTCTGTGGGTTGTTCCAGTGTTTCAACACTCTTATTGTAAAAAGTTTCTTCCTTATCTAGTCTGAAACTCCCCTCTTTTAGTTACCCCTTGTTCTATTGCTACAGGCTCTTTAGGAAAGAGTGACCCAGCAGACGGGGAGGGGGACTTGCTATTTATGTTAGGGATAGGCTGGAGAGTATGGAACTCTGTCTGGGGACAGGTGAGCAGTCAACAGAGAGTCTGTGGGTCAGGGTCAAAGAGAGAACAGCAATGGAGGACATTTGGGGATCTGTTACAGACTGCCTGATCAAGAAGACTCTGTGGATGAAGTGCTTTATAGACAGATAGGAACAGCCTCATGCTCACAGGCCCTTGTCCTCATGGGGGGCTTCAACCACCCTGATATCTGTTGGAGAGACAGCACAAGCAATCCAGGAGGTTCCTTGATTATGTGGAAGACAACTTCCTTCTGCAAGTAATAGAGGAGCCGACAAGGAGAGGTGCCATGCTTGACATTGTGCTCACCAACAGGGAAGGGCTGGTTGGAAATGTGACGCTCCAAGGCAGCCTTGGTCATGAGATGGTCGAACGTGAGATCCTCAGGACAGTGAGAAGAGCGTGCAGCAAGCTCACTGCCCTGGACTTCAAGAGAGCAGACTTTGGCCTCTTCAGGAACCTGCTTAGTAAGGTTCCATGGGATATAGCCCTAGAGGGCAGGGGGGCCCAAGACTGTTGGTTGATATTCAAGGATCACCTGCTACAAGATCGGGACTGTTGCATCTCAATTAGAAGTAAGTGCAGCAGGAGGGCCAGAAGACCTCCTTGGATGGATAAGGAGCTGCTGAGGAAACTTTGAGGGGAAAAAAGAGGTTTATAAATGGTGGAAGCAAGGACAGGCGGCCTGGGAAGAATACAGGGATGTTGTCCAGGAAGCTAGGGACCAGGTTAGGAAAGCTAATGCCCAGTTAGAATTAAACTTGGCTAGAGATATTAAGGATAACAGGAAGGTAGGGGACCACGTGGGCCCTCTCCGGAAGCTATCAGGAGAACTGGCTACCCTGGATTTGGAGAAGGCTGAGGTTCTTAATGACTTCTTTGCCCCAGTCTTCACTGGCAAAGGCTCTGACCGCACCACCCAAGTCTTGGAAGGCAGACACAGGGACTGTGAGAATGAAGACCTTAGGCCCACTGTGATGGTTCGAGACCATCTTAAAGAACCAGAATGTGCACAAGTCCATGGGACCTGATAAAATCCATCTGCGGGTCTTGAAGGAGCTGACAAATGAAGCTGCTGAGCCACGGTCCATCATATTTGAAAAATCATGGCAGTCAGGTGAGGTTCCCGATGACTGAAAAAAGGGAAATATAACCCCCCTTTTCAAGAATGGGAAAATGGATGACCCAGGGAATTACAGACCAGTCAGTCTCACCTCTGTGCCTGGCAAAATCTTGGAGCAGATTCTCCTGGAAGACATGCTAAGGCACATGAAAAACAGCAAGGCGCTTGGTGACAGCCAGCATGGCTTCAGTAAGGGGAAATCCTGCCTGACCAATTTGGTGGCCTTCTGTGAGGGGGCTATGGAACTGATGGACAGGGCAGAGCAGTTGATGTCATCTACCTGGACTTGTGCAAAGCGTTTGACACTGTCCCACACGACATCCTTGTCTCTAAATTGGAGAGACATCAATTTGATGGGTGGACCACTCAGTGGATAAAGAACTGGCTGGATGGTGGCACTCAAAGAGTTGTGGTCAATGGCTCAATGCAGAGCTGGAGACCAGTAACGAGTGGTGTCCCTCAGGGATCGGTGTTGGGGCCGGTCTTGTTCAACATCTTTGTCGGTGACATGGACAGTGGGATTGAGTGCGCCCTCAGCAAGTTTGCCGATGACACCAAGCTGTGTGGTTCGGTTGATACGCCGGAGGGAAGGGATGCCATCCAGAGGGACCTTGACACGTTTGTGAGGTGGGCTGATGCCAACCTTACGAAGTTGAACCATGCCAAGTGCAAGGTCCTACACCTGGGTCGGAGCAATGACAGGCACAGCTACAGGTTGGGCAGAGAAGAGATTCAGAGCAGCCCTGCGGAGAAGGACTTGGGGGTGTTGGTCAATGAGAAAATGAACATGAGCCGGCTGCAGTGTGCGCTTGCAGCCCAGAAAGCCAACCATATCCTGGGCTGCATCAAAAGGAGTGTGACCAGCAGGTCGAAGGAGGTGATCCTGCCCCTCTACTCTGCTCTCGTGAGACCTCACTTGGAGTATTGTGTGCAGTTCTGGTGTCCTCAACATAAGAAGGACATGGAACTGTTGGAACAAGTCCAGAGGAGGGCCATGAGGATGATCAGGGGACTGGAGCACCTCCCATATGAAGATAGGCTGAGAAAGTTGGGGCTGTTCAGCCTGGAGAAGAGAAGGCTGTCTGGAGACCTCATAGCAGCCTTCCAGTATCTGAAGGGGGGCTATAGGGATGCTGGGGATGGACTATTCATTAGGGACTGTAGTGATAGGACAAGGGGTAATGGGTTAAAACTTAAACAGGGGAAGTTTAGATTGGATATAAGGATGAAATTCTTTACTGTGAGGGTGGTAAGGCACTGGAATGGGTTTCCCAAGGAAGCTGTGAATGCTCCATCCCTGGCAGTTTTCAAGGCCAGGTTGGACAGAGCCTTGGGTGACATGGTTTAGTGTGAGGTGTCCCTGCCCATGGCAGGGGTGTTGGAACTAGATGATCTTAAGGTCCTTTCCAACCCTAACTATTCTATGATTCTATGATTCTATGCCCTGCTATAAAGTTTGTCCCCATCTTTCTTATAAGCCCCCTAGAAGAGGAATATCAGCTGGAAATCACCATTGGGTCATGGAAGCTGGCCCATCTCACGAAGGCAGCCTGGCATGATAGGATAGAAGGATTTATTGGGCTTCACATCTCATAACACAAGCCGCAAAGGCACAGTCCAGCATCCTATTGCAAATGTAAGCCATTTGTTGAACAAAAGACAGAAGCAGCAGTTGCTGGAAGAGGTGAGCAGGTGAGGATCGCTTCCTGGAATGGGAAGGACAGCACCTCTTTGTGCAGCTGCTGAGCTGAGCTTGAGGTTTTGCCCAGGGTATCTCCTGGTGATCACTTGCTGGAGCTGCAGGAGAATTGGTACTTCCTGGCACCTGTTCATAAAACAGTGCTTGTAATGACTTGCATTTCTACTACATCTTTCAGGCAGAAAATATTCCCAAATTTTTTTCATGGATCTGTTTGCACAAGAATTGGCTGTGTAGAAGGGTGGAAAGCAGCTGTTTAGTAATCCTTGAAGATGCCCTGTAAGACTTGGGGAAGACTTTAGTGACTTTAAGAGAAGAGATACCCCAGGAAATATGTGGCACATACAAGGAAAAATCCTCCTAAACACCCTTCTTGAGGCTTCTCTATCACAGATGTGCATGTCTAGGAATAGCTGAATAGTGAAGTGACAAGCTGGACAGGAGGATCTGGTCATCTCTCAGTATTTAAGAGTCCCTGAGGAAAACAAAGCTTTGTTCTGCTCTTCCTTTGCCTCTCTTGATTTATTCTCTGGTTTTCAGTTGGACAAAGGAACGTCGCGTCCTGCTGGTGATGTCCAAAGCAAAGAAGAAGTGGGTGTCTGTCCGACCACTGCCTTCCATCCGCAACTTCCCACAGCAGTATGATGTAAGCCCCATGCCTGGCACAGCCAGGTGCCCCTTCCTCTTCCCTCTCACCATGGTGCAGTGCTTTGAGGGCTGGTCCCTTGGAGACCTGGTAGGAATGCAAGCATGTGTTGGCTGAGGTGGAAAGGAAGGACAGACTGATGGCATCAAGATTTCAAACACATCCAGCAAAAGGGTGGAGCAGAAAGAGGAGCAGCACCTGTTTAAACCACTTTGCACACATATGGGAGTTTCTGACATTGCTATTAATGCAGTGACCATCTCAAGAAGTGGATGGCATGGGGTTTGGGAATGCAATTTGATTCTCGCTTTAGGTCAGGGTTTCTCAATGTGGGTGAGAGGCGAAACGGAGCACTTGAGAGGCCTTGTCTCTATGGCTGTGCTGCTGTAGATTGTGAAACTGCCTCATAGTGTATTTTGACAGCAGAACTGAGAACTCGGCTAAAATGCCATGTTCTTTGAGAGCTACAGATACTCAATCTCCAACCCCAGCCCCAAATACAGCAATTGATAGTTTCTCTCTTCCTTTCCTTTCTCCCTGAAAGTAGAAGGCACCTCTCCTCCTACCCTATGGGATCTGCTGGTCCCTAGTCCATGGGCAGGTGCAAGGCCTTGAGCACTCTCCAGTTGTAGGGCAGTTGCTAGAAGCTGGTGTGAGGGAACAGGAGTTAGTTATAGCTGCTACAGCAGGCAACAAGCCAGCAGGTGAGTCACAGATCATGCAGCAAAGCAGTTTGAGTGTGCGTTGCCTGAGCTCCCACCCAGCCCCAGCCAGAGAGGAGCAGCGTTGTCTTCTCTCCCCAGGTGTGAATGGGCAAGCTGGTGTCCACACTGGTGTCCTTCTCTGGTGACAGGACTGGGGGAGAAGGAACCATCAGTAAACACGATGCTCAGAAAGCTGCTCATTTTCCCTGGCAATGATGTTGTTGGTAGCAGTGAGGTAGAGTTGTGTGTGCAATAGCGTGGTCTGAGCAACCTGTAAGGCCACTCTTCATCCACTTGGAAATGGGTGGACAACGGAGCACCTTTTGGGATCAGCAACTTGACCAGCAGGAGGCAACATTGGGTCCATCCAGGTTGCTCCCTGCTGCCTCACCCAGGGCCAGCACTGAGTGTACCTGCACCCAGTCACCTTGGCAATGGCAACAAGAGAGAGGCCAGGGGCTGAACTGAGCTACCCACATGTTTATAGGGAAACTTACCCTTCATGTCATCATTGAGGAAAAGAAACTCATGAGTTAACATACGGAGGGTCCAGTTTGCAACCTCTCCTGTGTGCAATTTAATGCCCCAGCTGTTTTTCTGAACCCACTTTTACCTTTAGCAAGGAGTGTTTGTGCAGATGCTAACTTTTGCTCTCTTTCACCAGTTGTGTATCCATGCACAAAATGGCAGGAAATGCCAGTATGTGGGCAACTGCTCCTTCGCCCACAGCCCTGAGGAGAGAGACATGTGGACCTTCATGAAGGAAAATAAAAGTGAGTGGGGGAAACACGGACCAGAGAGTCTGGGAAGAGGGAAGAGGGCATTTGGGCAATGAATGCAGGGTTTGTTAGGATGTATTCTTGCCAGCAGAGAGCTGGACAGAGCTGGTACCATGAGCTTTGGTGGGATTATGGGGCAGGTCTGTCTATAGTAATTTAGAGCTGCTCTTTTCTGAAACATACATGTATATATCTTGAGTCCCTCGCTTTGGACTAGTGCACACTGGTTCCATGTCTTGCACTGCTCCATTGCTGCCCTTCCTTTCTGCAGCTTGTTGAATCCATGCTGTGCTGTCCCTCTGGTTGCCTGTACTGTCCCAGGCCTGACTCCGTATGGAGCTCTGCCAAAGCACCCGTCCTGACCTGTAGCTGCTCCTGTATCTTTCTTGTCTGTCTTGTATCTGCCTTAGCTTTCTTGCTCATTTCTGCTCCTATCCCTTCCTCCTGGGCTGTGGCACTCCCTGCTCATGGCATTGTATTCATTGGATTGGATTTGAGATCCCGAATGAGAACGTCGTTGAGTGGTGCCTTTGTGGAGTGGTTTGTCTGGAGTTAATTATGGAGGCTCCCAGCTTACCTTCTGTGGGATACCCATGTTCTGGACAGCCAGCTCCCTGGCAGCAATCCTTGTTTATTCAGCCCAACAGTGAGCTGGGAAAAGAGACTCTCTTTGCAAAGCCCAGTTGTCCAGGTGCTCACCTATTTCTGTTGGGAGATGCTGGAAAGCTTGGAGGGTTTCAGGCATGCCCTGAGTTTTTTTCAGTCTTTGCATATGAATGCAGAGTCTTTGCCAGCCAGATGCTGTTACTTGTTGCAGTCCAAGTAATTTTGTTATTGAGGCCTTTAAAGCACATCAGACCAGTCTGGGTGTGTTTGCTCAAGCAGGAAGGTGAATCTTCGCATGACAAGAGTTGTTTCAGTTTGGGGGAATTTGCATTCATTATCCCAAATTGCCACAAGTTCCTCAATTACCCATTTAGAAAGGACTAAGTCACTACCAACACACTTACAGCATCATGTTGGTGCTGCAAACATTTGTTTCCATAGCCTCTCTCAGGAGAAAAGAGGAGAAAAAGGAGATGTGCACTCAAAGCTTCCACCCAAAATTTCCCTTCCCACTAGTGTGCTGAGTGGCTTTTAAAACAAAAGCACCAAGAGACATCTACTGCAGTCCTCTGGGCAGGTTTTGAACTTGGGGCAAGCTATCATTAGGTCTTCTTCCCCTCCCCAGTGTTTCCTGTAGCCAGCTTGCTTAAGGCCTCTCCTCCCTCTCAAGTGCTGAGTATGAAGCACTTAGAGGCTTAGGGAAAAGGAACCGGTCTGAATCCAGCCCCTGCCTTCGCTCCTTGGCTGGAGTGAGATGTCTGCTGAGTCAAGCAGCATCAGGCCTGATGGAGAACCAGCTGGTGAGGGAAATCCATGGAGATCTTGGGGCACTTCCCCTCCTTACCGAACACTCTGTATAGCTCAAGCTGTCAAGGTTGCCACTTGACTCACAGAAGACACCTACCCCATGTGGTCGTGGTGCGAACTTGGTTCCTCTCCCCAGGGGTCTGATCTGAGGAGGTGACGTGGGGCCTCCCAAGCCTTCAGTGTGGTGGCTGGTGCTGCTGCAGAGGACGGGGAGGGAAGGGAAGGGCTGCCCCAGTGTTTGTCCTGTAGTTTGTGTGCAGTGCGGGAGGTTGAGTGACCTCGTGGATCGCCTTTGTGCAGTACTAGATATGCAGCAGACCTACGACATGTGGCTGAAGAAACACAATCCTGGGAAGCCTGGAGAGGGGACACCACTCACCTCGCGAGAAGGGGAGAAACAGATCCAGATGCCCACTGACTATGCTGACATCATGGTAATCAGCTCATCTCTTACCTTTTATCCCTCCTCCTCTGTGCTGACAGCCTGCCCCTCCCCAGTACTCCAGGTGTGAGACAGCAGGAGCTGCATTGCTTTTGTGGGAAAGATCTTGTGCTAATGTAGGTTAGGTGGGCAGCTTGGAGCAGCACAGCAAGGGCAGCATAGATGAGGTGGAAAGAGATTGACCTGGCATCAGTAAGGCTCTGCAATGGGTTTTCTGTTAATCCTCGAGTCAGTAGGAGTCTACCTTAGGTTCCCTTTTGCGTGGGCTCAGCCTCTCCACAAGGTTCCTACCGGCTCCTAGGAAAGCTGGGAAAGTCATTGCTGGCCTGTTGGAAAAGGTAGAGAAACTTGGAGAAGAACTGGGTTGGGAGCATAGAGGCCTGGGAAAACTAGAGGCAGATATGTCTCCTTAGGCCAGGAGTTGTGAATGGTGTATGAAGAGTCCTGCATTGTCTGTGCTCCTGGGTGCCATCAGCAGGGGCATGGGGACCATGTCAGTGAACTGTTCTCTAAGCCTATTTGAGGTGTAGGGTAGATGTTGACAGAGTATCTCCTCTGCTCCCCCTTAGCAGCAGCATGATGTCCTAAAGATGACATGGCAGGGAAGTGTGGGAGGTCTTAGACTGAGTGGAGCTTCCAGGATGCTCTGGAAAGAGAGGGGAAGAGGCAGTGCCAGCATGGGGAAGGCCGGTGGCTGTGGCTGTGACTGTTCATGCACTGACTGGCCCTTTGCCATGTCTGCACCGGTTAGATGGGCTACCACTGCTGGCTCTGCGGGAAGAACAGCAACAGCAAGAAGCAATGGCAGCAGCACATCCAGTCAGAGAAGCACAAGGAGAAGGTCTTCACCTCGGACAGTGACTCCAGCTGCTGGAACTACCGCTTCCCCATGGGTGAATTCCGGCTCTGTGAAAGGTACCGTTGTCTCATCTCCCCTCTGTGCTGCTGCTGCAGGGATGGGGCAACAGGCCCAAGGACCTCATCCTTCCTCCTCCTTCACTCCCTCCGCCTCCTCTCACAGAGTCCCCAGGGACTTCTGCTTGGAGGAGGAGTGAGACTGGCAGGTTTGGGTGACAGTGAGGCTGCAGTTGGATCCCAGGGATGCTCAGCCACTCTACTGAGTGGTAAAAATACATTCCCAAGCACGTCTTTAGAAAAGGAGAGGGGGTTTCATGTCTGCACCTGTGCCCTCCGTAGCCAGGATGCTCTTGGCTCTCTGGCTGCTGAACAGTCTGGTTGGCCCGATCCTTGGGGAATCCCAGGTGCTTTATTAAGTTTGTGCTTTGCACCTTCCAAATCAGTGCCTTGAGGTGTCTTCAGAAGGCTTGTTAGAAGTGCCATTTTGGTTCAAGGGAAGGCTCTGTCTCTCATGGCTACCATGTGGCATTGTGTGGTGGTTTCTCCTCATCCTTGCTGGTCCAGTTCCAGCTCACACTGTTTTGTTCTGTTGACTAAATCCCCTCGTAGACATTGCTGTGTTTGCTGCTCTGTTTCTCTGCACAACCTCCATGTTGCCTTCCCTGGCTGTGCATGGGTTTCTAGGAGAATCATTTAACCCTTAGAAAGCAGAGTTGGCAGCATGTTTCAGTGGGCTCCAAGCGGGTATCCCAGATGGGGAGCAAAAAACCCTGTCCCAGGGGTGCCCTCTTGATCGCTCTCCTTGTGCCGGCAGGTTCCAGAAGAGCAAGACCTGCCCCGAGGGAGAGGAATGCCGCTTTGCCCACGGCCAGGATGAGCTGACAGAGTGGCTGGACCGGAGGGAGGTGCTCAAGCAGAAACTGGCCAAAGCCCGCAAGGACATGCTGCTGTGCCCCAGGGATGACGACTTTGGGAAATACAACTTCCTATTGCGGGATGGCGTATAGTAAGGGATTAGGGGAGAGCCTGTCAGCTGGAGAAACACAGGGCGGGTTTTCCATGGGTGGCAGTAGCAGGGAGAGCGAGGCCTGTGTCTCTCAAAGAGAACTTTTTCTTTTCTTTTGTTTTAAGATTATGAAATGATGATTTATTAGTGGTGAATGAAATCGTGAATTTGATTCTCCTTGGCCAGCGAACACCGTGCTCACCGAGTTTGCGATCCATTTCCTCTCTCTTCTTTCCCTCCAAATTCTCCTTCCTCTTCATCTTCTTGTTTTCACTGTCCTTCATTCAAAGAAACGAATCCAGTCTGAACTGGGCTGCAAATTTGAGAGCTTCTCCTTGTATCATTCTTCTGCCTCTCAGCTCAGGATGTGGCTGCGGAGGCCTGGAGGACAAAGCTGAGAGGAAGGGCCAGACATCTGGTGAAAAGGTGACCATGAAGTTCATGTACTCCTTTTCTCAGTGCTGCAGAGCAAGCCCCACTTAACACTGCTGCGGCTGGCCTGCTCTCCTGGGAGTTCTGTACCAGAAAAATCAGGAATTGAGATGCAAAGAGGGAAAACCACTAGATCTGGCTTAAAACATGTAGACTTAAGCTTCTGCTGTCTGTATTGCCCTGAGGCATCAACTGAGGCTGAAGTAACAGCCGTGTCGTATAAAGACTATAGCTAAGAGCAGCAAAGTAATAAAACCACTTGCAGCAGCAGGAACTGGATTGTAGATGACTTAAGACTGTTTCAGCTGACTGTACTCAGAAAGCAAATTGGTGACTCCTCATTAAGATGTCTTTCTCAGTGCGCAACAGGTTTTGGTTTGTTTTTTTGGCTGGTGTGACTGGTGGCAGTAGGACTGAAGGCATCTAGAAGGTGTAGTGGAGGCTGTGGCACAACCTGTGTCACTGCAGTCTGTGCAGCAGTATTAGTCAGGAGGAAGGCTGTAACCAAAAGGAGCCTGTGTGTCTGTGTTCTCTTGTGTCCTGAAGGGAGGTAGGGAGGTAATGGGGTTCCCTTCTTACTCTGGGTTACTTAGAGCTGCATTTTAACCTGCACTGCCAGAACTGGGGACCTGTTCAAAAGGACAGCAGTGAGCAGCACAGGCAGAGCTTTGCTGATGGGAATCCAGCTGGAAAGATGCTTACCAGCACCAGAGGTCTATCCCCCTTCTTCTCAGAGCTGAGGCAGGGAGCTTGCAGACACACAGTGCAGCCAGGGTGTGACCCAGGGCAGGGGCTGTGGTGGAGCGTGTGGCACAATGGGACCCAGCCATGCACCCGCTCCTGTCTCACCTGATGTGTGCCATCATGGAAAACAGTGATGCTGAGCTCTGGGCCAGGAGTTTTGGCTTTTATACTGGCAGCAGTGAGAGGCAGCACTGCTCTGCATGCCAGCCTTGTCCTTTCTGGTGGTCTCACCCCATAGGCAGTAAAAAGCATGTCTTGTCCTGAGCTTCCCTCTCCTTCTCTCTTCCACAGTCCAGCTGCGCTCTGCAGTTTTGCATGCATGGATGGCACCATCCACTCAAACACAAACACATCTCCTTCCCAGCATTTCTAGGGGATGTATTTTTCATATAGAGTCTCCCAGGACAGCAGGCTCAGAGCCCTTGGGGCTGGCAGTGCTGTATCCGTGGTAAATACAATTTGGCCATGAACTGCTTTGTGCTTTGGCATTGCTGGGTACTCCTTTTCCCTCGCTGCTGTGGGGGCAGCTGCACCTTTTTAAACCAGCCTCCAGGTGGGTCTAGCAGCTCCACTGGGATAGTTATGGCCAGGAGCAGAGTGTGCTGGTCTTGGGTCTTTTCAGAGATACTCTATGCTCTAAGTAAGCTGAATGTGCCCCTGGGCTTAGAATTGGTTAGATTAGAAAAGACCTTGAAGATCATCAAATCCAGCTGTTTACCCTAGGACTGCCAAGTCCACCACTAAACTGTGTCACTAAGCACCACATCTGCACGTCTTTAAAATACCTCCAGGGATGGCAACTCAGCCACTGCCCTGTAGAGCTTATTTCCTGTCCTTTAAAATGTGAATGATGTGAGCTTCCTTTCCCAGCTGTTCAGCACCTTGAGATCTGGTTTGGAAGGGGACAGGACCATAAGATCTGATGATACGCAGGCGGCTCACTGGGAGAGGTGGGGAGAAAAGTGGCTATTTCCATCTCTGCCCATGCGTGGGGAGAAGGACAAGATGGGGAAGGATCTGTAGTGCTGTGCGAGGAGAGAGTGGCGCAGCATCAAACATGGCAGTTTGAGTGGTCAGGTGGTGTATTTTCTCCTCTGCCCTTCACTGTAGCTGTCTGGATCATACCTTCTCCTGGTGCTCCTTGTGCTTAAGTGGTCAGCTTCATAGACAGAGAGAGACAGGGGAGGAGGTTGGCATCAGCTCCCAGGTTGTCTTGCTCTGCTCTTCTCGGGCAGAGATGCCAAGGAAGCTGATCTGGATCGTGGAACATTGGGATGTGTTTTTATTTTAAATCAAAACTGCATCTCTTAGTGTGACTCTAGTGTTCACTGCGCCATGATTTCTCATACAGTAACTTTGTAGGGTACAGAGTGGGTCGCTGTCCCCTCTCCCTGTCGCTCCAGAGGTTTGGATCGGGGCTTAGGCAGGGAGAGGTGTGTGAGGTGAGGTGATGTGAGGGAGGCCCACAGTCATGGGGGTTGCGTCCAGTATCTCTTTATGTTTTCCCTGGTATGATAACCTGGTCTGTGGTGTTGCAGTACTTTGTCACCAGACTTGTTTTAGTGTGTATATATGTGACCCCTCCCATGAAGCATATATACACAGGTATTAAATATATCGCTCTATATAATATTATATGTGTGTGGTATCGAAGGAATCTTTTAAATGAGGGTAAAGGAAAAGGACTCGGGCAAGGAAACGCAGCATCTCCATTTTAAATATGAAGACTTTTATTTTGGTTAGGGAAAGGGAAATAACCAAGAGGGGAGGGTTTATACAGATAGGTATAAACTTTGAGATGGGACAGGTTTCCCTGTTCACGTTCTGAAACCCCCTAGGATGCCCTCGCAGTCCTATCTCGATGGCAGAGGATTATACTGCTAGCTAGCGAGTAAAGTTTTAATGGTAAAGGCTTTGCTTATATTATTTAAAGGGCAGGAAGCTTCACACTTGACTTCCCAGGCTGGCTTTACCAAGCCCAGACAGTTTTCTTCAGCACGTTATATACTCTTAGCAGAGCTGCAGAAAAACCACGCGTTGTAGGGCTGCTGACCCTGTGACAGCTCTCTCTTCTTCATTCACGTGAGAGAAAAAGATTTCGCAGCACAGAACCAAAGTCGAGGGTTATTAACAAAACAAGTGATGGTTTAATTTTATAACATTAGAAGAAAATCTCATATCCTGTAAAATAACCCCAGACGCACACACTTGCTCAGAGCAGGGGCTTGTCAAATGCTGAAGGACTTAGTGAAAATCTTTTCCCAAATCCTTTGGTAGGGGCAGGGATTTCAGTGACACTGGTGTTGGAGCTGACCTGACCTTCACAGGGGGAAGTATAAAACCAAAAAATACCCTACTTAGCGTGTATGAAACTGTATGTCAAAAATGGAAGAGTTTTAGCAAGTGAGAGGAAAAGATAGCAAGGGGATGCTGCAGTTCTGAGCTGGGTAGTAATGACTTCGAGTCCTTTAATATGTCTTTGTATTAATATAATTTAAGAATACCACGCTTTACTATTAAAAAAGAACTTAGTATCTTTCATAAGGTCTAGTATCAAGATAATAATGTAGATGTTTTAACAACATTTTTGGTTTTGTTCTTAAAGAAATAAATAAATAAAACCCAACAACCAAACTTGCTTCTTTTAGCCTTTGTAATAGAAAATAAAAGTGTGCACTTTAAACCCTCTCCTGATCCAGTGTGTGTTTGCATTTTTCAAATGCCCTGCTTTTTGTGCTGGTTTCAGGTTTCCCTGCTGTAAGGAGGGAAGCAAAGGGAACACTTGAAGCACTGGATTGCTTTTGCTTTCTCCCATCTTTTAAGTATAAGCTACTGCTGTTCTTGCTGAGTGGAAAATTGCCTCTTCATGCATTAAGAGATTCTGCAGTTCTCCATCAGGTGCACAGTTCTTGTGAGCTTTAGGTGTATTTAAGACTTTTTCTATTTTTCATTCCCCCAAGGATCAAGAATCTATATGCTCTGCATTAGCACAGTTTCAGGTGTTTGGGTAACCCGTGTTTTGAAACCTCCAGTAATCAGGTCTTGTCATCACCTTCACTTAGAGGTTGTTCCAGTGTGTAGGCTGCTCTGTTCAACTGGATCAGCCAGTTCTTTTGCCCACCAGTGTGTTCCCTGCTTTGCCCTACCCACCGAGTCATAGGCAGTGTCTGTGCAGATCCCCCTGCAGAGGATGCTGTGCAGTGCTGGTTGCATCTGGGGGAACAGATCAAGGTGAAAACATTTATTAATAAAACTACTTTCTTAATTTTTCAAATCCATCTCAATACAGATTGATCTGGATTCCTGATGAAGCCAAAACTGGAGATGTGCAAAGACAAGGGGGTCCCATGGAGACACCCTGCTGCCACTGCATAAACTGACTGTGTGACCAGAAGGTGATCTGCAGCCAGACCTGAGGAGAGGAGATTTATGATGCATCTCCCCCATGTGCCTAGCTACAGCCACAAGGACTGATGTCCTTCTGGTCAAAGGAGAGGCCTGAATACAAGCTTGTAGTGCAGAGGGAATGAGGACCCAGTGCACTTCTAAGGTGCATCTACACAATGTGAGAGGCATTAGTTCTATGCTCCAAAGATGATTGAGGTCATGCTGGCAAGAGTGAGGGTAGTTTTCCAGTACAATAGGGAGCAAACTGCGAGGCAGACAAAGCATGAAGAGAAAAACGACAGTGTTTTCCTTGCAGGTTTGATGTAAACCCCTTCTCACTGGCAGTTCTTCATTGAAGAAAATAAACTTGTATTTTGAAGAGTCAGGGAAAGGAGTGGTGATTTCAGTACTCAGATCCTCACAGGAACTTCAGCAGATACAAAGTCAAGGGGACAAGCTCCAGCTCGCCCTGGAAGGATCCAGGTCCAGTGGGGAATTGGGAGTAGCAGCGTAAAGACTCATGAGAGATAGGAGGATGGCTTTATCCTAAAGACCTTTAATGGCATCACACAGCAGCCTGGCAGAGGGTTTGCCTTGCCAAGCATGCAAGCTGCAGATAAGATTCCCAAGCAATTCTGTGAATGAGTCTGTCTGCCCACACTATAGGGGAACGTTTCTGGGCAGTGACAGCAGGTGGTGCAAATGCTGTCATCACTCTTAATTGTGTCGCTGCAGCTGTTGCAACCAACAACAGCATCATGTTGTGTTGTGTCTTGTGTATGGAGAGCAGCAGAGCTCCTGTCCTGCAGGAGCTGTAACCTGGGGAGCAGTGCTGGCCACTGGCTGGGGTGGAAGGCACAGAGGAGGTAACACTGTGGAGCACTTTGGGCTCCCTGGAAAGCCATGGGCACTGTTCAGAGCTCTGCAGCATGTGTCATCCAGCTTCAACCCTTTCTCCTCAGGATGGGAGGGGACAGGATGGGGCCCATCCATTCCCAATAACCTCCCTCCCTCCCCAGCTTTATTGTCTCCTCCTGCTTCTCTGTGGGTCCCCTTCCAGGCAGGAGCAGGAGGTTCTGGTGTTTCCTGAAAGCAGATCCAGATGCAGTAAGAAGAGTGGAGATGAGGAGAGATGACAGCTCTGTCCGACTGCTTCCCCACTGTAACAGTCCTGGCGCTGGCAGCTCCCAAGACTGCCCCTTTCAGGGGTTCTCCTCTCTGCAGTTTAGCTTATGGATGGCGGCACCCCAAGAAATTCTTACTTTCTCCTGAGAGCTTTGGAAGGCACAGAAACTGCACAGAGTCCCGGGAAATAGACTCATTCATTACAAGCTGGATTAATCCTTCCAAAAATGACACTTACCCAGGGCTAGAATGGAAATCTCTAAACCCAGATGCCAGAGTAGGTTTGGCTTGCTTGGAACTGGAAAAATAATGCTGGAGGTGCTCTTTGGTGTATTTCCCTTGTTCTCTGTGGATTTCCTCTGTCTGCCTTAGCTGTGCGCTTTGGGTAGTGCTGGGGCCCTCCAGCAGACGTTTGGGAAGAGTGAAGCGCTGCATAGTTTCTCTAATTGAATACCAACGCATGCTCCCCCGTCTGTACCTCAGCAAAGCTCAGAGGCAGTGAGGGAGAGTCCTGCTTCCACGGGAGTGAGATAGCCTCAGCTTTCCTCAGCCAAACGGGTTGAGTGTAACTGCAGCAGGACCAGACGTTGCTGTGGTGGGGGTTCAGTAGAAGCAGTGTTTCAAAAGAAGCTCTTGGCAGGCTGGATCTTCTCTTGTTCGAGACCATTCATATCTTGGCTTTGGGGGATCAGCAGCAGCCAAACTGCCCATGCTTCTTGGAGGACAGGTTGTTTTCTTCAGTCCTACATGTATTCCCCAGGCTCAGCTGACCCCTGTATCAATCCATCAAGCTCTGACCTCTTGGACTATGACGCTGCAGGATCCCTGCTCCTGCCGGGAGGCACGTCATTCCCTGGGGAGGTGACTGAGCCTGGGAAGGGAGAGCCAAGGGACGGCCGAGGTCCTTACAGCCAACTTCGTTTTGAGAAGGAAGCAGCCAAAGCAGCATGTGTCTTCCTTGCTGTCCCACCCAGTGGTCTCCCATAGACCCTGGCAGAGGCCCAGCAATCACTGTCCTTGGATTTCTCCATCCTGCTTTAAACACCTCGGTTTATTGCTGATCTTGGCACCTCCTGGGCCCCGTTTCCTGCCAAGGCTTGTTCAGAGATCTCCCAAAGCCAGCTCTGCCCAGGCTTCCAGTGTTTCCAGAGCAGGGAAATGCACAAAGGCAGCTCTAGGTGTCCTTCCTGCCGAGGGCAGCACAACTCCTGGTGATCCCAAGAGCCTTTCTCACTTTTCTCCCTGCCTAGCACCTAGTTTTCCAGCAAATGGCACCTCACAAAGGAAGGCCACGTGCAGAGAAGTAGAGCTGCCACGTGAGCAGTCTTGAGAAGGGGGAGATGTCTTGGCCGGGGGGGGGGTGGGTGTGTGGGGAAGCAAAGCTCATTAGCTTTTTGGCACTCCTTTGGGGGTATTAGTTTTTAGAAATCCTTTCACCTCAGGTGGGAGGGGAGGTGCAGGTGCCTCCATCCACCCAACTGCGCCGCACACTCGGCAATCCAAGCACTGCTGCTCCACGTAGGGAGAAGGGCACGCACGGACACATACGTAGGAGTACGCATGTGGCACCCTGCCTTGGGAAGGGGCAGCTCCTTCAGAGGTGGGGCCTGCTGCTGCCATTCTGGGTATTCTTGCTGCTCTGTAGATACCTGTTGCCACCAGCAGCAGCACCTCAACCCTGTAGAAGACAAGGTGGTGGGATGCAGGGCAAGCGTCCTTTGAGAAAGGCCATGGTGAAACTCAGCCTGCTGGGCCCTGCACAGGTGAAAAACATCCCTATCAAACCAAATGCACTACACAAAGAAAGAGTTAAACCTGAAAGCTGTCAGTGGAGTGTGCATTCGTCCTCAGACCTAGTACAAGAACAAAAACCAGTGATGGATGTCTGCAAAGAGGCAGAGAAGGAGGGATAATACTGTTGTGTAAGCTTTGTGTCCTTAGAAAATCAGACAAAAAATGGGTTTTATTTTCTTTCCATTAGATAATCAAGCCAAGCTTTCATCGCATTGGAGGAAGCTAACAGCCATTAGTAACAGTAACCAGTAAAGACTTTCTCTGGTCAAGTGTCACTGCTGCTGGTGGGTTCCCCACGGGCTGTGCTTTCAGAAACAACTAAGTTCCCTTCTGTAATGGTGGTCTCAGAAGCCGGTGTGCAGCCAAGTGCCGCCACCAAGTACAAGATCCACAGCAACAATCTGCAGGAGTTCTGACCAAGGAGGCACCCAGGTGTGCCACCGTCTCTTGTTTTGGGTCTGAGGGTCCAGGAGGACCCTGCCAAGACATCAGTAGGAGGGGAGGTAGTGCAAAGGCAGCTCCAGAAACTTTGGGTGTGGCTCTTTGAAGGAGTTGAGGGAGCACTCCTGATGCTGAGGGAAAGGTGGCAACTTGGATTGATGCACAGGCTGATAATCCAAAATGCTAAGTGACTGGGTGATCTGTAAGGTCCCTTCTAACATATTCCATGATTCTATGAATTTCCACTCAGTGAACTTAATCTTCTGAAGCCATAAGTGTCAGTCAATTGCTGCAGCAGCTGCTGTGAAGCCCTTGGGTTCCTCCAAACATGTAGTCAGATGTTTTTCCAGCTTTCAGGACAAGTTTGAGCCTGGGGCAAAACCAGGAGGTCCAGCTGCACCTGGCATTGGGCAGCTACCACACTCCCAATCACTTTACCTAGGCATATATGATGGTAGCTGTCCCAAATGTTAGTGATACCAGCCAGTATGGACCAGAAGATTCTGGGAAAGGACGTGGACCTCCTGGCTGGCAGGCAGTTCTTCCAGGAGGGAGACATGCAATGACTTCTCTTGCTGCCAGCAGCCAGGATGCACTGACTGGTCTGCAGGGGCTGTCTGCTGGCTCCAGCTTTGGGTGGCTGGAGAACCCCTGGAGTTAGTAGGGGACTATTCTCCCTGAATGGCCTCACCACTGATGGTTATCACTGGCTGGTTTCTTATGTTCTCCCTGGGGAACAGGGAGGAGCAAACAACAGGGAAAATCCCAAGAGTTTGTAGTATAGTTCTATCATAATTAAGAATTCTGCCAAAGCATCTACTGTGTGATTTCTGAGCCTGATTAGATTGGGATCTAGATCATGAAACTACCCCAGCTAATCTGAAATTCCCAACACCCAACCTGGCTAGGTAATTCTTTCTTTTTGTTTTCTATTGGGTTGAATCAAATGCATTTTCTGAGTGAGCAAAACCCTATCACTTTTTAAAACCTCAAATGCTGGGTCAGTGAAATGCTTCACTTCAGGCACAAGAAAATTCCTAATGACTTTGCTCAGGCCACTTCCATGCTTAGAGCCATGCAAGGTTTTGCTGGGCTGTCCCCAGTAGCTGGGGCTCACAGAGCAATGTAGGAGTACCTGGTTGCTATTGACACATACTGGTGCTGTAAGGCTGAGCCTGGCAAAACGGACAGGAGCAGACCGAGCAATAAAGGCACTTTGTTCTAATTACCATACCCAGCAAAAGAGAACCCCCCAGCATGTGTAAGATGCTTCTTCCCAAGACAGACACTGATAAAGAAGACCAGACCTTTATTCTCCTGGTTCCAATCCTTCCCTCCATACTAAAAGTGACACTAATGAGAGAGGAGGAGCTTTGCATGCTCAAGATCTTACTTAACCAGGTGTTAGAGTATCTGCAGGGTGCATGAACTCTTGCCTTACATCACTGCTCTGAGAGGAGGCTGTTGGCTTTCTGAGGAAACTCTGTGCCACTTACAGAAAGAAATTCTGCATTTTGCGGATGATCCACACTTGATGAGAAAAATGCCTTATGCTGTTATCAGTGTTGGCTTAGGAGGGACACACACTAACTGTCGCATGATGTACAAATACTGTCACTATCTGCATCTCAGATGAAGTTAGCAGGCAGATGCAGACAGCGTATGCATTTCCACAGGGGCAGCCTGCACAGCTCAGAGCTCCTCAGAGTTTTCCAAGAGCCATGCTGAGGATCCTTTTGCTGTTGTGTTTGCAGCTGACATGTGTACTCCTGACAGTGCTTGCTTGCTTCCTTCCCCCACCCGGTCGTGTACATTTGTTATAACACCTTAGGAAGGAAAAGGGTGCTGCCTTCGCAAAGTTAGATAACTGGCCCAGTTCTTTGCTGCCGGATTGGCTGGGAGAGGCCCAGTAAAACCAGCTGGCCAGCAGCCCGGCCCAGCCCTGTGAGCCTGGAGCCATTTCCACAATTGGCCACTTCAGAGTGGGAGAGGGGAAGGTGGAGACAGCTGGGCACACTGCTGCTTCCTTTCCTCCTCTCCTGCTCTCAGCCGGAGTAGTTTGGGAAGCTTGCTCCGGGTGCCCCCCAGCCCTCCTTGCCACGCTCAGGGTTGGCAGCCAGGAGTCTGGCCCTGCCTCAGCAGTGCTGGCACAGACTCAGCATAGGACATGTCAAGCTGCAACAGCACTGGGGGCCCTGCCGCCCTGGACTTCCCGGAAGTCCTGAAGTCCCTGCTGGAGTACTCCTTACCCTGGACCAACAAGATGACAGGTAGGGTTGAGGGAATGCATCGCTGGGTTTCTGTTTTGATTTCTCTTTCCCCTCCTTAAGTTGCAAGGCGAGAAGGGGGTAGATGATCTTGTCTGCTGCAAGCCCTTCAAGGGTGTGTTTCTCCCATGTGTCCAAGTCAGATGTGGGATTCTGGCTCGGAGTGTGTTGTGCAGCTAGGAGTAAAAACAGCAGCAATGGATTGATTACAAAATCAATCAAGAGTGCTGAGCTCCTGATCCCTTTAATCTCCAGGTTCAGCTACTTCTTGGAAACACTCAAAGCTTTGTGCACAGAGGCAGCTTGGGCACAAATCTCCATGCTCACAATAGGAGTGACTTCCAAGCTTGCCATTTGGGTTGTCCCATGGTTAACAACTGCTTAGCCTCCAGACATTGCCTTTTCCCAGACGCAGACTGTCCATGGAGCCCAGCCCACAGATTCTGTGCAAACTTTGTGTTTGATGCTGCAGTTGTTTATCAGTGGGAAGCTGGAGCAGGGAACATAGCAAACGTGGTGTTTTCTTTGCACGAGCACTTCTGTACTCTGGGGCTGTCCTGCTTTCCGTGCAGCATCCTAGAAAAAAAAAATGGAAAGGAGCCATGAGGTTATTTAGTCTGGGCTTCTGCTGTGCTGAACATTTCACCCTTGCTGAACTGACCACTTCTCCGTTGCTGGGTGTGCTTCAAGTGCCCATCACACAAGTCTGGTTCTGGATGCCACAAGCCCTTGGCAAGCTGCTTTTTGTTTGTTGTGTTTTAATGTTCGCTGCTGAGTGCCGGGGAGGTGTGTGGGAACACCTTGGTTCAACAAGCTCATGTCTAGGCATGAGTGAGTTGAACTCACAGAAACAAACATGCTTGGACCTTGCTCTTCCATAGGGAGTTGCAACCAGGGCATGCAGACAGCTCTGTCGTCTTGAGGGGCAGCATGACCCAGGAGCAGAAGAGCCAGACACACCATGTGGAGAGGGACCCTGCTCGTGCCCTGGGGTCAATGGGAGAAAAGGCTGCTGCTGTGGCACTAAAGGCAGCTGCATATAGTGAACCCTATGGCATCCGCACAGCTCCCTGTGGGAAGGAGAAGGAGGGCAAGGGTAGCTGCCATACGCCCTAAGGGCTCCTTTTGTCACATCGATCTGCTGCTGCCACCTGTGAGCTGGCTCTCTCCTTTGCTGAGGCTTTGCCCACTGACGGGTGTGTTTACACATCACACAGTATGAAGCTGCGTGTGGGGAACAGGGCATGTTTTCTGAGCTGACTGATACCAGGTAAAACGGGGACCTGGCTGGCAGGAGGCAGTAACAGCCAAGGGAGGCTCACGTGGTGCAGAGCCTTACTGTGGCTAAGCTGAAGTTTGGCTGCCGCTTTGGGATCTCTGGGCTCCACAGCCAAGTGGATTGAATTAATCCAAGGGAGGAGTGCTGGCAAGATGTATTTGTTTGGCAAGAACTGGAGCGGGGGTTTAGAGGGGAGATCAGTGATTTGCAGAGGGAATAATTTAGCCTTAACTCACTGTGGCTTTGGCTGCTGAGGGTACTGTTTTGTGGCACTTTCTTCCTTAGCCCCAGGACCACCCTGCCTCTCAGCATCACCTCCTGTAATCCTTAGAATTGTCCCTACTATGCTGCCTCCTTCCCCAGACCAGCGTTCTTTCCCACAGAGATGAGTTCACCCCTCCTGGGTCTCCAGACCTACGCACCACTCGTCTGGATTTGCTGGGTCTCAGGCCTCCGTCTGAAATGTGTTCTGCAATTCAAACCTCCCAGAGAGGCTGGTGTGTGTGTGTCCCTTCCCCCATGCCTAGCGCTGGGCTGCTTCTCGCCTCCCTGCTGCATCAGAGCTGGGCTGTTCTGCATCATCTGGCCCTGACAAGGCTCCCAGCAGTAACGGCTGCATTCCTCTCCTTACATCTCATTGTCTTCCTCTCTTCCTTCTCAGCTGCAGAGCAAAAGAGAAGTTGTAAAAATCCAGGCAGATTTCAGCTTAAACAACAAGGTAGAGCCAATGGTGCAGTGCCCGCTTTCTGCTGGCAGTGGTTTGAGCCTCTAATCCCCAGAGGCAGCAAAGAAAGGCTCTTGGAGTAGCCTTCCTCCTAGCTGGCAGGGCAGAGCTGGTGCCCAAGCAGGGTGATGTGAGAGGGAACCCACAGGAATGCTCCCCAGCATTCAGGCCAAGCAGCTAACACTGTACGGGCTAAAATCTCTCTCCAATCGAAGTCACAACCCAGTGGTGGTGCAGAACAATCCTTAGCAGAGTGGAGTGTGGGTGCAAATGGGCTGGAGGAAGAATGTGGTTGATCTAAAGGGAAAAGCCTTGAAGTAGAGGCTGCTGAGTGGTTTTAATAACCTCCATTCATATGGACATTACCCAGCAAGCAGTTTCCATTGAGTTCGGGGGGGGGGAGGGGGGGATACATGCATAGCCTGTTCCTTGAAGGAACACTGTACAGTACTGAGACACAGCATCATCCCAAGGGCCTCCAGCATCAACAATAATGGAACAAAGCAACCATGAGAGCCATAACTGAAGCCTGCTCTGCTTTGGCTACATCCCCTCTCCCTGTTCCTAGAAACTGCTCCTTCATGACCTCAGTTGGCTGTATTCTCTATCTACCACCTACCACTGGCTGTTTCCCAGGGAAAATCGTTGCTGCGAGCTGCGTGGTCCACCTCTCATGTGTGGTCTGACATCTGTGTTTCATTGCCTCGTGTGAAGTGGCATCTCCCTTTCACGCATGTGCTTTTTTCTTCCGCCAGCTGAGCTTGGCAAGGCGGAGGGAGTCTGTGGAGCACAAGCAGCAGCCCTGGAGCATGCTGAGCAGTGGAGCATGAGCTATTCTGCCTGCTTCTTGCAGCTGCATTTATCAGCCTTGACAAACGATTCATTAACCTGCACTGTTCGAGCCTGTATTCACAAGATGGCCCTTTCCCAAGCTCCCTGTCAGGCAGCACATGCACAGGAGTTGCACCAGGAGTTCCACTCTGGTCCTCTGTGAAGGAGGCAGCAAGAGAAGTAGATGGCAGGCAGGGCAGCTCTCTGTCTGCCCACGTTGCATGAAGACATCCCCTGGTTCTCATTGCAGTAAGGCAACGGGGGAGAGCACCTACTCCACATGCCTTCCAATACATTCCTTTTCCTGGGGCGCAAGGGGAGGATTCCAGACCCAATTTTGTGTCACAAAGACCATCAGGGTTTATTGGCAAGAGTCAGGTCAACCTGTGCCTTGCCAACAGAATGAAATGCCTGAGGTTTGTGGAGGGGCAGCAGAACCAAGCAGATGCCCGAGTGTCTACCTGGGAGGAAGAGGAGGACCCTTTTCCGCTGGCACTCAGGAGGACATCTCCACCCTGACACCTATGGCTCAGTTGGGTACGGATGGGACCATGACAGGGAGATTGCACACCCTTTCCTCTCCTTTCCAGCCCGTAGCTCTAGACATAGCGGGCTTGCTGCAGTCAAGAGGCTGCGTTAAGAGGCAGCAGCTGCTGACAGGAGAAGCCTGTGGCTGTAGCTTCTGTCACTTCATCAGACTTACTTGTTAGCAGGAGAAGCTCCCCAGCCTGTGCTCTTTGGGGATGGATTTGGCAACATTTGCTCCCTTTGTATGTTCAGAACCTTAAATCCCAGCACAGCATCCCTGTTGCTGGAACAGGGGAGTCTGGCTGGAGAATCATCAAGGGTTGCCTGTGATCATTAAAACTTGGACAGTCTGCC
Source organism: Psittacula echo (assembly GCF_963264785.1). Classification (NCBI taxonomy): domain Eukaryota; kingdom Metazoa; phylum Chordata; class Aves; order Psittaciformes; family Psittacidae; genus Psittacula; species Psittacula echo. The sequence continues at coordinate 86,590,183 of NC_137735.1, read as the reverse complement.
CCCTCCCGCCGCCCGCAGCAGCCGGGCCATGCCGGCATCCGCAGTAAAGCCCTTCTGCCCGCTTACATTATATAGGGCACGCCGCCGCAGGCATCACGTAGGACAGAGGGAGATTACCTCCGTGTCACATGGGAGGGTGATGTGGGGACAAAGGCGGGTACTGAGGGGCCGGATGGAGCGCTGGCACCCGGCGGCGCGGACCCCCCGCGCGGTCCCCTCAGCGCTAACGGTCGCCTGACCGTGCAGGGGGGCTGGCGTGTGCGGCGCCTCTAGCGCAGGCGCACGGAGCAGCTGGCGGTGACGCAGCGCCCGGAGGAGGCGGGGGGGCGGGGCACGGCATGCAAACGAGCCGCCGGCGCCTGCCCCTGCACGTGCCCTGGCGGGCGGGGGGCGCGTGCCCGCCGCGGCCGGGAGGGCGGGTCCTGCCCCCGGGGCTCCGCCCCCCGAGCGGCGCTGGCCAATCGGCGCTGGGAGGAGCGGGAGGGGGGCGGCTCGGCTCTCACGAATACTGCAGCACGCGCCAGGCGTCAGCCGGTCGCGCATGCGCCGTAGCGCCCTTCCCGCGCGCCGTCCGCGGTCCGAGACCGTCGTTTGCCGGCCGCTGAGGTCCCGGGGAGCTGTCGCAGCCTCGCGCCGCGGCTCGCCGGCGACTGTTGACAGCGCGCGCGCCCGCCCGCCGGCTCGCGGGGAGCATGCCCGGCCGCGCCGCGCACCAGGAGGCGGCGGCGGCGGCGGCAGGACCGGAGCCCACTGCAGCCGGAGGCAGCGCGGGGGCCGCCGCGCAGCAGGAGCAGCGGGGCCTGGCGGGAGCCTTCCCGCTGGTGCTGAAGAAGCTGATGGAGAACCCGCCGCGGGAGGCGCGCCTGGGTGAGCGCGGGACCGCGCGCGGGGGCCGCGGGAGCCCGCCGCACTCTCCCCCCGCTTCTCTCTCCTTCTCCCTCCCCACCCCAGTCTTCCCGCCCCTTGCCGCGGAGGGCGGGACCCGCCGGGTAACGGCGGGTGTCCCCGCGGGAGAGGCCACATGCCCGGGCCTGGCGCTCTCCCCCCGTACGCCCCGCGCCCCTTCTCCCTCCTCTTCCCCGGGCCCGCTGTGCCAAGCGCCGGCAGCACGGGATACCGGCCCGCCGGGCTTGGCAGAAAGGGCTCGGCTTCACTTGCCCTCTCCCCGCCTCAAAGGCGCAGGGCAGCGGTGGCCGCCCCGCGGGCTGGAGCTCCCCGGTGATCCGGTGCGACTGGAAAATTTAGATGCTGCCGTCGTCCTCTCGGGTGTATTTGAGTGCCGGCGTTGGGCGAAATTAAATGCTTCAGGTGCGAGGTTTAGGCAGGAATCGGGTGGTGACACGCTGGTTTCCTTCACTTAGCAGCCTCCCCTACCTTTAGACCCTGATTTGGGAACAGCGACGAAAAGATTTGGAGAATTCCTTGACCTTAAAATTGCTGAAAAGTTGTACGAGGACCCGCATAAACGGCAAATCTCTTCAGATTAGGCTTGGTGATAATCCGTGAGGGGATGACGGGCTGCCGCTGCACATGCAGTCCTGTACAGGCTGGAGCTGTCGGTCTCCCACTCGTTATGCAGACAACAGCTGTGTAAATAATAGGGCTGGTGCTTATAGTCTTCAGTGCTGATGGCAGTGGTCTTTTTTGTTGACTTGGTTTCTTTTCACCTTTCACCTGGGAGTATTTTTGCCTGAGTATGTCTGATTTTAAGCAAGCCTTAAGTTTATCTCCACTGCTGTAGTGCCCAGTGTACCAGTGTATATTAAATTAGCCCTTGCATTTGGGCATTTAAAGGTTGAGAATCATTTTTGGAACATCAGATAATATCCAGGGTGAACACAGTGCCAGCAGGGTTGGCAAGATTGTTTCCAATGAGGATCCTAGTTCAGATCCATTTACTTTTGTATGTGTAACATTGCACAATGCTGTGTAAATGTATCCATCTTGTGATACTGGCAAGCATTTTTTCTCATTTCTGTTTAAAAAAAAAGAAGAAAGTGAGCCTTTGATAAAGGTTTTGGCTATGTTGCTATGGTGCAGCATGCTGCAGTATGTAGAATCTTGAATCTGCAACATTATGGGATTTCTGAGGGTATTTCTGCACCCAGTCCTCTTCAAAGGTGCTGTTAGCCTGCAGAAACAGTTCAAGTTCATGTGTGGAAGCTATGATGGTAGGTGACTGGGATAGGGTGACTTTTTGTTGGGGCTGGTTTTCTTGTCCAGAATCATGTGATCTGGGCTATGGAGATGTAAAATTTTAAGATTAATGGCATTTTGAGGTACTGCGTTTTCTAAAATGAGAAACATTTGCTACTTTTACTAGATGATCCCATTCTAACTTGGGGAGGTGTTCAGCTTGATTCTCTAAAGCTTGCTAGCGAGTCCTTTTCATCTTGATTGCCCCTCTCCATTCATGCTGTGATGAAGTTCAGGAGGTTCTCATTCTTAAATTTCTCCATGGGTTTCCTTACTTCACTTTGTACTGGTTCAGTTCACACTTTGTGGAACTTGTTGCTTTCTGTTTATTTTGATCTCTGAGTTTCTTGCTTGCGTATTTGCAAGACAAAAGAAAGAATGCCTTCTGTGTTAGCAGGTAGTTACTCCTAATTTTACAAAAGACTTGTCAGTAGGCTTGTGACTCAGCTGACTTCAGAGGTTCTGTGTTTATCTTCTGTTCCATTATAGTGACAGCCAAAACGTTAAATAATTGCTAACTCACTTAATACAGTGGTGTGTTCAGCAAGTTTTCTGAGAAAAGACCCTATTCTTTTTGCCTGTAATGCCTGTCGATGAAAATACAATGTTCTGTCTTACTCTGCAAGAAGAAATTGTATCAACTAGCTGCAGTGTCCATTTATAGTCTCCACGAGCTACCTGTGGGTTTTCCAACTGCTGGAATTCGACATATAGGTAATTTGACTACCCAGTAAGCAAGTAGGCTTTCTAATCCTTCTAAGCAACAGAGGAGGACATCCAGTTCCAGCTGAACACCGTCATCTTGAAATGCCCTGCAATGTACCAAGTATGTCAGACCGGCCTCGCAGTAAGTTGTTGTCACATACATTGTAGGGGTTAAATAAAATAATCTCTTAATAAAAAAAGCCCTGTGGGGTAAAGGAAGAGATTTAATATTCTAGAGCAGAAGCATAGGTCTCTCCTAGTAATAATGAGCTGCTGCATACTCTCCAAAGGATGTTTTAATCACCAGTTGCGTGCTGCTGTGGCCAGAGAAATGCCTCAACAAGCATTACAGTAATGGACATCAGGAATACAGAACCCTATGACCTGTCTTGTTGCATTGTCACCAGTGGGACTGAAGATCTCTGGAGCAATCAGCCTTAGTCTGTATAGTGTGCTCAGTACAATTTGACAATATTTTTGATGAGCGAGGGGAACTTTGTCAAAGAAATGTTTGTTCTGTTTGTGGCTGGGATAGCATTTGACAGTTGTGGCCAAAATGTCTTTTGGTCTGGGGTTGGTTGGCTGGGTTTTTTTGTTTGGTTTTTGTTCTTTTTTCTTGAGGAAAAACCAGGATGTGGACTAAAGCTTTTTACAGGCTGCTGCTTTTGGCTCAAACAGCAATATTTCCAACAGTTCAAGAACTGGAATGCTCTGCCTAAATTACTTAGCATGAACTAGTGACCTCTCTGTTAACAGCATATGTACAGCCTAGCTAATAGGTCACAGGAGCAGAATGAGGGGGCTAAATCAGACATACAGCTATCAGCTGCAAAAGTACAGGCCAGATTTATCAGGGTGACCTTGAATCACTGCAAATGGAGCCTCTTAGGATACTGCAGCTCTGCTGTCAGGTAATACCTGTTTACACTATAAATATCTTAAGAGAATTAATGTTTCAGGTCCCTGAGCTGGGGTGGATGGAAACTTCCCCCTCAAGATGAAAGAAGTTAATTAGTGTTTCATTAGATATTGCGCACCCAGCAGGATGTTGTGCTGCAGAAATAAAGATAAAATGAATTGAAAGGAAGCCAGTGGGAAAATGTCAGTGCAAAAATGATCATAAAAAGGTTTTATCTTATGTATCACATTTGAAATAAATGGGCACCCAATATTGAATCATAGAATAGTTAGGGTTGGAAAGGACCTTAAGATCATCCAGTTCCAACACCCCTGCCATGGGCAGGGACACCTCACACTAAACCATGTCACCCAAGGCTCTGTCCAACCTGACAACCAGGGATGGAGCATTCACAACTTCCTTGGGAAACCCATTCCAGTGCCTCACCACTGTTACAGTAAAGAACTTCTTCCTTATATCCAGTCTAAACTTCCCCTATTTAAGTTTTAACTCATTACCCCTTGTCCTGTCAGTGCAGTCCCTAATGAAGCGTCCATCCCCAGCATCCCTATAGCTCCCCTTCAGATACTGGAAGGCTGCTATGAGGTCTCCAGGCAGCCTTCTCTTCTCCAGGCTGAACAGCCCCAACTTTCTCAGCCTGTCTTCATACAGGAGGTGCTCCAGTCCCCTGATCATCCTTGTGGCCCTCCTCTGGACTTGTTCCAACAGTTCCATGTCCTTCTTATGTTGAGGACACCAGAACTGCACACAATACTCCAAGTGAGGTCTCACGAGAGCAGAGTAGAGGGGCAGGATCACCTCCTTCGACCTGCTGGTCACGCTCCTTTTGATGCAGCCCAGGATACGGTTGGCTTTCTGGGCTGTGAGCGCACACTGCAGCCGGCTCATGTTCATTTTCTCATTGACCAACACCCCCAAGTCCTTCTCCGCAGGGCTGCTCTGAATCTCTTCTCTGCCCAACCTGAAGCTGTCCCTGGGATTGCTCCGACCCAGGTGTAGGACCTTGCACTTGGCATGGTTCAACTTCATAAGGTTGGCATCAGCCCACCTCACAAGCGTGTCGAGGTCCCTCTGGATGGCATCCCTTCCCTCCAGGGTTTCAGCCAAACCACACAGCTTGGTGTCATCAGCAGACTTGCTGAGGGCGCACTCAATCCCACTGTCCATGTCACCAACAAAGATGTTGAACAAGACCGGTCCCAACACCGATCGCTGAGGGACACCACTCGTTACTGGTCTCCAGCTCTGCATTGAGCCATTGACCACAACTCTTTGAGTGCCACCATCCAGCCAGTTCTTTATCCACTGAGTGGTCCACCCATCAAATTGATGTCTCTCCAATTTAGAGACAAAGATTTTGTGTGGGACAGTTTCGAATGTCCAGGTAGCTGACATCAACTGCTCTACCCCTGTCCATCAGTTCCGTAGCCCCCTCATAGAAGGCCACCAAATTGGTCAGGCAGGATTTCCCCTTAGTGAAGCCATGCTGGCTGTCACCAAGCACCTTGTTGTTTTTCATGTGCCTTAGCATGCCTTCCAGGAGAATCTGCTCCAAGAGTTTGCCAGGCATAGAGGTGAGACTGACTGGTCTGTAATTCCCTGGGTCATCCATTTTCCCATTCTTGAAAAGGGGGGTTATATTTCCCTTTTTCAGTCATCGGGAACCTCACCTGACTGCCATGATTTTTCAAACACGATGGACCGTGGCTCAGCAGCTTCATTTGTCAGCTCCTTCAGGACCCACGGATGGATTTCATCAGGTCCCATGGACTTGTTAACTTCTTAACATGTGCATGTTAACTTCTGCTATTTTAATATGTTTCAGATATTAGATGTTAGAAGTGAGGAGGGAGAGGGGGAGGCAGCATGGTGAAGCAAAGACAGCACTGGCAGCCCAGTGCTTGTCAGTTGTCAGCTTATAGCAAAAGGACAGAAAAATTCAGATGTTCTTCTCGTGTGAAGGAAGGATTTAATTGGGTGTGAGCTAGGGAGAATAGCAAGAGGAAGTTGGGGGGACCACAGTACAGCAGGATGATGGTGTATGTGTAAAAGGCATTAAAAGATGTAAGAAGGTCCACCTACAGCAGTAGTATAGTCTTTTTGGCACTGCCTTCTGACAAGTATTTTTAATCCTCATGTTTATTCTGTTAATCACTTAAGGTTTCTTTTTTCCTCCTGGAGGTGTTGTATTAGATGTTGCAAAACAAAAGCATTGCTGGCTTGCATTAAACCTGGCATAACTTAAAATGGAATACTGTTTTTTTCCAAGGATAAAGAATTTTTTTTTAATTCAACATTTTGATGCAACATTCACAATTTTCATCTTGTTGATTAAAAAACAGTGATCTATCAAAAATTCATTATTGTTACTTGCATTTGTTTTGGTGATGTCTTTGCTAGGATATCACCCACAAGCCCCGGTGTCAGTCTGGGTTTGATTGTGCTGGGCACTGCGCAAACCTTGGGAAAATACACAATCCCTGGTTCAGAAGTCAGATGTAAAATGGTGGTTCTAATTTGGTGGAGTGTTTTTCAATAGTAACCAGAATCATTCATGTATGTGAAGTTGAGTGGATGCTCTTTCTTTCCTAGCTTCAAGTAGAAGCTGGTTAGAAACATTCAGGTTATTTGGATCATGACTGTTAACGTGTACTTTTGCTTTGCCTAAGCAAAAGGTAGGAAATTTGCAGAACTCCCTGAAAAAAGGAGTTTATAGCAGGGATGGGAGTTGGAAGATGGCAGTTCAGAGGAAGCAGTGTGAAGTGGCAAAGAGGAAGACCAAAAGCTGCAAGATGATAACAAAGCTCAGGTTCAGGAGCCGCTGGTCTGAATTTAACGTGTGCTCTTAGTCCCAAGTTGGTGACTGGTGAATGTTTTCCCCATTGGTTAGTACAAAATCGGTATCTTTTGTATAAGATGTTCAGGGTATGGTAGATTAAAATGATAATTTACTTTGTATGGCAGCACTGTTCTTTAAGCCATAAAAAGCTCTTTCAGTCTCAGTTCCACACCAGCCAAGGCAACAGCGGAAGGAATGCCAGTTCTATTGGAATAGGTTTTATATAAATAGACTTTTCTGATTTAGAGCAGAGTTTCACCCCCACTCCCACCCCCAATAAAGAAAAATACTCCTTTAGCATATTTTAGCCAGTCTAGAAAACTAATGCCAAAGATTTGTGCATTTTGTTGGGCTGACCTGTGTGGCTGCTGGATCCAGTTAGATCTGAACTAGTCCAGTGTATGTCCCTGAAGTCCTTGTTCTGTTGAACTCAGTATTTATCAGCTTCCATGGTAAGACCCGATTTGCAGTTGGTTGGGGTAGGATTGTGAACATTCCTTTTGATGGCAGTGCTAGTGCTGGTTCTGCAATGCCTTCTTCAGCCCTGGTAGAGCTGCATGGCTGCATGGAGAACTGGATCAGGAAAATTACTTGGATTTCTTTTTTTTTTTTTTCTGCCAGCTTATTTTTGTCTCTTAAATTATGTAATTATTCCATAACTTGAGTTTTCTGCTTGGATTCTGTCCCAGACAATTGTTAAGATTCAGTAGCTATGAGGAACATAGAAACAGCCATTTTCCTGTAATATGTGCACTGTAGCACGGTAAATGGAGAAAATCTCATCAGTCTTTTGTGGCTTGGGGGTGGGATGTGGGAGTATGCCTTATTAGACATCTCCCCAAAGAGTGAAAATTGTATGTAGGTACTCTGAGCTATCTACAGTGAACAGCATTTGGAGCTATTGCTTTGTGTGGACATGCTGAGTCATTTCAGAAAGAAAAGCTTCTAAAATACTGAACAGCAGACATCCAGGTCGCTGGTGTCCTGTGGCCCTTTTGACTAATTTTCAAACATAATCTGAAACCCATATTCTTTTCTTGTTTGTATTTAGATTATTCTTCTGCACATTCTTTGTGCATAGAATAAACTGCTTCCTTGGAGCTTTCTTAGTGGCTTCCCATGTAATCCTAATTATGGACATTCCCTTGTAATGTCTTCCAAGATGAACCTGTGAAAAACAGGCTATTTTGCAGTGACTAGTTAATAAGCTAGATGCAGTATTGTATCAAACTTCAGTAAGTTACCACAGCAAGGATGCTGGTCTTCAAGGATACTCAAATGCCTGTGGTCCAGCCGTCGCAGGGAGTCAGAGCATTCCATAATGAGTTACATATGAACGTTGCCTTTCAACATCTGATTTTTCAGATCATGTTATGAGGCAGGACTATAGCTTACTGAATTTCCTTTCATGGGGATTTTGTTAGGCTCTTAAACCGTGAGTCTCTCCTGTGTTGCAGCTTGTACAGTGACCTACTTGTATCTTTCAGATAAAGAGAAGGAGAAGATAAAGCTTGAGGAAGATGAGGCAGCAGCTGCCAGCACTATGGCAGTCTCAGCTTCCCTTATGCCACCCATTTGGGACAAAACTATTCCTTACGATGGCGAGTCTTTCCACCTGGAGTACATGGATCTGGATGAGTTCCTGCTGGAGAATGGAATTCCTTCCAGCCCTACTCACCTGGATTTGAACCAGAATCCACTCTTGCCTGTGGCTGAGCTGGAAGGAAAGGAGTCTGCCAGTGCTTCCACTGGTTCTCCTGCATCATCCTCTTCCACTGCAGTTTACCAGCAGTCTGAAGCAGCCTCCAGCACAGGTAGATGGAATAATATGGGGTTGTGAGGGACTTTTGTTGTTCTTCTATTAAAAGGTGCCTCTTTAGATCAAAGAGGAGACGTGCTAACCTGTCAGGGGTAGCTGTGGCAGGTTAATTAGTACAAACATACTCAATCTAGAGCCTTAGTCTGTGTGTGTCAGTTTGTGAAGATGTTGCCTGTCCTCTTCTTCCCCTTTCCCTTTCCTGAAAAAAATTACTTGAGTGTCTCAGTGTGCAGTTTGTCTCTCTCTTTAAATTAGAAGAGCTGAACCACCAACACCAAGTATTTGCTTTCTTGGTATTGCTAGTATAGTGAGAAGTTAGGCATGTTGAGAAAATAGTTTCTCGGGTTATTTTACAACAGATTTGATAGTTTTTGAGAAGTCGTTTGGGCTACCTTGGTGATTTGTTCTGCTTCTTTGGTGAGCTAACTTAATGTGCTTCAAATAACAATGCTTAACAGAAAAACAATGAAGCAGTTTTTCACGCTAGCCTGTGAAGTGTGAGAAGAGACACTTGGAAAAGGTGTTAATGATGCAGTTCGATGTTCTGTAGTGCTTTGAAGTAGGAACTGAGGAATAAAGAAACAAAACTGTTCTTAAATGGTACTAGGAAACTTCTACTCTTCATTTGCAATATGGAGATCTTCTCTATTAAAGAACTCAGCAGCACATTTTGCCCTGGATTTGGAGTTTAAACATCATAGCCACTGAACTTTGACAGTGCTATTTTATGAGCAGACTTTACAGAACATTTTGCTCAGGGCCTCTTTGAGTAATCTGCAAGAGAAAGGTCAATGTGGAACTCCCTCAGTCAGGCAGAGGGTGTGGCTTTTCTCTAGGTGGTATATGGAAAAGCTTGCTTGTTGATCACTACTTCAAAATGGACTGGTATTTGCAATTCACATGTATGAAGTTTGCAAAGAAGAGATAAATATTAACAAAGTTCATATGAACACTGTCAGTGTCAGACAACTTGTTGGAACATTTCTCTCCATGTGGTAAAGTAGAACACTATTGCGTTTGTAACAAACCCACCTTTATTTAGTCATTTGTTTGGAAATAAAATTGTCTGACCTTTGAGTGTCCCAGGGATGGGGGTCATTGGGCAGGCTTGTTTCTGTAAGGCTTTCTGTGGTGCAAAACTCGGGCTGATACAAGTTTTGTACTTCTTCCTGCTGTGGAAGGTGCTGCTTAAGTGTGCAAAGCATGTAGTTTTTTGCCAAGGAAGTATTAACTCTCGTCCTGCATCTGTCTGCTCATGTCTGTTAGTCTGGCATATGTTCCTAGAGTTTGTGTTACAAACTGGACTGTGTAGCTTTTCTCTGTGCCAGCAGTGGTACAGCACCAAGCACACCTTAAGGAAATACCAAGTAATGTTGTTAAATACTGCCCACAGTAGGGCAATAAATAGATACCCAAGTTGGCTTCTTAGTTAATTCTCTTCATCTTGATGAATGTATTGTAACTTCTCCTGTTGTTGCCAGAGTCCCCACCACAAAATGAGAGAAATACTCCCAGCCCCATTGATCCTGACTGCGTAGAAGTTGAGGTGAATTTTAACCCTGACCCTGCTGATTTAGTGCTGTCCAGTGTGCCTGGTGGTGAGCTCTTCAATCCTCGCAAACACAAGTTTACTGAAGAGGACCTGAAACCACAACCCATGATTAAAAAAGCCAAGAAGGTTTTTGTCCCAGATGAGCAAAAGGTAACAGATTTATTGCTGTAAACTTCTCTAGGCCTTGATCAAAGTTCCTGATTCTTTGTCCGAACATTCTGACGTATAAAGCGAATGCACTTATGTGATTGGGCAGAAGTACCATGAAGAATAGAATTGGCAAGTCAGCTGCTGTTCTTGCTGGTTTGGTCTCATGAGATAATTACTGGGCAGGAGCAACTTATGATATACATGGAAATTAGAAGAACTATTGAATCACATCCTCATTAACTGCACTTTCAAAGGCCCTTGTATGTATTTGCCAGTAATGTATCAGCATTAGGTCTGATCTGGCTTTAAGCAGCCCAGGCAACAGAACAGGTCGTTTTCTGTGAAAATTCATTCCTGAATTGAAAATAAGTAAAGGGAGCATTTCAGTTGGACTGCTTCTTAGTAGCTAAGTCTCTTAATCTCCCTCGTTCTAGCAGTACACTTGGTTTATGCTCCAATGAGACTTGTGTAAGGATGAAATCTTACACTACTGTTGCCTGCGTGTTGGTGTCAGATCCCTGCAAACCAGCGAAGGAGATTCTTCAATACAGCAGTCAGTGTGAACGTCATTATACAATGAAGAGGCATTTTCTTGATAGAGTTGTCAGCTTGGCTCTTTTTGTCTTTTTCTTTTTCCCTCTCCTTTTTTTGCTACAGGATGAGAAATACTGGACAAGGCGAAAGAAGAACAATGTGGCAGCAAAGCGCTCCCGCGACGCTCGGCGATTAAAGGAGAATCAGATCACGATTCGGGCAGCCTTTCTTGAGAAGGAGAACACAGCCCTGAGGACGGAGGTTGCAGAGCTGCGCAAGGAAGTGGGACGATGCAAGAACATTGTTTCTAAATACGAGACCAGATACGGACCCTTGTAAGCACACCCCTTTTCCTTGTCAGGGCTCCTTGGTTTAGCCTCTTAGGCTTCTCTGCTTTCTGTAGAGACTTCCAGAAATAAAGTTTGTGAGGCTTTGCTATTTTGCATCTACACAAAAGAAAAAACACACCATCAAACCCTGTTTCTGTTGGCACAGCTTGTTCAGGCCCTTTCCTGATCATTGTGTTGCCCAAAATCTTAGTGTCCATATTTACAACTTTGTTTTTAACACTGATAGAGCATTTTCTGATGTCATACAATAGAACAGATTCACCTGTCTGAAGGAATAGATGTGGATCCCTCCTGACTGGACAGGGCTTTTGCTATCTGTTCTAATCTCCATTTTATGTGGAGGAAGAGCTTAGGAGACTCTTCTTGCCTTTTTTTTTTTACTGCTCTTTTCTCCCTGCCCACCCTTCCCAGTCAAATCGTAAAACATAATTTTAAAATGTAAGTAGATGTTGCTGGGCAGCATCATAAAATTGTTTCCCCTCCCATTCAGAGGCACTAGAAAGTACTTGTTGTATAGAACTCTGTTCCTATTGAAGAGGAATAGGGGAATGTTTAAGACAGGAAGACAGGAAAATATTCAATCTCTTGTAAAAATGGAGGTATCTTGAGGTTAATGCACAAGTGTTACTTGCACCAGAATCGGTGCAGTGTTGATTAAAATACTGCTCAAATGTCTTGGTAGGTTCTAATCCTGGATAGCTTCCAGAAGTCAAGGAGAGAGAACAGTAGGGAATCTCTCACTTTAGATATGGACAAAAAAATTTTCTGTGGGGTTCAGAATTTCTACCACCACCCCTCCTATTTTTTCTTTAGAGGGACTTCCCTCTTTAACTGCTGATAAAGCAGCATATTACACTTAACTGAGAAGTAAGGAAGATTTAGAAAAAGAGGTCTGGCATATTAGGCTGAACCTTGAGTCCCATCTGTTAAGGAATTGTCGGTACATTATGCTTTGGAAGAAATTGATTTGGGTTTTTTAAGAAGCAAACAAGCCACTTTCACTTTACTGTACCTTTCTTGTAGAAGAGCTTGAGGAAAGAGTTTTGGTCCTTTGCCTCGTGAACAGTCTATGGAACAAACTACACCCACTCTAAACATGAACATTTTACCTCTGTCTCCTGTGTAGCAGCATATCTGGCCTCTCCATGCCTGCTGGTTCTCTTTCCAGCATGCTTCCTGTTATAAAATTAGCACACAAGACTTGCCCTCTTGGAAGTAATCCATTCTCATCACCAAGCACTTCTTCAACACTGTGTGGTGTTAAAAGAAAAAATATGTTGTGTGATGTTGGGACCTTCTTTGTGACCTACAACTGCAAGAACCAGAAGCTTTAACAGAAGTATATGTCTAGAAGTCCTCTTAACAAGAGAAGCTATCTAAAGATAGTGGCTTTGTCAGAACTCTCAAGCTGTACTTCCTGGGCAAATATTTATATTAGGGACTGAATGTGGGATAGATGATGTTTAGGCTAGTTTCCAGTTCCCCATTGAAATCTGAAAAATATATTAAAAAAGCATTGGAGTTTCTTTTCTATACTAAAGACTTGCCTAGCTTGTCTTTTAAACATGATGTGGAAATTGGTATGAGTTTAGACCAATTGTGTGTTGACGTTTTAAGGAAGTGGAGAAGCAGGCTAATATAGAATGCTTAAATGTATGCTTTGACCTATCTCCCCCTCTGTTATGCTCTTATTTTGATTAGAGTGGCTCTCGATGCAATGTTGGTCTAATTTCTTTCAAGCATACTAAAAATTGTCACCCTTTCAGCAGGGGTTTTTCTTTCACAGGGTGGTGTGTGGTGGTGATGGTGGGAAGTATGTTATAAATAAATTGTCACACTTAATGCTTTGCTTTGTTTAAAGTGACTTATCTGATTCCGAGTGATGCAACTTTAAAGACTTTTAAAAACAAAGAAACTAAAAAGCACACATGAGTCGCCAGTCTTCAGAGTGAGCAGTGAAATCTATGAGGTGTCCCAACTCAAACAACTGACGATGACCCTGCCTGCCTGCTTGCCTGCAAGTACCCCATCTGAACTACCCAGGGCTGGGCATGATGAAAAGTGCAAAGTCTCCTTAATTCTGTAAATGGCTTTCTTATCTGTCTTTCTCACTGTAACTATGAGCTACAATAAGCTTACTTACTGGGGTTTTGTCAAGACACTCAAAGTTCATGTCTCAAGGTTTGTTGACAGCCTGTGTGAATAGAGACTTTTTGGCACTTGAAGTGGAATAAAATAGGGAGCTTTAAATGAGAGTGTCTGTACATACTAAGAACTGTTATACTTTAAGACTCTTTTCCCTGCAGTAGAATGAATTTTATTTAATACTGTAGCTCACTTCTAGTACAGTGTAGCATCTTGTGGAGTACTGTGAGTGCAGAATTAAAGCAGCAGTTTGTGATGTGTGAGACTTCCAGTGCAGAAAAGTACAGCAGATGTATTGAAACAATCCAGAAAGCATCACAGTGTGCCATACAAAGAGTAGTAATAAACCTCTATTGCCCATGTAATAGTAAAACACTTCAGTTGCTTTTCTGCTCCACTGCTGTTAACCTGCTTTTCCCTTTGTTTCCTTCATGAGGCTCACTTTCTTCTATGGTATCTTGCTGAAACCAGATCTATTCTCCTGTTAACAATTCAGCAATCACAGAAAAGGTGCTAGTCTGAGCTGCTGATGCCTGTGTCTTTTGGCAGTCTGCAACTACCGAATGAGTATTAGCTCCAGCAAAACAATGGCTGTTTGGTGCCATATTACAATTTTCTGTCTCTTGACTACATGAGAACTGCAGTGGTGGAAGAGTACTTTGTTCATCTGTTTTACGAAACTGAAACAGCCAATGATTTTTCACAGTTACAGCGGGCATCTTAAGTATCAAGACCCTAGTGCTGGTGTGGGAGAGTAGATGAAAGCTTGGACAGATTGTGGGGATGTTCACTGTGTGCAGAAAATGGAGGAAGTAGGTGGAAGTTCCTTTATAAGAGTATCATCAGCATAACAAGAATCTACTCTTATGTTAAGGAACCCTAGGAGCTAAATTTGTGTGGGAAGAAAAAGAGTACTTAATTTCTGGGCAAGTAGTACAGGGCCAAGCTTGTAGCCAAAATGGAGCTTGTAAGACAGGAGCGTATTCATGTCTGGAGATTTATAAACAGCATACACCTCAAGAAAAACAATCTTGAAAGCTTTCAGAAGCACAAGTGCTGAAATTGAGGCACAACTTGTTACCAGCAAAGCTCAACACTATCATGTTGAACAAGTATTTTGACTTTGCATTTACCCAAGAGATTCCACCTCTAATTTCAGAGCAGTAAGGAAAGACAAAAAAGCGCAAAGCAGCAGGTGATGTTGTAAACTTCACTTAAAATATAAGGAAAAAAATCTCAAACCCCAGAATTCGTAACCAGTTTTCTGAAGATACAACCTTTGTAAAAAGCGTATACATTAAATGTACTTATTGAGCTATTATTTTTAATGAACTATGTTCTGAAGTCAAGAAAGCGCTTTCAACTTTTTTGCTGGTTACAAAAGTATACTTGCGAGTGTATTAATATAGTTTGGGATTCTAAAGCTCTGAGATAATCTTGGGGTATTCTCTTCAAGTAGATGAATAGTTTAGCTCCATGTTGCTGAAATGTCAGCATATATCTCTATCAAGTATTGCTGATTTGGACTGATATTTTTGATATGTACTGTTTTGTTGTTGTTGTTTTTATTTTGGTGATAAACGTTAAAACGTAGACTTAAAAAAAAAGATAAAAAAAGACCAAAAAAAAAAAAAAAAAAAAAGAAAAAAAAAAGACCCTGACAGCATGTAAATGTAGCAACTGTTTTGCATTTTATCATTTCTAAATTTTCAGTTAACTTTGAATGTCTTCCTGTTTAAATCACAAAGCTAAAGGGTATTGTAATTGGGGAAGGAGTTGCTGGGCCTTTATTTGGGTCTTGCTGTCTTACTCCTTTAGGAATATCTTATAAATACTTACATATTGTATACAGGATTTGGGTTTGCAGTATATCATGCTATTTTAACAGCAAAATAGTCAGTGAGATTAGTATGTGCAATTCTGTTAGCTTTTTCTGTTGTATTAAAAGCTTCCACAGTGGAAACGAACAGTGAATGTTCATCAGACCTTTCTTTCAGAGAAGACTGTTAGCAATCTCTTGTGCTTCCCTGTAGCGCAGATTTGCACATTCTGTGATTTGTGTGTCTGGGTTGCAAAACTGGAAACTAGCACTTTAGGGTGAGTGTGGCTTAACTTTTGTAGTTGGAGATTTATTTTTTTGTGAAGAAGCACCATCTTTAAAGATAGATGAGAAGGTAGCAACTATTTAAAGGAGTATAGGTATTGCCAGACAAAAAATAATGTGCAATGCTGAATTCCTTTCTCAGTTTTTGCAGTCTCAGGAAGTTAAGCTTACTGCTTCAGAGCTCTCTGCTCCTTTCAGAAAGATTAACTATATAATCTCGTTTCTTTGACTAGGATGACAATCCTATCCGTAAGGCGTAACTTGTGTACATTTTCATAGTGGTCATACGACAACTGATGTTCTTTTAGCTCAATTTGAACATTAAAAGACACTGAATTGACACTGCTAGAGTCTGAAGTTCTCTAGTCTTGGAACATGCTCTTTAGAGGCCATAAACGTGCCTGATGCCAGTGTACCCCCATTCCAGCCATAAAGGGACCATCTCCAAGGGGAAAGAATATAGGGAGTCCACCTCTCAGCATCACTGCGGGGATTGCCAGTAAAGGGAGCAGGTTTTGACAGAGCTGTACATTCATTAGGAAGTGGATTGACACCAAATGGCCATTTCACAGTACTAACTTCGAAAATATAAACTGTTGATGAGATCTGTGTTCAATGAGCATTGTCTTACTCTGCAAAAGAAACAGACTTTGAATAAATGATGTGCAGCATTTAATACAGTATTGCTTTCGTGCACGGTCTTCTAGTCTACACATAGTTGTATTTCCTTATAATAATGTGGGCTTGCATTTAAAACTTCCCTAGAAGCTTAATCTTTCACCAGTTGCCAAGATCTGCTCCCACTGACACCAGTAACAAAGACCTCATTAACTCCTGCAGGAAAGTCTGTACTCTCACATGGTTATTGTAAAGTTTTAGTAAGCACTGGAGTCATGGGTGCCTTTGCTTTACTCTGAAGTGTTCTGTGCTGGGATCAGGTGGATATATCTCAGACTGCAGGAGTAATGTTAGTAAACTGCTCCTATCCCTTTCTCATTAACACAGTTAGTGATGGGTTTGATATTCAGATAATCTCAATTCTTTTTTTCCACCCTGCATGGACAGGGTGAAAAAGTAGTGCACTATAAGCTTGCACTGGGAGAAGAATTATTTTGGGGTTTTTAAGTTAAATGTGGCTTTCTGCAGTTCATCTGGTAACATTATGTCTGGTCTGACAATTCTCTATTTCCCTGCTGTGCTGTTGGAAAGCCCAAGGTGCCCTAGCTGTAAAAATCGCTTTCAGCATTACCTGCAGGACTGCTACTAATTGTACAAAATTAATTTCAAGAATGAGGGGAGCGGTGGAAGGCCAGCAGCTTTGGGAATATTGTAATGAAACCACTCGTGTGGAAAAATATTTTTGTGTAGACAGCAGAAATAATGGACTTGCACAGAAGAGAATATTGCTGCTTCAGCCTTGTAAGCCTCCTCAGCATAAGAGGGTTCCTTGTGATCAGATGCCCTCACTAAGAGTGAAGGTATGTTGGACCTTTCTAAAATCCACACAGGCTTTTGTTCATCCTTACGGTTTTAGCTGCTGAGCACAAGATGAAGAAATGCGTAAATCTCATAATTTTGGCAGCCTACATCTAAATCCATAAACAGCAAAATCATTTCTTAATGCTAGAGTCTTTTGCATTTGCAGTACTGCAGGACACTGAGCGGCTTTCTAGATGTTCAGATAATTACTCTGATCTGTATATCTGCCACTGTAACATGGTGAGGATAGATAAACTCACAGTGAAAGACTAGGGAAAAAGCAGAAAGAATAGGCTTAACATTTGTGGAGATGCTAACAAAATGCTAATTGAGAAATTACAATAACTCATGATAATGCAGATTTGTCATACAAAATGTAATTTGTCAGTTGGATAGTATGCTATCCCCTTGTTAGTCACTTTTAGAATGCAGACTTCTTACAGGTCAAGCAGCTATGGGGAAAAAGGAATCCTCTGAGGAAGATACGTGTATAGCCAGACATAGATACTGGGCAAGGAGAATAAGGAATGAAAGCAGGAAGAGAAGAATAATGCAAGAGTCCGATCTGAGCAAGATCTCTAAAACTAAAGGCTCACTGTTTATTTTAGGCCAATTTGGATCCCCTCAGGTTAGCATCATACAGAAGATAGGTATTTGTTCAGGTTTTGGGAATCTCCTTTTCTTGATTTCACTTCCACAGTCCAGAAGAAGGTGAAAGGAATATACAGATAGGGAGGAGAGTTGCTGCAGAAGGGCATGAAAAAATAGCAGTTGCTTTAAGTAACTGTGCTGCTGCACTGGGGGTTGACCTGCTGATGTGAACTGATAGTGCTGTGTTGTGAGGAAATTACTATCTGAGGCCCCAGTATTTCAAGGCCTTAATTCTGCTATCATTTCTGTGTGGGATGAGCCCGGTATCCATAGAGAACCATGTGGACTTCACAGGATCTGTTTTTGAATGTGAAGCTCTGCCCAGGCGGTCCACTGCAGAATTGTGTCCTTAACACGTGATCAGTTGTAGTTATAAGGCTGTTGATAATAAATGTAATTTGGGTGCCTGTTACATAGCCAAAACCCTTGTTACTTCATGTTCCCAACTAAGGCATGAGCAGAAGCCCTTTGCTGTGCAACTTGTGTATTAAAAAAAAGTACTTCACATATGTCTAGTAAATTAAGGCATGTGATTTTGGTCTGTGGGTCTCAAACTTTTCTCGTGTACCTGCCTGAATGTTTTCTTAGATCTGCAGCTATGTCTAGGTGAGAAGGTCTGGTGGGATTTGCTTTCCTGAGGGGGCACAATAGCAGCTCTCATCTGTCACGCTGTGGCTGACTGCTTGCTACTGGCCAGGATCATGGATGGATGCATCCTCTGCACTTTCATGTGAAGTTGTCTGAAATATGGTGATTAACATGATTATTGGAATACTGTATTTTGTATAACCTAGAACATGTAAATACACTTTTAAAACTAATCTGTTCTATGAAGTAATAAATAAGTGCTTCCATTGTAATATCTGAATATTGTTAATGCTTCATGTAGCTTGATTTGGGATTTTTTTTTTCCTAGAGAACTACAAAAATCAAAACAAAGATTGATGTTGTGGAATTCTAGTCTAGTTGTGATGCTTTCTATCAACAAAAAATGTTTTGAAAATAATAATGACCTACTTAAGCAGAGAAACTGAGAATTTGAGAGAATTGATTCTCTTCCAGTCTTTTTTTAACAGTAGTTACTGATTACATTCATAATTGTACTCTTCTCGTCCCATTAGCTGGACAGTGGATTTGTTTGTGAGTAGTATTTGGAAAGTGGTGATATTAAATCATTTGTGAAGATTAGTGGTTGAGGAAAACTGAAGTTGTTTGGTTTTGTTTTATTTTGTTAAACTATTCTCTCTTTTGGCTCAAACAGATCTGTCTTCACCCTTCAGCCAGACTGCAGCAAGTTGCAATGAAACAGTGAGTGACTGTTACTGAAGCTCATTTGTAACCTAGATAGTCTACATCTTCATTAGTTCTGTTATGCACATAGATGAGGCAGGTATCCTGCTGTGGTGTGGAGAGACAGAAAGTGATTAATGACTTGAGGTTTTGCTGAGTACATGTTCACTGGATGCTGCACAGCTGGAACTTTCATCAGCTTTCATGGCCTTTTCTATCTCGTGTTAAAAGGGAAAAAAAAAAACCAAAACAGTGGAGTGAGAATCATGAGCAGTCTGCTAGGAAATACAGACACTTGGGTTTTGAGACGGAGGTAAGATTGATCCATCAGCCTTCATCTAAAGAGATTAGGCTGTGATGATGCTTTATCCAGCCGTAATGTAACATGTTTGTCTTTAATGCTGTACTGGAGCAGTCTCCTCTATAGCAGCAGCTGTGTCTGCAGTGTTCCATAAATGACAAAAGCCACAACATCCTTTGCAGGTGGCAGAGATGGTGGCATCTCTGGTTTGGTTTTTATTTTCTCCTTTATGTTTTTTTTTTCCTCCCCTCTCAGTGTTTCTTGGCTGTAAAACGGCTATAAAACAGCTAAGCATATGTGCAAGTTATTCAGAAAACTGATCCTGTAAAGCTTTTTAACTAAATAGTTTGAGGGAACTCCTATCTGCTATATTTGGCCTGAAATTCTGATGTCTCTTGGATAGAAGTATTTTCTTGGCTTCAGATGTGACACTGATCTGTCCCATTCATTCAATGGGATGGGTGATAAATCTGCACAGTTTTTATATTTAAAGATATATATCTGATCTTAGTTTTACTGCATGTTAAGTTTAATCTCTTGGATGTCTGTTCCTTGAGGTTGTCTGTATAATTCCTGTAAATGTAGCTGCTTTTTGAAGCAGTCCATCAAGTGCATTTGAGATTATCTTGACTGAGAGATTCTATAGATGTGAAAGAGATAATAAAGATTATAAAGCAGCTGAGTAAAACTGTATTGCCATAAATGGTTTTAATTTATATATGAATCTTTTATCCCAAACTGCTTATTTTGTACATAAACCTACACACTCCTGGCAGCTGATGGGTGAAAATAAAGGTGCTTAAACAGCAATCAAATGAGAAAAGGGCATTTCACTGTTGCAGAGTTGGTATTATTTTATATTTCCATTTATTACACTTTTTTAAATGTATAAACCACAGATTTGAATTCTCAAAGTCTTCAGCTTGGATTTTGTGAGTAGTTTAAATCCTCTCACCTCTCTGCTCGTAACTGGTTTTTAAGAAAAAGAAAAGCTTTGTTTAAAATGTAAAATTTTGACTGTATTAAATTCTGTTAGTACCCTTCCTTTTTAAGAAATAAAATGTATATTCCACTATGCTGAGATCCAGTAATTTTGTTCTCTAGATGGCAGACTCTTTGCTGTACACCTCAACTGCCAGCATTGCACCTGCGATCTGCACAAAGCTGGAAGATGCTAAAGCAGCTGATCACTTTTCAGGATTAGGTTCTTGCTGTGCATTTCCCATGTGTGAACTCTTAGGTGTGCTGGCAACAGGTACATGATTCCCTACTTCTAAGTTCTTGATTAATTGATTTCAAAAGCTTTGCAAGGTTTTGCATTTGTCCTGCAGTGACTCCAGGTTGAGCTCTTTCAGGTAGGTAGGAGGAAAAATCCTGAGAACTAGTAGTCAGCCACAGACAGTTGGACCTCACATTGTCTGTTACTTTGCGGCTGACAACAAAATAATCAGAATTTAAGTTCTTTCATGAGAAGAATAAAGTTTAAATAAGTTTTGACCGTGCGGGCAGCTTTCTCCATACCTTTCCATTTTCTTACTAAACCTTGGTTAGGTGGTTGGTTGTGTTGTTTTCAGGAGCTGACAGGTGAAGATCAACCTGGTAAGAAATGTATGTCTTCTATATATTCATTGCATCTTAGTGGAAAGGACAGCTTCCAGAGAAGGCTGTGTTCACTTCTTTTGCTCCTCACAGTCTGTGATACTTCTGAGCCACATGCTCTCAAGGGAGATGAGGTCACTGGTGTTTCAGTTTCTCTGAAGTGTTTTAGCATATCTAGAAATGGTAGTAAGACAGATTTTGTTGTGGTTATTTGCTTTTGTAAAAGGTATCTTGTGTAATTAGTGATGCAGGTGCAAGGAAATAAAACTCTGAACAGGAAGAAGGGGGGAAGATGGAATTTCTCATCTGACTCTGCAGGTTGGGCTTTCCTGCAGGGACAGTGGCCATTTTATGACACTCGAGGAAGAAGTATCTAGGGCAGGTGGTAAAAGATCTATGAAGACCAGGTTGGTATCTCACCTGGTTATTCAGCAGTATAATTCTGAAACATGTATGAAGATGAGTACGTGCAACCTACCATAGTGGACAAAGAAAGAAATAATATGGTTTTGCAGAAGGAAGAAATTAAGTGTCAATTAGTTGGGTGTTTTTTCTCTGGCTACCTTCCAAAGCCATGGTATGATGAATGTCCCAGGCAATCTGTATGAAAGCTAAAAGCTCACCTCTTTAGAGGGAGAGGCCTGACTTGTACCATGTACTGAAGATCAAGAGTTTGACACAGCTGAAACAAGGAACTGCAGTAGCAACCGAGGGGATACAAGGATGTGTTGGATGTATCCTTCTCATGTCATGTTGCCTTAAAGTAGAATGACTGGACGGTATTTGGTATCTTTTCCCTGTTGTGGTGGCATCTGGTAGCTGCACCAATGTTCATTATACAGTGCCTTCTTTTCAGGGAGCTTGTGTATTCTCTTGGGTGGGTGTTGAGCGAGTTTATAAATGTGCTAACTCTGCACATTGTATTGTTAGTTCCCTTCAGGAAAATCTGCAGCCGTTGGTGATCTGGGAGATGGCAATGGAAAAAATGGCAATCTCTTACTCAACCTCCTTCCTGTTGTGTGTTGGGGGGATCTGCTGACCTCAGAACCTTAAATGCATTTCTAATCATTTTTTGCTCCTCTTGGCTACACGGGATCCACAAAAGAGCGGGGAAGGGATCTGTCTGCTCTTTGATTTGTAGCACTGTAGCAGCAACTGGAATGCCTTGGTTGAGAAATGAGCAAGAAGTGCTTCCACCAAGCTCCTCTGGGTTTTTGCTTGCTGTTGATTGTGGTTGTTGGTTAGACATGGCCACTGAGAAAACACTTCCAAGTGTCTTATGTGTCTTTCAGGTGATACAATTCCCTTACAGTTGGGAAGATGGTTGGGCTTTGAAAGGCTAAATCTGCAGGGTGACCAGGCTGCAAAAGTGGTTTCAGCTTCCACTTGCCCCTGAATTCCCCTTCAGGCATCACATGGCATCATATCCTTGTGTGACTGTTCCAAGCAAGAAGGAACGGAGATGAGTGGAGAGCAGGCTAACACCTTCTCTGCTGATGTGCAAGGCTGGGACCTGCAACAGGTCTGGCTTGTGGATGTGGGTGAAATATGGCCACAGACCCTGTGTACAAAGCAGACACCCCCATCCAGCATGACACTAGAGCCCCCCTCCTGCCTGGGGAGTAGGGGACACAGGGGCTAGAGATGCCGTTGTGTAGAGCTCTCACAGAGCAAGAGGCTGTCTTCTGCCCTGCCTCAGTTGCTCAGCCTGTGATGCTGGGAGGGATGTGCTGTGCACATCGGACGTGAGCAAGCTGCTGAGGAGTGAGGGCAATGGAAGGAAAGTGTGAGCAAAGTGACCAGAAGGGAACTGAGCCAGAAGTGGCAGGTATGATAGACTTGCAGGTGGGTATGTGGGGTGTCCCTGGGGAATAATTGCAAAAGGCCAATGTGGGACCAGCCTTCCTCCCATCTGGAAAGGGGAGGAGGCAGACAAGGCAGGCTCATGAGGTATCTAGGTGGAGTACAGCAGAAAGGTGGTGGCAGTATTCCAGCAGTGGCAAGAGGTGAGCTCATGTACCTTACCCCTTCTTGTCCTTAGTCAAAACTAGCTCTTGAATGCTTTAATCCTGAAATGTGCTTCCAGCTTGTGAGAGCAGGCTCTGCACCTCGCCCCTGCTTCAACCCTGGTGCAGCAAGCCTTGGAGCCTGATCCCTGTGCGTGTTCCATGGTGGCAGTGCAGTGTCAGCAGGTACTGCCCTGCTCCAGACTTCATGCTGTGAACACACCCTGGGCTGCAGTGCTCCTTGACCCACTCTTGCTTGTGAAGGTTGCCTGCTGCAGCCAGCTTCAGTCTATGTCATCAGTCAGCAGTGCCATCATTTTATCCTGCTGGCTGCTTTTTTGCTGCTAAGGCTCCTTACGCTATCTATAAACATAAAATAGGTAATTTGAGGAGAAGTAGCCTCCTCAGATTGTCCTAGATTCACACACTGCCTCAATCCAGCAGCAGTGGTTTCTCCTGCTGGGGGACACTGCTGCAGCCCATGAAAACGTACCATTTTCTAAGTCCTTCTCATCCTAAAGATGCTGTCACATCTGCTCACTGCCTGGTGCAGCACAAGCCTCATCAGAATCCATGAGGTGGGGACATTTGCAAAAGCACACTCCTTTGGGTGAAGAAATTTTTCATAATATCCAATCTAAATTTCCCCTTGAGGCCATTTCCTCTTAACCTATTGCTTGTTACTTGGAAAATGAGACCAGACACCTCCTTTCTCCATCCTCCTTTCAGGTAGCTGTAGAGAGCGATAAGGTCCCCCCTGAGCCTTCTCTTCTCCAGACTGAACCCCCCAGGTCCCTCAGCCATTCCCCATCACACTTGTGCTCCAGAACCTTCACCAGCTCCATTGCCCTTCTCCGGACCTGCTCCAGAACCTCAGTATCCCTCTTGTCGTGAGGGGCCCAGAACTGAACACAGGATTCACGGTGCAGCCCCACCAGTGCCCAGCACAGGGGGATGATCACTGCCCTGTCACACTAGTGCTGATAGAGGCCAGGATGCTGTTGGCCTTCTTGGCTGCCTGGCCACAATCTGGATCATATTCAGCTCCGTCCGGCAGCACCCCCAGGTCTTTTTCCACGAGCAGCTTTCCAGCCCGGCGCCTTGCACGCAGTTGTGACCAGCCCCGGCCCGGCGCCCCCCCCCCTCGGCTTGCACTGCCCCAAATGGCGGCCGGGCACCTCCGTTTCAACGGCCGCCGCGAGGTGGCGCTACGGCAGCGCGTACGGCAGCACCGCCAGGCGCTCAGCCGAGCCGTGTGCACCGGGCCGCCCGCAGGCGCAGAGCCCTGGGGGTCCCGGGCGGCCCCGCGGAGGGTCCCACGGAGCGGCAGGGACCCGCACACACCGAAGGGCTTGGGTGCGACACAGGCACCGGCTGGGAGTAACTTCGAACTGATGTGGAGGAGGCAGCCTTACCCTCCTGTTAGGGACCTGCTGTCCTGTGGCTGCTCTCCACAGCCTCCTGAGCTGAGCCCACCGGAGCCCCAGTCCAGGCTCCCGCTGCAGGACGGCGCTGCCCAGCTGCCCCTGGCACGGAGGAGGGCTTGGAGCAGGCAAAAATAGCTGGTCACGCGGCTAGGAGCTTGTCATGGTGATGTGGTAACACAGGCGCTGTGCATATGGAAACATGGTCCTGGGTCTTTTGGTTCCTGTCCTTCTGACCTGGGCACAGGGCAGCATACGGGACGTGTAAGGACCATCCAGAGAACGTCCTGACAACCTCAGCCTGAAGAGACCCTTTCACTGCCCGTGGTGAAGCTCCACAGAAGCCTAAAGATAGGAACACAGCAGAGGGAGCAAGTGGAAGAGAGCAGAAGTGCCTCTAGCTCCTGCACCAAGGAGAATGGAGCTGAGGAGCCCCAGAAGGGCACTGCTTTCCACAGCGGGCAGCAGCTCATGCTCCCCAGGCTGCCCCAGCACACCAAGCCCAAGGGAAATGCCTTCCTGGCCCTGGAGCCGGCTTTGTCTTGAGCCTGTGAGCAAGGCAAACCAGCACACCCTGAGCGTGACTAAGAGTAGCAGGGCTTGCCCTGTACCTCCTCGCTGCGTCAGCCCAACCCTGTGGCTAGCCCTGGCCACAGGGATTACAGGGATGAAGGAAATGGAAGAGTTTCCTGAAAGTCCAGGAGGAAAAGAGGTGACCTCTTCCTTGCCTCTTCAAAGACCCTGAAGCAGATTCATAACGTGTAACCTAAACAGGATGCAACACGCTGAGGTTTCAGCTCTGTACCAGTCCTCCTGGGGACCAGCTTGGCGACAGGATTGTAAGCTTTATTTCAGGCATGTGTATGGCTCCTTATGGGCACCCTCCTCTCCTGCCATGCGGTGACTACCAGCCGGCTGGATCTCTTACCAAATTAGGCTGCTTCTGCCCACCTTCCAGCCCAACAGGCTGTCGCACAAGTTGATACCATGGCTGGCTAGGAACTGCTTTCTGATTTCAAGTCTAAATATATTTCTGATCCAGATGAGCTTCTAGGAGAACAGACTAGACTTTTGCCCCAGCACGTGTTTATGGTGTATGGATCCTGTCCCTCCTCGGCCTCTCCTGGGTCAGATCAAACAAGTTGCACACTCACAATGGCCACTCAAGAGCCTGCTCTGTACCTGCTGCAGGTCAGCTCCGTCCTTCCTGAGGAGGGATGTCTAGAGCAGCACTTACAGTGCTGGGTGAAGCGGAACCTCGTACTTGCTGGTCTCTCCAGACAATTCTTTGATGGGCATGTCCTTGAACTGAGTGTCTTTATTCAGACCTAAAGTGGCAGCACATGGGCAGCATCCACCCACTGCCTGTCTTCTTCCATTGCTCCAGCCTGAGGGGTGCCTGTCTTACAGCATTCTGGAGCAAAACACTGCCAGTTTTGACAACTCTTCTTTTCCTGTGACCAACACCACCTTCTCACTCTCCTTGCCTGTCCCCTGCCAGTTCCTGTGCAGCAGTGTTCAATGGGAAATGAGACGTTATGCAGTCCCCTGCTCCGGACCATGTGTCTCTTGCGCTTGCTCTGAGGGACAGGATGATGCTGGGGTATTGCATTTCCACAGAAGGTAGGGTTTTTTTCCCTTCCACTCTGCTCTGAGGTATTGTGATAACCCTGTGGCTCAAGGAGGAAGGAATGACCTTTCTAAAGTTACAGGGAGAGTCTGCGGGGCGGAAAGTGCAAGCAGGGGCATGAGAGGTGAAGGAGAGGCTGTCAGGGGACTGTTAATGGGTAAGGAGGGCTGGAAGAGGACATGTCCTCCAGGTATCCCAGCCCCATTCCAAGGTGCTGCATGTACTTCTGTGGCAGTACAAAGCATTGCTCAGCACCAGTTTAGCACATCCCAGCAGTACCAGTTGCCCCACAGGCTGGACATCTGCACAGTGGGGAAGAAGGAAGGAGGGGTGAGGTTTAAAAATAGTCCCCTTCTCATTTCTGTATCTGTCACTCGTGGTGCGTAAGCGAGCCCGAGGCCTCCCTGCTCCCATCCACACTGCGCCTTACATAATGGGAGATAGGCAGGCATCGCTTCGGGATGGGAACAGCCAGGGACGTGACATTCACGCTGCCCTGCCAAAGCTCATGGGCAGCTCCCGGGTGCCCAGGCCCTGGAAACAGCCTGCTGGCTGGGGAGGAGGCAAGGGCAGCAGGGGCAGCCCGAGGGCACAGGCTGGCCCTGTGGCAGAAAAGCAGGCAGGATCTGCTGCATGCTGCAGTGCAAAGGGCTGTGGGAAGGGGCCATAGGCTATGGGGAGGGCTGCGAAATGCCACAGTAGGTCATATGGGGTTTGTCAGAGGGGAAGACGTGGCACAGGGAGAGGAGGAGGAGGGGTGCAGAGATGGTACTGGAAGGTGGAGAACAGGGGCTGCAGAGCAGCTCCCAGGGGTTGGAAACTGGGAAGGGGAGAGCATGGGAGGATGGGTCTGCAGAGGAAGGGGAGTGAGAAGCAGTGCAGGGAAGGACAGTACTGAGGGGAGCTGGTGTGAGGAGGGGGCTGAGTGGATGGGAAGGGTTTTGGAAGGGTGGCAGGGTGAGAAGCGCACTGCTGGGTTTGGCGGGGCTGGGGAAATGGAGGATGATTCACGTGTCTGAGGGAAAGGTGAAGGTCCATTGGAGCCATCACACTGCCTATCCTTGCCTGCCTCCTGAGTGCAACAGGCCAAACACTGCAAAGGGCAAAAGAGCACTCCACATCCTCCCATGTCGGCCACACTGGGCTCGGGCACTACTCCCACATGCCTCTTCCCTACTGCCCCAAGCTCCAGCTCCAAAAACTGCTGACTCAGGAAAATTCCAGAGATGAGGGGCTGTGTGTGTGGTGGCGGGTCAGAAGGACAGAGCTGGGCAATAGTGGGGACACCAGCCTCAGCCTATCTCATCTAGGAACACTTCCACCCCTCCCACCTTCTGGCCAGGAACTGAGCCATATGCCTGCTCGCTGTAGGATCCTCTCTTCTTCCAAAGATCACTGGCTTTCACGCTTTATATGCCAGCAGCCAGACTGCCTTGGGATAGGCATGAGTCACTGTGGTTATTTAAAGTGTGCCTTCTGAGCGCTACCCACGTGCCTGTGCTGCGCAGGCTGACAAGGGAAGCACAGTCGGACCCCAGAGCTCACACACAGAGAGCAGGACACCAAAAGGCTGGTACCTGGTCAGCTTCTCCCAGAGCAAAGGGAAACCTTGGCATTTGTCAGCACACACGCACCCCCCCAAAGAGGGGAGGGCAATGCAGCTCATCTCACGCTCAAACAGTGTTGAGCTATTTCCATGACCACAAACCAGCTGTGCTTCACAGGAGGTGACTGTGTTGTTCCCCTGGGGCTCAGCAGGCCTGGGGCTGGTTTGGCAGCCATGCAGCCACCTGCTGCACAGGAGGCATGACCCGGAGCTGCTGGGATGGTGGTTGGGTTCTCCTGGTGCTAGAACAGGGACCAGAGTCCAACCTTCAGGCAGCTATGGACTTCTAAATGTTGGGGCAATGGATGTCTTAGCTAGTAAATATTTATGGCGTATTCTAACTACTCCCTGCTGTTTTCCATTAGGACTGACATCACAGAGTAATGAGTAAGTCCCGGTGCATGTCCTCCCTGGCTCTGCATCACTCAACC
Source organism: Psittacula echo (assembly GCF_963264785.1). Classification (NCBI taxonomy): domain Eukaryota; kingdom Metazoa; phylum Chordata; class Aves; order Psittaciformes; family Psittacidae; genus Psittacula; species Psittacula echo. The sequence goes on along the minus strand of NC_137735.1, from coordinate 86,562,453 downwards.
AGACCCGCTGTGAAGCCACTGGCCTATGAATGAGTCCAGGCTTAGGGAAGCTCATTCTCCTCTGCATCCCGCCCTCAACAGCTGAGGTCCTGGGCGTACATCGTGCTTAGGCTGAGCCTCACCATAGCCACCCCATCCTGCCCTGCTGAGGAGAGGCAGTAACAATCTCCAGCCCTTTACGTTGTGCCCTGGCAGAGGTTTGAGGAGCTGCTGCTGACCAAGCTGAGACAAGAGAGGGCGTAGGAAAAAGGAGGCATCACTGGTGAGCGTGACATCTGCATTGGCAGTCAGCATGAGGAGCTGAAGGAGCAGAGCAGTTCTGTGGGGCCACCACGTGCAGGCCAGCTATACGGAAGATCTCAGCTCTGCTTCCTCACCAAAGAGATTTTTTCTGGCTCAGAGCAGGGGAAGTGCTTGTGATCTCCCAACCTGAGGCAGCAAAAGCACAGGGCCGCTCTCACTGGTTGCAGGGCATCGACCTGCCAGGACGCGTCCAAACTTCCCCTTTCTTTGGGCCGAGGCAGCCCTTCTCCAGATCCTGGCTGCTTTTGCTGCTTCTTGTGCATTAACCTCTCAGGGAGGGTCTTTACACAGGGGCGCGATGCCTCCTTGAGCTTGCACAAGATCACTTTTCTCTCCTGTCACATACGTCATTCAGCTTCAAAGCATCACAAAAGGTATTAAGGAAGGTATTTGTCTAAGTGCTCATTAAGCATTTCCAGCTACAGCCAGGCTCATCTTTTCCAAGACAGCAACAGCAGGAGAGAAATGTGCCAACTATGGGAGCTGTTGTCCTCTCCATGCCCAGCTCCTTCTCTGGCCTGTTGGAGGGCTGCTGTCTCTCTTCCATCTCTCCCATTGTGTTACTCCTTGATTTCCCCTCGCTCCATCTCATTTGCTTTCTACACTTAAATTTTCTGTTGGCTAGACTTTGATCTTTACATTTCTTTTGCTCTTTTTCCCTCTCCCCACCAGTGCCCCTTCTCTCTTCCCCTTCATTCACCAGTCAGCAGTGGCCGCTGTACAAAGCAGTGCCGGAGCTGTCAATAAAAGGGCCCTCCAACTCCTACAGACTGTATTACAGCCCCAAACACCATTCCTACCCGAGACCGTGGGCTCCAGGCCCATCTGCAGCTCACACCTCTCTCAGCTAAGCCCTTCTCCTACGCAGCTCCACTACATTAGACCTCCGCTCCTTGTTGCTACAGCTGTAAAAGCAGGGACTGACACAGCAGGGGAGGGATCGCAGCTGCTAAAACACGTGCTTCATGCGCCAGCTCCCCTGTTAATCTATATCAAGCCCACAGAGGCTGATGTTTATTGCCTGTCTTCTCTCTGCTGCATGAAGTCCATGTGCCACAGGACCCTGCACAACTTGGGACCCCCGCTGCAGTGATGGGACACGCTCAGTGGCTTTGTAGGGTCCACTGTGTGCCTGGCCTGACCTCCAGCTAACAAGCACCAAACTGTTCTTTCAGGTCTCTCCCTTCTGTGAAGTAATTTCTTCATCATCTTCATTAGAGGATTTGGAGAGGGCTTAGGGCAGAGATCAACAGTTGCAGAATTACATAGGGCATGAAGTATTTACGTGAGGGCTTTGGGATTCTGCTTCCCATTGATGATGATAGTGTCACCCAGAGCTACAAGCCTGTTTGCAAGCTGAGACATCTTGGGCCTGCCTGGTATTAGGCCAGAGAAATGCTGATTGCTGGAGATGGCACCAAGCACTTTGAAGCTGGGTCTGCTCTCGGCGGATGGCTCTGAGCCGATGCCTGGGATGGGTGGTGGGTAGCCTGGAGCTGCTTTCAGGTGGGATGATCGCCTGATACCTTGACAACAACGTCTGGTGAATTAAGTCCTGTGGTATTTCTGTAATAGCAGAGCTGTGAATTGCAGCTTCCCAGCTAAATTGCACTTGAGTAATGCTCTCATGACTTTACTATCTCCCCAACATTTTAATTAGTCATTTCTGCCTTCCCTCCTGTGACACGGTATTAGCACAAAATTATTGTTATTAGTACAAAATGGCTGCCCTGTCACACAGCTCCCTGCACGACGGGGCTGTATTGCAGCAGCAGCGGGTGGTCTTGAAGGTGTTTTTGGAGTCACTGGAGGAAAAAAGCATCAACATAGAGGGCACAGACCCAAGAGCAGATCTTTTGACCCCTTTTCTTTGCAGTTAGGGGCTCACACCCAAGGGGTGTAATGCTCCCACTGAAGTCAAGTCTGAGATTGAGCACAACAGAATCAGAAGTAGGCCTAGGGGAAGGACAGTGACAAAAAGAGCTAGAGATGGAAAAGATTCCGAGGGTCCATGTATCCATGAGTCCTCTGTGTGCATAAGCAAGCCAGAGCTGCGTCTGTACTCCTGCTTTATACAGAGCACCGCGGGAGCAGTTTGTACTCGTAGATAACACAGCATGGTGATCACAAAAACCTGCCTCCCTTTCGGCTTGAGCAATTAGCCCGTACTCAATGTTTCCATTAGTAAGTGAACTGAATGATGGCATTGGGTAGTTTGACATAATCCTGTTTGCCTACAAAGAACGTACAAACTCCTGCTTCTGTAAGCACAGCAGGAGTCAGACTGCATCAACAGCTTCTTTGCCTGTAGCTCTAAGCCTCTTTTTAACCAGTTCTTCAACCTCCTTGGAAAAACCTCCTCAAGCTCTTGCTGTGTGTCACGTTGCACATTCTTCGCTGCACTGCCTGTACGCTTCCATACAGCTTCCATTGCCACTCTTCAGCCTCTCCTGTCCCAGCTTCCCTCCATAGCTTTGCTTTGGGGTCAGTAGTTAACCAAGTGCCTCGGGCCATTTGTGGTCGACACACAGCACAGGAATTTGGTAAGACAAGCCTGTCTTCCATCAGACAATTACATCCATGCCCTCGTACCACCATATTGCTTCAATGCGCATGGTGTGTCAAAGCCGCATTGCCACTTTGTTTCTGATTAAACACCCCTGGGGTTTAATGAGTTTTCCTCCGGCTGTAAACCGGCGGTCATGGGGACGGTCACTCCGGTAATCCTAACACAATTCTGGACATGCTGGGAGGGGCGGCAGAGCCCAGTGTGGCTGCAGCACACCTTCAAAGGCTGAAGGGGTTTGGAGACATCTGCAAAGCCAGAAGTGAGAAATAAAAAGAATCCACTTTGCAAAACCCATTGTCCCAGCTGGTCAGCAGAGACTGGTCTCAACAGGCTGGTCAGAACAAGCTCCCGTCATCTCCATCCATGCTTCTGCAACTCTCGCATCTGCCACCTCCTCTCCCATTAGCTCTTGGGCCCTAGCCAAAGGCCGTGGCAACACCTGAAGTGCTAATTGTGCTATGGCAGCAGCGCTGGCACGCTGGGACACCTCTGCCAGCCGAGCTGACTGCTCCAAGGTACACCAACATGCAGCCGGCACCCACTGCGCTTGAGGCCCCTGCACTACAGTGCAGTGATGGGCTCCCACAGCCACGTGCCCTGGGGGTCTGTTTGCCAGTGCTGTTCCTCTGCATGGAGGGCAGCTGTTTCCATGGCAGGGAACGTGTGGGAAGTAGAGAAGACCAGGAGGTGCTGCAGAGAGGGGAAAAAGGAATCAGACGATCACAGGTGAATGGCAGAGGGGAGATGGGTCCAGCAGGAGGAAAAGGTACTGTGGGAAGAGATGTGGCAGCTCACTGGTGGCAGGATTCTCCCTGCACCCTACTACTGGCTGCTGTCTGCTCCCAGGATCAGGACATAGCATCTAGGGAAAATATTGTTTCGAAGCAAGGAAGATAGAGAGGCGAAGGAGAAGAGGCTGGGGCTCTAGAGAAGGATGCTACCCACGTTTCCTAGGTGGATGAGCTCCCACCTGGGGAATATCAGCACCCATGGTGACATTAGCTGGTATCATAGCCAATAAGCTGGGAAATGCTTCCACACTCTCGGGGTCTTCCTATAGGCTCTGGCGGCAGATGTCTGTAATGGCAAACATTATAGGGATGCAGCTCCATCTGTTCATCTTCCTTTCTAGTCTGCTTGGTGAAGAGCACCTGGAAGGGAGAGCAAACTCAGCTGCAGGCCAGCGTGAGCGTTTAACTCCTGGAGTCCAACCTGTTTGCGTGGCAAGGTGTGAAGAGGCCAGCATTCACCCAGCGCCAGCAAATGCTTTGTCAGGGCAGGCTCCAGGCAGCAGCAAATCCAGCTGTGCCCCTGGGCGGGAAGCGGAGAGCCATGGCCCCGCAGCCTGCTTTGCCGGTGGCAGAGCCTGGAGAGCCAGCCACTGCCACCACAAGGTGAGTAACATCCTGCCAAGTGACAATCACCTTCTGGAGGAAACGTGGCTCCCTCCAGGAGCAGCAGCTCCTAATTCCCACACCAATATCTTCAGGTGAAGAACAGGGCTGCCAATAGCCTCTCCAGGCACGGGAGGAGAGGAAGAGCTCCCTGTGCATTTCGCACAGCCTTCCTTTTCTGCCTGCAGACCTTGCAGGGAGAGGGAGTAAAATCAAAGACAGTGAAGTAAATGGGGTCCTCTTGCTAATTGTACCTTCCTCAACAGAGTTGTAGCACCAAAATATACCTGTGGAGGGGTTGGTATTTTGGTGAGATCATAGCCAGCTCCCCGTACCCAATTCTGTCACAGTCAACAAGACTGGATATAATTGGTGGGGTTTTTCAACCAGGCCAACACGGTGACCTCCCCGCCTTTACCTCCCTGGCTGTGGAAGCCAAAAGACACCTCCAGCCATTTGCAGGAAGCTTTTCCACACCACTGAGGCCACATGGGCTACTCCAGTGGGGTGCCGTGGTCTTGCTTTTGTGGCTGCCTCATGGCCACGGGCAGCTCCCAGCAGCTCATGCAGCCCTACTTGGGCAGAGCAGCTCTGGGGAAGGCACTTGCGCAACTTTGCAGGATGCTCCAGGTATGTTAAAGGCAGATGTCCAGCCCCAACCAGTTCTGGACTATGAAGCTCTACTGGCCAGGCAAGGGAAGGATCAGCACACAGTTACTAACACAGACCTCCACTTCCTAGTGATGCTTTTCGGATTACTCTTGTGGTCCCCAGGCAACCTCGTTCAACCAGTTCATCCCCTCCCAGGAACACTTCCTCACAGGGGGCAGAGATCAGGCCTGTGCTGCTCAAAGACCCATGGGTCCCCACAGCAGCTCTTAGCAGTTACTCCATGCACTCAGAGGAGTCAAGGCTTCGGTCTCAGGCACCCCATGATGTAAAACACTGGGGCCAGGGTTGGACGGACTTGAGTCGTTTTGAGGCATTTTGTGGTGCACATTGGGAAAGCTGTGGTTTTCTCTTAAAAATACAAAGTCAGAAAACCTCAGCTGTGATCTTGTCTGTGTGCTGGATGTCTGAATGACAAAGAGATGCTGTCACTGGCTTCCTCCTGCGATAAATAATGGTCTAATATGACTTTGATGGAGTACATGCTGCTTAGGTACTGTATTATTCTCTACTAACGTGCACTGGCTGGTCAAAAAGTTCTCAGAACAAGTATCTCCATGGAGGAAAATAACATTTTTCAAAGAGCGCTGTGTCTTGGAGAAAGGAGTATCTCCAAGATTAAAAATAAAGCTTCATCAGAATAAAATAAGCATTCTTAGCTGGCTTGGTATCAACCAGTTAGTCTCAATGGGCAGGTTTCTAGTTTGAAGAATCAAGTGAGGTCTCTTTTGAAAGGTTTTATACACTTGATCTGTGCTGTGATTTATAATCTGCAATATAGGATGGTTTCTTTGGTTTTCCTTCCAAAATCAGCCATTTGTGGTTCCTTCCCTGTGCTGATGTGTTAGGTGGTGGATTGTAGAGTTCAACACCCTGTCCAACTGCAACTGTTTGCGCAACAAGACTGCTCTCCTTGGCACCACTGGGCACCTTCAGCTCTGCCTCAGAGCATCACAGCCCACCTGTGCCCTTTCTGGGTTTATTTTGTTGGATCCTATGTTTGTCTGAGTCTGTCAAGCCCTTTCCCTTCCTCGGTGGAGGCCGGCAATGGCATGGCTGCGAGGGATAAGCCGTCCTCCCTGGCGTGTCTCCATCCCCTCCAACGGCACCATCTCCTGCCCCACCGGGAGCAGCTGCTGGCGCTGGTGGGATCAGTGGAGGCGGCAGGGGAGCCTGATGGGTGCCAGCCCAGCACTCGTGCTCCCCATGAGCAGGAGGAGCCGCGGCACCACCCCGAGCCTCGGCGCCTCCATGTCTGTGCTGTCGGCAGTGACAGCTCGGTGACTCACGGGCACCCTTCGGGAGCTGGCAGTGTCCCCAGAGGGGAACCACCTTGTTGGGAGCAGCCCAGAGGCAGTGTGAGGATGATCCCACGTGCGAGCGTGGCCAGCGGGGAGGCAGGCGGGTTGGGAGGGAGCCTGTGCGGCTGCTGCCCATGCTGGGTCACCAGGAACACTCCACCGGTGGTGAAGGCAGGAGTTCCACCCGCCCTCGCCTCTCCAAGGAGCGTAAACACCTCGATGTCCCCAGGGTGCTGTCCTACTTCCCTCTGCTCCTCGGTCCTTCCCTGGCTCGTGTTCGTGTCTTCCAGGCACCTCTGCTGCTCCTTTCATAGAGTCACAGAATGGTTTGTGTTGGAAGGGACCTTAAAACTCACCCAGTTCCACCCCCCTGCCATGGGCAGGGACACCTTCCGCTAGACCGGGTTGCTCCAAGCCGCGTCCAACCTGGCCTTGAACACTGCCAGGGATGGGGCAGCCACAGCTTCTCTGGGCAACCTGTGCCAGGGCCTCACCACCCTCACAGGGAAGAATTTCTGCCTCAGATCTCATCTCAGTCTCCCCTCTTTCATGTTATGCAGGGACAGGACGTGACCTTGGTAGATTTTGAAGAGGCACCTGAGGCCTGCTGAGACATCGCTCAGGCCTCTGTGGGATCCCGGGGCAGCACGTGTTGACACTGAACCTACCCACAGAAACATCAGGAAGCACAAACTGCCTGTTGCTGAGGAAAGCATTGCTTACTTGGTCCTCGCATGAGTTTGCCAAGCTCTGCAAGTGAGGCCCATGAAAGAAGCATTTCCTGCTGCAGCCACGTCGCCCATTGCCCTCCTTGCACATCACCTTACGTAGGTCATTTTGAGCTTGGTGTTCCTGTTTTTCCCTGATGCAAGCCCCAGCTGCACCTTTTGCTAGCAGCTTCTGGCTGATTCACTTGAAGGAAAACTTTGTCCTTGGTGGAAACACCCTGCCAAGGGGGAGGGACACGCTCCCTCCTGCGGATCTGCTTCCTTCAGCACTCAGCCTGCTCCAGGCAAAGAGAAGTAAGCAAAAAACCCTCCTCAACCAGGTCATGGTAACTGTGCAATAACGCAGGGACCACACTTGCCTCCTTGGCATTTGGAGAAGCGAGTGAGGTCCCCCTTGCTACACCTGCACCATCCCTCCTCAAGCACAGAACCTTGAACCTTCTTTGCAGAGGTCTCCTCCTAACCTGCTGCCCTACCTCTGAGGGCTTCTTGGTGGCAGTGGTGAAGCATGTATCCCTCCCCAGCACATGTGCTTACCGTGCTGGAGTCACTTTTGCCACTAGCAATGGCCACACACAAACTGGTCCTTCATGGCTTCAAAAGCACCCTGCATGCTGGCCAGGGCTTGTCCTTCACCTAGGGCTGGGGAGCGAGAGCTCTGTTCTTCAGCAGCTTTGTAAAAAGCTGACCAGATTTCTGGAGGTGACGATGCAGGCGGCAGCAGGGGGACGGTGGAAGAACAGCTCTTGCAAGTGTGTTCCCGGCTGTGCTTGAATTGGAGCCCGGCCATAGAAACCGAAGGGAAAAGCACCAGGTTTGGGAGGCAGCAAACCAACCTTGGCCTCTGCGCCCTGGCTGGGGACATACATGGGGTGTAAAGACCCTCTGTGACTGTGGCACCAGCCTCGACCCTCGCACCCACTGGCGCTGTGGGGAGCACCAGGACCGCAGCCACGTGAGCAGGAGCAGGTGGCGTTGGCAGGAGCACTCCTCGGGGACGCCAAGGACTCAGCAGGTCCCAGCCGTGTTCTCGCACCTCTCGGTGCTGGCACGTCGGCAAGTGCCGGCACAGGGGAGGCACCCGCTGTCGGCGGTGCCTGTGCCATGTGTTGTTCAATCCCAACAACCCCAAGCCTGCAGCGGGCTCTGGGGCGGTGGGAGATGCTCTCCTGCCGGAACAATCTTGGGCTGTTTGACTGGGCCCGTACTGAAAATACAGTGCAGGGCATGGCTGCCTTACAGCCAGCTTTTCCTGCTTGCATAAGGCTTTCCCCTGGGTGCCAGCCCCCTCCCTCTCCCAGAACAGCCCAATGCGTGTCAGAAACTGCTGCTGTCACAGGCTGAAAAGCCCAAGGCTGAAGCATGGCATTTTCTCCCCGAGCTGTCTCCTCCTTTCAGATGGGAGCCCGCCCGCTCGGTGACTCAAGTTGCACGTTTCCTTCTGAACAACGGAGTCCCCAGTGACGAGTGTCTGAACACCACCCGCACACCCCTCGCTTCGGAGGTTCCAGGAGACAAGCTCCATCTTGCCGCTGTGCTTTGCTGCAGCACCCAATCTGGGGACCGACCCAGCCACTGACAAGCACCCGGCAAATACTCCCACACCCAGGCACCGCCCGACACGGGGCTCCAGCACCTCCTCCCCTCCCTGGAGGCTGATGGAGGGCAGATCCCCATCCCAACACAGTGCTTCCAGGCGGGTGTTTCACCTCCCCACACCCTTCGGGCTCCAGGGGCAAATACCTTGGAGAGGAATGAGGCTATACTAAGGCTTTTCCCTAATCCCTGCCCAGGCTGCACAGCTATCAGCTGTAAACCAGTTCCAGGCCCTATCACTCGGCCGTACCTATGCCCAAAAAGGGAAAGGCTCCGTGCCTCCCTGCGTCACAGCTGAGCAAATGCAGGGCAAGGATCAGGAAGGCACATACTCGCCCTCGGTTTTCCATTCCCAGAAGCATGTGTAAGGGCAAGCGCTGGTGCACACTCCAGATAAATGATTACAAGGGGTTTGAAGCACAAAGGGGAAAAAATAGTTTTGTTGCTTAGCAGAGGGTGACAGTCACGTGGCGCGCAGCAAGCGCGAGCAGCAGCTTGCAAAGCCAAGGGCAGAGCAACGTGAGCTCTTCCAGGAGCGCATTCCGGCTCGAGGGGCTGAGGGGGCACAGGTGAGGATGCTGGTGGGAGCTGCCCACGGGTACTGGCTCCACGTTTGGCTGCCTCAAGTATACCCAGAGCCGTAAGACCCCGCTGGAGCAGGAGCAGCTGGATCCCACAGCCATGGGGCACCCGTGCGTTGGGATAGGCGTCCTCCTCAGCACAGAGGGGCCATCTCACCTCCTGTCACCAAGGAGAAGTGCCCTGTGCCAGAAATTACAACTAAAGCTAAGCACTGAGAGGTTAGAAAGAGGAACAAGGTCAGGCCTGCGTTGTAACTGCTTATTCTCCTATCCAACCTCAAGCCCGCTCTGCTATAGGAGTCACCGTATCTACTGTGAGAGGCATACACAGCAGGGAGGGTATTGCCTGCACACACACCTTCAGGCTTTCTCTGCTTCCTAAGTCTCCACAGATAAACCCTGAACTTTTCCGCAGAGGAGAGTGCTGCCACAACCAGCAGCCCCTCTGCAGAAACCACTGCTGAAAAAGGCTTCAGCTACCCTGTACACTTACTAGCTGAGCCCCAGCCACCCCTGCTCAAGGAGCTGAATCACGGCAGGATCAGGCACACAGACACTTTTTCCTATGCCGCTGCTATTCCTGGCAGCACAAGGTCAGGGAGGCAGCTGCCCTCGAGGTCTTGCACAAGCCTGGCCATCACCAGGCTATTCCTGACCTCCATCACTCACCCTGCCTGTGACGGGACACCACCAAGCACCACTCCACCCAAGGGCAGCACGGGGCAGAGGTGTTCCCTGCCCGCCGAGCACACACACCACGAAACAAGCATTTATTATACCATGCTTTTAATACAAACTTAAAAAAATCTGGAACAATAGAAACTGTACAGATTTGATCAACCTTTTTTTTTTTTTGTGTGGTTTTTTTTTCTGTTTTGTTGTTTTTAACTAAATCTCTAGACACACCAATGTCCCCTTCCAAAATATTGCACAACATTCTGAATACAAAACTCTGATTGTATTCCTCCTTCTAAAGAAAAGAATAAAAATAAAATAAAGAGAAAAAGAAAACCCAAAAGACAGCAACCCCCTGGGTGTCCCCTCGCAGCAGCCCCCTTCTGGGAACAGAACCCCAAAAGCAGAGCACACACAGAAACCCTCTGCTCAGACACAGACAGGCTTCTGGCCTCTTCCACTCCTCCTCTCCCACAAGGCAACTGTGGATTCACTCCTCGGCGAGGGGCGGGAGGGAGAGGAGGGAGGCTGCGGGAGCGGGGAGAAAGGAATCTTCACCACTTCTTTTTTTTTTTAAAGTTTTTTTCCTGAAAAAATATTTTTTTTTCTCTCCTCTTTTTAAGAAAAAATCTTGAAAAGAAAAAAATTACAGTTTTTTTTCTTACGTTAGAAATATACATATATTATATATACCTCTGACATTTTACAAATGTAGCAAATTATTCAATACAAACAGACAGCAACAGAAAAAAAAAAAAGGAACACAAACCCATAAAAAATAAAAGTTAAAAAAAAAAAAAACAAACAAACAAATTTTTTTTCTCTCTTCTCTTCCTAAGAAACCAGGGAAATTAGTGCAGGTTTTTAAAAAATAAACTCGAAGCTGAACGCCTACATCCAAGACTAGAAAAGACCCGAAAAGGCCGTTAAGTTTCCATCGCTGCCTGACGCTGGAGGAACACTTCTGAAGCACGCTTTTTTCCTTTTAAGATACAAAGAGGTTGGTCCCTCCTCTTCTTCCTCCTTCCACTCACTCATACCACTGTGTTTTCAAGCAGGTAGAATACGTGTGGCAGGGCAAAGCAGCATCAAAGCTTCACACACATAAGCAGGTGGACAGAGCAGGGGGGTTATCCCAACCTTTCCCTCCTCCTGTCCTGGAGGAGAGCACGCTGTCCGGATGCGGGGACAGCGGGAGGATGGGGTAGCAGTGGTGATGTCCATCGGGGGGGGGTGTCAAAAAACACAAGGAAACAAAAGTGAAACCCAACTGCTTGGCCATTCCTCAGCAACGTGTCTTGGTGTGGAAGCCCCCAGAGGCTGGTTTTGGGGTAGCCACCCTCCCTGCTCACCCACGTGTTGATCATAGCTCCATGGCAAGCGGCCTGCTCGGAAAGAGAGGCAGGGACCATGCCTCCTCCAGTACCCAGTGAGGGGCAGGGTACTGGGAACTGTCCCTGCAGAGCTCTGGGCAGTGGAAGTCTCCCTGGGGCTCACTGGCAGCATTAACTACAAGAGGGCTGGAGCGCCTTCGTCTCAGCTCAAGGGGAGGGAGCAGAAGCCCAAGTTCAAGCCCACCTGCCCTGAAACAGGGATGTCTTGAAAGAGCACACAGGTTTGACAAATACAGGAGAAGTGGGCTTCAGTGCGTGCTCCAGAGACATCACTGAAAGAAAACCAAACCTCAAGTTTGGGAGGCAGCAAAAAAAAGCAGCTTATTTTTCTTTTAAAGTGAGAACTTCAAAAACTGAAGTCTCATCATCTCCATCTCTCTCCTCTCTGCACACTTCCATACTCCCACAACAGCCTCCAAGGCGGCCTTCTTCCCACCTAGAGAGCCTCCACCCTGCCGGCGAAAGCAGCAGCCCTCCTTCAGCTTCCTGTGAAGGTGGCTATTGGAGTCCCTGACACAGACACAACCTAGCTGTAAAGCCACTGTGGCTCAACTGCAGCACATCACCCTGGGGAAAGCTGCAGGAGCATCCCTGGATCCTGGCCCCATGGCAGGGAGGCATCGTACACTGACCCAGCAGGATGACTGCTCACCTTCGAAGCATTTGGCTCCGCTCTGCTCTAAGCCTGCTGCCATTTGCACTGACCTGATCTGGCCGCAATGATGAGTTTGGGCTAGGTGCTTCCCCTTCATGCTGGATCAGCTGCCCCTTCCCACTTCTCCAGAGGAGGGGGGGAGGGGATTTAGTCAGGTGGGTACCTCACTGAAAGCATAAACCCTTATGCCACCACTCAAGAGAGCAGCTTCGACAACATAGCCCTTCTTCTTCCTCTAAAGTTGTGATGCCTTGCTAAGGAAAAAGGAAGAAATCCCCTCTTTGCAACAAGATGATGAATTCACAGCAGGGAATCAGAACTCAGACCCAGCCGAGACTGCCTGGCCAGCCCTGGGGGTCACAGCAAGGCCCTCTCACTCAGAAGGGGACAGTAACAGCCACTCAGTTCAAGGCTGTCCTCCTGCAGCCACAGCTGGAAGCGCAGGTGAGGAAGGGAGCAGGAAGAAGCCATTTCACAGTTAACGCTCTGCCCTCCCTGCTACATGTCGGGAGGTGGTCAAGGAGAAGAGTTAGTGCTTTGCAGCACACAGAGCAGCTGACGCCAGCCTGGGCTGAGCAACAAACAGCACAATGGTCTACGCCCATGGGCACAGTAGATGCTCTCCGTCTACACGCAGATCCGTAACAGAACAAGCAAGCTCACCCACCCATTTCTGGCTAGCATGCAACAGGAGCGTGTGTATCTCCACTGACTCATCCTCTCCCCGTCCCTTCTCCAGCCTCCAGCAAGGTGGTACAAGGAAGAACATCCCTACACCCGGGTGGAAGGATCCTGTGTCCAGAGCTGGGGGGACGGTGCAGGGAATCAGCAGTATCGTGACCTATGGTTGCACCAGTCCTGGGCTGGAGGAAGGGGAAACATGAACCAAAAAAAACCCAAGGCTCATTTAAGGAGTAAAAAAGTGAGTAGGAAAAAAGCACAGGGACTGAGTTAAAAAACAAGTCAGTGCTTCAGGAGCGTTGCCAGCACAGCGCAACAACACTGGGCTCTCTCTTTTCCCAAGAAGCTATATTTATAAGATTTGAATATTTTCTGTATATTTCTATTTTTCTTTTTCTCTCCCTCTTGTTTGTTTTGTTCTCGTTTCTCCCCCCCTCCCTCCCTGCCCCAAAATACTCTCTTTCCTTGTGTTCAGTTGGCCAAGACGACAGGCTGGAATGACTGGCTGGGATACTGCATGGCATTCAGGTTGTAGCTGAGTCCTTCCACGAAGGGAGACTTCTCCAAGAAGAGGCTGTTGCTGCTGCCACCGAAGACCTGAGCCATATCAAAGGTACCACCTGTGCCAGTGTTGAACTGCGGTGCCGGCGGGATGCTGCTGGCCTGGCTCTCACTGGCAACGCCATCGAAGAAGAGGCTGCTGGCTGCCGGTGACCCGCCGCTGTACACGAACTCCTTGGCGTTGGGGGAGAGCTGTGACTGCGGGGCTTGGCTCCCGGCGCTGCCGACGAAGTTCAGAGAGTGCATAGACAGGGAGAGGCCCTTGTGCTTCAGCAGGTTGGTGGTGGGAGACCTGACCATCCTCGGCTGCTGCCCAGCCCCTGCTCCGCCACCCCCTCCTCCGGCTCCTCCGCCCTTCTTCATCTTGGTGGAGCCGAACTTTGTGGCAGCAAAGGTGGCAGTGGTGAAAGTGATGGGCTGGGCAGAGCGAGGAATGAAGGTGGGGCTGGGCGACTGGCCGAAGGAGGGGGACGGAGAGTTGGACAGAGAGTTGTCCTGGCTGCCGATGGGGACAAATACCTGGGCGTCAGGGTTGAAGCTGCTCTTGATTTCCTTGTCCAGCTCCATGGCGTTGCAGCCCTCAGTGTCATCCAGGTAAAGGACCTTAACAGAGCCCTTCTCACCTATCTGGTAGGAAACTTCAAAAGGATCGATCCAGACGCTCAGCTCTTCCGGCACGTTGGCACGTACATCCTCCACAGCCAGCCCGCTCCGCTTGGCTGCCAGCTCCACCACCGGATCCACTGTCTCCCCGATGTGAATGCAGCGATAGCCAGATCCCTTCAGAGGCTTCTCTGGGTACCAGTGACCCTCATATTTCTTCTTCAGCAGGCGCTCTAGCTCCTCACCAAACAGGTCTGCCCGCCTCCGAGGAAGCTTGTTGTACAGGTATGAGATGATGAAGTTAAGAGCAACTTTGATCTCCAGATGCATACTCCCTTCGCAGCAAGCAAGTCAGGGCAGTGTATTAAAAGAAACAAAGCGACACACACATAGACAAGATCTGGCTCCAAACAGACCTAGGGAAAGAGAGAAAACGACAGATGAAGATGGGAGAACACAACAACTCATCTCCTGTCGAAATGAACAGCTGCACTTTGTCATTAACAAAAGCAGAACGAGCAGTTTGCAAAAACACTGAAGAGCAGTGATGCTCTCCAGGAGATTCACCCCAAATCTACTGGCCCTCCAAAGAGAGAGATGCTGCTAGGGAGGAGTCTCCCTGCTCCTGTACAGGAGAAATAAGGGTGTAGCTACACAGGTACACACATCATACTCACCTCACTGCCAAATCCCACTGCTGAAACCCAGCAGGCCAACTGCCTGCCCTCGCAGAGCTATTTCAGCACATCTAACGCACCTCTCCCTGCCCTGGCACCCAGCTGCTTCCAGCACGGCTCCCCTGCACCAGCCTTTCCGGAACACAAGCACATCACCCCAGCAGCCTCGTGACTCGCTCAGTGGTTTGTGCAGAGACCCCCACTTGAGCTCAGGGCAGCAGGACCAGCCTCTCCTCCAGGAGGCCGGGTGGTCGTGCCGGGTGCTGGCACGGAACGGATGAGACGGAGCGAGGGAGGGTGCTGAGGCACCAGCTGCCAGCCCGTGTTTACTATCCCCCTGACTGACAGGCACAGATCTTATGAAGTGTACCCAGTGGAGGCTCTCTGCCTAGATACAAGACTAAAATCCCAATTTAATTCAGTTGCGGGAGGGAAAGAGTGGGACAGGAAACGTGCATGGGGTCACAAAACACGCATACCACCCGCCTCTCTGACACAGTTCACATCGCTTATCCCTGCGCAGAGGGTAGCTAAGCTCTGCCAGGATGAGGTACCTGCTTAATAAAAATTGAAATTGCTTGCCAAAGACTGAAGTAATCCTCCTTCCCTCCTCGTGAAGAAGTCTCTGAAATAGAGAGAGCCCACAAAAGCCCAATGCAAAACCACAACACTCAACTCTTCCATTATACACAGATTTGCAAACAGTGTCTGCCTGGGTACAAAATAAAAGCCCTGGGTAGGTCAGCACCATGCGCTGTCACCCATCCCAAGAAAACAAATCCCACAGATATTTTAAGAGGAAGCACACTTCCAGCAGCTCCACACCTCTCCAGGGGGAAGCAGAATATCCAGTTTTTAATTGGCAGCTTAGTCAGAGGCCACTCTGTCTCTTCAGCTGCCCTCACCTTGCTCAGACAGACATGTCGTATTCAACCATCTTCCTAAAATGGGCTTCAGGGATGCTCTCATGAAGCTCCCAAGCCAATGTTTACACCATGTGCCAATTATTTGGAGGTGGGGATGGAGTACAAACATACAGTGTCAGCATTCCCCGGAGAAGCTGGGAATCCCAGCAGCACAACAAGGTATCCAGGCTGGCCTAAGTCAGGAGTAAGAATAAACTGACCAGACTCGTTTCGCTTGGTCTAGTTTAGTGGACAAGAAGCATTCGATGGAGTTTAAAGCAACCCTCAAGTATTTTGAGGCTTTATTACAAAAAACCAAGGGGTGTGGATTCTGTGCTTTTTCTGCACTAGTCTGAGTTCAGAGAGGTTTGGCTTTAGGATGATGGTGACCAGAAACAGATACCACACCTCAAGTCTGCCAGCAAGGAGGTCAGTTCTGGAAGGAATCCCCTCTGGGTTTGACTCAGCAACATGTAAAAACACAAGAAAAGGGATGAAAAAGACAGAAAGAAGTCTTGCCTTTTAAACCTGCTTTAAGCAATTATTGTAGTGTGTCAACTTTTGGTAGGTCACTGACACCTGACCAAGTTCTACTAAGAACAGATGCACACGAAAGAAATAAGCAACCGGAGTGTTTCACGGAACAGCAAGGAGAAGCCATTTTCAGAACAGTCTCAGCACAGAGACAGAGCCTTTTCCAGAGAGAACAGCACAAAGCAAACCCCCAGCAGAGCACATGTAAATGTTATAACAAGAGTTCATACAGCCCACACTACCTCAAGAGGGGATTACATGGAGCCTTCTCAAGCCTTTGGCTTTGAGGCACCTGAGGGAGAGGACACTTTGGAATCTCAGCAAAGTAAGCAGGAAGAGAACAGCCAGTTTGTACATCTTTTAATCTTGTGTGGTAAATTCTATTCCAGATCCAAAAATCTATTAAGAAATCAGAAATTACAGACTGGGAAAGGAGCAAAGGCCAAAATTTATTACCACCCTATTTGCAACATGAATGCCCCTATATGCTCTGAGGAGCCCACATCCCCATCAAGGTTCTTCAGAAGACAGCGAGGAGACACAATTATAAATCACTGCCTCCCTTTTCTCTTCTCTTTAAGAGGTACTCCCCCCTTCCTAAAGTGGGAATACTCCGTACTTTAACTATGAAAAACATGAGTTGATTAGCCTAATAATACCAACAGCTGCCAAGATAGCTGCATATAGCTGATACTCGCAGCAGAAGGCTTGAAGATTCAGAGATTCCACTGACTCTTCAGGTTGCTGACAGTCAGATGTCCTCCACCAGGCCCCCCACAATCCCTTGCTACTGTATTAAAATGTGATAACATAGTAATAAAATAATTAAAACTAGACGATGCTGCATGGCTCCAAGACATGAAACAACTCAACATCAATTGTAGAAGATAATATGACAAATCTCCCATAAGGAGACGCTTGCCCACGCTGCCAGCATTGCCAAAGCAAAGGCTGATGGTGCCATGGGCAGAACGTCGAGGTGCAGGCAGGGAACAAAGGGCCGTTACTCTGTTCTGCACAAGGAACACGCTCGGAGCCCCTGTTTTTCAGCACACCGACGTGCTGGAGGGCAGAGGCCCGATGACCACTTGCATCAGAGGACAACAAACACGGGCACCATGCCCTCTCCTGCTCCCTATGCAAACACGGCAGGTGACCTTGCGAGTATCCCTCCAAGCTCCTGAGCACGCCTGGCCCTCGGGAACCGGCTCCTGCTGCCACCTCACCCCACCAGCCCCGCTCCAGTGACTGTACAAGGCGGCTGCCACCACGACCTGTGCTCCCACAGCCAGTCGGCCGGAACAAGGGACCCCTTCCCAACCTCGCCCCCCATACTCCCTCACGGACGGCAGAGGGGCTCCTCACACTCGAGGCGAGCCGCCCGCAGCCGGCCGACCGCTGCCCGGCAGAGCGGCCATTCCCAGTGAGCCGGCCGGACAGCGCTCATCCCCTTCCCCACCACCAACACCCCCGCGGTGCAGGCTGAGACTTGTAGTCCTCGCCCCCCTCCCCGCCCCGCGACCTACTTCTCTCCGGACTACAACTCCCGTGGCGCCCCGCGGCCAGCCCGGCCCGGCGCTCCGCTCGCCGGGGCAGCACACAAAATTTTCCACGGCACATGCGCGCTGGCGGCCGGCCCCGGCGCTGCCCACGGCGGGGAACACGCCCCGCGGCCCGGCACCGCCGGGCAGCCGCCCCCTCTTCCCTTCCCCTCCCTCTCGGCGGGGATGAGGATTGGGGGGGGAGGGAGGCGCGTCCCCGCCCCACGGCTGCGGGACAGAGACCGGGAGGCCACAAGCCCCGCGTCCCCCCACCCGGCTGCGTGTCCCCGTCCCCCCGGTGGGTCGCAAACACGGTCCCCCATAAGCGCGCTTCGACGGAACGGGGAATGCTCCCACCCGAGGGCGAGCGCCTGGCCCCACGGACCCAGCGGGGCACTGAGGGGCCCCCGGGGTCGGCGGGACCAGGGGGTGCAGCCCAGCCCAGCCCTAGCAGAGTCTTTGTTGTCTCTGGGCTTCCCCCTCACCATCCCCCCCAAGAAGAGCCCGCGGGGGCTGGATCCGCCATGCGGGAAGGGAGACACCCCGGCGATATCCCGCTTTACCCCGGCAGCCCAGGGTGTCTGCCGCCGCCCTTGGGCCCAGCCTGTCCTTCTCGGTGCTAAGTCGCCCGCGCCGTCCCCTCATCAGACAGAACAAAATGGTGAACTAGGGCATCGCAAAGCGCCGCCGACCCGATGACTTTAACCCCCCCACCCCACCCTTCAATCCCCATTAATCCCCCCAGGGACCGGCAGCCGCACGGTACCTCCACGGCCGGATAAATTACACCCACCCCCAATGCAAGGCTCATCGCCCCCTCAGACCGAGCCCACAAAGAGGATAGTGGCTGGGGGAGACCCGTCCCGAGAAAGGGGTGGGGAGAGAGGGAAGGAAGCTCCGCCAGCCCCACTTACTTCGTCCTCGGCTCCAGGGCCGGCGACTGTCGGGGCCGTGGGCGCTGCCGGCGGAGCCCGGGCGCTGTGTGCGGGTCTCTGCCCCGTCCCGTCCCCTCCCTCGCCTTCTCCCCAGCGGTACGGTTCCTCCGCGGGGCGGGACCGGGGGCTGCGGTGGGGGCCGGCGGTAGTGTGGAACGCCCGGGGTGGGGTGCGGGTGCCGCCGCCTCTCCTCGTCTGCCGCCGCCCGCCGGCCCGGAGACGCCCGCACCCTAGCCTCAAGTGAGCCAACTCACGGCAAACTTTCACCCTTAGCAACCCCGCGCAGGGATCCGCGCTCCCGCCCAGCGTGATGCGGCGGCGGAGGGCGGGCCGGGACTACTTCCCCCTCCCCTCGCGGCGCGCAGAGCCTTGGGGACGGGATAGGGACGCGAGGGAGTTGCGTTCCCCTGTTCGCTCAGCGCTGCCGGCACAGGGGGACGGAAGGGTCAAGGGCTTTAGTGGTGGATGAGGGTTGACCTCAGGACTTCCCCAAGCGGCCTAGCCTGGGGGTGGGGTGGGGGGTGGGAGGACACGGGGAGGTGATGGAGCGGGAGCGGGGAGGGAAGGGACCGACCGGCGTTTTCCTCGGGTGCTTGGCAGCGAGGTCGGACACACTGGTGCTGACAGGCCGCCCGGGTGAGGGGGGCCCTGAGGAAATGCGGCTCCCAAAGGGACAAGTTTGCTCTCTACACAGCCCTAGCCAAGAGTTCAAGCACTCCTGCGCTGGAACCCCCGAGCCTCGCTAGCGGTGCAGGCGGTAGAGCGCCGACGCGAGGAAAACCGGCAACTCCAGCTCCATTCCCCACGGCCTCCCCCTCGGGACCCCCGGCCCCGTGACACGGTGGGAGGGAAAGTGCTGCCGGGCCATCTCCTTAGGGGACAATGGGGCACGACCCAGCAGGTGCCGCCCAAGTCACCGCAGGGAGGGCAGCAGCAAGCACAGCCGACCCCACGGCCCCGCTCTCCCCACCCCTCGGCACACAACCCGCGCACTACTTGTCGCCGCACACCCGTGCGCTTCCGCCTTCAGCGGAGTAGGCCGGCCCGTCCGTAGCGGAGCCGGGGGACCCGCAAGGTGCGCCCGCGGCGGCCGTACTAAAAATAACTGCGGCGTGTTAGCAACAGCCTTCCCATTGGCTGGCCGGACCCGGCGGCGCCTTCGGATTGGTGAACTGCCTCAGCCAGTGAGCCAAAGGGGGTGTGCGCGAGGTAGGCGGTGCCAGGCGCGGCGCGGCGACTGCCGGGAACTGTAGTCGCGGAGGACGCCGTGGCCTGACCGGTCTCCGTTGTCCCCGTCCCGCACCGCGGGGTGCTCGGGGCTCCATCAGGCCGCGGCCAGCAGAGCCGCTGTGGCTGGTGCACGGCGGGCGCTGCGTGCTGCTCTGTGGAAGGACGGCCACAGGGACGACTACCCCCGGGGCTGCCCCGGTCAGGGTGGATGATGGGCACCTGCACCCCGCGGCTGAGCCCCGGCCTCCCCGCTGGGAAGCGGGTCACTCGCCTGTCTCTTTATTTTAGGACCCAAGGCCACCGGGTTGGGCAGACATCACTTGCAAAAGGCCCTCTGGCTGTCCACATGTGAGGTGGCTTTTGATCCGACTGAGGCTCCAAAGAAGCCGGAGGGACACCAGGGACAGCGCTTCCAGGCTCTCCTGCCACATGTTTGGCATCGTCTTTGGAGCTGACACAGGCAGACCAAGGATGGAGAGTCAGCCTTGGTGACTAGAGAGCTACAACAGTCCCAGGGGCAGCAATGCAGTGTTCTGGTTGTCTTGGTTCTGAAGAATTCCAGAGGAAAATCCTATCATGAGTCCCATTGCAGCTTGGAATTGTAGCTTCTCAGTAATAGTTACATTTGAGTGTTTAATTTGTTGCTCATTTTCAAAAGGGACAAAGATCACAGCTCCTTCCTGAGTTGCTCTGTGACCCTCTGGTTAAGTAATTCTACACAGCAACTGCCTCCCCAGTGCAAAAATACAAAGTTCCTCTCTTGCCCCATTTCCGCACAGATCCTCCACATCTTTCCAGGCTTGGTTTGTCCTTTCTTTCTCCTTCCTTCCCTCTCTCAGGAACCTTTTACTTCAAGGACTGCTTTTGAAGCTGATCAACATCATGCATTAAGAATCTCAGACTGGTTTGCGTTGTAAGGGACCTTAAAGCTCATTCAGTTCCAAACCCCTGCCATGGGCAGGGACACCTTCCACTAGAGCAGGTTGCTCCAAGCCCCTGTGTCCAACCTGGCCTTGAACACTGCCAGGGATGGGGCAGGCACAGCTTCTCTGGGCAACCTGTGCCAATGCCTCACCATCCTCACACGGAAGAAGAACTCCCTAATATCTCATCTAAATCTCCCCTCTGGCAGGTTAAAGCCATTCCCCCTTGTCCACTCACTACATGCCCTTCATGCCCCAAGTCCGTCTCCAAGAAATCTGTTAACACTCTCCTTCCCAGTGCTGCAGGAGCTGTCCTTGCTCGTTTTCCCACTAAGCCAAGAAAAAAAAAGAATTTCAAAAACTTGAAATTCAGGGTTGTTTTTTTCTGCAAAAGAAGGGGGAGAAAGAGAAGAGGAAAATTTATGAGAGTTATTAGGAGCAGCCTTGTTTCCATCATCACTCCTAGTTTCAAAAGGAATTTAGTTACAAAAGAACACTATTTTTTTGTTCTTAATTCTCCCTTGCTTTGCTGGAAACAAAATGAAGCTGTCAGCCAGAGATGAGGAAATTAAAATGACTGCGCTATTTTTAGCATCATTAAGGGAAAAAAAAAAAAAAGGGCAATTACATTTCTAAAATTCTATTGTCATTTTAATAAGATGTTACCAAGAGGGTGGCACACATTAGGGCTCTTTAAAATGCCTGTGCCTTGACCAGGCTCCTGTCATTACCTGGTACACATGCAGGCAGAGGAATTCTGTCACCGGACCAGCTCACGCATTCCTGGCCATTTGGCTGTTACGTCAAAGCAAAGCTCCTGGATCATGTGTGCTGTGTGGGGAGGGAGGGAGGGAGGGAACTGCCGGGATGGAGCTCTTTAATGCCCAGGAAGGGCAGTTGGGTTATTGTCGGGTGTAATTAAGTACTGTCGTACCCTAAATCCTCTTTACAGTCAATTCACGTGACGACCTCAAGGAAATGAAAAACTCTTTCCTGCTATTGAACCAGGCAAACAACATCTCCAGCTGAAGCCTGTAATGAGAAAATAACAGCTCCCGTGCAGGTAAGGCTTCAGGAGGATTTTGTCCTGCTCACAGGCAGACTCCAGGCCTTTGCCTACCTTCAGGGTGACACCTGGGACTCAAAGACTTTGTCAAGACAAGGTCTAGGTGATTGAAAGGTGTGTTACAGAGCTATTTGCTGAGCTCAGTTGTAGCTGCGTCTGATAGCTGGCCTGAAGATGCACCTAACAGGGAACATCTACATTGCAGAATGCAGTGATGCTCTGTTAGTACTGGTAACAGAGAGGCCAATTAATAGGCCAAGAGGTTCCATGTCATTGTTCCCCCAGTGTAAATATGCAAAATAAAGGGATTTTTTTACTTACTACATAGCAAACTTTTGATTAAAAAAAAAAAGAAGCTATAACCCTACCTAGAAAAGTTAACAGCAGGAAGAGACCTTTAGCTCCATGCAGTTAGGAACTGCAAGCAGCACCACGGGTGTTCAGCTGCCGTAGGGACACAGCCCTGTGTCCCTCCCACCCTCCCCTGCCCATGGCAGCCAGGGAGCCCCTGAATTGGGTGGCTTAGGACTCCAAGGGCTGATGTAGCCCTCCCAGAGCTTGGCAGGTACACAGTAGCAGCACACCTCTCGTCTCATTTCCAAACCCTGCAAGGAAGCTTGCCCTTTAAGCATGTGCTCTGGTCACCAGTACTGCCAGGAAATCTCCTTCTACTGGTCAAGTACTTTAAAATCTGTTTAGGTAAAAAAATACCACATTTTTCTAGGGGCCCTGCCTGGGTTTTATTTGCTGGTGAACAGAAATCATTACCATGCAAGCAAGGCTGAGTTCTTCTGTGTTACCCAACTGTATCCATTACCCTTGTCTGAATTAGCAGCTTCAGGGCAATGTCCCGTCCATGCTCTTGAAAGTACCAGAAAGGCAGCGGCACTGACCTGATCCAGCCCCAGAAGCATTTGGCGTTCTCCCCAGAGCTGTCTGAGCAAACAAGGCAAAGGGGAAGAACCCTATCCCTCCCTTTCTCCACCTGCCCAGTGACTCAGAACAACTAGAAATGGCAGCTTAACTTTCAGGGCTGCCAGAATGCAGCCCGATATATCCAGGCGCCAGAGCGAGAGCACCCAAAGTGCCAAGAAAGTAAGTACAGCTCAGCCATTTTTGGGGGTGGGGGAAAAGATGGGGACACTTGTATCTCTATAGCAACCCCTGCCAGGCTGATGCTGCTGAATGATCGGGAACAAGGGCTGCTCTAAAACTGGATCTTCTAGGGGTCCCTGTCCCAGGGGCAGTAATTCCGAGACAAAAGAAATAATTCAACCTTCTTTTCTTCTCTACTTTCACTGAACAACTTTTGTTACCTTAGAAAGTTCAGGGAAAGAAAAAACTATATAAAAACTTCTGCATTCATAGAGTGATAACTTGGGTGGCCTGAGTGAGAGCAAGTGATAAACTCTGGTTGAAGTGATAATGTTCCAGGTACAAAAAAATCTGCATATCATGCCTTTCTGTTAAAGAAATACAGAATTTAACATGGCTGATAATGGCCCTGACATGGGCTTCCCAGTCAGGAACAAGAGGCAGCTGCTTGGTCAGGTTGAACTGCTTTGAGAGAGAGAGTTTTCTGGAACCAAAGAACCAGTTTGCTCTGAACATCTTGGCAAATGGCATCTGTGTCAGTAAAAATTAACTGGAGATTGTGTAAGGGAACCATGGTGTAGGGAAGAGCACACAGAGATACTCTCAGTACTGCAAATACCTTTGAAGGGAAACCTGAGAGAATTAATAGCTGGGGCAGAGGGAACAGGGAGGAGCAGGTGTGATAGGTGTAGGACCAGTCATAGCTAGAGCTAACTGCAACAGGAAGAAATGACTTTTAAAGGAAGGATGATCACAACCTATCTCCTTGTTTTCACTCCTACCCAAAACACCCAAATGGCTTAAATGCCTCTTCTACCTGTTCCAGCCACGAGGAATTAGAGGAATTGGAACTAGCCTCGGGAACAACTGAAATCGTGGAGGGAGTACAGAACACGCTCTGCCCCCCAAGATTGCACAAAGAGAATCCCGTTACTGTACCACAGGCTTTGCTCAGACTGTGAAGGCTTTAACAGCCACAGAGCACGCTGACCTTGGGCCTTGATTTAAACATCTGAGGAGTGCGCACACTAGTAGGGAAGTCAGTTCCTTTTCTGCATAAAGGCACCAGTTCCCAGGTCTCTGCTGAGCCAACAGACTGCTTTTAGCCTGTACTGGTATTTGACAAACAAGCAGCCTCTGGTTTCCAGCACACACAGCCTACAACACAATAGTTGGTTTCCAGTTACAGCAGGGAAGGCTTTAACTTATTCACAAGAACAGTATAGCAAGTCAAATAGCTTAGTTAGGTTTTAGAAAGGGATTGGATGTTTGCATGGTGAAACAACATCCACAGCCGTATTAGCTCGGATAAGGGTTACAAGCTCAGCGATCCTCACGCTACGCGACAAAATGATCAGTGGTCAGGATCACAGGCAGACAAAAGCAATAGCCATTCCCTGAAGCTCCTTGCAGCAACATCACGTGGCCATAAGCAGACACTGTCAGAAACCAGATAACCCATTGTGCAGTTGTAGCTGGGTTAATCCTGCGTGTCCCTGAAAGCTCCAGATAGGCTAAGCACAGAATGAACTGGAGAGAAATCCTTGTTATACAAAAAATAAAACCAAAAAGAAGACGCTTTATTGGTATGCATCCTACAAAAATGGTTACAAGAAAGAGCCTTGGATTAATCTGTCAAAGCAAACATGGAACAGCTGTGCTCTCCCTAGGAAAGCACCAGCCACAAGCAAGTTCCTTTCAAAACAGGACAGCATGGAAATATACTGGAGGAGGGTGAGCAGACACATGGGCTTGATGCCCTGTTGTTCAGAACTGACGCATGGTGCAATTTCAAACAATTGAGAGGAGACCTGGTAAGAACAACCGCAAGATGTTTCCCCACGCCACAAATGGCAATTGTTTTTTACTGAGCTGGTCTTCATGTGTAAATACTTGCCCACCAAGATTTTTATAGCAGAGCTTCTGGAAAGGCAAGAGATAGTAATCCTCATTTGCTCTTTCTGATAGTCAGTTCTGATCAAATTCCAGTCCCCACTCAGTCTGTTATTTCTCCAGCCCCAAGTATACCACTGAATTTGTACTGCTTTATAGAAAAATAATCAACAGGTTTTCAATACTTGTGAAGTCCAGAGATGTTCCAAGACCCTCTTGCCAACCTGACATGAAATGTAGCCATGTAGAGATAGGATCACCTCTTCTTGAAGCCATACTTTTTCCTTTCATAGAAGAGATCTGTCTTGGAACTGCCCAGGTTGACAATCTTAGGGCAACCATCTCTCTGTAAGAAGAAAAGGGGATGCACATTAGGAGATGGGTAAACACAACAACATCATCACTTACGTAGTTCTAGTAGGTTCTCAGTTCCCACACTCCTCACTCTATCCTCAACACACATTTTGAATACCTGTGCAGACAAACTGCTCTTCAAATCTGGTTACTACCAGCAAGAGAGTAGTGGAACAGAGAAGAGGATGGACACCTTTTTAACAGTAGTTTAGGACATTATACTTCTCCATCTCCAGGGTGAAGATGGAAAACAGCTCTTATAACATCAGCAGTTTAATGCTCAGTGCCTCAAGACTGTATTCTTCCTAAATGAGAATATGTAGGATTTATAGAGCCCAGAGGAATAACCTTTCCCCTCCTTAGGCAAAAGGAATCTTGTTGCTTTAGATGTGACCAAACCATTCTCATGATTAGGGACCCCTCTCAGCTGTGACAGGAGAGATGAATCTCAGATTTCCTGCATCCTGGATTGATTACTTCAGAGGCTGTATGGTCATCTTAGGAGAGGACAACTATTCACAGCAGCTACACAGAATTATGCTCTTGTACCTGAATCTCAGTGGACTATGGGAGAAAATGCACACGAAAAGCAAGAAGGAAAGTGGGAGATACCTGCCTCAGAGGTGTGTCTGCAAAGACAAATTGCAGATGCACCTCTTGGTGTACCAGGGAACATTTGTCCGTGGGCCACGTGAACCCAGCATCTACTTAACACTTGGGAGCAAAATGCTGTGGCTGGCAAAAGCAGCTGTGGGGGGGCCCAGCAGACAGAGGAACATGTGTCCTTGACTGTTGTGTAAGCCTGAGTGCATTAGATTTAGAAAGCCTTTGGGCAGATGTCAGATGCTATAGAAACTGCACCCAAGCTGCCCCACCAATCTCCTGTGCAGGAGATGCAACCCAGTGGGGAGGGTCTGCACAGTAGAAATAACAGGAGGGGGGAAATCATCCCTCCCCCATACATTTGCCACAAACCATCTCCAGCTACTGTCTGCTTATGTGATTTTGAACCTCAAGAGTAGGACTCTTCCAAGCCTTACCTCCCACAACCCAGGGAGTCTGTGACAATCTTGACAGTATTATTGCAGGGCTCTGTTCATTCTTCCACCTCCTCCTAAGGAGGCAGCACATGAACATGCTTCTGTCCGCAAGAAAACAACTCACAGCTGTCCTTGGTAACAAGGCAGGATTTCAGCCCTTACCCACAGATTGAAGTGGGGTGAAACAATACCCAATTCCTCCCTCCACCAGAACAAATGAACCAAGAGTAAACAGGCCCTTTGCCTGGTGCCTAACAGAATTCCACCTCCTCCCTCCATTTTAGTATTTGCTTTCTTGCTTCACTATCTTTTCCAGTCTTTCTCTGAGGATGATGGAAGTGTTATGACTGAAACCTTGGAGGGTTAGAGCTTCAGGTATAGGGCTCTGTCCATCTGCTTTTCTTATTCACATCAGCACCAGCTACCATAACTGATGGCAGCACACTTAACTTTACTCATTCTGGGCACCCTACACCTGTGCCAGCACTTTTCAATCCTGCAAGCCAATCATGTCCAATCAGTTTCAGATCTGCAACTTCACATCTGTAATAATCCCTAACATTTGAGTTTGGTGGTATAGAGCAACTGCCTTCACCCACAGCAGCCTTCACCCAGCTGTCACAAATTCTTCAGTTCTGACCTCATTCTCCTGCTCCTCCACCTCTACATTTTCTACAATCCTCCCTTGCAGAGCAGCTGGCTATTTCACACCTGAACCAGACACAGTAAGCTACAAGTGAGCTTAGGTTATGAAAAATCCTTGTTTGGAATCAATATGAATTGGATTTTGGAATAAAATCAAGCCTATTTTACTTGTGACTTGTTAAGCCAGGTGCCTTGGTTCCAAAGGCACGTGAACAAAACTACTCTTCCTCACAGCATTTCTGAAGTAGGAGGCGGCACCACTATCAGAGTCTTTATATCCTTATTTTGATACTAAGAAATATTATGGTCCTGTCGGATCCAATGACTAAACTCAAATGAGCACCTACCCCTGTCCTGAATTTAGCTGCAGGCCTCTAGAGAAAAGGTAGGTACTGCAGAGAATTAAATCAGCAACTCACTCAGCTGAGCATGTTCCTGTAACAGTCTGAACCATTCTCTCAGCATGTCCTCCAGTCATAAAGGCATGCTGGAAATGGCATTTGCGAAGAACCAAAAGCCAAACAACCTTTAACAGATACTCTCACAGCTATCAGGCCCATATTCTGGGGATATTGCAAATGTTCTTACTCTTCCTTAAAGTCTTTCTACCACTTCATTCGTCGTTCTTCACGTCCTGCACTCGTGTTTGATATTAATAAATACTTTAAAGGGGGTAAAGAGCAGCCTCATTTAACATGCAGAGTAATGCATGTTAAATGTCTCAGCACAAGAAGATTACAAAAAGATTATAGCACTGACAATAGAAATAAGGGATCATCACACCAAAAAATGTTAGCAAAAAAAGAGATGTCTTAAATATAGGCCATCCAAAAAAAGGAATAAAGTGCAGACACTAGACACTAAGGTCTATCTTTATGATGTTATCCAAAAGGAAACACAGGTGGCAATTCCATAGGCCTTATGATACTGTACGTGCCCTTGGTCAGTGGCTGATAATGGACTTCCAGTGAGGAGCTGCTCCTACCAGTGTGTTTGCAGTGTCTGGAGTATCTCTGACCCTGATAAAACCTAAGCTGGAAGATCTGGTAACACAACAACTTAAAGTGGTGACAAGCAGTGTGTGGAGGAAGCGAGCCTTGAGTGTGCAGTGCAAAGCAGTCAAAGACCCTTTGGGATGAAGAGAATTCCAATACCTCAAAATGCTTTGCAAAGGGGGAACTACCAACAGGGGAAGAAAGGTAGGAAGTAATGAAAACCAGTGACAATTTTGGTAGTGGAACCCAAGCACCCCATGTCCAACACTAATTTCCGTAGCTCCAAGACCCTTAATGAAAGCATGGCTACTAAATAAAGACATAGCCGATTCAACAGGAGACAGGATGCCAACGTACATCTTTTTCCTGGATGGTGCACTCCTTGCAGTAGTAGGCATCCGACACTCCTGGTCCTCCGCAGATCACACAGCGCCCTTGGTAGGAGCCGTAGTTACACTCGTCACATATGCGCACCAGGGTGCAGGGCCGCACGTAGGAGTCACAGATCACACATTTGCCATCACCTGCAAATACAGCAGAGCCACTGGTTATCGAACAATCTGACCTTTTCTCCGCACTCTCAAAGAGGAAAAGCTTCCAAGTCAAAGAACTTGCCTCTATGCTCAAAGACAATGCAATTGAACTGCATGAGTTTATCCTGCACAGGGTGCAACTTTGTATTTGCACTCAGAGTTAGGAGGAACAAGGGCCAGTAGCCTGTAATATGTGAGGGTTTCATTTATTCATTCATGCATTCACAATCAGAGAAGGAACTCAAAGTCACTTCTGTGATTAGCCAAAATCTGCTTGGATTATTTTTACTCTAGAACTTTTCCTGAGTTTTTCACTTGTGAAGAAAGCAAAAAGCTGGACTGACAGGACTAATGCCCTTACCTACACAGCAGCAGCAGTGTAAGCTTCTCCCACAGTGCCACATCAACAAAAGTCTGGGGTTACTATCCTCAATGAGGTAAGAGATTGTACTCACAGTCCCTTTAATCCTTCATCTGTGAGAAGGCCAAAGAAAGGGCAAACTGGCATAAACAGCCATTTCACAAAAGTAGCTCTTGCTTTCTCACAAGGAATCAACGGAAATTCAAGTACTCATGTCATACATATGCCATTGACAGTCTCTGCTGTGCTGGACCTTATCCAAAACACTGACCCAGGGATGAAAGGCTTCATATCCTATTACCAGTTCCCAAGGCATCTAATCCCGACTCCCACAAACAGCTCGTCTAACCTGCTCGTACATCTCCAGCACGACAGCCCTTAACTGCTACCAATGGGAACCTGTTACACTGCCAAGGGCTTCTGTAAACAATTTTGTTGCTTCAGACTGTGCTTCTTTCCACTTTGCTTATTTCCATACTATTTTCTAATCGCAAACTATTTGTCTTATTTGCTCTGTTTCCCTACAAGGATCTAATGACAGATCATATTCTATTCGGTAGGGGTTTTCTGCTCTAACTCCAGATGTTGTGTGCCCTCCCTCCCCCCCCCCACTTTTTTTTATACTAGATGCTGAAGGGAACCTTTCCCCAGGTGCCAGATTCCAAACATGCAACCTTTTCCCCCTGCTTTGAAATGATGAGGCTGATCATTTTGTATTACATATTACAAGAAACCAATCAAGAAGTCACCGCAGCCACAGCTACTGCAAACCCTGTCAGCATATTCTCTAGAACAGTATGCATTTGCCTGACAATCTATTTGAGAGGGTAACTTTGTAATTATTCATTTATTTACACTTGCAATTTACACTTGCAATTCACAAGTAACTGTTCTGATCTCAGAGAGTGACATCAAGTCCATGGTTAAAGCAAAAATGGAACCCAATTCCCAATTCTAAATTGGATGTTTTAACCACACCATGTTCTCAAGCAACTCTATGTAGAAGCTATACTTACATTTTTCACAAAGTCTTCCAATTGCTGTAAGAAAAAACAAGAAAAAGAATTATTTGAGGCAGAAGCAGGAAAAAACATAAGTAACTACAACCCTGAATGTCAAATTTGTCAGATAATTATCTTCTGCAGTGAGCAGTCTTGAAAAGAAAAAATTAAACCACGGAAACGGTTTGAGCACAAATACAAACATATTTAAGATAAAACAATATATATATCCTCCTGAAGATACTTACCAAGATCAAAGATCATTGTAAATGAATAATGACAGCCATTGACAGTAAGAAAATCTACATTCATTATTCCATTTCAAACACAGCCAATGTACTTGACTGAAGGAAATCCTATAAGTGAATCTTGGCATAGCTTTTATACTGCTTTTAATGATGAAGAAAGGAGTTAACCAAGTGTTAATTTGATTTAAGGCAGCCCAAATACCTTTCTCATTTCAGAACAGGAAGGTAGTTACATTTGTCTTAGATGCCCTGTCACTTGTATAGGAACCTGACAACAATAATGATAGCCATTTTAAGAAATGTCATAAATATCAAGTTCTAACAACCAGATCTACACATTCACAAATAATAAACAGTGATTCAGTTAAGTCTCAGGGTCAAGGGATTCATCAGAGCAAATTCTGACAAGAAAAAAAGTTCATTATCTGTAAACAGGTATAACAAGTGCAAGTAAAGCTCAGGGGAGACCTTAGAGCAGCTTCCAGTGCCTAAAGGGACTGCAAGAAAGCTGGAGAGGGACTTTTTACAAGGGCATGTAGGGACTGGGGTAATGGCTTTAACCTGACAGGGAGGAGATTTAGATTTGATGTTAGGCACAAATTCTTCCCTGAGAGGGTGGTGAGGCGCTGGCACAGGCTGCCCAGAGAAGCTGTAGCTGCCCCATCCCTGGCAGTGTTCAAGGCCAGGTAGAATGGGGTTTGGAGCAACCTGGTCTAGTGGAAGGTGTCCCTGCTCATGGCAAGGGGTTGGAACAGGATGAGCTCTAGGGTCTGTTCCAACTCAAACTGTTCTGTGATTCTGTAATCTGGAATACAATATTATCTTGCAGACAGAAAGATGCTCCCAGAACTAAAGCCTTCAGCTCCTTTCCTTGGCTCCACTGGTATGGCCAACACAACAGCCATGAAATACATCAAAACCACGTCTTTCTGCGTACAGCGCCAGCCTCACTTGCCTTTACCCTATCCGAGGAACAGAAGCCTGCGGTTCCCCAAGCCCTGAAGCCACTCAGCTCCACTGAGGGAGAGGCGGGACCCCCGGAGCAGCGGACCCCGAGAGCAGCAGCCTCCTTACAGCACCCCCAATCCCACTGCGGCGGAAAACCGCACAAAACACGGCAAAACACCAAAATAAAAGTGAAATAAAACAGCGGAGGGGGAGGGGCGCCCTCCCCGCCAGGCCTAACGGCCGCTAACGGCACACACACGCGTGCGCGCCTCCCTGGGCCCCGAAGGAGCAGCGGGTGTGAGGTGCGGTGCGCTGTGAGCCCGCCGGGACTCACCGACGCCGGCCTGCTTGCGGCAGAAGATCAGGTCCGGGTGGTGCTTGGCCATGGCGAGCCGTCACCTGCCTGTCGCCGCCGCGCGCGATCACCGTCGACCCGCGCTCAATCCCCCCGCGGTCTTGGCTGGGGTGAGCACAGCGACTGAAAAGGCGCGGCCCACGAGAGAGAAAGCCGGGGAGCGATGGCGCGGAGGGATGTTGAGAAAATCCTCTTCACCGTTAACTTCTCCCCACCTGGGAGAGAACCCGCGTCTAGGTCTGTTAACCCATTTCTCGACGCGGATATCTCCCTGCCAGGACCTGGGCGACCCCGCCCCCGCGGCGACCCCGCCCGCGCGCCGGAGGTGTCAAAATGTCTGCGTGACGCCATCGGGGCGCGACCTCATCTTTGTCAGTGAACAAAATGGCGCCGTACTGTGTCCTGGCGGCTCGGCTCCGGGTGAGCGGCGCGGTGGCGGCGGCGGGCGGGCAGCGGGAGGGAGGGAGGGAGGGAGGAAGGAATGGACATAGCCGGGGATCCGCGGCGGGGGCAGCGCCGGGAGCTGCTGGGCGGCCGCAGCCTCCGGTCCGTCCCGTCCCCGCCTGTGCCCGCCTCCGCCTGTGCCCGCCTCCGCCTGTAGGTCAGCGTGTCCCCGGCGCGGCCCAGCGCTCCGTTTCTGTGACAATGGCGGGGAGGCCGCGGCGCTAGCTCGGCCGCCTCCCGGGCCCCGGGGTAGGGCGTGCCCTGCCGTCTGGCCCTGCCGGCCTTCAAGGTGAGCGCAAGGTGAACGGGGCGGCAGGGCCAGGCCGCGTCCCCGCTGCCTTCCCCGCCCCGGCGGGCAGGGTTCGGTGTCAAGCCCTGGGCCCGGCGGGGCGGTGAGCGTGAGGGCAGGGGTCTTAACGAGATAATAAAAAGCCTTTCCTGAGGGCGTGCGTTTTTCTTCCTCTCGTGTGCTCTTTATTCCCGTTATCAGCGTGCTGCAGCACAAGGTGACTTCCCATTGTGTGAGTGAGCATGAAAGCTCTCCTTTGCTTCAGAATTCATACTTTTAATATGGATAGAGGTCTGGGTGGAAAAGATGCTAGAGTCTCTGTATAAACGGGACCTAGGAGGACTGAAAAAGCAGCCTGGACAAGCACTTAAACGGCCTGGTTTTTATTTATCAAGACAGTGGTAGTGATTCCCATAGTCTTGTCTATCATGACCTCTAAAAATCACATCTGCCTGTAACATGAGCTCACCACAGAGGTTCTCTTACTCAGGACATTATTTTGCTTAATGTGCACTGAATTATAAAGATGTCATGATATTTTGAAGCCTGGAAGACAAATATCAGGACACAGTTTTCTTTTCTAGGGCTGCAAGCAGCAATAATGAAGCATGTGCTCCCCTTAGTAAAGCATGTGATGAAGTCAGGCAGTTTAACTTCTCACCATGCCATTTGTGACCTTGGCCAATGTCTTCCCTTTTCTTAGGGGGCCGAAGTAAGAACTTGGCTTATGGTATTCCAGAGTGTTTTTGCAAAGCTTAGTTCATGTTTTATATTACTTCCTTACTTCAGAGGTTGGTGTTTTAGTAAAGTATAGCTTTCTAAATTTAAGCAGAAGTTGCAGAATAGCACCATTTCAGTTAATTTGGTATATTCACTCTTAGTTGTTAAATAGCTTCTAATTTGTCCTTGGAACAGAAATGACTACTCATAAAATGAAAGCAAATCCTTTATTAGGATAATGAATTGGTTCTCATTGTGTGTCATCGCATGAGAACAAGCAGTCATTTGCTAAGGTTCATATCTTATGATGGAAAACAAAAGCTGTGCTAGCACAGGGAATATGGGGAATTTAGTATTCTAGGAGGCTGTCTTCTATTATCAGGCTCAGGGTATATGGGTTCCCACCTCCCCTCGCCCTGTGAAGGACTAAATCTAT
Source organism: Psittacula echo (assembly GCF_963264785.1). Lineage (NCBI taxonomy): Eukaryota > Metazoa > Chordata > Aves > Psittaciformes > Psittacidae > Psittacula > Psittacula echo. Next base: position 86,529,575 of record NC_137735.1, on the reverse strand, counting down.
GATGGTCAGACACGGTTCTAGGTGATCTCTAGAAGGCATATTTTTTTTTTGCCTGTGTGTATCAGCCTAGAGACAAATCAATATGAAACTCACCTTGCCAATCGCTGTGATAGAGCCAGCATTGACCGTGGCATATGTTATCAACATTGGTTCTATTCATCTCCTGAAGTGGTTTGGAATTGGAACTACATAGGAAGCTTACCTCTGAGGCAAATAAATCGGAATTAGCCTGGTTTGGGCTGACTGTCCTATTTAAAGTAATTCTAATAGCCTCAAAGGGTTGTGATCTTTTCATCTCAAGCATGAGAGATGCTTTTAGTAGCATCCCATTTCTTGAGCCACGTTGGCAGCAGCACTGTAAAACTCTATAAACTATCTGAAACATCAGGGGTTTATTGAAGGCAAGTTCTGAAATTGCATATGAGAAGCTTTGTGCATACTGGCAAAAAGCAGTGCTGGCCAGAGCTAAACTGATCTTCAGAACCCTAATTTTGGTTGCTCTTTAGAGGTGGGTCTAGAAAATTAGGCTTCATTTACAATTCCATTTGACCACATTGCTTTTTTTTTACAGTTTGATTATACTGCACTGGGTTGATTTTATTTTTTTAAGCTGAATCATGGTGAATGTTGGAAACTTGGCCAGGGAGGATGAGGAAAATGCCATTCTGCATTTCAGCTGGGATATCTAGGACTGATTTCCCAGATAGGAGTGCATGTTGCGCAGTTGCTACTCTTTTGAACGTGAGCTTTTGCTTGCTGGATTTGTCTGTCATATTTGCTGCCGAAATGTAAGTTAGTTTCTGAATTCAGACTCCTGTTGCATCTGGACTGTTTACTGTAGAGAGCTAAATGCAAGGTAGCTAGCTTTTCAAGGTGAGCTTTTAAAGTCCATAAAGATAAGAATTGGTTTTCTTAGAGACTTGAAAAACAATGATCCATTGTGCTGACTTTGGCTGGGGTAGAGTTAATTTTCTTCACAGTAACTGGTATGGGGTGATGTTCTGGAGCTGTGCTGAGAACAGTGTTGATAACATGGGGATACTATAGTTACTGCTGAGCAGTGCTCACACAGAGTCAAGGCCTTTTCTGCCTCTCACCCCAGCCCACTAGCGAGGAGGCTGGGGGTGCACAGGTATTTGGGAGTGGGATACAGCTGGGACGGCTGACCCCAACTGACCAAAGAGATATTCCATACCATGTAACATCATGCTCAGCATATAAAGCTGAGTGAAGAAGGAGGAAGGCGGGGATGTTTGGAGTGATGGTGTTTGTCTTCCCAAGTAACCATTATGTATGACTGAGCCCTGCTTTCCTGGAAATGGCTGAACACCTGCCTGCCGATAGGAAGTGGTGAATGATTTCCTTGTTTTGGTTTACTTATTGAATTGTCTTATCTCAACCTGTGAGATAAAGTTTTCTTGCTTTTACTCTTCCAGATCTCTCCCCATCTCACCAGGGGCAGTGAATGAGCTGCTGTGGGGTGCTTAGTTGCCAGCTGGGGTTGAAGTACAACACCCATTTAATAGGCTGGAGTTTTTGTGTCTCTTAAGGACCTGCCAAAATACTAATAGACTTAGGAGCCCTGTAATGATTAGTGCCATTTCTTCTGCTGTAATCTGAATAAGGACACTCAGGAGCTGGGATAATGGGTTCAATGCTAAATGAGAGGAGATCACTTGGCAGCTGTTTGCTGGGTGGTCAGTCCCAGGAAATTGCCAGTTCCTGGATAAAAGGGAAAATGTATAGGTTGCTGGCTGTCTGTTTCTCATGGCTGTTGATCTCAAGGCACTTCTCACTACTCAGTAAAAAACCACCAAAGAAGCCCACCTAACCACCTACTATTTCATCGAGGAGTGAGGCAGAACAAAATGGAAACAGTCTTGTGGCTTTTCCTTAGTTTTATAGTTCTGCTGCCCTATTTTTAAGGATGCAGTGGAAAAAGGACAGTCAGAATCAACAAGCATCATGAGTGATATGTTGTAGATTCTTTATGAGGAGAGATTAGGCTTTTGAACCAGGCAGTGTGTGCTGTTGCTCACTATTGGTGATGGATGCTTAGGCATGCTGGACGCCAACATGCGAACAATCATATTGAATCAAATGAATTCCTGGCAGAGTAGAGATGTGGGGTGAGATTCAGCTCCCAGTAAACTGAAGATAGCACTTTTTTAATGGGGGTCTTTTTAAAGTCTTTTGTAGACAAAAATATTCTCCTGTTTTCTGAAGTTGATTGGCCTAGGTGGTTATTTTTCCCCAGTCTTATTGGCCATCACAGAAACAGACCTTCAGTTTTCCAGATTTCTCTTGCCAGTCTCCATGTCCAGGCAGGATCCTTCACCTCGCCTTCCTATCTTGGGTAGCCTGAAGGTATGGTCAAGCAGGAATCAACTACTTTGCATTGTTACGCCTGTGATTACTGTTTGAATAGTTATATAGTATTTGAATAAATACTGTGTTTTATTGAGCCATCCCATGAAGTAAAAGGGTAAAGATGTGTATGATCAGACTGGCAATATTTTAGCTGCAAAACTTCTTTGTACCTCTCTTTGGAGAGCCCTGCTTCAGGTTTTTATCATAATCAGCTTTGGTCCCAAGAAAGACTAGAATGCTATGAAGCCTCTGCCATGACTTTAATTTGCAAATCTGTTCTTCTGTACACTGAATTGCAGTGAAATTTAGCTCTCAGTTTACTGGGTGACAAGGAGGAGCTCCATTAATCAGTTGTGTTACAGGGTTCTTTTGGGGCAGGGGAAGAAGGAATTACTGCAACAAACCAGCATACCTTTCTTGGTCTGGTGAAGAATTATTTGTCCATGAACAGTGATGAAATCCCTCAGTGGTTTTTCCAGCCACTCCAGCAGTTGGAGGTTTTCACAAGAGAGTGGATATGTAAAGACATTCCCACAGCATTAATTCTGCTGGGTAAATGTTTAAGTTAAGAAAAGGGAGGCAGAAGAAAACAAACACAGGAGTTATGTGACTACTGGGTAAAGAGCATTTAGCAATGAGAAGCCTGGTTGTGTTTGGTTTGTTGGGGTTTTTTTTCCTGGTGGAAGAAGGAAAAGTCTCAGCTCTGACACATGTGATACGTTCTGGAAGTTCTAAGCTTCAGGAGCAGCACAGTGAAATTTGATGACTGGGTTTGATTTGCATTCCTGGAGGAGCAGTGCCCTCTCTTGTACTGCCATGTTCACTTACTTCAGATATGCTTTAGCGCAAGTGGTGTGCAGTTCTTATAGGTCTGTATTGCTCCTACCAAAAGCTGCTGTCTAATAGCTTAGGATTGGTTGGGGGAAAAAGCAAACTGCACCGTTATGGCTGGTTTGCTGGCTATTGTGATCTTGCCTAGATTTCCTCAACTTTTTATTGCGTAAGATACTAATAAATGTCATCAAAAGGACAATAACAGTTTTGGATAAAAATCAGTAACGTCTTATTGATCATGATTATTTCACGCAGTGCTTTCAATGGTGGTAACAAGAAAACTGGGATAATATTTACAAGGAAAAACTAAAAATGCTTGAGCAGATTTAAAGACTCAGCTAGCATCTTTGACAATGTGAAAGCAGTGATAGGGGCTGCAGTTGTCTTCTGCGCAAGGAATATTTGCTGATTTACAACCAAACGTACAAAAGGAATATTTAGGGCAACGCTGATGTCTTTATTAGCCTGTACTTTTCAAAACCTCATAATGCTGAAGTAAAGGATGAATAGGAAAAAACAGGATTAAGATTATTAAGTGTAATACTGGAGGAGGAAGAACCCTGAGCTCTTGTCTTCAGTCTGTTTCCAGACTTCCAGTGCTAATGACTGAGACTTTGAAAGGATGTAAGAAATGCATGTGCCAAATCCTTGGAAGTTTTTATGGAGGCTGCCCTCTGTCTCAGTTTTCAAAGTTGTGTGAGAGCCTTTTAACCCTGGGCACTGTAAAGGTGCCTCGTTGTACCCTGCCCTTCTCCCATGTTCCAGGACTGTTTCACTGTGAAGGCTGCCAAGTGAGATTTGGGCTTTCCTTTTTTTTTTTTATCATGTTCTTTTCTGCTGATGTGTTCAGCTCACAGTATAGTTCATCTGTCTTGCTGTCACCTGTAGGGCAAGTGCAAGGCTTTTCTCAGAGGAAAGGTGAGGATTCCTTTGTGAGAGGGAAGGTAAATAGCACGTAGATCTGCACAGCCAGGTTGGTGAAGCTGATGTGTTTGTTCCATGTCTCGTCTGTCTCCTGCTCTGCATTATGCCGTAGACTGGGCATGTACATCGGAGTCATTCTACCTAGCACTGAAATGGAGTTCACCTTATGTGGAAATACAATAAGGTTTGTAACAGTATGCAGGGACCCTGGACAAAGAACTTGGTGTGTGATGTTGGAACAGAGTGGTATCTACTCAGTCCCATATTGTGTCGTCTGCTAGACCTTCTATATGAGCACAACACCAATGAGGAAATACAAACCTACGTTAGCTTGCTTTGGAAACTGCATGCGTTTTTCTCCACCATGGCTGTATTGTGTCAGGAGTATAGCAGACTGGTGCTTGCTTAAGAGTTATTTCAGCATTGCCTGAAAGCAGATTTCTCACTGAAAGCATAAGGCATCTGGTGCTATAAATAGAGATGTAAAACAATTTAGTAAATGCTACCCATTCTGTGTAACCTGGTGTCTCACCTTTTAACATCATATGCAGTATTGTGCTATCAAATGTTTATTGGGTACCTTTAAAAACCTTTGCAAGTTCCCTGTGTCTCAGGCTGCAGAATCCCAGGAGTAACAACTGAAAACCAATTGGTTTATTGATATGTTATAGGAGTTCACTCTGCCAGGTTTCAGCGCTAACACTCTTCTTTTTCCAGCATGCCTTGAATAGTGGGATACGACGCTACCATGTTGCTCCTGTCCTCTGCCAGCGGGCCAAGGTGGCCATGAGCCACTTTGAGCCTAATGAGCACATAAATTATGAAAAGCTGGAGAAGAACATCAACATTGTCCGTAAGAGGTAAGAGTGGAGGAGGAAACAGCGCAGGGCTCGATGTGCAGAATTTAGCTCTGCAGTGACAGGAGAGAAGGAAAAAATACCACGCGATCCTGACATGGGAAATACTTAGTAGGGAGGGAAGCTTTGAGCAGTGACAGTTGCAAATGTGGTGAAGCATGAGTTACAGTGTCCCCATATAGTGGTGGGCACTGTGGGAAGGTTGAAGGTTACAATGAAGCCCTGCAACATGAGGAGAAACAGGGCAGTGCAGAGGAGGTGTTAGAGAGGTCTCTGTCCTCTTAGTTTAATGCCCTCTTTGAGGAGCATTCACATTGGCCCTTGCTCCTTTCTTGAGGAAGCAGCGTGTGGACAGTGGTCATTATAGGCTAATGCTCCTCTGCACTGTTTTGACAGTGAATGTTCTCCTGTGTTCCTCTGTAGGCATTACGCATGGAAAGGAGGGCTGGGAATTTGTAGCATGTGTAAACATAGTGACCTTAATCTGCTGATAGAGGCTTGTGTGCCTGCTAAGTTGTCGTTCCTGCTCCATTTACCTCAGCAGTGGTTTGTGTAACATGTCCTTCAGTCTTTGCATCCTTCGTTAACTGCAGTAGCTCTCATTTCAAGCCATTGTCTCTACTTCGTTACTTCTCAGAAGATCTCACCACTGACATAAATAGGCCCCTCTACTGATACAGTTGCAGGATGAAAGGTCTGAGGTCATGAAACAGCTTAGCTGTACTTGCTTGCTGTGGGATTTGGTATTTGCGAATCAAGTCTGACCTCTCTCTCCCCTCCACATTTGCTGTCCTGAGGTATGACTCAAGTAACAAGCAAAGTCAATGTTTCTTTTCCTCTACAGGAAGATTATAAAAGAAAGCATAAAATTATGTCAATCCATATACTTTTGAACTTTCTGGTCTGAGCCCTTGTTTTAGCCAGTTGATATTTTAATGCTGCAAGAAGAACATGCAGGTTTCTGTGTTAGTAGTTCTTAACAGTCTCAATTATATAGAGAAGCATTCTGTTACATGCTTAGAAGGGCAAATGTAGAAGTACACAAAATACAGATACTAAAATTCTTCTCCCCAGGCTTGACCGTCCCCTGACCTTGTCTGAGAAGATTGTATATGGACACCTGGATGACCCAGCCAAGCAGGAGATCGAGCGGGGCAAGACCTACCTGCGCTTACGGCCAGACCGTGTGGCCATGCAGGATGCCACTGCTCAGATGGCAATGCTACAGTTCATCAGCAGTGGGCTGCCAAAAGTGGCTGTGCCTTCCACCATCCACTGTGATCACCTCATCGAAGCCCAGTCAGGTGGTGAAAATGATCTTCGAAGAGCCAAGGTTACTATTGCCGAAGTGTAAATTCTGTCTGTTTGAAGGCCTCCTTCCAGTCGAAGGAAGAGGTTTCATTTTGGGTTTTTTCCCCCCAGAAGGACAGCCACGAATCCGATATGGTAACAGATTGCCTGTGGTGGTCAGCTCTGTAGCCAGGTCAGATGCAGCAAAGAAACAGAGTAAATGGATGTTGGGGAATTTTTCAGCTGAGATTCATCATCACATGGTTTAATGGACCATGAATGTAGGAAAAGATAGATTTAATGATGGAAATCCACATCATGTATGTGTTCTGGAGTGTGAGAACATATTTCAGCTAAAGGAGAGGAAAAATCTTATTTCAAAGGAAGACAAAAGGAAGACAGATTACTCTATAGAGTTGTGCTCTTCATGCCACAGTATGGCAGTGTGAAAAAAATCCTGAACATGCATCTGCATTGCACTGGTGTCTCCTGTGAGGAGGGAGCAAATAGCTACTTTTGTTTCCCAGACTTTTGGCTAGAGATTAACCGAAGAACACTAACTGAAGCATGTGCAGCTTTCAGGGCTAGTGAGGGTAGGTATAAATGTGTATGGAAGCATGGAGGATGTTTTTTACTTGGGAGTTTCAATGTGGTGGTTGCAAAACTGCTGATTCACTGCCTTTTTAAAGTTCCCACTCACTGTTTTACTGCTTATTCCTCCATAAGGGCTTCTGTTCAATACAGACAACATTCACCTCTGTCCTGCATACCACAATGCATTGGCTGAGGAAGAGCATGCTCTGAGCATAGTAGGGAGGTGGAGAAATCTTGTTACTGCAGGTAGACCTAGCGAAAGTCCGCTGTTAGAGCCAGGAGGAGTTGTACCTTGGGTGTTGATACCAACAATTACAAACAGTAAACAGTTGGGGGGGGCTCAGCTACATTTTAAGATTTTAGTTCATACCTATTTCTAGATACTGCTGATGTTGAAGTAACTGCTTCTGGCTTCCTCCTTCAGGCCACAGTAAAGCCACTTGTACCACTCAGGAGTGGATTTAGGGAGTTCTCACTCCACTTGTCTCAGTCCTAAGTTGTGCCCAACTTGTGCAATTAAGAATTCAGACTTCACAAATAAAACAGTTTCTTGTCTTCCCTTCACCTCCTGTCCTCCCCTTCCCCCTGTTTCTGCATTTATTTGTTCTCTGTAGTGCAATTATATTTGCTGCAGCCTTGAGCTGAGCCGAGTCCCTCCTTTGCCATCCACTCTGAGCAGAGCAAGTAAGGGTCCTGCCGCCTTCTGACTCAGTTCTGCTGCTGCCAGTTGGCACACAATGAATGCTGGCAGGCCAGAGGGTGGTTTGGATCTGCTCCTGGCACATCAGCGTGCTTTACTGGGGGAGGGATGCACAAACAGAGTGAAGTGACCCAACTCCCAGTGGAAAACGAGGCTTAAAGAACTGCTGCTGCCTCATGGGAAACTTCAGCAAATGTTTGCTAAGACAATTCTCCCATTATCTCCAGTTTTCCCTTTCTCTTTATTCCAAAGGGTGGCTGCATGAGAACAGTCTTTTAAGAAACTCTTTCCTAGTGCTTATCTTATCTATTCTGCCATTCCTCTGCCAAGAGCTATCAGGACATAATAGTTCCATACTTCCTTGGCAACCCTGGTTATTCTCACAAGCAATTTTCACGGTGTGACCTCCACCAGTAATGGTGATAGTGCAGCAAGAAAGGCAGCATTGTGTGAGTCTTAGACAGCAGACTTGGTAGAATGAGAAATAACACCCACTGACTCTCCTAGCAGTGAGCAGCTTTCAGTTCCATTTCTTACTCTGTAAAAATAAAGCCAAAATGCTTGTCTAAGGGCTTTGAAATGTCTGCAAAGCATCTGTAAAGCAAAAGAACAGCTGGTAGAGAAGGAAGCAGGGGATAGAAGAAGAGAGGAAAACAAGGTTTTAAAAAACCCAACACTCTGAGAAGACAAGAAATGAGCAGAGCATTTTTAAATGTGTTATTGGCAGGATTTTCCTTTAATTGTGCTATTTTCCTTGTGCTGTTTGGAACTGGAAACTAAAAATGCTTTAGTAGAGCTACAAGTTGGATGAAATTAAATAGCCTGTTACAACTGACTGGCAAGTAGTCTTGATCCCTTTTGGTTTTAGGAGTAACGTGTACCTCCCTCGAGGTGCTGCAGAACCGTGAGCGAACTACAGACAGGCATGAGAGGGAAGGGAATGTGTTTGAATGAGCCCTTGATGTATGGAGGAACAAAATGTGCTACTAATGCTCTGCATTTCCCTGTGTGAACAGGACATAAACAAGGAGGTGTACAACTTCCTAGCAACGGCTGGTGCCAAGTATGGAGTGGGATTCTGGAAACCTGGGTCAGGAATCATTCACCAGGTAAAGTATGTGTATGTGTTTGCAATCTCTGAACATGCAGTGACTCCTTTACTTTATGGTGAAGAGAAGACCTCAGGTGCACACCCTTAGAGAATTTCACCAGTTTGGGGTAACAACTTGCTTTCCTTGAGGTGGGTGAGTTTTCTTGCTTGCTCTCTCTCAGTTATCTTGACAGCAGTGGTTTTCTGAAAGGTTGTTTTGGTCAGCCTGTAACCTGATGTGTGATTAGGTAGTGCCAACAACAGGTCATGTGAATCATAGATGCTTGAAATATCATAACTGCTTGTGGGCTGGCTCCTCCTGATACGATCGGGACAGTAAGGTGATGCCGTGAAGCTGGCTGCATAGGGCTAATGTGAATTGCTTTCGGCGGTAAGGAAAGCAGCTTTGGGAACATAGGGGCTTTCAGGGTTATTTTGTATGCACTTGTTTCCATAAAAACCGGGAGGGTATGTGAGGACACCAAACAGAGCAGGTTATTTTAGGTACTCAAGAATGGCAACGCGTAGCGAGTTGCTATGTGAATTTGAATAAAATGCAAAGTGGTTTCCAGATCTGAGATTCTCTTATTACAGCACTTGCATCATAACAGAACAGGACTGTCCTGGATAACGTACCACTTAATGAGGCTTTTTGGTTTTTAAAACCAACACCTCTGGCAGGATTTCCATGACTTGCTCTTGGTTGACTTACTTTGCAGGTCTAGTAGGCATTTTAGATTGTTCTTCTGAGTGCAGGCAGTCAGATCTGAAGTGTACCATGAAGCAAAAGGAGTGGAGAAGAGAATGGATAATTGGTAAACATCTTTTCAGCAGACAAATTGTGACTAAGTACAGTTAAGAGCTTTCTGCTACATTTTCTGAGATACAAAACAAGTTAAGGTTACCTTACCTTGGTGTGGTACAACAGAGAAAGGAAACAGAAGAAGTGAACTCTCCAAAAGACTATGGGAACACCTCAGGTCATCTGTGTTCTGAAACCACTTGTAACGTCTGTCACATGGCAACATAGCTCTGTGCTGTGGTTACCAGCTTTCCTGTGGCAGACTTTCTCTGGCTGAAGAAAACTGGTTGTGTTGTACATTTTCAGAGTCGAACTCTGGCAAAGTGAGACCTTGAAAGTGACCTTTCTTGGCACAAGTGTACAAATGTGAGCTACAAGCAAATGAAGCTGGAAGTACTAGAAGCAAACCCTTGGTCTTCTCAATAGAGGGCCGCCTTAGTTCTGCCCAAGCTGTTGTGTGATGCATGTGCTCCAAGTTCTGCGCTTCCCAGAAAGGCAGTCCATAATGTTGGTATGGCACATACGGAGTGAGAACTTCGTTAGTTTGAGTTCTATACTGTGTTGCTACCGTAGAAAACTCACCATTTTTCATGGAAGAACTGTTTTGTGGTTTTGTTAATAGTTAGAGTCTCATGTGGAATCAATAGCAGCAATAAGGGAAGGGAGGCCTCTTGGTATATTTGTTAGGGATTCTTCTATGTGATTACGTTTTGGCTGGCAGCACAGTTTGGAGGAGCCTGTTGGTATTCTACTGGTATGCGAGTGTAAAGACTATGAAAGGTCTCACTAGTATCGAGTAGGTGAACTGGCTTGCTCAGCAAGTTGATTAAGGCTGTGGAGACTAAGGAATAGACTCTTGAGCCCTAACAAAGGTGACGTCTTAGCAAAAGCCTAAACTGGAGGGAAAGAGTCTTCCAGTGAAAAAATGGAGATCGCTTTCTAAATATTCTTCTGTTCTGGGACTGAGACTTGGTACCTCATTCTGTCATTGCATCCTCCACAAGGAGTTTGAAACAGAAGTGAATTTCCAGTCTAAACCAAATTGAAATACTTTGCTGCTCCTGAAATCTGCAAATGGGAACTGATCTAGATTATTATTCCTGTCTTCTTTCTTGCTGTCTTCCCCCTTCTTTCCCAACCAACAAGCAAGCAAACAATCCATGTTTATTTTCAGATCATCTTGGAGAACTACTCCTACCCTGGGGTTATGCTGATCGGCACAGATTCACACACCCCCAACGGAGGTGGCCTGGGAGGAATCTGCATTGGTGTGGGTGGAGCTGATGCCGTAGATGTCATGGCAGGAATCCCTTGGGAGCTCAAATGCCCAAAGGTAGGAGTAGAAGGAATACTAATCTTCAACGTGAAGGGTGAGATATAGGATGTACAAGAAACATGAATTTTCAGGCACTGTATGTATGTACCATTCTAGTCTTGTTTGTAACCCCACACTGGCTCAAACAGCTGGTCTGTGATTCATTGGTAGTTCTGAGTTTCCACTTCCAGCCTTTTTATTCAGGAACTGAGAGAGACAGGTGAGTGGGGATCTCCCTTCAGTTGGCCCTGTCGGTGATTTCAGCCCTTCTGCACGCGTTCTGCTACTTCAGGACTTTCTGTTCTTTGCTATTGTGACCACCCACATTCTTTGGAAAAATCCTGATGCATTGTTTTGACTGCTGAAAGGAAATGGTGTCAGTATTTTATGTTTTTTCCATTGTTGTTGCTCAGGTTATCGGTGTAAAACTGACTGGCAAGCTTTCAGGCTGGAGTTCTCCTAAAGATGTGATCCTGAAAGTGGCTGGCATCCTCACTGTCAAGGGTGGAACAGGCGCCATCATTGAATACCACGGGCCTGGTGTGGATTCAATCTCTTGCACTGGTGAGGCAATGCAAATCTCTTATCTGAGTGTTGGATGTGAGTGTTGAGTTGTGTGTAGAGGCTGGGAAGGGAATGAGGCAAGAAGTACTAAATGTCCTCCCTTAGCCTGGCCAGGCGATTAGTACACGTCAAACTGGGAGAGTGGGTGAGAGTGGAATAACAAAATACCACTCCCTTTTGGTGAGAAAGTGACCTCTCTCCATTAAATCTTCTTATGACTTTGAGAACACCGCATGGTTAATCATGAAGAGTCCTGTAAGATCGTGCATCAGGGTAAGAGTAAGGGTGGAAGTATTCCCACATAATCTTAGAGAGTGGAGAGTCAGAGATGAAGATGACATTTTCATTTCAGCCTAAAGTAGGTCATCAATAGAGGAAAGAAACAGGTTGAAGGGGATACATGTGTGACAGCTGCTAGAGAAAATGAGTTTTAGAAAAGCAGGGCAGAGGAATGACCAGAAAGCAGCAGTTTGTAACATGGAGTCTTACATGAGCTAACTGTGGGTCTTGGGTGCCGAATTTGAACCAGTGGTCTGTAATAATGTTAGTTAGGACTGAATTATGAGAAGTGGCCCTTCCTTTGGCTTGGAGTGCAGCCTTCAAGCTGGGCTTCTCTCCATTTGCATGGCTTGGCTACAACTTGGAATATTTGGGTTTACAAACTGAGAGCAATTTGGGATTTCTCTTCTTTGAAATCAGAAGAACTTGACCTGTGATACCTGTTGCTAGCTCATTAAATGTAAAACAGCAGCTTCATTGCCGTGTCCTTGAAAGGCATGAGAAAATGGTTTGGGTTTTTTTGTTGTGTTCCGTCACTGGACACTCTTTATACAACCCATTAAATGTCTTGCAGATTTCTGTCTCTTCCGGTAAAGGGACATGGTAGGAAGGGACGGGACACTCGCTGCAGGTAGCAGAGATGCTGCTCACTGCTGTAAATATATTTGGTGCTCAGTGCAGACAGGGGTTTGGGTCTTTGTCATCATGTCCAGTATCTGCAAGAATCAGTGTAGCTTTCAGCTCCTTCCATGCAGAAAAGTCTGATTGCAGGCACAGAAACATGACAGACTGAGCCAGCCGTTAGGTAGTGTTTCCTCTGCTGTGGAATTAAGTTTCTGTTGCTAATACCCTCATCTCTCTTGGCTTTGCTGTCTTTTCCATGGACTGACTTCTGGAGGATTGGGTGGCCTTGGACTTCCTCATTGACCCTGTGGTCTTTTCTCCCACTCCTACTCTAGGAATGGCAACAATCTGTAACATGGGGGCTGAAATCGGAGCTACCACATCCATCTTCCCTTACAATGACCGGATGAAGAAATACTTGGGCAAGACCGGGAGATCTGGTAAGAGGGTTCGGGGGTAGAAGTGTGGGTTCAAGTGAAGGTGTGTTCTGGGAGCAGCATCCTCCTACAATGGTGTCCATGGTGACTTCCGGCCTTGCAGGATCCTGCAGGTCATCTGATACAAGCAGGGAGTCTGTAGATGAAGTGGCTGGGGAAGTTATATGGTAGACTTCCTGTGTTTAGTTGTTCCAAGCTTTTTCTTTTCCCTCTTATTTACTACGCTTTTCAGATCTCACTTCTTTCTTATTCCAGACATAGCTGCGCTAGCAGATGAATTCAAGCAATATTTGGTACCAGATTCTGGTTGTCATTATGACCAAGTGATAGAAATCAACCTCAGTGAGGTAAGGCTTCCTTCCTCCTTGCCTATCTTGCATGTTGAGGTGTGACACTGCTTTGTGTGAATGAGGACCAAGCTGGGAGTTTGACATGACACCGCTGGTGCTGTGCTAGAACATAGGAAAAATGCTTAGGTCTGCTTCACTGACAGCTGCTGGTGTTGGTGTCTGAGAATCCTATTTAAACAGCTTCTAGGTAGAGCTATGAAAGGAATTTATTTGCTGCTGTGTTTGGGGGTTTTCTTGGCTCCTGTAATTTCTGACTTTGTCACTGTTTCTTAAAGCTGAAACCACATATCAATGGACCTTTCACACCAGACCTGGCGCACCCTGTGTCAGATATTGGTGCTGTGGCAGAAAAGGAGGGCTGGCCTGTTGATATCAGAGTTGGTGGGTAGCATTTGCTCTTTCCTCTGCCTTCATCCTTGTGGCATAAATGTTGCTGTCTTGGGATAAGCTATTGGTCACATAGCTTGGGATCTAACCCTTTAATTACTGCTGTATGTCCTTTGACTTTGCTGCAGTGTCATCTCTTCACAGCTGTATGAATTTGCTGGGAAGAGTAGTGACCCCCTGGGGCATGTGTGTGGGATGAGATGTGGGATAGCTGGAGGGATTTGAATCTCAAGAGGCAGACAAGTGTGTTTTCCTTCTTGGAAACTTTTGAATGATTGGGTTGAACATTACTGGTTGAAGAGCACCTTTGTTCAAAGTCTGTTGTGTGGATTTGATGTAACTGAAAGAGAATTTAGTTTTTTGCTGGTTAGCACCAAAATGCTGTCAGGATGGCACAGTATGTCCTCATGTGGTCTTCATACTGTGACAAAGGATGCTTTCCTTTCATCATTTCTTCCATTTCTTGATTGAAGCCTTTTCTATCTTTGTGGAACAATACTTCTCTGTGGTTATTTGCTTAACCAGAGTGCAAGCAGGTGACACTTGGGTCTTGTAAAACAATAACCAAACTAGTGACCGGGTAGTGTGTTCTGACTGTGCAACCTCCAAAGCTGGCCAAGGGATTGCTTGTGACCGCAGTATGTTGCTGGGAAGCTTGGCAATGTTAGTACATGAAGCAGCCTCAGGTTACTTGTCAGCAGAAAAGGCAGTTGTTCCTTGTTTTTTCTGCTGCGGAATGGGTCAGGGAGAAGCTTCCTAGAACCTGGCCTGCAGTAACCTCCTTGTTTCTGTCAAACACTGCAGGCTTGATTGGCAGCTGCACCAACTCCAGCTATGAGGACATGGGGCGCTCTGCAGCAGTGGCAAAACAGGCACTAGCGCATGGATTGAAGTGCAAATCTAAGTTCACAATCACTCCAGGCTCAGAGCAGATCCGTGCCACCATTGAAAGAGATGGTTATGTGAGTATGGCTGCTCTTTTACACTTAGGTGTTAAACTCTCTTCCAACACAGTACTCATGAGTCCAGAGGTAACTAATGCAAACCTTTTGCACTTTGTCCTCACTTATCACTAGATAAGTGCAATTACTGGTGTGTTATTATGTCTGTGGGTCCTGTTGTCACCTGAGGAGATACAGTATGCATAGCAACGGGGTGCCTCATGCTCCTGGGATTCTGTGGATGGCCATGGCTGATGATGGGCCATCAAAACCTGCAATTCCAGTTTTCTCCTCTAAGAACAGTTTAGGATGTGAGCATGGCCTTTTATTGGAAGGTGGTTCCCATTTTAGACTAAACTTATGGCAAAACTCATATTCGATTTAAAATGAGTGTTTCTGTAGAGGAACCTTCACCTACTTCCTTCCCTATTCTGTGCATGAAATCATATTTTAATTAGTCCTGATATTTAGTAAATGTTAAGATGCTTGTCACAGCGTGGGAATAAAGTCTTCGTCCATCCAATGTCCATCCAATGCTTAGAGCCTCCTCCAACCAAGTCTACAGTCGTAGACTTTAACAGCTTTAACAGCTGCCCTCTTAATAGAGTTGTTTGCTTAACAGACTGAGCAGGCACACATACCTCCTGCACTGTCACCAGTTCTGTCCTTATGCAGACAGGAAGTGTGTAGGATATCAATCAGACCAGATGCTGCCCTTCAGTCAAGTGACTGTGGGTAGCTGTATTGCTCAATTTGAAGTAGGTAGTGAATGGGATCATCCTGGCAAGTCATCCTGTGCTCGTCCCCAGTGTTAACTTACAGCTTCACTGGGATCAAACCCCATGTATTTACCAAAGTGACTCAAAACGTGCAGGTGAAACAAGGAGGTGAATTTTTTGTTTCAAGAAACAAGGAACAGTACTTCTCTGTGGTAATTTGCTTAACCAAAGTGCAAGCAGGTCACACTTTCTGTTTCAAGACCGGCCTCCTCTTCCCCTGAAAGAGCAACCCCAGGAACTTATTCCAGGCTTTCGACCAGTAACAAAATCGTTCTTTGCCCTCAGGCAAAAATCCTGCGCGACGTTGGAGGACTGGTTCTTGCCAACGCTTGTGGGCCATGCATTGGCCAGTGGGACAGGTAAAGTGAAAGACCTCACTCTAGCTGTGTATCTTTTAGCTCCTGAAGTGCTCTGTGAAGCGAAATCCCATTGTAAAAATAACGCACTGGGAATTAAAAAATAAATGCTTAAAACCCCATTTGCCATAGCTGTCTGATACACACTGGAGGAGGAGGAATCAAACACTGCAGATTTACACTGAGCCTTTAGGTGAGTGAAGCTGCACAATGGCTACACCTGGAGGCTTCTTACAGTAGGCAAAAAACGGGGTGAGATTTGTTATCTGTGAGAGGGTGGACTGGAGTTTGTATGGTCCTTTTGAAATAGGAAAAGTAAATTGGTCCAACTTCAGTCATCGGAGTGGCAGGGAGGAAAATTCCCAATAAAAGGGATGGGAGACATATACTCAAGTGGCTTTGTCATTGCTAATGGTGGGATGTCCAAACGCAATGTACTTCATTGGCTGTTGTTTAGATAGTTCAACAGTGCACAATATGGGCTATGAAAACTACTTCAGGAGTCAGCATCTGACTTGGTTTTGAGCCTATACTTAAGGGAGGAAGACATGTCCAGGCACAGGTTCATGTTTCCAAAAGACAGGTATTGCTACCAAAACTAAGCTGGGGGATTTTAGCAGTGAGACGTCTAGAAACAGTATTCCCTTTGGATTTATGAGTGTGGTTGTTTTTTTCACAGGAAGGACATCAAGAAAGGAGAGAAAAACACAATAGTTACATCCTACAACCGGAATTTCACAGGTCGCAATGATGCCAACCCAGAGACTCACGCATTTGTGACCTCTCCAGAGGTAAGAAATAGCCAAAGTAGGGGTCATGGAATAGTTTAGGGTGTCAGGGAGCTAATTCCCCCGCCTGCAAAAGAGACCCAGTTTAGCTTGGTTTGTAGCTTGGTTGCTGGCTTTGAGACTGTTGGGTATAGGACTTTCAAATTAAGAGATGAGGAGTAGAATATGCCTTTAAATGTGTCTGTCTTTTTGTTCTTTCAGATTGTTACAGCCCTGTCCATTGCTGGCACCCTAAAATTTAACCCTGAGACAGACTACCTGACAGGAGCAGATGGGAAGAAGTTTAAACTAGAAGCACCTGATGCAGATGAGCTGCCCAAGATGGTAACTGCTGGGTGTGGAGATGGAGTGGGGCAGGGGAAGGCCTGTCACTAGTAGTGTTTTATATGTAGTAAGGGAACTTCATGGAGTGACCTCCTCCTTAGGGTTGAAGCTAGAACAGATGCAGTTGTCTGTGTTGGCTGGTTCTCTTCATATGCTGTTGGGAATGGCTGAGTCTGATGATTTTCCTTTCTTCTTTTTGAAGGCATTTGATCCAGGCCAGGACACCTATCAGTACCCTCCCAAAGATGGCAGTGCGCAACGTGTGGATGTGAGCCCCACCAGCCAGCGCCTCCAGCTCCTTGAGCCCTTTGATAAGTGGGATGGCAAGGATCTTGAAGACATGCTGATCCTCATCAAGGTCAGTAGTGTAGTGGTGGAACACCAGCTATGAGAGGACTGCTCAAACAGGGGCTTGCACATCGATTGCTAGAAGCTTTGGTTGTGTCTTTGAGCTATCTGTGATTCCCTCCTCTATAACCACATTTCTGTGGGAAGTGAATCAAGGATCTTCCTTCCAGGTGTTTCCTTCTGATGCTTCTTTTTGTTATAACTAAGAGACTTTTCTCCTTTGGGCTAGTGGTTATCTAGTGCTGTGAAAAATGAAGCTTGTTATACGATGTCATAGGATGCTACCCATACCATGCAGGCTGCAGAATTTGTCCCAGTTACAATCTGCAGTAGAAAGGTGGGTGGGTTCTTTAATTGGCATCTCTAATAAAATACCTGACTGTTGTACGATGTGTTTTATCTGAAATGAGGTAGTTAAGAACTTCTCCATCAGTATGTGTGTTCTCCTCCCATTTCATATAAAATTACTTCACAATAGTTAAACATTGCATTTCAGTCTCTTAATGAAGACAAGGGTTCCTCTTCCTTGCCTGTGGTGAGTTACCAGAATGAAAGCTTCAGTTAATACAGTGATTGGTTCTGAAATGCAGCCCCTTAGGAACTGGCCTTCAGGGACATTGCTGATTCTCAGTACACAGAGCTTCAGGTACTCCAAAGGGCCATACTGAGCTGTGCTTGACACAGGCAATTCCTTTGCAAGCACCCTGGCACTTACCAGTTGGATGACCATTATCTCTGGTTGGGAATTCTGTTCTTAAAAGCTGAGGAGGCTTATGTGCAGTTTGGAAACTTAGAAGAAACACTTGG
The DNA here is from genome assembly GCF_963264785.1 of Psittacula echo. Classification (NCBI taxonomy): domain Eukaryota; kingdom Metazoa; phylum Chordata; class Aves; order Psittaciformes; family Psittacidae; genus Psittacula; species Psittacula echo. Next base: position 86,511,815 of record NC_137735.1, on the reverse strand, counting down.
CATCTTGCTGGACTCCCCCAGCAGGGACGCTGAGCTGTAGCAAGAAGGGCTTAATTGCTTTTTGTACCTGAAGAACCTGCTGCTGTGAGAGGGGAGGACATGGCAGGAGGGGTCATGGCTAAGCTTGTTTTTGTGATTTACTCTTTGGAACAAGGGATATTCTCCCTACCCAGCGCATGCAGAATGACCATTGTGTTCTGCCTTAGAGTGCCATCATTCTGTAACAGATACAATTGTCTTGGGTTTGTGCCTTTAAAAGAGAAGCGAGGATCCTTCACAATTAAAGTGCTGAGGAAGGGCCAAGTCACTGATGCGTCCTAAGATATTCTTCTCTTCTACTGCCCTTTAGGTAAAAGGGAAATGCACCACTGACCATATTTCTGCAGCCGGACCGTGGCTCAAATTCCGTGGCCATCTGGACAACATCTCCAACAACCTGCTCATTGGCGCCATCAACATTGAAAATGGCAAAGCCAACTCTGTGAGGAACGCCTTAACCCAGGAATTTGGCCCAGTCCCAGACACAGCCCGTTACTACAAGGTGAGACTTTCCACTGATGCATCCTGTTTTAAGAGGCTGTTTACACGTTGGGCAGCCTGTGCCAAGACTGAGGACCTCAGCCTCCTGCGTTAAAGTAACAGCAGCTGTGATTCAGTCAGCTTTGAGGCTTTTTCTTGGGTCTTCTTCCTCTGATGATTGCAGTTCCTGTAGGTGGTTCTGTCCCTACTTGCTATGGGGAAAAGGGTCTTGTGACCCAGAGGGGACCAGAAATAATAGACAAAAGGGGAAGAACTCTTCTAGGCACTTGCACACCTTAGGAGGCATGGCGGGTGTCATCAGAGTGGGACCAAGTCTTGCCTCTTGGAGCATTTAACCTGTGACTAGTCTAATGTTTAAATATGTTCTAATCTTGTCCTCTTCATTCTTTAACGCTTGGCTTAGAATCTGAAGTGTCCTTTTACCCTCTGGACAGCTTGGCAGGGGTCTCAGATTGGTTCTTCCAGTAGACAGAAGTTAAACTTTTCTTCATTGCTTCCAGAAGTAGAGCAGGGATCATGGCTGGTGTGAGTGCAGCTCTGACACAGGACCAGGGAAAGAAAGGTGGCAGCAAACATTTGCTTTGGTCCGTTGGAAGTGTTAAAGTGGCTGTTGGGAAATATTTGGTTGCCATGTGCTTTCAAAATTGGACTAATACCCCTGATTTCAAGGAGATGTGCAAGTGCCTGAATACCCATACACACCCCCCCTTCCGTTTTAAAAGCTAATTTAAAAGCAGGCTGAGTTTAAACTGAAGTGGAGAGTCCATGAGTTACTAAAACATGAAAGAAGAATTTATTTTTAGAGTCAAGGTATGTGTTTCTGATGAGTCCTCTCCAGCCCTCATTAGCGAAGGATGGCAGTGCCCAACTGCCGTGAAGCACTTAATCCCAAAGGGAGCCTTCTGGAAGAAGGTGTCATAGCACAGCAATGTCGCTGGTGCAGCACTGGAATTAGATGTGTGGGTGGGTATTTATTGTTAATTCCTCACTTGAGTGAGTGCAGAAATGTAAATCTGTTCCGTTTGTCACAGAAAATGGGTGTCAAATGGGCAGTTGTTGGGGATGAAAACTACGGTGAGGGATCAAGCCGAGAGCACGCAGCCTTGGAGCCACGTCACTTGGGAGGCAGGGTCATCATCACCAAGAGCTTTGCCAGGATCCATGGTGAGTCACATTTCCCCTGGGATCTATGTAAACAGGATGTATTTGGTTTGGGTGGAAGTGGTGTTTGCCTTGCCCCACTGTCAACACCTCTGGGCACAGGCTCTACCTGCTGATAGATCCTGAGGTCCCTCTTGTCAGGAATCCTGTTGTGGATCTACTTAGATGTGACACAAACTGGAGATCCTGATTTTGCTATGAAGATAGTAACTGTTGCCGGAACACTACTCTGAGAAGCACTGAGTAGCCAGAAAGTAATCCTAATCTGCTGCACTCTGTTGTTACAAGTGTGCTTGGTGGTTTGTTCTCTGCAGAAACCAATCTGAAGAAGCAAGGTCTACTGCCTCTCACTTTCGCTGACCCAGCGGACTACAACAAGATTCATCCTGTGGACAAGCTGAGCATTGTGGGGCTGGCAGACTTTGCGCCTGGAAAGGTAACTTCTCACTGCACTCCATGGGCAGGGATGCGCCACTACTGGGGAAGGGTGTCAAGAGGGGCCAGAGGCAGCACAGGCACTGCTGAGTAGCGTGGCCAGGCAGCCATATGAGGAGCTTGGCACTAGCGGTCCAGGGAGGCAGAGAGCAAGTCAGAATCCGATTGCATTATTCTGAACAGGTATGAGAAACCCTGGTATGGTGGTGTGAATTCCTGGACTTGCTGCCTTAAGCACCAGTGTTCCCTGCAAGGAACTGGGACCACAACTTGGGTTGAAAGGAACCTCAAAGCTTATCCAGTCCCAGCCCCCTGCCACGGGCAGGGACACCTTCCACTAGACCAGGTTGCTCCAAGCCCTGTCCAACCTGGCCTTGAACACTGCCAGGGATGGGGCAGCCACAGCTTCTCTGGGCAGCCTGTGCCAGGGCCTCAGCACCCTCTCAGGGAAGAATTTCTTCCCAATAACTGATCTATGTCAAGACCCACCCTGAGCTACAATTTTCCATTTTCAACTCTTTGAAAACATGTAGGAATTTTCCTGTGAGAAGCTTCAAGTAATTTGCTCCCTTTTGAAAGAGAAGGGAGGGAATAAAATCTATCTTCTTCCTTCAGCCTCTGAAATGCATCATCAAACATCCCAATGGGAGCCAAGAAACAATCATGCTGAACCACACCTTCAACGAGTCGCAGATAGAGTGGTTTCAAGCTGGCAGTGCCCTGAACAGAATGAAGGAGCTGCAGCAGAAATCCAGCTAAATGTGCACAATGTGCCCTGTGCACTGGACTCGATTCCGCTTCGGCATTTTCATCAAAGTGCAATTCCATGCCTCCTGTTGGAATAAATGTCTGATCAAATGTAACCATAGCTTCCTTTTGTTATGGTACTTCCTCTTCACTGACACTATGAAAAGGGAGTGCAGCTAGGCTTACTTTTGTCTTTTAAACTCCCTTTTTCTATTTTGGCTCAGTTTCAGTTGTCCCACAGTTATTTATATTTGGAAATGACCGGCTAAGGTGGGTTTTGTCTGTTCAGTTGGTTGTTTTCTGCCCATTTGTTTTACTGATGGCTAAAGATTTAAAATGAAAATAAAGAATGTGACCATCTCTTCTGCCATGTGTTATTGTATTTATAATCCTGCTCTTCAGCCCTTGCTTCCCCTGTCACTTGCTGGAAGAGTGGGAAAGAATTGCTTGGAGATACAGGATATGGTACCTGCCTTCTCCACAACAGGAGCCTGAGGTTGAGGAGTATCCTGGTAGAACAGCATGTAAATCCATGCAGCTACCAGCTCCCTCCGCTTCTGGGAGCTCTGACCCTGTGAAATGGGAGCTGAGCTGCTTGGAGGTACCTGGGCTGTTTGCTACCCCACAACAGCCCCTTGTGCTGCTGAGGCTCTAACTTGCTTCACCCAAATCTCCCCTGCTACAACCAGCTGGGGTTTCTCAGGCAGTTTGTTTCCTCCATGGCTGGATGACTGCATGTCTGAGCACCACTGCGCTATAGACAGCACTCTAAGCTTATTGTCTGAGCAGATGGACCTCAGTTACTATGTGAACCTGAAGAATTCCAGGCTCCCTTTTAATTAGGGCGATGCACCAGGAATAACAGTTCAGAATTAAGGGGTTCTAACAACACTGCAGGGAGGGTGCTGGTGACTCAGGCTTTGTTTTCCCAGTTGGAGGTTAAGCAGGCCCACTATCCCAGGGAATTACAGCCCCTTCCTGCCAAATGTGCCTGGCTTTGTAATTATGTGTAGCATCACTCTCTTGGCAATGGGCCCTGCATAGATTTTACTGTTTTGTTCCCCCCCTTCCCTTTTACTGCTGTCAGGGAGGGTGATGGCAATTGTTTGTTATTGGCTGTCAGAGAAAAGTGTTGGTTGCAACACTGTCTGCCTTGAAATCCAAGTAGCTGAACTGCAGGAGGCAACTCTTCCCTTCCTGCTAGTCAGGAAGCTAATAGTTTCCCCCCACAAACTGAATAGGAAGGCAGGCTGTGTGGTTTTTACTATTTATTCCATTTCTTGTATTAACACACCCCCACAAACAAGTATTTGGCTTGCTCAAAGCAGCCTTGGTCCATTTCAGTTCATAATTATGTATTTTCAGTTGAACTCCTGCAAAGTTTAGCTCATTCTACATAAATACAGCTCGTACAATAAAGTATTTCCATTCAGCACAATAAGCAGCCTGTAGCATTCCACAGTGGTCATCTTCACAGAGCCCAAGTTACTTTTAGGTAAACTACTACCATTACAGTTCTTTTTGGCCAACTTCATCCATGGATGAACTTCCTGTTCCCAGCAGAACATTACCACCACCACCACCTCTCCTGGCAGCAGCATTTTCCAGTTCTCAAGAGTATCACACCTCCATTAACTCCAGTGTTTTGCTGTTCAACTTCCTGTCAAAAGAAGGGCAGATTTCTACCCCTCTCAGATAAAGCTCTCAGCCTAAGGAAGCAATCCTCCTTGACAGGCATTCTCTCCTGCTTTCACTCACTGAAGGCAACCCCCTTCTTAATTCTGACAAGCAAAGACCTCCCCAGTTTTCCCTGCAGGGCAGGAGACCAAAGCTCCAGCTGAGTTTGTTGCTGCTGCGCTCAGGGCTTTTTGTGCCTGTAAATTCACTTCTACGGATCAGTGAAGACATTTCTTGAAAGCAACTTGTCTCTATCTGGCAGGTTGGAAGCTGAAAGGGAAACCACAGAATGGCAGGTCTAATTTCTCATTCAGCTTCAGAGGAGCAGTGAGCACCAGCAGGATCCCATTATCCCCCAAACATCCACCGGAAAGACTTTCTGTGGAGCAGGCGCTGATGGCAGCTAACTGTTTGTCCACCACGACAGGAGGCCCAGGCCTGGCTCACTGATGGATCCCTGTTCACAGAGAGAAAAGGAGAACATGCATAAAGAATACAGGAGGAAACACACCAGAATTTACTCTCTCACCCCCCGAGTTATGGATGAGCTTCTCACTTTTCCCCCCCCAATCAGAGCCTTCCCAGCACTTGCCCAGGCTCCTTGGAGCCTTGTCAACACTACCCCCAATGTTCAACACTTGAAATTCAAGCACCCATTCCACCTCCTGACTGTCCCTACATTGTTCATTGGTTTAGATCCATCTTCCTCTCACGCTGTACTCAGGTGGGTCTTACGCCAAACCATGGAATGGGAAAGACAGTTTAGCTGCTGTGTAAACCTTGATGTGGTTCTCCCAGTGCTGTACTTCTGTGCTCACTCCTACGTGCAGAGCCTGTACCCGCACTCTTCTTTAAATCAGACCCGGAGGAGAAACTCCACCAACAACCACGAAGTGTTCCAGTAAAAACAGACAGCAAACACAGAGCAGCCATGAGAGAACAATCATCTCATTTCTCCCCTTTTCCACTCCTTTCAGGACTCTGCTTCACTATCAGCTTAAAGCAATCCGTTCCTCAGGGAAGGGACGCTATTTTAGCCATAGAATAAACCCACAGCATTCACAAAGCTGTATGAATAATGCACATAGTTACCACAAGAGTGTAGGGTGCCTCCTTCTTCTGGACTTCTTCCGTGGCATTGGAAGCGGAAGCCTCTGCAGAGCTTGGACCCGTCGGGGATGTATCAACAAATGTCTCATCCACGACCCGGAAGCGGATCTCCTCCCCAATGTCCATGTAAAGGTCATGGGCCCCTTCTTCTGTCTCATATTCCCACACCCACACCTGCTCTGCTTCATCGCTGGCCACGCCAAGGGTTAAGGAGGGAAACTATCAGAGTTCTGCCTGACAGACCACTTCCTGACAGCCTTGAGAGCAGACTCAATTCAAAGCCTTTTCACTATTCTTTCTCCAAGGGCAGTGCACTCTCCTCCGTGATCATCTGCACAGAACCCCCATCTGGTTTCCGATTTTCCTGCTTCGAGGTGTATGCTGCAGGGCACAGTTTGGGTTACCCCCACCCCCCATAAAAAACAACAGCAACAAAAAAGACTCCCAAACAAACCCCCTCAAACCCAAGAAGACCTCACCTTAAGTGCATTACACACACAACGTCTGTCTCGACATCACACAATGTGCTAAAACCTGCGTCCTGCCTTCAACAGCAGCCAAGACTAGAGGCAGGGATTAAAATGTAGTTGTTCAGGGGCTGCTGCCATTCATTTCCATTAGCAGGCACAATGATCCTGCAAACCCCTGTCTGGCTGTGATAACAGTCTGCAGGACTTGCCTCACACAACAGCTTAGCTTCTGCCACTGAGCACCTCCATTGTTGCAGCAGTGAATACTGTTGGGCCAGCACTGCACAATCCTTTGAAATGAAGTAGTAAAGTTATCAAAGGTGATCAAGGGATACAACTTAGCTGGCTGCTGCAGGGATTCTGGTGGGATGATAATATCATCAAAGAATCCAATAGAAACTGTGGAGAAAAGAAATTGATGAAGACTGAAACAATTCTTTGTAAATGATGTACCACAGCGATTCCTATACTGCATTTCTAGACTCATTCTCCTTACTCTTTCAGGAAGGAGGTGATGCAGGAATTACTCTTTGAGCCACAACACTCAATTTCAGTTGGCAGCAAAGCAATCACCTAGCTGAAAGTCCATACAGCAACAGAGGGCACAGTCTGTGTGCCCACTGGGAAAGGAAAAGGCTGGAGCAGGACTGGAAATGAAAGCGTTCCAAGAAATGAGTCAGATGCTATAGAGGTCTGCGACAGAAAACTGCTTAGAAATCACAGATGTAACATATTAAATGCAGGCCAATATAAAGTTAGAACAGCCCGCACCTCCCCCCTGAGATTTCAAAATGCTGAATTTTATCAGAAAGCAGACATGCCCAAATTCAGCAACACAAGCAGCCAGGATAATCTTATTGTCTTGGCTTAGTAACAGAGCAGAGGATCTCGTCTCTGTGGAACACTCCTACAAGAAAGGAAAGCAACTCATCAATTATGTATTCCCTGAATCTGACAGCACTTTGTGCTCACAAAGACATTTTCCTGCCATGTTTTTAGGTACAGCAAACAACCACGGATTTGCAGAGAACTGTAGGGAAGATCTATCAGATCAAGCAGATACTACCACTTTGAAAAAACAAGTTAACTGAAGCAAGAAACAAATCCAGTCTATGCTCCAAATGGGGCTGCCTCTTCTTCTTGGGCATGCACGTGAATGACAAAAGGAGAGGGGAGCACAGACAAAACCATTCAGGGCAGGGGAAGCTGCTAGGCTCAGACTACCTCAGATGACAGCAGTGCTACGGACCACTGATAGTCTTTAACCAGGCTACAGACAGTGCAATACCACCTGAAGTCACAGTATCTCAACAGCCCCAAGAGCTCTGCAGCTTGCGTGCCCCCAGCATTAGAAGTTGCGGTTTACCGTGAACACCATCCTGACTGCAGCTTTTAATCTGTCCAATGAGGATCTCATCCAAGAAGGGATGGAAGACCACGTAGCGGAAATGCACTTAAAAAGAAAACGGATCATTAATAATATGCCCATGTTAGTGAATTAGAGTCCTTCCATGGGTTGGCAGCCATTAAAACAAAATCCCACACCCTGTACGCCCTCTAAAATGCTTCCCCAGTTTCTTTGACAATTTCCTTACAGGCATTGATTAGACAGAAAAACAGGAACAGGAGTTAAGATTCCTAACTAGTTTGTATGAGTTGCTGCCCAGCAGTGCCCTGTTCCCTGCTTGTCAGTCTTGCCAGAGTTTAAGATCACAAAATGAAACTGTAAGATGAAGAACATGGAGCGGGGCCTGTGCTTAAGTTATGATCTGAGCATTCCTGCACAATGCTCCAAGGCCAAGAGTACCAGTTGAAATTATACTTTCTCCTAATACTTCTGCTCCTTTTACCTTTGTCAGCAATGCTTATTTTCTTCAGATAAAATAACTGATAGCACATATTATCAGAGTAAGGTACTCTAACATAACTGGATTTTTCATCTAGTTTAAACAACATGTTTCTAAGTAAGCATTTTGCATTTGTAATTATTAAAATGCTATACTAAACCAATCTTACCTGAACAATGCTATGAGCAATTTAACATAATTTTAGCTGTCTGTACTCAATGCTCCTCTTTTACATAAAATCAGCTACAGTACCTTAAAGAAAGAGTTATTACTAGGATTTATCAAAGTGCCATCCCAGATTCTGAAAGCAGACTTTTTCCCAAGCTCAGAGAGAATACATCCTCTCATTTTCAGTTCAAGGAGTAGTTCAAAGTTAAGAAGCTGAACAGAGATTAAAGCAAGGAGGAAAGTCTGCCATCCTCCTTAAATATTAGAGAAAGCTTTTATTTGAAGGGAGCAAGCTCTTCTGGAGTTAAAAGTTGGACAAGGGGAGCCACATTCAGTCAGTCGAGGTGGCTTCTAACAGGAAACACTTCATTTGCTCAAGCTCCGCTTCCACAGTGAAAACTGAAACTGAAAAAAAATGCATCTCTTTCCAGTTTAAATAAACTTATTTTAACTTTAAAATATGACAAAATTTGGTTTTATGCATTTACTTCCAGTTTTCAGTCAGGCAGATTTGCCAGAAGTCAAAGCAAAGAAATTAGTCGTTCCTTATTTAAAACAAAAAGCCACTAGATGTGTATGCTGAACCAGATCTGTCTAAGTCTCAAAGATGTAGCAAAACTTCCAGCTTGGAAAACAGCATCAAATGCTGTGCAAATGCTTTATGTAGAAAGGTGTGTGTTTCAATATTCTAGCTAGAGAAAATAAGCTTCAAAAAGAAACAAATACTAGAAAAACACAGAATAATTAATACAACTGATTTTCTACATGCAGATTTCCAACCATTTTAAACTAAATTAACTTCTTCCTCACTCCACACCTACATCTCTAGTGGTAAAACAGAGATGGACTGCTGGAGAAAGCTAACAGGACTGGCTACTTAAAGCTATGTTTGTACCCAAGAAGTGCAAAGAAGGGACTTTTGCCATGTTCCTCTTGCCCTCCTTATAGGAATGGAGTTAAAGCAATGAACTTCAGAAATTCCTTTAAATTCACTTTCCTTAACAATTGAACCCAGTTTACATTTCCAGATCACTAGCTCTCTGCAAAACCATGTACCTGAGGACAAGCACATACCTTTGGTATGAGATGCACCATCTCCAGGGAAAATGTACGAATCTTCCAGCTTTGTGATATCATACAAACAGATGCAGAGGCCAACGTTGTACACAACCTGCTCAAAGAAAGCAATTAAAAAGCAGTATGTCAAGCAACCCACCAGGTTAAACCAAGTAAAACATGAAATTTATACACTACACACACCTTTTCAAAACAAGGCCACAGAAGGGTGGCTGTTTTGGTATGCTCCCTTCAACAGCCCCAGCCCAAACCACATTGCATTGCAGGGGAACCCCAAACCTACCCAAGTGTTATCGGAGCAGTGTTTTCACTGGCACTGCAAAAAGCACGGCTACAAACAGAAACCCTTGGGGAAACTGTCGGCAGTGAGAGAACTTGATAGTTGCTGAGATAGCAAACAGTTGCCCACAGACATCATTCACCAGCCCTACAGCTTGTCCAAAAGCTAAACATACTTTTTGCTAGAGTTACACTCTCAGAAGCCTCTAGGCTTGCCTTTGTCTTAAACTAAATTAGCGCTGGGGAGAGCCAAGCACAGCTCTTGGTTCCTCTGCTACTTCTGAGAGGGCTTCCCAGCATATACAATCTGAAGCCCCTATCAGTCATCAGTGGATGAGGGAAGACCTTCGCTTTTTGGCACTTGTCCCTATAACCTGCTATTCACAACCCTGTATCACTTCAGGTTGCTCTTTTGAGCACCCTTCATGTTCCCTGCCTTGCACTGAAAGCCGCATGCTAAACCACAGTCCCGGGGCTGCAGAAAGACAGAACACTTGTTTCTATCCTGCACCAAAGACCAACTTTTTAGTGCCACACTGTATTTTGAGTACTAAGCACAGATCAAGCCACCTATTAATACCTTAATTTTTCTTCCAGTATTGCTGTTCTACACTTCAGACATAAGACAAAATTCTTCACTGTGAGGGTGGTGAGGCCCTGGCACAGGTTGCCCAGAGAAGCTGTGGCTGCCCCATCCCTGGCAGTGTTCAAGGCCAAGCTGGACAGGGCTTGGAGCAACCTGGTCTAGTGGAAGGTGTCCCTGCCCATGGCAGGGGTTGGAACTGGATGAACTTTAAGGTCCCTTCCAACCCACACCATTCTGGGATTCTACCTTCTCTTAAATTCCCCCCTCTGGATGGATTAGTTTGTATCAGCTTTTCAGACAGAGTTTTGGATTGCTACTCTACACACAAACAGCAGTTACTCTCAATTCTCTTCCATGCTTCTCTGCCCCATCTGGTATCACATTATATTCCAATTACAGCATTAGCCATTAGAAAAAAGTCCCCTTTGAGATGATACATGTCTATCTGTTTGCACTCTCCTGTATTTCAGTCACTGGGGTGGCCTTCACATCTCATCTATTCTGTCACCTCACCCACACATCTCGTTAGGAACAAGAAACACTCAGGGATGTTATGATGCCTCCACCAACCTATACATGACCCACGCTTTACCTTATTGGCCAATTTCTTGTTTAGCTCTTCCGCAATGGAATCATTCAGTTTCCTCTCAAACTGCCAGGGAGCAATTCTCACTGTGTCCGTCATCTCTACCAGGACAAACATGGTGGCAGGCAGCGCCTCTGAGGAAAGCGACAAACACCAAACGCTTCAGGCACCGGAGCACTGCGAGGGCAGCCGACACCCCGAAAACTGGGGAACCCCGAACGCCTTGCACGCAGCTTAGCGGGTCAGCACCCTGGATGTCAAGAAATGAGGCAGGACATGGAGGTCCGAAAGCGGGGAAGGGGGTTGAAGGCTGCCAAGCAACGGGGTGGGCGACCAGATAGCTGCCGTTGCATGGAGCATGAGAGCAGACCAACAGCCGGTCGGGACGGGGAGGGAGTTCGGGGGAGCTCAGCGGGCGGGCGGACCGGGGATAAGATAAGGTACGGTACGGTACGGTAGGGTAGGGTAGGGTAGGGTAGGTAACAGACCGCACCAGCAGCACCTCAGCCACTCCCTCACCCACCTGTTACACGCGGAACACCACCACGCGCTACCGGACTCCACAGCACTTCCGGCGCCCCAGCCAATCGCCTCCCGCGGGCGGGCCCGCGCTGATTGACGAGCGAAGAAGCCTTCACGGGACGTAGGGGAGGAACCTTGTAGCCACCCCGCCCCGCAGCCGCCATTTTGTCCCTCCTCAGGGCGGGGTGAGGCCCGGCGCGTTACCTGCCGTTATCGGTGCGGGGCTGGCGCTGATACCCGGAGGGGCTGGTGTTGGTCAGTGTGAACACGGGAAGCCCCTCAGCAACCTGGCAGTCTACGCAAGGCTGCGCTTAGCCTGCCCTCCACCCCAGGTGTCTTCCCCGGGCAGTGGCTCCTGGGTCTAGGCTGATGTTTCACCTGAAGCAATCCCCAATTGCAGTTGTAGTCAGTTCCTTTATCATTTTCGTCTGCTTATCCTACAGGGCAGCAGAGGTCGAAGTTTACACCTCTCCAAGAACCAACACTTGAGCTGTTTGCCTACCTAAATAGCAAACCTGGGTGGGTTTATACCCCACTTCCCCCTAGAAGCCTGCTTCAGAGCAGCGACTACCCAACACTTAGATCAAGGTTATTGCCAGGGACAAATTGACATCACATAGAGCTGGCATAGTTTATTCTGTGCATGTATTAAGAACAGGCATTCTGCAGCGAGTCAAACAGCATGAGGGATGGGAGAAAACAAGGGGGTGTACTCATGTCTGAGAAATGAAAGGAGGCCGTTTGAAGTGTGCTTAAAAAAGGATCCACCAGGAAAACCAAACATCCCTGGCTGACAGTCAAAACTGCACTGTCAGCACATCGGCTTTGATGCCAAGGCTCAGTGTGTCGTCCCCGACCGCCCCCAGCAGCGCATAGCGGGAGGGGTAATGAGTGGTTTAGGTGAGGAATCATTAAATGTTGAGCTGCGTTGGGACAGGAAGGGGAAAACGAGGTTGGAAACACCGTGGCTTGGCCTCATTAACAAGATACCTGTCATGGCCAAGGAGTTTCTGATCTCTTCGCAGTTATTCCTGTTTCACCAGGATCTGTTGGGTTGTGGGTTTGTCCTTTGTTAATGGCTGGTCTGCACATGTTGGGCATGTTTGTATTAAATGAGCCCTGGAACAACATTTCCCCTGTAAACAACCTGAGAAGAGCAGCATTTTCCTTCAAGCAGTATCCACCAGCTGAGCAGGGAGCCCTGCTGCCAGCACCGCGGACACTGCTCTCTCAGAACACCTCAACCCAAATCCCCAGTGCTTCTCACTCTTCTCGTCCTACTTCAGGGAGCCTTTCAGCAGCTCCTTCCTCCTGCGCTGCAGTCGCGGCTGCGCTAATCTCGGCATGGCACAGTTTTGCTGGCACGCGTGCCGCATCCCTTGCTGTTCTGTCCTGGCCTCACGCAGCTCTGGCAGTGTGAGGTTTGACCTTTAGCTGGAGCACAGGTTTTGTGGGTATCTGGAGCTATGTTTTTAGAAGAGAGAATAGTTCTGACCCTCTTCTGGGTCGGGGTCCTCTTCTGATGGCAGGGGAAGAAATAGCCTTTCTATCACACGAGGAGGTACTGGCAAGGACACTTTTCTGTATAAGAACTGTAAGGTTAAATAGGGGCAAGGGTTCAGGGGAAGAGCAGGCTGAATAACTGGGAGGGCATGGGAGATGGAGAGAAGTGGGTTTGAACAGAGCCATAGTCATACTTCCATTTCTAGCCTGTCTTTGAGCAAACATTTCTTGTGCTTCCAATAGCCATGCCCCAGCAGGGAGGCTTTTGGGTACCTGATACAAAGCAGATGCGTCTCCCATCACCCTGATCCACAGCCATGTGAGCAGTGGGTCTGTGAGGCCTTGCTTCATACTTGCTTGTGTCTTATGATTGGGTCTTTGGCGTCTCATAAAGTGCAGGCACCAAACAAAGTCTTCTGCATTGGGGATGTGCAGATTTTCTCTCATGTGTCAGCTCTATGACTGCCAACAAGGGCTGAACGCTGCAGGCTGTTCCTCAGTAGGGCAACAGATTCCTCTTCTCTGCATAGCTGTGTATTTTGGGAACACTTGTGGGTACTTTGATACTACTCTGGGGAAAACGAGTCAAAATGTGTGGAGAATAAGCTGGCAAAAGCAGCATCAAATGAGCTTCATTGCCTTAGATACCAGGCTACAAACACCACCAGAGCTGAGTCGGGCTGGCCATTTCTCATCGTCTACCAGTAACATCGCAGGCTGTGGGAAATGGTTTCCAGTCTCACCCTCTGCAGGTAACCCCCCCAAATCCCAAGCAGTGTGTGCCTGGCCCTTTGTGCACATGATGGATGTTGCTCTGTTACCACCTAAGTTTTCTCCCTGGAGGAATTTTGTATTTCATAAACACCATCTCTAATGTACAAGTATAAACAGAAGCCAAACTTTGCCCTGTAAACCCTGGGTGTTGTCTCAACTGAGCTATGATGGCACTAGGAGTTACCCTATGTTTAAGTCAGCGTCTAAGGTATCTTGATGTTGGAGACCAGCCTCACTGTGTTGAGTGGTCTCTTTCTGTCCCAGTAGTACTGACACAATGAATATCCACAAATCTGCAGGGCCTGTGTGCACCTTTTCATACATAACCACAAAGTTTCTGAAGTCTGTCTCAGCAGTATTGGGCCTTTTCCAACATTTGGGAGGATGGTTCTCAGTTGCTGGGATTGGGGTTTTTTTTGACACTTAAGCTACTGGAATCCAGGGATTACACAAGGGTCTTCCTGTCACTCAGAGAAAATCCCTGACATTTCTCATTCTCATAATTGTAGAGGAAAACTGGAAAATACTATTTGACATTACCTGAAGGCTGAGAAAAGGGAGGAAAATATAAAGAACCCCCAAATTATTTTGCTTTAAGATCTCCTCTGCCCCACATCCCCATTCCTGTTGGAGAAAACTGGGTAAGAGATGTTGGAGGAGGTGAGTGGTGATTTGCATCTAGACTGTATTGGGCCTCCTTTGATTGACTCCAAAGGAATTATGTATCTTCTCACATACAAAGTCCTGCATACTTCTGCCATTGCTTCCACCTCTGCAGGCATCTCCGGTACCCCCACTGTCTGATCAAAGCTTCCCCTTTTCTCCTTTTATAAGTTTTGCATGCTTCAGACTCTGCTGCAGCACATGCCCAGAGCCACCTTCCAGTCAAACATCCTTCGAGTTCCCTGTGCCTTTTCTGTCAAGAGCCTTTAGTGATTACGTGGCAGAGTCGTGTTCTGACACTTGTCCCCTCTGTTCAGTTGATACTGTTTGACTGGACACATCGTTAACCCTGGTGAACCACAAACCAGGCAGGAAAGTACAAGTATTTATGATCATCAATGTACAATGTACAATCACTCTTCTGGCCTCCAGCTGTTTCCAGCTCAGAACCCTCCTCATGTGGATGTGTAGAGCTGTCCCTCAGGAGAGGATGGGCCATTTCAGGAGAAATTCAGAATGAAGACTGAAAGGGGGCTGGGTTTCTGCTCCCCTTCTTTTGCAAGGTTTTGAAGAGTAGAGTGGGGAGATGAGCCTTTGGTGTCTGTAGGGGGGGAATGAGGCTCCTGTTTTCCTGTGGAAAACTGCTTGAAAAGGCTTGAGCAGAGCATGATGGGCAATGGCAGAACCCACCGGCACTTGGGGTTTCAGTGCTTCTTGCCATGGGCTGGTCTCGTCTGTGTGCAGAGCCTTTTTCTGCAATATAGTTCATTGACAAGGAGGGACACAACCATTTTGTGGTCTGGTCCCTCTGTCAAAGCCTCTGGGGTGGCCACAGATCAACACCCAACTACCTGGATGGATGGATGGATGGATGGATGGATGGATGGATGAACGGATGGATGGATGGATGGATGGAGGGAGGGATGGAGGGATGGATGGATAAAGCCAAGTGGAGCAGTTGTTACCTTGTCTCCTAACTCTGCACCATGCCTCACAGCTTCCCACACTACTGGTAAGCCACCCTGCAGCCTCGGGGGTCATTGGTGGAACAGCTCTGGTTGCTACCATCGCATTCATCTATGTAGAATGACTCAAGAGTTGTGTAAGAAACCAAAAGCAACCCACCACCACCTCATGTCACAAGACGCCCATGACAGCTCCCTGCAGCACTGACACTGTGCCATGGTTGTTTGGGGTTCTTGCAAACTTTATTCCAGGATCACAGAGTCCTGTATGTTAAGGTACTGGTGTGGTCCACCCTTCTGCTCCAAAATGAGGCTGATACCACCTAAATTCCTCCCAAAGGATGCCTACCCAGCCTGTTCTTAAAAACCTCCAGTGATGGAGACTCCAGTGCTTCCCCAGGCAATCTACTTGAGTAATTAACTGCCTGTTCTGTTAGAAAGCCTTTCCTAATGTCTAGCATCAATCTCACTCCTTGCAATTTAAACCCCACTACTCCTCTCCCTGTTCCCCAGTGGGTACAACTGATGACTGTCCTCATCGCATAGCCCTGCGCCCCCAAGAGAGAAAGTCTCTGGCCGACTTATGACGTTGCCTTTGCCCATGGAGATGGCTCTCCTGAGCAGAGTCATGTTGGCACAGAGCAAACAGAAAGCGAAGATCTTCTAGGCTCAGAGGGTTAGCATAGTGTGCTGCTAGAAATGAGGCCAGAGCAGGGGCAGGGGGCAATGGGGTGGATTAGTGGCATGTGCTCTCCTGGCTGTGCTGGGGGTGACTGCAACACCCATGGATGCTTGCGGGCTGCAGGCTTGGGCATGTGGGTAGAGTGGCTGCAGCAGCACCAGTAGGTCTTGAGGTGATATGGGAGAGGCTTGACCCATTGCAGGCCCCCCTGGCTTTCTGGCCCCTTCTCCCCTTTCAGTGCCCATGGTGCTGCCCTGTTGCGTCCAGCCATGCCAGGAATGCACCGATGCACGTCACTTTGCATAACTGGAGTGATGCAGCCTCCCTGGGCTGACCCTCGTAGCCTCCAGCCTCCCATACAGCCTTGCTCCTTTAAGCCTAGCTCAGAAATGACCAGCCTGATCCCTCCCACCTGCCCGCTCCCCCTGGCCTGGCCCTGACGTCAGGGAAGGCGTGCGAATGCGTGTGTGTGTGCGAGGCGCACATCATCCACACATCAGATCCCGCAGGTCCATCAGCAGGCAGCCGGCAGGCAGGCAGGCAGACACCCGGAGAAAGCCCCCCACAGCCAGGCTGCAGGAGAGACCACTGCTCCTCACACGGCAGCGGAGGAGCGTTCGGCCCCGCTGAGCACCGATGCTTTGCAGAGCACAGCTCCAGGGAGCCCGTCAGTGCTAAGGAGGTGAGTGAGGGGAGGCACAATGGCCATCTGGGGCTATTGTGGCTGGAGGTTAAACTTTGTGCACCGCCACCTTCTTTCAAACCTGCTTTTTCCTTTTGATGGTGGAGAGGTGCGAGGCTGAAGCACGACTTCTCTCCTCCGGTTCGGTTGTTCCCCACCAGCCTCAGGAACAATAACTCCTCTGGAGGTGGCGGCGGCAGTGTAGTACTGTATGTCTGCTGTGGCTGGGGGGCAGATAGCCAGGTCTTTGCCATGAGGGGCTGAGATCAGCTGGACCAAGCTCTCTGATTGCCGAGTGAAGGGGAGGCGGTCTGTAAAAAATCCTTCTAATTAAACCAGGCTGATAATGATGTGGGCTTGAATCGGGGTTTCTTTAGGACTGGCTGCACTATTCATTCCTGCTGATGTCAAGTTAGATCCACAAAGGAGGAAGGAAGGACGCACAGATGAGGACATTTGCACCAGGTCTTTGAATAGACACTGTTCTAATTAAAAAAATGCACCCAAACCAAACATGGCAAAACAACCTAATCCCATAAATTTGGTATTTGGGAGTGAGGATTATGCATTTATGCTTAAAAGGTAAATCAAGCCTCCATGATGGCTTCTCCCTTTGCTTCTCCTTTGCATCTGGCAGCCTTCTTGCTCTCCCCCGTGGCCTCCTGGAGAGCTGGGCACCCCAGCACTAAGGGAGCTTTTTATAATCGATCCATAAAGGTGACATTCATATTTTAGCGCTAAGCAGGCTGTATCGTAGGCGAGACTATCTCAGCAAAGATCCCTGGAGTTGTGAGCGTGATTGGCTTAGCTAGGAAGAGGATGCTGTCAGTCTGTATTCCCCAAAAACCGCCTAGTTTATTTTTCCTATAGTAATTTGTCTCAGCAAAAGGGTTTTTAACATGCAGGGTGGGCAAGGAAATTGCTTTGCTTAGTATTAACTCTTAACGGCATGACCAGAAAGGGGGGTGGGAGGGCTGAGGGGCTTTCATTAGCATCGAATAGAGACAGCATTTATAAAAACCTGCCAGACGCCAAGGCTGTGAGCCTCCTCCAAGGGAGGATGGAGAAACGCAGCCCAGCGAGGGGTAACCTGCTTGTGCCAACCCCTGCCTGGAGCCATCCCGGTTCCCCAGCTGGTTCCAGCCCTTCACGGCAGCCCCCGGGAGGTGCTGATTCGGGCTCTCTGCTGGCTACCACGTTGTTGCTGGGTCCCTTGGCACTTGAATGTGCCAAGCAGCTGAAATGTGGGATTCTTATTGTTGTGCTGAGCTCTGGGGGCACGTTTCTGTGTCTGGAGGGGTGTAGCTCTTCTGTTTCAGCCTGTGTCTAGACAGGCTGGGTCTGGGGGGGCATCAGCTTCCACGGAGGATGGCGGTGGGCCAGAACATTGCTTTCTGTGCTCCACGGGGTGAGGAGATGGCTGCCGGCAACCAGCTGTGGAGATGGGGGGTCTGTTTGACATACAGAGGTGGACAAAGCAGGGAGGTAAACCTGGCTTCTGAACAGAGGCCACTGTCAGTCATGAGAGATAGAGAGAACATGATGGCGAGTGGCAGGGAAGAGCCCATGCAGGATCTTGCTGGAAAAGGCAGCAGGGAGAAAATAACTTCCAGCTCCTTGGCTGGGGCAGGGGGAGCGACGGCACTCGGCAGACCCAAGCGTGGTGGCAGACAGCATCTGAGCCAGGGATTTGCAAAGGAATGCGGCGGCGTGAAGGGAAACAGCCCATAAAGGGGATGGTGGGTCATGACCAGAGCCCGAGTGTGACAGCCGCTGGCGGAGAAGCCACCCATCCATCCATCCGTCCATCCGTCCTGGGCAGCCCTGGGGTTCCAGCGGACGGGAAGGAGCACAAAGAAGTGCCATGTGGGAGGGCCGGCTCACCGAGGGCCATTAAGCCAATTAAATATGCATTCCCCTGGCTGGCTGAGGGATGTGTGAGGGGTTTTTCTTCGCTGCTGCTAATGAATGGGGAGTGGCAGAGAGAGGCTGGTGCCTCTTCAAAAGGCTCCTTCCCCCCTTCTGGGGGACCTTGAAGGGGTGTTCAGTTAAACAAGGTCACAGGCAGCACCCAAGTCAATGTGTTTGGCTTTAAAGAGACAGAGAGAGACAGTGATTTTATTTGATAAAGCACAGACCTTTCAGTCGCTGATGATGAATGGAGTACTTGGATCTCGAGATAAAAGCTGATGTGTCTACTGCCTGTCTGCCTTAATTGGCCTGGGTTTCCTACGTTCTGCCTGCAAGCATTCCCGACTGTCAGCTTGGCTCGGGAGCCTGCCCTCTGAAAAACATAAAAGCAAAGCTGGCTGCTGCTGCGGAAGGAAACCCTGTCACCAGAGGGCTTTGGGGTTCACTCTGAGGTGTTTTATGTGGGGAGCTGGGAGCACAGGCAGAGTTGGGGGTGTTTTTATGAGAAGCATTCTTCCAGGGAGTGCTGGTCTCAGTGCCGCTTGCACACCTTCCTCAGAGGACTGTCACCCCAGGGGACCTGCAGAACAAAGCCACCCAGAGGAGACAGGGAGGAGTGAGGTGCAGGTCCGGCATGGCTGAGGGGATGTGGCTACAGTGAAAAAAGGCTTCCTGAGCCCCACGCCAGAGCTGGGCTGCTGTGGCCTCCGCTCATCTCCTTGGGTGACCCGGATTTCATCCCTGCACTGTATATGTACGTGCAATGGGCACGGTGCTGAGTGTGGTGTCTGCCTGCCTGGCAGAGACCTGCGATGGGGACAGGTGCTTGTGGTCCCAGCGAAGGGGAGCATGACACTGGTGATGGAGGAGAAGGGGAAATGCCTCCAAGTGCCTCCTCCTTGTCACCTGCTGGGGCTGCAGCATGGAGAAAGGGCTGGCAGAGGGTGGTAGAGAATAGAGGAGGAAGAAGGGCAGGAAAGGCTTTCCCTGGTCTCTGGCTGGGCTGGGGAGAGAGGACACCAGCAAGGACATGCTCATGTCTCCCCTCTTCTCTCAGCCTCCTTTGCTGAGTTTAATTTCCTTGGTCCCTTTGTTTGCTGAAGGGATTTAAATGAGGTGGAAGGCCGGATACCGCCCTGGAGCCCCGTGGTGCCAAAGCTCTGGCTTAGCCTCAGCTTCACCAGCAGCAGCAAAGCTGGGTGTTCAGTTGCTGGGCCCCAAGGATGACCCCCAAACAAAGGGAGAGGAGCAGAGCGTGTCTGGCCTTGGGAGCTAACCTTGGCATGGCCACAGGACAGGGGTCTCCGATCTAGCCCCCACTCCAAGCAGGAGTTAGGTGCAATGCCTCTGAGCAGGATGTGTCCAGGGCGCTGCACACCCCCAAGGATGGGGACCCCACAGCCTTGCTGTGCCCTGTCACTGTACAATCCCAGTGAGCTTCTGCACCTTGCCAGGGCTTTCCCCACGTCCCCACGGACCAGCCAGAGCTCCCCAAAGCGCCTGAGGGCTCTTGTACTCAGCTTGTTTTCCCATGTGGGGCAAGCTCAGCTAATGGGGGCACACAGCAATTGCCATCCTCAGGCCTCAGGAGTGTGTTCTCTGCCTCCTCTGCCTCGGCTATGCCCAGCAGGCTCCTGCTCCCCACCACCACTCAACCCAAACCAGGAGGCTCTCCAGGGCACCCAAGCCTGTGCTGGTCCCACAGGTGAACCTGGCACAGACCCACTCTCAGCTGTCACTTCATCTGCCCAAGCCATTTTCTCCGTGCAAGGCTCCCCCTCTTGCACACCCCTTCCCCTTTGCCTCCTGTTTATCTTTTCCCTCTGGGAAACTTCCATTTTTCCAGCCTCACGTGGACCCGCTGGAGGAAGCTCTTTCTCCTGGTGCCAGCCAACCCCCTCAGCATACTAATAGTTTGCTCCAAGCATCGTTATTCAGGTTAAATACCCTCCATTGTCCCTAATCTGATGGGGAAACCGAAAAGGTCTCCTCAGTGAAAGCAGCACAGAGGAGGCACTCTGTGGTGAAGCCATTTTCATGGTGTCAGCTCCATGATGTGGCAGAGAACTGAGGGCTGCTTCCCCACATCGCTCCGCTCGTCCAGCCCTGATCCTCCTGGGAAGATGCCAGATCCTGCAGCGATGCTTGGGGACCACATCACTTTTTGCTGCCCAGAAGCAGCCAGGCTGCTTGCCAGCACAGGCAGGGTGGTCGGGTGGGGGGCACAGATGGGAGCAGCGGAGCAGCATGGTGGCTGCCCAGGCTTTTGGATGTCTCGCTTGCGGGGCTCCATGAGCCCCTCTGAGCTCCTCAGGCGTGGGGGAAGGAGATGGTGAGCCTGGGAATGGAAGAAGGAGATGCTGAGCCTGGCAAGGCGGGAGCTGAGCAGCCCCCTGGTGCGGGTGGGCCATGGCGCAGGAGGCAGGTGCTTGTGCTCCAGTTGCTTCATGGCACAGAGGAGCCACTAAAGCGCATGAAGGGTTTGGTGCAGGGGTGGATGGGAAGTCAGCGATGGGAAGGATGTTTCAGAGGGGTTTGCGGTTATGGCTGGAAGTCGTCTTGAAGGGCAAGAGCAAAGTGGTGGGTTTTGCCTTGGCATGGGGCTCCAGTGTGGTCTCTGCTGCCTGAAACCTGGGTGAAGCTTTACAGGGCTGAGAGGGAGACACCACGAAGACAGTAAGTGACGTGTGGATAGGCAGACCCCCTGGAAGGGGAACAGGAGTAACCGTGTCCCTCTCAGCACTTCAGCTGCTCTAGAAATCTCTTCCCATGTCCTTGGTGCCTGCTAATTTCAGAGCTGAGGTGACCCCCTTTTGTGCTTTGCCCCAGAGCCACTGTGCCTCAAGAGGCCATGGATGAGTCAGAAACCAAATTAACTATTCCCCGGGTTTCCCGGTGTGTGCTGGCTCCCTCCCAAAGGATGCTGCGTGCCCCAGCAGGGTTGGAAGGGCTGCATGGGCTGGCAGGGAAGGGGATAGTAACAACATGGGATGTCAGGGGGGAAACCTGCTTCAAAATGCACAGGCCCCCAGTTTCATGCTCAGCGTGGTTCAGCCATGCTCATACTTGCTCTGGCTCCTCCTCTTTGGTGGGTAACTCAGCTGCCAGGCCACCTCTCGCACATCCCAGCGCAGGGTTACCCCTTGGGCTTTACCTCCTTGCAAAACACATGATGCCAGCCAAAATCTGGGGCCCAATGCCCACAGCAGCAGGGGTTGAGCTATCGTGGCTCATCTGAGGTGCCCCAGTGATGTGTGTGTGGTGTTGGCAGCCTGCAATAGCCTCCCACTGCCCCTTCCCTGTAGGGATGTGGCCAGTGGGCAGCAAGCTACTGACTGGGGCTGGGCTTGGGTCCTACATCGCACAGCACTGAGGCAACTTCCAGCAGTGGGGAGACCTCAGACCCTGACCTTGACCTACCCGTTGGCTCAGCGTTTTTCCTTCATCCTTTCATCAGAAATCCCAGGCTGTGGGAACATCTCAGGCTGGGGCTGGAAGCCCTGGAGTGCTGGCACAGCATGGGCATCCTTCCCAAAATGGTCCCTGCCTATGGCAGCCTACACTCAGCTGCTCCTTCTCTCAGGACATGCTTCTTATTGATTGCATCTCTAGCATGTGGGATTATCCTGAAACAAATGAAAGACAAAGCCACAAACCAGCTTCTTTTCTTCCCTTGGGATTGTTTTGCTGGAACTGCTTGGATTGTTTAACTGCTCCAGTGGGACACTGGCACAGGTTGCCCAGAGAAGCTGTGGCTGCCCCATCCCTGGCAGTGTTCAAGGCCAGGTTGGACGGGGCTTGGAGCAGCCTGCTCTAGTGGAAGGTGTCCCTGCCCATGGCAGGGCGCTGGAACTGAATGAGCTTTAAGGTCCCTTCTGACCCAAACCATTCTATGAATCTATGAATATTCTGGGTTGATCCAAGCCAGGATGGGCTTCCCAGAATGATTCCTAGCACCTGGTGTTGGTGCTCTGTACCAAAGGCCATCAGTGTGCTGCCTGCACCCACAGGTGTGGGCTGGGAGCAGACGGGGCTGTTCCTGACAGCAAACTGCCCCTGCTGCCAAAACCCCTCCCTGTGGGGACCCTGTAACACCCCCCTTTGCTCCCCTGGCCACAGGTACTCAGCAGACCCAGGGTGCCCTTTCTCCCACTGCCTGCCCGCCCGTCTCCAGAACGGAGGAGCCCGCCGGCCCCACCATGTCATCAGATCCCAGCGCCCCACCAGCGGTGCCCCCGCTGCACTCACCCAAGTCACCGGTGTGGCCCACCTTCCCCTTCCAGCGCGAGGGCAGCCGCATCTGGGAGCGCGGCAACCTGCTGCTGCGGGACCTGCCCAGCCCGCTCCCCACCAAGAGGACCAGGACCTACTCAGCGTGAGTACCCAGCGCACAGCAAGCGGGCTTGGGGCTGTCCTGCTCAGCTGAGCAGGGATCACAGTCACCAGCAGGACTCTTTGCGGCTGGTGCATGTTTGTCATTGTGGCACTCAGCATCTCTGCACCCGCCTGCCCGCAGTGCTGCAGGTGGGATCCATATACTCTCCCCAGGGAATGCTGTCTTTTCCTAGCAAACCCCTCCCTGTGCTGTCCCCTCAGTGAGACATCTCCATCCCTTTCCTCCTGCAGCACGGCACGTGCCTCCGCTGGCCCCATCTTCAAGGGTGTCTGCAAGCAGTTCTCTCGCTCCCAGGGCCATGGGTTCATCACCCCTGAGAACGGCACAGAGGACATCTTCGTGCACGTGTCTGAGTAAGCCTGGGGATATGTGGGGCTGCAGACCTGCGGGCTGGGGTTAGGAGGTCTCCGTGATGTGGGGATGAGGCTCTGCGTGTCCTCTACCCCCAAGGCGCAGCTAATGGGTGTCTTCTTTCCTTGGTGCTGGGTGGTCCAGCTCTTGGCCCTAGCCCCACTTCTCCTCTCTCCTGCAGCATCGAGGGGGAGTATGTTCCAGTGGAAGGGGATGAAGTGACGTACAAGGTCTGCCCCATCCCTCCCAAGAACCAGAAGTTCCAGGCGGTGGAGGTGGTCCTCACCAACCTGGCACCCCACACGAAGCACGAGACGTGGTCCGGCCAGATCATCGGCTCCTAGGCCCCGGGGGGGCCACTGGCCGCTCGGCCCCACAGAGCAAGCCTGCCCGGCCGCTCACACGGGGAGCCGAGGCGGCGGCGGGGCCGGGGCTGCCCCCAAACATGCAGGCGTTTACGTTCGGTGTCTTTTATAAGGTTACGGTTTCCTTTCTCTGTGTGTGTTTGTAAGTGTCTGTCGAGGAGGACGGGGAAAGCAGAGCCCTCCCCTGCCGCCCTCCAGCGCTGGGGGCAGTGCCGAGCCCCATGTCCCATTCCTTGCCTCGAAGGCCATGGGGATGAGGGGAACCAGCCCTACCCCTGGCCCACCGGTGCTGAGAGCGGGAGAGGGAAGTCTGGGGGGCTTGGCTCGTTCTCCTAAACCCCGCTTTGGCAAGATGGGCTCCCCAGTTGGTCTCACTGCCCACAGCACACCAGCAGCAGGGCATGCCGTGGGGCTGGGGGAAACAGGGCAGTGTAGGGCAGCGTATCACTATTGCTGGTAGTTGATGGCACCTGCCTGAGCCACATCCCTCCATCAACAGACCTCAGGTCAGCGGTGTCACAGGGAGGTGGGTGGCTTACAGAAGGAAAACGCTAAGGGACAAATGGCTGCTGGCAGGGTGCTGGGCCCTGTGCCCGCAGGGGCAGGGGTGCACTTGGCACCTCTGTGCTCCCCACCAACCCTGGGCTGGTAACGCACTTATTTTGGCTCCATACTGACGTGGTTTTGGGGGAGATGGCCGCGCCTTGTCCCCCCAGCCCTCTGGAGACCCCCCTTCCCATCTGTATGTGTGTGTGTGTGTGTGCATATCCATAGCTTGCCAGGGGAATGTGTGGGGCTGAGGGATGTAAGTAGCCTCAGCCACTTCTCCCCAGCCCCTCGGTGTAGGCAGGGTCTCGTATACAAAGCACAAACTTCTTTGGTTTTGGCCTTCTCTGCCATGTCCTGGCCAGGTGGGCTCAGGAGGGACAGGGCAGAGGTCAGTGGGACAAGGAGGACTTTCGCCGGGCTTGGATGGAGCTGACCCCAGGGGATGCTCCAGGAATCATCAGCATCTGAAAGGGTTTATTTCCAAGTGGGTCTGGGGAGCTGTCAGCCAGCTCCCCGGGGACCTGCTCCCTGCTGCTGGCCCTCAGCACTGATGGAGAGTGGCTTTCCACATCTTGCTGCCACTGCTGCAGTGGGGACAGGGGTCCCTTGTAAGCAGGGAGAAGGGACGAGGCTGCTGCCACACGGGCCAGCTGGGCCCTGGGTATTCAGGAGGATCCACTGCCTGCTGCCCCAGCCCAGGCTGATGTGGGGGTACCCCACAGCCCATCTCACTGCCAACCCCAAGCCTGGCTCACCCAGGGGCTGTGGTGATGCTGGCTCAGGCCCCAGGATCCCTGGGACACAGAGTCAGCTTGGCCAAGGCAAACCTTGATTAATTCGTTTGTTTTCCCTTTCCCTATTTTTTTGGGGGAATAAACTACAACCCCAGACTTGTGGTGTTTTTACAACTCTGGTGTGGTTCCCGCCTGTCTGACCATGTGTCAACCTTTGTAACATTGGCAATAAACCATTAAAAGTGACTTTCCCATGAGCCCTGCCCACCCTGGCTTTGTCCTGTGTGTGTCACAGTGGGGATGCTGCTGGCTGTCCCAGGTAAAGGATCTGGAGCACTCAGGGATTTATCCAGAGAGCATGGCCCGGGGGTTCTGGGGTGCTCCAGCTTTGCTCACGGACAGCAGACCATGAGCCTGGGACAGGAGGCTGCTGCCCACCGGGATGGGAACTGGGGCTGGTCCCCCACTGCTGCAGGGATTTTGGGTGCCTGCCATCTGGATGTGTCTCAGCCCAACAGAGCCTGGCACAACGCACACGCTGCCTCCAACCATTGTGTGTTGTAGCTTTAATAGGATCGATTTTATTTGTTTTAATATACATATATCTGTATTTAAATATATTTCTTATTTAACAGTTGGTATTTGCCAGACAGGAGCTGCCCATCGCACACAGATATGGAGCCACTTCCCAGCACAGGGCCCACCACATCATCTCACTCACACATACACAGGAGAACCCTCAACTCACACTGCAGGCACCCACTGGGTGAGGAACATCATGGCAAAGGGTCTCAGGGGCAGGCATAGGGCTCCCACCCCAGTGCTGTGCTTCATCTCTGCCTGCAAGAACATAGAGCAGGCAGCCGGGACTCTTGGCAGCCCTGCTTGAGCAGAAGGGTGGGAGCAGATGAGGCCCCTTCAACCTCAGCCATGCTGTGACTCTGAGGTGCTGCCCCAGCTACTTCTGATGGCATCCTCATCCCTCCAGCAGGACAGTGACTCCTGCTGTGAGGTGCCTTCAGCTGGCCCAGGCTTGGTGTAAGCCAGAGACAGGAACGGGGAAGGTTCCTGGGCTTCATGCCATCCATGCACACATGAGCTCTTGAGCAGACAGCGATGGCAGGTGCCTCGGAGGTCAACCCTGCCTCTGCTCTGCTTGCCCTGCAACCCCCCCACCCTGAGCAAGGGATGCGCTGCCACCAGGAGCAGCCTTGGACAGAGCCTGTCCTTCCCTTCAAATGTGCAAGTCATCTCAGCCCCCAAGGCCACCAGTGTCTTGTGACTTCAGGGCTGCTCTTCACTCATCACTGAACTCACAAGAGCTCCTGCTGGGTTTTAATCGACTTACAGGAAAGTTACCCCCCCAAACCGCACACATCACCTTGATCCACAGTGAAACAGAGAAGGAGGAACCACAAAACACACAATTCCTCCATGAAGGTTTCAGTGCCAAAAACAGTGGCCTGTGAAAAGAGTAGCCTGCATTCAGGTTTCTCCAACAGGTCCTCTTCTGCCATGCAACGATCTCTGGGTAGAAAGAGGAGTTTGTGCATTTGTTGGGGATTTCTGGATGCTGGGCAGACCCTTGTGCTCATGCAGATGGGATGCATCACAGACCTGACGTGTTGTAGAGTTAAGGAGGTGCAGTCAGGTGGAGGGGCAGCACCCCTGCTCCTGCAGCCAGGCAGCAGTGCCAAGGACCACTCAGGACTCTGCCCATGGCCACACAGGAGCCCTGCCCTGGGTCTACAAGTACCAACACATCTCACCTGATGCATGCAGTCCCTTGGTTACGGTGGTGGCAGCCAGCTGAGAAACTTCTCTCTGCAGTCCACCTATTAGGTGGGAGATGAAGAGCAATGGCAAGGACAGCAGGAACAGGAGAAAAAGGGGAGAGAAAACAGGACCAAGAGACAGGACAGTGCCATAGCAGCAGGGACGTGGTGAGAAGGGCTCATGGGGAGCAAAGGGGCGGGTTGCAGAACATTCACTATCTTCCAGGTCCACAAACACCAGGTACGTGTGCCCTGGGTAGCTGTAAGTGGACATCTCCCTGGAGGGGATCCCTGAGCTTCTCTGGAGTACCAAGTTGTGACTAGTGTCATTGGTGCAGCCGCATGTCCCAGCACAGCTGCCAGGAACAAAGGGGCAACATGAGGTCAAGGGCTAAAGGAGAGATGTGGTTTTGCAACGCATGAAGACCCTGAAGAGAGCAGCAGGACATGTGACAGTACTGGAGATCCTGCCTCCCTAAAGGTGACCATGTAAACTGAGCGTGTGGGATGAGATGGGGTGGAAAAGCAAACTTGGAGGGCACTGTTGAGGGGGTACCTCCATTGGCACTATGAACCAGGTATGGCCTGTGTTGGCCCTCTCTGAGAATGCCTCTGGCAGCAGGATGGAAAGCTGAGCACCGGGAAGGGAAGCGACCTGGTCTGTTATGAATGCCCTGGGTGAGGCTTTACACTGACACACTTGTGACACCTAATGGACGCGGCAGTGGGCAGAGGACCAGGAAGCCTTCTGCCCACAACTGCTCCACAGAGTGCCCTGCACACAGCGGGTGCCTGGCGTCCTCCAGCCACACCAAGCAAGGTCTCATTTGAGAACACAGGAAATGCATCCTGGGGTTTTTTTGAGAGCTAAAGAGAGAATGAGTTTCCTCATGAACCTGAGCAAAGCTCAGAGCAGAAGCCCAGTCAGTCATTTTAAAACTGTCATTCCCAGGTTACCTGTAGTGACTGGCATGGTGTGGCATTGAGGGGAAGGACATGGTGACCCCCCCTGTTAGGATGCCCAATGCTGCAACCAGCTGGGGTCGCAGCTACCCCTTCCTACTTGGAGCAAACAGCCTTCCTGGCCTCCTGCCTCAGAGCAGCTCCAGGGAGAGTGCCTGGGGCCTCAGCAGCCCCAACCTCCCCAGCCAAGGTGCAAAGGGGAGAGAAAGGTGAGACACATGCTCCCTCATGCAGAAGTGTTAAGAGAAACAGAGGGAAAAGAAGAGAAGAGGGGAGGGAGCATGGGATGGTCACACACATGCTCTTGTGACTGGCCCTTTCAATGCTTTCTGACCAAGAAAGCATCTACATTGCTGCCTACCCAGCCCAAACTGTCAAGAGAGAAGTTTTTCTGGAGGCAAGGAGGGTTTGGTCCTATGAGCCCCAGCAGCAGATGGGGAGTGCCAAAGGGCTGCTCAGCAAAGCCCCCTCCTGCACACCCACCTGCGCTCCCACCTTATATCTTGACCAGCTCGACACAGTGGGGACTTCTAGTCACCCTGAGCAGATCCCTCAAGTGAAGGTGCTTTTCCTGGCAGGGGAGAGGGCAGGGCTGGGGCAGGGCTGTGGGACCTGTGCAGTCAGCACTCGTTTGCTCTCTCCGGAAAGAAGATCTCGCGGCATCGCTGGACCGTGTCCTGTGGGCTCTGGACGCTGTGTCCCACCGTGCGGGGATCATCGTAGATCTCATAGTCGTTCCCTCCCTGCAGGGGGACAGAAAACAGGGAAAGTGTTAGCAGGGCATCACCAGAGCATTCTCATCCACGCTTCCACATCTGGCTCTGTCACAGGGGCTGTCAGGGCTCTGCTGTCCCAGGGAGGAAGAAGGGGCTGGGTTGCAGCCCTGCTCCCTTCCTCTTGTCTCCCCTCCTCTGTGCCATGGGAGGAATGTAGAAGAGATGGGGAAGGCCCAGGACCAGCAAAGCTTTTCCAGGGAGCCAGGAGCTCCCTGCCCTGCCTATGGATGAGCTAGCAAAATATGTGGTGGGCACATCTGGGGAGCAAAGGTTGCCCACATCTGGAAAGAGCTGAGTGGATGGCCAAGCTGGTCTACAGCAGCAAGGAAGCATCATCCTTCACTGCTCTAAAGGGAAGGTGAAGCTGTTCCTGCTATTGAAAAAGCCCTCTCCTAAGTGCATTTTGGGTCTTAGGGGCTGCAAGAGTGGCTGCACCCCCCGAGAGTGCCAGGGGTAGGAAAGCAATGCTGAGATGGACGTGCTCCCCAGCACAGTGACCCTGCCACCATCGTGAGCCTTCTGCAAACCTCTGTTGCACGAGAATGTCTCTTCCCCTGGCAGCACTGGAGGTGCCATGGGTGGAACCCACGCTGTGGAACCGTGATGGAGCAGCACCACGCAGGAGAGAAAGCGGCCACGCGAGGGGCGAGCAGGGGATACTCACAGGGGTCGTCTCGTTCCCAAAGAAGTGGATGGTGTCAAATCTCTCGTCATCGAGCACGTTGAGGCAGTAGCGCTTGTCCCAGCCCTCCGGGAAGACGTCGAAGCTGATCATGCCACCTGCCAGCACAAGGAAGGGCAACACTGGTGGGAGCTGACAGGGTGTCCCCCATGCTGGGATGGGAGAGGTCCAGATGTCTGTGTGCAGCCCCCAGCCCAAACAGCAGCCAGTCACCAGCTCTGCCCTGGTGTGCCTCTGCAGCATGTAGCTGTTCCTATGACAACAGGCTGGAGTGACATCAGTGTGGCTGTGGTGACCATCAGCACAGCTCCCCTGACTGCAGGCAGGCAGCAAGCAGGACCAGCACTGCAGGGGGGATGCTGGGATGCGAGGTCCCAAGAGATGCATCTGCTGGGAGACACTGTGGATCACACACATGTTCTGTGTCACAACGGGGAGCAATGGCCTTGGTGACTGGCACCAAGGCTCCTGTGTGAACATCACTGGCCCTCCTAGAGCGCTCTGAAGCTCCTTAACCCTGCAGGGACCGGGAGCTCTCAGCACCCTGCACACTCAAAGCAAACCCCACGCACCACACAGCTCAGGGGTCCCAGCTGGCCATGCTGCAGGCCCCACGCGTGCTCTGCACACTGATCAAGGGTGATCCATGGCGGTACCATCAAAGGCACGACCCTGGCCTGTCACCTCTTGCTACAACAGTCAAGTGTGAGTTGCTCACATCTGGAGGGGCACAAAGGCAGATGTGGCAGATGTACAGAGGTGAGGGAGCTTTCCCAGAGCACGCAGATGTGTGTGCACATGGACACCCACAGCCACCCAGGGTTAGCAGACTTCCAGCCCTTGCTCTTAGACCAGGCTTACCTCAGCACTGCGCTGCCTTTTGGGGGTTCTCAGAGGCAGCAGCTTCCCTGTCCTTGTGAGCTAGCACATTGCATGCATAGGCTGCAGAGCCAGAACCTTGTCCCAGTACCAACACGGGTGACAAGTTCCTCCCAAAACAAAGCCTTAGGGCACACGCATGTTGGGGTCTCGCCTGGAGCCAGGAGGAATGGGGATTTGAACTTGGGATGTGCGCCCTGCCAGTTCAGGTCTCTGCTCCTCTTGGCTTCATGGGGACCATCTGCTTCCTCAGGCACACTCTCCCTCTTCACAAATCATAGAATAGTTAGGGTTGGAAAGGACCTTAAGATCATCTAGTTCCAACCCCCCTGCCATGGGCAGGGACACCTCACACTAAACCATGTCACCCAAGGCCTCATCCAACCTGGCCTTGAACACCACCAAGGATGGAGCATTCACAACTTCCCTGGGCAACCCATTCCAGTGCCTCACCACCCTAACAGTAAAGAACTTCTTCCTTATATCCAATCTAAACTTCCCCTGTTTAAGTTTGAACCCGTTACCCCTTGTCCTGTCACTACAGTCCCTGATGAAGAGTCCATCCCCAGCATCCTTGTAGGCCCCCTTCAGATACTGGAAGAAATCCCAACCCTACTTCTCTTAGGAAGCAGGCACTTCTAGTAGTAAAGTAGACAGGTACCCACAGGGATAATCCCTGCTGGAGGAGAGGCACTGATCCCCCAGACCATTCAAATGTTCAGCTCCTGATGCCATGATCCTCTCCTCCCTGGCTGGCTGAGGTGTCCCTGTTGGAGCCCTCCTTGGAGCCTGAGGAGCTGGGGATGGTGTCTGTGTGTTCACCTTGTGGCAGAGGTTTCACTACCCTGGCAGGACACTGTGATATGTATGGGAGCAAGTGCCCTACAACCTCAGGGATGGGGATGCCCCCAGACTTGAAGCAGGAGTCAGCATGACAGCAGGAGCCAAACTTGTCTGACCTCATTAAAATCCTTCCTGGTTTTGTATCCAAAGCCATTTATCTGTGAAAAATGCTGCGTTTTGCTGCATCCTGGCCTTTTAAACACAACGAGGCAGCAAGAAGGGGCTCTTGATGCCGGTTGCAGAGGGTAGGAAATTGAAGGGAGAAGAGGTGGTGTGGAGGGCAGCCAGCACTGTCCCTTGCCTAGGCAGAGCATGGGTCTGGGGGGCTGCAGGGAGATCTTCCACCACCTCTGGGGCTTGTGTCCTCCACAGTCTGGGATAAGGCACATGGAGCCAGCCTGGCAGAAGAGCCCCATTCCCACGTGTTCCTGGTTTTGGATGCCTGACCTGAGACACACCTCTTTGTGGAGGAGCGGGGGGCCCGCAGCTCCCCTTGTCTCGAAGCCTCTACACAACAGGACCAGGCTCTTCATGGTGGTTTCCCAAAGTCAGAGGAGAGAAGCCCATTGTTCTGCTCTCATCCCCCGTGCCTGAGAGGACCTTGTCTTTCTCTGCTGTGACAAACGGTGTGTGTCAGTGCTGTGGGCAGCAGAGGATGCTGCTGGCAGGATGCTGAAGGGGCTCTAAGCAGGGGCTATAAGGGTGCCAGACCTGCAGTACTCATCCACGCTGGGTCAAGAGTGGGGTGTCACCTACTGGCTCTCAGCCTTGTCACCCCCTTTCCCTTTGGCTTAGGCTACCACACGGACCTTCTTATCTCACTCATACCCATGTGCCCATGGAGGGTCTCGTCCACCACCAGCCCCACTGCTTACACATCCTCATTTTGCTCTCCAGGCTGCCCAGACCCCCAGGATTGCTCAAGCCCCTCCTTTGGTTCCTCGTCTTCACTAAGGGTGGTTCTCACTTGCAAAAGCCACCCCAAGAAGTGGCCCTGCAAAAGCCCATGGCACGGAGCTGCAGGCTCCTCGCCTCTCACAGCTCTTCCTCCAAGAAGAAAGAGGTTTCCTTTGTAGCCAACCCTCCCAAGAAAACCCCGGAGCTGAGACATGCATGAGGCTCCCGTCTCATTCCTAGAGAGAAGCGCATGTGCCTGGAGCTCTGCTGGCCACCCTGCTGCTGATGCTGGAGCCAGAACAGACCTTCTGGGGAGGGGAAGCTCCGCAGAGCTAACTGGAATTAAGGCAGGGATAATGTGGCAGGACAAAATCCCTCCCGTCTGCCTGACTGCAAGGGAGGCGAATCTGCAGCACAGTTTATTCTCTGCTGTCTCCCTGCTTTGGATGTGAATGAGGTGTCCCTGCAGCAGCTCTCTAGGACTATTAGCTCCCTGTGCTCTTCCCTGGGTCTCCAGGCCCCAGAGGGAGCAGCCAGGATCCCTGCTCCCCTTCCCAGTATTTCATGGGAAACACAATGAAGGGGCCAGGCAAAGCCACGGAAGCTCCCTCCACTCACCTCGAGAGAAACGCAAGCCTTTGCCAGCAAACTCCCTCTGCAAGGCTGCCACAAACTTCTCCCGAATCCGCTCTTTCTGTGGAGCAAGGAGGAAAAGGGAGGAAAGAAGGTGGGATAATTGGATACTGACAGTCAACCAGAACTCACCGTAAGCTGTCTGCCCATTGCTCTGCTCCCTTCCCGCCTTCCCTGCACCCCAGTGCAAGCACATTTAGCCAGCTTTCACCAGTCTTGACCAGTGTCATGTAGAGGCCGGCAGCTCCAGCAGCTCCCAGGAAGACCAGGTCCCAGCCCTTCCTCGCTGCAGTTACTCCAAAGCCAAGTTCCCAACCCAGTCTCCAGCTTCGCTGCAGAAGCCTTGCCAAGTCCAACCGACCCCTCAACCCCAAGGAAGCTCCCCCAGGCAGACACTGCTGTGAGCACGGGCCAAGTGCTCCAGAGACCTGCCCAGCAGATCTGCCGTGCACCTCCCAGTCTGGAAAGCCCATTAGTTCCAGCTCTGTTGGGGCTGGGAGAGTGCAGGACAGAAGGCAGCTGCTGAGCAGCCTCTGGTTACTGTAAATGAGGAAATACCCTATTAAATAAGTGCCTTACTCCCGGGGGCTCTCCCACAGCACAAGGAATCCTGCTGGCCACCCCACTGCATTGGTGGTACCCAATGAAGTCAAATTCTTCCGTCTGTGTCTTTCCTTAGGTTTTCTGACCCCCCGGTGCTGTTTTCACCTTGCTGCATGTACTGGCCTGGTGCAGGTAAGACCTGAGGTCTACAAGCAGGTAAGACCTGAGACCTGTGGTGGTGCAACACCAGCAAAGGGGAGGGTGAGCCTGTGTACCTTGTCCAGCTCGGAGAACTCGATTCGCTCCTCTGGGGTGCAGCTGCGTCCGATGGGGGAGATGTTCAGCATCCCATTGCGAAACTCAATAAAGGTTCCTCTGTGGGTGGACAAGGGCACAGGGTTACTACGCAGGGAGAGAAAAACACACCTTCCCAGGGGAATGGCTGCTTTGTGAGACATGCAGTCCCTGCAGGGACAGGCAATAGGAGAGGAGCCATGCCCACTCACAGTACTTCATGCCAGGCGAAGACCAGGCATCAGCACCCCTGATTAGTGTCTCCAAGGGGCTCATAGTTTTGTAAAGGAGACAGTAAGAGGAGAGGAATAAACAGTTCCTGTGTGCCCTGGGGATGGGCTGGAAGCAACGAGCTTAGGTGAGATGATAGGAAACATTTTCTAATGTTATGAATAACTGCAAGGACAGAGGAGGCCACAAAGATGCTGCAGGGGTTGGAGCAGCTCTGCTCTGGAGGCAGGCTGAGAGTTGGGCTTGCTCAGCCTGGAGAAGAGAAGGCTCCGGGGAGACCTTAGAGCAGCTTCCAGTGCCTAAAGGGGTCCTCCAAGAAATCTGGAGAGGGGCTTTTTCCAGGGGCTGACAAGGGGAAGTGGCTTTGAGCTGACAGAGGGGAGATTTAGATTAGACATTAGGAAGAAATTCTTCCCTGTGACCGCGGTGAGGCCCTGGCACAGGTTGCCCAGAGAAGCTGTGGCTGCCCCATCCCTGACAGCGTTCAAGGCCAGGTTGGACGGGGCTTGGAGCAACCTGGTCTAGCGGAAGGTGTCCCTGCCTGTGGCAGTGGTGTGGAGCTGGATGAGCTTTAAGGTCCCTTCCAACCGAAACCAGTCTGGGATTCTACTGCCTGGACTGCACCAACTGCCTGATGGGACTGCGGCATCTCTACCCCTGGGGCTTTTAATAAGTGCTGGGTGCATTGGGTGAAGCTGGCAGTGCCTTGGGGCAGTGAGATGGAACAGGTCAGTGTAATCCGCTCCCGATGTCTGGCAGCAGGCTGACGAGCAATTACAACTTCTTTGTGGGACACAAATCAGGTAGGACCCGCCAGGGCCTTTGTCTCAGTTTGTCCCCCTGCACCTTTGACTGCAACTCTTACCTAAGTTTGCACAGACAGGACCCAGTTCCTGCTTGCCATCCTCACCTTGCACTGGGATCATTACTCTGCCACCTCCTCGGTGGGCTGGTTTAAAGCACTAGGCTGGCAGAAAACTGCTCCCTTCTTTTTACTTCGTTATAAACCCCCAGTTCTCTCCGCTTATCACCTTGGAATAATTCACTGAGGGTTCAGATAGGTACCAAGGCTTGTAGGGCAGTGAAAACAGGGGACAGGTGGCAGCACTGCCAATTGGGAAACAGACTGAAACTCTTGTGGAAACCTGGCTGGAGCAGGGAGATCTCCCTCCCTGTCCAGCAGAGGAGCCCTGAGCTCATTACCACCCTGATGTCCCTCCCAACCCCGTGCACTGTGTCTCTGTGGCAAAGTGCTACCACTCTGAGACTGGGGGAAATACTCTCAGCCTCCTGTCCGGAGCAAGGAATGGACACCTGGGCATGGAGAATGGACATGGGGAATGGACACATGGGCAGCCATGCCTGCAGCCTGGGAGCAGCATCTCCGCAGCACAAAAGGTTCAGCAGCTCATGCCCCAAGCCAAGGCTTGGGATATGGGGTTTAAAATCCATGCTCTGCTAGAAATCCCATAAGCCTAAATCCACAGAGGCACCTGGGAGCTGAAACCTTGCCAAGCTGTTGGGCAACCAGACAGCAATGAGACAACCAAGCAGCCTTGAGAGTCCCAGCCCATGATTCTGGGGCATGTTTTGCTGTCAGCCCTGTTGTAAAGAGCCACTCTGGCCTTCCTGATCGGTCACTGTATTGCCACATGGTGACTCACATCAGGCAACTGATCAGGATCACAGTTTAGCAACTTTTACCAGCTTACAAACACAAATGGAGAGCAGGAACAAACCAGCCAGGGCAAGATGAGGGCAGAGCTGCTGCTTGCAACAGTGCTATTGGCTCATGGTTTGTGAAACCATGGTCTGAGGGGTAATTTGATACTGCACCCAGGCTGGTTTAACTGTAAGCTGCCTCTGAAAGAGGTCCTCCTGCTCTCCCCTTCTACCTTCATGCCATCTCTTCCCTCTCCTTTCTGTGATAACAGGATGAGCTGATCCAATGGAAAACTACCCTTTTCTTTCCTGGTAGTGGACTAGTCTTCCTTCAGATGAGGTGTACGAGTCCAATGCACCCTGTGGCTGCTGGATTCCATGGAGGAAGCAGACAGAAACCACGGGGTTAGAACCAGTGTGAAGCTGTGTGCTCAGACGCTGGGCCTCCCATCTAAAAAGCTACTGTTAATCTGCTTGAAAATCATAGGACCAATGATGCCTGCTGCACTGACTGGTAACGAGCTGGTACCATTGTCCTAAATGAAATGCACACAGTGGCTGTACCCCGATGCACACAGGGGCTGTACCATGCTTCCCAGGGAAGAAAATCCAAAGAAAAAAGCAGGCATTATGCTAAAAAATAGCGAAGACTCTTCAGAAAAAAAGACCCCCCTCCATTATTTGCCCACAGTGCCCAGGTTGCTGGGTCGGTGATCCTACATGGGACCTCTAGATGCTAAGATAAAGCCTGGAGCAAGGCAAAGTCAGTAGCTCAGCTGTTCTCAGGCCAGCTCTGGAGCTCAGAGCTCCATAGCAATCAGTGATATAACTGCCATTTGCATGGGTTCGGGCCATTACCGTTTCTTGGGCAGCTTCAGCAGTGCCATGTAGTTGAGACAGAAGTTGATCAGATCCTGCAGCAGTTCTTCTCCCAAGTGGTCCTGGATGGCCTGAGGGAAGAGAAGGAGCGAGGAAGATGCTTGACCTCCCAAGAAGCCCACCCAAGTACATGAACTGGAAGCGTGAAACTTTCCGATCTGGCATTTGGCGGGGGGGGGGGGGGGGGGGAGAAAAGAGGGGCCAGGCATGCTCCCCATGGCACGTAGGGCATGGGGAAGGAGCAGCATGGCTGCAAGGGGGCTGGACCTACCTGCTTGGCGACCAGCTGGCCGTTCTTGTATTGCACTGTGCCATTCTCTGCAAAGACGTAGTCAAACTTATCAATGACTGTGGGGGAAGGAAACAAAACCATGAAACGTGGGCACTGCCTGGGAAAAGGGGTCAAAAGGACTGGGCTGAGGACTGAGCCCGCCATCCTCCTGCTTCCTTAGGGCCACACTGCCCGCATCTCCCATGCTCTGCAAAGGGCCACCGACCCTCTCTGCTCACCGCAAAGCGAGCATGGAGATTATCTTCTGCTCGCATGTGGGGAGCTGACGCATGCAGGGGGGAAACGACCTGACCGAGGTCACGGGGTGAATCAATGGCAGGATGAAGATAAGGGCTCCAAAATACCAGGCTTTCAACTACGTGCGTGTCATTCTGCTGCCTGTCCTCCGCTCCCCGCTGCCAGCGTGCCGGGGCCATGCAGTTACCGGTTACCTAACTCCAGCCCCCGGTCACACAGCGATGCCGACTCAGCAGCCGGCCTCAGCCGGGAATTTCTCAGCCTCCCCTCGCTATCAAGGAAGAGCTCGGAGCCCAGCCGCGCCTGGCATCCATGCCAGAGGAGGAAATCACGGCGGAGGGAGCAGCGGCTGCCCCTCGCCCTCCCGCTCCCTCCTTTACTCCATGTCCCCAGTGAACACGATGAGGAACCCCCGGACACCCCACCACGGCGCAGCAGGTAGCAAGGGTCTCCTGCCCGCGATGGGGGGAGCCGTCAGAGCCCAGATGAAGGCAGTACAAACCCAGCGCCGGAGCCGGCAGCGCTGCTTGCAGCACCCATTCCTGCCTGCTCTCCACAGCGGGAGAAGGATTAGCAGCGGCTGCGGCCCGGGCACGGCCATCCGCAATCCCAAGAGCAGGCTTGGGGTCAGGCTTAGGACACGGGGGAGCCCATGGTGCGCGCCTCACCTTCATCGCCGTCCCCCAGCTGCTCGGCTATCTTGGCGTAGTCGGAGCCCCCCACCACGCCGATGTGCACCCTCTCCCGCAGCTCCCGCAGGAACGCGTCCACCTCCGGGTCGATTTTCTGGCGGGGAAGCAGGGGGTGAGGCCCCGCCGGCGGGACGCGCTCCGCCATGCCGAGCTGGCCTCGGACCTCGCTTCCCGCCCAGCCCCGTGCCCCGCTACCTGCCGAGCCGGTGTCAGGGTCCCATCCACGTCGAAGAGGCACAGCACCCGGCCCCGCGCCGCCGCCATCCCGCCGCCCACCCGGCCTCTGGCAGCAGGAGGCGGGACCGCGCTGAGGCGGCGATGGCGGCCGCGCCGCCCTCCCGGGCAGCCCCGCATCAATGCGCGGCCACGGAGGACCCCTCCACCAACCATCATCCGTACCCACAGGTGGTCGAAGGTCGCTTCCGTGTTGCCTTAGCGTGTGGGTCTTGAATGCCTTCCCTTCTTCAGCTCTTTCTGCTTCAGAACCCTAACGAAGGGCCTGGGGTTCCGCGGGGAGGAACGTGTCTTTACATTTGTTGTTGCTGCAGTGCCCCCTGTATTTAGGGGCTGGGGTCGGGGCTGAGCTGCCGGGTAAGCTCGGCTCCCGCGGGGGTTTCTATGTCCTGAGGAAGGGGACCGGAGCGGCGTGCATTCACCCTGCCAGTGCCCATGCCTCACCCTGTGCTTCTAATAGGATGCTGCCAGTAGCTTGTACGTTCACTGGGGCAGTGCAGTTTTCAGCCTCCAAGCCCCTACACAAAGCCAAATCTATTCCTTGCTGTAACTTTTTGCTTTGACCTGCTTAAGCAATTACCCCACGAGTCATTTAGGATTAATCGACCATCTGGCCAGGCCATATTCATAGGGATCCGTGTTATGCTGGCCTGGCACGCAATGGTGGACAGCCTGCCTGGCTGCTGTCTCCTGCAACAACTCCTGGGTTATAGTCCAACATCAGAAACAACCTATGCGGAACATCCAGTGTGTTTTGCTCAGCAGTTAGCTTTGCCTTCGGTCCCCACATCATGCTCACGGTGCTGAGCTACATTGGAACTGGTGGAAGACTTTATTATGGTCTGATTGGTTTTCTTTCCCTCCGTATTACTTGGTTCCAGGACACAGTGCAGCCCCTTGTCCCAGTCTTCCACCAGATTCCTCTCAAAACGAAGCATTCAGGTGGCTTCACAGATTCTGGTTTTCAGTCATGATTTTGATTTTCCTGCCCCCACTCCATGGAAGGGGGATCTACAGAAACAGTGTTAATAATTTACCTCTGTGCCGTTGCCTTGGACAAAGTTTACCTCCACGTCCTCAGCTGCTTGCTGAGGGAGGCATTGATTGTGTTTGTGCATTTCCACACTGTTCCAGTGAGTTGCCAGGCAGTCTCGCATGGCTATTATTTGCCCTGGCATTGGTGTTCCTGCAAAATCACAGCCCTGTTGCCTTCTGTATCAGACCCTGGTTATAAGCTCCCACCTCTGGAAAGCTGGACT
Source organism: Psittacula echo (assembly GCF_963264785.1). NCBI lineage: Eukaryota > Metazoa > Chordata > Aves > Psittaciformes > Psittacidae > Psittacula > Psittacula echo. The sequence continues at coordinate 86,473,264 of NC_137735.1, read as the reverse complement.
CTTCTCCCACAATGGTTTCTCAGTACCCAGATGTTAGCGTGCAGTTGGGTGCTGAATTTTTCGTTCAGCCTGGGGTTATGCTCATTTTATGCTCATGGCTTGTCTAGGTGTGATTACATATATTCCTCATCAGCCAATGTGTGGACACTTACTCCGGAATGTGAATACTTCAAAGTGTGTCTGCTGTGGCATGCTGAAGAGTATGTAGAGATGTCTTCATGCATTCGGGTTGCTAATGCCCAGGACTCTCAAAAGACAGCCATGGTGTCAGGCACACAGTGAACTCCCGGGGGCTCAGGAATGCCAGCTATGTACCTATGTACCTATGACATGGCACAAGGATGAGACTTCCCGTGTCTGGGTGGAAGAGGTGTGGTGTTAGGAAAACCTGCCAGCTCACTCCTGTGGCAGCCCCGGTGGTGTAGCAGCACTCATTTCTTGCTGTAGCCCAAGCTGCCCTATGGTCTTGTCTCCTACCTGCAGCTTTCTCGTTTGGGAGAGACCTTCCTCCTTGCCTTTTGCGTTATTACTTTGGACATCCCAAAGGCTGGAGCTGCTCTCCCCTGGCTCAGGTGCATCCCACCACTGCAGGGCAGCAGTGCCACCTCGGGGCACTTCCCAGAATTGCGAAGTCTGCTGAAATACGGGTCAGAGTTCCCGTTTTTGCACACTCCCGCAGTGCCATGGGTTCATGCTGCAGGAGAGCTTTCCAAAACGTGAACTAACCGCTGTGCTTTCGCCAGCTTGTTTGTCACGCCACTTCAGAAATCCCATTCAAGTTGAAACACCTCTCCTAGCACCCCACTTTCCTTTTGGTATCAGCCAGCGAGCACTTGTTCCATCTTGGTTTCCCAAGAGTGTGAGCCTGCCTTTTGAAGTGTGTACAGCTGTGCTTGTGTCTTGGTTTGGGTTAGCTCTGGGAACACGGGCACTCTGGCTGTTTTGGTTATTTAATACTTTGCACTTAGCCCACTCTTGCCATTCCCTTGCTTGCTGCTATGATAGGCAGCAGCTGTTGTCACAAATAAGATCTCTGACTAGCAGCAAGGGCAAATACTGTTTTGGAAGTTTAGAAGGCAAGTGGCCGTGAGCACTGGCTTACACTCTGTCTAGGGCTGCCATTAAGGTCAAAGTTTTCCTTCATACATGTTCCCAGGTATTTTATGTGGGGCTAGTACTGGTACTTGATAGCAAACCAGCACCACAACTGAATAACACAGCCTAAAATAACCACAGTCATGAATTTTGTTAAAGCCTCCTTCTGTTACAAGCCCTCGTCTGTATTACACTGCTAGAGAATGTTAGACAAACAGTGAACTGTGTAGTTTATCATTTGGATCCCACTGATAAGCATTCAGAAGGCCAAACCAAACAGAACTAATTTCTTCCCCAGAGCCAGGTATTTCCCCTGCTCCTTAATAGTGCAATGCTACATAATCCTCGCCAATAACCTCTCTGCAGTTCCAGAGGAATCCAGGTATGAAGTCTACTTCTTAAAGCTGCTTTCTTCTTTTTGGAAGTAGTAACATAAGACAATCAGTAAAAGCTTGGAGCTTTTTCCTGTGTTTAAACTCTGTTGGGCTTCAACAGCAGATATTGGATGCTTCATTCCTGCATGCTTAGATGAGCACGGGCTGCACAAAACCTACGCTGATGGAAAACCTACTGTCCTGCCTTCATTCACCTCTTCCAAGCTGTGTCAAGCCTCAGGAGTGTGGTCTTGATAAGATACCACAGTGCTTACAGAAGGAAAAATATTGCTTGCAACCAGTTTTAGCCAAGGGCAGTAGCAACCACATCCAGTAGCAGTACTTGGCACAAATGGCTTGGGTAGTTTTTCATCCTGTGCTTCCTAGCTGGCATCAGAGTGAAGACAATGACGACGTCTGCTGCATTTGCTGGGCAGCTGCGTGGACACATATATTCAAACAGGAAAACCTGCTGTATTTATTTTTATTGTAATAGAAAAAAACCACAAATAAATCAAAACATCACTTCCTGTCTAAAGACATTATTAACATTTTTAAAATGGCACAGGGGAACCCCAACAATACAAGATAGAAGAGTAAGTGTGTGTGTGGGGAAAAAAAAGGCTCTATTCCCTTTCAGGAGCTCAGTTTCCCCACCCCTTTGTCAATCAGCTGGCTGAAGTTTGTCACCTATATACACTTACATACACTTCTCAGTCTAGTTTGTCTATCTATGGGTGGAACGGTGGGGCCACAGTCCTGCAATTTGCACATAACCATCTTTGAGGAAAATGCGTTTCCCAAGAGGCCTACAGGGTACAAGGGTCTCGTTACCCAGTAAGACCAAGCAAACAGGATTCCCTCCTACAGTTCTTTTGCCATGAAACACAGAGTAGGTCCCCAGCCCAGGGGACCCTCTAGGAGCTCCTTGGCTATTGCAAACAGTGTATGGCCGAGGGAAATTTTACCCAGTGACCTTAAAGTAGCAGCAATATCTCTTCTGCAAAGGGGCTGCTCAGGAGCGGAAAAGGCAGATGGCAAAATGCATGGGGTGAACACCTTTCTGTTCTTTCCTGCCTTCCAAGGGGATGTAAAAAATCCTGAAGTAGGCAGCCAAAGCAGAAACCAGGCTCAGGACCTTTTCAGTGGTGAGCATACAGGGGATATCCTCATTGCGCAAGAGCGTGGAGCAGAAACTGTGGCACCAATGCTTCCACTGAAGGCAGCTGCACCTGAAGCGATGGTTTGCTGAAAGACAAGCAACCACAGCTATGCTGCTTGCAGGTACCACACTACATACCTAGATGTTGGGCTGCACTGTATCAGGTGGAGTATACCTGTTCAACTGAGGAAGCTCCAAGACCTCTAACAAGCTACAGCACTTTGTGGCTGCAGGGGCCACTGCAGTGCACTGAGAGCAGGTACACACAAAACTGCAGAATGGACTGACAGTACCCCACTCCCACTTGTGTAGCAACTGCACAAGGTGCGGGGCAAGAAATATTTAACAGAGTGACTAAACTGCAGTTTTCCTCCATTCCATCCCCTCAAAAATATGAACCATTATAGTCCACACTGAGTAACAGTGTGAGAAACTTGTACTGTATTATTCTGGGAGAAAAGAGCCCAGCAGAGGAAAGACATCTCCTTCAGGTATGCAGGAAGCTTTCAGTGCAGCAAGTCTGAGATCCAGGACTGAACTTGCAGCAATACTTCTCACAACAAAGCACTGGATAAAGAGCTATACATTTGCATAGATGCTTTTTCAGTGGCATCTGGGACGTGCAATCTCCATTTCTAGAGCATCAGCAATGTTTTGGGGTTTGTCTGATGTCTTTCTTCTGTTCCTTCCTAAATGCAACTGCTATAAAATTGCTCATGAAAATAGTGTATATACATGCATGAAAAGAAATCAGTGTGCCTATTCTTTCATTCCCCCCAATCGTTTTCCACTGCAAATAGTTACAAAGCTGTAAGAATCTTAAACTAGAAGCAGCAGTATTGATACAATCTAATGTCAGTCTAAGGACAGGACTGCTTCTGCATGTATCCCAATGAACTTAATTGTTTCATAGAAGAGCTTGATTTTACTCTTCCTCATTTTCTTTACATTTGGGGAGACCTACCACCTATTTCTCGTACACTCAAGCAGAGCCCTCTCAGTTATGTGTTTGACTGCTTTGGAAAGGACAGCAATATCAAGGAAAACTGAATTCCTATTCCAGATATTGAAGGCAGAATTGGTCCACCTTATATTATCATGCAGTTGTCATGCTATTCCTGCCTTGCTGTACTGTAACTCTGGCTTGGTAAGAAAAAACAAACTCAAAGCCAAACAGAACAGCTCTTACACAAAGGTAAATAGTTCACAAGGTTAACTATCTGCCAGTAATCCTACATATCAGAAAAGGAAACCTTTCATTTTCACCTGAAATCATGATATTCTGTTCTGTCAGCTGGTTCCATCCCATAACTCTTGGATCTAGCATTACAAGGCTCTTGGTAACTCCCTTCCCCACACAGCTCATCCCACTGAAGGTTTCAACTTGAGCATGACACAGACACACACTCCAGCTTGATCACCTTTCCCACACAGCTGTGCCACTGCAAACATTCAAATCAGATGAGTTCAGCTTTTCCCTTGAGCAAACAACATAATATCAATGAAACATGCAGAAGACTAATCCTGGGATACCTTTACTTCCTAGGCTACCAGTAGTTCCTTTGCCTTTTTGATACAGACTTCAGCAAATACCCCCATAATATAGGCAATGACAGGAGAAAGATGCAAGCCTGCAAGGGACAGCCACGACATCCCTTATTTACTCCAAATTGTGTAATGGGCTCTTAAATGCTCATGGAATGAATTCCCACTTACCATCACAGGAGTTACTTAGAAAGTGTCATCCTACTTGGACAAGACAGCCTTTATAAATTAGTATAATATTATTAGAAATTATGGCAATCGTTTTGGTAGCATTGGCCTACATGCACCCTGATAAATCCTCTCCCTAGGAAATTTTAAAACTCGTCTTGTAACTTCTGTAGAGTTAATTCGGATGAGAAATTATAAAATAGAAATCTGGTATATCGATATTTAAAAAGGAAGAGGCCTGGTGAGGCTGGGCACACTGGGTCACTCCTGTTAGCTCTGTCCATTATGTCTGCTGAAGGTATTTCCTCCAGGTGGCTGGATCTGGATGGAGTCCAGGAGGGGCCTTAAAGCTTGTCCAAAAGGTCTGAGAAGGCAAAGAAATAAACATCTCAATAATCGTCTCTTGATGGAAAACTTTTCCCATTTACTACTGAAGTGCACCCACTTCCTAAAGCGCAATCAAACTAACACTGCTTCTAAGCAAATCTGGAGGACAGACTTCCATTCCAAACGGAAGTAAATTTTAACCTATTAGAGAGAGTTTACTGTTCAATAACTGAGAATCTCAAACATGATTTTATATAAGCTAGTTCTGAGTCCTAACATGCCCAGACTGCTAATGTGGTAATACTGTGTCTGAAACTGGCTTTTAGTAATTCATTCTACTTAAGGGTGTGAATGGAAGCCCTGTTATGCAACTGCTGTGCTCTGTTAAGTACCACATCAATGTTAAAGACTGCTAGAATAGCCTCTAGCTCCCTCATAAGACAATGGTTCAAGACTCATACAACAATTGCTGTTGCAACCTGTAGCACTGCAACACTGAAAGATAAACCTGGTTTATCTTTCAATATGACTCACTGTGTTACAGACTTTATTTGATTTTGAAACACCTGAAGCAATAAGAGCCCAGGATAGAAGACGTGTATCTCCCCAGAAATGTGGTATACCAGTGTGTTATGAGAAATAAGACCTATAGGATGGAGCTCAAACCAGCCCACGGGGATCCTCACTATCTGAGAATTAAGAGGAAAAAGAAGCTGAGCTGGACTACCAGGCAGGAATTCTTCATTTCCTCTTTTTCCATCCAGCTCTAGCTTTAAAACTGCAATGTTAGTTTTAAAATTACTTTTTCGCTGCCTGCTGACATTTAAGAGACCATTGCAAAATAACTAGCCTAAGTTAAAAGTAGAAGATCAACCTTATCATGTCTTTTCAGCAATGTCAGTGCCAGTCAGCACTTGTACAGTGTTGTAAATGTTTAAGTAAAGCAAATAGCATCCTCTCCTTAATCCTTTGCTGGTTCTCTGTCAAATTTGTAAGCACTGGCATGAAACAATACACTATGGAGAGGAGCAGCATGCATACTCACGTGGCAAGAACTTCAGCTGGAAGGTCAGTGATGTAGGAAGGGATTTTTTTTCCTGTCAGGAACTGTGCCACTTCGTTACTGAAGGTGTTGCAGTTATGTTCAAAGAGGTTGTAAGATTCTCCTCTGTGCCACAGGAAAGGAATAGAAACATAAAAATACAGACTTAGTGATAAATCTAACAAGCAGAAAAACTTCAACCCCTAATGAGGAACATCATCTTATATTAGCACTTTTTCCCCACAAAGAATTCTAAGGCAAAGAGAGATATCAATTCACCCTCAAATTCAATTGAATCAGGGAGGAAAATGGCATATCTGCATCACTGACTTTATACAACGTTTTCTGGAGGTTAAGTGAGGTCAGGGTTCTTCAATTAAGACCACAGAAGGAATAACGAGAAATCACAGTAATTACTGACATTGAAATATAGCCAGAACCCTAAATGCTACTTTCCCATTCTTGTGAGAAGTAGACTAGACTCTTTAACAGTCAAGGCCTTGATTTTACTCATATGAAAGTTGGCAGCTTTAATACAACACTTTACCTATGACTCATGGGGCAAAGCACTATTTACTGAAATATTTCATACAGTGCCTTCATTTTCCCTGGTGGTTCTTTCAAAGGCATTTCAGGCATTGTTCCATTTGACAAAAAAGCAGCAAAAGACTTGCTGGCAACAACGCTTTCTCAGCCTAGCTCAAGGCTGGCACACTAGAGAGTTGCCTAGCCGGTAGCTCCTCATGTATCAGTGCATCAGATCCAGTCTCATAGTCGGAAAGTACCAAATAATACACTTAGCAGACAGAGCTTTGTAAGCAGGATCGGTTTCATAATATCTTCCTCCACTCTGCATCTCTTCCCTTAAAGGCTTTTTTTGTTGATTTTACAGTACAAGCTGCTACTTACCGGAACATAGATTCCCCCAATGAAGAAAGATACTCCAGAAAAATTTCTTCTGTGACTTCAGTGTTCCCCAAGTCAACAACTGTGTCTGGAGGCCCAAGAAGTGTCCCTCCCTGTAAAAATTAACAGCCAGAAGACAATGTTAAATGGACAGACTGAATTACCTTGAAGTACTCTACTGACTAGAGCTGTCGCGGCTTGTCCAGGCACAGAAGAAAGTACTTAAGGTATATTTGTCAAGCAAAAAGCCCTGCTGGCCTCCCCTGTTCTGGGAGCATGTTATTTCAGCTTTGGGAGCATGTAAGTTGCATGTTACTTCTCATTCTCTGGGAAGTATGCATAATGCAACTTACATTTCAGCTTGTATACTTGGCTCTTGATGCTGAAAGCTGTAGGCTATGGCAAAATTCTGCTTTAGAAGAATGGTCCACCAGTTTTGCCTCTCCAAGAGGAGGAAAGTCTGTCAAAGCATCATGATTTTATTATTTAAGATTTAAAAAGGATCTTGAGTTGCCATGTCAGCATATAAACACCCCTGATTCAGAATGTGACAAGGCATCACTCCAGCAACGCAGCTGCAGAAGGTGCTGTGGATAGACAGATTCTCTCAGCAGAAGCAACTCCCAACCTGTATTTAGTTGGGCTTAAACCTGCTGCCCATGCTCCCTTTTCCTCAGATGCCCTGGGAATCCATGAAGCAGCAGTATGTGGCTGCATTCAGAAGCCTCTTGCTGCTTTCTTAGAAGACAGTGTCACGAACAATTCTGATCAGGCAACCCTATCACAAAATTATCACAAACATAAGTTTAACTTACAGGTGCACAGCTGGAGATTCCTCCACTGCCATAGAAGAACTCATCCTTATGGACTATTATGGAGGTGTGCCTGCCACAGAGAATGAAACCACAGGTGAAACAAAGGAAATACTTAACCTAGCATATAAATCACTGGTAAATTTATGTGCTCAAAGACAATATGAAGTGAATAACTGAAAGAAAAAAGGTCAATGTGTTGTGATCTGCTGGGACATGAATGGATATGGAAGCAGTGATTATCAAGCCTATTGTAATACTGTAAGTGGCTGAGAAAGAACAGGCGTAGTTACGTGCTCAAGCATGAAGGAGCATAGGAAGAAGGGAACTTCCCCACCAGCATGAGATCTCCAGCAGCCTCTTTCAGCTAAAGGGCTGAGGGTAAATTCACAGAGATGGAGAGACAGAGCTAGCCCTGCTACTGCACTGACAGAAGTGCAGGTGTGACAGACACTGACCGACTGAGAAGGTCAGACAGTCACTGGAGACAGATCAATAGAGAGGAAAATGGGAGCTTTGGGAGCATGTGTTTGCCTTAAGAAAAAACAAACAAACATACAAAACCAAACCCCAAACCAACCACCAACACCCTCTCGATATGAAAGGCAGCAAATTGGGGTGTCTTTTGTAACAAAATGTAGCCACTGCTTTTATGTGCCAGAATGCCTGATTTTGTAATACCTTCTTCCCACCTAAAAGTGCTTGGGACAAAGACAATATCCTACCCTTGAAAGAGTGTACAAGTGCATTAAAATGCAACAACTACTACCGACAATTTTTTTCATGGGGTCCACTGAGCTTTGGATGGAGAAGTTCAACCAGCACCTTACTGTACATCATCATACTGTCAATCTGTATTCAGGAAGCAAAAATGCCTTGGTCTCTCTTCAGCACCAAAGTGTTCTTAAGATCTGAAGCAGACAATCTCATACTGAAAATACTTCCTATACCACATAGTGTTCAATGCACATTATGCGATTTAACTCTAGTCACTTACCATATGCCATCCAGCTGTTTCCCTGTATGCAGAGAAAAGAAGAGTTATTAGCAACATATTTTCCAGATTTCAGCCTACAGTCTGTCAATCACATAAGAACTATGCTTATTACTTCACCATGACAATAATGCCAAAGATTTCATCCCACAGCTTCTTCTGAAGAAACAGAATGTCTTTCTTTCAAATGAACTACCCGGTCCACACTTTTTTCCTCCTGTATGCAGAGGTGGCAATGCCATTCTATCCTGCCAGTGCTTACCTTTCTTAGGCTTTTGTCTACAGAACAAGAGAAGAAACACTTTTCCTCAGATTAGCACCTTCAGTCAGGAACAGAAGAGTTGAATTTTACACAGATTTCATAATGGCAGGCAGTTAGCCAGCACAGAGGATCTTCAGCCAGTGATCTGTGGTCAAAGTCTCTCTAATTTATGCCATGATTTCCTCCCTTTCCTTCCCTCCCCTGCCCTTTAGAATTACCAGTTTAAGTGGGAGTCAGGTGGGGAGGAGTGCCAGGTTGAAATTGATACAAATTGTGTTTCATAGAACACAGCAGCAAAGACTTGCTTCAGGTACCACTAAACTGATACCATTGTGTCTTCTGAAATGCATTTCTAGTTCTCTACAAGTGGGAAACTTAAAACTCTGTGTTCATGGTAGGATCTCAAGATCAAACCTCTCTTCAAAGGATCACCAGCTGTTACTGCTCTAGGCTGAATTATTTTAACTATCATAAGCTAAAGTCTTGGCTTCTCTGCTGAAACTTGAAGAGGCCACTCTTCTGTTGGTGTCTAGCTTCTTCCATGATAACTGGTGTGCTAGCAGCGATAGGCTACCCTGTACTAGTTTCACTTGTCCTGTGGAAAGATACTCTCCAGTCACGGCACTTACATCAGTACCACGGCACCAACGATTCACAGGGAGGCAAAGGCACTGTCTTTCCCTTTCTATAGGCAGAGGGTTTTGGGATATTTATCCTCTTACTCCTCCGCAGGGCTGCTTGGGTCTGGGATTGCCAGGAGCGAGTATGCTACTTTCAAGCAGCAGTAGTTCTTCATGAGTTCTTTCTCTTGGGCAAAACCAACTTTCAGTCATCAAAAGGACTGAGTTAAAAAAAAAAAAAAAAAGGATTTTTATTGATGAGTATAATCCTTCCAGAGTTCGGAGAAAAGGGTGTTTATATGTCCAAGTAAGGAATAAACAAAAGCACAGACAGAGATACCTGCTTCAGATGAGGGTCGTAGAACAGCACTGGCAGGGAAAAGGCTGTTGTGACAATAGAGACACCAGTAGAAGCAAGCACATACAGTTCTGAAGTAGGTGGACTGATTTGTCACTAACATGGATTACAGCCAGGCAGCAAGCATATTCCCTGTCATCCACCTCACAGAAATGTAGGCATGGAGTAGGATGAAGGCCAAAAGATAGTAGCAACGACGAGAGAATCAAAGTGTGTGTTACAACATCTCAGGAGCATTTGCTGCCCCTTCAGTGTGCCCCATGCTGTTCTCCTCCTCCATCCTCTGTCCCTTGTTCCACACCTTCCCCATTACAGGTTTTGCCTTGTGCTCTAGAGCTGCCAGAGACACCAGTGGCACTGCAGGCTCATTGGCAACATGCAGGTAGGGTATAGTGCACTGCCTTAACTTTAGCAGCTGGCCTATGATAGGCTCTACCACATGAACTTCACATAGTGTTCTGCATATCTGTTAACAGATTATTACACATTTATTCAAAATGAAACACTAGAACTTGAACTTTACCCTTCAGGGCAGAGAAACAAACCATTTCAAAGGCAGCACATACCAGAAATGTATTTGTCCTTTCACATGCTAAATGGAAAAAGAACATCTTAATATTTACTTTCCCCCTCATTTCCAGCAAAACAATGATGAAGGGCCTTCCACAAAGCTGCCACTTTGCACCTAGATCCGTGTGTGGATGAAAGAGTTCTAGCAGATGCTGACAATGGCACAGGTGCTGCTGAGAACCTGCTCATGCAATCACAGCACCTACTTGAAAAGGTCATTGCAGCAAAGGCTACCACACACTGGGCTGCTCTAGCCAGGCTGCAGCTAGCAGCTCAAGGGGAGTGGCTACCCATATTTGACACTTGTGAGACCACATCTGAAATGCCACGTCTACTTTCAGATCTCCCCAGTATAAAAGACACTGACATGCTGGGCTGGAGCACTTGCTGAACTGAACAGGTCTGTTCAGCCTCAAGAAGAGAAGGCCAAGAGTCCTTATTGCTGTCTACAACAATCTAATGTGTATGGAGGAAAGGGCGCTTTGTTTTACTCACAGGTGAAAGGCAAAAGCTGCTAGCTGGAAAAAGGGAAATTCACAACCAGGCAAGAGGAGAAAAAAAATACCATGAAGGTCATCAAATCCTGGGGCAGGGATCAGAATGCATGTGTGATTTCCACTGTGGAGATACTCGTAAGTCAGCTGCCCAGGGGCCTGAAGAATCTGCTCCCACCAGATCTACTTTGAGCAGGACTTCCAGAGGTCCTTTTCCATCACTGCAATTTTCTGATTGCATGAACAAAACCCCAGCAGAATTCAGAAAAGAGACTTTGCATTAGATTGCAGCCCAACCCTGGGGGCTCCTCTCTGGCTGCTACACAAAATCTGTAGCCAACAAGAGGCAGCAACTGCCAGGGCAATAACAGCACAGCTCTTGGCAAGTGAAGCTGCCTGTCTTCACAAGACATGTCTGAGGCTGCTCAGCTAGGCCAGTTTGTGCCAAGCTCTGGTTTGGTGATCTTAATAGAGCTGCTGACCTGCTCTTTTTGCTTGGCTCTTGTAAGACATTAACCAGGCCATCATTGTGTAAAACACATGCCAGATCTGCAGCATTGATGACAATAAAGCATCCACAGCAGCTCTCCAGCCTGCTGCAGGCAAAACAAAATCCCTTTCTACCACCAGTGGACTATGCTTGGTCAGAGGCAGTGCAAGCCTCTCCAATGACATTGGGGAATCCCATGCCTACGAAACCTGCCATTATTCACCCCATACATACCACCAAGAGACATCTAAGACCAAGAACTTTAGGTATGCTGTGCAGTTTCCTATGCTACACAGCTGGCTCTTGTCATCAAAACCCTAAACTGACTGACAGAAATAAGTCAATGGCCACCAGCTTCTGAGGAACCAGGGCAGCTCCCTTTCTGCTGCTCAGTAAGAATCTCAATGTTTGTCTGCTGCATCATGTAAGAGGTTCTATACAGACCTTCACCTCTACCATCATCTTCCTCCTGAAGTTTTGTCTCTGTTGGTGGTCCTCCCGTGTTACTCTTCTTGCCCTTCTCTCAGACATTGCACAGAAGAGGTGACAGCTCACAATGCCACTCCTGACAAGCTCATGTAAAGCCATCAGGGCAGTCTGCACTAAGAAGTCTTTGCCTTTTGCTGGACATTGTCGACTATATACAAAACATGTTGCAGCCTCTGGAGGCTCGATATGCAACACCAGCTCCAACAGCATGACCAAGCGAGGGTCAGCACTGTTCTGTTTCCACAGACAGCTGCCCAAGTGAGAGCATGAGTACAGTATTGCTGCAGCAATGCTACGGCACAAGTTGTATCCACCCCTTGCAGTGACACTTTCCAATAAAACTGCTTCTGGCAGCACTATCCAGCTTGAAAAAGCAGAAGGTCAAGCTTTTCAGGGAACCTCCCCATCTAATCCTGCAGTGCAACAGAGTTTACATCCCGTAGACAATTGAGCGCTCTAGAGGAAGGGATTGCAAATGCCATCTGGGGTACTGGCAGACATCATCACATTTCATGCTTATTGCTGCAGCACATTTACTTGCAAGCTGAGGCTGTCTGTAACTACATAGAAAAACCTGATTCCCCAGTAATTTTGATTAGAGCTGCAAAAGCCTTTAAATTGCAGACATTACTCTTCACTCAATACCTACAGCAAAGCTAATCCAAATGATCCACATGCATATAATATGGAACAGGAATGTACTGTTCCATATTACTGTTCCACTGAATGATGGAATGATACTCTTTCGGGCATCTCCTGTTTATCCAAGTAAAACAGAAACAGCAAGATGACTAAAGACTTTAGATATTTCACATATTATCACAATATGTGAATATTGTGATATTCATAATATTATCACAATAAATATTTCCAGACAGCTGTGGAGCAGGAAACGAGGTTGCAAATTTAGATGTACACACTTAATCATACAGCAATTAATGCAGATGGTCAGGTTACCAGGTTTCAACTGTCCCACAAGTGCAAGCTCAGCCTGAAGTAAATGTGAAGCAACTCAGCTTAATTTGATGTGCTTGCATTATGAGCTGATGATGGCTTGACTTCGCAAACGAAGATTCGGGAAGCGCTTTACCCACACTTACTATGAGCGAAGTGGGAGTAAACCCTTCAGGCCTGCACAGTGGATTTTTTAGGTGAGCTAATGCAAGTTGAGCTACCTTGTGTTTGTCACAGACCACAAACATGGACATGAAGGTTACTGTGGTACACCTGTTTGTGATGATAGCTTGTCAGGCTTTGGAAACCTCATCACATACTTGATCTTTAGGGGTTTTTTTAATGCCTGATGTGCTTAGCTGGATCTCATCTGAAAATACTCAGTAGAACTCAGGAGGGGATGCCAATATAGCATAGATCTGTGTGCTTCAGCATCTCAAAGATCCAGTTAGTTTGAATGAGGCAGAGTATCATCTGGCAAGTAAAAATTTTGGTTTTTTTTTTTTCATTTGCCGTTATTTTACTTTATAACAGCCACAGCTCAAATACTTTCATGGTGCTTAAGTGAGTCAGAAACCTAGAGACAAATACAACATTCAAATGCATTAAACAATTCCAGGACCCTCAGCTTAGTCACAGGAATGTGGACAACAAAGTAGTTAGAATTGTTTGTTGCACAACTGATTCAGGAGATTATCACTGTTAGGATAAGAGGGTATTTTGAAAGAGGCAAGCAAGCCTGTATAATTTTAGGATACAATCAAATGGAATTACTTCCAGGCTTGGATTTATCTGGAAGGCTAAGCAGAAGGAAGATTAGATGCTCGCCAATCTATTTTACTGGCACAGTTAATTTCTTAATCTTGAGGGCCACACGATGTATTTTATTCCTGTGCATTTTAAATGCCCAATGAAACTGGTGTTTGTATATTCATTCAGATTATTAGACTGAAGGGCAGAAGAGTTCTGAGACATGAAGGAATTATATAGGGAGATGGGCCACCCATCCATCCCTCAAGCCCAAGAACACCACCAGTTCCTGAGCTGTAAAACAAAGAAATAATGGGAAGCTTAGTATTTTTTAACAACATATCTATGCCCTGCAATGGATATGCAAGCCACCCCGAAAAGCAGTGAACTATTCTCCTGTGGAACTGGAAGCAACAGAAATACCCACTGGCTGACCAAATTATAACAGTGCATTGCTTTGCATATTGTTGTCATTTCCTTAAGCAAATCCATTATGATTCCTGCTCTTTTCAAGTGAAAATTATCCAAATTAGCCAAGCACTTTCTCCTATATGCTACCCAGGGTTCTCAATTGAAGCAAAAATACCTGACAGCCTAATGTAGAGGGAGGAGCCTGCTTCAGTTCCCTTCTCCTTGAGATGCCTAGAGAGATCAGAAGTAGGCTAAACTGGGGGAAGAAAATGCACTTGATTTTCATGAAATCCCTAGCAAATGCTCTGATGGAATCTCACATTGAAGCAATTCAAAACTCTTCAGAACGGGTGGAAGAGAGGCAGAGTGATGTGCTGGGTCTGGAAAAAAAGGAACAAAGCAGAAGGAACCTCCTTTTAGCAGTTACCTTTTGCCATGATCCCTTCTGGGCTGTTAAGTCCCTAGAGCTGAATTCACCACTTACATTTCAACCAATACATACCGCCAAGCTAACTCATCGTTAATTTATACTACCCTCATCCAAACGTGCTACAGTAAACTAAGGTCCTGCCCATTCTTTGAGTCACATGAGCAATAAGCTCCATTATAGGACAGGAGAACTTTGGGAGGTGCAAGACATTTGCCTTTAGGCCCATGATGCAATAGACTTTTTAATCTTCCTTAAAGATTTCTCTGCCTTTGTATAGCTACTTCAAAATCAGTGCTGCAAGCTGAACTACTCTGTCTTCCTCTCTACCCTCCACAGAATAATCAGGTGGATTATATTTTCTGTCTTGAAAACAGAAATCTCACTGCACTCAGGTTAACACTTACTATTTTTAGATCATGTAGGTGGACAGACAAACATAGTCTCTCAGATTGAGAATGGCAGAGAGGGAACAGTACCTGCAGAGAAGATGCATGTAGAGCAACAGCACACAAAAATTAAACACACCACTTCTGACTTCAAAGGTGATTGAACTGCAACATTTGGTCATGTACACTTTAGAACAGAAATATTCACCAAGAAATGCAGGAATCTCACAAAAAAGTAGGAACAACAAAAAGTGAAGACATGCCCAAGGGCATGACTGTGTCACTCTAAAGCCTGCTATGACAGGTGCTGTGTAGCTCTGCCGTCCAGGTTCATCATTCAATGACAACAAAGGGAGCTGATACTGAAAAAGTTAGGACAACATTTAGTAGTGAGAGCTGATCCTTGAATGCTGTATTGATATAATCCATAATACCTCTGGATCCTATTAGCACAACTCAAGATATCATGTGGTGATACTCTTGCAGTGGTCAGCACCATAAGAAGGGATGCATCCCACTCTGGCAGTGAGATCTGAGCTATTTTTGAGCGCACTAGGAATTGATTTTAACACAATCATTTATTGTATTTGTTTCTTCTTTCTAAATCATATGTATTTCCATAGAGGTGATGTTACAGAATTATCACTCAAAGCTAAAGCACTGTTTCAGTAAAATGCAGCATCTACGGGAAGAATACTTGAAGTACAGATGGTAAATACATGGCACTAAATTATCTAAGAAATGCTTTCCTCTTCAATTTGTGACTTTTTCTGATGAAGTACAGTTTCTGGACATCATTGGCAAAAAAAGAAAAAAAGTAGCTATTGTCCATCTCAAAGCTGATGTACAGAGAAGTAGCAACAGTTTTTGCTGTTCTTCAAGAAAAAGAAGGCAAGTGGAACATTCTCTCCATCGCTTTGCTCTTGGGGAGGTATCTAAAATAATCTGGAGATATGACAGAGCTGGATGTAAACCATGTAAGAGCCTTAACGTGAAGGAAAAAAAGGAACAAACAATGATTTGTTTTACAGACAATTCAGTTGCTTGATCCACATTACCACAAGCATTTTGCAGGCTGCACTGTCACTGTGACCACATAGGCCTTGTTGGCCCTGCTCCATGAACACGTCTGAGCTCAGCTGGTTACCGGGCAGTATGAGTGACACTTCCCACGCTGCCAAGAGGTATGCTCAGCTTTGTAAGTTTTCCTTTTCATTACTCAGACTCCTTGAAATTTAGCACCAAATTGCATCACAAGCAAAAGGTTTTGAAATTGCTGTTTGGATAGCATAAGAAATGAAGTTGTGCACTAAGTGTTTTTTTGTAGAAATTCAGAAACCTAAAGGATCCCAAGATTTAGTTTGTGTGTAAGAAGAGAGACCTGTGTGAAGATTGGCATGGAGATGCACATAGTGACAATCTATTTCTGTACAAGCCTTTGCTTGAATCAACATGTTGAAATAAGAGTGGCAAAAATGTGCTCACCTCAAACACAGGTAAATCATACACACATGTAATTTGTATCTTAAGACATGTAACTCCTAGCACAAGATAAAACATGGCTATTGTGAATTAACAAGTGAAAAATTACTTCCCTGAGGGCTGCAACAGAAGTGAGTGACCACACAGAATATTTTGAGGTTAACCAGTACAGGAAGCACCCATCTTCCACAGCTGTTGTTGCTGTATGGCTAACAGAGCACATCCCATTCAGTCTCCACAATATTATCTTCTCAACTTTGCAAGCCTATCATTGCCACGTAGGAAACCTCACACTAAGAATTATTTGGACTTTAAGCCTGCAGGAAAGCACAGAACCTCCTCTTAGTAAAGATGAGTGAACGCCAACAAACTGTAAAACAAGATTACACAGAGCCATCTGTTCAGACACTGTGCCTGTTGAGAAGTCTCATTTCACACAGTCTGATATGGGCCAGAGTTTACACATAACAGGTACAAACCACTTTCTTGTTCTGCTCCTAATTCACGCTTCCACAACTTCAAGCAAAACCTGTGGTTTTTTTTCACGTCCCCAGTCCAAGGTTCAGCTGGAAATACACACATACGTGATAAGCCACACAACAAGCTCCTACCAACTCTCTGGAAGGAGAAGGTGGCTTGCTGTACATCACAGCTGTGCAACACCCAACCCAGTCCAGCCTCACCACAACACGAACTCAGTAACCTTGTGAACAGCAGCAGGCCTTCTTCCACCTCAGCCTTCCTAACAAGGTGTCACAGCAGTTGGGGTGTCATGAACTGAGCTTTCCCTCACTTCAGTGGCTAAGTAATACTTTTAATTAGCCTTTAGTAAATCATGCCAATGACAGATGGTGGAAAAGTGCCTGGACCCTGTTCACCTGGACCTGCCTTACTGACAAAGCTGGTCCCTCTGACAATGGAGACAGGGATGCTGCAGCTAAACCCCACACAGCCGGCCCCCGAGCAAGGCCCACGCACTCCTAAGCCGTGCTTCAGGCACCGGCCGCCGCCGCAGCTCAGTGCCCGCTGCCCACACCCAAGGGATCCCTTCCCCGGAGGGCCATTCCCTTGAGAAAGCGGTACCCGGCCGGGTCAAGCCACGCCCGGGGCTGCAGCGGGTAATTTCGGCCGTTTCCCGTCCGGACCGCAGGTGAGTGGGAGGACACGACCCTCCCGAGGCGACAGCGGAAGGGGAGGCCCGGGCCGGGCCCTTCGCGGAGGGGGGCAGTGCCGGTGCCCCCGCCGTGCTCTTACCCAGCATGAGGGGGCTGAGGCGCCGGGCCATGCCCTTGGACAGGTCGTACACATAGAGCTTCACGGGATGCAGGGCCAACGGCTCCTCCATGGGGGCGCGGGCACGGCCGCCGGGCGGCACCGGGAGCCCTGACAGACACCTGCCGCCCCGCCGGGTACCGGGAAGCGGAGGGGAACGGGTAAGAGCGGCCCCCGTACCGGTCCTGCCACCACCGGTCCCGGGTGCGGCAGCACCAACGGTGAGCTGACAGGCGGAACGGAAAAGGCGACACCGCCTCTGCGCATGCGCGGCAGCCGGCAGCCAGCCGGGCTGCCCCGTCACTGCGCCGTTATGCAGAGCCGCGGTTCCGGCCGGGGGCGGTGCCAGAGCTCAGTGGGCGGGGATGCGGGAAGTCCCCCCTGCCATTGGCTGAGGTTTGGCAGGGCAGGCAGAGCTCCCGCCTTCGCTCTCTCTTCTCAACCAATCCATGCGGAGGGGAGGCGTGGCTTCCCGCGGGAGGTGCAGGGCCATTGGTCAGCGGCTCTATGGAGGGCTGGTCCCGCGTTGGGTGGTTGGTTGAGCGGGGGGTGCAGGTGCTCGCGGTTACGCTGGGCCTCGCGCGGCGCAGGAGCCATGTCGGATTGGGTGTCTTACTACCGGAGCGAGGGGCCGGAGGAGGAGGAGGAACAGGACGAGGAGGGGGCTGAGGCGGTCGGTAAGGGCTCATCCGCCATCCCAGGGGGCAGGCCGGGGCCCGCTCCCCTCGGGGGTCAACGGGTGGAGTGGGCCGCTGCTAAAGCTGTTCCCCTCCCTGTTCCGTAGCGGATTACAAGTTCTTAGGTCGGGACAGCCTCATTTTCTTAGTGGATGCGTCCGAGGGCATGTTTGAGCCCGACGGGGACGGCGTGACTCCCTTTGACATGACCATCCAGGTAAGGCTGCTTGGGGAGCCTTGGGGACCGGGTGGTTGCCCTCCCTGGTCTGTTGGTGTAAGGGCCCTGGGATACTGGAGCATCTCGAGGTTGAAGGATGGCTGTGGAATTGGAGGATCTGATGCCTGGTGGGCCGTGTCCCGAGTTGTGTGGGGGAAACGTGTATAGAATGGCGATGGATCTGCCTTCAGCGTGGATCTTGCTCCTAGAAAGGGAATGCTAATGAAAAAATACCTAAGGCTGTGTACTGAAAGAGATCTCTTGAAAAAAAAAGAATCCCAAACTCCTTCTCCTGGGGAAACATAGCTTAAAGCATTTGTTATTGTTCTGTTTGCTAGAGTCTGCTTGTATAGAGGCCTGACTGCCAAAGTCAGAACTGTTGCATCCTTACCGTAGGTGATTTTCTTCATGCTTTGACCCATGTGCATTTTTTCTCCTTCCTTTTTTTTCCCAGTGCATCTGGAGTGTGTACACCAGCAAAATCATTAGTAGTGACAGGGACCTGCTGGGTGTGGTGTTCTATGGCACGGAAAAGAACAAGAACTCTGCAGATTTCAAGCACGTCTATGTTCTTCAGGAGCTGGATAATCCAGGTAGAGGCAGTAAAGAGATATGAAAGTCACATAGAAAGATGGAGTAAGGAAATCCGCGTAGCAGCACTGTCAGTAACTGGTCTCTCTGAAAACAGCTGTCAGATTAACAAAAAGATTGCTGTTACTGAGATGTGTTGGGGAGGGGTAGGTTTAGCAGTTTATTGAAAGTGTGGGATCTTAGTAGGAGCTTAGCTTTGCCTGTTATAGTTGGGTCAGGTCCCTTTCATATGTATTTTCTTCTGTTTTAATGTGATGGTTCACTTGCTGTGTGCTAAACCTAAGAGGGTCCTAACAGAACTCTTGGAGACCCATCATGTGTCTGCCACACTTCAGAAAAGCATACGTACATGCTAAGGTCCATTGCATTCCAGCTGATGGAGAATATCACAGAATGGCTGAGGTTGGATGTGATTCCTGGAGGTTGTCTTCTCCAACCTTCCTGCTCAAGCAGGGTCAGCTAGAACAGGTTGTCCAATATGTTAACCTGTTTGGTATGTTCCATCTCATATTTTCAGAACAAGTTTTGCAGTTCTTGAATTTAGCTCTTTCTTTTCTTAGAATTTCGTAGAATTAATCATAGAATACCAGGTTGGAAGTGACCTCAAGGATCACCTGGTTCAACCTTTCTAGGCAGGCATGAACTAGACTAGATGTCCCACCACCCTGTCCAGCCAAATCTTTAAAGTGTCCAGTATTGGGGAATCCACCTCTTCCCTGATTCTTCTCATTGTGACAAATTTTCCTCTTGTCTCCAGTCAGTATCTCCCCAAGAGTAACTTGTGCCCATTAGCTTTCATCTTTTCTATGTGACTTCTTGTAAAAAGGGAATTTTTAGATGTAAAAACATCTTCTTTGTGGCCACCTTTTATTATTAATTATTTATTAACTACCTAGCATCTGCTTGAGAATGAGTGCCAGTTGCTGAACTGGAAAAGATAGGAGTGCAAAGAATGCATGCTAGTGGTTGCAGATTCTCTGACACCAGTTTTGTGGGTGATATTGTCTACTAGCTTTTAATAGCAGCCTTTATTTCTGAGGAGGTTTGATTTAATTTTCTTAACTAGCAGGTTTAATAGCACAAGGGGGTCTCCTGAAAGAACTGTGCCCTGTCCTAGTTGCAGAATTAATTGCAACAGGGACCTGACAAGACTGCTTTAAGTTCTTCTCCCTTTTCTGGCAGCAGGCACCTTAGGCTTCTTGCTCATCCTTTTTTCCTTCTCTCTCCCTGCTTCCCCTTTGCCTTGCCTTAGAGGAAGTAGCTTGGCTGTGCTGATGAAGATAATGCAGGTGAAAGGTGGTGGTTGTTAAAAAGGAAGAGAATTGTGTATTTGCTGCCCCTGGAGAGCAGCATGCTCTGGATAAGAAAAATAATACTGTAATTAGTTAGTATATAGTGCATAATTATGAACCTTCCAATGTGCTGTGGAGATGCAGGATGTATTTCAGGCTCCTCTCCTCTCCCTGGTGGCGCAGCAGTCTGTTGTGCCTCTGCAGTGGGTGCAGTTGCTGCCTTTTCTGCTGAGTGCTTGTCCTTTGAGTGTAGAGGATTTGTAATACTCGGATCCCTGCCTGTTTCCCTCCCCCAGCAGGAAGAGCCCCTCATTATTGCCAGGACACTTGTGTCCTCTTGGCCCTGGTAGGTGTTTTCAGGTGGTAACTGGCTTGCAATATTACAAACATTAGGCTATACTGAACAATTTTCTCAGGTGGGTGTTGGAAGGGCATTGCCACAAAGGTGTGAGGGGACGTTACTTGGATGTCAGCTGCAAGGGCCCCTTGGTGCATATTTGGAAGAGTTTGTGGTACTTCTTTCAGTATTTCTAATGTATATGAATGCTGTTATTCTCCTTAGGTGCAAAGCGTGTCCTAGAGCTGGACCAGTACAAGGGAAACAAAGGACAAATACTTTTCCGTGACACCTTTGGCCACAATGCTGACTATTCACTGGGTGAAGCACTCTGGGCCTGCTCTAATCTCTTCAGTGATGTCCGAGTCAGACTGAGCCACAAAAGGATCATGCTCTTCACCAACGAGGATGACCCTCATGCCAATGACAGTGCTAAAGCCAAGTTGGCCAGGACCAGAGCTGGTGATCTGAGAGACACAGGTCATTATTTTCCCCTTTAATTTCAGGCAGAATAAAAGTGATGTATCCTTGCAGATACTGACTGCATTGCAAGTTTGTGATGGGAAAAGAACATAAAATCATCAGAACTGGCAAAGTTTTCTGAAACTTTCCAAATTAGAAATTTGGTATTCAGGCTAAATTAGAAAATTTGCTATCCAATCAGGTATCCAACAACTAATGTTTGTTTTCTAGGATCTCTTTTTCTATTCTGATAGCATAAATCAGGACTTGAGAGGGCCATGGAAAACAAACTACTTTATTTCATTGTTCTACCATTTTCCAGGAAGAGAATAATAACACCAAGTTAACACAAAAGGAAAATTATTTGAATGGCTCCATTCTGAATTAGTTGAAGAACAGCATCCTGAGCTCAGTGACTAGAGAGCAAATGCTTCTTTTGTTCAACTATGTAGCTGTGGTAACCAGTGCTCTTGGAGTTCAGCAGACGTGCTGGATTTGGAGGCTGTGAGGCTTCCTTAATCCATTAGCCCTTGAAACTGGGAACGGGGAATTTCTGAACTCATTACTTGCATCTGTGCCTGAGGGAGCTGCTTCATACACAATGTTGTCCAGATTCTTAATTAGGGAGGAAACATTTTCTGTGCTACATTGTTTAGACTGAAGTTGGAGAATGTCTTTTGCCTCTTTCCCTAGAAAATTTCACATCTGGTGCAGATGACAATTTGGAGCTTATTCTTGCTTAAATTCTTTGTGTAAATAGAGAAATCTGAGAATGCTGAGAAATAATGCCAATGTAGGAAAAAAGCTGTTTTGTGATCCTCCTTCTCCTATCTTTTACTTTGTTTCTAGGTATCATCCTGGACTTGATGCACTTAAAGAAGCCTGGAGGGTTCAATATCTCTTTGTTCTACAGAGATATAGTAAACATAGCAGAAGATGAGGACCTTGGGATCCAGCCTGAGCAGTCAGAGAAACTGGAACATCTCATGAAGAAAGTACGAGCGAAGGAGACAAAGAAACGGACTTCAGCCAGGTTTGTGCCTAGTTATTCTAGATAATATTCTAGAAATTGTAGTTACTCTAGAAATATCCTAGGTATTTCATTCAGTGGTGGCACCTGATGCCTTTTTAGACTGCATCTCACCTCCCTCCTCTGGAACAATTGAAATGTAGAAACATCAGTGCTTGCATTCCTCAATCTTAATTCCTTGGGCCAAGATTGGTGTTTCTTCCCTAGCTTCCAAGGATATTTGTCTTTGGTGGATGAGAAGAGTGGAGATTGAAGATTGGCTTCCTTTTTTCCTCTGTGTGGCATCTTCTGTATGGAGCTTGTCCAGGCATGATCATTTTTTAAAAAATGACATCATTGCCAAGTAAAATACAGAAAAATCTGCAACATGTGAAATAGTTTGTAGTGAAACCTGATTGAAATGAGGCTTTTCGTACTGGTGTTAACTTAGAAAGAAGTGCCTCAATATGAATAGTAGTTATTTTGGCCTGTTATGTTCTGTGTGGCCAGTCTGTCTAGGCACTTGGTGTGGATTCACATAGCTTTGATATTTCTGATCTCCTACTGTAAGATTAAAGATACTTTCAGAGAGATTAGAGGGATCTTGACAAAGCAGATAGAAAGTGGTTTTGGAGCCATGCACTCCATAACGGTTGTGTTTTTAAATTAATCAGTTCATAGCAGAATGATGTGAAAGCACAGTAAGGGAGTGAGCTTCCCTTGACAGCCTAGTGGTTTTTTTAAATATATATTAAAAATCCCAAGCTGAGCTGTTGTCACTGGCATCCTTGCTCAGATACATGTGATTTTTTGGGGGAGGAAGAGGAGGGCAGAGAAAATAAATTATCTGAGGATATTACTTTCTTTTGCAAATGAACTTTCAGAAGCCTCAAGTCTGTATCTGCTTTTTTTACACAGGTTAAATCTGTATCTGAACAAAGATCTGTCGCTTTCTGTTGGTGTTTACCACCTTCTTCACAAAGCTTACAAGCCCTATCCAGTGAAGCTTTATCGGGAAACTAATGAACTGGTTAAAATAAAAACAAGGATGTTTAATGCGAAAACAGGCAGCTTGCTCCTGCCTAGTGACACAAAAAGGGCTCAGGTAACAATTTATTATGTGCCTGCTTTTTCCTGTGATGGTGGGGAAGAGATGCTGATTATCTTGCTGCTTTTGGTTATGTTTCACTTTCAAGATCAGATGCAGAAATACTTACATCTCTATGCCCCTGAGGACAGCCTGTTCACTTTGTAAACCATATATGAAAACAGGCTAAGAAAGTTGGGGCTGTTCAGCCTGGAGAAGAGAAGGCTGCGTGGAGACCTCATAGCAGCCTTCCAATACCTGAAGGGGGCCTACAAGGATGCTGGAGAGGGACTCTTCATCAGGGACTGTAGGGGTAGGACAAGGGGTGATGGGTTTAAACAGAGGAAGTTCAGGTTAGATATAAGGAAGGAGTTCTTTACTGTGAGGGTGGTGAGGCACTGAAATGGGTTGCCCAAGGAAATTGTGAATGCTCCATCCCTGGCAGTGTTCAAGGCCAGGTTGGCCAGAGCCTTAGGCGACATGGTCTTCTATGAGGCATCCCTGCCCATGGCAAGGGGTTGGAACTAGATGATCTTAAGGTCCTTTCCAACCAAAACTCTTCTTTAATTCTATGCAGAGTAAGAGTGGGTTGTTTCTCTAGCGTGCCTGTCAAGAGAAAGCATAGCCACTAGTGGAAATGTGCTTAGAGACACAGGTCATTTCTTTCCGCAAGGCAGAACCAGGCTGTCAGAGGTTGACCTTATGTGGCCTCGTGTTGTCACTGCTCATTTTATTTTTGGATTCACTAGGAACAGATTTTGGCCATTTTGTTGAACAGACAAGTGTGAATCATAGGAGGTGGGGGAGTGTTGGAGTTTTTTTCCAAAAAAGAACAAAAATGGTATATTACCTTTGGGTTTTTTGTTATTTTATTCTTTGCTTTGTCTTTCTGCTTGATAGTTTGGCTGATGTGGATTAAATGTCATGTTCTGTTCAGGCACAGCGTTATTTCAAAGCAGGATATACAGTTGCTAGGTATATTGTCACAAGTGCACAAATATGTTCTTTCATGCCAGAGGCTCTTAAAGTTGTTGTCTTAAGTTTAAATATTAAGTTTGTTTATGCTGGACATGAGTTTCTTCAAATAAACAGGAGATGAAAAGAAAGCTGAGCATTAAGCTGTGATGTCTAACTTGAGCAGCTGGACTACAATATGTTTTTGTGACCTATCAAAAGCATTGTTCCTTGGTCACTGTTTCTGCCAGGAGTAGATAGCTGATGTGCATCTGCTGAAGAAGTGTAGAATCAGACAGCACCTCAAAATGTCTGGTCCAACCCAGCCTAGAGCAAGACTCGCAAAGCCCGATCAGGTTGCTCAGTTTGTTTGGTGCAGCTCTGAAGAACTTCAAGGAATGGACATGGCCTCTCTGTGCCAAGGCTTAACCATTGTCTTAGGAAAGTGCATTTTGCTGATGTCCAGGTGGAATTTCCCTTGGAATGATGATCACAGACTGAGGCTTGCCACTTCCGTGTGCACTAATGATGAGACTTCGCTCTGTCTTTTTTGAAATCCTTTTTTCAGTAGTGGAAGACAGCAATTGCATTCTCTTCCTGCTCCCTCCCCCTGCAAGTGTTTTTATGCTGACAGCACTACTATCTGCTCTTCCCTGGTTTAGACATATGGAAACCGCCAGATTGTGCTGGAGAAAGAGGAAACAGAAGAATTGAGACGGTTTGGTTCTCCAGGCTTGTATCTGATCGGCTTCAAACCACTGTCAATGCTAAAACAGCACCACCATATCAGGCCCTCCCAGTTCATCTATCCTGAGGAGTCCTTAATAAATGGTAAGTAAAGATGGCAAGAGAAGATTCACCACCTTGCATTAGGGTAAGCAGCTGATTCATAGTGGTTTTGAGCCATTGGAGATCGAGTGTGAAATCTTTGTCTGATATAAAAACTTGCTAATGCTGAAAAGTATGGAATTTACTGTTACTGACCTCAGCTCCAGGTTAATTCTTGTTTTCTTCAGTAGCAGAAGAGTTGATTGGATTTCGTGTTTCATCCATCATGACAAGCAGCTAATCAAACTATGCAGATGTAGTCCCAGAATATTTGGTTTTGTCATTTGCAAAAGTGAAGGATCCTAGTACCTGAATAGAAGGCAAAGGTGGTTTAAAAAAAAACCTCAACCAAACAAAAATCAAACCCCAAACCAGTGGAGATAATTGCTGGTGTTAAGTCTATATCAGCTCAAAGTGAAAACAATATTCAAGAAGTATGGTTGAATTAACAGAACTTTATGGGCTTGTGAAGAGAGGAGAGGATGCTTACAACTGCTTTTTCTCCCCTTTTTACATGTGCATGTAAATCTGCTTCTTGGGAAATAAAGTATTAATGCATCCTAAACTTCAGTAGTAAAGAAAAAATTCTAGCTCCTCAATCTACTGGTGGATAGAGAAGGCTGAGTTATGACCAAGTATTTTGTGGTGGCTGACTAAAAATCTTTACACTAGCTTCTCCAGCTTGTCGGGTTCCTGAATCATCTCACTTATATGTCTTTTCTTGACCACCAAATATGGTAAAATACAAAGCAAATGTGTGCATCAGGAGAGGAATACTGCAGTCTGAATTCTTAGTTGTCTTGGGTTCAGCAGTAGCAGTCATTTTTTCTCCTTAGTAGCTGGTGCAGTGCTGTGTTTTTGACTTTCAGCCTGGGAACAGCGCTGATAACACCGATGTTTTTAGTTGCTGCTCAGTAATGTTTACCCTGACCAAGGACTTTCTGAGTCTCATGCTCTGCCAGGGAGGAAGCGGAGACAGGACACCTGACCCAAACTAGCCAGGGAGGTATTTCATACCACAGCATGTCATGCCCAGTATATAAACTGGAGGCAGTTACCTGGAAGGGTTAGATCACTGCTCGGTCAGGCTAGGTATCGGTCAGCGGGTGGTGAGCGGTTGTATTCGCTTCCCTTGTTATTTCCCTTATCATTATTATTATTGGTGGTAGCAGCAGTGGTTTGTGTTGTACCTCAGTTACTGGACTGCTCTTATCTCAACCCGTGGGAGTTACATTCTTTCAATTCTCTTTCCCATCCCTCCGGTAGCTGGGAGGAGGAAGGAGGGGGAGTGAAAGAGCGGCTGCGTGGTTCTGGATTGCTGGCTGGGCTTAAACCACAACGTTAGTGCTACTTCTGCAAAGGTTCTATGATGTGCTGCTACTATGATGTCTCACCAGAACAGAAAGAGGCTTTTTAGATACCTGTTTAAAACTTTAAATTGTATTTGATAGCTCAGATGCTCATGATTTCATTTCTTTCACCACTGCTGTGATCAGGATCGACACTAATGTTGTCGTTTTTGAGGGCTCTCCCTTCCAAAAGTTGCTTTTTGCCTCCCCAGTATTTCAACCATTTCAAAGAGATCACAGGCTTTGAAACTATAATGCCTGGGCTTACATTCCTGAACAAAGGACCAAAGCTATCAGTCTGACCAGTATAGTCTTTACTTTGCAGGGAGTACAACGCTATTTAATGCCTTACTGATGAAATGCCTGGAGAGGGAAATGATGATACTGTGCAGATACACTGCCCGGCAGAACAGCCCTCCTCGCTTTGTGGCCCTAATTCCCCAGGAGGAAGAGGTGGATGAGCAGAAAGTGCAGATAGCTCCTCCAGGTATGGGAAAAGATGCTGCCTTTCCCTGCATGATTCAGCTGAGTGCGGAATGATTAGGGAGCAAAGGCAGACTCTTGCTCTTTTGCATTTTCTTACCTCTTTTAAGTGGAAAATCCTCTTCTGGGAGGATGTAAACTAGGGAAGTAACACTGCTTGTGTACAAAGTAAAGCATTTCAGAAATAACATGTGGACACTTGCTCAATTTTCACACAAGCCTTTATTGCTTATATCCAGTGAGAGATGGGGAAGGTGGACAAGTTGATCTCCTTCATACAAAGCAACTCGCAAGTATACCACTCTTAGCTATTAATTCAGTTGGAATCTCTTTCAATAAGCCATTAGTGACGTTGATTATATACATTGAGACTGGGATTGAATGTCATGCTGTAGGTACTAGGAAGTGTTATGAATTGCTGTTGTGTACAAGAAAATAGCTAGCTAGTTTGGAGTCATCAGACCTAGGCAGATAATAAGTATCTTGGTCTTTCCCATGAAGGATCATTTTGAGGCCATGGTTCTGTATAACTATTCTCTTGCTCCCTCTCTTCTGTGTAGGCTTCCACATGATCTTCCTCCCATACGCAGATGACAAACGGAAGGTTGATTTTACAGAAAAGGTGCCAGCCAGTCGAGAGCAGGTGGACAAAATGAAGGAAATAGTTCAAAAACTGCGTTTCAAATACAGGTACATGGAGATAAATAGCATGAAGGGGGTAGCATGGGGAAGAAAGCACAATGCTGTTTGCTCTTTTGCACACATTGTTCAGCTGTGGTGTCCACGAGATGAGACTTTGATGTATTTTGATGCAAATTGCTTCCCTTTGCAGTAGCTTTGTCCAAACTTTATTCTTAATAATTTTGAATACCCAGGCACCACATGCTTTATGTAGCACGTTCTGGAGTTCTTTACAGAATTGCTCCTGTTCTCTGGGCTGTTGTCATTTGTTGCAGAGGTATCACATTCTATTGTGGTTCTGCCAGTCTATTGCAGATCAGATTGGGATTGTTTAAATTATAGCACTTCAGAGAGAGTAGTTGGGCCTTTTTCGTTATAGCAAGGATACATTTTATGAAGTGCTCTTATGGGAGATCCTTTCCTAGGTATGTAGAAAGTAGTATAACTGTTATTAAAGTGGAATACCACTGTCTCCATTTCTCTCACACAGCTTTCTATTGGGGTTGATGCATGACAAGATAGGGATTCAGCAGGCAAATTGAGAAGAGAAAAAGCAGTTCTGATGAGATGGATTGTCGGAGGAGAAAGAGGGTAGTTTTACTTGAAAGAAGTTGAGGTCTGTCTTCTTGGCTGCATGCATTGATGTTTTGGGGGATTCTTGACAGGACTGACAGCTTTGAGAACCCAGTTTTGCAGCAGCACTTCAGGAATCTGGAGGCTTTGGCACTGGATATGCTCGAGCCAGAACAAGCTGAGGATCTTACAAGTGAGAATTATTGGTGTTCAAAGGGAGGTGGGGCAGAGGGCTCTTGACTTAGTTCAAAGTCGGAGATGTGCTACTAGAAACCCAAAAGTCTTTTAAAAATACTTCAGTTGTGTGCAGTTCCAAGATGTAGAATTCGGGATGTGTCCATTCTGAAATATTGAAACCTTACTTTCTAATGCTGCCACTTTCAAGATAAAGGAAAAATTGTTCACTTTAGCCTCCAAAATTGAAATTGAATCACCTTTTTTCTATGGTGACAAGAGTTTTTTCGTAAATCCCTTTCTTCAAGAGTCTAATGAATATTTCAGTCTGATAAATGGACAGAATTACTGAGAGAATTATTTTGGAGGAGGCAGTGATGCCACCCTGTGGCTGTGAGAGTTCCTAGGTAAGAGTGCCTTATTAAAGGATAAGAATCCTATTCCTGAAGGAGAAATTCCTTTTTTAAAACGATGTTGTACTCCAGGAACAGTGTTAGAGTAACTACTTGTCTCTTCTGAAGGGACACCTAACAAATTATCTAGGTTTCTGTGCGAGATATCATATAGATAGATGACAGAAACAAGCTGGTTTGCCTCAGACTACTTGCAACCTTAGATAGTAACCTGTTGTATTCTAAATATTTAAGATTAGACCTGGGTAACAGTGCAAACAAGTGGGAGATTTTTTTATGACACTTCCAGTGTGTCAGTGTCAGTTTTGTTCTACGTATGTATTTCTTATTCAGAATATGTGCGAGTCCATTGCGTAACATATGATACAGACTTTTGATATTATCAAGAGCTCTAAATTTCTCATTTGTGGGTATCATAACATAGGTCTTTGCATTTCACATGTTTGCAAGACGCTTGCTAGTTATTAGAGAGACACAATTGTATTGGTGATAGAATCATAGAATCACAGAATGGTTTGGATTGAAAGGGACCTTAAAGCTCATCCAGTTGCAACCCGCTGCCATGGGCAGGGCACCTTCCACTAGACCAGGTTGCTCCAAGCCCCGTTCAGCCTGGCCTTGAACACTGCCAGGGATGGGGTATGATGGCTTTGTTTAGAATTTGCTGTCATCACTGTATTTTTTGAAAGGGAAAGTCTCTTTTGCCAGTGCCAAAGGTTGAAGAGATGAACCGGAGGTTGGGCAACCTGGTGGAGGAATTTAAGGAGCTGGTTTATCCCCCTGACTACAATCCCAATGGGAAGGCTGTAAAGCAAAACCAAGGTAAGTGATGGTGATGCAGACAGACAACATGGTGTCTATATTCTGTTTAGAAGCCTAAAGTTTCAAGTTCATCTCGTAGTTTAAAGAAGCCGCTTGTGCAACAGCTTTCCTATTCTTCTTCACAAGGAAGTGGATTTATACCCAGTAGTGATTCTTAGGGAGTAGAGGGGATTCTGGTGTCCAGTTGGAGAACTTCTGGAATGAGAAAGTGCATAGTGAAGTATTGGAAGCAATGTGGGTAAATAATTGCAAATTATTATTTATTTTTTTTTTTTTTAAATTTTGGCTGTGTTTTTTTGTGACAGAGTAATAAAATTGTTCATGCTTTCAGTTTGTGTTGGTGAGGAAGCAGACTTTTATGCATGGGCTGTTTAGTGAGTCCAGAATGAGCATCTTTAGGGCTAAATGGCTAAGTAATGCTGAAGTACATGCATAGTTTGGGAGTCTATGAAACTGCATAAAGTGGGAGTGTCAGTTAGCTGAGCTCCCTGTAGAAGCATTGCATTCTGCTGTCTCAGTGAGAATCCCTTAAAAGTTTCATTTTGGGGTGATCTTTCCATCAGGACACAGAGTTTCATACTTGTTTGAAATGACTCCTATCAGTGAAAAACTACATGACTTGCTTAGTGAGTGACACCTGCTTCTTAAAACAAAACATGGGAACTAGGTCTGTGAGCTGTTACAGTACCATGTGCTGACTGCCATTAACAGTGTTGTGTATAAGAAACATTGATGTCTTTCTATTAAGCAACTTTAAAATCTTGGTGATCTGAAATTTCTCTTTCTAGCTTCTGATGATCCAGTGAAGAAGAGGCTCAAGGTAGAAATCTCAAAAGATAAGCTGCGGAGTCATGTACAGACGGGCACTCTGGGCAAGTTCACTGTACCTGTTCTGAAGGATGCATGCAAGCTTTATGGGCTGAAGGGTGGGGGGAAGAAGCAGGAGCTCATGGATGAGTTAACAGAATACTTTAACGAGCATTAAGCAGGAGTGAAAGGCCCTGGTTGACTTCAGTCTGCTTAAGATTGTGGTTGTCTTATGTGGATGCTTATGTGTCTGTTTATCTTGCTGAGGAGAAGATGACTGAACGTTGCTGAACCAGGCAGTGGAGAAATTTTTTACTCTTAGTTGTGAAACATCTCTGCAAAGTTGGATTCTGTTCACAGTAGCCAAAGGCATAATTGAAGTCCCTGCTAACTCAGGTCCCCCATTGCTAGTGAACACAGTTGTGCCTTCCTTATGTCTTAATAAAAGTTATTTTGGACTTCTTCCTTTGCAACACTGGCTATACCATCTTTGCATCATAACTACAGCAAAACTTGGCGTTTTCAGAGTTCAGTGTGAGTAAGAAGAAAGAATGATCTGTGTTAATGGTGTGTAAATGAGTTCAAGCAGCCGGTCAAGTCTGTGTGCTAACAGACAGTTTAGATGTGGTGTGTTACTCTCCTACTCTCCAAAACAGCCAGTGAGTATCAGTACTTGTAATCAGATTGAGTTCTCTTCCACCATTGGCATTACAAAGATTACCAGCAGATCATAAAGGAGAAAATCATTATGGGAAGCAGTTGCCAGTCCTTTGGGCAACAAGCCAGCACTTCATGAAGCTGCACAGCCAGGTTTTCCATTTTTAAGTTGTAATAGCAAAAGCTGGTTTTAAAAAGGGGAGAAATCATGTTCCCTGGAAGGCTGCAAGCACTTACCCCAGTTAAGTTACTTAGATGGCAGGGAGCTTTTTGTCTCTGCAGCGAGTGAGTCAGATTATTGTACAGGCCTCTCTACTCAGATCTGTGCTTTGAAAACAGAAAAATGGCAAGTTGTGGAGAGTAGCTCTTGTTACCTCCAGTTGATTTTTGGTTTTTTAATCATAGTTATGGAAGCTGCACATGGGGCTATGTTTTGGTTTTTAAACTTGCATCCCGGCATGCTCCACATGTCTTGTAGTGCAAGATGACTAAAACCAAGTCACTGATCTTGCTCTAGAAAATACTACTAATTGTTTAGCTGAACTGTAACTTTCTGCAGGATCCAAACATGGAATACATGAGGTGTTGTTTTGGTTTGTGTAGTGTCAGTGTTCAGGGATTCCTATTTGGCACAGAAACTATTAGGAAATGTATTGAAGAATTAAGCCATGTATTAAGGTTGTGCCAGTGCTGTAGTGTGTGGCAAATGTATCGAAGCCAGCTCTTGACCACTCAAAGCCCTTGCACTGTGATCACCCTAGCTGCACCAGAATGCTGCTCACTTCCCCTGCCTCCTCTCCAAAGAGCAGCTGGCCCCCATTGAGCTCTGCAGCACTGGAGCTATACATAGTGCATTACACTTCCAATCATCTGGCATTATAGTAGTTATTTTTAATAAAAATCTGTCTAAGCAATCGATTTCCTTTGCCCTTCAGCAAAGAAGTTACTGTAAACACTTGTCTTAGCAGGACTTGAAGGCAATAAAACAGCAAGCGTCCTGTCCTTAATTCTGTGAATTTTCATTCCCCAACTGCCCTTGTTAACTCTTGGCTTGCTAACCCCTAGGCACAGCATGTTCCAGGTTTTGGATGATTGTGGCATGTTTGTTCTACACTATTAGGTCTTCCTCCTGGCTTTTTGTGTGTGTGTTAACAGCATAAAGCAGAATTTTAAAAGGGAAGGCTGCAGAGCAGAAACCTAGACCATTTTGCTTGTTCAAGAATCCTTTATTTCTGCTCCTCGTGCTTTGTCTTATATCAGCTATCTTGGCAGGGTACAGCAGGATAAATCCTTTGCAAAGTTGTGGTTTTAAGCACTAGTTCAACAGCATCACTAGAAGGGAACAGCAGCCTTTCTAAACCTCATATACATGAAAAGGCTCCAAAATCTTTGCATTAAGTTCACCTCAGCAAGGATATTACTGTTACTGGCCATTTACAAAGATACACAGGCATGATTTGTTTTGTCTTTCACAACCTGATTTCATCAGCTTGGGATGTACTTAATAAAGTTACAAAGTTACTGCCTGTATGGAAATGTTACAGGAGAACTTTTTTTCCCTTCTGCTATTGCACCTATTGGTCTTTCCACACTAGCTTTAGCACCCTGCAGTAGAAGGCAGGTTTGATAGGATCTGTTCCAACACAGAGGTTCAGACTTTTCTCCTTAGAGCAGTAAGTGGATTTTGTTACACGATATGCATTTAACTAAAGGTAGCTCCACAAAACCACCATTAATCCAGAAGGCAGGTGGTGCTTCATACTTTCCCAGAGCATGGGATTATCTGGCATTCTCTTCTTGACACACAGGTTATCTGAAAAATTATTTGCTCTCTGTTGTCTCAGACCCATGACTTACAGGGTTCATCTTCAGTTGGGCAACTACAGTACAATAGCTGCCCTAAAAGCATGGTATCTTTTACGGCCACATGTAGGGTACTTGTCAGCCCCAGCAGGCTCCTCTCTGCCATGTTTTGTACTTGAATTCCCCAGGAAGCCCAAGCTCATTGAATCTGTTCAAGAAAAAAAACCATCAAACTGAAGGAGTATGAACTACTGTACTGCAGTAGCCTTTAGGCAATCTCTGAGCAGTTTAGCTTTACAAGTAGGAACACGTCAGTTGCAAATGCTTCCCTGAGGGAGTAACAGTAAGGTTGAACTTTGTCAGCAATTTTATTTTTCTTAAAAAGTCAATATTTAAAAATAAGTGAATTGTAAGAGACTTCCTCCTGTGCACTGCCATATGATTTCTGCTCCCCATACACCTCTCACAGCAGTCTCTTGCCTGGTTTCAAGAAGGGTTGTGCTATGTGTACTGATCTTGGCTCCGTCCACTGCTACACAGCAGCCACTGCCTGCCTTACACCTGGTGTACACTGCTCCATGGCATAAAGCAACAGCTCCACAGGGAACTAAACCAACACACCTTGTCCTCAGGCTAAACCCTTCAGAACCAGTTTCTCATGCCTGTTAGAGGCTGAAGCTTAGCAGAAGTACTGCAACGCAGAGGAAGCTAATGGGTGGGTTAAAAAAAGCCCTGAGCAGGCAGACGTGGAGATAAAGGAAGGATTTCTTTTTCCCCCCGTTGTTTTAAACATCAAACTGAAAATACAGTTGTACAATCACTTTTCAAGAAGTAATACAATGAGTATGTTGGAACAATGGAAAGGGCTGGAGAGAAGAGGCAGAAACACTAAGAATTAAGCCTTATTAAACAAAAAATATGGCGTTTTGAAATGAAACACTGATATCAAAACTATGATCTCAACTGAAGGTAGACATCAAGTCCCCCAACTCCAACCTTCCTATTCCACACAGTTAAACTCATGGGCATTTAGACCAACAGTCTTTCTATAGCTTGCTGGACAGACTGGATCTGAGGCTTTAGCTGTGATCCCTCCTTGATGGTGATGGAGCAGGCAATGACAGGCCGGGAAACACCACATGCCCGGCCCAGGGCTTGCTTGGAGCGCACAAACACGTAAGGTACGTTCTTGTCCTCGCAGAGAAGAGGGAGGTGCAGGATGATCTCCAAGGGCTCTGCATCTGCTGCCATCACTATGAACTCTGCGATCCCTCTGTTCAGTGTTTTGGTGGCTGTAAAAGAGACTGAAGAGTAAGTCTAGATCCTTCTGGAAAGCACATGTAGTGAAAAATAACTTCAGGAGATGCAGGAACTGGCATGAGCAAGGAGATCTAATGCTACCGTGAGGACAGGCCAGAGGAAGATGGCAGCTGTAGGGCTGAGGAGGGTTGTTTAGCCTGGAGAAGAGGGGGCTGAGGTGGGAGCAAGGGGGACATAGCTGCTGTCTCCAACTACTTCAAGGGGACCGCAGAGAAGACAAAGCCTGACTGTTCTCACAAGTGCGCAGTAAAAAGGACAAGTTTCAGACTGCTGCCTGAAGATGATCCTGGCAACGTGCTGGAATTTTATATTCACACACACCTCCATGGGGGTTTAAGCCATGGGAAATGGGTCCCAAGAGATTGTTTCTATCCATAGGGACTGCTGTTTTAAAAGTCTTTAACTAGACAAAACCCCGAGCAGCCTGATCCAACTGTGAGAGGAGCCACTTTCTGAGCAGGGTGCATCAGATGCACCCTCAAACCCAGATCTTTCTTATGATTCTGAACTGGGCAAGCATCTGGTAGTCCCAGTGCCACACAATGAAGTACCCATGATCACAGGACATACACCAGGAACACAGCTTGGGCATCTACCAGAACTGCATGTAAGTGCTGAAGAGATTTCAGCTTAGTTCTGTCCCAGAATATTGCTCAACTGGGACCAGAATATTACTTAAGCATGACAAAAGGACAAGGAAGGAGACAGACCCTTGGAAGAGCCAGACCTATATAAAGTTAGGGGTCCACAGCTAGACAGAAAAGACACTCTCTAGCCACAACTTCCTGCAAAATCCTTGAGATGATTTCCAGCACACTTTGCGACACACGGGTCTCACCTTCATTGGCTCCCTTGCGTAGCTGCTTGTAGTTGCAGGATTGCTGCACAAGATCCAGGAGCGTTTTGGTGAGCTGTGCATCAGCCAGCGGGTAAGCTTTGGGATTCACTTCTGCTTCGCTCTATAGAAAGGAAAAAGTAGAGTTACATTAGGAGCAAAAGGGGCCTTGCTCAGAACAACACCGCATAGGCATTGAGTCCATCGCATATATTGACTACTGGAGTCACATCACTATTCTCATCTGTTGTGTGCATACACTAAAAATCCCACTGCATTTTATTTCTAAAGAGGAATTTCTCTGGGATTCCAAGTTAAGAGTGTCTTTATCCACACTGCCAGCTTACACCTCATAAACTAGCAGCAGTGAATGCAATTGCAGAGCAACCATCAGGCATTTACTACTACGGCTACTATATAAAATGAAGCATTTCAGTGCACAAATTAACAAGCTCGGGCACGAATGTTAAGGAAATCCCGAGAGAGCACATACCGGATTGATTTCTGCCAATTACACCTCTAAATGTTAACAGAACATCCACGGCACAGCGGAAAGCTAGCGAGGCCACAGGCGGCATTAACGCCCGGCACTGCCGTAGCGGCAACTTCCCAGCTCCCATCGCCGTGCCCCAGTGCCGCCCTGCCCGCCTGACGAGCACATACTGCAGCACCCCGAGTGCCTCAGCACCATCAGCCCCCCTCAGTCCCCCGGCTTCCTCCCTGCGGGGAGACCCGAACCCGGCCGCGGCCTCCACGTGCTCGCTGTCCCGCAGCCGGGGAGGCGCCGTCCTTCTTCCCCCGCCCCAGGCACCCCGGCGCGGCTTCCCCGGAGCAAAATGACAAGGTGGAGGCCGGCGCCGGGCCACACTCACCATGGCCGCGGCCTGGGCGCTGCAGCACGGCGCGGCACGGCACGATCACTCCTCTCGGCCCCAGCGCGCGGACCGGAAGCGGAGCGGCGCCGCCGGAAGCCAGGCGGCCAGGAGGGCGGGGCGAGCGGGAAGGGACCCGCTGTACCCCGGTTGTCCCCTGCAGCCGGGAACGCGGTTGTAACACCCGGTATCGGCCGGCGGCGCTGCGGAGCCCCGCCGGGCCACGCTCAGCGCCTCGGGGCCGCTAACCGGGACCCGCCGGCAGCGGCGGCGCGCTGAGGCGATGGCGGCGGGGTGCGCGTGGCCCGGCGGCGGTCACGGCGCTCGCTGGTCGCTGCCCCTCCGCCCGCCGCTCTGCCTCGCCTGCGCCGTGGAGACCCTGGGCGACGGCAGCGCCTCGGTGGGCAGCGCCCGCCCCGCCGCGGGGCGTTGCTGGGATGGGGCACCCCCTTTCCCCTCAGCAACCGCCACTCGGCTGAGTCTGAGGGGGGCCAAGTGTTGCCGTGGCGCTAGGCCAGCGGTGTCACCGCGGCTCCCGGGCCCTGTAGCACTCTCCTTGTCTCCCTCGGGGTGTGGGAGCAGCGGGTGGCCCTGGCCCAAGCGCTGACGGGTGGTTGTTTCTTGATCCGTAGCTAGTGCGCAAGAGGCACGTCCTCTCCCGTCTCCAAGATGCCCTGACCTGGCAGGCGCTGCCGGTCATCCAGCTGCTGGCTCCCGACGAGAGGGTCTGCGTTCGTTTGATAGGAACGCTCTTTGGTAAGAGCTCTGCTGTGGCCTCATGCAGCAGCAGGGAGAAGGCTAAAATCTGTATTTGTGAATAGGTACATACATGAGAAGCTTCTCCACATTTAGAAGCAAAAAAGAACCCAAATCAAAAGAATATTGAGGTACCCAATTTTGTACTCCTACCATTCTGGGTTAGGTGTGTTATGAGCTGCGTGTGGGAATCTGCCTGTCATTTGGTTTAGAATAGGTTAATTAACGCCTTCTTCCCCAAGAGCAGGGTTGGCATGTTCATAAAGCTCTTGCAGTTTTCCAGAGCATCTTGATGTTATCTGTAAAGTCTTTCTGAAGAACAGAGGGAGTGCTTGGTGCATGGCTCTTCCCTGAATGCACTCCATTCTGGTCTCATGCCTCAGTGCTCTCCTCTTGCTGAGCTGTGGATTACATGAAGATCCACACAGAAATGAAAGTGTGAGCTTAAAAGGGTGTTGCAGGATTTAATATCAAATTAAATGCAAAATATAAATCTACATGGTGATTTTTTTTTTGTTCACATCATCGCTACACGTCTGTAGGAATCCTGGTAGCAGCAGGACTGCAATAGCTGCTTCCTTCTGCTGCTCAGCCGCGCAGCAGAACAGCGTTCAGCGGGATACCAGAAAATGCCTTTCCAGTAACGGTCTCAGTGAGCTTGAGCGTCTCCTGCTGGTTTCTGTTTGCATAGCAGTGCTGTGAGAGCGGTCTTTGCAACGTCTAAAATCTTGATGGAAAAGAAATAATGGTCTAAGTGAAGGAACAGTAAGGAGGAAGAGAAAGGTGGAGGGTATGAATGTGAGTGCCTTCAAAGAGCAAATATACTGGATTCCTTTAATTCCACGATCTCATTTCTGCATCACAGCTAATTCTTGTTCAGTGGGGAAAGTGACTTACAAGCCCCCTGCCCTGCCTTGATGCACTGAATAACTTAAGCAGTGTTTTCCTGGTTGATTTCCCAGCACAAAATGAGCTGTGCATGTTTTGGAAGCAGCTTTGTTAGAACTTTGTGCAGGTTTAGTTCTACCTGTTGCACAAATTTTGATAAGAGTGCTGCCTGTGCACATAATCCTACACAGATGTGGAGGGCTTATGGCCAATTCTGTCCTATGCTGGATGACCCGAACACGAAATACCCCAGAAGCTCTGCTTGCATTTAAATCCTCTTGTTTGCTTTTAAGTAGTGATTATCTCTCTCTTTGTGAAGCTTTACAATTGAATGGTTTGGGGACAGCTTTGGGATTTTACTGTACTTGGTGTAACTCTAGAGCAGTTGGAATCCTCCGCAGTCTAAGCTTGGGGCTACAAACAGTGACATGCGTTTTAGACAGAGCTGAATTGAACCAAAGTTCATTTGGTGCAAGAGTGTAAGAGGGACCCTCAAAGGTTTGACCAATGCTGTGGAGGAATTATTAATAGTAAATTCAGGAAAATACATTTGTTTCTGAAGTGAGAATATTGGGATAAGCACAGGCAGAAAAAGAGGGTTGAGAGAACAGGTGTAGTGTGGAGTGTTATGTATGAGAAGATGGTGAATTTCAGGTAAGCTTGGATTTCATGCAGCTGATATTGCAATGTTGACTAATGCTGCATGCAAATTCTTTCCAAAGTGAAAGGAAGTTACTGAGGACAGGGCAGATGAGACAGGGAATAACTAATTACATCTGTAGTGTCATAACATTGCTTTAGTTGGTCAAGTTTCTGAGAGGTCATGGGGTCTCCAGAGAGAGGTAATTTGATTGGATATGTTGAAACAAGGGATTTGGTGTGGCAAAAGTCGGGGTCTGAACCAGATGCCTGATGCTGTAGGTACCTGAAGTTGGAAGGAGTTGGGAGGTAGAGTTTCTCACCAGTTGTGGTGTAGTAGAGTGAGACAGTGGCTTACTTTAATATATCAAATTTTATGCTCTTTTCATACAAATGACTTGTGAAGCGATGCCTTCATGTTCAATTTAACATGGGAATAGTTTCCATATGCTTTAAACCTGATGTTTAAATTTTAAACCTGTGAGACCAACTTTGGTCTCAGGATTTTCAGTGCTGTGGAGGGAGAAGGCTGTTCATGGTAATACATATGAATGGAAGATTGAAAGGAAAACTCACAGCTGGGCTCAAACTTCTGTCATTCGGGAGTGTTGTTTCAGATGTAGGATACAGGATATGCGCAGTAGAGACGTGGGGATGGTAGTAGCAGTTACATATTTACTTAGATAGGTGGAGCCATTGGTTTCAGCTCTAAAGTACATAAAAAGTTAGCAAGAGAACAGAGTGCATTCATTCCCATGCGTCCCTGAGAGTATCCCACTTTCTCTGACAAAGTCTGGCTGCTGTCACGTGAGGTGGGGAAAACAAAACGTTTTTTCTGATTCTAAAAACAATCCACAGCAATCTTTTTACGAGAAAGCATTATGGCACCGATGATCACAAGCAGGAGTGAGGCCCCTGACTGATTGTGGCTTTATCTTTTAGGGATGTTGCATACTGTGGAAGACAGCAGCGCCCTGGACCTGTTCATAGAAGGTGAGAGGCAAATGCCACATCTCAGTTACTGGCAGTTTGTGAAGGAAAGCTCTGTCTTGTCTGATAATTATGGTGAGATGCTCAGCTTCTACATAGCTTGAACTAGGCAGATCATCTATTAACCCAGCAGTGATGAGCACACTGTTCCAGGGGAGTGTGTGCATGTTTAAATACTTAGCATTTCTCTCATAGGTAGTGTGTTTGCCATGAATTTAGTGTCACATGGGTAACAGTGGTAAGCAATGCTTCATCTTTGGACCTAACTGAAGTCTCAAGTCAAAGGTAAGTCTTCCTGTAGGCTTCAGTGAGCTTTGGGATCTACTGCTTTCTCTTGGGGTTTAGCTGTACAGGCTGCAGATCTGCTGTTTGTGAGCAGTCCTTCATTTGAAATCTGAAGGAAATATCTGCAGGGCTGACAGAGGAATCTCTGCAGTCCAGTTTAACCTTGGGCATCTCTCCTGAGTCTAGTGATATTAGCAATGCAGGGTTTTCCTCCTTTCATCTTTCCTGGCTGGACAGGGGGCTCCTTCCTTCCAGAGGGGTTTCAGTTTTCAGGCACTTACTTGAAGTGGTGCAGAACAGGTAAGAAGCCTTTCTGTCATGTTACCAATCTGTTGAGAGGTGGGTGCTCTCAAACAGAGGAATTTTAACTTAGTGTTAGCCAACTCTTGAAAGTTTTCAGAGATTCTGAGAATTCAGGGCAAGAAAAGGCCGATAAACCATATAGAAATCACTTGTCAAGACATGCCTCTGCTGAGATGCTCTTTAGTTAAAGTAGGTCTTCTAGGTGAACCTCCAGTATTGCCCTGGATACATCAAGGGATGGTGAACCCAGCAGTCTCCAGTATTTGTTTTTATAATGCTTTCCTAGAATACAAAACAAGAGTGTGTTTTGCAAATGAGTCATGCCATGACGACAAGATACATCCAGGAGGGCCTTACCAAATCCTATAGAACAACGTTAGGGGCCTATTGTCAAAACTTTATCTGCTGAACCTTCGGGTACCCAGGTTCTAAAAACACCAGAAGAGGAACTTTGCTTCCTGAACTGGTCCACTTGTATATGTGTGGAGGCAGAGGCAGCCTGCCAGCATCAGGCAATTCCCTCCTGATTTAGTTAGGGAAACCCTGGGTAACGTGTAATCAGTGCCTGGTAAACAGAGTTTCTTGTTGATTCCTCTGACTAGGACAGAGCAGGCAGAGTTCTTGAAGTTGCAGTGAACCAAGAGTAACAGCCTTTTCTTGAGGCTGAGGAGATGAACAGTACCACAAAGATGACTACAGCTTTGCTTTCTGGCAAAAGAAATTCTGGCGAGGAATGGCTGATAGACTGCACTGTTGCCTCAGGGGCAGTAGCAACAGGAGGAGGAGCTCTCAGTCTGCATCTAAGGATACTCAGCACTTTCAGTTCTGATATCTTTTTTGGAAAGAGATGTTTTTAATTTTCACACTGTAGGAAGTCTGCTTTTTTTACCAGTTTGGGGGTTTTTTTATACTTTTAAGCTGGGGCTTTGTTTCCTTCCCTTCCTGGTTCCTTACATTTAGTTGGTATCCTGATGCTCGCTTTGTCACTT
Source organism: Psittacula echo (assembly GCF_963264785.1). Lineage (NCBI taxonomy): Eukaryota > Metazoa > Chordata > Aves > Psittaciformes > Psittacidae > Psittacula > Psittacula echo. The sequence goes on along the minus strand of NC_137735.1, from coordinate 86,432,778 downwards.
GCAGTTCATTTCCATGGATGGTTTGTAGCGCAGCTTGAACAGGACTGCTGGAGTGTTGCTGCAGGGAGCTTGGGCTGGGCTATCAGAAGCAATGGTGATGGCAGTACCCTGTTCTCTCAGCAGCTCTGTGCTCATTTAGTGTCTAAGTTCTTTGCTCGCTGGTCTGCTAAAGCTCTGTGGAAGATGGATTGTGAGTGCTCTTGTGTGTGAATTACTGATCCTGTTCTTCTGCCTAGTTCTGGTGCGGCTTGTAGTGGAGCTGAAGTCAGAACAGTACTTTCACTGCATTTTGGATGAAAGCCAGAAAGAGGTCAGTGAAGATGAATTCCTTGCCCTTCCTTTTCAGTCCTTCAGAGGTTGAGGAGATGAGAATGAGTGGCTTTGCAAGGCTGCAGCTGCTGCACTGGGATGCAACCTTCTCTGCAGTGGAATGTCATAGTGCCAGCTCCCCTGCTGTGATTTTGACCATGCTGGTGTGGTCTCTGGAGTCGTCTTGTTGTTTCTATGATGCTTTGCAGCCACATGACTTCATGATGCTCTTGTAAAGCCGTGTGGCTTCCTCAGATACTTCTTTTCCTATCTTACTGTTTCAGTGATATGAGGACCTTTACCAACCTGTGCCATGAGTTCTCTTCATTCATAAGTTTGTGATGGTCCCAAGGGGTACAAAAAATTGGGAAGTAGCAAAAGTGGTTCATCTGCTCATGTAAGAACTGGAGGGGAGAGGAGGAAAAGAAACAACAAGCAAGAGATTTCTTGGATTAACTAAAGATATTTTAGAGACTTAGTGCTGTGTTCAGGGTTTTCCTGTGGCTTACACTAAGTGGTGAAGAGAACCCAGCTTAGGAAAAGATCCTATTCTGGAGGATTATTCATCACCAAGAGCTTGCTGGTTTGAGTGCATTTCTGTCTTTGGACTCTGTCCTCACAAGTGAAATATCTTTTTTCACTGTCTCTTCTACAGCTATGCAAAGCAACTACCATGAGAGGCAGCCTGCCCACGTTCACTCTCTTGGGCAAGCTGGCAGATGCCATCCCAGGCTTTGCTGATATACTGGTGGTAGAGCACAGTGAGTAATGTGTCATGCACCACAGCAGAGTAATACTCACAGCCCTAATACACATATGCATGCATGAACCCTGTGTGAATTCATGAAGGTTATGCAAGAAGCCTGACCAGAAGTCAGAGTGGTGTTCAGGTCTTCTGGGTTGCAGGTCTTCACAGCAGGTTTGTCATTGTGCTTTCAGCCAGCCTGGCAAAAACAACCTCTGTGAACTGGGGTTTGTGGGTCTGCCTCACAGGCAACATATATATAGCTTTTCTTTCTTTCATCCAGCCCCAGGGGGTCTGGTGAGCAAAGCTTAGCTGTTTGTGGGAGTAACTGGGATGATGGATACTCATATTGTGAACAGCGAGCTCCTCTAACCATTTATTACTATACCTCTGCTCAGAGGGACAGATCGTGGTAAACATATCACTTAGTTGTGGCATCATTAATCTGCACACAGTCTGTCCAGTGGGCTTTTGCAAGTTTTCAAGAGAAATAGGTGGATGCTTTCAAGAAATCAGTTCATTGCCGTGCATGTTTGCCCTTTCTGTTCCTAACACTAGGTAATTTAGTGGATCATCTGCTGATGGGTTTGGCATACCCAAATGAGGGCATAAAGGCTGCTGTCTGCTACTTGTATGGCAAGCTGTACTCCTCCCCTGTTGGCACAGAACGGCTCTCAGCCCACTTTGAAGAGAGGCTGTGTGGTATCTTCTTGAATACCTTGGGGCGTGCACAGACAAAGGAGCTGCAGATCAATTGTTTGGGTAAGGCATTGCTGAGAGAAACTGCAAGGTGCAAGGGAAGGCTTAGGATGAGGAAGAAATCTTTGACTGATTTAGATGCTGTGATGTGGATTGTTCCCAAGAGGAGCTTTTTTTGCTGCTTGTTTGAAGCAGTCAATCCTTTCTGTTACTCTACAGCAATCAAACAGACCAGACCTGCTGCTGAACTCCTCTGTTGTCCCTCGAGCCTCATGTTTACCTAGCACTGACTAGTTTTCAGAGTCTCTTCAGAGCGTGCACTGTGGCCTGGTCTGTCTCAGTTTGATGTTTCATCCTAGGAACAGCCCATCCCTCGAAGTTTCTGAATGCAGACACTGTGCGCAGGCAAGTGGGCTTTGTAGAGCAGTGGAATGGAGTCTAACAAATACAGTCTTCAGATGTGAGGCGTCATGTTGTTTAGGTTAGAAAGCTAATGTGGAAGTAGTGCTTTCTTGCATTTATGCTTCCAACTGCACCTGTCAACTGTTGCTGGGGAGCACAATTTCAGCCTTTCTGACACTGCTTGTTTGTTAATCATCCAGGGAATTCAGCTTTCTTGTAGGAGGTAAGCAGGAACTGGATTGCTCCTCAGCTCATCTACTTGGCTACTATAAATGGATGATGATTTCCTTTGAAACTGGAATTCTATAGCTCAGACAACACCCCTTGTGAATTTGTACTGACATGTACTGATGATTTGCATCAGTACCTATAGCAGTGATCCACCCTTTTTATACTGAGGGCTTTTGTTGTGTGTTGATATCCTTTAGCTAAACACAGCTGTTTCAGTAAGAGACTGTGGAAGTAGAAGAGGAAGATAAATGCCAGTTCTCTAGGAAGTATTTCAGGGAAAATGTCTAGTTATTGTTGGGTCAGTGGCTGTAGCTTGGAGAAGAATGCAGGTCAAGAGCTCTCCCAAGAAACACTTTAAGGAATGGGTCCTGGAGCATGGAAGATGGTGCAAGTAGAACGCTCCTAAGACAGCGTACCAGTGTACATGCAGGTCTCTGAGAAGGAACAGGGAGCACATCATACCCAGAAAAAAGCATTAGCAACAAGGGCTTGCAAGACATGAGGCTCCTGGCAGTATCTGAGGACACAGTGAGAAGCAGCTCACTGAACTGGAAGTGAGCACCTTTGTTGAGTGCAGGAAAGGGGATGAAGTTGGCAACAAGTCTTAGGCTGTAAATACTCCTCTGTTTATATAATCCTTGCTATGCCCTGTATGGTGCTCACTCTTTCTCTCCCTTCTGCAGGTTTGCTAAAGGAGCTGCTGAAATCTGACCATTTTGTATCCATTCTTATGAATAATTCAAAGCCTGAGGAGGCATCTGAGAGCCCTGATGTTTTAGAAGGGGAAAATCCATTGCCACTTGTTCTCAAAAAGGTGATTGCTGAAGAAGTAGCGAATTGTCAGTAAATGTAAAGACTTTGCTGGCCTGCATTGAATCCTTATCTGAGGCATTTGAGTGTGCTGTTGCCAACATCAGCAATAGAGGTTACAGTGGAAATGGGGACACTCCCATAGATCACCTCATTTTTCATTCCTGCATCCTGGAGGGGACGAGTTTTACTCACACTTGAGGTCTGATACAGCACTTGCAGTGCCAGCATGACTAAGCATGGGGCAGAGCTATTCTTGCTCATAATCTTCTCTGTTGTGGTTCTCATTTTACATTTTTGGAACGTATTTGGTCCAGTGTTTGATCTTGCCTTAGCAAGTTTAATCTGTGAAATACATACCAAAGGAGAGATCTTAATTTATGTTTTGTGTTTTAAAATGTAGAGGAAACTGTTTCTTACTCATATCTGCGTAGTTGATTTCCTCTCTCATTTTGACTTCTGTTTCACAACAGCTTTTGTTGACCAGAGATGAGATGTTACAGGCAGCAAGTTCTCACTGTATGGCTGCAGTGCTGGTTCACTCTCCCAGCAGATATGCTCCTGCTTTTATCCATGCTGATGTCCCAGGTGAAGAAATGCGGTAGCATCTTACTGTTCATCTGCTAATATCAGGCACTCCTTGGCTGTTTGTTTTAGAAATCAGTCCGGCTCCATGAAATCTCTGATGGCATAATGTGTGTGGTGACCATTTTATACCAGTAAAAATGGCTAATGTGATTTAGGATTAGAAATGGAAAGTAAATTTTCAACTGAAAATATAGAAGCAGCTGCCACAGAATGGAGTTTCCACAGCAAGAATTTGATGAGTCCTTCAGGTCAAGGTCCTTCTTGCAGGACCTTAGATACAAGCCAAAATAGACTGGGGTTCCATCGTATCCCACTAAATACTGTAAATTTATACAGAATTTGGTCTAGGATTTAGCTTTAAAATGCGGTTTATTATTTCTTTGTAATCCCAAAGGACAGAAATACTTTCATCTTATAAATTCTTTAGGAGGTGTAAAAGTTCTGCAGAAAAAAAAAAAATCAAAATCACTGCATCTGTGGTAAAGCTTGCTTTGTGGCTTTCCATTTGTGCCAAAGGCTAGAGCCACAGTTCAGCTCCCGCCTGCTGAGTTTATGCTGGGAAGATGCCTGCCTGCAGGACTCTGCTCTCCAGTCACCTTGCTTTGAAGGCTAGCATACCCCCTAGCTTCCACTCCACTCTCCATTCCTGCCGTTTCATAATACACCTGTTTTCCCTGTGGCTGTTGCTATGCTTATGCATTTCTTCCTCCTTCCTCTGCTCTGTTCTGGGAGCAGCTGTGCCAGGCTGTAGGCAGACTGCCTCTTACCAGGGTGACCTTATTTGCCTGTGTGTCTGTGGGTTTGCAGAATTCCTGTTTGAGTGTCTCTTGTGCAACAGTGAAATTCTCATCTGGTCAGTGTACTGCTGCCTGCTCCTCCTCACTGAAGAGCGCCTTTTCTTCTCAAAGTGTCACACAGTCTATGGTGAGTCATCAACCTTTCTGACGGGGGGGCTGCAGTAATACTGTGGGCATTTGTTGTGCCTCTAGCTGAATTTCAGTGCTTTACACACAATCACAATTTCCAGTCAGGATGGATAAAGGACTGAAAATGAGTGCCTATCAATCAGACATGTTTGTGATGTCCAGCATAGCTTGAATTTCAACATAGCTTTGAACTGTCCTAGTGACAGTTAGGACAGTTCAAGGCATGCAGTCATTATAATAACCAGTTGTCGTGACTGACACTACCTGAGTTACTATTAAGTGTTTTGGTGAACATACTAAGAGTAGATATAGGAAGAAAGGCTAAATTCCTTCCGTTCTTCTGGACTTACCTCCAGCAGGGGAGACTGGGGCCTATTACCAGGGAGCTGAGTGAACACTCGGCAGTTTGAGCAGTTGTTTGTCAGTTGTTCAGAAGAATAATTGTTCAAATCTGCTTATTAAAACTTAATTTTGCTTCTATGCTGGGCTTTAGGGTGTTAAAAGCCCTCTCTGTGACTTCTCTTGAACATGTGCAGGCATTGAATCTCTGATGAGGAGTCTTCAAGATGTCCTGCAGCTGAACAATGTGGAGTTGCACAAACAAGGGCTCCTGCTCTTCACTGAAATCCTGAAGCGGTAAGGGAGTACCCCTGTCAGGCTTGCACCAGCAAAGTGTGGTGCCCCAAAATGGAGGCTGTGATCCTTTTGATTTTCAAGGTTTTCATTTGAGGCCAAATATCTACACCACCAGAGCCTTTGTGTTTAAAAGACATTGCTGAACAAACGCATCTCCCTTATTCTTGTGATGAAGGACCTGATGGTAGTTTCTGAACTTCCTGGCTTGTCCTCTCTGTGCATGCATCTGTGAGGATATCTGCCTTTTTCCTGCTACCTTACCAATCTGGGATGAAAGCTCTTTCAGCTGTAGACAGAGCAGAAAGGAAGGCCATATGCAAGGTCCAGTCATATGCAAGCAGGCCAGTTCCTGCTTAGTGCATCTCTGTGACAAAGCAAAGCGTGCAAGTTCCATGGCTTCTAGTCTTGTATCATCATCTGAGCTAAATTCAAACAGCAAAAACAAATTCTAGGCTGAAATATTAATGTCTTCTGTCACTTTTTTCCTCATGTTTTCTGCTAAGAAATAACATGCCCTAGCTTGTTTTTCTTATATGCTTCCTGTTCTTGCTTCTATGATCTTGTTCCTGTCCTGTCATGCTAGTGAAAGAGTCTTGGTTTTGCCACTTAGTTCCCCCAAGAGAGCCCTTGAGCTGAATTTTTGAAATGTCACAGTCAATTTTGTAGCAAGTGGCAGGGTAAAGAGAGGGAAAAGCAGCAGTGCTAGAACAGTGTGATGATGCCAGTGTGGGATCTGTCAAAAAGAGAAACCAGGATGTGGGAAACACTAATTACAGCATTTGTGCTTGTAAAACAAAGAGAACTCTCTGTGCAATTACTCTCATTTTCTAGCACACCCATTCTATCTCTCTGAGCTTTGCCTTAGAAATGATGTTTTATTTAAAGCTATCTCACAGAGGGGAAAGGGGTCTTATCCTGGAACCTTTTCCTTACAGCTGAGTTCCCTTGGGTAAACAAACCCTACACTCTGGTGTTGCCCAAACAGGACATGCTGCTCCCCTTCGCAGTATGTCGGGAATGGTGGGTAACTGCCCTTTGTCTCTCCCAGCACAACCAGTATGGCCAGCACAGTTTGGGACCCAAAGATGAGAGGTTGCAGGAAACTGCGAGAGTGCTGTCCTTCATGCTTTTCGCCCAGGCCCCAAAGACATCATAGTGCACCATATTGCAAGTGGGCTTGTGCCTCTTGAGTGAGTCAGCAAGACTCCTCCATCCCTTCCTCCCTGCATGAGTCAGTGAAGGCTTTTTTTCCTGATGTGTTTGACTTCAGAAGGTCAGCTACGGAAGAAAGGAACTACAAAGGATTAATAGAATTACACTGCAAGTGAAACAATTTGGAAGTTCAGTACATCATTTATGGCTTGGGCCAGAGGGTGCTCCTGGTGCTCGAGTTCCTTGCCTTGCCCACCTCACAGCTTTTTCTCACAGCAGAATGTGAGGTGATTGCCAAGCTGGGTTTCATCCCACTGAGTGACTAAAAAGAGTGATTCTGCCTCTGCTCACCTTTTACCTTGTAGCTGGGCTAGCAGTGTAATTCCTACTGAAGTTTCTTTTCCCCTCCCATGGAAGCATGTGCTATTTCTGGCTTGCTCTAGTCAAGTGTAGGATCATAGAATGGTTTGGGTTGGAAAGGACCTTAAGATCGTCCAGCTCCAACCCCCCTGCCATGAGCAGGGACACCTCACCCTAGACCAGGTTGCTCAAAGGCCCATCCAGCCTGGCCTCGAACACTGCCAGGGATGGAGCATTCACCACTTCTTTGGGCAACCTGTTCCAGTGCCTAACTACCCTCACAGTAAAGAACTTCTTCCTTATATCTAACCAGAACTTCCCCTATTTTAGTTTAAACCCATTACCCCTTGTTCTATTGCTACAGTCCCTAATGAAGAATCCCTCTTCAGTATCCTTGTAGGGCCCCTTCAGATACTGGAAGGCTGTGAAAACTGACTAACAGAGAATCCTTTTGCCTCCCAAGTTTTGCTCATTTCATGCCGTGCTGTTTTTCTTGCCTCACTTTGTAGATGCCCTCTGGCAGGCTGTTAGTGCCTCTTGTCTGCATGTAGCTGCCTGTCTTCCCCTGCCTTCCTGACTGTACCTGACTTGTCAAAATGAGCAGTCTGCCATTTGCACAGCTCTGTCCAGTAATGAGATTAATGGCTTGTCATCCCTCCATATTCTTGTGCTGAATGCTCAAAGGTGCTGGGCTGCAAGATGATCAGATGACCAAAATGCACACTATCAAGAATTGTCAAAACAGTTGGATTGTGTTTGTTTTCCTGATTACTTTTCAAGTTCATGAAAGTCCCTGTCCTGGCAACATTAGAAGTGCTGTGCGCCTGTGAGAGAAGCTATTCTCATGGCATTGGCCTTGTTCTAGGATGGTGGTGCTTGCTTGTTTACTCAGAAATATGGCTTGCCAAATGGACCTGCAAATGCCAGAGCAGATGGCCTCAGCATAAAGTCCTAGGCAGAGAGATCACTGTATTTTGCAAAGCCCATTTTTCTTGTTCTTTTGATGCCAGTGTTCGTTGGTGCAGTCAGTTATCCAGGCTGTAGGGTTTTTTCATCCTAGTAGTGCTCCAGGCCTGCTGAAGTTCACTCTTTGTGGCAAATCCTCCTCCTGCTCAAGTTCGAGACATCCTCCTTGAGAGCAGCTGGCTCTCAATACTTGAAAAGCATGGCTGGAACCACACAGCTGAGCTCTTCATTTTATGAAATTGAGGAGAGGACAGTACAGTTACTTAACTCTGACACTGTTCTCTTTGCTTACTCTGTTTCCTCTTTGCAGGCAACCAGTGGAAATCAAACTATTCACAAACCGAGGTGTATGTATAGAAGCCATTGATGTTTTGATGGAGACAGTGAACTGCCCAGTGCTGGAGGTGGCACTGGAGGCTGTGAAAGCTGTGGCAGCTTTCCTGAGGTAGGCAGGAAAGTATTTGTAGGCTTTTCTTCAGATAGATCCGTTAATACCATGTCGGTCTCTGCAACTCCCCTGTAGCTGTGTGGGTGAGTGCTCTGCAGTGGGACTTCTGGCTGAGGCAGGTGTGGGTACAGCACTGCTAGCTTCCCACCTGCCTCAAAAGGCTGCCAGGGCAATGGAGCTGGGGTAGGCAGCAAGTGACTGCAGCAAAAAGCTAGTGTCCCAGGCAGACCTGTATGGTGGTTGCTGCAGCTTTGTCACTCTGTGCCCCATCTGGACAGATAAGAGTAAGCATAAGTCTCTGTACAGTCATATGCTTCCTGACTGCAGTGGGAGTGGACAGTGAATGCAGTGAGGGTGTGTTTGGGTGCACATGTGGGGGAAGGCACTGGTCAGATATTGTGACCTTAGCATGCTGTGCTAGAGAGAAGTGACATTGACATATTATTATCAAAAGAGATGTTATTTCTGCTGATGTGGCCTTCCCAGGTGGAATTGTTCCCAGCAGGGAATGTGCATGTTGTCTTTCTGCTTGGTCAGGAAGGACCATCTGAGCTCCCCACCAGTCCCATATGAAGAGCTGCAGAAGCTGCTGGAGGCAGTGCTGAAGCGATGTGCTGACCTTTGCTCACCCCAGAGTAGCAAGAGGCATGCAGTAAGTCAAAACTTGTTGCTTGTTGGTAGGATCAAGCAGGACAGGGATGATCCTCCTACCTCATGTAGGAGTGTGGAAGCTGTATACGTGTTTCATCCCCTTTACCGTATGGCTATTGGGTTCTCTAGTGTTCTTTTTGATCCTCCTGCCTTAAGATGGTACCAATTTTTGTCTCTGAAGTAGCTGAAGATATATGCTGGTGAATGTTGTCTTTCTAAATCAGTGAAGATTAGTGGGGCATCTCTTGAGCATGCTGCTGTCTTTATGTGTCCAGTACTACAAAGTCATTCCTTTTCTTCAGGACTCTACCTTGTAGGCTGCATCAGTCAATCTGGGGTTTTTTTTGGCAATGAACATCTCTTGCGGTGCCTTCAGACCAAGAGGATCATTATATATGCACTGTGATCCCTCAGTATGGGAGCTGTTAGCCACTCTTTGAACTGCAATTCCTTTTCTGTTCCTGGAATACGTAGTTAAGGTGATGTGCTGCTGCAACTTGAGCATTTCTGTGGAGAGCCGCCATTGCAGATGGCTAGTGAAAAGACAAGGGCTGAGCCTCTTTGCTCTAGGCTTAGAGCCACATAGGTTTAGATTGCATGTCTGTAGTGGCAAGAGCATCTTGCTGGAGTATCAGAGTTCCACATGCCTGATGAACTATCTTTAGGCTCAAGTTCTGTTGTACCAGATGTCTTTCTTCTGTACTTGGAGAAGACAGAACTGCTTTCTGCCCATAGGTAGATGTTGGTCAGGCTGTTTGCACACACCCAATTCTTGATGCCCCATTCAGAATAAGGAGCTTCACAGGAAGGAAATTTAGGAAGATAGTAAGGATATCCAGACTGTCTTTAAAGGAAAAAAAAAAAGGGACTAAGGTATCTCATATCAAATGGAGAAGGAGTTCTGAATTGCCAGATACCAATGTGTAGCTCTGCTATCATCTGGTAGTATTCAAAGAAGACCACCACAACAGGTTAAGGCTTAAAGGCAGATTTTGAGTTCCAAGTGCTTCCCAGTTTGGGCAAATGATTAACTCTGATGCTGCAGTTGGCTTCTCGCTGAACTCAGTAGGATGCTGTGTGGGAACAAGAGCTAGTACATGCATAGCTGCTTACAAAGCTGAGCCAAATTACAGCACTAAGATTTCAGTGCTGTACAAGGAGAGGAACTGTTCAGTGTTGTCTGAAGAGTAATTGGAAGAAATAAAAATTCTTAAAAATACCAGGTTTTCCCAGAAGGGTTTGAAGCTCCATTAGCTGAGCTATTTATAACTCAGATTAGACTAAACCGTGGCAATACAGGCAGTAAAGACAGGGCAGTGCAGAACTAGTAGCTCTGTAACTCTATCCTCCCTATGAAGGGCACAGAACTTCTCTAACTCTGCTTTCCCAGAGGAAAACACAGTAGTGAAAAGCAGTTGTGTGAAATCTGTTGTTCCTCCTGCTGCAGGTATCAGAGAAAAAAAGCTGTTCTTTTCCCAACAGTGAACATAAGATTTTAAAGACTTCTCTCCTCTTACAGGGTGATCTGTTCTCAGCGTCTCAGAGTCACCCAGCAAACAGAAATCTCAGCAGAGTTTCTCAGAGACAGGGCCAGTTCTTGCTCAACACCCTGCAAAGTTTCAGAAATGCTTGCAGGTGAGGACAAGTCAGTGTAGGTGAGTGGTGTGTGTCCATGTCCATCCATTCTTCTGTCCTTGTAACCAAATGCCTCTGCCCACCCCCACCACTAAAATATCACAGGTGAGTTCGATGCATTGCACTTGTCAGTGAAACAACAGAAGGAGGAATATGTAGTGACAGTGAAAAATTTTGATACCTGTGTGTGTCTCCCAGTAAATTTCTCTGGGACATTTTATTCCCTGTTTATTTAATGTCTTTGGCCTTTGAGGAACTGCTTGAAAATTAGCCACTACTACTGACAGTGTAAAAACTGTTGGAAGGTGTGTGTGAAACCGTATTCCTGTGTCCTGGGGTATTCAGCCTCCCTGCCAGGGGGGATTAACCATTTAACAAATGTGTATCTGCTTCAGATGCTGGCTTTGGATTTGTTTATCTGTTAACTACGAATGGATTTATAGACACCAACATTTCCTGTGCTGTTGGATGAGAGCTATCTGTCAGCCTTAGCTGCACAGCAGACGGTGGTACATGAGTTTGTGTGTGAGTCTGTTGTTAGGGAAGTCTGGCCAACTTAGTTATTTTGCCTTCCATGGCTTGACTGAGATAATTCAGAAGCAGGTGGCCCTGTCTGCACTGACCCAGTGCCTTGGGGTAGCGTTAGAGGGCTCTTGGGTTCTGTCATGTCTTTTAGAACAGCGGAATTGTCCCCTGGCTGATTTTCTTGAGGTTTGCTGTATTGTGCTCCGGATACTCTGGCCTGGCTGAGAACCTTTAGTCTTGCCACACTAGGGCTTTCCACAGCAGATACTTTCTTCAGAGATGCTAACTCTTCCTTTCCCAGATTATACTGTTGTGCAACATTGCTGACTTCTAATAGCTTTGCTCAAGATGTAACTCTGCGATTGCCAGATTCCTATGTTGCCAACCCAATAAGTGTTTGTAGGGTCCTTAATGGTGAAAATTTTGATGGAGATGTAGTATCTCCTGACTTCCTTTACAAAGTGAGGAGGATTCCTCTTTCTGATGTCTGCTGTGTGTTTGTAGGTTAGCAGTGGAATTCCAGAGTGACTTCATGGCCCAGGAGAATGCTTTCACTGCCCCCAACTCTGAGAGCAAGGACACACTAAGCAACTTCTCTGAGTTCCTGTTGAGGATTTGTGACAGTCTCTGCATCCCCATGGTCATGGTAGGGTTTCTTTTGAATTTGATCTGCTCCTTGGATACCTGGAAAGATGCTTTCAAACATCAAGAATGGGTTGCACAAGTTGGTTTTGGGGGGAAGAGAGTAAACCAAAACCAGGTGTGGCATTGCCCACCTCTACAGAGCCAAATGTGGCATTACACAGTTCATGCAAAATGGGGGTGTATGGTCTCAGAGGGTGGAGAAATTCATAAAGCTTCCATGTAGATGGCAGTGTCTTTCTTCAGACTGTGCAATCCCCATAGCCTGCCTGCCATGCTATCTAATGCATGGCAGCTCTGGATGTTGCAGAAGATGAAGAGTGCCTGAAGTGTTGTTTTCCCTTTTTGCCTGTGTCCCAGAAAGCAGCGGCATTTTGCACCTGCACTTCCATTTTCCTGCTTCTTTCCAGAAGGTATTGATGAGGCTGCCCAGTCTACCCAGCACGGGCAGTACCTAGCACTGTGCCTCAGTAAGGCCAGGGACACAGTTTAAAAAGTGGAGAGTCACGTGTGCTTTAGTGCTCCATACAGATCTGTCACTAAGACACTTGGAGCAGAGATGTCAAAACAGTGGGACTCTGGTGGTGATTCCAAACGTTGAGTACCTTTTGCTTGTGCTTTGCCACAGGTTCAGGTATATGGACTCTTGCAGTTGTTTGGGAGCTTGGAAATGTTTTGGTTTGTATTTTCTTAACCAATCTTTTGAGAGGCAGCTCAGCTGCAGTGCAATTGCTGTTGTTCTCCCTGAAGGGAGGTGCATGTCTCGTTTGGCAAAGCTGGAGTCAGTTTGCTGCTTCTTGCTCATTGAACTTGGTTAAAAATTAATGGACTGTGAGAAAATTGTCCAGTGACCTTCTGCAAGAGTGAGTCGAGTTGTTCTGTTCTAAACAGTTTAGGTTCTGGACTCTGTAGAGAGCTTTAACACCTGTGTTTGCCACTACCCAATAAAATGCTGAAGCACAGGTATAGAGTGTTCCTGAAGTCAGCTGCACGTAAGCATATGTCCCGTGTTGTATGCCACGCTGGAGAATTAGCCATCTGAGCTGTGAAAGCAGTTGCTTCCAGGGCAATAGGGGCAGTAAGGGCCTAACTGTTTGCCAGATGGAATCAGGAAGAAGTTTCTTGTTTGATGTAATGTCTTGCAGAGTTAGCAGCATAGCTCATAACGTTGGCAGAGGGGAGTGTTAGTTGCTTTGAAGTGCTCATGTGTACATGCTGCCAGGCATTTTGGTAGAACTGTTACTCCATTTCTTTGGATTTAGAAATCTCACTTTCTGGGCAGGCAGAAAAGCTGCTGTTTTCAGTGTTTATTGCATACCATGCACCTGATCCATGCACACTTCCTTCCACAGAACTACCTGGAAAGGGCTGTCAGCCCATCAGTGATGGAGGTTTTCATCTCAGCACTTAATACCCTCTTTACAGTGGTGCCAAAGATGCAGAACAAGTTCTCCAAAAAGCTGGGTATGGGGGTAGTGTGGGATCATGTTCTCTGTGCTCTTAACTGATGGAACTTACTGCTACTGCATATTACTGAGGCAATGAGCTTAACAAGACTTCATGTGGAGGATTATATTACATGTTTATATGAGTAAGAATAGAGCACACAGTCATGTTCAGCAAGATGAAAAAGTTATTTGGTCTAGCAATGATGATGGGACAGATTTTATTTTAGATAAATAACTTGTGTCAGCTTCACCCATCCCTCTGGAATATTCAGAATTGGCTGTTCCTCTAGACAGGGATTATGCTGGAATTGGTAGGTTTTTACTATGTAGAAATCCTATTTACTCTGTGTATTCCTTACTCTTTGCACATCAGAGAACTAATGTAGAGAATTCCTCTATTCTAAACCTGGGAAGCTGTCAAATCTTCCCTTCTTCTCCTGAGAAAACAAATGAATCTCAGACACTCCCTTCCAAACCAAACTCGGAGTAGTTTGCTTTGGGAGAGGACACTGAGATGGCCTGCCTTGTTCACCAGGTTGGTGTGGAGATGTGTGGGGTTGGTTATGGGACCTGCCTACTTTTTTCCCTTATTGTACACATTCTGTGTCCCTTTGACATTTCTGTCTTGCTTTCTCTCTAGCATCTTCATCCTTCATCCGACTGACACTGGAGCTGAAGGCCAGATTTTGCTCTGTACAAAGGTATTGTGATGCATGCATTTTGAGGAAGTCAAACATTTCCAGATGGGAAAGCAGATCATGCCATATTTAATACACCTGATTTGGCAAGATGGAAGGCTGAAAGACTCAAGAGTGGTTATATCTTACTGCAAAATGTAAATGGCAACTGACAATGGAAAAGCTGGATGTGAGAGAAGGGAGAAGCAGTCAGATAGGGGGCAGGTGGATTCACAGAGTGTTGCGAGAATCCTGTGCTCTGTTGTGAGATGAGCAGGTAGAGATAAAGCAGCCTAGCTTTGGAGGAATCAGATAAGTGGGTGTTTTGCAAAGAAATAACAGTAGCATCAGTTTCATCTGAGCTCTGGCTTCCCAGGCACATATTACCACTATCATTGTTCCTTGTGGTGTGATATATAAGAAATGGGCGGGAGGAGGAAGACTTCAACAGCAGGCATTGCAGAGGGTCTTCTGTAGCAAAGGCTATGATTTCTAGGTTGAGGAGGACTTAGGGAGACTCTCTGTGGGTCAGCAAAGGTGTGTTACCCCCCTTTCCTATGACTGCACCTTATTAAAGAGTAAACAAAACACGCAGCACCCCTAGCCCAGGTTACCACTGTGAAACTTAGAGTGGGGATGTTTGTGCCTTTGAATGGTGTGTGTGGGAAGTGATCGAGGCCTCTGAATCCAGTAGTTTGGGGCACTAATGATGGTGTGTTAGAGTGCAAAGCTGATTCATTATGTCCTGTTCTGCAAGGAGATCATTGGAGACAGAAATAATGCCACAGAATCTCCTTCCTGGTGTTTGCCAGTGGAATCAGGTGTGGGAATCCACCCTCTTCTACAGCCCATTCTCTGCAGTGTTTGGGGTCCTGCCCTTGCAGGACTCCCTGTGTATAGCAGATGTGATGATTGTGAGAGTACCCCACTATATTCATGTTGTCCCAAGGTGTGTGAACATGTTCACTGCCATCACCATGCACATCTGCCACATCTGTGAGCTGACTGTCATTTGGGAATCACTCACTTTCTTGGAACCCCAGCTGGCTTCTGGAGTTTTGTTGTGATGGGGCAGGTGCTTGTATGTGATGATTCAGTAAACTGAGGTTCTAGCAGACAGCATGTGAGATTGGAAATATGAAGAAGATATTCCTGGCCTTCTGCACTGCATTTTTCTGCTCTTCTTCACAGTAATCCTGCCTTGAATCAGGCATGTTCCAGCTTCCTCTGCAGCTTGTGCTTGAGCCTTTACTCTGCCACAGAGAAAGAGAAAACATCTTCTCAGGAAGGCAAGTTTGGGGAAGGAGACAAATGGCTTTGTTTACTCTGAGGCCCTGACACCCTCTCTTTAGGCAATAGGTACAAAAAGAATTAAAATAAAAGGACAAAGAAGAAGGGAAGGGAGGACCCACATAAGCTCTATTTAGAAGTTGTGGGGTTTTTCCCCCCAGCTTTTTTTTTAAGCTGGTCCAACAAGGAGATAACACTCACAGAATGCATTCTCAAGAATTTGGAACCCTGCCTGTTTGCATGGTGACATTTATTAGCACAGCTGTGCATGGCTTAATTGAAACAATCTCATTTGCCACTTAGTCACCTATATCTGCAGATTTTTCCTCTGGCACACTCTGTAAAGGTTTCCTGTCTGTACTGTAACTTTCCATAATAGGGAAGTCCCAGATAAATGAGATGAAAATTTTCACATCACAAAAGCCACTTTTCCCACTGTGGCAGTGGTTGGTCACCATACAGGCAGCATCAGCAGAAAGCTGGGAACCTCAAACAGAAATGGCTTTTCATCCTCAAAGCCAGCTCCATGAAATCAGGTCTCACAACACCTCACGCCAGATCATAGGGGTGTGCTTGCTGTATGCAAGCTGTGGGGCAGGAGATTGGCTTTGATATTTCTTACATTAGGAGCTTCCCTAATTTAATATTCTTGAATTGGGGCAGGCAGATGCTTCCATCCCCTCTTCCACTCTGCTGTAAACATTTCTCATTGCTGCCTGCCTGCTCATAGTAGTTTTATTTCTAGAGCAAGACATTTCTGAGCTCCTGCAGAAGGGTCTGCCTCAATTAAACTACACCACTGCTGAAAGCCTTCTCCTCCTGGCTGAAACCCCTGAACCTTTCTCTTTGGATCAGGCTCTTTGCAGCCACCAACACTGCTTTATACTACTCTTATACTTTGCCTACACCCTTGAGGACAGGTGAGCCAAGAGTATACAGGGCACATGGTTTTGTGGCTATTATATACCATGTATTGGTGGGTGAGGCATGTCTAATGTTACTGTCTGCACTCCAATCTCCTTGAATGCAGGTTTGTCCCAGAAGCAGAATTATTTTTAGCCATAAGAAATTTCCTCCTATCAGCACAGGACCATGGAGACTGTCCCCCTCTATACATACTCAGAGCTGCACTTTACCTCCTTGCTGTCTGTCAGGACAAAAGCCAACCACTGGACTTGGTAAAAGATGATTTCATCCCTTCCTCTTGGATCCTTTTTGTGGAAACTAAGGTTTCTCCCCACTCCCACCAACCCTCTTGAGGAAAGTATTTTGACATAGGTGGTGAGCAGTGAGTGAGTGAAGAGCGTGCAGTGCATCTACACTCTGGAAAGTTAACTGTGAAAAGCCACCAGGGAATCTAGATTTGACTGAATAAACCTGTGTATGTGTGGGAAGTGTAAATGCGTTGGATAGGCTGTGAATTCACATATGGAATATAATAAATTTCATCGCTTCAGTCTCCTGAACACATCTACAGCCTCTGCAGAAGGCTTTCTAGTGTTCCCATATGGCTCTTTGCTGCTGCACAGCTTTGAGAAATGTATAAAGCCTACAAGTTTCTCAGCCTTTATGATGCAAATGGGCTTCACAAAATGATGTTTAACTGATATATTTGATTGTCTACTTAGAAGGCAGTGTGACTGTTTCTCATAGCACTCACATCACTTCAGCTTTTTTGATATTCAGTATCTAGTGATAATTCTGTTCTCTCTCCCCTTTTCTCTCCCACACATTTACCAGAGGTCGCTGTGTACCATAAGGAGGATCCTGGATAATCTTCCAGATCTAAGCTTGATCTACGTCCATTGTCCTCTCCTGCTGAAATTCTTCCTGCGCTACCCTGAACTTATGGGGAGATTTGGCCACCAAGTCCTCCAACTCTGGTTTTCCTGGGGAGACTGCAAGCAAACTGGGATTGAAGAAGATGGTTTTGACATGTCTGGTCAGCTGAACAGTGTTAACCCATTGCTTCCCATTCTGAAGAGCAATTCCAGCATTTTACTTATTTTACTGGTATGTAACTTTCACAAGGACAGGCTGCCATCCTGGCACTGTTTTAGGTGGCTTTTTGGTTTTTAAAGCTCTCAGTGGTGTCATAGAATCATAGAATGGTTTGGGTTGGAAATGACCTTAAGATCATCCAGTTCCAACCCCCTGCCATGGGCAGGGACACCTTCCACTAGACCAGGTTGGTCAAGGCCCTGTCCAACCTGGGACATGAGGCCAAGGATTCTGCTACAAGGGCCAATGAGTGTATACATTGACTTCCACGTCCCAGGGAAGCCTGATATGGAAAATGGGTCTTTCTCTGTTATCCATCCACTGTAACAGGAAGGGATCTTTTAAAGGTGGTTAGGAAGGGATCTGAAGAGTGCTCATGTATGCCATGAAAAACCTCATTCCTTTCTCTATCCAGATACACAGCTGGGTACTCCAGATCCTTCTGTGGCAGCCTTTCAAGAAGCTGTTTTGCTAATTTGGGAGAAATGGTTTACTACTGATAGATGAGAAGGATATGAGGAACAAAGAACTTTGAAAAAGCAGCATGGAGAGAGCAGGTCTTGAGGGCACGGCTTTCTGTTTGCTGGGGGTTTTAATATTGTTTGGTTTCAACTGGAGAGTCTTGTCAGAGATTTTTGCAGAGCTCCTGAGTTTCCAGGGCTGCAACAACACGTTTGATTGCTCTTTAAAGGTAAAATAAAAATCTTGGAGAAGGGAAAATTATTCAGTGCAGGGAAGAAAGGGGCCTTGAAGTAGCAGGGCTTGTGTGTTTGCTGGCATAATGAGCTCTGTTAACCTATGTAATCATGACAGAATCTAGGTGCTGATGGCTGCTTAGAGACCTCCCCTCACTCCCACCTCTCCCACCTGCCCTGTCACCCATTCCCATCAGTGGCCCCACAACTGTTCAGCCAGTCACACAGTAGATACTTGCTGACATTTCCACACGGGAACATGCGATTTGCCTGGAAGGACAAAAGCAAAGAGCTGTGATGTTTCTTCTCCAGCCTTTTAGAGAAATTAAAACTATATATCAGTGTGAATAGAAGCCCATGTCAGCAGACAGTGAAGAAACAAGGTTTGATTCTGAGTGGGCACCGATCAGGCATTACAGGCTGGCACGTATTTGTTACCATCAAAGAGGCAGTGAAGTACATTTTAATATCCCAGCTTACTGAAATGACTGACAGGAGGGTACCTGTGTGAGGCAATTCTTTTACAGTGAGGGTGATATTGGACAGTAGGTAGCAACATCCAGGCATTTGATAACCATTGCAGAGCATTAGCCAAAATGATCAGTGAGCTCACATATCAAATTCAGGAGGAGAAGTGTCCATGGGACTTGCCTTTGGCAGTAGTTCTGGAACTTAGCACTCCATAATGTGGTGTATACATCCCAGGTCTATCAATAAACAAAAGAGAAACAGTGGCTCCTTCTCTGAGTGGTACAGTATTCCTGCTTCCCTTTGCGTGTACTGCTGTGTGCTCTTGCAGAAATAAATTAATTTAGCTCTGTCCTGGTCGTTAAAGTGAGTTGTAATAAATCACAGGCTTTGACACTTCACCTTTCAGTTGGAGAAGAGCATAATCAATATGAATTTAGATGGGCTAATAAAACAGTGCAATATCCTGGGATAAATATGCTGTCAGATGTAAAGAAAACTTAGGAATTGAATAACCTCAGCCTGAGAATGCTCTAGTAAAATGGAAAGGCCTCTGTATGGTACAGTGAAACAAAAATGAATGTCCTTCCAGGGATGATTTATTTGCTCATCTGCTTTTAAGAATTGTCTGGACTAGATCGAACAGATGGTTAGTGGCTTCATCTGAGACCTTGAGCTCCTGAGTAGGAAGGAAGATGTCAACACAGTGATGCATTTACCAGGACCGGGAAGGCTGTGGCCCTTGGTTAGTGCCATTTTGTGCTGTGAGTGTTCATCTGGGGGTGAATGTGATCATGATCACACACTGTCCCACTTGTCTTCGCCATGCTTCAGATCTGAGCTGCTCTCTCGGAGAATGGAAATAGGCTAACTGGCTTTAGATTACATTCCTGAATTCATATGGAGCAGATCTATGTCAGTGGAGCGGATTGTGCAGACAGTTCCCTGCCCTGTATTCCTGAAGGTCTCAGATACGAGCAGGAATCAAGCTAAGAACTAGATACTTTTTTCTGACACAAGCAGCCTGTTCTTACCTTAACTGCTTTCTTTGCGTATGGGGTCCCGCAGCCATTCCCTCTCCATTATCCCAGTCAGGATTCCTGACTACTATGTGATAGGGAAGGCAGCAGGCTGTCCTGTCAGGCTGTAGGCTTCCTTACTGAGACCAGTTTTCTGTTTACCTCTTTCAGCTGTACCATTTGCAATGCAGTAGGTGGGACTACTGGAGGAGGAGAGCCAAGGTGGTGCTGACATAATACATGTTGAGATGATCATATTGTGTCAGCACTACCAAGCATTTTCTGCCTGATCTTTATGGAACTGCATCTGTACATGCTGTGCAAGTGAATTTAATGTTAAACACCTTAACAACAAAGGTGTGCTCAAGTTAAGGCTAACAGCTGTAGGGTTCAGCTCAAAGGCTCCAGACAGAGCTCTGTAGCCAAGAAGCAGGCTCATGGGCTGAATGCTGTGTGCATGAGTCTCATTTTCTGAGATTCAGTGATTGCTTGTATGGTTCCTGTATGTTTCATGCAGTTCAGCTGTTATGTTGCTAATGTGGATACAAGGCTGCCAGCCTTTTGAAAGTAAGTAGCTATGGACTGACTCATAAGTTTGATTTTAGGTATGCTTCTTTTATATGCAACCTTAGTTTTCCAAACAACAAGGAAAGCAGAAGTGCCAGAAGATCTGTGCTTTTGGAAATAGGGCCTTGGCTTTAGGATCCCATGTGTCTAAAACCTTGCCCTTAAATGTACGTTGCTCAAACATTTGTGTGCTAGGTGGGGGGTTACGTAGCCACATGCATTCTTTAAACAGGATATTACTCAGAGGTGCCTATCAGATGAGAGTCTGTCTGCTTTATTCAGTTCTCTAATCAGGACATACTTCATCTGAACAGTACTTTATTAGTCTGTTTCTCAAGGCACCAGATTAGCATAATGGTATTAAATAGCAGTGACTTCTGCCGAATCAGGGCAGAAAGGTAATGTGTGTGCTTCTTCCCTTGCAGGACCTGGTCTGCTCAAGCTCTGTGGAGGTAGCTTGGAAGGTGTTGATGACTCTAAAGATCTTCCTGGAAAGCGATGACCATGTCCTTGTTTGTGACCTCCTCCGGAGTCAGTTCCTACAGATTCTGCAGCAGGTGCTGGTACAGAGCAACTCAGCATCCTTACAAGGTGACTGCCCTCTGTGACTTGGTTGTGCTTTAAGGTCAACTAGCAGGGTTGATGGCTGAAGGGATGCACTCTGGGACAAAGAGTTTTTGAAGTGCTGATATAACTTCTGCATGTATCTGCGTGAGGAAATTTATGGACAGGACTGCACTGATATAGTTTCCTTTTCAAGAGATCCTTACTTTGAATTGAGAAAGTATTTTTCTAATTCAGGTTATTCCGGCTTCAAACTGTGGTTGTTAAACCAAGGCCAGGTTCTCTTATACTGCCTTAAGTGTTCAAGTGGAGAGCTGTTGTCGTGGTTTAAGCCCTGGCTGTAAATTAGAACCATGCAGTCTACTTCCCCCCCCCCCCACTCCCCAGAGGGATGGGGAGGAGAACTGAAAGAATGTAACTCCCACGGGTTGAGATAAAAACAGTCCAGTAACTCAGGTATAACACAAATCACTACTGCTACCACCAATAGTAATAATGATAAGAGAAATAACAAGGGAAGAAAATATGATACCGCTCGCCGGAAAAGAGCCCGACCGAAAAGAGGACGTGCCCTTCCGGGTAGCTCCCAGTTACATCCCCAGGCATGACGTGCTGTGGTATGGAATACCTCTTTGGCTAGTTTGGGTCAGGCGTCCTGTCCCTGCTTCCTCCCGGCCCCTCCTCCTCCCTGGCAGAGCATGAGACTCACAAAGTCCTTGGTCAGTCTAAACATCAGTGTTATCAGCTGTTCCCAGGCCAAAAGTCAGAAACACAGTGCTGCAACAGCTACTAAGAAGGAGAAAAACTGACTGCTACTGCTGAACCCAGGACAGCTGTGCTGGTCAATCTTCCAGCTTGAGTGGGGACTCAACTAGTGCCTGAAAGACATCCTCCTTTTTGCTTCTTCTCTATGCAAAACAGCTTGGTGTGCCTGAGTACACTAAGGGAACAGAGATTGTGTGAATCATTCATGATATTGATCCCCAAACCGGAACTGTGGCATCAGCAGATCCCATAATTCTGTTCAATTTCTCAAAGAGAGCAGGGTTGTGACTGGGGGAAATCATAGAATCATAGAATAGTTAGGGTTGGAAAGGACCTTAAGATCATCTAGTTCCAACCCCCCTGCCATGGGCAGGGACACCTCACACTAAACCATGTCACCCAAGGCCTCATCCAACCTGGCCTTGAACACCGCCAAGGATGGAACATTCACAACCTCCCTGGGCAACCCATTCCAGTGCCTCACCACCCTCACAGGAAAGAACTTCTTCCTTATATCCAATTTAAACTTCCCCTGTTTAAGTTTGAACCCATTACCCCTTGTCCTGTCACTACAGTCCCTGATGAAGAGTCCCTCCCCAGTATCCTTGTAGGCCCCCTTCAGATACTGGAGGGCTGCTATGAGGTCTCCAGGCAGCCTTCTCTTCTCCAGGCTGAACAGCCCCAACTTTCTCAGCCTGTCTCCATACGGGAGGTGCTCCAGTCCCCTGATCATCCTCGTGGCCCTCCTCTGGACTTGTTCCAACAGTTCCATGTCCTTCTTATGTTGAGGACACCAGAACTGCACACAATACTCCAAGTGAGGTCTCACGAGAGCAGAGTAGAGGGGCAGGATCACCTCCTTCGACCTGCTGGTCATGCTCCTTTTGATGCAGCCCAGGATACGGTTGGCTTTCTGGGCTGCGAGCGCACACTGCAGCCGGCTCATGTTCATTTTCTCATTGACCAACACCCCCAAGTCCTTCTCTGCAGGGCTGCTCTGAATCTCTTCTCTGCCCAACCTGTAGCTGTGCCTGGGATTGCTCCAACCCAGGTGTAGGACCTTGCACTTGGCATGGTTCAACTTCATAAGGTTGGCATCAGCCTACCTCACAAACGTGTCGAGGTCCCTCTGGATGGCATCCCTTCCCTCTGGCGTATCAACCGAACCACACAGCTTGGTGTCATCGGCAAACTTGCTGAGGGCGCACTCAATCCCACTGTCCATGTCACCGACAAAGATGTTGAACAAGACCGGCCCCAACACCGATCCCTGAGGGACACCACTCGTTACTGGTCTCCAGCTCTGCATTGAGCCATTGACCACAACTCTTTGAGTGCCACCATCCAGCCAGTTCTTTATCCACCGAGTGGTCCACCCATCCAATTGATGTCTCTCCAATTTAGAGACAAGGATGTCATGTGGGACAGTGTCGAACGCTTTGCACAAGTCCAGGTAGATGACGTCAACTGCTCTGCCCTGTCCATCAGTTCCGTAGCCCCATCATAGAAGGCCACCAAATTGGTCAGGCAGGATTTCCCCTTAGTGAAGCCATGCTGGCTGTCACCAAACACCTTGCTGTTTTTCATGTGCCTTAGCATGTCTTCCAGGAGAATCTGCTCCAAGAGTTTGCCAGGCACAGAGGTGAGACTGACTGGTCTGTAATTCCCTGGGTCATCCATTTTTCCCTTCTTAAAAATGGGGGTTATATTTCCCTTTTTCCAGTCATTGGGAACTTCACCTGACTGCCATGATTTTTCAAATATGATGGCCAGTGGCTTAGCAGCTTCATTTGCCAGCCTCTTCAGGACCTGCGGATGGATTTCATCAGGTCCCATGGACTTGTGTACGTTTAGGTTTTTAAGATGGTCTCGAACCAGATCCTCTCCTGCAGTGGGCCTAAGGTCTTCATTCTCACAGTCCCTGTGTTCGCCTTCCAAGACTTGGGTGGTGCGGTCAGAGATTTTGCCAGTGAAGACCGAGGCAAAGAAGTCATTAAGAACCTCAGCCTTCTCCAAATCCAGGGTAGCCAGTTCTCCTGATATCTTCCGAAGAGGGCCTACGTTGTCCCTAGTCTGCCTTTTACTCACTACGTACCTATAGAATCCCTTCCTATTATCCTTAACATCCCTAGCCAAGTTCAATTCTAACTGGGCCTTAGCCTTCCTCACCTGGTCCCTAGCTTCCCGGACAGCATCCCTGTATTCTTCCCAGGCCGCCTGTCCCTGCTTCCACCTTCTATAAGCCTCTTTTTTCCTTTGAATTTTCCTGAGCAGCTCCTTATCCATCCAAGGAGGTCTCCTGGCCCTCCTGCTGCACTTCCTTCTAAGTTGGGATGCAACACTCCTGAGCTTGGAGCAGGTGATCCTTGAATAACAACCGAGAGTCTTGAGCCCCCCGCCCTCTAGGGCTGTAAATCCCCTGTTTTCGCTACTAGGCCTGGCTGTGGAGCTGGGACTGTTGTCCCATTGTGAAAGGTGCTGTGCAAAGCACCTTGTGAGCTTGAACTGCAACAAGGAGCAGTGCTAGGGTGTCCTTGACTCTCTTAAGATAGGGGCCCAGAACACCTTTTACTTGTTCCTGAGGCAGGCACAGACACTTCTAACAGCTCTGCTCTGTTTGGGGTGTTTTGTCATGCAGCAGTTGGGATGGAAGCAGTAAGAGGGAAAGTGGTTTTGCCTTACAACATCAGTAGGCTGGGGAAGAGGGTGGGATTTAAAGCAAGAGCATGGTGGAGCTTGAGGTTACAGGGTTATGGATAAAGAAGGCCATACTGGCGTTTTTGGTATTTTGCACATTTGGACACTTGTGGTGTCCTTTTGTCTCTGATCACGGGGTGCCAGGGGTTGTGGGGAGGCAGATTGTCTGTTTCCTATTGTGGAAGTCAGACCTATTCCTGCAAACAGCTGGTGGTGGGGAGAGGACACTGGGCTACAGGAGCTTCTGCAAGTTTAGAGTTCACTGCCAAACTAAGCTGTCTGCACCCTTCTTAGCTAACAGGAACCTGCCTGTTTTGCTGAGCCTTCTTTTCCTGGTGCAGCTGCGAAGCAAGGGTGTGAGGGAGCTGGACAGCACAGACTTCAAGCTGCTTCACCAGGGTGAGTCTGTGCATCCATCTTCTCCCAGAGGTGCTTGATCTGTGTTTGTTCATTGTTCCATAAGATGATATGGGGCTGGCCCTTTGTCCTTTGACAGCAAAGCGTACCTTATGTTACAGTTATGGTTGCTTTGAAATACTTTCATAGCCAGAGCATTGTAAAGAGCCCTGGTCACCAGTTCAGTCAACAAAACCCAGGTTCTCTTCCTCTTGCTTTTACAATACATTTGTGGTCTGGATCCTCTCAAGGTGGCAAAAGCATTCCCCTGGCCATGACATGATTTCAGATTTTGTGACTGTTGTTGATTTGGCGCATGACAGTATTGCTGATGTGCTTCCTGAATTATCCCTCTGTATCCACACTTGGCTAACATGCTCTTGTGGGGTTCAGGCAGGCCACAGGGGTCTCCTTTGAACCTGGGCTTGCCCTGGAGTTCGAGTCCAAAGTATATGGGTCTCAACCAGCTGCAGGACTTGCCCACTCCACGCCAGAGACCTAGAAGTGCAAGTTGTGTTTGTTTCTTCACCATACCATGACCTGCTGTCTTGTCTAGTGATCCTCACTTGGTAACTTCTCCCTTCGTATTTGCCTATTGGAGGTTCATGTAGGCTGCGAAAAAAGAATAGATACCAGGAGGAAGTTCAGCTGATCCATCCTCTCATCCCTTCCCTGCTCTGACAAATTGATCTCTCCAGCAGGCTTTGAAGGACTATCCCCTTCAATTTAAAATGTTCTGTGTCTTGGGGCTGCTTGTGTTGACCTTGTAAAGGAGCAGTGTTCTTCAGACATTCATTAGCCAAGGAAACTGGGGATGTGGAAGAGCCATGTCCTGTTTTTACCTGCTTTTTTAGCTGCTGTGATTTCAGAGAGCTAAGCTGCTCCCAGGAGTCACAAACTCCTTTTGCTCTTGCTTTCTGCTCCGTATTCTATAGCATGACTTTCTCTCTGCCCAAGCCACCCCCTTCCAGCCCTGCTTAGCTCCCCAGGCTGTGTTCTTCAGGGGTAGGTGTGCAGGGCACTCTTCTCTGATGATGCCTATGTGCAACCAGCTTGTAGATGGAGGGGGTGTGGGGAGGTGTGTTGATATGTGGGTTTTGAGAACTGCTTACTCAGACTTTAAGCCCCTCAGAAGAACTCCTGTGACAGTTTTGCTGAGCCCTGCAGCCCTGGCTTTCCTTCCCAAACTCGTGCTAAATATTGTTCCTAAGTGTTTGGTGCTTAAAACAAACAGAGTGCGTTTATTCCTAGTGTGAGCAGGGATAGTAAGAATGGAGGAGCACAGCTTTCTGTCCCAGTGCCCATTCCCCAGTCTGGTCACCATGTGAGAGGCACATGGCTGTTTATGGTTGACCTAATATTAGGATCAAACTCACTCTGTGGGAACAGGTAACCTACAGTCTATTGCTCTTGGATTCATTACGGCCCAATATGATATATGCCCTTTAATATACCCTTTTCTATTCCTCCCTCCCCATTGTCATCCTCCACTGCAGCATCCAGTCTAAAGCAAACACTCTAAGGCAGATGCCAGTCGCTTTGTCTGTACCATGCTCTGGTTATTTTCACTTTGGGTTTTGTGGCTCTTTTACTGACTATTTTCTTGTGCTGAAGTGCCCTGTTATGTTGGTGTCCGTGTTATGCACATTCTTTTGTTTGCAGTCAGTAATCTCTGTGGGAAATGCAGCCCAAGGGACACTGACCTCCTGCAGCCATCCTTGAACTTTCTGTACTGCAGCCTTCATCAGACAACACCTGGTAGTCAACAGAGAGGTGAGGCAAGATGGTATTGATTGCTAAATTAATCTTAGCGAGGTTGTAGCTGGGCAATCAGACACTGTGTTCTAACCGTCTCAAGAGGTGAGGTGGATTCTTCCCTTTCCAGACACAGCATTAAAGCTAATAAAGACCATTTTGTATTTGGGATGAAGGTTTTTAGCTTGAGGGGTTTGGTTTGGTTTGGTTTTTGCTGCCTTCTGATGATTCAGGAATTGGCTGCTGAGAGACAGAAGCACTGTATTTTTCTTATTCATAAAACACAGCAGTGGGGCTTTGGTGACTTGTTTGAAATGTCCTGGTATTGCCATGATTCAAAAAACTTAACAATAGTAGAGAACAGCTCTAACCAACCTTCCAGCTGTGTTAACTGAAGGCTGGTCGTTTTATTAGGTGGCTGAACAGTCGCTTGTGCTGTGGGAAATGAACACCAGTGTAGCTGGACAGCCTTACTCTGAGGAGCTGAGGCTGCCTTGCTGCAGCAGGGGTGTGCTCTGCCTGCTCAGCCCTTCTCCTCTGCTTGTCAAGCTGGTTTAACCTGTGCCATCCCCTCAGCTGCTCTGATTATTTCTCTCCCATGCAGCAGTGGCTGTGCTGCTCTCCAACGTGCCCTTGTTGGAGCTGCTGCAGAAGGTTTTGGAATGCACCTGGTTGCGGTCCCCTCCCTCCGAACCTGCTGCTTACCTCTCACCTGAGGATGCCTTGCTGTGCTCTGGGTGGCTGCTAGTTGCATCCCTCCTACTTTCTCAGCATCGCTACAATACTGAGGTTAGCACCACTCCAGTGCTCAGATCCAGGGAATGGCTAAGCCTTAAAACCTTAATTTAAAGAAATCTTCATTACCAGAGGAAGGTGATTTGCTTCGGCCTGGAATCTGCTTGCCTTGGTTGCTCTTTTGGTTTTGTCCACAAGTTATTCCCTGCTGCACTTCTCCAGCATGGAAGCCAGCATGTTGCTGAAGGCTGAGACACAAATCACTGGAGAGTTAGAGGGAGGCAGGAATCCTGGGGGAAAAAGTGCATACCCAGCCCTCCTGATCCAAATCACTTTACTCTTCAGGACAGAGCAAAATACATGTTAAAACCTTTCTGAAGGGAAGCCTGGGGGTGGGAGACACAGTTCCCATGTTGTAAACTACTTCTCTGATACTGAAATGAACAAAAATGGAACAATCACAATCCAAACCTATTATTGGCAAGTAAGTGTTTAATATTAGCAAGCTGTTACAAATGTGGGGAGCTGTCATTGTATTAGAGGCTTTGCAGTCCCTCAAGAGAGCTGAGCTAAGCTGGAGTTGTCAGCTGATACTGGAATTACAGCTTTAAGGGAAGCACTTTCTTGTGCCAGCACAAGGGGAAAATGTTTACTTTTGAAGTATCTACCCAGGCCTCTGTCCCTCTTGGTGACTGGCTGTGTGGCTAAGGTACAGTTGTGTTTGGTTATGGCTGTTCCTACTGCTCCTTGTGCTTGGTAGCTATGTGCAGGGAGTAGTGAGAGTGAGACAGGCAAACAAACTGCACTGTGGTTTGGAAGCTGTTCGGAGCTGGCAGCTAGTGGTGAGTGAAACTTCAGGGCCCACTGACGTAACTCTCACTTCTGGGTCAGACTTCTGAAACCCTGAAGCTGTTCCCTTGTTTTAGAGTGGTCATCATGGGGTAGCATCTAAGGAGTGAATGTATCTGTACTGGAGTTTTTCGCCTGGTCCAAACCAGCACCATTTTTTCTCTTCTCTTTCATTCTTGTCTAGGTTCACCAGACACTCTCTCTAGACCTAACAAAAGTCCTGAATGAAGTCATCTTCAGGAATAAGAAGCCAATCCTGCTGTTAGGTATTTTTCACGTGTTACAGGGATTTGACTGGAAGCAGTTGCTAGTACCATATTGCAACAAGGGAGAACTGGTGACTATAAATTGGATGGTGGAGGTGCTGGTGGGAATCTGGAAGTTTTGGTCCATTTAGCTGTGGCAGTCTGTAGCTGGTGGTGAGAAAGGGCAAAAGTCTGGAGTTCTAAGTTTGGCCCAATCTTCCTTGGAGGTTGGTAATGACATCTGGAACCAAGCGTGAACTGGAATGGAGTCTTACAGGGAGGAGAAGAACAAAGGGTTGCCATTCTTGTCTGCAGCTGCCAGCAGCTGCTGGGCAACTCTGGTGGGCATTAAGCCCAAATTTTTGCTCTTTACCCTCTCCCATGCTATTGCACAGGCACCAACACACAGGGTAGGGTAGAGGAAAACACTGACACAAACTCCCTGTCTAGTGAGCATCATGCAGTTCCTGAGAGCTGTTCTGCGACAGAACTCCTCCTCCTCCCTGCTGGTGATCATTGGTCAAAGCACAGCCCAGGCTGCTACACAACCACAGCCACCATCGCTGCAGGATGCTGCCTTGCACCCCCTCATCCCACAGCAGGTCTTCGCGCTTGTTGCCAGTCTGCAGAACCTTCTGGTGCATGTCCAGTTGAAGGTATATAACACACGACTTTTGGAACAACACCACTATTGGGCTTCAAGCAGGTACACTAACCTGAGGAGAAACCACCCTGTTGCAGAACCTAAGGGGCTGCCTGTTCGGGTTTCTTTTTTCCCCTTTTGTTTGCATTTTCCACCCCTTACAGATATGCGATGAGGAGGAGGGAAAATGTTCTTGCTGCAGCATGGTGCAGTGAGAAAGAAGGTAAATCAAGCTATGCAGTACTCCCTGCTGCTGAACCGGATAGCTGAAATTCTGTGTACTAATGATCTCTGTTTTCCCATCTCCTGCTCTGCAGGGATGCCACATCCACAGGGACAGAGGTGGGGAAAGTGTAACAAATCCCAGTCCCTCCCCCACTCCCCTGGCAAACTGCTTTTTGGAGTAGTACATCAGTGTGCATGTAACTTGCTCAAGTGATGTTGGGCTCCAGGGGCAGTACATCAGTTTACATTTAACTGTCTCAAGTGATGTTGCGCTCACATCTTTATTCTCTGGAGGATGTTACTTAATTTTGTTTTAATCTCAGAATAAGCAGTCGTGCCTTTGTCTGGTTCCTTGACGTGACAGATCATTTGCAGCACGTTGTGAAGGAGATGAAAGGTGTTATTTTCCTGTGCTGCATGCTCTTCAGATCCTGCCACTTAATGAATTTTCCTCTGGCAATAGCTGTTGATTGTCTGGGGGTTTATTTTCTTCTTCTTCTTTTTTACCCTGTCTTGGTATTCCAGAAAGACTTGCTGCTCTCTCAAGCCGTGGTTGCCTGCCTGGAAACTCTAGTGGAATACCTGTATGAGAAGAACCAGGATGTTGGTAAAGTCTTCCCGCTCTTTCTTCTCCTGGGTTTCCCTCCTGCAGTTGTTTTGAGCTCTTTGATCTCCATCCAATAGCACCCTGGAGCAGATGCCTAATGAATTTATGCCCAATAAGAAAAATCATTTGTATGCCTAAAGTTAATCATGTGATTTGTAGGATGAAACCACAATGGCTAGCTCCCCTGCAGGCATGAGCCATCACTTTGGTTCTGAACACCAAGATGCTTTCCAGAAGGAAAATAGCCATTCCCCACTAACAGTGAAAGGTTTAGGAATGGAAGGGGTATAGGAATAGTCAGTCACTTCCAGGCCAATTGTAGCAAACATTCAGGCCATAAATATAGGGGAGGTAGGATCTGAATATGATGTGTCTTCCACACCAACAGCGTTGGTCACAGTTTGGCCCTTAGGGAGGGGAGGGGAAAATAGGAATGAAAGCTGGAAATTCTAGATTTCCAGGGGCAAATGCAGACCTTGGTTTCTGGAGTCCGTGTCAGACCTGAGGGTATACCACATCAGCAATATAACATAATATGACAGCGTCGTGCAGTTGGTGAGGAGGATAGACTCTTCTGCATATTGTCAGCCTCCTGCCACAAAGTCCAGGTGCTGGCTCTGACCTTAAACCAGACAAAGTTCTCTGTACCCTGACCTGTTCAGTTATTTAAAGAGAGAAGGAGATGAAGTGAATGAACACCTGACAAAAGGGATACTGGTAGGAGAGAGAAATAATAGAATCCCAGACTGGTTTGGTTGGAAGAGACCTTAAAGCTCATCCAGTTCCAGCGCCCTGCCATGAGCAGGGACACCTTCCACTAGACCAGGTTGCTCCAAGCCCCATCCAACCTGGCCTTGAACGCTGTCAGGGATGGGGCAGCCGCAGCTTTTCTGGGCAACCTGTGCCAGGGCCTCACCACCTTTATTTATTCCTAATATCTAATCTAAATCCCCTCTCTGTCAGTTTAAATCCATTCCCCCCCTGTCCTGTCACCACATGCCCTTGTAAAAAGCCTCTTTCCAGATTTCTTGTAGCCCATTTAGGCATTGGGAGCTGCTCTAAGGTCTCCCCAGAGCTTTCTCTTCTCCAGGCTGAACAAGTCCAACTCTCTCAGCCTGTCTCCGTAGCGGAAGTGGTTGAGTGAAGATGTGATGCTGCAGATGATAGACAGGCAGGAGCTGATGGCAGGCTATTAAAGAGCTAGGTTTAAAAAAAGAAGAAATGCCATGTTCTGGGGAGGTTGTGCTGATTTGGGATCAAGTGAATGAAATGCTGCTTCAGCAATGGCTGAACCTCGCACTTTGGCTGCTTAAATGCTTTCTGTAGTGCAGAAGATTGCAACAGCAGTAACAGAAGTCTCCTTATTCCAAGCAGAAGAAGGGTCATAGCTATGTTTGACTGAAAGAAGTGAGGACACTGGAACGAGCATGGCCTGGACTCTGCCTCCAGGAGTTGTCTCATTTGAGGCTTTCTGAAACACTCTCTTGGTCCAGAGATTTTTCCAGATGTGCAGAGCAGGCTCAGGGCACAGTGCTGGTGCTTTCTCATTTCCACCAGCAAAAAGATACCCCCCAGACATTTTACATGATTTTTTAGATTTGTTTCTCCCGTAGGGAAGATTTTTGTAGTGGTAATAGGGAGGTTATGTGACTGTCAGTGGCAAAGGGACCTTCTAAAACTAAGGTGAGTTGCCATGGTTGAACATGTATCAGCTGACCTGTTGTAGCTGTCCCTCCCCTGCTCCTATCTGCAATAAATACAAGGTAATAACACTTAACTTCATTGTTCAGTGAGACTTTATGCTGTTACAGACAGTGACCTTGAGCCTTAATCTCTGTCCATCAGATACATTCTTTATTAAGAACTTTTTCTCTACTGCTTGTTTGCACTGCAACCATCAGCCTGTCTGGTCCCCATAGTGTGC
The DNA here is from genome assembly GCF_963264785.1 of Psittacula echo. Classification (NCBI taxonomy): domain Eukaryota; kingdom Metazoa; phylum Chordata; class Aves; order Psittaciformes; family Psittacidae; genus Psittacula; species Psittacula echo. The sequence continues at coordinate 86,401,483 of NC_137735.1, read as the reverse complement.
ACTCTGATGCAGATCCAGGCTCGGTTTGTGTTAAAGGCCTTTCTTCATTCCCCAAAGGGTATTCTGCAGCTAAATAAAACCAGTGGTCAGGAAACTTGTCCTCATATTGAAACCAGTGGGTATTATTTTTAAAACCCTGGGCTAAAGATATCCCCTAAGTATATTATGACATGCACCCCAGGAGAAGGTTTCTCTTCCTAGACCAGGACAAAGATGGACAAAATGTATTTTCTGCTTTAAAAAGCTTTTAAGCTTTTGTCCTCAAGATTAAATTTTTGCCCAGAGAGTGCCAAATTAACAATCAAGAACAGAGCAAACTATCCCCTTAGTGTTTCACAGCATGGGGTTTAGAAGAGAAACCTTGGGGTCAGTATTGAAGACTGATCTTACCTGGGTCAAGCCTGTCACTTGGCTGATTTTAAAGCTGTCTTTGATTGGCTGCTTCTTCTCTCCCAGCTCTACATGTGGCTTCCCAGCCCTGGCATCGATTCGTGCTCTTCACACTACTTGACGGGGGCCAGAAATCCTTTCTGCAGCCAGAAGTGCTCAGGCTGATGACGTTGGTGAGCAGGAAGGGCAGGCAGTTCTCCATTTTCCCCACGATGTTGGTACGGTGCATGTGGATCAGTTACTGGAACTCACCCCCTATGCACACACAAGTCTCAGATGCTGCTGGGGCTTTGTCTGGCGCTGGATTTGTGCCCCATAATAGTGATACTTTGAAGTGAACTTCCACACCCTGCAGAAACTGACTGCTGTCAGCGAGCAGGTCCTGTTCTTCTGGTGTTTGTAGCACTTATTTACAATGCCTAGGACACCCGGGGAGGAGAGGGGAAACCTGCAGAGAGCATGCAACTGCTGTGACCAGTCAGGGAGCGTGCTGCAACTCTCTGGAGAGCAGATTCTGCTCAGCCTCACAGCTTGTCTCCCCATCTTTGGCCTCACAGATCTGACTTCTTGGGGCAGAGAGTTACCACAATCTACTACCCTGCTGTACTTGGGGCCTGCAAGCAAGAGAGGGAGTGTGGTCCTGCCCAGCAGAAATACTGAAGTAAAGCCCTCATGGCAGTGGATGAGAGGAATGGGCTTAATTAATGTGAACCTTCCCCCTCCAAATACAAGATGGATCTGTGAATATTTGTTATTATTTCACTTTTAAAAGGTTACCTGGTTAATTTCAGTTCCTTACTGACCTAAACCAAAATAAATGTGGTAATAAATCAGAGCACCATCAGCACAGGTATTTGCACTGCTTCTAGGAGAAGTGGTGTAAAAATCAGGCCAGGGGTTAAGGTACTGCAGCATCTCATGAAATAGAAGAGGTCTTTCCAAGGACATGAGTCACTGTTGGAGTCTGTAGATCTTTCACTATTTAATGCCTCTATTTTTCTCCTTTGTTCAAGTTTCTGAGATATAAAAGCAGCAATATTATTTCTCAAAAAGAAATTAGCCAGATTCTCCAGGAGGCAGCAGAAGCCAACTTGGCAGAGCTGCCTGAGGCCACGTCTCGTGCTCTTCGCCTCTTCCTTTGTCAGGTAAGAGAGCAGTGACTACCTAGGAAAATGAAAAGGAATCCCTAGGGGCTTGCTTTAGCCTTTGCTGTGGAGCCATAAACTTCCTTTTGAGGAGGTTATGGTAAGATAAAGAGGAGTCCTGCAGCTGCTAGCTTGGCCTACAGCCTTGAGGAGTGTCCAGAGGAATTGGAAAGCGAGTGATGCCAGCAGCTGCCTAAACTGTGTCATCAGATCGGGTGGCCCCTTAATTCTCCCCTGGATCAAAGTTTGAAGGTCTCATTGCTGTCTGTGGAGATGAGGGTGGGAGGGAGGGATGAAGGAACAAGCCCAACAGTCTCCTGTTGGTCTGGAAATCATTTTTTCTTCTGGCTGCTCAGATTCAGAGCAGTCAGTTCCAGGTGGAGCCAGCACAGGCAGGGACCATTCAGACCTTGCTGGAGCGCCTTCTGGGACAGAGGACCACATCTCTAAAACATCAGGACATTGTGTATCCTTTGCTGGGCAAGATGCCTCTGGTAGGTGGTGGGAGAGTGGTAGGTGAGACAGAGGGAAGAGATGCTTGATCTGCTGCTCCTTTGCTTGTTCCAGCTGAAGGCAAACAATTGGAAAAACTCAGAGTGGTTGTTACACTTGGCTAGCTTTGGGATGAAAGACTTCATCATCCCCAAATTTGAGAGGACATTTGGGAAATAAGGAGACATTTGGGATGAAAGATGGGTCTCTGTGCTGGGATTGCATTCACCTACATGGCAGAGTGGCCTGATGAAAGGGGAGCAGGCTGGGGAGCCTGGGACTTCAAAGCAGTAATGATCTGATATTGATTTCCCTGGGGATGAACAATTACTTAACCCTGTGTGTGTGCTACCTGGTGCCAGTATGCCTGTGGAGTCATGGAAACCCAAAGATGATTTGAGCACTTGCAAAGGACAGTGAGCATTCAGAAACCACTGAGTTACCCAATTGTGTTCTGCTTGGCCTTAGAGTCCCCTGCTGAGAACTGAATCCTCCTCTTCTCCAGGGATGTAAGCAGGGGGTGCCCCCAGATTACTTGTGGAGAGACAGAGCCTGAGGCAGTATCTGTTTAGTTCTCAAACTGCTTTTGCCTTCCTCTTTTCATCACGCCTCATTGCCTCAGACAGATGGCAGTGATGGAGGTGGCCGCAGCAGGGATTTCCTGTTGGGGTGGGGACTTCCTCCTCTATGGGACACCTTCATCAGCCATGTGCAGGGGATGTGCTGGGTGAGAGGTGTTTGTCATCTGTGAGGAGCAGCTTGTCCTTGTGCTTACCCCCAGTGTGATGCTAGCGCTCTGTGGTGGGACGCTTGGAGCACGGGTTGTCCGGATGGAGACCATCCAGCCCCATGAAGCTCCTCTCCACTGCATCTGCTTGTCTGCACGGGGGTGAGGGAAGGTGAACGGGAGGTCACGTTACATTGCTCAAGTTGCTTCCCATTTCTGGCTTTTCTTATGAAGAAGTCTTCAAATCTCATTTGTTCTGGAAGTCAGAATCATCTGGTCAAAAATAAGCTTTGACATCAGTTTTGTGACAAAGGAACTTCCTTCAGGTTCACTGAAACACTGGTGTTTCTTGTATATGTTGGCAGTGGGGTGGGTGTTCCATGGCTTGGGGGAGGTTTGGTTTAGTAATGAAACCCTTCTGTCAGCACTATGTCAAATGTGGGGATTCCCATGGAATGTTGGGGTTTCAGCCATGCCTTCCCTTCAGTTTCCACTCATGCCATCAATGACAGATGCCTGGGAGGTGTGGCAGTGTCCCTGTCACACACTGGAGACTGAGATGAGAAGATGTGGTGCACTCAGCCAGAGGAACAAGGCAAGGTTGGAACAGGACACTCCATCCTGTTATTTATTCCCAGTGAGAAGCAGAGAGGAAATGGACAGAAGCCATGTGTAGCTCATTCTCAGAAAAAGGTTTGTTGAAAATCGTTTATAAAGCCAAGTTACTAAACTGCCTCTTCGTGTCCTTCTCTTTGTGGGATGAGGCTTAGTTGATGCTCTTCAGTTACCACAGCACGGACCTGCCTGGTGCAAACGCTGCCATCGGGGGATGCGAGTGCAGTGGAAGAGGCTCCCTGCTCACTCGCCTTAGCTGGAGGTGCTGCAGATTCCTCTGGACTGGGTAGGGGTGCTGGGGTGCTCGGTCAGACCCCCCGGCGGGGGGCAGACGTGCTGCTTGTCCCACTGGGAAGAGGGGACTTCTTCCAGTTCACGGCTGGTCCCTCTGGCTACATCCCCGCACCGCCGCTTGCCTCCTACCCGGTAAAGTGCCCCGCTGGGGCTTTAATTAACGCGGTTCCTTCCCCTGCAGAGCCGGGGGGAACCCTCCAGCCCCGGGTGAGGTGACAGGCGGACCCGGCTCCCGCTTCCCTGCAGCCCCGTCGGGGCCGGTGCCGGGGCGGGGCGGGAGCTGAGGAAGTGACACGGCGGGGCGGGGCGGGGCGGGGAAGCGGCGGCAGCGGCATGGCAGCGCGGCGGGAGTGAGCGCCGCTCCCGGCACCGGTACCCGGTACCCGGCCCGCAGGTGAGGGGCCCGGCCGCACCGCGCCGCCGTACGGAGCAGCGGGGAGCCCTGCCCTGCCCTGGCCTGGCCGGGGAGGGTCTCAGCGGGGCCGGGGGGGCTGAGGCAGGCCAGGGGCTGCGCTGGGGCACGGCGAGCGGGCAGGCGGTGGCCGCAGCGCTCCGGGAACACCGCGGAGGGAGGGAGGGAAGGATGGGGGGAACCCGCCGGTGCCGTCAGGGTGGCCAAGCCGCGGGTCCCGGCTGTGCTCCCGGCCGGGGGGCTCTGCCACTGCCGGCCCTCGCCCCGCGCTGGGGCTGTGTGAGGAGCGCCGCGGGGGCAGCACCGGGAGGCAGCGCTCCTCTCCCCTCCGTCCTGTCCCGTCCCGTCCCGGGTTTGCACTCTGCGGTGTGCTGCCTGCTGCGCCCGCTTGACACGGCTCTGTGTGGCTTCCCCTCCGCGCGGCCAGGTTGTCTTGGCTAATCCCATTTCAACATCTCCATCCCCGTGTGGTTGCCATTACTTTCAGCCATGCTTGAAAGAAAATCCCCATCTCCCTGTGTCCGCGGGGTGCTGCTGCTGACCCCCTCCTGCGGGATGGGAGGCACGATCTGTGCCCGTTCTGGGTGGACATCACAGCAGCTCGCTGGGTGCCTAACCCCGGCTGGCGTCCATCCCTGCGGTAGGCGAGCTGTGGGTTTGGTGGTGAAGGGACTTTGGAGGGAAGCAGGTGTAAACGGCTTGTTGTTTCACAGCCGATTGTGTTAGATGTGTCCTAGCAGTAGTGGTCTGAGCAGCCTGCGTTTCTCTTCCGAGGCTTTTGGTTCAGCTGTGTCAAGAGATTCATCCTCCTCTGGTTGATGGAGGAGCTGCTCAGGGGTGGATTCATGGGGTGGGGAGTTTTCATCCCTTGTTTAGCCACAGCGTGCCCCTGGGACGAGCTGCACGGTGGTGCTTTTCCCCCTGCAGAGGGGAAAGGGTGTCCTGCAAATTGTTCCTCCTGGGAACCCAAGTGTGGCAGCGTGGCTCTGCCTGGTGAGCTCATCAAGCGAATAAATCCCAGCGATGCTCAGCTCAGATGGGGCTCCTGCGGGAGAATTTATGAAGTCATTAAAAACATTCTAATGGAAAATACTAACTGTCTATAACACAGCATCTGTTGTCGTCTCTGTGGAAAAACACATCTAAATTAAGAGGATGGAAGACAACGGAACAGACTGGTGGGCTTTCTGCTGAAACAACCGGCTGGCCAGGGCTGCGAGGGGAATGTTGGTGGGAACTCCTTCCCATCTGTAGCATCAGGACAGGCCTTGGCTCCCTGGAGTGCTCTGGGGGTGCCAGGCAGAGCCGGCTTTGGCAGGGATTGGTTTAGGGAGGGAAGAGAGGAGCAGCTCTGCCCAGTTTCTGTTCTATCTTACCGCTCACGTGTGTGAAGGCACGAGGGGAAAGCATGGAGGAACATCTGCAAGAAGCTTTGGCATCCCTGTGCTTACCCAGTCCAGCCTCGAATGCCATCTCCTACTAAAATGGGGTGAAACAGGCAGGGCAGTGACAGGGAATGAACTCAAGCCGGTGCCATGTGGGACCAGCAGCCTCACTTCCCCTATGGATGGGGGCAACAACTGGCTCCTATTTGCTTGTCATGAGGCTGTTTCAGCCCTGATGGATGATGGCAGTCAGTGGCTTCGATGTGAGAATGAGTGTCGGCAGGGAAGGGGTCAGATGGAAAGGTGATGGGCAGCTGTATGGCATGGTTCACTGGTCCTCTTCTTCCAGCCTGGTCCCTTGGCACAGCCTGCAGGACTGCTGAGGAGGACTTTTAAAGCCATTAAAAACATCCTTACTGAGCACATTATCCATCCATCCTGTTGTATCTGCTGTCGTGTCTCTGGAAAAGCCCGTCTCGAGGCTCGGGGGCTGCCAGGCAGGCTGGTGGGATCTCAGCTGCAGCAACAAGCTGGCCGGCAGCTGCTTCATCCAAGAGCCGTGCTTTGTAACCAGGGCACGCAGCCAGCCCGGCTCTTGTGGCCACGTGTTGGATGCGGGGCACGCGGGGTCCCGGAGCAGTCACACTTTGTGCTTTGAGCCGCTGCTCTTCCTCCTCGCGAGAGCCTGGGAGGGAGTGAGCAGCTGTGGGGGGCTCTGCAGAAGGGGCACCCCCAGCCCCTCGCTGAGCCAGGCCTTGGCCCTTGTGTCATGGGTTTTGGCAGCGTGAAGCAGTCCCTTGGAAGCCGGCTGGGCTGGTGGGTCCAACAGAGCATCTGTCTGCCCGGGCTGGAGGATCAGTCCTCACGGCCTCTGCTCTGTGGCCTCCAGGGTGGCTGGAATATACTGCAATATGTCAGTGGACAGAGAGGACGGACCCCAGGCCTGGTGTGTGAGGTTTGTGCTGCTGTCCTGGCTCTGCACTGCATCCAAAACACGGGGTGCGATGCTGAGCCTTTCTCTGTAACGCTGGTTGTAGTTACTGTGATCTGTTCCCTTCCAGGGGTGCTGCCTGTTGCAAAGCACGACAGCAAAGTAATGCAGAGGGTTTCTTGTGTTCTCCTGATGATGTTTCCCTGCCTGTGCCGGGGGTACAAGGGCCCTTGGCTCAGCTCATTGGGAGCTGCCATTACTCCTTGTGGGGCTGGGAGAGCAGCCGGTGCTGCAGCTTTGCCTCGCTCCTGGGCCTGAGGCTGGACAGATTTGCAAGGACCCGCCTGGATGCGGTGTGACGAAGGGATTTGTTTGTGTTCCAGTGCTAGCACTGCGGAGAGAGGCTCGGCCGCGCAGGGGAACGCGCGCTGAGGAGCAGAGCGGCTGCCAGGGTGAGGGTAGCGCTGGTGTCTTTACACATCTGCCTCCCTCGGGAGCAGGAGGCGGCTGGGGGATGCTCCGAGAGCGCTGCTGCTGCTCCCGTAATTGCTGGTGGCTACTGCTTGGGAACACCATCCCTGTGCACAGGCTGCCCCAGGTCCTGCCGCCCGCAGCTGAGGCGCTGCTCTCCTTTATAGGGTCTAGGCTGTCCCTAGGGTCCTCACTCTCAAGGACCTTCTCTTGTAGCATCTCTTCTGCGTGTTGTCTGAGGGACCCTCCTGGCCGGGAGCAGCTCAGCCCGACCGCATTCCTGCACAAGGGAGGCCGTGCATGGGGAGAGCTGCCACCAGGTCACCCGACTGCTGCTTGTCGGCGTGGGGCCTGCAGCTGGCACCCGGCTTGCAGCAAGGGGAAGGATCCAGGTAGCAGCACCCCGAGAGGTGGAGATGGCTGAGGTGGCCAAGCCATCAAGGTGCTTGAAGGAGAGGTGGACTGGAGCCTCTTGGCAGCCCTCCTCCGCCTTCGGCCCTGCTGCTGCAGCTGCTGGGCTGCTCCGGCTTGCAAACCCAGCAAAAAGCCAGTGTTATTTTTGGGAGAAGGGGTAGGGCTCCGCTTTTGTGCTGGGTCGGTGCTCAGCCAGGGCCCCGGGGGCCCAGCCGGCAGTGGAGGCAGGCAGAGAGGAGGCCTGGCTGCAGCACGGCCCTGTCACCCTGCTCTGGCCACTGTCTCCCTCGAGCCCCTCATGGACACAGGGGAGAGGCAGGCGAGGACCCTAGCGCCAAGGGCAATGTGCTGTCGGCCCTGAGGGGCTCCTGTGACTGTGGTAAGTCTCCTCACTGGGTTTGTTGGTCTGTTTCGTTGCAGGCTGCGGTGGCCGACATGGATCTTCTCTTCCTTTGCCCTGTCCTGCTGGTGCTGCTGCTGTCCCGGGGCAGCTTCACGGACCTGGAGAAGCAGAGGGTGGACTCTGGCTTGGAGATCTGTATCCTTCTGCTCAGCCTGCCCCTCCTGTACTGTGGATGCACCGTGCCTGCTTGCGGCTGCAGGGAGAGGGGCAGAGACCACTGGAGGGGGGGCAGGATGGTGGGAGAGGGAGGACCCAGAACCACTGAGCAGTGGTCTCATTGCTCGTTGTTCCTGGGTTTGCACACCAAGTGCCTGACTCCATGCAGGAGCAGAGATGGGTTTTTCAGTGTTCTCCCGAGCACAGTGCTTTTCCTGTCCACTCCAGCATCCTGGGTGCTGAGCACGTTTCCCAGTCTGCTCTTGGGGTGCCCAGTGGGGTGGCAGAGCAGGCCTGTGCCTGGGGATCACTGGCTGGGATAGCAGAACTTGGTCTCCTCTGTGCCCCAGGCATTTATTGCCCACGAGGAGGTGGGGCGATGCAGGCCCTTCTTAGCACATCCCCTGGTCAACAGGCGAAGTATGAGAAGATATTTGTGTGCTTGTTGGCACGTGTATGGGGAAGGTGGGAACTGATCGTCGCCCTCCGCTGTCAGCCAGTGTCTGGCGAGTGGAAAGCTCCCCACGAGCACCCAGTGCTGTTAAGTGTCCCACTGGGATGTTTGGACACAGGAGCTCACTGGAAAGCCATGTTTCACCCTGGCGCAGGCACTGCCCCCATCCCTCAGGCACCCCATGGGGTGGTGCTGGGTGCCTGGCTGAGGGAGGTGGCAGGAGCGTGGTGGGAGCGTGCCGGTGGTGCCCTTGACGACGGTGCAGATAAGAAGCTGTTTGAGGTGAAGCGCAAGGACCAGATGAATGCGCTAAAGAACCTGATCGAGCTCAACGACATCAACCAGCAGTACAAAATCATTGACATCATGCTCAAGGGGCTCTTCAAAGTGAGGCACAGCACCCTCTGCGCTCGATGTGCCGTGGGGCTGGGAGGACCGGGGGGCTCTGTGGGGTCAAAGAGAAGAGCTAGGTGGGATTTAGGTCCTGGAGGGAGGATGCTGTGGGGCTTCCAAGTGGGGCAGTTGGGGCAGCACCCCTGGGGTACAGGGAAGGGCAGGCAGAATGGGGCAGTAACTGAGGGCTCTGGCAGGTGCTAGAGGACTCCCGGGCTGTGCTCATCGCTGCCGACGTGCCTCCCGATGGCCCATTCCCTCAGGATGAAAAGATAAAGGATGGTAGGTGTTCTCCTGTCCTTACCCCCTCCCTTTCCTAGTGCACGGGTGCACTGCTGCCATTCCTCCTGGGAGCCCTGTTTACCCAGACCAGACCTGGGCTGGTCCCTGTCCCTTGGGGACCTTACTGCTGCCTCTCTGACCTGGGCAGCCTGCCCGCTTGCCCTCACCAGTGCGATGGGGCTCGTGTGCCGATGGGGCTGGTGGCTCTCCCCACAGCGTACTCCCACGTGGTGGAGAACACGGCCTTCTTTGGGGACGTCGTCCTGCGCTTCCCCAAGATTGTGCACCACTACTTTGACCGCAATTCCAACTGGAACAGCCTCATCCGCTGGGGCATCGGCTTCTGCAACCTGACAGGCGTGTTTGAGCAGGGACCCCACTCCCAGGTCCTGGGGCTGGTACGGCTCCTGATCCCTTCTCTGCTGCTGGGACTGAGGGGGGTGTGAGGTTTTGGGGGTCAAAGGAGGGCATGGGGAGTATACCCCATGTCTGAGGGTTGTCCTTGGGCTGAGGGATGAGGAAGAACATGGAGGGGGCTGGTGGGGAAGAAGAGACCATGGGGGGGGGTGCAGGTGGGAGCCACCACTTTCCGACGCAGTCTCCCTTTGCTCTGCAGATGGCTCAGGAGCTGGGAATCAGTGAGAAATCACCCGATTACCGCAATCCCTTTAAAGTGGACCACTCCGAGGTAAGATGGCAATGCTGCCAGCTCACCCCATGGGCTTCCCTGTCCCAGTCAGTGGCTCGGTGGGAACGGCCAAAAACCCCATCACAGAGGAAGCATGGTGAAATATGCCTTTCAAATTCCCCTGCTGGGCTGTGGTCGTCTTAGGGCACGTGCTGCCATCTCCTCCCTCCTGTGGCCCATGGGAATGTCGGGACCCCATTCCTCTCGTGCCGTGCGCAACCTCAGGCCCCCTGGCACTGCTGGCTTCAGCGGGTTTGGGGTGGCTGTGCCTCCGAGAGGCTGCGGGGGCTCCCCCGTGCTGACCCCTCACTGTCACCCCACAGTTTTTCCCCAGCGCCGACACCTTCCAGAAGGCGCTGCGGGAGGAGGAGAAGCGGAGGAAGAAGGAGGAGAAGCGGAAGGAGATCCGCAAGGGCCCGCGCATCTCCCGCTCGCAGTCGGAGCTGTAGCTCCCTGTCGGCGGCCTCGTCCTGGTGCCCGGTGGTCGCTTTCCGTTTGTGCCGTGGGGTTTTGTTTCATTGCCTTTCTCTTTGGTTCAGCCGGGGATGAGTGGCGGTGCTGGTGGGTTGCCCCGGTGGGGCTGAGGGGGGCTGACGTGGGGCTCCCCTTCCCCAGAGCCAAAGCACAATCGGGAAGGCAGTAGGGCCATCCCCATGGCATGTGGGGAAGTAGGGCGAGGGGGAGCCGGGGGATCCCCCCCCTTCCACAGCACGGCCCGCACTGAACGTGCCTCCTCCGTTATGGTGGGCTGGGAGCGTGTCACACCAAACAGCCTCATGAGCAATGCTGCTTCGCTCAGTTTTGGGGTGGTTCTTTTTTTGGTTAGACTGGTGATCTCATTGGCACCCCCACCCGGTTATACCTGGTCTCTGCCCAGCCGCTACCTCTGCCGGAGCAGCTCTCCCCTCTTCCCGGCGCCTGTTTCACCAAGCGATGTGTTTTATCCGTCAGCTGTCATTGGAAAGGCTGACGGCATCAGTTCCTGGCCCAGCAACATCCTGCTCCCCTGGACGGGCATTCCCACAAGGGAGGCAAACATGCGGTGAATCTTTGGAAAGGAGGGATTTCAGTTCTTTGCCTTCTTTGCAGCTGATGGGTACGCATCGTGCAAGTACCGCTGATGTTGACGGTGCTGGGGAGCCAGCCCTGAGCCCTGTGAGCCAGTCCTCCCACCCATAGTGTCTGGGCCACAGGGGGATCAGAGGCAATGGCCTGGCCTTGGGACCCCGCGCAGTAACCCTGTGCTTTCCCGTGGTTGCTGATGAACTGGCAGCAGATGAGGCTCTTGCAGAGGGACTGTCCTCAAGAAGCAGTTGCTCTGTGCCCGGCTGGGGCACCACGGCCTTTGGGAAGGGGGGAACGTCCTGAATGTTTAAGTGCAGAGCCAGGTCTGTCTGGCCGGGGGTTGGCAACGGGTGCGTGTTTTGTTTTAATGGAATAAATTTGACTTTATTTTTTTTGTATTAAGTAAAAGAAGACTGGCTCTTGCTCCTGTTCCTGGTGAGAGCTGGAGTGTGCCGGAGGGCGGAGGGTCAGGCCTTTCAGGAGATGGGGGTCCATGAGGAGCTGCTGAGGGAAGGAGGTGCCACCGGGGCGGGACAATCCCCATCCTTTAAGCACCATCACCGCCGCCTTCCACCTCGCCTTTATCCTCTCCAGGGCCGGGAATGGGATCCACGTGCTGGCGGGTGTCCCGCAGGCAGAGGGGAGACCGCAACACCGGACCCGCTCCAAGAGTGGCCGCAGCGTGCCACTTCCCGCCTTTGTCACGCCCCCTGATGAATATTCTAATGAGGGGGCGGATCCCCATATGCTAATCGCAAGCTGCTGATCGCTGACGCACCATCACACCACGCGCCGCCGCGGCCGCCGATTGGTCGGGGCCGACCTGGTCTCATTGACAACAAACCCAGGGGGGCGTGGCGGGGGGCGGAGCCTCCGGGCGATCGGGGCGGCACAAGATGGCGCGGGGTCGGCGGCGCTTACCGGCAGCCTCCGCTTGAGCGCCTGCGGCGGGGTTCATGCGCCGGAGCGCCGGGCCGCGGCGGGGCCCAGCGCGATGGAGGGCGGCGAGCTGGGTGTGGAGAGCATGGACAGCCTGACCGAGCTGGGCGACGAGCTCACCCTGGGCGACATCGACGGTGAGCGCCGCGAAAAGGGAAGGAAGGAAGGGAGGGAGGGAACGGCGTGTGTGTGTGGGGTTGCTCCCGTGTTTCCCCACGGTCCCGGGGTGCTGGTTCCGCACGGGGGGGTTGGGTAAGTGCGCGAGTCTTCCCCCGTGTCGTGCCCCTTTTCCGCCCCGGTAAGGGAGCGGGGTGTTCGCCCCGGCGTGGTCGCGCTGCTCGGGTCGCGGTCTGGGGTCCCCGCACGCGTGGGGTGCCCCGCCGGGCAGCGCTGGCCTGGCGAGCGGGCACGCGTGTCTCCCCGCGTGGCACGGGCGGCCGGTGACGGTTCCCACCCGGGATCGCCTCACAGCCGCTCCCAGGAGGCTGGGCCACGCCGGGGGTGTCGAGGCTGTAACGCGTGTGTGTGGGCTCCCTCCCGTGGGGCAAACAGTGCTGGCCGGGCCCCCCCCGTGTGTCCTCGGTGCTGCACGATGGCCGGAGCTGTGCTGCCACTCGTGCCTGCGGGAGGCCGCGCCTTGCCCCCCTTCACTGAAACAGGTGTAACTGCTTAAATTTCACCTTCCCCCCCCCCCAAATTTCCTTATTTTCATCCCAAAACTTCGCCCATCGATGGCAGAGCTCAGGCTCGGTGTGGTTCCCACTGAAGCGCAGGAAAGGGAAGCGCTCCCGTGCAACACCTCGCCAGGAGTTTCCCAAACAGCTCCTGAAAACCCATTACAAATGTAATTTCTCGATGAGCTGTCAGCTGGAGATGAGGACCTGGCTCCATTCCGCTGCTCTGCTCGGCTGTAATCCCAAAGAGAGCTCAGCTCTGGGGAGCTGATGGCCAAAGCGTGCTTATTTAGCAGCTGGGAGGTGAAACTGAAGCAGTGCTTTTGAATTTCTAGTTGTGATTGATCTGCAGTGTAGAGGGGGGCAAAATGTATACCCTCCTGCTTTTAATGTATCCCGTGTAAAAGGAGAGTCCCTTGTGAGAGCGTAAGGCACTTAGTTATATCACTCTTAAAGTTGGTGCTAACGAAAGGTGGTTGCTGTGATTAAAGCACCACGTAATGACTTCTCAGGATCCATATGGAAACAGAGTTCTGATGAACGTGGAGCCACGGTGTGCCCGGGGAGGTGTGATTCAGAGCGATGAGTAACTGAGGGAAAGGAGCTTCGCCTTCCCTCCTCCCCAGCTCCCGGGGTGGATTTTCCTGGGGGGAAGTATATGGCAGTCCTGCTTTCTTGGGGCTTTTTTTTATGCTCCATCTGTCATGGATCCATCTCAAGGCTTGAAACTTTGCGAGGGCTTTGATTTGGTTTCGAGTTGTCTTGTTGGCAGGTCTTGGTGTTCCTCTCCCCTCCAGGCTGAGGGACCCTCGCTGCCTGATTTTCATGCTTGGCCGTGGAGGAGGAGTGACACTGACTGGGCAGATGCACCAACTGCTCTGGGATGTTGGAGCTCACCAGGATGCTGCTCCAGCATGGCGCACGAGGCTGATCAGGGGTTCCTGGTGCTGAGCTGGCTCTGCCTCCTGCCCCAGCACAAGCTCCTGGTGTGCTGGAGAGCGAGGCCTGAGCTGGTTGTGGATATGAGGCACGTCTGGTTTCAGGGTGGATGAGTTGTTTGTCTAGGCTGGGATCTCCACTGCTTTCCATTCTCAAAGCCCCACATCTCCAGGAGCATGAGGGAAGACCAGCCCATGTGCAGGAGAGCTGAGCCACTGCCTGGGAAAGGCAGCTAAAGCCTCTCTCTGCCAGGTGTTCTGGGCACTGGGCAGTGAAAGTGCTCGGTGAGTTTGGTTTCACAGTACCTTATGGACACTTTTTAGCCTTGATCTGGGCCGGAGTAGTCTTCTGCAGTGACATCTCGCTGTGTTAGGGGCCAAGACCCCTTCAACACAGAGGGTGTGGATGATATGGCAATGATGGGTTTATCGTTGATAGTTGTCCTCAAAAAGCACCTGGGCTTTCCAGCGGTTACTAGAGACACTCTCCCTGTTCTCTGTGTAGGCAAAGGTGTTTTAAAGAAAGGCAGAGATTTGGATTTTGGGTGTTGTTATTTCTCCCATTTTTGATTTTTCTTGTGCTGCTATTAGGAAAGCTCTTGGGCACTTTAAAAGAGGTGGGTTGGATCCTCTGGCAGTCTGATTCTTTAAGATTAATCATTAGACATTTTGCACTTAGTCAAAGTTAAGTCTGTGATAAAGATGTGATTTAGCTCATGAGAGCAAGAGTAGTTTCTTTTACTAAGATATTCAGTCTGTATTGAACACGATGTTCTTTAAAATGCAGTACTTGAAATTTGGCTCTTACACTGGAATTTGCTTTTCCAGAGAAAATCGTGTCCAATTTATGTTTACTCCCCACTTGGGGTAGTGCTCTCTGGTAGTGCAATAGCAGTGCCATCAAAATGAAGGTCTGGAGAAGTACGTAGTTGGGAATATCAAGTTTACCATGTTGAAGGTTTTTTGGTATGGTCTTAGCTATAGTCAGTTGGAGGGTGAAAAGCTGCTTAGTATCCACGCAGAAGCATTAAACAGCCCTCCTTGCCCCAGTAGGGTTTTGTGGGAGTTTGCTGAGATGCTGCATTAAAAAAAACCCTAAAATCTTTCATGTCTCTAGTTAAAAGTGGAGACAAAGGTTTGGTCCAGCTGGTCCCTGAGGGCGGCTGCTGCTCCATGCTGGGGAGCTGCGTCCCTGCGTAGCGTCGGGTTATAAATAGGTCAGGAGGGCACATCCCCTCCCAAGCTTCTCCATGCAACAGGCCCGAGTTCTTAGAGCAATGGTCATGGTCAATGCTTAAACATTTCTGAGGGTGTGGAAAGATTGCTGTTGGAAGGGGAGTAGTATCATGGAAATAAAGCAACATGGTGAAACATTCATTGAGGGAGCAGGAAGCTTGGAGGACAATCCCTTTGCTCTTCCTCAGGAGCATCAGACAAATAGATTGTATAGCATGTGGGTGGCATTTTGGAGCAGCAGATGAATAGCTCCCTTACTGCTGGGACGATGTCCACGGAAACAGTTAGTGAAGAATTTGCTTCTCCGAACCCCCTTCATAAACCACAGCAGCAGTGTCTTTTGGGTTTGTGGATGAGAGAGCTCCTGGTATAAGGAGCTCTCTGCTGTACTTTTTCCTGTAAACCACAAAGCTATTTTCTGCTTTCTAAACCCGAATTCATGATTTAGTTATAAACCCTCTGTTACGTTTGTGGGTCCCCTCCCTTTTTTCCTACTTCCAGAAGAAAAATAAACATGGCTTTCAGAGAACGGTGGTGGAGCCAGTGCAGCCTGGGCAGATCCTGGGGTGGGGAAGGATGTCTGACTCCTCGTGCCACCTCCCACACAGAACGGGGGAAGCATTCAAGTAGATTAGGTGCGTAATTGGATTACATTGGATTAGATGGAGAGAAAAGGAAGCTTCACTTATGAACAATGATCTCCTGATTCTGCATTTCTTTTCCTGTGGGGGGAGAGCTATAGTGTTGCGGTAGCACCCTCTCGATGTGGGCTGAATAAATCATGGAGAAGGTGGGATGGAGAGAAACTGCTGTGCAGTGATTGCGGGCAGGGGTAAATAGGCAAAAAACCAACACAGAAAGTTATTCTGGTTGTTTAAACACTTGTGTGGATTTCTCCTTCTTTCAACACTTCTACAAGGTGGTGTTTCCTTTAGCGTGTTTTCTCCAGTTTCTGGTGTGCTTGAAAGTAAAACAAAGTTAAGATGAATTCTTATTCCATTTCTTCATTTTCCAGATACTCAGTGGGGCAGAAGGGATAGGGGGCTTGAAAGCACTCCAAAAGCTGAGTGGGAGAAAGGTTAGTGCTGGATTTGCAAAGGTGCTTGGTTTCTTCCTTGTGCAAGGGTTAGACTGGAGCAGTGATTGAACGAGAATAGCATTTTCGATATGTTGGAGGTGGAGAAGTTCTAGTCTGTGCTTGGATCTTGTAGTCTGGGAAGGTGGTGGAGGGAGAGTCCTGCTCTTTGCTCTGAACAGCGAGAGGCAGGTGGATGCTGGCCACCTCTCTGTTTCTGTCTGGAGATGTTCAGTTGGTGTGGTATGTTCTCTGGAGGTTTTGAATGACCCAGAGCTCCCTTCTGTGCACACATGCCATCATCCAAGTCCTGTTGTAGTGGTGGGTGTCAAAGCATGCGGGCAGTAAACCAGCACTGAATGCATTTCCTTCTGTTTTACAGAGATGCTGCAGTTCGTCAGTAACCAGGCAGGGGACTTCCCGGATCTGTTCTCGGATCACTTGTGTGGCACCTTCCAGGGCAGCAGCAATGGCGGGACCCTGGAGCCGCAGCTGCCGCGGCCGTACAGCCAAGTGCAGCTCCAGCGCTTCCCACCATCCCCTGCATCCCCCCAGCTCCAGAGCCTGCCTGCCAAAGCGGCACAGGCAACACCTCCGGCCCCTCCGCGCTCAGCCCCGCTCCTGCAGCCTCGGCCCCCACTCCAGCCCCAGCCGCAGCTCCAGCAGCAGGCTGTGATGATTGCACCGACCTTCAGCTCTGCTCCCCAGACCAGGATTATCCAGCAGCCTGTGATCTACCAGAATGCAGCCACCAGCTTCCAAGGTAGTGGTTGGGGTGCTCACAATAAACAATGTCAGTGTTCAACCTCCGTGACAAGCATGGTGATCTGTGTAATGCTGCCCATGGCATGTCCTTTCTCCTGCCTACTTGGCTTTGGAGTCATAAATGAGATCTTTTGTGTGGTCTTTTGCAGTAGTTGTCTTCTTGGTGCTCTCCTCTGTTGTGGTCTTCTCTCTTAAGATTCTTGGGAGGCTTGAGGAAAGTATGGCTAAAATATGGTTGTTGGCCACGCTGCCCTCTCACTGATGGGTGCCGCAGGCAGATCCAGTCCTGAAGCCTGTCCCATGTGGCAGTCCAGAATGAAGGCGTGTTTGAACTTCTGAATTCTCAAATGCAGTACTTGCATTGAGCAGAGGCACTTCTAAGGACCTTTAACGATGACCGGAGCTTCCTTTGTGAATGCTGGTTGTCTTGATCCTGTTCAGTAGGTATTGATTCTTTACACGATGAGTAGGATCCTAGGGACCACCAGGATGAGCAGGAGCGAGCAAGTGCTGGTTGGATGTACTGCGTAATGTCACTGAAGTCATGAGTCCTGTCCTAGCAGAGCAAAGGTTTTTGACTATGTTTTCTCTTAGCTGATCCTCTGTGACTCCTGGGAAGCTTCTATTCTAGGTGCAGTGTCCTCTTGCAGGAGGCACCAAAGGAGCTGGAAGCTTCCCAGCGTGTGGGATGTGTTAGATGAATGCTGCCTACTGAGAAGCTCTGGGAAGAAGAGGAATGAAGCTGGGAGCGTTTGCAGGCTTCATAACAGAGACCTGTGTCTCTGGTCTATTTCTTGATATCTCTCTTCTGCTTCCCAGTTCTCCAGCCTCAAGTCCAGAGCCTGGTGACGTCCTCCCAGGTCCAGCCAGTTACCATCCAGCAGCAAGTGCAGACTGTGCAGGCCCAGCGAGTGCTAACACAAGCTGCCAACGGCACCATCCAGACATTAACGCCAGCCACAGTCCAGACGGTCGCTGCACCGCAGGTCCAGCAAGTTCCAGTAAGTGAAAATACAGAATGAGGCAGGGATCCAGCAGCAGAAGGAATTGCTTTTGCGGGTCTGGTCCCATGGCTTGCCAGGGAAAAGGTGGTGAAGCTTGTAGAGCTGGCGGTCCTGGTCCTTGCTTTTGCACAAGCATTTTTATGTGTGAGAGGTATTTTTAACCAGTCTATGTTCCAGACGCATCTTACTTCAAGTCATGTGTGAGAGTCCCTGTTGCGAGCTGTGGTGTGACTTCCAAGTAGTGGGCCACGTTCAGAAACCATTTTCACTGAATCACATGCATAACTAAACTTGGTCTGAAATATTCCTGTAACTTGGTGCTGCCAAACCAGATTGGAAACCTTACTTGAATAAGCTTTCTTTGACTTTTGCCTGCTCCTTTGCAAGTCCACCACATCTACAGTGTCTTATAAGGGCTGGCTGATAGTGGAATGTCTTCTTCCAATTCTTCTACCACAGTTTCTTTGATCTTTTTGCTGCTACAGTGTCACATGATTTTGTTTTAAGATACATGGAAGACTTTTTCACTCGTGTTTGTATTGGATAGAAATGTTTGTGGCTAGGAGACTCTCTCAGTATGGCAGAGTTGCTTTGGCTCAGTTGTGTTGTGTCATCTACAGTGTTCTCCATATTTAAGAGTCAGCAAGGTATTTGAAAAAGTAAGAGTAAGCTGTATTATGGCAAAATAGCTTGCAGTTGACGTGGACCTGCTTGATATTCACGGTACGAATTCTTTCAGTGACATTGGAGGGGCAAAAGCTACTACAGGTATTTGCCAAAGTAAATGTGTCCTAGCCATGTTAGACTCTGAGTACTCAACCAGTTAATACAGACAGCTAGTTATAGGTGTAATTGGAGAGGGGAAGGGAGCTTTTCCAGCAGCTCTTTTGTGGGTTTTTCCATACTTGTTTACATCTGTTGGTTGGAAAACCAGCGTCCTGATGCTTCCTCTGCTCCCCTCCCTCCAGCACTGTTCAGAGTGTCTCATGGTCAGAGTTTGCATGAGGGTCTGACAAAAACCATCCAGGTGATGCAGGTGAAAGAAATACTCGCCCCACTACATCCACTGATGAGTTACAGCTCTGCCATCGCTTACTTCTGGCTACTGAGATCAGCAGGGAAATACATGCCTGCTCTCACCTTCACCTCTGACTCTTTTGAACTTAGGTTCTGGTCCAACCTCAGATCATAAAAACGGACTCTCTTGTCTTGACAACCTTGAAAGCGGATGGTAATCCTGTTATGGCTGCAGTACAGAACCCAGCGCTGACAGCACTCACTGCTCCCATTCAGACCACAGCTCTGCAGGTACCATATGAATGTTCTTCCTTCCTCACTGACCTGCTTTCCTCCTGATTCAGTGAGGAGACCCGGGCATTAGTATTCTGCAGTGGTGGGAGGGGTTTTGAGGGCTGCTCTAGACACGTCAAGAGCAAGTAATACCCTGTTTCTGCCAAGGCTAAACACACAAATTGTACTTTCTTGGCAGCCTCCCATGGCCAGTAAGCAAAGACCAAGGGCATGTTTCTGTTTACCTTTTTCTGGTATTACAAGGAGAGGAACATGACCTAAAAGTTCCATCCAGTTTTTAACCTCTGGAAGATACTTGAAACTGAAAGCTAACTCACTCAGAATACCTGTGGAACATTCCTTTACCCCTCAGTAGTGTCTAATAGCAGTATGTTGGATCTGATAACTGAAGCTGCTCTTCAGAAAGCATTTGCAGTGAGGACTCAGTGTAATCATTGGAGATAGCAGCTGTGCTTCATGGCCTCCACTTCTTATCAACTCTGAGAAACTTCTGCCCCCAATGACACATTTATTACAATCTTGCACATTCTAACATACCTCTAGTCAAATATTTACTGGGGGAGATAAAATTGCATGTCTAGGCTTAAGTTTTGACTTTTGTATAGCATGGTAGGCTCCGTATGTACTTGTTCACAGCCAGGCTAAAATCTTCACTTAACCTGATTGCTTTTAGCTGACTTTTTCATACAGAGATGAGGCTTTTGTGATTGTGTCTGTACAATATAGGATATCTAAAGCATTTTGAACACATTGAAATTTGGTGGAAATTGGCCAAGGAAAGGTGGAGGATTTACGTTCACTTATTTGTCAAGTTCCAGCTTGAAATGAAACTCAATTAATTTCCAATATCCAATTAGAAGACTCTTTTAGTGTCAGAATTACTCCTGCAGATGCTCATGGCTAGTTTATCCTCACTTTTGTTAGTCTGCCTCTTGACAGAAGTACCTCTTCCTTTCCATAACCACTTCCCTGATCCTTGGTGTACTTCAGAGAACACGTGTAACATTCTCAGTCTTGTTTTGCTGGATCAAGCAGTTTCAACTTTCTTTACTACAGATGTCCTAGAAGCCCCTCTGTGCAACTGTTTTGGTGACATTTGTCATCTTTTATCACAGAGTACATGCTGCTTTAGTTTGGTGTAGATGGTTTATCCTACATCTAGATGTCCATATTTGAGCTTTTCATGCCAGTGTGTATCCCTCATTGTCTTAGTTCCTCATCTTAAGGCCTTTTTATAAGTTATGGATCTTTTTTCGTCCATTTATTTGAATTCAGCAACTGCAACGCTGAAGCCAAGGACTTTTTTCCATAGTCATGTCCTTTCTAACACTGCCTTTACCAGTTTGGAAGTAGCATTGCCTGTTGCTGATTCAGTGACTTTATTTGTCCACAGAAGGGGTGGATTTGGACACTTGAGGTGTG
Source organism: Psittacula echo (assembly GCF_963264785.1). NCBI lineage: Eukaryota > Metazoa > Chordata > Aves > Psittaciformes > Psittacidae > Psittacula > Psittacula echo. The sequence continues at coordinate 86,381,402 of NC_137735.1, read as the reverse complement.
AGGATTGTAGAAACAACAAGGAGTCTTGGTTCATTTCGCTATTTAGTGGAGGAACAGAGCATGGTATTGGCAGAAGAGTGTTGATGCCCTTGGAGAACAAGCGATGTTCTTGCTCCCCAATGACCAGTATGCGAGACAGAGTGGCAGACTTTTCCTGTGTTGCTGTGCCAATGCTCATGCCAGCTGAGGTGGATGGGATGAAACTGGCCTATCTCTTCTTTTCTGAGCTTTACAAACTTTCCCTGGTTTTTCTTTCATTTACTTTCTTTTTTCTTTTACCGTCATAAACCTTATCTAAATTGGTCGACTGTTTGTGACACTTGTTACACATGGTCTCTGTAGACCCTTGTTGGGAGCAATGGGACCATTTTGACCACAATGCCAGTGATGGTGGGACAAGAAAAGGTGCCTATCAAGCAAGTCCCTGGGGGTGTCAAGCAACCAGAACCACCTAAAGAAGGAGAGAGGAGAACAACTCACAACATCATTGAAAAGCGTTACCGGTCATCCATAAATGACAAGATCATTGAGCTGAAGGACCTTGTCATGGGCACAGATGCCAAGGTAAAGATGTGGAGTAAGAGCAAATCGTGTCATAAATTCTTTGTCTTGAGGTGCTCGTTGCTCTACTAAGTGCAACTGTTGGGTACATGTGACTTAGTAGTATGCACACATGTATTGGGATAAGACTGGTGTCTTATCCTTGCTATCAATCACCTGTGTGATGGAAAGCTTGATAATTGTATTCAGGAAGGGTCACCTGTAAAATGCTTACTTTATTGTGCTAGTGGTGCTGTTTCTTGAAAATGAGCTATACCTTATGTGTTGGTTCTTTTGTTAGGCTTAACTTATGTAGGCCCTCTATGTAGATTATCCAGGTGGATGTTTTGATCACTCTGCCAGACCAGAGCTTACTTAACTTTCCTTTTCCATATAACTGCAGTAGAGATGAAGGTTTACAGAGTTTTCCAATATATTTCCTTTAGATACTGAGTAGTAAAAACTATTTGTTCAAATATTAGAAACTTTCTCACACCATGTATTCAGGGTTGCTCCATTCATGTTACCTCATGCTGGCAGAGCAGGGAGTAGTGTTGTTGCATGGCCTCCTCACACATGCGTGCACTAGTGAAGTCACCTCCTATTGCTGGGTGGAATTGGAAGCTTATGTTTTAAAATCACTGGTAGTGTGCAGTGGTTTCCTAGTACTTTGGGCTTGTGTTTACAAGCTAACCTGTCTGCTGCTGCTGGAAGCAAGTAATTTCATGAGGATGGTCAAGGGAGTGAGGCAAGAAGAGAGCCACTTATCTCATAATTAAACAGTGAATGATGGTTAACAGACAGCAGCTTGTTCCATGCCAGAAGAGCCACTTCATTTCAAAACTGTGGTGCTTTCAAAGGACTACTTCTGGCTGAAACCTAGATGTGAGTTCTGTTGTAATTTGGATGTTAATCTGTTTCTATTGCACTTTATTTGTAAGATCTGTCTGTTGCCTTGGCTGCGGAGTGTGCCCTGCTGTTAGTTTCTTTACAGTTGCCGAGTGGTCGTTTACACCCTTTTTCTTTCCATCAGCACATGATACAAAGAGTTGTGGTATCCCTACAAGGCAGGAGTGACCCTTTGATGCTCCCCATGTAAAATGCCTTCTATGTCTTAATTCCTTGCAGATGCACAAGTCTGGAGTCCTGAGAAAAGCCATTGATTACATTAAATACCTACAGCAGGCCAACCATAAGCTGAGGCAGGAGAACATGGTTCTAAAGCTGGCTAACCAAAAAAACAGTAAGTTATGGAGGCTGTGCAGCAGCGGGGAGGGGACACAGCATAAATGTTGAGATGCCTCTTGCAGTTTCTTATCCTTGACGGAGGTTGTATCGATAATGACTGGTGTTTGGTGTCCAATCTGAGTGATGCTGGCAGGATGCAGGATCAAGAAACATGTACATAATGCACTCTGATTTTTGCAGAGCTGTTGAAGGGCATTGACCTAAGCAGCCTGGTTGACAACGATGTGGATCTGAAGATTGATGACTTCAATCAGAATGTGCTGCTGATGTCTCCTCCAGCCTCAGACTCGGGATCACAGGCTGGATTCTCTCCCTATTCCATTGATTCAGAGCCAGGAAGTCCACTCCTTGATGATGCAAAGGTATTCGTGACTTCAGTTGTCAAATTCAAGGCATGTACTTCAGGGATATGTAATGGCCAGAATTTAAGTTCTCCTCATTCTCAAGAGTAGAACCAGCAGACATCTGGCAAGCAAATCTGTAGGGACAGAGAACCCTTGTAAGGAAAAGGAGGTGCATTGGTGTGTTTTACCTGTTCTTAAATAGTTGAGACTACTTCCTGAGCTGTATTATCTGAGCCCATACCTTAGCTGCTAGAAGAACTGTACTTGACCTTCAGCCCCTGTAGAGTCTCTGTGGACTTACGGTGCACGTTCATGACCTGAAGAGCCCATGGTTTTCCAGGGATATATATACATGTCCAATGGATAAGCAGGAGAACTTGGAAATGGACGATGACATTGGCTGTAGTTAATGATACTCTTAAGTAGCCACAGTAACAGACAGCTGTTAGCTGTCTTTGGCTGAAGGTTAGCTTTGTGAATATCATAGAAGAAGTAAAGGCAGTAAAGGTTAATCCTAGCCTAACCCAGGGATCCAGTTAATGATAACTGAAATAATTGGGAGCAGAAGGAAGGTGAAGGCACTCAAATACTTCAGTCTTACCTTACTAAGCTAGGGAGAGCTTCACTGGAGTTCTGGCTGATCTTGACCTAAAAAGCAAATTTTAACATTTGTTTTGGTTCTCCTTTTTCCCTACTCCTCCCTTGGCATAAGTATTTTTTTGTTCTGTAAAATAAGCAGGTTTTTTCTCTGTTTTTTCACTCCTTTGAAGGTTAAAGATGAGCCTGACTCTCCTCCTGTGGCCCTTGGTATGGTGGATCGCTCTCGAATACTCCTCTGTGCTCTCACATTCCTTTGCCTTTCCTTCAATCCTCTGACATCCCTGCTGGACGCCCGAGGAACCCCAGAGCCCGACAGCCTGGTGCGGCATGGCTCCGGCAGGAACGTGCTGACTGTTGAGTCAGGTAAGGAACCTGGATAGTTTGGACCACAGGAAGTGGCCAGACTTACGTGGTCTCCCTAAGGACCTAAAAGCTGTCATCTGCAGTGACAGCTGCAGGTTGCGAGGTGGACTTTTGGTGTGGTTCGGTGGGATGGGTTTGTGTGCTCAGGGAGTTGTACACCTTTGTTTGATGGTTGGGAGGGGTAGTGCAGGGCTGGGTGTGGGAGGAGAGGCAGTGAGAGTGCTTGGACCTGGTTCCAGTTTACATCCACATCCAGCGTTGTTCTTGCACAGAACCAGCCATATGTGGTGAGGTAGAGGGAGTACCCACTTGTAGCCCAGCAGCCTGGGCTCTCGGGATAGACCCTAGAAAAGTAGTTCAGGGTAAGGAGCTTCCTCCTGTCCTCACCAGTCCCTGAGACATGTTCACTTTATATTTGTTTTTAAGGTAACTGACAGGTTTTTGTAACTTAATAGGAAAGTAATAGGTGAAGAATTACTTCAGAGACAGTGTTGCTATGGGGTCTTGCAACTGTCTTGTTCAACACACTTGTTCCATAATATTCGTAGTTTGGCGTACAGCAGCTTAGGGGGAAGGCAGGGGATTCTGCGGGCATGCTGTCATTTCTTTGACTGGTAAATATGCTTCCTTAATTAGGACCAGAAAATGACACTGAAGTAATGAGTACAGATGGATGTATTTAATAGAAAAATCAGAATACAAGGTACTCTAAGAAAACTGAGCGCTGATTCAGTTTGGTTCGTGGGTTTTGTTGATTTTCTTTTTTTATAAACTTGGTGTGTAAAAATCACTACTTTTATTTGGCTGGGAGTGTTGTGGCTTGGAGTTTGGATGAAGAGCTGTAGGTACAGGTGTTTCCTGATTAAACTGCAGCCTTTGCAAAAGTTGATACCACATGTGGCAAGCGTAGCAAGACATCCTTCTGGGTCTTCTGCTCCTCCTATTGCTGGGCTTTTAGTGTCCAGATTAACTCTTACCTTTCCTTGTTTGGGATGTCCATTGCAGATGCGGGTGGCTGGTTCGGATGGATGATGCCCACGCTGATCCTGTGGCTTGTGAACGGCGTGATTGTACTGAGCGTGTTCATAAAGCTCCTCGTGCATGGAGAGCCAGTGACCCGGCTGCACTCCCGGTCATCGGTCACCTTCTGGAGGCATCGCAAGCAGGCAGACCTGGATTTGGCACGGGTAAAGCTGACTTGTCATTTTGCATCAAGTGCATCCTCTAGGAGAGGGCTTGGATAAATGTTGCCTAGTGAGACAGTGGTTTGGCATTTGCAAGAGCATGGTATTCAAGTGGATTGTCCTGTCTGATTTCAGATTAATTGGTGCTAGGTTGTCTTAAGTGGATTCAAGATAACCTAGCACCTTAGACTTCCCTCAGCCTAAGTTAGCAGGGCTGGATGTTGGTATTGGAAGGGGTTCCTAACTTCTGTCCTTGTTGCTTGCTGCTGCAACTTGTAGCTGTCTCCACAGCAAGGTCTTAGGTTTTGTCCAGAGTCTGGCTTTTGCTATCTGCTCTGTCTGCTGTTCTCCAGCGTTTTGGAAGTTCTCCCCATTGTTGAGGCAACATTTGGCTTTTGATATGGGGAAACTTCATGTTGTTTGAGAAGGCAGGAAGCTCCTGTCCCCTAGTGCTGATGCGTCTCTCGGACAGTGCAGGATCAAACCCGTGTGTGGAAAGATATGTGTAAGGCTAAATTTGAAGCTGGTGTAAGTTGCCTTCATCTTTACCCTTAGCTAAAGACGTTGTCCTAGCTTGCACATCAGCGTGTCGTGTTCTCAGTGCCCAGGAGTGTCTCTGTGATGGTGCTTTTGTTGTTGAACCCTTTCTCATGTTATTTGCAGGGGGATTTTGCCGCAGCTGCGTCAAATCTGCAGACTTGCCTGTCGGTACTCGGCCGAGCACTGCCAGCTTCCCGCCTGGACTTGGCCTGCAGCCTCTCCTGGAATGTCATCCGCTATAGCTTGCAGAAGCTGGCGCTGGTTAGGTGGCTGCTGAAGAGGACTTCTCATCAGTGGCGGGCAAGGGAGGCCACTGCAGGCTTCGAGGACGAGGCCAAGACCAGCGCTCGGGATGCGGCTCTAGCGTATCACAAGCTCCATCAGCTTCACATAACAGGTAGGAGCAGAGGTGAAGGATCTGCTGTCCTCATTTTGCCATATGAGAAGGTTCAGAGCTGATCCTAGAGGATATAGGGAGAGCACTATGGCCTCCCTTCTCCAGGAGGACTGCTGTTGGAAATTAGCCTGACAAATTTCAGGAGCCACTTCCTAGAATACAACAGGTTTAAGCAATAGGAGAGCTCTGTAAAAAGGGCCAGAGAACAGCAGTATCTTGAGTTGGGTGTTCCCTAGCATGCACAGATGGCTGAGAGTTTTTCCCAAGCAGCAGTTGATAGAGTCCAGACACCTTTTTGCTGCTGTTAAGGGCTTGTTTCATCTGTATCACTTGGGAACATTATATGGAAGCAGGGGCTGAGGTTAATTGCTGGAAGAACTTAAATATCTGAAGCTGTGTAGAGCGCCAGTTGGTGTTGATAAGCTTTGAAAACCTGTGTGCCCATGTACTAAGGAAGTGCTTGAATGTTGCTTGTGAACGGTTGTTTTTGCTGTTTCCTTGGCAAGCCAATTTGCAATGTTAATAGGCTCCAGGCACATCAGAAATCCAAGCTAAACTTCCTTCTGCCTAATGCTGTGTGAATTGTAGCCATGCCACCAGGGATAAGTAGTTGTCCTCAGTATTATCTGTGTAGGTACAGATGGGGACTGCAAAGGAGTTTTAAGGTAGTGATAAATAGCAAGACAGATATTACTGATGCTTTTATCCTAACTGGTTTAGCTGTATGAGGCTTTCTGAAGGTGGATACCAGCCTTGGTATCTGTGGAGGAAAGACTCGGTTATGGTTGTTTTGTTGCCTGACTACAGAGTAGGCATATGTGGTTGTAAACTTCTCATGTCAACAGGTCCTTCTTGAATCTCTAGGACAGTAGCCCTGCACATCATGGCAGTGTTTAGCAGCTGGCACTACTTCACTAAGAATTAACACTTTTTTCCTTTCCCTCCTGGTGCAGGTAAACTTCCCTCCAGCTCAGCTTACTCGGGCTTGCACATGGCCCTGTGTGCTGTGAATCTGGCTGAGTGCGCAGAAGAGAAGATCCCATCCAGCACAATGGCAGAAATCCACCTGACAGCCGCGGTTGGCTTGAAGACCCGCTGTGGGGGCAAGCTGGGCTTCCTAGCGGTGAGTTGTGGTCTCCTCTTCCATCACACCTCCAAGCAGAGCTCTGGGAAGGCCTGCAGGCTGGCATTGCTGCAGCTCAGGGCATCTGTCAGCACAATAATCACAATATGGTCTGCAGTTATGATACAAGCTGTAACTGTGATATGACCTTTGTCCCCGGTGGTGTCTCTTTCCCTGGGTGCTGTTCTCAACCTTAGCCTCTCCTTTCCCCAGAGCTACTTTCTAAGCCAGGCTCAGAGCCTGTGCAGCTCGGAGCGGAGTGCCATTCCTGACTCGTTGCGTTGGTTGTGCCACCCCTTGGGGCAGAAGTTTTTTGTGGAGCGAAGCTGGACGGTCAAGTCGGCTGCAAAGGAGAGCCTGTACTGCACCCAGAGGAACCCTGGTGAGAGCCGCTTCTGTCCCGAGTGCTTGCCCTCATAGCACTTTGAGCCTGGTTATCTCTCCACCTCTCAGGCAAAAGAGGGTGTCTTGTTTGAGAGCATGCTCTTGTACGTGGACTTGACAGGCAAGAGAGGCTGTGGAGCTGAGAGGTGTGTCTTCAGCCTGCAGGACCTGGCTTTCCCCCTTTGGATACAGTGCTGTGTCATCATGCTTGTGTCTTTATATGCTGGAATGCAACCTGCATGTGGTCGTGAATGTCTGGGGGGTGACTTTAGGGTGAGCAGTGTCATATGGCAGAAGTGCCAGAGGGATATTTGGCCAAAGGCTGCAGCTTTATAAATGGATTAAAGGGTTAAAAAGGCCCTGAATCTTAGTCTTTAGAAATCATTTCATTAATTCCTCAAGTATTTCCGTCTACTTGCTCTTCCTCTTGTTCCCATGTTTTAATTCTTCTTTTCAGTTGTATTGGAGGGTGGCTATCACTGTATGCAAGTGGAGTGGTTTGGGTTTTGTTTCCTCTCTAGCGGATCCTATTGCACAAGTTCATCAGGCATTTTGTGAGAACCTGCTGGAGCGAGCGGTGGATTCACTTGTGAAGCCTCAGACTAGGAAAGAGATAGTGGAACAAGAGGAGGAGGAGCCATGGTAAGTTCACATGCTAGCCACGGGTGCAGTCTCTGGGGCAGAGCTCATGACCACTCTCTGAGTTCTCTGGGACAAACTGGGTGGTTAGTCCCTATTAAAGACTTGAAATAACAATGGAAGTCTGGCCACCACAGCTTATTACAAGAGCGAGCTCTGCCTCTTTGTATTAAAACATCCAAAGTCAAAGGTGATCCCGTGTGTAGTAAGGATTTCTGGTGTCAGCTGGCGCAGTCCTGATCGATTCCTGAACTGAACGAATGGTGCCTTCTCTGCTGTGACCAAGTTTAATGTTCAGGAGTGCTAAAATTAGGGTGCGCATACCAGCAGAACATACGTGCAGGGCTCTAAGAGCATGAAGGTCTAGCGTGTCAGGAAGTGACACCCCCCCCAGCTTACTATCTTTTGCATAAGCATTCTCCTAACTGAAGAGTCACATTTACCAGCAGTGAAAAATCAAACTGATGTGTTGCAAGCGGTGATGTTGGACGAAATTATCGTTGCCCCTAAGCTCTGTGACCAAATGAAAGGGGCTGGCAGGTGGGAATTGGAGCAGCTTTTTGTACAGAACCACCTTTTTCCTAGACTCCACAGGAAATGGAGCCCCAGCCTTTGCCAATAATTCAGCACTGCTTCTAGCTGATACCCAGATATACTGGTGCCAGGCAAACACTATGCAAATATGTGGGAAGCTCTGGAAGGATCCTGTCCCCAGAAAGTGTGGGTAAAAGCCTCAAATGGGAAGATAACCCATCATTTCCCTCTGTAGGGGAAATACTGCACATTTATCTTATTTAACTTCCTTTTTTTTTCCAATCTCATGCCTGTTTTCTAGCATTGTTGCAGAGAATGAGCAGCAGTTCAGTCTAATTGCTGCCACAGTACAAATGCTTGTGATCAGATGCTGCTGTTGATGATGAGATAAAGTAGCAGAATTTGTATAAGTGGGGTGGATTTGCAATATGCTTGTGGGAGCCCTGTTTCCTCTTGGGAAGGACTAGCTTGAGTAGTACAGCAAGCTTTTTTTGCCCCTCTCTAGAGGTAGGAGCTCAACATCTTCCTCTGTAGCATGTCCCAGGAAATTAGATCATTGCTGCATGTGCTGCTTTTCCTGACCAGCACTGTGAATGCGTTGTCACTTGCGTTCATATGTATTTGCATATATGCAAATAACCACTTGCAGAAGAGTAGTTCAGCCACTTTTAGAGGCGGTGATTGAAAAGGAGCCTGTAATCAACTCGTAACATATGTGCAGCATCTCTGAGGCTGAGGCTTCTGGAGTTGACTATAGTTCTGTGCTGGTCCACTTGCATGGGGAGGACTTGCATGGTGAGGCTGCTCCTCCCTGAGCATTGGCCTGTGCGCTTCCACTCTCAGGGTGGTCTCTTCAGTCCAGCAGTGTTGTGTTTCCTGCAGAGCTTGAACTTTCTGCGGCTTTAAGGGGCCAGCACAGTTTAAAAATGCCTTGTGATTGCCGAGAAGTGCTTTTAGGCCCTGGTATCCCCTGTTTGACAGCATAGAATCATAGAATCATAGGTTAGGGTTGGAAAGGACCTTAAGATCATCTAGTTCCAACCCCCCTGCCATGGGCAGGGACACCTCACACTAAACCATGTCACCCAAGGCGTCATCCAACCTGGCCTTGAACACCGCCAAGGATGGAGCACTCACAACCTCCATGGGCAACCCATTCCAGTGCCTCACCACCCTCACAGTAAAGAACGTCTCCCTTATATCCAATCTAAACTTCCCCTGTTTAAGTTTGAACCCGTTACCCCTTGTCCTGTCACTACAGTCCCTGATGAATAGTCCATCCCCAGCACCCTTGTAGGCCCCCTTCAGATACTGGAAGGCTGCTATGAGGTCTCCACGCAGCCTTCTCTTCTCCAGGCTGAACAGCCCCAGCTTTCTCAGCCTGTCTTCATATGGGAGGTGCTCCAGTCCCCTGATCATCCTCGTGGCCCTCCTCTGGACTTGTTCCAACAGTTCCATGTCCTTTTTATGTTGAGGACACCAGAACTGCACACAATGCTCCAAGTGAGGTCTCACGAGAGCATAGTGAAGGTCTGCCTTGCTTCTTGTTTCAGTGAGTTCTCCAGTGCCATGGAGTACTTGAAACTGCTCAACTCTTTTTTGGACTCAATGGGAAGTGGACCTCCACCCTTTGCCAGCACTTCAGTGCTCAAGTCTGCCCTGGGTAAGTCTGGCAGAACCGAAGCTGTTCCAGCTGGAGGAACTACTGCTGATGCCTGTTCTCTCTCTCTTCACCACCTCTCAAACTCCAGGCAGGGAGAAGGGCAGCCCTTGGAGTGAGACTTGATTGCTGAGCAGCAGCACACCACAGTGTGGTATGGGATTGCATGTTCAAGCTGCACCCTGAGCCCTCACCTGAGGGCTTGCTCCTGGCAATGCAAAGTGGGAGGAAGGGTGTAGCTTACAGACAAGCATAGCACTGTTGCCATTGGGTTTTTTCCACTTAATGACCTATTGGACCCAATACAGGTTGACCTCACTTTCACAGCATCTGTCCTGCAGCCCTGGCTGTAGGCAAGTTTTGGGCGTATTTCAGGAGGCACTTGCGTTTTACTGTCACAACAAGATATGTAGACTCCCTTTGAGCCATGAGCTCATCTGGGCTTGGCTGGTAGCAGGCTCCTAGAGTATTTGTCTTGCTTAGTGTTGGTACAGACAGCACCTGGCAGCTCACTGGGATGCTGCTGGAGCTTTAGAGACGCACAAAATGTGCTGTACCTACAATGTGTAGAGCAGATATACAAGAAAAACTAGACATTTATTTTTCTAGGGATTATTTTTTTTGCATAAAGGGAAGTCTATTTTTGAGCCGATATTGTAATGTAATTTTAAAGCAGGTCAGAGTAGCAGAGGCGATGTCCTTTGGGCCTAGGTAAGCTTTGGGAAGTTTTTCAGGGGGTGTGAAATAGTGGGGGAAATTATATAAGGAGACCTGATTTACTGGCTTGATTGTGATTAGTGCCAAGGCACGATATATATGAGTGGAGCTGTTACTTTGGGGTGGTGAGTGGAGATCCTTGTTGGGACGGAAGTTGACAGGTTTCTAGACTAGTAGACAGGTAAGTCCTTGCTGACAAGGTACAAACCTGGCAGCCACGACTGCTTGCAGTTAGTGTAGGGTGTTTGCCTGCTGCCAAGTTCCCTTGTGTTCCTGCAGCACATTCCAGCATTGAGCTGGATGGCTGCATTCCTGTGGGATCCGTTTGGGCTCATTAGCATCGATCTCAGTGGAAGGAGCCGGGTGTCCCCTCTGAAGCTGCAGCTCCTGATTGTGTTCCACAGGCCCTGACGTGGTGTGCAGATGGTGGTCAGCAGCGGTGGCGATGGCAATCGGTTGGCTCAGAGGGGACGATGCAGCCGTGAGGTCGCACTTTGCCGAGGTGGAGCGCATGCCGAAGTCCCTGGAGATGTCCGAGTGCGTAGGCCTCAAGTGATTTCCAGACTCCTGCCCCTTCTAAATGGGGGTGGCTCTACCCCTAATGCTGTCCTGTGGGGCTGCCCCTACCTGTGCTCTGGAGCTGCACACCTCTCAGGCAGCTGTGCTCAGCAGTTCACATGTAGGTCAGGGCGTGCAGGCTGATATCAGAGCTGTGGACTGGAAGTGTCAGAATCTCGTCTTTAGGGATTTCTTTTGGCTTTGTTCTAACTGCACAGCCTCCCACCTTCCAAAATCAAACAGAACTAATGCACTGATGGAAAGGCTGGTGTCACCTTCTTGGTTCTTTTGCACCAAAGCACCTTTGCCAGTTTGCTTTCATCTCTCTGTGTAGTCTGTGTTTCTGTAAGAGAAACAATTTCTATCTTTCTTTCCTGTCTAAGAAATGATATCTCTGCTCTTGTAGATGGGAGGGTGAAAGCTGATGCTGGTTGCTGCTTGAGCTCAGCTCCTTGAGCTTCTTTGTGGCAGCCTGACATGGTACTGCTTGAAAGCTGCACTCTCTTTCTCTTCCAGGAATGCCCTGGTGAAAGCCACCTTCTACGTGTGTAAAGCCATGCAGGCCTCACTGTCTGGGAAGGCAGATGGACAGCAGAACTCCCTGGGTCACTGCGAGAGGGCGAGCAGTCACTTATGGAACAGCCTCAACATGAGCAGCAGCGTCTCCAGCACAGTCCTCAGCAATGTAAGAGTTACAAGCCTGAGATAGCACATGGTTTGTCTTGGTTATAAGGTTGATCTTGCTGCAGGTACATAACTTCCATGTTGTATCAATATTCACCATTCATCCTGTGTCTCATGGGAATAGAGAGAAAACTTCCTACCTTTCCTTGCAAAGGGCATTTACATCTTTCTGCCTCTGCTGTATGGGGGAGCAGAGCTGCAGGTACAACATTGTTTCCTGGGCATGGTCTCAGATAGCTGAGCTCTTGCTCATCTGCTGCCAGTAGCTGTCACCCCTTTCTGGTGCTTTGACCATATCAAGTTTGGCCCTTGGAAATCATCTGTCTCCATTCTCTAAGTGAAGTTTCTGACACCTGTAAAGCAGGACCTCATTATGTACTGTCTGCTGTTCCTGGCAGCACTCATGAGTGTTTGAAACCTTTACTGGAAAAGTGGGACTGTGCTATTTGTGTGGGGCTTGTTTCTCTTCTTTGCAGGATTACCTAAAGGTGGATCTTCCCTTCATGGCATATGGGACAGAGTTCTGGTCCCTTCCGTCCCTCCTGGGTGGCAGCTGTAGTGCATTGTAGTTGCATTGCATGTTGTGGCAGTAACTGTGCAATGTTTCTGCAGTGCAGTACAGAGGCACTCTGCTTCTGCAGTGTGGGTAGGGTCCCCTAAGAGCAACTAGGACAGCAGGCGATGCTAGGGGGCAGCAGCAGATGGGGAAAAGGGATTCGAGCTGTGTCAAGACTGCCTGTTTATTCTTTTGCAGGTAGCAAGGCTGTCTTTACACTTTACCCTAGTTAGTATCACTGTTTGGGCAGGAAAGCCTTTGCAGAAGGCTGGGGCATTGCTGGTGCAGTATCCCCTTGGGTCGAGGTCAGCCTTGTGGAGGTGTTGGACCTCCTTGGACACAGCTTGGTGCGTGCTCCTTAGGCTGGACCTCTCAGTGTCGGGCTCCAGAGATGCCACTTGGGCAGAAGGCAAAGCCCTGCTGCCCAGGGTGCATCGTGGTGGGGATGATGTGGCAGGGAGGGCCCCTGGGAGGGCAGGAGGTGCTGTGTCTGCAGCTGTGTAGCACAAGGCCTGTTACTCGCCTGATGGGATGTGTTAATAAGCGTGTGTGCCCGGGCGCCCGGCTCTTGCAGATGATCCAGCTGCTGGCCTGTGACTTGCTGCTCTCTCTCCGCACCAGCCTGTGGCAGAAGCAGGCGAATGCCAGCCAAGCCCTGGGTGAGACCTACCACGCCTCGGCCCCCGAGCTCACGGGCTTCCAGCGCGACCTCGGCAGCCTGCGCAAGCTGGCCCACAGCTTCCGACCTGCCTATCGCAAGGTGATGCTTGCCTCCCCTGTGTGCTTAGCTGTACCCCTTCCCAGGGGAAGCTGTGGCCCCTGAAAGTGTAGGGTGTATGTGGGCTTGAGCGGTTTGGATGCTTGGGGTAGGACGGTTTGCCATCGGCAGCCTCCATACTTTCTCTTGGTGGGTGATGAGGGAGGTTCCCATGGGAGTCCGGTGCATGTCGGGAGATGTCTGCCTTAGTTTCTACCTAGAAAGCAATCACATCTGTACTGCCAAGCAAATACTGTGGCATTCTGTCCTGTAATGGGGCTTCAGGCCAGGTCAGTCCCTCTAGTGTGAGTGGAAGGAACACTTGGCCATGTTGGTTCTGCAGGTAGCCGGGGGGGATCAGATGACTTCTGCACCTGCAGAGCATCAGGCACTTCTCTGGGGTTTTCCCCCTACTTGTGTTTTCCTTAGTCTGTCTAGTTTTAAGCCTCTGTAGAGGAAATGTTGTATAATAGGACAAGAGAGTTGTCCTGGTATTGTCACGATTCTGAATTTCAACGTTTGATGCTGTTACTGAAGTGCTGCACTAGCAGCCTTGGGTGAGATGCCCACCTAGGCCACAGTGCCGGGGTTTGCAGTTCCATTTTTCCACCCTGTTCCTGCTCTTGTGCCTCCCCCTTTCCAGGCCACTTGCTGTTATGTGTCAAAAGTTTTTTTCCTCCCTCACGGTTGACCTGACCTGCAAATTCCCCAGAGACAGGTGGGAAGATGAGGGAGGAGTATGGAAATGGGTCTCTGCTGTTGGCAAGGCATCAGTGCTCCGCTCTGGAAATGCGGTGGCTGAGGGGTGACACACGGTCAGCACCAGCATCACCCCTGTGCCAGCCCACCTCTCACCCTCCATCCCACCTTTCCTTCCACTTCCAGGTCTTCCTCCATGAGGCTACCGTGCGCCTGATGGCAGGCGCCAGCCCTACCCGCACCCACCAGCTGCTGGAGCACAGTTTGAGGCGACGCACGCCCCAGAGCAGCAAGCAAGGTCAGCCACAGGGGTCCCACTGGGAGGGGACAGTGCTTGGGCAAGGTTAGGGGGGCATAGCGCAACCTGCAGCCTTTTCCCTGTGTCTGAGGGTCAGGATAATGATCTCCCATCACCCTATGGCTCATGGTAATGCTTCTGCCTTGATCTCTGCGAGCTGGCTACTGTGAGCTGCCAGTCCTGGGCTGGTGGTGTCAGTGAACAGGCTTGAAGACATTTGTCTTTGTGCAGCCACACGTGCATGAAACTTGGCAGTCTGGAGTTTGGGGAGGTAAATGCAAAGGCAGAAGCCAGGAATCCTAAAGGGGAGAGCCAAGAGACATGGTGGTGGTTGTAAAATGCTTGGGTGTTTAAGAGAATGGGCAGATGTGTGTGCTGGTGCTGGGATTGAGCCCTAGGCAGTGAAGTCAAAGGAACCATCTGTGTAGAAGACATGATTGCCAGTCCCTGCCTGACTCCAGCTCAGACTGCTCTCTTCTGCTACCTAAAGGTGCTGCAGGGTGCCCCCCACTCTAGGCACAGCCGATGATGCCAGCCAGTGCTCAGTGATGCCAGTCAAGGGCCCACATGGTGGGGTTTGTCATGCAGGTGATAAGCTTCACCCTTCGCTTTCTCCTCTTTGCCTGTAGGTGAACTGGACACCCTGCCAGGCCAAAGGGAGCGAGCCACAGCCATCCTGCTGGCCTGCCGCCACCTTCCCCTCTCCTTCCTCTCCTCGCCGGGCCAGCGAGCGGTCCTGCTGGCTGAGGCTGCCCGCACCCTGGAGAAAGTGGGGGACAAGCGCTCCTGCAATGACTGCCAGCAGATGATCGTCAAGCTGAGCGGGGGCACGGCCATCGCTGCCTCCTAATGCCGGCGTGGGGCTGCCTTGTGCAGAGCCTGGTTGACCCTCAGCCTGGACTTCCCTTCTGGAGCTTGTAAAAAACTAAAGTGTGAGGTTAGGGCTGTGCTGGTGGGGTCGTGATGGGGTGGGAGAGGGAGGGTTTTGGTTTTGTTCCGCTTTTTTAATTGCCCCAGGTTTAGCTTTATTAGCCCCCTTGCTTGTTCTCAGGCGCTGCTGCAGGAATCTTGTTCAGTTGAGGTTTTCTGTCACCGTGCCTGGGGCTGTTGGGAAGCGCTGCCCCAGCCTGGAGCCCCCATCCCTGCTGGGGGGAGAAGCCCGCACGCCCAAAGCATAGAGAAGTGGCACATCCAGTGTCTGTTCTCAGGGGCATCTTGTTCCCTTCCCAAACACCTCTGTGGAAACCTTTGGGGAAGGCAGAGAATCTGCTCAAGCCTTGCCCCGTGGGGTTGCTGAGGTCTGGGGCTGTTCGCAAGAGAGGGGGGGAAGGCACCAGCTTTCCTTGAGCTGTATGTAGGGAAACTGAAACCCCCTAGACCCAACATACAGAGGTGCTCCGGGAGCGTTGCTTGGGGCCAGTACTGCCCATAATTTACCTATGGTTTTTATACAGGTTTTTTTATAGGAGTGTTTGTGGCTTTACAAAAACATAGGGACCGATGCAGCAGATTTCCCTTCCTCTCCACTTCATGCATCTCCTTCCTCTGACAGCTGCCTCTGGTTTTTGGCAGGGTTCTGGGTTTGTGGCAGCTCTACAAGCAGAGCCCCCTAGAAGGCTGGGGCACCCCGGGTCGCCTGGTGCTGGGTGGCAGCAGAGGCGGACGTGCGGCGCCCCGCACTCAGTGTGAATGAAGGGTGGGTGCTGCTCTGGTGCCTTTTTGTTGATGCAGAAGCAATTTTTAGGAGCAGGTTTTTAATTTTACTCAGCTCCCAGCCCCAGAACTTGTGTTCAGATGTTTCTCCTTCCCTTCTCCAACTGCTCAACAGCTCTGGAGCTCCAGCAGGGACTGGGAGAGAGTGGTTCCAGGGATGAGTCTGCCAGCTCTGTTACCATTGCTATTCAGAGCACTTTGACTTGCAGGTGATGGATCGCCTGTGACTTTCCAAGAGGGGGGGGGCAGACTGGGGACAGGGAGGGAACGGTTTGCCCTCTTTTTCTCTGCCTTTCCTGTTGCATCTCTCCAAAGAAGTGCACGCACTCCTGTGTGTGCAAATGTGGAAACCAGTCTTCGGCAAGTGGGCATCCCTGTTTCTCCGTGCAGTAGCTGGTCTGTGCTCCGTGTCAGCACCTAGAAGCACTTGGATATGGGCAGCAGCCCAGTCCGATGCTGTCCCCGTCAGGCCTGTGGAGCCTGATCCCTGCAAACTCAGACTGGGGCAAGAAGCTTCTGTGTGCATCCAGATTTTGCAGAGGGGCGTGAGAGCTTGAGCTCCTTCCAAATTGAGGGGAAAGAGATGGGGACTTGTCTCGCTTGCACAGGATCTTGGCATCTGGGCTGGGGATTTTGTGTGCTGCAGCATTGAACACAAGTGATGCTGGTCCTGGAGTTGATTGGCTTCAACAAGGTGGAAACTGTGTCCAGGAGAAACTTGTCTCCCAGGAAAGCCCTTTCTCAGTGACCCTGGGCTATGGATGCAAACAAAAGATGCTTTTGTTTTGGGGACCAGAAGAGGCTTCCCTCCACCCCCCACTTCATTTTGGGAATAATATCTGGTGGGCACCCTGCTGCAATGGCCAGGAGCCTGTGCTCCTCACCCTACAGACAGGCAGGGGCATCCCTTGCTTCCCAGTGTCTGCAGTTGGAGGAGAGCTTACCCCTTTGAAGGGGAAGAGGTTGCTCTTGGGTGTCTTTGATCAGTTCGGGTGGGTCTTGATTGCCCATTCCTGAGTTTCCTAGCTTATTGGTGTTCCTATTTTGGGGGATGGATCGCATCCTCCTACTTCCAAGTGTCTCTCACGGTGTCTTCCTGGTCCTCGTTTTTTCCTAAACCAGAGAAACTCCTTACCTGGGGCAACCTCCAAGTTATTTCCCTGGGTCTGCGTGCTACATGAGGGAAGTTTTGTGCTTTAGTAAAGCGGGGGGGAAGTAAAGCTTCAGGAAAACCATGATGCTGAGGCTTCACTTGTCTCTAAGGGTGGACTGAGACCTGGGCTGTAGGGAGTATCAGTGGGGCTGGGAGGCTGTGAGGCATGACTCACAGAGGAAACCAGCACTGCTGATTCTTCTCTACCCTCTAGGGCTAGGGGTCTTTGCCCTGTTTTTTCTAGACTCTTCATCAGTTTGCTGTCTGTCTGATCCTACACCTTTTTTTATACGTCTCTGTGTGTGTGTGTGTGTGTGTATATACTGTAACTTCTTTGTTTGTTTGTGGGTGGGAGAAAATTGTTTATGGGATTGTGTGAAGAAATCTATTTATCCACGTGGAGGCTGGAGTAGAGATGATTTGTGATAAGAGATGCAACTGGTGGTGGGGAGGTTCCCCAGGGAATATATCTGCTGTCTGAAAACCCTGTGCCAGGGCTCCTGAGCATCTGGTACCTAATAAAGGTGAATGTTACCACCACCTCCTGCCTGCCCTCTTTATAGCCCTCTTCATCCTGCCCAGCTGCTGCTCTCAAGCATAGCTGAGCTTGAACCACGCTTCAGAGACATTCAGTCATGCAAGTGGCCCAGGAAGCTGTCACTCCTCTGTCTGGATAACCTGGACAATGGAGCTGTATGGCTCGCAATGAAAAAGGGCCCCTTGGTGGATCAAGTGTGGTACCTCTGTGCTCCTTTGGAAGCAACCCAAGGAGCTGATGGCTTGAGCAGGGCCAAGTGAGGCAGAGCTGGGCCAGAAGCCTGCGATTTTGGGAGCATCTGCATTCACGGAGAGCTTTTACCTGACCTTGCTTGGAACAATGTCCTTTCACTCCATCTCTGGTTCTCTGATCCCCCTGGTAAAACTCTGTCAGAACCATTAAACTTCAGACAGAGAAGAGCTGTTTGGTTTTCATGTAGCTGCTCCAAGCATTGTTCAATTGGCTCTAGAAGCACTGTTCCCACCGCTTCCTCCATCGGGGGTGTTCCATGGCTGGGAGCAGGCTTTGCACCCTTCTGCCTGTGGAGAAGGAGCTGGGGTTTTGGGAGCAGCATGGAGTCCCCCAGCCAATCCATACCAAGGCCATACAGTTTAATGTAGTATTTATTGACAAGGTGGAGGCCGAGGCAGTGGGTAAGGGGAGGCTGGGGAGGGAAAGGGGCTGCTCTGGCTCTGCTGCCAGCACCAGGACAGTGCTTTGAGGCCGTTGCTCTTCCCCGACTTGCTCACAGGAGCAGCGGGGTGGGGGTGCCTGGTCCCGGCCGGACACGTCCCCCATCCTTGGGGGCTGCAGTCTGTCCAGCACCGTCCCCCGAGCAGCGCACTGCCCGTGTGCCCCCGGCTCAGCCCCTTCACGGGGAGGCTGGGAACGGCTGAAGCTTGTTACCTGGATCGCGAGCCTGCCCCACGGTGCCTGCTCGATGGCGAAGCGCAGCCGCCAGCCCCGTTCCCGGGAGGGCGGCACATCCCCTGCCACGTCCGGCCGCCGCGGTTCGTGCAGGCTGTCAGCGGCGCTCAGCCGGGGGCAGCCCCGTCCCCGGCGGTGCCGGCGTCAGACGGTGACCTCGGTCTTGCTGTTGGTGGCGAGGTGCCGCGGCGCCTGCCCGTACAGCGGGGTGGCGGCGCCCAGGGGCAGGCCGGGCCGGCGGGGGGCGCGGGGGGCGGCCCCTTCCCAGCCCCCCGGGAAGGCCGGGCCCCCCGGCAGCTTGGCCTTGGGCAGGGGGCAGCCCTCGGGCAGCACGGGCGCCTCGGCGTGCGGGAAGGGCAGCGTGCCGGAGGGGGCGGGCTCCGGGCCCCCCAGCCGCAGGTAGAAGTCCTCGGGGGCGCTCTCTGTGGGGATAGGGCGTGGAGTGGGAGGGATCCCGTGTGATGATAAGCTGGGGAGTGGGGGATCTTGGACACAGATTGGCTGGGAAGCGCTGTAGGGTGGTGGGGGATCCTGAGCTCTGATTGGGTGGGCAATGCTGCAGGTGTGTGTGTGGGATCCTGGGTGCTGATCGGCTGGAGAGTGCAGTGGGTCTATGTGGGATCCTGAACTCAGATTGTCCGAAGAGAGCAGTTGATCCTAAGGGGTCCATAGCTCTAGCTGGCTGGGGAGTGCAGTGGATTATAGCGGATCCTGAGCCTTGGTTGGCTGAGGAGTGCAGTGGGTCCATGTGGGATCCTGGACTCTGGCTGGGGAGCGCAGTGGATCCATGTGAGATCCTGAGCCTTTATTGGCTGGGGAACGCAGGGGGTCCATGGAGGATCCTGGGATCTGAGGATCTGGGCTGGGGAGTGTAGTGGGTCCATGGGGGATCCTGGGCTCTGCTTGGCTGGACAGCGCAGCAGGTCTATGGGGCAGTGGGGGGCCGCAAAGCCTCTGCCATGAGCAGTTGCCCAGAAGCCCTGGGGTGCGTGTCCTGCCCGTGCCCCTCTGTGAGTCCCCCACCCCTCCCCACCTGTCTGCGGGGTCCATGGGGTGCATCCCCCCACCCCTGAAGCATCAGCACTCACCTCCAGCCTTGAGGGTGGTGTAGGCAGCGTAGGCAGGGGCCGACAGGCCCAGGCTGCTGGCCAGAGGCAGGCGCTTGCCATGGCCATGGGGCCGGCCCAGCGGGGGTGCAACGGTCACAGCGTTGTTCAAGGGTGGCTTGTCTGGGGGGCAGAGGCAGGCGGGGGGGACTCAGCTGAAGGCTGGGTGAATAAACACTTTTGCCTTTATTCACCATGGGGAGCTTGTTTTTCCCCGCCGTGCCAGCACCTTACCTGCACCGTTCCGGGGGGACCCACGGGCCAGACCCTCACCCAGCGGGACCTGCACGCCCCCCACGAGGCCGTCCATGTGCTCGGAGGGGCCATGACCTGGCTGCTTCAGCAGGTCCGTCAGCGTCCTGGGGAGGGGATGAAGGGCCATTAGAGCAACATCCTGCTCTCCTGACCCCACCAAAGCATCTGAGCCCCCTCTTTGGAGACAGAGCCAGGCAGCCTGGGGTTAGGAAATGGCTGCTTGGAGCAAGGAGTGCACCTAGGCTCCCAGCCCAGCTTCTGCACGGGGGTTGGCGAGCTGTCCCAACAGTGGATGAGGGCTGAGCCCTCCTGGGACTGGGAGCAGCAATGGGTGCGGATGGTGAGGGAGACACATGGCTTGGGGCGGGCTGCAAGGTTATGACAAACTGAGTCAGAGGAACCTGAACTGACAGCAGCTGGAGCAACACCTCGGGGATGCTCCCCCAGAGTGAGAGCCTGGTGGAGGTGGGGAAGGGAGGTGACATATCTAAAGACCCTTCAGAGCAAAGAAGACCCCGAGGAAGGGATTAGAGAGGCCACTTGTGCCTCTCTGGGGAGGATGAACCAGCGGCGGCCACCAGCGCACAGACTATCCATGCGTAACACCCTCCTTATCAGTAAGAGCATTAAACATTAAACACCATCACATAAGATAAAGCCCTATTTTGTTTAACATTCATGCACGGTGATGCTGCAGTCCCACCACGGCACACTGGCGGTACCGGAGCAGGACATGTCCACATGAACATGCTGCTTTTGGCAGCAAGTGCCAGGGCAGGACAAGATGCTCCTGCTGGTATGGGAGCTTTGCAATGAGGAGACCCACCATTCCCCCTGCGTGACTGCACATGGGTGTCCACTCAGGTCTCATTTTGGCTCCTTAGTCCCCACACCTTGCACCTCAGTGACTCTGGCTGGCTCACAGACACACAGCATGAGCTGCGGCAGGAGCTCACCGATAGCGAGAGGCTGGACGATAAACAGCAGATTAAACTCAGTGTGCATAAATGCAAATTGGAGAGGAAGGGGGGAATAATCCTGACTTGGTGGATGTGACAGCTCATGGCCCCGGAGCGCTCAAAAGCCCAATGAACCCAGTGCAGGGAATTGCCAGGGAAGGCAACGAGAGCAACGGGGAAAGCAATGCATTATACCCAGAGGTGTGGAAGCTTGCAAGGCCCCAAGCATTGTTCCTGGGATGATTTCCCTCCCAGTCTGGATCCAGTCAGCATCAAACGGTGACAGCAAGAGCAAAGCTGCAAGGGAGCTGCCCTTTGGGTTCACCTGACAGCATTCTTGGGGAGCTTTGGGTAACACCTCCCAACATCTCCAAATGAGCCAACAGGGCCCTCATGGAGCAGAATAAACTGGAATGGGGGAGGAGCAGTCCCTGGCATCTGTGTATGCTGGGGGTGACCAGCTGGAAGGCAGCCTGGTGGAAAAGGGCCTGGAGGACACCAAGCTGACCGTGAGCCAGCAGTGTGTCCTTGGGGCATAGAATGGTCTCCTAGGCTGCACCAGGCAAAGTGTTGCCAGTCTGTCCAAGGGAGGTGATCTTTACCCTTCTCTTGGCATTCGTGAGGCCAAACCTGGAGTGCTGTGTCCATTTTGTGCTCCTCAGTACAGGAGAGACATGGGCATACTGGAGAGACTCCCGCAAAGGGCTACAAAGATGACGAAGGGACTGGAGCATCTCTCCTATGAGGAGAGGATGGGTGAGCGTGGGCTGTTTAGCCTGGAAAACAGAAGGCTCAGGGGGATCTTATCAATGTACGTGAACATCTGAAGGGTTGGTGCAACAGGGACAGTGCCAGGCTGACAAGAGGCAACAGGTTCAAACCGGAACACGGGAAATGGTGTTTGAAGAGAAGACACAACCTTTTCCCTGTGAGGATGGTCAGACCCTGGACCATGCTGCCCAGGTAGGCTGTACTGAAACCCCTCACCTCTCCAGAGCCCTCCTCAGCCACTGCCCCAGCTCTGAGCCCAGCCAAGCTCCTTTGGCCATGGGTGCTGCACCCAGAGGAGCTCTGGGCACCAGCCTGGGTGGGCTGCAAGCTGTGCCCAGGCAGGGCCGGGGGATGCAGATCCCTGTGGCTGTGGGCTGTCAATGCGGGGAGCTGCTGCCCCATCAGCTCCAACCTTCCCTGGGGTGCTCTGGCCACTGCCAGCTCTCGCCTGTCCCCAGGCCCCAGCACTCAACCGGGCTCGTTTCACCAGGAAGTTCAATGCGATTTGACCTATTTTCTCGTATTTTTTTCCCCTCGGGTCTATTTATGAAGCTTGAGCAATCCTTTATCTGTGACTTCCTCTCCAGATAAATCCATCAGCGCTCTTTCTCATAAGCGTGCCCTCCATGCCAACCACCCCAGGTGCTTGGACGATAACAATTACCAATAGCAGCATGAGCAGTTCTTAACGAGCTGTTTTGCTAAGGTGAGGAGCGTGCATGAGCCCTCAGCATCGGCAACATCCAGGCTCACCCCCCACCCTTTCGCCACCAGTCGGGGCTGACGGCAGGGCCCCTGGGGGCTGCACCCCAATCCCTGTCCCCAGGCCCTGCAGTGCAGGGGAGATGGACCTGGAGGGTGACACTGTGCTGATGAGCTGATGTCTGTCTGTGTGTGTTTTGGGGGGTTCTGTGAGCCTCAGCATGGTCCCGCGGCTGGGGGCCTGGGAAGGTCAGGGCACATCTCCCTGGGTCCCTGGGTGGTTTGTGGCACCGGGACAGCTCCAGGGTGCAGATGGAAGTGGGGAACACAGGGCTGATGTGGCTCTGAACCTGCACTGCTCACCTGTGACAAAACACTAATGAGCAGCACCATCAAGGCTTCTGTCCACCGCCATGGGCACAGGTGCTGAGCGCATGAGGCCATGTGTGAAGGCCGCTTGCCACCCAAGCTTGCCTGAGCACAGCCTCGTCTGTGCGGGCATGCAGCCCTCAGCAAGCCTTGTTGTGTCAAACCAGCCTGGCACAAGCCCAGAAACCAAGAGAAGAGGCAGATATGGGAGCAGTGATGCTGAAGGCCACGGCAGCTCCATGGAAGAGCTGGAATGAAGCTCTCAGTGCTCCTGGGCCATCCCCATGAATGGAGGTGCCCATGTGGGAGCGTGACCCAGGGCACGGCAGAGCACACAGGGGTGGAGGAGAAACATAGCAAACCATGGCTGCAGGTGGGCCGGCGCCCGGCTGCACACACAGCCTCTGTGCCCAGCCACAGTGTCACCTTCACCAAGGTCCCATGGCTTACGGTGCATCCGCTCAGGGCAGGCCGTGCCCGTCCATGCGCTCAGCTCTGTGGGACACCTGCCTGGTGGGGCTGGGACACTGCTCGGGAAGGATCCTCCAAAAGGTACCTTTGCAAAACTGGGGTTGCAGCAGAGAGGAACAGACCTCGGGCAAAGTGTGGGCAGTGGGAGTGAGCCCAGCTGGAGGGACACTGCATCCAGTCTAGGGACAGGGATCCAGGTCTCCCTCCCTGCCGGAGCTGGGCCCCTTCCCTCATCCCAGATGGCACGTAATGACTCGCCATGCTGCCCGCAAACACCTCTCCACCTCCGCCAGCCGCCACCTTGGGCATCGACCGCAAGCATGGCCATGGACTGCAGAAATACCTGGCGTGGTCAATTGCAGTGGAGGACAAAACCCTGTCAGTGGGGACAGGTTTTGGGACCCCAAATAGCATGGTTGACTGAAAAGCCAGCACCGGGGGTTCAGCAGCTGCCAGGGTACCTACTTCCTTAGGCTGGTTTGCCCCTCTCCAGCACCCTGCTGGCCCCCAAGAGGCTGCTCCCAGCCCAACTCTCCCCATAGGGATGCTCACCCCAGCCATAAACTGCAATCCCCTCTCCAGGAGGTTCTGGGGGAGGCCAGGGGTGTTTGCCTGCTCTCATGCGATGGGCACAGCCACATCCCAGCGGCCCCCAAGGACCTGGTGTCCCTGCAGATCCGGGGCCTGGAGAAAAACAGGGGCGGGTGTTCCTGACTCAACGCGGGGTTTGGCCGGGCTGAGCGAGTGCTGGGGATGGGTGCCAAGCCTGAGCCGAGCAGGAAGGAAAGGGGTTTGAGGGAGCTGCCATGAGGCCCTGCAGGAGGAAGGTGGATGGGGAGCAGAAGACATACCAGGCAGCTGCAGCTCATCTGGGTGGACCAGCAGCCAAAGCCAGCAGAAACCATGCTGGAGGCAGCCTGAGGCATGGGGATCTTAGGAGAAGCTGGACGAGGGCTCAGGTGTCTCTGCCTAGGAGGAGCTAGTGGGGTTTCTGTGCCTGGCCACTCATCCTGCGTTCCGACCAGGACCATGACAAACATCCGGAGGTGCAGAAGCGGTTGACCTTCCCCCCCAAGTGGGAAGCCTGCAAGCAGCAGCAGCAGGAGCTGTCCTGGGACAGCAGGCAGCATCCCCAGGAGCTGAAAAACCCTGGCAGGAGGGAGAAAGGGATGGGAATGGAAACCAAGCCGGCCGTGCAACAGGGACCTGGCCCGAGGCCACAATGCGGTGCCCGAGGAGCAAATGAGAAGCTCCTACCTGAGGCGTAAGGAGGGAGGTTCAGTGGCACTGCCCGAGCCATGCATGGGTATGGAATGAGGCAGCTAGAAATAGCCCTGTTCTCTCACAAGCACTGAGACAGAATGTAATGCCGGGGCCGACTGAGTGCTCACTGGGATGGAAGAGACAGCATCCCTTTCCTGACGCCAGTGCTGTGTACCACTGTCTCCATCAGTCCAGCACCCATCAGTGCAGCCTGGTGCCATGCCTGCTGCCTGGGGCTCTATACCCCATGCACTGCTCTCACCCTGCCGTAGCTTGCCAATCACCACGCCTGTGGAACCAGAGTGGCTCGTGGCTTTATACAGAAGGATACAGGGCACAGGAGATGATGAAACCTCTCCTGACTTCTGCAGTGATGGAGGTGCCCTTCTGGTTTTGTCCCACAAAGGCAAGCAAGGGAAACTTGCCTTCTCCTGTGCCGTATGCCCCAAAGGTCTGTGGCTCTGGGGAGAAAAGACACCGATCTCCCTGAACTCATTGGGAAAGTCTGGATTAGCAAGAGGGAGGGGAACTATGAGGAAACACAGCTCCTGAGGCACAGACTTCAGGCTATGCCTGGTGAATAGTGGTAGCAATCCTGCCAGCAGTCCTGATGGTGCGAGAAGGCATGGGAATGAGGAAAGGGGTCTGGATGTCCTGGGGGCTGAGCTGTCCCCACACACAGCATCCCCTTCCCAGGAACTGAGGGGAGGCCAAAAAGAGACGTAGCGGTGGGCAAGTGGAAGGGGAGTCAGGAGGCAGGGAGGCTGGCGGAGGCCGTATTGATCCTGTCAGGGTGCCAGCACTTCCTCAGGCGACACGGGGAGGAGGTGCAGGCATGCAGCAGCACCCAGCCAGGCTCCCTGCCTAGGGGGGTACGGCACTGATCCCCCCAAAACTGCCGTGCATGGCTCAGGAGGGCCCTGTGAGCCCCATCCATGAGCAGATATGACCCTTTTCCAAGCAGCGGCTCAGCCTCTGCTCCCCTGGGTAGGTGCAAGGAGTTGGGTGGGTTTGGGGTGGGGTGCAGCAGGTCCGAAGCTGGGGTGCAGCACCCAGTGGCTGCCAAAGCGCCAGCAGGCAGGGGGAAGGAGAGGGTGTCTGTGCCAGGGGGTGCAATCAGGGTGGCTCTGACTGTCCCAGTGAAACCACTGCCTCCAGCCCTGTGGTTTTGTTTAAGCTGAACTCCCTGAACAAAATGACATAAAAATGGGGTTTTCTCCAGCCTCAATGTCCTCACTGGGAAGATGTGAAGTAGAGCCCTGAAATGGGGTGTATCTGGAGCTAGGACTGGTGCAGGATGGAGAAGGGAAGGTGCACAGACAGCCAGGGGAGCTGAGCAAGAGCAGGGGGAGGCGCAGGGGGTCCCCAAAGCCAAAGTGTATCTGACACCCCAACCTGCCCCCATGCTCAGCCCCAGCAGCGGGCTGAAAAGCTGGGGGCTGCAGCCACGGGATGCAGTGGCCATGGGGAGGATGCCCAAGTGTCCACCAGAAGCTGAGCCCCAGCAGGTGCGCAGCTTGGTCCCCCCCAGTGTCCCACACCAGTGCACAGAGACGGGCACTCATGCACACGCGTGCACACACACACACGTGTGCACAGGTGTGTACACGCACACTGAGACGACACAGCAGGCACGGTGAAGCTGCCTTTGCCATCTCCTTTCCCTTCTGCGCTGCCAGCGAGGCTGAGCCCAAGGGGACTGCAGTCCCGAGTCACCTCACACAGAGTCAAACCCAGTCTCATCTCCCCTGCACATCGGCAGCCACAGCTTTGTTTTGGCAGGCAGGGGGAAGCCACGACCTATAGCTCACATCACCCACCCCACCGGGTGGTGGGAATGGCTCTCCTGAGCCACGGACAGGGCTCCTCAAGGGACAGAACATGTCGTTTTGAGAGGGCACGGGTGTACAATCACCCTTTCTCATGGAGGCTGTCCTGGCTGGCAGCCCTCCCTGGCAGGACAGGTTGGGGGGCTGCAGCCAACACCCACCCCCACCGATGTCTCAGCATGCTGGGGTGGGGGTTTTGGGGATCACTTCACCCTCTTGTCAGCCCCAGGGTGAAGCTGGGGTTAACCCCACACAAGGGGCTGGGAGCAATGCCCAATGGGGGGGATCAAGTGGGGCAGGTGGGGATCGTATCCCATTACCTGGAGACGGTCATCTCCGTCTGGGGACCTTGTGCTTTCTCCAGGCCCAGCTTGGTGAAGATGCCCACCAGCACCATGATGGCCACCACGCCGCATATGATGTAGACGATCATGTTGGTCCTGTCGCGAGTGGGGTCCTCGGGGGTCTCATCCACCCGGGTGGGCGGCTGGCCCGTGTTAACCCAATTAGGGGTGTCGTAGTTGGAGCAGCCGCTCTGGTCCAGCCGCCCGGGCTTGAACTGGCAGCAGAAGCGGTACCCGCAGGTCCCGCAGCAGTACTGGTAGATGCCGGCGTTGCAGTTGAACGGCGGGTCCCACTGCCCCATCACGTCGTAGTAACCGCGGCAGCGGTCTCCCCCCGGTGGTGCCGCTCCGGTGGGCGCCGGGGCCGTGGTCTCCGCCGCCGGTACCTGGCTGCCGTTCCCGCTCTCACCTGGCGCCCCGGTGCTGCTCTCGCCGCTCCACACCCGGCCCGGCTCCAGCAGCACCAGGCAGCAGATACCCACGACGTAGCTCGGCTCCATCCGCCCGCGGCTCCGCGGGGCCATTCGGGCAAGGGGCGAGTTAGAGCCGCTTGCCCGGGACCAGCCGCATGGCCGCCGAAGAGCCCCCGTGGAGGAGAAACGGGACGGATGGGAGGTGGGGGTGACAGGGGGAAGGCAAAAAAAGGGGGGACAAAAAGAGAAAGGACGGGGGGAGAAGTGCGAGGGGACGTACCCCTTCCCCGCCTCCCCCAGACCGGCCGAGGGGCAGAGAATCAGAGCAGGAGGCGAGGCGGGCGGCGGGGGAGAGCCGCCGCTTCCCGCCGGCCGGGGAGGGAGTGCGGCGGCGGGCGGCGGGAGCGTGCGGGCGGGCAGGGGGCCGGCGGCCACCCCATTCCCGCGCCTCTGCCCTCGCCTCCCGGCACCGCGCTCGGCGGAGGACGGGAGGGGAAAAAGGGAAAAGCAGGGAAAGCTCCCGGGGCGGGAGGAGCAGCGGGAGAAGGAGGAGGAGGGAGGCGGGGGCAGGGAGGGAGGGAGCCGGCGCGGCCAGGAGGAGAGCGGGGCTCGGCTCCCCCGCCGCCCGAGAGCCTCCCGAGGAAACCGGAGAAGGTCCTTCACAGAGTCCTCTGCCAGGCTGCCCGCCGCCAGCTAGCGGCACGGAGCCCGCCCTCCCCGTCGGGCACGCGTAGCACCGGCCCCTGAGCACCCCCGCGCTCCGCGGTGAGACCCCCCCGCTCCCGAGCGGGAGCTGCGCAGCGGCAGGGTGGCACTTTGGGGTGCTGTGGGGGGCCCTCCAGCAGCCCCACAGCTGGGGGACAGCAGCAGACCCAGCCTCGTGTGAGCATCCCCCAAGGGGAGCTGTGCACAGGGGGGCTGCAGGATGGGTGAGGTGGGGGGGGTGCTGGGACACCTCCAGAAATGCATTCTCCCCATAGCCACGATGATTTTAGCCACGGACGAGCCCCTTGTTTTGTTGTCAAAGTCCGGACGTGTCTGGGTGATGTGCACCCACTGCTCTGCTCTCCAGCTGGTGCCACCCATAGCAATGGTATTAATCCTCACCACCCGGTCCTCTCCCCAGAAAAGTGTCATTTACTGGGCTGTGGTGGCAAGATCAGGGTGGGGGAAACCGAGGTGCCATTGAGCCCCTTGCCTGGCACTGGCATGTTGTGCAGCCTGGGACAAGGGTGGCCGGGGCAAGGGCCAGCAATATGTGGGATCTATGGCTGCACCCTCATCCTCTCTGGAGAGTCCTGCATCCTGCCGCCGGGAAGGGCAGCAAATCCGGCACCACCACTGTCTCCTTTGGCAAATACTGCCTCATCCTGCCTTGCCCTGTCGGTACTCTAACCTGGGGAATGGGGCTGACTCTGAGCTGGGCAGTGCCAGCATCCAGATACCAGCACCCAGGCACGCAGCGATACAAAAAGACATTGTAATGATAGAGGTGGGATTAAACTGGACCTGCTAGAGCGAGTCCAGAGGAGGGTCATGAAGATGCTCAGAGGGCTGGAGCACCTCTCCAATGGAGACAGGCTGAGAGAGCTGGGCTTGTTCAGCCTGGAGAAGAGAAAGATCCAGGGAGACCCTAAAGCAGCTTCCAGTCCCTAAAGGGGGCCTACAAGAAACCTGGAGAGGGACTTTTGGCAAGGGCATGTAGTGACAGGACAAGGGAAGTGGATTTAAACTGACAGAGGGGGGGTTTAGATTAGATATTAGGAATAAATTTTTCACTATGAGGGCATTGAGGCCCTGGCACAGGTTGCCCAGAGAAGCTGCGGCTGCCCCATCCCTAACAGTGCTCAAGGCCAGGCTGGAGGGGGCTTGGAGCAACCTGCTCTATGGAAGGTGTCCCTGCCCGTGGCAGGGCGTTGGAACTGGATGAGCTTTAAGGTCCCTTCCAACACAAACCAGTCTGGGATTCTATGATTCTACAAAACAGGTCAGGAGGCTCAGCTCCCTCCTTTGGGCCAGTGCTGAAGCTCTGTGGACCAGTCTGTCCTCAGAACAATCCCTTACCTGCCCCACCACAGCAGGCAGGCTGAGGGTCTCACATGGACATGGAGCTCCTGCAGAGACTACTGCCCTGCCTGGGAGCTTGGGCAGCCTCCCGTGGGCATGTGGGGCTAGAGCTGGCTGTTGCAAGCTGCTGGGGTGCAAAAGCACTGTGCCACATGTCACACAGGGAAACGAAACACACTGTCTTCATCCTCCCTGCTCATCACGGCGATGCGGTGTTCCAGGTGAGAGCTTTGCACAGACAGCAGGGTGGAAAGCTGCCGTGTTTTGCTGTGGGAGGGATTTGGAGGATAAAATATCCTCTCCCAAGTCACCAAGCCTGGCCCTGCAGGCCCCCAGCCACTTCCCATCTGGAGGCTGGCGAAAGCCAGAAACTGTTGAAAACATGGATAAGGAGAGCAGCTGGAGCCTGGGATACATCCGATCACCCCCCTCAGTGCCGCAACCTAATAGAGATTCATTAGGCAAGGTACCTTGTAGCCTCCAGAGCTTTCTGAAAGAGATAAAAAGCCAGTGAGGTGGAAGAAAATTGCACATCTCTGAAAGCCAACTTTCCCCCAATCTCGGAGGGGCTCTCTGATGAAAGGCCCCATTGCAGGAAGCGGCAGACATGGGGGCCGTTAGCACTAATAACCAACAGCGGCATTGGCCTTGAGAGAAGCTGCGCAAGCAAAGTTTGCTGCTGCCCAGGTGATGCCAACAGTCGTTTCCCAGGCACTGGGCGATCGCTCCCGACATGCGTGTGAGCAAAGCCGCCGCAGGGGCCTGGAGGGTTGGTTTAACAGGCTGTTAGCAAGCAGAGCGAAAAACTGGCCAAAATCAGGGAGTTCGCTGGAAAACGGTCGCCTGGCGCGACTTGGGAGAACGGGAATGGGTTTAAGGGGGAGAGGATGTTCACTGAGTGTGAAGCAGCCGATTTAAAGGGTCTCTGGGAGCAAGAGCGAGGGAGGGAGAGCCGCTCACAGGCGTTAGCTGCGTGCATCAACCCAGAAGGAAACCAAACCCAAGGGCACGGTGTGGAGGAGCAACCCCCTGGCAAGGGCTGGCTCCATGTGTCGCTGGCACATCCACCCACAGCCCCACTGAGCCTTCAGCTTGTCTTTGTCAAATAAAGGACCCAGCCACTAGCTGTATCCCAAAAGGGAGGGGGCTGCAGCAGTGAAATGCTATAGCCTGGCACTCACACCACTCAGATCTCCAGGAATCAGTGTCAGGACCTGCAGGAAGAATCAGGTCAGCAGGGACCTCCAGAGAAAAAGCAAAAGCACACGCATGCAACATCCATGGGCGTTTCTCAGGATGGGGAGTTGGGAGAGGAGCTCTTGTAGGGTTTGGCCACTGGTGTTGGAGGATGTCACAGAAATATGCCCTGCAGTGACAACGCCACCCGGACTACAGAAGGGTGTCTCTGCGCCTGCAGAAATAGGATACTGGAGGGGAGGAATACGCCAAGCACTGACACTATAAACAGATTGTTTCTGGCAATGATCTCTGTGTCATGGCCAGAGATCCTGACAGGCCCAGATTCCTGCCCATCATGGGAGTGTGCAAGGCAGGTAGAGCTGCCAGGCCCCTGGCTGGTGATGAGGAGGAGGAGGAGGGAGCCATCACCATCACTCATGTGAAGCAAAGCCACGGGAGCGTCCCTGAGCACGGGAGGCTTTGGGGTGCAATCAGCTCCTTGTGAAAGCAGGCAGAGGGTGTCCAGAGCCCCAGAGCTACCAAGAGAGGCCCTACAAGAGCCAGGGAATCAGAGACATTTGCTCCCAAATGTGATTTTTGCCAACCAGGACGCAGTTGGCCCCCTGGCCAAGGGGTGAACAGAGGAAAGGATGCTGCTGTGAGGTGGATTTCCAATGCTGAATGGCTGTGCTGGGCAGGAGGGCTCCTGCCAGCTGGAACCTCCTGCCCATGTGCCAAGAAGCACTGCTAGACTTGGTTTTGCTGCTTGCAAATCAGCAGCTAACACCCAATATCATCAGCTGGGAAGAGCTGGAAGCAAACGAAGGCTGCTGGGAAGAACTGCCAGCATGTGCTGTGATGCTGTCCCCTACCTGGAGGCAGAGAAAAGGCAGAGTCCTGCCACTACTCCTGGGGGTACACGGGGTGTTGGCATCCTCTGCACCTCCCACTGTCCCCCAGGACACCTGGACAAACCTGTCCCCCTCCAAAACTCCGACTACTGAAGCTGGTGCTGTTCCAGCCGTGAGCAGAGCTAGAAAGGAGGCTCTCCTTGCATTTGACTTCACTATGGAGGAAAATTCTTCGGCCACCAGCATCCTGCTGGGAAGTCCTGGACCCACGGTCTAGGACTGGGATAAGAGATCTCTGGGGCTGGGTGCTGGGCTAACGTGCAGTAAGATGCTGCTCCCCTCCGCATGTCCTCATGGGCTCAGTGAATGAGGGAAGCTGAAGGAGGTCATGGGCTTCCAGTGTCAGTGATAGAGAGCTAAAGCAAGGGGAAGTTAAATGCACGAGGAGGAGGGCACAGGGATGCTGTGGCAGAGCCTGGAGCAGCTCCCAGCCACCCTACTTCCATCCCAATGTGCACAACGATTTTATTCCCCTGCCTGTGCTTGATGCTCTGGCTGTAAAACGGCTGTAAATGAGCAACTGTGCCTCATAATGGCTTCTAGAGAACACAGAAGCATATGTGCCTTTACCATTACGATCATAATTGCAGACATCCAAAAGTTGAGATTTGCAAGCTCCCAGGTTCCCAAAGGCGGCTGGATCCGAACCCAAATGACATCCAGAGGAACGAGGAGAAAATCAGCTCAAAGCAAGGGCTCATCTTTAATTGATGCTGCAGTATGGGTGAGCAGGATGCAGGCTGTCAGCCTGAGCTCTCCCAGCTACTGCTGGTAGAGGACAGCCGTGCCCACAGGTATGACCACAGAGGCCCCAGAACATTGGCTGTGACCCTCAGGGTCCCGGCAGGGCTGGCTGTGTATGGACTTTGCATTTAGGATTAACCCCAGAGACCGTGATGGTAGCAGGGGCTGTGCTGGTGAATGCCCCCCCCCCATGCAGGCACTCGATACCCAGCAGCTCGCTGGCCCCTGGGGCTTTGCTGGTGTGGCCTGGATATCATTCTGAGATGGGTGCAGGGTCTTTGCAGCCCTCTTTACATTAAGCTGAGCTTTGGGGCAGCTGGTGCAGCATTGGACCCAAACCATTCCCTCGCAGGTGCCTGTGAGTGGAGTGAGAACAGCCCAGCCCCAAACCTCCCTCCCATGCTGGGCTTGTGCAGCTGGTCCCTGCAGCTATTGTGAGGGAAGCCTGAGCATCCTCTGCTTTTCCTGTTGAAAGCAAGTTTCCAGCAGCCTTTTGAGCATCAAAAGACCATATAAGCGCACGTGGAGGTGGTGGTGCACAGCCCTGCTTACCCAGCACCGCCATGACATCCCTCTTCCTCACCCCTTCTTCTCTCACCACTCCTCATGCAAGTTGCTGATTCAAACCGCAATCATTTAGTGTAAAACACACCCAAATGTAGAAGGGATAAGAGCAGGTCTCCTCATGCGGGGCATCCCCAGGCTCTGCTGCAGAGCAGACAGGGGGCAGTGGGGCCAGCCCCTGGCTGCTTTTGTCCCTATTGGATTTGCAATAAACCCCAGGCTGTGGCAGCAAAAGGGACCCCGAGCTTCAGGACTGACGATGGCGGTGGCAGCGGAGTGAGCTGCTGGTGTTTGCGGGGGGCATTTAGGGCGCAGGGTGTGCGGGAGCAGGCCATATGGCCGGGAGCAGCGTGCGGCATGCCGTGCCGCCGGCAGACCGGCAGCCGCGGGCAGAGCCTCTCCTTGGGAAGAGCGGCCGTGCCAAGCGCCGGCTCCGGCACAGGTACCGGCCGCCTGCCAGGTACGCTCGGGTGCCGCGGGAAGCTGGGAGCCCGTGGCGCGGCACGGCAGGGCCGGCACAGCAGGATGCTCCATGCAAACCTGCGGCTCCTCCTCATCCCCGGGGACATGCAGGGGGGCACTTGTCACCTCCACCCGGCCCTGGTGAGTGTAACCATGCGGGTGGTTGTAGCAGGGTGTTGGTGTTGATGTGCCAGGGTCGTCATGGGGACTATGAGCGGTAGAATGGGATGCAGCCACGTAAATGTGTGTGTGTGTGTGTGTCAGTGCGTGGCAGAGGGGGCACAGGCGTGTGCTGCTAGGCCCTGTGCTTGTGGCCATCTCAGGAGATTTAGCATGGAAAAAGGATGGCTACTGGGACACTGGCAGCTGCAGCACATCCACCTCCTCCTCTGCCTGCTCTGCCCCATGCAAGGGGACAGGCTTCTCCAGTGGGGACATAGAAGGGCTCAGCATCACTGTCCTCTCATGATAATCGTTCTCCAGCAGAGGAAAGACAAGGCACCACTCCTGCCTTGTTTGAGGTGCAAGGGGGTGAAAAAAGCTATCAGTGATGTGCCCTGAGAAAGAGGGGCTTTGGGGCAGGCATCAGGGAAGGCTCATGAGCAGAACAGGTCCTTAACTAATACTGCGGAAGGAAGGGGAGGGGGCAGCACATCAGGTTTGCTTTTCAGATGGCAGAAGATGAAGGTGACTGAGAAGGTAAAGAAAACACGGAGGTGTAGACGTGTCATTCCTGCACATTTCCTCCATAGGGAGCAGTGTGCTGCCTTCCAGACCATCACCTTCCTTCTGCCACCCTTCTGTGGGGGCTGGCACAGGCCCGGCTGCCTCTTCCCCTCTGCTCACCTTTGGCTTCCCAAGAGCAGTCCCAGGATAGATGCTTTTGCCCTTCAATGTCTCTTCCCCCCCGATTAGGGAGGAGAAGAGGGCTTTGCTATCAGAGGGCTGGCTGTGGGCAGAGCTCCCTCACCCACTGGGAGCCTACAGGCTCTTGAGCTAGCTTCATTTGGCATGATCTCCTTTGCGAGTGAGACCTGCTGAAGGCGGCCCAATCCTATTAGCATCAGGGATTTGCTTCAGGTCTCCTGTCATTATCCTGATGACATTTCACTGTGCAATAAGCTTCAGTCTTTCAGGAGACTCAAATTCAAGCATGCCGCTTTCCCCCCGACAGGAACCATCCCTGTGCTGTGACAGCTGAGCCTCGCTGCATCAATCAGGAATCACCTTGGTACTCCCACTGGATATGGCATTTTCCTTCTGCCTCTCAGATCCCAGCCCAGGAACAGGATGGATGCCACCAGCAGCAGAGGTTTGGGTGAAACAAGTCATGTGTTTGTCACCCAGGGACCCAAGACAAAGCCATTGTGTCTTTGAGCCCCTCAGAAGGGTAAGAGCAGGCAGGGTCAGGCCAAGGGTTTGTCCAGCCCTGGCAGCGACCAAAGGGAGATGCTGATAAGACAGTTGGAGGGCAAGCATTTACTGAGACTTTCCCCAGGCTATCTCCTCACCTCCAGCAGCCTGGGGATGGAGGACTCCTGACCCAGGGATTGCTTCTTGGATTTGGTGTGTCCCAAAGGGTTTCTTCTTCCTGAGTTTGTCTGGGCTTCCCTTGAACCCATCACCTGCAGCAGCCAAGGGTGTAAAGTCTCCACTGCTGAGCCTCAGCCACCCCCCCTGTCCCGCTCCTCACTGCTGCAGCAAAGGAAGGTGTGAGATATTCACTACAATTTGAAACTCATTGTAAAATGCAACTTGCTTGGCACTGGCATTGCCACCATTTCTAGTGAGAGCAGAAGAGCCTTGGCACTGGGGCTGGGTTGTCCCCTCTGATGGTTGTTGCCATCAGAGATCCTGCTCTCCTCCTGTCTCCCTGTCTCATCAGGTGGCGAGGGACCATTCCTAACACACGTGAGCCACTGGAGAGAGCATGAGGCCATTGCAAGCTGGCAGGGTGAGACTCAGCTTGCGCAAATATCTGGGGGGATAAAAAGTGCTGTATAATGTGAGTCTAGAGGTGCAGCCCAGAGGTGAGTGGAGAGTGAATTAGCAAGCAGCTTTGAGACAAACATCGGGCATCGGGTGGGTGCAATCACCCTGCAGAGCAAGGGACTAGGGAATGGGGCACGGTGGAAACATTTGTGATCAGGGATGAAGGAAAATCATGGGAAAAGAAGGGAAGGAAAAGAGGGAAGGAAAAGAAGGTGAGATACTGAATCCTAATAAGTTATTTCTGATGATCTATGTGAGGTTTTCAAAGCACCGAGGCCAGACGAGGGGCTCAGTACTACTTGTAGCCTCACAAAGGACAAGGTAAGAAGGAAAATGTGCAATGGGAGGAATAGGACTAAATGAAGAAGAACAGGAATAATACATGAGAATCCGGTGACATGTATGTGGCTAAAGCAGCGTGTCAGGCTGGAGCAAGCCAAGCATCATTAAAACTGTGCCAAAAGCAGCGGGGCGGGCTCAGGATGAAGGATGTGACAGGTCTGCTCTCACTTCTGCAATCTCCTGAGCACAGTGGTGGGGTGCGAATGGAGGGGACGATGAAGCCTCCCGTGTGCTAGCTCACGTACCATGGGCAGGGAAGGTGTGCGACCCATTGGGGAGAGCTAAGTCTGAGCATCCCAGGCCCTGCACAGGGCAGGTGTTCATCCTCACGCATTGCCCCTCTTGGAGATGTTCACAGTCCAACAGTTGCTGCAGGGACAGATATCCCTGTTGTCCCCCCGAATGTGGTTCTCACTGATGGACATTCATCTTGTGAGGAGAGCCCCAGGTGCTGCCGTCGGTCTCACCCTTTGCTTTCCACTCTATGCACTGTTTCAGGATGCACAGCCAACCTTTTGCAGGCAGCGGGTGATGCCCTCACTGGTGATGGGCTCAAATGCAGGGTTGCTGCCCTGCTAACTTTTAATGCTTGCCAATGTTTGTCACAACCAATGGAGGTAATTGCAAGCGCAAGGAGAAAAATGAGCGCTTGGCATCCACCAGCAATGAGTTTCCCCTCTGTTGCCAGCAGCGCTTGAGCCAGGTCAGAAATAGGTGTAAAAGCTGCCGTCCGCATCCTTTTTAAGCAGGAGCAGCCAGCAAGGGTGGAGCCACTGGAGCTGGCACAGGTGGGGAAGGGCAGGCTGCTGCACACCGAGCCAAGCGCTGGGAGAGGGAGAGGAGTGGAGCTTGGCTGGAGGCTTCCTCACCAGGGTCCTGAAGGGGCATGGGAATGGGGAACCAGATCCTGGGCAGAGCAAAGCTGGCTCAGGAAACTGCTGCCCACTGTGTCCCAGAGCTGCTGTGTTATCACAGGCACATCACTGAGCACAGCACGGCCAGAAGCATCTCCTGGGTTCTGCTCCATTTGTGTTTAAGAGACCGAGATCAGACCTTGGTCCCCTGAATATGGGAGGTGTGAAGGATGCAGACAGCTAAGTGTCTGGAAATCTGGGAGCTGTCCTGACCCAGTTTGACCCTCCTGATTGAAGGCTGGAGCCCCTGTTTCATGGGGAGAACTGACAGCTTAAGGCCGCTCTCACTAAAGTATTTCCAACACTTTAGGTGAAGAAGAAAGCCTAAAACACTTAGAATTATAGAATGACGGAATAGTTTGGGTTGGAAGTGACCTTCGAAGCTCATCAAGTCCAAACCCACTGCAACGAGCAGAGTCATCTTCAGCTAGATCACATGCACCATCCTGCAGCAGGAAAGTGGTACATGCGCAAGATATACCTTGTACCAACTGGCTCTTTGGAGAGGCAGGCGATGCTTTAGCATCGAGCTCACATTTGGATGTTAAGCTCAGATGCCCAGGTTGTCCTTCAGCCCCGAACAGGAGTTCTCTGGCTGTGAGAACAGTGGCTGCCACCAGCCTGCCCTCACCAGGCAGCAGGACCAGTGGGAGAAGGGGTGGCCGGGACAGCAGCAGTAGGAAATGTCACGCCTTGCCGAGCAGCGGAATCGCACAGACAAAATAGCTCAGTCCTCAGAATTAGCAACACCTGAATGGGCCTTCTACCGTCTTCCACATCATCGCCAGAGACAGTTCCCTGTTGCACCAGCAGTACCTCGGGGGACAGATGCCCCTGCAAGCCACGCTGCCCTTGCAGCTGCTCTTGTGCCACTTCTCCCTGTGCTGTGGGGGATCAGTGGCTTTAGAAGCTGAAGGGGCTGGAGCCCCCCAAACCTTGTCAGGTTCCCCTTCCATACAAATGCCCTTGGGGCTCTGCCTTCATTAGTGAGATGTGGGCTTCCAGTCCTCCTGCTCACAGAGCAAAACCTTGCCAAGGTAACACGAGTGCAGCCTTGGAGGCTCAGGAGTGGGGATGGAATAAGAAAAGTCCCAACATTCCATTTTTTTTTTTTTCCTTTAATCCCACCATCTTTATGCCAGCTTTTGGCTTTCCGCAAGCCTGGCTCCTGCCTCCAGGTGCCCAAGGGCAGCACCGTGCCAGGGCTCCCCTGGGATGGGCACTGATGGCCTGGGAGGACATTGCAGTCTCCTCCTGCAGCAAAGATGCTTTCCCACCAGAGTAAGAGAGCACGGCTGCTGGCACCCATCCCACTCCCTGTGTACCTGGTGGGGATCCTGGGTGGGCTGCTGGCCCTCTGCTCTCCGTCTGGCTCACAGCAGGGGATGCATCCCCATCTGCATGGCCTGTCTGGAGCTGCAGCTACTCTCCGGAATGTCTCCCAACGAGCCCAAGCCGGTCTCCCTCCCCTCGCCTCTTCCCCGGGGGCCGCACGCCGCGTGGCTCCGTGCGATTGCAGTGGGAGGACAGATCTGAGGAGACAGGAGGAAAACAAACTCCCTTAAATGTGATGGAAGGGCTGCCTGGTTCTGTCAGCCATCGTCCCCCCTGCTCCCGGCTTGTCTCCTGCCGTTTTCCTCTCTTTCTGGGCATAAGATGCCACAAGGATTAGGCCCGTATCTCCCCTGGGTGCTGTGGCTCACGCCCTGCTCATCTCTTGAGGTTACCTCGGAGGCTAGTTCTGTCCCCTTGAACGTGGGTATCAGCCCCAGAGGTGACTACAGTGGAAACTGCACCTTTGAAACTCCGGGCATTGGCAGACATGGAGTTCTGCTCTCACCCTTCATGAGCAAATCCTTGAACTGTCCTGGCTGGGTGACCAGCCAACATTGCTGCTGAAAGAGGGATGCACTGCTCGGAGAGCCAGCCAGGCTGCACTGGGGCCGTGGGCCTGTAGACAAGGCAGGGGGAGATGCTCCAAACCTTCAGAGGTGTCCTGCAGCTCCAGAGGTGGTCACCAAATGTGAGTCCATGAAGCATGGTGCTGGCACCACAATTGCAAGGTGCACAGATGTGTGTGGCAGAGTGCACCATGTCCCAGGAAGTTCAGCATCGTTTTGGGGTCATTGATGCAAGACACTGTCATGATGTGTTATATCTGCTGTGCAGCCTCGCTGGCAGCAGAGGGAAGTCTCATGGGGTCTCCTGGTGCACTTCATCCCCTTCTCAAAGTGGCTCAGAGAGGCCGTAATTGCCCCCAGTGCCCCCGAGCCAACCCTGCCGCCCTGTACCCACAAGTCCTGCTGCCCTTTTCCCCTGGGCATCCATCCACTGTCACACTGCCTGTCTCACCTCTGCCACCATCAGAGCGGCCGCCTTCCTACCCACCATCCTGGGAGAAAGCATCCCTTGCAGTCCTGACGTGGGGCACCTCTGCAGCGAGGCTGCCTCACCACTGGGCTTTTAGTGTGGAGTTAATTGCAGCTGACACTGCCTGAGCCAGGGAGATCTCTCCTGGGTCTCCGGGTCCATGGCAGCACTTGGCCAGGATGGCGTGGGAGAGGAAGGAGAGTCAGTGCTGCCAGCAAGTTGCTCCAAGACAGGCAGCGAGGGAGCAAGGGATGCATCGTCTTTATTCCTTCTTGACCCATTTAAAGCAAGCACCGGTGACTAAGGGAGCCGTCAGGAGGATAAAAATACCTCCCACATGTTTTCTAGCAGGCCAGGAACAGAAATAGGGGTGCCACCACCTCTCCGGTGAGCGCTTGGCACCATGCAGTATATTGCAGTCCCGAAGAGGGAGTCCCCCGGGGTCTTTCACAGCAAACATGACCACATGAGGGGTTCCTCTGCTCAGTGCCGTGCCTGGTCCCCAGAGCCATCTCCCTTGCACCCTCCCTTTCTTTTCCTGGGGCTGGAGAGATCAGAAAATCCCCCCAAAAGCAGTGGCTCTCCCTTGCTGCCAGCAAAAGGAGAAAAGCATCATGCAAGGACGTGTTCCCTGCAAACCTCAGCCGTGCGGGTCACTGCGCTGCTGCTGGAGCGTCCCTGCTGCTGCACTGCTCGCCCCATTGGGCTCACTTCCCTGGGTGGGCTGTGGTGGCCAAAGGGATGGATCCCAGGGTCCCTGCTTGCCTCCCCGGCCTGAGCTGCTGCTTCAGGCATCACATCGCCATCCTATGGAAACACACAAACCCGAATTCCTGGGTTGGTGACAGGCATCTGGTGCTGGTTTCCCAGTCCCCCCATGCTGGCACACCTGAAAGCTTTTGCATCTGGAGCAGGCTCAGCACACCAATGCTTTACAAGCAAGATGCTTGTTGCTGGTACCTGGTAGGTGTTCTGTTCTTCTTCAGGTCACACATCTGGCTGCTGCTTTATTAGACCTTGGAAAGCATCTTTCACAGGAAGCCACAATATTGAATGAACCTGGGGTTATTTTCAGCAAACCCAAAGGTCTTAAACCAAGCAAGAGACTGCAGCAGATACCCTGGGTGCTTGACAGCAACTAGCAGTTCAGGGAGGGGAAAGAACCCGTGCAGGAGGATGCTGTGGCCTTTGGGACACTCTGGCCTCTGGGATGATGCGGTTTGCAAAGCAGAGAGCAAACAAGTCTCTCCTGCCCGCAGCTTTCATGGGCAGATATATCTCCAAAATCTAGGTGAGGGTTAGCAGGAGGCTGAATGTGGAGGCAGAGGTTTACGGGAGCCAGCCAGTTGCACAGTGTGCTGAGCGAGCACCATCAGGAACCCAAATGTTGCTGTCCCTAAAGGACTTGCTTGCTTAATAGATCCACCCAGATGTATAAGCAGACGGTGCAGGGCAATGCTTTAGTGCTAGCGAGGGTGTAAGTTGGTCTCCCTGGAGCACTACTGGGAAAAGCAGTATATGCTGAAATAGGCAGTCCTGCTTACCAAATCTGTAAATCCAGCTCTGGCTATATTTTCATCTTTCTAATAATAAGTGCAAATATAGTAAGGATGAATCACAGGCTGCATGCTGCAGGGTTTTTTTCCCCTCCTTTCTCTATGAATCTATCATGTAGGGGAGAGGGGCTGTCAGAGAAAAGGAGCTCAGATCCGGGCAAGATCCTGTCCCAGGCAAGATCCTGTCCCAGGCAAGTCTAAACCCATCTCCTTGCACCTCTGCAGGCTCTTGGTCTTGGTCAGGAGCCAATGGTCCCTCCTGCTCTGATTGCCTCCACCATTCCATCCCACTAACGGAACACTCCTGCTTATGGATGTTTCCTTCCTGGACACTCCTGGACCACCCGCAAACCACTGGACCTGTCCCATCCCTGTCCGCATCCCAGATGCTTTGTACATCCCCACATCTGGATTTGCCTGCTGGGATTTTCTTGCTTTGTTGCAAGGACCTTTCTCAAATGTTAATGCTTTCCTTTTGCTGGAGAGCTCCTCCGCTGATCTGCCACAACACATTTCACACGCTTCTCCTAAAATTATGCCCTTTGCTTTTCCCGGCGTTCAAGCTGATGCGGAGCCCGGCATGCCGGCGGCATGCGAGGACAGCAGCTTATTGGCTCTGCCTGGCTCCTGGGGCTCCAGAGCGAGGGGTTAAGCGCTGCCCAAGTGAGCATTCGCTGACTGGTGGCTCCTGGGCAGAGGACTGCAGAGGTGGAAAGGCTGGAGATGTTGGGGGACAGTGGGGAGTCTGCATGGACCCACTCTGGGCTTTGTGTATGCTGCCAGTGGGGAGAGGAAGATGGATCAGAGCATCCCTTGAAGCAGAACAGGTTTCAACACTTCCCCCACCTCAGCACACATAAGCCTGAGATCAAAGTACATCACAATATAGACGCGAGAATTCTAGCTGCAGGTGGCTCTGGA
The DNA here is from genome assembly GCF_963264785.1 of Psittacula echo. Classification (NCBI taxonomy): domain Eukaryota; kingdom Metazoa; phylum Chordata; class Aves; order Psittaciformes; family Psittacidae; genus Psittacula; species Psittacula echo. Next base: position 86,340,742 of record NC_137735.1, on the reverse strand, counting down.
TTTGGGCTGAAAGCAAGGGATGAGCTAAAGATAAGCTGCTCTTAACACCTCCCAGGCCAGCCCAGTGCTTCCCTCCCCCCCACCAATTTCTCTCTGCTGTAGCCCACCCATAGTGGGCTGCACACACTCCTCGCACAGCCTTTACCCACCTCCTGCATTGCCACTGCTACTGTCTGGGCCAGGGGCAGGGACACAGGATGTGCTCCAGCGGGTCCCTGTGGTGGGGGAGCAGAAAGGCCTGGCCATGGTGGGAGAGGTTCCCACAGAAAGCAACCCCAGGGGCAAGGAAGGCTCTCCTGAGCATGGGGTCAGTGCCCTGTTGGTTGTGGCAGACACCCACTGTCATGGGGAGGTGGTGTTTAGGGGTCCCTTCCACTGCTGCCCCATGGCCATTCAGCATGAGGGTTGGGATGGGGCTCAGGTAAGCAGGGGAGTGCTGGGGACAGGTCAGCAGGGCTCCGAGGGACGGGCCTGGAACACACCCCACTGTCCTCCCAGCACCTGCAAAGGGTTCTCCACAGCCCCCTGGCACAATGCGTCCGTGCATGTGAGCATCCCCCCAATCCCCTGCATCCTTCCAGCCCCTTCCATCTCCTGCACCCCTTCTTCCACTGCATTCCCATATGTGCCTTGCATTCCTCATCTCCTACAGTGTTCCTCATATCCCCCTGCATCCCTTTACATCACCCTCCACCGCCTGTATCCCCTGAAGCCCCTGCATCCCGTCACAGTGTCTATAACCTCTCATGTCCCCTGCATCCCTGAATCCCCACTTTCCCCTCCTCCAGACCTGTATGTGGGTTATGGAGAGGTTATATTTACCTCCCAACCTCTCTAAACTGTAAATGAGGACATTCAGGGTTTACCTTCCTCCAGCAGGACTCCCCCCAAATATCCCTGTTGGGAAATGCCGTGGGGGGATCCAGATTTGGCCACTGTCCCTCCGCGGCTGATGCTGCAGTAAGCAGCCAGTCATAACTTTGTGTCTGTGGTTAGAGCTGATTAAATACATCTTAAATGACTCAGTGGGGAATTTTCATCATTTTTCTTTTAATAACTCCCAGGTCACTACAGGGCACGAAGTTTGCTTCCCTGAGTTTGGGTCCCCATTTCCTTGCGGAGAGAGATAAATAATTGAGGAACTGAATGGAAAACCAGAAACGCAGGGAGACCGTTATCGGGAATGTGCTGGGAAATGTGTCACCCCAGCTGCCTTTATAGATTTCATTTTGATATCACTGGTAAGGGGGTGGGGGGGGCAGCGACACAAGGGAATTTAGCAGGAGGGGATTGAAGCGGGCAGGCCTGGGGGCTGGGGCTGGGCTCTGTAGGGGGATATGGAGAGGAGGATGATAGGTCTCTCATTCCCCCCCATCCCAATCCACTGCTCCAGCTGTTTCTGCCCCTCTGCAATGGGATTGCTCCGCATCACAACAATGCTCCCTCTCCTTCTGAGTGGGAAGTGCTTTCAGTATCTCCTACTGCAAACAAGCCAGGATCACCCTCAGGAGAGGGTGATGGTGGCCACGAGGGGCTAGCAAAGGTGACCAGCCGCAGCCTTCCCTCCTGCGCCCATCCTTCACCATTGATCTGGCATCTACTTTAAGATTACCTTAACTTCACACAGGAATTAACAGCCTTACCAAAAACATTATTATCGTCAGAGAATAAGAATGGCAATTACTTGCAGTGGAGGAAGAAGATGCTCTTTTGCACTTCACTCCCACCATAAACCCCTATTATAAATTGCCATCCTGAGCTCAGTCTTAGCCACAGCTTTTGGCTGCAGGTGCCTTCATCCTGGAGTTCCGCTGCTCCGCAAAATGCCGGTGCCTCTCAAATCAGGAAGCAGCATCTGGTAGCAGGACCCAGTCAGACTGCAACCCCTGCAGGGAAGGAAACGAGAAAGACATCTGCATCGCCGAAACATGTTGGGATGGGGAAGCAGGGGGAATCTCCTGAAAAATCCCACCTGCTCTTCCCTGCCCGCAGCTCTCCTCCCAGCACGCGTCCTGTGGCTGTCACCCAAACCCCTGCACTTGCCCATTGATCCAGGCTCAGAATAGCTCCAGCAGCAGCCAGTGAGCCGAGGCCAGCCGACACCGGAGCTGAGGATGAAGGACACGGAGCCTCTCTTCCATAGCACCCTGCTGCTGGTGACCCCTCTCCCTCTGCCCCCTCCAGCCCCACAGCCCCATGCTTGGAAAGCGTGGGGGAACGGGTGAAATAGCATAAAGCAGGTGGAAGAGGGGAAGAGTCTTGTAGCAGGGAGGGCTGTGTTGTGTGCTCTGGCACCAGCCACCTCGCCGTCCCACTGATCCCTTCTGGGGGGGGTTCCAAAAGTGCACCCTCACTCCTGGGAGTCTTCCACATCCCATGTCCATGTCCACAGTCCTTCGGGAGCAGCACGATGGGGTGGTCAGCCCCCTGCAAGGGGAGAGCCCTGCATGCCTTGGGGGTGTCCCTGGCGGTGGGGGGGTCGGTCCCTGTCACAGTAGTGCCTCGGAAGGAGCACAGAGGCTCTCCCCGCACAATCTGCCTGTCGCTGCCGATCACTTCAGGCGTCAGATGGGGTTTGTGTCACTCGGCAGAGCTCTACCCCCCTCGCTGGCTGGGGCTGGCAAGAACAGCGGGTTTAAATGGCCCCACTCGCTGGGGGAGGGGGGGAGCTACCTGCTGAAGCCCAGCGGATGTGCAGCCTTGTCCTACACCTGCTTTTGGGCCTCCTCTCAGAGAATCCCCTGAGCAAGGTCAGACTGACACCAGGCACAGGGCTGGGCATCCTCCTCCATGGGGCTGAGCATCCTCCCTGCCTGGCACGTCCCTGTCCCTGCATCCCTGGGGTGCAGTGGGGGACAATGGTCCAGGCACCCTGAGAGCATTCAGGGCAGTGGTTGGGGGCAGGAGGAGGGTTTTCCTCACACCCCCCCCGTATCCCACATAGCCCTGGGTGCACCCACAGCTTGGCAGGCAGCTCTGGAGGCAGGCGGCATGACCCAGAGCTTGGGGAAGGGGCTTGGTGAGAAGTTTGGAGGGATTCGGCTGCAGGAGGTGAAGCTGGGAGCATTTTGGTCCCTGTTCACTTCGGTCTCCTAGGTCTGGTTTTGGGGCCAGCGTCCCTGCTTCATGATGCTGTGGGAAGTGTGGGGCTGCCCCTTGGCCAGCCCTTTCTGCCAGGGAAGCTGCTGCCTGATCGCTGCAGCCCCTCAGGTGGATTTTAGCTGTGCTTCCCTTCCTTACCCCCTGGGAAAGCCTCACTGAGCACAGCCAGCAAAGAGGGGAGGAACAGGGGCAGCCCCGGGGGAGAGCCCATGAAGGCAGTGAGGAAACTCCCTCCACACTGTGCCCCATGCACCTTTCCATTGCTCCTCTGGCACCCTAAAACTCCTGGGTTGGAGATAGGGGAAGGCAGAAGGCAGCAAGTGCCACCTTTCAGCCTCTCCTCGGCGTGCCCATGGACCAAAGTGATCCTGACACTAAGCAAAGGAAGGGGAGGCTGATCAAAGCTGAGTGGTGTGTTTGTTCCTTTCCTTCCTTTTTTTTCTCAATCTTTCCTTATAAGTGCGAACACCATCTGGCTCCCCCAGCTCCATCAGCGCTTCCAGTCCCCAGGCAGCTTCGCTCTCCCTAATTACTGTCATTAGGCAGTGGGTAGCAATTAGGGAGGGATGCTGATGAGCAGCATCAGGAAGGCTGTGGTCCCCCGGCAGCCTCATGCAGAGGGCCGGGTGGCCTCTCCTCCCCAGCCCGGGGCCTTTTCCAGCTGGGAGCTTGGTGGAGAGCAGGGGAGTTTCTGTTTTGGCAGAGGCTGGTGGGGAGGGATGGGCAAGGGAAGTGCCAGCTGGGGGTCCCAGGGAGTCCTGGGGGAGGCCTGACAGCACTGGCGATGGGCTGCTCTGCCTCCTCGGCAGAGTTGCTCACCAGCTGCTGGTGACGGAAGGAGCAGCAGCTCGCTGCATCCCACTGTGCCTATGGTTGTTCCACCACTCCGTGCCTGCTTTGCCCATAGGTGTCCAGCCACCGAGGACCATTTCTCCTGGGCAGCCCAGAGGCCATGGTGATGGGCTGCGTGACCAGACAGAGTCATGCCCAGCTGCCACTCTTCTGCCTGGCCAAAGTGGGGCTGGCCAACAGCCTGCCTGACCTCCCTGGTTCACCTTGCTGCATTTATGCATTCACTCTCCCATGCTGGTCCTCTGGGGTGCTGCAGCCATGCAAGCCGGTGTGCAGTGTCAGTGCCATCTCACGGCAGATAGCCTGGGCCTGATGGCCTCTCACCTTCACCCATGGCCTCCCATGGGTGTCACCTGGGGACTGCACCCAAGTGTCCCTCTGCCATGGCCGACACTGGGAAGTGGGGAAGGCTCCTGTGAGGCTGGATGAGATCAGTGCCCTGGGGTGGGTGATAGGGTGGCCATGCAGCCCCATCTTCTTGCAGCAAGTGGGGTGATTGAAGACTGCGCCCAGAGAGGAGAGGTCCCTGTTTAACGTTGGCCATCGGAGTATTGCTTCATGCATGCCATAAAATGATGCCCATCATACCCTGTCTGCTGCCGAAGTCCAGCACCCACAGGAAGCCTGTGGAGGGGTAGAGCTGGGTCGGTGGGGTCTGCTCTGGGCTGGAGTAGCTGGGCCTGTGAGTGAACAGTAGAAGACTAAAACTGGTGGGTGAACCAGCAAGGGGAGGAGAGAGGACAAAGTGAAGCAGAAGAACCCCGTCAGGGAGGCAGGTGGAGGAAAGAGGAGCACTTTGGCAGCTGGGGAGCCGGTGGGATTGAGGAGGATTTGGCAGACATGACTGGTGGCTGCAGAAGAAGACTTCGGCCATGGGTACCCTGGTGCCTCACCTCTTCGTACCACCACATTCCGTTGGCCAGTTGGCTCCTGCCTGTAAGGCCAGGGATGGAAATCACTGCCCATCCCTAAGGACACCAAGGTTTCCACCCTTTACCACCAGCATCATTGATGGAATTTGCAGGAGCTCAAATACCCCTGTGATTCCAATCGCAGGGAGGTTGAAACAGCTGGAGGTATGCCTGAGGTGGATTTGCATCAAGGAGGGTTTCAGCCTTGGCTCCTTCCTCATGCCCAGGGGTTTCCTCAGACTTTCCCCTGGCTCTCCCCGAAACCCCATGCTGCTGTGACCCAGTGAAGCCTGGTCTCACCAGCCCTTCGCAGCAGTGGGGCGGGCAGTGGGGCGGGAGGAAGCACAGATCCTGCCTCGCAGGGGGAAGTGAGAAACTGCTGTGGAAAGTCAAAGACAGGCGACACCCCCCAGTAAACACAGTTGCCCCACTCCTCATCCTCCCAAAGAGCTCCCGGGGTGGCTGTGGCAGGACGGGGGTGGCCAGGCTCAACTGGTCCTCATCATGCAGGGGTCATGCCATGAAGTTGGTGCAGATGGAGCCTCTCCAGCTGCGCCTCCGGGCCCACAATACTGGAGACCTCTGAAGCCTGGGGAAGGGAGACCCCATACAGACCCCCGGGCACACATGGGCAATGGGATCACTTTATTTTTTCATTTTTACAACCATATTTTCATCTCTGTTCCCTCTGCTCTCCATGCATCAGGCAGGCAGGCAGGCAGACATCCCCCTGCCCTGTACATAAGGATGGGGGCACATGCACAGAGCGGGTTGCAAATCCATCCCAGGCCCAGGCGGGCTGGACAGGAGGGAGCAATGTCCCACCATGACCGGCAGTCAGGCAGGCAGGATGTGAGGAAGATACCCTGCATGCCATAAAAGAGAGGGGATCCCAGAAGCATTCACTGGTTGAGGAATCCAATGTGGATCAAAATGCCACTTCTGCGAACTGCAGATGCTGGTGGCATCCCGTAGAGGAGACGCCTGGCTGGGGTTCTAGTAGAAACGAGAGCAGAAGCCCTTACCTGAGCAGAAAGAGGGGCTTTTCCGACAGGACTGTATGGCAGTTGCTTTTCCAAATGGCCACGCTGGTCAGAGTGAGTGGTGCACCTGCAGGGCTGATCTGCAACAGCCACCGGGTGAGAAGCAGAAGATGCTCCTGACAGCCTTGGTTCACTTTCCTCTCACCACCATCTCCAGTGAAGCAGGCTGCTCTGCCTCCACAGGCAGTCCTTCCAGTGCTAAATGTCCCCCGACCTAGCTTTTGCTCATTTCCCCACTGCACGGATGCGCAAAGGTTGCTCAAAGTCACTTCACGGGGTCCGGTGTGGAGCATAGTTATGAAGAGATGCCCAATTTGTGCTGCAGGGATAAGCTTCCTGCAACTGGCAGCACGGCTGCTGCTGGTAACTGGGAGTGCTGGAGCCTGCCCAGGTCCACAGCCAGGAGACAGTCACTGGGCATGTGGATGAGTTGCTCCACCGTCTTCAGCCCCAAGACTGAGATGAGGACCCATCCCATCCTGTCCTGGGTCGTGCAGAGTCTCACCCAGATGACGACTTCAGGTCTGGGACCTGTGGTTCACCTTTTGGGATGGATCCTGTGAGTCCAGCTCCAGTGCCGGGGGTGAAGAGGGACGGGCACCCTTCAGCAGCAGTGCCTGGTCCTGCAGCCCCAGCAGAGCTCAGGCTTGGGCAGGCAGTCACCTTCCCATCATCAGAGGGACATCCCCTCTGTACACTGCTGCTGGATGACCCTACCATGAGCTGTGGCCCTCGGTGGCCCATTGGTGCTTGGAGGCAGTGCTCCCACACCTTGCTCTGCTCAGCCCCCAAGGCCACCTGGCTGAGGAAGCCACCTCACCAAAGGGCAAGCAGACCTGGGCTGCCACTGAGATGGTGCTCCTTGCAAATAACTTCTAATTGCCCAATCACCCCTTTTGGGGCCACCAGGGCTTCTCACCCAAACCACTGGCCTGGGTCTGATCAGCTGCTCTTATTATGTGACAACAGCACTCCCATGTTAACAAGTTCCTTTCCGCAGCAGAGCCCTTCCTGCACATAAAGCCACTTGTGGGCAGGTGAATAAGACCATCCATCCATGCCTTGGACCAGCAACGCCGGCCAGCTTTGGCGCACAGGCAAAGCTTTGGAGACACACAAATAAAGTCATTCTGCCTACACTCGCATCACTCCCTGCCTGGTTTTGCATGGCGTGGAAGAGTCCATCGCAAGTGATACGTGGTATTTCTGCACCACAGTGAGCTGAAAGATGGTTGTCTGGGACTGTAGTGACAAGCTCATGGAGCTTTTCTAGACCAGCAGTCTGCCTGCCCCTCGTCCTCCCTGAACTCAGTGACTGTAGGTTGGAGCAGACAGGTGCTTTTTACCCTCTTTCCTCCCTTGCTCCCTGCTTGGGAAGACAGACTTGTTTCCCATCCCCAACTGAAAAGGGGTTTCCCATGAGTGCAAGTGGAAGCTTGCCACTGAGTGAGAGTGCCCAGAGGGACGAGAAATCTGGATATTACAGCTTGCAGAAGACAGGGGAAACAGGACTGTGAATGGAGTAGACGCTGGGTATGCCTTGCTCCATATGGTCCCAAGCTTTCTCCTATTGAGATCAGTGGCAAAAAATTGAGCTAATGGCAGCAGTGTGGGATTTGGTCCCAGTGTAACTCCCTGCTTTCCCCTCCATCTTCCTTTCCGCACTCTCTTTCTGCTATCCCAGCCCCATGTTCACAGGAATAACCCATCCAGCAGCAAATTTGTCCTGCCACAACAGCAGCCTCACAAATGGCACAGCAGCCCCTGCCATGCTCTGTCCTCACCAGACACACCTCCTCTGCCTCCTTCCAATGGTATAGCCATGGCAGCATTTGGCATAACTCGGCGTGATCCATTTCGGCTTCCTCCAGTACTTACAGGTATAACCTGGGACTCGGCACAAACAGGAAAATGGAGAAGGGAAGTCATGTTATAATACTCATCTTGCTCGAGGTGAAACCTGGTCTGCAGACACAGATGCGAGGCTTTTCCTCATTCTCCCTGCCTTCAGGCTCTCTCCTCTCATGCACAGTTCTGAGTGGTTTTGGTGGTGACCAGGGCTGTGGCCCCCAGCTCCGTGGCAGGCAGTGGGAAGCCATGGTTGCATTCCTCGTGCCGGGGGTACACGGTGGAGAGCAGGATGATGTCACCATTGGCATCGCCCTGGCAGCACGGCCTCCGCTTTGCCTCAGCTTTCCCAGGTGGACTCAGCATCTTCAGGCCTCCATTGAGATGCTGACATGGGGCCGAGGCCAGGGTGGCATCTCCCTCCGTCACGGTAGGGTCCTGACAGCCTGGGATGGGCAGGGGGCTGGTGGCTTCCATGTTTGCTGGGACGGAGCAAGAAAAGAGGGTTACGGGGCTTACAAAGTGGGACGAGGCAGGTCAAAGGAAGAGGGTCTTATGGGGACAAGTGGTGGGGAAGATGGTGCTGGAGCAGGAGGAGTGCGCAAGGTCCCTATCGCACCTCTCCTGCTGCAGAGATGCTCCTGCTTACAACTGGTGTTATAAGGAGGTGTTTCCCCCCCACCTAGAAAGCAATAGGGGAAGGCAGAAACTTGCACTTGGAGCCCTGTCGCTAAGCCCTGCCGGTGCAGGCAGCCCGGCCCATGGCGGCTTGCCCTCCCCAGCCACCTCCCACTTAAAAATAGACTTGTTTACACCCTTCAAACGCAGGCGCGTGCTGCCGGCCCCGAGCTCCTGCGGCTTTCCATGCACCCTGTGCTGCAGGGGTGGCTGGCTGCGTACGGGACAGGGGACGTAGGGACCAAGGCACACAGCAGGGCATAGCCGAGGGATGCCTCTGATGCGCTCCTCTCCTGCTGCTGGATTTCTCCCTCCTCTTTCGCTATTGGTGTTTTCCCTAGGTGTGCTCATCACAAGCGGTCACAGACACACTTGGTTTAGCAGAAAAGCCCTGGGTAATGTCCCCAAAAGCCTGAGTCACCCAGCCAGAGCCATGGGTGGCATGGGGGCAACGAGGAACCATTTCCTTTGCCCAGGGACAGGGAGGAGGGATGCCAGGCAAGATCATTGCTGAGAAGAGTGGCCAGCGTTGAGCCCCTCTGGTGCAGGAGTTCTGGGGGGGAAGAAACAGCCACCCAGCCCCCGGCTGATGCCCCATCATGGGGCACTGTGGCCTCCCCCCACCCCGAAAATACACCACCAGTAAAGTGGGGGTATTGAAATACTCTCAGCCCCAACCCTATTTTTGATGCCGCTGAGGACAGCCCTGTGCTGTGCTTCAGTGCCCTGCCAATGGGACTGGCCCTGACCTGGTCGGGGTCTCTCGTGTGTGTGCTGGAGGGCACTGGGCATCCCAAGCAGGAATGGCAAGCTGCGTGATCAACACAGGACCCCCAGTCACAGCGCCATGGGGAGAGGCTCCCTGTGGAGATGTTCACCACTGTCCCCATGGTCCATGATCGATCCATGGCCATCTCGCAGCTACTGGGAGAGAGGCTCCTCACCAGTGCTCTGTATGGGCAGCCCGTGAAGAGGGGATGGTGCCAGAAGGTGCTTTATGCACCCAGCAAAAGGAGAGGTGTTTCAGCAGGGTTGCACTGGCAGCCAAGTGCAGGTATGTGTTTCAGGGGAGGACGTGGGATACCATGGCTCGGGGGCAGCTCAGCTGCCCTGGAATGCTCCAGGGTGTCCGTGGAGCCTGTGTCAAGGTGGAGAAGCCAGCCTCAACAGGGATGTGCCTCAGGGGAGCCAGTGACAGGTAACTCCATCTGCCCTGGGGTCCTCAGGGTGCTGTGACAGAGAGAGCAAGAGGTCCCCTACCTTGGGCCTCCTTGTCCGCCGCCTTCGTCTTTCTCCTCCACTTCCCCAGCTTGCGGACCAGGAAGCCCAAAAGGGTGGCCAGGACCAGGACGAACACCACTGCTGCTGGGACCCCGAAGATGAGGAGGGTGCTGGGCAGGTCCATTGAGGGGTGGGTGGGCTCCAGGGCCGAGGCGGGCACTGCACTGGCAGGCGCTGCTGTGGGGAGAGATGCCAGCAGTGTCAGGGAGGGCAGAGCTGGGGTGAGGGCAGGAGGGCAGCAGCATTACCCACCCGTCTGCAGTGGCTGGAAGGAGAGTGGCCCTTCAGCACTGATCACCCTCAATGAACTGTCCCCCTGCCTGACGGGATACTGTTTGAGAAGAAACTTCTTCTCAGTGAGGGTGACAGAACACTGGAACAGGCTGCCCAGGGGGGCTGTGGAGTCTCCTTCTCTGGAGACATTCAAAACCCGCCTGGACACATTCCTATGTAACCTTATCTAGGTGTTCCTGCTCTGGCAGGGGGATTGGACTAGATGATCTTTTGAGGTCCCTTCCAATCTCTAACATACTGTGATACTGTGATACTGTGAAACTGTGACCCTCATCCCATCCGCTGGCTGGTGGGAGACGAGGACATCCTGCTCTTCCCATGGTCACCCCTGTGGCATGCTGTGACCCCCGCATTGGGCTGGATCACTCTTCTCCCTGCACTGCATTCCCCTCACTGGAACAGGCTGCCCTCTTCCTCTCTCCTCCTCCTTCCCCTCCAGGTGAAGGCAGCGCTCCATCCCTCATCACCCCCTCCATTGTCATCTGCAGGACAAGGTTCCCTTCACCTGCCCACCCCAGGGTGCCCCCAGCCCTCTTGGGCCATCTCCAGCAAGCCCTGGGGAGCTCAGCCCCCATCCGCCCTTGCCCCCTTACTTGTGTTTTCCTTGAAGAGGTCAGAGCACTTGACACAGGACTTGGTCAGGAGGTCAAAGCACTGGGAGGAGAGGCAGGAGGAGGCAGAGACGGCTTTTCCTGAGGAGGACATGGCGGAGCGGGAGCGGGAGCCCGGCTCTCATATGGCGTGTCGGCCGAGGGGCCGCCCGAGTGTGAAATCGCAGCGCCCCGGGGCCCGTGGCAGAGGGAGATACAGTCTGTCAAGCTTTGCTGATTCCCTTGGGGCTCGTGATCGCTGCGCTTGCCATGGGGCGGATCTACACTGGGGAGGAGGAGGGTGAGGGCTCAAGCCCTATCCCTGCCTGCGCAACTGCCCTCAACCTGCTCCTCTCCTCCACACTATGCCTCCAAAATCCACACAGCCCCTGGCATTCCCAATCACGCAGCACCCCAGCCCAGTGGTGTCACCTCCCCATCCCGCCCATGTTACCTCCATCCAGGGCATGTCCCCCAGCGTGACCCAAGCCTCCCTGGCATCCCCCCGTGCTACAGGAGGCTTTCCTGTGCCTGTACTTTTACAAGACCTCATCGCAGGGATCCAGCTTGGATGGAAAATGCAGAGAAGGACCCCAGGAGAAGAGTGCAGGGGCACAGAGGTTTCCCCTTTAAAAGCTTCCACTGCCCCCAGGATGTGGCTTGTTAGTGATTGCTGCACAGGCAGGCTAACTGGTGTGTGTTCTCCATCCTATTAATGATGATGCTCTCCATCACTTTGCTCTTTCCATTGTCTCCATCCCAGACCTAGATGTGTGGCAAGGATCCTCCCAGCTCTTGGCACCATCTCTTATTTGCCAGGGTTCGGATCTGGCTCTGCTCAGCAGCTGCCCAGTGTGTGGGCAAAGTAAGTCATACCAAGCCAGTCTGGTCTCCATACCCCTTTGAAGGGACTAAATAAACTCTTAATGGTCTTAGATGTTCCTGATCAGGAGGAGAAACATCCTGCCGCCAGTACTTGCACATCGAAGCCTGATGCTTGAGATCTGAAATGGATAAGTGATGGGTTTCAGTGCTGTTAGGTGACTCTTCTCCAACCCTACCAAACAACAGTCATGTTCTGGTTTTTTTCATCCCATAGGAAAGAAAGGGACCAGCCACAGTTGCTGGATTGCTCTCAGCTGAAGGAGGCAGCAGGAGACCTGCCCTGGCCACAAGAGCCCTAACAGGGCTTTACTGCTGGAGTCCCATCCTTGCAGCAGCTACAGCCTCCAAGCTCTTTCTAGTGAGGTCTCTGCCACTTGGTGCCCTGGACCAAGGCTGGGATGGGAGAAGGAGGAAAGCTGGAGGATGCTCTGGCTCAAGATGGCAGAGTACTGGGCAGCCAAGCTCCTCTGAGGCAGGCCAGAGGCCTTGCTCCCTGGATGTGCCTTCTCCTCTCCAATGGCTTTTGGCCAAGCTGAGCCTACAGCCTCCACACGCCACCCGTGAAGCTCCAAGCAAGGAGTACCCAAGTGGCCCCGTCACCGCCTCAGCCCTTCCCACCCGGCACCACGGGGCTCTGGGCGAGTGAAAGTGCTGACCAAAACTGGTCACTGCCCACCAGTTCCACGCCTGCCTTGATTTCACTTCCCTTTACAGCTGCATGCCCAGCCATTCAGCCCTTCGCCTGGCTGCCAGGCAGCACCCTGCCCAAGCAGCATGCTGGTGGGGATGGCTGTGCCAAGCCCAGGGAGCTGCAGGCTCCACTGAGGAGCTGTGAGACCCGGCTGCCATTCCTGCACCTCTAACTCAGTTACTGCCCCTCCATCATAATCACAATAACTCCCCTCTAGGTGAGCAGGAGAACTCCAAGCATTTCCCTCTCTCAGCACATCCCCACACACCAAGGTGCAGGCATGGGAGCTGGCAGGCCGTGCGTCCAGCAGCAGGGAGCATCCGGAGCAGCTCCAGGGCGATGGAAAGTGGTGATGCGGTGCCATGACCCTCAGCAGGGAGAAAAAGGAAAGCCAAGGCTTGCTCCAGTCCACATCTGAGCTCCACAGTGGAGATCCCCCGGCAGGAGAGGGTACCCAGAGCCCCCGCTGTCCCCAGCAGGCAGCTGACAGAAGTGTAAGGGAAGGGACTAGGGAGCAGAAAACATCTTGTATTGTGGGCTGGTGGGGCTGGAGCCATGCACTGTGGCAGAGGACCCCACAAAACAGCTCTGTAAGTGCTCTGTAAGGATTGCTGCCCCTGAAATGCCTCCCTGCTCCAAAGGCTTTGGTGTTCCTCTTGCCCTGGGGTGTTTCCATCTGCTGGTCTCCTTTTCTCTTGCCCTCTCCTTGAAATTCCCCTGCTGTGCTTTTCCTGCATCAGTTGTCTTTCGGTGACACCCCCAGCCCCTCTACCCATGGGCCCTGCTGTAGCACTGCCACCCTGCCCCTCTCCCTCTCCTCTCGGCTTAACGCACAGTGGGGGTAAATGGGTCCTGGCATCTGCCAGGACTAACCCTGTGACCCCTCCAGTCAAATACGTACACTGGGGAAAGCCCAGACGTATTGCTTTTGACGTGGAGGGTGAAGTTTACAGTAATGCTCAGGAGCTGATGGCTCCCATTTCGGTACCTGGAGTGAAAATTTGAAGCTGCAAATGCATGGCGGGGAGCCTGAGACAGCAGCCGAGACGTTCTCCTGCAAATAAAGTGATCCCAGCTCCTGTTACATAGAAGCATGTTGCATTCCCATTGCCGCAGTCGACCTTACCTATTCCCCTGCTCTTCATGAGCCCTCTTCATCCTCCTCTGCAGCTCTTCCATGTTCCGTTTCTGTCCCAGCTGCCTCCTCCCGGGCCAAGAAAATGATGTTTGAATTCACACATGATAACGCTTACTCATGGAGAAAATCACCACTGACTTCCCCAGCAGCACTTGCACGTGTGTGTGCTCATGAGCGCGGCCCATGCTGCCCGGCTGGCTCCAGGCATCAGCCATCCCGGTCTTCATCTCCCTCATCTTTGCCTCCCCTGCCCTTCGAAGCAGCGGTTGGTTGGTTTTGGAGCAGCAAAAGTTAAAGCTTGATGAGTAGTTTGAACTGTTTGCACCTCAGAGCTGAATACACTTGGTAATAGCACAAATGCATAATTAAAGAGCAGAAAAAATGACTCACTGGATAAGGAAATGCGTGTTTCTTATCTCCTCTGCAGTGAAATGAAAGCCCCTGGAGCCTGGGACTCTGGCTAACCAAGTGCCTTTATTAAACAAATAAACCAGCGGAGATATCAAACAAGCTGTTTAAAATTGCATCTTAACCCTGGAGTCGGAGGGCTGGATCCCCAGTGCCGTGTGCTCCAGCCCTGCACTGGGAGGGCTGGCTTGGGCCAAGGCCGGCTGCTGGGATACCCACGGTGAACGGGGCAGCGACCCAGGAGCGTGGAGGGACAGTGGCGTTCTGAGAGTGCCTGTGCACACGAGTGACCGGACCGGTGTGAGCGGTTCCCCTGGTGTCGGGGTGGGTGAAGTGACTCACGCACATGCCTGCAGAGCCGCCCGCAGCAGAAAATACCCACCGAAAGTTCACCTTGTGCTCGTGTGCACCGGAAACCCAAAGGCTTGTTGATCGCAGAAGCTGCAAGGTGTTTGTCGAGCAGACGCAGTCACTCTGGGACAAGCCTCTGGCAGGATGCGCCCAACACTCCGGGAATGACCGAAGTCTGCACCACGTCCAGATGGTGCCCCTGGAAGGCTTTGGCTGGAGCCAGCCCCCAAAGCACATTTGGCACCTCCCCTGCAATCCCCTTTCCAGCACCCCTGTGCTGGCTGGTGGGAAGCATCTCCTCCCAAGAGACCCCACTGTGGCTCTCAGGGGCTGGTTTCACAGGGCTCCAGTACAAACCAGATCCTCTTCGGGATCCCTTGCATGGCCTAGTCCTGCTTTGCTCTGCCTTCTCTAAGCCAGCTGGGCTTAGGGGCAAAGTCTGAGAAGGTTTTATGAATAATATGGGGAAACCCAAGGGTCTTAAGAGATTCACGGTGACCCCAAAACTCAGACCCCTCTGCAGGTGCTCTGCTTCTTGCCACGGTGTTTTGTGGCACTGCTCAGGCACGTGTGTGGGAGTTTGGCACGGGGCAGCACCTTGGCAGCACCAGCTCTGAAGGTCGTTCAGCTTCTCCCTCCCTGTTTACATGTCCCTGGACCTGTTCTTCTCCATGAGGGTAAGGAATAATGAGCAGGTGTCCTTGGCTCTTCTTCAAAGAGACTTGGACCCCTCCACAGGTGATGCTGAGCACCCACATTAGGCTTCTACAGTGGGCTGCCCTTTGAAGACTCCTCCACGGTTACAAAGTGGTGGGCCAGTGCTGCCTGGGCTCAAGTTCCCTCTGCCCATTCCTGCTCCCTCCCCTAGAGAGCTCAGGAGGGACACAGCACCGTGGACAACATGAGGAAACACCCCTCCAGCCCTGGGGTAGCTGAGCCCTTGACCTCCCCTGTGAGGACGAGGCGATGGTGAGGAGCGAGGGGTGCTTCCAGCCAATGTGCTGGCTGCTCTTGCCACTCCACAGAGCGCAGTGGGGCTCTGTCACAAGGCTCGGGTCCCCACACACTGCCTGGGCTCCCACAGCCCCCTGTGTCATGAGTGACACACCTTTAGCCTAGTCCAGCTCTTCTGCCTGGACGTCCCTGCAAGCAAATGGTGACTAAAGCCCTCTGACTTCTGTGCCCGCATCAGGGATGCTGCCCCCATCCCTATGCTGAGGATGGGTGGGAGCTCACCCTGTCCCCCTTGGGTGACTGGGAGAAGGCCAAGTGTTCCACAGCTTTGTATGTCGTAGGAAGCCTCCATGTGCTCAGCAGGGCCAGGCAGCACCTCCATCACCGAAAGAGAAACCAGTGGCTGAGGGCGATGTGCTGCCACACCACAAACCTCTGAGCAGGTGGGTTCAGGCATGTGCACGCTGGGGCAGAAACCTCCCCAGCACCCGCAGCACAGCCCCACTGTGGTCTCTCAGGGCAGGAATCTCCAACAGATGGCCCCAGAGCCAAAATCAAAGCCTGCTGAGTGTAAGGGGCTGCATCCCTTGGAGCCCCCACCCTCTGCAGCTCGCTCCAGCAGTCAGGCACAGGGAGCCGCTTCAGTCAGCCTGGAAGTCAAACCTAAACTCACCAGCCCCAACTGCATTTTGCATAGCTCTTTATTATAATGAACTGCTTGCAGGAGAGCTGCGGCTCCAATGCACACACGAGAGTGTTTTGATGAATTCATTTGAACAAGAAGGCAACCCGAGAGAACACAAAGGTGCTTGCAAGCCATCCCAGTGCAGAAGAAACGATGTTTTTCCTGATTGCACTGATTTCTTGCAACTCACTCTGCTTCCTGCTGTACAACCACCCACCTTCCCCACGCAGAAATGACACCCCACCGGCCCCCATGCACTTGCAGCCCAGCCCCAGCACAGCCATGCTCCTCAGCACTGGCCATAGGAGCCATCCTAACAGGGATGCTTAAAACCAGCAGTGTGCCTGGATAATTTAAGCACAGCCCAAGCAGGGGACAGGGAAAAAAAACGAGAACTCCTGTGGCACCTGCAGATTGCAACAGCTTAAGTAGGAGTAAGGGAACAGGAGCCTGTGTTGTTTCTACTACTAACCACTGCTCCAGAGACAGGCCCCTGGGGCCACCCTGCAGCTCCCATTACCCCAGACACAGGCCAGGGTGGCAGATCCAAGTCTGGCCTCCCTCAGCCCCACCACCGGGGAGCTCAGTCTTCTCTGAGTGTCACCGGATGATGCCGCATGAGTGGCTGAGCAGGAGGAGTACAGGGATTGTGACTGTAGGCTGCTTGAATGATCAGATGCCAAACTCAAGCTGGTGTCAGCCCTGCAGCACTGAGAAGCACTGCAGCGCTGCAGGAGGAACGAGCAGCACGTGTCTGGACATGAGCGAAGCCCCGATCCGGGATGAGAAGCGAGGAAGCACGTCTCCGCTGAGCCAAAGCGGGCCCCGCGGCCGGTTGGCTGCCTCTGGCAGTGAGCTCGTCACCACCGCGCTGTTGGCTGTGAGGGTCTGTCTGACAGCTTCCCCTCTCCTCCCTCTCCAGAAAAGCACAGGGCTGTGCCTCATCAGCCTCCAGTGGCATCGCCACACTTGCCAGTACCTGCACCGTTCTATGGCTTCTCAATGACCTTCACGCACTGGCCTGGTGTAAAAAGGCCAGAGGGATAATTCAGCTCAAAATAATGTAATGAATCTCCATGGCCACGTTAAGGATGCGATGTAGGAGAAAGCTGAAAGGCAGATTTGGCCCGTGCCCCTGCTCTCCTGGCCAGCATCTGGGCTTGATGCCTCCGCCGTCCTGCCAAAGCCCAGAGAAGCAAGAGGGGAGCAATGCATGGGGTGGAAAACAGGAGGATGAGGGGCTGCTGTAGAAGCAGGGCTGGAGAGGTGGGTCAGCCAGCAGCCTTGGGCTGTACTCACCCCACCACCACCCTGGCTTCCCAGTGACCTGTGAGCAAAGGCTGTCTGTTCCCTTTCAAAGGATGATCCTCCCCGCAGCTTGCAAGGGCTGCCTCTGGACACACTTATGAGCCTCTGGGACTTCAAAGGCTCTGGATGAAAGGGTGATGAGTTGCACTGGCACAGGAAGGGAAATACTGAGGTAGAGGGTAGAATGGCACTGTCAAGGCAAGCCGACATCGTCCCCACTCTGAGATCCCTTTCTCCATTTCCCATCCCAGGGAGAGCACCCACAGGGGAGGTCCTGTCTTCCACCACAGTCCGTGGGGAAGGCTGCCCATCTGCCCTTAGGGAACATCTCCTGCCAGCACAGCTCCCTGGCTCACGCTTGCCTTCCACTTCCATGCTGCACCACCTCACTGCACACGGCTGGCCACCAGCAGATGCAGGCAGGCTTCCAAGGGACTGTGCAGCGACATAGCATCTCCCATCACCCAACCTAAAATCACATCAGAATCTGGGGGCAGATACAGCTTTGTACCCTGTAATAATCTTGTCTCTAGGCTAGATAACTAGGACTGTAAATCCCTGCCGATAATCACAGCCACCATGTCTGCAAGCTCTACCCTGGACCATTCATTTGACTTGATGATGCTTTAAAGAGACATCTAATGAGGATAATCTGATTCAAATCCCCTCTGCTTTTGGGCAGCAGAGTAATTCAGCCCCCTTCAAACTCCTTCTTCCTCCATGACTGTCTTTATTTCCCCTTCTCATATGAATCACTCTGGGGTTTCCTTTACTTTTTGCATTACTATTTTGATTCTTTGATACGACCACTGCAATCAAGATTTGCTCCCTTTAGAACCTAATCAGCATTAAATCAGACTCACTTTTTACTCACACCCTCGTAATAGGATGCTGGCCTATGCTTCAGCTCTCACTTCGGGTGCAGGGAACACTGCAGATTGTTAAAAAAATTCCCTCTTTACCTGATTCAATCAGAACCACTTAAGGGAGATCCGCACACATTTCAAGCTTGGCAAGAGAGCCAAGCTTTGGGAAGGAGGGAAGGTCTCAATCACACTCAGCTTTCAGTGCAGAGCAGATGGCGAACATACCGACTATATAATTTATAGGACACCATCACTACGTATTAGTCCCATGCAGTGGCTGAGCTCAGCCAAACCACGGCTCGCACACACAGAGGGGACTTGTGCAGGTGATGCTCCACGTGCAACCAGGGCAAGACGGAAGAGCCAGGCTTCGGAGAAAGCACACGCTTCACGTTTCATCTCCTGTAACACGGAGCAGAGGACATGGTGCAGCAACCCGTGCCCTGGAGAGGTTTTCTCTTCCCTACGGGCCGGGCACAGACTTCCCAGCCCACAAACATGTGTTCGAGCTAGGTCGGTATTATGCAACATCTGCGCACGAGCAGCTCCCCTTTCTCTTTCCCTTCCCCAGAAGCAGCTCACACGGCAGCACAGTGGATGCCAGGGCAGCCCAAGGCCAGGAGCTGGGTTTGTTTGCACTCCTTCGGGCCTGCCATGCCAGCACAGCCTGGTGTGCGGCTCGAAGGGGGTCACAGAGCCCACAGGAGATGTTCACCACCACCACAGCTCTGTTTATACACTGCCTAAGCCTCCCTGCCCCTGCCTGTCACCCGGACACACACAAGGGGATGGCAGGGAGGTGTGAAGGAGAGACAATGAGGGAGAATTGCTCAGGATGGCCAAGTTGGGTTGTAACCAAAGAAAAGATCAAAAGGGAACAAGTGGGTAGTAAGCACATGCCCTGCAGAGCAAGGAGAGGGTAGGTCAGGCCCATCTAAGGCAGGAGAGCTTTCAGCCCTCTGCATGGCTAAAAAGGAGCCCTGGAGACAAGTGCGCAAGACTGAGCCTTTACAGGTACCAGCAACACTCCTTTACCCCAAGGCTTCCCCAGCTCCAGTGCCTTTGATCCTCTGCTGCTTGGAGCAACAGCACGAGGCACTGAGTCACCCCTCAGTCCCATGGCAGAATGAGGATTAATTAGTTGACGTTGGCACATTGCTTTGAAGAGAGGTGCTCCACTGCAGCACGAGCCGCAGGTTGTTAGATACTGAGCTGAGCCAAACGCAACCCTGGCTTCATAGCTGTCATCTCTGGAAGAGCAGGAACAGGAAACAGCAGTCACACTAGAACGTCACACTGGGGCAGTGCCCGTGCTGCCATCCAACCTGCAACAGCAGCCAGCACAGAGGTTCAGGAGAGCTTTGAGCTGACCAGCGCACACAGTGATAGTGCCTCAAGGACTGCCAACCCTCAGCAAACACCCATGGTGTTTCTCCAGCCGAGTGCTGTGGTGACTTGGCCAGCTTGGCAGGAGGAAGGCAGGCCCAGCCACAGCATGCCACCATCGCCCCGTCACTGCAGTGTGGGCACACAGTGGGACTCGAGAGCTTCCATGGGAAGACAGGGAAGGAAAGCCGGGAAAGCCTCCTTAGCGTGTTTAATGCTAGCCGGGCTTTTTAGGTCGGCGTAGCTGTGCCTGGCTCCTGCACAAGGACCGCTCTCCAGCATGGCTGCTTCAGCTTGCTGGACCCAGAGGGCAGAGCAGGTTCCCCATGGGGAGGTGGCCTCTCTCTGTTCTGCCCTCACCCCATCTCGGTGCTCCCTCCCGTGACACACAGGGGCCCACGGGGCCCTCGCACGCTGCCCGCAGCCGCACCTGCGCCTGTGTAGAACACGTCTCTTCCACACCCCACTGGCTGCCCTCGGCGGAGGAGGCAGTGGGGCAGGGGACAGGCACAGAGCCTTTCCTGGCCCCTCTCAAACCACCACCCCGTGCGGTGAGCTCGAGGGGGGTCAGCATGGTGGCACGTGTCAGCTCCTGCAGAAGGGGCTTGTGGCCAGGGAAACGCGTCCCAGCACGGGCTGGGAGCCCGCGCTGCTCAGCTGCCAAGGAGTCAGAGCGAGTCACATCACTCCCGAGTCCGCTCAGCCCAACCTCTCTCTTGCTCTGCACCGGTTCTTCACAGCCAAGGCGGCTCCCCCAGCACAGAGCCGACCCGAGGGGATGCCATCCTGCTCGGCATCGCCGCGCTGTATTAATATTTAAACAGTGAGGAAGAGATCCAGAGACTTTGATTTCTCCCACCGGCCAACTCAAGGATAATTGAACTGCACGGGGAATTTCAGCGTTTCAGAGTGTAATTTTGTTCCAGTTCACAACAAAACCCAACCATGCCGCAACACCTCATGAGTGGGATCGCAGCCCAGTTTCAGGCAGCCTCCCTGCAGCAGTCAGGCAGGTAAGCAGCACAAAACACAGCCCATCTTAAGCAGGTCCGACCAAACCCTCCCCCCCAAAACACAGGTAAAATTCACACTCTGCTCTTTAGGTTTCTTCCAGATATTTCCACCCAATTCCAGACTTGTGACCCCAAAGCAATGTCGATTTGCCCTCATCACACCCCTCCAGTGGAGGCAGCTTCTGCTGTAGAGGCAGAGCAAGTGAAGCCCAGTGAGTTTTAACCCATGCACCTAGGGCCATGCAAGGAATCGGGAAGAGAGGTGACACGAGCCCAGCATTTCTGGCTCCCAGCTCTGGGCTGTGCCAGCCACTGCTTTCTCTTGCATATAAATCACTTTTCCCCACCAGTGAAGGACAGCTGGTCGCTGAATGGAAAGTGGCAGTTGTTCAGCAGCCCACAGCAAGGCTGCACACCAGCTTAGGGTGGGAAGTGGAGAACACTCAGAGGAGACTGCCAGGGGATCTGGCCCAGCTGAATGGAGATGTAGCAGCTGGAATCTGGCCAGAGCAAAGCCCAGTGATCCTGCAAAACAAGTTAAAAATGCAATGGGAGAAAGTGTCTCCTTTGCTTTTTCCAGCAGAGCAGGTACCTCTGCTGGAGCTCTGCAGGGCACCTCCAGGCAGCACAAGTCTCTTCATGACCACTGTCCACAGCAGCAGCAGGCAAGAGCTGCCAAGCAGCTCTTCCAACGTGAGCACAGCTGCCTGACCCAGCCAACCCCTTCCAACTACAGGTCTTGGCAAGCAGAGATACTGAGTTTTAATCACTGCCCAAAGCAAATATTAGAGGTGGCCTTGAATTTAAACCTCTACCACAAGTCTCAAGGTTTGAAGGGAAAGATAAGTCCCCAAGGCTGAATTTATCTCTGATCTTTGTTCCAGGACAGAGATCTTTTACTACAGGAGCCATATCAGTACACAGACTTTCTCTCCTGCTAGTATAGACCAAGCATATCATGTCTTATCACACTTAAGAGTTGGTCTGATTTAACTGCTGGTGTGGCAATGCCAGGAAGAAAAAAACCCTTCCCTTGGAAAACCTGGGCTAGCAGAGAGCTATAGTCCCAGGAGGCAATGCCAACCACGCTGAGGCAGAGCAGCTCAGCTAGCGGGCTGAGGATATAGAATCTTCTTCATGTGACTAGGCTGAAGGCAAAATCCTGTGGTCAACCTGCTGTACCAGAACAGACCCTGTTACAGCCTCAATCAGTTCCACCACCACCCCCAAAAAAAAGCACTGCGTGACTGAAGCTTACACTAGTGCAACCGTGCAAGGTCTTCTGTACTTATTATACTGCTTTTACACTAATGTTGCCGACAAACAAAACCACATCCACAAACAGAAGCAGTCAAACCAGGAACGCTCATGGGTGCTCTTGCCACAGAAAGGGGGATTTCTCTTTGAAAATCTCCCCAGGTATAGGGAATGGAGGCAACAGAGAGAGAGAAAGAGAAAGCAAGTAACTCCAAAATATCTCTGTTAGTTTAGATTTCAGCCACCTTGGCAAGCTTTTTCCCAATGTTTAAACATGACAGTCACTAGCCCTAGTTCAGCTTCAGGCCCTTCATGCCTTCTGATCCCAATCCAAGTACTACTTTCAGAAGGGCTTTATCAAATGTTAGCCCTGGCTACTCCATCCATATGAAAGATATCCTCAGATGCCTTGTCCTCTCTGGTAGGGGCAGTGTTACAGCCTGTCTAAACTAATAGCTGACAGTTCCTAGACGTATTTACTTAGCTGAAGCTGTAGCTTTAGATGTGTCCCAACTACTTTTAGTTGTAAAACATGATGGACCTGAGACATTGTGTCAGATTCTTAGATATGCACCACTTCCCCTGCCACTTCTAGTGAAGACTTTTTCCTAAGAGCATGAAAAATATTTGCCTCAAGGTGAAGTGAGATGCTGCTCTTAAGGAACTAGATTTTATTTTCTACCAGGTGGGAATGGCCACCTGTAGGAAGTGGTATAAACAAAATCTTTCTTCTTTGAAAGTAGTAGAAAGAAAGAAATGCCACATCTGAAACACAGTGGTAGAAAAAATCTCAACCTCATGTTTGAAGACACAGGAATGGACAGTAGCACGTGTGAGTTGCTATGAAGCAGTGTGGGTGAACCAAAGAAAGTTTTGTCTTCACCAGTCAAGAAAGCACACCAAAATCACTCTTGAGGCCAAAGGGATTTTACCCCAGTCCAATAGTGATTAGAGGCAACCAGGGAGCAACCTAGGAGACTGAAGAGTCTCCTTACCTTACAGCAGCTGCGGAGAAGATGAGAGACTGGCTCATTTCATGCCGCAGCCCTTCCTTCCCTCCCCCAGATTGCACCTGCACAACGAGAGCAAATCGAAACCAGTCTGTTCTAAACCATGGTCTCATTTATTTTCAGGGACCCAAAGAGAGAGCAAGACTGAGACAGCATAACCAACAGAGAAACTTGTCTCTCAGCATGACTGCCTCTCTCTGGTGGCCACGTCCTGGCTAGTACCTTCAGGATCCCAAAGCTAGCTGAAAGTAGGGCATGCCCATTAAGCTTCTGATCCTTCTTACACAGCCAGGAGAGTTTGCATATTTCTTTCTCCTTTGGGTTTTAGCCAGTCCAACCCTTTTGGGCACCATAACACAGCTGAATGGTTTAGCTCCTTTTGTTTCAGCTGATAAACAACCTAGCCCTCCCCTGCCAGCAACAATACAACTGGAGCTGGGATTTGTGTGTCCTCTGAGCAAGGATACAGGCTTTGTGCCTTGCTGAGCTGTCTTTACAAGGACTGCCAACACTCACAGCTGATTAAGCCTGCAGTGCTGCTTTCTGCTTTTTCCTGCTCACAGACAGATGTCAGAAACAAGCTAAGCGAAACAGCACACACAGCTAAAGCTCTACACCTAGCTACATTAAAGTACACTATTTGGGATTAAATAAATTAAAGCAGGAGGGAGCTTAACACATTCTGTCTGGGCTTCATTTCTACCTGGCATGCATTTCTGGGTAAGAAATATCCCAGCGTTTCAAGAAACATTGTATTTGAGAAGGTGGCTCAAGCGGGTACACAGGAAGATTCGTATTTGAAAAGCTTTTGCCACCACCCCGTGGCTGAAGCCGTGACTGCAGCCCGCCAACTAACTGGAAGTCCAAGCTGTGAGCAAGGACCGGCCTCCCTGCCACGGCAAACCCGGGCAAATGCTCATAGGTCTTCAGAGCCAGCGCCATATACCTGAACAAAGAGCATACAGCTAATTATTAAATAGGATACATTTTATTAACTTACAACTCCATAACAAACTACTGAACTGCAGTAAGAATATGGTTATCCTAGGCTTAATAAAATAGGGTTGCTTGTTATCCTGGGTTTGCTAGATGAAGCCTTTTTCTTTAAAGATCTATAAGAAAGCTAAAGTGCTCAATTATATTATTTAGTCCCTTCCTCCCCAGTTAGGTATCAGGCATGGAATACTGAGCCCTTCACTGGGCAGATGCTCACACACCTGGATCACTAACTGCCCGCAGCAGTACAACCCTCCTTTCCCATTATTCTCTCGGTGGGGAGACAAAACCTAGCAGCCAGGTTTCATGTTAGCCCAAGGTGCTATATTTCAACTGGAAGGAAGCAGGAACCTGCTGCCTCTTCTCTAGTACTTTGGGAAACTAAGATACTCAACGTGATATGAGGCATTTGGGATAGCAGTGTGATCTTCTGATATTCTCTCAGTAAAACACACAGCTCCTGGCCACTGGCGAAGTGGGTGAAACTCAAACGTGATCATGAAATGGGATTGAGATGTAATAATGGATAGGAGTCCCCAGTTCAAACTTCCCTTCCCCCCAGCACCTCTACATTATCAGCTGAAGAGAAATCAAGCTTTTCTTGAGAGATTAGCAACTAGGAACAGCTCTGGATGAGTAGTCATGACAAGTTAGGCAAAAAAGCTTCCCAGTGTGATTCCAACTGAAGCAGCTTGAATGCCTGAAGTAAAAATCCTGATGAATGTGGCTCAGTTCTCACACTGTGAAGCTAGTAAGAGTTCCTCAACATAAAGTTAAAGGTCAAGGCAGAAACTCCTGGTACATGACCAGCACAGATCTGTAACATCCGGAGAAGTCGCTGAGCAGTGGCAACTCGTATCCTTTCCAACTGGAAACAAAATTGAGAAATTATTTCAGCAACAGAAAAGAAAAGCAGTGCAAAGCTGTGATAAAATAAAACCAAAACCAGCAGGCATTAAGTATGGTTCAGAGCAGCCAGCTACGGAAAACTCCAAACAGGCCTGTTTACTCCCCTAATGTTAAGGAAGGTACAGTGTTGTCAGCTGAAAACCCTGAAGGGCTTGCCAAAGGCACAGATATTACCTGCTGGTAGGGAAGTGGTCTCTGAGGGTGGAATGATGAACACACAGAAAAGTGAACACACATTTGCTGAATGCCAAACTCCCCCTCCAGCTTTTCAGACCAAACAGGTAATTGGAAAAAGTGGCGTATCAGATGGCAAAACAGTTTGTGAAGCAACAAAGCCTGGCTAACAGGAAGCATTATACAGACAAGAGAGTCACATGGCAAATAACAGCTATGGGGCTCCCAGGAAGAGAAAATGCCTCAAAGTGTACCGACGCTTTGTGTATCAGTGAAGTCTTTGTTAATTTAGACTTGGCTTCCTGAGGCTTTGAAGTAGCACAGGAATGAGCAGGTAATTTACAAGACTCATTTCAAGAACAGTCAGACTCCTGTACCTCTACTACTCTTATAGAGCCTGGTCTCTGACACTTAAGCAAGACAGTAGTGTATGTACATATACTTATTGCTAAGGTAATGATGTTCCTGAGGATCAGAGAGCACTGGAATGCACAAAACCCTACAGACACCAAATCAGCACCTTACCTCCAGCTCGCAGTATAGCACAGGACTGCAGTAGACTTCTCCCAGTTTCCAGATGGAACTCATTTCTACACTGCAGTAATTCACCCTGCCAACTACAGAAAAGGATTTCCCACATTACAAGCCACATAATCAACATCCAGTGAAGAAAAGTACAGGGAATTCCACATCCACAAAATTATCTAGAGCTAACTTCAAGAGCACTGTAGAAGGTAAGGCAACAGTGAGCAGTACAAACAGAATGGTACAAGATTCACAATGGAATTAGCACAGAAGTCTTTCATAATACTAATGTGGAATAGTACTGCCACATTACCAAGTACTGTAACATTACCATTTTGGATAAGGGACTGGTACACTATCAGCACAGTCTGAATCTTCCACTCATTAGAAGAAGCCCTCCTGGCTCATGTGGTATCACAGGGTGCTCAAGTCTCTGAGGAATTAACTTGCTCAGGAGAGCCATAGTACAGGACAATGCTCAGACTCTTTCTCACCCCAGAATTAGGCCTCCTGAGCACAAAATTCCAAGGACACAGGACCTCTGGTCCAACACTGAGCAGTATGGTCTGCCCACTACAGTTCCTCAGAGCTGAAGCAGGGAGGATACAGGAAAACACTCTCTCTACTTGAGGCAGTGGGGAGGGAAAGAAAGAGATTAGAGGCACAACAGGGCCAGACAGTACACAGCAGGGATACCAGTGTTGTATTAAAACCATACTTAACAGTTTAGTAGCTCATCCATTTAAATGCATTTTATTACCACAGTATCATATGCTCCTCGCTGCTTATTAAGATAATCATTAAGACAGATCTGCAAGAGCAGACAGAATAAACTTCTACAGTACCACAGGAAAAAAATACAAATCAATAACACAAATCCTATTCAGGGATTAGGGACAGAGAAGAGAGGTCTTACGGGCAAAAACAAGGAGAGGGCAAGTGAGCATGAGACGAGAAGCGTGTTTCATCTAAGAAGACAATCAAAAACCCCCACAGGTGAGTTCAGATATAATTTAAACAAAGCTTTTGACAAAGCCACTGGTTTCCTTTGTCTTGTTTCAAGTTAAGTCACTGCTCTGTTTTAAGGCAAGCAACAGTGAGTTGTGCTGCTGAGAGAGGAGGAAGAGGGCAGATGCCATACGTACCCCCAGTGACAAGAAAGCACACTTTCCCCAGGAAGAAGCTGGCAGCCACATGAGCTAAGGAAGCTTCGACATTCTTCAAGCTGTCAGAGAAACACAGATAATCCAGTTGGACAGGGAGGTAAAAACAGTTCAGCATAAGGACAAATAGAATAACTTTCAGAAGCACATTTAGAAAGCCAATGATGTTAACATCTGCTGATCTCAGAGCTGGCAGAGTTATGCTCTGTGCTAAAAGCATGGCATGAGAGCTCTCTGTAATACCCACAGCTGTTTAATAATCCATAACATATCCTTTTCTACCCAAGACTCAACAGTTAGACTTAGTTTGAATGGTCTCCTCTGTGATTTGCGGACACTAAGCATCCACATTCATTAACATCCAACAAGACTTCAGCACTACTTTGGCTCTTTCAGAAGAGCTAGCCCACACACTTCCGCAGCACCATTTGTGCTATAAGTATGCAGCTGGGCCTGTCATTTTTGGTAAATGAGAGCCCAGGATCATCACTCACAAGTTAAGTAAATAATAAAATGCTGACTTCTGTGCCTTAGCAAGTCTTTACTTATGGCCTGAGGACTGAAACATCATTTCTACAAAGATGAGCACAAGATGAGAGAAAACGGATCATTTCTGCAGACCTTTCTCTTTTACCTAGACACCTGCAGTGCTGATCCAACTTGACCAGCAGTATCAGTGAACTGGGGACGCAGATGCAGCAACTGTCAGGTTATTAGGTAGCACTGCCCAGTGTACATCAGCCCTCTGCATATTACAGAACTTAACAGCATGACCATCATTTCCATTTAATTTTAGAGACAGCATCTTTCCAAAGCTCAGTTCCCATCACCCCATATCCATATTTGGGAATAAATTCTGCCTTCTCTGCTATGGCAACTTAGTGCACAACAGGCATGTTATTAGACAGAGCGGTTCAGAACTAATCCACTGCTGAAGGCCAGAAAACCACTGCATATATTACTGAGCTGTTCCACCACAGCAAGTCTTGGCTTTGAAATCCGCTATTCAGCAATTCTGACACAGTAAAAATATAGATGTATTTATCAATCCAAGAAAGAATATCAGTTTCCCCTCTCAGATTTTTGCCCTTCTTTTACCTGTATTTGCTCTTGATGTCAATCATAAACACAATCATATCTATCCTGGGCCGAAGATGATCCCCCTCTGATGGTAAGGGGAGGGATGTAGCAAGATGACTGAAAGAGAATAAACTGTCCGGTTTAACCAAGTAGCTTGGCAAGACATTATCCACTTAACCATATCCAGATAACCATCAAAGTTCACCATGTAGCAAGCTACCAGAAAGCACACTAAACATGTAGGAACTGAAGAGACACTGCAATTCTTTAAGTGGTATTCCAATATCATAGACCTACTCATAGTTGCTGACAGCCACAATGGTACTTGCTAGACAAGCTTGTTTATAATGGGAAGCTTATTAGAGCATAACAAGACACACGGAAGCATTTGTTCCCAAAAGATCCATACAGCAGTCATTTAATTGTTAAGAAGAGTCCTTTCTAACAAAGCGAACCCCAGTACGTTACTGGTATATTTTGCTGCCAAGTTTCATTTAAAATGCATCAGTGCTTTCCTGTCACATTCCAAAGATACTGCTCAGGCTTTCACACAGGAGAGGCTACCTTCTCAGATGCCTGTGAGCTCCTATTATATCATTACCCCTTTTCTATCCCTTTCACTGCATCAGGAGTTACTAGATTGGTGGATATTTCCTTCTATTCAATACTACCACTGCTGATACAGCTGTTGGAAAAAATACAGGGTGGGGATTTTCTGTGTGTCTTCCCACTACAAGTAAAAAGAAAAAAAGAGAAAAGCTTCAGTAGTGCCTATCTGGGCCTTCCACAGGGAAGAATATTGTCAGCATCATATTTTTGGAAGTTCTCCTGAAAGATAGATTGGACAAAAAATAAATCCCAGCATTTCAATCTCTCTCACAGTCCACTTCCTCTCTGGAAGCCGAGAGAGAAACACTGGTTTTGGTCTTCTAGGGGAACATTACTTCTAGCAATTAACTAAGGACTTAACAGCTTTCCCAGCAGCCACAGACCACAGTACACATTTCCTTTCTACTAATCACATGCAGTTTGTACTTTTGTCTGCCAACCTCCACATAAAGGTGTGTTGCTTCCTACAAGTAAGGAAGCTATGATTTAACAAAAACATTCTGAAGAAAACACAAGATATAAGCAAAGTGTGCTTGAAAGACACATTGCAACACAAACAAGCTTATCAATTTAAAGTGCAATTTAGTGAGAAGCTGTGGTGAAAGCAAAGTATCAGATCTCATTGTCTGGAGGCAAGTGTGGAACTCCCCAAAACCTCCACGATTTAGAATTCTACAATATACTATATTCTCCCATATGAAGAAAGGCCGAAAAAGTTGGGGCTGTTCAGCCTGGAGAAGAAAATGTTGCGTGAAGACCTCTTAGCAGCCTTCCAGTATCTGAAGAGAGCCTATAAGGATGCTGGAGAGGGACTCTTCATCAGAGACTGCAGTGATAGGACAAGGGGCAATGGGTTCAAACTTAAACAGGGGAAGTTCAAGTTAGACATAAGGAAGAAGTTCTTTACTATGAGGGTGGTGAGGCACTGGAATGGGTTGCCCAAGGAAGTTGTGAATGCTCCAGCCCTGGCCCAGTGTTCAAGGCCAGGTTGGACAGAGCCTTGGGCAACATGGTCTAGTGTGAGGTGTCCCTGCCCATGGCAGAGGGGTTGGAACTTGATGATCTTAAGGTCCTTTCCAACCCAAACCATTCTATGATTCTATGATATTTAAATCAACATCATTAGATGATGCCAGCAGCCTCCAGATATGCACTGCAGAAGCCTTTTTTCCCTGAGTGATAAGAGACACAAGAACCCCAGCCCTGTAATTCTTCTCTCAACAGCTGTATCTGGCAGGTCATCTTGCAAGAAAACACTATATTTCTTTGTAATGTGTATAATCCCAAAGAAGGGGAGCTAGGGGTGGAGAACCCCAACTGCCACAGACTTCTGCTTCCCTAATGATACAAGGGCAGGAACTTATCTTGCTCTGCAGTATGAGCATAAGTTTCCATGCTTTTAGGTATAGTAACAGAGAGGTCCTCCTTCCCCTCTACTCTGCCCTGGTGAGACCGCATCTGGAATATTGTGTCCAGTTCTGGGCCCCTCAGTTCAAGAAGGACAGGGACCTTCTGGAGAGAGTCCAGCGCAGGGCAACTAAGATGATTAAGGGAGTGGAGCATCTCCCTTATGAGGAAAGGCTGAGGGAGCTGGGTCTCTATAGTTTGGAGAAGAGGAGACTGAGGGGTGACCTTATTAGTGTATATAAGTATATAAAGGGGGAGTGTCACGAGGATGGAGCCAGGCTCTTCTCAGTGGCAAACAACGATAGGACAAGGGATAATGGGCTCAAACTGGAACACAAGAGGTTCCACTTAAACTTGAGAAGAAACTTCCTCTCAGTGAGGGTGACAGAACACTGGAACAGGCTGCCCAGGGGGGCTGTGGAGTCTCCTTCTCTGGAGACATTCAAAACCCACCTGCACACATTCCTGTGTAACCTCATCTAGGTGTTCCTGCTCCGGCAGGGGGATTGGACTAGATGATCTTTTGAGGTCCCTTCCAATCTCTAACATACTGTGATACTGTGAACAGTAGCCATCTAGTTATGGTACTCCACAGCTCAACAGAGGCTGCAGGATTTTAATAGAAAATTGGGTTATTAATGTACTATTAGCTAGCACAAACATCCAAAATGCCATGATGAGAGCAATACAGTCACTAACTGGCTAGCAGATCATTAGCTCAAGTTTTCCTTTACTGCATAGCCTTGGATTACAGCAGCAAAATAACACAAATGCCTTCTGAAGAGCTGAATAAATTCATTTGGTCTTGACAAGGGAGCTGTCAAGGACATTTTATCATAAAACATTAGTTAATCAAGCTTTTTAAGAGAGGGCTTGTCATGCAGCTAAAGTTGAAATTCCAAATGCATCTTAATAGCCTGAGGAGGAAAAGCACATGCATGCATAGAAAATCGAAAATGGCTATGAAGAGCATCAAAAGCAATGGACATCTTTCAGCAAAACTTGTTTGGTTTCAAAGAGTTGCAAGCATTGCAACTTGTCCCATTTTGTCCCAGGATGTTAAACTCATGTATATGCCTATCTCCCAGGAGGGGAAAAAAATACCTGTGCTCCTCTCACTCCCTTGCAATTTAGTACTCAAGCATCTGTGCGACATCCAAAGGGCAATGGTATGTGCACAGTGAACATGATGAATGTGAGCATTATTTCCACTCCCACATCTAACCATGCCCAGACTGCTTGCCCTTGTCCTGGCTTCAGCTGGGACAGAATTCATTTTCTTCCTAGTAGCTGGTGCAGTGCTGTGTTTTGGCTTTAGTCTGAGAACAATGCTGATAACACATCGATGTTTTAGCTGTTGCTGAGTGGTGCTTACTCTGATCAAGGACTTTTCTGTCACATCCCCTGCAAGTGAGGAGAGGCACAAGAAGCTGGGATGAAGCAAAGACAGGATACTTGACCAGAACTAGCCAAAGGGGTATTCCATACCACACCCAGTATATAAACTGTGGGGAGTTGGCTGGAAGGGGCCAGTTGCCCGGAAGGGGCCAGTTGCCCAGCAACGAAATGGGCATCAGTCAGTGGGTGGTGAGCAATTGTACTGTGCATCACTTGTTTATTCCTTCCTCACTCTGGAGGAAACATAAAATATTATAACAATATGAATATTTCCTATTGTTATAACATTTTACTTTTACTTCAATTACGAAACGGTTCTTATCTCAACTTTTTACACTTTTCCCGGTTCCCCTCCCCATCCCACTGAGGGAAGGAAAGTGAGGGCAGTGAGCGAGTGGCTGTGCGGTCCTTGGCTGCCGGCTGCGGTTAACCCCACCACGCTGGAGGCGGGCCGCGTCTTCCCCCGCAGTAACGTGCCCCATCGTTTACCACAGCACGTTCTCTGAAGCAGAAACTCCGTGAACCCTCATCACAGCCGCCGCTTTAGCTCCACCTCTTGGACAAGGCGGCAGAAGGGCCCGGTACGACGCCGCTCCCCATCACTCACATGCTAATCTTGAAACTCTTCTTCTCCTGGAGCATCGCCTTCGCCAGCTCCTGCCGGAGCCCTTCGTCCGAACCCACCAGCTGCGCGGACAAAGAGGGAAAGCGCGGTCAGAGGCCGCCGGCAAAGGGCACCCGCGGTGTCGGGGGTCGCGCGCGAACCAGCATCGGAGCCAGCACGGCCGTTGCCCCTGAGGGGAGGGAGGGTGTCGGAAGGTGCGGTACAGGCGGGCCCGGGAGGGGGAAGCGGGGACGCGGCGCTGACAGACCTACCAGCAAGGTGGCGGAGTTGAGCGTCGGGAGCTTATCGAAGGGCCATAACACCGCCATCGCTCACCCGCCGCGATTCAAACAGACGCAGTGACGTAGCGCGTCGGGGGCGGGGCTTCCAGCGCTCATGCGCATTAGGGAAGGGAGAGGGCGCTCTCGGGGGTGGGTTGTGAGGGAGGTGCTTTGCGGTGTTAGCGTTCAACTTCCGCCAGAGCCGATTGCTCCAAGCCCCGTCCAACCCGGCCTTGAACGCGGCCGGGGATGGGGCAGCCGCAGCTTCTCTGGGCAACCTGTGCCAGAGCCTCACCACCGTTATCGTGAAGAGCTTCTTCTTGACATCAAGTCTACATCTCCCCTCTGTCAGGTTAAAGCCATCCCCCCTTGTCCTGTCACTACCTGCCTTTGTAAAAAGCCCCTCTCCAGATTTCTTGTAGCTGCTTTAGGCACTGGAAGCTGCTCTAAGGTCTCCCAAGAGCTTTCCCTTCTCCAGGCTGAACAAGCCCAGCTCTCTCAGCCTGTCTCCATTGGAGAGGTGCTCCAGCCCTCTGAGCATCTTCATGGCCCTCCTCTGGACTCGCTCCAAGAGTTCCACGTCCCTCATGTTTTGGGGACCCCAGAGTTGAACACAGTACTCCAGGTAAATATAATAGCTAGGGAAGGGAATGTCCCTAACAGCGCACAGCAGCAGCACTCAGCGTTGCATGCTGAATTGTCCCATGTGAGGTTTTGCAGCAGCTCCTCAAGCCCCAACCTCCATCCTGCCCTTTCCTGAGCATCGCCCCCTTGCCCGTAGGGCTGGCCGGCCCCTGCCCAGCCCAGCCCAGCACTCCCCTGTCCATGAGAGGCAGGAAGGAGCCTGTGCTGAAGTACTGCAGTTCTGGAGGTAGAGCTGAACTTTCCTTAGTCCAAGGTCGAAGCGGGAGGATGACTTGCACTGATGTAAAGGCCTCAGAGGTCCAGTGTCCCCCAGTGGCCTGTGGTCTCCTTTGCTGCATCTCCTGCTCTTTGCCTCATTCCCGGGTTTGGCTCGAGCTTGTTGTGGGGCAGGGTCCGGGACCCCCTCAGCTCCCTGCTGGGGCTGGCCCCCCCTCCACCTTCAACCAGGTCACCTCTGAATGCCAGGAGGTGTGCCATGGGGAGTAGGAAGGCCACGGAAGGATGAAGACATCTCCCCCACTGCAGCAAGCAGGAGGGGGGGGGCGCAGGGGAGCGAGGGGAGTGTAATGTAAGCTGACATCACATGGCTGCTGTGGCTTTTTTGATCTTGACAAAGGCAGACGGTTCCGCTCCTCCTTGCCAGCATGAGACAAATTACAGGTGAAGCAGAAGAGATTACAGGATATTTCTGGTTGTTGTTGAGTTTGACGGGGGGAAGGGAGGACAAATCCAGGGCAGACGTGTCCTGAAGTTGGGAGGCCAGCAGATGCGATAAATAAAGAGCCCCAGCTCCCAGGTTTTGGCGAGATGGAGAGCAATTAGGACAATGCTCCTTTTGGGCTGCTGAGGAAATATGCTAAAAGCTCTGGCACCCACCTAAAAGGTGTTTGTCCTCTTTGTGCTCCTGTTGCCTGCTCTCTAGCAGTGCAGCAGGACCTGGGTGGCTTCAGTGTTTGGTGGGGGAGATGCTCCCTGTTCCCTGTCACTGCAGGCTTCCTCCTCTTCACAGCATGCTGTCTGTTGAGGTGCAGCGGGTCCAGGGGAGCTACCACCAACCCCACAGTTATTATTCCTTGTCCCTAGCAGGTTAATTGGCTGTCCCTGGGCAGAATTCCCTTTGCAGGGCTGACCCCCACCTTTCTGTGAGGACAGAGAGGTTCACTCCACTCCCCCCTTCTGTGTGCCACCTTCACTGCACCCTTTAGCCAGAGGGGCTCTTAGCCCCTTACCAACAGAGGGGTTAATGGGATGGGGGGAGTGCAGTGTACTGCCGATCCCTGCCTGAAAGTCCAGGCTTTGGCAGAGCAAATTTACTGCTGAGATGCAAAGCCGCTGACAGATAGCTGGCACTGCGAGCTGCGCCAGGCAGATTCACTTTGCCTTCCTTCCTCTTTGAAATGTGGGCAAGGATGCTCCACGGGGGATGCAAACCCAGCAGAGCGAGCTCACCTCTGTGGGGAGCCAGAGAGGAGAGCAAGAGTCACCGTCTTGCACCCTCAACGGCTATTTTACCCATAGACCAGGGGGTATGAAACAGATCTAATGCCAAAGGGTAGCATTTATCAACTGCTTTTCATGGGAGAGAATAGCATAAGGAGGTGGAAACTCAGACTGGCAATGTGCCTGCAGCTCTTATCTAGATCTGTAGCTTGGCAAGGAGAGGAGGGGAGAGGGTTGAGACACAATTGGTGATGGAGCCTGGGGTGTATTTTACATATCACTGTATGGCTGTGTCAGGCCGTTTCACCTCTTTCCACCCTGTTTCCAGTTTGCAAAGCAGGAATAATGAATCTATCTCCCCTTCTGAGCGGTGCAGGAGAGCTGATGCAGGGGTGTCAGTGCTCTGGCCCCCAGCTCAGGCAGAAGGGGAAAGCTCCTGATTGTACTCTGTGGGGCACTGTATATTGCTGTGGTAGAACAAACCGTTCAAAAAATGAGTAGAAGTGTAATTGTAGCCAACGTGAAAATGCTCTGGTGCTGCAAATGAAGGCAATTTGCACCAGTGAGACTTGGCCTGGCCATCACCAGTCCTCCCTGGGAATGGTGCAGTCACTTCTGCAGCAGGACAGCACCAGCTGCTAGAAAAAATGTTATACAGTACACCTTGCCCTCGTGTATCCTTGGCCACTTTGCTGTGTATTTCATCCAGTGGGTTGACAACTGAATCTTGAGATACTTTCTCTGAATGATCATAGAACCACAGAACGGTTTGGGTTGGAAGAGACCTCAAAGCTCACCCAGTTCCACCCCCCTGCCGCGGGCAGGGACACCTTCCACTAGACCAGGTTGCTCCAATCCCCGTCCAACCTGGCCTTGAACACTGCCAGGGATGGGGCAGCCACAGCTTCTCTGGGCAGCCTGTGCCAGGGCCCCAGCACCCTCATAGGGAAGAATTTCTTCCTTATCTCTAACCTAAATCTCCCCTCTGTCAGCTTAAAGCCATTCCCCCTTGTCCTGTCACTCCAGTCTCCAAGCAGCCAGAGGAGCAAAGGAGACAGGCTTTGGAGATGGTCTCGAAAGGAGTGCTGACCCCTTTGTGGTCCCAGTTGTCTCAGCACCCGCTCCCAGATCTCCTGGCAGTGGTGGCTTCATCCCAGCCCCATTCAGCACAAGTTTTGGAGATGTCACCTGGCCATGTTTCACTGTCTCTGAGCTGACCTCTCACAGTCCTGCCCAGGAAACTTGCAGAATACAAACTCATGTATCTTTCATTGCACTTGTTCTTTCACTAATAGACAAAAACTATATCAGTTACTTCAAGTGCTAATTGTTAGGGAAACTAATGACGTTTTCACATATGTTGCTGGCAACTTCAACTTCCTTTGGCAAAGGCTCTCTCCAGCTATCATTAGGCACAGAGTAAGTCTGATTTTTCCATTTTGCTCTTTGATTTAGGTCACTTTACACATTTCCTTAGCTTTTTGATCAACTCAGCAAAGCTCCTCAAATGGCTGTCCATATTGGAAGCTGCAGTAGCACCCAGAAGGCAGGTTATTCTGCTTTTCCACCAGAGTATCTGACTTATGCCCTGCCATGCATCCAGGGTGCCTTCTGCATCCTGCAGCAACTCCCTCCCCTCCAGCAGCTGAACAGGGAGGTATTTCTGTGACTCTTGCAGGAGTTTTGCCCTCTACTGCAGCCGTTGAGGAAGGCTAGTTTGATAAAGTCCAACTTCTCCCATGCCACTACCGACCCTGGGAGAGTAGTGTTTGGGGGATTGGTGCCGCCTTAAAAACAGGCAAACTAGTGTCTGATTTTCTTGGAAGATGCTGATAAAAGCCTAAGGGATGCTAAAGAATGCAGAGAAAACTTGTTAGGAAAAACTTGAATAACACTTAATCAGGTTTGGAATTAAGCCGAGCTCAGTATGTTGTTTATGCTGTGATTTCTGGGCATGCGACAAGCAGGAAGCGTGTGCCTGAGGTTGCCCAACCATCTCGTTTTTCTCCAGCCAGGGCTTTTGTCTGAGAAGGGTTTCATGGTCTCTGCTCTGGCTGGGTGGCCCTCTCACGTCAAACCCAACCCCATGCTTGCCTTCATCACGCAGGTGAATCTGTGGCTGCCCAGACATATGAAGAGATTCAGA
The DNA here is from genome assembly GCF_963264785.1 of Psittacula echo. Taxonomy (NCBI): domain Eukaryota; kingdom Metazoa; phylum Chordata; class Aves; order Psittaciformes; family Psittacidae; genus Psittacula; species Psittacula echo. The sequence continues at coordinate 86,304,814 of NC_137735.1, read as the reverse complement.
AGCTTGGTGGTGGGCAAGTATCCTGGAGTGAATGGCTTTGAGGGGCTTGTGTGTGCACAGCCACTCAGGGGCTTCCTGCAAGTGAGGTGGAAGCGGCTGAAGTCCCCCAGGGCCAGGCAGAATGATATGCACATGCTTATGCCTGGAAGATGCTGAGTGGCACACAGCAGCCTTATTCATAGTGAAAGCTGAACAGCAGTGAAGCGTTTCCATGTGGTTTGTGCTGTACATGGAGCCTGGAGCTGTCTCAATGCCGTACCTCTTGTCAGAAACAAAAGGATGTGACAGCACCTGAGAGCCCTGTCACAGGCAGCAAGAGCTGCCATGGAGTCAGAGGTAGGGGCTCTACAAGCATGTCCCAGCTCCTGTGCTCATTTCCTGCTGCCTCCAAGGGTACTTTGGACTCAGCTGGGAGGGTTCTTGAAGCAAGGGAGACTGCCATGTCATGACATGTTCTGTGCCTTTGCGTACCCTTAGGGTTTGCTCTGGGAACACAATAAATAATATCCTTTCAACATCTTATTTTTCTTTTAAATCTGTTTGGCTTTTGGTTTGTCCAAACCACATTTCTTTCCCAGTACTGTCAAAACCGTGAGGCTTGTGCTTTCCTCCTAATGCAGTGGGATTAGTGAAGCAGTTACTGCACTGGTAGTCAAGGTGGGTGTCATGGTTGAACTTCAGTGAGGTTAAAATTAAGGTGCGATTGCAGGCTTCTCTCTGGAGGCACATGGCAACCATCTGAAGTGCCCATCAAACCAAGAAGCAGTCGGCTAATCCTGATGGATCTGATCCTCCATGCAGATATCCTGCTAGGTAGAGGGGTATATTGAGCCTACACTCAATGCTTGTAAGATATTATGAAGTTACATCAAGCAGAAGTGGGGCTTGGGAGGACAAAAGGAGGATCAGGTGGAAACGACGGAGTGTGCCAGCCATCTTCCACGGCTCCTAGCACAGCCCTGTCCCTGCACCGATGCATGAAACCCCAGCGCAGATGAGGAGACAGGTCGCTTGGGTGTATCACCTTTGGAGCCAGCAAGCACATGTGGGCTCTGTGACCAGCTTGGGGAGTGGATGAACCTCTTTATGCCTGGAACACAATCTACTGGGAAGCCAAACCTTGCACCTCACAGCTCCTGAGGCATAGGCATATAGGGGGCATGGATCTGGGGCTCAGATAGTTTGGTGGGTATTAGTAGCCCCCAGGCCTTGAAAACCACCCCCTGCAGGCGCCTGCAGGGCTGTAGGTGTCAGAGACTAAGCTGTCAGGGCTGGGTGGCACAGGCAGCTCTCAGGGCTGGAGCCAGTTGTTTGATGGATTTTGTTAAAACACTTGCATTAAACGACTTCGGGTCATGGTGAAAAATTCTCTGTGTACAAAAAAAACCCCAAAACACAAGCAGCAACAACAACAGCAAAACAGTTTGGTAGCTGTTTGGTGCTGTTTGTTCTGTGCTGCTTTGAAAAGCTGAAAATGGTTTAACATTGCAGCAGCAGTGACAGAGCCAGGTATGGATCCAGGAAGCAAGGTATTTCATTGAAAGCAAAAACACTACTTCAGGCAGCGATGCTTTTGTTTTCTGCTGGGAGACACTTTTGGCCAGTGTTGATCATTTCATTTTTGCATAAACCCCTCAAAGGGAATACTAACCTCCCTCCCCCTTCCACTCCTGCCTCCCTCTGCCTCCATCCCGCTGCTGTCAAGCCCCCAGCCCCTGGCGGGTCTCACCGGTAGAACTGCGGAACCTTAACATCTCGTACATCTCCATCATCCCGAGTCTACACACGTCTCCCCCAGCACTTCGCCTCCTCTCCAGCCCATCCTTCCTTCTCAGCCCGGCGGAGAGCAGCTCCTCCGGTCGCTGCAGCCCGGGCTGTGGGTGACGCGAGAAGAGGGAAGAGCATCCCTCGGCTGCGTCTCCCGTGGCTCCGGCCCGGGTACCATGTGCGGGTGAGCTCGGGAAGCCCGTTGCCATAACGACGGCTGCTAAAATCCTCCCCCCACCTCCACCTCTCCCCTACGCGGGGATGCAATTGGTGCAGACGCTCCCTCCTTCGGGGGCTGAGGCCGGCGGAGGGTGCCCTGGGGAGGCTGCAGGGGGGCTATCGCTGCCGGGGAGGCAATGGGGGAAGCCCCCAGGAGCCCGGTGGGAAATGAGGCTGCGTGTCACCACTGCACGCCCCCGCCATCCCGCATTCCCTCCCTCATTCCCTCCCGGCTTCCCTCCTTCCCTCCCGCCCCCCGCCTGTCGCCTCTCGCTGTCGCCCTCCTCTCCCGGAGCGGGGTCCTTTCTCCCTGGCACTGCCAGGCTGGGAAAAGAGCCCGACTCATCCCGACCGAGCCCGGCTGATGCCGGAGGGAGCAGCCTCACCCCGTCGCCCTGCGGCCGTGGAAGGAGGTAGGTGGCACGTTGCAGGGCAGGTGACTGGGTTTTGTCGGGGATGCAATGTATGGGAGCGGGGTCGCGTCCTGGTCCCCAGCCATCGGCAGCCCCTTGCCCCAAGCTGCCCCGGGGTGCCCACTCCTGGGGAATCTCCTATAGTCGGGGTGAGCCCATGGCTGGTAATGCTGCAACCTGATGTGTCTCCCACCCATTCACACGGAAGGGTTTTGTGCCTGAAGTCACCCATGTCCTGGCACTCTGCATGGCACTCCTGCCTCACTCACCCCTGCCTGGTCACCACTATGTTTCCATGTCCCCTGCAAACCCCCTCTCCCTGCTCCTGGCCTCTCCTGAGCAGTTTCTGCCCGATCACTTTCAGTGTGCCCCTAGGATGCCCATCACAAGGGCACTTGCAGCACATGGGGGGGCAGCAGGAGGTGGCATGAGGGGATCCAGGGGTGACATTGAAGGAGGGCGGCTGGAATGACACATGTAGCAGAGATTTCTAAAGGGTCAGTCAGCTTACCTCCTTGAGATGCTGTCTCAAATGAAAGACCAAGAACACTTACGTGTCTTTGGGATGTCACAGATGCCCCATTGCAAAATGAGGTGCTGAATTCAACTGGTCCAACAAGGGTTAAGGCGCATTTAATGTATGCAGGGCTGCTCCAGAAAGCTGACATCTTTGAATTAAACTCCGTCTTTTCAGCATTTTCAGCCAAATCTGGTCACTCACCTGACAAGAGCAAGGGCTTTGCTGGGCTGGTCCTGCAGAAGCTGTGTGTGTGGGGAATGACACCTCGGCTTAGCCATGGTCAGGATCCTTCAGTGGGGCTAGGGACGGGCGAGTGAGGGGGGGACACAGCACGAGGTGAGGGCTGCATAGCAAGTAGACTGAAGAATAGGTTGCTGGCAAGGAGCTGGGAAATGCTGGCGCTGCTAGCTACGGAGAAAGGATAAATTGGGAAGTCTGTAAGGCTGCTTTTTATTGCGGTACTTTTTGGATGGCAGCTTCGCTCCCAGGTTTGGAAAGGAAATGGTCAGGGAAGGAAATGAGGTTGCTGGCTTTTCTCCCGTTGCACTGGGGGCTCCAAGCCCGAGTCACCTTTCCTGCCCATTGGTGTCATGAGCTGGGACTGATGGCAGAGGCACCTCTGGAAGAGGGGGTTGCAGCATCCTTGGCCACCAGCCTGGCAGCCACAGCTGAGGAGTGCAGGGGGTGCACAGGAGCTGCTTCTGCAGAGCATGGAGGAAAGTTGCACTGAGGGGCCTCTGGCCAAACCTGGACCTCAGACTCCTGTCAGGGAGCGTGGTTTGTGCCTAATTCCTTCTGGAAACCCCACAGCAGGATCCCTGCTCCCCACAACCCATCTACAATGTTACTGCAGGCTGGGGCAGGGGACTTCTCCTGAGGGAGGCAGAGGCAGCCATGAAGAGGTGGGAGCAGCACCAAGACTGCCCTTTGCTCCCAGCCATATGGTGGCTGATGCTGAGCTGCTCAGTCCCATTGCTCTTGATCAGGTGGAGCAGGGACCTGACAAAAGGGAGGTGTGAATCAGTGAGAGGGGGATGGAAAAAGTCCTCCAGGACTTGGCAATGGTAGAGGCAGCAAAACCAATGGCTGCTGAAAGCCAAAGAGCGTGGTAGGAGAAGGCAAAATCCTCTGAGGTCTTCCCTGTCGTGCAAGGAGAACAGATGAGTATCAACATCCATGCCAAAAAGTGAGAGGAAATCAGGCATTTTCTCCAATGCTGGTAGTTTCTTGCTTATGCAAACAAGAATTGCAGCTTTTTTCAGATCTAACCCTGTGACAATAAAGGTGCTATTCAGAGGGTAGAGATGAACCTCATGCAAGTCTTGGGATAAGCAGGCAGGGATGGGCTCTCCTGCTGCAAGAGGCAGCATCCTTACAGGCCAGGAGCAAGAAAGAGGATGGAGATGCTCAGATTTCTCCCCAGCCTCCCCTTAACTGCCTCACACAAGGAAAGTAATGGACATGTGGTTGCAGGCAGAGGGGTGTATTAGGGGACAGTTGCAGGTGGCATCTTTCAGGTATCTGGAAAAGCAGGAGCTTGGCACGGGTGCAGCTCTGCCCTATCTGCTGCCACTGAAATCAAGGGGCATTTCAACACCCCCACTGGAAGGCGAGCCTGTAAGGCTGCTTTTTGTGCCTGAGCCTGGCACTTCTGTGGGTTGTAATGTGGATTGCTTCATCGCAAAGGGTGAGGATAAGGCACAAACACGGTGCCATTACAGCTTTTAAATGGCCCTGAGTCAGAATGTATGTTGGCCAGGGCACCAGCAGGTTGTGGGGCTGGAAGCACATCTGCCTGCCCCTCCATAAAGCCTTAGCCTTGGTGGCCAGGCAGGAGAGGTTTTCTGTCCTGCTCACTCATTTTTAGCACTGGACTGACAGTGATGGCAGTGGGGTTGGAACTAGATGATCTTATGGTCCTTTCCAACCCTAACTATTCTATGATTCTATGATTCTATGATCATGCATCTGTCATGTTGGTTTTTGTTCCCCAGGGCAGTGCTGCTCCAGACTCGGCACCTTGCTCCTAGGTAGCAAGGGGTTCCTGGCAAGACAGATTGGCTGCCCCTGGTAAGTGGCTCCCACTGCCCAGCACCTGATGTGATGTGGGGATCTGGGTTCTGCTCAACCAAGCACTGCAAGGCCCTTGAGCCCTGGCAAAGCAGGACACCAAATAGGTGAGCAGCAAGGGAGGGCTCAACCCCGAGCTAGACCAGCTCAGACTGGGTATTCAGAGGGGTCATGAAGCATCAGGGGAAAGAGCAGCAGAATTCCCTACAAGCAGATGAGGAACAGGGCTGGGGGCATGAGGGCTCACCCCTGTCTATGGGGAGGGAGCAGGACTGCCACTCAGTGTGGGGGTCTCAGTGACGAGCCAAAGGGATTGCTCTCTTCCAAAGGCTGAGATGCCTTGGTGTGCAACCCAGCATGAACAGGGGTGCAGTGGGGCAGTGAGGAAGGGTGCAGGGAGGCTGGGCCCTGCTGATGGGGCAGGTGTCTCATCATGAAGCTTGGTGTATTTCTTGGGTGCTCCCACTGCATGAGGTTTCTTGCCTTTTCTCTGGCAGCCATGCCCCACTTCTTGGATTGGTTTGTGCCAGTGTATCTGATGATCTCTATTCTCATCCTGGTGGGCTTTGGAGCTTGCATTTACTACTTTGAGCCAGGACTCCAGGAAGCCCATAAGTGGCGAACTCAGAGGCCGATAATGGAACGAGACCTTCGGAAGACACTGATGATTCGGGACAACCTGGCCTTCGGAGTGCCCGAGGTCTGAAATGCTGCCCATCCAGTCCAGAAGAGCCTCTCCTGCATGGGCAGCAGTCTGCAAGCCTCAGTATGGATGACAGTCTGGCCCTGTGCAAGCTGGGCTGATAGCAGCTTTGCTCTTTGCTGGTCTGGGTTTTGTACTCACCACTCCCCTTTCTGTCCCTTTGTTTCTTAGGTGAGGTTTGTGTGGCACTGTAGGCTCAGGGCTTCCCACATGCTCACAGCCCTTCACCCAGCCAAGGAATTCTGCTCCTTCCCATGGTCAAGACTGGTGAATGACTCAAATGAAAGGTCCCTTGTTAATCACACCTTCTCCCTCCCTGCCAGCCCAGTACAATGCCCAGTGTGTACAGGCAGGTTTGGGGAGCTCTGAACCTGTGGCAGCAGATTGTCTCAACAGCCTCTCATCGCCTCTCCTCCCACCCCAACACCCACACTTTGGATGCAGTAGGTGCAGCAGTGAGTGCCCTGGACATGCAAGGGCCTGTGTGCCCCACTCCTGATGTCCCAGGGGATGTCAGACAGTGCCAGCACCCCATCTGCATGAGTCTGCACATCCCATGCTGCCTCATGGACCTGCCAGTGGCAGAGCGACCCACATCCCCAGGGTGCTGTCTCTGTGCTGTAGTCCCTGATGGCTGCTTTGGGCAGCAGGAGTCCCTCAAGCCAGCTGCCCAAATCTGCCACATGTCCTAGATGGGCTCATGTCACTCAGTCTCTCCTGTGAACCTGTCAGTGGAAGCTTTCTCCTCTATTCCCAAAGAAAGGAGGAGGGTGACCTGGGCTGGTTTGAGTGAGTGATGCTCCGGGGGTAATTCTCTGGGGATGAAAGTTAATTTCTAGCTCTGTGGTTTCTGGCTGAGGAAGGAATGGATCAGAACATCCTGCAAATATCCTGGGTCTTTCTGGGACATTTCATCCCTCATTCAGTCCTTACATTCAGTCAAAAAACAGAGATGTGAGTACCCTAACTGCAGAGTCTTGCTCTGCAGGGAGATGCAGTGAGATGCACTCCTGTGCCCAAAGTAATGCTTGCCCTGGCAAGCAATTGCTCAAAGTGCAGGTGCAGCCTGAAACAGGTACATCCCAAGTATTTTTGTGCCTTGGTGACTTGGATTGTGAAAGGGAAATGCTGTGGGGTTGGGCTGCATGGTCTGCATGGCTCACATCCATCTGCTGCCCTCTGGCACAACACAGCCGTATCTCCAAGCACCAGCCTGGAAACCTTCTCCCTCACCTCCACTCCCTTGTAGCTGAGGCTGCACTGAGCACGGACCCCTTCTGAGACATGGTGTAGCAATAAACAGCTCTGTACTGGAGCTGAGGGGCTTGGAGCCACCAGGGACAGGTTACACTGTCCCTGTGGGAAGGGAGGTCTTGTCTCTGGGGCCTGCATCAGTGCAGGCTGCTCTGCCATTGCACCTCCTCCAAACCTGCTTTCACCCGCTGAGTGGAAAGAGAAGAGGGAAAGCCACCAGCCTGGTAAAACCGAAGGGCTGGGTCTGCTACTGCTGCCCTCACCCGGCCGGCATCCGTGGTGTGATGGGGCTCCCTTGTGCCCTTCTCTGTGTGCTGTCCTGCCTGTTCTCACCTCCGCTCTGGCCATGACTTGCTATAGAAACCAAGCAAAAAGAAGACAACAAACAGGTCAGGGCTGGACTAGAGAGAAGCTCGTTGTTCATCTCCTCTGGCTTGTGTCGCGCTGTTAGTCCTGATGCAGCCAGTATTAAGCCAGGTATTTTCCATGTGTATAAAGGACTTTACTGCCAGCGGTGTCAAAGCCTTCCCCAGTGGAATAAAACTGTGTGACAAAATGCATGGCCGATGCTTGGTTTTCCTGTTGCTCCCACTGGGAGCTGCCTCCCTGCAGCTCCGGGCAGGTAGCAAGGACCAGTGCGCAGTGAGGTTTCCTTTACATCAGGGCAGGTCCTCGTCTGTGTGGTTTCTGTGCTGGCTATGCCACAGGGCTATCTGGGAACAACTCCGCCAAATGCAAACACTGCCTGAAAACTGAGGCTGTGCCTCCCCTGTGGGACCTGCGCAGCCAGAGACACCTCAGGGGAGAGGGAAATAGTCACAGATACTGAACTAAACTGTGTAAAGCATCAGGCAAGATACTCAGTGCTGCACATACTGCACAGGATCACGCTGGTCTTTCCCACCTTCTCTGTCTCTTTGTCTTTACAGAAGCAGAGAAGTTATGTTGTCCTTATCCCCAGCACTCCTCACAGCTTGTTTTTACCCCTCCAGCCCTCAGCCCTGGCCACCCAAAGGCTGGGTGCATGGTCTGACATGCCACCGTGGGTGCCATGCTTTGGGTGCTACGTGTGCCCAGCTCTCCTTCTCTTTGCTCCCATTTGCCCAACAAACCACACATATTCTCATCCTGTTCCACCAAAACACTTTTATTCTTCCTTCCTTTGTCACTGCATTGCCCTTTCCAAGTCTCTTTATGGTGAGGAAGGTGCACAGTGGCAAGCTGCTTGCTCCACCCCGAAGCTGGCAAAATTAAGAAACAGTCAGAATAATGAAGAAGCAGAAGAAAATCAGAGTAAAGGAAAGAAGCGTTAACCTTGATGAACACCTGACGAGCGAACATTGGACTTTCTCAGGAGGGCAAAACTCCTTTAACTGAAATCTGCTATTTGAAGGGGAAAAAAAAAAAAAAAAAAGAAAGAGGATGGGAAAACATTTCAAAAATTCAGAGATTTTCACTTCTTTTTCCAGTCACCCCCGTTGTCATCGGGAGCAGCCATCACCGGCCTGACCCGGTGGGTCTGCGCTGCTCCATCACCTCCCACCAGGAGAGCAGGGCAGGGGCTGTGCCGTGGGGCTGCCCACGGCACGGAGCCAGGAAGGCGCCAGGGCAGGGGCAGGAGCGGCCGCAGCGCCAGGCGTGGGCACAGGGCACAGGCTCGCTATTGTCCTGCCCGGAGGCGGGCTGGCCGCTGGGCAGCGCTGCCGGGGAGCTGCGCCCCGGGACGCCGCGGCCCCGGCGGGGGGGAGCGCCGGGACCCTGCCGTCATTCTTGCAGCCATGGAGGAGGACGTCGCCCATCACCGCGGCCACCTGCCCGTCCCAGGCGGCCCCAGCCGCATTCCGACCCCGTCGCTGCGGCGGGACAGCCCCCTTGGTGCCTCCACGAAGCGGAGCTGCCTCTCGGTCACCCTGCGCCAGGCCAGTGCGGGTGCCGGGGGGCTCCCCTGGGAGCGGCTGCGGGGCCCGGCGCCCATCACCCCCGTCCCGCCTCGGCCCCGGCCCACAGTGGCTGAGGGGTCCCAGCGACGTGGCGGGGCCGAAGCCTCCCCGGTGGTGAAGATGGGGGTTCCCTGCGCCCCGCCATGCTCCGGTGGGTCTCTGCTGCTGGGATGGGCTGGGCAAGGGGGGAGGGAGGCACAAAGCGGTCCCTTGGTAGTGCCATGGGGCTTGGCATGAGGCAGGGCCCTATGGGAGCAGTGGGGTGACATGGGGAAGATGGGGAGCACTTCCTTGGAGGCCATTTCTCCTTTCCCTACACTGGGAATGTGGGTGGGCAAAGGCAGACAGGAGGTGAGCCTGTGTGGAGGTGAGCCTGGCCCTCGGCGAGGAAAGGGACAGCCATGGGCACCATGTCAGGAGATGCTGGGGGTGCTGGGATGCTTGTCTGTCTGTCATCACTCTGTCTTAGGCAGCCAGGCTGTGGACCACTCAGCCTACCCTGAGTAACGACTGACAGTGATTGCTAAATGGTCCTGTAACCCACAGAGGGTGCAGTTTCCTTTTTGCCCTGGCCCCAGCAGAGCACGGCAGGGGCACAGTGCAGCCAGGGCTCACAAACAGAATCCCAGAATGGTTTGGGTTGGAAGGGACCTTAAAGCTCATCAGCTCCAACCCCCTGCCACAGGCAGGGACACCTTCCACTAGACCAGGTTGCTCCAAGTCCTATCCAGCCTGGCCTTGAACACTGCCAGGGATGGGGCAGGCACAACTTCCTTGGGCAGTTCCAGGTTTTTTTCCCCACTATCTAATTTAATCTATTCTCTGACCGTTTATATCCATTCCCCCTTGTTCTGTCACTACTTGCCTTCATAAAAAGTCCCTCTCCAGATTTCTTGTAGCATGCAGGAGAAGGAAACAGAGAGAGACAAAGGGGCTATCCCCTTCCAGGATGTGCCCCCTCTCCAGACGCAAGCACATCCACTGGGCACATGCAGGTGGGCACTGCCAGGCATGTGTGTATGCCTGCGGGGGCACACGGAATGTGATCTGTGTACCCCAGCATGGCCCTTGGGCAGCACCTCTTCCTGTTCACCACACACATGGACACACATGCACACATATGTACACACACACATAAAGGGGACAGCACTCTCTCTGCCTCTGCACCACGGGCTGACAGCCAGGAGTCGCAGCTCCAGAGGAGAGAAGGTTTTTCACGCCTCCACAAGCGGATCTGAAGGGCAAGTCACTTCTGATGAGCCAAAACATTCCTAATTTCCCTCCTCTGGGAAAGCAGAAGGGAGGCCTTGCAATAAATACCTAGGGGAAAAGAGCACCCTTGAGTGCCCTGCCAGAGCCAAGCTGTGAAGGGTTAAAGATCCTCCTCCCTAAACAAGCAGAGATGCTGAAAACGCTGGGGAATTGGGAGGGAAAGGGGTAAGAAAAGGCCTGTGTGATGTGGGTGTGCAAGGGGGGCCCCTCCAGGACACGGAGGGGCCCCATCGGCGGTGCCGTCCCCATCCCCGTGGCTGTTCGCCCCCCGGCGGGGCCGGGGATGGAGCCGGGGCCCGGGATGGAGCCGGGGAGGGTGCGCGGGGGGAGATTTTGCGGCGATGTTTAATATTCAGGTCACATGACGATGGCAGCAGGAGCAGCACCAGCATCCCCTCTCCGCTGAAATAGCCACTGGAGAAGGAGGGGAAGGAGAGGGGGGGAGAAGAGGATACAGGGAAGAAAGAGGGAGGTAAAAGCAGCACCTCGTAGCCCACCGTGCCGTACCAGCGTCAGGCTAGGAAAGTAAGGGGAAACCCACCCCCTTGGGCGAGGATTCGGAGACAAAGGAAGCTTCATGTTCAAAGGTAGGATGCTCTGGGCTTGGCAGGGCTGGGCGATGCTGGAGGGACGCCGCTGGGGCTTTTTGTGCAGGCACTCTCCGCTGTGCTTCCATACTGCCCAGCTCTGGCCACGGAGGAGGAATAACCCCGAAGGGCAGCAGGGGAAATCGGTCCTGGCTTTGTCTGTCTTCTTTTTTCCTTTTGGTGGCAGCAGTCTGGCATGAAGGAGAATGAGATGGGCTGTTTGCGGATCTGATCGGGAGTAGCTGGCGCCAGGGGCTGCTTTGAAAGAAAGAGATAATCCGAGCTGGTCCAGGGCTGGGGGAAGCCCACAAGCTGCTCGTCAGCTGGCTTGTCCCTTGCTAGTGACAGGCAGCGGCTGCAGGGGCAACAAGGACATCCTGTGCTGCGTGCGCCTTGGGCATCTCTGCAGGAGCCAGTGGCGGGAAGGGAGGCCCCGCACCGGCGGGCAGGCAGGCAGGGGCACAGGCAGCTGCGGTGGTCCAGGGGTGCTCAGCATCCTCTCGCCCTGTGATACAGCCGTGCCACCCAGGGGTGAGCCGCGGTATGGGGTACGAGATGCACAGCCGGGGAGTGGCAGCCTTGGTACAGCTGGGGTGCTGTACAGCTTGGTACAGCTGAGGTGAGCATCTAATCCTGCAGCGGCTGGGCTGAGGACATGCCCGGCCCCTTCACCTCCAGCCCCTTCACTTCCAGAGAGGCTTCAGCACACACTGCCCTAGATTTCACTGCGGCCCCGGCAGAGCTGGGCTCCTGCCCGAGCCCTCTGCAGAGCACTGAGGGGAAGGAAGGTTGCTGCCGGGAAGGCTGCAGCAGCCGAAGGACTGGGATGAGTTTCCCTGCCTCGCTGGAAACATCCAGTCGTCCTCAGGCCAGGCAAAAAGATCTGGTAAGAAGAATGGCTCTGTTCTGTGCCCTGAGGCCACACAGTGCATCCGGCACAGCTTAGCCTTTGCCCTGCACAACTGGGAGAAGTGCCTGGGTCACCACGGAAACTGAGGGGTAAAAGGGATTTTCCAGTAGAGGGATGCTCAGTCCAGCATCTCTGCAGATCAGAAGCAATGCCTGCAAGCCCCAAGGAGGATAGGCTATTGAAGGAGCTGCTGGCTTTTCTTCCTAGGAACCTGGTGTTACCCCTATCAGCCACCTTCAAGCTCCAACCCCATCCTTCTTCCCTGTTCCATGTTTGCAGGCAGTGGAACTGTGGGTCCGGAGCCACGCAAGAGAAAGGGGCTGGGGTGAGACCCATGTATCGATTTCTGCCTCCAGCCAGAGCAGGACAGCCTCATGCCACACGGGAGCTGCCAGGAGGTTGTCCATGTGCTATGTGGGGGTTAAATAGCCTTTCCTTGCTGGAAGCTGGGCTGTGGTGAGCAACTGTTTGCAGCCTTCCCTCCCTCTTAGCACTCAGACAAAGGATGGGAAGGCAGGGGGAGGGGTTGCGACTGTATCTGGGTTATGGGAACCGAGTAGATGTTAGTCCCCACTACCTGAGCCCCTAAGGGACCCGCAGGGCCACCTCTGTCCCCAGCTAGCTGCTGTGAACACGAGGTAGGCAGATGTGAAGCGTGTGCTTCAGGAGTGTTGTCTGCAGCTGGCCATGTACACCAGCCTTCCAGGGAGTGGTTTTGGGGTGGATCAGGGGGTGTTAGAAGCAGGAGCCAGCTGGGACCATGGGGACATCTCCGGGCACTCATTGCCCTTCTGGCTCTGCCCTCCCTGGCCGCAGATGCTGCACCTCTGCCTGCTCTGGAGCCAAGTGGAGCATCTCCTATGAGCAAGAGATTATCCCGTCAGCCCAGCCCAAGCCAGCTCCCACCAGCAACTGGGCACCAACGACCCTCTTAAATGAACCTGGCTTAGCACACGGGACAAAGTGGCAAGGAAAAGGGTGGCAATCAAGCAGCGGATGTAAGTGGTTAACCTTGGCTAACCCTCTATTCATTATCAGCTGTACTGGCTGTAGTACCCTATCATGTATTCATTGCAGCAGACAGCTGGAGGGGCCAGGATGTGCCTGGCATGCACAATACTACCCCTTGACCAGTCATTCAGGGCACTAATGAGGTTTCCTAGCAGCATTAGCATTACTGCATGTGAAGCAGAGCCATTCCTGAGAGACCAAGTAGGCACGTTTCATGTCTCAAGGTGGCTCTCATAGCTCTGCCTCAGTTTTTGCAGACCCTGACCTCCCCAGCAAGATGCTCCTCAGTTGGCTCCTTGGATTCCTCTGTGGGAGTCAAGAGGTGGAAAACTGTGTGTGGAAAGCTGAGCCCTTGGGCACCACTTTGCAAAATGGGGCTTCCCTGCCTGAGGCTGAGTGGGAAGAGAGGAGAAAGGGAGGGTGCCCGCACAGAGACCTTGAATGTCCGAAATCAAATGCCTAGGGCTACATCACTGATGGAAAATCCAGGAAACGTTTAAGGAGTCTTCTGTAGACCTTTTCTCTTGGTCTCAGGGCTTTATATAGGTGGTCAGGAACCTGACTCTGAAATATCTGCTCCAGCTGCTGCAGTCTCCTGGCTCCAGCAGTAAAGTATGGCCACATATTGAAAGTCTACAGCAGAGTTAGGAACACCTCCTGGCTCTGGGCAAAGCATCCTTAGGTGAGATTGAGGTATGAGCTATGAACCTCTTAGTGAGCCTTGAGGTTGGCTGCCAGCAACTTCCCTGCTTCCTCCTCCCTGTGTAAGAACAAGGAGTTGGAGGCATAAAAGACAGGGCAATAGATTCCCTGAAGACAAGCTGCTGCCCAGGCAGCAAAGGGGTTGCAGCCAGGTCATGCACTCATCCCATGCGGCTGCTCAGCTGGGCTTTCTTCTCACCTTGTCCTGTTCCCTGTCCACCTCTTGTGTTTATTTGCCCCCGTTACTGCAGTGGCCAGGTGCCTTACTGGGGCCGCAATCCCCTGCCCCATCTCCCCACATCATTCCCTCTCTCATTCTCTCTTCTCCCTCTCTTTGGGGTAGGTGGGACCAGAGCAGGTCTCTGTGAGCTGTGCACTGGAGGATGCTGCAGCAGAATGAGGGCATGGCACAGCCACATGACTATGGTACAGGTCCTGTACCTGGGTGAGGAGGGGCAAATGGCAGAGTGCAAGAGAGCTGGCTGCCTTGGCCCTCCATGCTGTGCAGGGCTCTCCTGGCTGGCAGCAACTTTGAGAAAGCTGGAAAAAGACAACAGGAGCCTCAGGGGATGCTCTGTCAGCAGGGAAGGCACAGACGAGCTGTGATGGGTGCAAGAGCAGATTTGCAGCTGGGAAGTGCTTGGCTGGGCAGGCTGCTCCCCAGGCAGCTGCCTGGCAGCGTGAGGTGCTCTGAGTTGCCAACCTGGTTCAAGCCAACAGTCCATCTTGTGCTCCGGTCCCCCCAGGGTGCTGCTCACTGCTTCAGGAGGGAATGGTGATAGCTCAGAGTGAGGGATCATCCTCCAGCAGACCTCTCCCCTGCCGGCAAGGTGAAGGTACAAGAACCTTCAGACATTACTCACAGTGCTGTGCATGGGTGGAAGTGCTAGCACCCTCTCCCACAGGGGGAACATCCCTTCTCCCACTCTAACATAAAAAACTTCTCAAGTGGTGTCAAAGGAGCTGGGTGGAGGCACCCTTCTCCCTGCCCGTGGTGGCCCTTCCACAAGGTCTGCCCTCAGCACATGATCGTGGGATATGAAAGATTACATACAATGTAAAATCTTCACTGTGTAGAGCAGCCTTTGTGTCTATACAGGGGCTTTGATGTGGGGATGCTGGGCAGGGTCACCAGCCACCCGTGCAGCCTAACCCTGTCCTCAAACAACATCACTCTGACCTCTCCCCAGCCCTGGTCTCTGCCTGGCCTGGATGAGCTGTCACAAGGACCCTGAACTGGTGCTGTCAGTGTCCCCAGCCTGGTGACCTCTGAATCACCTTCCTCTCCAAGCTGCATCCATCACCCACCCAATGCCAGTCGTTTGCCTGGCTTCTCACGTCCTGCTCTGCAGCCAATGGGTTTTGCTGAGTGGAGCGAAAAACTCCACCAAATGATGGAAGGGGATAATTTAATGTGAGATACTTGAACTGAAGTGGCATCCAAAACAAGTGGAGTGCTTAGCAAGCAAAACCAGATGCTGTCCCTGTCCCGGGAAAATAACCATCTAATGAGACAAAGCACGGGGGAGTCAAGTAATTAGAGTGGGAGAGGCTTTAGTTTGCAGCTGGTCTGTGTATGAAAGGTATTTGATTCCCATCCCCTTCATCTTCCTTTCTAGATTTATCCCTCACGCCTCCCTTCCCCATCAATTACAGCTTTTCTCCCATGTCCTGTCCTCTCCCAACCTCCAGCTTCCTCCCAGTGGGTGGGAGCTGCTCACTAATGAAACAAGAGATGGAGATAAATGGATGAGGTCCACCCCAAGCAGTGTGTGCCATCACCTGAAAGAGTCAGGGAGGCAATAAAGCCTGCAAGGGCTTTCTCTTTGCCTGTTTGTTTTACATGGAAGGAGTGAGGAGGGAAAGATGCAGATAATTAGTTTATTTGCCATAATGATTAGTTTCTTGAGCATGATAAAATCCATTGATCTATGGGTGGGAGGTAAGTGCAGAGGTTGTGACCATGCTTTGCACTTCCATCACTGCCTTTCTCTGAAGAACTCAGCCTTCACAGCACAGGCAGTAATGCAGCTGCCCCTGGTAAGGGCCAAGCTTTGAAGTCCCCACGGTAAATCCCAAATTGTTTCAATGACAGGACTTGACACATGATAATTTTTGGAAGTCTGTTCCACTGCAAATTTCATGCTAAACTTGGAGGGGCAAAACACTGGTGATCCTGGTGAGAAGCGGGAGACAAAACTGAGGAGACACACACAGAACTTTGGGCACCCCAATAGGAACCCAGCCAGCTTCACTGCTTCTGCTTGTGCTGTTTGGAGGTAGCATTCAGTACGCTGCATGCTCAACGAACCCCACTTCTCTACCTCCTCATCTGGTGTGATACATTGAAGGGTGTGCTGGAAACTCAAGTAGATGTTCCTCCCTGAAGAGGAACTTCTTAGTGCTAAAATCTTGCCATTCAGTCATCAAGTACCCTTGAAATGGATGCTCAAAGTTGCCCTCAGTCCCTGTGACAGGTCAGCAAGGAGGTCCCTATTACACCTTAATGATGATTTTTCAATCTTTCTCCCTATGTAGGACCAGTGGAGAACAAAAACGAAGCAGCCATGTCTGAGCTGGTCCCAGAGCCACGACAAAAACCAGTTGTGCCAATGAAACCCATGGGCATTAACGCCAACTTGCTGGGCTACATTGGTATTGACACCATCATTGAGCAGATGCGTAAGAAAACGATGAAGACAGGTTTCGACTTCAACATCATGGTTGTAGGTAGGCACGTACCAGCTGAGCTACTGGGAACCATGGCCAGGGACTGTCCTATGGGGCCAGGTGGGAGGGCAAGCCCTGCAGAGAGAGGTTGGTGCAGGTGAAAGCAGAGCCTGCACAAGGCAAGGAGACCCCTGCAGCCCCTTCCCCTGCCAGCCTGGCTCCATCCCCTGGGCCCGCTGTCATTGCAGGGCTGTGGCACATGTCATAGGCTTCCTCTTTGCAATCCTCAGGTCAGAGTGGACTGGGAAAATCGACACTGGTGAACACCCTCTTCAAATCCCAGGTGAGCCGCAAATCTTCAGGATGGAACCGTGAGGAGAAGATCCCCAAGACAGTGGAGATCAAAGCCATTGGGCATGGTAAGAGCCAGGCTGCTGGGGTGAAGCAATACTTATGCTTCAGCACAGTCTTGCAGAAGACCCCAGTAGTTTATGCAAACAGTTTTTTGGTATTAGGCGGTCCTTTCTCCATGGGAAGCTAAAGGACAAGTGTCAATTTTAGATGGCCTCAGATCCAGCCACGGCTTTTCTTAAACAGTGATGCCACTGATGCCACAGCCAAAAGTGAGGGGTAGAAAAAGAGTTATAGATGTTTCTTCTGCCAAGATATTAGTCTACATGTGTGGATTAAGCCCTGCTGTAAGTCATTGCCACCTGCGGATACTTAATAGTCAATACAAACTGCATTAGTGGGTCTCATCCCAAGTTTGGTAGAATACATCTCCTCGTGGCAAAGCATCAGCACAGCTTCTACAGTGGCGCAGAGTAATGTGTATCATCTCAGATTCAGGATGAGGAAGACAAGTTGTGTAAGATAGGTACTAGCTCTGGGCCACAAACTGAGCACAAATCCATTTTCCTGTGGCAGAGTGGTATAAGGTGGCTTTGGTGCAGAGCTTAGCAAAATTTGGCATCAGAAATGCAAGTAGGGGTCACCACTGTTGAGTCATGATCCAGCCTGGCCTGGTCATGTTCGCTGGGCAGGGATGAGGGCAGAGCACTCTTGTTTCCTTGTAGGGTACAGAAACACGTTTCATGGTAGAACAGTGCCCTGGGAGGCTTATTGATTGTTTGCAATGTCTTCCCCAGTCATTGAAGAAGGTGGTGTCAAAATGAAGCTGACAGTGATCGACACACCAGGATTTGGGGACCAGATCAACAATGAGAACTGGTGAGTTTTACATGGTCAAGGCCTTGTGTCCCAGAAAGGGCTGAAGTTAAGGTGGTATATGGAGCAACTCTCATCTACTTGGCCTGGAAAGCATCTGGGACTCCTATTGCACTTAGGGAGCCAGTAGTGGGGACATGGAACTGCGGACACCTTGGATCTGTGTGCATGCACACATTACATGGCAAGTGCCTATTTCTGTGCTCAGTTACAGAAACTTTTAAACATCTCGGCTAATGGCGAGATGCTTGTGCTGGGTATTTTTTATGTCTGAGTGTGCTTTGCTGCTGTCAGAGCTGGGAACACTGTAGGCAGGAACATGTGGAGATTTGTACCTGTCTATTCATCTCTCTCTCCCACCTTAACAGCTGGGAGCCTATTGAGAAATACATCAATGAGCAATACGAAAAATTTCTGAAAGAGGAGGTGAATATTGCAAGGAAGAAACGAATTCCAGACACGCGAGTGCACTGCTGCCTCTACTTCATCTCCCCCACAGGCCACTCGTATGTACACAGTCCCTCATCCTTCCTCAAGTCCCCGGTGCTCTGTACCAGATACATAACCTGCACTGCTCCATCTCAGGCCCAGAGGTCCTGCCTACAGAGCTGGCCACTGTTTAGCATAATATTGGGTGCTGTGGGGCTTGGAAGGGTCTAGGGTAACAAGGGCAGGAGAAATACCACTGTTTTTTGGAAGAGGGCAGGATGGATGGGAAGAAGGAGATGAGCGCATGGTGGTGGCAAGCAGGGTATGTACAAGGGGGGGTTAATTGATGCCCTGATGCTGGGAGAGTCACTAGGATGAAATGGGAGGACGGTAAAGTGACCCTTTCCTTGTTGTTTCTCCTTGGGCTGCAGCCTGCGGCCTTTGGATCTGGAGTTCATGAAACATCTCAGCAAAGTAGTGAACATCATCCCAGTTATTGCCAAGGCTGACACCATGACCTTGGAGGAAAAGACTGAATTCAAACAAAGAGTGAGTATCTCCTCTCCTGCATGAGATCCTTCCCTGCCCTGGCTTAGAGGTTGGAGAAATGCACACTATGCTTCTTCCTGGGATTGCAGCACAGTCCCTGGGGCATGCACACGGCCTAGTACTGGGATGGTGGGTAAGTCCTGAAGATGCAGCTGTTTGTGGCAAGAAAGGCATCTGTTAGAGAGGGAAGAAACGTGTGTATCCCTGTGACATCTAGTGTCATGGGAACGGCAGAGCCAGGCAAGTAACTGGGGTTTGGGAAGAAAGACTTATCATTGCCTCTGTGTGTCCTCACTCTGCTGCAGTCCCCAGGCACAATCCCTCCAGCCCCTGCCTGCTGGAAGGGTGTCCCAGATGTGTTTGCACAGCCACCTCACCTGCCTTTCCCTCAGGTTTGTGTTGCTTTGTTCTCCAAGATGTCTCTCTGCCCAGGTACGCAAAGAGCTAGAAGTAAATGGGATCGAGTTTTACCCCCAGAAAGAATTCGATGAGGACTTGGAGGATAAAACAGAGAACGACAAAATCAGGGTAGGAAACATTTTGTCATGGGAGGGGAAAGGGGGGATGAAGGCTGGTCATATTTAACAAGTGTAAAATGGACATGTGTCACTAGAGGTTTTTAAGTGCTTCTTGGTTCATGAATGAAAGATGCAACGGATGTAGGGATCTTCTGGTCAGCTAAAGGAGACAAGCTCCTTTGGATGAGCCTTCCATTCCTCAGTAGTCCATGCTCCTAGTCACTTTTTCCTATGACTGCTCCAGTTTGATTTGATTTTGTAGCACTGGTGCTGGTACCCAATGCTCCCTCATCTCTCCTGAGATCTGAACTGCTAAGCCCATGGACCACATGTGTATTTTAAACAATTGCATCACACTGGTGGCTCATGGTCATTCTGTGTCCAACTAGCACATGGGGTCCTTCCACTCCCTCAGACACTACTTGTTCATGAGCTCTGAAGTCGTAGCAGAAATTCTTGCTGTTATTCCCTAAATGCTGCTCTTTGTGCCTCAAACTTACATCTTCCCATATAATAACCCAGGCTGCTTTTGTACTGACAACACCTCTTGGCCTTGTGATGCTAGTGCATTTAATTATCCTACCCATCATTTCTGTAGCTAGGCTCTTAATGAAAATAGACTGGCCTCCACGGCAGTTGTCAAGAAACTCTTGTACTGCTTCCTGACACTTGCCCTTTCAACTGCCCCAACTGTCACAGCCCCAGCAGAAATTCCCGCTTTCTCCATCTTATTAATCATTTCCCATTTGGCAATATATTACACATTCTGGAGAAGACTAGATGGGGTTTGCTTCTTCTGCAAACAGTTACTGGTTTTAACGAGAGCACCACATTTTGTTCTGCACTTCAGCATCACACATAAGAAATAAACTGCTTTTTGATCTCCGTTCCTTTGGTAACTGCAGTCCCTTCCCAGGCCCAGCAATATCTAGAAAGCAGAGCAAATCTATGAACATCTTCACACCCTTATGGATAGCAGCATCTCCAGCACCTATGTTCTGGAAATGGATGGTTTCTCCCTGTGCTTAAGAGTCTCAGTCACCATTAGCCTCACCTACTGTCCCACTTCCCAGGAAAGCTGCACCCATACCCCATTTCTGGTCCTCCTCAGTACAACCATTTCAGACATTAAACTTGTTGAATGTTCACGTGTCTTGCTGGGGAGGATTATTTTGAGTTATCTCCTTCTTCTGGTGAAGAACTACAACCTGGGTGAGAAACAGGGCAAATTCTCTATATGAATAATGCTGGGCTGACAGACCCTCATAAGAAGTACCAGCCAAGGTACTTCTTATTTGGTTATCCCCCTCTTCAGAAATGCTGGAGATGGGAACAGAAAAGCTCTTCCCTCCTCCCCCCCGCCCAAGCCTTTGCACCACTGCAAACTACCCACTAAGCTTGGGGAGTGCAAGGGTAAAGATGACTGCCAGTGAAGTGTTATCCTGGAGAATCTCTCTTCTTGGAAAAGGCCTTATGTTTGGTGAGCTGAGAGGAGGAAAGTGGATGAGGAACAGTGACTGTGCTGCTCTCTGGAATGGGTTCAATAGATCTGTGCACATGTCTCTCCCCAGCAGGAAAGCATGCCCTTTGCAGTAGTGGGCAGCGACAAGGAATACCAAGTGAATGGCAAAAGAGTCCTGGGCAGGAAAACACCCTGGGGAATCATTGAAGGTAAAAAAATCCCTTGTTTCTGGGAGCTGAAAGTTTCTCTGCAGGCCCCAGTAATAGACCAGGGTCCCATGGCTGCCTTCTCATCCCTTTTGTGATAAACTTTTTGAAACCAAGCAAGAGGAGAATTCTCAAATAGCACTGTTGGGAGGGAACTGCCATGGTCAATGTGGTACCACTGCTGCCAGCTGGTAGAAGCTGGAACCACTCTGAACAGCACTGTGAGTGAGGCTGAGGTCCTGAGGCTGCCTTGGTTTTCAAATACAATTGCACACATGACTGCTCAGCATCCGTTAGCATGTCTCCTCAATGCCTGACTGTGCCTTTCAGACAGCTGTCTGTCCCTTCTGAAGTATGCAAGTCTGCCCACCCAGAACATGCCCCATAGCAATGACCTTTCCATGCTCTTCCATGTAACCACAAAGCGGTTGTTGGAAAAAGTCAACGCTAACATTTGCTTGCTACCTTTGCAGTGGAAAACCTGACTCACTGTGAATTTGCCCTTCTTCGAGATTTTGTCATCAGGTAAGGCCATCGTCATGCACCAGTTTGCTCTTGATGAGCAGAGAGTCTCCTGAGACCCTCTTAGAGTGAAATAACCCCTATGGAAAGGAAAATAGAGTATATTTCAGGCAGTGAAGACTTACGTGGGGTAGGGTTAGACTGAGTTAAAGGCTGGATGCTCTAGTGCATCTCTTAGTGACATGACTGCTATGTGAAGTAGGTACTAGTTTTCATGTATGAGCTGGACGCCTGCAGAAAAGCAGGGTACTACCACCGCCCTTATATCCCATTAAGGATATTAGGTTGAAACTGCTTCTACTTGTTGCTGACAATGGGTTTGGGGTGGAGTCAGTGAAAAAGAGGTCACTACCACATCCTAGGCCATGTGTCCTACCAGGCTGAGGGATGTGCTGGAACATATGACCTGGAAAAGGAAAGTTCAGTATTTCATTTATTTTTCATTGTCCTGTCTTATTTCTACTCTTTCATGAAGTTGTTTCAGCACAAGTGATACCTGCCCTAAATTCTGTAGAAGAGCTGCAGACCCAGGGTCACCTCAGTTCCCTATAAATACAAGAGGGTTTTAAAACAACACCAAAGCTAAGAAAATAAAGGAAACACACTTAGAAGATAGAGCCCTGTGGCTCACTCCACCTGTTGGTGTGGTGGTATTGAGACAATGCTGGGCCATCGCCCCACTGCCCTCTTTTTGTTCTGTGATGCCTTCTGCAGCAGACATACTTTCCCTAAGTCTTACAGTGAAAACACACTAACCAAGTGATCATCACAAACCACACAAAAATACCAGCCCACAGGCTTTCTATGGAGGTTAAAGATGATGTTCACGGCAGTGTTCTGCAGGTAACATCTGCAGTGGACCTGCTACACCCTCCTGGTGCTTCTTTATCTTGTGCTTCCTTGTCTCACCACTTCTTCAGATGAGATAAGACCATGTCTGCTCTGACACACCAGGATGGCCAGTGACTGTCCCACTGGCACAGATGGGAGGGGCAGGACAGTGGCAAGCACAGCCAGGGATTTCAGCCCATATCCTGCATCCTGCGTATGTATTCTTGAATGCTGATGCTCCAGCTCTCAGCTGTGTATGATGGCACCCATGCCATCCATGCAAAAAGGGGTATGCTCACTAGCCACACTGCCTGAAGAAATCTTCCATTTATCTCAGGGCATAAAATGGTCATCAGAAGATTAAGACTGACTGAGCTGATCTTGCTTATCATATCTTCCTCCTAATCCCACCTTCACTTTGTCCCTTGCAGGACCCACCTTCAGGACCTGAAAGAAGTGACCCACAACATCCACTATGAGACCTACAGGGCCAAGCGGCTGAATGACAACGGAGGGCTGCCCCCCATGACTGTCGAGACAGAGGAAAACCATGAAAGTAACCTGTGAATGACACACACACACACCCCGCTGTCACCCAGTGTCTCTGGATATGACAACCTACCCCTGCTACCCTTGAGTCTACCATGGACCCGTCTCGAAACATGTGGTGCATCTTCCATGTGCGTGAGAGGATGCGAGTGTGAGTGTGTGTATGTGTGCCTACCTATGTGCCAGAGAGTGACCAAAGGTGAGGTCTCCCCTGTCCTCCCCAGAGCGTCCTCATTCTCAGTTTGTTTTTTGCATAGTGGACAGTCCGTCATGTTCCTTTCTCTTGTTTCTGTGTCTCAGCTCTGTGTCTTGTCTGGGGGGAATAGAGATGGGGGGGAGGATTTATAGGAGTAGGAGAGGTTTGGAGGTGGGAGGTGTGGGTCACGCTGTGGTCCTGTTTTTATCACTTGGAGACACTCCAGGAGAGATGGTGGAGCCAGTGCTTGCGGTGCCTTCAAGTGAGGGCAGCAGAGATTTCTCTTGGCTCCTCAGTGGGTGGGAAGGCAGCTGGTTGGGCTCAGGGCATGGTAGCCCAGCATTTTAAGCCCATTTCTTGCTGTGGCTTCCCAAGGAGGAAATGGCAGCTTGGAAGTGGATGAGGGAAGTGACAGACTGACATGTTTTGTGGTTCAGAGGAAGTGACCAGTGGGAGGAGACAGAATTAGTTCTTGGGCTGTAGCATCTATTTGAGAAGCATCAAAGTGCTTGAGGAAAATAGCTGTATTTGAAAAAAAAAAAAAAAAAAAAAAAAAAGCAAAACCCAGAGAAAAAGAACATGTTTCTGCTGCAGAGGGTACGTTTGCCCTGCTCAGTGCTAAGATCCAAAGCCATGCTTGTGTCACAGGCTTCTGATCCTGTACAGATGAGACCAAGCTGTCCTGCGGTCACTCCATCTCATCCCCCACTGCAGCGATCTCTCTCCACCAGTACTGAGCCGGTCCTGGACAAACCTTCCACCCACGACACAGCCCCTGTGCTGTGGGAGCACACTGAAGACAGTGCCGCAGGAAGTCTCTGTTGGGAGCTTCCCAGGGGTAGCCCCGCTCAGCACAGGGCCTTCAGGATCTTGAAGGAGTGCAAAGAGCCATGGATTGAGAAGCACTGGGTCTCTGCTGATGGTGGGAACAAAAGAGATACCGCCTCTTCCCTTGCTGAAATGTCTGTGTTTGCTATTCCAACAGTCTCAGCTTGTGCTGCTCCTCTACCCTCCTACTGCCCTCACAGCTTGCATGGCCCCTTCTCCTGTGCTTTTGTCGTTATTCCCTTTTAGCCCTCCATAGCTTGCTTCCTTACTTTCTTTTCCTATCTCACTTTCTCTGCTCTTGACCCTTTCTGTCTCTCCTTCGTCTCCCTGAGCACTTGAACCTTTCTCTTCTCCAGACTGCTTTCTCCCCCTTCATCTCCCAATCTTTCACACCTCCTCATCAATGTGTCCTGTTGAAAAGCTCTCGTTTTACATTCCCCTGGAGGGAAGGTAAAGACCCAGGAGCAGAAAGAGGCACAACTTTACTGAAGCTATATGCTTGTGTCTAGCTGGCATCAACTCTTTTCTGTGTGTCTCTGAGCCAGGTGGAAAGTGTCAGGGCTGGCTGGGCAGATGGGAAGAGAGAAGAATGTCCCAAGTTTGGCAGTCTCTGCCTGTTACCTGGCACATCACATGGCTGGCCAGGGCTGTCACCTCCAGGAGAATTTCCAGTTGCACTTCAAATGCAAGTGCAGAATGCCATAGCACGGGATGGCACTGCTGCAAGGAAAGGGAGTGCAATCGGTTTGGGATAAGGTTGGGAAGGCTGGCACAGGAGGGAGTGAGGAAGAGGTCCCAGCAAGGGAACAGCAGAGGAGAACTGAAGCCAAGCCTGAGGTTGGTTGATAGAACTGTACAGGGGCCAGGGCTGGGAGAGGGTCCTTCAAGCCTCAGCAAAACCATCTGAGAGCATATGTCCATCCTGTGGCTTTCTCTCATGCTGTCCCTGCAAAGCAAAGGTCTCCTCACTCCTGTGTTCCCACCTATCCACACAAACCAGACATTCACAGCACTGCTGGGATGCGAGGGCCATACCAGCCCTTTGTGGTCCTTTCACCACCCATGTTCACAGCTCCACATAGAGCTTCCACCCACACCAGCCCTGCTCGACCTGCAGAGGACAAAAGCCCCATCACTAGTACCATGGACCCTACAGAAACCGTACACTGCTCCCCATCCTGCCACCTACACTGGCCAGCGTGGGGTCAGAGCCTCCTCTCAGCTTGTCTACACCAGCCATGGAGGAGTTCTGAGCATCACTGGCTACCAGAAGCATCTTCTCAGCCTTGTCTGCTCTGGTTGCTCCTGCCGGCCTCTACATAATGTTTTAAACCCGGAGCAGTAGGAAAGACTCCCTCAGGCCTCCTCCTCTTCACTGCACTGAAGCACGAAGTGATGCTCCATCATCTAGAGGAACTCTGTTGCCACTGGTCTGCATCACCCTGGGCTGTGGTATGGTCATTCCTACGACTCTTGGCCCCAGACAAGGGTTATGGCAAAGATTGCCCTGCTTAATGAAAGCAAAGCAGACCCCACACAACAGAAGGGATTTTTCTTTGCTTGTAACTGGATTGCAAGGACAAGGCCATGTGTTTGCTCTATAGGTTTAGGAATTTTTGTTTGTTTGTAATAAGGTGTTTTTTAAGCTCTGCTCTATAATTTCCTGCTGGGTCATGGACTAATTCTAAAGGATCCATAAAAGCGAGCTGAGAAAAACAGGCTCAGCTATTCCTCACTGCCATCTGCTCATCTGTCTGAAGGTCTACAGAGGGCAAACATAAAGAATTTCACATGTTGTGCAACAGCTGCAAACACCTTTGGGAAAAAGTCTCTGTGGATGGATCAGGTAGGAAAAGCCTGAATGAATCCCAGCTCTTGTGTGCCAACAGCTGCACCCCAGGATGACCATAACATGCCAGATATTCCCCTCGGGTATCACTTGAACGATACCATAGGAGGGTAGAGGCTAAATTTTATGCTGGAGATACCTCCTCAGTGTGTTCAGAGACAACTCTTCACAACCAAAGCCACTCACCAGACAAACTGTGGTAAATCACAAAGGCTGGATAAATTCCACCAGGCTAAGATGGTAACGAACATTATGGCAGGTGTGGCTATGCAGTGAGCAGAGGGCCAGAAGAGCAAGTAGCACTTGTGCAGGCACTAGTATTTGTGGTTAGTCGTAAGGACAAGTTAATTACAGTTCAGTACAGTCGGTGAGCGGGCGTCTGAGGAACGGCTACCCAAGGCACACTGCCAGCTCCTCTCCCACCGCAGCAGCCGGCTTGGAAAGCAGGAAGCGGCGCTGCGAGGGTTATGCGAGCAGAAGACGGCAAAAAAACGCTCTTCAGCCAGACACCGCACCGGGGGCTTGGGAGAAAAGCCCTCCCGGGCCCAACCGGGAGCCGGGCCCAACCGGGAGCCAGGCCGCGGTCCTTTCCAGCGGCTGCCCGCGGACCCTACGCAGACCAGGGCTGGCGCTGGCCTGCGGCCCGTCACGGGGCAGACGCGGTGCCCGGAGCGGTGCGGGCCGGGCCGGGCCGGGCCAGGCCAGGCGGTGCCGCCTAATGTAGCGTCCTCCCTGCCGGTCGCCATTAAACCTCACGTCACCTAGCAACCGCCTCACGTCCGCCTGACGGGACGCATCACTGGGGGCGGGGTGTTGAGGGGAGCGGGGCTCTATGGGGGGAGAGAGGAGGGCGAACGTCACAGGTCGGAGGCGGGGTCAGCAGGGGACAAGATGGCGCTGAACCGGCACCACTCGCAGCAGGGTGGTGTCGTCATCCCCAATGCCGAGAGGTACGGGGGGGAGCTGTGGGGAACGGGGCCGGGGCGGGCTGGTGGGGGGGGCGGGGGCTCCTCATCCCCTGTCCTTGCAGCGGGGCTCAGCCGGGGGCTGTCGGAGCGCGGTGGAGGGAGGCAGCGGGTCCCCGCTGCGGCGACTCCTGTCCCCTCCCGGCTCGACCCGCCGTGGGGGCTGTGTTATTATCATGGAATCACCATACCATGGAGTGGTTTGGGTAGGAAAGGACCTCTAAGTTCATCCAGTTCCAACCCTCTGCCACGGGCAGGGACACCTTCCACTAGACCAGGCTGCTCCAAGCCCCCTCCAGCCTGGCCTTGAACACTGCCAGGGATGGGGCAGCCACAGCTTCTCTGGGCAGCCTGTGCCAGGGCCTCACCACCCTCTCAGGGAAGAATTTCTTCCCGATATCTAATCTAAATCTTCCCCTCTGTCAGTTTAAAGCCATCACTCTCTTGCCCTGTCCCTACAGACCCTTGTAAAAAGCCCCTCTCCAGGTTTCTTGTAGCCCCTTTAGGCACTGGGAGCTGCTCTGTGGTCTCCCCTTAAGGAGCATCTCTTCTACAGGCTGAACAAGCCCAGCTCTCTCAGCCTGTCTTCATAGCAGAGCTGTTCCAGACCTCTGAGCGTCGTCATCACGCTCCTCTGGAGTCAGCCCAACAGCTGCATGTGCCTCTTGTGTTGTGAGCCCCAGAGCTGATGCAGAACTGTAGGTGGGATCTCACTAGAGTAGTGTAGAGGGGGAGAATCCCCTTCCTGGACCTACTGGCCACACTCATTTTGATGCAGCCCAGGACATGGTTGGCTTTCCGGGCTGCAAGTGCACACTGCTGGGTCATGTTGAGCTTCTTAAGTGGGAATGTGCTGGGGCAGGCAGCGGGGAACAGGCCTGCTGGAGTCATCAGAGCAGCTCCATCTCCACTGTTGAAGTTCATCGGTCCTTAGTGCCACTCCAGCAAGCACGCACGTTGAAGAGTGAGCTGCCATCACCTGCAAAACACAACAAATGGTTTGGGTTTTTTTATGTCATGCAACCAGCTAGTGATGTCAGAGAGACAGAGGCCACTGAAGATAGGAGTCTGAATCACGTGAACTCAAAGGAAGGAGAGCTTGTTGTCCAGGTTGAGACCTGAGCAAAGCGGGTCCTCTCCTCATGAAAGCACAGGCAGCTGCTTGATGCCTGCACTCCCCCTGAGTGGGGATTGACAGACCAGCTCGACAGGCTTGGGCTTTGGTTTGGTTGTGTTCGGGTGCTCCTGACATCCTGGCCTTGGCTTGAGAAACCCAGTAAAGGATCATTGAGTGGATTTCCTGTTGTTTACCAAGGATGGTAAACAATAGGAAAAAATAGGCTCCAAAAATATGCTTTAGATAATGTTGAGCTCACAACTGACTGCTGGTACTTCAGTCAGTACTTCTCTGGCATGTAGAGCTCTTGCTGGCTTAAAGGAGATCTTTCTATCCCTTGACCTCAAGCCATTCTTCAAGGTGCTACTTAGTCATAGGTGAGTGCAGCATGGCTCCATGGAGTGCACAGCTCTCCTGTGACAGCCCTGGATGGGTATGCAGGCAGCCCATCCAAACCAGTTCAGCAGCCTCATTATGCCCAATGGTGCTTGCTGCTGTGTGTAATTTGTGTGTGTGAGTAGCTGGGAAGGAGTAAAGTTACAGTGACTATGCAGAAATTATTCCCATTGAGGCAAACTGACGTGAAATGCTGCTACAGGACTTCGTTGAGGAAGTGTTCTGGTAAGATCCAGGCTGTTGAGGAGCTATTTAGCTTAGAAGAAATGTTTACCCTTTGCATTTTGGAAATGGAAAGGGCTCTTTGCAGTCTCTTCAGTCTATCCCTCCCAGCCTGTTTGGGAAGCTGCACCTTGTTCAACTATGAAGTAATTTCCCAGTAGAATTTCTTGGTCAGGCTAGGTTTTTCTCTCATTAAAGCTAGGGTTTTTAATGTCTTCCTCCTTGGCTGGCTGCATTTTTCAGATACATCTATACTGTTATGCTTTTCCCTAAAGAGCACACAACCCCAAACTGCAGGGCTTTGGGTTGTTTTCCCATATGGTAGCCCTGCTGATTCCTCCCTTCCCCCAGTAATTTTGCAGTTTCCTGGCTTGATCTGACTTCTACAGTGTGCTGATCAGAATACATCAGGATTACTTTAGACCCAGCCTCTTCAGGCTTGTGTTGGATTAAGGGCTTGTGTTTTCTTTTTCCAGCTCTTGAATCATCAAACACCTCAGATCCTTCTGTCACTGTAACACACTGTTAGCACTTCAGGTTTGTCACCCTAAGGCCCTTGTGTTTATTCTGCAGATTTTCTTACTAGGTGGTATGTTTAGGATCTGCCCTGCACATTCATGGACACGATCTCCCAAACTGACTCATTTTTCCTTAAAATAGGTTTAATTTTCCAGGCATCTCCATCCCCTTGATGCTGCGGCGATCACAGTTCTCATCTGGCTTTGTGTCATAAGCAAACTTTTCTCACGTTCCTGTAGATATCCAACAACAATAACCTTGTTGCTGACATTACTGGCTCCTCATTTTGTTGCATAGCATGGTGCTGTTTCTTACAAATACTTACTTAAATCATGTGAAGCAGGGTCAGCAGTGTGGGTATTAGTGAAGCAACTTCCTCAGTTTGCACAGTGGGTGCGGTCTTACAGCAGTGCTGTTTTCCAATGTGGTGGACAGTGCTGGATTTGAGCACAGACTTGGAGAGAGAGGCTTGCTCTAAGATGATACCTGGACATCAAGGGGGTGGTTTCAGATACCTCCACCCTTTCTGTGCCCTGATCTTTGGGCTAAGGGTCTTCTCATGCAGAGAGAGGAATTCCTCAGCCTGATGGTTTGGGAGGCAGAAAGAGAAACTGTCTTTTAAATCTTCCCTCTGTGGAGGAGGTGGGAGGATTGTTGTCACAGGTGAGAGGATGAATTCTTCACTTCCGCATAAATTACCCATCTGTGTTCAAAGGACAAATGTCAGGGCCCCCATCAGAACTGACTCTTTTGGGATAATACTCATTGTTTCTGGTGTGCTGTCCCACTCCCTGCATGATGGGTGTGTGGGTCAGAGCTGTTGTTGAGTTTGTCTCTCCAATTTGTTTGATTTCCTCCTCTAGTGTTCTCAAACATTGTAAAGATGTGGAGCTCTCCTTCAGTGACGTGACGGGCAAGCCTGAAGCCTTCAGAGGCACCAAGAAGGGGATGCTTTATCTCACCCCTTACAGAGTAAGTCTGATGCTAGCAGGGCTTCTTCTTTATCAAAGGATCTTGTAGACTTGAGACCAGAAGCCTAGCTGGTGATAGAAGAAGTGACTTTTGCTATGGGAGGAACCACTGAGAGTACTAGGTAGGAGAAGGGAAGGTGGAAATGGAATAGTTCATGCTTGTGTCACAATCCCAATTCCCTACCAAGTCATGTGCAGTCCTGGATATTGTTGTCTAGAGAATGTATTTCATATAATGTGTCAGTCAATATTACTTTCTTTGAAAACTATCATAGCTTATCCTTAAAAAGCAGCTGTTGTGGTTTAGACCCAGGCAGTAACCCAGCACCACGCAGCTGTTTGTTCATCCCCTCCTTCCCCCCATCCCCCGGGCAGGATGGGGAGGAGAATGGAAAGAATGCAAACCCCATGGTTTGATATGAGAACAGTCCAATAACTAAAATAAAGGAAGATATAGTGATAATAGAAAGCATACCAACAATAATAGTAGGAAACAACAAGGGAAGAAATGAAAGCTCAGAAAACACAAGTGCTGCACAGTACAATTGCTCACCCCCTGCTAATCGATACCCAGCCTGACCTGAGCAGTGATCTGCCCTTCTAGGTGACTCCCGCCAGTTTATATACTGGGCATGACGTCCTGTGGTATAGAATACCCTTTGGCTAGTTTGGGTCAGGTGTCCTGTCTCTGCTCCCTCCTGGTTTCTTGTTCCTCTCCTCACTGGCAAAGCATGAGACTGAAAAGTCCTTGGTTGAGGTAAGCACTACTTAGCAACAACTAAACCATCGGTGTGTTATCAGCATTGTTCGCAGACTAAAGCCAAAACACAGCCACTGCACTAGCTACTAGGAAAGAATTAACTGTTGGAGCTGAACCCTGGACAGCAGCACAATAAAATTCTCTAAATGTGCACATGTGTTTTAAGTGGTTTATGATTTTGCAACATAACACACTTCAGGTGAGTGAGCCATGTGCCATCAGATCCGTTTGGGATCCTGCAGTATTAAAGCTGTGAAATAACAATGCCTACTGATAGCAGGAGTTCAGTTATTCTTTTTGGATGCTGCTACAACTAGAACTCCATGACCACCCTTTGTACCTAATTCATATAATTCAGAGGTGTTCTCTCTTGTCTTGCAGATGATCTTTGTGTCGAAGGGGAAGGATCCTATGCTGTCTTTCATGATGCCATTTTATTTGATGAAAGGATGCTCAATTGAGCAGCCTGTTTTCTCTGCCAATTACATCAAAGGACAGATCCAGGCTGAGGCTGGAGGTATGTGCCTGTGCTCTGTAGACTGAACTCTTCCCAAGTGTTGAAAGTCCTTTTCTGTTGAGCATCACATACCCAGCTTATGTGCACAGGAAAGATGGACAGAGTAGCTGTGGCAATACAGCTGAGATGTCCTCACTGAGGTAACTTGTGTCTTCTGGCCTTTAAGGCACTGCTTCTGTGTTACTTCCTTCCCCCAAAGCTGGTAACTGACTTTCACAGGATGACTTTTGTTTAGTCCTGTAACTTGTGTCTTGCTGTGTATGTTGCGTTTACTTGGTTTCCACATGTGCTTGTTTTTTCCTGTCTTTGACCTAGAAGGGGAAGGTAAGTGACCGAGTCAGCAGTCATTGGTGTTGATAGACAGGATTAACAACACTTTTGTTTTCTGGAGGTCAGTAACCACTTACCAACTTGGGGATGTTTGCTGCAGCTAGGATGCTGCTGTATATCAGTGATTTAGCTTTGTTCTCAATTTGGTGACGAAACTGTGTCTGAGCTTCCACATGTCAAATAGATTTTAAGTATTGGATTTGATTTAAATCTTAGCTTGAGTTGCAGATCCTGATCTGTGGTCCACTGAGGTCAGCAGTAAAACTTCATCCGAGGGCTTTTGATTAAAATCCTCAGTGAATTAAGTGTTTTTTCTTTACACTGTGTTCATTATTATGTTCTGTTAAGCCTTTCAGGAAAGAACAAGACAGCCTAGTATCTACAGTAGGCTGCTTCTATATAACTGTAGTGGGGATTGTCTTCTAAAGGGTAAAGAAATAAATTCCTGATCTTCTTGAGATTGAGATGCTATTTTGGGGTCATCTGCTAGCAGTGCCATGTCTTTTTCCAAAATAATTGGAGTTTTAGCTGGTTTGCTGTCTTGCCTGCTACTGAGGAGATTGTTTCAATTCTAATTTTCTAATTCTCTCTCTCTTAGGTGGCTGGGAAGGGCAGGGGACATTTAAACTGACTTTCAACAGTGGAGGAGCCATTGAGTTTGGACAGCTAATGCTCAAAGCTGCCTCTAGTGGTAAGGGATCTTCAGAGTTGCAGTTCCCCCTTGGCTGAGCTGGTTAGAGTAGTGCTCTTCTTGAGCTTCGTGGGGAAAAAGGGTACCCGGTGCACACTTCCACATTTTTTTATGTATTTTTTTAGTCTTTCCAGGGGAATTTTTGTTTTCCCTTTGTAGAATCATATCATAGAGTGATTTGAGTTGGAAGGGACCTTAAAGATCATGTGGTTCCAACCCCTGTGCCATGAGCAGGTATACCTTCCACTAGGCCTGGTTTCTCAAAGCCCCATCCAGCCCCATACTTCCAGGGATGGGGCAGCCACAACTTGCAGTCCTTTTTCTTTATTTCATCTTAGTGCCTTTTGCAGTCAGAATATTCTTGGGTTTGTGCTTCTGAGGCAGACCACCTTCTTCTACAGAACCTTGTTCCTCTTGCAATACAATTGAAATATGTGATGGTGAAAAATTGATTCACTCAGCTCAGTTCGGTAATATTGGAGTAAGATGGGGAGATGAGAAAAAATGCATCTTAAAAAAATAACTTCTACTTAAAACTTTCGAATGGAGGAAGAATGTACTTTATTTTTGATAAGAAAATTTTCTTTTTAAAGAAATGTGCATTTAAAGATATACTTTTTTTTTTTTTTTTCCCCTGATAAGAAAGTTTGAGGAAGAAGCAAAAAGCACCCTACTTGCTTTAGAAAGGTCTTTCCTCCAGCAGTGGGAGCTCTGTGATAGCACCTAGTACCTGATAGCTAGTGTTTTTGTAATGGGCTTCCTTTAGCACCTTGTGAACTTGCAGCGAGGAGACTGATGCTTTTCAAGCACAGCACCACTCCAGGACTGCGTAGTGAATTTAGATGAAGGGAAGCAATGCTGCATGAAGAGGACTGTTTTCCTTTTATTCTATATGCTTAGCTGTAACAAAAGGATGTCTGGCTTACTAAACACGTGCTCCTTAGCTTCCAGTGGTGTTCCTCTCCAGAACCCTGGCTATGGCTATACACCTTTTCCTGGAGGATATGCACCCACCCCACCTGCTCCTGGGGGCTATGCAGCTCCTCCACCACCAAGCGGACCATATCCTTATGCACCACCTCCGATGAATGCGTATGGACCTGCTCCACAGCCCATGGGATATCCATATGCCCAGACTCCAGGTTTGGAAGTTGTGTGATGATGACTGGCAGGGTGTGTTTGGTGTTAGCTGTAAAGAAATCACAGTGGTATGGTGGGGGTTACTGTCTCTCTATTTGCAGGTGGATGGGAGGTGAAAATGTTGTTTGTAAATGGTGCTGCTGCTTGGCAGAGAATAGTTGCCTGCTCGCGTGTCAAATCCCTGCTGTGTGCACCCCTGCCAAGCCACCAGAGCTTCCCTCACCACTGCTCTTGTCTAGAACCAGTATGCTGCTGAGCCTGTGAGCTCTCTTCCACCTGTCCCATTGCCACGGTTCAAAGCATCCAGTCCAGTTTCATCTTTTTCAGGTATTTACCCACCACTTCCCACCATGAGCCCCATGTTTGTGCCACCTCCTCTACCCCCCTACTCTGGGCCATCTCCTGCAGGACCCTCAGCTTCCACAGCCTCCGTGGGGCCAGGGATGCCAGGTAAGTGAGACTTGGGGGCTGCCAGAGTCCGGATGCAGAAGGGTACTTGGGATTCGAGCTGTGGGTGGTGTTGTGGGCACAGCATGGGGTGCAGAAGCTTTTGTTTCTGGGGCTCAGAGTTGTCTTGATCTATTATTTGAGGTAGCAGAGGGAGAGGGGAACCGTTCATCTCTGCACTGCACTGCTTGTGGTCAGCTCTTGCCAGCTTGCAGCTTTCCCAAAGCTCTGAATTCTAGCCCAGCTTGCTGCAGTTGCTGTTGCCTTTTTGGACCTTTGTTGCCTCCTTGAAAGAGCTGCGGCTGTGGGAGAAGGCTCTGGGACTTGGGCCAGTGCCTAAGGCATGTAAGATGGCTTTTTCTTTCCTTTCTAGGGGACAGTAGGGCCATGGAAGCCACTTCCAGTGCGTATTACAACTCTGCCAACCCACACAATGTATACATGCCTGTGGTAAGCACTGTGCCTCTGATCTGCCTGTGCCTCCTTCCTCTTCTTTGCTAGCAGAGACAGTGGTTTGCTTTCCTAGCAAAGTCCACTGTGCCTTCATACTGAATGTGCACAGAAAGTATGCGTTTTCCTGGGAGGAAGGTGTGGCTGTTTGTCCCATGTTAAATCTTCAATCAGGAAAGGAGAAGCACCTTAAGACTTGTTCAGTAATAGCCATTTGATATTTGTGTTGCTCTTAAAGGCATAACAAATTTGCATGGGCACAGAACACACAGAGTACTCTGCTTCTGATGGGCCTGAAAGGGGGAAGAGTTGAAGAGTTAAAGAGCAGCAGGTCACTTAAGGAGGAGAGCATGTGGGTTTCGCTCATTTTCTTCTGGGCTGTGTGGAGACAGGGATGTCTCTCTCTGTTCAGTGAGTGGCAGGTGGTAGGTAGGCTGTAGCTTACACAGTGGTATGTGACAGCTGATCTGCCTGTGCCCTTCACTGCCTCGTGTGGCTCTGGTGGGCTGGAGACCGATGGAGCAGCAAAGCTGGCCCTCAGCCCAGAGGTTTGCTCTCTGCTGGGTCAGAGCTGTCAACATCAGCAAAGCCCTGGGACTGTGGTGATTAAAACAAATTAAATGCAATTTTAAACATGGTCTGTTTGCAATAGGCCATTTGTTGGCTGGGTTTGAGGGGACCTTCACTAGAAACATTGTGGGAGGCAGCATATATCCTGGAGTGTACTGATACTAGAGAGGAATGGTGTGATGAAATGACAGCTTAAAACACAGCTCCTGGCTCGCTCTGTAGCTCACTGGAGAGCAGTTGTTTCTTGTAAGCCAAGCCTGAGAATGCCTGGGAAGAGCTTGTCGTGAAACAAGTAGGGTTGTTGACTCCACTGTATCTCCTTCCAGGATCAGCCACCTCCTTATACACCTCCTGAGGATAAGAAGAACAACTAGCAGAAGGAAATTGCAACCAGCCTCCCACAGTCTGTCCCCGAAGACAACTTGGCTGTCCCTACCCCCTGGGTTAGCGTATCTCTAGGTGTCTTTGTGTATATACAGTATATGTCGTGATGGGCAGCTGAGCACCTGCCCTTAAACACTCAGTCAGTGGCAATACAAGGTGGAACAACAGCACTTTCCTTATTTGCTTTATCTCATGGGGTCAAAGCACTAACCTTTTGCTCTGCCATTGGCTTGAGGAGAGAGATGGACTTCATATTAAACCACCACTATACCACACCACTAATCTAGGACTAAAATATGAAGGTTCTGGGATCTTGGAGTAAAACTATTTGGAATGCCAGACTTTTTACTTCTGAAGCACCATCCAAGAGGAAAGATACAGAGAGCCATGAGGTTCCTTGCATAGACCCTTGGGTGCCCCAGAAAGGTGTTAGGTTTCCTGAAATTCTGGCACAGTTCAGCGTGAGATGGGACTCTGGACATTCTGTATTGTGCTGGAAGCGTGTTTCATGTCCTGGACTAACAGACATGGGGTGACAAACTTGGGAAGTTCATACAGAGAGACACTGAAGCATTTGGCTATGCAAGAGGAAAGGGGGTGGGCCTCACTCAGCCTGGACACTAAACAGAAAAGCAAACAAAGGCGTGCTGCAGGGCAGTGAGCTGACAGACTGGAGGTGTGGATCAGTCTTCCCTCCCCTCTCCTAGAAGCAGGTCCTGTGTCTGTGCAGTGATCCTGTGCTGCATAATGGAGGAGACAAGTGCTGCGCGGGAGGCTGCTTGCCTTGGAGCAAAATCTGTTACATTAGGAAGATGACCTGGGACAGGTCATCACCTTGTCAGGAGATGGGTTCCACAGCTCCCTGTGCTGAGCAAGCTTGTGCTGTCTGCTGGCTCCGAAGGGGGAAGTGGGCCTTGTCTTTTCCTTCAGCCACCGCACCCAAGTGCTGGAGTATTGGAGCTGGGGTGCTTGGGGGGTGCAGAGCCCTCTCTCGGGTGGGAACTGCTGCTTGGTGTGGGTGTTACTGATGCTCAGCTCTCTTGCAGGGACTGGCTGCTCAGCCACAACCTTTCCTTCTTCCTTAGGGCATAGTGACATTAAACCTGCTCTGAAGAGAGTCTCCCTAGTCTGGTGGAGATACTTGTGATCCTTTGTGTAGGGAGTGATCATGCTTCTTCCTACAGCCTTCCTACCTTCACAGTGAAGGGGAAGGAGTGTTTTCCTTCTTACTCCCCTGTGTGCCAGGGCTCTCCTGTAAATCAGGCTTGTATGACTTGCAAGTGGAAATTCCTAAAACAGCCCTGCACAGGGGGAAGGAAATTTCCTTATCTATAAATACCTTTTAGGTCTGAGTTAGAGATATTCTAATAACTCTGTATTTAAAAAGAAGAAAAAAATCAATCATGAATGTTTGTAACTTTTTGCATTGCACTTTAATACAGGAGTGTTGATACCTTTAGCTGCCTGGTTACTGCTGTGTGCGTTGGGTTGACCTTCATTCTTGCCTTCTCTCTCCCTGGTGTGTGGCTAAGCTGGATCTGGAACCAATTAACTGGGGGAGAAGAAGGTGGGGCTCATCCTGTAGCTGCCTGGGGAGGGTGGAAGGCTGGTTCTTGCCTTTGCTCTCACCCGGATCGCCAGAACTGGCCTGCGTTCATGTCCTGGGGGCAGGGACAACACTGCACTTAGCAGGGGCTGGGCCATCACCCTGCTATTCACTGCAGCTGTGTTTGTAGCGCCTCTCCTATGTGCATTCAGTGCCAGAGGGAAGGTCTCTCTTTTAACAGGAACTCCTCACTACCCAGTTTTTTCCAGTGAGGCAAAAATAAATACATGGTAAAGGAAAATGGCAGGTAATTGTGCACTGTGAAATCTCTTTCCCTTTGTACCAAGGAAAGCTGTTGCCCTGCTGAACACGATGTAACTATTGGAACACAAGTTCCTACTCTGCATCTGTCCAGTCTCTGACAGGAAACCAGTTCTGTTTCACAGCATAGGTGTTCCTGTTTTGAGGTAATGAGCCTACATTAACCAAGCAGCTATAGCTAGTAATATAAATAAACATGAAACAAGAGAGCCTGGGACCCACTTCCCCTTTATTTCAATTAATTTGTCTCAATCACTCCCCAAGAACCAAGCCAACTCCTGTACACAGACATGAAGTGTGCTCATCCTTTCTCGTCAGCACTGCAAGCATCACGTTCAGTATCTTGCCGCTGCACTCAGAGAACATTTCTGGAATTGGCCAGCATCAGCCATTTGGTCCTGCAGGAACCAGAGTTCTGGGATGACCAGGAGCCCTCTGGCATCTGAACAGAAAGGGGAAACTTGGTTTTGCTGATCTAAAATGTGGTGTTCCCCCAGTCTGAGGCTTCATGTTATGTCTGTCTCCCTGGGCTGCAGTCCTGAGCAGCAGTCTTCATGAATGCTGCAGTTATGAAATCCGGGGCAGTTGGGGTAGGCCATGCCTCACCTCAAACTCCTCCATAGGATGTGTGCTGTACAAAGGTGAAGCAGTTGAGGGCTTTAGAGTCTGTCCCACTGCTCGCTTGCATTTTATTAGTGTAGGCTCCTTCTCAGAATGGAGCTGTGGATGTAGCTGCCCTTGGGAGGAGCCTTTCCCTGAGAAACCCTGAGTGTCCAGCCTGCTGCAGGAGGCCCTGAGCCCCCTTTTAGCAGGAATCTCCTGCTAGATCAAGAACAGGATGCAACTTTATTTTGGAGACACCATCAGCTGAGTGTCAGCATCCCCCCTACACTGCTTCTGCACAACACCCTGCAGCTCCTGGGGCTATAGCACAGCAAGACTGTTGGGGTTGTGCATGGTCAGTAGAGGTTTTTGCTCTGCTGTACACAGATTCTAGAGGAGCTTTAATACAATGCTAGCATGCATGCTAGGCTGTAGTAGTGCTGGCCTCCAGGCTGCTGGAGCCGGATCAGGCCTGCAAAGACTGTGCACAGGACCATCATGTCTCCAGGAGCTCTTGGTCCTGGGATGGGTACACAGGATGGGTGCAGCCCTATTGACAGCCCCTTATTCTAAGCCAAGCTGCTTATAGCAAAGAAAAGAAGGTGACCAGGTCTGATCCTTGAAGCTATTGCCATCCATCACACATGGAGGGAGGGGAATCACTACCCTAGAAGATACAAAAGCATCCAAAGGCTTTATACAGGTTTAGTTCAAACAGCCCCGCAACAGTCAGTGGTCCCCAGCCTGAAGCAGAGAAACGCTCAGGTGTCAGAGCTGATGAACTAAACCAGTGGCTGGGCTCTGCTTGTATGGAATCTTCCACAGGAGGACCTCAGAAGGCTTTGCCATCACTGAGGAACTATGCTCTGCACACCCTTAGGAGGTGGCAACAAGAATTGCTGCTTCACGCAGACTGAGCGGACATCATCAAGCTGGCACCAGAGGAACAGCCACCCCCAGCACTGCTGGGCACACCACCGAAAGGCACTTGTGCAGGGAAGAGCCACATGCCCCAGGCACGGTCTCACAGCCCACTGCGGCACGGACCCACACCCCCTCCGCTGAGCCCTATCACAGGAGGACCGGGCGGAAACCCTCGCGGGGGGCTTGCTGTCTGACAATGCGCCAGGGCTGTGCCACAGGGGACAGGTACCACATCACCACCCCCGAGGGGTTAACAGTGACAGAGAAGTTGTCCCCCGTCTTCAAGCCTCTGATGATCTCCCCGCTGTACACATCTTGTACCTGGAAGAGAGAGATGGTGGCTACCAGGATTTCCACACACCTTTCATCTGGAGCGCCAGCCGTGGGCACTGACATGGCATGGCAGGACAGGGCACAGCAGTGGGCAACAGGAGGGTGACACAACGTGTGGCTGCCCTTCATGCTGAAGGCAGGGAGTGGGAGCCCTTCCCTCGCAAAAAACACACAGGGTGGCAAAGGAGGGAGCTGGCAAGAGAGGGATCCAGGTGCTGTGGGGTATGGGGCTCACCTCATACACAGCATCCTCAGGGAAGTGGAGCTTGGCCAGGCTGGTGGTGTAGACGTAGGGTATGTCTGCCCTCCGGCTGAAGAAGACAAGGGCACTGGCACCCTGGGACAGTGGGCGCAGGAACACCTCGATGAGGGACTTCTCCTGAGGGTGGGAATGAGCGGGTGAGGCAGAGCTCCTGGGATCAGCACTGGCCCACAGACCTTGTCCTGCAGGATTGCTACACCAGCAGATAGCGAGCTCCCACAGCTCTCCTGCTCATGTTCCTCTGCATCACTTCCCTCTCCCTCCTTATTGTGACACCCTGTGCTGCTCCTGTCAGCTCTCCCAAACACATCCACCTTCCTCCTAACCTTGACAATCCTGCGCCCTTGGATTCCCAGGGGGTCCTGGTTGATCTGGATCATCAGGCGGTTCTGCAGGATCTCCCTGGCGCTCGGGGAGATGGTGCGGAGATCCGTGGACATGAGGAGCGGAGCTGCCATCACTGTCCACAGGGCCATTTGAGAGCGTGACTGCTCGTAGCTAAGGCCAAAGTTTCCAATGACGAGCTGGAGGGGAGAGGCAGAAAAGGGTTAGAAACTTGTCTGCTTGTCACCCTCAGTGATGCTGCAGCCTGCTGGGAGTGAGCACGCATCAGAAACCCTCACACACTCTTGCTTCCCCTCCAGAAGCCTACCACTGCTGGGACAGCTCACCTCTGCTAGGTGCTGAACCTTCAGCACACATTCAAATGCACTCTCTAACACCCTTCGCTTCACCATTACCCCCAAGGGCAACATGAGCTTTCCCTCTCTGCAGCAATAGGGCTCCTGCCCCTGGCACTCCTTTTTTGCCCTGCCCCTACAAGTAGATCACTGGAGGTCCCCCGTCCACAGCACCCAGCCGCACCATGTCTGGGTCATTCCAGTGGCCAGGGCCAGCTGCTGGCTGCAGCACGTCTTGATTTGCGAAGAACCAGTCCAGGATGGAGAGCACACTGTCCCAGGAGTCCTGGATGTCGTCGTAGTTACGCCACAGGTTGCAGACTTCTGCCAGGATGGTGTAGTTCACCTGGAGAGGAGCACAGGGTCAGGCAGGAGGGAGAAAGGACTCAGTCTGCAAGGTGGAGGAGAAGGGGCAGCCACACTTGTTGAGAGCTGCAGCATCCAAGAAAGGTCTGAAAGGCAGAGGGATCTGGAGAAGGGCAACATCACGTAGTGAAGGAGGACAGAGTCATACCCCAATATGACTGGGCACATCCCGCTACAATAAGATGTCTGGCAAAACAACCACAAATGCCATGTGGAAATATGACCAGCTGCAAGAATGAGGGCAGCTCAGGATTCACTCAGAAGATGTAAGAGGAAATAAACACACACACTCAGTTCTCAAGAAACATTACTAGGAAGAGCATCCTCTTTCATGCATTTAAAGAAGACAGGAACCCTTATCAGAAGACTGTCAAGATCAACCAGCCGAGTGGGGTGGAGAGGGCATGCCCCAGGGCCTTTTTTCCCCAAACTCCAATCACTCAGCATGCAGGGAACCCCAAGTGTCCCAAATGCCTGGCAGGGAGGCCATGTCCTCTCCAGGGCCCTGCTGCAATCCTACCAGCAGGGTTTAGAGCCCGGCTCCAA
This sequence comes from Psittacula echo, assembly GCF_963264785.1. NCBI lineage: Eukaryota > Metazoa > Chordata > Aves > Psittaciformes > Psittacidae > Psittacula > Psittacula echo. The sequence goes on along the minus strand of NC_137735.1, from coordinate 86,264,550 downwards.
CAACAGCTTCCCCGAGGGCACAGGGGACATGGGAAACAGCCACTGGATGGGACACCCCTCACCTTGGGAGGGAGACCCCCTTGATACGCTGGCCAGCTGCAGGAGTAGACGATGGGGTGGCCTGTGGCGTTCAAAGCCCTCGCCATTTCTGGGTAGCCTTAAGGAGAGAAGGTGACAACCGGTGAAGGGGAGAGCTGGCAGCAGTTTGTGTCCCAGCCTGCCTGGCCAGCCTGGCCTCCTGCCTCACACGAGCTCCAGGGCACCCCAACTCCCTCCTCTTTGCCCACGAGCCGCAACAGGAGACTTGAGGGAAGAACCGGCTGTTCCAGCGTTGCTGCGGAGAGCCAGCTGCCCTGACCAGAGCAGCAAGGGGAGGAGTGCCAGCTGGCCGGGGAGCTTTTACCCTCTGCCTGCTCCTCTCCTGACGAGTAGCACCCGTCCAGCTTCAGCATGTCCACACCCCACTCTGCAAAGGTCTGGGCGTCCTGCTTCACGCGGTCCAGTGTGGTGCCTGGGTAGCCCCCGCAGGTGAGTGTGCCCAGGTCGCCGTAAATGCCCAGCTTTAGGCCCCGGGCATGGACCTGCGGGGAGAGGAGAGCTGCAAGGAGGGCACGAGGGGGATCCCCTGTGCCTCCCAGAGTCCTCCATCCACTCCCAGCTCCTGCCATGGCAGCACGGGGATGCAGGGATGCCCACCACACACTCACGTAATCAGCCAGAGCTTTAATCCCCCTGGGAAACCTCTCAGGGTCAGGCACCAGCCGTCCTGCTGCATCCCGCTTCTTAGCAGACCAGCAGTCGTCAATGTTGATGTACTTGTAGCCCAGCTCCCTCCAGCCATCCTCAGCCAGGCGGTCGGCCATCTCGAAGAACAGTGTCTCGCTGCAAGTCAAGGGGATGGGGACACGGCAGGCTGAGACCCCACAACCCACCATTTCGTGCCCCACCACTCGAGGCAGACAGCAGGACTTCAGGTCTGTCAGAGGGCTCTGGAGGGTTGGTAGCTGCAGGGCTGGCCTGGGCCATACGGCAGGGTCTCCAGGCCTCCCGTTTAAACCTCGTCCGTGCCCCGTTCACTGATCTCAGAGAGGGAAAGCACTTCCCCAACACCCCGCAAAGACCAGCACCGGGGACGCCCAGCACCGAGCTCCCCACCTCCCGCACACCGTGCTTCCCTAGGTCCCACCGCGGTCCCGGTCCCGGTCCCGACAGCCGACCCGACCACCCTCTTCTCTCCTTCCCCGGCACCACCCCCTGCACCTCCCCAGGGCAGACCCGAGGCAGACCCGAGCAGGCTCCCTGGGGCAGGGACGCAGAGGACAAGCGCTCCGTGCAGGGAGGGGGTGGCAGAGCCCCGGGCAACCCCGCGGTCCCGCTGACCTGATGCAGTTGCGAGGGTCCGCCCGGCAGTCCACGTTGCAGCGGAACCTCTCCCAGGCCAGCCAGCCCATGGGGGGGGTGAGCGCCAGACCGTTCTCCAGGGCCTCCGACGGCAACGCCAGGGCCAAGGCCAGGGCCAAGGGCAGCCCACTGAGCACCGCCGGCCCCATGGCTGCCGCCGGGACACAGACTGCCTCTGCCCGGCCCCGCTCACATGATGCCGTTCGCGTCACCTGACCGACCGGTGGCACCTCCCTCTCTGCGGGCCCCTCCCCGCTGTGCCCCGCGGGCGCTTACACCCCGGGGGTATCGCTCGCTGCGCTGTGGCACCCTGTCAGCATTGCGCCCAGCCGGTACCGCACCCCGTCGGCTGTTGCCCCCCACTGCCATTGCCCCCCACTGCTGGCACCGTGTCACCGCCGCACCCCGATAGCTACACTGGGAGGAGGGGGGAAGGGGTTAGGCCCCGAGTGGGACCGCAGGGGTGCCCGGAGGTGCGGGAGGTGCCGCTGCTGCCGGCGGGGCGGTGCTGCCGGCGCGGCCCTCCCCCGACCCGCCGCGGCCGGCCCCGGCTGCCGCGCACCACCGCGCACCGCCGGCAGCGCCGCCGAGCATGAGCGGCTCGAGGTGAGCCGGGATGGGGCCCGCGGTCCCGCCGCCGGGCCGAGGCGCCGGGCGAGGGCCGGAGGGCGGCGGTGGGGCGGGAGCGGGCGGCGGGGCCGGGCCGGGGCCGCGGCGCGCCGTAGGTAGGCGGCAAACACAGCGAGGCACACAAAGAGACAGAGCCCAGCACCGCACACACACACGCGGGATCCCCGCCGCCCCCCCGGGTCAGCGCTGCCGTGGGCCAGGGCTGGAGATGGCTCAGGGTGCGGCGCTGAGGGCGAAGCACCCCCGGGGAATGGATTCTGTTCACTTTCCAACGGGGGGCTGTCCCCAGCCCTGCCGTACGAGCCCTCATGGGGGAGAAGGGCTCCGGGAGGGATCCTGGAGAGTGCTCAGCCGTGGGGAGGTTCCCTCACCCGGATCTGGCCGGGGAGTGGCGGCTGTGGTTTGCTTTCAGCATAGTTCTGTGCGGAGTTTTAGCCGTTGGACACCCATTTGCAGCTGTAGAATCACCAAGGCTGCACTCACTGTGTCCTTCGGCAGCACCAGGCCGAGTTGCCTGCTTGGGGCTCTTCACACAGCACAGCCTGTGCTCCTACAAAAACCAGACCAACCCCCCAGGAGCACTGGCGTTGAAGACAGTGCGAGTGCCCCTCGGTTTTGCCCCCCTGGTTTCCAGAGTCCCCCGCCTGCACTGCCCGTCCCTGGCCACTCTTGTGCGCCAAGGGTCCCAGCTTGCAGGGGTGGGAGTGATATAGCTCTTTGCTCTTCTATTCCAAAGCTTTGTGACTCCTTTTCTGCCACCTTTCCTCCAGCCAGGGATGGGGCTCGGCACGGTGAAGCTTTGGAGGCCCTCAGCAAGGGAGCAGCCTGCCCAGGGAAGACAGCAAGGGGTTGTGGTCTGACCCGCGCAGCCGGTACGGCACCGTGCACTTCACTGACGGTGAACCTCCTGGGGCTGGGGGTGCTGCTGGTGGGAGGGCTGGTGGGGACGGATGGCCCTGCATGGAGACGGGGAGCAGGAAGCAGGTGCTCAAACGGAGGTCCCAGACCCCTTGGGTCTGAAAATGCCCTCCTTATCCTGCCCTATTAATGAGAGCAAAATTAATGTCTTGCAGGCACAGAGGCAAATTTATTTGATGTGCCACATAAAAACCCAGCAAAGTAGGTCACTTGTGGAATAGGAAATGAAGCAGCAGTGTGGTCATTCCTGGAGAAGGCAGGTGCCTTAGTGGTGGGGCTCTAGTGATGACTTCCCTCGCTCTGCAGCAGCGAGGAGCCAGCCTGCTGTTTGCAGGGGTACTTGCTGGGGTAGACACTGTCCTGTAGCATGGGCTGCTGGCGTTGTGTCTGCTTTTCCCAGTGACAGGCCCGGGACAGGATCATGCCTTTCCTGGCAGGGTGGCTAAGATGCTCCTCACCCCAAACCAATTTCTTCCCCCTCTCTTCCTCTTCTAGGCAGGGCGATGAAACTGAATGAGCGGAGCGTGGCCCACTACGCTACCTGCGACTCACCCACTGACCATGCTGGCTTCCTCCGCAAGCGTGTGGAGAGGCATCACCACCATGCCCATCACCACCATGCCGCCTCCTACCAGCGCCGCTGGTTCGTCCTCAAGGGCAACCTCCTTTTCTACTTCGAGGAGCGGGAGAGCCGGGAGCCCGTGGGGCTGGTGGTGCTGGAGGGCTGCACCGTGGAGCTGTGCGAGGCTGCCGAGGAGTTCGCCTTTGCCATCCGCTTTGATGATGCCGGTGCCAGGGCTTATGTGCTGGTGGCCGATGGGCAGGCTGCCATGGAGGCCTGGGTGAAGGCTCTATCACGGGCCAGCTTCGACTACATGCGGCTGGTGGTGAGGGAGCTGGAGAAGCAGCTGGAGGAGGCCTGCAAGAGCTTGGCTGCTTGCCGCCATTCCCCGCGGAGGTCCTCCTCCTCCAGCAGGAAGAGGCACCTTTCCAACCCTGCCTTGCTGCCTCTCCAGGAGAAGCCTGCCGTCCTGGAGAATGGTTACTCCACGTGGGGTAGTGGTGGTGCTGTCCCTGGGGGGGCCACCTGCCCCGACCGTGATGGGGGGCAAGTGAAGCCCCCACCCCTGCCTCCACGCCGGCGCTCAGCTGCCAACAGTGCTGCAGGGTCCCCGGCACCCGGCCTCTCACCAGGCATGACCGAGAGCCCAGTGTCACCGGAGACAGCCTGTTTCTCCAAGCTGCACGGCTGGTACGGGCAGGAGATCGCAGTGCTGAGGCGGGAATGGCAGGAGAGGCAGAAGAGGGGACACCCATGACCGGGGACACGGGGTGTGAGCCGCCAGCCAGCCAATGCACAGCAAGCTGTCTCCCATGCGGGAAGAGCAAAACGAGGGACACTGCTTGTCCCCTGCCCTGGTTGGTGGCTGAGTGTGCAGTGTGTGTGTGCTTCATAGGGCATGTGGGAGGAACATGAATCTTCCCCAGACCTCACGTTTCATTTCCCTGAAGCTTTATACAGCTGGAGAGCGTGTAATACCAGCAGAGCTGCCTTTGAACGCTCCTCTGCTGGTGGTATGAGGTGTGGAGGGGGCCCAAATCAGCACATATGCAACGAACTTTACCCAATGGGCTTTGTCCCCTGCTGCCCTCGTGTGGTCGATGCTATGGGTGCTTCCTCGCCTGCCTTTGTTTCACACTATTTTTTGGTTTTGTTTCTCAGCATGGGAGTTTGCACAGGTCAGCATTTATTATTGTCTGTGGTCTTCCGCCAAACTTCTTCTGCCTTTGCTCTTTCATGGCAGATAAGGCTGGGCTCTTACGAAATGCCTCCAAAAGGGCACCGGCCCTCGCAGGTGCTTCCAGCCTTGTGCCCCTCCCCACAGGACACTGTGAGATGCTGCGGCTGTGGCTGGCCCAGCAGCTGCAGCAATGAGGACTGGGCTCTTGTGTCATGCTGGTCTTTTTTTTTACTTTCGTATGCACTAACCCTCCTCCCTGCTAAATCCTTCAGGATGTGGATTTCATGGGCTTGCATCTGTCTCTTTGGGTGCCCGAGATCAGCAGCAAGGCTGAAATGGAGACATCAAGCCTGGTCTGAAGGAACAGCAAGGACCAGAAGCTCCCAGGGCTGATCTGGACTCTGTTGAGCGGTAGCCAAGCCTGTTAATATCTCCATGACAAGCCTGCCTTGTTCTAAAACAGGGACGCTAAAGCCTCTTTGCCTGGGCAGGGATGAATTTCTCTGCTCCTGCTAAGTGCCATGTAGGGCTCAGCCGGCTCACTGGGCAGCATGCCTGAGACGGTGCTCACAGCCACATTCTTGCACTGTTGTGGCTCTGCCCAGCTCCGGGCAGAGCTGTGCAGTTGGAGGAGTGGGGAGGAGGAGAGGGCTGCTCCCACAAGTCGGGGTGTGGGAGTGAGTTACAGGTAGCATTGACTGCATGTCAGCAGTGTCTGGGCTTGCCTCTCCAGCGTCAAAGCTGTATCACTGCCTTCTACCAAAGCCAGCACCCGACCTGCCAGTGCTTCCCTCTGATTTCGTGTCAGCATCACTCGGCTGATATCCGTAGCATGTCCCATCCTCCCAGCATGAGGAGTGCACCGGAGAGGCATGCCTGTCGCCTTGCTGCAGAAACAGACTTGTCCTTCAGTAGTTCAGAATCCTTGGCCATGAAGCAGATGGTACAAGTAGGTGGGTGCTGTGTCCAGGGGCTCTAACACCCTGGAGATGGAGTTTATAAATCCCCTCCCTCGCAAGGGCTGTTTCTCAGAACAGAAAAAATATACAAAGCAATCTTGTGCTTCTTATCTACCAGTGTTAAACCTGGTTTTATTGCCCTGTTTTATTAAGGAGCCTTGCTAGGAAACCAAGAGGCAGTTTCAGGTCATGATGTGTTGGAATCTATTTGCCTTTCTGGAGTTACATGCACTCAGCTTAATACTTTGCAATAGCAAGTAGAGATTGCCAGTGCAGAAATCAAAAAGACTTCCATTAACTCTTGGTGCCTTTGAAAACATACCTCTGATAGTTTTGGATGATGAGCTTCCAGCCTCCTGCCTAATTATAGCTCGATGGTATATTAGAGGAGATCAGATCTTAAATCAGATCTTTCAGATGCAATTCTGGGCAGCGGACGTGTTACCTTCACATGCGAGCAATGCAATCCAGTCCTCTCCAGTTTGTGCCTGTTTTTCTTCACAGTAAGGATCTTTGAGTTCGGGAGGATTCTTTTTATTCTGCTTTTTTAAGTGAAAACAGTTCAGAAAAACGAGGAGCAGATGGCCACGGGCCAGTGCCCAGCCTCTTTCAGCAGCCCAACTGGCTGGACTTAGGGGCCAGCGCTGCCTCCCTACCTGCTGCTTGAATCGTTCAGTGCTGCAGCATTCCTAGCTGGGAACCTGTGCCCTTCCCCATGTCATGGCAGCAGCATCAAGGGATGGTGCTGCTTGGTGCCTCCTCACTCTGAGCGTGGGTATTTTGGGACCAGCATCGGATTTAGCAAGCGTTTTTCAGTGGTTATTTTTTCTCTTCCATGTAATACAGAGGGAAGAATACTCCTGATGCCTCAGACTTACATAAGGCAGTTTGACAGTAAAGATTTAACTTCCAAAATAAATCAAAAGGTGATGGCAGTTCCTACATGAGACCCAAGAATTGTGAGCGCCTTGAAAGGGAAAATAAATTAAGAAAGCCAGTTCTGTCAAAACTGGAACCAAAACTGTATTATTCATTTAAGGGCAGTTTCACTTTTAAGAAGCTTAGTTTGTTTTAATAAGCTAGGATTGTGCTAGTAACACTACTAAAGAGCTTATATTTAATGCTTTAATCTGTCCCATTCAAATGGCACAATTTGCACGCTACCTGCCTTTACGTTATCACATATCCCAGCTAAATCCTCGATCCTGCAAATGAGGCGCTGCTCTCTGCCTTCCGTCTGATTGCATTTGGAGTAATTCTGTGGTTCATTCTGCAGCGCCAAGAAGGAAATGGCTGAATCCCAGTCGGTATTTGTCCTCAGCCAAGCTGTCCATGCCCGGGTCTCTGCTAGGTCACCAAAGTGCTGGGTGACTTTGGATGAGCTTGGTCAGGGCTTCCTCATCATCCTGCTCATGTAGCAGGGATGGCCCTTTTGTGAGTAAAAAGAGCTGTAATTGGAGTCCTGCTCAAATCTGTTTGGGAGTACGGGGTTTTTAATGACCGCTGCCACTTGCTTCATTAGGCAGGAAGCACCTGTGTGCTCCGCCACCTCCTCTGAGATGGAGCTATCAAACCAGCTTTGCTGAGACTCGCTTGTGCTGCCAGTGCCTTTGAAGCAGCCCCTGGGCAGAAGGTCGGGATTTCAGCTTCCTGAGATCACACATGTATCTGGCTAATGGGGTATCCTATCTGTCAGCCTGCAGGCACATATTGTTACGGGAAAAGCAGAGAATTTTCATTGCACATTGTCCCCCACAGCAGAATAAGACTGATTGCCACACACAGTTTTTCTCCGGTCATTCAGGTTTGGACTGTTTCACCTCCTGCCTTTGCTTTCCCTTATTATTTTTTAAAGCTAGAAAACGTCTGGGCAGCATAGGACAGGTTCCCTCGCAAAAGGGGAGCTGAACACTAAAGCGGGATGGCTACTGAAGTCAAATCATTTTCAAACAGTTCTATTTAGCATAATAACACAAAAGAGATGGGACAAAAATGCTTGAAATTAAAAGAAATTGAAGTCTGAAAGGAGGGCAGTTCTGCCATGGCCTTTGTAGGCTGTGCCAAGAAGGGCTCTCAATCCTGCTAAAATAGTTGGCGGAATCCTTGTATTTTTCTGAGGCTGGAATTTCACATTGCGACTACTGTTTTATTTCTGAACATTTATCTTATTATAAACCAACATTTTTCCATTAAATCCAGGTCCTAGCAGGTTACCATAGGAAGAGTAACCTGACGGTTTCACCCATGGACATTCACGACCAAGACCAGATGTTTTCCATTAAAACAGCTACCAAATTAATAGTTTGGAGGTGGTGTACTCCCGATCTTACCCCTCTGAACTGCCTTTGCAGAGAAGCCTCAATACCCTGCCTAAAGCTCACAGGCAACGCGTGGAGCTCCCGTGTCAGGGGCACCTTTGCATCACCAAATGGTTACCGGGCAACACTATGAGCAACCTGCAGAAACACTCTCACCTCTTTGAAGTGCTTATATTTTATGTACCCATGTATCTTTCTAAGAGGCGGTTTTGCATGCGCCTTTGTTTTACATGCGGAAATTGTATTTTGCATTTCAAGACGTTTGTATTTTATGCCGTGAAGCCAAATAAACCGTTTTGATTTGTAGCCTGTGCGCTGCCAATGGAGGTGTGAACCCCCAGCGTCCGCGTCGGCAGGACCTGCCCGTTTACAGGGTCACCCGGCCCGGTTCTCCTCCGCCGAGCCTTTGCGGGCCCTTTACTGGAGCCCATAAAAGGCTGCCCGGCTCCATCCCCACCAGTCGCACCGACACCAACGCCCACCAGCTTCGCTGGGCACCGGGCGACGCAGGGCCCCGCCCCACGCATGCGCGGCGGCGACCCCGCCCCTCCCCTCAAGCCTCGCGAGAACAGGAGGCCCCGCAGCTTCGGGTGACGCCTTGGCTCGGCGGTTGCGGGAGGAGCCTAGCCCGAGGGAGGATGGCCACGGCGGGCGGGCGGCTGTTGTCGGCGGCCGCGGCTCACTCGGGACGGGTATACCGGGCCGTGCCGCGCCTCACACCGGCCGTGCCGCTTGTGCCCTGCCGGAGCGCCACCGTTACCCGCAGCGGCGCCATTTTGCCCAAGCCGGTTAAGGTGAGTGAGGGGCGAGCGGGTGGGGGCGCAGCCAATCGCGGCGTGACGGATGGCAGCGGTGGCCAATCAGAGCGGGAGCACCTGCTGTGGGTGGGGCGCTGCGGGTGAGTGACAGGGAACAGGCTGAGGAGGGCAGCGGCTGGGGCGGGGCGCAGAGGCGGAAGCGGTCGCCAGAGGGAGGGTGATGGGGAGGGCCATGAGGGGCCGGGGTGGTAGTAGTGGGCCCCGGCTCTGGCTGGGGGAGATAGAGACCCGGAGGAGGGGTGGCAGACTGCGCTCCCCGGCAGTACGTGGACTCAGGCACAGCACAACTTACTGGTAAAGCTCGATCTTTTCCAATCGACCTTTCGCAGACGCCCTTCGGTCTCCTCAGAGTGTTCAGCGTCGTGATCCCGTTCCTGTATGTTGGCACTCAGATCAGTAAGAACTTTGCAGCCCTGCTTGAAGAACATGATATCTTTGTCCCAGAGGATGATGACGACGATGATTAACGGGTATATTGTTAACATCACCAGCGATCTGATTATTTATGCTTCCTGTTTGATGCGGGACACAGAGGAGAAACCTCTCACACCAGGAAATGTAGACAGCCATAGCTTGAAAGATGCATTTGCAGTTAAACAGATGGACAGTGCTGCCTCTGGCTACTAACTTTCCTGTTCTTTTTTACCAGAGTAGGCCAGACTAATAATCTGAACGTGGAATCACAACATACATTCATTAGAGACTGAAATAAATTGATTGTGTCTTAGCTCTTGTCATTTGAATCAGAATGAACTGTAGTCAGTGTGTACTGCAGACAGAAAAGAGGGACTTCAGTGTTACTACGTGTCCAGAGAAGAGCAGTGAAGCTGGTGAAAGGCCTTGAACACAAGTCTGATGAGGAATGGCTGAGGGCACTGGGGGGGGTTAGTCTGGAGAAGCTTAGAGAAGATAAGGGGGGAGCTTATCACTTTCTTACAAGTACTTGAAAGGAGGTTATAGGGAGGTCAGGATTGGTCTCTTAACAAGGAATAGACCTAGAGGAAATGGTCTCAAGTTGCACAAAGAGAGGTTTAGATTGGATATTGGGAAATGTTTCTTCCCCAAAGGCTTGTCAAGCATTGGAACAGGTTGCCCAGGGAACCGGTTGAATTGCCATCCCTGGAGGTAGTTAGAAGACATGTAAATGTGGTGCTCAGTGACATGGCTTAGTGGTGGACTTGGCAGTCCTGGGGTAAAGGTTGTACTTGACGATCTTAAGGATCTTTTACAACCTAAACGATTCTGTAATACTATTCTACATGTTTACCTGTTTAAAAGTCTTCTGCTAACTCACAGGGTTACTATTTTAAAGTAAGAGAATCACTTACTGTCTGAAATTCTGATACAGAACTGAACAACTTAAAAGCATTCCAGAATTCATCGGAACAAAGTGTCTGGAGTAGCTGGGACCACTCAGATTCATTGGATACAGGAAGAGCAGAAATGATTCACTTTTCATCTGAAGTCCATTATACTTTCCACCATTTTATGTTATTCCATTTGGCTTGCTCTTGTGTAAAGATTTGAGTTTGGGTGTATTTGATTCCTTATAGAATGAAGAAGCTGTTTCAAAGAAGGTGTTGTAAATAGTGTTGCTTTATAACTGGTTTGGTGCATTCCATTTGATTAAGGGATATTCCAGCATGCACTGCACAGCTAAAACCAAAGAATTAAAGTGTTGTAAAGACTGCAATGACCTGTTTAAAAACTCTTTTTATGTAAACCCCACTTGTGTGGTTCAGGGGGAGGGAGAGGTTCACTGGAGCTCAGTATTGCATATCTGAAGAGTAATCGCTTCTTATTGTATTTCCAGAAGTGTCATGGAAGAACAGAAGGGAAAAAGCCATCAGCAAAGCAATGGTTCCAACATCTGTCGCCTGTGTTTTGTCCTTCCTAAATGGAATGGGGGCTCTATATCCCCTTTGCCAGTGAGTGTCCTGCACATCTGTATGACAGAATCTGTAGATGCGGGTTGAAGGAAGTGCTTGATAGGCCCTGCACCCTCACACACACACATGCTCACCTCAGCAGAGACTGCTTGGGATTCCTTGTATTAGCAGTATGGGAAGCACTTAATTAAAGATCAAGAGATTAAGATGTATGACTTGGTTTTTGTGTTTGGTCTTGAGCATTTGTCTCAACCTTTCTACCTCTACATCTGCTCCACTACAGATGCTCTCTGCATATTTATTTCTTCCTAAGAATACTTTCCATAACTCACCACTCATCTACAGTATGTGGACAGATATTCTAAAGGAAACAGCAGCCCCGTTAAAAGAATGGAGTGCATATTGACACTGGCACTGCAGTTCAAATAATGCTGGTTTACAGCCTAGCACGTCTACCTGATGGAGACTGTATCATTAATTTCACCTCACTGATGATTAACTACAATATTATCACAGAGTTAAAAGTTTTGAGTAGGTTTGGTGAAAAGTTAAGATCACGAGTGGCAAACTAACTCACTGATGTCTTACAGCATTTAATCTCTGAACAGTGAGAATCTCTGAACACTGACTCCAAGTTCCTAGTATTTCCTCGGCAGTTCAATACTTATGTCTGTATGAGCCCTATCATATTTATTTTCTGAATGGGGTATAAACTTCAACTCTTCATATTTACTACTCTAATTAAATCCTTGCATAGTAGACTTTAAAAGGTCTTTTCTACAATTAGGGCATGTGTAGAGTAACTTCAGTCACATCAGACCATGTGCTTTCTCAAATACCTTGAAATACCTTGAGAGGTTAGGAAAAAAATATTTTTATTTTCCCCAAGCCAGCATTACCTCAGTGTCTCTCTCATGGTTTCCTATCACTACATCTGACCTCTTCTCTCCACTTCTCACTTTTCCTTTCAGTATTCATGTAGCGTTAAAAAGTTTCTTCTAATGTTGCACACATTAACATGGCCTATAGTTCAAACAGCCACATTTGCTCCCTTTTTACTTGGCCCTGCTTTCCATGTTTGCTCTGTAACTCTGTAGCTACTGAGAGAAAGAGAGGCTGCAATCTAAGTGAACTGTAACCTAAGAGCTGAAGGCAGCTGGCAGGTTCTTGAGTCGCCGGTGTTCAAGTTGCCCCCTTCATCCCGCAAAAATGCCTAAGAAGGGGTTGCTCCAGTTCATCTGTTCCTGTGAGCTAAACATGGCCCTGCTCCTTTTTTCTATACTGCCAAATTCCTTATCACTATTTTATCCCACCATCTCTCCTGGCCCTTCCTGACTCTCTCAATCCTGTCTTTAAAAACACCACACACAAAGCCCCGACGTACACATCCCTGAGGAGTGCTGCTTTACAGGTCTCAGATGGGGAAGAATGCCCCACTACTTGGGCGTAGATGAAAAGAAGTTTGAGCATACTACAAAGATTCAATGCTGATCACGCATGGGGGAGTTCCAGCACATGAGTTACCTCCTGAAAACCTGTTCTGACTGGTGAGAAAAAAAATTCACCTTACCCTTCTCAAAACAGAGCTAGTGATTCCTGATTCAATTAAGGTGATGATAGGACACCACCTTCTGCAAGGCCTCAGAAGTTCTAATAGAGCCTCCCTATTATAGGCAACAGTGCAAATTCCTATTTTTCCAGGTAATTTCACTTTACAGCAGGGAAATTTACTCTGCTGATCTTTTTATTGCACAAAAGGTGGTATTTGCCTATTGGATTTTATGCTAGTCTCTGTGAGGAAGTAAATGGAGACTAATGTCCAAGTAAAAAACACAAGGTCAACAAAGCAGAGCATGAAATTGCAAAACACTGTATGAATACAGATGGGCCTCAAGCACAAGAATATTTCTGCAACTACTCTGGCCTTTCTGAAGGCCCACTCTTCTATGGGGCTGAGGCTTATGCATGGGGCTGCAGGCTAAACAGAAATCTCTGCAGCCAGGATGCGTTCTGGTGACTCAGCAGACACTCCAGAGCAAGTGATGGGACAAACTCCATCTACTGGAAATGCACACTGGCAAAACTAGGAAATCACAGCTCTTCGTACAGATCATAATTGCATGCACACTAGATTCAGTTAGTCATTAGACTCCTAACATGCTATACAATCTTTCTGTATGGATTTTTTATTTTCTACTGCATAGAACTTCATTTATAATACAAGGCAGGAGGACACAAGAGTCGATCTCTCAGGGATTGTGGCCTGCATAGAATTTGGAAAGAAAGTCTTTAGGTTGTGGGGTTTCCGTCTCGTGGAAATACCTCATGATGTGAGTCCTTTGCTTCCATACATGGATGGTTTCTTGAAGTTCCATTTTTCCCTGCATACAGACAAAATAATTTTAGATTAATTCTCAATTAGAGCCTAAATCTAACTATGAAGCACTATGAAAGGTATTTGAATGCACTTAGAAACACCCTTGAGATAGCTACATCAACAATTCTGTACTCCTAAAGGCTGCCTGCATCACCTATGCTATGACACAAATATATACATTGTTCCTGCCTTGTGACTTTACAGCTTCATGTCTTGTACTAACAAGTTGCTTGTCTCTACAGTGCAGCTTCCCAACCCTGTGCAATAGACAAGGGAACCTTCTTAAAACTTCTCATGTTTCTCTCATGACTGGCACCCCCCCCCCCCCATAAAATTCTACACAACATTCCCAACTTTCATGCACCTCTGATTTTTTTTAGTAGTGGCAAGTTAGCTGTAAAACCAGTAGAACTGCTGCTAAGTGCTTTGCACTGGTATCTCTGCCACAGAGATATCAAACATAACTTCTTCATGACTCTGGTCTAGGAACTATTGTACTGGTTTCAGAGGGTGGCAGGCAGCACGGGGCACAACAAGACTGCCTGGAATTGTCACCTACAATATTATCTAGGGTTTTCTTTCCAGAACTTTTTACTCATGTAAAGACAAACTGTCTGTCTCTTAAGAGCAAGAAATGCAACAGATGAGCACAGCAGTCTCAATTGAAAGCCTTCTAATGCATTAGAACTGCAGAGGTCTGTTTTGATCTCTTGCCCTACTCTTGGCATGCTGATTTTTATGTTGAACCAGACAGGCCTCTTAGGCCTCAGACATGACCAGATGTGTTACAAAGGTGGGGTGTTCTGCCACCCAAAGCCAACCTCCCATCAAGTACTGCAACTTTAATGGATGTTTCAGCATTGGTGAAGAAAACCACATCCCAACATAAGGAAGTACTGTAGAGAGTAGAAAGGTCATATTTAATGCTAAACTAGCTAGCAGCATCTTTCTTCCCTTTCTTTGCCATTGTTTTTAAAATAACCCCAAACCCTAACCCAACAAGAAAATACATGCCAACCAAAAAAACCCACAACAAACTGACAACAAAGTTGGTATTTAAACTATTGTTTTGCTTGCCATACACTTTTAAATATCTGCAATATGGAAGAGCCAGTACACTGTGTGACAGAAATCCACATTCTAGCATCTCTGACTTAGGCGAGCTAAGACCCTACTCCTCTGCACGCTAAAAAGCAGCTTGATCCCTTATCAACAGGTTTGTTGACAGAGATAAACCAATTCGGACTGCAAGAGACAACTTCTCCTTAGCATAAGCTGAAATAAAACTGTCCCTCTCCTCCACCACATTAATTATGGACTCTCACATTCTCTGCTGCTTCAACAAAAAGGGAATAACTTGTTTGTACCTTAATAACCAGCATGTCTACCACCCGTGGGTCTGTAATGTGAGCATTCTTCATGAACATCTCCCGCACCTTGTTACGCCCCTGTTTCACCGTGATGTCCAGCTGGTATAGGTGTACTACAAAAAACACAACACCCACACAGGCTATCTGTCATTACTTTTCATTATTTTTCACTGACAGCATGCAACTCGGCCATATGAAACACTACACAGCCATTTGTTCTTGCAATGTCTGCCAGCTTAATACGATTAAGACACATAAACAACAGCCATAGTACGAGTCCCAGTGCAGTTTTAAGGAAGCAGGCAATCATGCCACACACCCCCGTTCTGGAACGTTACAGCTTAATTTCTCTTTTGCTTAGCTAGGAAAACCGAATGACAAGTAAGGAATGAGACGGGGGTTTCCTGCCCAGACCCTCCGGCAGTGGAGGCAAGCAGGCCGGCGGGGGCCCCACAACCCAGCAGCCGCTGCCAGGCCCCAAACAACCGCGTCCCCTTGTCCCACACGCAGCGGGGAAAGGGCACCGACGGGACTCCTCACCCCCTAGGGTAACCAGCACCCCCGACGGGCCCTTTAAGACCACCGCAGGGTGGCCGTTACGACCTTGAGCTGGCGCTCCCGCCAGCGTATGCGCGGCGGCTGCGCGCCCCTCACCGGTGTTGGGCACCTCGCGGTACCAGGCCCGGTACAGTTCTCTCACTCTCCGCTTCGCCTCGCCCAGGTCCCGGCTGAAGATCGGCTTCACCAAAGCAGCCGCCGCTCCTTTACCCGCGACCGCCATCTTGTTGCAGCCGCCACCTCCGCACCGACCCTCCGAGCGGCGCATCCCGCCCCCTCCCCGCTGCCGATAGGATCGCGCGCAGGACTGGCGACTTTCTATTGGTCGGCTGAGCTGCCACTCCAGCCTTCTTGGCCGACAGTCTCCTATCCCATTGGTCAGCAGAAAAGCCAATCACCACTGGCTGCGCGGAGCAGGATCAGGCTGGGTGGGCGGGTTCGTGGTGTGTCCCGCGTCCCGGGGGCGTTTCGGCCTGTGCCGGCAGGCTAGGCCCGAGATGGGAGGCGGAAGGTGAGGGAAGGGGAGCGGAGCAGGGCGCTGGGGTCGGTACGAGGAGGGGCAGGGGTAGTCTCGCAAGGCTCCTCGCCGCTCGGGTCAGCCTCCCTGGGGGGACTGTGCAGGACTACCGCAGGCCGTGGGGTCACCTGCAGGGTGACAGGAGGCAGCAGAGCGCTCCTCAGCAGGGACCCCGTTCTCACAGCAGCCCCCTTCTCATACTTGCCCTACCTGCTCCCAGCCCAGCACCAGCTGGGTGACTTGTACGGCCGTTTTTGGCTTGGAGAACTTTGGTTCCGCTTCCCCATTATCAGTGCTAGATCTGTGTTGTGCAGCAGTGACCTCTTTGTCCCCTTTTGCCCTCCAAAACGCCACACCAGCTAACGTTTGCACATGAAGGTTGACTTTCAGTGCATTCTTGAGTGCTAGAAAGACAGTCCTTACTCTTGGTATAGCTACACTGTTTATCCAAATACTTGAGTGCTGGAAACCTTTCTGTTTGAAGTGTAGTTAACTGAACCCCCTGTGGCATGGGGTTGGAACTAGATGATCTTTAAGGTCCCTTCCAAGCCAAACCGTTCCAAAACTCTATAAAAATTTCTCTTTAAAAACATTTATGTGTGTGCTGGTAGCCATAAACCCGAACGTGTTCAGTGTGGTGTCATTGAGCCAACCAGAAGAGTAACGCTGAAAGAACCTTGAAAGAAACAGGTCTGTTGCTGACTGTAAGAGGAGAAATGTCAAGCGAGTAGCCAAGGCAGGTGTACAGGAGGGCTGTGAGAGAACCACAAAGAGAAGGGGTGAGAAATAAGACTTTCTATATTACTTTTATTCTTTCAGGCTATCTTGTAGATGAAAAGCATAAATGTGCAGTTCCTGTGAAGTAAAACCTTTTAACAGCAAGATTAATAAGCATTTGTGAAAATCAGGGATTTTCATAGCTTCTAAAATTAGTGTTAGAATACAGATATGAATGTGTGAAACATGCCCTCAGTTTCAGAGATTTTCTTTTACTAGTGATTATGCATAGATGCTCATTTCTGCTATGGTCATTTCAGCCATGTGGATAAAAAGCAGCAACTAATCTAATCATCGCCGTATCTTAACACCTTGCAAAACAATTTGTCATGAATATTGCAGGAGGAAAGGTAGCTCTGAAATCTACAACTGGACTCCCCTGGGCACCAGGCGGAGGCACACGCTGCTGTGGGACAGCACCTCATGGGAGGCAGGGTGGCTGGGTATGCAGTGGGGCTAGCAAGGAGGAGCACAGGCCAGGAGGACCTTAGAGATATTTCCAAGGTGGTTTTTTGTTCCTAGAATTGGCAAGACCCCAGGGTTGTATTTTAGCCTTGTTTTTTTCAATAAACTAATTCAGGACTAATAATTCTTTCGGCAGCTGTGCACTCAGTGAACTGCTTCTGAAACTGGTAAGAGCCCAAAGTACAGCAGAGCTGGCTAATGAGGTACATACGTACTTGCAGATTTGATCATAGTTCATAACTTGCTATGGCTGTCCCATTCAAGATCCAGGTCTGGAATTAAAGAGGTCTTGAGTGGAACCTGGCATGGTCCTGCCCTAGCCCTGCAACCTTCCTGATGCAGTTTGCATTGGTGGAGGCATGTCAGTGAAAGGAGAGCGGTGCACATTTATCTTGGGATAGCTTGTACCAGGAATGGGTGTGGGGAGCTCGTGAGGGCAAAGTGACCATCCTCCCGTGGCCTGGGCTGGTCTTTGGGGAGCACAAAGGTGAATTTCTGCAGGAGGGTGGTAAAGAAGATAAAGAGCTCCATCCTAGCCAGCTGTTCCCCCAGGCAGACACGGCGACCTGCAGGAGAGAGAGTAGAAAAGTGTCCGTGAAAGAGGATATTAAACTGCAGTGGAATCGTGGCAGGAGGAACAGATCACTCCTCCTGCTATGCCTCCGGCTTCCAGCTGGATCCTCCTCTCAGATTTACCTGCTGAGAAAGGCAGGAAGGCCTCTGGCTTCACAAACTGCCTGTTTGCATCCAGGAAGTGCTCAGGGTAGAACTCGTTTGGCTTCTCCCAGAATGCCTCATCCTTCAGCACGGAAGACAAGTTAGTGATGACTGTCGTCCCCTGCACAAGAGGAAATAAGTTACGTGAGAACAGCAGCATTATCTTGACACCATGGATCCGTGCCGGTTCCCCTTTAGTCTGTTTCTCCCATCTAATAGCAACCATCATTTGGTGCTTCAGAATATGGCACCAATCTCCTCTTCAGTATCTTATTTAAACAGAGGTAAAGCAGGGCACTTTTCCAGTGAGGTGTGATGCCTGCCCTATGCTCTGAAGCATTTGAACTTCAGCAGTGGGTATCTTTACAAAGGCCATTGCATGCAAATGTCGATTTTGTGGTTACACAGTGGAAATAGCCTCTGCTTATCAGATCCTCCTGGACTATTTGTGTAGCCAGAGAGAAAAAGCTGACTGCCTGACTTCAAAGCCAAACTTTCGCAGGGGCCATAGGAAATGGCAAAGCTTTCTTGTTGCATGTGTCAATGTTATTGATATTGCAAGGTTAAAAATAAAATCCCAGGCTTGCGTTACTGCCAGGGCAGCTGCCCGGCACAGTGGCAGTAGACTGAATGCCAGTGGAATTTGAATAGCTTCAGGGATTAGAGTTTTAAGTACTACCATCTTAGGAAAGCCAGTAAGCTGGTGCCATGTGCCTGCAGTGAGCCTATTAGGCTCTGTTATGTTCTCCCTCCAACACGGACAGTGAATATCACAGCTCATCAAGAGGAAAGCAAACCTTTGCATTGAGCTGCCACTGCAGTTGAGTTCCCAAATAAACAGCTCAAACCCAGAGCACAAATGTGACCATCTGCCTGGATTTAGCATTTCAAAATGCCCTACTTCAGTGCTCACCAGTGATTCTACTTTGGGTTCAGCAGTGCACTGCTGCAGATTTGTGTGGGGTCACCCATACCCCATGCCTAGTCTGCACAGGGAGAGAATGCTGCATTGCCTATCTGGTCATGGTCACCTTGGGAATGAAGAAGCCTTGCAACTCCGTGTCCCGGTACGTCATGTGAGGTAGTCCAATAGGAACAATGTCCCCCAAGCGTTGTGTTTCATGGATC
This sequence comes from Psittacula echo, assembly GCF_963264785.1. NCBI lineage: Eukaryota > Metazoa > Chordata > Aves > Psittaciformes > Psittacidae > Psittacula > Psittacula echo. The sequence continues at coordinate 86,245,966 of NC_137735.1, read as the reverse complement.
ACAGCATTGGTGTAGGGCATGTTCACTTGGTCCTTCTTAGTAGGTGATTGCTCTCTGCCAATCACTCTATCAATCTCTGCTTGGACCTTACCTGGAATCAAAGCAGCTGTGGAATTAGAATGCCCTTACATAAACAGAAGTACAAGCTGTAGGAGGGCTGGCAGCATGAGATTGTAGACACTGGTTGGAAGCCGGACATGCAATTAGAGAAAGCAAGAGAAGCTAGAGGGGAATGCATTTGTTTTCAGTTTTCTTTATGTACAGTGTCTTTAACAGAGCACTTGATGTGCTACCCTACCCCTTCTCTATGCAGCTGAAAGGGTACCTGGGCATGTGGCAGTAGAAAATTAAACAAGATTAGCATCTGTCCCAAATACTGGAAGAAGAGTACTCTGGACACTGAAAGTCCCCAAGTAGCCTTCAAAATGAAAGCTAGAGCGAGCTTCCCCTTCCAACTCCAGTCTTTTTATGAGGGCTTTCCCCCTGCCACCTGTCCCTGCCAGCACAGCTGCATTTGGGAAGGGTTTCTCCTTGTTTCTGCTAGACAAACTATTGCCAAAGCTGTTCCTCATTCCAAGAGCCCCAAACCATGGACACATGTTCAGTCTCCCACAGAAACATGAGTTTTGAAGGGAAGACGCCACACCTCTGCCTGTCTTCTGACTTACTCTGTATTTCCGGGTGGAGAATCATGTACAGTACTGCCCACCGGAGAGTGGTGGAGGTGGTCTCAGAACCAGCTGAAAATAAGTCTGCGGTCACCAGACGAAGGTTGTGATAGTTGAAACCACTCTTTTCAGCCTCCTTACCCTGTGGAGGGCAAACAAGTGGGTGATAAGAGCTGGGATAGTCGCTGGGTGAGAAGACCATTGTTCCAGAGAAGTACTGAGAAACACTAGATCCATTTTTGCTGACCAAGAAGTTCACTGGGGGGGTAGAGCACAATACAGACCATAGTCTCTGTGTGACTGATGTACTTCACTAACTGTGTTACCTCCTGTATTTGAAGGTCATCAGTCATGTCCTGTATCCTGAGAGATGAAAGCTATGCTTGCCTTCAGGACAGAAGTGAATGCCTTGTGCTCTCAACTCAGACAGGAGCCCCCCCCCCCCACTTGCTATGAGATCCTCCCTCAGAGAAGGTGGAACACAGTTATTGAGATTTGATCAGATCATAAAACTCACACAGTAGAGAGGAGGCTGCATTGATGTTGCAAATGCAAAATGAGCAGTATCTTGAGTGGGTTCTCTATAGCTGTGCATTACAGATTATCTGCTTCTGCCCTGCTATTTTCTTACAATTAAAAAGAAAAAAGATCAGGGTATTATTGCTGCCTATTAAGTCTGCAACACCAATTTCAGCAAAACTGGTCTGTCATCCAAATGCTAATTGAGCTCAAATTTGTTAGCATATGAGATATGACAAGCTCTCTGCATGAGTTCATCTGCTTGTCTTTCCTAATCCTCTTTACACTTTCCTTTCCTAGGGACTGGCTTCTGTTAAGTTATGCTGTATATTTTGATGCTGTTGTAGTATGGAGAGCAATTAATAAGGCATTTAAGACTCAGCTGTTACTCCAATAAAAGATCTTTGGCAAGGAAGCTATGGGGCTGACCCAAGTTAACCCAGTAGGATTTATCAGACTGGCTGATCAGGGGACCTTAGTGACAAGAGGCAACATGGTCAGGCTCATGTCCACCCCCAAATAGTACTGCTCAGTGCAGAGTAACTAACGTAGGTCACGTTGCTCTGCCTGTGCATGGACTGGAGGTGCCCAGTGCCCACAGCACAGCAGGGTTTGTTATGCAGAGCAGCAGTCCAGAATGAGGACTTGGGTGGTGGAAGCAATTTGCAGGCTGCATTTGCTACTATTGCTCATCTGGCACTTGAAATTTAGTGAATGCATGTGTAGAAATATGTTGTGGATGGATGGGCTGATGCAAGTACCTTTGATGTCATACTGACTTCATGCCTGATTGAATCAAAGGAAAGACTCCTTTTAATTTCAGTAAGGTTCAGATTTCCCTTCATCTGATCTGTAGGGAGCTAGGTCTTAGCAAGCAATTCAAAGACACACATCTCAGAGGAGATGCTGTCTTTCCTAGTCCTAACTTGTTTTAAAAGCAGGCTGCGGACTGGGCAAAAAGCCGGTCTGTTGCTGGAGTTTTGTAACCAGTTTTGGGTCAGTCAATTGTCGAAGCACTGACGTACCCAGAACCTTGCATGTTCATCTGTTCCCTGGTGCAAACTTGGAAATATCAGTAAATTCTCAATCATTGCCTTTTAAATGCCTTCCAAGTGCTGTGGGCTGGAAAAAAGGGAGTTGCTAGACTCTGAGGGGAATGTGAAGGCAGAAAATGGGAGCAAGCATCAGCAGATAATATGGCGTCTTAATAAAGCAGGTTACAGCATGAAGAAGTTAACACCTTCTCAAGGTAAAACATGGAATTAAAAGACAGGAAATAGTAAGAGGGTTTATACAGCTTTATGAGGAAAGTCAGCTTCTATCAATGAGCTTAAATAGGCAGAAGAATTGCCCCAGAACCTAAGGGTCTGCTGGCATCACCCTACCTTCTTCATTTCCTTTAAAAACGCATCAGTGAAATCTCGGACGTCAGCAGGGTTCCAGGTCTTAATGTGCTTATCTATGAGCACATCTATGAAGTCCATGAATGCTTTTTGTCCTCGAAAGACTTTCTGTGGCACTCCAGGGATACGCAACAAAATGGGCACCACATTAAGAAGCTGAGATGTCAGAACCAAAGAGAGAGAAGATATTATGTGATACAGGAAGAATAATAATGAAAGCATAAGCAACAAAGGGCAGCTTCTTACAGAACATACTATGGTCTTGGTTTACCTGAGTCAGGAATCCAGTTTCTTCATGCAGGGAGTTTTCAAACAAATGTAACAGCTTCTTGAATGTCTCATCACCATAGTCGAAGCGCTCTCCATAGATGGTGGTGCAGATCACGTTGCAGACAGCATTATTGACAAGAAAACGTAAATCGAAAGGATGACCTAAAAATGGAAATGGATATCGAGCAATGAAGCTAAGCAACACCAGGCTGTTGGACCTCAGCTGTCAGCCACAAGAATACACAAAGGCCTTCTTCAGGCCTTCTAGAGAAAGCCACTCGAAGTACAAATGCATCATACTAGGAAGTGAAAATCTTCTCATCTCCTTCTACTATTTGGTTGATCCTTGTTAAGAGCAGCAAACTCCTCAAAAAGCTGAGTTGCAGGGTAGTTCTGTGACTTGACAGATTACCTTTGCTTTGTGTCTAGGTGACAGACGATGCTATTGCATGTGATAATATCAATGTGTTCCACTGAACTTCATAAAGGTAATAGTTACACAGCTCTAGGAATAATTATGTATTTTACCTCTTTATATCTATTTATTTCCTGTTTCAAATGGACTAGTGTTCATTCACTTCACTGGAATGGGTTGCCCAGGGAAGTTGTGAGTGCTCCATCCTTGGTGGTGTTCAAGGCCAGGTTGGATGAGGCCTTGGGTGGCATGGTTTAGTGTGAGGGGTCCCTGCCCATGGCAGGGGGGTTGGAACTAGATGATCTTAAGGTCCTTTCCAACCCAAACCATTCTGTGATTCTATGAAATGCAAATTAGATCTGGTGACTATCCTCATCACTGTGTTAGAATGCAAGATAGACTTGATCAATGGCAAAATGTATACCTAGTGTTACAGTAGCCCTACTGTGTAAATTAGCAGTGGCTTCCAGGTAAAGCAGGTCCCTAATGCTTATAGACTAGAAACACTGCATGTGCTTAGGAAGAGATCAATCCGGGTTGGATCAAGCCTTAGGTGGCATGGTTTAGTGTGAGGTGTCCCTGCCCATGACAGAGGGGTTGGAACTAGATGATCTTAAGGTCCCTTCCAACCCTAACTATTCTATGATTCTATGAGATCACTGCTTGCAAACAAGAGTAGCTGTAGTATTACTTCTTTCTCTGCATCACTGTGTTGCCTTTTTCTATGATTTCTCCATCCTTCTGGATGTGACAAACCTTTTTCAGTGTTAACTGCAGCACACAGAAATCGAGCTTCCTCCATCACTCGCTCCTCCAAGGATTTCTTTCCCATCCCAAAGTCTCTCAAGGTAGAGAATGTGAATTTCCTTAGCTCCTTCCAGACATGCCCGTATCTTGCTCCAACAATCCCTGGAATTATGGATGAGGAAGAAATGTCAGGAGCTCTGACCTGCACATGAAGCAAAGTTCACTAGAGATTGGCAAATGTGAGTTTGGAGGTACAGGTCTGTGTGGATAAATGAAAGGGTCTGATCTTGTACAGCTTGTTCATACAGCAGTTTTAAATCAGGTTACTGTACCTTCAGGTGCGTTGTGTATGGCTAGTGAAGGTAGAGAGGGCATTCAATGAGAGCAAGTGCCGCTAAGGATAAAGGAATCGTTCCCCAAAACCATTCGGCATTACACCCTTAGCTGGTGTAAGCTTATGCCACTGCACAGCAGCTGAGGATGGATGCTGGATAATGCTCTGTCTTGGGAAAAAGTTACCTTCTTTTCTTGTGACGATGCCGCACACACAGTGTGTGAGCACAAGCACTAACCACTGCGTGTTGGGAGCTACCAGCTCCAATGCTGGCAGGAAAGTTGTAGTACAGATAGTGTCCTAACACTGCTGCAGAGGTGTGTGCTAGCACCTGGAGCTGTACTACAGCCACTAAGGGGAGCCCCTTTTTGTCAAATCTGATTTTGTCACCACCAAAGAGTGGCAGACATACAAAGAGGTTGACCAGAGGGACAAGAGAAGGTGGCACCATACTGAAGAAACCTTCCATCTACCCAGTCCTCCTTGTGCTAGTGCCAGCAGAGAATGTCCCTTTCCAAGGGACTTGCCTTCAGATTTATCTCCATAGCCCAGATGTTCGTACATTGGGAAGTACGGCCGGTCAGCAAAGTCCTCTGATCTGTGGACCAGGGCTTCCTTCACTGTTTTATACCCGTTCAGTACTACTATGTTGGTCCAGCAGTTCTGGAGACGGAAGATGTTTCCAAACTTCTTGTGAAGCTGCCAAGATAAAAAAGTACATCCCTGAAAAAGAGCTGAATGTAACATCAAAATTATCACCATATCCTTCCTTAGAGCCTCTATTTTCTAGTGATTTTTGACATGCTTTCATTAGGAGACCTTCAGCTGATCTTTAACCTCTGTCTTTGTAGTGCAACAGCTGAAAGCAGTGCCAAACAGCAGCTGAAGCAGGGATCAATGTTCTGTGAGCACAAAGTTTTAGAATACACCTGTCCTGGCCAAACTGCAGCTGTGACCATTAAGCAAGTCTTTTGGATTTTGTCTGACAACACAAGCTCAAGGACCTTTATGAGGATTTTCAAAGGCTGCATGCTCCACAAGGAGTTATTTCCTAATACTTGTATTTATTTTGATGTGAAAGACAAGTTTTGAGTTGGTCTGCTTCTGCCAAAAGGAAATATTGATGATAAGCTGATAGGTATTGTATTTTTTTTTAATATGCATTTGTCCTGGGTTCAGCAGTGGCAGTCAGTTTTTTGTTTTTTTTTCCTTCTTAGTAGCTGTTGCAGTACTGTGTTTTTGACTTTTGGCTTGGGAACAAAAAAAAACTGATAACACCGATGTTTAGACTGACCAAGGATTTTGTGAGTCTCATGCTCTGCCAGGGAGGAGGAGGGGCCGGGAGGAAGCGGGGACAGGACACCTGACCCAGACTGGCCAAGGAGGTGACCACAGCACGTCATGCCAGGGGATGGAACTGGGAGCTACCCGGAAGGGCACGTCCCCTGGTCGGGCGGGCTGTCTTTTCCGGCGGGCGGTATCGTATTCTTTTCCTTGTTATTTCCTTTATCATTATTACTATTAGTGGTAGCAGTAGTGATTTGTGTTATACCTTAGTTATTAAACTGTTCTTATCTCAACCCGTGGGAGCTGCATTCTTTTGATTCTCCTCCCCGTCCCTCCAGAAGCGGAGGGAAGAAAGGTGGGGGGGGGGGGGGCAGTAGACTGCGTGGTTCTGATTTACAGCTTGGGCTTAAACCACGACAGCATTTGTTCCTGAAAGATCAACCCAGAACACGGTTCCCAGAAACCTGGTTGGAAGAGGCAATTCCACACTGGAATTCAGGTCAACTTTCTCCCTAAAAGGAGCATGCACATGTAGTAGGACTGGTAACTGGCACACAGCCTGTGCCTATTGTGATCTGTAAGAGGTGTAGTACCGACAGCAGGATGGCTGCACAGGTAACTGTGTCAGCCATACCCTCACTGTGGGAGCTTGCCGTGGAGCTAAGTCCCCTCTAGGCAGACAAGCCCTTTGACTGGTCATAGACTCCTGGGAAGGCAGGTCGAAGCTCCCCTGCTAGTCAGCAACACTGAACAAAGCACTCAGGAGTGTGTTGTTGGAAGACAGTGCAGTAGTAGCAATGCCCCACAGAGTGTGCTCTGTTTTCTTTCTCTTTTTTCCTGTCTTCTTTCTTTTTTTTTAGTTAAAAAGCTAAATGTCTTTATTTCTGCACTGTAGCGATGCAAGGAACTGAAGTACTTAAGACCGTATTTGCAGTGGGGTTGGAAAGGGAATTAGCACTTTACTGGCACTTAGAAAAACATCATTAAAAGTGATTAGTGGTCAAGAGATTGCAGCGAGCATGACCCTGACGTGATGTGATTTGAAAGCAGTAATCTTTTGGACTATGTGCAAGGAAAGAATACAAATGCTATATTTAGTCTCTCCATTTGTCAGATTTTGGACAGACAGTTGAACGATGCCTTCCTAGAAAAAAGGTCTTTAGAGTTTGCAGACTGAAGCACAAAACCCCCATGGTTTATCAGCTGCAAGCTGTGCTGTGCTTTTCCTTTGAGGAAAGATAAGCCCTGACTTTCAATAGGAACACTACCGAGAGTCTGGGCATCGCTGCTGGGGCAAATCCTGAAAGCTGATCCCTTTAACGGAAACTGTTGTATGCCTGTAGGTGTGCTTAAGTAACTCGCAGGGAAGTCTGCCACTCCTGCAGCTACATCCCCAGCCCACAGATACTTGCTTGTCTTCCCTTGTTTGTACATCTCCCTGTTCCCTTGCCCCTCCATCTGCCCACGTTTTAAGTTGGTGGCCAGCTTTACAGCAGAACAAGCATTGTCTGTCACTGGGGGCATGACAGCATCTCCCACTGAGCTCATGCAGAGATCGGGAGATGGACGCTGGCTGGTGTTGGTGTGTGATTATCTATTTATCTGTGTGAACCAGGTCAGTCCTTAGGCAGTGATGTGCTTTGCCTTGGACTTTGGAGAGGGCATTGTCCTTCAGCTTTGTGCAAAGGTAGATCGCGCCAGGGCATCCACCCCCAACCTGGACCCATGGCTGTGTGAGGGGTGCTTCATCATGGGGGTCAGCACTGACCTGTTTGAAGGAGTGGTGGGGGTTGTGGTAGTCAATGCTCAGCATGGTCCCAATGAATGGCAGTGACACTGGACCTGGCGGGTAGCGGCTCCATTTCCTCCTGCGCTTCATGAAGTCAAAAAGTAAGGTAAAGAATGTTAGAAGAACTCCCAGGGTAGAGAAGTTGCTCCAGAAGGACGACAGCTGGGACCCCAGCCACAGGAGCAATGCCATTTCATAGCCTGTCTGCTCCTTGGTCTTCCTCCTTTGACCCAAGACTGTTTCTGTCCTCTCCTCTCCTCTCCTCTGTTCTCCTCTGTTCTCCTCTCTCCCTGCAGTTGCTGGACTTTGAATGTGGGACTTGGCTCAAACCCATAGCTCCTCCTCTGCTCAACTCAGCCTTTGGGGAGGGCCATGCCTCCTCTTCCTTCTCCTCCAAAGCCAGAGCTCAGAGTTTTTTCCCTGCCAGAGGCAGTTCCTGCAGTTTGCCCTGTGTGGGGCAGGGCTGGGTGAGGTCCACGTGCTTGAGTGCCCTCTCCCACAGCCAAGGTGGGATCACAACAAGCGACCCAGACTTGCTGCATTCTCGTGGGTGATTTTGACTTTAAATCTGTGTCGCCCCCTTGTTTGTACAGACGAGTCGTTGGAGAAGCAGTTCCAAAGCACAGATCACCCAGATTTCTGTTTGCAGGGCTGAGGATTTGTTCCATTGAAACCTGAGAAAGCTCAGGTTAGGTCAAGCTTTCTGTTACAGAAAGCACTTGTCACAGAAATTAGCCTAAAATGGTGACCTGAGACTTTAAAGGTCCTTTATGTTTCTGGCAATAACAATCTTTATCCAGCTCCAAATGTCAGTCAGCACAATGACCTTGATTTTTGTAGTATACAGCTCAGCTACAAGGGAGAAAGCACATGTATTGCAAGAAGCCTCGTGTTTCCAGCCTTTGGGGTAGCAGTAATGCAAACGCAGTTATGGAGACAGCCAAAGTATTTCCTAAAGCAGCACAGCTGTGTGCTGCTGGCATCTCTGCCATCTGAGATCAATAAAGCTCACTCTTATAACAGTTAGTTCTAGCTAAAAAGAAGCAGTAAACCCATCACAGTTTGATCTGTGATCTCAGCGTGATCAGACAAAAGCTCCTAATGGAGCAATTGCTGGCAGCAGTGATGGAGAGCTCAGACTGCAAAGTGATGCACCTGCAAAGCCTGTGCAGCCAGCTCTGGTGTGCAGCCAGGGGAGGCACCTGAATGCTCATGATCTCTGCAGGGCTCCCCTCAGGTCCCCTCACTGGAGTCTCTACAGCATGATCCTGCATGTCCCTTGTGAAGGCATCATGACTAAGGATTCATCTCAACTATCTGTAAACAAATGTATGCAGCATGGGAAACAACCAGGGGAATTACCAGCCTCCCCCTTCCACCCCCTAAACAGCAGGATAGTGATTTCATTTGGATTAGAGAGACATGGTGGGATAGTTCACATGAGTGAAGAGCTGCCATAGATGGACATGGTCTCTTCAGGAAAGACAGGCTAGAAACGGTGAGGAGCAGTTGTGCTTTATGCAGAGGAGTGCCCAGAGCTTTGCTGGGGACAAGTGATGAGCCAGCTGAGTGCAAGCAGAAGGAGGCAAAGCAACGCAGGCAATGTTGTGTGAGTCACTACAGGCTACTTGATCAAGGAGAGGAAGTCAATAGAGTCATCTCATACAGTCACAGGCCTTAGGACTGACTCAGGGGTGTACTCTAACTGGAACAGCTGTATGGTCAGGCACAATCCAAGTGGTTTCTGGAGTGTGCTGAAGACAATTTCTTGACACAGGCAATCAAAACAACGAAGGGAGGTGCTCTGCTGGGTTTGCAGTTCACAAAAAAGGAAGGATTGGTCTGGGACATGGTGGTCGAGGGTAAGTTTGCCAGCACCAACCATGAAACCTGAAATATTAAATCCTGCAAGACGTTAGCAGGACAAAGAGCATTACTGCTCTTGCCTTCAGGAGAGGAGAGTTCACCTTGTTCAGGGTTCTCCTTGGCAGGATCCCAAAGAGAGGTGCCCTGGAGGGCAAAGGAGCCCAGGACAGCTGGCTGTTCTTCAAGGGCAGCCTTCGCAAAACATGAAAGCCATGCATGTGATTTATTAACTTGACTTTGGCAAAACCTTTAGCACCATCTCCCACAGCATCCTGATAGCTAAATCAGTGGGATACAGACTGGCAAAGTCCACCATAAAGTGGGTGGATGATTGTTCAGACTGTGGGGCTCAAAGAAGTGGGATCAGGGGTACAGAGTCCCGCTGGTGGCTGGTCGCTAGTGACATCTCTTACGTATCTACACTGGGGCTGCTGAAGTTTAACATACTTATTAATGGCCTGGATGATGGGACAGAGTGCGCTCTTAGGAAGCACAGCCTGGGAAAGCTAACAAGAGCCAAAGTATGCCAGCAGCTCAGTCTGGGATTTTTTTGGCTTTTGAGTACCCACCACGTTTTGAACACCTCTGCTGTGAGCTCTTAGAAGGCAGAGCTGCAGCCGTCCTGTACTCAGGGGACTGTCTGTCTGGAGTTGGAGATGCCTGAATGCTAAAAGGTGATCAAGGGGTTCCTCTCACACTGTTTTTCATAACCCATGCACTCAGATGACAAGTGAAAAGGTGGGAAATGTAGTTCCAAGAGCATCAGTGGACATTTCCTGGACACCCCACTGGTAAAAGGACGTTACCCTGCCCATTTCAATTTATTTTGAGCTCCAACTTTATGAACTTCAGCTAAAAAACATCCAGCTGTATTCTTCCCATTTTGCTTATCTTGGCCAGAGCCAAAGGCTGTCTGACTTCAATCACCTCCAGGCTATAAGAGGATGGTTGATTGGAATTCGGGAAGTGGATTTGCTTTTAATGAGCATCACCCTACAAGACCACCAGAAGAGTAACTCTTCAGCTGCTTTTCATCCTGTGGCTCAGCCTTGACATAAGGTAATGAAGTTGCAACCTGAGAAATGCACACGCAATTTAAACCTTTCCAAAGGTCTCTGGGTAAATGATCTTTTCCTCTACCCCCTTCAGGCTGCAGACTAGACAGCTCCTCCACTTTTGGCTAGTAGCATGGACTGCCAATGGACTGCCAATGGACTGCCATTCCCGCAGAGGACTGGAGAAAGCGCTGCAGCTTAAGTAATTTCAAAAGAACAGTTTTCAAAGCAAGCAAAGAAACAACAGACATCAAATTGTCTGAGAGAGTGAAAGAGAAAATTGTAATTCTCCTTCTGAAGACTGAAAGATGTTCATTTGCATTTCTTTTCAATAAAGCAATATTTTGAGTGATTTTCAAGGCAGGGAAAAGCCCCTCCAAATCCATCCATACTGATTTTAGCTGCCTGCAGCCCCTCTGTGCACCTCTTTGACTGTGCACAGTCAGTTAAGAGATGAGCTAAGTGAGGTTACAGCAGTTGTATGCAGACATCGCCATTCTTTGACTGGAGAACCTGCAATACAAAGAGAAGGGTAGCTTTAAGAAAAAAGACCTTTAGTAATACTGCAAAATGAGGCATCCAGAAGTCAGGTAATGCACAAGCTGCCTGCACAATTTTAATTGAGCCTTTTGTCTGTATGTTCCGTAAGGTCACTTTTAATTATGATCTCATGGTATTTTTCTCTTTCTGAAGGACCCTACCTTTATTCAGTGTATAGGATTGATGATAATCATTTACTAATCCTGTTTTAATTATAGTATTTGGTTTCAAAGCCTATTTTGCCACCCACTATTCACACTCTCCCCGTGAGGGTGTTTTCGTTGGGCTTTTCCACAGGGATCATCCATGGCTGCATGGGTTCAGAGCAGGTAGTCTTTTGCACTCACAGCATCCCTCTGAGGTGTCTCCAATGGAGAAAACGGAAACATAAGAGCAAATCACCTCCTAAGTGGTGGTATCTAATAGGAAAAGCCTAGAAGCTGCACACAGAGCTGTCCAGGACCTGTGCACAGCTCCTGGTTGGCTGGGGTTGTAGACACGCATCTGGAATATTGTGTCCAGTTCTGGGCCCCTCAGTTCAAGAAGGACAGGGACCTGCTGGAGAGAGTCCAGCGCAGGGCGACAAAGATGATTAAGGGAGTGGAGCATCTCCCTTATGAGGAAAGGCTGAGGGAGCTGGGTCTCTATAGTTTGGAGAAGAGGAGACTGAGGGGGGACCTTATTAGTGTATATAAATATATAAAGGGGGAGTGTCATGAGGATGGAGCCAGACTCTTCTCAATGGCAAACAATGATAGGACAAGGGGTAATGGGTACAAACTGGAACACAAGAGGTTCCACTTAAACTTGAGAAGAAACTTCTTCTCAGTGAGGGTGACAGAACACTGGAACAGGCTGCCCAGGGGGGTTGTGGAGTCTCCTTCTCTGGAGACATTCAAAACCCGCCTGGACACATTCCTATGTAACCTTATCTAGGTGTTCCTGCTCTGGCAGGGGGATTGGACTCGATGATCTTTTGAGGTCCCTTCCAATCTCTAACATACTGTGATACTGTGATACTGTGATACACCCTAAGCACAAAGATCACAGATTAGTGCCTGTTATGAAAACTGCTGTTCCAGTAGCTACCCAGCATCACATACTTGTTCCTTTGCAGAAATGTGGTGGAAATCCTTCAATGGCCTAAGAAACACTCTTCCTTCTCTCCGTCTTTGCTTCAATACTGGAGCCAGCCAGGGGGCACTGGTCACATAACATGAATATTTCCTTGAGCTTTCAGAAACCTTTCATCCAGATCCCAGCTGGGTGACTGCTTTCCTCTTAGCACCATTAGATGGATCCAAACCTCAGCAATGTTTCATTCTGGAGCAGCAAAACCTCTTGGAACAACAAAAATGGTCAGCGTGCAGCCCACTGCTCTTGTGCCCCTGTCTCCCACTCAGTCTCAGGCATTTTTGCTCCTTACTTCACCTCCTTACTTCATCCCACCCATTACCTTTTGCCTGTTTTGCCTTCACTTGGATGCCCCCCTCCATCCCAACCACTTCAATGCTGGAAAGGGGCAAGGGGAGCGCGTTGGAGCCCAGCTTCACACTTGTCATTCACCTTGCCAGCCTCCAGCACCCAGCAGTAACCACCACCTGCTCCCTTCAGACGTCTCTGGGGAATTGGAGCTGAAAAACTGAGAACTCCATCAAGCGCACGCAAACTGGGTTCTCAAGTGCTTGTAACGCGGCCAAGTTTGAGCACAGTTTGAGAGCTGGTGCAATGTGTCTTCCTAACAGAAAGCTGCCTCCTGCCAAATTCCGGGTGCAATGCTTCAAAGCATGAAACTGAGAAAGGAAAATATCGCCAGAAATTGTTCTAATGGGTTAGGAGGAGGTTGGATAAACAATGGGTTTCTAAGAATGATGTTAGCCATTAGAAAGGGGTTAAAACAGTTTTGGCTGAGTATTCCCAAACAGATTTAGCCTGAGACACGACCCCAACTCAGGAAATTTTTGTCTCAGCCATTTCATTGTGACTTTCTTGGCCTTCAGATGGGGTTTTATATGTTGGAAGTACTTCTACAGCCTTAAGATGGACTGTGTTAACAGCTTGTTTGTAATAAAGCAGTCGGCAGAACTGAAATAGCCAAGTCTTTCATAGTTACTGTTACTATGACTTACTGCCAGGCTTCCCACATTGCAAAGAAATCTGTTCTGCAGTCTTTTCTTCTTTAAATTCCCCATGGCTTCCTACCCTTTTTCCTATACCAATAATAGCAGCTCACCTATCACCAAAGTTAGTGTTGGTTGGACTTTGCTTCTTTCATCCGTCCCATCCCATCCCACTCCTTCTCATCCACATACATGTCCCTTTCTCTTAAAGCACAATGACTCTGAACGTGGTACCAAAAGCGAGGCAGGGCCCCATCTGGCCATCCAGGGCCATCTCTGTAGACATTCAAGGCCAGGCTGGACGTGGTTCTGGGCGACCTGGTCTAGTTGAAGATGTCCCTGCTCATTGCAGGGGGGTTGGACCAGATGAGCTTTGAAGGTCCCTTCCAAGCCAAACTATTGCATGATTCTATGATCGTTCACCCCAGAAAGACAACTTTGTGCTTGTGCCATAACATGTCAAGAAGCCAGGCCCTAGCGACCTCTCTGAACAGCTTGGCAGTGCGAGCTGGGCTGTTGCTGCAGGCATCATCATCTGGATGAATCAGGCAGCCACTGAGATGAAGTTACCCCCAGACAAGCCTCAGATACTAAAGGCAAACTGAAAAACTGAAATGATAGGAGCAGAGTGGCTTTATCTTGACTTCACATTTCACGACGCTGAGCTGAGCTCACACAGTAAAAAGGGTTTCACCGGTTCAGCAAGTGACTAGATGATGGTAGTTATGGGTCTGAACCCTGGTATCCTTGTCATGTTAACTGTGGCCAAAGCAGAAATCAGAACAAGGCGGCTTGGTTTTAGTTGCTGGATTCAAGTTCAGATTCTCCTACAGGCCTTAATTCCTCAGGCTAAAATGCTCCCACCATTACTTTAACCTGAGTTAGCCAAACAGCTCGGCACACACAAATCCTAACCCCAGCACAGAGAGGCAACAAATCAGAGCGCTGTTTTGCACAGGTCGCGGTACCAGAACTGGTCTGAAATGCCTCCTGAAGACACCGCTCAACCTCTGTGATGTGGCCAAGCCCCGGAGAGCCGCCTGCTCTCCCAGAGGATGACTGGCAGCAGTTGCCTTGACTCACACTCTCCTGTGAAACTGTCAGAAAAGTATGGCTTACACCCCCGATACCGCAGGCTGCTGATTTGTCTCAGCTGCTGGGTTTGGTTTCTTGTTCCTTCAGCTCCTCAAGAGCTGTGAATGTATTGCTTTTCTGTTTGATTTTGGGTAAGGACTGATACCACGGGGCTTTTCTTTGCTGAAATGAGAGCATCCCGGGGAATTCTGGACAAATCCTGTTAGCGTTGTGGGGTTTTTTTCCATAAGAGATGCATTTAAATCCATATGGGGAAACTCATCCTGCTTTCCTGAAAGGTGAGATCACTGGGACACCCTTGAAAACAATGAGGTGATTAAATCCGTTTGGAATTGGTTTGGAAGCCAAACAGACAAAAAGCATCTTGGTTCATTTTCTGCTGTTGATTTGCCCTGTGAGTTAGAGGCGCGACTCCGCTACCTGCTGCCTCAGTTTCCTTGCTTGTAAGCTGTGTTTAAGGGCACTGTTTACCCAGTTGTGATAAAGCATCTACAAATCAACGTGCAAAGTACATTAGTGAGCATTGATGTTGCAATTATTAGAAAGCGAAGAGCCAGGTGCAGAGGGCACAGAATAAAAGTTAAAAAAGATAGAACGTTAATCTGGACACTGGCCCTTTCTGTCATCTATCTAGGAAACATCTGTGCTAGGAAACATTTAACTATGATCTTTGTCTTCTGGCAGAGAGAATGTTTCACAGGGAGCATTTTACTGCTGTTTGTGTGTTGGAAGGATAGCTGGGAATGCTGTTGTTTTCGTAATTAGGTCCTCAATTCAGTTCTTTATGAATCAAAATCCAAAGGGAAGCTAATCTGTCTAAAAAGAGAACAGCATTTTTCTCCCATGCTTGTGGCACTCAGGAGCAGACAGAATAACCTTGGGTGATGCTGTTTCCTAGTAGGCAAGTCAGATTTCAGGTTACAGTGATGATTCTCTCTCTTTTCACTCCAAGCTCATTAGCCTGTTTCTGATGGCTCCTGAACATCGCTGGCTTCCCAGGAAAGCATTCAAAGCTGTGTGTGCTCAGCGCATCTCAGAAAGATGAAGAGAGGCAATACACCTAAAACACACTTGCTGTCACGATTTCCTTCGAGTCAATAAAGGCAGAAGTGACTATCTCTGTTCACATCGTCTTCCTCCCGGCTTGCTGGCTGTGATTGCTCCAACCATGAAAGTAAAACTGTTCCTGTTCTGGTAAAGTGGTACGTTATCTACTTTGTCCATTTAAGCGTGTGCTCTGGGTGATGCCGCAGCGGCTATTTTGGTGCACGCTGTTAGCTCCTGCCCCACTTCAGTTACAAGCCATTTTCAACATGGTGAGCACGGGCTGTCGGTCAGCTCAGGATCCCTTTCCTCCCCTTGTGCCACCAGATTTGCACAGCTCTTTTGTATAGAGAACCTTGTGTTTAGCTGACCTGTCGCTGTATGATGAGGTGTGCGGACACCAGCCTCTCAAGCACTGTCTTTTTGTGTGTTTGCCTTGGGCTGGGTCTGGTTGACAAAGTGGATCCTACAGAAACAGTAGAGCAGTACCTAGTCCGGGGCCTTGCTGAGCTGGTCCCTACTGATGGACAGCACAGCATTTCTGCAGGGGAACTCAAACAGGGAGTGTCAAACACAAGCAAACAGCTGAGTGAACCGAACTCAGTCACTTTCGCCACTCTGGGTGCAGACCTCACTCCATGGCACTCGCAAGGAAGCTTCAGGCAGAACCACACTGCGATTTTTCTCAGGTTTAAAGGACAGTGACTGCGGGCTCAGGACATTTCACAGAGTCACGGAATCAGCCAGGTTTGAAAAGACCTTTAAGATCATCGAGTCTGTCCACCCGCTACCCCAGGACTGCCAAGACCACCACTAAACCACGTCACTGAGGGCCTCATCTACACGGTTTGTGAACACTTCCAGGGATGGTGATTCCACCACTTCCCTGGGCAGCCTGTGCCAATGCCTCACCACCCTCTCTGTGGAGAATTTTTCCCTAATCTCCAGTCTAAACCTCCCCTGGTGCAGCTTGAGGCCATTTCCTCTTGCCCTGTCACTTGTTACCTGGGAGAAGAGACCAGCCACCTCTGAGCTCCATCCACCTTTACATGAACATGGAAGTTTGCTATAGCTATTGATTAACCTCACACAGCACCGAGTACAGGCATTCGCCGTGCCTGGGTGCGCGCATTGCAGGCGGTAGGAAGTACCTGAAGGTTGGGAACATCATGGGCACATATGAGTGGCACGGAAGGGACAGCACAGGGGACGTGGGTTCCATTGCCACAGTAAAAGCGACATGAACCTGAATGGAGAGTTTTCCGTGCCTGCAATGGGGCAATAGCCAACAGATGCTCCTCCAACCACTAAACACCACGTGGCTACTCCTGGCAATCTGAAAAGAAACAACCGAGACACCTCTGGCTTCGGTCACAACAAACTGGCACAAATCCCAGCAATCTCAATGCTCCCATCTTTGTCCCAGACACCCGAGGGGCTTCAAGGGGCATAACGGGATAAAGAAAAAACAGTGACTGATGGAGAAATCCAAGGGGAGAAGGGAAGCAGTGGAAAGACAGCACGGTCTGGAGAGCAGGCTGTTGCTGGCGAAGGCACATGTACTGATAGGCCAGGCTTCACTGCAGCAGAAAGTGTGACTGCTGCTCACTGGGTACAAACTGATGATTGTTCTGTCAAGTGATCCCTGCTCTCCTGAATTCTGCCCTTTGTTCAGCAGTCCATTAGGGCAGCAGCAGATGATGAGTGGAACAACTTAGAGTGGTTCCATTGAGAAACTATAAATAACTTTAACAGCAAAAGTAAAACGTGCCTTTGTCCAGCTTTTTTTTCCCCAAATGATTGCTAACCCACTTAAAATTAAAAAATACTCAAACACACAATTCTGGTGATCCAAAACCTCTGATAAGGATTGCCAAGAGCACAGGGTATTGCTGTTAGAGCACAGGGTTCATTATTTGCTGTTTCCATGAATAGCACAGCGTCAAGCTCTCGTTAAAATCTGTCACGGGTTTATGTGCACTTACTCTGTCAGTATAAACAATGGCTTGAATACAAGTCAGCGTGGAGAAGTTTTTATCAGTGTGCTGGAAAGAGAAGATCATCATGTGTTAATGTGACAGTGAAGCAGGTTGCTAATGTTTGGTTTCTCTGTGAAGCTCCTAATGATAGTTTATGTCTCACGGATCCGAATGTGCATTGGAAATAGGAATGAATGTTTTATTTCTTTACGAGCAGGAAACCTACAAATAACTCTTTTGGTTTGAAACATTGGCTCAGCCGTGCTCACAGTTTGATTAATAACAGCAGCAGCATATGGAGTGAAATAGAAATTAGAAATGATGGGAATGCAGGCAAGATCTTTCTACGCAGTGCTCAGCTCATTGGTTACCATTGGAACTCCATCCCTAATGACCTGTAGGTTGTTGTTGCCAATAGCAGTTGCTGCAGTCTGACAGCCATTCCAGGTAACAAGCCGATTTCTCTATGTTCGTTTTTGTAGTTTCTACAGCTGCGAAATTGTGGTTTTGTGCTCAGAAATATTGCACCAACAGGAATACCCATAGCCTTGCACCCAGGAAGCATCCATAAGCAGTGGGAGGAGCAAGAAGCAGAGCTGCGGGCTGCAATCAGAACTGAAAAGCAAAGTATTTTCTCTGTGTTGTTTAAGCTGGCCAAAATACTGAATGGGTGCCTAAAGACATGAGGCTGCCAGGCTGGGGTTGTGAGAGGGACAGCGATGACACAGGAGGTGTCCGGCCCCGCTCCCCTCCTCCCGATGGCGAAGCACTGAGCTCCTTGACATAAACAACTTCTCCACCTGCAGAGAAACAGCAGCTTCCCAAATGCTGACCAGAGGGCTCGTGCTTGCAGCCCAGAGCTGAGCACCAGCCAGGAGATAGGAACGGGTTTGTGGTAACAGCACATTGAAAAATGTTATGTTGCTTAAAAGCATGAAAACCTGGAAGTTGTGAAAGCCCTGTCACACACAGAGATGACAAACCTTAGTGCTCCCATGTACTGGATTCAGGCGTGTGAGGTATGTGAGTTAAAGCCTTTCTGCAGCTCCCTTCTGATTTGTGTTACTCCAAGATAAGATACATTGGTTCCTATCCAGAAAGAGGGAAAGGCCTAACACAAATTCTTAATTACTTTGCAATATTTATTGCCTATTCCAAAGTCCAAAGCTTTTTGATTTGTCTTCACTGTGTTTTGAACTAAGGCCTAATATCTGGGATAGTCTTTGTACTTGGGATTAGAAATCCAACAACGGTTTCTGGGGTTTTCCAGTGCAGGTATTACAAGTTGGATAGCAAAGAGTGACAGCTTTGTATCAGATGGATCCTACCCCCTGAGTGTACCTGTGAAACCAGAGTCCGTGTGGGTCTGACAAGCACACCTTGCTGCTTGAGGTGCCTGGAGGGAAAAGGGGTACGGAGGAAAGCTGCCAACCCCAGCCAAGCTGCCTCCTGCAGTCCTGCGTGAGGGTGAGAGCCGCTGCTGCCTATGCTCTGCTCTCCCGGCTGGTTGCTCCAGGCAAGCAGCTTCAGACCCTCAGGCCGCTGGTGCCCACTCTCAGGGCCACCCAGCGCAGGAGTGTTCAGCCAGGAGCACAGTGGGACGGAAAGGCTGCAGATCACACAAGAGGTCAATGAACAATGAAGCTTGCCACAGAAAAGCGTCCAGAATGCAAATGCAACATGCAAACTCGTTCATACCTCTTGGTTCCTCTGAACCAAGGAAAAGGAGCATCTAGCCCTGAGCTCTGGCGCACAGCGCAGGCTGCCTCTGTGCCTGCCCATACCTGAAATGGGTGCTGTAAAAACCTCCTGTCAGAGAGAAACCTTCATCTTCTGCCTCATCTGCTCCAGCTCAAGGGTAGATTTAGGTTCAGCTGATGCTACCTGGGGGGAGATTGAGATGAGACCTTAGGCACAAATTCTTCCCTGTGAGGGTGGTGAGGCCCTGGCACAGGCTGCCCAGAGAAGCTGTGGCTGCCCCATCCCTGGCAGTGTTCAAGGCCAGGTTGGACGGGGATTGGAGCAACCTGGTCTAGTGGAAGGTGTCCCTGCCTGTGGCAGGGGGGTGGAGCTGGATGAGCTTTAAGGTCCCTTCCAACCCAAACCAGTCTGAGACTCTATGATTCTGCCCTGCAGATAACAAAGGGTGGTTTCTCACAAGCCTGCAAACTCAAGAGGTGTCTGAAACTGCGGAGCAATGGTTAGCCGAACGTGGACACGTGGAATACCAGAGACTGAACAATATAGGCCTTGTGTCTCATGAAGGGCTGCACAACCCAGGACGGGAGATGGCTGACTAACCATGGAACTATTCCTGATGCAACGTAGAGTGAAGGACTTTGCAACATGAAGCAAGGAACTTTGCAACAAAAAGCGTGAAGTAGAAGAAATTGCTTGCCGCAAGGAATGTGCCCTGCTGATGCACAGATGTGCCTGAAGATACTAGCTTAGCCAATGGCAGTGTATAGATAGGCGCGTGAACAGATCAATGTAACCAATGAAGAAACAGCTAGGTGCGCGTGGACTGTAATTATCAGTATAAATATAGGTGCTTTGAGCAATAAAATAAGCAAGATATGTAACTCATATTGAGTGTTTTCTTGACTTCGGCTGATCTTCTTCAACATGAAACCCCTCCACATTTTTCCATGCGAGCAGTGGAGCAGCCGCAGGGCTCATCAAAAGCAGAGTAACGGCTTTATGCCGTGCTCAAACTGCTGTGAACGGCCTGTGGCCAGTCCCCATCTCCTCACCATCTGTCCCCCAGCTTAACCCGTGCGCGGGTTCTGCTGCAATGTGAACCCAAGAAGCCTTAAGGTGGCAGCACCAGACAGCCCTCACGGCTGGTCCCCTGCGGCGCTGCCCTGGCCGCGGCCACGTAGGGGCAGAAGGACCAAGGGCAGGGGGGCAGCAGTGACCCAAGCCTGCAGTGGAGCAGGCAGGGGAGGCTGCACAGAGAGCTCGGGGCTGTAAGAAGGAAAGGGAAACTCCTTCACACCTCGCGGGTCAAGGGAAAGGTGGTTCAGCAGCCTGAGGAGTGCCCGTGCTAGCAGGGATGGAGAGCTGCTGCCACCTGACGTGCTCCACGGTGAGCACGGGCTGGGGTCTTGGTCCTGCTCCCCTCAAGCAGACTGGGCTCGACTGAAATCAGGGCGAAGAGCTCTGGTCTCCAAAGCATCAGCCCCAGTTCCAGGTTTGCCAGAGAACAGGAGAAAAGCAAACGGGAGTTTCAGTTAGAAAGAAGTTTCAATTAGAAGAAGTAAGGCTTTGAAGATGAAGGCTTTGAAGATGAAGGCTTTTCCAAAGGCTTCCTGCAGGCAGTGCACTGCACTCCCCTTTCCTCCTGGCTGAGGAGGGAGGGATCATAGCACAGTTCCCTGCAGGAATGGGGTCCAGCTGCACCAATGCCCTGCAGGTGTGCTGGATTTCAGGGTTGAACATTGAGCATTAGAAGGGATCCATGCAGGTTGGCTGCCCTGACTTGCGACACCAAGATGAACTGCTGCATTTGTAAGCAGGAGGGAGCCATATTCTTCTCCAAACCGCACAGGGACAGGCAGGAGGCTACTAACAAGCTGCAGCAATGGGAACTGTGACTGGATACAGGAGGAATTGCTGCTCCAGGGGAACGGCTCAGCACAGCGATGAGGGCGCAGAGAGGGAGTGGAGGCTCTACCCTGAAGGTTTATCAAAGCCTCGCTGTCCAAAGCCTTGGGCAACCCAATACAGGTCTGAGACTGGCCTTCACGGAGCCATGAGAGAGACCTGGAGAGATCCCGTGCAGTCTGTTCTGCAGGATTTCCAGATGGCTTTCAAACGTGAATGTGAGCGGCGGGCAGAAAGTTCACGTCTGTCCTTTCTGTAACAGTCGTGGCTGCTGGGCTGGGATTGCTGCTCACAGACACAGTTCGAATTCCTACGTAACTCTTGATCTGGAGCACGTATACCTCTGTGATCAGTGGAGATTTCTGCAGTTCTGGAAAAATAAAAAGCAAAGCTGAAGAAATACGGAATAAATCTACTGATTCTATTGAAAAAAGAGAGAAAAAACCCCTCAATTCTGGGATTTCTGACGTGCCCCAGTGATGCAGACCCCTGACAGGCCAAAAACCCTATTGGAGAAGTTGCTGAAATGTAACAGCATTGAAATAGCCACCAGTTACCAGGGGAGTAACCCCTGGGTGAGCCTGGAGGTGCTGGGGCTCTCTGTGCTGTCTGAGGAACAGAGACCAGCCACAGATGCCCTTGGTTGCACCTCAGGGTCAGAAAGAGGGCTGGGAGACGTGAGTTCCTGCATCCCAAATCCTTAGGGCTATAATTGCAGGACACAATCCTTGAGCGGCTCCAAGCTGAGTTAAAAAAGCCAGGATGAGTTACCTGCAAGCCACACAGACCAGCACACAGAGAATACACAAAAAAGATGGAGGAATATAATGACAGAGTCTTGAGAAGACTGCCATACTCAACAGAAACGAGGATGAAGATGTCTCAGTCTGTTCCCACCTGTTATGAACTCTCGGGTGCTTTTTCAATCACAGTGCCACAAGGCTCTTCAGAGTGACTAGGAATACTTGCCGCTCTGGCAATTACGACAGCCTGAGGTGCACAAGCGGCTGCGTAAATCAAACTCAACTGCTTGCCATCAGTTGAGGCAGAAGGGAAAATACAGGAGTTTGTGGTTTCTTTGCCTCCAACGTGAGTTGTGTGCCTGTTAGAAGCTTATTTTGAGGATGGGCAGTTAGGGAGTTGTGGTCTGAAGGTACGAAGCCTGCTTGTTCAGCCTGGAGAATAGAAGGCTCAGGGGTGACCTTAGAGCAGCTTCTGGGGCTTAAAGGGGCTACAAGAAACCTGGAGAGGAGCTTTTTACATGGGCATAGTGACAGGACAAGGGGGAAAATGGCTTTAACCTGACAGAAGGCAGATTTAGACTAGACATTAGGAAGAAGTTGTGAGTATCTCACCACTGTGAGGGTGGTGAGGCCCTGGCACAGGCTGCCCAGAGAAGCTGTGGCTGCCCCATCCCTGGCAGTGTTCAAGGCCAGGCTGGAGGGGGCTTGGAGCAACCTGGTCTAGTGGAAGGTGTCCCTGTCTGTGGCAGGGGGCTGGAACTGGATGAGCTTTAAGGTCCCTTCTGACCCAAACCATTCTGGGATTCTATGATTCTTACAGCAAGGAAGGATCTTATTCTTTCATGAACACTGCCTGTTTCCTTGTGCACAGGCACAGTGTCTCAAGGGAGACTTGGAATCGTGGCATTTAAGTGCCCCCTAACCTCATGACAGACGCCGGCTGTGTTTTTTTACCATTCCCACAGAAAGTCATGCAGTCTGTTTAATGAATATAAATGTTCAATGTTCAATGAATATAATACAGTTTTTTTCTCAGCTACTGAACCCTGTATTCATATATTTCCAGACACAGGCATACACTTACAAATCAAAAATGTAAGAACATATATTCTTAAACCCCACAAAACCGTATATCCTTGATGCACCTCGTGAAGAAAAAAATGGGTCAGGAGGGAGCTGCTGCAAACAGGCAGACAGGAAGGCTGTTCGGACAAGCCCCAGAGTGGTCCTTCCTCTTGTGCTGTAAAGGACAGGAAAGGAAAGCTCCGCCAGACCCTTCACTGAACACCTGAGGGTTGTTTAGGTTTTTGATCAGCTACTCTCAAAGTCCAAGTAACTCCAATAAAGGCTAAAAATAAGGGGCAAATCTCTCCCTCTGCAGAAACAAAGGTTGCACAGACCACAGTGCAACTCTTTAAATCAGCTCAAATGAAACCCTAGAAAATGAGCATCAACCTCCGTGTTCCATGGTTTCTGTGGGTTGCTGTTGACGGCAGGTAGAAAACCAAGATGATGTATGTGTGCTTTGAAGAGGAACCAACCAACCCAGATGACCTGGCCAACATTTCCCTTTTAAGTACAACGGAGACTAACCTCTATGTGGGACAACCACCTGGATGCAAAAAGGTTGTTCCGTGTTAAAGAGCTGATTTCAGGGCTTGTTGCTTTGTAGTCTAATAAATGGCAAAGGATGAGCTTGGTATGGTACCTACCCAGACTGTTCTTCCAAAACTCACACACACACAGCTCCATAGAGAACAGATAAGCAGGGGCAGCCACCTCCAGTGGTGAGAATACCAGGCCTTCGGGTACCTTTCTGCTGGTGTCAGGTCCCCTCCTCTCATGTTTTAGCAAGAACAAACTCCAAGAACAAACCTTCTTCTACTGACCTGTCATTTCTTTGTGGCTCCTTCACACAAGCAGGCCGCTCTTTTCTCACCTTTCCTTATTTTTAAGAGAAACTTTGGACCACAAAGCTGTAGTCTGACCCTCATCTCAGGGGTGAATCCATCAAATGCAAGCAATGGGCAGCACTTCAGGCCAATGGGGCACTCTCCAAAGCAGAATTTGTCTCAGTTACTGGCAGTTTGCAGTCACTGTTGCCAATTATTAGGGATTGGGATCAGTTTTAGTGATTTACACTCTGATTTGTTTGTTTTCTGATTTGTTCATTTTCTAGACTGCAACAATTCCACACAGTCCAAAAGGATGCACCTTCTTTCCCTCTTCTTCTAAAGCAACAAACTCAATGTTTGCTAAGTCCATCTTTTACATTTGTCATAAGGAATGCTTAAATTTCTGCTGTAACAGCACCTTTTCCAAGTCTTCTGTGTTTCTGTGGCAATGTGCTGCTGTTGTTTTTAGTAAAAATGAGTTGTGTGGCTGAAGTAGGCCATGATGACTGCAGCCATTAATACCTTCTTTAAAGCTGCGAATGCCCGCTTCCATCTCACGGCTCTGGAAGCTGTTCCTTCTCCCAGCACAACTTCCTGCCCTGTGAAGCTGAGAACGTTTCATACTTGGAGCAGAATCGAACACGAAAAATCTGGAAATCTGCTTAGAGTTTGCAAAATTGGTCCACTCTATACGGCCTCTGCTTCTGGTTGCTGGAAACATCTCCACCAACCGTGTTTCACAAGCTTTGCTCGTTTTCTTGCAGAGTGCAGCTCTTTGGTTTCATTCCCAAATGGTCACTTATAGCTTTGCCATCTATCACCTGTACAGGTAGCAGCAATTCCTCCCCAGGTGTTTTAGCTGCACCAGGAACAGACAGGACACCAGCTGAAGAGACAGACTGCAACATCCATTTATATACGGTAACCTCCTCATCTTTGTTTCCAAAACAGTAGATACGATACAAGCCTCAGAAGCATTACGTTAAATCACAGTCTTTATTCTGCTTAGACACACAGTCCTGTCTTGCCTCTTTGAGATCCATTTCCACCTGCCAATTCCTAAGCTCGTTTTCATCATCCAACACTGAACAGTAATTTATATTTCTTTTGTCTGTATTTCCTACAGCTACAAACGGGAATAACTACAAGAGGGATTTGTTTTACTCGTAAGGTACTTCAACACCAGCTGATGAAAAAGTGCACGAGAAGTAGATATTGTTATGCCCCATAATCTAGGTCAAGTACCTATTCAACATCCAAGTATCATTCCAACATCCCCAAAATAACATCCTCCAAATAATCTACAACATGTAAGAATTCCATGATCCACCTGTCTTCTGAGAGGGAAACACAGCTCAGGTGCAGGAACCCAGGTGGAATTTAAGTTTTCCTAATACAAATGCTATAAAATGTCCAGATTTTCCCTTTATAATACAATCCTTAGATGCGGTGACACTCCTCTGACAGAGTGGCTTCAGCTCACAGGACTCTCACTGAAAGATGTGGTACTGAATAGAAGTGATTTCAGTAAAACCCAGAAAAACAATGTCATGATATAGCTCAAAGCCAGGGTCCCCGACCTCCAAACCTCCTGCACAGGAGGTTTGCTATGAGCTAGAGGAGTATATTTCTTTTCCAAATTATTCAGATGGGAGATAACTCTCTCTGTGGCTGCTAAGAATTACCAGCATTTCTCTAAAGCTAGCCAGGTAAGGTTGAGAACCTGAAACCACACCATTAAAACTGAGTGAAGCAATAGGTTGTAATTGTAGACGACAAGGAGAGAAGCGAAGCTCTCAATATAGCCCCATGAAAGAAGTCAGCAAACAAGCAGTGCTTTCCCACTAATTCAGGCTCCCTCCTGTAGAGGTACTAACTAGGACACTTAAGAAATTAAACCCCACAAAAACACTCTGTAAGCAGCACCCTGTTCACTTTTCAGCTGGATGACGGAGTGAACTTTCTGCATCTGACCAAAAGTATAGGCAGAGTAAAAACTTAAACACTCACGTATAGGTAACAACAGCAACTGTTTCACTGACCTTTACATTGTAAAGAAAACCTCACTCTTTCCTTTACAGCTTTAAATAATAATTTCCAGCTGAATAGTACAGGCCACTTTGGGAGCTAGGTAGGGTGCAGGGTATCCGCATGGATGTGATTTTTTAGTCATGCGCGTTAGCCAAACTCTCTTTGGCATGCAGCAGTGCCATAAAGTACCGGAGTGACTGGTCTCCCACAATGTTCTACTCATTACTTGTGCCTCTACTTTTATTGAGTGAATTGTCTGACTCACAATATACTGCAGTAGCTCTACCTAAACCCCCCCCCCCCCAAAACACTAAAACCAACAAGCCCACCCCAACCTGTTTGTTAGAAATATTCCACAGCCAAATGAGAGTCTTACCCCGTTTCACAAGAGGATTCCCAACCCAAACCTCTGATTGTAACTACACCTCCAAATTCTCACATGGAAGTCAGCAGAGCCACGAAATGTTTGCCGTATCTTCGTATATTCCACATCTGTAACTGTCCCTGGATGACCTGTACTCTTTCTGCTTTTCCACACAACTTTTAACCACTAAAAGGAAATTCAGACCAATGATGATTTATTCATCCTCAACCATCCTGTCCCAAAGGTCTGATACTTGAACTTAATTTTCTACATTTCCAGACAGAGGTCTGCTTCTTCCAGTCATTCCGATAAGCCAGGGACTAGGTCAGACAAAGCAATTTTGTGTCCCTCTATCAAGTACCAAGTATTTCTACCATGTACAGGACAACCACTGCATTAAAGATGGCAGAGGTAATTCCTGATGTAGTAACACTGTTATTAGGCATGATGATTCAGAAAGTTTATATCTGAGCCCCAAAATGTTCTCCCTGTAAATGTCACAGTTCGAAGGTATTATCTTTCCTCACGTATGTTCTTATGTACGTTACAGTTTATACTGCACATGGAACAGCCAGAATCCAAAGCTGTCATTTAGTTGCCCATATCTTGACAAACTGTTTTAAAAAACGCATGTCCCACCAAAAATGTTTTTTTTAGCTTGGCACTGCCTGGACTGCACGAACTAGATGCACAACATTCCTTGGCAGATGCTTTGCCGTGAACCCCTTAACATTCTTTTATTTCAATACCATTATGGACCATCAGTTTGCTTTGGTCTAAGACTGATTCGAAAGGTTTAAGAACATCCCAACCCCAGGTAAAACCCCACTCATACCTAGGTGATGCACAAGTTAGGGACGATGGCCACCACTTTCTGCAGTGACAGCTGAGGCTGCTTTCCCCTGTGCTGCACAATCTTACTCACTGTAAACTCCACAGTAGTCTATGCCTTGGCTTTCCAAGGGTAGATTTCACATGCAGTTAAAATCCATGATCAGTGTTATCAATCAGCAGCTCCTGGAATCAAGATATGCTTGCTGTACACATCCCAAGGCCTCCGTCGGTTCCTGTGGGAGGAGTTCCCTCATCCTTGTCTCCAGTCGAACACTGATGAGCTCATAAGACATCCTTTGCAAGTTGAATCCATTGCATATCCATTATGGAAAAACATGGGTTTTTTTCTTTGACCTTGTTCAGCAGTGTTGGCTCACTCAGGTTGGTTGTACAGCTTCCTTTTAAAACGGCAACCATGCACTTCGGAAACACCATTAAACCATCACACACATTCCCCAGCAAACCAGTGCAACTCTTCTTACTCTCAGAGATCCTGATGGGAGACAGACACTGTGGAGAAACACTTGAAAAATAAGCTCCTTTATCCGAAGTCTCATTAGTCCATTCCTCATCCAAACAGGTAATTCCCAAGTGGCTGGCAGGCCACACGTTTTCTTCTTTACACAATACCAATGTTTTAATGTTCTGCCGCAGGTAATTTCCGCTCCACAAACTAAATTAGCCAAGATTTCCAAACCTTTCAAGTTTGAGGTATCCATAGTATCAAGCTGTTAATTGCTTTTGCAGGATGGAGCTGGCAAACATTTTGTACAAGGGCTTTCAGAATCCACTCAGGCACTTTGCATCTTCTGAGCCAAAAGAAATTTTCCTTTCCAACTGGATTTTATGACTGTTCTGGATCGTTTCCAGGTTCTCCTAAGAAGCCATTACACATTGTCTAGATTCCTCCTCCCTTGGTTTCAGAGAACCATGGTTTCTGTGAAGACTCAACCAACAAAGATGACCAACGCACAACACCCCTCTTCTACTGCGGCACACCCCTTACCTCTGACAACAGCGCTGATGAGGGGCTAAGCAGCAGCTGATTTGAACCTTTAAGCACGCCCCACTGAGAAATACTTCTCATGGAGCCAAGTGTGGTGTTTCACAGACCACCACAACAGAACAATTGCCATGAACACCCACAAGGCTCTTCCAAGACTCCCTCCCAGGTACCCAAAACCCTTCCTCAACCGCGTGACACCACCCTGAAGAGCCAAAAGGAACAAACTGAGCAGTGTCACCACACGTCCTCTGCTGTGGTAGCACCACAATGCGGATTCTTCACCAACATAAATCAGTGTGATTACAGTGAACTCTTTCTTGTTTTTTTTCCAGAACAGGTAGAATAGAACAGACACTAGCAAAAAAAAAAAAAAGAACCAGTTTTTATTCAGTTGAAAAGAAGTCATTTACTCAATCACATGAACTATGCTAAAAATGAGTTTTTTCTGACTACACCAGCAGTTAAATATTTTCAGCACCAATTCAGGACACATTAGTGACATTTATCACAACAGGTCTATTTCTTAATGTAGAAGGACATACTAACTGAAGTAGCTGCTACTGGGAAAGCGGTATGCAGAAGACTGCCCTTTCTTTCCAAATACGTATCAGTGAGAGTAGCAACTTCCAGAAATAAATAAATGCCAAATTATCTCCCAAATCTTTAACTTGATCTTTAAAAATAGAGTTAAAATAGATATCTTAATATGAGCTATCATAGATTTTATTTTTTATGTGCTGAATACTCCATAATGCGAGCAGTTGAGCAAGCATCCAGTACATAACTTTTTAAAATAGTTCTTCCCTCCCCACAATATTGACCCCATTCTTTTATCCAAGTCATGCTGGTTAGATCCCTATCTCTAGTGACTTCCCAGTAAACACCACGCTGTTTGATATCGCTAGGATACTGCTACCATCCTACGAGCGAAAGAAGTCAGTAACTTGGTGCAATACCACCAACTTCACACGAACAAAATTCATCCAGTCATTGGCTCTTTATCTCTGAACATCAAACAATTCCTAAGCTTTAGTTTTTAAAAGCTTTTGTGGTCTTCCTCTTGCTAGGCCAGTTCAGAAGGTTGTCACTGAAGGCAGAACCGATGAAGGCAAAGAAACCAAAAAGCAGCAGATAGTACTGTCTCTCTGTCCTTTGAAACAAATCAAGTTCGCACAAAATAAAAGGAGACAAGGTTAAAATGAAGTTTATTCATTTTTTTGGTTTTTTTAAGCTTTTTTTATATAAAACTGTTTGTGAAACAGCTATTTTATTCCCATGGCAGAGTGACCCCTGAAAGATGCACTAACCCCTTTCTTAAGGCCTTAACAAGAACCAAAAAATCAAGATTTTGTTGTAGTTCCTTACAAATCCAAATGTTTTAAAATTACATAATTTACAAAAAAAAAACCCAACCAACACCAAACCAAAACCACCCCAAATACCCACACCATGGAGGCTGTTGCACTGACATTCCCTCTTCCTTCCCCAGGAAAAGCAAAATGTAAACTAATAAAAGGGCCAAGTGGATTTTCTGATTGGTTTGAAGATACATTGACTCCAAGAATATTCAGACTTCCTTTCCAGCTCCCCATCTGGCAGGTAAACTGTATCTTCCTTTCACCTGCCTTCAAGACTGAAGGCAGCGCCTTGCAATGATTTGGGAGTGCATGTTGCTGCCACAAAGGGCAGATACCCCTTCCAACCGTGTGGTACAGGTGCTCCCACACAAACAAGGTGTCCGGGATCTAGCCAGCAGCAGCTATCTCTTACTTCATGAGTCTCACGACCCAAGAGTGTTCAGATGTTTTAATGGTGTTTCTCAAAAACGATAACCTCCCTACCCTGCATATACAAGTACTGACACCCCATTACCTGCAACCATCCAAGCCTTCTTCCCAAACCCTACAATTTATCGTGCTCTTATCTGCCTTTTAAAATTGAACTTCCTTGGATGTTGTGAGAAAGCAAGCAAGAGGAAGGGAGACAAGTCCTACCTGCAGTATTCCCAGTTCTGCTCTTCTTTCCCACAAAACGTTAGGCTCCATAAGCCTTCCTTTGATTTTGGATTTAATATTTACTTTAGCTACAGTTTTCTTTTTTAATTTATATGGGGTTTTGGTAATTTTAATCAAAAGCATCAAAAGGGATATAGCGCACCTTTCATTTAAAACAAAGTCTTTCAAGACTAAAAAATAGATCTTTATATATATATATATATATTTATCCCTCCCTCTTTAATTCCCCCCACCTGTTTCCTTTTTCCCCCTCCCCTTCCCACTGTCACTATGGAGATTGTGTCCATGGAAACAGCTGGTTCAGACTCCTTGGTCAGATTCTGTGATGTCCTCAGTCTTGAGTGTGATGTAAGAATTTATGAAGGAAGTGCTGGCATTGGCAGGCACGTCGAGAGGGGGCATGGCTGCACAGTGGGAGAGATTCCATTCAGTCACGAATGTCCACCGCTTTTTATCTCAACAGCCTAACCTGAAAAACAAAGTGAAACAGTAATACTGGAATGGGTCCTTCCCTCTGGTTGCCAACACCCCCCTCCCCGGCTTTGGATAAACTCACTCAGCAGCCTACCACTGCAGTAACACCGAGAGCTCTTTAATTTTGTGGGCTGAAAACGGGTGTAAGCACCACCGTGTGCAGTTCGCAAAAGCAAATCCACGTGACAAAAAACAAAAGATAACAATTAGTTTAGCAACCAGCAGAAAACTAAGGAAGCCCAGTTTTGGAGGAGACCCAGGACAATCTGTGCCATTACAATGGCATAGCACTCTTATGGAACAGCTACCTTCGGCAGTCAGAAAGGAGCTCGGTCACCTCATTCATGTTTCCTCCTCATCTTGACTATGAAAACTGGAAGCAGAGGAGCCACACATGTCCAAATGCAATGACAGCTTCTGGGACGCCACTCCTTAGGGACTGGACCCAACTGTTTTAATGCAGATCTCCAAGCTACCATCTGACACTAGTTTTCAGTGAACATGCAGCAGATACTGAAATCAGTATCAAAATTATGTTAAGTCCAGCTGCAGACACTGAATCTGGGAAATGCCTGGATTTCACAAGCTAAAGGCAAAGCTGCAGTTAAACTAATTGGAGGGCTGGTAACATTGTTGGGTTTTTGTTATTTTAATGTTGGGGGGTTTGCTCTAATTGCCAGATTACAGTGGTGTGGGCAGCTCAGGGAACGACTAAGCTTGTGATGTCTTTTTCAAGACAAATGTGGGAGCATCCAAGTGTTTAGCATGCTCATTCTCCTGGCCAGAAATTCTGAGAGGTGAGAAAATGAACTTCAGGAGGTTGCTAATTTGGTGGAGGCTCAGTTCAAAAGAGAAACTGCAGACCAAGCTAAAATTTCATTTCTGTAAGATACGGTTCTTCCTCGTAAATCTGCACAGCCGAGAGAGCAAAGCCTGAAACAATACATTCCTTTCTTCCCTTCTCCCACAGCACAAGTCAGCCCAGAAGCAATTTGTTTATTTTGTAAGGTTACTTACTTTGATATAACTTAGATAAATCCCTCCTCACCAGCTACTGAGCTTGGGAAAAGGAAAAAAGCTCTCAACATAAGTGACGCATATGGAAAGCAGTTAACAGCATTAGAGGTGTGCCTGGGAACAAAGTAACACCCATGTTCATTCATAGCTGGCTCCCGGAACCCTAACTAAGTGTGATACAGAAGTCAATGCCGTTCTGATAATCAGCACACCGATTAGATTATATCCCAGCAAGCCTACCTCTTGGCTGCAAGTATCTCCTCATACAGGGGTGCCAGGCTAAGAGCGAAGAGTCAGGCAAGTAAGTATGAGAGGAGTAAGCCATAGAGCTACAGCTAAAGAGGAAAGGAGGGAGGCTCCTAGAGAGTTCAGGCAGCTGACCTTTGTGGTATTCATTACTGTGCAACTGTGAGCCCTCACTGAAGGAGTGTCAAGGCCGTGTTGCTGTCTCTGGCTCCGGTACAACTGCAGCTTGCCCATGCCTGGAATCGGTCCAGAGCATTAGGCACTGGCTCAGGGAGGAAACAGGCTCAACACACAGAGAGAGTCCTTCCCCGTTCCTGGACAAGATCCAGAGCACCAGACTCACTCACACAGTCACTCCTCAGATCTGGATCTGATCCAAATGTTCTAGAGGCAACTGGCTCAGGGAGAGAGAAGCAACAGAGACAGAATACACTGACTTGCCTGGATGTTATCCAACATGCAGGATTTTTCTTAACTTTCTGGGCCTAGGCATGAACCAGGAATAAACCAACCCAATAACTTAACAGCTGAGTGCCCATTCTGTCTTACACTAAGGCCAGCAGAAAGGCAGCTCCTGCACTACCAGGACTGCTATAGGATTCCCCTAAACTTCTTACCGCAGCAATGCAACAATTTATTTAGTTCTTTAACAAGTGGATCTTTTAGATTTACATGGTTTTTATTTTGGGATGCAAGGCCAGGTCGGAGAAATTATATTTTAAGGCACATTCAGCATCAAAAAGGGGAGCCTAAATAAGATCCTCAGATAAAAACCAATTGAAGCAAAAATGAATTCGGAAAGAAGTGATGCCTCAGGGAGAATTCTAGAGCACACAGTGAATATGGTGCAGAGATTCCACAGTCTGCAAGGTCTCAAGCCAGTACGTTCCTATGATACATTAAAAAAGAGTTAGCACTGGAAAATAATGCAGGAAACAAAGCCGTGTAAAGGTCTCTGGGACACAGTAATGTTCACCAGTGCCTCAAAGAAATGGCCCCAAAAATCATCACTGAGAAAACTTCTCTAGCGTTAAACAGCTGTAACAGACACCTTGTCTGTGAGACTATCATCCTGTTGTACCATTAGGAATTACATTGCCTTTTACACTTCAAGGAAAAGGCAAAAGCTTAAAAGAATCCCAATGACCTTTACCATGGAAGGAAAAAGTTACTCAAATAATGAACACGAAGCACTGTGTGCATGGTAACTGTTCTAACAACACTCTAAAGCCAAGGAAGGCTGCTGCTAAAAATGAAAAATCACAGAACACAGCAGAGCTAAACCAAGTCAGCTGTCAGTCTACAAAGTGTTCATATGACATACTGTCTTCTGCTACTGCACTAAAAAACCCCAGAATTCTCTGATTAATCTCTCATCCTTCACAGAAAACACCATTAAAAGCACTACACTATTACTTAACTTGGGAAACAGGTAAGGTCTTAAGGTAAGGGAGGTGCCTGGGAAGCAAGGGAATGGCAGTGAGGGTAAGGAACTGCTATAATCAGCTCAGAGAACAGACATGAAAGAGCACCTTCACCTGCATGACTGCAAGGAAGAGAGAGAAGCAACTAGCTTGAGTAAGAAATGCAACTGAGCAGTGAAATGAAGGCAAGAGACCTTCTTGGGCTGCAGTTTATGGGAAAGGGTGCCAGCAAGAGTTAATCTGAAACCAGACACTTACCTCATCTAGACCTCCCCATTGCCATCAAACGGCAATGCATTTGGTGGAAATTAAATAAGAAATTCCAACCTCATCCCATTCCCTGGGTGCTAACTCCCACCTCTGTGCTGCTCCCTCCTTGTGCCAGGATATTTGCTCAGCCACACAGTGAACCAGATTAGGAAAATAACCCAGCTCAGTTGCTGACATGACTAAATGCAGTTTGAGACAAACTGAATTCCCCACCATACGGTTCGTACATGGCTGTATGAACGCTGTGACAAAGGAGAAGGCAGGAAAGAAGGGCAGCGGGGGAGCTGCGGTGTGAGAGCAAAACCGCCGCCTTCCACAGCG
This sequence comes from Psittacula echo, assembly GCF_963264785.1. NCBI lineage: Eukaryota > Metazoa > Chordata > Aves > Psittaciformes > Psittacidae > Psittacula > Psittacula echo. Next base: position 86,212,589 of record NC_137735.1, on the reverse strand, counting down.
GTGCTGACCTAGGGCACACACGGCCCACACTGGATCCGCAACAAAGGAGGGTGAAGGACCAGAGTAAACGTTACAAACTTAGGAAACTGGGGCCAATTGTGGATATAGTTCCACCCATGTCTGTTTGCAAAACAGAGGAAAATGATAGTCCAAAAGGAATGTAATGTGCTCCTGACAAGATTAATGTACTTATCCCCATATTTACATTTCCAGAAGACAGGGGATTGGAGATTACAATAATATTGAACTCATCAGTATTCTTACATGCAAAATTTAAGATACTTTGGTGAATTTATTTATATGAAAGCTTAATCTTACTATTAACTACTCTGAGACTTACGGTAAAAACCCCTTCAGATCCTTATGGACATGATCATGGCAATATGAAAAGAGATTTCTGCCACTGGTTTAGCTGAGAGAGTAATCAGGCAGTTGTAACAGCTAACAAGATTTGCCTTTCACTTCTAAACAGAAGGAATTACTGTGCAAACACACAAAAGTGCACTCACTAGCCTGAACAGAATGGTAACAGGAAAAAACCCAACCAAACAAAAAAACAGTTATTGCAAGTTTTCTGAACGTACACAAAACCACCTTGATTTCTTACAGATATGGGGAAGGTATTGGAGGTAAGGAGCCACAGAAGAAGGCAGGTGGAAACTGGAAACTCTCCCCAACTCACCTGTGCTTGCTTTTATTTCCATTCCCAGGAGTACACTTCCCCCCTCACCCCCGCTCCGACTGCTCTGTGCTGAGGCTGCCTTTCACCATCTTGTTCTGCAAGGAGGGAAGAGAGCAAGGAAGGAGGGGCTGACGAACCAGCAAGCCAAAAGGAGGAGGAAAAAGAAAATGAGGGAGAAAAGGAAGGCAGGGGGAGGGAAAGTGAACATATAGAGAGTGAGAGAGAGAAAGAGAAGTCAGTATTGGAGCCAGACAGATTTTTCAGACAGAATTTTCCCTGTGACAAAAGCAGACAATTCTGAAAAAGTAAAGAGTTTGGGATAAGAAAGCTTGGTTAATTTTAAGAAACACAGAATTTAACACAAAAAGGTAGAACAAGCTGAGAAACATCACTTAAAATTGCCCCACAGATGGTTTAAAACAATCTAAGACTGCAGTGCCCCCAAAAGGTGAGGTACCCCATCCCCTTTATATCCTACTCAGTGCCTTGGCTTCCTTATCAGTTGTGTTGCACCAGCACTTGATGCAGTGCAGACACACAGCTAGTTGGATTTGTGAGAGGAAGCTAACCCTTCAAAAGATGATTGGTTTTCAGACAGCGTTTTCCCTGTGATAAAAGCTGCTATTTTGCAAAAGTAGCACATGCAGGACATGGATGGTTGAAGCATCAATGCTGACAGAAGGAAATGGGAAAGCTCACTGGGGAGTACAGGGAAAGGCAGGACCAGTCCCTCTGGACTTAGCTTGCTTATGCCTGAAGCGTCAAGCGCAGTTAATGAGGCAAGAAGCACCTTTGCTCTCCAGGAGCCACTTATTATGATGAGGTGTATTTACTGATGTGAGGCATGGACTGAAAAAGGGTAAGAGGCACTATACCGGGGGACTTACTTATCATATTGTATTTATGAAGTTAGTTCTTCCACCCATTAACTACAGAAGAATGAGGTATCAGACAGCTGCTGATTAGCTACTAATGTTTAACTGGCATTACCTAAAAGCATGGGTTTAAATGGTCTAGTCTTTCTTCCTCTCAATTGCTTATATCATGCAAAAAACCAATGCAATTTCTTCTCCAGTCATTCTAGAGCAATAGCTTTCAACCCTCCTGTTACTGCCTTGCAACTGGCTGGAACTCCTCTTTCCAGCCACTACGATGGCAGGAGCAGGGTGACCCTACAATCTGCCCTGCAGAAGGAACTGGAACAAACCAGCAATGATCAGTGAACTGCAGGACAAGGGCAGAGTCACAGCCAAGGCAAAGAAAACTCTGCTTGACTTCAAATAAAGGAGTCATGTCTTTACTGAGCAAAAGCCAACAAACTTCAGTGTCAAAGAAAGGCTGCTGGTGTTGAATTCCATTGCGACGCAACACAGAAAATGATCTGCAGTGGGACAGTTTTGAATGAAGTTCAAAATTTTATTGCCTCATGAAGTACTTTTATCAATTTAATTGGCAGTTTTCCCCCTCCCGCTCCCAAGATTACTTTGGAAATCGATGTGCCTGCTCAGTATCTTCTTCGGGAGGCTGGAGTCTGTCGTTTCCTTCCAAGGTTCAAGCACCATAGCTGTAAGGACATATACAGCAGCACTGACCCAAGCTAGCTATGAAAAGCTTAACACTACGTTTCCCTGCAATACTTCAGGCAATAGGCAGCAAAAATAAAACAGCCTTCAAAGACATAACCTTCCTATTTTCTTTAGTCAAGTATCCAAATTTGCACCCTTAGGTAGTTGCATTCCACAGTAAGTAAGGGGAGCTCACGCTTCCCACTTTTCCTTGGCAAGATCTGCAGGTTCATGTAGCATTAATGCATCAATTTAAACCTGCTGCACATTTTTAACATTATTCCTCAATTGTAAAAGGAAATAAATTATGCTGTACATGATGAAAAGTAGGCCAGCTCTGGATAACAGCCTGAATGCCCCCAGAATCTTCCAGCACATTTAAATAAGTGGGTATAAATACATCATATTGTGGTAGAACATTCAGAAAGGAACATGAGACTAATTCTTATATGTTCACAAAAGACAGATTAAAGATAATCTGTGAAGACAAAAGACCACCAGATGTCAGTCTAATTCTAGGCAGAGAAGAGATCTGCAGAAAAGACCTAACTGGAGACTAATCCCTGCTAGAAAGAAACACCATTCTTCCCTATTATCACTTACTTTCCAGCATAAGCCCTCCACACTCTTGCACAACTCCTGTTGTAAGCAACTGGTCACAAAACCAGCCATTTTCTCCATACTCTGAGCATTTAAAACTGATGGAGAGTTTTAAGCTATCCACAGCCTCCCAGAGATATATCCTCCCTTATGGGCTGGGAGGCATATTCCCAGCACTGTATCACATTGCTTATATATGCAAGAGAGTATGTACTGTCTGCCTTGTCTCCTCTTTCCATATGGACAGAGTAACAGCAGTCCAGCTCTTAGCACCATTGTGTTGGCAGGCTCCAGGAACACTCAGTAAAGCATGGCTAAGCCCTAAGCAGAAGCAGCATGTTGAAAACGAGGATGGGTCTTCTGAAGAGTCAAAGATCTACAGAACAACTGAACAGATATATTGAAGGCTGAGTGGTAAGTCTAGCTACTACCAACAGACTAGAATGAGGTGCTTCAGGTTCATCACTATACTGGTTCATGATGCAGTCTACGTGTTTCTAGAAGCCGGTTAGAACTTTTCCATGAACCATTTTAATTCCTCCTTCCATCCGTAAATCCAAGGAGAAAAACCACCAGTTTCAATGTAGCACTCAAAGAGAAACAGTGAGCAATGTACTGATTCTGTCACAGAAGACAGGAAATGAAGCCAGGTTTTCTAAAGAGTCATTAATGATCTAAAGAACAACTGAACAGGTAAGGCAAAAACTTATCTTCTTAAACTCTCTGTATTCTTCTCAAGTTGATATTTGCCCCCAGAATATACTACCAGCACACATCACAGAAGAACTGATCTAACAGCATCTGTGACTACAGATGTATCCAGGTATAAAATTACTAATCCAAGTTTAGACACCAGAAGAGGGCAGTAAAAAAAACAGACCTAATACAGGAGAGGATTCTTACCTTGTGCTTGGGGCACCTCACTGAGAAATTCTCTTCGTTTAGTAAACAATCTAAAGGAGGAGAAGAAAGCAATTTATTAGTTTTTTAATAAAACGCAACTTGAATAATACATCACATGTTAATCTTGCCTCACAGGTATGTATTTTTCATTCCAAGATCTCTTGAAGGAATACTGTCTTATTAGCAGGTTCAACCCTTCCACCCCCGAAGTTTTAGCAAATAAAATTAACTAAACACCCCAAGTGACAATGTTGCATGGATTACCAAGACAAGTTCAAGCACCTCCAGTCTCCCTGATACTCTGTATGGAGTAAGAATCACAACAGCAAGTCTACAAATCCCGTATCCCAACCTTTTTCAGCTATTCCAGCTTTCCTTGCTACAGCACAAAATGGATGCATTTATCCAATCCGAACAGATAATCCCTGCTCTATACTCCACAGGCAAACTGTTGCCTTTCATGCTTATCCCACAGCCCTGCCAACATCAAGGGGAGAAGGGGTGTATGTTTCTAAGTATGGGCGTTTACGGCAGTTTATTTGCAATCCCAAATCCTGGTAATCAGTTTCCACTTTGATACTATGTCTAGTAGTCAGGTCACTCATGCTGCTCTTGGATCTGCTCCCATGACTTGTATATATGAAGTTTCTATGATCTAAGTAGTAGTTTAATTAATGATTTAAACCTATTAGGGACAGCAGGGTGCCTACATAGAATTGCGTATTTAGGAACAAATTAAGCAATACTATCACTTGAAGAGCGTTTCTTTAGTGGCACTGCCATTGTAAAGTGCTGCTTCTTCCTCACAGACTATGCTTCTAACGGATGTCAAGTAGGTGGCTCCTGAAATCTCAGTGCTGTGCCCACACCAGGAGCACCACAGGCCAGTTCTCTGCCTTCCATTTGCGTCTTCAGACACCCTGTATTCAGCCTCACAGCCAAGCGAAAAACCAGCACTCTCCTGAGAGAACCTGGCTCCCTCCCCTGGACACCCTGAATGCCTCTCAACCAACTCGAAGTTCTGACACTGTTCTTTCCAACTGCCCCATGTACCAAAAGCAAGCTGGCCAAACACTATCAGTGCATCAGTAGGACGGAGCACTATCACCACCTCAGTGCAACCAACACCACTGAGAATTCAGCAAGGCGGCTGTGACCTCCCACCTCCTCCAACCTACCCAAATAGTTAGCAAGTGAAGAAGCACAATGGTAAATAAAGTGTGCTAATTTAAAAAGCTCTTAAGTATGCAGCATAACCAGTGCTACCTGCTGTTTCAATCTGCCGGAAGAGTTTAACAGACAGCAGGAGACTACAACTAAAGCTTGAGGGAAAAGCTTTCTAGACACCCAAGCTTGGCAGAGCATCTCTCTGCTATGAAACGCTTATGTTTCAACATGAATGCCTCTGGCCTGAATCAAAGGGAAACAGCATGCACTGGGCTAAGATACTTGAGAGACTTTAGCAAAGGGGAGTAAAACCCTTAATCCCGTCACAGATAACAATTTCAAATGTAGTATTAGCAAATAACAGGGAACAAATAAAATGTTGCCTCATTATAAGGGCAGGAATTGTACATTTAGACTGCAGCATGAATTATCACTGCATAATACAGCAATCATCGAAAATATACAGAGCAATCATCAAAAACACACAGTATGTTAGAACAGGATGGAGTTTTCTTCTTTCTTGGAAACCCATCATTGGTAATGAATGCACTTCTCTAGCTAGTACATCAGAAAGGAAGATTGCACCATGATCAGGAAGAACTGTCAGAAACCTCATACCTCATGCTTGATCTGCATATGGAGCTCTATTTCTTACTGAGGTTGTCATTTTTGTTGCAGATACAAATACTAGATCCAATTAATAGCGATCTTTTTGTTTCTGTTAAGGGACAACTATGAAAAATCTCGTCAGCTCACTGTAGAAAATCAGCTGAATACCAATAAGGCAAAAATTGTTCATCATTACAAAGCTGGCCTGCATTTCAGTTAGCGGTTCCAAGTACTTTATATCACAGATTACAATTCATCATGAAGTCACAAGACACACAGCTATGATCAGCTCATTGTGGCAGAAAGGGAGAAAGAACCGAGACTTGTCCTTGTTTGTACAGATTTTTCTCCATAAAGTAGTCAGGGAAGAGCTAAAACATTTCTAATGAAGCAATTATTCTTCTGTAAGCTTTACACTTTGTCTCACCCTCTGTGTTCTGCCTGTTACTCATCTTTAACAATACTTGGGAAAACGCAGGATTTCTGTTCTCTGAAAATTCATTCTATTTTTCTGCTAGTCTTTTCCTAATTTACAGTCAAAAATCTTTTGTATGTGAAACTGCCTACGATCCACGTTGTGGAGACAAGTGTGCTGCAGCAATCAGGATCTGGCTCCAGGTGGGGAGGAACAAGCAGAGGGAGAGGATATCAAATTTCAGAAAACAAAGATCCTGTTTCCATGGAGACATCCCTAGGACTAAGTTATCTTGAGACATCAGAGGCTCTTCATAAATTTGGACAGAGGAAGCCAAACACAGACAATGTTAACCACAGTCATTTCCATATAAAGATTACTTAAGTGGCACTACTGATCTTGATTTTTATGCAAATGGGTAAGAGGAGTTCAGCTCCCTTGCACCCTATATTGCCAAAGACTACTTTCTATGAAAGGAGATTAAAAGGAAGGCTGAATTAGGCTATATAAAAACATCCATATGTACAAACTGGCAGCTTATGAAGCCACGTGCCTTGCATAGCAGGCAATTAGCAACAGCGGTGCAAAACCTGGCTCCCCACCAGGGTGCGACTGGAAACCAAGCATCGGCACAGAAGCCGGAGCTCAGGGCACATCGCAGGGCCAGCCTTCAGCACTGCAAGTAACTGAAGCCCTTTCCAGGTATTTCACCCTCCAGACCTTTATGGAAAATGTAGTGCCTTTCCAACAAGGCACAGTAACTGACAGGGTTTAACTCACACCAATGCAGAGGTAAAAAGACGCAACTACCTAGCAGCACAATATACATACTTCATCCCAGCTGAGGCACGGTCACTTCCAGAGATGTTACAGTCAAACACCAAGTGTTTATGACTTGATGTACCCTAAAAAACACTCCAGCAAGTGTTTTCTGATTTTTTTTTTAAAGATACAAGACCAGACATACATATTCCAAAAGCCCAAAAGCCCTTGTAAATGTCAACACAGGCTTGAGGACTCAGAAGGGATCTGTTTCAGGACCTCAATAAAGCATGGTGGCAACACTCGTCAAAGCAGGATCGCCAACTTCAAATGAAACTACCACAGAACCCAGAGAACTTGAGAAATACTTGTATCTGATCCACTATAGAAAGACAGCCGCACTGCATAACCAGTAACAGGGGTTTATAGGTAGACAGCAGGCTAAGGAAAAGGAAAAGAATGCTGATGTGCTTTTCAAGAAAGCCTACATCTTTTGCTTGGCCACAGCCAAAACCCAAGTCCTATTCCATATAGCTTATTTCTTTCATACAGATTTATTGGAAGAATGGCTATAGATTAAAACAGCTTGAGTACACCCGCAGATACACCCAACTGCAAACAAGGTCTTTTACTGTTGCACCCTCAGGCTGAAACTTTGAATGCTGAGAATCTACTTCAAGCTGGGTTCTTTCATTTGTTTTGGTTGAAAACTTCAGCTGAAGCAGCCTAACAATTTTCCTGAGACTCTTTCTTGGGAAAAAAGTTATTCTGCCCCTATTAAACACCTCTAGAAAGTTCTAGCATGTCCTGCTTTTCAGTAGGACCTCAATTCTCAGGCATGTCCTTGCCAGCTTACCACAAAATCAGTAAATCTAACTCTTTGAAAGGAGCAATTGGGACTTTAATCTACACACCTTCAGGTGAGGCTTCTTGAGCTTTTAGTAGTTAGAACCTTCAAAATTCCTTCAAATATACTTTTGTTTGGGGGTGAGCAGGTCTTTCCTGTAAAGGAACCTCTGGCCTCAGACTTAGGCACCTGACTCAAAAGCACTGCAGCTGTTGGGGGACATTGCTAAGGCTAAGATAGGCAGAAGAAGTGAGTAAGGCAGTCTGGAACTGGAAAAAGAGTAGAGGCTAGCAGGACCAGTGTTAGTAGAAGTTAGGAGCAGGGAATTAAGTATGAGTGTGCCAGGAGGATTCAGCCAGAAGACTGGAGCCTAGTGGGATAAGGCACAGAATGGTGAAACAGAGATCAACGGCAATATATGAAAACAAACAGGGTGTATCAGGGTTAAGTGTGACAAACGGCTAAGTTAGGAGAACCAAACAGGAATAAGAAGCCCAGAGAGGAAAAAACCTCGAGAGCTAGAAGCAAGAAAGGAGAGGAGTAGGTGATGCAAGAGCAGAGAGGAGGACACCAGAATGACAGCTGGGCAAAGGAAAAGTTATAATGGGGTAGGGAGAATTGTGTCTTACAAAAGAGACTGCAATAAGGAATTTGAGAAGAGGAACCTGAGACCAAGTAGATAAAGAGCTTGTGGCTGCTATAAAGAGCCAGAGCGGAGAAAGTATCAGACACATCCAGACTGAAGAAGAAGAAACAAAAAAGAAGATGTAAAAAGAAACGAAGTTTTTGTTCTCACTAAAACTTACTCTTCCTGGAGCGAAACCAGAGATTTACCAGTTTTACCAACTCTTCTCCTATTATTTAAGTATGTTTGCGAATCTCATAGTCCAAATATCCCATCTCCATGCAGCTCTTGCAATTTATTACTGCCGTATTACTCAAAGGAGGAAAACTAGCTTGGAATGGTGCACTCTGACAGATGGCCACATGACAACATGATGTCTCATAACAAAATTACAAGAAAATGAAGTAAGCACAGCCTTGGAACTTGAACACAAAAAGCTACTCTAAAAAAAACAACCAAACCTCGAAGGCTGCAAAGTCAAGACAAATGGAAGGAAAAGCCAAATTAACGTAGCCCTCTTCTATATATTATAGGTAGACGTATTATATTACATTTAATACGATGCAATTAGTATGATTATGTACTATTTCTCGCAGAGGACACCGCCTCTTCAGCGCATGACAGAACTGCTCTTGGGAATCAGTCATGATTGTTCAGTATATTTGTCATCTGGAGGATCCTACTGCATTTGCTGAAGTGGAGTACAGTTAATGAGGAAGGTATATCTGAAGAAAAAGTACAATATCTTAATTTTGATACCTGTATTTATAACACAGAAAATGCAACATACTGTATCTAGTAACAAGAATTCATATTAAGCACTGCAAACTATCGGGAACATTCCCTACCATTTTTTTCACGGTATTATAAAGGACAGGTCACAAACCAGAAATAAATTACTAAACACAGTATGAATGCAAATCTGACAATTCTGTCTCTCAAATGTATGAACAAAAAGGTTGTTGATGTTCATAAAACTCTTAGACATGACAGAGATGAGCGTCACAGAAAATTTCACAGTTCTACTTTCAGAACTGAGATGGACTCATACACAGCAAGTAAAATACAGAATCAGTGAGGACAACGTATGTTCATGAATGAGTACTCTTCCATCCTACAGGCTGAGGTAGGGCCTTACGGAAAAAGAGGTCAGTCTTTGGTTAGGTAATTACTGTTTTATAAGGTACATTCGTAAGAGACCAAAATCACACTTAACGGACACCCTTATTTGTGGCATTTTTTGAGTGTGTGATTTTTGCAACCCAAATAATATATAACACCTTATTGCATGTAAAATCAAGCATTCTCTATCTATGTGGTACTAGTAGCATTCCACTGCAATACTAATTTAATTAAAAACATTTCTATTAGAATAAAATAAAGTGCTCCAATAGGGTGGGATTTCACAGTGAGAGGCGCGATGCAGTCATTCAGAAATGAGCATACCTACTTCACATACTGTAAACACTTGGAAAACAGCATAAAACAGCTGGTGAAACAAGTGGGCTGCTGTGGAACTGGGATAACAAACAGGACGCTTACAACTATTTGCCAGTCTAGAGTTATAATCTTCAATCTTTACTGCTTGCTATCATACTACGTACTATATGATGGAAGTGAGTTACAGAGGACTGGAACAGTGGGACATTATTCATTCTAAGCTGGCTTTTTTTTTTTAACCCAAGAATAAAGTTTATCTCCATTGAACCACTTTCACTACTGTACACAAAACGACAGCTCACAACTCCAGGCTAGGGAGAACACCATCCAAACCATTAGCTTGTTCAATGATGAAAACTGGACCTACTCAAGAGACTGGCTGAAATGCTTCTAAGGAGGGAGAAGGGAGAAGGGAGATTGCGCTGCAAGTGGTACTGATGATTCTACAAACCCTTTGCACTTGAAATCATAACTATGACTATCCACAGGACTGTAAACCTGAAAGAGCAGACACCTTTTCTGGTCACTTGCACCCTTTTAACAAAGGGTTTCTAACTTTTGCAAGAAAAGAGTGGTTAAGTTCTCATATTCTAGCCAAATATGAGTCACTGTAGCTACATTCCCCCAAACCAGGCTTCTTCCTGCACTTTCAGGTAGACTCTTTTTCATTACAAGTTCCATCTTGTCCCAATGCGTTATTTATCTGATGCCATTTCTCACCACTTATATTACTGTATCTTCATGGTAGGTGAAAAACTGAGAGGGAATAAAATTTTGAAGTACCTGAGAATTATTTTGTGTCGTGTGGTTTTGAAAAAACATGAAATACAGTTGGCATGCCATTTTTTCTTACCTGTATCGATGGCACATGGGTAATGGTATCGGAAGGAGCAGCCTTTGATGTAGCAGCCTAAGGTGGCTCCCGATTCCTGGCAATGGGAACATTTCTGAAAGGGAAACCAAGAAATGACAATGAAGACTGCAACCAACTTTCCAAGTATCTTTCCAGGTATTTTCTTGGGAATTTTAGTTAACCCCATCCCAGCAAAAATTTCTCAAGTATCCCAACATTAGAACTGTATCTTTCAACACCACATGATGAAAGGCCTTTTGAATAGGCAATAATATAAGCTCTTTCAAACAATAAACTTTTCAGGTGTACTAACCAGGCAAGAGATACCAAACCTTCAAACCAACCATTAAGAACTTGAAACACTTGTCAAATCTATTCCTCTGGCCCATGTTTCAGTACCTAACAATGACATCAGTGTTAAAATTGGAAAAGAGCTTTTTTGGAATCTACATCAGCTTTAAAATGAGAATTAGCATGACAAAGAATGATTTAGGAGACACCATTAGTGTAAAAGTAATTTGGTTACATCATTTTCATCATCACTAAGCAGCCCAAAGAGATCAAGGCTAAGTTGAACATTTTTTCAGAGGTGATTAAAAAAGGTTTATCTGGAACAGGAGAAGATGCCATCAAGGAGAAAATAGCTCCCCATCACAGAAATGGCACATCTCCAAAAGAAACGCCTGCAATAATACAAGGATGCTCATACATTTATTGTCAAAGGAGTTAAGACTCATCTGATGTCCATGTTCAATTTTCATTACTTAAATCCCATTCTCTCAACTGGTCAATGATGTATTTAACCATATTAACAGGGAAATGTGAATGCAGCAGAATGAAAGCCACTCACCCATTTACTTCATCCTGAATGACTTAAGGAATGACCTATGGAAGTTGGCCTATAGTGCATCTCATTTAGACAGCAATTTTATTTCTTGAAGGTATACAGTAAGTGATTTTCACTAACTAATCTAAGATTCTGATGAAAACTGATTTCTGACTGGTTGACATTTTTCTCTTCTAAAAAGCAAACAAGCCACATCTGGTAGAATGCACCAAAGGCTAAGAGATTGCAATTACTTAAAAATTAAAATGCAAACAGACTATTATGAGAGAAAAAAAAAAAAAGATGACCTACAGTAACTTTAGAGTCACACACAGAAATTTTGGTTGTGCTGATAAACACAACTAAAACCACAAATAAGGCCTTGTATAGCTGACACAATTCACCTTGAATTCAGGCTAAGAGACACTGCCTTTGATCACTGACTGCACACAGACAGATGATGACATGATCTAAACCCTCTTTTTCCTATTGGGAAAGCTAGTATCAAACTCTGTGTGCAGTATTAACACTATCAGCATGTGACACCTGTACAGAACAGATGTGCTCAAACCAGCAGCACGAACTTGGCACTGGACAAATCATGGTCTTTTACCATACAGGGAGATGGCCACATCATGCTAGACCACGCTCCTTCACATCCCCGGTGAACATACACACTACAGTGGAGGTCTGCAGAATAGATGTGGCCAAAGATAACAGCCACAGTGAAGATCCTCCCTCTGCATAGTAATCAGGGTTTTGATTACACTATTTCAAAAACCACTGAGAATATCTGACAGTTACTGCTTTCCCTACTCTTCTATGCTATGCAGAGGTGACTACAGTTTGTATTTAAATGACTGAATGAGGATGAAAGAAAAACTAGCTCCAGCCATAAACCAGGTGGCCTCCTTCAAATCAAAGCAGATGCAGCTAACAGAAAAGCTTGTGAGACGTCAGTTCTCATGACACCTACAACTGCAGCCTTGGATACTGCCTTCTCTTTTTGGTTATGCCAAAGCATTGAGAGCCTGATCTCCAGTGCTCCCTACTTAAACTGTGTCCATCTTCTAAGCAGAGAATGTGTATCATGACAAACTACTCCAGTATTCATGATGTAAAGAAAGTGTCCCTGAGGCCTAGAAAGGGACACTCAAGCAGCTTACTCTTGCCTGTCAGAACATGAATGCTAGTTTCCAAAGATAAAAACCCCATCTAAACCAGTATTTTAATGTACACTAAAATGTATGGACCCCTAGCCAAACTGCAATGTAATTCTCATGGGACTAAAACCAAGTTTCATGTGTAGAAAAGTATCTCTTCCTGGCTATGAAGTCAACCCTGGAAGAATATTACGTACTGGCAAGAGCCTTAGATTCACCTATGCCAAATATTCACAAAGTGCAGCTTGAGGAGTTCTGAACCAAAGCTCTTCACACTTTATTCTTTTAGATGTGGCTGACTGAGATTAACTATTCCAACAAGACAGAACCCAAATTGTCTATTCTTTTTGAAAACAGATACGAATGTCTAGGTTTATTTCTCAGAGGCATTCTGTCCTCACCATTTTATCTGGTCTTTGAAGTACCACCACACTGTTGCAACAGAAGAGGCCACTCTTCCCAGGAACACAGCGTCCTGTACAGAGCAGTCAGTAAGAGTGTAAGAACTACAGCCGCAGAGATTAAACTGCAGCTGTGTGAAATAGTTCTTAACACTAAAAAGGCATGTCTTAGAAGAGTGTCTTGTGTGATACAGCTGAAAACAAGACGACAAAATTTTTGATACTTTTCCAAATGTTAATTTAGTCTTTGAACTTATTCTTTGCTCAGTCTAGTATGGTTCATCTTGCTATTCTGAAACTTGAAGCAGAAACACGACAGGCATTTTGAGAAATTTCAAATATGCCTACGGTGCTCAGCTGAGAATGGGTACCGAATCGGCTCTAGTTAGGGCTGATTAGACAGTAAAAACGGGTAGTTAAAACGCCAGAGATTAAGCATCAAGCCTTCATTTCCCTTTTTTTAGCCTGCCAGACCAACCAGATTATTACCAAGGTTACCTGCAGCTACGCCCACAACAGCAATTCCCCAGCGACTACTACACCATTGACTGCTCAAGGCAGAGATCATCTGCTGCTGCTGGCTCCCCTGCTGCTGAACAAGTCTCCATTCTGGCAGATGCTTCTGCTTTTCACAAGTCACTGACAGTCTAATGGCCCCATTTCTTCTACCTCCTGGGACCCCCGACCATCTGCTTCTTTCAGGGGAAGCTGGGGGAACCACATACACAATAACTACTCTCTTCTTCCGAGTTCTTCCTTCTTGACACAGTACAGTGACTGAACAAAGCAGACACCCTACAAAGCTGTATGGTTCTAACCAACTCACGAGTCTATCATTAAGTCTTTCAAAGAGACTATCATCAAGTAATGCCACATGGTTCCCAAATATACCCAGGTGTTTCTAGAAAGACAGAATAAAGTGATTAAAAAATGTCTTGATGGTCTCAGTCTGTTTTTGCAAGACATCACTGTTGTGCTTTAAAATACAAAACTACGCACAGATCCTGCTGGCACTTTCTATGGCTTTGGTCAGAACCCTTATCTTACACATTTACGTTTCAAAACAAAACAAAAATTACACCACAATTAGAAAACACTCTAAAGACAAAATGAAATCCTGGAACTTCGTACAGGAAATGTGTGAATTTGGCTTAATGACCACTAATTGTTCTCTTCCGTCCATGAGCAAATTTTCACGCAAACTCCACCGTCCTGCAGCCACTCACCAGCAGATGGTAGCAGCCTGCTTGTCACTTGTAAAGGAATTATAGCATTCTTAGCCAGGGAAACAGCACTCAGCCTCTCATGGGAAGAGAAATTCCTTTTGCTCAGTAAGCAGCCTGCTTAACCTCCTCTGCTTTAAAGAGCTGAAGGCTGGTACCTGGAGTGTGCTCCCAATGGGATGTGCCAATGGACAGTAATCATTGCCAGGCATCTGATCAACTCCTGGCTTAAACTAAAAAAGAGAAAAAAAAAAAAAAAAAAGTAGGGGTGGGGGGTGGGGGGAAAGACCATACAGCAGAGATTGATTCAGAGGTCTTATCTCCACAATTCATCTCAGGCCACAAGGCACATATATCTCACTTAGAATAGGCTGGAGAGACTGAAAAGTGCCATTTAGAAGAGACACTCCATCCCTTGAACTAAATTATCAATAGCATTAAAGCCAGATACATTGTCTCTACCTCTCCAAGCTATTAGCAGCCCATTTCTTCCTTGCAACAGCTCATCATTCTCTGTCTACCAAAATGAAGTAACACCCAACCTGGAGGCGTGAACAGTTGGGGGAGAGCTACCACAGCGACAGCAGAGCTGCTCTGATTCATTCCAAATGCTAAACCATCCACCAGTTCTATTTCTTTTGCTTCAAGGTTGTGGGTTTTTTTTCCCCCCTGCCATTTGTATTCCTTTATTTCTACAGGAGTAAACTCTGCGGAAAGCACACTGCTTTAAATGTAATAAATAGAGGTGTGGATTTGGGCTTTGGGGTTTTTTTTTTGCCTACCTCAGATTTGTATCCAGCTCCACCTAGGTGTTGTAACACAAACGTGTCCTGAGCTACCCACCTTCCTTCTCCCAATCAACCACAAGCTCTCATACTGATGAAAAGAAGTGCCCCATGTTGCTCATGTAAAATACACCTTAACTTTCCTCTTTGGCTGTACACTGACAAGAGATGATGCCTGCGTAGGTGTACTGGAATCCCACAGTGGACAGGGTTTTGCTGGTGGGAGGATGAGAGTTGCCAAACTAGCCCTTCTGACATATTCCGGGTAGCAGCAGGATCAGTTGATGAGAAACACAAATTAACTGCTTCTGCCTAACAGCAATATAAGATGTTTTCAGATGATTCCTCCACTATCTTTTTGGTGGAACAACTACAAAAGCAGTTTAAGTGAGGACATTCATGACAGATGCAACTGTATCATATTTTCTACATGTCTACAATCTGAAGAGTCTTTTAATGCTGATCAGTTGCTTCTTCCAGTTTGTTCACCTACACCCCACACTCAGGCCTCATTCTAACTTCCAATCTTCCAAGCACCAGTTTTTCTTTTGTTTTATGTTTTCTTCCCTTTTTCCTTTCTTCACTTTCTAGGCACCTCCTTGGTCTTCCCCTTCTTGCATAACCAGTGTCAAGAATGCACAAACAGAATAAAATGGAAAGCAACTACTAAAGGTCACTAAAAAAAGAAAGGCAAGCAAAAAATGAAATACATGTGGCAGTAATTACACAGGTACAAGTCTTCACTTCACATGTTACATGCATTTTTCATACGCTCTCCTTCATCTGTTTAAATTACAAGCTTTTAGGAAAATAATTGCTTCTGCATAATTGCACTGCACAAATGCAGATGTAAGATAATGAGGATTTCAGAGTCAGCTGCAATATTAGGAAGGAGGGCCTTCTGACTATTTCTGGTTAAGCAGTTGGCAGGCTAGGCAGAGGCTCAGCTTTAATATCCAGGCGAAAGGGCAACAGAAGCAGCAGGCAGCCGCATTCTCTTTCCTGGAAAGCGGGATGCAGAGATAGCTACAAGGAAAGCTAAACCCAAGAACATTTGGACTGTGTGCTACAGGAGAAAAGAATAAGTGATTCTTTTGGAAGACTGCTGCAGAAAGGGATTGAGATGAACAAGAGCAGGGTGAGCACACATTTTTAAGAAGCAGGAGAGGAAAACAGCACTGCTGCTCTGATATGCGGATACCGGTTAATGAAAAAATTTGCTTATGTGACTGGGGCTAGAGGTAACAACCAGTCCTGAAGGATACAGAATTATTAGTTTCCATTTCCTGTCAAACAATTGAAGTTCTCCAAAAACCAGGCACAGAATACCAGAGAAAAAAAACACAAACCCCACAATTAAAAAGATAAAAATCCTTTAAACTTGATTATAAGGGATCTCTTGCTAACGATGATATACTCCTGCAGCAAGCAAATAAAGTAATAATAAACAGAAAATAGCCACTGAAGTAAAATTGGGCAGCTATCTTCAAGCTAAGAAACTAAGGATGAATTTATACTCCAAGATTTCAACAAACAGACAAATCAATGATCTGGAAGATGCTACACTAATAAAGCTGCATTAGGAATCACAGTAAAAAGTCAGAACTGCAGTGCTGCACAGGCTGCTGAAGCACAAAGGGAAGCTGCAGCTCAAAATGGATGGCATGGAAAAAAAATAAAAACCCACAAGAACTGAAAAATGTCTTAAAAAAGGGAATGCTGTTCAATACACACAAAACTGATTAAAGTACAACAGAAGCACTCGAAATGAAAAACAGAGCATTCTATTTCCCTCGACTTGGAAGAAAAAGAGAAAATAACAGGAATAGGAATAAATCGTTCGTTTTGACAAGGAATGGTTTGCCAGTAGAAGTTTCTAAGGTCTTATGCAGACACGTAAGCTATTCAGCTGTACTTATAGAGACCCTCAAAGAGGGGGGTGAGCAGTAAGGTGTGAAAACTTGTGAAGTTTGTGAAATTATCCAAGGTAAGTCAGATCTCAAACTGGTGGCAAACAGCTGCAAAAACATCTCACAACCCTGGATAACTGCATTATAAAATGGGGATGAAAATTAATGTTAAGTGCAAGGCAATACACATGGGGGAAAGATTTTTACCCATGCACACACGATGACAGACTCTAAATTAGCTTTTATTAATCATGGGAAGGTATCAGTAGTCATCCTGGACAAAACCATCATGCAGTCCCTGCAACCGCAGAAACAAGACACCCAGAACCTAAGAAGTTATTAGGAAAACAAATCAATAATGAAACCCAAATCTTCATTATGTCTATCTGTTACTGTTGTAGCAGCACCCTGACATCTTAATACAGTGTGTGTTCTGGTCACCCTATTAATAAAGGATCAGAGATCAGAAAAAAACCCAAACACACTGTGGAAATAACATAAAGAGCTTCCATATGGGAAAAAAATAAGTATTTTGGAAATGAGGTAACTGAGGGGGGAATTGAGATCTACAAAATCAAATATAGTGGGCATAAGAAAATGATTCTTGGCTATTTCCAAGAAAAAAGTGTAAATAACAAGTTTAAATCTAAGATAAATCAGCTTCCTTTTTTTTCTTTTTCCCTCCACACAACAAATAATTAAACTACAAAAGTCATTGCCAAAGAACACTGCACTGGCAAAAGGACAAGCGAGTTCAAAACCAGATTAGACAAATTCATCAAAGATAGGTATGCCACTGCCAGTTAAACACAGTGATGCAAAAGAAACTACTCTAAAGCTGTGATTGCTGAAAAGAGGGAGAAAATATGAAAGCAGCACTCAGTACATGCCTGGTTTACTATACATCTCCAAAGGTAAGTGCTCCTGGCCACTGCTGGAGGCAGGACACCACAACAAAACATACTTTCGCACCTGCCTGGAATAGCAGTTGTTCTGTAGACCAAGATATTTGATTGTGAAATTCCACTGTGAACAACAAAAACCGCCCCATGATTACTAAAAACAATGTACACACCTAGAAATTACAGTGTCAGGTTACAAGTTTTTAAGCCTCTTCAGTCTTACCTCCAGAACAGGAAGGCTGAGCTGAACTGTAACACCATATCAAAGAGCTGAAATCTGATCTAAGCAATAAATTCATGTTCACTACTCCATACAAGCCTAAGTGTTTCACTCACTTGGTGGAGTGATCAAAGGCTTATATGTGTATGAACAGACTCTAGGAGATGAGACTGGTGAAGAGCTGAAAAGTCACGGAGGATGATGAACCATCCATCCCTGCCTCTCGCACAAGGGAAGGAGAAAAAAACCTAAATGAAATAAAGCCCAAGCATATCTGAAACAGATGATAGGTTTGATACTTCAGGAGTAAACTGATGTTAACTAAAACCTATTTAGCAAAATTAACTAAACCCAGAAACTATAAACGGTCATGAAAAAGCATTTAAACATTTCAAATTAAGCAGGCTAATGAGTACACACCTTTGTAGCCATTTCATATTTTCAAGAGGGTGTTAAAGTAATACATAGACTACCAAGCCCAAGAAGACAAGAAATGTATAAATCTTGTTTCCTTTGATGACAAAGAGCCACCCTGAATGAGACAAACATTTCAGACAACCACTTAGATGTATATGGATTTGAATTTGCTGAAGTATGCAAGTCTAGCAGAAAAAAATTACACAGTTTATGTTATCTTGGCTATTCATTTGGGGGATTAAATGTGCAACAATAAGTGCAATTTAGTTACCAAAAGGTCTGAAAGATAGAAGAAGAGAAGAAAAAAGAAATTCAAATTTTCCAGCAGTGATTATGTGATAAGGACATACAGAGTTGTGGGAACAGCAGAGTCAACAAGAGAGAGCATTCACTCCAGCTGGGTTTTGGGCCAGTACTAGGTTTCTTTCCTGACCATCTCAGGTACTGATTATACAGAAAATATCCAAACATATAGTGAATTTCCATTTAGCACAAAGTCTACCAAGCACAGTATAAAACAATAGCATGTGGTTGCCTTAAACCAAATTGCCACTATAAGGGAAGAGGGTTTGGATAAATTAGATAATTACCAAAAGCTCCCCCCTGTAAAGCAAAACCTTTGAATATCAATGATTACACAGACAAAAAAGGATAAAACTGACATAAACAAGTAAATGCAAACAATTCCAGGAATTTGCTTTCAAGAAGTGAACTGCATGATGGAACCAGTTTTAATCTGGTCAAATAAAAAGAAGATGATGCTTCATATCTCCTCACAGAAAATAAAGGTCTAGTTCATTAAGGACACAATCACTATGTTGTTAGTGGCAGTGGGTTCAACAGAAGCAAAACCTTTGTAAAGGCTTAAAAAAAAAAAAGGAAATGCTTTTGAGCAAAGTGAACAGTAAATGTAAGAGATTCTTACAAGATACTAAATACCCATGCAACCTGGCAGGAAAAAGGGTGCAGCACAAATCCACTCAGCCAACAATTCAAAGACTTTTAACACTGAACAGAAATAAACCATTTGTCATTATTTGTACTAGTCTGTGCAAGCCCTTGTCATAAACCGAGCCCCACTGTGTAAGACACTTCGGTAATACAGAACAAAGCATTGGTGGATGCAAAGGGATGAAACAGGAATAGTGGGACTGAGCCAGCAGCATAAAGCAGAGTCCATCACAGCAGCAGGCTAAGCATATCCAATTGTTCAGCAGAAATCCCAGACAAGAAAGGCTTTGAAGAAATGCGTGAAGGAAAACAAAGGTAAACATGCAGGGTGTTGAAAGGGAGGCACTTCATTTAGGAAATTATAAAATTAGCCAGGATGCACTGAGGGGAAGCATATCGTAAGTTCTTGAAACTGGAAGAAGAAAAAGCAGCAGGATGAAGGCACATAAAATAATGATGAGTAACTTATGTCTGAGCATAAGAAAAGAGGAAGTCAGCAGATGAATGTGAAAGAAGTAGGCATTTGAATATGATAGTTCAGAAAAAAAAAAAGGTTTGTAACAGCATTCCAAATGGACGGTTACTCATTAATACAAACATCAATTCTGAAATGAAAGTCTAAAGAGCTGCTCCTATTGCACAATCAAACTATAGCCCACTGCAAGCTAGGATAGGTGAAAAAGGTACAATACTAATCTTACTAGAAAATTATCAACTAGAGAAAAGGTAGCAAACAAACATACTACTGAATACTGTTAAAAAGAGAAGGATGAGAAGACAACAGATCCTCCAGAAGGCTGCTGAAGCAATAGCTGGCAGTAGAGCTGTAATAAGGAGTAGCAAATTGCACACAAGTATTTCTGAGGTCACTGGTGGTGGTTGCTACAACCCAGGAAAAGAAGTCAAAGATGAGTAACAACAGTAGATGAAATTAATCCAAGAGGTAAAGGTGCAATGCTTGCGGAAGGAGAAATGCCTGAGAGTCAGTACAACTCTCTTTAGTGATAAGCTGTCAAGTAACACAACCGTGTTAAAAAGAAAAATAGAAAGAAGATAGAAGCTCATGAACTACAGCAATAAATAATCACAGTTGAGCAAAACTAAACAAATCAGTAACATGCATTGATGAAATTATCTCATATACAGAGGAGGTGAGGTATGTAAAATAACGTTTGCTGGCCAAAAATCTGAATGGGTTTAAAGAGGAGTATGTTCTTGTACGATTCAATAACTATCAGGGAAAAACCCTATAAACCATAATGACATATGTGCTGCCTAAACTGCCCATTACAGTAATAGTCACTTCTCTTGAATTCTAAACTGAATTTATTCAAAAATATCTAGGGTCAGGAGGCTTGCCAGAGACACATGACCCAGGAAAACTTCGTATAAGCTAGCAGCAGTTTAGAAGCAGCAGCAAATATAAATAGCAGCAGAAGTCCAAGGCCGGATGGCATTCCAGCTGGATATTACAAAGCCGCTGAGGCAGTGTCAGTAGTTTCCTTAAAGGACAGACTTAATGTTCTCCTGGGGGAAGAACTTCCTCTGACACAGGATTAAGGAGCTGTCTGGTTCTCTGAAGGGAAAATACTTCACAAAGATCTCTTGGGCTCAGAACACTGCTGAATCATGGTAAAAGCAATAATACCTAACTATCTGCAAGCCAGATCTTCAGTTTTTATAAATCGAGATCAATCTATACTAATATGAAAAGGACTGCTATAAGCCATAGACACCTAGAAATAAGTCACTGTGCAAGATCAAAGAGAAGTTTCAATCTCCTTTCCACCTGAGGCAGAAACTGAAGGATACAGGCATTTTTGTTTTGTTTTTCATTTATTTTACACAAACACACCCTCTTCTCACTTCTTATTCCTCCACCTTCTGGAGGCTGGAGCCTAAAGAGCGTAAATCAGCAGTAAAGTCTTTGCTAGACAGCTTCAGAGACTCAGAACAGAAAATTCTTTTTCTGGCATTGCCAATGAAGTTAATTTGTCCAGAAAACCGAATTTATTGGTAACTATCCAGTTACCCCGGGAACCGCCTCTGAAGATTTCTGCTTAGAGGAATAGTACTATGTTGTACCACTAAAGCATCCTTATTCTCCCCAATGATAATGTGTGACACTTCAAAGGAGGAATAATTAAATTAAAGTACAGGAGTTAAGACTGCACTAAAACCTTGTAGAACAATTTTATGTACCTATAACGTGCATATTGGATTTTTTCTGATCTAACCTGAACAATTTTCCGATACTTAGGGAAAAAAAAAACCAACCCGCTTGTTTTGCTGGAAAGCATCGGTTATGCACTGTGTCACTTCTGAAATTTTAGTGATAAAATTTAACTTTCTCCCACAAAACACCTAGCAAACTTAATAATGAATGTACATATGGTACCAGTACATTCAAGTTAGGATCTGCAGCATTTTAGCTTTCTAACAGAAAGGAGAAAGCCAACATCAGATGAACACCTTTTGCGGACCTGACTCTAAATGATATATGAACAAACTTTAACTTCACTTCCTCCCGTTATAGCTACGCAATTAAAACAGGCAACCTTGTATCAGCTCCTTCATCTTCTCATTGAAGAAGATCTGATAATTTAAAAGCATACTGTACTTTCAATTTTCAAAGCACCCTACAAATTTGTCTTAATGGTCACAAAATAAGTGGTTTTAACACCTACTTTACAGATTAACTGTCTTGTCAAAGGCCACAGAGGAAATTTCTGATAGCACAGACACCGAAGTCTGAAAAGTTCACAGCTCTCAAACCTGAGCTCAAGTACATGAAGTTGCCTTTCCCTCCCATTCCCACCCCTTCCTTTTCCCCGCTTCCCCCCTGCTTTTAAGTTTCCCACTGAGCAGCAGCGTCCTTCAGAGAAAGTCCCCATTTCAAGAGATTCATGTCAGGACACCCTCCTCCTTCTTTCCATTCCTTAGTAGTAAGTCTTTTATGAAGATGGACAGTCTCCTTTAATCATCAATAACTTTCTGAAACTTAGCAAGCATGAGCTCTCAGTAAGAATAAAGGAGTCAGAGGTGCAAGAAAAGCTGCAATTAACAGCAGTATAGTGCAAAGTACCAACAAACCCACATTTTGTGAAATCATAACCCATGAGAAAAAGACAAACACACAGCTGAGAACTAAAGGACCCAAGCATAAATCAAAAGAATATCAAATGGAAGGAGCTAGAAACATAAAAAAAAAGAAGTCATTAGCAAGCAAAGACTGCACAACCAGTTTTTAACATCAAACTTTCGCATCTCCTCAAACAGAAGGAAAGCTTAAGACAGAAAATCAGCTGGTTGAGGTAAGACATAAGTGTGTTTATGCTACAATCGGTTGTGCAACCAGACTTCCTCAAGACATACACAACTCTATTTTTACCACCAGCAGCTCAGGTATTGACAAAGGGCACAGCTGCAGCACACAGCGCCCTGGGTGGGCTTTGCCACTCAGTAGTCTCTGTGTCTTGAACAGGGTTGGTATTTTACACCAAGTTCTACCCTGTTATGTCTACTCTTACCAACATTTCACAGTTGAAGACAGCTTAAGTATATCTTCATGGTTAAAGTAACTCCCTGAGCACTACCAGAATTTCTCAGAAGAAACTGCAGGTATTTTAGTCCTTTTAACTGAAGAGAAGTGCCTGCTTTACTCCAGCTAGCAAAGTAGCCCAGAGGAGGGGAGGGAGCATTCAGTCCCGAGTGCTTCTAGATCGTGGATAACAATCACGAAAATCCCCCACCTTTTCAAATGTCTGGACACCTAGATGGTTGTGCTTAACGTAAGTAACAAATGCTGCAAAGCTGTATACATTTGAGAACCACCTTAGACAAATTTAAAAATGTACCTTTTATTGTATCTACTAGTTTGTGTAACTAGTAATATTGTTCTGGAAAAGCTTTCTATCTGAAGTCATCACCCTGGCTGGCCAAAAAAATTAGCTTGATAAAAATGAGGGTGGGCATGTGTATGTAGAATTTGCTGGCCAGATCATCTGCCTGACATGGTTCAGCCACAGTGCAGCTGTGCTGGCAGGTCACTGCAGTGCAGGCAAAAGGGAAGGTGTGAGGGAGAAGAATGGCCTCTAACAACTCTAACATAGCCTAGATAAAATTACTGCCATATTTCATCTTCACAACAGACTTCTCAATGGAACAGAAGTTCTTTACAAGGGACACTCTTCACTTTTTTTGTACCTTTAACAGCAAAGGAGCCTTGAACTTTTGCTACATTCCTACCTCCTTCTACCCTCATCTTACTCCACTTCCCCAAGCCTAATGTCTAATCTAAATCCCTCCTCTGTCAGTTTAAAGCCATTCTCCCCCCATGTCCTGTCACTAGATGCCCTTGTAAAAAGCCCCCTCCAGATTTCTTGTAGGCCTCCTTTAGGCACTGGAATACCAAAGTCTCCCCTGAGCCTTCCCCTCACCAGGCTGATCGAGCCCAACTCTCTCAGCCTGTCCTCATAGCAGAGGTGCTCCGGCTCTCATAGCATCTGGGCTAACAACCTTGTGCCCACATCTTCAGCTACATACCTTCTCAACATGGCTCAAGCCACTTTTGCTCACCCATAGCTCCAGCAATACAAGACTGCTGTTAAACGCTAATTGCTGACTAATGAAAACTAATCATCATGCAATTAAACTGTACTTGCTAAGCAGCTGGCTAAGATCCAATCCCTAACAAGGACGGCTCATTAGTAACTTTTTTCCAAAGTACTCTACCCATGAAGACTATACCAGAGTCCACCTAAGTGTATGGAATTGTTTGGAAAATATTTCCTCTGCATAGAAAGAAAAACTACCCAGAGTATAACAGTGCAAGAGTACCATAGTTTAGATTAGCTGAAAAGGATGGTTTCAAGATTCACCCAAACTCCATCCCTGGCTTCTTCCATAACCTCAGGCAAAATGTGCAGCACAGACAGAACCTCTTTTCTCCAATTCTTTTTTCCTGCAGAGTAACCGAGTTTTAATTTTGCTGTAAAATTATTACATGAATACTCATCATACTTCAGGTTTTTTTACCTTTCTAAATCTAGGGAAATTAATCACTTTCAGAACACATTTCTCTAATTAAAAAAAATGTATTTGGGTTGTATAACTAGGTTTATAATGGCAGATAGATGAAAATTCACTTTTGAAAAGAAAAAAAGTTTAAAACCTACTTTCTACATGGTCTTAAATCTCACACCTCATCAGTAAATGTCTCAGTTTTGTCTGTAACATTCCTACCCAAGGCTACCACACAAAGCATTATGCTTCTGTAGCTTTTGCTGAACTTGGTTTGCACTGAAATGTTTGGAGAGCCTTTCTTTATCATGAATGACAGAACATTAGTATAGTTGAAGCCTTATTTTTCGCTTATTCAGCGATCAAAGGATTCAGGATAATTACAGAATCATAGAACAGTTTGGGTTGGAAAGGACCTTAAGATCATCAAGTTCCAACTCCCCTGACATGGGCAGGGACACCTCACACTAAACCATGTCACCCAAGGCTCTGTCCAACCTGGCCTTGAACACCGCCAGGGATGGAGCATACACAACCTCCCTGGGCAACCCATTCCAGTGCCTCACCACCCTTACAGTAAAGAACTATACCCAAACTAAACTTCCCGTTTAAGTTTTAACCCATTACCCCTTGTCCTAACACTATAGTCCCTAATGAATGTTTATTTTAACAATAAAATAAACAGTAATTCTTTATTTTAGAAGTCTCACAAAAGATAGAATGTGACTTTAATAATCCATACAATATTATACAACAGAAAGTAATGAGTTCTTACCTCTAGAAATAAACCTCTTATCAAACGGAACAAGCAAAGAAGGATTAAATATATATATAGCTTTTTTTCCCCCCCAAAATCAAGGAAAAATATTTTTCGAAGTTTACGTGTTTGCCTGGCTGTAATCAAATAGAGACCATTTTAAACACAGAGGCATGGAGCAAAATAAGCTTCTGAAGTTCTTTAATGTCCTTCAACACTTATTTGTTAGAAGCATTCTTCTAATGGAGTTAAGAGGATACAGCTCTTGACTACCATCTGGAATTCGTCTAAGTTAAAAAAAGCGCCTTAGTTCACTTTAAGTTAACAAAACAAAACACAAACAGCACAACAACCCTTCTCCACAGTTTTAGGGAATCTTAATCTATTTACGAGCCCAGCTTAAAAAGTTTCAAGCTAAAATGACGCATAAATGGATTGTATTCAATCACTATTGAGAATTTAGCAAGAGTCTGGCATCTCTACAAGTAACAGGCAACTTAAATCTTACAAAAAGAATTGTGTGAGCTTGTGGATAGCCAGACAAAAAGCTCTAAAGCTTTGTTTAGAAATCTCCTGCACAGACAAGGCCCCATTCATATTTGGAAGAGCTTCTTAGAAATTAAAGATACTTAAATGTATTTTTAAACAAAAATTGTACAGATTTTGAGGATCCCTGATGCTTTACAGAAAGGCCACAAATGTGGAATGAAAAAGCTGCTTTTTACATACAAGTTTCCAGTGCTTCTGGCTACAACTAATGTAAGTGATTAAACATCCTATTCTTTCCCAACAGTCTATTGTCAGTAAATCTATTTTCCGCTTTCCTCACTCCACATGCTAGACAAACAGTAAAATGCAAAACCACATGCAAGCACAGTCATAATACCCATACTTCGGGATAAAATCATGGCAAAGGAGTCTGCTAGTGAAGATGTACATGAATTACTTCCCTGCCTACCCTCCATCTTCTCTCTGCCCCCTACAAAAGGGGAGAATTCTCACTACCAGAGAAGGCTTTCCTCTTTTCCCAGTATCATCTTGATGTTCAAAACCTCAACTAAGCTGTACCTCCTGCCATCTACAATTCATCATCACCAATACACTGCCCCAGTTTCACATGATTTCTACTCACAATTAAGCAAATGAAAGCCAGCTTCAGATCATAAATGTAATTAATGGCTTCCAGTCACTCAAGATATTGAAATACATGCATCACAAATGTAGATGTGGATTCTCTCTGCTCACCTCTTCAGCATTTGAGGCTTGTGATACCAAGACACAGAGCTGCTGTGAGCTCTGAAGTGCTGTAGCACCAGTCATTCACACTTCTAGGTCTCTACCAGAGGAAGACAACAACTGAGATACAACAGGGGCTCCTACCAGGTTCTCATCTCTGTGGTAGCACTCTCTTACAGACCAGGAGTCATGACAGCACAGAGAGTTTCAGTAGTGCAGCAGATGGCAATGCCTTTCTGAGAAAACAGAATCTGAAGTTCATTATTCAGCCTGTCTTTCAGAATTTCTTCTCCACCCGAGATTTCATGCTTCCTTATTTTTGTAACACCGAGGAAGAATACGAAAGATGCTGCCATTTCCCAAGGAATGGAAATGAATGTTAAACTAATTGTATTAAGGGCTGTCATTGAGAAAGAGTGAGCACATTGCCAGCTCAGGCAACAAGGTGTTTGGACACAGCCTGTCAATGAAAACCAAGAACTCAACCACTTCAAGGGTAATTGCAGAAGGTGCCTCAAGATTCTGTGGCACTCCTCACTTGAGGCGTTAAAGCATACTAAAAGCTGTTGCCAAAGATAAAAATAAGCAGACAATGTTCTCAATACACCCCTTTTTCAAACACTGCTAACAGTTCTTGAATTCATTACTGGTTTCCATTTCCCTACAGTGAAAAATTAACAAGCTCCAGTGTCACTTCTTCCTACTCTGGAAATTTCTCCCTACTTGTGCAGTTTTGGGTGTAAGAAATACAGGTTTCCTTTCCAGTGTTTGTCAGGCACGTGGCCTTTGAAGCAGCAGATTATTATTTCAGCTGAACCCTGACCTGATGCTGAACTTCACTTGAGGGGCTTTCTGGAAGGGAGGGTTAAAAAAAAAAAAGTCAGGTTCTGCACATTTTTCCTCTCTAAAAGGAAGGATAATGAATTTTAAAAAGTCAGTGTTCATCTCCCAACACTTAGAAACAGTAGCACTGTGAGTCTAAAACACTTCCAAGTGCTGGTGTCACCTGGGCACAATTTTGTGTTGCAGCTAACTTGATCTAATGGTTCTAATTACCAGAGGAAAGGGCCTTCCCTGTCAGAGGCAGCAAATGTGGTTCAGAGAGTAAGTGGATTCAGATGGCTGATCTGGCACAAAGATCCCCACCCCAAGCTAGTCTTCTGATGGATTAGCTAGCTAAAAGTCAACCCACTGTGCAAACGCAGCTCTAGCAAAAGGGAAGCAAGCAGCTTGCAGAGGATGAAGCAGGATCACCCCTCTTGACAGCAAATCACTCCTAGCCTGGCTTAGGATAACAAAGCACATCCGTGCCAAATGAGACATTCAGAATAAACTGACACCTTCAGACTCATGGTGACACACTACTTAGGTTTCTGGGGCTAGAAGCTGTTTTGCCAGAGGCAGCTAACCTTCCACAATTTTTTCAGTTCATACTGATTCCCTAGCTTAGGCATTTGATTAGCCACACAGTTAGGAACCTTTTAAGTGCAATTACTTACAGAGTATGGGAGCACTTTCGTCAGGCTTTGATTTCCCAAATCTGAGAATATAAATAGCGTAACTCCTATTGATCCCTGTAGGCACCTTTCTTTACCCAATTTACAGCTAGGGTCCAGAATGGTAGAGGTAAACAAAAGAAAATGGTTCTATATAAAAGCAACAGAGTAAACAAAGTATTATAAATAAGTAATCCTCATTTCCTCTGTGGTACAGATTTCCATGTATAAGGTACCATGGGAGACCAGGAGTCTTAAATGGCTCAGTACAGTGTGTGAAACTAGAAGTTGTTCTACATAAAATCTGGATAACATCTGTAGGACCGGAGGTAGGTTTACAAACTAAAGACATACTCAATGTGAGCCAGAAGGCTGCCACTGCCCAACTGTACTGGAAGAAAAAAATCCATTATTTTAAGTATCCATTTGCAAAGAGAGAGACATGCATTTAGGTTCTCAACTTCTGTGAGCCCATATGTGGTTTTTAAGAACTTTCTCCAAAGTCAGTCTGACCTTCTGAACAGGCCTGTTAATGGCTCTAAAGCAGACAGATTTCTCATCTTCAGGTAAGCAGCAGGCTTTGAAAGATAATCCACAGGCAGCTGAACAGACCCAATTCCAGACTGGTGAGAGAAAGCTCAGAATCTCCTTCCATTACACCATGACCATAGGCAGATTTTACCCTTCACCACCTGTTACTCCAGAGTTCTCCTGACTGAAACCCAAGATGATCCTTCCAGTAAGAAGCAACATAGGAAACAGTTTCCAAGGACTTCTTTCCATGTATAAGGATTAAAAGATGTCTCAAGGTGGGAGCAAAGCAGAGATTGATGAGGAAAGCATTAAATTCTTTAGACCTTCTAAAAGAGATCTTTAAAACGGGGATAAACAAGTTTTCCTTTCACAGAGCACTGTCAGCAGAAACAAAAGCTACATTTACCTTCAGCACGGTCAGTTCTGACAAGAGGAGGTGGGAAGAAACAAAACCCAAAAAACAACACATGAAAAAAGCCAGAAGTAATACCTGTGCCAGGCCAGAGCCTCTGCCCTGGAAAAATAAGTGTTTTATAGAGAAATTTCACCTCCTAGTCAACAGCTTTTCAGAAAAGAACTATCTTCAACCTACCAATGTGCTCTGCATTGTTCTTCACTCACAGCTTCTTCAATTTAATAATATGAAGACCATCAGTTCTTCCGAATATTAAATCTGCTGACAACTACTGAAGCGACTCCACAATTTTGCTAGTTTCAAAGGTAACCAAAGATTTCATCTTGCATGAAAATAAGTTTCTGATGAATAGGAAAACAATGAGAAGATAAACAAGATGGGAAACTGTTTCCTTCAAGGTATTTACAGAAAACTGCATACAACTCTTAGTTTTCCAAATCTATAAATGCAAAAAAATGGCTGATGTGACTCTAAGAGGAGAGACCAAAAATCTTCCAGAGGAAGAATATGGACATATTTTCAAGCCTGCTGCAGAAATACCTGCTGTAAGTTTCTTAGTATCACAAAGGAAAGATTTTATCCCAAAACACTTACAATCTTCTTTAACTAGCCCAAAACATGGTGTCTGGCTATCTTCAATATTTGAAAGAAAGCATTTTATAGGCAACAGGATCACCCTGAAGTAAGGAGATGGCATTTCTTCAGTTCAAGATTTCATTACTCTTGGAAACAAAAATGTCTAAGAAGGCCAGTTAGCACCCTTACTATGGTTTTAACAACAGTTTAGGAGAGAAAGAAAGACTACTTGGCAGGTAGGTCCATCTGCTGGGGTATCTAATTTGAACCTTAAAATAAGGAGAAGCCATTAAGCCATTCTGCATCTGAAGCAGCCCAATAAATCTGCTCAGCTATTGACATTCTCAGAGCCTTCCAGAGTGGCCAGAGTAAGAGAACACCTTTTCTACCTTTGAGAAAACAAGATTCTAACACTAGGTTGCTGCTTAGAAGACAATGCATTCACATTTTCAGTCTAGGGTGAAATCACACTTTAAGGAAAGCTCAAAGCTCAGGAGAGTGACTTCACAGTTTGATAAACCTTTTTAAGATAATACCTTCTCCTCTCAGATTTTTCTAGAGCATCTGGTGCAAGGTGGTCTTTCAGCAACCTCATTGGCATCCTAAGCCTTCCTTGAGACTGACTATGGGGCTATTCTCAAGAAAAACCCTGCAGTAAGAATTGGACATTTACTCATACAAGGAACAGAAAACTTAACATAGCAAGAAAAATGTTTCAAATTCCTTCCTGATTCTAGAAAGCAAATGAGAAACAGAGGTGTTGGGAGGAAGGAGAATAAATCTGTAATGACCTTCCATGTGAGAAAAAAGAGGTGAGTTTGTGTGAGAACAAGAAGGAGAGGGGGGTTTTACTTATGCCCCTACCTCTACATTATGGTTTGATGGTTTACTGCCTTTGACTAGAAGTTTAAGACTCTTATTTCTACACTGGGATGCTGCAAAAGCAACAACAATAGAGTCAGATCTCTAAAAAAAATATTTCAACTCAATGATACGGATTCCATTTAAATTTGGTGCACATTTGCCCTTTCTGGGTATTACAAGCAATTTACATAGATTCTGAATTATGGCAGTATTTCACTTGCACAGAGCGTGTTACATACAAGAACTATTTACTTCCAGGCTCATGACCCTTCACATGCCATACACTAATGTCTTTCCTTATCCCAGTCAAAACCTAACACCTAGATTCCTGTATGCTTCTGCACCCATCTGTCTACTCTCTCCTGCTAGAAGCAGCTACATGGTTTGCACATCTGCTTTTCCAGACACTAACACTGATGAACTGCATGTCACAGGGAACGAAAAGAAAATGCACTTGCAAAGCAAGGGAAAGGAAAAGAAACAGCATAACAACAAGCATAGGAAATCAGCTGTCTGAGCCAGAAGGCTATCCTCAGGCAGTGGGGCAAAAGAGTCTAGTTCAGCACAGTCTTTCCACTGCCTGGGGATGGCTTCTGGCAGGTACACCTCTGAATACCCTGACAGCCACCTTCATGTTGCACATAACCCTCTCCTATCTGAAGGAGGAGGATATACGGCTTCCAGTGGAGAATACAGCATTACAATTTGCTATAATAGGATAAAAAGGTTGAGGAGAGAAAAAAAAAAAAAAAACCAATGCTGGAAGAAAACCTATTCCATTATTTGTGACAGAGGCGAAAGATGGATTGGTCTTATGGAGGTAAGGCAGAAGAGCCCAGTATTCAGGTAGGATACCTCTTAATGTGCTTGTGTACGACAATAACAAAGCACACACAAGAAAATGGTCCCTGCCTCAGTTCAGAGTCTTGTAACAGAAGAGACCACTAAAAGGCTACATATTACTTCTCATACACAGAAAAGCAAGCAGCATTTCTTACAGACTTAAATAGGAAGCATTAGGAAGAAATAATTTTAGAATCAAATGAGACTGTAAGTCTGAGTGACGAGAAAAATCAGAACAAGATGGCAGTTGATGGGATTAAGGATGGTGTAAAATAAGTCTCATTTTGAAGTGAGAGTCCGAGAACTCACCATGAGCTCCAGAACAATTTAAGTTTATGGCTGAAAAACATGAATCTGGAGTAAAAAGGAAGCTCTGCAAGACACTGGGAAAAAAAACTACTGGGTTACCAAAAGCTCTCCAAAGGCATGGTGTTCCAGGATAAAGGGAAGAAAAGCACAAGCAGAACTTCAGTGAATGCCACATGAAAAGCTAGGAGTAATGAACAACAGCCTCTGCAAAAGCAGCAGAAAGAAAGGACATAATCAAAGGAGGACACAGACAGGCAACAAAGGTGGAACAACACTTCAACAGCAGCATAGCTGATGGCGACAAATGTAGCTGACAGGTAAAGGAAAATTAAGTACTGGATCTGAACCTTAGCTAGAAAGAGTTCACCATTAACACTGATTACAATTGGAGTAAAGCACAATCAAAACCACAGTGGAGGACAAGAGCCCCAGACAATGCACTCAGGAATTCTGACATAAAAAAAGGGAAAGGAAATTAAGAGGCAGTTGCAAAGGCAAGAGAGGCCACAGGCATTTTGTACCCATCCTCTTTAAAAAAATGGCAAACACTCGTGTCTACAGGTACTATGAAGGAAAAGAAAAGCTAGGAGTTAATCAAATGATTAAAGGAATGAGGTAAAGAGAAAGGACACAAGGTTCAAGGGATAAGGAGATATTCTTGTATGGTGCCATAAGAGTAGATGAAAGAGTTAAGAAAAGGAGAAAAAAAATGTTCTACTTGTGACAAAGAGATGATCACAACAGTTGGAAGAATGTGATAAAGGGTAGGCCAAAGTGTATTCAGTCAGAAAGTCATGAAGATCCCACGCAGAGAAAGAGCTACATGCCAAACAACACGCAAACCTTATAAAAAATGTTATGGATAACTGGCTGCTATTTGACAAGTTTGATTACAGCCTATCAACATAGCATGTTTCTGCTGGGTTTACACCCCTTGAAGGTGCAGGAACACAAAATAGATTGCTGGAGGACAGCTCAAGAACTTGGCATTTGCTGTTAGAGAAAAACAAGAATCATAAAAGATATGCCTTAAAAAAAAGAGGAAAAAGGAAGTATCAGGCTGGAGAGATCCAAATTCAAAATACTGGTGACCTACAAGACATATGAAAGCACAGCCACATAGCAAGTAGAATCCAAATGGTGGTGGAAATCCTGAAAGAAACCTTGCAATTATTAAAGATATGAAATTCAACAGTTGCATCAGAACAAGCACACAGGCATGGCTCGATGAAAACCAAATGAAATTAACTGACTTTGTTTAATGAGAGGCTAGAAACAAGAATGCAGGCCAAATCAAGTTAGGGCAAAGAAGCATGTAATTACTGTCAAAGAACAGTAAGTGAAAATTCAGAACAAGCCAGGAATCAAACCTGAAGGGAAAAAGCTCACAGGGAGGAAACAAGCACACTGTATGTAACAATACAGAGGGAAGAGAAGATAGAAAATGGATCCCAACACTGTTTAGAGAATGGAAGAATCTGAAGGCAACAGGAAAAAGTAGTCTAGTACCTCCTCTTCCATGGTCTGACTGACGACAGCATGAAGCAAAAGGTAACTGTAAATAAAGGGATGCAACATACTGATGACGGCAAAGCAAGCCACCTAACTGTGGTTTTTAAAGCAGCAAGCTTCTGTCTTAGAAAATCGAGAATAGCGAGCACAAACAGGTCCCTGCTTTTATTTTACCTATTTCTTCTCACTCTTTTGTACATGTGCTTTGAGGAAGTCAGTTATCAGTATAATTTATGGTATAATCCATACTAATCAATACTAAACCTACCCACATTTCACTTGAAGCTTGCAGACCTCTGTGCAATTCTACTCTATCCACCTTGTAAGGGCTGTAAATTCTTCTACAGTTGAGCAATATGCATTGCAATCACAGAACAACTTAAGCTGGAAGGGACCCCTGCTGAAAGCAGAGTAAATTCTGAAGCTAGATCCAACCTGAGAGGTAAAGTGGGTTGGTTATGGCCTTGCCCAGTCACACTCACGCAACTCCAAAATTCCACACCTTCTGTCGTTCCCTGTCCCTTCAATCCAATGTCTGACCACCTTCACTGTGAAGGTTTTTGCCTAATATCAAATAGGAATTTTCTTTGTTGCAATTTGTGTCCGCTGCTACTTGTCTTTTCATTGTATGACTCCAGAAAGAGCCCTCAAGAATGTTAAATATGTAACAGGATAGAATAAAGAAAGGCAGAGGGAAGGAGGGGGAGAAAGGAGATCACTGTAATCATCAGAAAGCCTTTAGACATCCAGAACATTTAGTAAGTAAGGAGAATCCAGCTTTTTGATGCCTGAAAAATCTACCTGATCAGGTGTGGCAGAGATCTAAACAAGGTCATCAAAAGGACATCACTAGAGATATACTTAAGATGAAAGATGATTGTTTAAGACGAGAGAAAAACAAGAAAAAAAATGGTATACCTATTGCAAATGGAAAAAAATCATTACATATAGCAAGGTTAGGTACTCACCATCTCTTTTGCCATTTCCACAGCTTCCTGCAGCCCATAGAGCCTGCCACAGACCAGGTAGATTCCATTGGCCCAGAGAATACAACCCTCATGGACCCAAAATTCATTGCTGTCAAGAGGTAGTACAGGAATATGTAACTCCAGCTCAGTGCCACCTTCTGAAGTGGGCATAGACGGTTTTGAGTCCAAAGGAGTCTTTTCACCACCACTGCCACCATCAGTGGTTGCCTTTTTACAAGCAGATCCCCTTGAAAGTGACCGAGAGGCTCCGCTACAGTCCTCAGAGCGGTGCCGCCTCTTAAAGCGGGGATGAGCAGCTAGGCTTCTTTGTTCTTTCTGTTGTTGCTGTTCCTCTTCCTCTTCCGTATCCGTCTTGGAGCCATTAGCAGCACTTTTGTGCCGTACCTTGACCTTGCTCTGCATTTCTGTGGCCCTCTTTGGAGGTGGGTTCTTGGGCAAGGTGGCCGCATAATCCTGGGGGTAGAAAGGGCCAAAGAGGTCACCCATGTTACGATAGTTGGCCCATTTGCCACACAGGCAGCAAACCAGAGGCCCTAAGACAGAAGACTCTGTTACCACAGGGCCTTGCAGCACAAAAGTTGAGGTGGGCAGCACCTTGCTCTCCACATTGCTAGGAGGTGGTGTTGAAGACCGCTGTCCTTTCCGACCTCTCACCAGTTTGTTCTGCTCTTCTTCCTCTGCATTAATGATTGTGCACACAGCGCCTAAGTCACACTTGTTTACCACGTGAATATAAGGGAAAAAGAACTTATTCTTGGAGTCAGCTTTATCTACAGGCTGGGTAGCATATTTAAGCTTGATCTCTGGTTCTTGAGGCTCCACAATCGGAGCAGCCCGTCTAGGCTTCCGCTTCCGTGGCTGTGCTGCAGGTTTTCTCCTCTCCCTCCTTTGCCTCTTCGGCTTTGGCTCACCAACAACTTCCCCTTCTGAAGACTGCGAAGGTACCGGTGGGGGTGGCGGCGGTGGGGGCAGTTGCTGCTGTTGCTGCTGTTGTTGTTGCTGTTGCTTCTTCTGCTTGTTTACGCTCCCAATTGGCCTCCCCTTTTTCTTTCCAGAGGGAAAATACCCCTTTGGAGGGAAACCATCTGGCTTGGGCGAAATGTTTGTCACATCTCCATCTTTTTCCTCAGACTTTGGATTTGGTTCAGAAGTAAACACACTGGAAGGGGAGATCGGTTTTGAGTCAGGAAAGGTCAGAGTTCCAGCTCCGCTTACAGATCCCTCCGACCTTCCCTGACCAAACGACTTCTGAGAAGATGGTGCTGCTGCATTGGGTCCTGCTCCTTCTTTACCAACACTGGCAGTTTCAGGGACCTTTTTCTTGTTTTTATCATCCTCACTGCTTTGCCACTCTTCTGAGGATCTTGGAAGAGTTATTTCACCAGTTGTGTCCTGGCTGGCTGGCCCCACTTGATCTGACACGTCTCCTTTTCTCTTTTCAGCCTCTGGTCCATGTCCAGTCATATTTCCTCCTTCAGGTCCACTCTTAAGGGACAGGATGTCATCAAGAGTGACAGTATCTGCACCAGTTTCAGCACTGTTGGTAGAAACGCTTCTCCTAATATTAGGAGATGTAATTTTTTGAACAATAGCTTCCAGTTTTAATCCTCGCCCCTTTCTCGGAGGCAATATTTTGGTCTTAGCCGGGCTTGTGAGGGAAACAGCAGGGCAATTCCTGCTATCAGGACTCGGCAGATTCTTGAAGGAATCTCCCTTTGCAACCGACTTGCCAACATCTTGGCTTTGAGATGAATGGGCGTAGGAGTTGTATGTTTTATCAGCTCCTTCTTTTGCTGAAGTCATCAGACGCCCTTTATCTTCACTGCCACCGTGCTTCATGTCATGTGGCTGTCTTTTGGTAGGGATAGGCGAGATGAAAGAACGGACTCTCCTCCTCATAATTAATGGATTTTGAGGAGACTGGTCTTCCTGGCCAGGAAGCCTAAGCATGGCATTGCCTGGCTTGGGCAAATCTGTAGATTCGTCTCGTCGATGCCCATCGCTTTCTTGAGGGCAGTATCTTTTTTGATTGGGTCCAAGAGGGCCACTGCTTTTGGCAGGAGAAGTTTGCCGAGAGAGGTCCCAACCAGATTCATGATGCTGCAACTTCTGGCTGCCATGTTTCAGTTCGGTACATTTGCTCTGAGTACTGTCACTCCCCATAACACAACGGCCAGCTTCCTGGCTTCCAGTGTCATGGTAAGAGCTACCCTGAAAGTACATCATTCCGTCCTTGTCATTTTTTACAGGACTCCTCACTCTTTCCAGAAACTGCTGCTGTCTTGGGCTTTTCCTTGCTCCTTCCTGCCTGTGCTGAGCTGCAGCAATCACACCCTGAGCAGTGCTGCTTGCCCAATCTTTGTACTCTTCTTGCTGTTGCTGGTACATCTGTCTCTTGTAATGGTACTGGGAATTTAAACTCTGGTTAGGGTCACTGAAAGCATGAGGCCTAGCATTTGTGTGATATGCTGAAGCCAAAGATGGGGCTTCTGAATTCTGAGGGTAAGCAGAATGCAAGGAAGCCCTGTTGACTCTTTCAGACAGCGTCATATGTGGGTTCATGTGATGCAGATCTGTCCCTGGACCTCTGCTTCTGCCTGGTGACATTTTCAGCTTATCAGCAAGATCCTGAAACTGAGAAGGTGATTTGCCCCTGCTGCTTCCAGTTCTGCCAGGTCCTCGTCTCATCTGCATTGATCTGCTGTCCTGCTGGGGAATGTAGTCTGGAGCAGCATCGGAAACTGCAGCTCCAGGGCTAGCGTTGCCTCGGAAAGATTCATGCTTGATGCCAGCAGGATGACAATGGTCTCCCGTTTTTTTACTATTGAGACTAGCAGAGCTCTTTGACTGTTCAAAATCTTCTTCCTTTATTTGCCCACTGTGAGCCTTCATCTTGGTTTCCATGGATACTAAACCACCAGGGAGTATTACTGACTGGCTCAAGCCAGGGGCAAGACGTTCGCTCCTTCCACTTCTGCCCTCAGGACCCATGTGCCCCATTGGGTGAGGGCCAGGATCTCTGACAAGCTGCCTTAATG
Source organism: Psittacula echo (assembly GCF_963264785.1). Taxonomy (NCBI): domain Eukaryota; kingdom Metazoa; phylum Chordata; class Aves; order Psittaciformes; family Psittacidae; genus Psittacula; species Psittacula echo. Next base: position 86,175,732 of record NC_137735.1, on the reverse strand, counting down.
GAGATATGTCACAGATCACTGACCTCCTCTCCGAGAGTGTCCCCCCTTCATGGGCAGACGACTGAGACTCCACATCAAACTTTCTACCAATAGGGTAATCGGCTAGATTTATCTGTTTCATATCAGAAGCTGCACTGCCAGACTTCCTATCCCAGGGACCCCAGTGAGGGCTTTCCAGGAGAGACCCCGTGCTTTTGTTTAAGAGGCCTCTATTGGTCAATTCATTGGTTTGACTGATTAAGATATTAGGCCTCATGGCTCCCTCCAAACTCCCAGCCATCCCAGAATGCTCTTGTGCGTTCCTGGAATACCTTCTGTCTGGATGGTGGTGGTGGTACCCCTGTAAGACCTCCTGCAGGAGGCTGGGAAACTTCTCATTCCGGCCTTTGCGCTCACTGTGCCCTGGAAAATCCAGTTTTTCTTGACTAGAAGGATACTGTGGAAAGCCACCGATATTTCTCTGTATACCTGATCCTACGTTATCCTTGTAACTGTACCTTAAACTGCCAGGAGATTTGGAAGGTTCTGTTCTTGCAGGAAAATTTGGCCCAACAACTGCATGACCAGGCTGGCTGTTCCCCTCTCCATTATGGTTAGTGTTATCTCCACTTTTGCTCCCTTTGCTTCCTCCTTGAGTTTCTGGCTGCGTCCCTGCCTGCCCAGCTTCTTTTGCTCCACTAGCACTAGCTGGTGCCTGAGTGGCTGTGGAAGCATCATCCTGTGCAGGTTTATCTAGTCCACCTGACTTTTCTACTCTTCCTGTCATGGCTTCCCGGGAGACAATCACCCCAACTGCCTTTTCATTCACTTTAGGGGCATTTTCTACAGCCACCACAGCTTCCTTCGTGCCAGGGGAGGCCACATCTTCCCTAGCTGCAGGGCTGCTGCTGAGTTTTGACGGCTCATTCTGAGAGCCCTGTGCTGGTGAGGAGTTGGATCTCTCTAAGTTACCCCCTTTGTAAGTGGTGTCTGAGCTGGTGCTCTGGCCACTCAGCTGTCTCACCCTTTCCCCATGATCCTCTGAACTACTGGAACAGCCACCATCAAGGGACTCTGCTAGGGGAGACTTGAGCTGCTCCTCTGCCTGGGAGGAGCCTTCTGAGTTGGTGCAGCTGTCAGCCTTCTTTGAAGAGGATGACCTTTTGGAACTTTTCTTCTGAGGTGCCAAGGCATCTGAAAGCAACATGTGCTGGACAGTGTTGGGCAGATTGGCCACTTGAGAACTTAGAGCACTCAGGCTGCTCAGTCCTGGATCTGTGAGCCTTTTTTCCTGCAGTCCTTCCATCCCAAACCCCTTGAATCCTCCTCCATGAGCATTGGGGCTTGGCATCATGGATGGTGTAGGACTCAGCTGAGGCATCATCTGCAGGATTCGGTTTCTAGAACCTATGGACATGTTGCCTTGCCCACACTGGAGATTATCTCCACCTGGCATGAGTGGAGAAGGGGTAGAGCTGCAGCTTGGAGATTGAACCACAGATGCAGCAGGAGATGGATTAGAGATTGGACTGAAGTTTTGGTGGAATTGCATTGGTGACCTTACAGGAACTTCGGTCTGGCTGTACTGTCCCACCTGACTTTGAAGAGAGAGCTTGGTGGCAGTATTTGAATACTGCATTACATGCTGAGGTGGATGCTGTTGCTGCTGCCCCTGCTGCCCACTTTGGGGCAGCTTTGACTGCTCAAAGCTTTTCATTGGTTGAGTCTGAAAGCTGTAGTTTGACTGGGTCCCATATGCCTGTGCATTGGAACCCACAGCATGGCCTTCATACTGCGAGCCAGAATTCACGCTGTAGCTTCCGTCATAATTCTGTCCTGACTGGCCAAAACGCTGCGGGGATGGGAATGAGGAGGAGGACGACGACGAAGGTGGCTGATAGTGTTGGCTGAACTGACCCACTCGTAACTGGTATCCAGAAGCAGAGGAAGGCAGGGTGGACGGACGCTGCATGGGCTGCAGGTGTGAGGTGCTAGAAGCAGACTGGCTGGAAGCCTGGGGTAAAGGCTGATGAGACTGATAGATCTGCTGTCTCAGCTGCTGCACTTGCTGCTGGCTAGAAGCCTGCTGCTGATACTGGGAGCTCCCTGGAGAAAAAGGACCAGTATAATCCTGTTGATAGTGGGATACACCCCCAAGGGTTGAGTGCTGTGTCTGAAACTGGCCCACATGTCCCTCACTTCCATATTGACTCCCAAAGCTACTCCCTTGAGGGGGGCCATAGCTCTGTACTGGTCCAGAAGGCCTGCGCTGAGGTGGCTGCTGCCCTCCTGACACTCCTGGATCTTTATTGGCAGACATATAGTAAAACTCTCCTGTTTCTTTTCTGAAACCTTGATAACTCTGATGGCCAGAGCTTTCACCAGGCATTGCTGTAGAGGCTCCTGTTGCTCCACGACGTCCACTGCCGGCACCTCCTCCAAAGCTCTGGAACATCTGGGCCTGCTGCCGGGGGCTGAACTGCTGCAGTCGGGATGAACTGTGCACTTCCTGCGGGTAGCTCTGCTGGTTTCCGTGATAACTATTTTGCTCCCGAAAGGACTGCATGCTGTTCAGCAGCCAACAAACAACTGCAAAGACCTACATGGGGAGAAAAAGAGAAAAAAAAAGGTATAGCATCCACATCTCCCAGTCACACCGACACCACTGCTCAATTTCATTGTCTTAATGGCTATTAAAATCAAGCATTTGTTTCCTACATCAATGTGTATCACCTCTCCTTGCAGCTTTCCACCCTTCTAGGTAGTGCAAGTAAGAGGCTTTCAAGAACAGAAGTCACTAGCCTACTACCAGTTGGAACACATTTTCAGCATTACTAATTCCCTGCAGGCGTTTACTAACTGTGCCTGTTTATGTGCCCCTGAAGAAACAAACTTCCAACAATATTTTTACAAAGCAATGAAGAACAATCCTCACCCTACAGCTATTTTTCATGGCTAATACTGGTAACAGCAATCAAGCATTTGCTACCACATTTAAAGATGCAACAAGAACCCTGCCACACTTGAATCTACTGCAGGAATTATAATCCAAGGCCCATAGTTCATTTTGGGAAAGATCTCTTTTAGAAAACAAGATACAACTGATCAAAGCTCAAACCAAGATACTAAAATTAAAGGATTTATGGGAGCCTATGAAAGAACTGGCACTAGCATGCCCAAAGACACCTGTTCCATGCTCTGTTCCTGACTGCCCGCGGAACTCTTTGGTGAAAAGGAACATGGCAAGACAACACATGGTACCTGCCCCCATGGAAAGTCAGAACAAGTCCACTCTTCTTCGAGCAGAAGGGTCTACAACTTCCATCTCTTGGGACTTTTATATTAGCCTGAATGACACGTAACTGAAAACATTTGTCAGACAAAATACATACTCTGGAATACCATGTATAACCATCTACATTTACATAATCAACTCTTAAGCAAATGCACTTCAGGAAGGCTCTTTATGTACTTCAATTTATTTTTCAGTATGTGGAATCATAACTCTTCCTTCAAGGACTAGCCTTATAGCTGCAAAATTGTTTGGGGATCCTGGCTAGCCCCTTTGTAAAAGCCTGACACATCACTATACACATTAAGTATGCTAATGAACAAGTAGATGCATATACCCTGTCATTATTATTATTTAAATAAATAAAAACCAATAAACAGATGAGAAAAACATTAAATTTCTGAAACACCTTATGGTTTTCTCTTCCTGAAAACAAACTGGATAAAGCCACCTGGAGAGAGTCCTTCCTTTAAACAGAGGTTAAGACAATGCTCATACTTTTCCAGGAAACAGAACACTGACTCCTCAGATTGGAGACTTCCTGGAAGACTTGAATTACGTTTTCTTATTTAGCCATGTTTTTGCTTACCACATTCAACTGAACTCACTTAGAATTAAAGCCTAGTTTTGCACCTAAAAAGTTTTGTTCAGGTAGATCAAAGAGCCCCAAGAAAACAGGCACACAAATGACAAGATGCAGGTGATGTCTGGCATCATGCTCCTTTCCCATCTGGCTCTCAACATATATTTTAATGAATACGTAAGTTAGATACAGAAAGCTCTAACTCTGCCTTTAGAGTCATTCAGAAAGGCACCCTGGTTATAGCTGGGTTTCTACAATCATGTGCTACAGAACACACACGCAAAAAAACCCCATGTCTCCACAATCCCTCTCTGCTAACTCAATGGCATCTTTGTGTTGCAGCCTTGGTTCATGCAGCTTGATGTCCACAAGAATATTACTGAAACATCTACTAGAATCAGAAGATAACTTTCAAATTGTTAGTAATTCCAATTCTGTCTTTTCCCTTCCTGAAAGCCAACTTTACTGCTGTTATTATTTTATACTCTTTTAAGTACCATACTGTAAGAGAGGTCTGCTGTTCTGCTGAAATTCCACTGTTACAGCATTTTAAAGACTACATATACCACATAAGTAACACTTCTATGAATGCCAATCCAGTTTGGGCTTCTTATGGAGAAACCCCTCCTTTCTGCCAATTGTTCCCTTTGATGTTTCATCAGTCTGAAGCTTCTGCCCTCAAAACTGGGATACCTAATGCAAGGTTTTTTCTCCCTTTTTGTATGACTTAATGTTAAGATGAAAAATAGGACCAAATAATAAAAGCAGGGAAGAAAACATACACTGAAATAAAAGGGAGTAACCAAAATAAGAGTAGGAGAACACTTACTGTAACTGGCAGATGTTAGAAAGCAGCTTCTCTAGATAAGCAGTTTGGGAGTTTGCAGTCAGCAACATTCACGTGCTACGGAGACAATGTGCACACCCTGGCAGTCAGTGCTCTGCATCCTCTTCTCATGAAAGCAACATTTCCACCCTCATCAAAGCCTCAGTCTCTCCCAGAATCTCAGCCTCATATTTAAATGACTTTACTAAAGCTTGCTTTGCATAGTCTGAACGAGGCCTCAGGAAGTCTCTCCTGCACTACATCATACAAAAACTTTTGTCACTGATGATATTCATTCTTCTATAATACTAACAAAGGGTTGAAAACTGCTAACATACTTTAACAACAGTAGAAAACATCCTTAAGACTTCCTCACTATTTTAATCTCATAATGGAACAGAAACAGCAGCAGGTGTTGGAAAATACCTTTAGAAACACAGATCCAGTAAATCATAGAATCATAGAATAGTTAGGGTCGGAAAGGACCTTAAGATCATCTAGTTCTGACACCCCTGCCATGGGCAGGGACACCTCACACTAAACCATGCCACCCAAGGCCTCATCCAACCTGGCCTTGAACACTGCCAAGGATGAAGCACTCATAACCTCCCTGGGCAACCCATTCCAGCGCCTCACCATAGTAAAGAACTTCTTTCTTATATCCAAGCTAAACTTCCCCTGTTTAAGTTTTAACCCGTTACCCCTTGTCCTGTCACTACAGTCCCTGATGAAGAGTCCATCCCCAGCATCTTTGTAGGCCCCCTTCAGATACTGGAAGGCTGCTATGAGGTCTCCACGCAGCCTTCTCTTCTCCAGGCTGAACAGCCCCAACTTTCTCAGCCTGTCTTCATACAGGAGGTGCTCCAGTCCCCTGATCATCCTCATGGCCCTCCTCTGGACTTGCTCCAACAGTTCCATGTCCTCTTTATGTTGAGGACACCAGAACTGCACACAATACTCCAAGTGAGGTCTCACAAGAGCAGAGGGGCAGGATCACCTCCTTCGACCTGCTGGTCACGCTCCTTTTGATGCAGCCCAGGATACGGTTGGCTTTCTGGGCTGCGAGTGCACACTGCAGCCGGCTCATGTTCATTTTCTCATTGACCAACACCCCCAAGTCCTTCTCTGCAGGGCTGCTCTGAATCTCTTCTCTGCCCAACCTGTAGCTGTGCCTGGGATTGCTCCGACCCAGGTGTAGGACCTTGCACTTGGCATGGTTAAACTTCATAAGGTTGGCATCAGCACACCTCACAAGTGTGTCATGGTCCCTCTGGATGGCATCCCTTCCCTCCGGTGTATCAGCCAAACCACACAGCTTGGTGTCATCGGCAAACTTGCTGAGGGCGCACTCAATCCCACTGTCCATGTCACCGACAAAGATGTTGAACAAGACCGGTCCCAACACCGATCCCTGAGGGACACCACTCGTTACCGGTCTCCAGCCAGACATCGAGCCATTGACCACAACTCTTTGAGTGCCACCATCCAGCCAGTTCTTTATCCACCGAGTGGTCCACCCATCAAATCGATGTCTCTCCAATTCAGAGACAAGGATGTCCTGTGGGACAGTGTCGAACGCTTTGCACAAGTCCAGGTAGATGATGTCAGCTGCTCTGCCCCTGTCCATCAGTTTCGTAGCCCCATCATAGAAGGCCACCAAATTGGTCAGGCAGGATTTCCCCTTAGTGAAGCCATGCTGGCTGTCACCAAGCACCTTGTTGTTTTTCATGTGCCTTAGCATACCTTCCAGGAGAATCTGCTCCAAGAGTTTGCCAGGCACAGAGGTGAGACTGACTGGTCTGTAATTCCCTGGGTCATCCATTTTCCCCTTCTTGAAAATGGGGGTTATATTTCCCTTTTTTCAGTCATTGGGAACTTCACCTGACTGCCATGATTTTTCAAATATGAAGGCCAGTGGCTTAGCAGCTTCATTCGCCAGCTCCTTCAGGACCCGCAGATGGATTTCGTCAGGTCCCGTGGACTTGTGTACGTTTAGGTTTTTAAGATGGTCTTGAACCAGATCCTCTCCTACAGTGGGCCTAGGGTCTTTAGTCTTACAGTCCCTGCATTGGTCTTCCAAGACTTGGGTGGTGCAGTCAGAGCCTTTACCAGTGAAGACCGAGGCAAGGAAGTCATTAAGAACCTCAATCTTTCTCCAAATCCAGGGTAACCTGAGGCACGAATTTCTATCCTCCATAATCTCATGCAATCGCAAAATATTTACTGAGTCCAGAAGACACATACACTAACTCAAAACATGTTTTTATCCTTCAGTTTATTGGGGGTTTGTTTCTTCGGGGTTTTTTTAATCTTGGATTTTATCTTGACAAATAGATGAAAAATTTTCATCCACAGAACTTAAATCACTGGTGCCCTAAGCAAATGTGTTCTGTGTTCATGTCTCCTACAGAACAACACTTGCTCTGAATATCTCACAAGGACCTTGAGTAACACAACAGTAGAATAGCAACCAATAAAATAAACGAACAAAAGAAAAAAAAAAAAAAGGGCATTTCATTAATAACAGGAGTAAGAAAAGACAGGAGGTGTTTCACTCCATTACATCATTGATAACTTAAGACATAGAGCACATTCCTGTCATTAATGTACTATAAATATAGGACTATTACAATTACTATAGTAATGATCTTTGTTAATAATAACAGCCCTGTAAACTGCTTAGATCTAAGTGCTATGTTCTCAGAAAACCACTGAGACTAATTCCACAGGCAAGCCCTGTTAATAAAATATATTCAGATAGATGAGACCTTCGAAGTCTCTCTCGATTCACAGGAAATAATATATCTATTTGATTAAATTCTTCCTGGAAGTCTTTAAAGAAAACATTTTCAGCTTGTACATTCTCCTCCACATGCAGGAACTCTAGAGAACGATATACCAGCTGGTGACTAGAGACTACAACACAATCATGTAGAACTCCATAATGGTGGCATATATCTATAATCCTACCCCCAGCAGAAGAGGACAAGTCCCACTTCCAAGTGCTCCATCAACATCCACAAATTACACACATCTACAGTACCTTCCAACTCACACAACAAAAACCAACCAAAGCCTTCCTCATTTATTCAAAGGGAAGGTAAGATTCTGACACCGCTTTCACTACTCCAGTGTCACACCTACACTGTCACTACATGTGCATGTAGCTCTCATTAAGGCTTTGTGATTCTCCTCAAGTATTTATAGTCTGCAGCTCTAGAGCCATCTAAGCATATCCACCTAGAGATTACAGAGTACATTCACTACCCTCAGCAGCTTCACTCTGCTCCTACACATTTGTTTCCTCCCCAGTAGCTCAGTACTCAAAATTTGCCTTCAACCCGGTAGGAACAAAGGGAGCATGTTACAAGCTTGTGTGGCTGATAAAGAAACATCCTCGCTTATGAAATCACTGCACAGAAGTCACGACTAGAGAGAACCATTAGGTCTTCTTATCCCTATCTCACTTGGACTTATTTGTGAAACATCTAAAGTTATTTCAGATGGTCTTTAAACCTGCCTTCTCCATGTGAACTTATTTTTAAGCACATTTACAATGCAGATTTTTTTCTTAATTGTCCAAAACAGCCTTGTAGAACTTACGTTAACATAGGAGTTCCTCAAAATATGGAGCTACTGCATTGTGATCCTACTGTGAGCAAGATTATCAAATGGTAGTCAACAGCATGTAAGCATCTTTCAACGGTTCCTGCATGTATATGAGACTGCCCCCAACCATTGCTGCTTAACAGCGTTCATCAGTACTCCCACACCAAGACTACTGTGTGAAATGATCTTCTGCAACATACTGTGCTAGGTTTTTTTAATCCACATAAATCTTGAAAGCTTTTTTGGTCCCAATTACCAAGGATTGGACAAATACAGGACAGCTGCCCAGATCTTCCCACGTAACACTGATGCCTGCATAGTAGTGCATCATTACAGACAGACAGCTCAAAACAAGCGAGCTAAAACCCAAAAATACTGTGGGGATATGCTTAATTCTTAATGATAAGCCTGCAAAGGAGCAAATGAAACCAGCATCACTTAATTCTCTAGGACATAAGTGAGGTCTTTCTGCTTCGCTAAATTTTCTTTAGATTTGGGTTGACTACTGTGACCCATCTGTGCAGAGAATTCTCAGGCAGCAGTCAAATGTAATATATTTTCGGTGATCTGTCAAAGACCTCTCACTTACTAGCATGCTTATCAGGAAAGAAAATGTAGTTACAGGCAGGTGACAAACAGTAAGATAGCATTTGCCACAGCATAAAAAAAAAAAGTACATGAACAAGTGGAGTTTCTCTAGAGCGCCTAAGCTTCTGATTAAAATACTTCTTTGCTAAATGCTGTGCAAATAACAAAGATACACATACATCTCCATAGCCATTTCTAGTCATAACCCATACAAGATGCAAAATTTATCATTTTTGTCCTTCCTCACTGTATCTTCTTAAAGTAGCAGAGCACACCCACAACCAAACCCCATCAAGCCAGAACTTGAGTATGAGCAACTCAGTGGCATAATTTGTGAGTAAACAATCTCCAGTGTCTGAATTAAGCCTGAAATATAGGAAAAGACATTTCCATCTACTGAGTGTCATTTCCATCACCAAGGCCAAGTTTCTAACCCTCATTTTTGCAGGTATAGAGTTATTTGGATGCCAGAGAGGGACTCTTCCTCAGGGACTGTAGTGGTAGGACAAGGGGTAGTGGGTTTAAACTTAGGCAGGGGAAGTTTAGATTAGATATAAGGAAGAAGTTCTTTACTGTGGGGGTGGTGAAGCACTGGAATGGGCTGCCTAAGCAAGCTGTGAATGCTCCATCCACAGCAGTGTTTCCAGGCCAGCTGCACAGGCCCTGGGCAACATCGTCTAGTGTGAAGTGTCCCAGCCCATGGCAGGGTGTTGGAACTAGACGAACTTAAAGCACCTATATATGTAGTTATTACACATGCTTAAGTGTCTAATAATAATATATATTATCAACATGTCACTGCTAATGCTGATCTTGACAAAACCCCTAAATTTTGTCCTGCCCAATGAAAATCTTCATCAAAAAATTCCTCAAATGAGTTAAAAGTTTGGCCAAGTGGTTGTAACCCATTTCCATCATCTCACAGAGACACTATGCCTTTTCCATTAAAACATCTGTACAGCCTTTTAGAAAGTCAGTCTGTATGAGCTTAAATCCAAACAATTAAGGAACTGGTTCTCACAGAATGGGCAAAGGATAGATAAGGATGGCAGAAAGAACACAGTGCGCTTTGTCACTTGAGAGAGAGGAATGTTCTGAGGATTATTGTGCTAGATAACATCTACATTCACTTCTTATTTCATATATTTCCCTAAGTGGCCACAGAAAATTTTACTAAGCCTGAGTCATTCCATCTTCCTATCTCACAGGGGAGACGTGAGCAGATATACTCGTAGTATTATATACTGCTACAATAAAAGGCATCATATAAACAAGCGACAACAAAAAATAATCAGCATTTTGCCTGTGGCTATTATTTGACTGCCCATTTCTTCCTCCACTCCCAGAATTGACAAATAAATAAATAAATAAATGTGGACGATACCAAATTAAAAATACCCAAGCAGATTTTCTGCATCTGCGTTCCTTACTCACTATAGAACTCAAATACTAACTCCAGTTTAGCTCTGCACTTTGAGTGAAGTGTACTGTTAAATTACTATTCTTAAACATGAAGAAATAAGTGACAGGAACAAAATTTTCTTATAAGCTGGTATTAAAACATGCAGCTCTAGACATGTAACTCATGATCAAAGTTCAGCAGAATTTTATGTGATTTTATAGATCTCATTTTCACAGAATCATGGAATGGTTCAGGTTATTACTATGTCATTGGTCTCTGTCTCAATAAACATTACAGATGCACTTAAATAGCTTTCCGAAATCCACCAACTGATTGCTGAAAGTTCTCTATCTACATTTCTAATACCACTCTTTTAATAAGAACCTATGCAAATCAGATTCCATTTCAGGTTAAAGATTAAACCAATAATTTTGGTTTCACATATAGGGTCAGTCCTCTATGCACTAGCTGAAGAGGTCCAGCCTCCTGCATGGTGCTAACACAGGCAATCATGCAGCAATCCAGCTCAGGGAACCAATATGGTTGAGAAGTAATTCTGCAAGGGAGAAAAGCCATTTCTGAACTGACAGATCCATTCACTGTATCGTTACACAAACATCTGTACCAGCAAAACGGACACAGCAGGAACTGCTTAAGTGGCATGGCTACCGGAGTGCACTTGAAAGCAGAAGTTCGTATTTAAAAGGCTCTTTATCTTTATACAACAGTCAAACAACCCTTCCCACCATCAAAATGAAAATAATGCTGTACCTCAGCTCTCGGTTTCTTTTCTCCAAGCTGCAGATCAGCTCACTGTACATCCTAATCCAATTCACTAGTTTTCTGAAAAGTCTGGCAACTCACTATATGCCTCTTACTAAGAATTGACCTGTGTCCCTATCTCCACTGTCCCCAAACAGTCAAACATCGTGTCTGCTTTGGCAGTACAGCAATATCGGACCAACCATTTCAAGGACAATTGCTGGTCTGCTCATCACCTCCTCAGACATACGGGATAGGAGGTTCAGCAAAGGCATCACAATTCTCACCATCTTTCAGTTACAAAACTGATGACAGTGAGAAGTCAATTATTAATTGCAAGAGGAAAGCAGAAAAGAGTGAGCAGGGCTGCCAGGTTCTATCCAAGAATCCGTGTTCTAGCCAAGGACCAAGGGTTATGTCCAAGCTCCCATTTACATAGCAGACATTAATGCAGTACCAAAAATAGTCAGAGGCATCCAGCAGTAAACAAAAATAGTGTGTTAGAGGTTGGTTTTTTTAATTAACTTCTATGATTTGTTCATACTAAGAAGTAGCCCCTGCCTTTAAAATCTTAAAAATCTTTTCAAATTATGGAAACTTGCTAAGATGAATACTTAGGTCATATTAAATATTACCTATAATACATGTCTTTCTTTTCTATTCAATGCAGTCTATACAATTAAGTCTTTGTATTCTATTGTACAATGCCTGGTGCAATGAGCCTGTAACTAAGTCTCCTGGGAACTCCTCAAGGCAAAAACTCTATCAGTTACATGCAAGTATTATTACGATATAGGTTAGGCACTGTATATAAGAATTAAATTCATTGATCAGGATAAAATCATTGTTGAGGATAATACCACCTAGTTACATGATATGCTATAAAATTAAAGTCAGGTAGAAATATAACCTTGATCTACTTAAACAAACTGAAGAACTGCCATCTAATTGCAGAAAAGCCGCATCAAATTTATGTCCTCCAAACTTCTTTCAGAGCTTTTATGCCTTGAAGACCCAGGGAAATCCTGCCTGACCAATTTGGTGGCCTTCTATGATGGGGCTACGAAACTGATGGACGGGGGCAGAGCAGCTGACGTCATCTACCTGGACTTGTGCAAAGCGTTCGACACTGTCCCACAGGACATCCTTGTCTCTAAATTGGAGAGACATCAATTGGATGGGTGGACCACTCGGTGGATAAAGAACTGGCTGGATGGCCACACACAAAGAGTTGTGGTCAATGGCTCGATGTCTGGCTGGAGACCGGTAACGAGTGGTGTCCCTCAGGGATCGGTGTTGGGACCGGTCTTGTTCAACATCTTTGTCGGTGACATGGACAGTGGGATTGAGTGCGCCCTCAGCAAGTTTGCTGATGACACCAAGCTGTGTGGTTCGGTTGATACACCGGAGGGAAGGGATGCCATCCAGAGGGACCATGACACGCTTGTGAGGTGGGCTGATGCCAACCTTATGAAGTTGAACCATGCCAAGTGCAAGGTCCTACACCTGGGTCGGAGCAATCCCAGGCACAGCTACAGGTTGGGCAGAGAAGAGATTCAGAGCAGCCCTGCAGAGAAGGACTTGGGGGTGTTGGTCAATGAGAAAATGAACATGAGCCGGCTGCAGTGTGTGCTTGCAGCCCAGAAAGCCAACCGTATCCTGGGCTGCATCAAGAGGAGCGTGACCAGCAGGTCAAAGGAGGTGATCCTGCCCCTCTGCTCTTGTGAGACCTCACTTGGAGTATTGTGTGCAGTTCTGGTGTCCTCAACATAAAAAGGACATGGAACTGTTGGAACAAGTCCAGAGGAGGGCCATGAGGATGATCAGGGGACTGGAGCACCTCCTGTATGAAGATAGGCTGAGAAAGTTGGGGCTGTTCAGCCTGGAGAAGAGAAGGCTGTGTGGAGACCTCATAGCAGCCTTCCAGTATCTGAAGGGGGCCTACAAGGATGCTGGGGATGGACTCTTCATTAGGGACTGTAGTGACAGGACAAGGGGTAACGGGTTCAAACTTAAACAGGGGAAGTTTAGCTTGGATATAAGGGAGACGTTCTTTACTATGAGGGTGGTGAGGCACTGGAATGGGTTGCCCAAGGAAACTGTGAATGCTCCATCCCTAGCAGTTAAAGGCTGGACTGGACAGAGCCTTGGGTGACACGGTTTAGTGTGAGGTGTCCCTGCCCATGGCAGGGGGGTTGGATCTTAAGGTCCTTTCTGACCCTAACTATTCTATGATTCTAAAATAACACAAGAAATCTAGCTATACCACTTCCAAGTTTCACCAGCCAAGGTTATCATTCTTCCTATCAACTTAGCACTTCATTTCCCTAAAGTGACACACATTTACGAGCAATTTGGGTATGGAAGGTCTGCAAATACTCTTGCTGTGGAAGACTTGAGAAAAAAATACAGTCAAGGCCATATCTTGTTTACCAACAGAATAATAGGGGAAAATAAGGTTTTTCTCTAACATAAAAAAGAAGTGGTTAAACTTCCTTAAAATTCCTTCACCCTCTGGATTCCACAGCACCTGCCTCATGCTAAAGCCAAAAGCTGGAACAGACCCACTCCTACAACTGAAGTGTTCTCTCCTAAAACAGATTAGCAGGGAGAGGCTACAGCCACAGATCCAGGGAGACAGAAGAACAGTTCAGATTAATACAAAATAACTCCATTATATAAAACCTCACGTAAGTGATTCAACAAAAAGACTACTTCTCCAGCAGCACTATTTTAAGGAGTTCCTCCCCCCTCCTACCTCCCCATCCCTAAGACTCTCATTCCCACCCCAGCACTACAGGTTTTCTTTGGGTTTTTCGGATTGGATTGGTTCCTTCAACCATCTCATTATGCATCTCCACTGTTGTAGTGGCATAACCAACAGACAGATGACAGAGAGGAGGCAGCATACTGCAGTGTTGGAGCAAACAGTTAAAAACTTAAGTTCGGTTTTGGGTTGGTTTTTTTTTCTAAATTCCTGTATTACTAAGCCTTGGACTAAAACACTTGAATTGTTTGACTCTCACCAGCTCCCCCCATGGAGTCAATCAAGCCTTCCAGAAGGTCTCTTTCCATGTCAAATTTATGCATATAAGGTGATGAAACTTCTAATACACCTCAGTTAAACATCTGAAACTATATGGTATAAACTCAGGCCACTGTAACCACCAAACAAGATACTGTATCCTGTTACTTTAACTCCACTCTCCTAAGTTCTGCTGCCAAAGGCTACTACAACAGTAGTCAGACCACACCAGAGCCACAAAATTAACTTGAAAGAGCTTAAGGAGTTCACAAAAATGAACAAGCTACAACTGCAGATGTTCTCACAACTGGGGTCTAAAGCTTTCTCCACCCTCAAAAGATTTCAGCATCACCACAGTGATAGTGTCAGGCAGCATTTGAGGCTGTTGATGGAGACACACTTGGAAAACTGATGGACAGAGTTTCTGCTGCATATATTCCACCTTGTCTCTAGAGCATATATCCTGAAGAAAGCCAGCAGTTGAAAACAAAGAGGAGGGATGAATTCAGCATCAAAGGACAAACACATCAATAAATACAGATTATTGGAGGATAACAAAGGTGCTGCACTCTGAGCATACCACTGGGGAGAAAATAAAAACCAAAAACAGATCCAGAAGACTCTACTGTTTCTTTCTCCATCCTGCCTCCCCTCAAGAAGAAGCTACACAAAGAAGGACAATTAACATAAACCATACATGATGGATTATAATCATTCCATAATGCTAATGTGTTTCTAGAGTTCTATTACAAGAAGACGAGATACTGTTTCCTCTCTTGTTCTAAAACATCCAAACATTCTATGAAACACTGAAAGGTTTGCTACCTTCTTTCAGCTAGGAAGGTGACAACAAAGACAAGTCATTGACTTTTCCCTTGAGATTTGCTTCTGATTTAAATTTTACTCTTGCCAACCAACTGGGCAAAAGGATCTTGCTTCTTAGCTTATTTCTGAAGAACAATGTTCATATGGAGCTAATTAGGACAGTTTTCATGAGCAAACACCCTAACAACAGCTTTATAAACACTACAGCTCTGTGCAGAAGCAAGAATCTTTACTTCCTAATTCCTCCTCCTGTCCCTGTTTGGGAGCTTCTTGACCCTGTTCTCATTAAGACAAGAGATGCACTTTCTCCCAGTGAGCCTGACTGAGATTCACTCAAATCATCTTTTTTCCACCAACTCTGAGAGGCTTTTTAGTAGGCTGTAGAGTGTACATACAGTTACCCACCTCTCCCCCCCTTGTCACTTTCAGCAGCTCTGTTACATATCCACACTCCTTTGGTTTTCCAAAATTCCACCTTTCAAACATACAGCAAACTATGTCCCTGGAAGGCAAAACTACAAGGAAACAAATACACGACAAGTCAAATTTCTATATCCAAATTGCAGGATGCTGCCATTACTCAAAAAAAACACGTACTCAACTGAGTAGTTTTCAAGAAAGAAAAACCGTTTTGTCTCTGATAACAGGAATATGAGAAGATACCAAATGCAGAAAAGGCATAAGATACCAAATGTAGAAAAATACCCCAGAGCAAAAAGGAGTTAAGACCAGAAGGCAAGAATCACAACACTGCTCCTCAACTGCAGTAAACGTGATGCCGCTCAAGTCAGAAGTGCACAGATGCAAAACACCACACTGCAGAGGAAGCCCCTGGGTCATCACCAAAGCCAATCCACAACCACAGCTCTCAGTGAAGTTCTCTTTATGCACCCTCACAGGAAATGTAAGACTAAGAAAGGCAAAGAAAGAATGTTTCTCCATTACAATGCAGTGATTTGGAGAGAAGGGGAACATGGATAGCACAGTTCAGGGTTTTTTTCATGCAAAATAAATAGCTGTCACTTTGGAGCGGTTCTCAATTATGCCTCTGCTACTTCCACTCTCCTGCATTACAGAAGAGAATCTGCCACTCACTCAGCAATGCCCAGCTATACAAAGACAATCTGCTACCTCCTTCTGTAGCAATTCTGCCCAACTCATTTCACTCACTGCCTGCTAAGTGTCTATGCTACTTTTCCAGACCTATCCAAAAGACCATGTAGCAATACCCACAAGATATGGTCAGGATCAAGATGACCAGAAAATCTGATGACCACATTTCATGCAAACATACTGGAGAAGGGGGAGAAGGGAAACCTCTCCACTTCCACATGCATGAAGAGAGAGAGGGGAAACTTTAGCGGCAAACCAAAATGTACACCAAATGACAGAACACTGCTGACTTTGCTTACCCCACCCCCCCAAGGCAAGATGAGAAATGAAAGACATGGTAACACAGAATTACTGAATCATTTAGACTGGAAAAGACCTATAAGATCAAGTCCAAACGCTACCTTAAGCACCACATCTACATGTCAACCCTTCCAATGAGAAAATGTTTCCTAATATCCAATCTAAACCTCCCCAGCACAACTTGAGGCAATTTCCTCTCATCCTATCATTTGTTACTTGGGAGAAGAGACCAACATTCACCTCACTATAACCTCCTTTCAGGTAGCTGTAGAGAGCGATAAGGTCCTCCCTGAGCTTTCCCTTCTCCAGACTAAACACCCCCAGTGCCCTCAGCAGTTCCTCATCAGACTTGTGCTCCAGACCCTTCACCAGCTTCACTAGATCTGCTCCAGCACCTCAATGTCTCTCTTGTAGTAAGGGGCCCAGAACTGAGCACAGTGTTTGAGGTGTGGTCTCACCAGTGCCCAGTACAGGCGGATGATCACTGCCCTGGCCTTGCTGGTCACACTAGGGCGGATACAGGCCAGGATGCTGTTGTCCTTCTTGGCTGCCTAGGCACAAGCTCCTCATGTTCAGCTCCGTCAATCCGTGCCCCCACGTCCTTTTCCATAAGCAGCTTTCCAACTTGGAGCATTGCATGGGGTTGTTGTGACTCAAGTGCAGGACCCAGCACTTGACCTTGCCGAATCTCACACAACTGGCCTTGGCCCATTGATCACTTTGTCATAGAAGGAGATCAGGTTGGTCAAGCAGGACCTGACTTTCATAAACCCATGCTGACTGGACCTGACAGCCTGGTTGTGCCATATGTGCCACGTGATGGCACTCAAGATGATCCGCTCCATAGGCTTGTGTGTATCTAAGTGGTGTAGCAGGTCACTGACCATTTCCCCTTGGATTATGGGGACTTCTTTCTGCTCCCCATCCCCATCTTCCAGCTCAGGGGTCTGGGTACCCAGGGGACAACTGGTCTTACTATTAAAAACTGAGGCAAAGGAGGCATTAAGTGCCTCATTCTTTGTCACTATGTTTTCTCCCACACCGAATAAAGGATGGAGATGCTCTTTAGCCACCCTCTTGCTGCTAATGCATTCATAGAAACATTTTTGATTGTCTTTTACAGCATTAGCCAGAGGAAGTTCTAGTGGGGCTTTGGTCCTTCTAATTTTCTCTCTGCATAACCTCACAACACCCTTGCAGTCCTCCTGAGTTGCCTGCCCCTTCTTCCAAAGGTCATAAACTCCGTCCTCACCCTCCCCGAGTTCCAGCCAGAGTTCTGTTCAGTCAGACTGTTTTCTTCCCCACCAGCCCAGCTGTCGGCACATGGAGATGCCCTGCTCCTGCACCTTAAAGATTTCCTTCTTGAAGAAGGTCCAGCCTTCCTGGACTCCTTTTCCCTTCAGGATTGCTTCCCAAGGGACTCTGTCATCCAGGTTCCTATACAGGCCAAAGTCTGCCCTCCAGAAGCCCAAGGTGGCAGTTCTGCTGACCCCCCTCCTTACTTCTCTGTCATTTTGTGATTGCTGTGCTCAAGACAGGCTCCAACCACCACATCACCTACAAGTCCTTCTCTGTTGAGGAACAACAGGTCCAGCGGGCACCTTGCCTAGTTGTGTCACTCACCAGCTGTGCCAGGAAGTTACCTGCCACACACTCCAGTAACCTCCTAGGCTGTTTCCTCTCTGCTATATTGTTATTTCCAGCAGACACTATAATGCTGATTGTACAGCATTCACTACATTTATGAGATAACCATTTACATAAATTAAAAAACCAAAACACAATCAACCAAACATACATACAGTGATGCCACTATTCCAGGACTACTTATAGGTAACACTGTTGCACAAATGCAATCTCATGGAAATTCAGGTGTACCCAGGTACTTGACGAAAGGTAACAGCAGACGGCAGGTATTGAATTGGAAGCTGACTGACAACATTTCACTATGGTATACAATGGTTTATTCGTTTAAGTTCTGGCCGATGTGACAGCACATATTTTTCTTTCGGCTCATAAGTTTTAGGTATGTTTTCCTAGTCATTAGCAATGTTGCATACGGACACAAGCCATCTATAGTCTGCTATGCTAATACCAAGTATCTAGTTCAGTTCAAAGCTATTACAAAGGCAGAGTTTACAGCACATGACTTCTACAGGAAAAGGGATATGAACAATACTCCCAATAAACTGTGTTAAAGCTTCTAGCCTAGCAGCTCCCCATACAATTTCTAGCTAAGTACTAAGGCTCTTATCAGAACTCATCAGAGAGTTCTGTTTATGACTTGCAATTTACTAGGAATTACATGACCGAGTTCCTACTAGTAAAATACTCCAAAATAAATCATCATATCCCAGCACAGAATACACCACAATTCCATACGTAGTTATTGGTATGAACACAGACATGCTGTACGCTCATGGAGGTGATTTTCCCAGCTTTTCTTTATTTGTTGCATTGCAACACAGCCAAGAAATAGCAGGCTTCTCAAATGGAGAACAGATCAAATCCAAAAGGGACTCAAGGCAGGGCTCTTAGACAAAGAAACTGGGAACACTTTCTTCACTCTTCCAATATTATCACCAGTTACAACCACGAGTAAAAAGAAACACAAAAAGCACTGGGAGAAATACAGGCATGTTCACTGTCACCAGATCGAGTCAAGAGGATGCTTGTGCTTTCTTCTACAATTTCTTAACTCTGTTCTTGAGGAATCACTAGACAAAAGGCAGGAAAAAACAGGAGGTTTACTGCAACATGAATGTTTTGTTGTATCCAGGTCAAAACAGAAGTTTGACTGTTTGTGGTGTTGTTCACAAATGCAGCACAAGTTCAAGAGTGAGTAAAATTTAATTTTCATATTTTTTGTCTTTAAAGGCAAATGGGCAGCGTATCACAGACTCTAGAACACCCTGGACTGATCTGATCCTCCACAGGGCTTAAGAGGATGCACATTTGATTACGCATCAGCCTCAACTTTTGAGTCTTCTGGTGTGGCTTCCTTTCCCCGCTCCCCTCCCGCAATTAAATGAAACCTGCATACATACATAGTGAAGGAAATAATTTGCTTTTCCAAGTGTCCCAAACCAATACGTAACTTAGATGTACGCAGCAGCGGGAAGGCTCAGCTGAAGAAATCAAAGAGTAGTGACACAGATGCACCAGCAGTACATGGCCAGAAGACAGAACCTTCATCTCCTCCAGTCAGTCAAGACTTAAGTCTAGTCAAGGACTCTAAGGAAGGGGACCGTTAAATAAGCTTGATAGAAACAGAATCTCACATTAGGATCCCATTACCAGAAAACAGCAGCCTCTTCTGCATGATTTTAGAGAAGTACAAACCTCTGCTGACATTGTGTGTGTCCTCTATCAGGAGTACTAAACAGCTTTCTACAAAGAAAAATCATAATCTACATAGCATATCATTATTATTAGAGTTAGTTAAAAATACTTAAGACTATTTTTTATTTTACAAGTGCAAAAGCAAGATCAGATTTTTTTTTTGAGAGACAGATCTTGCCCAAGATAATCAAGAAAAAACAAAAAAACCCTCTTGTTATTGGACAGCAGTTTAGTTACTTGAAAGGGAAGAGTTGGTTGGTCTCAGTCCAGTCTCTACCAACAAATCAGCATGCTAGTTGGCTCTTCAGAAGCTTCTACATAATCTTTTCTGTCTCAGAGGCCAACTGCAGGATTAGGTAACATGAATTCTCACCCAGGCAGTTACGGTACATACTGAAGCCTGAGAAGGCAGTGCTGCCAAAACCACCTCGAGATCTTTGAAAGTTGTCAGAACGCAGGTTCCAAAAACATTAGTCTAATACCATTCCTAAGTATAAAAAATAATTGAACAGGGTATGAAAAAAATAAATACATATTTTAATTAAAAAGCCACCCCACCCAAACTGCGATCTGGCATACCCTACATCAAAAGGCAAGATATGCATAAGCTATAAACTCTTAAATATATCCTTATCTCAAATTATAGGGAAGCCAAGCAAGCAGCATGAAATTATTCAAGTTTATTACATATTATGCCCTCATTCCAGATAGCAACCTGCCAAGCTAGTAGAATAGCAACAGGAACTGTGCAGTACAATTCCTATGAAGAGACCTTTCCAAGAGCAGCAGTATTACCATTTTGCTGTGCTTCATGGGTGGTTTAGTTAAACATGACCTAAAAAGGAAGGGAGAAAAGGGGTATACAATGATTTTCTTTTTAACATTGTACCAAGAGCCCAAAAGGATGACTTTTCACACATTTCCACAACAGGAAGGGGGGGGAAGGGGGGAGGAAAGAGGAAATCCCAAACCTACATATTGCACTCTTTTTCCTACAGACTTCATACACATATCAATCATAGAGAGAACCACATTAAGAACTTTCTTACTTACACTGCTTTAAGTCTTTATATTTAATGTGAATGTCCTTTAAAATATAGTAAAGAGGTTAATAACTTCACAGTTCTTCAGCTGAAGGTTAAGGAAACAACTTCGGACAAGAAATAGAGGCTTGTGTATCAGTTGCAAAGAGACAAGTTTTCTGTTTCATTTGAATAACCTTCAGATCTTTTTTATGCATTATAGAAACAGATTTTCTCAGTTATTAAACAAGTCCTCTCAAGCCTTCTTTATAAAGCATTAGTAACTAAGAAAAGGAAACCCCAGCTCCCTGTTGAAGACACTCACGACCAAGCTGCTCCTAGTGCTGTCAGACTGGGAACCATGCTTAACCTGCCCCAGGCTGCAAAGGCATATTAAAGTATACATTTTAGAAAAACGCAGGTTTCATCAATCCCAAAGCCTCTGATATCTGATTTAGAGATCAAAGCCCAATTTGTGTCCGAGGTCATTCCCAAAACCAGAAGCAGTAAAAACGTACAGCAGCAAGTTGCACTTTTGACATAAAAGGTGCTGTCGTACTCGCACTCAGAAGACATAGTAGCTTCCTTGCTAATTTAACCAGAAAATACAAAAATATGCATTTCATGTACCAGCAATTTACAAAAACAAGGGAATACTATTCTCCTCTCCTCATAACACTAACAAAGTTGAAGACAAGATGACTAAACTAATAAACCACAGAATCACAGACTGGTTTGGGCTGACCTTAGGATCATCTAGTTCCAATCCCCTGCCATGGACAGGGATGCCTCACACTAGACCATGTTGCCCAAGGCCCTGTCCAACCTGGCCTTGACCACTGCCAGGGATGAAGCATTTACCACCTCTTTGGGCAACCTGATCCAGCACCTCACCACCCTCACAGTAAAGAACTTCTTCCTTATACCTAACCTGAACTTCCCCTGTGTAACGCCTTCCTCGCAGGCCCCCTTGAGATACTGGAAGGCTGCTCTGAGGTCTCCATGCAGCTTCGCTTCTCCAGGCTGAACAGCCCCCATTTTTTCAGCCTGTTTCACCCAGAAATTATTTCTGCAGTGTGCAAATGCAGCTCCGTTTTTATACGCCAACTAAGCCCAATGCAAAGACAACAGACAAAATGCAGCTTCAAATAACTCAAAGTGAACTAATACAGAACCTTATTTAAAGGAGCAGATCTCACAAAACAAGCAAACAAAAACTCCCAAGTAACAACACTAAGTTTTTATCACATACACTCAGCCAAATGGACTTAGCTCTGCTGTGCAATACCCATGTATAAATCTCAGAAACCAAAGTCATCAAACCAAAAAGCAGTCTAGAAAATCGGTGGAAAAAAAAATTCAGCTCTTTTCTAATTGAGTTCAGCTAATATGCTACAGACCTAACCAAGGAGCTGCTGCATCTCCACCATCCTGCCACTGTATAGCTCTACAATGAGTGGGTAAAGGTGAGCCAAGTGCTACATGCACATTCATTGCTCAGGAAGCATGCTAAAAATTAAACACTCCTAAGAATTACCCATGGATGAATCAACAGATGGCAACAAGTCACACAGACATGAACAGCTTTCAAAATGCTAACCTAAACACAGAAAGCTCTGCCACTGAGCCTCAATCCCCCCACAGGTACCTGGTATGGTACAATGTTGCAGTTTAAGCAAACTGCCCGCCCTTTTAGTGAAGGGGGAATGTCACGGCTGAGAAAATACACACAAGAAATAAAGGATTCTGATGGTGCCAAATTTACGCAGGGAGACAATCACTTGTTGATTCACATGCAAATGTGCTCCTGTTTTCAACTTAATAACAGAGTGACAGTATGATTAGACAGCTCTGATGCACAGGCTAAAATGCTTTGGTTACATAACTTTCTCTTATTCCTTCCTTGAAGGTAATAATTTCCAACTGCAGTCCTAAACACAACTTCCAGCCAAGCAAACAGCATTAACGAAAGACACCCTGACCCTCACAGCAGACCAAGCACTACATTCTGATCCTCTCTGCAAGTGAACAGTGCTAGGTTAGCCATCCAGAGTGAAAAGAGCACTACAAACCCCAAGCCTGTGCCCCTACTGCAGTTTGTGTACAGGGTGCTTCCATCTCCTCCGACATTTTTGATCATTTATCCCTTGAACGGTAGCACCATCTCCACATCCTCACCAGAACTTCGCATTTCTTGCAAAAGACCATTTTGGGGATAGAAAAACAGGTGGGCACCTCATCAGGGAGTGCAAGGGCCTCTTTAAACACATAAACACGGGTTTTTTCTTCAAGGAAAAAACGGGATTAACCGTGTGGGTTAACCGTGCTGAGCACAGAACTTCCCGAGACCCTTTCACAAGTCCTCCTCCTACCCAGCACTCTCCCTCCACCTCACGGATGAGACCCCAATTTCCTCCCGCATCACCGAGACTGCCTCGGCCTCCCCGGCGTGGGACTGCCGGGGCCCACCACCCCCCCACCCACCCGCAGGCCTCTCCACACCGCGACACTCCCGGGCCCCCCCTTACCTGAAACCCTCCCTCCCCACCCTACCCCCGCCGCCGTCGCCGCCTCCCCCGGCGCCCCCCCCCCCCCCCCCCGCGGCGGCGGGAGGCGCGGGCGGGGCGGGGGCGGCTCAGCAGCGCGGGCGGCGGGGCGCGGCGGCGGACCGGGACCGGTTCCCGGGGCGGGGGCGCGGCGGGGGCCCGGGGGCGCCTCGCTCCATTCTCCCCTCGCGCACACACACACAGGAAATAACACGGGGTCAGCTGACCCCCGACAGCCAATGGCGGCGGGCGACGGGGAGCAGCGCGCGCCAGCGGGAACGGCGCGAGGCGGCGGGTCCCGGCCGGGAGAGGGAGTGGGGAGGGGAGGGGGAACCGGCGTGTGCGCGCCCTCGCGTGCACGCGTCCTCGCGTGCACGCGTGTGCCTGCGTGCGAGCGCGCGACCGCCGCCTCCCCTCCCACCACGCGCCCACTTAAAGGGGCCGCGAGCCGCCGCCGCCCCGACGCGCCCCGGTGTGCCGGGAGCGGGCGGGGCGCGGGCTCCGCGCGGGCCGCCCGTTGGGACTTCCCCCCTCCACAGACACAGCAGCCCGGCGGCCCAGGCGTGGCGGGGGCAGAGCAGCTGACAGGCCGGCCTCGGCCCTGTCGGGAAGGGCCGTGAGCCGTTTCCAATCCAATCGCCTCATAAATCAATACCCGCCGTTCCAGGCCCCCCCCAAGTTATTTTGAGATCCGGACTTATTCCGTTCGGCCGCCCAGGTGGGAGTGAGGCAGCTGCGGCCTGGCAGTCCCCTCACCGACCAAGAGTCCTGGAGCACACCCCGAGCCCGCGGCTAGGCCGCACGCCGAGGCCGGGCAGGCCTCGAACCGGAGGCACCTCAGCGGAGAGCTCGGGAAACAACATGGAGGCGGAGAGCGGCGCGGGGCTCTCCTCCCCGCCGCCCGGCTGTGCCCCGCGAGACCGGCCCCGCAGCGCTCCGCGCGTCCAGCCCCGCTGGGGCAAACAGCGCTCCCGAACCCCCCATCAGCAGCGAATGTGGGGGTTAAATACGACTAATAGCACTTCTGTGTTGGAGAAACGGCTCGGCTCTTGGAAGAGTATTCACTAGGTGTTGGTTATGAGAGTGAGGGGGCAAGGAGGCTGGTGGAAGGCAGCAAGGATGCTCCTCTGCCAGCTGACTCTGCGTGCTGGCAAAGGAAGCTCTGGATGACACTAGTTTCCTCCATCTGCCACTCAGCATTTCACATAAAAATGCAGGAGGCTGCAGCCTGAGAAGCTGCAAGTGCTGCTGGTCAGGGAAAGCTCCAGCATCATTTAGAACTTGCTCTGCCAGGAACTTTACTGAGCAGGTATCACAGTTTCAATAACCACCCTGTTGCCCAAGCTTTGTTCCCCAGATCTTCAGCAAGCCTTATCCTGAGAGAAGGGCCCTGCTCATATCTTATCCCAAAAAGCAGTGGACTGCTTAGAAGGACTGTGTTGTACGCACAGCCAGGTGACAACTTCACTGATGGCTCCTCCACAGCTGACTTGCTCTTTATGAAACATAAATACAAACCACCACATCTTGTACCACGCATTGTCTGTCAGAAACAATTCACTGACTGCCATTTCATCTAGGTAAGACTGCAATGATTGCAAGAGTCTGGGGAGAACAACTGGAGCAGACAACAATTACATGTGCTCCTACCATGTGTCTTCCAAGTTAACAATGTGCGGGTGCTGGGGACTCCCCAGCTGCCGGTCAGGCACTGGTGCAGCAGGAGTATGCAGGAAGGAATCACCAGCTCCTCTGCTCCTCTTTGGACTCTAGGGGCAATGGCTCCTTTTGGAGGCAAGCCTTCTGCTGTCATCTATGCCTCATCTTCAGATGAGATTACAGTGATGTGCTGTACATCAGCTACCTGGGAATTACAGCTACAGCAGGCAGGCACTGCCTTACAGCACGTGTTTAAGGCACAGTGCTTCCCTTACAAGAGGTGGAGGTCACTGCTTCCTTCGCCTGAAGAAGAGGCTTCCGCAGCACATTCACCGTCACAAAGTGTGAGGTTGCTCTAGTGGCAGTCAGTCTTAATCTTGTTGACTGCCACGGCATGCTAAGAGCTTGGTTAGAGCAACATTCCCTCTGGGGATCCAGGACTTTGATAAAAGCTGTAATGGGGTGGGGGAACTCGATAAGGTTTTCATAATTTGGTTTTCCATTATCCGTTGTCTGATTTTGAAGTGAAATGTGAATTGAGGACAATCTTTCACGTAGATTTATATGGTAAGAGTGCTTAGAGCACTCTACCTTAAGTTAAATTTAAGATTACCTTAAGGTAGAACCCTTTTGTATATACAAATACATGAGAACATAGCTTATAGAGATAAGCTTGGTATATCCAGGTATTTTTTACCTAATGTCCAAAACAAAGTTGCGGCGTAAGTAGACAAAGTTTTGTAATATGCTCAAAAAGGTCCTGTAAAACTACAAGCACAGCTAACACTCACAAGTCAAGCATTTCCCAAAGGACCAAAAAAGTGAATCTGCATACTTAAATACCTGCACCTCCAGTCTGCCGCACAGCACCATTTCCCAATTTTACGTGTTAAGGAAAGTATAAAAGGAGCTGCTTTTTAAAAGCTCAAAACTACACAGCTGATTTTAAAGGACAAAATTCAGTTTAAGAAGAACCTGTGCCATATATTTAGGCAAATGCCGAGCTACTGGCAGCTCTTGCACTCCAGTAGACATCACTGGTAATAGACAGGGTCATTAAAAGCACAGAATGAAAACAAAGTTACCACAACAATATTAGTTAAATAGCACACGAGCAGAGATGCTACAGCCTTTGCAGCTTTTGAAGTGATGTATCAGGCTTTCATGTACAACCCCACTGAGCTTAATGGAGAATTTAATTCTCTCAGAAACTAATTTTTAGCTGTCTGCAGACACCGGATGAAAAACCACTGTCATTAGTACACCTTGTTCACATCACCGAGGTTTTTATTTGCCACTGAACATTTCATTCTCTTTCCAGAAGAAAGAAATTCACCCTTCTGACTTGGCCATTCAATGACAACCCTTGGCCACCATCAGTTACACAAAAAATATGGTTATATATAAAATATATATTTAATAAAATGTATCATGCTACTAAGGCTGTGATCCTGCAAACACACAAGCAGGGCAGGAATCCAACATCCATGGCAAGCAGCTCTAGTTCAGGGTAAAGTCATCATTAATATCTATACACTCTTATCTTAGAAGCAATATCTAAGCAATTCTGAAAAGAAAAAAATACTGGGATTTAAGGCCAAAAATAGTTCCTCACCAAAATGAAGTCTTAAAGGATCAATTTTAAAATCAATGCAACGAACTAAAAAGGTTTGCATGTAAATTTCATGCATCAAATACATTCCATCTTCGAAGAGTGCTATAAATTGAGCAGATGTGCTATACACCACAGTCATAAGAAAGACTGAAGTCTCTGCATTTAGTGCAAGAAAATTGGCTCAGCCATAACTGTACTGAGCCCCTACAGCACCACCACAACAGGAACCTTCCAAATCAAATCCTCTCAGTTCTGCCCAGACACCTTCTCCCCACCTCCTAATCGAAGTGCTTCTGAGTATAGAGGCACAAAGCACAGATAAGCAGGCAGGAAAATGGCCTCAAGACTTGGCACCCTCCTCTAGTCTGGATGGCAGATTCTGGGCAAAATAAAGATCCCCGAGTAGCCCTTAGAGTTAGTGCCATTGCTCCTACCACTGCTGCTGCCCTAGCACACATGTAAGCAACGCTGACATGAACTCCTGCAACAGCAAAGGCAAACATTTGTTTGCCCTCATGCCTGAAAGTAAGGTTTATGTTGCATGTCCCATTCCCCCCTCTCACAGACCACGGAGAAAAAAGGGTCCTTTTGACCCCAAAGGACTGAAAAATGGAGATGGAGAGTAGCCTTCTGTCTTTGAGGTCATCACTTCTGATCTAGCTGTAATTCAGTAATTACTCAGTTCATGTGGCTCTCCAGAAGCATACATTAGTAGCTTCGGGGGGGAAAGGACAGAAGGATGACACCATTCCTGACCCCAACCACCTCTCATCTCCACATACCCTGAGCTCCCTCTGCCTGGAAGCAGGGAGGACAGAAAGTGATGCAGCCGGCGGGGGGGAGGGGGGGGGGCAGAATCGATAACAGATTTGCAGGTAACATATGCTGGAAAGACTCTGAGCGCCCCAGTGTTTGTTAGAGGAAAGATGATTTTTGAATGCAGCTGGTGGGGTCCTCTGAGAGATTTCTTCTCCTTTACAAAAGGTTTCCTTGCTGGTGAAAAGCACTGAACTAGTAGCACCAGGACGCTGAAGTCTCCGCAGAGTCCGGCACAGGCATGGCACACATCCCCTCACAGTATTACCCTTATCCTAATGCTTTCCCCTGGTACGTAATTTCATGTCATTCTCACCACTCCACTTTTACAGCTTTCATCTAGAGGCACTTAGATGCTATGGGAATGGGCATTAGAGACTGGCTTGAAGATGGATAATACAAAAGATGACAGCAAGATCAGGCACCTACAGGTCACACAATCAGGGACAGGAACTTAAATTCACGGTGGGACAGCTACATCTTTGAGCAAGTGTAAAGCAAGGGCAGCTGGTCTGTGTCTCTTTCTCCGAGAAAGACATCAGCATGGCTGCATTCTTTAACATTTCCTACCTCTCTCCCTACCTAGCCCCAGGATTCCCCATACCTTCCTCCTATTTCTTGTAAGCCTACTTCGGATAAAAAGTGTTACATGTGACCCTCCAAAGGGAGAAGCAGTATCAGATGTCTCCCAAGGAACTGCAGCAAAGACCGGGAAGGCTCTCCTTGCATTAATGCACCGACACTGAACTTTTCCCCTGAAGACAGCCAAAGGATCTGTGTGCTTGCTGGGAAGTGTTTCGGACAAGCACAGATTCTGAACATACTGACTGCCATATCTTCGGTGCATCACTCAGAAGCGGCTCTCCTCCAGACACAAGAAGCATCGCCATAAGCCATAGCATTAGTTCCTACAGCCCAATTCCTGAAACAGAGCAACAACTGGATTGAAAGACTGGAGCATCTCAAAGAAAGGAAAACGACAAAGCAGCTGAAGGTAGGTAGTGTAAATCTTTCTGCTCCATTTTTCAATACTGCAACACTTCTGTCCTCTCATCTTCCTGTTACAAGGACCTGACTCATAAAAATAAGATCTATGTACCTTAAGACCTACTCAGCTTCTTCTGCTTTTTCCTTTTACCTCCTGCCAAAAAACCACTTCTGGCAGGAAGTTGCTGTGATAGTGATTGTGATTCTGCAGACGAAAGAATCTGAGTCCAGTAAAAAGAGCAAGAAACAAGCTCGACTTTTGAGGAAAAGCTGATCACATTTCCATGCAGATGTCCAAAGTAATAAAAGTGGAAATTAAAATAGAAAGCCACACAAATATGATTCTTAGCAAGACTGTCTCCAACAAGGCAGAAATGGCCATCAATAGATCTTCATTATCTGAATTGCTAAACGTATCTAAATAAAAGGAGAAACTCAGATATTAGAAGAACTCACCTTTTAAAGTGGTCTTAAATAAAACTAACTCTGCTTTGCCTGATCATGTTTTACAGAAAGGGATTTTTTTTTTCTTTTACTTCTGCTGGCCTTTTACAGAGGTTTCATTTGCTGGGGTTTTTTTTCCTGCCTACGGGGAAGTGGGAATTTCCAGGCTTAACAAGCTTAAATCCCCATGACATATAGTCCCAAATTCTAGAGGCAACTAAGATTTTGATTCCGACTTTGCTCCCTGTTGGTTTCCTCCCTGATGCATGCAGTAGCAGTTTTGAATCTCAGCTGTTCCAACAGGAGGGAAAAAAAAGTCCCTGAAGAAAAAGCATTAGTTCTTCCAGTCACCTTTCTGCTACCACACTCCAGAATTCATGCACATGAAACAGCACATGAGAAGGGCTTGCAGAAGCAAGAGAGCATCAGACTGGACCAAAACCAAGAGGTCTTCTACATTCACCTGGTAAGAAGGCTATATTAATGTTGGGTAGTAACCCAAGGGTCCACAGAAGTTATACGTTGCATGAAACCTCATTAACTTTTAGCCACTGACTTCGGCTTTTTCTGTCACGTACAGTGATGTTCTCTGGTCCCGATTCATCAGAGAGATCGGTTTATTAAAAATAGTTTTAAAGTTCCACCACTGTTTACTTATATATCTCCTATTGCTAACAGAACATTAGGAAAAAAAACTCTGCTTCAAACACAACCACTTTAATTACTTTGTATCTTGAGACTCATAAAAGTATATTCAATGCTCAAACCCTCTAATTCTACATTTCAAAAGACATTAATGTCTTATTTTAGTGCCCTGCATTAAAGTCACGCTCAAATCCAAGTCAGTTTAGAGCACATGAGAACTTACAGAACTTACGACTTTAAACACAACAGATTCAACTATTTATGAGCACCATCGACACCTCTGGGGTTGGAAGAAGGAAGTATATTCCCTGCATGTCACTTAACCCAAGTGATGGTAATGCCTTAAAAGCCATCAGGTAACAGAGGTAACCATCCTGGGTTAAGAAAACCAGAATTTCATTTTGTAGAGTCCAAGGCACACAGTAAAATCTCAAGTCACTTATTTCTATTTCAGGATTCAATGAACTCTCTTCCAGTTGGCTACTGAAGTTCAGGTTCAAACTAACAAAACCTCTGCTTATGTATCAGGGCTTTCATCATCCCTCTTGAAGAGATTGTCTTCTGCAGCTGGGAATCCTGTGGGCACTCACATTTGTCCTGAGAGGTAATGAGGACTCAAGGCCCCCATCTAACCTTCCTGTAAATGTGCTCAGAGTTGTGGATTCCTTCAGGGCTCTGAAAATAAGATAAGCACTTCTTCTTGGGACATGACCAGTGAGCACTGAAGCAAGAACAGAAGCCTCCTCAGCAAGCACAATTCATGTTGACCTACCAATTTAATGAGCCTCCACTGTCTTTAGCAAGTTTCAAACCCACAGATAAGAACACAAGCTATCCCAACACAAATGAGGAGCAACAGCATTCAGGGAGGCTGCAATTCTCAAGGTAGTTCCCTAATAACCCTGCCTGAACCCAGGTCTGATGGAGAGACATCGCTTACACTGGTGATGAGAAAGCATTTCATCAGGGGTGAAATTTCACATGCCTTGGGGTACCTGCCTAGAGCTGTGGGGTGTCCCCCCCATTAGTGCCAAGCCTTTCCACAGCAGGGAGTATGGCATGAGAGAAAGGATGACTACTCTTCTCCAAAACCGGGAATGCTTCAAACTCTTACAGCGTGATTCATTCCACAGGCTGAAGATTAAGGTGCTGGCTTACTCCTAGTATTGATGGAAAAGGGTAGTCACCCTATTCATAATCAGCCAGCATTATCTCATCTCCAGAAACAGTAAGTCAGCAGCTACCCTTAGGTGATAAGTAGGGGGTTTCCTTAACAGTCCTCTTCATTGAGATTGAAGGGGTTTTTTTCTTTAAGAATTTAAAAAAAAAAAAAAAAAAAGAAGAAGAAGAAAAAAGCAGTGGTGGTAACAAGAAAGGGAATATCTTAACAGAAAAGGGGGGGGGGAACCAATTAACGCTTTCAGCTCATCCCCCTTCACCATTGCGTGGAAATTCTCCTCTGATATAAGCATTGCCTGCTTAGGGCTTTTTGAGAGACCCTTGCACATCTTCACTGATTACTTCCCCTACTCAGGGAGACAAGACTGTCCTTTACCCTAAATGCTTTTATCCTCTTGATGAGGTCTCTTACCCAGCTGGATCCTGCCTCCTTCTCCCACTGCAATCTCTGAGCCTGTGAGAAGACACCTGGGGACCTTCCACTTTGCTTAGGAAAGAGATTTAATCCTTTCTTATCCTAGCATGGGGCTGAAGTGATGCACGCCTCCCCCCTCCCCAAACACCTATGGTTACAGTCCTGGGTGATGGATGTCCCCATCTGAAGAGAAATCAGAGGAAAGGGTTTACTCCACTTTTTTCTGCCTTTCAGGAGTCATTTGAAAGCAGGTGTAGATAAAGAACTGAGGAAAACCCCACAGGGGACAATCCTGCCATACCCAGACAAGATGATGAGGCTTAAAATCTCTGCCGTATCTCATTTTAGCTAAATCACATCCTCAGTGTCCTCTGCCCTCAGTTTCGCAGGGTGCACATTTTGCTCATTGCCCTCCACCTCCCCGGCTCACAGGCAGTGTTTGGTCACGCCACTTCTGCCTTCCCCGGCGAGGACCCCCTCAATGGGTCGTTTGACTTAATCCTCCAGGGGAGCTGCAGGGTGATTCCAGGCTTCAATTCCCAGCCAAGCCCGGGTGGTGACTCAGACGAGCCAACAGACAGCACTCAATGCAGACAATGATTTTTTTTTTATCTTCAAAGTGCTTTACAAACTAACAAATCCTTACTTCCCCTCTGAGAAAAGAAAGGAAGGGGGGTGGGGAGAATCCCTAAACATCACCACTGTGAGGGAGCAGAGATGTAAATAACCCCAAAAGTCCTTTCAGGTTGGAGCAGGGGCAGAGGAGTCCTGCTGTGCAGCAGTGCTCTGGGTTTGGGTTGGTGTTTTTGGTTTTTTTTTTTTTTTTTGTGGTGTTTTTGGCTTTTACACCAAAGACCTGGATCTGAATCTTGTTTCAGATCACTACAGACAGCATGGTAGGACAGAGGCTATAAAGCTATGGCCAGCAGGTCCTTTCCCTGAGGGCCGTGAAGGTGGGGGTCTGAGAAGCAGGCAGCGGTACACGGGTGTCTTCCAAGAATCCACCTGCCTGTTCAGGCTGCAAAAGTGCTGCACAATTAATTATACATCTGTGCTACAAAAGATCAGCTCTGTAACTGCAGGGGGTGCTATTCATCAGCCTTGAAACCGACTGGCAGAGGACAGCCAGGGTCCAGTAGTTGAAATAAAAAAATAAATAACTACAAAAGCAGGATGCGCTCTGGGTGGTTGGGGGTGAAGTGCAGCGGCGGGACCCAAGTGACCGCGAGCAGAGGAGCGTGGCGCTGCAGCCGCTCTGGATGCGGCGCTTTGCCCCGGAGCTTCGCCAACCGGAGCGGCCGAGGAGCCACCGGTCACCGGGGTGAGGTGTGTAGGCAGAGAGAGAGCAGTGGCAGCGAGGAGCCTGCCTGACACCTGCATGCGCTTTTCCTTCCTCAACCCTCCCCTTTCGAGGAGGCAGCAAAACATCACGTTCCCAGCAGCGAGAGTGTGGTCCGAAGTGGCTTCATCGCAGGGGCAAAGCCTCAAGGATACCCTTTCCCTCATCTCTTTCTTTTGAAGCCCCCCCTTCTTGGAGCGGGCATTTAGCAACTACAAATACACCACAACGTTAGGCATCCTTCCACTGTCACTCTCCACTATCCTTCCTCCTCCAGACACACACACTAACACAAAATGACGGCTTCCTCAGTAGACTGAATGAGCAAAGCCCTCGCCACGATCCTTAATTGTCTGCGCTTTACTCTCTTGCTCCAGTCATGTTATATCACAAAACTCAAAGCAGCCCACCCACTGCCCAGGTCTTTGTCCAAAATCTCAAGTGAACAGTAAATTTGACACAGGATAAAAAAAATGCTGAAGAAGAAGGGAGGGGCAAGCTAGCCCCCCTTCCCCCCCCCCCTTTTTTTTTTCCTTTTTATTCCTTTTTTTCATGTTGAGGTTGCTCTTTGCTGGTGCACCCACACTGCTATTGTCAGTTAAAAAAAACAACAACAACAACCACCAAAATCCCTCCCCAAAAGATTGAGATATTAAATAAATCTTATCTCACACAGCCCTTGAGAACGTGACCCTGAGGCCCTGCCCTTCTCCCTCCTGCTGTCCCCACGCATGCCGGGGAAATGGCAGGCCCCCACCCCATCCAACCCCCCTGCTACTTTCAACCTGCAGAGCCAGAGAAAAAATAAAACCGCATCCAGAACCAAAACAAAATAACAACGAAAACCATCGTGAACGAGAGATACAGGGGAAAGGGGGGGGGGGGGAGGGGAGAAGCACACACACACACACACACACGCATAAACCCCATAACCCATTTATGTCGGTCTCGGAGCAAGCAGGAGCCAGACTGCAGCGAGCAGCCAACAAACAGCTGGGGCCTTTCAACAGGGACAAGGCGAGCGGCCCCCCGTGCCCGGCCACGCCGGACCCCGGCCACCACGCGTCCCCCGCTGCCCACCCGGCCGGGCCCCCAGCCACCCAGGCAGGCACCCACCCGGCTCCCCGCGCACCCGGGGTGGGCACGGCTGCGTCACTGGGGCGGGTGACACGCACAGGGCGCCGCAGACACACGGCCGCCGCCACCGCCACCGCTGCGCGCGTGGTCGGCCAGAGCTGGCCTCTGCAGGGCAATTTTCCACTCTCAACTTTCAGGGAGAGGAAGAGGGAGATAAAGCCCATGTTACTGTACCTTTCTGGCATCTTTCTCAGCTTTCCCTGCTGCTTCTCCCCACCCCCTTCCGATTTATCTCAGCTACTGGTTTTATAAACCGAGAGGGTGGAGGGGGGGAGGGAGGGAAGAGGAGGGGGCTTTTTTTTTCCCCCCTCTTCTCTCAGCCCCGTCTGCACCTTCTTCCCGAGCCCGCCGGTGAAGTCACAAGACTGAGTCTCTGACATCACACAGAGCCCACAAACGCCGGATTGTGACTTCACTGCAGGGTAGAACAGGGAGGAATAGGAGAGGGGAGGGGAAAAGGCTCTTATTCAAACACATATCTGCAGTAGTAACAAAGGGAACTCAGGAAATGGCTGGCCAAGAAAATGGCTTTTTTGCTTTTTTTCTTTTTTTACTTGGTATAAAACATACTCTCTTTTCTTGCAATTTTTTGGTAGGTTTTTTCCCCAAATAAAGTTTGTGACCACGATGGTAATACCTTTTCAAAGTGGTCTGAGCAGGACAGACAGCAAGCGCCAGCCCAGCTGCCAGCCCCCAGCGCAGCACAGGCTCCTGCAGCCCTTTTGGGACAGAGCCACCCTCCGTGGCCGCGCTGGACCTGCCGGGGCTGGAGCAGGACAATGTGCTGGGGTGAAAACCGAGGGGTGCTGGCACGGGAAAGGCTCTGGGGGAAATTAATGGCAGAGGGGATTGAGAGGAAAAGACTGGAACAGGCGGATGCTGAGGGTCACGCCTGGGATGTGCTGGGAAGGCAAATGCAGAGAGCCACCGGGCAAGTAGGGCCACCCGTTGCGACCAAAGACCCACAGCAGAGGTCTGGGAGCCATGGGCCAGCTGAGGTAAAACTAACCGGTGCGTACTTGGGGTTTTCGTTTTCCCACCTGAGGATCAGAAACCACTTTTAAACTATAATTGTAGTAAAACAGGCAGTAGAGGTCAGGGTTAAGGTAACAGAGTTGTATGTGAGGCCTAAGCAAGGCAATAGGGTTAAAGAGGGAGGGTTTCCGTTCCCTGGCGTATTTTTAGGTCTTAGGTGCCCTGGGGAGGGGCAGGGAGCCTGGGGTAGGTGAGAGAAGGGCCAGGAGCCTTTGAGGTACTCCCAATACAAGGCAATGCTTGGATGTTGCTCTGGGAGCAAAATCTGATGATACAGACTTCTGTGGTCATTTCTGAAAGAAAGCCCAAGGGAACAAAAAAGGAGCATTAAGTAGCTCTTGGGTTACCGTGGCCTGGGAAGGTTGGGGGGGGGGGTTAGTTATTCAGCTGAAGGTTGGGTTTTTTTAACATCAATTTCTTAAAATTTAACACAACCTCAAACATGTTGATAAATAACCCCTTCCCCCCCAAAAAAAAAAAAAAAAAAAGAGAAATCTTTTTCTTTGAAATGGGTATTTTTGTTTTCCCCTCTTTTTGGAGCAAGGCAGCTCAAACACTTGCACTGTGCTTAATCCTGCCTGAAGGCCAGGAATTCAGAGGGATAAGCCAAGGGCACAGCCACAGCCAAGTGAAATAAAAAAAAAAAAATCAAGAATTAAATAGTGCTAATTGCGGACAATGTTGTGTTTGTAAAGTTACTTGAACCGCAGAGCCAAAGGGGAGGGAGCCTGCGCTCCTCACAGTGTGTCCACTCCTCGCTCCAGCCTCCATCCCTGCCCTCAGCAAGACCTACAAAGCATTCCCCACCGCCGTGCCGACATGGAGAGGAGGAGAAACCAGCTCTGCCATCACCGCCTGCCCTTCCCACAACCTGCCAGTGAGGCAGGAGGGAAATCTGCACGTGGAGCGCGGGAGAAGCGAGGAGGAAACGATCCAGATCCCTGCCAGGAACCGGCTGGCAGGTATGCATCCGGCTTGTGGCTCTGCCTGGCGGCAGGAGCACCCCACGAGCGCCCAAGGTGCCTCAGAGGGCTGGCAACATGCGCAGGGGAACTGGAAGTCCGGCAGCAGGCAGGGGTGAGAGGTGCTTGGAGGAAGCTTGAACCCCAGTGGCTCCATGTGCTTCCAGCAGAAAACCCAGGCAGCCACAGGATGCTCTTCTACATGAGAGCTCCTCCATGGCTGAAGCCTCCCTTCCCACACCAACTCTGATCCCAATGCCTCAGGGCATCGCCCGAGCCCTGGCACAGTCATAACTCCAGGAATGATTTCCCCTGTTGTTTTATGGCTTCTCTGTGCCAGTACAGCAATAAACCAGGCTGCAATGGAAGGAATAAACTCTCCTGCCTCTGCTTGCAAAAGGGAGGGAAAAGGTACAAATTGCAAGCAGGGAGGTCCCCATCTGATCTTGTATCCTCCAGCAAGTCTTGCTCCTTCTTTGGCCACAACTTTTCTACCTTTTTCATACTGACTGAATGTCCTTTCATCATTTTTAATTGTTGTTTTTTCCACCCTGCTGATTGCATGAAACCTCCATGTTTATCCCGCTCCTCCTCCTCTCTTGGGGAATCTCTCTCAAGCTGCCTGTGGCGGGGAGGCAACATGGCTGCCAGCGCACCAGGATGCCAGCAAGGCGAGGAGGTGAAGGAGGGAGAGAGGGAGGCACCGGCGTTTGTTGGGAAGCGGAATAAAGAATTGGGGAAGAGGAAGGAATCTAACACATGCACACCAACTAGCATGGGCTTGCTCCAACTTGGCCCACAACGCAATTACCTGACTTGGAGGCCGGCCAAAGCCTCCCAGGCTAAGTCCCTCTGCACTTGTGCAAAGTGCTGTCAGAACTGCTGGGACCACGAACAGTCAGGGCTCTGGCAGCGCATCTCATCCAGAACAGAGAAAGGGAAAAGAAAACCCCAACCAAGAGGCAGGGCAGGGACTGAATGGGCTTATTTTCACACAACTGCAATTGTTTTGTTGATGCGGAAAGGTAATTAAAAAAAGTTCTGATTTCAAACGTGCCACAGAATTCCCAGAGCCCGGAGGCTGCTGCTTAGAGGCAGATTAATCACACTGAATTCTCCATCTAGATATTGCATGCACTCCAAACTCCCACCGCTAATAGCTCTAATATTCTCCTCAGCGTGTGCATGCTGCTGGTGTTATGTTCCAGGAATATTAATTCCCCAACTCAAGCTCCTTTCGCTTGCGCATGTACCCTAAAGGCTTGCTGCCGGGCACGGGGAGATTATGGAAAAGAGAAAACAGGGCTAGAGGAGAACTGGGGTGCAAAGGTACTGGCTGGAACTCCTCAAGGAAAGTCATTAATGTTCTTTGGATAAGCAAGCCATCCAAATAAAATCTACCTGAAGGACAAGTTCTTTAAACAAAGACAGCCAACTACACACGCACAAGATGGTTGAAATTACAATGAGCTCCCAATGCTGGCTTTGTGTTACCCATTCCCGCTACCCTGAGACTTGCCCAAAATTCCAGTCCTATTGTGAGCTCTGAATTAGGCGTTTTGTGTGTCTTCTGCTGGTGTCTTCCCCCGGCCTCCTTTACCCTCAAGTAAGGCTGCACTCATCAACCCTTGCTGCCACATGCTAGCCACAGTGAAAAATAGAGCAGGGTATAGTGCAAGCACCCACAGTGCAGGTAGCGCTTTACATGGCGAGCCCCTTCTACCCCTAGCAAAACCGACAGGCCAGTAGGTTCAGGGTCCAGCTCAAGGTCTCACTGCACATCAGGAACCAGGAGGTGCGCCCCTGGGATCCTCATTCCACACAGAAAACAGAAAAGGGGAGGACAAAGACAGGAGAGAAACGTGTAATTCTTCTTTGAATTCAAATAACTGCCATTCCTAGTAAGCAGTTCAGTGTGTGTGTGATCTATATATATGGCCAAAAGGCCAGCTGCTAAGCCTTAAAACCAATGCACACTTGAAAAGTACCATTTAAGATGCCTATGATGTAATTTTCAAAGCTGCTAAATGCCCAAAGCTCCCAATGCTGTTCAGTGAAGACTGCAGGCAATCGCCAGATTAGAACACACTTCCCTGAAACTGGCCACACCAGGACACTGGAAACCACCACGCAGAAGACACCTCAAAACGGACGGTGCTGGTCACGTTCCATTTAGTAGGATTACCTGCATGACAAGAAGCTGTCGTGGACATGACTTTCTTTGTCAAGCAGTCAAAATATGTATCTCCATGTAATACAGATCAGCATGCCTGTGTCGGAGCAAGAAAATAAAAGGGAGTTTGCCCCTTTCATTGCAGGCATTTCTAAGAAGCACACCAGCACAGTACTTGAACCACACGTTAATCTGGATGTACAGACCAGCCCACCAGAGTGTTTTCACAGCTCACACCATCTTACCTAGTCTCTGGACTAGAACCTGTAATACCACCAATGCACAGATGTAGGTGATGGTCTTTTCCACGCTACTGACAGGTCAAAGGAAAAAGGCAACATCTTTATGGCTGAACACTTTACAGGGGGCTGGTGGTGGTGGGAGGGAGACCCATGAGAATGTTGTCGGAACTCATGCAGGTCTACAATCGCACACATGCCCTGAACTCTCAGCTGATTCCTTAAACTTGGCTCCTGCAGCAGGGAGCGGGAGGACAGGACTCCAACACATGCACTGCCTGTGTAAGGCCCTTGGGGCTTAACACTGCTGTACTGGAAGGGGAGAGGCATGAGCTTCCCTCGCTGCGATAAACCGAGGCATCACTCTGTGTAGCTTAGGTGCAAATCTGTGATCCGCTTTCTCTCTTTGTACACAAAGAATGAAGGTGATAGTGAAGCTGACATCTAAATCCTCACTATTGCACATCTGAGATAACCCCGGCTGTTTTTGTTTTTCATACTCAAATGTATGAGAAGGGAGAAAGACAGGAGGATTGCAACCCTTGCCAAACCCTGTCGCCAGCCCCCTGAGTTACAGATCTAAGAACTCTTACATGGGATAAGGGCTCTTTGCTTTTATCTCCTTGCGCAGCACATGTCCTCAGCCCTTTGCAAATAGATGTTTTGCCCTCCGAAAGGGAAAAGAAGGAAAAGAGAGAGAGGGAGCACCAGCACACGAGAGAGCGCGCGAGCATGAGTAAGAATGCTGTCTGCAGATGTCAATCAGGACTTCAGTCTAGGTCTAACCTGCCAGTCCTGCAAAAGGAGGATACATGAATTTTCTAGTTGGATAGTCAGTATCATCAAACAAGAAAATTGTGAGGTTTAGATTGTAATGCAGTGTCACGTTCAGTAAAAGGGCCTCGCTACATGGAGATGATGTGGGACTGAGGAGCCTATTCCTAGCACCTTAAAAATTAAAATTTCACTACAAATATTCTGAAGCAATGGTCAAAAATAGCACAGCATTTCAGACCGGTTTTGTGCAGCATGGTAATATTGGCACGGGGGAAGTGATTGTAGGTAGAATACTGTCAGGTTTGGGGAGAGCTTTCTCTGCATTTTAAAAAATTATATGAAGGAAAATATTCTTGGGAATGCAAAGTCTAATGATTACATGTATATAGAGAGTGTCATCTCTATCTTGGCGTTTAG
This sequence comes from Psittacula echo, assembly GCF_963264785.1. Lineage (NCBI taxonomy): Eukaryota > Metazoa > Chordata > Aves > Psittaciformes > Psittacidae > Psittacula > Psittacula echo. The sequence continues at coordinate 86,136,679 of NC_137735.1, read as the reverse complement.
CAGAAATCAACTCCCCCACGCCAACACCCTCCCCTCCAGCCACCCACCCTGATATTCTTCTTCACCACTTCCCACCCATTAACCCAGTACCTGCAGTGCAGTGTTCAAGTGGGACTGGCGGAGCTGCTGCCGCTGTCATCTCCTTGGAGCTGGCAGTCACCTGCCAATCTCGCCCCCACTTCCTCCTCCCTCCTGCTCCCCCCCACCCCTCGTCAGTGCAGCTTTCCCTGGGGATAGATCACTCTCCCCCCCCCTCCAGCAGCCTGACAAATAACTACTGTTAACTCAATAATATCCCCCTCCCAGGTTTTTAATTACCAGCCATCCGCAGGGCGCGAGACTCGCACGTACAGATCGGAACGGGCCAGAGAGGGAGGACAGCAACAGGGGGTCACAGAGTTTGGGCTGACACCGGCTTCACGCCGAGGGATGGGCTCCTTGTCCTCCATCCACATGGCAGGGCTGGCATAGGCAACCTGCAAATCCCAGTGGGATGCTGCCGCCGGGGCAGATGGGGAGGGGGGAGTAATGTGCCACTGTATCTGGGGAGGGAGGAGGTGGGATTTAGCCCTGCAAGGGCTGATGTGGGAAGCTGCTCCTGCAGGACAAGGAGAAGCCCTGCTACACCCGCTAGGGAAGCACCATCCATCCAGGACAATGTTTGTTTATATGGCATTTTAAATGAGAACCAGAAAAAAGGTGGGGGAAGGGAGAGGGGAAAAAAAAAAATCAGGTGCATTTCTGCTTGTACGTCTTTACTAAATACATCTGTGCTTTCACATATGAAATGGCTTTCGTTTTTCCCCCTTTGAAAGGCAACAGTCATATTTTGCCATTTTTATTTGCTGAAAATTCATGTGTCTGTGGCCTTGTATTAAACGGGCATGGCTTTCTGACCTTTCAAGCAAGCTCTCCATTTAGTATTTGTTTTTTACGCTTCCATTTACACACCCTTGATTTTTAACGGGTCTGAATAAGGCTCACGGTTTTAATATGAAGTTTTATCTGAATAGTCATAAGCCTGCTACTGCTCAAGCTGCCCCTCGAACTCCCCTTTCCCTCCCCCCACCCAGAGGTTAAACAAGACCAGAAATCCTTTTGTACTTGAAATAACAAGCTGGGAAGAAAGGAAGAAAAGAAGGATAAAAAAGCCAAAGCCCCACATTCTATCCTTTTTAAATCATAAAGAGACACTGCAAAAGGGGCATAAACACAAGGCTTTTTTTTTTTTTGCCCCTCTCTTCTTTTCCTCCTCTCCTTCCTTTGTAGGTCACCTTTACAATAAAGACATTGATGCTTCAAGTCTTCATTTGCTTAAATCAAGAGAATAAGTTCAACACCCCAATCAGGTAGCCACCATCCCCTAGGCAGGCCATGAAAGGGAAGGGGCATCCATCCCAGCCTCAGGGAGGAGGCACCCTGCATGGGGCGAGGATGGGCTCTTTCCTGGGAAGAGGCAGGCATTTTTGGAGGAGGACAGCCTGAGGGCAGGGCACCAAACATGCTGTGCTCAGGTGGAAGGGGAGCAGGCAGACATGTCGTGCTGAGGGATGGCCTGATGACAGCCTCTGCACCCTGGCAAGGGCTGATGGAGGCAGTTGAGGGAGAGCGCTTTGGCAGCCGCCCCTCGGCTTCGGGAGAGCATCCTGGCAGGCGAGAGAGCCCCCGCTCCCCTGAAACAAACAGCAGCCTTCCCAATGCTTCATTAAACTAACACAGCTTCCCGCCATTGCCCCAGCAACCGACACAGGCCTCCTGTTTGCCAGCTGGGGGAATTAAAGGCAGCCTGGCAGCCAGCCCCTGGCTCCTCCAAAAGCTCCCCTTACACTGTCAGAAAGCACCCCCAGGTAGGGGAGGGGGCCGCGCAATTCCCAAGGTGCTACCTGAGATGGGGCAGGAGTCTGCCAAGCTGCGGTCACCAGGGACCTCACCACTGCCACCAGTGCTGGTGCTGGAGGGCTCGCCAAAACGATCCCTGGACTGGAAAAGACTAAGTAACCCCCTGGATGGGCCAATGGAGCAAAGGTAGACACTACCCCCATCACAGCATCACCTCTGTCCAAACGTGATCAATAGTTCACACTAATTAGCAACACACTCCTCTCGCTGCCCATCTGCCAGCTGAGTTAGCAAATCACATCCCTTGTCTCTGGTTTTCTTCCTTTCTCTTAAATCACATAAACCACAAGGTAGGCCTTAGCGTGAGCCCCCCCTTCCGTTACCCCCTTGGTGGACACTGGAGACCACAGAGGACAAGCTGCCCCGTGCTTCGTTGTTCTTAAAAGAAGCTGCCTTAGGAAGAGCTCCAAATGATGTTGTACTGGCCTTGAGCGGTCAGACACCCTCCCACCCCTCTGCCTGCTCTGGGTCCAGCTGTTCATATTGAATAGGCAGAGATGTCCCTCCTCACAGCCACGGCAGAGGAGCTCCTTACACTACCCAAATCCCAAAATTAGATCCGCTGGGCAGTGTGGGTGCAACGTGCCAGAAGGCTCGCCAAACTGGTGAGGGGAGGATAACACCTCCCTGCACAACAGACATGGATAAAGGAGCAGTATTCACTCGCTCGGGCATCCACATCTGTTTTGTCCAGTTTTCCATGACTACTGGCTGTGAGCAGAGGTCTCACAGGGAGGAGCATTAAATATTTATTCCAGCTCTCAGTTTTGTCAGTTTCTGATGCCACCAACGTGTTTCGATTCTGCCTCGAAAACAACGTTGGGTTTTTTTTAATCCAGGGATCCCAAAACAACCCCGCAAAGGTACCTCCAACCTCATCAGCAGTAGCCTAGGAAGGCTTTCCTCAGCTCTGCAGCACACATTTCCCCACAATATTAACTCTGTCTGACCCACTCACGTCCAGCCTCCGAACAAGTATGACGTCCTACTCCTCTCTTATTTTGTGATAATATTTTGCTTTGTGAAATACTGCCTAGCTACACTTAGAAGAATTCAGAAAAAATAAAAAGGGAGGAAAATAATGAAATTTGTACATTCCAGAATCTGGCCACTACTCTGCACTGCACGAGGAAGCGGCACATTGAAAATGTGGAGCTGTTTATAAGTATTAAATACACTCCCTAGCAATCTTTCAGGGACAAATGTACAGGCAGCACATCCAAGCAACCCTACAAAAAATCAGAGATCCCACCTCAGTGACAGAAGACAGCACTATAGTTAAGGGTGCCTCTGCAAACCTCGAGCAGAGGGAAATAAGGGGCTGAAAAATACAATTAAACACCTCCCTTCAGTCCAAAGCTCCCCAAAAGAACCATTGCAGACCATGAAAGGGGAGTCTGAGGTTAAGGGGGAAAAGTACAAACATTTTGACATCATCCACTGTAAATTATAGCAGCAGTGGGAAGAATATTGCCTTAGCTTGGATGGGGGATGCAGAGGAAATGGGAAGCTTTCAGCTACTTGCAGAAGAAATTGCGAGGGGAAATTGCACAGGGAAGATGAGCAAGACCACTGCAGGTAATGGCCATGAGGCTGGGAAGACAGGTTCAAAGCTCCAGGCCAGCAGTCCTGGTTTAACCATGTGTCTCCTACTTTGGAATTCTCTGGTATTCTCATCTTCTGGTTCTGTCCTTGTGCAGGACTCTGACCTCTCAGTAACACCCCACACACACACACAAAGAAGGCAGGTTTCTGGTTCTTAAGCTTTCCTTCACAGCAATAAGAAGTTGAATCTGGGAGACTTAAACCTAAATTCCTTCCCCCAAACAGAAACCAATTTGTTTTTAAATCTTCTTTTTCAAGTAGTGCCAGGGTGTGGAGGGAGGGGAGGCTGACAACCCTGAGGCAAAGGGACATCTGACCAATCTGGACTGCTCTGTCCCCTGTCCCCACCTCCCCAACTGAGAAGCACTCAAAAGCCTGCTGTTGCCAAACCCACTTTTATTCTTTCCACGCTCCTCACTAATTAAACCTTCAGTCAGGTCTGCCTCTCCTCCCACCTGGAGTAGCTCAGCTCCCTGCTCTCACATTTTTTCATTCTTCCCCAGACCCAGGAGATTTAAGTTTATGGAGTCTCAAAGCTCCTGGATGACGGGGTGCGTAAGGAACTGTCTCTTGTCTCAGGTGAAACACGGCTCCCCTCTGCCTGCCGTCCTCGGGGGCTGGATTTCAGAGCAGAAGAGACCGCTGTCAGCGAGCCAAAGGCGCGCAGGGGTAGGGGAGGTGCTGGTGTTGTGTGTGCGCCGTGTCCTCCTTCCTCGCTGCTGCCATACATGATTAATCATCCCTGAGACACGCCCGCTGCCTCCCTCTGGCTCTCCAACAACCACAACAGCAGCGGCAGCAGCAGTTGAGAGCAGAGAGACCTCCTCAGGTCCTCGGCCCCAGCCCAGCGCGCATCTCCCAGCAGGGACCTCTGATCCTCGCACACATCCCTCTCTCGCACGCGCCAGTCCGCCTCATGGCTTCGCAATTAACCGCTCCCTTCCCCCCATTTTCAAACTCGGCTCGTCTCCCACCCCTCCCCCACCCCCGTCCATCTGTGTCTAATTGCGTTTCATCTGTAGTCATTCTCTGGAAAACTCACCGGGAAGGTGTCCAGGAGACTAGCACAAGCTCAAACACGCGCTTGACACGGGGAGCCGGGGGGAGCCCGGCTGCTCCGCCGAGGCGCATCGGGGGCCCACCTCTCGCCTCCCTGCTCCCAGCCTGGGCAGGGGATGGGGTGCCTGCTGGCGGGCAGGAGGCTGGCAGCAGGGAGAGGCGGCACGCAGCCAGGAAGGGCCCGCATTGCTGGCGGGGCAGAGGTGAGGCTGCTCAGATGCCAGCTTGTGCTCCACCACGGGAAGCTCTTGCTCCTCTGCTTTCTCTGCCAAGCAGTGCCGGTGAGCTCTGCCAAGGCCAGTGCCGGGGGAAAGGCAGGGTCCCACCAGCACGACCTGCAACCAACAGCATTTGGGAGCTCCCATTGCCTCTGCTCTCTGGGACGCTGCCCCCTTCCCCATACAGGCTCTTTCCACTGGCATTACAATGATCTTCCTGCCTCATCCACTGCAAGTTTAAGCCAGCCACATCCCAGCTGTGCCTAGTGCAGCACATGCAGCCCTGCTGGCCACACAGCTCCTTGGTCCCACTCCATCACTTTCCTGCTGCTCCAATCCCACGCGGCCTCCTGTAAAATCCGTATGTTAGCCTAAGACTTGTTCACCCTGGGAAGGGAGCAATAAGCTAGGCCCTGAAGAGAGCACACTGAGCACTGCACACCAGCTCATGCCGTAACCACTCTTACTTGGCACTGGAGCAAGCAGCTCAGCTCTTAATTCCGTATGAAAAATGCCCACACAAAATAGTCCAGAACAGCCAGAGAGCCATAAACTCACACCCCAGCTTATTGCGTGCCAACTTCCCTGCATAAACAAGCATAAGTGCACAGTAGTTTTACACTGCAAGCAAGGTTTCCTCCCGGAGAGGCAGGCCCCCAATGTGGGCTATTTAAGGTGTTAGATGAGGGGCTGGGCACACGTCACAAGTACATTTTGCATAGGCTGGAGCCACCTGACCTCACTGCTGCATTACACAAAGGTACGGGATAATGCGTGGCTGCTCTAAAGGTCAGCTTGGCTCTCAACAAGGGAAAGGCTCTCCACCTTTTCCACAGAGTCAGTCTTCCAGCTGTGGGAGGGTAGGGACTGAACTACTAACCCATATAACACCACCTTAAGCCTTGTCCATTTGCTGCCAAAACTTCAAGCATTCACAGCTCTGATAAGGGTGACATTTACTTCAGTAGTCCGGCATTTTAAACCCAGACTGATCTTTTTCAACTTCTTTTCCTCCAACCAGCCAGCAGCTCTGCAGGCTTGTTTCTACCCTGGGCTTGTTTCTACCCAGGCTACCAGTGAGGACAGTGATCGCAACCAGGTAACTCACGGGTTTTCCCTTTCATATCTGCCTTCCATTGACAATGGCTGCCCACCAAAATCAGTCCAAGAGATGCAAACACAGAAGTAAGCGACTGAGTTACCATGACTAATAAGTTGCCATTTGCCAGCTGAGTCACAGTAACATCGAACCAACCAACCTCCTCACAGCTGAGGCGAACATTTTACTACTTACTGCAATGAAGAAGACTACTAGAGTCTAGATGACAACTTACAATCTCATTGTGGTAAATCAACTTGCTGGCAGTCGTCTGTTCGTACACTTTGCTCTGCCAGTATCAGATTGAGTCAAACCTTTTGGTTCCACCAAATGCCACGAGCCGAATGCATTTCTGCGGTGCAACTGCAATACTGTTTGCGGTGAAGATGCAAAAAGCTACTACATCTTAATCATTTTAAGCCCCTTCTCAATTATTCTAATGAAAAGTGCCATATTGAAGATGTTCACTTCCAGAAGCAGATTCAACAGAAACACAAGTAAATATATCTTTAAATAAACACAAAAATCATTCTGCCTTATTCCTAGGTATTGGACACCGACCCAAGAATCCCAGAAGTCTGGGTTCGGTTCCCAGTTTTGATGCAGACCTTCTGCACCATCTCACACAGCACAGTTCTTTATGAAGATACAAAATGGGGATGCTACCAGTTTTGACACAAAGTAAGGTAGAATGCATGCATCGATGCTTGTTAAAAACCTCCACACGAAAGACAAAGGTTGTATAAATAATTAAATATAAATATACACAACAAATTTACCACTGCCCGTAACGCTGACTTTGTAAGGTAGTCTACAGAGAAGGGTATTTTCCTGATGCTTACTCGTTTAATGAAAATAAGTACCTGTAAGAGAACAGACAGCACTCCATCTGCAGATAAATTTTACCTGCTTTCAGTGCCAGTTCAGAGCCAGCACATGCTGGGAGTAAACAAATCCATTACAAGACAACAATTTGTGACAAATGAGAGCAACACATGGACTGAGGACCAGTGAACGGGTCCCCCATGCACATCAACATCACAGAAACTACCATCACCCTCCTGAACTGTTGCAGAGGTCAGGAACTGGGCAAGACACAAACTTTCCTATCCTTCCTCTGCTAGTGGCACTCTGCTCTGTGTCAACACACGTCCCCCACGCTGGCAGAGGAAGTTTTTACTGGCATTGTCTAAACCGCATCGTTACAGTGCAAGGACTGCCAACCCTGTCTCTTTCATCAGCACAGAGTTCTCCTTATCAGAGAGGAGAAGCACAAAAGGCAGAGAATTACGTACACACTAGCAGTGTTTCTCCGATGCTCAGCATAAAAATATAATCAAAAATTGTACCAGAATGGTGATGTGAAAAGCACCCTGCCAAGTCAGTAATAAATATAAAATTCATACCTTACATTTCCACAATATATCACCTCTTATCCCGCAGTACTTTACGCATTGTTGGGACTCGGATGAATCCCCAAATCAGAACAGATTTGTCCTGGAATCTAACATTTTTGTTGGCTTTGCGTTCATTCAGATTACACCCTTTAGCGAGAGCAGGATAACAGCACTTAAAATGGCCCCTTGAATTTGGTGGCGGCCATTTTAAACGTGCCCAACTCCTTCCAGCCACCCAACTCACCCCCTCCAGTTTGTCCCACACACCCCCTGTCCCTCTCACTCCTTGGCCCCGGTGCCCCTCCTGCCTGCCCTGCGGCAGAGGAAAGACAAAGCAGTATTCTCAGGGTGTATAAACAGCTGGCTCACACCAGTAGGCAACATTCACGATATCCTAACTCCAAATACAAACCCTCTAATTCTGGAGACCGCAGCCACTGACATCTGAGCAAGCCTCAGCGTTAAAAGGCAATAAACCCCTATCTTCTCATCTTTCACCCTTCCCAAGCAATATCACTGCACAGGTATTATACACAGCATCCGCAGAGACCACGTTGTGCAGCCAGCAGTAGTAACAGCTTCTCCTTTTTGTGAAGGCCTCGTGAATTGATAGAAAACTAGAGGTGACAAGGAGTGAAAAGTCATAGCCCACCTCCCTGTGGCTCATTATCCTAATACCCATCACTGAATCCTTCCTGACAGATGCGTTTGCCAACGACTCTGATGGGAACATTGAGCAGTGACGTTCCTTCTTATCCCATCAACATGCCTATATGACAAAACCATGTCCATTTTGGCCTAAATATTGCATCTTCTGAAAGACATACATAAAACGTAGGAGGTGCTAGAAAACCCTGAGGAACACTACAAGTGTTAGTAGCAGGAGGTACCTTAAGGCAGAATTGCTGACTGTAGTCCTTCATGCAACATACCATACCTGATCATCACAAGTCTAAATAGGGAAAGCATCTTCTAAAAGCTCAGCTAACACCAAAGTGTGCAAACAAAGACCAGATTGTCACAGCTCAGGAGCCATGAGAGGCAGTTCAGTTCTTCTAAATTCTGAAGTTGCCTCTAAGGAGCCACAGCCAATCTCAAACTCCCTTGCCTTATCACTCGTGGTAGCACAGCTCACTAGGGATGGCAGCAGTGAAATGCACTGCAAGGTTTCCCTTCTGTCAGTAAGATTTTGGAGCTCTTCATACTTTTCGCATTCCTATCTATTCACTTATTGGTGGCACTGCCTACAAACAAAGTATTTGGGGAAGAAAAAAACCCTTGGAAGCCACAACAATATGAATGATTTAAAGTAGCCCATCCAAAGAAGGAAAAAGAAGCTACTAATACTTGGAGATGCTTCCAAAAGGAGGTACATGTATTTCCAAGTACATTTATCTGCATCTACACTGACAAAAAATCAGGACCATTATTTCACCTCTGGCAGCAGAAACACAACTGTAGCCCGCTCAAGAAGCAACTTCTGACATTAAACAAAAAAAACCAAAACGAACAAAAACATAAAAAACCACCACTACCCCACCGTGTCATTTAGCTTTACAATGAGACAATAAACTATACATCATTTGTCTTCCTTTTCCTAGTACAGATAAGGCCATAGAACAGCATCACCCAGAGTGTGGTCCACAAGTTGCTACTGGCCTACAATAGGTGATCTGTGCAGCATACTATCTGAAAACAACACTCAGTGAGCCATGGCACCTAATAAAACTCCCTATCACAGAATTATAGAATGGTTTGGGTTGGAAAGGACCTTAAGATCATCCAGTTCCACTCTCCCTGCCATTGGCAGGGACACCTTACACTAAACCATGTTGCCCAAGGCTCTGTCCAACCTGGCCTTGATGCGCCAGGGATGGAGCATTTACCACTTCCTTGGGCAACCTGTGCCAGTGCCTCATCACCCTCACAGTAAAGAACTTCTTTCTTATATCTAACCTGAACTTCCCCTGTTGCCCTGTGTCATTTTCCTCATTATAAACTGAATTATAAAAACTGAATGTTTTTATGCCTATATAACAGATGAGCATTTACATCAAAATGTAAAACATCACCCAGAGTGCATCTGTTTTGACCAAAGGGAAGAGGCAGTACGAGACCTGGAATTCCTGAGCCAGACATCACAACTGAAACATCAGCATTTTGAACTCACAGTCACTGCAATGATGCAGGCATAGGAGAAGCAGGATGCATTGGTGGGCAGTCTCCTGGAGAATACTGTTATGCCAGAGCTACTTCTATGTACAGGTGGGTGCTGCTGCAAGCAAACAGCTGTGCTTGCAGTATTATTAGCAGTCTCTAGAGCTGACAAGCATCAGATGTTTTGGTTGCAACCATTTTTGAAAGCTGGTATTTAATTCTGCATGAAACCTACTCAAAAACCTCATGATGAAATAGGAAGTTTCAGAAGAGCATCAAGTACCTTACCAAGAACCAGAAATCAATTTATGAACACAAGGATTAAACACAGGAGATTGCTGAGCAGTGGTCAATGAGCTGGGAACTGAATTGTCTACAAGCCTATGACAAGCACAAACTAAAAAGGGGCTCATTCAATGCTAGCTGAATTATGCACAGGTCCAGTGGAAACCAAAAAAGGAAAATCATAAGCCTGTTGCTGCATGGGGAAAAGAGGACAAAACACCTTAACAGGGAGGCATACAGTCTCTTCTTAAGAAAACATTGGAAATGCAATCACCTGGGACAGCTAAAACTAAACTGAACTCAACCACCAGAAAATGTGCAGAAGGAAGAACCACATCTACTGTGTTTTGATCATGTGAAGGCAACCAGATCAGTGGGGTGGGTTTTTTTTGTTGTTGCTGGCTAAAGGATATTCAATTCCACAGCTGAACAGCAACTTACTATTACTTATCATTGTCTACCCAGGCTTCAGTGTGGGACAGTCCCTGTTGCACATGAATGTGACACACGTGTCCCTACAGTACAGTACTGTGCAAGAGGCTTCAGGCAGAACCTCCATTCCTGACTCTTTGAGGATAATCAAACAGCCATGCTCAATCAGGCTGGTGGTTTGTTTGGCTTAAAATATATATACTCCAATAAGTAATTAATATATTGAGTAAAGGAGATCTTCATTAAAGATTCTCCACATTCACTCCTTCAATTAAGGTTTTAAATGTTCACTTTCATAGATTTATACCTCCCTCTTGTCCTTCAGCAATGCCAGAAAAGACCAGAGTTTACATTCCTGGCATCTCAAAGATAGAAAAAGAGAGGAAAATAAAACCAAATCCTCCAGAAAACAACAAAATAGGAAAGACAGAAAAAAAAAAAAGGCACCAAAAACCTACCAGGGATTCTGTCCATCTCCAGAAAGAAGAAATGGTGTTCCTGTTGGGAAATTTGTCTCTTCCTATGTTCATAAATGCGTCTGTAAGATGAATTAGAGAAGCAACTTGGGCAACTGGAGGAGAAAACCTGAGCCCCCCAACCCAGGTGTGGGGCTGCTCTGCACCCCAACAAGGGCCGTGGGGAGAGGGCAGATGTGGGGTAAGGGGATCCCATCTCCCTTAGTACCGTGGTAAGGCATTTCTGCTGTCCACGTGGTGAACTCAGTTCATTCTAGCGACAGACAGGTACCCCGGGGTGACCGGGGTGTTTGCGCATACTAACTGCAATGTCAAGGTGTTTGCGCCTGCAGCACTTACCTCTTCAGTGAGGGAAATGGCAGCAGGATGCAACTCTTACCTGCGCCGTGCCAGTGACGTCACAAGCAGCTAATTCCAGCCTGGTTGCCATGGAAACCAGCAGGCCTCAGCACCAGTTAGCGGTTCAATATATAATTTACTTATTCTTTTTCACCTAAGTGATTAGGACTCAAAATACAGAAGCATCTCACAGATCCTCTGATCATTTCACAGGAATTTCTTGAAGGCAAACACCAGCCTGAACTACTGAGCTGTGCACTCTCCAGGGAAAAAAACCCAAACAAACAAAACCCAGGCAAATAAAAGCCAAAACCAAACCAATCCTCTCCCCTGCTATCCCCTGCCCTCCCAAGTTTCAAGGGAGACAAACACTGCGGCTCCTGAAGATTTCACAGGGCTGTCACCATCTGAAGGAGATGAGCCAATAGCAAAGGAGGAGATAAAAGCCCAACACAGGAGCTGCGGCATCAGGCAGGACCTTTGGTCTGTTCCACCTGGGACACCACATCCCACAAGCAGCTGCTGCCCGATGCCGCTGTCAGCATAAGGCACATCTGCACTGTTGGTGATGGGCAGCAGCAGGATCCCAGAAAGTCCCTTTTGGTTCCTACAAGCATCACACATTGAGGAACAAGTCTCTCCTCTCAGCAGAAGCTTTCATGAGCACTGCTAGTCAATGCAACAACAACCAGAGCCCTGGGGAAGGCACAGCTCCATCTCCGTCCCGTCTCACAACCCAGGACCAGTAGCCTGTATTTTCCACAACTTTAACTGGTGCTGCAGTCAGAGGTGATTTCTCTGCTTTTTCCACTGCCTAATTAGTCACTGCAGAGCTTGTGCAAGACCTAAAGGTTACACTTCAACATACTGGTCCAGTGAGAGAAAATACTAAAGAACTGGTTTTACTGTTTCTTATTGTGCTCCATTATGTTTTAAACCAGTATCTTTCAAAATGGGAAGTTTTAAATATTAACTTTGAAAACCAGCTGCTTCATGGCTGAACCACACAGTCTGGCAGAACAATAGGAACAGCAGTACTCCCCAGCCCTCCTGTTTCAACCCAGCATGGGCCACCCCCATCTTACTTCCCAAAACAAGTCATCCCAAACAATCCCTGCTGCACCCCTTCTCCTTGCTGGTCCTTCCTCACAAGCAGAGCTGGCAGTAGGGAGAAGATGACAACCACCAGTAAGACCCAAACAAACAAAACCAGAGGCGTTATTTTGGCACAGTTCTAAATCAGGCACATGATTCCCTAAAGAGTAAAAGAAGAGGAAAAGAAAAGAATCCACAGACGAGAATCTTTCTGTAGTTAGTTTTTGTTCATGTTCCTGAATGCTCTACATGGTAGAAGTTCTCATCTGCAACACATCTGAAAGCCACCAGGACAAACTGGTAGGTGACTGTGCAAAGCCATTAACACTTTCAAGAGTCCAAGGGGCTCTTTTCTAAGGGAAGGAGTGGACCATCAAACACCAGGATCACCTCAAGAGCAAATTTTAGAGGTCCTCCTACTCCAAATTATTTACCACGATAATTTAGAGTGGACCAGTGCTTTTATTTGTGCTCCACTTCCTTTTCTTCTTTGATCTGCAGCATCTCCATTCCTCACCCTTTGCATAACCCTTTACATTCCTCACAGCCCAACACCAGCTTCCCTCCAGTACCCTTTGGTCTAAACTTGCTCCTCTTATTTCCATTACTGTCACTCTGGTACCCTTTCTGCCCCTTCATGCTGTCACCCTAATCCTGTTGGGTCACAGGGTGCTTCCCTCCTCCTCCAGTATTAGGATCTTGTGCATGCTCTACCAACATCAATTATATTAAACAGCAACAAAACCTTTGAGAGTTTTCCAGGAGTTACCCTGATTTCAACGCTAAGGGAAATAAAGGATCACATGGGAAGTGAGTAGTATCAGAGGGAATAAAACACAGAACCAGGCTGATCTGTACTCCGGGCACTTCATTGTCAGAACTGGATTGCACCCCTGACAAATTGGAACACATTTATGCCAAGTCTAAACCAGAAAGAACCACTGACAAAAAATAACATTGTTTGGCTGTACATCGATGAGTACAATTAAAAAGATGATTAAATGTTTCTATTTTGGGGGGAAAAATAAATAAAACCAACCAAAAAGAAACCCCAAAGAATGTCTTTAAAACTCCTTTGCTACAGCAGCTCATTTCATACAGGGAACAAGGCAAGAAAAACATACTGCAGTGAATTTTGCTATGGGAAAATGACTGATACTTTGGATTGAGCTGACAGCTGACTTAAGAGTCATCACTAGGGCTAACTTCTTCCTTCTCCATGCAGCCTGCAGCGGCCTGGCATGTCTCAAAACTTGAAAGAAAAAAAAAAAAGAAAGGGAAAAAAAAAAAAAAAAAGCTGCTGATTTCACAGGGAAGAAGCCTAAGAGGCTGTTTGGAGGATGAAGTCAAGTACATATGGTTCTATTTATTTGTTTGTTTTGGGGTGGGGAGAGGGAGTCAGTGGCAAATTCTCAGCCCTGACAACCAGCTCACAATAAAAGGAGCACATGAAGTCAAGAGTTCCCCAAGGAAAAGAAATGCTCTTAAAGTTTGTCTTTAATACATAAATGGCAACATATTTGCAAGATTCAAAAACTCGGGCAGCATCCAGCTCCAATGGTTAAAGAGTGTTTCTCCTTGAGGCCACCGTCTGAATCCAGCCCATATAAACTGTAATCCAAAACTGCGTTTGGATAGCAGGTCAATATAGTTCACACAAAATCCCCCGCTGTGCACTGAGGTGATACAAAACAGGTACACGAGGCAGGTCATGTCCTAACACACACTTAGACCTCTCCACCACAAACCAAACACAGCTGCATTTGAATGCATGACCAAAGTTCTCTGCATTTTCTTTTAGCAGGAGGGGGAAAGAAAAAAAATCCCCTTAGGAAACACTGTATAAAAATATCCCTTCTCTGGGCTTTATGAATGAGAAGTCACATAGAAAAAGGCAGGAAATGAGGTAAGGTTGCTTTTTCCCTCACTCTATATCGTGACCGCAATGCACACATACATTTCTGAGTTTAAGAATATAACCACATACTCGTATATAGCTGCATCTCATCCAAGTGCTAGTCACTTGGGAAAACTTGGAAATTTAAGAATTCTTTGCCTCTGATCCTACAGCCATTACCAGTTGGGAGCTAACACACATTTCTTTTTTTGTTCATCCTGAAGCTTTGAATTATAATTTGCTCATTAGCCTAATAAATATCTCATCGTTGTGTGGCCTGGAACAGCAGAAACAGCAGTTATTAGAACAGTTCCCCACTGCAGCAGAGGAAGCTTGTCTGACCTCAGCATCCCTCAGCACCTTAAGCAAACACAGATCCACTACAGCCGTGATCCTCATGGAGCTTTCCTGCTAACCCAGACATAGCAAAGCAAGAGGTTGTGACTCTCCTCTCTCCAGAGTGCGCACAGGCTCTTCTTCAGTCACAGGAGAAATACCCCATCCCCACAGGTTTTCTCCATCTGCTCCCAGGAAAAAAAGGAATTAAAAATCCATGGCACAGGGGCAACAAGTACTGTAGAAAAGGTTCACTGGCTCAAGTGCTCTGGTTGTGCTGAGCATTTCAGTAGTGCCCAACATCATTTCCTGACATTCCAATTTTCCCAGGTTGCCTCTACCTCTGTCCTGTGTCTTTGTGAAACTCCTGTTTATACTTGATACAGAGCCTTGACAGAAATGCCCTCTTAGAATGGAGGGGTAAGAAAACCAAGAGGGACTAACAGCTAACAGAGGTTTTTTAAAAATAAGTGAACCCCAACAACATTTCTCAATGCAAAGAAAAATGACCCCAAAATAATGAGTCTGGGTTTGGTTGGTTGTTGGGTTTTTTTAAAGCCAAGATTGTGATTCGGATCCTGCTGAAACCTCCCCTGGCCCATTCCCAAAACATATGCGCGATGAGAAGAGTAATGACTCTCCCAAACACACTAAATAGGGCAATTTTGGGACCTCTTCCAAGATGTCTCTCCATCTGTCCATCTCCTGCCCAGCAACTCATCATGCCCCCTAATCTCTAACTTTACTCTGATCTCCAGCCCCACCATTAGCTCCTGTCTCTGCCCCATGTTAATTTGGTCACATCCTACTCCAGAGCAACATCTTTGCTTTTCCTGGAGTTGCCTCCTTTCACAGACTGACATCAGGGAAATTCCCTGGTTTTCCATTCCCAAAGCCAAGTGGTCATTGAGGCACAAAGGGGAAGAACCTACTGTTGGCAAAAGGGAGCAGCAATCCTGTGGCACAGATCTTCATCAATCCCAAAAGCAGAGGCATCAAGTTGTACCTCCTTTCTACACCAGCTCACACTTGCTCCAGTAGCCCACTTGTCATGTTTCTCTATGGGGCTACCTTTCAAGCCCTGCTGAAATCCCCTTATTTGCCTGTAGAAAATATGGAAAGAATTAGCACTGATATTGGGCTCCAAATACAAACTGTCCCTATAGACAAAACATTAAAGTACTGATGTTGCGTGTACCCAAAGGAGGTAGCAGAAAGACTCTTCTGCCTGCAGCAGGTGAGAGGCAGACCTGCAATTTCCCTGGGAATTGGGCTTTTTCCCTTAGCCTTCTGATTTACAGCACAATCAATAGGTTTCTGCCCACTGCTGCCACCCCCTTTAGTTTCAGAATTGATGGGTGGCAGCGCTCCAGCACTACTGTGCTACAGACAAACTGCAGAATGCCACCAAGGCGAGTGCTCCACTGAGTCACACACGGTCAGCTCAGCACAACACAACCGGGCCAGGCAGCACACTGGAAGGCTCTGCACTTCTCAGCCTGCTGAAGCTGGGAAATACTATTAAATGGGGATAACAGAAGAAGGCAAAGGGAAGCGGCAGACAAGTTAGCTAAATAAGCTGAAAACAAATTGTTGGATAACACATCGAGACAATCCAAGTCTTCACTTCTGCTGAGAGGGGCAAACAAGCCCCTCCTGGCTCTTTCCTCCCTCCCTCAGCACATATCCCTGACTAGATGTGGCTGAGAAATGACATTCTTACTAGGTTAGTTTACCACAGCACACTTGCAGCAGTAACAAGGAATGTGGGAGGCAACTAGGTCCATTCTATTTGTCAACCATGCTGATCTGTATCTACTTTAACCCACCACGAAGCTGTGCACTTATAAGCAAACTGAAACCACAAGCTAAACCCCAGTACTGTCTCATATCTGAGGTGCACATTTCATCTCCAAATCGGGAATGGTACAGATTAAGTGCAAGCCTGCTTCCATTCAGATCAGTCCATCTGCTTCCCTTCCCCCAGTTCAGTCGGAAGGGGTTCAAGCCTAATTCCTGCCTTCCTCATCAGACACCCACAGCCAGAGCTTACAAAGGGAAGCCCTCTGGCACATCCTCTTCTGGAGAAGCAAAACAACATCATCAGCAGAGACAGGCTTGAGTCTGAAGCACGGCATGTTGAGTCCTCATCCAGCACCTTCCCTCCAGTGTTATGGCACACCTTCTCTCCTCTCCCTCAGATGCACGTGTTGGAAATGATACTGCATCCACGGCACTGCCAGTACCACTTAATACGAACCTGCAGCTTGACAAGCAATTACTTAGTGCATCATATCAACAAGTACCTGGATCATAAATTGCAACTCAGCCCTACCCTTTCACCCTCCAACACCTTTTGAGGGCATTTTCCAGGAAAAACTTATCACAGGCCGGCTCCCAATGTCAAACAGATGTAAAAATGCCTTAATTACACTGCAGTAGATCACATGCCTTTTCAAAGCTTTAAGGAAACAAAACACAAAACAAAACAAGCCTTGTCTCAAAATAAGCCTCTTCTCTTCCTTCTCCTCATGGAAGGGCCTTAAGGCACAGCTGGATGCTGCCTGCTGGTGACAAAGCTGGTTTAGGAAGCCACTAATGCTCACTCCTTCCCCAGGTGTGACTGGGAAGAGGTTCTGTTTCAGTAAGGACAACCACCAAAAACACTCTCTGCCCACAGCCTCGGGCACAAAGCCATGCTCCAGCTCAGAGGAGGGCCTTTATGCTGGCAGGGTAGGGAATATTCCAGGCAGCCGGACAACACCACATTCCTTTCCCAGTGAAACTTGTATGAAATGCTGCATCTTGGACAGACACTTATTACTGTTTAAACTAACACTTGCCAAAAGAGAGAGAGAAAAAAAATTAATCAATATTCCCAACCTGCTCAAGTACTCAAATGTACAACGGAAGGAGAAAAGAAATGCCAAGAGGGACAAGAGAGGAAAAAGAGAGTGTTTTCAGATTAAATGAGAGATGAAAGAGAGAACCAACAAAACAGAGATGGTCAACAAGTCTCTTCCACAGACACACAGCTGTACAGGAGCTTTTTGTACCCAAGGACAGATTTTATAGCAAGCCAGAGAAGCAGCAGCTCTCTTTAAAGGAGTGCAAGGTGAAGAGAACGGAAGGTGAAGGAAAAGGGAAGCTCAAGCTGCTTAATTTTGTGACTGAGACCAGCGGACAATAAGCTATAAAACACGTTGGCTGGATGTATGGATAGGAATGAACAAAGGGATCACTCGTTTTCATCTCCAGTACCTGCAGTTCTGGCAGGAGGCTCCCTGGACACTTGGACACATAGTGCAAGTGAAGTTTCTTAGATGCAGGCATCATCCAAGAGGAGGCCTTGCCAAATCACATCCTCTGCAGCCACACGATAGAAGCACATGGAGCTGCTTTGACAGTCCAGAAAAAAAAAACCCAGGCACTACCTTAATTCAATTAGACTTTCCTATAGATAATGAAAGCATCCACAGTGGTATCAGATGAAAAAATCAGTTATAAAGAAGTACAGACCCTCACATTTCAAAGTATACAAAAGCCAACCGACAGAAACACAAAGTAGCTTCTCTCTCAGGGTTGTTGCTTCAAACTATCCATGAAGAATGGTTTTTCACATTCCAACCAACACTTGGTCTCAGCTCCAGCATCACAGCCAGCTCCAGTGTCCAAGACAGCATATCACACTAAACAGCCCAGCAGTGCACGCAGTGTGGTGATGTGCCTCTGGCACCTTATGCTACCATAGGCATTAAGCGAAGACCATGCTGCTTCAGTTCCACTGAGATACCCAAGGACTCACTCCATCACTGGAGAGTTTTGGGCGATGAACTACCTGGTTAAAACAGATGTTTTGGCCAATAGCAAGAGCCCCAAATAGTTCCTTTGAGCAAGAAACTTCATCACTAATCTGCAGAAGAGTCCTACGAGAAACAGAATTAACCTGCAAATACCAGAAGAGTAGATGCCTGTTCCCAATAAAGCTTTACAGGTCAGAGTCCTCTAGGGCAGAAATGTGGCTGACGACAAAAATTTAGGGGAGGGGACCTAAAAGGACGATTGAAATGTAAGGCTACATCTATGATAAAGCTCTTCTAGGGAAACACGGCAAACAGCAGAAAGACATTTCTGCTGTGCAAAACCCAGCATGGCCCATCTTCACCTGAGCTGCCCACCCACAGGGTCTAATCAGCAAAAGCACATGTTCCACTGGCAAGGGACAAGCCAGACAGGCAAAGGCAGACAAAACAGAGGGCCTCTGAGAGGTCTCTGCGTCCTCCGCTCTCCCAAGGCAGAGCTGGAAGTCATCACTTCAAAAAGCTAATGGAAAAAAGGGAGAAGGTTGGGGGGAAAGAAGGGGGGACGAGATCAGACTCTGTATTTCAGGTTCTGGGAGCTGAAAGAGAATAAAAAGGTAGTTGAAGCCTAGCTATCCACTCTGCTAAAAACCCTATGAGCAGGCACAGAACAATGCTGATTTTTACACTAGAAACCAGAAAACGAGGTGGAGGGAGAATGCAGGACAGTGCTGTGTTTCTACATTAGGATTTTTAAGTACGCTGCAGGATTTCTGTCTCAGAGTACTCACTGAGTTACATCAGACTGTAATGGCCTGTTGATTTTGAGAGATTATGGCAGTGCTGCTGATGCGGGGGGAGAGGAGATGGAAGATATGGTGTATCAGCCAGCGTGCACACACATTTCAGATGATCACCCCCACTCCTGGGTGAGAAAGACACAGCGGATTCCCAGTGGGACCAGGACCAGGAGGGGACCACGCACAAGACCCCGTTAGTAATCGAGGCTGGCGCTGCAGGCAGTTTTAGTCCATCCCTGATCCCCATTTCATTCCCCTGAGGCAGCAGATGCCAAAAGCAACATTTATGCAGGGGGGTCCCATCCAGGGTTGGCAGGACCAGAGCCACATGGCATGGCACAGCAAGTGTAATGGAGGAGGTGAATCCCGTGCGCGGCGTGTTCCTGAGATGGATTCAGCCTCACTCTGCCAGGCTGACAACTTTGCCTGCCTGCCTGCCTTTCTCTCTCCTGTATTTCACAGAGAAATGGTATCCTTTCCTTTTCCTTTCTTTGCTCCCGGGCACAAGCAATCAAGAACAAAGGATGAAAGAAAAATGCGGGGGGGGGGGGGGCGGGGGGGGGGAAGCGAGGCGGGGGAGGGACATTTGAGAGTTAAGGAGCAATCTTCAGCAGAGAGAAGAGAAATATTATTTTTTATAAAAAAGGAGGAAGAAAGGCGATGCAGAGCCTTGGAAAAAAACACAATATGCAAATGAGGCAGAACAAAAATCAGAGCTGGAAAAAAATAAAATCAAATCACACCTAAGAAACCCACCTCGCCATCAGCTCTCTGTCAGGGGGATGCCACCGGGGTGAGGGGTCCCCAAAGCCCTCCATCTCCAGCAGACACCCGTGGCTCACTGCAGGCAGGCAATCTGCCCTCTGGGGCATAGGAAGGGAAGGGAAAAGGGAAGAGTAAAGCGATTCTGGAGCAGTGCAAATCCTTGTTTTCTCTCTGAGGTAGGGAGCTGTGGGGCAAACAGAAGCAGCCAGGTGCTTCTAACATGATGTTTGTCAAACAATCTGATTTCAGGCTTCACTGGAGTAGTCCCTCGGCAGCTGCTTTAATCTACCGCAGCAGTTCTCCCCCACAGCAGGCTGCATTCCCCTTGTCCCTCCTCCACGCTTCCTCCAGGACCGAGGTCCCCCAGGAGCAGAAACCTCCACCCCAGCTGGCAGCGCATTGCCTCACAGACCAACCACCTCAGGCCATGCCACAAGCTAAGCAGGATCAGGTTTGAACTGGAAGTTTCCAAAGGAAAAGGGAGATCCTGCTGCTGCAGATGACATCCCGCACTCTGTGCAGAGCCCTCATGCCGCTCAGAGGTGGGTGTCAGCAAAGGTGGTCTCTTCCCTCTGGACCATGGAGTAAATAACTCATCCATCAGCTTGTTCATTAGTGACACTGTAGCTGGTGGTGTGTTACAACACACTGTAGTGCAGTTACCCTTCTACTCATCATCATTTATTTATTTTCTTTCCAAGGTATGGCAAAATATCAGTCTGTGCTCCTCAGCTGCGAAGAGGGAGAGGTGTAAAAGGGAACTAGGAAGCAGCAGGATTCCTGGCTTTTAGACCAACTCTGGGACTCACCTGAAACACCACATTTTAGCACCAGCAGTGCTCTCTTTTCTCATAAACAACAGCTCCTTTGCCACAGCTTTCTTTTCTCCTTCATCCCACATTTCTACTCCAAACATTGTCAGTTTTTGGTCCAGTTCTGCCTGCAAACACCTGATGCTAAGAACTATAAGCTACGAGTTGGTCTTTAAAAACCAAACCATTTTTTGTAAAGTTTATCCATATCAGAAAAATTGATTACTACTTTTACTTCCTACCAAGGAGCATCGTTTAACTTAGTAAATGCTAACTGCCAAGCAGCACAAGTCGCAGCTGTGTTGCAAGGGCCAGTTAAAAACAACTTCAAGAAGCTGATAAATTCCACAGCAGAGGTGTCTACGCACTGGTGGGGAACATAAAAGACAAGGCAAAACCTTGCACTGTTTTACAAAGGACGGTGGATATCCAGGTAAAGCAGACATGGGAAGCTGTGCACACACTGAGGGCAGTAAGTTGTCTAAGGGGAAAACAGCAAGAGCAGCAGAGCTCTGTGCCAGACAACTGCCCACAAAGGTCTCTTGCACCTCCAGCAGCTGGAGCTGCTGCAGGAATTGCCCAGGAGCTCCAGTGCTCCGAAGAGTGACTCCCTCACCCAGACACCCGCAGGGAGGCAGCGAGAAGACATACGATGTCTCAGTTCACATCTTAGCCAGGTCTGTGTCCCTATCAGTAAGAACCGCCACCACAACTGACACTAATTGGTTCTCTTGTTGTCATGCTGCAGAGGTGACAAGGACCACATGGGCACAGACAAGAAGCCTCCCTCTCTCCAGTCCCCCCAGGTCATGGCTAGGTACCCTGGCAGGTACAGTGTGCTTGGATAGCTGGTATTGCCATGATGTGTGTGATGCTTGCTGGTGAATAAAGAGCATCACTATCTGGAGCTGTCGAGCCTGCGTCACTCACTGCAAGAAGCAGGGGGGGGAAGACAACTACCAGCTTAAACCAGATTTTACTGGTAGGAGCACCACCAGCATCCAGGCTCTCTGGGACTGTACAAGGGAACCTGAAACGTTACCAGCTGCAGTTGCAGCCTCCATCCCCTCCTTCATCCCGGAAAAACAACAATTAGCACACGTGTGCATTAGTGCATGCATGTGTTTGCATGAGCCTGCAGTGCAAACATATACAATAAACAGAGCGAGGAAGAAAGGGGTTGTTGTTTGAAGCTCAAAGAAGCTATTTGTAAAAATCAGTGTGCAAGTGAGAATGAAAAAAGAGCAAGAATTACTTTCATCTTTCTGGGAGGGAGAAGAGGGGCAGGGAATTAAGCACACACACACACCCCGAGCAATGCCTAAGAAGAATTATGCAGCTCGTGATAAATGCACTTTTCTGGTTCTGTGAAAAATCTAACATAATGAAAGTACCTTGAATGCAATTACTGGCACTTGTTTAGCGTGGCAGGGCATTGCACTGCCACTGGGCTTGCTCCTCTCTGCTCCCAATTAGCATGCCAAGTACTCCAGCCACACACATGGGCTCACGGGTCAGGGATTGGTGCGGAGGAACAGCAACGAGCTACCTGCCCTCCAATGAGGGAGCAAGCGATGTGCTGGGAAGCCCCAGCTTCCTTCATTTTACATCCTCCCATCCCTATCACACTCTTTTCCTCCACTCCTCCAGGGTCTCTGGAGGCAGTGATAAAAACCGCAAACTCTCCCCCTCCTCTCTCAGCTGGTCTCATTCACGGCTCATGGCAGACCCAGTTTCCTCTGGGGACTCACTAATGAAGACGGCCAACGTTAATCTCTTTCCCCCTCCCTGACGGGTCGATTTATAGTTCCACGGAGAGTCCTGGATTGCAGCCAGAGGGCTTGACACATTCTTCTTGTTCCAAGACGGAAGGGGGGGGGGGGAAGAGACAGGCGCACGCACGCACACACACACACACACTCTCTGAAGACACACGCGCATTTATGATTTGGATTTAGCTGGAAGATGCAGCTGGAAAACCTGTTTACCTGTTCCAAAACAGCAGCTGAAGGAACAGCAACCAACAGTGCTTTTGTATATACATGTACACTCCAAACATCTTTGTGTTTCCATAGCACCTCTCTCAGCCCAAAGACCCCAAATCACAGGGATCACTCCCTCATCACCAGGATGAAATAAAGCATCAGTTGTGTGCCAGCAGCATTACCCGTGAGTCATTATGAGAGGAAGCAAACGATAACTCCTCCAGGATAAACGGCAGCGGGGGGGCAAAGGGAAATTTTAGACAGGCAGAAAGTAATGAACTGGAATTTGGCCAGGACACTGAGGTTATTGTCCCCTCATCCCATGGAAAGTGCAGTGGGATCTTTAACAATCGACTGATCAAGGCCTCAGCTCTACCTCTCATCCATAAGAGGTTCCAGCAGTAGTACAGCTTCTCCCAGGAGCAACGCTAGTACATGAGGTCAGGAGGGGCTCAGAGAGAAAGGCACCCCTGTGATACCCCCCGATCTGCTTTTCCTATAGCACTCCTTGGCATTGCATGCACTGGAACCCCTCAGACCTGTCATTCCCTTTTCAAAAGAAACCAGACAGAAGGAAAAAAGGGTATATTTTTACCACTGAGCTATAAGGGAGTATCCCTTCCCCCCCAGCAGCCTTTAATTCCTTCCCCCTTTGGCAGTTGCTGCCGTAGCCTCACCGCATCCCTTAACTTTGCGCTGTTTAGTCCAGTTCCCCGTCCGCACATCGGATTTGGCCGTGATGACAGCACCGCTCTGCTAATAGGGTCAGTCAGTGAGCTACTGCTGCAGAGCCGCAGGGGAGCACAAAACACGGCCTTTATTCCTGTAAGACCTATACATTACCTCCTCACCCCCGCCCCCTCAGGAACCAAGTGGTGGATTTAAAAGGAGCACTGTCAAGTCATTTAGGCCCATTATTTTGCACTAGGAGAAATGGCCTTTACATGGCTCTCCTTTAAATGGCTCTCATTCCATCTTTAAGTAATCTTGAAGGTTTCAATTGCAGGGCTGTAAACCACAATGCAAAAAAGCACAGACAAATAGATCAGATCAGATACGAGACTGCCCAGACACAGAGTTCCACTTGCCAAGCTGACTGCAGAGCAAAAATAGAAATGAACACTGCACATAATTATAGTATTTTACATTTCCACTGCACTTTCCATCCTGAAAGATCCCCAAGTGCACACACATGTGCATGCATGTGCATACAGAGAGGCAAGACACTGGGAAAATTCACTTGCTTGTGAAACAGACCAAGAAATCGTGGTCCAGTAATAACAGCTTGTACTGAACCAAAGCCTTCATTAACACACACACAAGCTCATAGAAAATCATTATAATGTGAAACAAGACTAAGCCAAGCCACAGCAATCTGTAGATCAGCAGCTCTGCTGCTGCTCAGCGTTTCCCCCAAAACAGAAGATTAGAAACTGATCTTTCATTAGCTCTCGCCCTCCGTTTCTAGGGAAGCCCAAGGTGCCAATTCCACTTTGCTACCGCAGGGCAGGGGCAGCTCTTCAGCAGTCCGCTCCCCAGCCTTCCCCTCTGCTGCTGGGAAGTGCTTTGCAGCCTGTTACTGCACACATCCTCCAGCCCTGAGGGCTGCAACAGCCCCTTTTTGCAGACAGCAGAACGTTTGAACAGGGGAACCAAAGCCAGGGACAGTGCCCTAAACACAGTGCTCCTCTTTCCCTCCAGACAAGAGAGCCGGTGTCAGGTACAAAGGCCCCTTCTCTACATGTGTGCCACCCAAGATGCTCTGAGCAATGACGAAAAGGGCCAGGAAAAAAAGCTCTGGAAGAGAAGCAGAAGCAGAGATGTGATGCTTTGGCAGAAACCTCCAACTTTCTCAGGAGGCTGGAAGCAGGGAGAAAAGAGCAGGCGCTAGCTCAAGCCTCAGGCTAGGGTGCTGGGTCACTCCCTTCTCTTTCCTGCATGTCTGTGGCAAGTCAGTTTTGTCTTCCACATATTAAATATCTCATAGCGGTTTTAAACTCCCATCTGAGCACACAGGCATTTCGATGTTGACTTGTGGCCAAGCATATGAAGAATGGGGGTAGGAAGTTCAAGAGGAGACAGAGAAGGCGGCGGCTCTGAGGGCACTACAAAAAGCAAAGATAAGTCAGGAAGAGGGAAGGAAACGGTCTGAGGTTATGAAACGATACAACAGCTGGCTATATAGAGCTCAGAGGTTTTGTTTCTTAATGAAAACCAGGAATCTCACCAACAATACAATGTAATCAAGCGTAGTACACAACTACCCGTTCAGCAAACAGCCTCCCTACTAGGAACCTTACACTACTAGGATGAGGCTGATGCCCGTTTTTGATGCCCTTCACAGAACAATCTATTCACTCAGCAACACACTGCAGTTGTGTCTGAGGCTCAGTGAACAACTGGCACGTGCCCCTCTCAGCAGAGATTTTGGGGAAGGAAGAGATTTTGTCAAGGACACTGCAGCAACACCCTTCCCAGTACTTAGGAAAACAGCCATGGGATTGTTAATGTCCAGAGAAAACTCCAGGTTTTAATAAGGTCACATCTGAAAGAGCCCCAGATAATAAGCTGCATGGAAGTCAATTTATCGACCTGAGCACACAGGGCTAAGGCAAGCCTGCTGGGATTCAAAGTTGTGGTTGCAGGGTGCATAGGTAATTCATACCTGATGCTTGAGGCCATCCCCTCTGGCTACAAATGGAAAACCAATGCGATTCCTTAAATTTCATTTAGTTTAACAGTCCAGTGCATTATTCAGGAATGCAAGGAAAAGCCTGCTTAAAACGGGATTTTTATGTTGACAATGTCACTTTACCAACAAATAGCTCCGGCTGCTCAGTGTCCTCAGCGGGAGACAGCCGGTGCTCAGCTGGCTGATGTACCAGCAGCCACAACCGCCACCACGAGCTGCTGCGCACAGGGCACAGGCTGCAGTTCCCTGCTCCTCCCAACGGGACTGCAGATTCCCAAGGAGGGGGAAGGGCTAACGGGGGTGAGAGAAGAGGCACAGGGGCAAGCTTGGGGTGAAGCATTATTAAATTAAGGAACAAACCTCACTGCCACTTCACTGGGACACCCTCATTGGCTTCGGATGCGCACCCATGTCAGCTCCCTTTCCCCAGCCTTGTGTGCTCCCTCCCATCCCCCCCCAGACAAGGGAATTAACCACCAGGGTCAGGAGGCTCCTTTCCCCTCCCAGAGATAACATGCCCACTTTTTACCTGCATGCAACATCAGCAAGATATTCCATGGGCTTCTGAGACCTTACCCAGCAGCTTCAGCTCTGCCTCAGTAAACAACCAGACCATGTGGCACAGCCTTGTGCCTACAGGAGGGCTATGGCAATAACACATCTTAGCAGAGGGAATGGTACAGCCAAGTGGCATGAGGTTGCTACAAATGACCTTAAAATAATCTTTAGAATTAAAAATAGATGGGTGCATGTGCCTTTGCGTTTTGGTGTTTGTTGGTGTGGGGTTTTTTTTTGGTTTGTGGTGGTTTTGGTTGGGGTTTTTTTTGTGTTTTAGTTTGAGGATTTTATTTTATTCCTACAAACATACTACATAAAGAATGTCAAGACAAAAGTTCTGGCCATTTTGTTTTCCTCCCCCCTCTTTCCTAGCTAGCAATGAAAGTTTCTTCTAGGCTGAAAGACACTGACAAGCGTCGGACCAAGAAAATGCTGTCCTCCTAAACAGCGAGAAACTGAAAGCCGTGGTGTTGAAGGGGAATGGGATTCTACTCAGCCCACACCAAATTCTGGTTGGTCTTCACTTGCTTTTGCTACTGTCTGTAACAAGACTTCTCGTTTTAAGCTGAAGACAGTCAGCAGGCTCAAAATTCTCTTACCTGCAATTAAAGTATTAAAGCTCACAGAAACATCCGTTCTACCTCAGCAGCAGTTCTCTTAACTAAGCCTCCAATAAAATTAAAACACAGAGCACGCTTTACTCCTTATTGTAACCTAAGATATATCAGGTCTGATGACAGTACCATATTTTAAATCCATCATGGCGGGGGGGGGGGGGAGATAAATTGGTACAAGCCCAGTGTAAAACAAACATTCCCTCTGGGTCATCTTTAAAACTAATCTGGGCACGACACTAGAAAGCATGCTTAAGGAGACAAACAAAAACCTTCCAGTTGTTTTATAAGCATACTATCAGTGGAAGAGGCCTAAGTAAAAATAATACTGTATGGCTGTATTAGCTGACTGTTATTGTTGGCTACTCAAGCAAAGTAGGGCTTCAACAACCCAGAATTTACAGGACTGCGAGCCTGGTGGGTCTCTGGGTTTGATTTTGTGCCAATTCACATTCACTCATGCTCTTGGATAAGTCATGATGCCGTCAGCAACCACAGCCCAGCTGGAAAACTGGGTTAAGAAAGCAGTGGACATTCACTGAAAACTAGGGCTTGCCTGCACCAGGACACACAGGAGATGCAAGCTGAGGCACTTTAAGCAGACGAACAAAATGGCATTAAACCCCTGTGTGGACAGATTTATGCAGAACACAAATGTGTCCCTGATTTGCCTGCTTCACCACTAAACCTATTTTTACTAAATCAGCTGAAAGTTAATCTAAATCTAAATCAGAGTATGGTCAGATCAGCCAAGCAATCCAGTCAATGCGGGCCATCCCTTCAGTCAGACAGCAGTAACTCACCTTATGTGCTTCCAGTCTTCTGTAACGCAAAGAAACTTACAGTGTCCTCAGATAAATCTTCCGCAAACTGTTTTTGTGCTACTTAAGAATCAGAAGGGACAGTCTGGCTGGGAGTCAGCAATCTGGTACGTTGGCAGAGGCTGGCTACAAAGATGTCCCTAGAGTTGCCAGTCTAGCACCGTTCCTCAGCTCCAAAATTAAATAGTCAAACTTTAATTTTTCCCCCCAAAAAAGACAGAAATAAAGCTTTTGACCCTGCAGTGATGCTGCCTCAGGAACGGCCAGAGACATTGCCACCAAGACGGGGCATTCATCTGCAGAAGGACTTTTTCCAGTACCACAGTTATTTCACAGAAGCAAGAAGCCGGGCGAGGTCTGTTGGCAACCCTCACACATGCACTACTCCAGGACTGGGCAGGGACTCACGAAAACAACTTCCCAACAGTGACCCCAGCCATGCACCGGCCTCAAGAGATGCTGGCACGCCTTTACGGACTTGACAAGAAGATGCCTTTCATGCACTGGCTTTCTCACTTGGAGGAGGCCCCCAAAGCACGTGGACTCAACACTGGGTGGACAGACCTCATCTGAGTGGACATGGAGAGCTAAGCTGGTTGCTGAAGTCAGGGGAAATACAGAGCTGCCACAGCAGCTGTTTCCTGAGGAACACAAGCTGCTGGCACCAGGGAAAGCGCTGTTTTAGTGTCTACCTGATTTTCTGTCCTTCCTGCCCCAGGGTCACATCGTCCTCAAACAGGATTTTTAAGAATGAAAGTGTAAGGATGGAAGAGAGATGTCACTGCTCCCCCAACCCTCCTGCATCAGGAGCTGGCTGGGGGTGGGCTCCATCCATTGTACCTGCCCATAACACAGCCCCTTCCAGCAACCTGTCACTGTGTCACGAGGGCCAGCCTCTCCTGACTGTTCTATCTAATTGGCACACACCAGCGTCAGGGATGCTGTCTGCCCCCGTTGCCAGGTCTATGCAGTATTAATTCTTTGCCGGCAGCTCTTGCTCCCCTCGTGCATGTTCCTCCTCACCGCTCCATCAAGCACACCTCTGCTCTGACCTGCTGGCCTGCTCTGCAGCTCCAGCCACCGGGCTGCTGACCCTCAGCACCCCAGCCCCCCCCAGCACTGCTGCCCCTCGGCCCCGGCGGCACTCTGCATGCAGCTGGAACAGAAAAGCAGCAAAACCCCACATCGCCCCGGGGAGCTGGCTCAGACCACCAGCCTCATCCTGCCTGCAGCTTCACTAACAAGTTAAGCCCGGAAGGGGAAAATGCCCTGTGCCCCCGCATCCACACCTCCCCCTCCTCCCCAGCTAGCCACCGGAGCAGAAACCCTTTTGTTTCTCATCAGAAATACAGCAATTATTTCAGAAAAATCTCTCCCCTCACCACTGGCAGAAATACCACAGCCTGAGCCAGCAGCTCTCTTGATGATCACAGACAGTGGAATATTCCAGAAAAAAAGAGGATGATTTGGGGAGGGGGAGGGGAGGAGGTATGTGGGATCCAATCTTCCTCTCCCTGCCAACCCCTCTCCATCTCTAACAGATTTCATTTGGTATCATCAGGATTTCTGTGAAATTTACACCCAATCCTCCCTTTCTCCCGTTTCAACTCCTGGCTAAGCTCAGGCAAAGGTGCACAAGAATAACACGCTGCTCCACTTTTCTCGCAGGCTGGACAAATAAGTCTTCAGCTAGCCACATGGAAGCCATTAAAAATATATTAACATACCCAGCAGGGTCTGTCACTTTTTCTTTTCTCCCCCCCCTCCCCTTTTCTTAAACACAGAGAAGGAAGAAATCTTGCCACAGTAACAAGAGGTTTTCATCAAGTCTCATTACCTCAAGCACAGCCGCGCACCACAGCCCCCACAGAGAACAGCCTTCGGTTCCCGCTGTCATTAAAGCAACGAAGATCTTAAACAAAAATTAAACCCAGGACAGCATGAAGTTGGGAGCACATGAACGGATTAGGCAGTGAAGGGTGCATGGAAGCCAAGGGGAAGAGTGGGAGCAGAGCCACCAGACAGGGCTCTGCTCAAGCAGCTCAGGAGGGATGGGGCAGGTTAAACATGCCCTGCAGAGTGGGCCAGGGGCACTATTTTCAGTTTCAAGCTGGCATCTAGAGGTATGCTGTATTTCCCGGAGACTAAGTGACACAGCAACATACCGGAACATTCATAAGTCTGGGTATAACGAGCCTAGCAATTATGATAAGCAAGAAGCTTTTTCTGAGATGATGGACAAGAAGGATGATTCTGCACACTTTGTCACACGTCCATTTGTACTCCAGGGGGTCCTTGTCCCTTCTGAACAGCGTTGTGGCTCATGCTTCCTGGAGCGGCTGCACAGCACGTCTTAACCTGCAGCAGCTGCTCTAAGCCTGAAGCAGGTGGCTGATGGTTTGGGATGGGGGTTTGAAGGGCAGGAGGCAGCAACTCTACATTTAAACAAGGGATTTCTATACCAGGGGGTTGTTAGTCAAAGTGCTCTTAAACTGTAGTTTCTCAGGTATTTCTTTGGGCAAATCACTGGGTTAAGCAGCTTTCCTCTCTACCCTGGCTACTTTAATCCAGATCAATTCCCTGATCCAGTTCAGTGTGCAGCAGCATGTTCAGCTGCGCTGGCACAGCTGAACAAGCAGCTCAGGAGCAGTAGCAGCAGCAGGGGCTGCTGAAAACAGCACTCGTAAAACTACCCCCTCGGATTCAACAGGCATGGCACTAGCCCCAGGAGAGCAAGACGCTGCATGCAAACCCCATGAAAACAAAGATAAGGGAAGAAGGATACTTCATGCACAGTTAACTGGAAAGAGATGATTTGAACCAAACAGGATGTAAAATAAAGCCCCAAAAGTTGGTGATGGTGTGTGTGTGTTTTATGCACCTCCAGATGAGATTAAGTTTTATTTCTCCCATGGGAATGGAAGAAAGCAACAAGCTCTTTGTGAAGCAGGCAGTACAGTTAGGAAAGGCAGAGCTATGAAGAGGCGATGATGGTAAAATGCCAACGAAAGGTGGACCTCTGAGGGGCAAGGTTCCTGCACATGAGGAGCAGCAACTATGCAGGGACAACACAGAAATAACTCCCTGGCAGATCAGTAAGGAGCAGAAGGGAGCCAAGATGTGACTAGATGAGTAAGGACTTAGAGGGGTCCACCCCAGGTGCAGAGAAGGAAGGGGATCAGGAGAAAGGAAGCTACGTCACATCTCTGGTGTCACAACCATTCCGGTTGTGAACAGTTTAACAGATCATTATCCAAACAGTTTACACATCCTCTGGTTCTGGAGTAATTACATCAATTCTTAAAAAGACATCACATAATGAAGTCTATGGATCTCACAGAAGCAGATAGGAAAGTAAGCAAAATGTCTGACTATACTAGGAACAGACCAGAAAATAGTGCTGATTTAATAACGATATGATACAAATCAAAGATATATTTGCCTCTGCAGCACTGAAACCTGCTCTACTCATCCTGCCTTGGAAAGGCAATGCAAGGAATTGAGGGGGTTCAGCACATGGCAACTAACAGATGAGATTTGGAAGACAGCAAATGCTTACATGAAGTCCACATGTGCAAAACAACAGCTACGTGCTAGCGGGGAAGAAAAGCCTTCTACTGCAACCAGACTATACTGCATCCAGGGCTGTGATGCTGACACGGTGGGTGCATACGCTTTTCCCCAAGAAACCCATCCACCCTCTCACAGCCAGCCACCACAACTTAGCAATAACTGCCACGAGCCATGGGAGAGAGCCATCCCATGAAGAGACAGCAAGGCAGACTCTATCCCCATGCCAGCCCAACTCAATACACCATACGCAGTCTTCATTGTGGAGCTTCATGCTTGGTATTTCCACAGCCTTGCAGACAAACAGCTTGACTGGATTGCTCTTCCTAGCCACTGCAACAATTATACAATGGTTTGGGTGGAGAGGACCTTAAGATCATCTAGTTCCAGCCCTCTGCTATGGGCAGGGACACCTTACACTAGACCATGTCGCCCAAGGCCCTGTCCAGCCTGGCCCTGATGCTCCAGGGATGGAGCATTTACCACTTCTTTGGGCAACCTGTGCCAGTGCACAAAGTCTGTCATGTAAAAGAAATCAAGAGCCCTGCTTTAAGCTGATTGCAGGAATATAAGGGAGTCTTACCCACACTCCCGAGTGTGACAGCAACGTAATTAGGTCAGGGGATAGCTGTGCTGTAACAGATTCCTTGGGCTTGGCTCTATCCAACGTAGAGCCGCACATGAACTCTGTTTCAGCTTATATCTGCTCACTGCCAGCAGCCAGGATTCTTGAAAACCTACTTCAAGTGGCTAGCCTGTCTCAGGTCACAGCTCAGGCCCTTGATGTGGGCTCCCAGCTCTGTACTTCTGCAACAGTCTTCAACAGCAGGGCTAAGGACAGCAAAGTTTGAGCCAAGGTACAGCTGCCTGCAGCTGAAACAGGCCTGCAATACGTGCCAGAGGAGAAGAGGGGGTAGGCTCAAGGCAGCACATGCAAGGAAGGCACTTGTATTGATGCAGCTTAAGCTTATCCTGGAGACCAGGAGTTTGACACCGTGATTAAAGCACAATCAAGAAATGTTTCCTGACAGTGAAGTCTATTAGGCTGTGGAACAGGCTCCCACAGGAAGCAAGGGAATCCTCATCCTCCTGTCTCTGTAAGAAGTGATGGGACAAGTAGTAGGGAATCGAGCCCCATGACTGGCGATGGCATGATGGGGCCAGTCCCACAAGAGGCCTCTTTCAGGAGTAACACCAACTTAAGAAATTCCCTCTGCCCCTCCTGCAACACCTCTCCAGTTTTGCTGACACTGCTGCTCGCAAGGCAGAACCATGGACTAGACCATTGTGGTCACTTCACATGTTTGGAGGGATGGGAGTTTTGACTGACATATTTTACACCACAGTCTTACCAATAGTTGCATCCACACAACTGGCGGGATGGCAGTGGTGGGACAGGACAGGAATGTGAGGTGGGAGGTGAGGAAATAGGGATTTCTTAGGTTGTGCTATAGGTGTCTTTACACTAACCCAGAGTGAATGAATTCATGCAAAGGCAGTGAAGAATGCAACTGAGGTGGAGGGTGTTAACTAAAACATGATTTAGTATAGTCAGACTTGTGGATTTGGACATGACCTAACATATATGGAAATTTACAGCAGAGAATGTCCCTGTTAATAATATATATGGTATCAACTAAGTTTCTGACACACTGGGCTGGCACTAACTTAGTGGCTTAGGTCTTAAAGACTGTCTCAGTTTTGATTTATTTAATGTTTAATTGCCTCCCTTAAATGTTTCCTTTATATATTTTTTGAATGGGTAAAAGATCAGGTTGGTTTTGAACTGTACAAATCAACAGGAACAAGCATTCTGCCCCATTTAAAGTAGCAGACACCTATCTCCTTTTTTGCTGGGTTGGGCTTTTTTTTTTTGGTTTGGGGATGGGGGGAAAGGAGGTGTGAAGAACATCACAAAGTTCAAAATTAATGTCTCAACTTGTAACACACTTCTCCGCCTCCCGCAACACTGGTTGCAGAAGCTACCCACGGCTGACACTACTCATGAAGCTCCATATGGTTCTGCTTCCCTTCATTTTTCCTCAGCCTGGCAAACTTTGGCACTGCTCAGGTTTTCCTGGTCCTTGGAAAACAGGAGAGATTCCAACAATTCCAGTTTTTACAAAGCTCCCATGGTGCTATCTACGAAAAACCTATTGTAATGGCAAAGCATACAGGCAAATTTGGCTTAACATCACTGGTGCTGTAGAACCTTTCATAATGCACTTAGTACCGGTAACAATTATTTACACTGCAGTAGAGTTGAAGGATTTCAGTAACACAACATACACATACAGCAACAAATGTCTGTGCCTGAATAACAGGTTAATAAAGTTATTTTATTTAAGACAGAAAGGGCTCAAAATGGTGTGTCATTTTAAAGCACCCATGATTTGACAACAGTTTGTGCAATTATCACAAACCTCTCAAGGAAAGCTTCTAGTGCACTCAGGAAATAACCCTGCACACAGTGAGTATCCTGCATGCACCGTAACTCAGCAAGTGCTTTTTGCAGCTCCCTTCTACACTCAGTCATGAAGGATACAGATCATTACAGCCTCCAGCTATAGAGCTTTAGCTCCCAGAGTAGCAGCTCACACTTTTAGCTCTGGAGATCCCCAGTTCAATCTGCTGCATGTCAGCCAAGAGGGCAGCTGTCATATAATTACAGCCACAACTTTGCATGTGAAAAAGTAGGGAGAGCGAACAGAGATCTTATTATAGAATCCTGGTTGCAACCTGCTGAAGAGCTCCCTATTTAAAGTAACTTCTTGTAAAGAGAGGGAGAGGGAGGGGAAAAGGGAAAAAAAGGAAAGAGCCTTCCAACGCAGCTTCCCAATGCTCTCTGGTTTGCAGAAGAAATCGATGCTGCTTTGCAAAAAAGCCTTTTGTTACAAATGCAGGTATATATCAGATGAAGCATGCAACTGCAGACCAGGAGTAAGGCTCTAGCCCCTTATGAGTCCCCAAAAAAAGAGAAGAAGAAAAGAAAAAAATGCTTATTGCTGCAACTGAGATAACAGAAGTCCAACAGTGCATCTTAGTGTCTTTCTGAACTATAAACCCTCGCCAGCAGCCAGGCCATTTTGCTATGCAAGTTAAGTACTAAAATCTATATGTAACTCAGTTACATCTTGTTTTCTTCAAACTGTACACACTCAAAGGGAGACTTAACAGAAGATCTGGGAGAAGAGTATGTTTGAACTATAAAGGTACAAACCATGGCAAAAAAAATCAGTCTCAAATAAAAAGATCTTTTAATGAGTACAACACAAAACAATTAGACCAAGTTTCTTCTTCTCTGTTAACCTTTCTGCAGACCCTTCTGCACACATACAGCAATTTTTGAGCCAAACATTTTTCCAAGCCAAGAAGTTCAAAACCAGAATTTGAAGCAGTGTAATCCAGTTTTAAAGACACATTTGTATTCCCCAAACAATTATTCTGGAAAGCTACCTTTCTTCAGTAAAGCATTTTCAGGCTTAAGATACAGATTAAATTATTTGCAGAACATTCTCCTCTCCTACAGTCCCATCCATACATTCATCCATCCATCTATCCATCAGTCAGCAGTACAGAATCCATGGATTCCCTACAGCCTGGGGTGAATCAAACACTTTGGACCATGGGCAACAGATGAGAAGAAGATGTTCCTTCAAACTACTTACCTGCTTGATAAACACTGCTCGAAGTAGACCGATCTGACTCAAACTGTTCAGTATCTGCCTGCAGGAACACAGACTCGCTGAAACACAGCAACCAGTTCATACATGTGCTATACCAGTGACCCTTCAAAACTTCCCAAAACACAGAGCTGTGATTCCAACAGGATTTGAAGGAGAAGCACCTAGTAGACAGCCAAGCTGGAACGTGTTCAAACAATTGCTAACACCAACAGCAAGCCTGCAATAGTTAACTCCAGAATTCACTAACACTTTGTATTTAAACCAGCTGAATTCTCTGGTGACATCTTCTCAGCAGCCTCATTTCTGAAGCTCCATTTTCACTTGGCTCAGACAGTCTTCTGCTGCTCACCTCAAGCAATATCTACTCAGGAAAAACACAAACTACCTGCCCATCTCTCTCCCGTCAGAAGAACATGAGGGAGAGACTCAAGGACACAAAACCCAGTTTTAAAGAAAGCTATGTGCAGCTGCAGCAGCACAGAAACATTTGGGGCTGATTACACACACACACAGCAGAACCCTGGCTGGGCTCATCCCACAGAAGGGACCCATAAAAGGTTCACCTCTCCCTCACCTACTGCAACCAGGCAAAGCTCACGAACATCTGAACCACGCTTGCTGCAGACATCCAATGAAAGCAGTACAGCCCTATGCAGAGATGACTGAAATGAGACACTGTTACTCTATTTTCTGGTATTATTTCTGTAAATTTAGCACTGCTAAAAGGTTCCAGATAGACATTCTCTGGAGACCAAAATCCTTTGCCTACCCTGAGAAGATATGCAGAGAGAACAGCAGCAAAACTTATACGTGCTTTTCTCATCTCTCCCAGCCTGCCGAGGCTGAAATGACTGACAAAGGTCCAAAATGAGGGACACACATAAATTATTAATATTGCACTAGTAGTCTCGCTGTTGCTGTGACAGTCGAAAGACTTAACAGAGGCAGGCTCTGCAGGGAAATATTACTTTACTTCAAAATCATTCATTCAGGAAACTTACATACTGAGGAGAAAAGAATCATTCTGCAGCATGCTCTGTCAAACCCCTCAGCTTTAAGACCCTTCATTTCTAAAGCAAAAGCAATTTTAACAAGAACAGGAAATTGGCGTGAAGCATGAGGCGCTTCAGATTTCAAGTGAGCAACACTGGAACAGCATTACTTTCGGACACAAATCCTAACATACGTCTTTTTATGCCTGACCTGGAAAGTCCATCCCACTTCTGAGAGCCAGGTAAGTGTTTTGTCTCTGCAGCCTCTCTGCTGAAACAGCCAAGTGACATACCAGTGAGAGGATAATGGGTAGCCATGCACTGGCAAGTGGAAGGGAGCCAAAAAGCCACTTCAGTTGGCCGCTCGAGCTGCAACCTGTGCTTTAAGCCTGTGTGAGGCTCCAGATTTACCTTTGTTTCATTCCAGGTCCAGCTATACCTGCTGCCACAGTAGCCATGTATCCGTAAACAGTACACAAAGAGATGTGGCTCTCTACTGATCTATTAGCTTCCTCTCTCCTGTTGCAAGGGAACAGTTTATGCAGGGGTATTAGTCTGTTTTACATTAATTTCTAGAACTGGGACAAATGACCTGAACTTTGACATGTCTGAAGAAAGTTAAATTATTTTCATCTTTCTTAGTAATGAGAATAGATTTACTTCTTACTTTAAACACAAAATTTCCCTCCCAAAATATTTGAAGTACTTACTGAAATGTTTTCTTTACCAAAGCCCTGCAAAGCCTCAAGATTATTAATAACATTTTGAATAAAGAGGCACAACATTGCTTCATACCAACAAAAAAAGCAGTCAACTTTTCACACAATAAAGTAATTAATTTTGAAAACTAGTACTTTCTATTAAAATTCTTGTATTTAAAAATCCAAAAAGGTTTCAAGTAACTCTAGACACTGATGGGGGCAAAGAAAAAGCAGACCCTACCCCCAGCTGGATGGCATTCCTCTCTTTGGGTGCAATGTGGTAACATTTGATTGACGCATCTGATCCATTCCAAAACTCCAGGCGATGTTTTAATCATCAATGGGCAGAAGAATCCTAATAATTTTGAGGAAAAAAAAAGAAAAATAGAAAAACAGAGTAGAATATGGAGGCAGGACACAGAGCACCTGGTGTATGTCTAGCAGATCCAGCTGATTTAGCTGGGTCCAGAATAATCAACAGATTAAAGACCAAGTTGATGGCAGAAACTCACAGCTACCAGTATAAACCCCTTCCTCCCCTCTACCCTCTTTTTGCCATCTCAGCTCAACCCAGTCTCCCAGTACAACGTGGAATTTTAGTCCCATGCCAAAGGAAGGGAAATAGGAAGAGGGAAAGGAGTGGGAAGCGAGAAACCAGGGTAACTAAGGGATAGCATGAAGAGCCCATTGGCATGCAACCAAGGGCCTGCACAGGCCCTTGCTACAGCAGAAAACAGGAGATCAGGCACGTACAAGGAGACGGCAGGAGAGCAGATGCAAGAAGGTGAAGGTTCAAGTGGTCCCTGAGCTCAGGGGGTAGGAAATGGCAGCAGACATAGTACAGAAGTGAGCCCCAGCATGCACAACGAGCTCAGCCTTCAGAAGCAGCAACACACCAGGTGACCTGCTAGCTTGTGATAGGCATTTTCATTATCGACGGGCACGGTACAAGAAATATATAGTGTGAACCTTCCACATTAAACAAGGCTTCCCAGTTCACCCATAAATTTATTTTGCTATCAGCCAAACTCAGATCCACCAATATCAACCACTTCTGCTCTGAAACAAGCCTCCGCTTACAGTCTTGCACCAAACAGTTGCTGCTGTTTCATTTCAGCACTAATGAGCACTTGCAAGCCCTCAGGACCTGCCAACCTAAGAGATGGCACAATCCCAAGAGGACTTTACCTGTTCCAGCAGCAGCCAGAAGGCAAGCATCATCAGTGTGACCCTCCAGCTGGCCAGCTGACGTATCAGACCAGCCCACATCCCAGTCAACTGACCTGAAGCCAGGTACCTTCCCACTAGAAGTGAAAAGCTGGCTGACTGGTCAGCAGGACATCAGTTCTAGCAGGCCAGAGCTAGAGAGACCTGTTTGGGAACATGAGCTACACAAAGGTCTCCAGGCACCTAGTTGGTTTTTACATCTGCCAGGTGTTCCCAAGTCTTGGGAAGATTAACAGCAGAGAAGAGCTGGATGGGAGAAGGAGGGAACACAAGAGAACAAGCTGACGCTGCAAAGGGACGGGAGCAGCAGGCTGAAGACGGGATCTCACAGTAGGAAAAGTGGTTGCTACAGTGCAGAACAGGAGCTGAGGGAAACAGGAAGGGGCTGTTAGCAGAAAGAAGGCAGGTAAAGGCATGCTACTGCAGGGAATGGGAAGGCCTGTAGCTTAGGGCTGATAAATCAAATGCTGCTGCCAGAGTCTTACACCAGCCTTTGAAGCCTCTGAATCACTGACTGGGGGGCAGCACAAGTAGGATCTGCCACAAGCATGCCCATCCAGCAGCTTCAGGTAGTCATTTAAGGTATGTCTGGACCATTAAGTACCCTGAAGATAAGGAGAGACCTTGAATTCAACATGACACAGTCATGTGGAGCTTGCACAATGAGAAGGATGCGCTCCCAGCCCTGACAAGGACTACACAGCGGCAGCTCATACCTCCCTTAGGCTCCCCGGAGCAAGCGGTTGCAGAGCAGCCAGAATGCCTTTGTAACCAACCCCCCAGCCCGTCAGGAGGGCCTGAACCCTGCACCGGCAGCAGTGAAAGCACAAACCTCCACCTCACACTCTAAATAATTAAACTCTGTGGGAGCAGCAGCAGCCTCATAAAACTCCTACACAGACCAAGCCAGTCATTAATGGGGGTCAAAGATGAACACTCTATTTTTTGTAAGTGTGCTTTGATGTGTGGGGAAAGTGGTGAGAGGAGATCTTCATTACCCTCTCTGATACCCGACAAATTTTTCCTTTCCTGGCTATCAACATCTCCTACTTCCACCCAAACCCCATACCGCTGGCAATCATCCAGACAGCCAGGGACAATCAGGTGTGTGTGGATGACATCTGTGCTAGCTGGTCACCTGCAGGCAGGGAAGCAAAAGGCCTCCCTGAGCAAAGCCAGGCTCTACCAGAGGCTCAGCCAGTGCTTATTATGAGGTTTGGGTTTCACACAGATGCCAATGAGTGGAATCCCAGGGCCAGTATGATGCAAACCACAACCCCACACACCATCTCCCCTACAGCAAGGCACAGAGGAGAGTACAAGCCAGTAAAATCTGTCGGGATTATTAGCTTGGGCTCAGAGCCAGAGCTTGGAGCTGCCACAAGGGCAGGGAGGCTGCCTGCAGCCCTGCAGGTCAGCAGGAAGGAAGTCGAAGTCCCCTGATGGGCAAGGAGAGGCAGCAGGCAGGAAAGGCAAGACACAGTTGAGAGAAGGTCATAGAAACACTAGTCTACACCTACCCCTTCTGGCCTTAAAATACATACGTACACATAGATGTGCAAGCTGCTTACTAGTATGCTTTGTTCAGACATTTTAAAGGAGAGAGAGCTGCTCTTCCCACTCTCTTTGCATTCCCCCACACCAGTTTTGGAAATGGTTCTTTAGTCTTCCCATCAATAACAGCCTCAGGTGGAGAGAAACAAAGGCAGGTTGGTTTTGGGGAAGGGGTCATCACATGGACACAGAAAATTCCCCCAGCAGCATGAAGGGATGTTGGATGCTCTATCAGCAGTGCCAGTTCCAGCCTGCACCGTCCAAGCCTCTGCCAGCCTGTTTTTCCTGCTGTGTTTTCTCCACATGGAGAAGTCACAGACTGGAAGTGGCTTCAAGATCTCTGCTACTGTGCTGAGAAAGTGGCTGGTGTAGCAAAGCCAGCTTTCATTTATTATTTATAAGCAGTACTGATAGATGCCCATTTTTTCAAGTCACCAGGAACCTTCTCCCAACAAAGCCCAATACGTGCAGAATACTTTCAGAAGGAAGTTAAGAGCTTTACATGCAATGCCAGCACTTGTCTTTGCCAGCATGGCAAAAGCAGCTGCCGTTACTTCCATTATTATTGGAAATAAGGGGGAAAATAGCTCGGGCTCTTGAGCCTTGGCACCTCTTCTCTCCCACCGTTTGGCTACCAGAGCTCCGGTTACTATTCAGGGCAGAAGTGCTCACCAGGGCACACATTCCAGGGGGCTGGGCCATGCCACCTGGCCAGGCTCAAAATGGCAGACAGCGATGAATAGGGTAATTAGAAAGTACAACAGAAGCCACAACATAAAAACAAGGAACTTCTATTACAAGAAAGGGTTCTATGGCATGGTTAGATCCATCACCCCATATGTTGGGTCATGGTGGTGCCTTGGGAGCCTGCTGCTGTTATCTGTTTGCAATCACATTTCAGCCCATCTTTCTGCTTAATGCACGAAAAGCAGAGCTAATCAGATTCACTCTCTCTCTCTGCTTAATGTCTCCAGTTCCCAAACATGCTCTGTACTGCTTCAAGTGATGTTCAACTAAACCAGCCAGGAGCACGCTGGGCAAAAAAAGAAAATAAAAAAAATAAAAAATGGAACTACCTATTAATTTTAGTCCATCTTTCCACCTATTATGTCTAAAATTCCTTCTACATTTGAGCCCTGCAAACAAAAGTCAGGAAATTCCCATTTCCCTCTCTATGCCACACCCAGCTCATGTATGAGTTCCCTTCTCCAAGCTGCTCCTCCAGTGGCATCTGGGCAATTAATTCTAGCACAGACCTCTCAGCCTTTCCTCTCATTCTCTGGGACAGCTTCTTAAAATATTTCCTGGCTAAGAACCTCCACAGAAGGATGTCTTCTGCTGGCACCATAATAGCCCCTCTTTGTTAATCTATCTGAAGTGACCATCACATGCTCTCTTACTCCCTCTCTCCCCAGCACTATTTAATTATTGCAGTCTTACACAGGATCTCTAATGTGCCCTCAGCATTTCCAGTCTGAAGACAAACAGGGCCCTGGAACGGCTGCTTCTCTCACTGCATTCCTTTGCACTCCTCAGGGCAGCTGGAGCATTGCTGGAGTCAGCTATGACACCTGGATCTTCACTAAAGCAACCAATGCAACAGCTGAGAAGCCCCCAGACTGGGCAGACTGCATGAAAATTCAGCAGAGATCCAGGAAAAGACTGGCTCACAGGAACACCCACCATCATGAGCCAGGTTAAGCAGCACAGGAGGAGAGTCACCCATTACAAGCACAATTGAAGATTTGCCAACAACAACAACAAAAAAACCCCCAGCAAGTGTTTACAGGAGATGAGAAAGAGATGTAGGTGGAAGACAAAATTGCAGCATTCATCTCTCTATCCAGGAGGAGTGAAAAAAAGGAAGACTGCAGAGATGAAACCCCAGACAGCCTGTGCATCTGTCCGCATCCCCCAGCTCATCCCCACTACATCAATCAGAACAGTGGCAGCTCTGAAGAAGACCCCCATTATCCAGCTCCTGCACTAACATCTTCCCCAGAGGCTGCACGCATGTGCAAGGGGGTGGAAGAAAAACATACTTCTCAATGAGATTACTTACAGCATTTTCTATGTTGCCCCCTCTCTTAAAAATGTCTTAAAAAAATTACTGCAGCTGGCTTATAAATGTGTCAGATTTAAAGAAAAAAACATATCCTTGAAAACAAAGACACTTTGTGCTCAGCATATCCAGTGGCACCATTATTTAATATCAATACGCCGGTTCTTTCCTTTATTCACTCCATCCTTGGAACACAAATCCACTGTAACAGCCACCCAGTGTATAATCTTACCATGCAAAGCAACACAACCCTCCAATAATCTTTCTCTTGCCATAATGCTTTTACATACCAAAAAGAAGAATTTAGCCTTAAATGCTTTAAAAAAACCCCAGCCAACTGCAGTACAGCATGAAACAAATCTCTAAGAACTCTCAAGTTGGAGCAAATTCCCTCATCCCTCCCTACTACCTTCCTTATTTGAAAATGTCTACACAGTACTTCTAATTTGTGCACCAGACTGACTGCAACCTTCCCCTCCCGCCAGGTACAGCCGTTCACACATAGGGCCACAGACACACAGGCTCACGGCATCCCATTGCCTCTGGCACACTACTCTTCACTGACATCATCTTCACCTTCATGCTGTATAAAATTCACCAGACAGATAGAGTATCTGCTCCTTTAGCCATAAAGCAATCACTGTAGGCCAACAGACGCCTCCATCTAGTCTCCCAAATGCACACTGTGACCTGCACCGTGCCCCTGCTAAGTAGAGGCTCAGGCATGCATCTTGTTAGGTGACACATGCCCCTTCCCCGCCGTCAGCCAGGGCTAATGCAGATGGTGTATCTGACGGATCCATCACTGGCAAAGCCGCAGCAGGAACACTGCTCGCATGGATCAGCAGGAGCAAAGTTCCCACACAGGCTGAGCTTCCACACACCCCTAGGTGCATCACATCCCTGGAGCAAGAAGGCACCGTTCTGTACTACCACGGCAGTGTCCCACAAGGGCTTCCCAATTTCTGCTGATGCCTGAAAATTAGGTAGCAGCATCTAGAGCAAAGGCAAGTCACAGTTCAGAGATAAAGAGACTTCCTCCTTGTGTGGTACCCAGCTTCAGGCTTGGCTCCCCACTGGCGTGCAGAACACTCTCTGGACATTTCCCTGTCCTTGCCATCTATCCGACGCTTCAGGGACCACCCGGTCTCACCAACTCCAAGTCCTCACTCCAAACAGCCATCACCATGTTTAGTGAGCTCTTTCACAAACAGCCTGCAAGTATCTCCTCAGCCAGTCTCGTTTTGCTCTCTCACAGGTGAGGGTTATGGCTACTATTTTTTGAATCCTTTAATAATAACATATGAGCCTAATAATAATAACTATTATTATTATTAGGCT
The DNA here is from genome assembly GCF_963264785.1 of Psittacula echo. NCBI lineage: Eukaryota > Metazoa > Chordata > Aves > Psittaciformes > Psittacidae > Psittacula > Psittacula echo. Next base: position 86,094,405 of record NC_137735.1, on the reverse strand, counting down.
CATAGCAGTGGGCTGTTAGCAATGGGCTTTTGGGAACTATGATATGCCTTTAACTGCAGAGGCAGTGAAACTCAACCTTTTCCTTTTTTTCCTCGCTTTTGAAAATACTGCTTGGGAATGGAGTCAGCATCTGGAGGCACACAAGTACATCCCAGGGAAAGAATGAGAGGAGCAGAGGGGAAGGGAGGGACCTGAAAATGAAGGCTGAGGGCGAGGCTTCACATTACAGCTGAACCAGGCTAAGAGTTCACTGCTGCCATAAAAGGGGGCCCCATTTCCACCTTTCTTTCATTCCCTACCTTTCACTGCTGGGAAAACAAATCTTACCCCTCCTGCGTGGCAGCTCTGATACTAGCCTGAACCTGGTGAGCAGGTTCAGCTCTCTGTCCCAGGAAAAAACTATTCACCTTTTTATATTTCTGGGCAAGTCAGCTTTCCCAAAGCTGAACAAACTGGATGCGTTTAGTATATGAGTGGGCACAAGGCAAGGAATACAGCCACAGAGCCACGACCAAGGCATGTCCACCCCTCTCAGAAGCAGCAAGTGGTTAGATCGGTTCAGCCACAGTAAGAAAATCCATCCTCACCCGTGTGAAGCTGTGATTTCACCCAGCAAGTACATCAATCAGCACAAAACAAGGGGCCAGGCTGAAAAACCTGCAACAGAAGTGTTTGCTAATAGTCTTGAAACAGGGAGGTTTACCTATTATTAGGCTCTACCTACCAGTTGCATTTCTGGATGATGAAAGCAGCTGTATAGGTAAAGAATGACACTAAAACTGAGCAGACCCAAAGCAGACAGGAATATGAGAGGTTCTGCAGGATTTCCAGTCGTAATTGTGCCTATTTCTAAATTGGACTCTGTTATCAAACAAGATGGCTGCCTTCATCACTGTGCTCAAAAATGTCTGTTTTCATTACAAACTTAACAATTAGTTTCATGGTGCTCTTGATAAAGCTTTTTTTTTCCCCCAGCAGCTTCTACATCATCAGATGAACAAAAATAATGCAATTCTTTCTGATTAAAAAAATAAAACCCAAAGCCCATTTACTCCACTGTCTTTATTCCTCTCCACCTCCTCTGCTCAATTACTAAAAGCAATTTACAGACAATAAATGTAACTTCACAGCTGCCTGTATGAAGTATTCCCTTCATTTTATAGATGAGGTTACAGGCTATACAGAAATTAATATCAGCAAGGTCTACTTCAAAGCTGGATATGCAAGAGGAACAGATGAACTCTTAAAGAATACAGATCATGCCTGTACTCTAGTAAAACCAGTAATAAAGAATTAAGGATGTTACCAGTTGGATATAAATTCCTCAAATGTATCTGCTCAAATACAGTAATAAACAAAAGCTTGCATTGAGGTCTTGCTTGGGTTTATTCTGTTATTATTAGGAACACCACCATGAGATTTCAGATTTGCCGCTCAGCATCCCAGAGACCAAACATGCTTGCTTTCCTAGTAAACACATGCTTAACTGCTACCCTCATGGGCTCAAAGAGGGTCTTACCAGCTGGTGCATGATCACCAGGAATCTGCAACTAGAAACTCAGTACATCATCTTAATCCATGAAGATAAGCAAGCCAGGAGAGATTCCAACATTCTCTGCCACAGCCTCAAGGGCTTTGGCAGGGCAAGAAGGAGCAAGAACCCACGTCTGTTGTTAAAATCACCACAGGTGACTTTGAAAAAGCACCTGGAGTAGCAACACTAAAGGGGGGGAAAAAAAAAGGTGCAGTTTTGTGCAGGCACTCTTCTGACGGTAATGGCTCCTTAAGGCTTAATAAAAATGCATGGCCAACTTTTCTTCTTCCACACATTAGCAGAGCTCAGAAATAGCACCCAAGTCTGGTTATACAACTCAGCAGGCCCAGCTTCTCCTAGGAGGAAAACACCACCGGCGTGCAGGTACTCCAAAGGCTGAGTCATCTCAACAGTCCCTTCAAGTGAAAATAATCCTATTAAGAACTGGGGTGTTGGTATTGAAGACAAAAAAGAATGTTAATTTTGGCACTCCTTAATTACACTGGTTCCACTGTGTCCATTTACTACCAAACCTAACACCTGAAGGTTAGTAAAATCACCACACTCATCCATCCACCCCCAAGGTCCTCCCCAGATACCAGCCCCTCTATCGGCCAACAACTGCCTAGTCATTGCCTATACATTTTCTTATCCCTGACTAACACAAACCAGTATTTGTACAACCACAGGGCTTTGAAAACTAATTTAGGATTAAGGCCTTCATTTCTAGCCTGCATACAAATACCAGCCATGCTGAAACCAACAGAGCGTTGTGGACTTCTGTGCTGTGACCAGCTTAAAACCAAAAGCCATATCACACACGCATCAAAAAACAGGCTTCAAGACAGACCAAAAAATCAAGCATAACACAAAGGATTTTGACTTGTAAAATCTCTCACAAGGGGAGAGCTGATAAACACCATCACATTTCTAGCAGAACTGCCATTTTCTGCATTTTCACTGCAGCAAGTACCGATGTTTGTGCCCACTGACACTTTGTGCCCTTTTCACCCAAGCCAGCAACAGCATCACAGCCTTGAAAATGGCTCAGCAGATGTAGGTGCTGCAGAGAGCACCCACCGTAGGAGGTGGGAATCCATACACAGGGCACGGAACCCATGCTCCTCTTTCCAGGCAAGGTCTGGGGTGTTCACGCTAACCCATCAAGCCCTGAAACCTCCCAAAAGCTGCACAACAACAGCAGGAGAAACACAACCTGGTGGGATTGAACAGGTAGTCCTGTGGTTTAAACTGGTACCCTGAGCCTACAGGAGTCCAGAATTTGACTCCTACCATGACCCCAGTGCAGTGGCCCCATCCACTCCACCTGAGGACAGGCCACAGCACACACTTCCCCACCTCAACTCTTCCAAAGGGGATGGGCTAGGAAAGAAACCAGCAGCTCAGGCTTAGAATTTTATTTTTGAGGTTGGTAGTTCTGTTATGGAGACTGATCCACTGATATTTTCCTAATATAAGGAACATATAAGATGCCTAGAATTTGATAGCTGCTTTTTAATTAAATTGAAATAAGTAAATCACAGCCTGTTGCCATGGAGAATGAACAGACACAGCCTCTTGACTCCAGGGCAGGATCAAGCAGGAGAGGCAGACAAGGCTGTGAAATTAAAAACACCTATTTTAAAGCAAATGGTCTTGATAATTAGCAAAAAACGTGGCACAAGGAAATAACATAACCATATGGCAGGAAGTGGTTTTCAAGGTGAACTATGAAGCTCTTTAAAATAAACAAATAAACTGCTGGAGTTGCTGGGTCACTCACACAATCATATATGCAGGATTAAATGTGATTTAAAAAAAAAACACTGAGAAAATAGCAATTAGCTCTTCTTTCCCTTTCCTGCCTGTAGCCTGTGTCTGTTCTTATTTTTAAGGACTTGTTTTGAGTGATTAACGTTGGCACCTATTTGCAGTTACCAGAGGGCTGTCAAACTCAAAGCCTTGTGGTTCACCCTGAAGGGAAAACCAAGTTTATGGGATATAAAACCTTTTATCTGTTACTCAGTGTCATTACACAATCTTGGCCAGGTCATCAGACACTAATAATCATTCCTGAATCTGTGCATCCCTGTTATGACTTCCATGACAAAGTGACTTCAGAGGGAATTTGCCCTCCACACACCACATATCCAACCCTGTGCTACATCTCTCACGAAGCAGCACAGCTCAGAGAGAATCCATCAGTGGGAGACAGCACAATCTTCAGCACAAGCTTGGCTGATGGACAAGCCTTGCACGTTCCCTTCCCAGTATGCCCAGAGCACAGGGCATCAAAACGTTCCACCCCTTTTATGACAATTCTGCTGTGCTCAGATATAAAAGGGTTGCAGCATGGGAAGTTCCTTGTCACCTTTTCAAACCCAGCCAGGGCAAATCTGAACAAATGTCTTACAATTTCCAGCAAGCATGAGGCCAAAGTGCATCAAATTCATAATAGCTTAAAAATACTTGAAATAAATTGTACCTGATGACTCAGTTTCAAAAACGTGCTGTACATTTTTTTGAAGGGAAGGGATAGATGAACAAACTTTCACTTCAAACCTCCCATCCACTCTAGGGGAAAAGCCAACTTTTTCTCCTATTTTGTGAAGACACAGATTGTCGGCCACAGTCTTCCATGGCACCTAACGACACACATGAAACAGTCAGGATCCCAGTCCAGGCCTCTGTGACACAGCTGGCTGCATTAAAAAACAGTCACAGTCTAAGCCCTAATCAGCAGAAGTTGAGCTGGCTATTGACAAGTTCCAGTTTGCTCCCCACCATGACCAAGAAACACCCGCAAAGGGAGGGGAATCATAACAGGAATCTTGGAGAAAGAAGGTGTTGGGGAAAAATGAGCAATTAAAATCAGCATTGTCTGCTTTCACAGTTTTGCCCTGTTTTGGAGCAATTGCTGCTTTAACTGAAGTCACACTACATAAGATTCGTGCTTTTCATTAAAAATAAACTCCAGGTCCAAGTCTGCACGAAGACATGCTTAAACTTGCAAATTTGATTTACCATGAGGACACCAACAAGGACCCCAGTGCCACTTCTTAAAAACGCTGGGGTGGGGATGGCACAAGCAGGCTAACTCATAGCCTTTGAACAGCTGACACTGACAGCAGCATCTGCCCAACCTCCTCACTCATGCAACCCCTTTCTTTCCAAAGCCTGCAGTGAGAGGGACTGTGAAACATCTTAGGACCCATTAGCTGCATGCGAAGGTGCTGCACACTCTTGTCTTCCCCTCTCTCTACACACCACTTCCCTGGTGTGCAATTGTTCTCCTGCTGCTTGAACCACAGTCCTACCCTACCACCTGAAAGCAAATGGCTTTGCTGGAGCTGTTTCTGCCATTGTAGGCACCAGACACCCAGAGGGCAGCGGGTGGCTTGTTTCTCCTCACCTCACAGCTTTACTTAAGTTTAGATTTAAAGAGATTTAACACAATTATCAAGGCCAGCCTAGCACCTCCCTCTGAAAGCGAACTGTGGTTTCTTCTCCGTCCCCACCAGCCAAGATAACATGCAAGGGAAGACTCCTACCCAGGGACTCCCTGTTGGACAGAGCCAGGGTTAACGGGCACCTGTGTTAAGACTCAAGCCAGGCGGCCGCTTGTCATAAGAGGGAAGATGCCAGCCGTGCCCAGGAGCAGATTATTTCCGTATCATAGCAAAGAGGGCAGCAAGCCAAGAATAAAATCATGAAAGAAGAGGAAAAAAAAAAAAAAAAAAACAAAACCAAAACCAAACAACCCTCACACATAAACTATTCCCTTCACCAGCATCACACCATGGCATACACACAAAGAGGGGAGAACACTCATGAGACTCAGTCCCCTACCCAGGCTGCCCACAGTCACCCATTCCTATCACTTGTACCTTCCCCTTGCCAGGTCTTCCCCGACCTCCTGCCTGCTCCCATGCCATCCCAGCTCCCTGCACCCCCAGCCCACCTCCTCAGGACCCCCACAACTGCTCCTCACCCCCAACACCCATCCCACCACCACACTCTCAGCACCCACATGTAGCAAAACCGGGGCAGAGCATATCCCAAAGAAGAGGCTTCAGATGCCAGCCTTGCTGGGATGTTTTTTCACCCACCCTGGGCTCCCACCGGGAGTTTCCAGCCATAAACCTCGGTGTGAGGTTGCTCATTCGAGGAACGTATGGCACATGTGCACGCCACTGTCAACAACTTCCAGTCACAGACCCGGTGGGCAAGTCCCGGGTGGGCGAGGGGCTGCCTACCAGCAGGAATTTGGCTTTGGGAAAGGCAGCTCGTAAGCGGGATGGCTCCTTGACAAAAATAAATATCACCTTACTGTTCTTTTTAACAGCCAGAAAGGTTACGATGTGCTGGTCCATACGGGGCTGGGGAGAAGGGTGGGCGACTGGGGGAGGCAATGCATAAAACCGCACGGGGTTAACTGTTTGCTCACCGTAAAAAGCAAATAACACTAAGGAATCGGAGGTTAACGACGGACAGAATCCAAGCGAGGGTCGCGGGAAGCACCAGGGCCCTCAGCAGAGACCGCCTGCCCCCCGGCTGTGGAGGCGCCCGCCTTTCACACGCGGGGAAGGCGGCTGAGGGAGGGACGCGAGGGCGGCGGGTCCCGCTCCCCGTCCCCGGGGGGCAGCTGGGGTTCCAGCCCGCTTAAAAGCAAATAACCCCCCCAAAAAACGCCGCACACGCCGGGGGGAGGAACAACATAAAACTCCAAAGGTTTTGGGAAGTCACCTCAGACGCAGAGAGTGCAGAGGAGCGAAGAGCCGAGGGGTGCCAGTTCCAACCCGCCGCCCCGCCCTTCCCGCCAGGTGGGGGGGCGCTCTCGCCCGCCAGGTAACGCGGGCGGGCAAACGCCGTAACGGCCGCCGCTTACCTGTGAGGGCCGGCCCTCAGGGTCCCATGGCAGCCCCGTCCCGCGGCGGGCAGAAGGGCTCCCGGCTCTTTGTTGCGCCGAGGGAAGCGGGTATGGATCCTGTCAGCTCATGTGACGCGACGGGCTCGGTCTCCGGGGCTTTTCCTTGCTGGATTTACCTCACCTCTCCCCCGCCCGCCCTCCGCCAGCGCTCAGAGCAGGCCCCGCAGCCGGGCGCGGGTCTCAGGCCCGACCGGCTGCTGGCAGAGCGGCGGCGGCCGGGGAGGAGGAGGAGCCGCTGGCGGGGCGGGCTCCCCCGGCAGGGCCGGGCGCGGAGGAGGGCTCTGGCATCTCACAGCGCTGCCTGGAGGGGGAGGCGGCGGGGCAGGGCGCTGCCCCAGGGCCCATCGTGTGTCAGCTCCCCCCTAGCTCGGGTCCCGCTCTCGCCCCTGTTTCCTGAGAGGAGGCGGTGCCGCAGGCCCGTCCTCGCCCGAGGCCTCGGTGGGATCGGCCTCTGCTCCGGCTCGGCGGGCTCCTCTCCGGGGCGGGAAGGCCTCACTGTCAGCCCTCCCGCTGCAGGCGCCGGCTTTCCTAGAGGAAGGGCCGCCTCACTGGTAGTGGGGTGCTGCTGGGACCACAGAGGAGTCGGGCAGGGGCTTGCCTGGTCTCCTTTAGCGTGGAGTAGGAGTGGGTAAAACGGATCCCTGAACAGTGGTTTTGTTCCCCTCTTAAGGCTACTGTTGCAGCACTCGGGGCCCTGATGCATATGCCTGGGCCTGCCGCTGTATTCGGGAAAGTAAATGAAAACGTAATTACGTGCGTTCCAGTAAAAGCGAGGAAAGCCCCTCGTTTTCTGTAGAAGAGAAACAGCAGTACTGAGTCAGATCAGCATCCTGCCTCCCAGAGCACTGAACAGACAAACCCTAACACAGGCTGTCAGCTCAAACAAGCAGCCGTGACACTGCCCTAGAAGACCTCCCCTATGACCTGGTGATCTGTGATCAGGCACTTCCTCACCCACAGCTGGGGTCTTCACATTCAACAGCTTCCGAAGCATTTTTATTAATGAATACAGTAGCTTTTTTTTTTTTTCTTGATCCATGTGAAATGTTTGTGTCTGCTACATCATGCAGCAAGCACCCAGCTCCCTTCTTCAGACAGCATTTAGTCAACGTCTTCTTGTCTGCCAAGCACAAAGTGGGGGGCAGAGAGAGATCGCCTTTCTGCAGCTCTTTAACGCCTCGATATGCCATTTTTCTTCACAAGCCAAGTCTGAAAAACATTACACCACCAAGCCATGCTGTATATAGGAAACAGAGATGACATTTCTATCAGAAATGTGGGCAGCTCAGAAAACCTTGGACTCCTTCATCAAATACAACCGCAAATTGAATGAGCAGCTTCCCTGCTGCTCTAGTCAGTCCCAGGATTGCTTCTACACTGGCATCGGCTTTCTAGACACCACAATTGACATTAAAAAATGGCATCGTGCAAGCAAGCACATACACAAGAACATACCATAAAACTCCCTCTATAAAGTGGCTGCAATGAGACCAGCAGACATCCAAAACACACCAAGAAGCTATGAGATTCAGCCAGCCCTGCAGATATTGTTGCACCTGCTCTGAGGGGAACACTGGTGAGCTGCTTTATCCAGCAAGGTCACTCTTCCAGCAAAATAGATTCGAATTTACTATGATAAAGATAACACAGCAACAGCACCAATCTTAGAAAATCACTTTTCAAAGGATCAAGGTTTATTTGGTATTTGTCTAGTGCAACCGAAATTAACAAGGACTTGCAAAGACTCTGGCCACATTAGCTTTTTGCAAATTTGTTTTTCTGCTTTTTAGTTTAGTCTCTGCTGTAGCATTCCTCCCACAAACACATGCCAATAGCGATAATATTCCATGTTAAAAACCACACATAAAATAATCTTTTAAATTAGTGTCTCTGAAAGATTTTTTTTTTTTCCCTGTGTCTCTTCTCCTAACCTTCAGGCTCTCCCTTTCCCAGCTCATTACAGGAAGTAAATCCGCAGATGAAAACACATGAAATAGAACCAGAGCCAGAGCATCAAACATGAAATACGCCAGGACCGCTGCACAGACAGCATAATCAATGCCCTTCCTCCCACAGCAAAACCGCCAAAATTCTTTGTTCCTGCATGTACTTGTGCCACATCTCTACAGTTCATCGCTTCATCCTGCACGTGAAATAGCCCCAAAGAAACCGTGTGAATGAACCTAAAATAATTGCTGTCTTAGAAAGCGCCTACTGCCAGCCGGTAAAGGACAGAAAACCGTACTCATCATTAGAGTACCTTTTGTCAGACAGCAGCAAGTTGAGCCCCTCCATCCTTATCCCAAAGGAGACCTACAAAATGTTCCCAAAAGATAAAGCTTGGCATTAAAACTTATAATCCCTAGACACTAAAGCTCGTGGATCTAAGGGGATGTTGCCTTCCTAGCCTGTTACAGTCTGCCTGCTGACCTCTCCCTTTGTCACCAGCACAAACAACCCTTTTCTGGCAGTGGTTCAGCAGAGCACCAGCAGCCTGTCAGTCACTTCTGCTCACACCCTTTTCCACTTCATAGGTGCTCCTTTTTTTCCTCAAGTGGTCACATTGATTAATATAATTTGATTAAACTAAGAGCTATTGCATCTAACCTGTAGTTAGCTGGAATATTGCTGCCTTCTGTCAGATCTGATAAAGAGACCCTGAGCCCAAAAGCTTGTTTGCTTTTTCCAGCTCTATCAGTTGATCTAATAAAGGATGTTACCTTTTGCCACGAATCTTGCTTCCCTAGGATCTTTAGACCATCCGCAGCTACACCACCGCTTTTAGCATCTTACCTGCTTTAACCAATTCTTCCAGATTCTCTTATCTGTGAAATAGAATATGATAAAATGGATTCCCTTCTGTATTGATTCTTATACTGTTTTCATGAACGTAATATCCAAGTACCTTCTAGGACTGCATTAGCTCATCTGACTAACATCTGTCACATGGAGAGCTTTTCTCTTTCTTGTTCTCTTCTTAGGAAGAAGATGCGTGGAGCAAAATGGTTTGGTTTCATGAGTGGGTTGGTTTTTTTTCCTCTCCACTGTTCATGTTGCTTTGTGTTTATACCAGTGATAATGAGGACGGTGGCAGTTTCCGTGGTAGCTCTTATTTCCCAGGAAAGTTAATTGCAGAGTGTTGAGCCACCCATAAAAAGAAGTCTCATGCACAAAGCAGCATTTTCATATGTCATTCCTTAGCAAAGAAAAGCTAATCCATATTCTCGACATTTGGGACAGAAACTTCTTAAGGAAAGAACAGCATTTCCTTTTCTCCAGAAAAAGAGTTTCAACCCGTGATCCTCAGTATGTGACGTTCAAACAGATCGTTGCAGATTATTAACATACAGGCCAGCGCTCTATACAGTTAGTTATAAATAGGAAAAATCTGGAAACCGAAAAGAGTAGCATGCCTTTTAATTGCACTGAGACAGATTATCATAGGACAGCTTGGAGGGAAAATGGTGGAGACAGACTATTTCACGCTAAAAAATAGAGATAATTTACTTATGTGTAAGGAATCACACTGCTGTTCCTTAAAGAGGAACTCTGAACGATCCCACGTGTCTAAAAAGGCAGTAGGTACAACATATGAGCTACTGAAAGATAGAAACTGAGGTGAAGTGAGGAATCATCTGTGCTCAAGCACTGCAAGCAGAAATACCAGAAGACCTCAGGGAGACAGTAGACAGCAGATTTAATATGTTTTTGCAATGTGATATGGCAGCAAAAATCATGCAGTTAATTTAATTTGGGGTTGTAAAGGCAGAGACCTCTTCTCGGAGATATAGGCAATAGTCCCATTTTTTAATATAGTGGTGAGACCGCAGTTTGAAGACATGTTTAGTTCTGGACAACTCAGTGCTAGCTAGATGTCAACAACTTGGAGGGAAATAAAAAGAAGAGCAACATAAAATGATAAAAAAGCTGGAAGGGATTGCAGTGTGTGTAGGTTGCCCAAATAACGACTGTGAAGAGCATCATGGGAATTGCGCACGGGAACTTCAGGGGTGCAGAAGCACTAGGGAATGAGAAAGACTGGTTAGGGTTGTCTGAGGGAGTATAAATGGTTTACATGTAAATTAAATTAAGCAAAGGAAACATTAATCTACAAGCCTGCAAGACGGCACTGCAGAGGAGCTTCCTATCACCTGGTTCGCACAAGGCTGTTTGGAGCAAGGCATATAAGAAACCTGACTGCAGGAAGGGATTAGATGAGCACAATATGCCTTGGAACTATTTAACTGCCTGCTGACTGTAATATCTGCAGAGCAATAGGTCTCAGCCCAGTACACAGTGGAAACTTTCCCTTCTCTACACCATTGCCGGAGACACTTGTAAACCAAAATACCCATGCAGGTATTTCCAGCAGGTGACCATGGAGTGAGTGCTGTATTCAGAGTGGCTGGAGGGGTGTATTGTCAGAATTTTTCCCTTTTACCACTGGGATTTTCTTGTGAGATCACTGGCTTATCATCTGGTAAAAACAGTTCTGGTGGCACTCCTGTGTTTTAATATTGGCATCATAACGTTCCCTGGATTACGCAGACCTTTGAGTAGATGTCCAGAATGGCACTTACCTCTCCCAAGAAGTCTGTGGCATACAGCTAATTGGAAAGAAAAAAATCAGAGCCCTTATTATTCCTTAGTTAGAGGGGTGATATCAAGATAAGTCTTTTCTCTAACATAGGAAAGCTAACTTAAACTTGTACCCATAACACCTTTATATCACTCTGTACCATCATATGTTCTGGCCTGCCTGTTACACAGAAAAGCTGGACCTGACAGTATAGTATGTTCCTCCCAAGCAAGGGCTGGTACACCATGTTGCTGCTCATCCTGGATGTGCTACACACACATTGGGGGGGGGGAGGGGAGGGAGGAGAGAAGGAGGGCAGGGAAAGGTCATGCTATTTTATAAACATTCTAGAAGGGTTTTGAATGTCTTTTCTTATTTGGTCTATATTTTTTTAACACCACCCCTTAGGGAGTCATATGCAGTGATAATTACCTGTCCAACCATACACAGAGCACACAAAGGTATAGCCCCCTGTAACTGTTGACCTTAAATGTCCTTTTTCTGCATAGAAATGTCACCTATCATCATGAAGGAAACGTTTCTGCTTACTTATTTAGATGAAAAACATGGCTTAACACAGATGAGCATACAGCAAAGTGTACTAACGGGTTTAAGATAGTCTTGTAATGAATTGCTAAAGCATATGCTAAAATTAATTCATCACACCCCCCTAGCTTATGATGAGTGTCTGACTGTTTTATTTGCACTCTGCCTAATGGCCCATCTTTCTCAGGACAACATACATTAAAAACCTCCCTGTAATTCCATGTTTTTACCTTTCAGGCTATGTTCAAAGAAAAAAAAAAAAAAGGAAGCGTTTTCTCCTTTCTTTTAAATGTAGCTCTTGTCTAAGTGCTAGGACAGGCACTGTCAGCTCTGAAAATTCAAGATTAATCAAACAATTAACAATTGATGTCAAGTGACTTGCCATGACTGGAAATGAGAGATGCTGCATTCATTTTAGCTCTGTAAGAACCAAAAATAGCTAACCTGATTTTTATGGACAGCAAGATTATTTTAAACCTGTTGGAGAGGAGAAAAGGAAGAGTTACAACTCCTATTAAACTGGTTTTTTCAAATCTCCCATTGCATGTTGCATATTCTTTAGCAAACGGCCAATCTGTAGAGAGGACTGTGCTGGAAGGGCTGCTGTGCTTCAGGTTCACACCCTGCCTTGACCTGAATGAGACTGAAAGCATACAGAAATCCTGAGAGGGCAAAAGCTGAGCTGAAGTTTTACTTTCTCTTCCCCATGTGCCAACATAGCACTGCACTGCACTGCTTGAATAAACAACCCAACCTAGAGGGAATTACATCACCTCAAAACTGTGGTTTCCTTTAAACATTAAAAAGAATGGCAAGTATTTCCATTCACATAATTATCAGCATTATCACCTCTCTTCACACCTCCTTCTTCTCCAGCATCTAACTGTTGGGATGGTAGGGACTTCCCTGTCTCTTCTGATGAGCAGAGAAAGCCTTTGAGACTCAGCTGCAGCCATTTGCTCTTCCTTGTCTAAAGCCTCTTGACAAGCTCAGGAACTTCTTCAGCAATCAAGAAGACTTTATGGGATGGATGAGGAGCAACTCAGCACATTCGCTCCATAACCATTTATTTGGAGAATTACAGCATACATATTTGGGCATTCCATGGTATTTTGACTCTTATTGCCAAAATGGTGGATACCTCTGTAAAAGAGAGCAGTAACTTCTCCTGCAGCTCGGCTACCTCAGCCAGGCAGACATGAGCCTGACCGATACTTGCATGGGAAATCAAAAATGAAAAGCAAAGCCCTGCAGAAACTGGGGCTGGTGGCTCAGGAAGAAACTTTTTTGGTTTTCCTAAACTGTAAGGAGCTCAGCACCTCCCTACTTACCCACCTACTGGCTGTCACTTGGACAACCTGGTACAAATAAGAACATAGGAACCTGAATTCTGTTCCCGACTTCACCTCTGACACCCCGCAATTTTGGAAAAGTAGTTAAACCTCCTGAGACTGCATTAACCTCCTGAGTCTCCTTTTTTTTTCCTATTTATGAAGCTGAAAAGTCATGCTGAGCCTTGCAAGGACTACTGGAATCTTTGATTTTAACAGCGCATGTCAGTGCCAAAAGCACCGTTAGCGGCATTACAGGGCTAATTTCTTCACAAGGGAGGGAAACTCACTGTGGTACAGGTATTTTGGGTACAATTATTGCCCTTGGAAGTACTCAGATATCATTGCATAAAATTGTAAGCAGACAAATCTTTCAGATGGGATGGAAACCAGAGGCCCTGACTAGTTATTAAAAGACATAACATTTTGAAGAAGTCCATATGTTAGCTTTTCCATGTTCACCCTGTTCCAATTTGGGTAATTACATTCTGACTCCTTAAAGCAGGGTGGCTGACATGCCTGGCCCTACCAGCTGTATATCCAAATCTTCATGTGGCCCAGAGCAATATGACACAACCCACATAATTCAAAAGGCTGAAAGAAAAGAGGATCTCCAGGAGAGTTCATCGAAAGACTCCCTCCCCTGAATGAGATCAGATCCACAGCTCGTAACACAGTTTGGCAGCTTAAAGGCCTGGTTATTAATAGTGAAGTACCTAGTAACATACTAGTTACTAATAGTAACCTGCATTTCTATTTTATCATTAACAAAGAAAAACACCATACCCTTGACAGTATGTGGAGACTGGGCTTGCCCTAGAATCAAGCAAGAGAAGACGCTGAAGCTCACATTCTCCGCTTTTCCCTTGGAGATCACTGGCGTTCTCTGACTATCTCCTTTTTTCATTTGTAAACTCAGTGATACTTCACTGTGCATAGCAAATCTTGGTGACCACAGAATCCCAAATCACAGGAAGAGTGGTATCTGAACCTTCATCAGCTTCCTGACACAGCAAAGAAGAGGAGAAGTATATGCTGCAAACGATTTTTTCATCATGGATGCAGAAAATTTTCCCAAACCCAAGATAAGATGCCATTTCCATATGGAAAGAAAAGTGGTGGCAGTTCCAAGCAGCCCTGAACATCTGGCCTATTTTGCATTTTAGATGCCAGTCTGACTTACTGATGGTGTCAGCAGCCACTCTCCTGGCCCTCACATGGGCAGCCCTGTGCCAAGACACTGGTATCTGATGAAGCTAATTCTCCAGACTTCATGGATGCAGAGAGGAACCTGTCCTGTCCCCATCTCTTCAGAGGTGCTGGTGGCGCCTGGGCCATGATGCAGAGCTGTGAGGGGTGCCGGAGGCACCAACCCCAGGGGTAGAAGACAGTCATGGCTGGGGATGTTCTGCATGGCTGAAGGTGCCCACCCCGGGAGTCTGTGGTCTGGGGGCTACTGGGGGAGCTGGCAGGGGGATGTGGGCAGGCAGGGGACAGGAAAAGGAGCAGAGAGGACCTAGGGCACCATCTGGTGGCTTCACTCACTGCCTACCCCAAATCCCTGTCTCACAGGGTCACAGTATTGCATTAGTCAAGGGCTGAAGGAACACCAGGTCTTTCCCAAGAGGCAGCTCTGCAGAAAGAAGACATCCCTGCCCTTGATGCAGACTTATGCACCTTTATGGCACTGCTGGATGGGACAGTGGTGCAAACCAGAGCCATGGTAACCATTTCACTTGGATGCTGTTCAGTCAAGCACCTCCCTTGATTAAGAGCCAGCACTACCCAGGTATTTAGAGGTGATTTCCACTAGTGACACCCCTGAGAAGGAAAAAGGAGTAGAAGTTAGAGTCGGTGAAGAACACCTTGGGCTACACCTTGGGCATACATTTCATTGTCATTATCCATCACAGCAAGGTCTTTCTTATCTACGGATAAAGGCAAAATACAGTTGGCATGTTTCACACATCAGGACAGTACCCATGCAATTGCTTTGTCCTCTGCAGAAACGGATGAAAACAACGAACCAAAGAACCACTCATGTGCACCCCAGGTTTTGCCTTCTCAAATTAGGATTTGCTGTAAAGCACTGTGAAGGAGTTGTTTTAAAGGGACTAGGTGACCTCAGTATTACCAAGGCCCTTTGCAGCAATACCAGCTAAGACAAGTGAGGATGATCACGGTGAGATACTGCATTTCTCAGGACCAAAGGCTTACACCTGGTGGAGATGGCAAAGGACCTTGGTGCTATCATGGCACCTCCTTTAGAAGGTGTCAGGGCAGCTCATTTCCACCTTGCACCACTGCTTACTTCAATAGCGAGTCTCCATTTCCATGAAATCCTGTCAATACAAAAGGATAATTCAACACTTGGAAATCAAAGTTTATACCACTGTAACCTGCGAGCACACTCTGTGCACAACAGCACTATCCTGGGGGAAGCAAGTGGATCTGAGCACATTAGGGGCACAATTTTTAAGAGGAAACTCAATATTTACTTTAAAGCAAAACATGTAGAGTGAACACAACAAGCTAGTCATCACCTCTCACCTTTGGGGAGCTGAGGGAGCACATCCTTTTTTTTCTTGTTTAATTGCTCAACACTTAAAAATTAACTCCTTTCCTCCTGTTAGTAATACTCATTTTCTGTGTCTATTCTCATGGGCCATAGAGCCAGGTAAGACAGAGACCAAATGGCTGCCTTTTTCCTGAACAAATCTCTGCTATGAAGTAGCTATACCAATATTATATGAATTATATTTCCTAATCTCTCCTACCTGTGCCTGAAGGCATTTCCTCATACCTCCTTGGAAACCTTCATACCATTTAAAAGCGTTCCTCTTTATGCCTTTGTCATACACTCCAGTGCAACTGTGGCTGCCAGTGGCACACAGTGCTAAAGAAGCGATATTAGCTTGTGGCTACATAGCTTCAGAACTTCCTTTTTCTTGTGCAACAGCCTTTTACCCTTACAGGGCCAATCCAGAACCCATTGAAGTCAACACACCAACTCCCCCCGACCTTGGCAAACTTTGAAGCACAACCCAAATCCTCAGTGTCTCTTGGAGATTTTTACTTTTCCACTTAATTGATCAGAACCTGGTGTGATTCTCCCAGTACTTTAGCTCTGACTCTTCCAGAATAGTCTCTTCTGTTCCAAATACCATTCTTCCTCTCATGTTTCATTTTAAACAGCTTCAGCTACTTAATATATAGAATTTTTCAGGCATAAGTGTAAGAAACACTCTATTTAAAAACACAACAGAAAGACAAGACAAATCAATTCATTGCAAAGTGAGATCCTTGCCAGGAAACTTCCAGTACCACCCAGTATTTTTAGCATTTGTAAAACTGAAAAAGCAAAACACAAAAACTAAGCAGGATTGTTTTGAAAGTTTTCAGTTTTTATCTATTTTCCACCAGCTTCTGCTGAATATTTTATTGCCATGCTGCAACATATTTATAATTCATCTCATCATTTCTTCAAATTTGTTAAGGAAAGGAATTGTAATACCTGTACAATCCTCTTGAAATTCTTCTGTAAATATGGATGTTTTCTGGTCATATTAGGAAACACTAAAATTCCTTACTTCAAAAATACTTATTTGTAATTGTCATGATCACTTAACAAATGGGAAATGGGTTTAATAAGCCACACTGTCTGTTCATTGCTCTTTCTGAAATGAATTCCTCAACACTGGGAAGAGAAAAAGCATTTTCCTGTGGTTAAAGAAAGTCCAAATTGCATGTTTGAAATCTCTTCTAATAAAAAGAGCAAAGCAATAAGCGGATTATCTCTTTAAACATAGTATAGGAAGGCTGGAGGCCCCGGAGACATTTTCCATAGCCTCTATCTCTGATGCATAGCCACATTAGCTTCAACTAGAGAGGGTCTTATGACCCTGGAGCTCAATTTTAATTTGATCTTCTTCTTTAAAGAGGTTTCTATGATTCCTCTCAAGTTATGCTGCATATTCTTATTTTGGGTTGGCTTTGTTTGGTTGTTTTTCTGTTGTTGTTTTTTTTAATCTGAGATAAAACAGCCTCAGCTTTTTGATCCACTGGTTTGATCGTGTTATATGGATATTTCATGTAACCTCTTCCCTATCAGAACTAGAATATGCATAAGCACGAATGGTAGGCAAGTTCCAGCTGACGGGAAAGAGAAAAGCTTGGATAGAAGATTCCCCTCTAGGGCCTCCCTCCAGTTGCTCTAAGTTTCAGAACAGGTCTGCCTGGGCAAATAACCAGTGGGGTCAGGGTAAAGGAGACTTATACCCTTGTTGGGAAACACTGGCCAGCTGAAACAAGGGCAAACCTATTGCCTTTGATGGGGCAGAGGTACCATGCCTGCCCCCACAGAGGCTCAAAATCCCAAGTGATAACAATGCCCATTGCCAAAAAGAAGGAAATTGGGGAGCTCGGCTTGAATGTCTCTGGGCTAAAACCTGGCCCCAGACCCCCCTGTCTTATGCAGCGCCAGCAGAAGAGTTTCTGCAGATTCTCACCTCCTTGTTTCTCTTCCTTGTTCTGGAAAGGGCACTGCCACTGAGACAGGGGTATTTTCTGCCAGGCAGGGTTATTTTCTCTATTTTCCTATTCTCCATCTTTATCTCTGTCTGTGCATCCAGTCCTCATGGTATACTGCTGTTATTGCTGAGGGAAAAGCATTTACTTGGAGGCACTGATTTGAGTCGGCTGAGTATGGTCACAGCAGGCATCTGTGACTACTTGATGGGATTAGCAGATTATGAGAAAGCATGTTTCACTGTGGGGTTCCTGAGAAAGGAAAAATGGGCAGGTGGATGCTTGGATCTTGGTTAAACTATGCATGAAGGCCTGATGACCGTGTCAGGAAAGTCGTAAACACAGGATCAGATGGACTGCTGCAGGTCAGGATTGGAAGATCAAGCTAGCAAGCAGGGAGGTCTCCGGATTGTCCCATCATTTACAGAGGGTCGAGATTTAAGTATTTCAGCCATTCCAGGTGAGAGAAATCTGCACAGATCCCATCTGCACCATTTCTAAGATACATGTGAGTGCTTGACAAAAGCAGTTTTTCTTTTGCATCAAACGGCTTTGCTGCAAAATAGCTCTGCTGCATCAATGCAGACTGAGCCCAGTGGGATTTGAACAGATGCATTCTCTTGTTAATGAAGGGCAGTTTAGAAGAAGCCAGGGGGTCACAAGTCCCTTACGGTTGTGCCCTGAAGTCATTGTGGATCTCTGCAGAGAACTGGGGATGTAAGAGAGTAGTTCTGCAGTACAGAAAGATGTCTGGTCCACACAGGGTGAGATTTTTTCCTGTTAGATATTCTCATATAGTGTATCACAGGATTCTTCTAGAGTTGCTTGCTTCTTAGGTGTCTGCAGAATGATGAAAAGGAGAAAAAAGAAATGGAGGAAAATTATTCAAAAGGTGATGAATTAATTCTTAATAAGCAGACCCTGACATTTGTTCTGTTAGAGATGGCTCTAAGTGGTCTGCTGAAATGGAAGCTACTACAGTGAGAAATGTTGCTCCGCCAGAGACAAACGTGACTAATCCAGCCCAGGGGATAAAGATACCTCCTTTACTTGTCACTCTTTCCCCAAAAAGCTGTCAGACAGGGAGGGGAGGGAAAATTGGACTTGGTAAAAAAATAAATCACTTTGGATTCTGTGAAGGAGGAATTCCCTGACCTCCTCAATCCTGTTTCTTCAACAGTTGAGTCTATTCCTCACGACCGTTCCTTGTGTAGACAAGGCGCTGACAGACTGATATTTTAAGCGCTGTGTGGCACAGGCCTGCTGTAAGCAAGGTTACACAGCAAGTAGCTGAAATGCCACCGGGTGAAGGAAGCCCTACCTACACTAGCATTTTCCCTGTTGCCACCTCCAAAGGGAAATGTTTTACAAAATGCTGACTCCAGGCACCTCCAAAGCATATGGGATTAACCCCTCGCTACCCAAGCTGGCTGACAGTCCAGCACGACAGCACGCAAATGCTTTTGTTTCAGGGGCTCTCTGCCCTGCTTCCCTTTACAGCTCCCTCTCCACACACAGCATCCCGCAGCAAGGTCAGCCACCATTCAGCAATCCGAGCTCCTGCTCACAGGCCAAACACACTGGCCCACAAGTCTCACTCTTCAGGAAAACACCCTGTTATATTTTGGCACAGCCAGGTGGAGGAGGAGTGTCCCAGGTGGTCACAGCCCAGGATGACTGAGAAGGAAGCTGATGAAGGTGCTTGCACCAGTAGTGGAAAGCGCAGACAAATTCTCCTGTGCAGCGATCACAGGGCACTGCCACTCACATTTCCTTTTGATCAGTACATGAATTCAGGACACTTGGTGGTGTCTGCTGTTGGTGTGAGACCTCATTCCATCCCCTCTCTTTGCTTTCTTCTCCTTTGTTTCTCGTATTTCTGCTTCGACCTTTACCCCACCCTGGCTGAGACTACCAGCACCAGACCGACTCACACACAGATGCTTTTTTGCTCTTGCTTTGCTCTGGCTCTGTTTTACAGACCCGCTACTCCCCAAAGCAGCAGTTGAGTGGTGTGGGCCACACACAAACGATTCAGCACAACCCAGACAGCTCCACACTAGGGAGAAAAACCCACGCATACTGCATCTCATCATCCAGACTGAATCATTCCGAAGGGGGCAGCTGGGAAAGGTATACAGAAGAATAAATAGGACAGGGAGAAGGGATCAGGACCTACTGCTCTCCCTATCCAACTAGTTCAAAATGCAGCAGGAGCACAAAGCCAGGGATACTGTCTTTTCCAGCATGTATGATGCATGAGGGTATAAGACAGCCTATATAAAACAGACCATCCTTCCCCTCAGTGATCAGATACCTGCCACTGTCTTTGCTATCACCAACCACTGCTGTGCCACAACAGTAATTGCAGGAGGCCAGAGCCCTTGAGACCAGACCACATGGCAAGTAGCTCTGACACAGAGGAGGCTGGTTGATTTTAGACCACTGTTTCCTAAAAGGTGGGAGTTGTGAAAATGCCTCAAATACTGGAAAATACTGTTTTTCACGAAACACAGGGATGGTGTCAACTGAAGCTGGCACCATTCTCCACGCTGCTTAGGCAACCTAAGGAACTCTCCCCAACAGGACATCAGTGGGAGGAAGCAGGAGACATTTTTCAGGAACACTTTCCAATATTAGAATAATGGAGGTATTTTTTAACAGATAAGAGGTCTGGAGGGAAAAAGAACAACGAAGTTCTGAGGACAGGAAGGAAACGTTCCCTGGGTTGCCCGATGCAAGTTTTGCCCCTGTGAAACAGCTGATGCCTGCCAAAGGCATAGTAGAGGGCTGTGTGGGCCTCTAATCTGCTTTATGTGGCCCACACAACTGATCTGCACCTGCATATTCCTAGTTGCAGCTATTTTCACTATGCATGCTTTTAGTTCCTTGTCTCTAACTCGTTACTCCCAGCCCAGCAAGAAGATCCGAGCTCAAAACGTGCCCACACTGCCTTTTCCTGAGCCCCAGAGCTGACAGAGACTGTGTCAGCCCAGCCTTAGTTCAGACCATCTTATATTCTACTACCATGAAATGGCTCTTAGGTGTTTAATGCCAGTGACAGCAAAGCTGTGTTGTCCAGAGTCTGCCCCCAGTGCAGATTCCTCTACCCCAAAGGACTTCTCAGCTGCCTAAATAACCTGGAAAGGACAATAGTGGAGATCAGCATGTGGCCAACTCTCTGTGCACATCTGTCCTGTTCAAAGCAGTGACAAACCTCTCAATGCCTTTCAGCATATGTCATACAGGAAAGCATCTGCACGAAACCAGGACTGCCAGAACTGGTAGAGCTGCAGGAGTGAGGATTCTGCTGGAAGAGGGAAGATGGGCTACATGTGCAGCCCAGCTGGTCAGTGGATGCCACATCTCATTTTCTCCTTTCAGTGTGCTTGCTAATGCCATGGTGACTCTGTGGGGTTTCTTTCCCCATGTGCCCAGGGCATAAGGGAGCTCTCCAAGAGCAGGGCCTCAGCCCTTACCTTCACTGGAGGACTCTTTCTGGGTGACAGGTTGTTTGTATTGTCCTTGAGGATAGAATAGACATCAACTTGCTGCAAATCCAGGCACTGCAGAAGAAGAGAAGAGATTAAGGGTCAAATAAATTACTTAGGTTTAAGACAATTAATGGCCCACTGGGTTGTTCCACATCTCATGCCTGACATTTTTTAGGAACTGCCATCTCCAAAATGTTGAAGTTCCTGACCTGAACTTGGGCAAACAGAAAATTCTTTTCCCCTGAAAGCTCTACAGTGCAGCTGCATCATCTTCCTTTTTTCAGGCTCACAGGGGCAGGCTTTGATGTTACCCTGTGTAAAGCAGTGGAGAGAATGCTAATGCTACCGCTTTCTTCCACTTCAAATTGTCCCAGAATGCAGGATGAAGACCCCTCTGCCTCATGGAAGGATATTGTGCACCATGTGGACCACAGGTAATGGGCAGTGCTCTGCACCCAGAAGTGTTTAGGTGCCTGAAACCCACAATCTCTTGCTCATGGTTATTCTGGGCATACAAAGGTGAGAAGAGGGGCAAGGCTGAAGGTCCTGAAGCACAGGGGCTGTCAAAAATGGGAAACCCTACCTCAGGCAAGACTCCTGTTTATTGTCTGGGGTTTTTTTCCCAAGCTGGATCTCTCTTTTCTTCATAGAGTGAGCAAAGAATAATAATAATAAAAATCAATGCACTCCCAGGCCCTCAAACATACCCATGGTCCCACACAGCTACACAAACATACACATGCCCTGCATGAATATGCACCCACTGGTCCCCCAGGTAATCATGTCACAGGAGATGCGTGTCAGTTTGAGTGATGTTCCAGATCTGCCTGAAGGATCAAACATAACAATCAGGAGGACTTTTCCGTGTGTGTTTCAAGGATGACAGCAGGTTGCCAAGGTGGCTGTTTCTCTGGCAACAGGAAGATGGGAGGAGCTCAGGCCGCAAGAGGGGCAGATGGTATTAGTGGAGAAACTGCAAAAGGGAGCGAGGCGCCCTGTAACGCAGCAAAGAGGAAGAGCAAAACATGGAGGCCCGATTCTGGGGCTGCCCAATCACCTGAAGCCTCATCATTTTATCCAGAGCTACAAACACTCAGTATTTTTCGGGATCATGGCCAGCAGGATGGTGGTTTGAACAGGACCAGATGATAAAGGAGCAGCATTTGCAAGCAGAGCTTGAAACAAACAAGCACTCAGACAGGAGGAGGGCACAGAGAATGGAGCAGCACACCTCTCTCCCATTCCCACCCCTCCTCTGGGAACAGTCAAATTATTTCACCCGTCTGCTTCCCACTCTCCACAACCCGCTTGCCTACACAGACATTCCCAACTATTCACATGTACACTCGCGCACACGGAGAATCCCATTTCCCCATCCTCATTTTCAATTCTCTTTGTGATGCTCACAGTGAGGACCCTATCCCACATGCTGCGCTCCCAGCAGCCTGGCACTGTGTCCCCTTGGCAGGACAACAGGCAGCCTCTTTCACTGCTCTAGTCTGACTCCACTCGCAAGCAAGAAGGATCCTTTTGGTGTTTAACCTCCAAAAATGATTCCTTCCCTCCATAAGCCCTCTTCCCATGGAGCCTGTTGACAGTGCTGGTCCTTCGCTGGCTCCTTGGAAAGCTGGTTTCTCCAGTCACCATTTGCAAATTAATACTGTTCCTTGGTCGCTGACCACCTGCTACTGTCACAGTGAAGGCACACAGGCCTCTCTCCTCCCTGCTGGCAGATGCCTGCCCATCCCCGAGCAGCCTCCTTGTCTCCCTCACACCATGAAAAGCTCCTGTGCTCTGGAACCCGCCTGCACTGCAGGGGTTCTGTTTGCTGCTCTAAAAAGCTTATTTGAAGTGTAAAGTGGATGAAGCGAGTCCCTTGGATTGTTATTTCCAAGCTGCTCCTTAACAAGGCAGCTGAGCTGGAAGACAGAGGAAAATACAGGTTTGGGTCTGGGCAGTGCAGTGAGGTAGAGCTGCTCTAGTGATGCAGGAGGACAAAGAGGTCAAGGAACATCTGGCAGTGTAGTGGGAACAAAGAGGGTGCCCAGCAGCCCTCTTATTATCAGGGCTTTCTGCTACCTGCTGCTTTTCACTGCATAAACCTACCCCCAGGGACCACGAGGTGAACAGTGGCACCTGGAAGAGCCAGCGGGGAAGGCATTTGCTCCTAGAGATATTCAGCAGGATGGCTTTGCAGAAGGTGTGCTAGGACCCTTACCACACCAGGGGTGAGCCTTGCTGCTGTGTTGGATAACATGTCATGAGCTGCACCAGCCTGTTCCAAGCCTTTGCTTTGATGTCCAATGCTGCCTCCTGTCGCTCCTGCTCTCAGTTCTAGGCCTACAAGGACACTGTGGTTCCCTGATGTGATATGTTTCCAGAGTCTGACCTCTTGCTTTACCCCATGGATAGCCCATCTGGCACATGCTGCCCTCCTCTCCCATTCCCTAATCATTGACCTTCTTCTTTATCCAATCACTTGGAGTCACTTCTCACGCGTCCTTTCCATTTCCTTGCCTTAGCTTACCCCAGTGCTGAGGACAGATTTCTGCCCTCCCCGTGGATTAAGCACTGTGTTCAACACCCAATTTAACAGCAGCAGGTTTTCACAACACACCTAGTTTCAAGCGCAGTGTGCAGAGCTGGGTTTACACCATGCAGAGTCCCAACACAATTTGGCAGCAGAGCACCAGAGTCATCTTTCAAAAGAAATACGGTTTGTCAACTTCCCACTCCCCTCACGTGTCCTGAGGGCCCATCCAACACAGGGTCCCCACCCCAGGGCTCTCGCCCTCTTTCCTCCATGCTCCCCCCTGCTCTCATCATGTGCCATGTGTGTGGCTGGAGCTGCTGCTTCATGCCTGAACGAGCCACCCTGCAGCAGCTGCTCCACGATAAAGGACTCTCCATTGGGCGGGCTTGTACCCCCCGGCATGCACAGGCAGGAGGTGGTCCAGGCTGCTTACAGCTCTGCCGAAGAGGGCTGAGTGCCTGCTCTGCACACCAGACTGGCTGCGAGCCCTGCACAGCTGGTGTGTGGTTAACGGGCCTCAGGGAAGGCTGCCTGGGCCAGGTCCATAGGGCTGTGGCAAGCACAGAGGCTCAGCCAGCTCCAGGCACTGCCTGTGCCTAAAGCTGCCTCTGCTGGCTTGCTGGATTAGCCTTTGCAGGGCCTCCTGAACAGAACAACATGATGAAACATGTAATTAAGATGGAGCTAAGGATGCATGACGAGGCCGACTGAGCGAGAAATGGATTTGATTTTTTTTTGTCTCCTTGCAGAAATCATCCACTTCAGCAGGAAACTACCCATTTGGATTTTTATAAGCCTGAATTAAAAATAAATTACTTGATACAAATGAAAAGGTTTATAACCTGCAACCTCCTTTACCCAAAGCATTGCTTTTTGCCCAGAATAAACTATATCACGTACAATACATAGTGGTTTCTTTTAAACCTCTACTCCAAAAATTCAAGGGCCACAAAATGGTGCACCCGCTCCCCCGCCTGTGAAGTGAGAACGGGAACGGGGCAGGCCCATCCTCTTGTTCATATCTGCCCCTGATCAGGTCTCCTACCTCCTTGGCAGAGCTTTGCTCCTCTCTGTAGTACATTCTCCAGGGCTTCGCTTTGTTTAGTTTAAATGATTAATGCAGCAGAGCTCACAGGTTTTCCTTGGAGAGACGTTTCCAGCCCTTACAGACCCTGCAGTTAGAATGGTTTCCTAATATTCAGAAAATATCCTTCTCTACTCACTTTCCTTTTATGCCGCCTTGTTTGTCCCACAGATCACGGGGGTGGGGAAAAAAACAACCCTTCCCTTTGTAGTGGAGCAGCCCTCACATGGGAGTAAAAGGAGAAAAAGGAATCCATTTTAAATCGATCTGGATGGGTTCTAAATGGGATTAGGGATCATGGTTACTTGAGGTAACTGAGGTCTGGACCTGATGTTTCAGGAGAGACCCTCCAATCCTATTACCTATGATGCTGAGCCTACTGGCCTCGAGGTGTGGGAGCAGTTGGTATTCCCCAGTTTGGGGAACGGAGAAGGAAATCCTGCACAATGAAAATGGGAGATGCTCCAACAAAGAGACTCCTTTCACTTTCTTTCCTGCCCTTTTCTCCCTGAGAGAGAAACTGCAGGGTCTGTAACACTGACACCAGTTCAGGTGTCTCAGCAAAGTTCTAAACAGCTGGGGTTGTTCTGGGGGAGCACATCTCTCTGCCCCTTTCCTGAGCTGTCATTCTCCAGCTGAGAATGTCATGTCCATGAGACACTCTACAGTACAAAGTGAGGCTAAGATCCCATCTTTCTTCCTGCCTCCTGGAAGACCTTCCTCTTCTACTACCAGGAACCTCCTCTGGCCCAAAGCCTGCAGCTCTGTGCTGCTACACTGCTGACAGAGGAAAGGGTGCTGCCTCACAGGGCACAGTGCAAGGCTTTGGCACCAGGGAGGCCATGAGTGGGACCAGGATGGAGACACACAACATGCATAGTCCTGAGAGGAGCTAAGCAGGGCAGAGCACAGGGTCATCAGTACCAAGCTGGTGCACGGGTATTGCTTATGTTTTGTATAATGATACTGGTGCTGTCTGTACAATGGCAGAGCAGGAAAAGGAAGGGTTGTACCATGATGCGAACAGAAGGGATGGAGGGTGATTCTGATACTCACATCATAGACAGGAGATGGTGGTGGTGGGACGGCTGAAGGAGGCTGGGTTTCCACCTTCTGTCTCAGGATATTTAGCTGGTTCCTTTTAGGGCACAACACCTGCTCAGGACAAGACACCAAATGACACATTTGGAGCAAACACCACCTTCTCAAAGCGAAGTGAACACCAATGTCATGTCAAAGCCAGCTGCTCGCATACTCCCTTCCTGCTGTCACAGGAAAGAGTGCTGGCATTCTGCAACATGTGGCATGATCCCTTTCCTCACCACAGGGTTAAATGGTTTGGTGACTTACCCTGGAGCAGTGGAAAGGAGAACTGGGCTCTGTGCATTCATAGAAATCACTTCCACCACTGAAACTTAGGTAAATGGAGGGTTCAAGTATTTAACAGCACACAACAATGCTGTAGGACAGAGAGTAAAGCAGGGCCCTCTTCAAAGTGTGCAGAGGAATTTCAGAGAAGCAAGATGACTTCTATGAGGATTTGTCCAGGAAGCTTTTGTTAATACACAGATGACCATTAATGATGACATATAGTCAGTGATATGCTAACGTACAAGTCCAGCATGCGGTTGAAGGAAGAAGGTCTCTTCCTCTGAAACGTTTCTTGCATCAGATGAGTTCTCCTTGAGCACGTTTCGTCCATGCACAGATAAGGGTTAGCCCTGCTCAGCAAGCAAGGGAAGAGGCAGAAAAGGCAGAAGGCTTTGCTGAGTATCTCTGTTCTAATTCAGAAAGAAGTGGGATGATTATATTCACATCACATGAAAACGATGAACTGCTTTCCAGTCCATTAGTAACTAAGGAGGATGCTAAATAGCTTCTCTTAAAGATAAACATTTTTAAACCAGCAGGTCTGAGCAAGCTGTGGTGAGAAATATGGGCTGTGTTCTGCAGGAGGGCAAATGTAATGTCTGCAAGATCTCTTTGGGCCCCAAGGAGAGCCCGCAGGTCTGACACTTGCTGGCCCACCTCAAAACCTAGAGATGCCAATTGGCAAGTCGTGACAGTGCCTCCCTCATCATCCCCATGGAGACGCTGTCTAGGCAAACAGAGATGGGGGCCTGTCTCCAGCCTAGTCACTCTGCTGCTCACACCCCTTCCCCCTCCATCAGACTGCCTGCAAAGGAAGTCTCACGAGATTAGCAGGTCTGCCAACTGCTGCCATTCTGTTTTCAACTTCCTGATGTCTGACTGTGTGTGCTGAAGCCTGATGCTCCTTGGAGTCATACTGTACTAGTAGCACAGCCTCCACATAAAAATGCATGCAGAGTGTGCTGTTGTGGTGGCAGAGGGCAGTTTGAAAGAGTAAATATGGGGCATACTCTACCTAGAAAAAAAACAATCCCCAAATTCCATTCTAAAAGACACCAGGGGGTTTTAAGCCAGCCTGAAGATCTCTGGAAGAATGCAGAGGATGTTATTTGAACACCTGAGGGTGGCAGTACTAGGAGCAGTAGGTTTCCCTCAAACAAGGATTCCACTATCATAATTCCAGAGTTTTTTCCACAGGGCCCCTGTCTCATCCAGATCTTCAGCCCTACTTCTGGTTTTTCTTCTCTTGCTCTCTGCATCATTTCTTCCCCACTCCTGCTTTCCCTTTTGCCCTCAGCTACTCATCCCAGCTTTTACTTCCTTACCCAGCTGATCCCAACCTGTGCTACTCATCTGCTCACCAGAAGGGCCCTGTCAGTCCAGTCCTAACACCCTCCTCCAAGCTCCAGTGCTTCCTCACTCCAGATTCCAGTCCCAGTTTCCCTCCTGAGGCTCCTTCCAGCCTCACAGAATCACTGCTGTTGAAATGTGCCTCTGGAGATTGTCTTGTTCTATCCCTATCTGCTCAAAGCAATGTCAATTAAAGCAAGTTGCTCTTCAGGTCCTTGTTTCCCTTTTTTTTCCAAGTTAATTGGGACTTCCACACAGGCTTCCTTGGTGTCCTTGTCCAGACCTTGCCCTCTCACTCTGCCTCTTAATGTTTTCTCTGTCAAACAAAAGCCCAAGGCTCTGGTCCCCATCCCCTCCATGCTGCAGATTGCTTTTTTCTATAGTGCCTGAGCCATGGCTCAGGAACGCAGTTGCACAGTCTCCTTGCAATCAGGTTGTGCCCTTGAACCAGAGTAGTCCCCATCATGAAAGAGGATTAGAAACGGGGAAAGTCCTGCGCTCCTCCTGCCACCAGGGCTGCAACAGACTCGCTTGAGTGCACAGGACATTACCTATCGAAGTGGCACCATGTGGAAAAGCAGCCTCACAGGGGCTCCTTTAGACAACTGAGCTGCTAAATTGACAAGAGCCACAACTGAGCAGGCACAAACTGCAATTTTCCAAAAATCCATCACAAGACTACATCTTCTTGAATATTCTCAGGGCCAGCACAACTGCTAGTGTGACTTCTTGCCTTGTGCCAGATCCTTGCTCTAAAGCAGAGCATGCTGGAGTCCAAACGATTACCAGAATTTCTTTGATGGACAAATCAATGACCCATTTTGTCTCTTCTATAATCTTTTTTTCTCAGAAAGACTCAACTTAAAAAAAAAGAAAACAAACCTAAGGCAGACACCCAACATGGAAAATTTCAGCACAGAGACTTCCAATCCAGCCAAGTTAGAAGCAAATGAAATAAATTCCTAGAATGGGTCATGTCAGATACTGCTTTTTATTTGGTTATAACTTGCCTTTCTTTTCCACAGAAGCAGAGCTGTTGCGGCTATGCTCAATGCAGCAAGAAGAACTGTAAAGGTAATGAGGGCTTCCCACCCATAAGAGGTCTCTACATACCCTGTACCTGTAAGAAAGAAGGCAGAAGATTCACAGTGTGAGTGGAAGTTACAATCCTGCTGTATCTTTAACCCTGGAGAAAGTCTTGAGAAAACTAAAATAGAGAAACAGTGCGGAATACGGTAGTGCAGATGTACACATCCTTAAAAACCTTCAGTCTGACTGAACAGAGAGCAGTGTGCAGCCAAGGAATCACACAAAAGAGACAGGATATAAGCAGCTGCACTTCATATTGGTTAGAGGGAGGTGACATATGAAAGCCAAGAAGGTGGTAGGTAAAGGCTGGCTAGGGTCTTTAGTGGAAGGGGCAGAAAGACAGATGGTGGAAAGCACATAGGCCACACAAACTAGCAGGGTGGGTACTGTAAGCATCCTCTGACCAGTGCAGCAAAGCTATTTCATCACGGCTCTTTGCATTTACACTTTCTAAGAGGTTTTCCATATCCAGCATTGCATTCAGTAGTGCAAATCTAGCCAGTCAGCAGCATGCACGTCTGTGCATTAATGGAACAACTGACCCCTTGTACCACATGGGAAAGGGGGAGGGATTACAGTGAGCCCCTGACGTGTTTATGAGCCCCCAACAGTGAGCGCCTAGCTTGTATGTAGGTCTGATTATGGCAAGAACCCTAACCACTGACCTTGAATTCAAACATCTCTATCATGCTGCTAAAGGCCAAAGCACACTATCTCCCGAACAATAACACCTAAAAGCACACTCTGACTCCGTGCCCAGGCTCCCTGGTTAGACCCTGGCTTTAAGCCTGCTGTTCCCAGGAGGCTGCAGCAGGGCAGATAAAAATCACTTCAACTTCATGTCCCATCTGCACACTGGGAACAGTAGCACAGGTCACCTGTACAAAGTGCATTTAACTCTGATGGCATTAAGTATTTAGCATAAAGTATTATTCCCACCCGACTTCATAGCATGTTTGGGTAGAGGAAAAGAAGAGAAAAGATCATCTTTTCATAGCCAGATCCAGCTGATTTATAACCATCTACCCTTTCAATCTGGCTGTTCGCTTACCTCTAGCAAGGACAAACACTCCCTTTCCCATCTTGTGAATGTTATTCCATCTGACGTCACAGTAGTATGTGCCAGTAGAAGAGGTGTTTTCAAGGGGCCTAATTATGTGTTTGTAACATACAGTAGCAGTCTTATTCTCTTCTCCAGGAGGGATGGTTACACTTTCCAATGTACTGTAAATGGATCTTTTCTGGCCCAGTGAATTAATCCAGTAATAGAAGATTGAAAATGTGGTGTATTTCGGCATATAAGGGAAGATGACTGTACAGGGGATGGATATTCCTTCCTCGAGCAGTGCAACTTGGATTGGAGGTTTCTGCTGTACGTTGACGCTTGCCCCTGTAAGGGTAATAATAGTTAGCAGTCAGCTAACATCACTTTAAGTCAGGAGCAGCCTGCTGCCCCAAAGACAGGGTCACACTGAAAGCAACTGTATGTGAGGAAGTGCACTCGTAGCACGCAGTGTTGGCCCTTGTCAGAGATGGAGTGATTCAGAGCACGTGCCCTGTGTGATCTGCCACATCTCTTAGGTAATTGCTGTATGATTTGCGATAGCCTGTTGCATTCACAGGCTTCCCCTTTTCCCTTGTGAGCTCCTCTGTACAACACCAGTGTGCAGAAAGACAGGATATGAAGCAGGAAGTGAACCGATTTTGCAGTGGTGTGAGACTGTATTTACAGCAGCTGAATAGAAAGCAATTTTCCAAGACAAATGCTAGCTGGGCGTCTCTTGAAACTCCCAAGTTACAAACCTCTGCTTGGGCATCTCCGTGTGGCCATGTGATGGCTGTGCCAGTGAAGGTGCTGTAGGCAAAGCAGGTGTTGTCGGTGGACTGTGTATTTCTGAAGCATGAGTGAGGAAGGAAATTACGTATTCTGTACAGGGGCCAGCACCAGGGCCATGAGAAATAAGACGCAGCTTAATCACTCCAAACTTTTACTGCTGTAAATGAGCAGCAAAGCACAAGACTCGATGCTAGATATGGGAACTATCTGCAGAAGACTGCAGATCTTAAGTATCTGTATGTGACAGTATCTTAGGCAGAGAGATGGGAGATCATGCCCTTCATGCGCTTCCTCCTTACACAGACAGGGCTGTTGAAAGTGATCTATCACTGCAATTCTTTAGACAACGATGTCGGGAGTTACAAGAGAGGATGAATAAGCACAGATAGAAAACCACACCGTAGTTCACTCCCTGTTTTGTTTAATAAAAAATAAAATGCTAAGAGTGAGCCATGGGCTAGTAAGGAGCCCAGGATG
The DNA here is from genome assembly GCF_963264785.1 of Psittacula echo. NCBI lineage: Eukaryota > Metazoa > Chordata > Aves > Psittaciformes > Psittacidae > Psittacula > Psittacula echo. The sequence goes on along the minus strand of NC_137735.1, from coordinate 86,063,723 downwards.
CAGGGCCTCTTTCGCTTCTCAGCTGAAATCAGGTTTAACATCAGGCAGTCTCAGAATCTGTTTGTTTAACAGCTGACATGACACCACATACAAAGCAACTTAAGAAGAGGTCCCTGCAAACTACTGTTGTCTTTAAAAAAGGAACTGGAAACTTACACACAAGCCTTCTTACAAAATGAAGGATTCTTTCAGAGACATGAAAATAAAAGGTGGGGGGAGGAAGGAGTAGAGAGAGAAAGAAGGGGATAGGCACGCTTTTCCATTCATGCTTTTGATGGGATTCCCTGGAGTTCTGCATTTATAAGCAGGCTCATAACAAGGCATTAAACCTGTCCCTGAGCACAGCCAGGCTTGCTTTCCTGTCATCATGCACTAATGCCGCATCGCAACAGCAGCATCACCTCTGCACAGTGGGACTCAGTGTTGGAAAAGGCAACACAGCCATAGGACAGCTGAATGCTAAGCACTGAAAAAAGGTTGTGGGGGTCAATAATGGAGGAAAAGTGAGGCCACTGTCCAGAAAGGACTGTTAGGAAGTAACGTCCATAAAAGAAAATCTTCTACAGACGATATATAGCCAGCGACAATGGCCGGAGAGTAAGGAAGAGCTTAGTTTACATCACTAGAAAAAGGTTCTTAGCTGTAAAAGCAACTGAGATACAGTACAGTTCTAAGGGACGTGCTCAATTAGTTGTGAGCATGCAGTCCCGTGGACACTAGATACAGTATTATGGAAAGATGGTGACAGAAAATCCTGCAGACACTGTAGGAGTGATAACCCAGTGGTCTTTTCTGGGCCTTATTTTCCAAAATCATTCATCATCCTTCTCCTGATCTCTACCCAGCAGAACACACATGAATATAGTTTCTACACAAGACATGGCTAAGCACTGCTGTAACAAAACAGAAGAGAGATCCATCTTCTTACAGTATCCCAGGGGCCATTAGCTTGAGAGGAACATACTAGGGAAAAAGCCAAACCATTTTATTTAGGTTATCTAACCCTTCTCCCATGTTCCTTCTTTCCTGAGCATTCTCTTTCTGCTTTGAAATGCTTAAAAGACAGAAATAGCAGCAGCGTGCCAATTCCTAGAGGGGATCTCTGGAAATTAGCAAAAGATAGCAGCTGGAAACACTCTAATATGAACAAACGTGAGAGTAAACAAAAGGAATAAAAACTCATGGGTTTACCTCCACACTGAAGCAACCAAAGAAACAGGAAGATGACTTTTAGAGTAGAGGCCATGATGAGGGGGTCAAAAGCTGGAAGACAGCAACCAGAGACAAAGATCCAAAAGGCAAAAGAGATGGGGGTTATCAGGTATTTCCACGCCCGGGCAGCTGGTTGATCCCCTCTTGTTTGTGAAGGGATGTCAGAATGTACACACACTGCTTTTGCCAAGTTGTTCCTGGCAGCTGCAGCTCTTCTGCTTTTCAGTAAGACTCCTCCCCACATCAGGTTTCATATCTCTGTACTGTTACAGTGGTGTTACACCTACCAGTGGGTGCCCAAAGATTAGACCATAAACTCTTCAATGAATTGAGCTTTGTCTCCCGATGACCGTAAAATATCCCACTCATTCCAAGCAAACTTTGTCACCTTCCACAACGACCAAAGCCGAGTGTTGGAATAGGGAAAAAAAATGCACTTTGACTGATGCTGACTGAGGCCATTTGAGGTGAATGTGGTCAAATTCAGGGAAGGATTCAACTGATTCTGGAGCAATGGACAAGCTTAAAAGTGGCACAGTGGGATTTTTACCATAATTTTGCAAGGATCTGTTTACACAGTTGTTTTGGAACAGCTATTCCTGAATATCTCACTGCATGGACCATCCAGATTTTGGAATAAGGGCACATTATTTCTACTTATCTTAAGTGCTTTGTTCACATGGGGAAGCTACTGAGCAGTGCCACAGGGTGTGGGTTCAAGGAAGAGTAGCAACATTAAACTCCTCCTTTATGTGAACACTCAAGTGTGGGAACCCCTGTTTTGCCTTCAACACAGGAAACAAGTACCAACATCAGCAGTCAGTACAGAGGAACAGCTCCGCTGTATTCTGGACTGTACAAAACTTCCCTTCACAGCCAACTCCTCTACTAGGTCACTTTGGAGAAAGGCACTCTTCTTCCAGAAGTGAGAACAACCGGACAGCAAATTCATCCCTAATGGCTGGGATGTTTCAGATCCACACAGCTGGCTCTGAATCAGCTTTGCTATACAGGCAAGCCTTAAGAAATCTATTGTAGGGGAATCTAAGGAGAGCCCTTTGAAGAAGAAAACCCTCTTTTTGTGGGAGGATCCTGCTGCCTATACTCATGAAGAGTCTTTGATTTTGATGAAAGCTTGTTTTTAGCTAAGAAGTCTGCAATGCAACAGCTGAGCAGTGTCTGACTCGAAAAACCCCTAATGTCTGAGAGGTCTTAACTTCTCTCTTGGCAGCTTCCTCCTTTTTGTGAGATATTTGTGCTGTCCACAAGAAAGCACTTTGCTGCAATTTCAAGGGTGCCTGCACACATGGGGTGCTTTGCTGTAGAGATTGGTGGGAGATAGCTGTGCAGGAAATACTGAAGAAGGTAGATGAGCCTGTCATCAAAATTGCTCTCTATGAGTTGATTTATCCCTCCAGACTTTGTAGGATCAAGGTTTGCTCCAAAACCACCTTTGGTTTACAGCATTTTTCCTTCTGTTCAGCCTGGGACAGGTCCTCAGGAGGAAGGGGTCTTGGCACAGGGGGTGGCTTGCAGCTGCAGCCACTGCCACCCCCAGAGCCCAGGGATGACTCCAGTACCTTGCTGAGAGACAGCCCTGACAGATGGGTAGAGGAGCAAGTGGCTTTGTACGGCTCTTGAAGACTGGTGCAGCAGCTGTACTCCTCCAGGGAAGGTTTAGCTCAGATTAGCCAAAACCAACTCCTCTCCCCAAGACATGCTGACGTGAGCTGCACGAAGCTGGTCTCAGCTGGAAATTACTCCTCACAGAACTTAATGCTGAACAGCAAGGACAATCAAGAGCGGTAACAAGACACTTGGGGCTCACTTGGTGTTTCAGATATGTAGGCACAGATCAGGCAGCTGTGGCTCTGAGGGGCTGTTGGAACACAACAGTGCTCAGCAGCGTTTCTCAGGCCTGAACAGCACCTCAAGGTAGTTGTAGGAAGGAGGGAGAAGGGGGCAGGGTCTTACTACCCTCCTGTGGAAGAGCTCTGCCAAACAGTGAGGGCCTCCTCTGCTCTTCTATCATCCTCATCCCCATGGTAGCACACAGCTTTGCAATTTCCAACATCGATGTATTTCTAGAGGACAGAACATGCTGCTCCTGCCAGTGATGTGTTTTAACTGTTATCAGCATTTATCTGCTTCAGGAATTCAGAGCGATAAGTGGATTAAGTGCAGTAGGCTTGTGGGGCTGCTGGGTCAACATCATCCTTCCATCTTTTCCCTTCTCTTCCTAAAAACAACCGTGTTGCCACTTTAAATGCCAAGTCCTGGAAATATCATCCTCTGGAATTAAAAAAAAAAATAAATATATAGATCTAGTATTTCAAAAGAGATCACACATAAAACCCAGCTGTGGGATTAGAGGCACCGCACGGCCAGAAATACATTCACTGCTGGGATTTGCTATGGTAGAGCTCGCTGAAAAGAAATGGCTTTGAAACGACTACCCAGCAGCTATTAACTGCGAGACAGGATGACATTCTGTTCCTCAGAGCCTAAAGGGAGCCTGAATCTTTGAATGTTAAATTCTAATTCAATTTGGTCTGAAGATTCTGGGCTGGGTTTTAACCCTGGAGACATAAATGGGGGAAGATGAAGATGAGGAAGATGGGGAGTTTTGTGTTTCTATTGCCAGCCTGTAGCAGGGCTGAACTGATCCCCCCTAAAACTTAGGTTTTGGAGCCAACCAGAATACCTGTGGCAAAGGAAATAAATTATAAAGCTCCAAAGGAATAGGTCATCGTATGACCTTCACTCATGCATTATACAGTACACTGCTGCATGTAAGCTGGTCCCTGCAGCATGATGAGGAGGGAACTGCCTGTCCAGCTGTAGCCCTGCAACAGCATAGACAGTCCAGGATCTGTATGGCTTGGTTCTTCCTTTGATGCAGGGAATGCTGATCACTTCCTGAGACTAAATACATGATTGGGCTAGGTGCTAGCAACAGTTTCTGCTCCTAGCTGGAAAGCGTCCATTAATTTCACTGAAGCGCTGTTAAAAGCCCGCGACAGTGGCCAGCATTCCCAACTGTGAGGAAAAGCACATTGTTCTGGCGCGCACAGAGGACGAGTTTGGGCAAGCGCTGAACCTACCAGAATTGCCTGTTCACAGCTGTGTCCAATGTACACCCACAAGTAAAGGCACATACACACACGTGCCCACACATGCCCCCCCAGCCAACTCCAAGCAAAGCATTTATTCAAACAAAAAGGCTGCTGCTAGCCAAGGCAAAAGCAGTGATGCAGAGACCACAACAAAGCCTCTTTATTGCTGAAGCGTTTAACACCACAACCACCCAAAAGAGAAACACCGCTTGGCGCAGAGAAAAGCTGCAGCAACTCAGCGAGCCTGATTGCAGAGAGCGCTTCAGAGCATTCCCCAGCACGGCAGCTCTGGATTTGCTGCCTTGTCAGAGACCAGCTCAATTCCCCATTGCTGGAAAGCCAGCCAGCGGCAACACACGCACCTCTGAGGATTCACAGTCTCTCTGACTCCTGTAACTCCAGACTCCGAGGCGTACAGTTTCCCTCCGTCTGGCGGCAGGAGCGATAGGAGAGCCAGCGCGAGCGGGGCTGTACCTCTGCCAGCAATTTTACCACTGTTGTGTGTCGAGTGCCTCTCCAGCAGGGCTGGATGATGCCGAGGTAAAAGCTGCCAATGCCCTCGCTATGTTTCTACCCGTTGAACTGCTCTAGGGAAGAGAACAATCAGCAACTCGAGGGGAAACCAGAAAAAGAAAGGTGTTGACACTACCGTGGGGAAGGGAGGGGACACTTCTGAGATTCTCTTTCACCAGCAGAACGAGCCTGCCTCAGAAATCACCCCGCTCCTGCTCTTTTTCTGTTCATCTACTGGAAAGATTCCCAGAGACTAAATTACCGTCACACGCCTGCTGCGCTCACAGGGGCTGATGCTGCGCGGCTGAGCCTCATCCCCGCCGTGTTCCCTGCGGCTCCCCTTCACGGGCTCCTCGTACAGCCCGTGTGGCAAGCCGGGCCGAGCCGGACTTAACCTGGAATGACTCTTTGCCCTCTCGGGCTGACACCTTCCCGCAGAACACCTGCCTGGCCGGGCCTGGGGCTGCAGCGGGGCCAGGCAGAGCCATTCTGCTGACGGCACAGCGGGCCACGCTCCGTCCATTCGTGCAAGAGGGCATAAAGCTCCCCCCCAGGCAGCTCGCCCACACCGGGAGGAAAAGCAGAGCCGCCTCGGCCGAGGGTCACCCGCTCGCCGCCACCGAGCCCCCGGGCACCGGCCTGGCTCGGCCGCTGGGGCTGAGGGGCGGCGGCCGTTACCCGCCAAACGCACGCCCTTGCCCACAAGATGGCGCCGTCGCGCCGCTGCCGTCCCCGCTCCCGCCTGCCTTCGGGGCCCGCCCCGGCCCTGACCCGCGGGCAGCGGGCGGTCAGCAGCGATGACTGCGGTTGTGTCACCGGCGTTTCGGCTCAAGCCAGCTGCAGACAGGGGGCCTGGCTCGGACAGGTCCCGTGTGAAAAGCAGGTATTGTGCCAGGCCAGGCTTGGCCTGGCCTCTCTCTCCTTCCCTCCACACACCTACCTACCCACCAGATCACTGGGGGAGCTGCTGTGTTTCACACCCGGGACTGCTCACGAGCACAACTAGCATCCATTTAAGGCAAAATTAATGCTAATTAACCGTAATCAACAACTCGAAGGACAACATTTACTCAGCAAGCTGCAGATAATGCAGCAGCAGTTCTCCAGGAGCAGGCTGAAGATGGGGTGTGGGAAAGAAAATAAACCTTAAGGTTGGCTCTGTCAGATGCTCAGCCCCACTGCAGTGGGATTAATCCATTCCCCTTGTCTGCTGCCCTTCTCAGCCCTCTGCTGCCAGAGGTCCCTGCCCCTGCAGCAGCCCAGACCTGTCACCCCACACACATCTGGCCCAGCTGCTCACAAGCCATTCATCCTACACCAAGGGTGCTGTGGAAACTCCTGACGGCACTGGTGAGGAGCGCAGTTCTAGTATGAATGGTACTTCTCAGCTTGCAGAGGCCTCCTGACACTCTGCGTGGGTGCTTCCCACAACCAGCAAAGCCCAGGCACCTATTTCACGCTGCTAACCAGCGATGCTGCACTAGTCAAGGCTCCAGCGATGACGTTCAGCTTCCCATGGTTGCCTCACCAGGGGCAGGCTCAAATCAGTGCCTCCACAAACAGCGGCAGCATCTCAATGGCATGCATGTGACTGCTGTGGGGGCCCTCGTGGAAGCAGAGAGTAGGAGTCACAGGAACACAGCCTTCCCACCACCATGGGATGTGTCACCAGCCCCAGGGTCCCATCACCAGACCAGCCTGGACTTTCTCACATTAGCAGCAAAAATGCTTCTGGTGGGATGCTGGGCAGGAGCAGGGCATGCTGCTGAAAGCTCCCAGCCATGCTCTCTTCACACAGGAGCCCCTGGCCCCTCTCCTCGCCAGCTGCATGCCTTGAGGTGTGCATATCATGGTCTGAAATCCTCCCGAGTGAAGGGCTGAGCTGTCCTCTCTGTAAGGGGCACTGGGTGTGATGCAGGCAGGTTTGGCAGGGGCTGGGTCTGCACAGGGCAGGCACAGGGAGGGTCATGTTGGACAAGGTAGCAGTAGTTGGGAGGGAGCCGCAGGACCGGTCCCTGCCAGCAATAGGCTCACCAGATGGCCCGTATGGCCTCATCTGCACAGGAAAGCTGCTCTGGCCTCAGCAAGCCTTGCTTTGAGCCAGCCAGCCGTGCCAGCTTCACTCCCTACACCCTGGCAGGGAGCAGCTTCTGACCACCTCCAGGGGCGTAGGCCTGCCTCACAGCTGCCTCCAAATCCAGATTCCTTCTCCCTGTGCTCCCCTGCACTCAGACCATGTAATTCCCTGCCCTGTTCTTCCCCTCACCTTTTTATGTGGGTTTGGGGTTTTCTTTTCTTTGCCCTGCAGCATCTTTCCAGCTCAGCGTGCTGGGAGACACAACCCACAGCACAATGACAGCAACCTTGGGAACCAACATGGACCCCCTCAACAGACGCATGCTGTCACACCCCACTTTAGATTGGCACAGCTTTTCTTGCACACCAAGCCTCTGCCAGCTCCTGGGAGGAAGGCTGGGAAGAGATTAAGTAGCTAAGAATCTCACTGGCAAATGAGTATGGCTCTTTTCTTTGTCTATCAATTCCTTAACTTTGCTTTTATCAAGAAATGTGGAGAATACGCAGACTGATACAGCTGTTTTGGCACGCTCTCCTAGGGTAGGAAAATGTCTTTTTGCCACCAGGGCCTATTCTGGCTATGCAAGCTAAATAAAGAATCCTGGCAAAAGCATTTGCTGGAAGAACCACCTCTCTGCTAGGATTTTTGCCAATATAGAAATGTATTTCATTCTGTCTTCCCTCCCCACCCCCAATTTCCCACCTGCCGTCTACATCCTTGCCTGACAGGACTACAGGACAAGGATCTGTAGCTCTGGCCTCATGCAGGAAGATTGGATTTTGTTTTTCACACCCTTGCAGACCACTTTTGAGTGCACTGGGAGCAGCCAAGGCTGCCATGGGGCAGTGGGAGACCTTGGAGGGGTTTTCTGAACCTCTCTGTGGGCTTGGAGGTTGGGCACTGAGCCTGAACCCACTCCATCTCCTCCAGTGAAAGGCATCACTGCTGCCTGGAAAACCACGTGGTGGTAGATGTGCATCCCACAGGGATGGGAAATGGGAAATGCAAAAGCCCTGGAGTGCAAGAGGAAGCGTGTCCTGTCAGCACAGAGATATAACCTCAGTGAGAGCAAGTGCATGGAGGTGGGACTACCTGGATACCAGAGCAAGCTTCAGATCCCTTCTCCTGTGGCTAAGTATATCTCCACTTCCTCTTCAGATATATATATGTATGTATATATACATTTATATGTATATATGTATACATGTATATACACATACACACCTGTTTTATACCTAGCCACTAACACTTGCTGAGGTTTCCCTAAGGCAGCCCCCCTGTATCCTCCACAGCCCAAGTAGCCGTGCAGAGACCCTCTACCACAGCCAGGCCCATGGCTTCTCCCACAGACTGCCCTCTCCCTGCTCTGCACACACTGGGAACATCCTTCCCCACCCATACACTGCTTTCTTTAATATCTCTGCCCAGCTGCGGTTTATAAGTTGCTTAAATCTTTTCTAGGAACAGATAGAGATCGCAGTTACCCAGAATCCAAAAACGCAGACAGCTTGAAATGTGGTTAGGCTCTGCCCTACTTTCATTGAGCTGAGAGGGAGGCTCTGCCAAGGTGCTCAGGGCAGAGGACAAGAGGAGAGAAGGAGAAAAGAGAAAGACCCATCTCAGCAAACCACCCCTTCCTCCTGTCCCAAGAAGCAAACCCAGCCTGTCCCCCCCAAGCCTGCTGTGTCTGTTTGAACCACACCACTTCTCCTCCTGGTTTGCCCAGGATGTGCAGGTGACCAGGGCATGGAGATGGGAAGCCTGGCAGAGATGCTCTCCTGCCTTGTAACACTTGACACAGACACGGGCATCTCTCCAAGCTGAGAGAGGTGTGAGGGTTTTGCTGACTCAGGGCCATGAGGATGGCAACGCAGGGAGTGCTGCAGATTAAGAATGAGATGTGTGGGTAGAGTTTTTACTGTCCACACCCTCACTGATTGCTTTTCCCTATACTAAGTTGCTCTGAGGCCAAGCGAGATGCAGAAGTGGAAGAGCTGTCTGGGACTCCCCTCCCATGAGAAATCCCCTGCCTGGGAAGCCCATGCTGGGTTGCAGAGCTGCTGTGAGGCTGCGCCTGCATGGTGAGCACAGCTCCCTTGCACTGTCAGGCCCCTCCAACAGCAATACTTACAGGAATATGCACTGACCTGGAAAGGGATACTGCTGAAAAAATCGCCAGGAGCCCTTTTTCCTTCTCTCGGTGGGGCCAGCCCACACGACCAACCTGCAGACAAGGAAAGTGTTTCCCACACCTATTTTACCCGAGGTCTGATTCCCATAACCCTGGGCTTTTCTCACAAGCACCAATGACGTGCAAAGGAGATGGGACTCAGGTGGGGGAGAACAACTTGCAGATACGTACCTCTGGCTCTGTGACTTTCCCCAAAGTAGAGAATATTTGCTAAGCAATTCCACCTGTATTCCTCCAGCTTTGGAACAGTTATATAGACAGATAAGCCACTTGCCACCACTGATATTTTAAGGGCATTCATCAACCCTGCTTGGAAGGGCATATATCAAAGCAAGGATCAGAGCAGCTGTGGGGTATTTTTGGTGGTGCTTTCATTAGTGGAAGCAACAGTGAGGCATTTCGGGAGACTGGTTTGCTGTAGTCAGGGCCATTGAGAGATGCTAAAGAAGGTATTGTCTGGAAGATGATATAGTCAAAGATCATTACAGTATTTATTAACACCATTTACAAGGACTGACTTGAACAGCTTTGGAAAGAAGAATGAAAAAATGCCAGCAAACACATTACGCTTTCCTGCAAGAGGTTTTTTCACCCTATCAAAAAGCTTTGTTAGAAAGAATGATGAGAATGGTAATAATAAGGCACTATAATTATACCTGATCCTTCTATAATCTCTCTCTCTGCAGAGTTCGGGAGCACTTTACTGCTATTATTGGATTTGAAAAGTCCCATCTGGATAACATATGACTGATTTGTTTGCATGGCTTATTTTAGGTATTTTGGCATGTACATTAGAGTTGCCTTTGTGTCTGGCCAATTCCCTGCACAGTCCATAAGAGCAGGAAAAGACCTTCAGCTCCTGTTCTCCACCACCCCGTTCTCCCATTCCGATGCCTTGGAGAGTTCTTCACAGAAGTCCAAGGATGAAAGGTGCCATTAGTCCCTCCCAACCCAGTACCACAGACTGAGGTTTATAACCAGGAGGCTGGATAATACCTAAAACATCTGGATTTGCACCTGTATTATTTTAGGCTTGAGATTCAATGAATCCCAACAAGCCCAGGTGCACCTAAAAGTCTAGTGGCAAACGCCTGGCACATACTTTGTTCTAAAATACATGCTCTGTGGTCAGAATAGTTGCTACCTTTTAGGCTGAAGCCTTTAAACAAGGGGGTCTGCTATGTGCACACATTCCAGGCATGCACAGAACCAGGGAAGGCGTGACGGATGCTCGCGTCTTTCTGGACTCAGCATTCCTTGCAATGCCATCTCAGTTACAGTGACGCTGGCAAGCTCCCACCACAGCTTTCCTTCTCTGTGGTGGCTAACTGAGTGAGCAGTTCCAGCAACATCAAGAACTTTGTTGGCCTCTTGCAGGAGTTCTTGGGTGTGTGTGAAAGTGGGCACTTGCTACTTCACTCTGCAAAGGCCAGAAGAAGAGAGATATAACTGAAAAGAATTCAACTCATGCTTAAGAATGTTATTATAAAAAAATAGATTTAAAAAAATGAATATAGGCGAGACACAAAAAACTATGGCTTACATTACCTGAACTGTTTTCAGCCTGAAATTCACACAATTGTCACTAGTTTACTGTGCAGGGAGTAAAACTGAACTTTCAGGCTGAATCCCCATAAAACTTAACAAACACCAGTTGCTCAATTCTTTTGTTGTTCCTACTGCTTTTTAAGGACCCTTTTTTCCTCCTGCATCCTTTCTACGTCCCACCTGGCCTCATCAGCACACAGGTGGGGTTTCCAGTGCCTACCCATCCCCAAGACTGTCGGCACATTTTGTTGAGGAGTCTAAAAGGACACATTAGTCCTGCCTTAAGTTTTCCTCCAACTTCATTTTTGGAGTACCACATCCAGTCTCCTCACTTTCATTCTCTTTGATTCTTTAGAGCCAGAGCCGTCTTTGTCAATTTGTTTACTTCTGGTTTATTTTTGAAAGACAAACCCCCAATGGACATAAGCTCTCAAGTCCCTTTTGAAAATGCTGTCTTGTCTGTAAGTGCTTTGTTTGTGATCCTCTCCAATCCTTTAGGCTATTGTTTGCGAGCTGGAAGGCATCTGTGCTTGGGCTAATCACGTCAAATGCCAGCAATTCCCCCAGCATGATTTGTCGCACAAGCCAGTGGGAGCGGGGTTTGTTTTGATTACATTTAGTGTGGAAAACCCGCATTTGCTCACATTGGCCTGACAAAAAAGAGGGAGTGGAGGGAGTAATCCAAAATCATACGAGGGGAACAACAATTGGGTTATTGACTTCAATAGCATCTGGGACTAGCTCAAAAACTGACAGCTCTGATGGCAAGGGTGGTGTCTTGGGAAAGTAGGTAGCCCAGGAACTGAAACAATCTTGCTTTAAAAGTGCGTGCACATCATTTACTCTGGGTTGGATGAATCAAACATAGATCTAGGAGGCTGTCACTGCTGTATGGTATTTTGCACAGCTTTTTTTCAAAGCTGTGCCGCTCCTTTCTGAGATGAGGTTAGTTAGGCTGGGACCGCCCAGCCCTGTCCCCAGCTAGCATGGCTGAGCAGACCGGTCCCAGCCATCACCTTGGGCTGATGCTGGCCTCCCCCGAAGCCCTCAGCTGACAAATCAGACTCTCACTCATTCTAGATGATGGCAACGTTTTTCTCCCCAGCCTGTGCCGGTTCTTGCCTCCAGGCATCAGATGGGTGTCCCAATTTCTCTGCTCCTGGAAGCCAGGAGGAAGCATCCGAGGGCTGCTCCCACTGGGGCTGCTGTCAAACTGCTGTGAGGGCACAAAACTGCAGGCTGTGAGGTGGGGGTACAGGCCTGCCATGTGCAGACACCCCGTCTGCCTCAAGAGGCCCCAGCACGGGTACCAGGAGCTCCACACACCCCAGAGCTCAGCTATCCCCTGCTGAGCCACTGCCCTTGCTGGCCTCAGCTGCATCCCTGCAGTTGAGCCTAAGTCTGAACTTAGGCTGGCTTGTTCCCACACTCTTCCCATAGCAGAGAAGTGCCCAATAAGGCACAGAGCTCAAAGCTGCACCTGGATCCCAGCTCTCCCCTACTTCCTGACCCAGCTTTTCCTCCTCCAGAGGTGCTCCATTAGTCACCATTAATCCCTTTTTGTATTCACAAACAGGTTAACCTTGCCAGTGGTCTGTGGCAGGGATTTCCACAGCTTGAGTATATGTTGCGTGAAGAAATGTCTCCTTCTGCTTCCTCTGAGTCTTGCACTTGAGTATTTCGTCAGATGCCTCTTTGTTTAAGAGAACACACTTACATGGTCACCCATTCCATGGCACTTAGCTTCACAGATCTCTGAAGCAGACCTCAGCCAGCTCTTTTCCAGCTGAATACACCTGGTTTATCAAGCCAACCCTTACACGGGAAGCATTCGGAAATACTCTGCTTTACCTGACTCAGAACCTCAGCTCCACCAGCCCTAACTGAGATCACAAGGCAGCAGGAGCACACAGAGACCAGAAGGCTCTGCAGGGAGGCATCGGGAGTCGCAGAGCAGCTCTGCCACATCTCCCTCTCCCTTTGACACCTGCTTTCCCTTTGAACACTGCCCTCAGTAGCCCTGTGCTTGCCTCAGGCCAGGCAGAAAGCTCCAGTACATGCAGTTACTGATGCCAAACATCTAAGGAGCCGGTGCAAAATGAGCTCAGTGAGACAAAGCCATCATACTCCCCTAACCAACATATCCTTGTAAATTAAGGGGTTTAGCACATTTAAAGGCTAATTACGCAACTGCACATTTTCAGAGGGACATCAAGGTAAGGGTCTAAAACCGAGACCCAGCTATGTGTACACAAAAGGCTTTATTTTGAAGCTTGACTGTCTAGGAGAAGCTCATTTCCAAACACAGAGGATGCCCAAATATTAATATATTTTTGGAAATGCTTTTGCACATACTTGTGCTCTTAAAGTGAATCCTGAACCATCGAGGCAGATCCCTAATGGCATACAGACCCTGATGTCAGAGGTAATCAAGTACAAGAGCTGCTGGCTGTGGGGCCCCTCCTGCATACACACACGGGTACATATGGAAGTTATTAACAAGTTTCAGCGAAGGATTTTGGGAAATTAACCCCTGAGGCCCCAGAGCACTGCTAACAGACAGCTAGTTGAGAGCAGATGAAGAGCAGTTTCCAGCTGGATGCCTGCAGTGTGTTGGGACTGAAATCCAGGCCCTTCAGAACCGGCTGGTAGAGGAAGCCCCTCTCGCAAGGACTAAACTTTTCAACTTCTGCTGTTAGGAAGAACGGTTGAAAAAAACCATCTGCGAGGCTGTATAAGTTTCCTCAACAAACTGAAATGAGTCAGCTGGAGACATGTATAACATAACATATAAAAATGCAAACAATTTTCTTCTATTCCCCAAATGGCGTTCAAGAGCTTGTGAGGAAGTTTGTAATTTCTTTGCAAGTCCCTTTAGGAGCCACCAAAAGGAACATTTGGATATGGGCCACCAGGATCTGCTCCTACAAGGCAGAGGGCCTGGTTTAGAGGCAGGGTGATTAAAGTGAACATCTCCCACTCAGTTACCCCCAGGATGTAAATTCTTATGGCTTTGCTTTGTACATTTTCTCAGGAGTTGAAAGAAAAAGGCTTTTCTTCCAACATCCAAGCAGAAAACGAAGGAGGGCTCTGTAACGCCTGCCACAGCCCATGCACTTTTCATGTTCCTGTTCTTCCCAGATTGGTTTCCTTTCTTGCACCAATCCTGATCTGCAAAGTGACCTCTCCTTGGGAATAATGAGGATACTCAGCCATAATGTGCTTTAAACTTCCGTAATATAACAATGCTTGGCAGTCATTCACTGCTTTTCATCCACAAATCTCAAATCAATTCGCTGCAGCCCTGCATGGAATTGACTGACTTGTGAGATGGAGATGAGCACTTGCTGTGCAATTAAAAAAAACAAAAAAAAAAAGAACAAAATAAAGTAGACTTCATTAAAATCCAAACCATTTCCTCCTCTCTTGGAGAGATTTTCCCGAAGCACAATACTGGCTGCAAACAGGGCTCTTCTGCAGCCCCCAGCCATACAACCCAAGATGCTCGTTTTCAGCCAAATGAGAACAGTTCACAGCCAGGTCAGAGCAATAGGGTCAGAAAGCCCTTCCCTCAGTGAGGTACAACCATGGCCATAAACCAGATGCATTCCTGTGCTCAGTTATAAACATGGAAGAAATGAGCCTGCTCCTTCTCCTCTTCCCAGTTTCTGAAAGGAAAGCGGTAAGGCAGACAAGGCAGCTTGGCATCAACACTGCCAAGGAAGAAAATGATCAAGGGGACAGGCAGGGTGCCTGAGGTGGCAGATCCAGTCCCATTCCTCCTGCAGCAGACAGAGAGGGAGGGCAGCTGTGTTGCTTACCACCAAGGCAGGGCCTTCACCCAAAAGCAAGGAACAGTCCCAAAACACAAGTGTCCAGAGCCAGCTGAAATGCCCACAGGGGATGGCAGGGCAGGCGTAGGAGCTATAGGAGACTTGTGTTCTGCTGGAGCTCTGCACACAAAGCACTGAGGCTGAGCAAAGGGATGGTGTCCGAGACCAGGACAAATCCATGGCAGCCAGCAGCAGCCGGAGGACGTGTGTGGCCTGGGAATGCTCCCAGCAGCACGGGAGGTTTCCCTCCACCAGCACGCCATGCTGCCATCCTGGTCTGGCACACCAGCAGCACACTCCCTATGTAGCGTCCACCCTTCCCTCCACAGAGTGTTTTGTAACCACAGCCCCTGCAGTGACAGCACCACCACCGCTCTGCCCCATCACCTCCTCCATGGCCCATCCCACCTCTCTGCCCTATGCAAACACAGGGCTGGCAGAGCTGTTCAGGGGAAGGGACCCCAGAGAGTCCCCTCTAGCCCAACCTGAGGCTCACTCCAGGGCCAGTTCTGAGGTCACATGAGGTTGCTCCAGGCTTGACCTGTTGGGCCCTGAAACCTTCCAAGTGTGGAGACCACACGTCCCCAGGCAACCCACTTCCCATCTGGACTACCTTCATAGAAAAAGGGCTTCCTTGTAGCCAGCCTGGGCTTGTTTTCCATATGTCTGTTGTGGCTTGTTCTCCCACTGCACACCACTGTGGTGAGCCTGGCTCCTTGCTGACCTCCTTATAGGTGCAGGCAAGCTGCTGTTAGGTCCCTCTGAAGCCATGTCCTCTCTGGGCTGAACAAGCCCAGCTTCCTCAGCTTCTATTTGCAGGGCAAATGCTCCAGCCCCCTGAGGTTCTTGAGGCCACCCTCCCTCCCAACTTCACTCCAACTTATTACAGTTTTGTTGCACCAGGGAGTCCAAAACTGGATGCAATATTCTGACTGGGGTCTAAGGAACGAACAGTGCCGGGAGGTGATCACTCCCCTCACCTGCTGGTGGTGCTCCTGTTAATGCAGCCCAGGATGCTGCTGGCCTTTGCTGCCAGGCAGCCTGCATGAGGATTCAGCTTTGCTGTCTGCCAAGACCTCCTGGTCCTTGCATGCGTTACAGTACCTGGACAGGGCTGCTTCAGGAGCTGGAGATACCAATAACCCTGAGTGACAGGGTGTGTGTTTGAGCAGGGGATGCACAGGACTATTCTGTCAGGATGGGCTGAACTCCAACCCTATGTGACACTGGCTGGGGTAACACAGGGCACACAACCCTCACCCAGGGCATCACAGCCTGTTTGAGGGCTCCAGTTCACCACATCTAATGAACCCAGTGACGATGAGAGATGCAATTACCTGCTTAGCTTTCTGCCCTGGCCTTGCACCAGACTGCAGCTCTGGAAAAAGAAACACCATAGCCACACACCAGCCATCACACTGCACGTGGACCCTGTGATAGTGAACAATCCAAGCATACGCTTTTGCACTGGCCCGAGAACCACAGCAGCCATAGAGCCACCGAGCTGCCCCTGGCCTCCCTGGGACCAAGAGGAACCAGTGGCAAGTAGATGGCCACTTCTCTGGCACTTATTTGACTACCTTGGTTCATAAGACAATGCCCCGAGGTAGGAGGGCAGGCACCTTGTTGTCAGCAAAGCAACACAGCTCTCCAGAGAATAATTCAATGTCTATGTTAGGCTCCTGTGATGAATCACACCCGTCTCTCTGTGTCTGTGCTGACTCCATGCTTTGGTTCCTCAGATAAGATACCTGAAGCCAAAAGAGCAAATTCAGAATAATCTGTCCCTACATTTGGCTTTTTCCCCCTGTACAGGTGTGAAGGGGAAAGTCAGCGTGAGCTCAGCAGGCTGCCTGCCTGGCTATGGATGCCTCGGGGTGTGCTGAACAATTCGGCTCAGATTTTACAGTACCTCAATTTCTCCTTTCACATAGCTGCTTTTAGTCACTCATTTCAATGACATCATACCTGCCTGCAACCCTGAAATGAACCATAACCTTATTTAAGCTGACCCTCTCATTTGTACTCGAGCTTACCAGTTTGAGTTCACTGATGCTGTGCCCTGTTCTAGGATCTTGAATTCTCATGCTTCTTTCAAACACTGTATGAGATTTGAGGTACTAAAAATACTTCTGGAAATCTCACCCCTGTATCTTTAGGAAGTTTCTTCTGCTTAGAAAATTCTTTACTTGAATACAGAATAAGATGAATTAAGCTTGTTGTTCCCAACTAGGACCATTCATTTATGTTCTGCTTTTGGTCTTTATAAGAAATTCACTTGTTTGGTTTCAGTTTGATTGCCATGTCTCGGCACTAAGCTGAGTTTCCAACACGGCAATGGAATGAAAATATCACCATGTATTCATTGACTTTTAAAAATTAGTGTAAAAACATGTTTATTAAATTTTTTTAAAGTCTTATATAAAAAATTCTTTTGCCTTTTTGGAGGCAAAACCAAAACATCTTTCTATGCTCTGTAGGTGGCAGCAGCATATTATCAGATGAGCATAAGAAAAGGTGCTCGATCCCATCTCTGCACATCCTCCCAGGGCAGACCTGACTCTTCAAACCAGGATTACCTCTGCAGAAACACCATGCCCTTAGTATAAGGTAACTCATTTGCACTCCCCAAAATCTGTTCAAATAAAGCAATGCAAAAGCCAGTGAAGCTGCATGTATTGTACATGGCTGCAATGGTTTCTCTTTAGTGCAAATGTCGGCCTCTGAAGTGGCAGGCACCACATTCATGCTGCAAGGAACGAAATAGGTCTCACTCCACCATGGCTACA
The DNA here is from genome assembly GCF_963264785.1 of Psittacula echo. Taxonomy (NCBI): domain Eukaryota; kingdom Metazoa; phylum Chordata; class Aves; order Psittaciformes; family Psittacidae; genus Psittacula; species Psittacula echo. Next base: position 86,046,444 of record NC_137735.1, on the reverse strand, counting down.
TGAGTCTGCAGATGCCTGAGCTGCACTGCTGTGGCACCGGACTCAGCCACACCACTTCATGAGGACAGAAACAAGCTTAGGCACTTGGGAACAGAAGAAAATGCAGGGCTGACCTGGGAGGACAGGCAACTCACCTTCTTCTCAAGCTTATAAGTTATAAATGGAGCAAAGAGCAGAACTTGGAGGGGATGGGAGGGAGAAATTGCTGCTCTTCAGGTTTGGTTTTACCCCAGGCATCTCTGGGGAAGGCCACACATGCTGTGCATGTACAAGGGGACAGCTGTCACAGCCAGTGGGTTCAAGCCCTGCTCCCCTTGCTCTCCCAGCAGCCAGTCCAGCCCTATCGGTGTGGTGTGTGTCCCACCAGCACAGCCACCTAACAGGCATCTCCCTTTGTCTCCCGTGTGCACAGCATCATCTCCCAGCCCAGGGCGGAGAGGGGCTAGGGACAATGCTCCTGTCTGACCCTCCCCTTCTGCCCCAGGGTGAGACCACTTCCTCCCTCGGGTGCATCCCTGAGGAGCCCCCCAGACCTGCTCCATCCCCTGTTGCAGCACTAGCAGGCAGGCTCTGGCAGCACAATTCTCGCAGCATAGGCACTGCTTGGCGGCTCCGGCACAGGGGCTCAGAGAAGATGAGGGGTGTTCCCCCCATCTCATCAAAGTGCAAGGGGTTGTTCCGGGTCCCTGCCACCACCAGCTCCAGCAGCCGGACCACGCAGTCTGAAAACCAGTTCTTCAGGCGAAAATAGCCCTCCTGGAAAGAGATTCGTAGGCTGACGGGCCCTGTTGGCATCCGCACGCTCAGGCTGAACAAGCAGTTCCCCTGCGAGCTGTCACGCACCAAGTAGGTGCCGACAGGCTCCTGCTGGAGCTTGGCGTGAGCTTCTCCCACAGACAAGGGGCCCCAGTAGAAGTCGCTGGCCTGGAGGATACTGAGGGATCGCTCCAGGATTTCCCACTCGCAGCTGCGAAACATCCGGAACCGATCGGGCAAGCCAGGCGGCACGGGGCTGGGGAGAACACTCCGATGCTGCCTTTGCGGATGAGAAGCAGTGGTGTGCGTGTTGTGCAGATCATCTGGCCTCCCTCTGATCATCTCTCAAAGAGCCCATGGATCCTGGAAAGATGCTGCCTTTATCATGCTTTCTCCTTCGCATGCAGCCTGTGGGACAGAAGAAGAATGAGGCAAACCAAATACCTTCTAATTTGGCAAGTGAATACACTTCACAGGGAAGAAAGACCAACAAGAGTACCAAAGAGGGTACTAAGGAGTTACTGTACGTTACTAACGCCTGTTTGTAGGAATAACCAGGGATATACATGCAGGAAAAATCACAGAATAGAATCATAGAATGGTTTGGGTTGGAAGGGATCTTCAAAGGTCATCTAGTTCAAACACTTTGCAATGAGCAGGGACATCTTCTGCTACATCAGATTGCCTAGAAACACATCCAGCCTGGACTTAAATGTTTCCAGGGATGGTTCATCCATCACCTCTCCGGGCAACCTGTGCCTGTATTTTACCACCCTCATTGTAAAAGATCTATTTAAAACCATCACCCCTCATCCTGTCACAACAGGCTCTGCTAAGAAGTCTCTCTCTATCTTTCTTATAGGCCCCTTTTTAAGTACTTAAGGGCTCCAGCTGGGTCCCCACCAGTGCATGGTGGCACCTTACAGAGCTCTGCATCCACTGGGTCTCAGAGATTCACAGCTAGCGCTCCCCAGCACACCCTTCAGCAGGCTGGTTTGAACCAAGCAGATCTTGGGTTATTTCAACATTTCCCTCTGTTGGATGCTTAGGGGCTTTTGAGAGTGGCCTTGAAACTGGGAAGGGGAAATGACACCCCAAATCAGAAGGGAACAATTTCCCAAAGCAAGAAAGTCTCGCTTACGTTGTGAATCAGTGAAGGGTGGAAAGGTTTCCTCACACCTCTCCAACCCTTTCTCTGTCAAAAGGAGAGAGAACAAGACTCAAAAAGAAGATGGGAATGAGCCTTTCCCACCAAGCGTTATGAGCCACTCCCCCATCCCAGGACATTCCTCTTTCACTGTGTCAGGAGAAAGCAAAGGTCTCCGTTCAAGACCCCTTTGAGAAATGTTCATCATCAACTTCAGGGCTGCGACTGTCCACTTAATGCTGGTACCAGACACTGCTGATGTCCAAGGAACAGTTCCGCACCTCCTTTTCCAGCCCCTTAACTTCTGTTCCTGCTGGAAGGACACCTTCCCCTGCCAGCAGACAGTGCTGCCCTCCTCCTCTGCTTGTGTGCTGCGTTGAAAGGGCTGTGCCTTACTGTCCCTGCCCTGCTCATCTCCTGCACCTCGTGTCATCACCAGGATGTCCGTTTTCAGAAATGCAAATTCCTGAACTCAGTGATGCCATCAGCCAAGTCATTTCAATTATATGAAAAAATACATATTCAGCATGTATGTGCATATATATATATGCATAAACATAAAAACCACAGCCCCAAGCCAGAGAAGCTCATTCTGTGTGAGAAGCTGAGCTGTTACATACCACTTCCCCAGGCCTGAAAAGTCAGTAGCTCACCACCATGGCCTGCTCTTGGTCCCTTGACATACTCCATTAACCCAGTCACACTCAATGACAGCGCAGCCGTGCTCGGAGCAGAACAGCCTGCTGACATGCAGCCTGCAGTGGAGGAAGACACACGCTCCTCCATCTCTGTGGGCAATCCTCCCACTGCAACCTCGCAGGAACATTGGGGCTCATGGCAGGCGGGCAGGCAGGGACCTGTGGAGGGCTTGCTCTGGAGGGAGAGCTTCAGGTCGGGCTTAGCTCCTTGCAGGGTTCCCCTTATCTCGCCCCCTGTGCCAGCTATTCAAAAGCCTCACGCTCCTTTTGGTGCTCATGCCAGCTGATTGGCCACATGGGTCCCACTCTACACCTGGGAAGAGGACATGGAGCAGCAGGGCCAGATGTCTTTCCCTCACATGGGCACAGTAGTTTTGGAAAGGAGACATCTGTCCCTCCCAACATCTCTCTCAAAACTTGACAGTAATGCCAATAATGTAGTTGTCAGGCAGGTCTCCATACCTAAAGCTATAAACAACACCCTTTCCAAGAGCAGCCTGAGAAGCTTCTCCAGTCTCTAGCCTTGTGATTTGAAGTCCCTGGTACTGCTCTGAATGCTGACAATCCTGCCTTTTAGATCCTGCCCTTTCGCTGTATGTCACAGCAGGAGGGAAATTCCACACTTAGAAAAAGGTGGGAGGGGTAGGAAGGAGTTAATCAAGCCGGGGTTTTCTTTTCCTTTGAAAAGATAAAAAAAAAGCAGCAGTTGAAAGCTGCTCGGATGGTTCAGCAAGTCAGAATAAACCTTAGGGGAAGCTGATTTAGCGAGCAGAGCACAAGTAAACACAGTCACCACGTGCAGCGACTAGGGCCATCTATCACCACCGAAAACTCAACACTGTAGGTGCCACAAGAAGCTGCAGCATCTCTGTTCCCTTCCATTTCCTCTCTACTGGGCAAGGAAGGTATAGAGCCCTCTGACATTGGCTACTATGGAAAAAGAAGGTCGTACTCCTGACAGATGCCTCCAGGGCTGCAGCTACAGCCTCAAGGGGAGTGAGAAGGAGCCCTGTTCCCGTCAGCAGCCACTCTTCCCAAACAGCAACTTCTCTTGGGTTCAAACAGAAATTTTGCCAATCTCATGGGTCTAGGCTGGAAAATGAACTGGAGCAGGAAAACCGAAGCAGGCAACCGTCTTCATTTCCAGGCTAGTTTTGAAAACAATAACATAGGTAATATGTTTAAGGCTGCTTGTCTGTCCCAGTTTTCTACCTTGAGTCATTCACCCAAGTCCTTTAAGAAAAATCCACTGCCTGACTAAGAACCGAGACTGTCATCATTTTGAATTCAAAGTAAACACAGAAATAGCACCCTCACAATTTGTTCACTCAGTTTGAAATCCACATATGGGTCAGAGCCTCAGAAAGTGTGAATTTGTTTAGCTTCACTGACCCATTTCCAACAGATGACTGCCTGGCCTGCAGAACAGCATTAGTTAATTATTAATATTAGCCCTGGAAGTGCTCTTGATATTACCTTTAAGGTTCACTTTTAATGAGTTAACAGGTCCTATGTGTACATAGCCTCCCATGTCAAGGAGGATAGGCAGGCTCTCAGGGTTGTAATGGAATACACATATATAATTAGTCATATATAATTAGTTCTGCTTCTGATTTGCCACACCACGATTTGCTCCCCCCACCCACCCACCCACAAAAAAGCCCCAAAACCCCAACATTCAAACATGTTTCTACCTCCCTACTGCAAGACAAAACAGAGCTTGCAGCCAAAGCAACATACCCTAGAAAGCGGCATCCCGCTAATTAAAAAACTGGGTAAGTTTCCCCAGACCTTCTGATTTACTGCAAGTTCAAGAGCTTTTCAAAATAAGTGCTCTTGACACAGGGCATTCTGCTTTCCTCCTCGCTCACTACTCAGGCAAAGCAGTGTATTTCATACAAGGAGACAATTCTAGTAAAGGAGGGGACTGCACGCAGCCTCTGGTGTCAGCCACAGCTTGACAAATCTGGCATGTTCAACAGCAGCGTCAAGTACTCAACTATCGTGTGTTCTTGCACTCTTCCTCCAGGATACTTGAAAGAGCTTACCTCTTGATATTTACCACCCATAGGGATGAGTTTCTGGATGTCAGGCTTGGAAGTGGTCCAAATTCAAGAGCTTCGATGCGGCACTTCCCAGTTTTTGCAAAGCTTCACTTAAAAGCACATCCATCCTTCGAAAAGAAAGAGACAAACAGGTGACTAAGCCCATTAGTTTGCCATAATGTGGATCTAAAATACAACAAATCTGGGGACAGGTCGTCTGTCTCAACCTCTTTGACCTGTATTATTGTAGAAGGATGCATATAGCACTTCAGTTAACAACAGAGATGACAGATTATTGTTGTTGTTATTATTATTATTGCAACTTACAAAGCTACAAGTTTATTAGGTCCAGACAACTCACAGATGGCCTAAGGACAAATGCAAAGACCATAAAGTGGCCGTCATCTTCTGGAAGTGGAAACCATAAGCCCCGTATGTTAAGAGATGACAGCAATAGGAATAAGCTTAAGGATTTGGAACAGCAAACTCAAACTTGTGCTCATTGCAACAACAGTTAGAGTACCTTATCTGAAACCATGTAGGTAGCCATTCACTGCTGAGTTATCTGAATAGCAATCCAGTCCATTCTGGCCTGCTTCCACAGCTCCCAGGGCTTTCCTTTCTCACCTTATGGATGGAAAACTAAACCCACTGACCTGGTGGAGCAGCAGACCACCATAAGTGCAATTGCACATCTGTCAGTGGACCCATCAGGAAGCTGAAAAAGCAAACCCAGCCTTCAGCACGCCTTTCAGAGGCACTCCCTGTAAGGCTTCACTTATCCCTATGCTCCATTACTTAACATCACTTCTCTGCATCCCCCCCGCGAAGCCCAGACTGGGCACACACACCACAAGCCATGTTGACTTGCAGGTAGCAGAACTGTGGGTCTATCTCATTCACTACCCACTCCATTCAGCTTCATCGTGTCCCAGTTATCAATCCCACCATTCTCAGAGCAGTTAGATGGAGGCTGGGCTAACTTGGAAAAGCTCTCCCTGAGAGACCCTGCAAGCCCTTGCAGCAGCGTCTTCATTCCAAGCAGCAGAGCGCGAGCAGACATCACTTGCTTGCACGTCTGCATGCCACAGAAATGCGCTGCCTACTTATTTGTGGCTGGAGAGGATGTTCCAAAGGAAAGCTCAAGCAAACGGCTGGAAGAAACCTCCCTGGTAAGAGCCAAGCACGCAGTACTGTGTTTTAATGGTGGGCCAGCCTGGTTCCCACGGCCACCATCTGCCACACGCTGGCAACCGTTTAAACCATGCTGCCACTGCTGTGGTGCGTGACCACACCAATACCCCTTGTAGCAAGCACCCTACCGCAGCCAAGGTGACCAGGGCAGATCCAGAAAGGGTTTTGTGGAGTGGGAAGGGAAAGGCAGGAGACACACAGACAGCCGTGCGCCAAAGAGCACAGAGGGAGCTGTGGTTAGGCGAGGAATGTGGTGCAGCTCAGCTAAGAGGACCAATGTTAATAACAGCCGATTTCTCCAGCACAAAGCTGGCCTAGGAGACACTGCAGTTCCCTCTATCTCTTATGCCATGGCTATAAATAGAGTTTGATGCGAGGCTGCCATTATGTGTGATACATGAGGGAATATGTGGAAAAAAGAGAACAACCCGCACCCTACACACACATATCCCAAACCAAACCTGTGTTTGTTTCCCTATGAAACCAGCATTCCAGGGTGCAACACTGAATAAAATGCAACAAGCTGAGGCAGCACACACACTGTGACAGTTCCTGCTTCCACGCAAGTAGAGTCATCAAGCAGGAGGATTCTGCATGCAGGCTCTGGGAACCAGCTGCTGGACACCTCGCAAGGACTGGGTCTTATCGAAGCCCTCCCAGCATTTTGGGGTTGGAGAACATACTTCAAAACCCACAAAGAACTTCCTGATATTTAGGCTTTATACTTCTTATCATAGGAAAACATGACGTGTTTTCTGCATTAATGTGACACTTTGCTGATACAAGCTAAAAGGTTTTTACCCCAAGAAAACCCACAAGACAGTGTGATGTGCACCAAATATTTCTTCAAGGCAGGGAGACCTTGAAGCAGGTTTGGTTTCAGCATTACATGCTTCAAAGTGGAAAAAAAATAAAGGAAGGTGACAATTTACAGGGAAAGCTAATTGCTTTTGCTGGACTAACGGGAAGAGCTGGAAGAAAGACCCTGTTTTCAGGGTCCTCTCCACACACTCTGGAAATACTATGCACATTCAGAACAGCTACTTACAAATGAAACAGCCGATTCCTCCTAGAAACAGCCCAGTGTGAAACTATAATCCCGCTGATTCAGGGTAACAGAGAAGCCGCACTGCTTCCCTGAACTTGAAGGCTGCTGTGCAGTAGCCACAAGCAACTATAGCATGTTCCACAGTAAGTAAAGCTATCAAAGCTACCAACTGACTTCAGGCAAAGACAGCGTCTATTGCAGACTGAATTATCCCCCATCCTCTGTAACTGGGCAAAAAAGAATGAAAAATACAAAGCTAGAAAATCAGTAGGGGTTACTGCGAAGTTTCAAAGCTGCAGCTGAGCCTACCCTGCCATGATTTAAGGAAAGAGAGTTGTTGCTTACCTCTGGCCAACACAACAGCATTTTTGGTAAGTGAGGGAAGCCTAGTGGCATCACTCCTGACCTTTCCATTTTCATAGCAAGCAACCATCCCTGCAAATGCCAGTGCAGCAAAGCTACATGAAGCCTCAGCCCTGTGCTCAGCTGAAGAACACAGCTCCTGCCCTTCCTTTCCTCTGCCTCTCTGCCCGATGGCTGGGGAAGCAGCCCACCAGGAAGGTAACTGGGGCTGTCCCCAGTTTGGGTGCAGAAAGAAGGAGATGGGAGAAGGCAAGATAAGGAAGAAGAAGGAGGCTAAGATAACACCAGTCCCTTATGGCTCCCTACTGGAAATGCTGTCTCATCTCCCCACCAAGAGAGGGATCAGTGGAAAGGGGGTAGTGATGCCCAGGGCTGGATCCTCGCCCTCCATTGGAGCAAAGCTCTGCATCCCCCAGTCATGGCTACTCAGCCTCACCAGCTCCCCTCATCCCCAGTACAGCAGCACAGGTATGTTTCCTCCATTCCAGCCTCTTGCAGCTAAATTGACTTTTCCCAGTTGCTCCAGCACCCTGTTTGAGGAAACAAGTAAATCTTGAGAAGCAAAGGCCAGCAGTGGTCCCTGCAACAGCCGTGACCTCTTATCAAAACCATCACATTTAGCAGGAAAGGAATTCAAAGCAGCAGCTAACTTGAAGAACTGAGCAGCGTCTGCAGCTCAAACTGGTTCAGTATCATGATCAGAACTAGGATTTTAGAGAAGAGTCCCAACCACTTAACCAACCTGAGCCAAAGCACAGAGGCACAGGGGAGAGGGATCCTCCCTTCGCTCTTTAGGAGGAGCAGCTTCAGGAGGTGTGAGAGGCCATGAAGCAGTACCAGTTACCGTGCCTTCAGAGGAAGGGGTGAGGGTCAGAAAGCACAAAATGCACCACAACACTAAGTTTTATAACGGGGATTTCCAACACACAGAATAAAGAAACTTGTCCCGAGAGTCAAAAGTCAAAAGAAAAAAAGTCATGAGAGGTTATTTAGGAAATCTTAAAGTGACAGAGCATGCAGGGCTCCCACAGACGATGGAGCAGAGATGCTGCCTGGCTCAGAGGACAGGTTCAGGGGACAACCCAGGTCACACCACAGGTATTAGCTGTAGGTACGACAGCTTGCAAGGGCTCTGACATGGATCAGAGGCACCAAACACACACACTACAAAACCACTGTGCCTGCCCAAGTCTCTCAACAACCTCCGTAGTTAAGCAGCTGAAAAGTTGAAAAGATGAAAAGCTAACCCTGGTGGAGCTGATAGAAAGGAGTATAAATCACTGACGGTAGGGAGCAAATTTACATGAGGATGGCTGCCACGAAACTGGGACAGTAGGTGGGCAAGATGAAACAACAAACAGAAAGCAAATGTCATTTTTAGTTTATCAAAACCAGAAAACCTCTGGGGGAATCATTTAGTTGGCAGGGAGAGTGCAGTGGGGATGAGGACACCGCTGAAAACTTACACAAGGAAGCAGACAACTTTTCCTGTACAGGACGCCGAGGAGAGTCCTCAGTATTCAATGTTGTTTAGTCTAAAGTGGGGGAAGGGGGTCTTCTATCAGAAGAGACAGCGAAAAGTGACATTAGAGCAGAAAGCCAGGTGGACACAGTGGAAATTCTGATGGAATTTGGAACTGGCTTGTTGAGATGCAAAGAGAGGTGCTCTCTCAATCAAACCAGCTGCCACTTCCAATTGCCAGAGGGCTGCAAGTGTTGTAAGGAAAATTTTTTGACATGTTATGCTAGGGCAGGAGCAGCACATGGCTACCTGACTGTGGGGAAAGGTAATTCCTAGACAGAGCTCCCCATCAGGAATATGGTATATGAAGAAGCAACAGCAGCTGGGACGTGCCTTGCATTTCCCCAAGGCCCCCATGCCAGAAGCAAGTCAAAAGTGAGACACGGTGCAAGAGGTAAAGAGCCAGCAGCAGCCAGGTACCCATAAAGCAGATGGACAGAAGACAAAGAGCAGTCGCACCCCAGGGTGATGGGAGGTGGAAAAGGGGTGTCCTGACGAAACCAAGGCATTTCAGCCCTTGTACAACTGATCACCTCTCTGCCACCCTCCCAGCTGCTGCATCTTCCCCCTGGATTGACTCAGCCCACTTTGCAGAGCATCCCTCCTGGCTGCTTGACAGGTTGGTGGGTGTAAGTGGTCCAAAGCCTCCCCCAGCTCAGGCACGAGCAGCTCTCCCGCCCTGCCCATGCAAACACATAAGCTGACCTAGGTCCCTTTCCAGAAATCATCTCCCCTTATCTTCAAGCTGCCATTGCCCACAACACCTCATACACTGGAGGTCTAAGCCTGTCCCTCAGCAGGCAGCTTCCAGCCTCATGCTACTGAAATCTAGGCAGCCAGCAGGAAAAGGAGCAAGCCCAGGGCAAACAGTGGCAAAACCACTTTACCCTGCAGGCCAGAGAAGTAAGAGGTTGCTCAGAATTCAGCAGGATAGCAAGAACCAGGAGGTCAGGTAAGACCCTGCCCTGGCAAGTGCATACAGACCTTAGGGAAACAAATGGGGTCTATATTTTTAAAAGCAATAAATTAAGCGGCCCAGCTGACCAGTGAGCCGAGTAACTGTGCTGAGGGTTCATTAAGGGAAGCCCTAGCTCCGAATGCAAAAGCAATCATTAAAAAACCAAGAAGCAAACACAAGTGCGAGGTTGCAATATGGATGGGTGGGAACGTAACAGTAATGTCACCACCTGAGAGAATATGTTATGTCCCAGTCACCTTAAATAAAAACAGAGCTGAAACAACTGGGATGGGCCTACAGATGGGTGATAAGAAGTCACATGTAAGTGTTCAGGCTGGAGAAATTTCATGCTCGGTTTAGACAGCAGACAAATACGAGGGGATGCAGGAGAAAGACAGAGTACACTCAAGCCGTTCTTTCTATGCTCTTTCATAAAACTAGAAGAGAGGAAGTTCAAAGGTGACTGGGATTGAAAAGTAACTAATTTAAAAACTTGTAAAGGAAAAACTCCAATCACATAGACTTTAGAATGACGCTGCTGGGGAAAGTGAGAGAGCTGATCTGAGGAGTCTCATTTCTTTCTCTCTGCTTTGCTTCTGTAAAGTACCCACCACACTATGCTTTAGCGACTCTAGGCAGAGAAATCCAGCAGCAAAAGGTTGGGTTTTTTAGCATCACCTTTCAGAAGGTTCTCTTAACCATTCAGACTTTACACCAGACTAAGGGGAGCCCTGCACAAGGCATAAATGTCCTTTAGTCATGCAAAACTGAAGAACTAAACAAGGGTATATAAAGTCACTGTGAGGAATCAACTGTGGACCTGCTAGAGAGTAGTTAAAGCAGCTCAGCCCGTTTTAACGACTAAAAAGAACAGCACTTCTCACTTGGATGTGCTGACTTGAATACTGGTGCACATCCTACACACATGGGAGATTTCAGCTGATTACTGCTAAAGCAGCTCAGAATCAGAAATGGCTGTGGCAAGGAAGTTAGACACTCCCTCTGTCCCAGCTTCCCTTGAGTGGGGCTCTTGGTCCACTGTGTCACTTACCTGGGTCTCAGAGGACAAACATAACTTCTAGCAGGCCAGACTGAAGAACGCTTCTCCAGCCCTGGCTTCCCTCCCGCCACATCCCCAAAACCTCACCAGAAATCAAGGAAGAACTCAAATATGGATGAAGAACAATGTTGCTGGTCTGTCAAAAAGCATGTTAAAATCATTCCTAAGGGCATCTGCACATCATCACTAGCATGCCAACTTAGGCAAACCTATGCTGAACCCTCCTCAGCTTTAGCAAGGCACCTTCAGCAAGCTGTGGAGAACCCCAGCTATGCAGTTCAGATGGGGGGAACAGGAATGGAGATCTTGACATTTTCCAACTGGTAAGGGTCACAATTATTTTCTTCCCTGACGGCCTTAGCCTAAGTTTCCAAATAAACTTTGCTACTGAGAAAGTAGGAAAGTGCATCCAAACCGTTCCTGAACTGCAGAATCACACACACACATACACACACACAAAAATCCCTGTTGCACAAGTCACAATCTGAAGTCAAAACTCGTTCTCAGCATTTGCAGGGAGTAAGGGGGAGGACAAAAACTCTCAGCAACAAAGGCAACTGAGTGCTGCCAGCTTAACCCAATTTTGCCAGCCACAACGCAAAGCTGAAGCAACCTATTTGCAAATTTAATATTGGCACCCTTTGATTCTTTGCATGTGTTTGTGAACAAGCAGAAGCACAGAAAGCGCATGAGGAGCAGGAAGGGAGAAGGCAGAGAGAATGTGCATTATCAAAATACCTTGAGAGCAGTTCTTGGAAATGTGCAGCCTGCAAGCCTGTATCAGACATTCATTTCCTGTGAAGTGCACACAGGCCTTTTCATTTCTCCACTGAAGAGGACGAAAATAAGGGGGCAGCTCTACAGTCTCCAAAGGCAACACAAAACCAGCATTTAGTGATTTTACTAAAACTGAATTAACATTTTTATATTATTAAATACCTATCGAACACAAGCAGATTCCCAGAAGCTTAAGAAGTAGGACTTTCTGTACCTCTTGCTTCTAAATCTTAACTTGCAATCTTGCGCTTGGTCGGGGCAGGGGGGGTGGGATGAATTTTGCTCGAGTCATTTTGACCACTCGCTAATACAAAGCCACCAAATCCTGCTATATCAAACACCACTGCACTTTTTAGGGTTTTCTTTAAAGGTCTGAAACTGATTTCAGCAAACGGATGAGATAATAAATGCCTCACTGAGGCAGAAGGCTACAGGATATGCACAAATGCAAACCAGAAGAGCAGGCAGTAGTGTAGACCGACAGTACAGAAGGGAGTAAGTTGATATCACGCTCGCCTTCTGCCTCTACTTACGTGTAATCAAGGTTCTAATTAATGTAGCATTTAGCTGCATTATTTTAAATAAATATATGATGTATGATGCCTCCTAATGACACACATAATACCTTTATTTTGTATAAAGATATGTATGACACACTCAGCTTTTGTTTGGACCATCCACGTTTTCATTTACAGAAAGAGATGCAACTCTCCTGGCTTGGGAGCTCTTGGCAAGCATCACTAGCCAAGGTCTGCAGCAACCTGGAATAATGGCTCTTGCACATCCCACCTCCCCACAGCTTTATTAACCTAATCACAGTGTCAACCCGACCCAAATCATGTCATATTTAAGTATTAGCATTATCTGTTTATTGCTGACCAAACTAAGGTAGGAGAAACCTGTGGAGAGAAGCCTGTGGGTGGTAAGGGAAGATGGGGGTGGTGAGGAGTTACAGGGGAAGACTCAGAGGAAAGAACGAAACATCCCCAGCGGGGATGGAGAGAAAGAGGAGCAAGGGAAGAAACACAGCTCCAAAGGCACATTTTCTCTTTTGTTTCTCAGCAATGCAACCACAGCATTAGTGGCAGCAACTAAGAATTTACACCACCCAACTTCAGCTCTATCCTTGCGCAAACCGACCACCAACTTCACAGAAATCCCAGTTGGACTGAGGGTAGGAGGCACTGGCTGCATGTCTGAAGCTGTCATCTGGAAACTGAACTTGGCCTTCCCTGAGCAGGCAGGGCAGGGACAGGGATGACCTGTGAGGATGTGCAGAAGCTGGTGCTCGTCTATGCCTGCTTTTTGACGCCCCACACAATTTACTTATGCCTTCCAGTGTGTTGCCTCTCAACTCCACTACACTTAAGTAGTGATAAGCCAGGTTATTCAAGGACATGTAACATACTGAACCATAACAAGGAGCACAGAAAAAACAAAGGCCCAGATTTCAGTCTAGCTCAGGAAAAGACGGGAACCTGTGTGGGAAGTTGGCATTCCAGTAATCCCATGGGTTTGTGCCCAAGAGCCTTCCACTCTGGAGGGGACAAGAATCCCTACTTCAACAACTACATTTTAAATCACATACCCAGCAGAATCGCTTATGAACAGAGAAACAAAGCTTGGCTTCATATGCAGCAACTGGCCACATCTCATCGTAATTTGATTCAATCAAGACCAACATTATGTGATAATAGAGCCTCAGTCCCACAAACTTCTGTGGATGTGCATAATTTTTAAGCACATGACCGTAGCCCTGCTGTGACTGAATGAGTTAGTTCATGTTCACACAGCATCTGAACTGCAGTCCCAACTGTTTGGGGAAAGAAGATATGCCTTAAGGGTAGAGTCAATAGAGAATGAAGCATCAGGAAACTAGTTATTTCTGATTCCACCCGATTTTACAGAGCTGAGCATGGTCAACATGTGACTAGGGCTTTCATTTAAGTTCTCTGAGAGCTGCAAGGACTAGATCTAGCGAACAGCACTGTCTGGGCCACATAGTCCTAAATAGCAGTTTGCTAACAATACTCTTTGCCCTCAACTTTACAGAACAATGGTCAAGCCACATCCCCTTCCTTCACCCATGCAGGGAAGTAAAAAGCCAGGGACATGAATTTAACATTCTTGAGTTCCTTTCAGTTACTTCCAGGGTTCATCCAGAACCTGTTGCCAAGCTTCTACTGAACAGGAAGAAATACACAAACTAAAAAAAGCTGGGGGGAAGATCATAAGAGTAGCACAAGCTGAGGTTTTAGGTGGTAACTATTCCAAAATTCTCAGTAAGAGCATGTGTGTTTGTGGGAAAAAGTGAGTAGCGGATCCTACATGGCTGCGAGCACCATGACTCAGATTGCATCAAGAAGGAGGTTTCAGTGATAACCTTTGCCGACAAGGCTCTTCATGGGCGCGCAGCACTGATCTTCTGAGAAAAGGCAGGTGTGAGGCTGCATTCTGACTGTGCCACATCTGGAGGATGGCAAGTTCCTCTGCCTTTCAAAAGCAACCCCAACGGGCACGTATGCTCCGGGTTCACAGTTACCCCGTTTCCCTGTAACGCCTTTGCTTCTGGCAGACAGCTCGCTTTTCCAGCTAAGACTAAGTTTAACACCCCGCACACCACTACTCCAGCGGTTTACGTGAAGAGTATAAAGTGCCATGGAGACCAGGTTCCCCCCTCCCTGGTCCTGTGCGGCTGCTTCCCTACAGACCCATCCGAGACATTACATAATTCGCGGGTTTCACTATAAAACAAGCATCTCCCTTGCCCTGATGCTGTGGAGAACACCTTGACGGCAGGACAAGCCCCAAGCCCGCCGGAGCCTCCCAGGTTGCTCCCAGCACCCCACAGCCACCCCAGCAAGCCACATGGCTCTCTTGAGGGCCGGCAGGGAATTGCCAGCACCACGAATCCTCTCCTGACATCCTCCACCACCGGGGAAGGCACCCCAAACCCCAGCACGCTCCTTCTTCCCCTGCCAGCAACAGCCCCAACACCCCCGGTGCCAAACAGCAGCTCCCGCCGTTCTAAGACGCCGAGGGGGGGTCCGGAGAAGACAGGCAGACAGGCAGACAGGCAGACGACACCTCCACACCCCCCACTCCAAAAGGCCGTTTTCGGTTAACGCCGCACGACTTACTCTGGGCACCTCCGGGACTGCCGGTGCGAGCGAGCGCTCAGTGCCGGGGCGACAGCGGCGCTGCCCGGCCCTGCCCCCGCTGCTGCGCTCCCACCCCGAAGCGAAACCGAGGCGGTCCCGATCCCTGCCGCCCGGCGCCGCCGCGCTCCGCATCCCCCCCCGGCCCCTCAACTCACAAAGGGGCCGGTGCGCGGCTTACCGGGAGGGGGGGTGGCGGCGCGGCTGCCCCCGGGCCCTCCTCAGCAGCGGGGCGGGCGGGCGCCGCGGTGGCGGCGGCTTGCGGCTCCGGGGAGCGGAGCGGAGGGGAGGGGAGCAGAGAGAAGAGGAGGGGAGGAAACCCCCCAAGTGTGTCTTTTCCGAGGAAGGAGCCACGGGGGAGGGGAAGGGGAGGGGTTTCTCCCTCCTCCACCACCACCCCGTCTTTCCACAGAGTGGCTCTCGCGGGGAGTGGGGGGGGGGGAAGTAAAGAAGAAAAAAGTTTTCTTTTTTCCCTTTTTAAAGAAAAGTTGGATGGATTTAGGGAAAGAAAAAAAAAATAATTAAAACAAAGAGGCTGTGAAAGCCTTTTCGCTGCAGAAGGGCAGAGGAGCTCCACCGGTATCACAGCATCCCGCGGGACCCGCCAGGAAGGCGGCAGAGAGCCCCGACGGTGCCAGTGAGGACCCGGGCTCGACCCCTTCCCCCAGCGCTCCTCTGCTGCCCTCCGACACTGCACCGGAGGCGGGAAGCGGCGGGGAGGGGGCGCAGTGCCCAGGGCTCGGAAGCACCGGGGATGAGGGGCTCTGCGCACGGCCGGGGGTTGTGCACGGCCCGGGGCAGCAGAGCCGAAGAACGAGAGCCCTTCACAGCAGCGGAAAACGGCCTTCACTGCTGGGGTTCTCCCAGCTCCTTTCGGGCACTGCAGGAGTCCCCAGAAGGGCAGCGGGCACCCTCGCAGGACAGGGTGTGCAGCAGCGTAAGGCACGCTTGAGGGGTGTAAGGCACTCTTGGTGGATCGAATGAAAATGCTGGAAATCACAGGAAAAAAAGGAAAACACACAAAAATGTTATGATGTAAAATACAAATAGTGCACCACATGGTGCATACAGAGTGAGCAGATGCAATAGGAGAACACACAAACTTCGTAATTCAGTGCAAATTGCACAGTTGTTAAAGAGCAAGCCTGCGTTTAGGCTACGACTTGGTTGCACCATTGAAGCTCTCATTCAGCTACATGCTTTCTCCAGACCCCGCTGAGACTGCTGCATGCTTTGCCTGGTGCGTGCGTGCCAGGTGAATTGCCCTATTGGAAAGCTGTACGCAAACCCCAGACACAGACATGCTCTGCCTGGTGTGTACCAGCCTAGTGATGCAAAGCAGCTGTAACTCCGGGTTGAGCAGCTGACTAAAAGAGCTTTACAGCTGCTTTGCATTGCTAGGGAGCATGAAGCAGTCAGAAACACACCACTGAATCTGATCGGCAGCCTTGCCTTAAGTTCCACTGAGTATTGAGACATTCAACCAAGCATGAAGATGCTGCTGACCACAGAAGAATTTCTGAACTTCCATAAGTCTGGGCAAAGCACTTCATGTTTGGGTTTTTTTTTTTCAGGGAGGCTTCAGTGGGAGGACCTGCTGCTGGAGCTCTAAATCACAGCAGAGATGAAGTGCTCATCTGTTCCATTTTTGGCTTTTAAGTAGGCTTGTCACACTTTTCTTTGTATTTTTGGATGGCAGCTTCAAAAATATCCTGTGGTTTGCTTTACAGTTGCCTAGCAGGGAGTCCGTTTCCCTCTGTGGGTATTTATAGCATTTATTGGGTGACTTCATAGACTCTACCAGCCACCTTGCCTTAACATTATTAAATTGATTAGTTTCATTCTGTCTTTTAATCTTCATCTTTGCCTGCAAAAAGTAACAGCCAACCTTATTGCTTGGAGATTGTGGGTCTCCTTCTTCTCTCTCTTAATCATAGAATCATAGAATGGTTTGGGTTGGAAAGGACCTTAAGGACATCCAGTTTCAACCCCCTGCCATGGGCAGGGACATCTTCCACTAGACCAGGTTGCCCAAGGCTCTGGCCAGCCTGGCCTTAAACACTGCCAGGGACGGAGCATTTACCACTTCTTTGGGCAACCTGTTCCAGTGCCTCACCACCCTCATAGTAAAGAACTTCCTCCTTATACCTAACCTGAACTTCTCCTGTTTAAGTTTAAACCCAGTCCTCTTTGTTCTACTGCTACAGCCTCTGATGAAGAGTCCCTCTCCAGCATCCCTGTAGGTCCCTTTCAGATATTGAAAGGCTGCTATTCACTTGAGACCATGACCTCGCAGCACTTAGAGCTGAAGTGCATTGCAGCAGTCTTCTTCAGCAATAAAAGCTGATCAGACATATCACGATGGCACCATTGACCACAGTTTTCCAAAGCTCAGACTTGACTCACAGGGCCCAAAATGTGTTCAGGATCAAGGTACATCTGAGGTGGCTTCCTTATAGGTGGAAAACACAAGGATGCTGCAGTAGCTTTGTGGCTTGTGACACAAAGCAGGAGATCGCAATTAAACCATGCTCAGCTGCATTTCTTCCCTGCTAGCCTGAAACCAAGCCTGGATGTGTTCTAGGTGAAAAACAAACCCTGTCTTTAAGTGAGTTCTCTTAAGAAAAAAAGAATACAAGTGAATTCCCTAGAACCAAAAGACTCCCCACACTCTCCCCATTGGATAGATGTTGTTTTTGTCCCCAACTGCTTTCAGCATACGGATACCCACCTGAAAGGCTCTGTGTAATGACAGTGGGGATGCAGGCAGGCCAATGGCTCTGGCATGAGCAACTCACTTTGAACACTGCACACTGGTACATCTCTGGAGAAAGCTGGATCCATCCTAAAGACAGGGTTTCTGAGATGCCCTGGATGCTGCTGACAGCGTGGAGAGGAATAGCTTCCAAGAAGAGGCTAGGATTTGTTCTTACAAGTTTTATCCTACCCCTGATTTTTCCTCTGCTTAAGGATACATACACCCTCACTATCCCTGATACTAAACCTTTGAAAAACATTAAATATGAAAGCATTAATTGATAGAGCTGTCGACAGAATGAATCATTTCCAAATAGGTTTGTCTGAAGTCCAGCTGCTGAGGGCAGTAGGTCTGAAGTTATCCTACCTTTGGATCATAGTTCTGCTGTGTGGAATGTCTCTGCTCTTTCTTCAGCAAACCCCAAGTCTTTGGTAAGTCCAAAGATGTGGATATCCAACAGCTCAGGAGGCAGTAACTCCCAAACAGCTTTTCTCCTTCTCAGCATGTGAATTCCTTATGGTCTACACAAGACAGAAAGAGCCATAGCTGCCTATATGCTCCTGTCAGTTTGGGAGGTGTGGGAAGAAGAAAGGTATTTTGGGGCAGGTCATTGCAAACTGCTAAATAAAGATGATTTTCTGGGAAAGCAAAAGGCATGCACTGACCCACAGGAAGGGAGAAGGTAATGCAGGGAGGGAAAGAACTGAGGTGGAGAGAATGAAGCACTGAAAATCTGCAAAAGAAAGGAAGAGAGGTTCAGAAAAGCAAAAGGAGAAGATCATCAAGGGCACGGTGGAGGGAATATGGGTGATCACCTTAGCTGTGTCAGTACTGCTTTGCCCTTCAGCCAGCAAACCTGTGAGTGGAAGTTCAGCTGGGGCTGGAGCATCATCTGCAGATGATGAATGACTCCAGATGATTATTTAGGGGCTCAGTGCCTTATTGGCCACCCAGCCAGACCCAAACGTATTGTCACCCATCGGTGTGCACACTGGCTTTGGGATGGGATTTGAGTGAGAGATGAAACTGCCCTGGACATGGAGGGATCAGGGTGGCTCAGACATAAGCTGGGGGATTCCTGACAGGTGATCAAATGGGAAGGAAAGGGAGAAAAGAAAGCATGGGACAGGCCTGGGTACCTGGCATGAGAGGTGATGCAGGCAGTGCAGGAGATTTGATACAGAAAGAAGGCTGGAAGGATGCTTGGGGAGTGGGTAGGAAATGACTGCCATGATCTCCTTGTGTGCTGTGAGTCCAGACTGCAAACAGCACAAAATGTACACTCTTTGACTGCATACAGTCTTAGGTGATTTTTCCCTTTTGACCCTTCCTCCCCTTTCTAGATGGTTCCTCTCATAACTCCTTAGAAGTCTCCTTTTAGGAGATGCTAACAGCAAAACATTAAGAATAATTAAAAAAAAACCCAGAAAACCAACAAACAAATCAACAACAACACAAAAAGAGAAAGCCAGGATAGCAAAACCAACACACAAAAATCCCCCAGCCCCTCTCCTCTGCTCCCCCCAGGAAAAACAGCCCAAAATAACAAACACCACCACCTTTCTGTGGTTTAGAGTGAGTGGAGGTTGTATTAGATCAACTCTCCTGAGAAAAGTTAGCACAAGTAGTGGCCTCAACTGCGTGAAGTGGTGGCCAGGCCCCTCCTTCCCCTCCAAGAGCAGGGCTCTTCTCAGTATCTAAGAGAAACTGCTTTCCAGGAAATCGAAGGTACAGGGGCTGCCCGGAGCAGAGTGACTTAGTGCGGCTGCGAGAGCTGTGCACCGCTGCTTGCAGGTTGCCAACCTCTGGCACAGAGCTGCTGCACCCCTGTACTGAGCAATGCGGTGTGGTGGAGGGCTGGAGCGTGGGGAGCCACAGCCACAACTGTGCCATGGGCCATGGGCACCCCATGCTGTTGTGGCTTCCCTCCGCGGCTGTGGTGGACACCACTGTGCTCATGTGCTTCAGCCTGTGCCACCAGCCCAGCACCAGGCTCCTGCATCCTCCTCAGCTGGGCCTGAGCCTCATGGAACAGCGGGGAACATCGGCCCATTGTCCTGATGCCAATGGGCAATGTGCAACCCAATGTGCCTGCAGGCCGCAGGGTTGGAGGCGAAGCTGGGAAGCCGAGTGAGCAGGCACACTGCTGAGCCTGGGCACAGCAGTTGCCATCAGGAGGTTGGGCTTCACAGGGAGCAGTGGCCCGGAGCTGAAGTGCAGCGAGCAGTGGTTGCAGTGCTGGGCAGAGACAGCCCAGTGGGATAGTGGGATGCTTTGTGGTGGCTGTTCAAGTTGCTCTTTCAAGGATGGAGCTTTCCTGTGCCAAGCAGGGCAGGTGGGCACAACTGTCTCCTTTCCCTACAATCACATACATAGGCTCAAAAAGCCCAATCTTCTGTTTCAGGTTTTTATAACATGCACAGTTACTTCTGTGAGAACACAAGTCCAGGAATTCCTTGTATGTTTATTATTGTCAAACACCGAAAAACAGAGGAGGGGAAACACGGGAGGGCAGTTCTCACTTGTCAGTGCAGTCAGTTATGGCTCTGTACATCCCCCTGGTTCGTTTGAGGGAGGAAGACCCAGCAGTCAGTGACCTTCTAGGTTTTCAAAGAAAGCACCAGGCTGCATAGCCTGGAAGGTATTTAGGTCAGATGTAAGCAGCTGCAGAGAAAACAAACAGCCTTTTATAACTCTATTGCAAACCGTTCCCTCGCCTCTGAATCTGGCCTATATGTCAAACACCCCAGAGCAGTAACAGAGGAAATGAGGGAGGCACCAGCCCTCTGCAGCAATGGACTCAGGTGTGAGCTCCCTGGGGCTCTGTGGCCCCATAAATCTGTGACCACCTCAGATAACTCCTCCCAACGTTGCTGCTCACCAAACATGGAGGGAGGTACTCAGTTAAGATTTCATTGTGAGCCAGAGGCCTACTGTTTCTCCCTGCTATCCCACATTTTCAGGACAAGTTCCTGGAGTGCTGTCCAAAAGTGATGGACCTTACCTGGAACTCTCTGCTCAGAATCCTTTGCCGAGAACATGTAGCCTCAGCCCTGACCATGCTTTCCTGGATTTGTTGCCTCACACTAAGATGGGAAGTGATGCTGAACCCCAGCCACAGGACACGGGCACAGAGTTCTGACCTGTGCCCACCTGCTTCAGGGTTATCTCCAAAAAAACAAAAACAGCCACAGAGGAGTGGAGGGTGCAGGGAGTGATCCAAGACACTGACCCCATAGCAGAAAGGTCCTGAATCACTGCTGGACCTAGCAGCAGGGGCTACCTCAGCTGAGGAAGCTGAGCCTCTAAATGAAGAAAAGCAACATAGAAGGCAGGAAGGGAGTATAAATATGGGCTGTAATTTTCAGAGCAGTTGTAGCGGAAGTACTGCAGGCTGGTACCATCTGACAGCAGTGTCTGTTACAGCAGACTAATTTTCAGACCAGCCTGCTTTCCAGATGATCACAGGACAAAGGACTCTGTCACATTAATCACTGTTGTTTTGTTAAACATCCCATCTTAATTCAAAAACTGCTAATGGTTGGGAAGCTGCCACCACCCTAAGTAAACTGCTCAAGTATTTAACTACTTTTTCCATTATAAAATGTATACCTCATCTCTAGACTGTTTTTTCTTGTACCATTGTTAGGCAGCACAGCAATTAGAGGAGCAAAACTTTAATCCTCCATAGGCATACTTAGGCTTTGATTGTATCAGTCCTAAGCGCTCCTCCCCCATAAGATGTCTTCCAACCCCTTATCAGGCCTGAGCGCTCTTGCAGGAAGCCTCTCCAACTTGTTAACGTCCTCCTCGAATCACAGATGTCAAAACTGGGAATTCTTTTACACCAGTAATCACATCCATGGAATTAGCAGACACAATATAATCTCCTGCAATGTAATCTCATTACACCTGCTCTGCATTCCCTGCTTATACATCTGAGGATGGAATTAGCCTTTCTGACCGTGGTGTTGCACTGGGAGCTCACATTCGGCTGCTCCTGTGCCACGAATCAAGCCTTTGCCAGAGTCACTTCTTCCACAGACAGAGCTGCCAGGCATGAAGAGTGGCCCGCCCTGAGGAACTCAACCATTGGGCTGTTTTAAAAACACACATTATGTGCTTGTACCAACTTTAACATTTTGACACTTGCTAACTAGTCAATTTTCAGTCCAATTACCACAAAATGTGTTAATTTGGTATAATTCCAGTTTCTTAAAAATGAAAACACAGTGTAAGACTGTATCAATTTCCTTGCTGGAGCCCTATTATGTCAACAGCTTTTACATTTATCAGCCAAATCCATAAACCAAATCTATAACTTACATCTCCAAAAGTTCCCAAGCAGCTTTATGGATTATTTTCCATAAACTCATGAGACTTAACATTAACTAGAACTCTTCCCTTGTTTTTAAATGATCCTTGTATGTTCTATTTTCTTATTCTGAGGGCAATAAGGAGCTCATAGGCCTGTAATTACAAATATCAGATTACTCCTGGTTTTTGCTATTATTTTCTCCCAGCCTATGGGGAATCTGCCAGATTTTCCAAGTGAAGGAAGGTTAAGTCTAGAAAAAAGCTGGAGAGAAACTCCTCTTTCCATGCTGCTTCACACATTAAAATAGGTGGTTACTCTCAAGGAGTGTGTGGGTTTTGTAGAGACCTGGAGAGCAGCTCGCCTCACTAGTTAACCAAAACAGGCCCAAGGGATGGGAGCCAGCAGAGACTCCTCAATCTGTCCCAAATATAAAAGACTTTCTGATGAAGAAGGAAATGGAAAGCTGAGACAGGAAAGAGTTTATTTGTATGATGGGTGCTCATATATAATTTATACGCAATAAATGTTTCTAGCTATTTCATTAGTTGCAAATAAAGTGATACAAATGTGCACCACTTGGAGCTGATGCATGGTGCGTGCCTGGGGCTGCTTCCAGCTGAACGGTGGTGGTTCACGTGGGGATGATTTAACACTTCAGCAGCCCTATGCCAGCTACGTTACAGCTGAAACCAGGACACCCTACTATCCAAATTCTGCTGCATGCTAATCCCTGGAGCAGATGCACGCCACTTTTTCAGCCACTCATAGCTTGGCTTATTAACTTAAACAAAGATTTCAATTTAAACTATCACATTGGCCCCAGACTGTGGTGAGTAAAGAGCCAGCATCTATTTGTCTCTCACAGCTTCCGCAGGGCTGGAGAGCTCTGGGACAAGGAGCACAACAGGCACGTGCCTGGAGCAAGGGGAAAGAAACCAACTTAAGCCATCACAGCATTTTTTTATCTTAGTATGTCAGCTGCTTTTTCAGTCACCAGAAACTCATTCACATCAATGAAATTCAACACAAAATTAGGTAAAAACCAAGGAAAAGCACACCACACGAGATACCTTAATGGGTCTGCCTCTGTCAAGCAGAGCCCAGGGGTGGCAGGACTTTCATGTTCTACCTCAACTTTTCCCACATGGGCAGCTCATTTAAACCCTGGAATCATCTCCAAAACAAACAAAGTTTGTGGACAGAGCTCAAGGGAGGGAGATCTCCACTGGGAAATGTCCATAGGTTGCAGATCTGTGGTTCAGCCCCTCGTTGAGGCCTCTCATTTCATAAGTCCTCTTCTCCTTCCAGAACAAGTCACATTAGCAGATAACGTCTTCTCCTCCACAACCTTGTGCAGAAGGGAGGGATGAGAAGGCAGCTTTCCTCAGGCAGGGGGACATCAAGCAGTGTACGTGACAAAGTGCAGAAGACTCATTAGGGAACCATGCACTGAGGAGGTAGGGGCTTACCTTGCAGTCATTAAGTGTCTCTCTGTTCCGCCTGACCCCACTGTGTGCCCAAGCAGTGCCTGCACCCAACACCAACAGCTCTACACTTACTAGATTTTGCCCCTCTCCTTGCAGGGATCCTTGCCCTACTCTGAGCTGCTGAAGCAGAGAAGCATCTGGTCCTTGTCGCAGAGAAAGAACTGCTATGTTGGCCCTGGCAGCACCCCCATCTTGCTTGCTGCCCACAAACCCACAGCCTGGGAGCCAGCATGCTGGGGCCGGTTACACAATAAATGTTGTTCTGTGATCACTTTTATGTTCCTGTCCACTATGACTGCAGCATATGCTCACAATGTGGGGCTTTATACAGAGGTATATCCTATATATCCTCTGAAAGAAAGCAGTTAAGCTAGCTATAGCATGCTTTTTTACTTGTATAAGTACAGAAGAGAGTTTGGGGTACAGGTGTATTACTAATAAATCACCATATGATCAATATGTCAGTACTTCAGTGCTTGAATCCAACCAGCTATGGGGAATTTGTCCCTTGGTAGCAATCAATCTGCTGTACTTAAAGTTTCCTCACCAGATCTGCAGCTAGCACAAACTGATCAATGCTGTTCCAAGTCAGCAGAACATAACAGCTCTGCACGTCCCAGTGTTCACCCTTACAGGTCTCTTTCTCCTTGGCAAGGACATAGAGGTTAAATTATCCTTTGCTAAGCACACAGGATATCTCAAACTAACTCCCTCCCAGTTTTTTGTGCATACCAGCCTTTCTTACCACCAGCTCAGCCAACACCCCAGCACCCTTCCAGGTGGAGTCTAATTTGGTCCTCCACAGGCAGCAATCCACTGCAGTAGCCTGTGACACTTCTTAGAAGCAGATGCAACAGAATGAATTCTGTGAGACATCCAAGTTTCGCCATGCATCATGCAGAGGGCTCTCCCCTGAGGCGTAGTTTGCCAAGCAGTACCAGGGGAGATATGCAGTCTTGTAAGATGCTGGGCTGCTGTTTCAGAGTGCTAAGTAACATTGCACTGGAGAAAAAAGGAAGGACCTGGAGAAGGTCTCAACAATCTGGCTTTGGCTAATAAGACAGCAATCCTGCTGCTGAGGGAGGGGCCAGGGCTACATCTTAGTGCAACATTCCCCACTTGCAGCTCTATCCCACGTCATCAATCGCTAGGATTTCTGTGAGGAATTTTTCCTTTCCCATGAGGAGCCTGCTGATGCAGCCTCCTACCAGAAGTGACTTGGGATGCAGCTCATAGAAGTCCAAATTTCCTAAAGAATGTACCATTCCCACCTAAGCCCCATAGGTCATCTCTGTGACTCAAAGCAGAGAATCCAGATCCTGCTGTCTGCTGGAGTGGGACAGAGGGCCCAAGATGGTGTGGGAGAGTCCAAGACCTGTGAGTGGTGATGTGCATACCAACATTTACAGCAGGATCTCAGGATTACCTCATACAGGCTTGTGCCCAAAAGCTGGTACTGAGTAGAGGCTGAGGCTGCCAGATAAACAACTTTGGTGACTAGCACCAACCTACAAGCTCTGTTGAGAGCTCTTAGCTGTTAATGAGCTTTCTGGAACTAGCTGTCAGCATGTAGCACTCAGAGGATGTTGCGTGTGGGTACAAGTTCTCTGAGGTGAAGTTCTCTGTGCCACAGGGACACGGGGCAGCCAAAGCCTGGGACTGTGAAGGGGATATCCTGTGCTGTAATGTGCTTGCATGGCAGGCTGGACAATGCCACCACCTCTGATAGGCTCATTCCACTGATCCCCAGAAGTGGGTCTGGCTCAGGAGGATGGGCTGTGAATCATGTGTCAGGCCTGCACACCGATTCTCTCTCCTTTTCAGACTGCAGTTAAGTGGCAATGGATTTTCCAGGTCATTGCCTGTTGTCTCACCAGCGACAGAGGTTTCCTCAAAGGGTCCACATCCCCCCTGCTCCTGACATAGGGTCCTCTTCCTCAAGAGCTATGCCACAGACAGAAGAATCACAAGCCTGGCAGCCACTGCTAACAATTACACTGCTTTCTGGTGACTTGTGAAAAAATCCCAGCAACTCACAGGAAGGCCCTGGCCTACATTAGCAGCAGTGATTGATTATTGAGTGCGTTTTACAAATCCGTTCTGCCAAGCTGTCCCTTGCTTTTCACCTTTTGTAATCAGACACACATCTCTGACAGCTCTAGGGAAGATGCTTAGATGGCACTGAGGCCTCTCTCCCTCTGCATGCCTTCCCACCACTCATGGTCTGCTTTCCTGTTCCTCCTCCAAGAAGGCTAAGAAAAAGCAATGCATTGGATTTTCCAAACCTATGCGATTCTGATTTCCTTCTAATGGCTCACTCGGAGGGTAGGCTGAGCTCCAGAGCTCTCATTTATTCTCAGTGATGGGTCCTCAAGGTTACCTTTCAACTTCTGGGGTGCAGAGCTATTTTGCCAGGGTAAGATTGAGGCAGGCAGGAGAAGCAGGGCTGTAAGCTTCTACACTGGTTTCTTTCAAGCTTTGCAAGCTGTTCTGAAAATGTATGGTGTAATTTAGGAGACTGATGTGCTGAACGGAGCAGAGAGTTTTCAATTACCAATATAAAAATGACTCCCTAAGAACAGACATTCATTTTGCTCTCTCCAACTGTTCCAGCAAGACATCCCACTACTCACAGCATGGTTTGACTTTGCTTCATTTGACAGCAGAGTCCTTGACTGAAGGGGAACAGTTGTGGTCTGTGTTAGGCCTTGTTGACTGACTGCTGGAGAGAATGCATGGCACCAGCAAGCAGTATTCCCATTCATATTCAGGTATGGATTTTATTGAAGCCTGGGCTAATGAAGAAAATAGTGGAAACCTCCCCAGCTGAGAGGAGTCTGTTTTTGAAGAAGAGGAGTACAGCAGCTAAGGAAGGCAGCGCTGTCTGCTGTGTATCTGCCGCAGCTTGGCCATGCAGTAGCCAGTTCACTGTGACAGGTCACAGCACGGGAGAGTGACTCTTATCCCTGGAGCAACACGATTCCAGCAAGCATTAAGAGTTCAGAAGAGTTTCTCTATCAGAGAGCGATGGAAGTTCAGCACTGGTGTCAAGCACTGAGTCTGTTTGATGTTGCTACAATGCTCCTGGGTCACAGTTAAAACATCTCACACTGTGTTGCTGCAGTACAGGCAGTTTCCATAGTCAGTAACACATCTGCTGGAGGCAGCCAAGGATGCAGCCATACTTCCATGACTGCGACTTCTCATAGGTCCCTATCGTGCCCAGTAAGTAGGTTGATGGCAACTGCAGACCCCACAGACATCATTAACTCCTTGTTATGCTTACTAAGCCCCATCCAAACACAGGGCATTGGCTACTTCCCACAGCATCTCCCTCCCCGGAGCACCCAAGAAGAGAGCTTGCAGGAGCCGGGTCAAGGCCAGAGGCTCCAGGACCAGCTGGAGACTGCCCTGGTTTCACCTGTTCGGTCAGATAAGAGGTTTCTGGGCCTGGAGGAGAGGGCAGGCTGGGTTGCTGTGACTGCAGCAATAGCTGGGTCAGGAGGAAAACAACGAGTGATGCTGTGAAGGGCTGAGAGTTTGCCAGGATGTCCCCTTGCTGCAGGGCCAAGGGTGGGGAGCGGTGGGGAACCGGGAACCGCTCCCTGTGCAGGGGAGGCCGCGCTGTTAGGCCCTCACCCACTGCCCCCGTTTCCTCGCAGGACCCCCGGAGCCAAGAGGCTGACGGAGGACAAAGATGGCGACACTCCCACCCCACCGCCTCCCTCGGGCCGAGGCAGAGCGGCAGAAGGCGGAGGCCCGGGGCGGCCCGGGTAGGCGGGGAGCAGGGCGGTGCAGCCGGTCTGCCCGCCCTGCCGCCGGGCTGTCTCCTCCAGCCACGGCGTTGCTCTGCCGTCCGGGCCGGACAGAGCGGTAGGAGGGGGCCGGGGAGCAGCGTGCGGGCGCGGGGAGCGGGGCCGGGGCGGCCGCCAGCAGCCGCGGCGCTCCGGGGGCCGCTCCGTCCCTGGGGCCGGAACCAGGACCCGAACCAGCTGCCCCAGGGCGCCCTGAGGCGAAGGAGCGAGTGTAGCGGCTCTTCCTGCCCGCCGGGGGGACCGTAGGGCCGCAGCCCCGCTGGGGTCAGCCAGGGCGGGCCTGGGGAGGGCAGTCGGGCTCTGCCAGGAGCCCAGGTTCTCAGGCATGTCTGTGAGGAAGTGACAGGTCCATGGTCACACCAGGAAGTCAGCCCATGGTTGTCAGGATCCAGGCTGGCCAAGGGTGAGACAGCCCCGTGATCAACAGACACGGCCATAATCCTTGGAGCTTCACCTTTGCCACTGGAGACCAGCAGTACTGGAGTGCTCTTGGACTGAGCTTAGGCTTATGGGCACGAGGGAAAGAGGTAGGGGAGTCCCCATGTGTAGGTGACTGAGGCCACTGGGGTCTGTAAGTGGTCTCAGAGTCCTGACAGCAGCCTTCTCTCTCAGCCCATCCCCTTTTTCTTCACACTGTACAGACATATGGGCTCAGGAGGGACTTGCTGTAGTGTGATTTAATTGCTGTCAGGTCTCAGAGGCTGTTTAAGGGAATAGAGACCTGAGACAAGTCACTGGGAAGGCAGTATGTCATGAGAGACCTGGCTGCTTATGAGGCACCCTGGAGGTCAGACGGGCTTGGGGGTGAAGGGGAGATACTCAGACCACCCCTGGAAGATCCCCAGAGGCTGGGTAGTACTGAGGGGTTCACTTAGGAGCCTGAGGTTGAGTAAAGGTCAGATGTTAGTGCCGTAATTGCCAGGCAGATCGGGAGGGATGAGACAAGTTTGAGATCGAGCAGGTGTCTAGCAGGTTGTGGACTTGTATCCCATACCGGGGTGCAGGAGGGCAGCAGCAGTGACCACGGCAGTGCTCTCTCGAAGGTGCCGACTGGTGGTATGAAAGAGGAGAAGCACAAGGTAAAAGAGGAGTGTAGTACTGGATGCAGCATCCTTATTCCTGAAATCGTCTCTTTAGTCCAGGACAGGTGCCTGGCTGACTGCAGCTAGCTGGGGGAATTGTGCATATTTCCCTCTTGCCAGATCTCCTGTGTCTTCTGTTCAGCTTGCAGCTGCTGCAGAGACAGAGAGGAGGCTTTTTTCCTTCTGTGTAGGGAAAGCTTGTTTCTTCCTAGGAGCATCGCTAGTACGTGCTGGGAAGAGGGATTCCCCGAACAGGCAGGCAGGGATGGCATCTTGGGATGTTCAGTGGAGAGCTATAAATCAGCAAGCTGCTAATTAAGACCACAGGAGACTGGTGAGTTACTAAAGACATGTATTACTCTTTTCAGAGCTCTGGGCCATTAACAAGATCCCTGGGACCTACTTGGAGCACGTGGCTCTCTCCAGGGACATACCTTGTGAGCACTCTATTTTGGGCATGTTTTCAGAGGTGAAGTTCCCTGTGCCCTGGGGCCACGTGGCAGCCAAGGCCTGGGGATCTTCAGAGGGACACCCTGTGCTGTGCTTGCATGGCTGGCTGGACAATGCCAACACCTTTGACAAGCTCATTCCACTGCTCCCCAGAGGTAGGTCTGGCTCAGGAGGATGGTTCTTGTTGTGTTGGAGGGCTGCATATCTGATACATTCTCCCTTTCAGGTTGCTATTATGTGGCGATGGACTTTTCTGGCCACGGCTTGTCATCCCACCGACCTGCAGGCTGCCCCTACCATTTCCTGGATTACGTGAGCGATGTGCGCCGGGTGGCAGCAGGTGGGCAGCTGAAGGGCCCCTTGAGAGGCCGTTTGTGCAGAGGGTGCTACATTGCTCCTTAGGACAAGCAGGCAGCGTTTGCTGCCAGGAGAGGGGTTGGTTGGTTGGTTCCCTCTGCTTCTCCCCAGCCTGATGTAAGCCGGCGCTTTGTGACCGCAGACTAAATAAGCAGTCCCTTTCTCACTATTTTGTGAGAGGAAGAAACAGTAAGAAGCAAGTGTTTCTGTACTAAAAAGCAGTAGTAGCAAATTGGTGAATGCAACTAAGTAGTTTCGCCAGGCTGGCTTTTTATAAT
This sequence comes from Psittacula echo, assembly GCF_963264785.1. NCBI lineage: Eukaryota > Metazoa > Chordata > Aves > Psittaciformes > Psittacidae > Psittacula > Psittacula echo. The sequence continues at coordinate 86,017,173 of NC_137735.1, read as the reverse complement.
CAGTCAGTGACCTTTAACCAGTGTTAGGTGTAAGTTGGAGACTCTTCTGTTTCTCCCTGATGGCAGCTGGCTACTTGCTTTAGTATCATACAAAGAAATCTGTCAGCCAAAGTGTATTGGGCTCCTAATAACTGTCCACCTGTATGCTGATTTTGTGGGAGGTTGTGGCGTGTGCAGTTTTGCATCCCTCATTCAGTATACAAAGATCCTCTGGAAGTTCTTCAGCGGTGCCAGAGGGTAAAACACATCTTTCAGTGAGGTACATTTCAGATGATGCAGCACTGATGAAGCAGTATTTTCCCATAAGCCTCTTGGGGTTCTCTAAAAATGGACTGAAGCCTGGTGTGCTAAATGATGCAGAGAGCTTTCACTTGGAATAATCATACTTCCCTCAAGGCAGCAGATCTGGCTCCATGTCCTCATGGCTTTTGTGGAATGCCCTGCAGCAGGATGCTCTGTCAAGGTCTCTCTCTTTGGCAGATGCTGCCCAGTTAGACTCCTTTCCTTCCTGCCAGTCCTGTGTCTGGCAATGAATGGGAATTTGCTGTAGTTTGTTTTCATATAGAAAGAGATTGAGAGCTGTGTGACCTAACTACTAAGGAAATGAGGTGGTGGAAGCTCTCTTTCTTTAAAACTGGCCTACTTAGCCACCTCATTTCTGGATTAGGAAGCAAATTAAGCAGTGGAAAAGCCCTCCTGTGAGAAGGGGCCCATGTTGGTGGAGAAGCTTCAAGATGCTGCTGCTTTAGTTTCTAACGCAGCTCTGTGTTTTTGTCTGTTGCCACTTAGCCTTGCAGTGGAGACGGTTCACCCTGATGGGTCACAGTATGGGTAAGTGGCTCTTGTCCTTGTAAGATGTGAGATTAATGGAAATAGGAGTAGGCAATTAACTTACAAGACATACCGCTAGGAGCTGGGTTGGAATATTTATTATATTGTGTCAAATACCAGGTTGCTGCTTGAGCGATTCAGAAATCTGTGTCCTTGTTTGAAATGCCTCTGCTTTCAGGACCCTGTAGTACAAGCAGTGATCAGTCTTGCTGTGGACCTATCTCCAGCCCCAGGAGGGAACAGCAATGTGCAAAGAGGGGTGATCTGTGGCAGGAGAATTCACAGCAGGCCTTCCTGCCTGGTTCCGACAAGGCCACAAGGCCTGGGGAGAGCAGGGCCCTTCTTGGTGGTTCATGGAGCTTGCTGAAGGGAACCAGACTCCAAGCTCTATCCCTTTATGCTTGAGTTTTGCCACGATTTGAGTTTTGCTTCGCAGGGCTGTGCTGGCTACAGCTCACAGAACCTGCACACCATAGTGTGTAACTAGTAACTCCTTCTTGGCCTTTGCTGCCTGAGAGGAAGATGGGTATGACACAGGACAAGAGTCCAGTTGGCCAATAGCCCTGCTCTCTGCCTGCTACTCAGTTCATTGGTACTACGTTCATTTCTGCTTCTAAGGCAGCTCCTGCTGTGCGTGGAGTTTCTGTTCCCAGGAGAGGTGTGTGTGTGTGTTTGTGGTTCTGGGTGTAACAGAGGACTTTTCTCTCCTTTGCAGGTGGAGCTGTAGCAGGAATGGTGAGTAAAGCATCCTTTCTTCATGGGATTTGTGATTTCTGAAGCTGGAACAACAAATAGGAGGGAATTGAAGGGACCAACTGTATGGGACTATGTATTACAGGGGAGGAGAGGCCCTTTTCTGACTCCCTTTCCAGTGCAGCAGGATGAAGACATCTCTCAACACTCAGCTTTTCTCTCATATTGTTTCATGTCTCCTCAGTTTTGTTTCCTTTATCCTGAGATGGTGGACAAGCTGATCCTGCTGGAAAACCTTGGCTTTCTGCTAGCACCAGAGGTTAGATTTCACATGTACTTCCCCTCACTTTTTAAAATAAAAAGTAGATGTTTGGATTTTTTTTTTTCTTTCTTTCATTTGCTCAGAGAAAGCACTGATGTGACCAGTTCCTGACAGATCACACAAGACTCGGTGCTCTTCCTTTTGGCAGCCACAGATCTGCTTCTTGTTGCACAGACTGAGGTCCCTGTGGAGGGTGGCCCTTGGGGACACTTGGTAGTGCTCCACATCCTACAGTCCCTTAGCACTGAAATTCACTTGTCTGTGCCATACCCTTGTACAAAAAGAACTGGAACCTCTGTCCAAGCAACTGCCAGCTGTCCTTTTGCCAACAGCTTGTTGGTGATCTGGGTAGATCTCTTTTTCTGTTTCTGGCAGGATGTAAAGCTAAATTCTCAACCTGAACTCGTCGCTACCAAATGCTGGGGTTTGGTTGGCAAAAGTGGGACAGAGGCCCAGGGTCAAAGAGACAAAAGATAACAGATTTCCCTTGTTCTTTGGACAGTTGTCCTCAACTCAAAAGGGAGGCAGGAAGGGGTAGAAAAGATTGTAAGGGTAAAAAGTAAGTTCTTTATTGCAGTGCTTAGCTTTCTGTTCCTGCCTTGCCTTTTAAGTATTGCTGTTACCTTTCCCCCAGAAATGGACATTTTTAATATGATGTCCGTGACTGGTACGAGTTCTGAGGGATGTTGAAGGGTGAAATGCCCATTTCTACCCTTTGATAAGGGGTAAAATGATTCAGAAATGGGGGGTTATTCCTGTGCCCTATGTCTCTTTGTTTCAGGACACTGAGGCGTGGCTGGAATCAAAGCGATTGGTGATTGACAGATTACTGAGTCTAGAGGCAAAGCAGCAAACTCCCAGAGCACGGAGCCCTGAAGCAGCATTGCAGAGGTCCGTTCCCATTTGTCCTCTTCATTTGCTGCCTGGCCTCACCTTGGACAGAGTTACAGCTGTGTGAATGAGAAAGGGAAACTGTCTCTGTACTTCCTCTTTCAAGTCCTCCTGGAATCTCACCAAGACCTTTTGCTTCTGCTGCTTCTTCCTGCTCTTTTCTGAAGCAGCCTGAGAGCTCGCTGTCACCTTGTCATGCCATTTTCGCTTCGCTTCCTCCCTTTCCCAGCAGCACAATCTCTCTGCCATGTCTCCCTCAGGCTCTTAGAAGCAAACAGACATCTGACAGCAGAGGGTGGGGCAATCCTACTGCAGCGAGGAGCAACTGAGACACCCGCTGGTAAGGGGCTGTGTGGAGACAGGGCTCATCCTAGTGCTGGGCCAGCCCTGGGTGTGGGATGGGAGCAGTGCCAACAGCCATTGTCTTCCACAGGGTACAGGGTGCCCTAACTACAATTTCATGCAGCCTGAATGGGAGCAATTAAGTCTGGAGGCAGAGCTCTCCATTCCCAGCAAGTGGGTTTGATGCTTGAGTTCTGGAACACCAAAAGAAATTAAGAAAGGAGATATCTGAATTAATCCTAATCCTCCCATCTCAAAAAATCTTGGGCAGACCCAGAGGGGAGGAGAAACAGAGCAGCTCCTTTGAAACATGAAAACCTTCTGTTGTTTTTTTCATTCCAGGGCTGGTGTATAACAGAGACATGAGAGTCCGTACGGTGAGCATTGCTCTTCTGACGTGCCCCCTGCTGCTTCTGAGTTCTGAGCTTATAGAGAACTCAGCCGTAGTGGAGGTCCACTCCCTGCTTCCACTCAGCTGGTTACTTTCTGCATCTCTAATTCCTGCCTCTCTTTTAAATGCTGCTGTTAAAAGAGCCTCAAACATTGACTCAGCTTACAGAGTCACTGGAAAATGTTACTGATTTCTTTTCCTAGCAGTTCCTCTGCCCCAGGGCCTCATGGCCACATTTTCCTGCTGTTATAACTCTTCAGGCAGCAGCTGGATGGATGCTTTCTGTCAGCTTGTCAGGTCACCCGTATAAGAAGGGGAGAGTGTGGAGCAAAGTCCACATGTTTGATGTTTTGATAGCTTTGTGCTGCTTTTGAGCAAGCAGGGCCTCCTCTACCTGTGCCATTGCCAGGGTATGAAAGCCAGAGTAGTGTACTGTCTCCTTTTTAGTAAAGGGATTTTTAAAGCTTTTCTCTGGTATGAGATCATTCCCATATGTGCTGCATCCCAGCAGGCAGTGTTGCTGGCAGCCCTGAAATGCAGCTGGACAGAAAGAGCCTTTGCAGAGCCAGCTACTCTTGTGCGCAGCCTGGCTGCCTGTCATGTCCCAGCATGGCAGCTTTGGGGCCGCAGCCACTTCTGCCTTAAGGACTGCTAGTGCAGCAGGGGTCGGGTACACTCTCTGTCCCCAGCTGCTGTCCCTGACCTTTGCTGCTCTCCCTGTCTTTGCACCTGCAGCAGAGTCGAGAGTCCTTCACAGTGGAGCAGTGTGTGAAGCTCCTGCAGAAGATCCGGGACCGTGTGCTCATCATTGTGTGAGTGAGGCACAAGCCAAACCAACCCTTGCTGCCTCCCTGCAGCCCTGGGTGGAGGGAGTAAAGGTTAGAAAGGAGCCTTCAGGTAACCCCTCCTCTGCAGCAGCCACCCAGACCTTTGGGCCAGTTGGCACAACAGCACAGGCTCAAATGTGAGAAGCATTTCCCCGTTCCTTACCACTGCCCCAGGCTGGGCAGGCTCCTAGAGCAGACAGAGAGCAGCTGAAACATCCTCCTTCCGGCCTCAGCTGTGCTTTCAGGCTGGGCCTCCCTGGTGCAAGGCTGACCGAGGAAATGCCATGACCTCCTGCCTTCACGCTCCCAATCCCATAACTTTCCATCCCTTGGCCCTACAGGAAAGGGCCATCCTGGCAAACCTGTGACATTCCACACTGTTCCTACTTACTTTCCTTCTGGGTCACCCAGCTCTTCCCCAAGTCACAGCACCCCAGCCTGCCCCCTTCTGCAGACCCAGAAACCTCTTGCACAAGCAAACAGGTAAAATGAGGGCAGCCTCTACTCCTCCAGCTGGTCCTAGAGCCCCTGGCCAGACCCAGCTCCTGCAAGCTCTCCTCTTGGGTGTCCAGGGCCGGGAGAAAAGCTGTGGGAAGGTAGCCAGTGGTTTGTGCAGAACTCCACAAGCTGTTGAGCTGTCTGGGTGGGTAGCTGGTTCTGTCCTCCTCCACGTCTGCCCTTGGAGGGCAAGATGTGCAGGGCCCTGACTGCCTTGGTCTGTATTGTGCCATTAAAAGACTCTCTAGGAAATAAGAGGAAGTGCTAGAAGTTGGGAAATGAAGAGCAGTTTTGGCATCCCTGGTCTGCTGAAATCATAAGCTCTTAAGGATATTCCTGCTTATCCAGAAATGCAACATCATGGTGAGGACAAGTCCTCTAGGACATACAGAGTACATGCCTCTGTGCCTGGGATGTCATCTTGTCCCATCACCTGCAGTAAAGTAGGAGATAGCATGATCTTAACTCTGCAGGAGGTCTACTGCTGGCTTGTCCAGGAGGACTGCCCTGGTACTTCCCTCTCCAAGTGGGGCACACCCAGTTTAAAACAGCAGCGTGGAGGGAAGCAAGGGACAGAGGGGAGATGTAGAGGCTGTATGGAAGGGAAAAGGCAGAAGACATGGTGGGGCTAAGGAATGATGTATTAAGAGACAGCACTTGGAGGGGAGCAATATCTAACCAGTCTCCACTCTGATACTACCAGGCAATCACCTAAGGTTTTGAACAGATAGTTTGACAGAAAATAGCTGCCCCTCTGACTGCCATGTATGACCCTGTATCCCTGCTGTTTACAAGCAGCTTAGAAAGAGCAGTTGTCTTTGTCACCCCACTGTCCTGGGGACAGTGCTTCTGCCCAGGACAGTAGCAAAGATAAATGGAGACACACTATATGCTGTACTGAGCCTTGCTGTTGCTTTTCAGAGCACAAGATGGACTCTTGGTACCATACAAGCTGGACACCAGAAATCACTTTGTGAAAGACCTGCAGGAGGCACTTGAGTCTATCCTCAAAGATGTGAGAGCAAACTCCATCCTTGCATCTCTACTGTTTGGGTCCCCAACCTGGGAGCAGCAGCTCACCTTGGTGGCCACCCCCAGTGGGCACCCCACACTAGGCAATTTATCCTGAATGGCACAGCCCTCACGCTGTGGGGAAGCCAACTTGGCCCCTGCTGCCAGAGTCCCAAGTTAAGTACTGCACTCTAGACCCAGCTCTTCCCTAGTCCAGTCATCCCAGCCCTGTTCTGCCTTCCCCTGACCCCACTGCTTGTCTGAGGGAATGCTTTCCTGGTTCACATCTTGTGTCCTTTCTTTCCAGCACATCCAGCTAATAGAGGTACCTGGGAGTCATTTTGTGCACCTGAACAAGCCTGAGGTGGTGTCTGGGATCATCAGCAACTTCCTGACAGCGCAGAACACCAGAGCCAGGCTCTAGGAAGCCCTCACTGCTGCAGCAGGCCAGGAGAACATGGAGCTAAAAAGCAGGCTATGGAGGAATTGTCACCATTCTTACCTCACATCCAACATCAGTTTCATGATACTCTTTCCTAGCCTTGGCTCACTGCACAGTGGAAGCAGGTCTGCCAGGGGCTCTCTGAAGGAGAGCTGAGCAAAGTACCTCAGTTGTCAAAGGCAAAATGAATCCTTCATTTCTAGCTCTGAAAGTACAGGAATAGAGGCCCAGAGTGGCCTTTCCCTTGCTTGCTCCCAGCTTGCACCCTGAAATAAAACAAGAATACAGGCAGAGGCATCCTCTGTGGGAGCAGCAACACCAGCTGTAGCTCAGCAGGAGATGTGTGGCTCATCTCACTTCCTCCCTTAGGATGGTACAATCAATCTTATCCTAGCATTAGAGCTACTGGAAAAACAGGAAAGTATTCTGCTTTTCTGCTTACTTCCATGGATGCCTGAGCTCAAAGGACCTTCGTGTCTCCCTTCTACTGTGAGACCTGTAGAAAAAAAAATCAGTTTTAAAGAACAGCTTAAATAAGAGCTCACCTGTGCACAGAAGGCCATTTTAATGAACTCCTAGAGAATGAGTCACTAATCCTCTATCTGAAGCAGCGGGGAGAATTACTAATAATGGAAAAGTTGGCAGGGATTATTTCTGTCCTTCTAAATAAAGATTAATTTCCTAATGTTAACTCTGTCTTCTTGACTCTAGAGGAGAATCCTTTCTTTTGGGATGCTTGCCCAAGCAGCTAAAACACTGATCTTGGAAGCAGTGATTTTTACATGCAGTCTGCTTTAGTTGAGGCACAATTAGGATCCATCTGCCTTCTAGTTAAATCGATGCAAAAAGCCAACTGAAGCAAGCAGGCCTGGCAGCCTCCCCATGCAATGGAAACTGCATTGGCAGTGGGTTTTCCAGGGGAGGGTAAACGCGTTTTAACTCACCTCAGTGGAAATTCCCAGTATTTCCACCTTACATTCATGGCTACACTCATACGGAGGCTGCAGGGCGATAACGGGCCCTTTCTGATCACAGTGCACAGGGGTGAGCCATCGTTAAGTCCAAAGCTGCACAAAGGTCTGTGGGCAGTGCAAAAGCACTGCCCCACAGCTGGATGTGCCTGTTGCCATTCTTACCTCCCTCCTGCTGGCTGATGACAGGTTAAGAGAAAACAGGTCATGGAGAGTCTGGCTGCTCCTTTCAAAGGCAGGCTGCCAGCTCACCTTGTTCTCGTGACAGTGCTGAACATCAGGAGCTCCCAGAGCCTGGGCTAGATACGGCTGCAGGGGTCCACTAACAGCCACAAGACTGAGCACCTCAGCACCTGGCTGCAAGGAAAACACCGAGGGAAGGGGGAGGACTCTGTACCACCTTCCTTGTGACAACAGGTCTGGGAACTTCCCAGATGGCCTTTTCCAAAGGTCACTTCCCTTCTTTTCGAACTCACCCCCAGAGAAAATGTGCAAAGGAGCACCAGCACACAAGCCAGACTTTTATTGCCACCCCAGCATACAAGAAGCTCCAGGTCTCCCCAAACAGACCAAAGGGGAGAGAGAGGCATCCCCACATTCTGAGAACATAGCAGCAGTTCATTTACAGTTCTTCAGCCATTCCTGCCCCTAAAGAGGCTGTGCTGGGTCAATCCCAGGTCTCACCAAGGTAGAAGAGGGCCTTGGGCAGCAGGGAAATATAGGTTGTCACAGGAAAGGCCTCAGGCCCTTGGCCTGAGCACCCTGGGAAGTGATGCCACAGGGCCAAATGATGGCCAGGAGAGCAGGATTCCATTGCAAGAGAAAGAAACTCCTCCTTCAGTGACAGTTGCTGGGATCTCCCATTTCAGATCGAAGGGCAGGGACAATCTGAAGATGCCTCAGTTCCTTGAAATCCTCTGGGACATGGAGTCCATAGGCATCTCTCCCGCCCCCTCCAGCACGGGCACCCAAGGAATAGCTCAGCACAGCTTAGTATGGCCGAAACTTGCGCTGGGCTCGCATCAGCGCGATCCTCTGCTTGTCCTCCTCAAATTTCTTCCTCAACTGGGCGATGTCTAAAAGAGACAGAAAGAGAACAGGTCACATGGGAGCAGCAGATCTCCCTCCCCTGGGGAGCCTCACCTCCACACGCCAGGAGAGGCTCAGTCCTGACACACACTTCCCAGACCAGGTACTTTTTCGCCTGGGCTAAGTGCCAAGCTGGGGCTTTGGAGCTCCTCTCTGGCAGTGCTGCAGCTCCCTCTTGGGGAAGGAAATGGCTAGTTTTCCCTTTGAATTTCTGCTTTTGTGCAGGCTGAGGAGACATCTATTGGAAAGCCAGGATCTGTGCACTCTCCCACAAAATGTTGCAGCAGCCCTTTCTAGAAGAGGTGGTGGCAAGAGGCCCCAAGAGCTGGCGAGGCTATCTGCACAACCACCCAGCACTGTTCACCTGCAGCTGGATGCAGGTGATGGATTCTCCACTGACAGACAAATGACCATGATGCAAGGGACAAGAGTCACAGGGAGGGGTCAGAGGAGGCTCGGACACTCACGTTCTCTTTTGGTCTCACGATGCTGCCAGGCATAGAAGTTGAGCAGCTCTTTGCGGGCCCTTTTCTGTTTCTCCTTCTCCAGCAGGCGCAGGTTGGCTGCCTCTGTCCGGGGCAGACCAGGCTTCCGGCCCCTCCGTGTTACCTTCACCCAGCCCTCCTCATCCGGAACACCCTCCTCCTTGGCTGCTTTGGCTTCTTCCTGTAAAGACAGGAGGGTGAGACAGCTTAGTGCAGATGGGCTGACAGCCAGCCTGATGCACAGCTCCCCCACAAAGCTACAGCTCCTGCTTCTGCACAAGATTTGAAGGCAGGCACGGAATCAAGAGCAGGCATTCAACTATCAGTCAGAACACTGTATGCAAGCCAGGATGCAGTTTATTTGTGGATACATATTGTAAGCCCTGGATGGAAGGGTCAGGTGGTGTGGACCAAACCAGGACCTAATTGCTCACCAGCAACTGGAAGTAAAACAACCCTGCCGACCAGCATGTTTCCCACCACCTTTTTCACTGAGGCCAGGACACTGAGAGATCTTCTCTCTTCCTTTCCTCTCCCCAAATAAACTGCTTAGCTGGGTCCCCTCCCCAGCCTAGCCTCACCTCTTCTATCTTTTTGTCATAGTCTTGCATGTAGGCATCCACCTCAGCCTTCAGCTCCTCCTGATCCACAACTGAGGCCGCATAGCTGGCGATCCACTCTGAGGAAGAGGGCAGAAGTCAGCCATAGCTTCTGCTAAAATCAAGCTGCGGTCTGATCCCTTTGGGCAGCTCTACAGAGAACTGCTGTGGGGAAGGAGACACTGTTCCCATTCTGTTCAGCCTCTCCACACCACAGCTCAACCAACTTGTGGCCTAGGCCACAACCAGAAAGTGATAGGAAGAGCTTGCAACTTTCCTGAGCAGGAGCAGGCTAGTATTAAGCCCAAGAGGTGCAACACTGAGGGCTGCATTCCTGTCAAGTCGTCACACCTGAAGTGCTGTCACCCTGACACACATCAGGGTGTCATCACTCAATAACAGGTGCCCGTTATTGAGTCGGATTCTGTTTTGAGTGTAAGACACAGAGTTTTTCTCAATTTATGCAGTATTGAAAAGATGTTGGAAAAACTGCCCTTCCATTGTACCAAGCAACTCCCTTCTCCCACATGGTCACAGGACCAGGCTACAACATCCACTACAAGATTGTGAATAATAAAACCAGGGCAGTGAATCACTAGACACCTTCCAGCTCAGTACAAAATGGTAAGAATTAACCTGGGATATGCAGGGTAGGATTCAACAAGGAATAAGCATAGTTCTTCCCCAGCACTAGCTAGCGGGAATATAGCCAGGGCTGACTTACTCCTAACACCAGTTTTCACAGGGTGACTCTCTGTTGAGATCAGCAAGGGGCCTTCCTGCGACAGAGCCTTGGCTGCCTGGACGCCAGCTGGCTTCTTGAACACCACATACGCCACTCGAAATCCCTGAAAGTAGAAGACATCTATGCCAGTCAAGATACACCACAGAAAGTGGTGACGCTGCAAAGAACTGCACTACAAATATAATAAAAATCAAACCTCAAGTTGCAGCGGGACAGCAAAAAGAGATAATGCAAACTTAAATAAGTAATCACATCACCCACTGCCCCCAAATGGTTTCTCGTGTCTCACGTTTCAAATATTACCCTCCAGCGCTTGTGATCTTTTCCCATTCTAACCATCAGGATTCCCCTCCCCACCAAGCTTTACCGTCACAGTTTTGCAGTTGAAGAACTTGGAGTTCAGCTTTTCTTTTTTCTCCCCGGGCCCTGGCTTGTCACACACGTCCACAGTCTGGACATGCCCGCAGCGGCTGAACAGCCTGGACAGAGAGGCCTTGATACGGAGAACGAGAGAAAAGAAGTGCTACAGAAAAGCAGAGGCCGTTTCTCTTCCCACTCTCTCAAGGCTGCTCGCATGGCCCCAGCCCCTCAGCCCACCGCCACCTCGAGGCACGACACGGCCCCGGGGTCATGAGGCGATGCCCGCAGCCTTCAGTTCCCCCACCGGTAAGGTGCCCCCCGCCCCTCCCGGCGCCAGCCCCACTCACCGGGGTGCAGTACGGGGGCACGTTGAGGACGAAGAGGGTGCGGTGAGGGGGGTGCGCGGTGCCGGCGCCCTCCCGCAGCTGGTGCTCCTTCACTAACAAATAGTGGGTAGAGCGCTGCCGCGCCCCAAACTTCACCGCCAGAGCTGCGAGCGACGCACCGGTTAAAGACCCCGCTGCCGCCCGGGCCCCGCTCCCGCTCCCTCCCCGATGCCCCGAGCCCCCTCACCCGTGTACCCTGGCGGCGCCTCTCCCACCACACGCTCCACAGCGGCCGCCATCTTAGCTCGGCGGGAAGCGACGTGGCGCGGAGGCCGCCGGGAGTTGTAGTTCCCCGCGGCGGCGCGCGGCTGCTAATGGCTGCGGCGGGACCCTCAGCGGTGAAAGACCCGATAGCGGCCCCAGGGTGGAGTTTAACCAGCAAGTTTCTCCATCCAGAGCATCACCCTCTGTAAGAAAAGCTTGTTACACACCAGCATTTAGTGTAACGGTTCTGAAAACGAGGACCTGAATTGCATAAAACAGGCCCTGTGCTTAATCATATAGAGGCAAATAAAGGAAACTTAAATGTACATAAGAACATTCAAAGATAACTGTAAAACCAATAGTGTTTAAAGACTTGTTAATCAGAAAAAAGATTAAAAAATTACATTTTCATAGAAACTTGTATTTATGACTGAATGGAAGACAAGACCACTCCAAAAATAAAGATACTGAAGGAAGACAATGTACAATAAAGCAAGCAATTATATGGACAGTTGGCTCAACCAAATATCTAAGTTAATGAATATTATCAGTAGAAACCGTACATGCAAACCCCATGAAAATATACCAAACTTGCAAATTGTGGCATCACTTCACAAGTCATCATGTTTTTCAAAAAGCAAAGGAAAAAAGAAATTCTATTGTCAATTACCTACCACATGTCCTGGCCAAGCATACCGAATTAGTGCCAGCAATCAGTGTTTCGTCTATGGGTTTATAATTTCTAAGATGCCAGAAAGGAAGTGAACAAAAATAGACCAAGGGGAGATTTATATTAGACATAAAGAAAAAATTATTTACCATGAGGGTGGTGAGGCCCTGGCACAGGCTGCCCAGAGAAGCTGTGGCTGCCCCATCCCTGGCAGTGTTCAAGGCCGGGTTGCACGGGGCTTGGAGCAACCTGCTTTATGGAAGGTGTCCCTGCCCGTGGCAGGGGGCTGGAATTGGATGAGCTTTAAGGTCCCTTCCAACACAAACTGTTGGGTTTGATTCTATAATAACCATGCTGCATGAGGGCAAACGTGCCCAGAGGTGAGGTCAGAAGGTGGTAGGTGAGCTCAGTGGAATGCAGACAGCCAGGAGAAACTGCGGAGCTGCAAGGTCAGCTACTTAAAGTAGGAATAGCTGGCTAGTCTTCTTTCAATGCCTAGCAAAAGAAGCCACTCTATGAAGTATTAGAAAACTAAGATCACTTTAGAGGGCAGACTCAGAACAGAACAGCAATGCACACCAAGACATTGCTGCAAGACAAATCATGGAGTGCTGTTTAAACAATCACTTTGTTCACCAATTATAAAATAAAAACACTCCCATAAGTCACAAGGCTAGAGAACAGAGCAGTTCTTCAAAAGGTGTATGTCAATGTCATAATTTCCGACAGATAATCTAACACAATGCACGATTTTAACAGCAAGTTAGAGAGGAGATCTTGCCATTTGACTTTTGGAATTGATATGAATCTATTAATAAAAAAAAAAAAAATATGCTTGAATGTCTCTTTCAGAAGAGACAAGGTACAGAATCACAGACTGGTTTGGGTTGGAAGGGACCTCAAAGACCATGAAGTTCCAACCCCTTGCCATGGGCAGGGACAACTTCCACTACACCAGGTTGCTTAAAGACCCATCCAACCTGACCTTTTTCTTCTAATCAAGTGGCCCTTTGCACTGAGGAAGTCAGTTAATCCCTCCCTTGAGAGACACAACTGCAGCCACAATACAAGTCTTCACATCTCCACAACTTTCTACCTAGCCAATAAGGAAAGTACCCTATTTCATTTAGAACAGGTACCCTGATTTCACAGCTGTATTATTTTTTACTAAAACAATTTTCTTAATTACTAGGCTGTCAATAACAAAGGCCATTTTCTTTTCTGTGATAGCAGAATTTAAACTAGGTGGGGATACAAATTTCTCCCACTTAATAGCAAGAATCAGGAACTAATTTCAATAATCCAGATTAAAAAGCATATAAGGATCAATTCTCTCATCCATATACTCCTCTTGCTCTTCCATCACATTATCAGTTTTAAAGTTTCTATATTGATATATAAGCACACTTGATTGGAACTCCACCTATTTTCAGTTGCTTCACAGCATCTAAAAAGGTTTAGAATCCACTCTCTGTATAACAAACGTTTATTCAGAAACAGGTAATACATTATTTTCTCCAACCCCTAATGTTTCCTCCCCCTCCCCCATTTTATTTTGATTTTCTTAATTAAAACATAAGTATTTGATGGGCAATCTAAAAAAGGAGAACCATGGCTGTCTGAGGTCCCCTCCCCTACAAACACTTGTTGTTCACATGAAGCACCATAGCAATAATGGTGTCGGCAGCTTCCAAACCAAAGAGAGTACTCTTTGGAAAAAGAAAGACAAGTCCTGCCAAGTCCTCAGTTATTTCAATGGCTAAAAGTGATACAGTGAAACAAAGGGGTTTCAGTGAGATAGAGGAATGGTCTGCACGAGCTAGATAAGGGCAAAGAGTTAATACAGAATGAGAAAGTGAAAGAAACAGGATTGATTGCAAGAAATGAAATCCGGACCGACAATGGTTACAGAGGTCGCTGAAGTTCAGCAGAGCTGAACAGAATGGATTAGATTAATCTCCTAGCTAGAAGGATCGAGTTCAAACCCCAGCTACATTCTGGAAGTGGCTCTCAGCTTTCCTCTCTTACAATTTGAACAAGTACAAACGAATGGAGCTACTGGGACTTCAAACATCCACGGCAATTACGCTGTAATAACAAAGGGAAGTGTTGGAAGTGCCACCTAGTGGCCTGTGGCTCCTCACAGATGCTCACTAGCCCAGAGTACACCCTTGCTGCTCTGCATGGGACTTGCTTCAGGCTCCTCTCCTTTGTGTTCCTTAGAGTGCAAACTGCTTTTCTCTTCAAAAACGCTCTCTGAAGTCATTAAGTGCTGCAAGCATCCTCCAAATTCAAGCATGTGAGCCCACACAGCCGCCAAACATTGCCCAAACGACATTTCCCAGAGCGAGCTCTCACGTGCAAGAAAAGACTGCTTCCTATGTTTTAGCATCTGAAAATGGCCCCAGCTCCTTCTTTTTTATAGGAGAGTGGGTAAGTTAGAAAGGGGAAAACAAAAACAAAACAAAACAAAACAAAAAAAAAAAACACACAAAAACAAAAACAAAAACAACAAAAAAAACCAAAACACACAAAACAAAACAAAAAAACCCACAAAACCAAAAAAACCCCACATCCCTGCATCAGCAGGAGGATGCAATACAGTCTAATGGGAATGAAACACTTGGATTTCCTCTAGCTCTGAACACAGGATTCATTCTTATTTTTCAGTCCGGAAAAGAGCAACTGACCCTAACCCTACAGGACTAATATGTTCACTGTACAAATGCCAGAGCCTTTCCCCACTCCCCCGCCTCGCTGTAGAGTTAACCCCCCCCTCCAATAGGGGCAACAGGTAGAGCACTTGTACATATGTCCTTTCTGCCTTATGCCTCTGTTGGCTGCTATACACAACAGGAGGCTCAGTTTTTCACACTTCTCAGTTACAGCTGCTGAGCAGAAAAATGTCCAACAGCCAGAATGAAGTAGTATGCCACCAAACGCAAGTCAAAGACGCAAAACAGTGCTTCCTGTACAGAGCCACACCTGACTTTGTACCCAGTGCAGCAATTTCAGACACAATGTGGTTCTCTTGCTTGTTGATAACCAAGGGGATGCACCTTCTAGTTAAAGGTCAGTCAGAAGAAAAGAGAAGGAGATCACCACTCCTTCCCTCAAAGTCTATGTGCACTTTTAATGGCCACTAGGGGCTTAGGAGTAAAGGATGGAGTTACATGGTATATGCTTGGTAATACATTACTGGCAGAAGGGGGAGGTTATTTGTTTTGGGGAAAAAAAAAATCATGGAAGAAAACTCCAACTATGAAAACAGAAAGTACACACACGAGAGGGAACACTATTGTACAGTAAGGTAGTGATCATAGAAAACAAAAACTTTCAAGGCAGGCAAATGCAAGTAACATCTGCACTCCTGTACTTTTCTTTCCCCAACTTAAATGGGTTTCCAGTCCACTTCTTGCTCCCCCTTCTCAGAGTTTGATTTTGAATTCTGTGGGCTGCACAGAGGCAGAGACTCCTGAAGATTTGAAGAGTGCCTTCAAGATCGTGTCAGGGTCCACTTCAGCTGGGGGATTTGAGGACGCGCTTGCACTTGACCGGCGTGGTTCCCCTTCCTTCTTTACTGAAGGGGTATCACTCAATCGGCTGGAGGATAAAAATAAAAAATAATAATAATAAAAAACCCCAAAACAATATCCAATATCAGAGATAAAGGTTTTAAAGGGCTGGGAACACTATGGAGTCAAGCTGTATTTCCCTCAGCTCTAACACAGAGTGGCACAGAGAAGAGAAGGAAAATATTAATGCAACAATAACTTGCCAACAGTTTTCCTCTCCTCAGGTTCCCCTCCAAACAGAGCCTGCAAATGCGTTTGGTTCTTCCCCCACCCAGAGGACACTTACAGCAGTATAGGCTGGTCTGAGGTGATCACATTCCCATTCATATGAAGATTGCATTTCATTGGTTGACCTAAACAAAAATATAATCCAAAAAGTAATTTTATCAGAATTGTGGTAAGGCAATATCACAATCAGAAATATCACACAACAGGGAAAGCAAGAGTTTCACATGCTGGGAAAATGTGAGAAAGAAAAGCCAATACATCTTCTATTGCAAAATCACAGCAACAGAAAAGCCACCGAAATACTCAGTACAATGTGAACAATCACACTAATTAAGTCACGTATAGATACAAACCCCTTAGTACAAGGGTTTTGTACCCAACGTGGGAGACATAAGAGGATTTCCCATTCTCAGCTGCCTAGTCCTCATTTGATGATCGTAACATATAACTCATTTAGAGAAAGAAGCAGCACCTATTTCCAGCTAAAAATTAAAAGCTAATTTCAGTCTATATATTTAGATTGAAGGTGAATCCAGATGAAAAATGCCATTGTTAAAAGTTTATGGAGAAGCCAGTACTAATTGTTTTACAAGTCAAAGACAATATGTCTCACCTTGAGACTTCTGAAAATACTAGTTTTACTTGTACTTTGCAAACAGCTATTCTGTAAGCAGGTAACGCCTTCGTAAGGACTATCTAACTCTTGGCACTGAATTAGAAACAAAAGGAATTTCATTTGGAAATTAGACTAGTTGACTCCAGGAACCTGCCTCTACCTTTGAGCATTCTCTTTCTAGGAAAATCTTTTTGTTTCACTTAAACTGCGCATATATTTAGCTGGTTGCACAAGTATATTACATTATTTAGCTCAAACTGATTTACTGGCATCTCCTCTCTCTTGATAGCATCTGAGATGCTTTTAAACTCTCCGCTGAGGTGGCAAAAGTTGTTGATTTATCTTATCTTAAATGCAACTCTGGCCTTGAACTTACCGTCTAAGCACCTGTTGTTGTATTTCTTATATGCTGTGATAGCATCTTCTTTCTTCACAAATACTACCTCAGCCACTCCAGGGTGCACCAGACGGGCTCGTTTCAGGGCACCACACACACAGAATAACTCCTGAGGGCAGAGAGTTAGTCATGACCACAGGTCACATCAAAGGTACCACTTGGATCAAAGACACTGAGTAAGAAAGGCTTAGTTTCCTAATTGCGCCACCCATCATGCTTAGTAAACACATGGCAGAATCTTGATGCTTGTATGTGTTTGCTATAGTATGAGTACTTTGCATTAGTAATACAGGTTGCACAAGCAGAAAAGTTCAAGGCCAGTACTCTATACTGTTTATTATACATGAAGATCAGACTTATTCTCAGCCTGCTGAGAATGGAAGTGCCTAGATAATTTGGATGAGGGCAAGGAGAACACCAAGCATCATTTTGGGGAATTCTAGTGATATCAGGATTTTGTCCCATCTTAAGCACAGACTTAAGAACAAAACCCAAACTGATCAGGAACCTTCAAAGTTTTTGCAAGGAAAGCAAACCCACATCATACCCCTCTTCAGTACATTCACCACAGACCAACCAACTTATCAAAAGAAGTAGCATAAGAGAAGAAGCGTCACTCAGCCACAATTTGGCAGTAAGCAACACTCACAACAATGTCTTCCTCTGTGACTCGAGGATGCAGATTGTTAACTGTCATCTTGGTACCTTCCAAAGGACTGAACGCCAGCTGCCAACACAAACAAATGCATCCCATAAAGAGGGCAGCAGACAGGACAGCAGAGAAAGCATTACCAAAAAAGTCACTAAAGGGATGTCTGGGAAAGTCGGTACACACACACAAAGGGGAGAGGTACAGCTAGTAGTGGGAAGTACCAATGGTCACAAAAGCCCAGCTCATCTGACGGCGATAAAGAAGCCCCTTCTCCACACTAATTTCTCTCTGAAGTAACTTTTCTCTTTCATTCCCAAGTATAACACTTAATCCGCATACATATGCCTACACTTTCAAGGCCATGTCTGCTTCACTCTGCATCAGCCAGCAATCTCCCAAATATGGTACGCTGAACTTGATGTGCCTGGGAACAACAGCTGGTGGGTTACCTGTACCCAACATCTGGCAGTTTTGCAAAGCAGTTCCAGCCAGGTTGTCTACAAATTGCCTGAGAAGTCTCATGAGTACAGAAAGAAGCTGTATTTGAAAGAATCCTGTTTCTTCTTGCTAACAGGAGTGGACAGAAGACAACATACCTAGCAGTGTTAAAACACTACTCCTAAGGACATTGAAGCCACCAAGAAGTGTTCAAACAACTGGCCCCTCCCTGTAACATGTATTCCTCCAGGACCACGAGCTCTCTTATGCTAGAGAGAAAAGTTGAGAGAAGCAAGATGTGCTATCTGAGAATTCTCAGTTTCCCAATAAACTCTGAAGAAAAGAGTATTTAGGTAAGTTTCAAATTCTTGGGACACGGGTTGCAGTTATCAGAATAAGCTTGATGGAGTCCCAGAAATACTAGTGGAAGACAGGCAGAAATAATCTGCTCATATGACCAATGAACAGCAAGTTTCATATCATAGAATCATAAATTTAGATGTTTCAGAGACTTCTATAAAGAGCATCTCACACTTCCCTAAGCTCACCTCAATGGGTGCTGGTTCTTTTGGAGGCTCTTCTTTTGTCACCAAGGTCCGGGACATGTTTGCCAAGGCCTTCGTTCGCATAGGAGAGGGAGGTGCAGGCGGAGCTGTGTATGTATCATTCTGGACCACTTTAGTCAGGGGAACAGTCTTGGACAGAGAGAATTTATTGCCACTCAGCCCAGTCTGAGGAAGAAAAAAAAGTATCTCTGAGAGCTGCAGGCTACAAAATTCATCCCTCTCTTTGAAGCACCAACAGCAGGAGAGTACTACTAGCACACACTAAGAACTGTGAGTCCTTTCCAGTGTCAAAACCACTACAGTGCTTGAGAGTTTCAGCTTTGAAACAGAAATCAACTCAAGTTTCTGGACATGAGCATATAAAAGTATGTTTATTCCCAAAAAGCACTTCCCTCACTTAACAAGCACTTTTTACTTTCATATTCTTTTTAAATGAACTTTACCAATGTGATTTGAATTTGAAAAGCTCCTTTTATGTAAAGATGCTCAACTACTTTACAAAGTGTTCACAAAAGTTGCTCATTAACAATAAGACTGAGCTGTACAAAGACCTAGTACAAAGAGCAATATTTCAGAAGCATGGAGTGTAACCTTTCTAGTTGAAACTACCAGAGTTTAAAAAGCCAGACTAAAAATCGTGTTTGGTAGCTGCTACGAACACTGGAGAGAACACATTTACTCCTGCAAAACCATAAAAAAGATAACCCATCAGGTTGGTTTTTAAGGATCACAAATGTCAGGAGGTGTATTCTGAGTACCCACATGGGGAAAAAAAAATGGGATAATCACTGCACTAGACTGCCTGTGTGATGGTAAAACCACATGAATTTGCTTTTTTTCAGAACCACAGAATAATTTAGGGTAAACTTATGTCCAATCCTCATATCTGAAGCAAGGCTAACTTCAAAGACACATCAGGTTAGCTCAGTACATCCTACTTTGTCCAGTTAAATGCTGAATATCTGGTAATGGCAATTTCACAATCTCTTTGGGTCCCCATGCCAGATGCTGATCAATATTCTGAGAACTGCACGACTTCCTGTGTGCGTGTCCCGTGTCGTCCCCCCGCCTATTTTTCCTGCTGCAACACATTTGTTGCTTTGTCTTCTCACTGTTCACTCCCGAAAAGGACCTGGCTTTTGCCTTTTCTATGAAATATTAGGCAGTGAGAGTGGACAGATCTCAGTACAGCCTTCTCTTCTCAGTCTTAAGAGACACTGCTCTCATCCTCTCACACATCATGTGCTGCAGCCCTCTGACGATTCTGTTATACTGTTTTCAGTCTGCCAGTGCCTGTTTTGTATCACAGAGCCCCAAAACAGGCACAGAACTCCAGGTGCATTTCCAAAACACCAAACAGATGGGAATAATTATCTTCCTTGATTTGCTGGCTATGATCATACTAACATACAATCTACAGCTGGCCTTTGTTGCTGGAAGGACGCACTGCTAACTCATTCTTCGTATACCACTCAGCTGGACCCCCAGGCTCTTTCCTACAAAAGCTGCTTTCTAGCCAGTCAATTCTCAGCTTAAGCTGCAGAGGGTTATGCCATCCCAAGAGCAGGACCTCGCATTTGTCTGTGTTGAAATTCAATCTTCTCCAGAGCATTAGTACTCCCCAGCAAGCTGCCAATTAAGATTTTGCATGGCAGTAGATTTCCTGCCTTGATGTCCAGCCTCTAGAAGCAGCAGAAAGCTTTCCTTGCTTGCTTGCTTAAACAATAACAAGATAGGCTCAAAACACTTCAACAGGAAGAAAGCCAAGAACTAACATGCAGCAACCTGCCAGCAAGTAAGAAAGCACATTCTGGCTGCAAAAGGCCTATAAAACCACAGTTAGTCTAAAAGGAATCAGTCCTAAAAAAATAACACTTAGAAGCATTGGCACAAAGAGAAGATCGGGGCAAAGAGCAAATATCTCAGGAGAAAGCGTCATTTACATACTTTAAAAGAACATAAGCCCTGTAAAGCCACAGCCTGTGTGTCCACCAAATGTGAGCATGGCATGGTGGGGACTGTTCAGATAATCTCTTACCGCATTGTGCAGGAAACTGTTTGTTGTGATTTTCATCTGTTTGCTAGTAAGGGGAGAGACAGTTTCATCATCTTCTTCCATGTCATACAGGCCCTGAAAAAAACCAAGGTAATAGTTTATAAGCAGTTTTCTCATGTCTTCAGCCTTCGTCAGGTAATGAACATGACTACACTGGACTTTACTCCTGCCCTTGCAGGCTGGGGACACAAAAGCTGAAGGTATTCAGGTCCATTTCAAAACATCAGTGTAAAAACTATCCAACTCTTTTCCAAAAATGCTGTAATAAAGCTGTACTGAAATATGTATGGTTTTTTCAAATCTCTAGACCTCATTAGGATTGGTGAAGACACATTAATGGAATAAAACCTCAGTGTCTCACTTTCTAGCACCCTGCTACCTTTAAAGCTGAAGCCTGTGCATTTAATTTGTTTTTTTGTTTGTTTTTAAATTAAGCAGATGCCTTCCAAATACATGCGAACCAAACGTTCCTTTTGCATAGTCTGCTTTCCACAACACAGCACATATCCATTTGGCACTAGAAAACACCACACTAGGACCTTTACTGAATGAATTATGAATTTCCAAGTTCAACTTAATGCTCACAGCCCTGCCTTATAATCTTGACATAAGCTCCTACACAAATAATTTTTTTCATGGACTTCAAGTAATGCTAAGAAAAAAAAATTATAAACACATGGCACTGCCCAGAATATAAGACGACATAATTCAAAACAGCTTCCCATTAATTCAGTAGAAAGGTAAAGAAAAATGAAGAGATTAGCAATGAAAGCTTGCAAAATACGTAGCTTTCATAGTCAGCAAGATTCTGGTTTACAATTGGGAAAGCTGTTCCAGTCACAGAAATGCTATGAAGGAAAAAAGAACACAAAAGTGATGGCAGAACAGAGGAGAATTGTGCAGAAAATGCCTGAAAAATGCTAGCTGTCAGGACAATGGACTTGAGTTTGAAATGGATGAAATGGATTCAAAGCTTATAGTGATGAGATCAGAATAATGAAGGCACTCCCTTAAGTGACAGCACCTGGGACAGGTGAGGGCAGCAGGTCAGAGGTAACATACACAAACAGCTAAAGTTATCATAAATGAGGCAAAAAAAAAAACCCCAACCCAGGACACGATGTTGGAATACTAACATTCATAGTATTTCCTGTAATATTTCATGTACGCACACACACAAAACAAGTAATAAAACTGTGTAATTCCTCCCTGAAAGCACCCAAGGTGGTCAGGTGGCTGAATGGCTGGGGGCTGTGACAAAGACCTTTACAACTGATCCCAGAAGAGACAACACAAATTCAAGGGTCTTCCTCAGAGTCTGCTTGGCAAGCGATACGGCAACTCCAAAATTTCATCAGAATACCAGTTAACATAATTCACTGTCAGGTTCTCAGCAGGGACCCGCAGCGGGGATTGCACAGAAAGGTTATACCCTCTCTCCCACCTCACTGTAGAACATTTGACCATGTACAATCATATCCATTCTCTGAAGAGACTGGCAGGATGCTGAATCAAAACAACCAACAACTGGATCTGAAGTAGTGTCACAGAGAAATTTACACAAAGACATCAGAGCTAAAGGTCACACTCTCTACAAAAAATAACATTAGCATACAGAGATAAAAACTGGGAATACCTACTTCATATTCATATAACATAGAAGGATTCAAGATTAATTAAACTAAACAAAAAATTCAATTACCATGGCAGTATCTTAAACACGCAAGAACAGGAAGCTAAGCTGTTAGAGATCTTCCACTTTTCTATTTAAAGTTTTCCTTGCATTTTCCAACATTCATGAACACCTTCCTCCCCCCTCAAAAGGTAACAAAGAGCACTGAGCAAGGGCACACACCTGTTTGTGTGTATGGTTGTTCACCACATTGATCCTCATTCCTGCTGGATGAGAGTGTCCTGGAACTGGAGCCTTCTGCTACAGTCAGAGAGAAAGAATCAAAGCATTAAACACTAGAGTCCACCAGATCCTCATTTCAGATCAAAGCTGTTAGCTGATACCCTGAGACCACTTAAATGAAACTCACTCTCCTGTTCTTGAAACATATTACCACAAAATGCTATTAGATAATGTCTATGTTTGCTGTAGTGTGTTAGATATGAGATAGCTTTGCTTGATTGAAGAAATTAAGACCTAATGCCACACAGAGAAACTGATTCAAATTACTTGAGTTTTAGTCCAAGATTAGTGGGAAAGGGACAGTGCCCTGCCAGCACTGACTAGATTTACATTTCTGCCAACATGAAAACAGGAATGGGGCAAATCTTTCACGCTAGAAGGAACCAGATACCTATTTCCATCAAACTCAACAAGTTGGGACACAACACAATTTAGTTCACCTCTATTTCAAGGGAGTACTATATACTGCCTCTTTGCACTAGACCTGGAATAAGCTCTATTGCTTGTAGTGGAATAAAATGATGCACAGGCTGACCTTTCTGTGGCCTGTTGCCCCAAGAAACAGGGAAACCACAGCAGAAGTAGTCAGGGAATGTAGCTGTACTATTCGACAACTGTAATTAAGCAACATCTCCCCCCCAAAAAGCCCTTTTAGTTTTTGAAAAAGCTGGAAGCTTTCCCTTACAGAAAAGAAGGGGTCTTCTTCCAAAAATACTCCATACAGGCAGTAAAATCTTCAGATCTGCACTTTATCTAGACTGTAACTTACACCACAGCACCCTCACGTTTCAATTTGCTAATCAATTCAGAAACAAGGGTACCTGTCCTACAAAAACACAAGCAGAGTTATGGAAATTCTTTCGCTTTCTAAGGCTTTTTTCCTTCCTTTACGAGAAACAAGACCACAATACCATCAGAGCTGTGTGCTGCATGTCAGATCAAAATACTTTGGTTTTATTCTACTCCAACATTCGGGAAGAGAGGAGAGCCATGAAAAATTTGCAATTTTAGTATAAATCCTAAACCCAAAAATAATTAATTTCTCATGTGCATGGTTTTGTCTACAGTCTTAATCACCATTATATTCTACAATATTTTTTCTTGCATGATGTTGTCTAACAAACAAAGTACCACAGGTCAAATCAAATAATATATAAAAAAAAAACCAAAGAAAAAACCAAGCAGGTTAGAGGAAATTGCTACTGTACCAAGTCTCTGGAAACTATTTTAACTCTCAGAAACTGTGTAGAAAATGTTCAACTCCTAATGGCTAATGGTGGCGATTTGGCTTAGAAGGACAACATGAGCATTAATTATCCTCCTAATTAAAATACTACTGAACAGACTGCACTATTGCTCTGTGATTAGCCCTTCTTATTGCCACAAGAGTCCTTTCTCTTTCTTAGGTCATCCTGGCAGTAATTTTAGCCTGAAATTCCACCTATAAATTTCCTAGGCTAATTTACAGAAGAAATATGTTTGATACTTTCGAGCAAAACTCACAGCTGAACAGAAGGTGGACTCATCTAGGCTTCAAATCTATGATAACAGGAGATTTTCTAGGTAGGCCAGGAACTTCAGTTACATGCTTGTAGAGGTGAGGAACAAAACCACTCCTCAAACCACAATCCTGACAGTCTGGAAACTTCTCTTTTGACTCTACGCACAGTACCTAATACACACACATAGCTCAACAGCAGTTGTTTCTCAGAGACATTTGCCAAGAATCCTGCACACACAGCAAAGTGAAATTAGAAAACTGTCGAAGGAAATCAGCAGGTTAGAGTGAGCAAGTGATTATATTGCAATTGAAATAAAACTTGAGTCTCAGCAGGAACAAATCATGTAATCAGGCAACTCTCTGGAATTAAGTGCCTTCCTGAAAACCAGACAAGTAGAAACAAGAGAGATTGTGGAAGGACTCACTGAATTTTACATCTTCTTAGATACAAACATAGCTCTGTATTCTAAATCGTTACCCCACCACTAGGATAAGCCAGTTATTTGGACAGGACAATCAACCACATCAGACTTGCAAAAAGGGGTGGTGTACAAATGACAAAACAATGCATGCCTTCTCTTTGATTTTAGGTGGGAAAAAGACTACTTAACCATTCAGGACAACTACTTTAATGCTTTAGTGTTTAGGAGTGTTGCTTTAGTCTTTACTGGGCTCAAAATTCACATTAAAACTTAAATGAAAGCTGGGATTCTAGAAAAACTCCAAGCAGCTGTCAGGACACCCAGAAGGCTCTGAATACTGCCCTACAGGCTGGACTGAACTGTACCATCATCACTTCTATCGTAAACATGTGAACACATTCATGCATTATCATTTCTACTGGACGGCTGCAGAATAACTGAGGGGCTCAGAGGTGACTTGCTTGACCTACTTGGATAGTTTTGGTGATTTTCACGGCTGGATTTGCTGTTCCCATAGTTGGGCTGATAGCAGCTGGAGTGCTCCGTTTTAAGCTGATCTTCTCTCTGGCATCCACCACTTTGGTCACCTTTTCAGTAGCAACATTTTGCTGTTTTCGGGAATTCAACATCTCTCGAGCATCCTGCACCTTCCCTTTGATTTTAAACCGAGCATCCTTTTGAACCAGTTTTTCACGGGCATCTTTAACCCCCAGTTTGTGTCGAGCATCTGTGAGGCCTATCTTCTGACGGGCATCAAATGTCCGCTGGAAGCCAACAGATGGGGGCGATCTATTTAGAAGATTTTGTTGGATCCCAATGCGAGATCTTACACCTCCATACACTGGTCTTGTGTTAAGCCTGAAGAGAGAAAGAGTTTTAGACATCGTAAGATGTGATACTGTATCAACAAAAGTATTTGTGTTACTGCAAACAAAAGTTCATTATTACTGCACAGAAATCCACTCAGGTTAGATGTCCAAATACAACAGTAGAGATCCTAAGCTGGTTTATGCTGGATTTTACATTCTACATAAACAGCTAAGGAACTGATTTTCAAAATCCATCCTTAAGCTTACATTTACAATCTTCAGTAAAGGGTCTGACTTCAGCTGTGCTAACTACATACTATATTTAAACAAAATTCACCAACAGCTTAGGTAGTTTAGGGGAACCTTTGAAGACAAAGGAGAACAGAAACACTTTCTATCTTCAGGACTGAGCAGGTCTAATAAAGCATCTTTTGTAATACATTATTACATCCTGATACAAAGAAAACATGGAACTACATGTGATTTCAAGAATTCTGGGCAGCAAATTCAGATACGTGGGAGTGTAGAAGCTTGGATTTTTAGATGCATAAGCACCAATACCAATCTCAGTTCAAAGCCACCAGTTTCAAAGTTGATTAACTACCAGCAAAAATACTTATCAGCCAAATCACTTTTAAACATCAGTGCCTTTTCTTTAATCTACTAACAGAACTACTGCACTCAATGGCCTTTACTTTTAAGTACATCATCACAATATGGAGGACAGAAAGATAACAGCCCACAGAAAGGACAGCAGTTGCACCCAAGTATTACTAAGCAGCAGCCCATTATGCAGTGAAAGCTGAAACTAGCTTCTTATTACAGGTTTGATTTGCTTTTTCAAAATCTCCCCTTAAAAGGAAACATCTTGTCTAATGTTTTAACACAGCTCCTCCTTTAAGTATTTTTTAATGTTTTCTTTTTTCCATTGGGTTTCTTTATGAGAAAAGAGGAGAAAAAAATATGACAACGTAGTAAGAGAAATTTTAAAGTTAAGGTACTGAAAGAATATTCTTGCTTTTTTTTTTTTTTTTTTTAAATTCAGATGAGCTACAGAGGGCTACAGCGTTCATCAGCTTTCTTAAATATATTATCCAGTATCATAAAGTCTAAAAGTAGGTATCTAGAATTTGTTGAAACACCCAAAAGGCTAACACCAAAAATTCAAATGATGTAATCTGAATTCGTTATACAGCTTTGTATCAGTATTTATTTCCAGATCTAACCCCACAATCTTAACATTATGTACAGATATATATTTTCAGTGGAGGGATCTGTAAAAAAAACAATCAAACAAGCAAGATGAAAGACTAAACCTTCCCATCCATCTCTTTCATTCTTGTGTCCAGAGAACTGGAGCGCTAGGACTGGAATCCCATTTTGCTACGTAGCTAAGAATCCTATGGCTGCACTCCCCTACATCCAAAGCAAACTAGGTAGAAGAAACAGGAGTATTACTAAGACCATTTATTAAAATATATCCAGAATAATACAGAAGACTAATAATACCTATAAAGTAACAGCCACAGAGAACAAGACTTCCCTTGCAATTCTAGCTATGCATTCAGTGGTGCAGAAGGGCTGGATGAGTGGGTCTTTTTAATAAGCCTAAAAGAGGTCAAAGTAAAACCAGAAATATATATATCAGCAGTTAAGCCAAAATTAATTAAAACTGTTACAGACACAAACTAATGAATTTGGTTACGAAACTAATACTGCCTCTGACGACTAGTGTTCATCCTCATAAACAACCCTCTTCTGTAGAGAATTGCTTACCCTATAACAGCATTAACTGCTTAGGCATTTTGTGACACAGCACCTGAAATAAAAGGAAATCTCAAACATTTAATTAATTTTCCAGAACTCCACACTCTCTCTTGAATATTTTGTGAATTAGTACATTTTACAGGCAAAGATTCTTCTGCTAATTCATCCAGACTACTGAGCAGGGTGATTTTAGTTTACTCAGTTTATCCAACCTTCACAAAGTCAAGTTAGCTACCTCAGAAATGCTATAAAGTGATGTCGTGGGTTTAAACCTAGCTGTTAACTCAGCACCACAGAGACACTCACTCTCCTCCTCCTTCCCTCCCCTCCAGGTGGGATGGGGAAGAGAACTGAATGAGTTCAGCTGAAATAAGAACAGTCCAATAACTGAAGTACAATATAAAACTACTACTACTACTAATAATGATAAGGAGAATATCAACAGGAGAGAATATAAAAAGTGAAAGGGAAAAAACCCAGTAAGTACAAGTGCTACACAATACAATTCCTCACCACCTGCTGATCAGCACCCAGTCTGACCCGATCAGTGATCTGGGCCTTCCAGGTCACTCCCCCCAGTTTTTATACTGGGGATAACATGCTGCGGTATGGAATACCCCCTTTGGCTAGTTTGTGTGAGGTGTTCTATCTCTGCTCCCTCCCAGGTTCTTGTGCCCCTTCTCAGTGGCAGAGCTTGGGAAACTGCAAAGTCCTTGATCAGGGTAAGTGCTACTGAGCAACAGTAAAACATTTAACATAATATAGTAAAACATTGGTGTGTTATCAGCATTGTTCTCAGACTGAAGCCAAAACAGCACTGCACCAGCTACTAGGAAGGAGAAAAAGAACAGTTACGGCTGAACCTAGGAGAAGTGAACGGAACATGACAAACACAGCACAAAAATTGTTACAGTGCTGCAGAGGGACTATTGTTCAGCAAATGAAAGCAGGAAGAATTCCTGGAAGAAATAAGAGTTAAGGAGGGATTTGAAAAAGAATTTAGTAGGTGCCTGGCATATTAAGCAACATAAGACTGTTCCAAATATGCAGCATAACATGAATGAAAATGCAAAGCCAAAGCCTTGTCTAGACTAGGATTTAAAAGTGTTTGAACATTTTGGTAGCATATGTTAGCAGATAGTTTTCAAAATACAAGATGTATTAAGTGGAGACATTCAGCGTTAAAAATCTAACGTTTCCCAATGACCCTTAAATAAAACAAATTTTAATTCTTTACTCCTCCAACAACAAACTAAGAAAAAAAGGAGCATGCTTAGCTAACACAGCCAGGTAGAAATCCATGGACAAGATCTTCAGAAGCATCAAGAGACTACAGCAAAATGGAAGATGAAAAGCTACTAAAGGAGAAGCCTGATAAGAACTGCCACCAGCTGCACTAGAGTAAATGGCCCAGCCTACACCAGAGACATCTGCTGTACAAGGCAAGAATGTAATCTTGTAGCTACCATGTAACACACTCGACAACCACCCAAGCATTTGAAACAATCTGTCAGAGCACCATTAACTCTGCTACAGTGACTACAGTTTCCAAGGGCCAGGCAGCAATCTTTACGGAGCCACTGCAGCCTGAAGCCTCGCCTGTGAGGATCCGGATCAGCTTTGCTACAGTTACGGATCCCCGTGGCACAACTCCACCTCCCACGGCCATCCCACAATGCACCGTGCCGCTGCCCAACGAGCCGCGCAGGGAGCTGCAGGGGGACCGGGCACCCCCAGGGCACTGCATGACGGAGAGCTCCCGCTGCAGATACATGGCGGCCCGACGCCGAGAGGGATGGGGTGCTGCTGATCCCGGCTTGGGGGCACCACTGGGTTAATCAGCGGGGAGAAGCAGGAGGTAGCGGGGAAGGCGCATGTCTGAGGTACCGGTGAAGCAATGGCTGTGCCAGAAATGTAAAGCGCAACGGGAAGAACCCGAGAAGGGAGCGGAGAGGCGGCGGCTAGGCCTGCTCTACCGGGGCCGAAGCCCACAGGGCAGAGCCAAGCACAGGGGTAAGGTGTCGGCACAGACCCCAGCCCGCCCCAGCCCTGAGCGACGGCCACCACCGCCAATCTGCACCGGAGGCACGGTCCCGCAGAACAACGCCTAAGCCAATGGGAAAGGGAGAGCGGGGAATATGGCCGGGCCGCGCTGAAGCAGGCTGCGACCCGCAGCCTCCAGAGCGGAATAACAGAAGGAAGAGCAAAGGAACCATCGGAGGCCTCCAGTCCCGGGTCGCCGCCTCCCCTGCCGCTTACCTCCCTTTCACGGTCACACCGCGCTTCCGTATGAGCTCGTCCAGAGACAAATCCGCCATCTTGTCGCGGGACCTAACGATAAAACGCAGGGAGCCAAACCCGGACGTGACATCACACCGCTTCCGCTCCTCGCCCCGCCTCCAGAAGTAAAGCGGAACCCGCCCAAGTGGGGCGTGTGTCCCAGAACCCCCCGCGGCCCCCGGGTCCTTAATTTGAATACGGTTCGGTATGTCCTGTCACGGTTCTGACCGCGGCAGCGGGTATGCGATGTAAAAGGGAAACGGAACCCGGGAGAACAGCCAAGATAATGGAAACTGAACATATACACCATGGAATGTTGTGCAGATCTCCTCGCCCTGACATTCAGAGATAACACGTAGGGTTCTGCTATCGGGGCGGAAGGGTGCTCGTTATGCCTTAAACTTATGAGTAAGGAAAATAACGACCCGGGGTGACGCCCGGGTCCTCACTTCCAATGTGAGAGGAATTTTTGCGCGGGTACAGGTCGCCCCCAGGTGCCCCGCTTACTTCGCGGGATGCCCGGGTGCCGTGATCTGCCCGTTCCTTTTGCGGCCGGCGTTACAAGGACAGACCCGCGGAGGCTGATGCTTGCCCGGCCCGCTCTGTGTTTGGAGCCCGTCTCTGCAGGGTGGCCGAAAGCGGGGTGCGTGCTGCCCCACCGTCCTACCGCTTCACGTGTCTGCGGGAGGCGACGCGTTTCGCACGGGGCGTACGCGGGCGCACTGGCGCTGGTTAACACCACGCTAATCAACACCAAGCGCCAGCGGGAAGGAGGAGCCACCTTCTCGCGCAGGCGTGGCCGGGACCCAGCTTTTCCGCGCTCTTCCAGCGTCGCCTCCCGCCCTCTCCTGTCGTGGCTCCCCGGCTCCCGTGGCTGCGCCTGCGCCTGTGGGATGGTGGCTCTGGGTTTCATCTGGGCCCCCGGTGCTTTCGGGCCTCCCTCTGAGCGCCCTTTGCAACACGGCATACCCCAGGGCCCTGCCGCGCCGGCTTTCTTCCTGTCGTTAGAAAACGTTAGGTGAGATATTAAGAAGTTCTTCCCTGTGAGGCTCTGGCACAGGTTGCCCAGAGAAGCTGTGGCTGCGCCATCCTTGGCAGTGTTCAAGGCCAGGTTGGACGGGGATTGGAGCAACCTGGTATAGTGGAAGGTGTCCCTGCCCATGGCAGGGGGCTGGAACTGGGTGAGTTTTAAGGTCCCTTCCAACTCAAACCACTCTGGGATTCTGTGATGATTAGAAGGCACATTGACAGAGTTTTGCTTCTGCCCACAGCTCCTTCTCTCCCCCAGCAGCTCTTAGGAGAATCACTTGTATGGTTCCCCTTCCATGCACTCACCATTGGCTTCCTGCTGTCTCTCTGCCACAATGCCCTGAGCTGCAGTGACCCCGAGGCACCACAGCGTCCACAGCAGCATCCACTGCATCTCTGTGGAGCTGTTGGTCCGCATGCACTCCTTGTGAGATCCACAGGAAAGATCCTGGGAGTAAGCTTTGGACTACAGCAGAGCGGGAACTGCCAGCCAGGGCTGCGGACAAACGCAGAGGAGATGGGTGCAGCTTACAAGGTGGCTCGCCGCCACACTGTCCAGTTCCCACCCTGACCATCCTCCATTCTCTGTCCAGTTCCTGCCTCTGCAGGGAGGGCCAAGGGATCCCGAAGCACAGATTTTCTCTCGGGAATATCTCAAGCCTTTGTGAGCCTGCAGTAGTGATGCCAGGTCACTGCCTACTTGTGCCCGGGACTTGGTCCAGATGAAGGGTGGCATATGACTGCATTGCTGTCAAATTAGGGTACACTGTAATAAGTTTGTGTCCTTTCTGCAGCTCTCAAGATACTTGATCAAACTGAAGTGGTGGGGATAGATGATGTGTGACAATTGTAAAGCCTGCTTGGTGCAAAACTAAGAGGCAACATTTCTTTCAGGAAATTTTTATGACTATAAGAGCATCCCAAGTGGTTCCAGACCCACTATCCCATTTCAGCCTGCAAGGACCCCCAGTGGAGGTCTCTTCCAGACACCCATTCAGATACTCATTGACCTTGGGGATATTTGTGCAGCCACAATACCCTTTGGCAAGCACCTCCACTCTGCTGTGTGGTGAACTACCTCCTTCTGTTCATTTTGCTTCCATCAGCCTAGTTCCTGCACCTGAAGGTGAAGAGCTCATGTGTAGCTCCTACCCACCCTCTCATTCACCTGTGACCCTGTAAGTCAGCTTCTCTCCAGGTGAAGAGTCCAGGCCTCCTCACCCATTCCTTCAGGGAAGCTGCCTTCCCAAGGCAGGCACCTTCCTTCCCACACTGAGGTCTCAGTGGGAAGCTGATTAGGGGCCATCATCCAAGCATGCTGTTGTGGGAAGGAAGGGTTGAAACCTCAGGATCTCTGTTTTTACAACTGTTGCAATCTTTCTGTGAGAAACAAGAAGCTGCAGCTCAGGTTTCATAGGTCTCTCCCTGGTTCCTTCTCAAAGCTGTGAATGAGAAGTCAAATATTTGCTGGGGGATGGGCCCAGGCCTCTGCTTCCCTTCCTGTGGCTGTGAGATGGGGGAAGGTGCAAGCAACAGCAAGATCTCCCTCGGTTCTGGGGTCCCCACAAAGGGGTCCTTCTCCAAATGTGATGGCAAACTTTTAGGCCTGCCCTTGCTTTTCCAGTGGTGAATTCCTTGAGTGTGTCTCCCTTGTTGGCTGAGACTCAGGGCATGGAAGTCAGAACAGAGGAGACTCCCCTGTCTCACACTAATTTCCTTTTTAAAACATTAATTAGGAGGTTATGCAAAGGGCATCATATTAACCTTGGAGTAGTACATGGCTCACTGTCCGACTTAAAATGTTACCTTTGATGAGTCACACAGAGGCACACAAAGCAGCTAAAAGCAGAATGACATGGCCAGAGAAAACATGAGATAAGCTGCCATGGAACAAGGTCACATCATTGCCCAGTCCAGATAAAATCCATCCATCACAATGACTGACTGCAGTTTTAGATGTGTATCCTTGTTCTTCAAAGGACAGAAACCAGTGTGCCCTGTGTGTCAGAAGCCAAATAACTTTTCTAGCTGACTTCAGTTAGGAAAGCTCCTAACCATCTAAGCCATTAGAAACCTTCTTAACTCTTTTCTATTAGTTATAACAAAACTATTAAAAATGTAATATGTTGGCAGAACACTCCCCCTTGATTGCATTAATACCATCACCATAATCATTACTTTGACACAGAAACATTTTGTATGAAAATGATTAAACAATTTTGCAATTAAACTCAAGAGGGAATTAGCTGCCATAAAGGTAATTTCTCTATGTCAGGTTTTGTATGCTGAAGTAGAATTCTAATAATTACAACAACATCCTGACTTATATATCCAGACTGAAGACAGAGACATTAACATTTTTGAAGGTTATACTAGAAATGTTGGTTAATGTGAGTTCTGTTTGAGTTCTAGTTCTTGTTTATGCCTATAATATGAGATTTTTGTTTCTTAGCAGGGACAAATTTCATGGAAAAAAAAAAATAGAAAAAGGACCAAGTTTGGGGTTTAGCTTGGACTAAAGCATTTTCAGAAATAACAAGATATTGTGGTAAAAGTTTAAACCATTAGCAAACATGGAGGGCTGGCCATCTCCTTTGCTGGAGAACTTCAGTTATTTTCATTGCATGCAACCTAGAACAGAACAGGACTTGTGCTGCTGTTGCTTTTTGTCTGGGTTAGACATGGGTGTTTCAGCAGGTAAGGCAAATTCTTGGAGCCTGGGTGTTGGCTGCTGGTGCATTTGCTTGTCCTGCCCATGTGCCAGAGGAGGCATGTGCTTGCTTCTTCCTTAGCCTTTCTTATCATAGGAGTGATATTTTTAAATTCCACTGGGAACAGGGTCTTTCCCCCTCCAGACAGTGGGAATGTTGTAGGTATATAGTTAAAAAATAGGGACTTCTGTTATGTAGACATATAGTTAAAAATTGGATCTTGTGTTACTATGGAAAACCCTAAACAAGGGCCTCCTAAAAGGTCAGGATGACCTGGGAACAACACTGACTTATGAAGAGAATTAATAGCTGGGGAGAATGTTTTAGCCTTGTGTGGGTGGATTAAGAAACAGGGCTAATGAATCTCTAATCAGGAAAAACTAACCTTGAAGACTGGTGCATCCTGAAAACACATGGACATCATCAAGATATAACTTCAACATGTCAGCACAACATGATTAGGGTGTCCTTTAGATGAACTATCCTCATTATACCTTCATCATAATACTAAAAGGTGGTATAATACTAACAATTATGCCTACAGGTTGAAAGACTCCTGCCCAGGTTAAAAGGCCTTTCCCTGAACATGTGTAATAAGGAATCAATGATGTAGTTTTGTGTAAGTTTCTTGACCAATCATTATGTGCTGGGAGAGTTATGGTGAGATAGTATCCTGAACTGAATTGTATAAATATGTGAATTTTGTATGGGGTGGTGTGCTAGCTTTGTGGGATACCACCTAGCACCCCTTTTTGCACAAACTTGGAATAAACAAATACCTTGGTTCTGTGTGGGAGAATTGGCTATTGCCCACTTGGTCAACAGGGAGAGCAGAAGGGAAGAGGACATCTGGGCTGGGTCTTTGGTGAGAACAGACAGAAAGATCTCCCATAAAAGTCTGAAGGACTGAGGCAACAACTAGTTGCATCCTACAGAGCTGAAGAAAAGCCATTGTGCCTCAGCTCCAGGGATAATCCTGCATCACTGGTAGGGTGATAATAAATCACAGAGAAATCCTTTCCAGATACCAGGAGGAGGATCTAACCCACTTGGCTATCTGAATTCATTTGTACACAGCTCTTGTCTTGCCGGAGATGTTGTCTCTGGCTGGAATGAGCCAACTAAGACTCCCAACATTTTCTGTCCATCTGTGAGATATGGGTGGACTTGCCCCCCTTCTTCTTGGATGAAGAATCTATGAGCAGGGAAAATGTCTGAGGATCTACACTGAGATTTGAAGACAATCTAGGTCAGAACTGTCTTAGCTTGGCTTAGATAGCAAATGAGACTGAGTGAGGGGGAGTTTCTTGCATAGTTGTGTTGACTGATGAAAAGGGAGAGGAGGAGGGAGAGGAGGTGATGGGAAATGCAAAACACTTCTCAAGCTCTGGAAGAGTTGCCTTGTCCACAACAGGTAGAGGGTGGAAGAAGTTGTGGGAGAACATTTCAGCAGTAGCAGCAGCATTTCTCCAAGTCTCTCCAAGTCTCTCAATAGAGCCAAAGAACGAAGGGAAGACAGTTCCAGGTTATTTCATGATTGTATCCTGTACAACATGGAGGAAGGCAGGATGTAGGTATGTGACTCAACCTGTTCTTCAAGGACATTCTTGTTTGAAGGTTTCAGGCTATCTCAGGACAGCCAGCAGCAGCAGCCACAACCATTATGCTTGCACCCAGTGACCTGTCTAGAGCAACAGTGTTTTGTTGATTGCTCCAAAGTACTAACAAAATTACTAAGCAGGTAACAAATAGAGCATGGCAGCTTGCATATACTTACTATTAAACCTATATAGTCACATGGCATTTGGCTCAGGGTCATGCTGAAGCTCATACTTGCTGGTACTGGACAACTCCCCTGTCATTTACCTGGCAAGATGAAGTGTCCACCTTAGTCTGCCCACTTAGTCTGCAACACCTTAGTCTGCAACACCTTGCAAGGTATGAAAGACTAACTGTTGTGGTTCTTTCTTTTTGAGGAAGTTGTAGGAAATACGGGGCATATGTAATTTTAATTCACCTACTCTATTCCCTACTAAATATTTCCAGTAAAGGTCTTCTGCAGCCAGTTTCTCGGAATACTCTGGTTTTCTAAAAGCCAATTTCTTTGCACATAGCTGGATCCCAGCTGGTGCTTCCTTCTCTGGAGACATTCAAAACCCACCTGGACACATTCCTGTGTAACCTGCTCTGGGTGGCGCTGCCTTGGCAAGGGGGTTGGACTGGATGATCTCCAGAGGTCCCTTCCAACCTTAACAGCTCTGTGATTCTGTTGTCAGTGACCTGAAACATGCTCACAGAATAGTGGATTCCTGAGAGAAGCAAAGCAATTTGCTTGCAGGGAGCTGCACAGCAATTTGCTTTTCTTTCTAGGGACCCTTGAGGAAATGCTGGGAGGGTTGTGTTGCCGAGGAAACTGCTGGATTAGAAAGCAGAACTGCAGGAAAAGACTCATCAGGCACAGAGCAGGATTTCCAGTCTGTTATATTTGGCAGATCTCAAGATTCTCACTGAATATTTTGTTACATGAGCACATAAGCATACTTTTGCCCCATTGCATCCCCCTTATGCTGTGAAATAAATCTTTCAGAGTACTTTGATCAAGAGCTGTGGCAGGTGCGAGCTGAAGGGTAAATTGTACAGACATGGGAAAGCAGCTGAGTACTAACAGGCAGGAGGCATTTGTGTTAAGACAAGTGGCTTTTTGGCATGTAAGAGTGGGCCTCAGTGTCTGTGCCTGGGTACACATACCTATGCACACCTGCCTTCTGAAATCCCGTCGTAGCCTTTGTGAGCCTTGTCTTTTAGTGCCTTCATCTATTTTCTCAGGTAAGGACATTTTTACTCAAGAAGGATGCCTGCTTCCCAACAGGCCATCTTCAGCCTCGCTCCTGAAGCAGAAAACACGAGCCCACAGTTTGTGCACCTGCTATAGAAGCAGGGGAGGGAGGAGATATCACTGCTGTTAGGGGTCCCGCAAAGTGTTGGTCCTACCTACTACTGGCTGTTGGTAAGGAGGCAAGTGAGGTGACTGAGATCCAACCTGTTACCTGGCAGTGTCATAAACATTTGTGAAGAGCAGGTAAGGTAGGCTAGAAATACAGATTCTCTTTCCACACAAATGCTGCTTAAGAGGCAGCAAAAAAGAAATGTTACATGAAATATATGTATGCTACTGAGGCAAGCATTTTCAATTTTTAATAAGTTTGCAAATAATGATTTATCCTAGGAGCCCCAAGCCCTGAGCATCTAACTTACTAACTCTGAAAAGCAAGCAGTTCACAGGAGAAAGAAAAGCAGCATATTGTGCAGCAGCTGTTTCATCTTGTGGTCATGTCAATGAGTAGCTTGACTGAAGTCATGCTACCTCTAATCCCACACTATACCTTTCGCAACGACTTCTTCCCCATGTTTCATTATGGGCCACAGTAACGCTGGGTTTCTCCAGTTTTTTGCTTCTTTCCAATCGATGTGCTCTAAATGTTTTATTGTGCTTCCCTGTGTTTTCCACTCAGCTTTAACTGGTGGGTTCTGAAGAAACAACAAACAATAAACTTGGCAGCACTTCAGTGTGAACACCCTTTCAGTTTCGGTTCTTGGGGCAATGCCAGCTTGCTGAAAAATCAAGTGAGAACAGTTTACAAAGCTTTGTAATGTTATGTTGATGTAATGTTACACTGCCTCCCTGCTCTTGTTCTGTGTAGCTGCTCCCCACAAACTTAGGACAGAAGAACTTGCTTTGTCAAAGATGATGGTACTGTTTGAGTGGGACAGGCAGAGGTCCAAGGGTTACTTAAAAGACTGTTCTGGCATCCAGCAACTGTCTCTGTTTCCTCATAGAGAGATCTGCAAAGAGCTAAGGTGGCAGAAAGGGTGGTGTGAAAAGGAGTTATGAGAAGCCTCATCTCCAACCACAGATGCTCCACCACTTGTCCCAGGAGCTGATTTAAACTCAGTGGTAGCTGGGTGTTTGCCCAAGCTGTGATGTTAGGATGCTTGTGCCCAGCTTGGCTGACCCTGACCCCACAGACTGACTTCCCAGCTTGGACTTGACCTCTGTAGTCGCTGTGGGTTTGCCCAGTCATCACTGGGCTGTGGCTGATCCTGATCACCACCACCGGTCCTGCTCTTTGCACCCTGCTTGTGTTCAGCAGGACTGTGCCATGTTGATAAGGGCGCTGTCCTGCCTGTCCTGCTGTTCCCCACTGCTCCCAGCATAGCTCTGTATCTTCTGTACAAGGTTACATGTATGCATGGCTCTGAGAATGTTTTGGAGGTGTGTGGTCTGGAAGACCCTCACCAAGTTGTTTATAAGTGGTAAACAACCCCAAGCAGAAGGAACACCTCCATTGTCTTTTTTTTAAATACCAAGCTGCAGAGACATCCTATAAAATTGAACCACTGCCCCTGTTCCCGGTCTGTATCTTTACTCACCGTGACAATTTTGCTGTAAAACTCTAGTTGGTTTTTGTAATAGGAATGCCTGAGGATATTTCTTATATCATGCATCACCTCCTACAAAGCAAGCACAGCACAAAGCAGACTGTTAGCATGTGGTATAGCCAGAAGTGCAGTCCTTGAGCACTGGGAATCTTTGTTTCTCAGATTGTGCCAATCAGCAATGAAGAAGTAATTCATTTCAAGCTTTGGAGGAAGGTCCCATTAAAGCAACACATGGCTGGAAAATGCTTTCTGCACTCATATAAGTGCCTAGGCCAGCTGGAAAATTCAGACATGTAGCGTGTGTATGTCTATGGTGGAACACAGAATCATAAGATCTTGAGCCAGAAAGGAACCCACAAGGATCGAGTTCAACTCCCTGCTCCTCGCAGGAATAGCTTACCTCTTAAAGAGAAATACCTGTTTTATCCATTGCTGCTCTCAGACTTAGGGTGCTGGGGCTCAGCTTTCCATACCCTCATCCCTCTCAGCTGTCATTGCTGATATGTTTTGAGAAGTGTCCCTAGCAGAAGCTAAGTTCTAAATGAATGGTGTATGCAGATGACCCTTTTATCCCACTGCCTAGGTGTAGTTATACAGAAACATAAAATACCTGTTCGCTGTCGGTCATAACATCATCCAAAGGTGTAATGCCAATAACTTCATTTATTTTAGCTATTGTGTTCTGAATATGTGTCTCACAGGCAGCAAACAGCTTCTGCAGTGCAAAGACAACAGCTGATTACAGCAGCAATCACAGTGAAAAGAGAAGTGTAGTGTGGAAAGCATGTGCTGAAACCACATCTGCAGTAAAGTAAATTGTAGGGCCACTAACTGGTTGAAACATGTCTTCAATACCTGGTAAATAAACTGTTTCATCAAACTGTTAGCATATTGAAGCCCATTCTTCAGCATCTGTGGGGCCTTATCACCACAAACAATGCTAATAATACCTCATCTCAATCTCATCCTTTAAGGTATACCATTTTGGTATTTTCCTTCAGATAGCCCCACCATCAGAGCAAGTGGGTCAGACATCAGAATGAGGTCTCCCATCTAGTACTTAATGCATTACCCATAAGGAAACTGAACTGTGTTTTCTCATTTGTGCTTAACATGGGAGAGATCTGTGACTGGGATTTGAATATGCCCTTCTGAAGGCCAGGCAGAAGCAGGTCACTGTCAGTTTGCTCTCTACAGCATTATACAGGCCCTGCTGGACTGGAAAATCAGAGACACAAGCTTAGTCCTCAACCCTGTCTGATACAAAAGTACGAACACTCAGAGTCTGCTATACTGGCTACACCATATTGATCTGATAAGAGTCAGATTGAGAAAATGGACATAAACATACCTTAATCATGCTGCTGCCATCTTTATTTGTCAAACCGGTAATGTTTTGCCTTAATTTTTCCCAGTCATGTAGCTTGAGCATATTATACATGCCCAGCACAACAGATAGACGCGAATCATCATTCATGTTCTCAGACTGCTTGTGCCTGCCCATTACTTTAGACAAGAGCTCTTTGTTTCTAGGGCAAGAAGGATATTAAAAAATTTAGCTACGACAAGAGTAACAATGAGTAAGCATCATTATTTTACAGCATGTTATGAATTTATTTCACGAATCCCGTGTTTTCTACAATGTGCTTCACCACTATATTATGTAGCTAGCGACCACCTTTCATGTGGGAAACAGTACTTTCTTAGCTCAGTTTTACATGATCACAGTGGAATGTGATCAAAAAGCGGCATTTTGACTCTGTCATTGTAGGCTGATATCTTTTATTAAGAATTCACCCTGGGAACGTCTCCTTCCTTTTCCAGAACAACCCAAGCCATCTTCCAGTTAGAAAGTGGTGACAGCAGGTTGAAAATCTGGGAAGAAGGAGTCTAGGGCATCTGGTCAGAAACAAAGAGTCCCTAAGGACTGGATGAAGCAAGAAGTATGTGGCTTTTCAGTGTAGAAGCACATTGCATCAGAAATCTCAATAAATACCTTACCTTTTCTCTAGCTCTGCGACCTCCTTTTTCAGCTTCTCATTCTCTTTCACCAGGTCTTTTTGGGTGACCTCTCCAGAAAATGCTCTGAAACGGATTTCTTTTGTGAGATCTCTTTATTTGTGCTTGGACAGTGGGACAACTGTGAACTTGCTCCTACTGAATAGTCTGAATTCCAGAAAAACAGCTGCGATGGGAAAGCACAGAGCACCCAGGAAAAACTCCAGGAGAGCTTAACAACCACCCCTGAAAGCTCCCACCTAGGATTTATGCTCAAATCAAGGGAAAGATATTTACATCAGAAGAAAAGGAAATGGGGTTGTGAGGTTCAGAGGTTGAAGGCTTGAAGAAAACACAAGTATTCTCCACTTGTTAGAATCTATTCTTGTCTTTCCTCTACTTGTTTTCTCCATCTTTAACATCAAAATGTTACCAACAAACATCTCAAACTCTCCAGATAGTTCTGTTCTCCTCGATTCTTTTCTCCACACGTCTGGGTAATGTTGGTTCCTCTAGTGGGTGAAATTCTCCCATTTCAGTTTCCAATGCCTGCTATTTAGGTGATACTGTTAGAGCTTAGAAAAGTCCTCCCTATGTGATGACTCTAGGTTTACTGCAGACTTACACTGTAAAAGTGTGAGTGCTAGAAATATTTTGCTACTTATCATTCACCAGAGGTTTTTAGAGATTATGCCTTCTGTATTATTGATCTCAGAACAAGTAGATGCAGCCCGAATATAAAGGAGACCACTTGTTCCATGTTTCTTTTTCTTCCTTTCAGAGTGAGCAATACCATCTTATATTAATATTCTGATCTTGTGAATTATCCAGTGAAGTTTCTGGTGTTAATGAAATTAACCTTTATTACTGCACAGAGAAATATTGTGTTCAGAGCTTGTCTACATTTGGAGGTGGTAGAAGTATTATGGATAGTGGAGGAAGATGACTGGCTGTAGCTGAAAGGACAACACTGAGAAGAGGAAATTCAGCAAAACCAATACTCACTCCTGATAGTTCCTGTGTTCCTGCTGGTAAGGATGAGAATCATTGCTAATCCTCCGTATGTTGTAATTAACAGGTGCAGGAACCTGCCTTGAGGTGGAAGAAAACAATCTACGTTAAGGAGCGAGAGCTGAGAACAAACCAAGAACGAAGACCTGAATTTGACAGGTGTAATCTGCATCTAGACTGGTTTCCTGACAACCTTCTGTAATTAGGCAAACAAACTCAGGGACACAAGTGACTGAGTGTGGTCATCATTTGAGCCTGGGTGTAGTGTCTGAGAACCTTTGCCTTACATCAGACCAAGTCACAAACTTGACCTACTCCAGAAGAAAGCTCCAAGGCTTCAGAAAGTCTGAGTATTCCTTTATTATCAGGCTATCAATGACTGCATACCTGCAAACCCTTCATGACCCCACAGATACTTCAGCTGTGATCAGAAACTAAAATTCCACAGGCTGTCTTCATGGAAATCCCAACAGGAAGGCCTCTTCTCCACAAAACTGTCCAGGAAAGGTGTGGACAACCAGCTATAGTATTTCAAGTTTATTCCCTCCTGGCCTTGGTCGCTGAGAATGATTTATGTTTGCATTTAATCCCCAAGAAGCCTTCCATTAAGCTACTATTTCCTTTTCTTTGCTCCTAATTAACAATTTCTATCCTTCTTCCCAGTTTTTCTGCCACTATGTCTTCCCTCAGTGCTTGCCTAGTTCATTAAGAGGGTCTCTGCACATCTACTCACTGTCCTCAGAGCTGCTTTTACCAATTCTTCATTCTATGTTAGGCTGGACGCCTATATATTGAGGGCTGCTGTTGTTAAGGAGGCCATTACATATTCAGAGAAGTGTTTGCATGGAAATGGAAGTTCATGTAACAACATGACATGTTTTCATATCATGTGCCCTGGTCAGGTACCATAATCTGCACCCCGAGACAAACCTGTTTCAGAGGCAGCTCATTCCTGGCCATGAC
Source organism: Psittacula echo (assembly GCF_963264785.1). Classification (NCBI taxonomy): domain Eukaryota; kingdom Metazoa; phylum Chordata; class Aves; order Psittaciformes; family Psittacidae; genus Psittacula; species Psittacula echo. The sequence goes on along the minus strand of NC_137735.1, from coordinate 85,976,042 downwards.
AATGCAGTTGAACAGGAGAATGAAAATTTGGCTGTCCTGCAGGACAGAGCTGTGATAAGCAAGGCTTGAGTATGTTTCAGTGACAGTTGCAGAAACATTTATGATTTTCTCTCTTATCTATATTTTTAATATAAAGAATCATGTTACCTATGGTAGCTCTCCAGTGACTGCAGTCGAGTTTCAACAGAGTTAGACCAAACAATTTTCTTCCTGTCCATCCGTTCATCAGGGGAAGAAAGAAATAATAAACCATATCCAATCAGTAGGCAATTATCCATTAAAGTCCTAAGAAATGCACAAGCACTCCTCCCTCCAACTCCTGATCAACCCATAAGGAAAAAAGTCTAGAGACCAAAATTTCTCTAGGTTGTCCTTTGCCAGGTGGGTGGTTTGTGATTCAGTATCAATAGCGCAAATGAAATACTCTGAAAGTGTAAAATCTGCATGTTATATGGTACAGATTGAACAGCTTCTCTAAATTGTCTCTGGGTTCCCTATATAGCTCTGAAAAATTTATTGCTTACTCAGAGCCCTCCTTGGGTCTGGCTTATTTGTAATCTTCTGACCAACCTGTCCTGACATACACCAGCTAAGCTGATCATTAGGGGCCGTGCTAAACATTGTAATTTCTGGTCACTGGACTCACGCTTCTTGTTCTTCTAGCCACATCAGCCTTCGATTAATTTCATGATGTGAGGCCTCCAGTGCTTCAATCCTGTTTTTATAGGCTGATGGCTGCGATGAGGTGTCATATGTTCGTCTGATGCAAAAAGAAAAGGGAATTCTTCAAATGAGGGGAAAAAAGATCACAGAATCACAGAATCACAGAACATTAGGAATTGGAAGGGACCTCAAAAGATCATCTAGACCAATCCCCCCTGCCGCAGCAGGAACACCTAGATGAGGTTACACAGGAAGGCGTCCAGGCGGGTTTTGAATGTCTCCAGAGAAGGAGACTCCACAACCCCCCTGGGCAGCCTGTTCCAGTGTTCTGTCACCCTCACTGAGAAGAAGTTTCTTCTCAAATTTAAGTGGAACCTCTTGTGTTCCAGTTTGAGCCCATTACCCCTCATCCTACCATTGGTTGCCACCGAGAAGAGCCTGGCTCCATCCTCATGACACTCACCCTCTATATATTTATAAACATTAATGAGGTCACCCCTCAGTCTCCTCTTCTCCAAACTAAAGAGACCCAGCTCCCTCAGTCTTTCCTCATAAGGGAGATGCTCCACTCCTTAAATCATCTTTGTCACCCTGCATTGGACTCTCTCCAGCAGTTCCCTGTCCTTCTTGAACTGAGGGGCCCAGAACTGGACACAATATTCCAGATGTGGTCTCACCAGGGCAGAGTAGAGAGGAAGGAGAACCTCTCTCGACCTACTAACCACCCCCCTTCTAATACACCCCAGGATGCCATTGGCCTTCCTGGCCCCAAGGGCATAATGCTGGCTCATGGTCATCCTCCTATCAACCAGGACCCTCAGGTCCCTTTCCCCTTCACTGCTCTCTAATAGGTTATTCCCCAACCTGTACTGGAACCTGGGGTTGTTCCTACCCAGATGTAACACTCTACACTTTCCCTTGTTATATGTCATCAAGTTTCTCCCTGCCCAACTCTCCAGCCTGTCCAGGTCCCACTGGATGGCAGCACAGCCTTCTGGCGTGTCAACCACTCCTCCCAGCTTAGTGTCATCAGCAGACTTGCTGATAGTACACTCAATTCCCTCATCCAGGTCATTGATGAAGATATTGAATAATACTGGCCCCTGCACTGACCCCTGAGGTACCCCACTAGATACTGGCCTCCAACTGGACTCCGCCCCATTGACCACAACTCTCTGGCTTCTGTCCTTCAGCCAGTTCGCAGTCCACCTCACCACCCGACCATCCAGTCCACACTTCCTCAGTTTAGCTGTGAGGATGCTGTGGGAGACTGTGTCAAACGCTTTACTGAAGTCAAGGTAGACCACATCCACTGCTCTGCCATAATCCAACCACCTCGTTATGTCTTCATAAAAGGCTATGAGGTTGGTCAAGCACGACTTGCCCTTGAAGCCATGTTGACTGCCCCTAATGACCCTCTTATCCTTGATATGCCTTGAGATGGCACCAAGGATAAGGTGTTCCATCACTTTCCCAGAGATGGAGGTGAGACTGACCGGTCTATAGTTATCTGGGTCCTCCTTCTTGCCCTTTTTGAAGACTGGAGTGACATTTGCTTTCCTCCAGTCCTCAGGCACCTCTCCCGTTTCCCAAGACTTGGTAAAGATGATGGAGAGTGGTCTAGCAATGACTTCCGCCAGTTCCCTCAGCACCCGCGGGTGCATCCCATCTGGACCCATGGATTTATGGATGTCCAGATTACTTAATTGCTCCCTAACCCAGGCCTCATTAACTAAGGCAAACTCCTCCAATTTCCCAACTTCCTCTGGGTCCCTGAGGACCCTGAGGACCCAGAGGAAGTCTTCAGGGGTATGGGGCTCCTCAGGACAGCCTCCAGCAGAGTAGACAGAGACAAAGAAGGCATTCAGCAACTCTGCCATCTCTGTATCTTCTGTCACCAGGGCACCCACCCCATTCATCAGTGGGCCTACATTACCTCTGGTGTTGGTTTTACCTGCCATATATTTGAAAAAACTCTTTCTGTTGTCCTTGACCCCTCTCGCCAGGTTTAATTCTAAGGAGGCCTTAGCTTTCCTAGTTGCCTCCCTACATCCTCTGACAACAGCCTTATATTCTTCCCAAGTGGCCAGCCCCTCCTTCCATGATCTGTAAACTCTCCTCTTCCATTTGCGCTTACCCAGCAGTTCCTTGTCTAACCACGCAGGTCTCCTGGCTCCCTTCCTTGATTTCCTACGTGTCGGGATGCTTTGATCTTGAGCTTGGTAGAAGCAGTCCTTGAATGCTAGCCAACTATCTTGGGCCCCTTTACCTTCGAACAGCCTTGCCCATGGGATTTCCCCCAGCAACTGTTTGAAAAGGCCAAAGTTTGCCCTGCTGAAGTCCAGGGTTGGAATTCTGCTTGCTATTCTGTTCATGCCGCACGAGATCCTAAACTCCACCATTTCATGGTCACTACAACCAAGGCAGCCCTCAACCCTTACTGTTTCAACTAGACCCTCCTTGTTAGTGAGGATGAGATCCAGCAGTGCTCCTCTCCTAGTCGGTTCCTCCACCATTTGCATCAGAAAGTTATCATCAATGCACTGGAGGAACCTCCTGGACTGTGGATGGCAGGCTGGGTAGTCTTTCCAGCAAACATCAGGGAAGTTAAAATCCCCCACGACGACCAGGGCCTGTGTCTCTGAGGCCGCTCTCAGCTGCCTGTAGAAGGCCTCATCAACTTCCTCACCCTGATCTGGTGGCCTGTAACAGACACCCACAACAGTATCGCCCCTGCCAGCCTGCCCCTTAATTCTCACCCACAGACTCTCAGCCTGCTCCTCATCTGTGCCAGGACAGTACTCAGTACATTGTAGTTGCTCTCTCACATAAAGAGCAACTCCGCCACCCCGCCTGGCTCGCCTGTCTTTCCTGAAAAGGACATAGCCCTCCATGACTATATTCCAGTCATGTGAGCTGTCCCACCATGTCTCTGTAATTGCCACCAGATCATAATCTACTGACCGAACACAGGTTTCTAACTTCTCCTGCTTATTCCCCATGCTGCACGCATTGGTGTACAGGCATTTCAGGGCGAGAGCTGAGCTCACCGATTTCACCCTACGGGGATGGGAGGCCTCCCGGTCCTCATCAGTTCTAGAGTGCTGCCCCACTGGTGCCAGCCCAGCTACAACCCCATCCCCCTTCAAATCTAGTTTAAAGCCCTCCCAACTAGCCCTGCCAATTCCTGTCCCAGCATCCTTCTACTCCTGCGAGATAAACCTTTCCAATGTATCACTGTCTGGACTGGTGTCTTATAAAACCAGCCAGATCACATACTTTGAACAGGTACCTTTTAAATGACAGCCCCATGAGCAGAGGCTTCATGGCTACATCCATGCTATCAAATAGACCAGAGCCAGGACAGAGGCTTCAGGGCATAGGATGGCCCAGCACACACCTGAATGCAGTCTTCGCACAAATGTGCTAGCACTCCCCTAGATGAGGCAGTTCAGAGGACTGCACAGGCCAGGGTTTACCAAAAATAGATGGAGGGTTTGAGTAATCATTAGAGCTGGATGAAGTGGGTGATATACAGGAATAACTCCTGAGAAACAAACTCAACCCAGACCTGCAGAGTGTGAGGAACAGCAAATGCGGGTGGCTGTTCTGTTAAAGCCAACTTTGCAATGCATGGGTGTGGGGTCCCTTTAACAGAGGAGAACAAAGCTGTGTTCTAAAGGTATTTTTTTATTTCTACAGCTGCTCTGCGTCCTGTTCCCTAAGGAGGATAACAAACATCAACTATTATTGCAGAGACAACCCCAGGCTGAGATGCTCCTGCAGCTCAGATGTAGGCAGAGTATAGACAGCAAGCTCTTCCCTGCAACCCGGCAATGTCAGAGAAAGCCTGTGAGAGGCTTCATCATCAGTTTATGCTGATCCAAGTCTGTACAGCTGCTGCAAGGGACTGTCCTGCCCTTCTCTTTTAGCACCTCCCCTCTCCTCTTTTACTGAAACTGCTTTTGCTTTTGTTTACCCGGATTGATTCCTTTCCAGTTCATTTCCAGTCTTTCGCTGAGGACACTTTTTTTTCTTTTTTGTTAAAGCTCAACAATTCAGTATAAGATTTGCATTTATGTTAGTGTTTCCCTGCGAAACTGGTGAGCTCAGAAACTGCGTCCCCAAAGAGCAGATCTGTTACGCTATTTATACTGTTCTTTCCAATTTTGCTTGCTCTTACACCCATTTAAAATCCGCCTCACCCTTTGAAGCTGAACTTCAACAGAATGTGAGGAAATTAACCATCCCTGTGATGGATAAGAAATAGAAAACAGTTTTTACTGAAATATTTTAGTCAGCAAATATGTGCAGTCCTTCACTGGAACTCCCAAAGGGACTTTGTAGAAACATTCAGACCTACTACAGTGAAAGGTGATAAGTTTAGCCAGAGACAGACACTCTCCGTGCAACATACCTGCTGCCTTCTGCAGTCATCTCTCCAGGATCAGCATCCGTATGCAGTCCTTTAGATACCTCTGTTCTGCTGTTGTATGAATCATGGGTGTCCATGACTTTATGGCAGCAAAAAATGTTTGCTGAAACGAGTGGCAGCACAGGGGACTGTGCTGCCAGCAGAGCAGGAGTATACTGCAAGTGGCAGGCAGCTGCTTGTTTTCACAACAGGACTTTTCTGCTCTGAATAACGGAAACAAGCCCTTCCTTCTTTATGGGAAAAGGCACCATTTCCTTGCATTGTTTCTAGTATTACGTCTCTCACCAGCCAATAGAATCAGGGGACGAAGGCTTCACCCTCCAATGTTACACAGGGCAGTTTCGGTTTCATCCCAGTCCTATCAGTTCGTTTCTCTATAGCTCCCTGAGCTGCGCACATCCGCACTGCCATCAGTCATGACTAGCAAGTCAGTCTTTGTCATTGCTATAGATTTTGGCACATCCTTCAGTGGGTACTGTTTTTCCCTAGCTTCAGGTGCAGACCAAATCCGGCAGGTATACTGGGGAGCAGAGTATGGGTTCAAGACCCCAAAGACACCCACATGCATCTTGTTCAACCAGAAGAAGGAGTTCAAGAAGTTTGGCTATGATGCTGTAATGAAGTACAAGAGCCTGCCCTCCAGTGAAGCTGACAACTGGTACTTCTTCCAGAATTTCAAGATGAAGCTGTACAACACGGTAGGTGGCAGGAACAGTTACTTCTAATGGGAGTCAGAGCTATTGATTTATTGAGGAGGGGGTTTAAAGAAATTGGGGAAAAAAGGCTGAGTAAATCTGGCTGATGAGGATGAATGAACAGATATCAAAGAGTATTTTGGGGAACTGAAGAAATTATTTATTTTCTTAATTAGACAAAGGCTTCGTGGGCCCTTCCTTTATGATGCTGTTCTTTGTCTAAAGATAATAAAACCTAACTACACACTTCAGTGAAGCCAAATATTTGTTTCTATCAAAAAGCTGCCCTGCTCCAGAGCTTGGCAGAGAAACTAGCCACCTTCTGGGGCTCCCTGCCTCAGTCCTTGACAGGGAACAAGTGAAGTTTCCTGTAGTTTGAGTGAGATGGGCAATTTCAGGATCACCATAGGAATTTCCCACCTCACTCGAATTACAGGGAACTTCACTTGTTCCCTGTCAAGGACCGAGGCAGGGAGCTACCTCCTCCTAGCTTGTCTCTCCTTCCCCTGAAATGGTATGATGAAGCTGATTTAAGGGTGGCTGGCTGTCCTTCAAGCATGTGTGGTAGCCACTTCAAGTAGTGGGTATCATTGCTCTCTGAAGGCTCTGGCCAGTTCAAAATTGTTCACAGCTTCTTCCGGGTTTGCTTGTTCAGAGCTCAGGCTACCTTAGGGCCTCCTTGTCTGTGAGCCAGGGTACCACAGGGCTTCCCAAAGCTCGGAATAACCCACAGCACAGGGACAGCCCCTGGGACAGCCCCAGATAAAGTCTTGTGTTTGCTCTTTAGCATCCCCCAGTGCTAAGCAATGAGTGTTGAACTGGATGCCATAGTGGGTGGGATGCCTCTGTGAAGACTTCCTCCCCAGGAAAGCTGGGAATTATGTTGTCTGCCACAGTGTCACCTGTGGAGTCGTGGGTTCTCATTCACTTACGGAGGGGGCTGGAGAGACATTTTACTTCAACCCCATTTCTCTGCACCCAAGGAGCAAATGGTTAAGTGAAATTTCATTACAGAATCAGAGAATGGTTGAGGTTGGAAAGGACCTCTGGAGGTCATCTTCTCCAATCCCCCTGCTCAAGCAGGGCCACCTAGAGATGGTTGCTCAGGACTATCATCTGGCCAGCCTTTGAATATCTCCAAGGATGAAAATTCTACAGCCTCTCTGGGAAAGCACTAGAAGGGCTCAGCAACAACAAAGGGGAACACCGGTCCCCAGATGCATACCTATTTATTTCTGAATCTCCACAGAAAGTGTCTGTGGAAAGCTTCCTTACATCACCCGCTTCTAACTGAGCCAGGAACAGTGACAGAAAATGAAGTTGTAAGTAAAAATAGATATAGATTCCTTTTCTCTACAGTGGCTGCACTTACAGAACGGGATTCACCTCACCTTTCCTGGCTGTGTCTCATTTGAGACGGGTAGCACCTGGACTTGCCTGTTTTTCTCCATTGGCTGTAAAGGATCCCAGGTTGCTGGAGCTGATTATCTAGTTGATAAATCTTGTGATTTAGAGCCAACTTTCTGGCTGATGAAGCAAAACAAAGAAATCCACATGCAGTGCAGGCATGCAGTGAAGGCTGGCTCCTGAAACTTCTTTGGACACAGGCAACAATTCCCATTCTTTCTAGACAGAGCAAGCAACAAGAGACTGATGGAGGGAGTTTTGGTCTCATGAGAGAGACTAAAATTTTCACGGCAGCCACCTGCCTCAAGCTTCAGATACACCTAAGGGTACATATAAACCAAGAGGACACAGTAGACAGAAACTGTGTCAGACCAGAGGATTATTTGTCTACATGTTTGTCCAGCATATATTTTGTTAACGCCATACACAGAAGTGTAGGTACAACCAGAGACCTCTGAAGTCTCTATACAAAAGTGAGGGAAATGTATATGGTACACCTTTCTGCACTGGCTCTTCAGGAGGATCTACAGGGTTTGTACAAAATTTGCCCTATGAAAACAGCTGACTTATCAACCACATTGGTATTTTGCCTACTGAATCACAGATGTTGTGGATAAGCGGTTTGGTAGCTGACCTGTGTCAATTAAACTGCAGTTAGCCACAATACTGAAGGTATTGCTGGGAGTTTACTCAGATTTGGAGACAGGCGATCTTTCTGTGCCATATGTTGTTCAGTGCTCGGTGTGAAGGGGACAGGTCCGTCCTGAGACTGCAATGGGTGACCCTAAGGCTTTTCTTGCAGAAAGTCACATCTGACATGGGGCTGAAAGCCAGCAATGGAAAGATGCTTCCCGCCCTGAAGGTCTTTTCTGAAAGCCTGCGCTACCTGAAGGAACACGCCCTGAACACCATCCAAGAGGCTTCTTTCGAAACCATCTACAGCAAGGAGGAGATCACCTGGGTCATTACTGTCCCAGCCATATGGAGCGCTGCTGCCAGGCAGTTCATGCGGCTGGCAGCAAAAGAGGTAAAAGCAGGGGTTATCCTACCTCCCTGAATTATCTTTGGAGATTTCTTTGCCCATTGGGGCAGAGGAACTTCTCAACGTTCAACCAACCTGTATTTAAAATTTCAGTTGATCAGGGAGAGAAATCTCCCATGTTGGGAGTGGTGTGGGAGAGGATGTCCCAGACTGGCAGTGACAATCGCTCTGCCCTTTCTCCCTACCACCATGTAGAAATGAGCCTCACAGAGATCATGAGTGCAAGAACTATCACCCCAGCATGGGCTCCTGGGGTAACAACGGCCTCCCTAGCAGGTGGCATTTGTGCAGTGGTGATCTCACCACCTTTCCTTGAACTGACACCTCTCTCTTGTGATTTTAGGCAGGACTTATCTCTGACATGATCTCTGAGAAGCTGATCATTGCCTTAGAGTCAGAGGCTGCATCACTGTGGTGCAAACAGCTTCCACGGGAAGGGTTTATGACAACCAGCAGTGACAAGAAGAAGTTCGAAGACTCCCCTGGGATCCAGTATATTGTTGTTGACTGTGGAGGTAAAATTTTCCTTGTTTAACAGGTGCCATCTTTGCTGGGCATGGAGCATGGCTCTTTCGCATTGTCCCCAAAGGTCTACGGTGCAGTCCCAGAGCTTGGACTTCACTGCTGTGCTTGTCATGGGGTTTTATATTTTTATTTCTCACTTAATGAGATCCTATGGCTAGGCAGAAAAATGGGAAAAAAGGGGAGGACTGCTAAAGGCGCGATCCATGGCAAATGGAAGTCACTGAGTGTCTCATTCTGTCATGCACTTCAGGCCGGACAGTCAGAGCAAGAGCCGGATGAGTCTGCACCATGTCTCAGTGTCAGGCACCAATGCATACCCACATGCTCTCTTTTATTGCCTGAACTCACAGCTTCCTCTGTAGGAGCATCTGCAGCACTCAGTGAACGGAGCAAAGAGATAGCTTAGCGGGCCCCGCAGAATAAATCATTGAGAATATTTGGTGAAGCACCTCTTAGTAAATTCTCTAGTTTCCTATGTGAGATTTTTTGGGCTGTGACAGGAATTTCCTGCCAAGAGCAGTCTGGTGGTTGTGAACAAACACTGAAAAGTCTTTCCAGGGGCCCACAAGTTTCTGAGAGAATCAGCACTGCTGCTCATCTGAATTTAGAACTTTTATATCAAAACTTAGGAGTCGACTATCTGTGTGAGGAGGCCGGTCTTCTTTTGTGAGCAGAAAGGAGATGAATTTGTGCAGGGAGCAACTCATCGGCAATTACTGTAGGAACCCTGAGAGAGCAGGCTTGTAAAGAGAAGTGCATAAATTTAGGAAATCTAGAGGTGTGCAAGCACTAGTGGAGGAGTGAGGACAAGAAAAGAAAGTGACAGAAAAGCACCTTTGTGAACCAGAAGTCCAGAAGGTAAGATTATATTCAGTGGAAAGTAAGGAAGGACCTCGTGTACTTTAAAGAAAACACCTAAGTTCGTTTGTGTTTGTGTGTGTGTGTGTGTGTAGGTGGCACAATAGACATCACGGTGCATGAGGTCCAAGAAAACCATTACCTGAAGGAATTACACAAGGCATCTGGAGGTGGATGGGGAGGCAACAGAGTGGATGAAAACTTCATTGATTTCCTCAAGGAAATATTTGATGATGGCGTATGGAATGAATATGAAGAGAAATACCCTACCGAATTACAACATATGATGTACAACTTTGGTCTACAGAAATGCTCTGCTAGCAGAGAGGATGTCTACATACGCTGCTATTACAACTTGACCAAACTGGCAGAGCGCAAGAAGAACATCTCCCACTTCTTCAAAAAGCACAATGGAGTTGTGTGGTGTGATGGGGTATTCATGGTTACGTATGAGAAAATGAAGACCTTTTTTAATTACAGTATCAGAAATATCATTCATACTTTGAGGGTAATTCTTGACAAGCCTGAGATGGCCAAGGTCCAGTACATTTTGCTTGTAGGAGGCTTTTCATCTAGCATCATCTTGAGAGATGAGATCAGTAAGGCCTTTAGTGAGGGGTATCATATCCTTTGTCCTTTGGATGCCCAAGCGGCCATTGTAAAAGGGGCTGTTTTATTTGGAGTCAACCCATGCATAGTTGCCTCAAGAGTCAGTGCTCAGACATATGGCATAGCAGTAGCTCGGGAATTCGATGCTGCTATCCATGACCACAGTAAAAAAAGGATCTCAGAAAAGGATGGCTATATCTATTGTACAGATCTCTTCAAGAAATTGGTTGGAATTGATGAGTCAGTGAATATAAATGAAGATGCCCAGTATGATTTCCATCCAGTAGAAGCAGATCAAACACAAGCAAAGTTTTCTTTCTATTGTACAGAAAAGCAGGATGCTCAGTATGTAGATGAGGAAGGGATGGAATTCCTTGGCTCCTGTACAGTGCCTATGCCAGACACAAAGCTCGGGAGGAAGCGCCAGCTGAAGCTGGATGTTAAATTTGGGCTTACTGAATTTAAAGCCACATGTACTGACATTACTTCCAAACAAAGACGGACAATTACAATTGATTTTTTATCAGTGTAAATTCTCAGTACCTCAAGCAGAAAGGACAATAACTCAAGGCTTCAGTGAGAGACAATAACCCAACAATAGACAATTCAAATGGACCATAAAGTTCATCATCCAGCCTTCTGCTTGCACAGATTAACAATTTGCTAGTCTGATTCTCTATGATTCTATGGCTCCTTCTATTATTCACCAACCACCCTTTCAGGCTAATACATCTCCTTCTCTTGTATCTGACAGCAGGATTATCTGCTGCTTTATCTCTTGCCCTTCTATCTTAGCCCTGTTGCATCACTGAATAGTCCATACCACCAATATAATCATCTATACTCTACTTGTGTTTGATACAAAGCTTCTGGACAGGTGTCTTAACTTCCAGATATACCAGACTATAAGTATTTCTTTTAGCCTGATGTCTTCTACATTCTTTCTTCCTCTGATATCAGGTCTCTTCATCTGGAGTCCAGGTTTAACTCTGCCAATGGTGACACCAAATGGATTTCAGTTCTCTTCAGGACATCACTTTACATAGATTGTGTGTAATTCACGTGCTCATGTCTCAATCAAGGGTGCTGTGTAGTGCAGTAACTCAATGTAGTCTGGGAGCTTGTTTCCAAAACCTGTGGGAGTGTTGTTTCCATTAAACCATTGGGTAGTTTGATCTTACTAACTGACTGACTAGATACAAATGACAGGTGGTAACATTACAGATATGAACAGTGCTTATGCTGCTGCCTGAGCTCCTGTATCGGGCTCTGGGTACCCTCTACCTCTCTGACTTGGGCTTGGTAATTTCCATGTTCGTAAAAGCTCATTTCTTTGCCTCCTGCCTACAGCTCCTGTGCCCAAGTTCAGCATAGCGTGAACCGTGTGAGCCCAAATTTATCCAAGAAAACGATGTCGTCCTGCATTGTACTGGCTCTGGCTGGGGTGGAGTTAGCTTTTGTCACAGCCACCCTTATGTTGCTGTGCGATTTGTGACAAAAACGGTTTTGATGTCACACCAACTTTTTAGCAATAGCTGAACAGTGCTTGCACAGTGGCAAGGCCGTCTCTGTTTCTTGCTCTACTCCTGCAGCAAGGAGGTTTGAGGTGGGGGGCTGGGGAGCAAAGGGCTGGGAGAGGAACACAGCCAGCACAGCTAACCCCAGCTGACCCAGGCCATGTTCTGTACCCTGTAAATCCACGCTCAGCAATAAAACCGGGCTGAGTTTCTCCGAAGTAGCTATTGCTTGGAGACCGGCTGGGCATCGGTCTGATGATGGGATGTGGTGACTACTGTTGCCTCACTTGGGGTCTTCTTGTATTTTTCCCCCTTCTCTAAGGGTGTAGCTCAGCATCAGACTGTCCTAATGCAAATACTTGGTTAGCTGGGTAAGCTACATGAAACCTCATTGCTGTCATCTTTATTAGCTGTAATGGCTGTGTTAGAATCACAGCTAGCCATGTTATTTAATGCTGTCAATCACTATAGCAGCATTCAGAGAATTAATCCATATATATGCTATGCCCCATGATGTACAAAAGCTGGACTATTTTGAATACATCACCTTTGTTTTCACATTTAAAACCATGTGCAAAATAAAAGTATTCTCAACAGAAACCTGTGTAAGTTTCTATCATGTCAGATCGTGCTGCTCTTAAACTGTGTGAGGGCCGTTCTGGGTGACTAGGTCCTAAGAAGATGGGAACGCCTGCTTTTTCCTTGATCTTTGGACTTGGTAGTTTCAGCAGTGCAGATTTCAACACAGCTCCACCAGAGCCTGCCACTGCTTTCTGAACAGGAGAGGGAAGTATGGCCTGGTGGCAGCTGGGAAAGCTGCTTGAGTCAGCCCCAGGTCTTTCCCACCCATGTGCCTGTGGCTTTGGCATTCAGACATTGACAGCAACAGCTGTGATTACAGCTCCTAATTTTGCTTGTTCTGATGAGCTTGTAATGTTGCTAACCTCAGATAATGAGCATGGAGCAGACGCTGGTGTTTGTCATCTCTGAAAAAGCAGTGCTGAATGTCAGCATCTCAAGCTAAGCATCCAATAAAGCTGGCACTGCCTGCTCTGGGGGGCTCTAACCTCTGCCTGATGGTACAGGGGGTGCTGGGAAAATAAGAATATAGCTGCCAGCCCCCTTCCAGCCATCCTCTACAACAGGCATGTCTGCTGAGCTGGGAATTAAGCCCTGTTGCAAAACAAATAGACAACAGGTTTATTTATATTAAACGTTAAACTTAATGAACTTTCACGGAGAAGAAATCACGGGCAGTTTTGCAGTGCCTGTGAGTGGGGCATCAACAAGCTCTGCAGTCAGTCAGCACTGCCGGATCCTGAATGGCTGGGCGGGGAGAGGATGCCATCACCTCTTTCTGTCGCTGGAACCTAAAGCACATGGTTTCTTAGAAATCAAAATGGAACAAGCCCCACTTCGCAGAACCACCGTCATTTCCCTGCACTGCTGTGAAGGCACATCCGCTGCTTTCCTGGCTGGGCGCAGAGCCAGGAAAAGCTTGGCTGCCGCACGAAACCCAAAATACTGTGGCCGTGCTCCCTGCCTGGGATTTTGCAGCACACTCTGCGTCACCCCTCCACACCCCAGCCTGACCCTGCCTGCTGAGGAGCATCCCATCCGTCCACGGCCAAAACTGTGCTTGCAGTGCTGCCCAGCACTCTCTTAGAAAATATTTCTCCCTGTTCAGCAGAAATCACACTTAAGAGCATTCACTTCCTTTGGGATATTGAACAAAAGAAACCATGGGAGAAGAAAAAGAAATAAACCAGGCAGACACCCTCTCCCCCTGGGGTGCAATGGTATCGGCAGCAATGTGAGACTTTATGATTAAACAGCACATTCTTCACAGCTATTCCATTCCAAGGCTAAAAGAAAAAGGCTTGTGGAGCTTTTTTGCTTCAATCTCTAGAGACCCCTAAGGTGTAGTGTAGATGTGTATAACCCTGTTATTGACACCAAAGCTTTATGAGGCATTACTGTGTTCATCTCACAAGGGCTCAGCAAATCACGCAGCAGGAAAATAGAAGATAATTTTCCAAAACAGTGAAAGTAACACCAGCAGGTGAAAGAAAGAATAGAAAAGCATGTCACAGAGAGCATGGTGACATGCTTGAGGACATCATTGTTGGTTTTGTTTGTGCAGGAGAAGGTCAGGGACTGCTCTGTGCTGCTCACAGCTGGCTTGGCACTGGACAAAATTGACCCATTGCACCCCACAACTGGGCCAACAATGACGAGTCTATGGTGTCTCTGTGGAAACATGTTTAAGAAAGGGCAGTGAATGCTGGAAAAGAAGAGACAAGGCCAGGGCAGGTGCAGCACCCAAAGGGGCAGTGACTGGTGGAAGAGTCCATGCTGGAGCAGTTGAGTAGAACACAAGGAGCAGCGAAAGCACAAGGATCCCAGTGCACCAGCCCCCAGTTCCTGCACTGCCCGTGGTCTTGCCAAAGGGCCTGGGTGTAACCTGTGCCACAGGAACTAGGACAGAGTGAAGAGAGGTGTCTGTGTGGAGGTTGGTTTCTTAGTTGTCAATACTTTACTTTGCTTGAAATTTCCCAACTCACACTGGGTATTTTTTGACCCACAACAGGATGTCTGATGCTCTATGGAGTGAATGAGCACCTTTGTAGTGCAAGGTCTCAGACAAGGTTGGGAGAGCAGAGAAATCCCCTAGGGAAGCTGAGGTTTGCTTGTGAACTGCTGCAAACAAGAAACAAAGGAGAAAGAACTGAAGGGTGAACAAGAGAGATGAAGAGGAAAAGACTGAAAAAGCTAAGAGGGAAGATTCATCCTTGAGCAATGTGCATTGCTGCCACAGCTCAGGCCAGAGAGTTGGGCTCACCACAGCGCTCCAGCTTCTCCCACTGAGAACTGTCCACAGCAAGGCAGGGTGCACCAGGGTCTGCACCTACAGAGAGAGGAAAAGTGGCAAGCGCGGTTGTACATGCTCACATCCAAAAGAACAGCCAGCTCTGCTTCCGTGCTCTGGACCTGCTTGAGCCCCTTTCCCTTTGAGTAAAGTGGGTGCTCATTTTTCGGGAGCTTGCTCTCTCCCAGGCCACTCATGACAAGCACCTGATGTGCACTCTGCTCTTGGCCAAAAACTTGGTGCTTTCCCCACCGAGTTCATTCCAGTGGGTTTTGACTTCCAAGGTCTGGGAGCCTGCAGTGTCATCCTTGCTCCTTCCTCTGAATCCCTGTGCTGGTGGCTGGGCTCAGCCTATGGCACTTCCCCAGTTTGTGTTTGCCTTCAAAGAGGCAGCCCCCCTTCCCTCACGGGTTTTCCTGGGATCTGGGACATTTTTCTGAGGATTTGGGGATGAGAAAGCAGAAGGCTGTGCAGCTTTCTATCAGACCACTCTTTGTTTGCTGTGGTGAAAATGGAAAGGGCGGGAAGGGAGGGGAATTTTAGTTAAGTCCTTTTAGGCACTCCTTGGCAGTGGTGGGACACAAACCCTCCAAGCAACCACCACTTTCCTTCTGCCCCAGGTATTGAGTTGGTTTTGCTCACAGTGCTGCACATTTCACTGTTGTGTGGGCTCTTTCCCTCCTCCAAACCATCCCAAACAATACAAGGTTTTGTCTGCGCTCAGCACCCAGCAGCAGCAGCAATTCCTCAAGCCCCTTAGCCCTTCTTTCATGTGCGTGGCCTGGACTTAATCAGAACATTCCTGCCAGAGGTTAAGCCCTGGTGCTGTGTGGATAATCCACGATTTTGTTTTCCTCCAGTTCTAAGTGACCGTGAGGATAATGGGCCCACAGGCACCATCTGCAGCTCCACACTGGCCTTTCTCCTGCCCCTTATCTCTTTCTCACTCCTGAGCAAGTAGGGCTTAGGGGTAGGACAGTGATCCCAGCTGCAAGCTGAGAGGATGAGGGTAGTGAAATGCCTGTGCTTCTGGCCTGGCTGTCCTTCATCACTTACCTCCTGTGTTAAAATGAGGTGGCTTTCCAGGGCACTGCAGCCATGAATGCTGTGCCCATGCTGCCATCACCATCCCGGCAGCACTGCTGGTTTGGGCTGGTGATGCCTCCCAACTGCACAGGACTGAGGTCAGGAGCAGCTTCAGGATGAGCTCGTGCTAAACCAGAGGGCTATGGGGAAGGTAGTGAGTGTAGCGTGAAAGCAGGACTTGAAAGAGTTGCTGGACCTACAAGTGGGATCTTTGGAGTGAAGGGCCAAGAAGTGATGGGAAGAGGGTACAGCCGGGCACCATGGTACCTGCAGCACAGCAGCCCTCTTGGGAGCAAACCAGAAAAACCAGTGCTTGGGCAAGGATTGCCCTCAAGAAAGAGAAGGCAAGCACTGGCCTCAGCAGGGTGAGAGGGGAGGAGAGCTGGTCTTTTTCTTCCCCACTGAAAACTCCCATTTTCCCCTTTTCTCGTCAGACAGTGGAATCTTTGCTCTGGCACCTGACACCACGGTGAGAGTGCTTGTCCTCCCTCCTCATGTGGCTGGTTTCTTTCCTGATTAAAAGTGATTAGGCAGCCCTAAAGCCTGCAGAAATGTGACCGAGGGAAACCGAGACAAAGAATTCATTCAAGACCTCTTAAATCCCTGGGGCAGTATTTAGAGAGCCCTGAGGAGAGAATTCGAGCAGAACCGCCCTGCCAGGACCTCCCTGCCCTTCTCCCTCCTGCTGTGCCCTGTGTTGCCAACATCTCCTCCACAATGTCATTCTCTGAAGCAGAGGTGCAAAGTGCCCGCGGTGCCTGGGAGAAGATATATGTGGATGCTGAGGACAATGGGACAACTGTGCTGGTCAGGTAAGGAAAGAGCCATCTTGTTGCTACCCCAGAGAGTTGAAAAAGGAATGGCAAGAAGGATGGAGCTACCACCTAGGAGCATGTCCTGATGGCTTTCATGCAGCCCTTGCTGGGAACATTTGGATTTGCTGTGGTTTATCCCACCTTAGGTAGGAAATGGGGAAGAGGAGAGATCCATGCAAAGTAAAAGGAAAGGGAGAAGGAGGTGGGAAAGGAAGAAGAGACAAGAACAAATTATTTACACCACTTATTTAAGGTAAAGAAGAGAAAGTGTGGTATGAAAGAGAATGGGAACACAATATGGGCCCTATTTTGCTCTTTCTCTTTACCTCTAAACTGTTTTAATCACTTTTTTTTTTTCCTTTTTAACTTGCATGTCCCCACTATTTCTATTCTGATTTTCCTTCAGCCTTTCCAGTCGAAAGCCCAGCTGTTCCAATATATTGTGCTCTTCCTATCGGCTTTCCTCTCTGGTTTCACTGTGATTTCCTCTCTGGTTTCTATAACACATGAGTTTCTTCCATTCACCTTTCACATATTCCTCTCTCAGCTGGGACTTGCAACACTTCCATATTCACCGAGCAACTCAATACTTTTCTGTTTATCACACCTTTACCTCTGCCTTTCTTGTATATCACACCTTGTGGCTGGATCAGCCTCAGAAACTGTCATGTGCTGCTCTTTCCTTCTGCAATCTACACAACTAAGGACAGTTAGGGTCAGAAATGCACTATAAAATGCTAGTAGCATCCAGTGGCTTTGCTCCCCAGGGTAATTTACTCTAGAAGGTTTTGACTTAGTGTCCTATAGCCCCAGCCTTGCCTATAGAAAAGTTCTGTGCTCCCCAGTGCAAGAGATGTACTGGACATACAATGAAGGGCCATGGAGATGATGAAGGGGCTGGAGCCTGTTTCCTTTGAGGAGAGGCTGAGCAACCTGGGACTGTTCAGCTTGGAGAAGAGAAGGCTGAGGGGGACCTTATCAATGTATATATAAACTTGAAGGGAGGTACAAAGAAGGATCCTCTCAGTGGCACTCAGTGACAAGACCAGAGGCAATGGGAACAAACTGGAACATGGGAGGTTCTTTCTGAACATCAGGAAACACCTTTTCACTGTGAAGGCAATTGAGCAGTAGCACAGGTTGCCCAGAGAGGTTGTAGAGTCTCCATCCATGGAGATATTCAAAAGCTGTCTGGACATGGTCCTGGGCAACCGGCTTGAGCAGTAAGGTTGTGCCAGATGACCTTCAAGCCCAACCATTCTGTGACTCTGTGAAATGTAATCTAGAATTTGCTATTGCTGTGTCAGGCGGATAACTGGTTTACCCAGCTGAGTAAACTGCTTTTTTAAGAGCTTGACCAAGGTGACTGTAATTGATGTATTATAAAAGACAATTCTTTTACAAGTGGCATTGAATTGCGTTACTTTTGAATAAACCAAATGAGCAGTACTTGGTACTCAAACAGCAATCCATCACAGGCAGTAAGTAAGCTTTGGGATAGGCTCTTGGAAGGGGATAATTAACAAAACCAATAGTAGGAGTTCTCCATGAAAACACCCACCGAGAGCACAGTGGACGTATCTGTTGTTCAGCACATCTTCGGGAATACTGCCCTGTCACACTCACCTGATGTGAATATTGTCGTCTTAGTTCTCTGTGCATTTTATCTCAGCCTAACACTGAGTCAACAGTGAAGAGATGTTTACTTCAGAAGCAGTAAATAAACTCAGGATAGGTAGGTTTTAAGGTGGAGTGAACAAAAAGAAGTGCCCTGGGAGGAAGTGAGACAGGCTGCAGTGGGCATAGGGGCCATGCACAGATGGGAAGGGTAAAGAGGAGCCAAGACATGCAAGGGAAAGAGATGCCCCTTCTAATAAAGAGAAGGAAAAAGTACAATAAATGCATAAGACAAGGCCTGTAATGTGAAGCAATATCTATGTTGATGCCTTGGTCCACAAATTAGGATGTCTCTCATTTCTCAACAGGATGTTTACCGAGCATCCAGACACCAAGTCCTACTTCTCACACTTCAAAGGCATGGACTCTGCTGAAGAGATGAAACAGTCAGATCAGATCAGAGGGCACGGCAAGAGGGTTTTCACTGCCATCAATGACATGGTGCAACACCTGGACAACTCTGAGGCTTTTCTTGGGATAGTGAACCCACTCGGCAAGAAACATGCCACCCAGCTGAAGATTGACCCCAAAAACTTTAGGGTGAGCCAGCAGCCCTCTTCCCAGGAATTGTAATTGTGACTGGGAGGATGTCTTCCGCTTTGAGTGGTAGAACTGAGGAAAACAGGCTTTGTATATAAAAATACGTATATGCTTCAGAGACTGGAGAGGTGGAAGGTGAGATGGTTGATGGTGGACAATAGCAGGAGTGAGAGATCTGGCATCTGTTGGGAAGGAGGCTATGTGATGTGATGCAGGCAGGTCTGCTCAGGTGGGAGCTGCAGAGGCTGCCCACGAGTTGTAGTGGGTTTTCTCAGTGCAACAGGAATCACACACTTGTCATTTAATAACAAGATATAGAAAAGGAGCTTAACACTGGACTTGAGTCCTTGAAGTCTATTTCTTTCTAGTAGCAGGAACTGAGCTTTGCTAGGACAACCTAAACCATTATTGAGCACCAACACCAACAGAATTGCCACCACTAAACAAACACAGATAATAAACACAGGGTCAAATTAGTTTCCCAAGTCCACCTAATGCCACTATAGCAGAGTGCATTTATAACTGTTTTGTCTGCCTCACACAGCACAAAATGCAAAACGAGGCACCTTCTGGCAAAGGTCACTCAGGCACCAGGAAGGTGGTTTCCAATGCAGCGGGCCCAGTTTTCAGTAAGTGGGAGAATAAGTGAGGATTTCTGCCAGCAGAGATCCCAAAAATACTTTTTCAGGGTAAAGATGCACACAAAACAATAAATGCTGCATGGAAAAGGAGTTGACATTTCAAAGTACATCATCTACCTAGTGACTATGAAAGCAAACCCTCATTGCTAGAGTGCTAGATTGCAATTTGAAAAAAGATTAGGAAGGAACTCACCTCCCCAAGCAATGTATTCCATAGGTGTGCAACATGGGGCTCCCTGTGGCCTCTAAACATTTGGGACAATCCACTGTCAGAAGGACTGCAGTGGATGTACAAAGTGAACCGGCCTTGTCCTGTACAGTCCTGCTGTCTTTAAGTGATGGGTGCAATCAACATTAACTAGATACAGGATAGTTAAAAGAAAAGCAGTAGTAACTGCATTTTTTGGTGAATTCTATATGTATTTTTCCATGACCTGTTATAATCTTTGTATGCAATATACTGCTGAATTGTTCTTGTACCCCTTTTCACTCTCCAAGAATCACAACTAAGAATACATATTTTGTTCTTATGCCCCTAACGTGGAGGAAAGTTGACACTGGTTGGTTCTTCCTTCCTCCTTGTTTAGGTTATCTGTGACATTATCTTGCAACTGATGGAGGAGAAATTTGGTGGAGACTGCAAAGCTTCCTTTGAGAAGGTGACCAATGAAATCTGCACTCACCTCAACAACGTCTACAAAGAGGCAGGCTGGTGAGGACATGCAACTTCCAGGCTCTTCAAACGTCTTGCCAGCACTGATTTGCTGCTTTTGGGCCTCCAGCCACAGTTGGAAAATGAAAAAGTAAAAAAAAAAAAAGGCAGGAAAATGGCTTATGTAATGTAGATATCAGTGTCAGTAATTGCCTTAGCAAACTGAGTTTCTACAGCTAAATCAAACCTGCAGATACATCAAAGCCAAACAACAAATCCTGATGTACTTTGCAGCTTCGCTGCTTCAGGTGGGTTCCTCTGGCCACTGTGTTTGAAGACTACACTTTACATTGATGACTTTAGGCTTGATATCTGTAAGAGAAAGACTTGCTCCTTCCAGCAGCACCAGCCCAGAGATGCACCGGCAGCTCTTTATCTCAGCTACCACTTCTCCATCCTCATGAACAATGAGCAGGAAATCATTTTGAAAGCATCTTCAGGGACTTCTTAGAAGTCACTGTTTAAGAGGCATGAGTGTTGTTTTGTGTGTAAACCACAACAGTGGAGGGTTTGATGCATGGGAAAGACTATTGCCTGAGAAAGACACAGGGAAAGTCTCATCCTCCATGAGCTAGAGGAGTTTCACAACCTTGGAGAGGTTCCTCTGAGCAGCTTGCAGCACAAAGGGTGACAACACTGAATGTGGCCACCACTGGGTCACTTGGGGCAGGGATGAACATCTCCTGCACATGGATTTCACTGTGCTACTATCAGCAAATTGCTCTGGCCACATGCCCAGGAAAGGGCGATAATGTCAGGCTTACTAGCTGCCCTCATCCTTTCCTGTCACAAGGCCTGAGCCTCCCTTCTGCAGTAACTGGGTCCCAAAGTATTTAATTGTGTCTCCTTGTATTCCTTAGACATGGGGAAGTAATCAGCTAATAACTGCAAATAACCACATGTTGTTTTGCTTCAGTGTAATGCAATAAACACAGAAAAAGCAGATGCATCCTCTTATTTATAGCACTGTGATGTACAGCAGTGGTAGCTGGTTACAGTGTGTGGTTACTGGTGGTGTGGGGCGAGGAGATTACCAAAACCAGCTCAAGCTCCCATCCAGGCACCATCACACTTGTAGTAATCCAGCTCCTTTGGTGGTTGTGAGTGAAGTCTTTCATTGACCACAAAACAATTTTGTCAACAGCTAAAAATGCAGAACTCTCCTTTTGATGTGTAGTTTTCCTCACCCATCCCATTTGTTTGGCAAAGAATGCTGAAATCCCAAAGTCCGGAAGATGAACTCTTGCTGGATTGAGAGGATAGGGCAGGCTGCTTTATTTGACTTGCTATTTTAGTCAGCTTGGGAGAAAGGGAAGCATATTGTGTGCATTGCCAAGTATTGCCAGAAAAGAACAAAACTTGTAAAAAAATATTTCTAATCTTAAATCCCTTTGAGGGAGTACAGGCAGTCAACACTCTGTAAAGCTTAAAATAATTTCCCCTTTTCATTTACTTGCTTTAATGTACACTAAGAGCACTATTTGCTGTAACGATGGTTAGCTGCAATGATGTGCTCGTCACTGCAGCCATAGGCACCCTGGGCTGACAGGGGCCTGACAACACCATCTGATGCTTTAAGACTCTTGTGTTCCCTGCTCCTGTGATGAAGAGAGGTGTAGCAAAAGTAAAGCATGTGACACAAACCAAACTCAGGCTTAAGTAGCGAGAGAGTTATTTTTTAAAGCCATTTACAAAGCCTTTTTAAACATGACAAAATTGTGTGATGTGAGTGGTTTAGGAGTATGTGGCCCTTTTTGTTGCTGTTGTTGCTTATCTGAGATCTCAAAGGACAGCAGGAAGCTTTCCCAACAGAGCATAGGTTAGATGACATATTTAGATTGAGGATACCTGAGCCAAGTTCCCACTTTTCACTGTCCAGTCCTGTCTGACTTTCCTCGTACTTCAACGTGCCTCTGGAAAACAGCAACATTCATGTACTGGGGAGGCAAACCAAACACACTACTTACTGAACTAGTAAATACATGGTGCTATACACACTGTATGTGTTCTTAGGGATAACTGATCCTGTGAAGAGAAACCTAAGGGAAACATCATACCTAAAGGGAGAAGGAAGAGATTTCCTGTGGTGCACCACCACTGAGTGGGACCAAAGCCCTCACACCAAGCTTCACGGTTTTTTCTTACAGCCTGTGGGACATGAGGAAGGTCTGGGTAAAACAACAGATCTGTGACATGGCACGAGTCGTATGACAAGTGCCTGTGATAGGTTAAGTCAGGTAAGTTTTGTGGAGTCTTTGTGTCTGACCTAAACCAGAGCAATGCAGACACATGGGAAACACTGAGAAAAGGGAAGAGGAGTGAGAGGAAATTCATTCTCTCATACAGGAAGTTTATCTGCTCAGCTATTAAAAAGAAAGTGCCTTGTCAGTAATGTTGCTGAAGAAAAAAAGCATTCCCACAAGCAAAACTTGAAATTGCAGAGGTCAAACGCTTTCCTGATGCAAAGTATTACCTAAACACTGTAAAAACACATATGTGCTTAAGTACAGTTCATTGACTTCATTGAGTGAACTCAGACCTTCCAGTGGGGGCAGCTTTGGGAAAGAACAAGGAATAGAGAATAAATAAAGGATCACAGAAAAAGAGATGAGAGAGAAATTTAACTTGACAAAGTTCAGTTGCTGTGGTGACAAAGCAGAAGCTTACCCAGAGGAAGCTGCATTTGCAAGGCATCCCTATGCAGATACAAATCAATGTTGGGATAAAATTCAAAAGTCCAGTGGTGTGCAACAGCATCACTAAATCACTCTGAGACAAGGCCTATGAACATCCCAAGGTAATTTGAAATAACAGGGAGTGTTTTACAGAAGTAGTTAACCTAGCTGTCAGGGCACTGAAGTGTAGTAATCCTGCTACAGTCTGACCCAAGTGGCCTTCCTGCCTCTCCCTGGAGCATGGACAATAGAGAGGCTTAGAGGTGAGCAAGGGAGAAGAGGTTGTCTCAGATATCCCAGAGCTGCCCCAAGAGGGTACTAGAGACCTTGCAGAAGATTTGGGGAAGCACGTAGGAAATCCTTCTAGCAGGGCCCAGAGGAAAACCCTGCCTTGCAACCACTCTTCCTCCTGAAAGGCCATTTGTGCTATTGGTGGTTGAAGTGAAGGGCTGCTTGAGCTCCTCTGCTGTAAAGCTGTGGGTGTAGTTATAGATACATCCCTCAGAGGTGTTGCTTTACACTGAAAGAGTAGGGGCTTTTAGATGCTGTTTAAAACACCTAGTGACAAGTAGAAGGTGGTGAGGTTACAGCCCAGATCGGAACATGCGGGAGCAGTGATGTTCCTAGCACCTGCTCAGTGCCAGGGTGGTCACTTCTGTTAGAGCTGGAGAGGAGCAAGGGAGCCCCGTTAGACTCTCAGTTCACCTTCCTGGTTAAACAGAAGGTACCACAAGGCTTGTAATGGTACAGTGAGTGATGAGAAAGGATTGCTGCCTGCGGATGATCATTCTGAGATATGACAAATGAATTGTGACATCTGAATCAGCACTAGGAGCCAGTGGTTCCTGAAAGAACAGGACAGCCACTGAACTCAAATGCTCATTCATCAGATGTGGCTCTCAGGAGTCTCATAAAAGCACAGGTATGACACATGGTGCAAACCAAACCAAAAAAGCCCCCAGACCTACTCTAACCTTCTCAGTTTTCAACACTGCAAAATTATCTTTTTTCTCTCCTGACAACATCCTGTTTTAGGGAAAGGGGATGTTAAAGAAGATGCCTTTTTTGTTTTTCCCTTTAGGTTTTCTAAAGCTAATACTGAGATGATGAATATCTATAATACCACTGAGGCTCAGTTAACCTTATATGCCATATCAGAGAACTGCTGGCTTATGAAGTCAGGAGGGTTTGAGCTAGTTCAGAGCATGGTTATACCGGGCAGATTGCACATGGTCAGTATCAAACAAGCCTAAGACACACAGGAGTCATTTTTTTCTCCTGGTGTGAGCCAGCAGCACCCCAGACCGACTCGTTTGCTTACCCAGTGGGCAGTAGAAATGGCAGTCCTGTTGTACTGCAAGAATACTTTGTATGTTCTGGAGAGCTCAGGCTTCTGCTTCTGATGTCCCTGGAAGCACTTCCCCAGCAGGAAGCACTGCTGTGGTGTCCCTCTCGCAGGCAGCAACATGGTGGTTCATCTTCGCCCCTGCACAACCACATGGGAGGAGACAAATCAGGGACATCCTGCTGGTGACGGTGGTGCTGATCTCCATCCAGCCTCCCCAGACTGTCCACCAAGGACACCTGGCAACCACTGACCGTTGCCACCAGGCAGAGCAGGCTGATCATCACGCTTTAGCATGGGCCACCAGAAGAGCTTTGCACAGGGTTACAAGCAGGGGCAGAATTTCAGCTGACATCTGAATTATGGTCCCCATCCTCCACCAAAGCAGCACTTGCCCTACCTTGCTGGAAATCAACAGTTCTTTACTCCTGTTGCTTTGCTGGAAACCTGTTAATGCTCAGGAAAATGGCAGCAATTAGTGAAGTTACAGCCATTTGATGCACCACCTTCTAGTAATGGATACACAGAGGCTCGAGCACGTCTTTGGTGCTGGCGCCGCCTGATGGCCAGTGCTGTGAAAGTTGACACCTTTGCAGCTCTGGGCCAGCACCAGGAATGATTCGTCAGCTTTGTGCCCTTAGCTGAGCATCGCCATCAATACTTTATTACAGCCAGCGTCTGTCTGATCATTTCACCAGGAAAAGGGCTGTACAGCCATGGTGGTTCCTGCTGTCTGCCAGGCTCTTTTTGACCTTCTCTGTGCTGCTTGCTAATCCTGACTCTCCAATGTGCATTTCCCAGGACACTGCTGTCCTGCAGTGCTCTGCACCACCAAGAGCCTGGGGAAGTGATGTGAGACTGCCGTTTCCTGAGCAACAGCAGGTGAAAAGCCAGGGCCAGGAGAGATAGGTCATGAGAGAATTTTCTAATTGCCTGCTGACCATCCATCATGTGCCCACAGAAGGGAAAGCAGGGATAAAGAGGAGAGCCTAGGCTAGAAACAAACACTGCTTGCTCTCTTCCCTTGTATTTCCAGCTGCTGATACAACTGCCTAGCAGTCTGCTGCTTCCCAGATTTGCAGGCTGCAGTGAACAATAGGCCTCAAGTCTTACTGAAAAGAATTAAGGAATTGCATCAGCAGTAATGGTGCAAGAATTTATTAAGAAGCCAGTAGGGAAAAAAAAAAAAGTGATCAAAGAAGAAAAAAACAAAACAAAACCCAAACCGAAACAAACAGCAAGAACCATACAGGACTGAATGAAGACCACGTCAATACTTTTTATAAGTGACTGACTGCATCGGGAGAAACTAACCTCTACTGTTTCCTGAACAAGAGACAACTATACCAAGGAAGGTGGCACATGAAATACGGGATATGGAGAATAATAAACTGGGAGCGGTGTTAAATGAACAAATCTACTCTTTTTGCTCAGTTGGCACACCTGCAGTCTAATGAAGATTGCTATGGAGCTACAACTGTCAGCAAAATTTCAAAGAGGTACTCAGCTATGGCATCCTTAGGTTTCCCTTAGGAGCTCCATCCCCTTCCCAGGCTGCAGTAAACCTTCTTGCAGGAGAGATAAGGTATTCTCCTCGAACAGGAATGGCCTTGAGCACTGTCTGATCTCAGGACCTCTCAAGGACCTGCAGACCTGCGAAGTCTCTTACTAAAGAACTAGCAGTGGTGGGGATCAACACACAGATTATGGCGCAGCAGCACTCCCACAGATTTCACGTGGGTCTAGCAGGCCGCCTCTGGCTCTCTCAGTCTCCTAAGAATCAATGACTGAACCGGCACCTAAAAGGAGAAAAGCTGGTCAACCAAGCTCAGGGTGGGAAGTGGTAACTATAGTGTGGTCAGATGACACACAGCATGACATGCAGCTAGTACATCTGTGCCTGTAAGGATGTATTCAATGTGCGTTAGTGGGTTGAGCGGCTTGATCTTCTGAATGATCTCACCACTGTATTTCTGGTTCTAGACCAGAAGTCAGGCTTAACAGTTGCTGAACCGCTTTCTGAAGACTGAGAAATTAAAAATCACAAGTGAAGAAGCCCAAACTATTTGATTAGTGTCAAAGTTCTTACATGAGGCAGCAGAGATGGATAGATATTTCCTCCAGATCCCTTCCATAATAATTTTGATCATGCAAACTAATGTCAGTCAATACCATCCATCCTTCAGGTCTTCAGCAGGAAATACACAGGTGATGAATACCTCAGTTTTCACCTCCTGGAAATTAAAGTTCTGCTGGAAGGGTGGAAGATCCTTACTTACTTAGGCACAATCAATAAAGCAGTCTTCCTCTCAGATATGTTCCACATCTCTTGCATCAGAAGTGTGTTTCATCACTTGCTTTATTCAGTTCTCTCCCTAACTGCACCCCAGTCCTATATTTCCACATGTAATTCAGATTATCTTATCAGGAAACCAGAGGTAAGATGTACCTTCTCGCTGCTTGAGTGTGGTACTGGGAAACTATGAAACTCAACATCCCACAAAAACCTATAAATAATGGAAAGCCCAAATCCAATCACCCTTTCATAATTAAATTTAAAAGCCATTTGTAAAAATCAATGGCATTATTACCCAGAATTTGCTAGTAAGTGTTTTGTCACAGCATACAAATTCTGTCACCATCCCCTCCTCCATCTTTTACAACACAAAACTTCCAGTTGCTGGCTGCAGGGGGAGACAGGCCCTTAGTATTTCTGGAATAGGAGTATTTTTATTCCAGAAAAGAATTACAATGGAGTTAGCAATCCACTCATCGGCAATTCTGCTGTGCAAGATGTATCTAGAAATGACTGTTCACCTTTTGCCACAACACTAGAATTCCATTAACAAAGGTGTGGCCATAAATGTTATCAAGCACTTAAACAGAGTGGTCATACCAAGGGGATGAACACTGGTAACTTACATTCATCACACAGCTGGGCCTCACAGGAAATTGTAAAACATTTCCAGGATGGAAACTCATGTTCATTATGGCATTTCTTTAGAAGCTTAAAATTACCTGAATTCAAAGTGGAGTTTATGTGCCATGCTGGATACAAGCCCTTGCAGAGTACAAAGGTCCTCTTCCACATTTCCCTGACAGCCAAAATACTGCTGAATTATCTACTATTGTGTTAGAATTAGCTCCCATGTGCTCTGGTCATACTGAAGGCACTACAGAAGACAGAGTTAAAATGCACATAGTGTATTTATAGTGGTATTATACACCCATGATTAGCAGGCCTACAGAGGCACTTGGACTAGGGATACAGAAGAGTACATGTCAGTGGTGCTATCTCAAGGAGAATTTACAAATTTCTAAATTCTGTGTGTAAAAAGAACATATCTGAATAATTTGTTGGCCCCAAAGCATGTTCAATCCAACAGAATCAAAAGCAACCCCTTTATGTTTTATCAGCAACATGGACAGTGGGATTAAGTGCACTGTCAGCAAATTTGCTGATGGAACCAAGCTGTGTTGGTACATTGGAGGGAAGGATGCCATTCAGAGGGACCTCGACAGGCTTGAGAGGTGGGCCCATGCAAACCTCATGGTTCAACAAGGCCAACTGCGAAGTACTGCATGTGGGTCAGGACAACCCCAATCCCAAATAGGGGCTAGGCGGAGACTAGATTGAGAACAGCCCTCAGGAGGACTTGGGGGTGTTGGCTGATGAGAAGGTCAACATCATCCATCAGTGTGTGCCTGCAGCCCAGAAAACCAACCCTGTCCTGGGCTGACGAGGAGGTTGCAGGAGGGGATTCTATGCCACTACTCCACCCTCCTGAGACCCCACCTGAAGTACTGTGTTCAGCTCCCCAACACAAGAGGGACAAAGGCCTTCTTAAGTGAGTCCTAAGGAGAGCCACAAAGATGCTCATAGGGCTGAAGCACCTCTCCTATGAAGACAGGCCGAGAGAGTTGGGCTTGTTCAGCCTGAAGAAAAGCTCATGAGGGACCTTGTAGGAGTCTTCCTGTACCTGAAGGGGTCCTCCCAAGAAATCTGGAGATTTCTTGAGTTTTCACATACAAGGGTATGTAGTGACAGGACAACAGGGTGATGGCTTTAAACTGACAGAGGGGAGATTCAGATTAGATGCAAGGAAGAAATTCTTCCCTGTGAGGGTGGTGAGGCACTGGCACAGGTTGCCCAAAGAAGCCGTGGCTGCCCCATCCCTGGTGGTGTTCAAGGCCAGGTTGAACAGTGCTTCGAGCAATCTGCTCTAGTGGAAGGTGTCCCTGCCTGTGGCAGGGAACTGGACAATCTTTAAGGTTCCTTCCAACCCAAACCATTCTGTGATTCTACATAAAGGCAGCTTGCACCTAAATGAAATACAACTTTTTGAAAAGAAAGTAATTAAGGAGTTAATGGTTGTGCCATGATAATTATGATTCCACATACGTGTTTTTGCCTTTGAATATCTGATTACAAACCTAACCATCCTAAGAAAGACTGCTTCTCCTAGAGCACATCTGTATGTTAAAAATTATGTTAGTTTCATAGAATCATAGAATTGTTTGGGTTGGAAAGATCTCAAAGATCATCTTGTTTGAGCCCCCTGCTGAACTGCAGAGTAATCACCTTAAGAGACCTGTATATCCTTGTTAAGTTATTGGACAATACTGTTTCCTTTTTTTTTTTTTTGTTCTTAGATTCTGTTTGTTGTTGCTGGGGTTTTTGTGTGTTTAATACAATTAAGGATGTAGTCCACAAGAAAAAGCAGGAAGAGTCCTTATGGAAAAAAACAAATATATTGAACACATACCAATCAAATGGTACAGATATGGGACTGGCTTTGATTTCAAAATTTAAGTAGAAATAAAAAAAAAAAAAAGGATGTAATGCAACAGCTGTTCAATTTCCAAGTCTAAATAGGCACTGTAAAAAGACATTTCCGCTTTCTCCAGCACACATTCCTGTCTAAATGCTCCCACTGTAATCAACTCCTAGGTTCCCAAACAAAAAACAAAACAAAATCACTGGGAACACAACCTTAGAGTAAAAGTTAATATCCATCCACCCACCCACTTACAAAAAAAGCAAACAAACAAACAAAAAAATCCCCCAAAATACAACTTTTCAATGCTGCTGTTTTGACTGGAGCAGAATTGGAGAATTTATAAAGGTTCAAAAGCACCCAAGGCAAGTAGTACAACATAATTTGTTCACTAACTTGTATTGGAAAGGAGATTAAAAACATTGAGATCTGCATCTTGGTACATAAAACTGTTGTCCTGAATAAACAGAAATCTTTCAGAAAAGTTTTACAACTTGGTGGAAGTCCAGGACCCAGCTTTAGGCATCATTAGTTGATGGGGTTTAATTCTGACTTGGTTATAACCACTTTTATATACTGTACATCTACCCTAGTTGGATCAGTGTCTGGAACTGCTCACTGGTGTCCCTTTGAACAACTGTAAACTAAACCATAGTATGCAACTCCATAGGAAGCTAGAGATCAGGTGAATATACAGCCAGTTATATCTCCCCTGCTTCACGCTCCTCAGAGCTCCTTGGGTCTTCCGATCGGCCGTTAGCACTTTCGTAGGAACGCTTCTTGTCCTTGAAATCGCGCGGTGACCTCTCTCTTGAGCTTCTATCTTTATCACGTGATGTTCTATCACGGTCTCTTGAACGTTCTTTGTCTCTGGAAGATCTCTCCTTTGAGGATCTGAAAGGTGCAGTAAATTTGAGAGTTCAAGTGAGTCACAAGTTGTAAGCTATCAAACAGGATTTTGAGTTTTTATTTTCCTTCTTTATCCAACCCAACCTCAGGTTTATGTGAAGAGAAATGTATGGGAAGACATCAGAAATCATCCTACTCTTTTCCCCTTCCAACTTCCAATTTCAAAAGACAAATATTGTTAGAGGCAGAATTTACATTTATTAG
The DNA here is from genome assembly GCF_963264785.1 of Psittacula echo. NCBI lineage: Eukaryota > Metazoa > Chordata > Aves > Psittaciformes > Psittacidae > Psittacula > Psittacula echo. The sequence goes on along the minus strand of NC_137735.1, from coordinate 85,946,040 downwards.
AGTGCTCAGATTAAGGTCGATGTGCTTCACTAAATCTCTGATTTTCAACCTCCAACCTCAAGTTTGCATTAACAGAAGTCGAACTGAAATTTCTCATCTGTAGTCTCCAGCTTTAGAGGAATTCAGCTTATTTCAGATATATAAATTACAAACTTCAATGTGTTTAAAAATGGGAGTTCAATTAAAAACAAGAGAGAATTTAACTCGCATAATTCTGGAATGAGGCTACTACATGGCAAATATAACACAAATCTGGAATCTGTGCTACAATTAAGTTTTGTTTGAAGAATTATCCATTGTGTGATTTTGCAATGAGGGGTGGTGCTGTTTTTAGATATTTTACTCTGATAATTGCAATTTACAAAACCTTTACAATGGAGCCAGAAATGGGCTGTTAAGCAATCCACGTAGTTTTAAACTAAATTGGCTACCTGTACTGGAAAAAACCCTGGATTACACTTCCTCCTCTATATTCCCCCAGAGAGTGCATCTAAGCCTCTTGTGCAAAAACAATGTTTTCATTTTCTTAAAATGTTAAATGTTAAAATGTACAGCAATCATGTAAGATTCTAATACATACTTCTACAGAAAAAAAAATATCTTAACAACATGCCATAAAGCAGCCACTAATTTCTTACTCAAAAAAGCCGGAGTACTGCACAGTAAGACTGTACTCTCTCCACTTACAAGTTACTGTCATCACCTCAAAGCTTCAAAACTAAAGTCTGCAAAAGACTCTTGCGCTAATTCCCTTTTATGAGCTTACAAAGAAGCTACATTTTAATTCCTCAGCTGGAAAGATTACTTTCCCTACAATACAGGATTTTGCAAGACTTAGTATTCGCAAACACTCAGATCCATGGGTATTACTCCTGTTCCACAAACTGGACAACAAATAAGAAGTGAAGCTACATAAGAAGTTAATACTGGAGTTAGCACAGCTGTTTCACAAGTATTTGGTGCTGCAAGTCTCCTGCAGAAGTAACAATGCTTCCAAACTGGACAACTCAAGCTAACTCTAGTAATTAATCCTGGAATACGCAGATAGATAGGACATGACGCCATGCACAGCTTTAGCTTTTCATTCAACACATTTCTGAAGGAATATAAGATGTATTCAGCCAGCCATCCCATCTCTATACAGGCAAGCCTCTAATTAGCTGACAAGAAGGAAGACTGGCTTTCATGAATCACACCACTGTGATATGAAATTTTATACAACTGCTTTAGCAAGCAGTATTATTGCCAGAAGACTTAGAATTAAAATACCATTCCTTCCTTTCTCAAGGGCAAGGCATAACCTTTAGAATGAGAACTTCTACTACACTTTTATTACCTAGAATGCCTGGAAAGCATTACTTCCCAACTGATCAAGTGAATTCCTTCAGCAAAAACCAAACTCTTCACCAGATATGTGGGCAGCATCCATGCTGTCACATTCACCAACTATGAACTGTGTTACATTATACTGGTTCCAAGACACTTTCTGTGGATGCCTGCATTGGGTCTGATGACAAAAAACTGTAAGTAGCTTTGGAAAAAAATTCCAGGGCAGCCTGAGAACCTGAAAACCCCCAAAAAACCAAATAAAAACAACCAAACAAACAAAAATAGCAAAAAACCCCAACAACTTACAAACCAAAAGCAAAAACAACCTGCTACAACAAAGAAATAGGATAGGGCTAGAATATTCTGCTGTCAACTGGGATCTGAAAGATATTTAAAGAATTGTCTAAATGCTGAGTGGGATCTATCTCATCAGCTTTAAATGGTTGCAATGAAGACATCTTAAGCTGAACAGCCAGATTTCCTTAATAGTCTACAGAAGAAACAGACACTTCGGGGCATGATTTGTCTCATTTTAAAATAGACATAAAATTATGTCAGATGAGTCTGTAGTGAGACCCACAAGATTTACATCTGACTCAGACATCTAAAGCCAGGTAAAATGTAGCCCCATCCTATGACTTCAGGTACTCTTCATCCATACAATGTCTGTCTGGGAGTGTATTAACCCTCATGACATGAATAAGCGGGCTCAAACATATGGACATGACCATCTCTCAATTTACCCACATTCAGGTCTGCTGCCATGATTCATTACTGATCTTATAATTGAGTATACATCTCAACATCTGACTTCAAATATGATGTTTCATTTTAGTTATTTGGGACTTACAGTTAACAGCAAGGAAAAGCAAGACTTTACTTTGACCAGCTCTTGATCAGCCAGCAATCCAAGCGTAGGTAGACCTAGGATTCCTATGACCTTAGGCATGTTTCTGTTATTACCAGATGGGTACCCATTATCTTAGACAAACTGCTATTACTGTCGGATGGTTTGTGCACATTCAGTTGTGCCACAGAGTGTGGAGGTCCACTCTTTATACTGACAAATTTGAAATGAGGTCCCAGACATTAAGATTTAAACCAATCCACCTGTTTATAAGGCAAATGATGATACAGATTAAAGAAAACGTGTCTGTTAGACAAATTTATGTATTTGTAGTATCTCCTCAGATGTAGCACACAATAAACATCCCTTTCCTTTCAGAATGAAGTAGTGTCTGAGAGGTGGCAGCTTTTCATTTTATGTGAGACTCTAAAAAATACTTTCTGAAGAAGAGTGGACAAGAAAAACAGAAGAAACTGCATGGTTTGCTGCAAAGAGTAATAGTCAGCTAATGTTTGCCTGTGATAATGTTGTTACACAGAACAAAATGGGAAAATGACTTCCAGGAGAAACACATCAAGAGTTTCCCCAGTAAGGAGTCTAACTGCCTAGTATACTTACATGTTAAAGCCGTAATAGATGCAATCAAAATGGGAAAAAATCCCAGACATATAAGTAGCTTTTACAGCAGGATTCAGCAGCCTACAATAACTGTATTTTATGGTACTTTAACCAAGTCCAAAAATCACACTGAAGACTTCTCGTTAACATAAAATGATGCAACACTTCCCACATAGCAACCAAAATGCCACATTTCTCTTCAGGCCCTACAATTAGTGGCACCATGGGCTGCCACTGCTGCGGCTTTCAGCTGTCTTCCTGCTGCTTCTGGTGCCACACTCAGCTCTTCTGCAAGAGCTTGGCAAAAGCACCATGTTCCCCAGATCCCAATTTGGTTATTCAAAACAAAAAGACTATGACTCCTTCCTGAAGAAGTTAACTTGACGGAGTATTTTTTTATTTTCCAGAGCATGCTTAGCCAGAATTCCTTGGACAACTCAATGTTTTGAGCTTAAAGAGACAGGCTTGAATAAAAGTATTTCAAATCAGTATTTTAAGAAATTCCTCAAAACAAACAAACAAACAAACACACACACACACCCCACCACCACCACCAAAAACATCACAAAAATCCCCAGACTTGGCAACAAGTACTCCCCTGGACTAGGAAAAGGGTTCTTAGGAGGCAAGGAAGTATAATACATTTGAGCCTGCTAGTTCAGGTTTATTTTGGATTCTGGCATCAACAGTGGTACAGTATTCAAAAGAAGGACGTCTCCCACATTCATGTGAAAAGTAGCTCTAATGGCTAGAAGGGCACCTCAAAAAAAAAGAGGTATCCAGCCTTGCTGCAAGTTCAATAGCTATCCTGGTCTCAGTGCAGCAAGATCATAGCTCTACAAATTCTTCAGACACTTGAAAACACAATATCTATACTATAAGGGCAAAAATGTTGTTTGACCTCAGAGAAATACACCCTGTTCCAAGGATTTTCCTATTTTAGTCATTTGAGCTGCTGAAGGTTTGTGGGTTTTCTGCAAAAAACACAGCTCTATTCATTTTTTCAACTGCCAAACAAAAAAGGATGTTTACAAGAGAACTTCTTACTGAAGGGATACACCAGAGGGTCATGCTGCCACCCAGAGAGACCTCAACATGCTGAGGAAATGTTCTGAAAGGAACCTCATGAAGTTCAACAGGGAGAGTTCAGCCTTGTCTAACGGAAGGTGTCTCTGCCCATGGCAGGGGGATTGGAACTAGGTGATCTTTAAGGTCCCTTCCAACCCAAACCATTCTAATATTCCGTGAGCTGCTAATGATGGCATCATTATTTTTTTTCCCTCAAGTTAACAGTAACACAATGTGTGTCTCATTCTTTCAGGGCAGGAACTGACATCAGGAGAAGTATTTCCAGTACTGAGTATGATAAGGCTGAAATCTTGTGCCCTAAGGTACACTGTATTTTTTTTAATACTCATTCACACAAAACAAGACTTAAAGGGCTTATCCTTTGATATTATCTTGAAAAAAGACACTGACTTTATCTTCAGATCACCCCGTGCTTTTCAATTCAACTTTGGTAGCTGAGACTGACAGGTTTACGGTTACATGGATAGCACCAATGGTCCACACCATTTCCTGGTTCTCACATATTTCTCTGCTAACATACAGAAGACAATGTATCACTTGTATTATGCACATCATATTGGAGAGTTTGAACAACTACAATGAAAATCCTGGAACAATCAATAACTACAGTTTTCTTCAAAGGACTGAAATTGAGCCTTGCAAGGCGGACTTCAAAGTTGAAGAATTAAAGGCAATTTCAGCATATGCTCTATATGTTGGTTCATCCAAGTTAACAAGTGTGTTGATTCAAATGAAAGTGTTTATTTTAAGGCTGAAAAACTACAAGTTTGAAGATTTGCTTATCTGCCATTGTGAATGCCTTGAAGACCAGGTTCTTTAGGATAACTACGACAGGCTACAATCAAGATGGAAACTGCCGAGTCTAAAATGCTGACAAGACTAAAAAATACCTTGAAGAATTTTAAATACCAGACACTACTGATTATATCAATTAGAATACTGGACATTTAAGTTTTATTCATCTGCAACAAAGTGAAGGAAATAAAAGACTTGCATTAACCCTGTTTTCTATGTTCTCTTAGAGAGCACAATGGGCCTACAGCCACCTACATACTCCAGGAAGAAAAAAGCAGCTCATTTTTAGGGGAAAGAGCCCATGAGATACTTGAACACATTCAACACATATTTCTTCATCCTTGGTGATCTGACTCCTAAGATAATTTCAACTGCAAACCCTGCACGTGCATCCATTTCAAAACCACATCTTTTCTCTTCTTGCAAGTTGAGAGACTGCAGGGGTTTTAAGACTGGGCACTACATCTGCTGTATTGCTCTCAGACCTATGCCACAGTGGCTGACCTACAGAAGAAAGGAGCCCTGGTTATGAGCAGGCCTCCCTACCAGATGTGACGTTGTGCAATTCCAGCACTCTCCTAAATTGTGCTTATCTCATTTATCTAAAATAAGCCAGCAAACCCTCAGGAGCAAACAGCAATCGAGTCATTCAAAAGCAACAGCTCCAGACTGCTCTCTGCAGTAATCCTTCCGTGAGGGGCTGAACCACTTTCTTTGCAAAGCAACATCTTCAGATGCAATGCAACAAGTTTATTTTCAGGCATATCTAAACTTATCTGGCACAGTACACACAGATGGGCTCCAGTGCTGGGAACAAGAGCCCAAGGGAAAAACCAAATGTATGACAGCAAGAGGACTGCTGATATCCCTGGGTTCAAATGGAGATCAGTTGTTTCACTTTCTATGCTCTAGTAAGCTGGTAGTATTGACACCAATACCTAATGTCACTTGTCCAAGACAGAAATAATACCTAACCCTATTATTTTAATTAAAACCCAAAACACTATGGTATGTAAAATCATAAATATGCTAAATGCATAAGTGAAGGACTTACAGTGAAACACATTCAAGACAATACAATCTGAGACAGTCTTAAAATGTGTTTAAATTACCAAGTGGGAAATGTAAACTTAGTGTTAAAATTCACATCACGCATCTAGCAAAAGCCATGTATTTCTAGGTAAATATTTACCTCTTTTTGGAGCTGCGTTCTCGGCTTCTCTCCCTAGAACTATGCCTGCTCCTATGATGGCTGCGACTCCGGCTGCGGCTGGTAGAGCGAGACCTGTGATGGTGGCGTTTCTCCCGGGATTTGGAGCGAGTTCTTCGCTTTCGTTCCCGGGAGGCTGAGCGAGAGCGATGTCTGCGGCGATCTCGGGACCTAGATCTAGAAACAGAAAGGACTTAGACCAGGCACTGCATTCACCTGGCTACTCTATCAGTCTACTATGAATATTATGCACTGTATGCATAAGCAAATCTATACAGATAATGGTCTGTGGTGTTCAGAGCTACCGCATTGTCCTAACACAGGCAGAAAGGGGAAAGCAATCCTTCACTGTGACTAATGCAGGCAATTTTACAGTTAAGTCATGACTGTATGTATGGTTATAGCATAGCCAATTCAGGCTTCTGAAATGGATTAAAAATATGGAAAAAACCTACTTTTTAAAAATCTTAAAATCTTGTCTTTATCATGCGAAGTTGTAGAACTTCGTGATGCAGTGACAGCAATCTGCCAGAACCTATCTATTACAATGTTCTGAGAAAACACGACTATATATCATTCCCCATAGCTACTGCAATAAAACTATTCTAGAAGGCTCTACGCACCATTACCTACCCCTTCCTTCCCCCCCCCCCCCTTTTTTTTTATTACTTTATAGTAATACCTCCTGGGTACCTTTGTCTGTGTAGGTTAAGAAGAAAACTCCTACTATTGATGGAGTAGCCTGGTGCTTAGGATATGGGTTTTCACCAAAAGGTATTAAACTAGAAGGTTCTGTTTTGCAGAAAGAGCAACTCTGTGTTCTAAATGTAATTCTGGACAGTAAGTTGCATTGTAGTAGCCACAAAATAGAAGTAGCATGGTGATAAATACTGTATAAACACATAGGGAGATGACTACATAACAGAATAGTTTGTCTGTAAAGGTGGACATCTTTATCAGTGCTAGACAAAACGTTCTGGCTTCTAAAAGGCTGGCTTCACTGGTGGTATTCCTTGTCTGCAGATTTGTTTACCTTTTGGTATGCTTGCTGTGGGATCTGGACCTGAAATAAATAGAAAACAGTATATAACTTTTTCTTACAGAATCTTATTAAACTACAATTCAGTAATAATAAACCAGATTATTGACCTATTACTGTATTTCTTATTTTACTAGCAATTAAAGGCTTTTTATTTGATGTTAATACCTATGCAACATGTTTACCAGGAAACACATTCCTCTGACAACTGTTTTGTGTTTGTTTGTTTTTATTTTTTTTTGAGACCACTATACTGCAAACCCAAAAGAATATCTAATCTGCTTTTTATTGCCATCCCTCCCACAGAAAAGACACAGAAAAAGTTCAAGTCAATACTCCCTTATTTCTTATCAGACACGTATTATCTGGCTGCCACAGATCTCAAAAGTTTACATTGTTATCCTCTGAAGATAACATGTCAGGAGAACTGCAGTTCAAATTCCATTCCACTTTAGCCTAGAGGCAATCATTTCATGGAAGAACAGGGAATTACTTTCCTCATTCATACATTCAACTATTTGAAGTAAGGAAAATTTTTTAACATCTATAAAGAAAATATCTAACATCTACCAGATGTTTGAAACTCACATGCGTGTAAGCTTGCATCTGTCAGGTCTCAAAACAAGCTACACACCTGAAAATTATCTCAGTTAAAGGCCATTTGTTCAAATATGTAGACATTTCTATCCATAGAAAAAAAAAGGTTTCTATGAAAACAATTTATGTTTTAAGAGTTTGACATGAAATTCACTCTTGACCCTTTTAAGTTTCCAAGGAATGCAGATTATTGTGGTTCTGCAGATTCACAAATGTGTTATGAACTACACCTTTTTTCCCACTGAAGTTAAATAGGTCATTATGTATATGCAATTAAAATAGATCCCTACCTCCTTAGCTTCTCCCTTTCTTCTCTTTCCCTCTCCTCTCTACGTTTCAGACGTTCCTGATTTCGTTTCTCCTGTTTATCAGCCACAATTCTCTAAAAGGAGAAGAATATATTCATTAAGTTGAGATTCAAAATTTTTCACATGAATGTGCTATAAAAACAACCTAGACAGTTAATACTCAGTTCTTTTCCTCATGTATATTCCCTTTCCCTTGTTTAATTATTCCCTCTCTTCCTCAGTATATTTTTTTTTCTCCAAAATCCAGAAGTTATTGCAGATGGGTGTGACACAAAGACCTGAAATACGTAGTTATACGAAGTTTTCCACAAAGGGGAATTCAGAGCAGTAAATCATGCCTTTAACAGGATTAGCATGGAAACTCTCACGTCGTATTTTGGCCACTGGGGAAAGGCAGAAAGGAATCAGAACTGTGAGAGTTAATGGTTTTAATTCCTTCAGCTATGCTGTGACAAAAGAATCCTTAGTCTCTAAGAACTTGGTTGGACCAATACATCATTTTGAGGCTATTTGTTTCTATATTGTGTACGTGAGACAGGATGCTTCCACTGATAGACCCCAGGTTGAACTCACTACTACTGGGGACAAGGCACGCTCAGTAGAGGGCCCTCAGATGTGGAACTCACAACTGGAGATCTGACCAAACCCAAGTCTTGCCGCCTTCTGGACATGATGCAAGAAATTCAACTCTTTGTAAAGACCTTCTTTCTGAGATGTGGAATTGCCCCAGCAGCATCTTGATTAGATCTCTGAGGAGAGCTCTGAGGAAGGAGGGAATAGTTATTGTCTTCTTTTTTTGTTAGTTAAGTACTTAAAAAGATTATTTTATTGATGTTTTGGGAATGTGAAATAATTATACATGCACTTTCCCTTCCCAAATGATGTAAATAATCAGTTGTATCAAACCTTTATGTCAAATTCTACCTATTCTTCCTTGTACAACATCAGTAATATAACTACAAGCAAGGTTTCTTGCTTAAGTGACTCTTTGCGTAACTTCATGGAGGGATGAAAGGAAGCACACACGATCTATTCCAGGCATCTAAGGTTTAAGTTACAGCAGCTATTTTTAGGAGCATAAATTGCCAATGTAGTCAGGAGAAAGAGTTGGGCTTTCCAAAGGATAAGTCACACAGTATTCATGCAAGACAGCTGGAATATTATGAAATATAAACCAAGCCAATTTACTCAAACTCAGTAGCGTAATTTTCTGCTTTTAGGACTTCAATTCATGTAGCTATTGTCCTTAGTGATTTCTACAGTTAAATGCTTAATTGAGCCTTGAATTCAACTTTCATAGTAAGATTATAAATGACATCTGTGTCCAAATCCATCTCCTTGAATACCAAAAAGTCCAGACAATAATTCCAGTAAATCTTTCTTCCAGCACACAATTTCTGGTCAAGATCAAGATTAGGATAATATTCCAACTGGATTTCAAATCATCAAGCTATAGAGAGCATGCAACCTCCCCATAACAATAATTTTAATTGCCTGACTTCAAGATATACATATTTTTGTATTCTGACTGTGGATAGCTACTGCCTTGAGTTGTTGGAGCTTATTTATTTCACCTATGGTCAGTTAAGCTTAAAAGCCTTCAAAAATTACTTTAAAAAAAAAAAAAAAAAGAGAAATCTTCTTTAGTTTTTTTAATTATGAGTACCTTCTGACATGTTGTTTTACAAGAATGAGCCACAGCAATAAAAGTGTAATGGACACTCAGTGGTCAATTACTCAGTTACTGCTATCAGTGATAAACATAAAGTATCTTATTGCCCTAATCCTCCTTCTCCCTTATGGTTCAGGGGTAAAGAAAGATCACTGCCTGGGTCGGGCTGGGGATCAGTTGACGAGTGGTGAGCGGTTGTATTCTCTTCCCTTGTTATTTCCCTTATCATTATTATTATTGGTGGTAGCAGCAGTGGTTTGTGTTGTACCTCAGTTACTGGACTGTTCTTATCTCAACCTGTGGGAGTTACATTCCTTCGATTCTCCTCCCCATCCCTCCAGGAGTGGGGGGGAGGAGGCATTCTATAGGGTTGGTACCTGTAGAATAAAAGTAACCTCCTAATCTTTGTCTGAATAACAAACAAATTGAGTTTTAGTCTTTCACCATACAGCAGATTGTTTGAGCTTCAAGCATTTCTGTAGATCTTTTTATTTTAGAAACTTCCCCATGTGTTATCATCCTCCTTATGTAGTAGCAGCACCAAAAATGAGGATTTCAACACCACGCCTATTAATATTCTATCCTAATTAATAAAATACCACACAGGCCCACTACATGCTCTTGTAGTTTCAGAAGCCTCTGTATTACTTTTAAACAATCAACAGGCTAAAAGTAAAATTCATTTGGCTATCTCCTATGACTGCTAAATATGTTTCAGTGTCACTGTAATTCAAAATACTGCAATCCATTTTACAAGTACAATTGCACGTTCTGTTCCACAGATGCATTACTTTGAACGTGTGTTTTAATATGCCTCAGTACAAAACAGGTCATCATCCCAAATTAACCAGGTAAGTGATATTTAATTAGAATGTTTAGTGTCTTGTAGACTAATGAAATCCAAATTTTAAAGTAATACGGGAAGAAATTAAAATACCCAGAAAGAAATACTCCATTAAGGTTGCCTGGCAAATAATTAAGTAGTAGCACACACATATACACACAAAAAGGGAAGAATGACTTACCCTCAGTTCCTCAAGCTTCTCTCTTATTTCAATAAATCCTAAATGAAGTTTTCCTCCAAAGTGGTCAGCAAGTCGCCGATCATTGTCATGAAGACCAAGATAAGCTGAACACACTTCACAAACACGTAGCTTCTGCTGCTGAAAGCTAGAGGCAGGCATAGAATTCCTGTATACTTCCTGGAGAAAACAACCAACCAACCAACAAAATAATTTGCTAACAGTTAATTCTCAATGCACAGATATACAAAGATAACACTTTACCAAAGATATACTACAAATTGATAACCAAATTCAATGTACACCAGCATACCCTTTAGTTACTTCACACTATTCATAAATCAACTGTCTCATTAAGATCTGAAGGGGGCCTACAAGGGTGCTGGGGAGGGATGCTTCATCAGGGACTGTAGCAACAGGACAAGGGGTGATGGGTTTAAACAGGGAAGTTCAGGTTAGATGTAAGGAAGTTCTTTACTGTGAGGATGGTGAGGTATTGGAACAGGCTGCCCAAAGAAGTGGTAAATGCTCTATCCCTGGCAGTGTTCAAGGCCAGACTGGAGAGAGCCTTGGGTGACATGGTCTAGTGTGAGGTGTCCCTGCCCATGGCAAGGGGTTGGAACTAGATTCTTAAGGCTCTTTCCAGCTCAAACGATTCTATGATTCTATAATACAAGGCAGGCTCCTTATTTTGAAGACTGGACATATTTAAAAGCAGCAATTGGTTTTGCAAATTAAATAAAGTGAGGCGATTATCATGTTTATTTAAGACCATATTACTTAGAAGAATTAACAACTTTTTTGTATGCAACTATGAATACACATTAACAGTAGAATTACTGTGTTAACATATTATGAAAATATTAGTTTTAATTTTGAACCCAGTTTAAAACAGTAGTGGTTTCCCTGAGAAATCTACCTGTTTAGACACTAATTAAACAAGTTATCTGAGCAAAATTTATCTACAGATACTAAGGTAACAAACAAGACTGCTTGTAATCCCTCTGGTATCACTAGAACAGCTGCAAGTGTTTGTTTCTACAGACTTAAATATCTTGGTGAAACACCATATGCAATGCTCTGGATGAGTTCTGCCACCTGAACATTACAACAAGGACCGTTTTTATTTGCCTGATACACAAGCCATTGATTAACTATGTTTTAATAAAGCCAAAGTTTACTTCATTGAAGCTTTCTAGTATGAGCCACATCAGCATACCATGAGGTACAACAGGGGTGCCACAGCAAGAGCTGTGAGACTGAATGAGGTAAGTCAGTCCAACAAACACAGACACAATTCTAGTGTCCATAGATACAACTCGCCAATACAGCTAAACTAGGATAAAAGCATCAGTCATCAAAGAGGGTATAATTTTAATAGTATAGGAGTGACTTTTAAAATAGAAACTTTACAGGGTTCCAACAAAGCAAATTCTTTACTTTTACATGAAGCAATTAAGTGAAAGCAGATAAGACATCTTGCATTACACAGATGCCAACCATTTTAATCTTGACCCTATCCTTTCCGTCCCTGAAGCCTTACACAATCAACTTACTTCTGCTTCTCTCTTCTTTACCCGAGCCTTCTCCACTTCATCCATTACTTTTTGAGATTCTTCCACATTGCCATCAGCTCCAAGCTGTTCTACTCTGGCCAGCAGTTTCCCAATTTCTTCATTCAATTCGTGAACTCTTTCAGCCTTGAAAGAGACATAAAGGCTTAACACTGGAAATGCTTTTCATTATGGAAAACAATCTGAACTATTATGAGTTATTATGTGCAAAAATTACAGAATTAAAAGAAGCATGCAGAGATAACTTCTCCAGGTAAAAGTGAAACAGAAGTTGCCTCATGTAAAACCATACTGAGAAAGGCTGAGTTAAAGTTTAGGTACCAACTCAAGAGCAGAATTTTGTTCAGACTTCCAAGTAATTCACACTCTTGTCTGTATGAGTCTCACAAACTAGTATTTGCACTACCATTCATCTCTAGCATGTGCGTATGTGCAGAAAACATATAAAAGTTATTTTTTTCCCCAGCAGATCTAGAGAAAAGCCCATCAAATTGTTTACTTCATGTTTTGATCAAAAAATGTTAAGAATTACTAACATTTATATTGCATGGTATAATGGATAGTCAAGTTTCCCAAGCACAAAAATATCAGAGAGGTCTCTTCCCTGTGTTACCCTCTCTGTGCTTTAAAGGCAGTTTTGAGAAGGATAAAGAAAACTTATTTTTACCCCCTCCTCAGTATGAATTCTCAGGTTTGATAGCTTGACAAAGCCTTAAGTTGGCTCCTCGAAAAACAGATCTTCAAAGAGACTTCAGTAACTAGTTTTACATGCTTACTTTAGCTGCAACTTCAGCGCTGATCTCTTCTTGTGTTTCTGCTAGTCTTTTCTTAGCCACTTCTGTTCTCCTGTCACAGTCTGCAATAAATGACTGCAGGTGGTCCATTGCCTAAAACATCAACAAGAACACTGGTCAATGCTGTCAAGAACATGAGTATTTCATTAGCCGTAACACTTCAGATTTATTAAGACTTAACTTTAATAAGCTTTTATTAGTGAAACTTTGTAAAACCATCTATCAGTTTATGGTGACTAATTGCATATAGAAATATGCAACATTTTAAAGATCCTAGTCTACACTACAATCATAGTTGTAAGTATTTGCAGACATTCTGAAGTGAATCTGTCTTAAGCCTTCTCTAAAAAGAAAAGAGCATTTCTAACCATACATTAAAATTCTTCTAAGGGTATTCAGGTTCATCTCACCCAACCAATACATGCAATGTAACTTTTCTTCAGTAGGGTTTTAAGCTATTAAGCATATTAACACCATCCCTTCAAACAAAAACCCCAAACCTTTTTGTCCAAATGAAGACTAACTTCCTAGTTGGGAGTTCAAAACTACATTACTCAAACTACGGTACACTGAGACACAGCATATGATTTGTTAACCCCAAAACAAAATTACTTTCTTCAGTAAGCTTAGGATTTAAGGCTCTCTTCAAAGCATGTGCAGCCTTAGCATTTATTTGCTACTTAATAACACTAAGTCAGCATCCAGGTCTATGATTATTTGCTCTGTGGAAGACTTTTAACAGTTCTACCCAGAGATGACTGCCAATATTAATAAATCCTGGCATACAATCATGAAGAGACATGTATCTTTTATGTAATTGAGCCAATGGTTTTTCTGCCTTTCTATTAATTACTTTTGTATGCACCAAAACTTAATTTTTGTGGCTCAGTTTATCTACCTAGATACACAAGTTAAACTGTCTCTTCACCATTATGACAAAATACATACATCAAGCTCAAAGAAGAAATCTTGATCTTTGGAAGCTATTTCATAGTCTGCCCTTAATGCCAGATCATGCACCTTCAGACATTCTCCAAGGTCCATTCTCTGAAAAGAGACAGAGGGAAAGCTGCAACACTTCTGAAAAGTTATACAAGGAATTAAGTTAACATTATTTTCTTTAACAGTCAAATACTCTAAAGCAAATCATCTCCCCAGCGGGAATGAAAGGACAGGCTAATGAAGCTTTAGGACAATACCAGATCTTGAAACAACATACATGAATCAGAAAATAATAAAAGCAGACAGAATCAACAGCTTATCGAGACAGCTATCTGCATTAAAAGTACCATTAACGTCCTGCAAAAAACATTGTTTTACTGGAAGTTCAAAACAGTGACTGAAGTACAGTGACTGACATCCTGTACTGAATTAAAACAGCCTAGGAGAACCAAGTTCCCTGCAATTAACTGGCAATTAAATGGTGAAATGCTTGATCTGAACCGTCTGCACACTCTCTAATATGTGTTCCAATTATATTCATCACCTGAAATAGCTATAACCACAGCCCCACTGTTAAGTGCTACTTAAAAACCATTCTTGAAGCATTTCAAACAAGACAGCCAAAATCAAATCCCAGCAAAACATTTTGCAGATGACTGAAGTTGAGCTGAGTGTCGGACTATGTTCAAGAATGAGGGAAGAAAAAGTATAGATATACAGGTATTTTATTTGTAATCTAAAACCACTCTAGGAAGGGCAGAAAGGAAGCATGAACTTGAAGTAAGTAGACCACATCCCTAATCTTGCATATAATGCCGCTGAGAAGATTGCCCAGAATCTCATTAGGTAAGAAATACTGTTTGAAATTGAAATTTGTATACCACTCAGCATAAGTAATTCTAATGCAAACTGTTCCCTGAAAGTTTGTTTGGCGATCAAGACAGAGCACTGTTCACATGACAAAAATACCCAAACAAACCCAAAACCAAAATGAACACACATACACATATAAAAACCCAACCAACAAAATCCAAATATAAAAGAAATTGAACAAAACCAATGCATCCTTCCCTGCAAAAGCACCAGCTGATGGATAATCACTGGAAGTAATAATTATTTGAGTCACTTAAAATCAGCACAGTTTCAGTTAAGTCTGCTCTTGGCACTGCTCACTTAATATTAAGAAAAATTAATCCTTTCTTAACACTGAAAGCACATAATGAGAGCTGAACTCTGACAGAAAAAGCTGTTACTGTTGTAGTTTAATAACTGTTTTAGAACCAACTGAAATAATTAATAACTTGTTTTGTGAGTTTTGTAAATAAAAAAAATAAGCGTTAAACTCTTGCGAGAAATTTGGATTTGAGCCAATAAGGCACCTATTTGTGCATTAAAAAAGAAGAAAAAAAATGCATTTAAATAGAAATTCAAGCCTCATGAATACAGTAAAAAATCTGATTAATTGCTTTCAAATTCTCAAATCATCAGTTAGATGTTCCAACAAATCCATTAAAGTAACTTTCATGGAAGCTGTTGATTTATTTCAAATGTTAGAGACAAAAATAAAATACAGAGTTTTGAACTTGAAAGCTTTTGATAAACTGCAGTTATTTAAATACTCTTCAGCCACCATAAATCTGTTTTCCGGAAAAAACATTTGATTGCAATAGAGAACATCTGACTGCAATGCTAAAGAAAAAAAATCAGCTTTTCCTCTTGCAACTACACAGGACTTCAGCAATTTTGTTAACTAATGCAAATCCACAAAACCCTTGAAGCTGAGCAATGTATTACGCATGTCTATTTCCAAGTCATTAGATGCTGACATTATTTAAATAGCACCATTCCTTCAGGAAAGTATTTCAAGCTAGGATAGCAATGCGAAAGAACATTTTTAAATTATCTGAAAATTAGACACTTAAAAATCCTCTTAAAATTGTGAAAAGTTTGTCTTTATGCTGGCTCATCACTTGCACTGATATTTAAGGTTAAACCATAAAACTCAAGGTCAATCCTGCTTTAAGTGACCCACTCCAGTTCTAAATGCATAGGTAAGGCTAGCAACATACTTTATAGATGTAAATACAATGCCAAAAAGCCTGAAACACATCCACTGTAGCATCAGAAAAACCCTAGTTTAGTATGCAATCTACATATACTTTGAATAAATGCATGAAATAATCTTCCATCATACTTTAAAAAGAACAGAATTCACATGACACTACCACGGCACACCATCCACTTTACATATATATTATGCTGGTTTTCCCTCTGTTTGGGTTGGATTTGCCCTCAAGACAGCGAATTTTCCGATTTCTTTTCTTTTTACTGGGATTTGTAGCTCCATAGCCTGAAAGGATGGTAATTACTCTGAGCCAGCATTACTACTGAAAAGTTTTCTGCCCTCCCTTTCTCACTGCACTGTGCTACCCCGTGCAGGCACATCTGCCTGTGCAGTTCAATACAGGCTGGGTAGTGACCAAGTAAAATGTTATCTTAGCAAACCAAAACCAGGGGCAATTTCTCAGCAGTGTACCTTTGTCCAACTTGTCAGATAGCCACACAAACAATGTGCTGATAATGTGTAAGGGAGAAATGTAGCAGTGGACTTCAGCAGCTAGGATCTCTTCCAGTACCAAGATGCTACTTCAGAAACTCTTGACTAACTTCCGTAATATTAGTAGCAATTTGGGGGAATGAAAGGGGTGTTATGGAAGATTTGTCAGATGTCCCAATCAGAAGACAGGAAATTTTGACTCTCCTTCCGCTCTTCAACAGTGCAGCCTTACAAATATGTGGCATAACAGACAGGAAGCAAGCACAAACAAGTACAAGAGAAAAGGATTCTTTCTCATTTGCTTTGCTGCTAAAGAAATTATATTGTTGTTGGAACTGCTCCTTAACACAGCCTGTACTAGTCTTACATTACTACTGTCTTTCTTAAAGTTCTATTAGCAAACCCCAATGTACAGAGACATTTAAAAACCAAATAACCATAAATGTAAAACTCTCAAAACAGTTTGCATGTACTATGCAACACCAGGGTAAAAAGCACATCTGCTGGTATAAGTTACGCAATATCAGGCAGATAATTCATCCTGGGGATGATTCATTACTGTCAAAAGTATATGCTAGATCAGGATTGCTAATGACCTTAACCACAGAGCAGTTAGCGTTATAATTTGGCTCATATGGCTAGCTGCGAAGTAGAGGGAGAGTGGATAGAAATGGACAGAAGAGGGGGACTGGACCTAGATGATTTTACGGTCCTTTCCAACCCTACCTATTCTATTATTATTTTAATTTTCCATGTCCACCTTGCGATTTGGTCCCAAGACACACACTCCCCCAGAGGCAAAGAACAAATGTGTAGTCAGCCATTTAAAGATCAATCACATTTGAAACAGAAGATGGTTATGAGGGAGGCTAATGTTCACACTGAGCTACTAATGAAGAAGAATGCACATGCACTGGCTTCCACTGTTGATACACTGACTTTCAGACAGACTTACTCTGAAGTGATTTACAGGAGTCCTGATGAGTAAAGCAAATAAAGAAAGATGAGAACACCCGAGTCCTCAGGCTAGACATAACTAAAGTTTATTGATATGTGAAGCCATGCTTTGGGCTTTTTGTAGTTACTGCACTTTTACCGAATATTAAAACCAGGAAAAAAGCCTATGTATTTAGAGGATCCTTCTTACAAGTGAAAGCTATTGCAGAAGATTAGTCTAGAAAATTGCCTAGCACACAAAGCACAGTATCAGGAGTCCTTTTGCTATTGTTCAGCTCTATGCATTAACAGCTTGCTAACCATTTTCTGTAATGTTTTTTTTTCCTGTCAGTGTTAGATGGGCAATTAAAGTGACTTGATTTCCCAGAGATGAAGTTTAGACAACTGGTCTTTCATGCCAAACAACCTCATATTGAAATGATTTAGTGATCATTTTTCTCATTCCATCCACAAAATGGATAAAATGCCTTTGGCATTAATACAGAACTATTGATTACATACATTTAGTTAAAAAAAAAAAAAGATGCATAGCTCTGCTTCAATCAAATCAGGTACCAGAAAAATAAAGAAAGAAGAAAAGAAAAAAAAGAAAAGAGGAGAGATCACATGAGTTAAATATGACCAGACAAGGAAGAGCTGGCCAAGGACTTGGGCAACAGAGAATCTGAAGAGTTTTCTGAAAAAACAGATGCACACTTATGAGTAGCTGACACTAATAACTGAATCAGAGACTAAACTCTGATGTGATGCTGTTTCTGGAACATCAAATTAAGAAAGCTTTCTTTTCAGATCTTCAGCTATCTACAGCAAAATTCCCATTCTGGCACTTTTGCAACAACTATGCATTGCTTTGACATCAGAGATCAGATTAGTGAATGTACTCTATATGGAGTGCAAAAAGAGCACGGAAAAGCCAAAGCTACTTAAATTAAAACACAGAGGACTGACATTGAGCCAAGTGTGACATAGTAGCACATATTACCAATGCTTCTAAAACCAGCATGCATTTTTGACAGGTCTTGAACGAAGATATTCTGGGCAGTATTTACACAGAAAATTCTTTCTAGCTATAAGGATATCCATACCAAAGCAGTTCATATTCAGCAAGAGAAGGATTTTGTTTGTTTGTTTGTCTGCTTTTGAAAATCTGACATTACTGAAAAATTTGTATTGAAGGAACTGGATCTCTCTCCCTTTATCCAATTGTCAAGGCAACTATTGGGGTCTGTATGGGAACACCCTTGCCACTGATAAAAAGAAGCTGCAGACAGACTCCTTGCTGAGATCTTCCTTATTATGGAACTCACTTTTCATCTGCACTAACCATTTTCTTTAACAGATTTCTAGACTTGTGATAAAGCTTGTCCTTGTAGGCAACACATGTTCAGAAGGGGAGCCTTTAGAATGATGTAATAGTGCATGATTTAAGTCCTCTGGCTCCACTAGCAGGGTTAACTTTTCTTAAGTTTGACTTCACTAGCAGGAAATAAATGCTGAGCTAAAAAGAGGCAGAAATTATTAAGTTACTGAAGTCCTTAGCAATCACTGAAAATTCCAGGTATCTTCAGAAATATAATTAAGACATTTCTCCCTTTAACCATACTCACTTTGAAATACTTAATTCCTTAGACTAGATCTTCACTGAAAGACAAAGCTAGCAGCACTCTTATTTTAAAATGTTTCAGTATTTACATAGTACTTGGACTCATAGCCTGATTATATAATCCATTACCATTGATAAATCTAGATAAATTAAACCCATTAGATGGAACATGGCACAATCAGTTTACTTTCCTGGCACTAACTAAAGAAATCAAGATTACATTTTCAAGAGGCAGACATGAGCACTTTACAATTCAACACCACTGGGCTACAAATTGAGGTAGTTTATGCAAGACTAATTTAATTTGATTTGCAAAGCTAAGGGAGTTCTCACAATCAAAGCAGTCCTGAACTGAAAAGCTGGTGACTTCCAAAAGAATGCTTTTTTACAACACTATAGCAAATGATCACACTGGCACACCTAAGGTTTAAGCATACAAATAGTTCCCGAGTCAATGGGACTACTGGCAAAGAAATCGAATCCAGATTAAAACACCTTGCTAACACCTATCTGCAAATGTGTGAACTAACTGAACTTCTCTTTCACAGTAAAAGGAGATTTCAACAGTATAGTCAGTGAGCCTAAACAGATTCAGCCCACCTTGAGAGGGATACCCAGCAGCAAGTGAAATGAATCTTTCTCTAGGCTCCACTGCCTACATCCCTTCTAACTCCAGTGCAAGCTTCAACAACTAGCTGCTTCAGATGAAACCTAAATTTAGATGTCCATCTGGAGCTGAATTCCACCCTTAATAAGCTTAAAGTTAATCACGTATTAAAGTATATTGCTAAACCAAGGTCTCAATCAATATGGTTTTAGTCAGCAGGAGTCCTGATGAATTGAGTGCAATGAGTTCATGAGTTCCTAAGGATACTCTTAACTGCAGGACTGAGCATACCATACTTTGAGGTCTGTATAAACAAAATGCAAGAAGCAATGCTCCTCAACAAATACACATAAATACAAACATAAAGTTAATCCACTGAGCTGAAAGGAGTTTCTCAACCATGGGTTTGCAAGACCACAAACAGTATTCATGAAATTTTTTCAACAGGGAAGCAAAATCAAGCTAATAAGAAAGCCAGATTGCTACAGAACTGCTTGGGCTCTTCAAACATAGCTTCAAAGATACTATAAATATTCAAGACATTACTACTTCTAACCTTATTAAGTGTATTTGCTTTAAATCTTCCCATTTTCATTAGTACCCAACTATTAATTCAGAAACGTACAATGATACAGAAAACACATTCTTATACATCTTGTAAAACCTGCTGAAGATAGCACAGAGCTTACGTCCAAAAAATGCTGCTGAAGAGATTGACACCATTACAGAGGAGTCACTCGACTTCTATGCATGCTGCTTCAGTCCTAATCTTATAACATAAATAAATATAAGCAAATGTTTTTGTAACGCTGATAAAAAATAACTCAAGAACCATGGTCTGGGGAAGGACAAAAAAACCACAAACCAAACCAACAACAAAAACCCCACAGGCCTGATCATTAGCAACTATTAAGGATTTAAAAAAAAAAAAAAAACAAACAAAAACCCTAAAGTGAGTGTTAACCCTTTGAGACAGAAAAAAAGAAAAGAGAATTGCTAACTTTAAGTGGTAAATTACTGTGTCCCAGTAGCCAGGGTGTACAGAGTCTTATTAATTTCTCATTATAAAATTTAGAACCTAAAATGAATGAGCAAACTCTTAAAACCACTGACTTATGCGTCTGAGCCAGTGCCCAAACAGTATATGCCAAATGCACAGTAACTTCAAGACATTTGATTTTTGTGGTATGAAAGAACTTTGTGATAAAAAAGAAAAAGGAAAAGGAGTCTTTAAGGATAGGAAAAAAAGCTCAGGAAGCTGCAAGACTTATGCAGAAGCTCAGCAAGTGGACCTTTTCTATGCTATTGCCTTTTTTAATATGACAAATGCTAAGTTCCCTAGTTCAGTTCTACTATTTTGCCACCTCTTCCCGTACTTCTTAGCAATTACAGTTGTGCCTACTTTTGCAGGGACTCATAAGAAGAAGGAAGAATGGACTGTAACTATTGATCTGTCAGTACAAGTACCAAAATTACTAAAGCGAACAAAATTAGTGTGTGCATGCATGTTTGAAGCCCTCTGATCAATGAAGAATGCTAGGGCAATTTAAAACCACGGCTACTTGGAAAACATATTAAGATGCCAGTTGACAAGTTAATCAGTTATGTCTACGTATTTCAGTTTTCCGTTTTGCAAATGAATTTAATTCCATACTTTGTTAAGGGCTCCAGTCCCCTTAGCCGTTTGGAATGATAACAGCACAGAGAACCAAGGATGCTTCAAATAATTCTTAATACAGGTTTTCCAGTACTGCCACAGGGTAAGAAAACACGCCAACATGAATAAGCAAAGCTGCCGAAGTGCAGCATTAAGATTGTCAGGCACCTGAGACTCTGCAAATAATCATATTCATCTCCCTACAGTTAGATATTCTAGTATCACAGAATACCAGGTTACATAATCAATGCACTGTAACTCACCTGCCTTTCACAAGGAATAAGCAAGGTAAAGCACAGACATACTGACAACTTTAGTGGCATGTGTCGAAGCCCCTTGTTTGCTGTGCTCAGGCACAGGAACCTCTACTACAGAGTACACAAAACTGCAAGTCAAACAAGTTACTAATATGGCATAAATGGAGATTTTTAAGTTCCCTTAGAATTTGTGAAAATGGCACAGTAACTGGATATTGTACGTGTCACTGTCATGTTAAATATACCTCAGCTTCTAGAAATTCAATTATCTGAACTTTCAACTGTTTTCACTAGAATATTTCTGAAGAAAGAAATATCACCTCTCTTCCCTATACAAGTATTTGTGTAGAATACCATCTCACTACAACATCAAGTTTTAAGAAAGTAAATTCAGAATTTATGCATAAATTATATTTCCTTTCTTATACCAGTTGCAGCTGTACCAGCTTAAAATCACTTAGTTATTGCAAAATTCATGTAGGTAACATTATTTTGATTTTTTTTTAGTTATAGCAAACAATGTTGAATTCATAAATAATAACTGACATGTAGAACAGGAAGCTTCCAAAAATCAACTTCATAACCCATAAATTAGTTGTTTGTAAAAGTTCCTCTGAACCACCAGAGAGCACTACATACTTTCTGAAAACAATGAAATTAAAATAGATATTACAAAGAACAAGTATAAATCAATTTCTCCATTCTTGACTAAAAAACCCACAAGATTTAGCTACATACAGTTCCAGACAGCACATCATGAGGGCAGCAGTTGAGAAGGTGGCTCTTGCACACTCTGTCATCATTGAATTTAATTCGCTGACGGGTTGTGTCACCTGCAATATAGAAATCAACATATTCCAGGTTAGAAATCTGGGGGAGCCAGACATGTTCTGTAGATTACATGCAAAGCGTTAACACTGCCCTGTCACATATGGAAGGTCTATGGAAACTGAACTTAAAACACTGTATGCTTCTTTGCCAAATAACACCAAAACCACAAATGTGCGTTTTAATGCTCTATAATGCTGTTTTAAAGTCCTCTCACACTTCCCCTTCAAAAATGGAGTGTGAAAAGTGCTTGAAACCAGACACACAGTATTAGCTTAAAAACACTTCGCTATAACAGCATTTGTTAAATGAGCTATATAACGTTCAACTCAGATTTTGCATGAAATAGCGGTGTATATTTATGCAACAATTAGCATATAAAAGAAACCTCATAAACACAAGATACACATTGAGTCTTCATCAAATCCCACCTGATACTCATTTTATGATTTTGCTCTTGGATGCAATGCACCCTCTTACTTCTGACGGGAGTAGCATAAAGAGCTGGCGGAAGAATTATTTTACATGCTTACAAACCTGAAAAAAACCGTCAAACATATGAGCATACCCTATATATGCAAAATTATTTTACACATGTTTGCATATCTCCATATTGTAAGCCTTTTTCTTTTTTTTCTTTCTTTCTTTTTTACATGGTGTTTGTTGGGCTGGGAACATCTCAGTTGTATCTTCATAATGGCAGGTTGTAGTTCCTGCATCAGCAGAAGCATCAACCTGTCCACAGACTGAGGTCCAAGTGCAAGTTTAAATAATCCCATCTTGGAGCAAGACCTGAAGTCTTCAGAACACAATAACTAGCTGGTATTCTGGGGATGAGGGTAGGAATATGTTTTCCTTCAAGTCATAGCATAATTGTCACTATTTGAGATTTAAAAGAGATCACTGCTATAGCACTCTTGTTGTTAAGACACAGGCATGATAGAACACCTTAATCTGTTCCAGGATGTATCTTTTTATTATTTTTAAAAACATAACAACTTGTTAAGATCTCTAATCACTGAAAACCTACTGGTGAATTACTGAAGCAAGAAGGGCTGCTGGGGAAAAAAAACCCCAAAGACATAGAATGAGTTCGGATAGCAGCCTTTTCCATTTCATCAAGTACTTTAAAGACTGTAGATACATTTTGCGTTAAAGTTGGGGGTTTTTTTATGGCTTCATGACCTCAAATACTGAGAATTTTGAATCTATTAATTCAAGAAGCCAAATTCATTACTGAGGTAACTACAACAGAGGGGAATTAAAAAAAAAAAACCTATCTTATTAGTCAAGTCTTTCTTCTTATGTAATCAGATTTTTAAATATCAGTTCTATGCATAGGATGCTAATACGTACCATTTTCAGATTGGACAAGTTTCATATTATTAAGCAAAGTAAAGTTTCCAAGGACACCACATACATAATTTGCCTGCGGGATACAACAGTTAAAACCTGTAACACACACACACTAAAGACAGCTTCGAAGCAGTTCAACAATAGGTTTTCTAGAGGGCAATGTTGTGGCTTAGTTATACCACAAAAATATTCAGACCAATCCCTTTATAATCATGCCTGCTACTGCAGTAGAGTTTTGCCTTTTGTCTCGTTGGTTTTTAGGAGGTGGATCCATATTTTTTTTAAAACACATAACTGCGTTTGTTCCACATTCATTAACACATCTGAAAAGTTATTGATAACTCACGGCTCGGCGAATGCGGGGCCTTTCTGACACTCCCTTGCAGATTGATGTAGGCAGGCAAAGATACATTGAACCTTTATAAATAAAACAAGGGGCCAGATTGTTCAGTTTGTATAGAATAATAGACTCTGCCAGCAATTTTAACACAGCATCTAGAAATACACGTTGACTGTAAAGATTCTTCCATATAAAGACACATGAACAAAATGAAGAAAAGTATTTGAAAGAATACAGCCAATGGCCCAACACCATTAAGCTCTCAGGAGCCAAGGAGTTACCAAGACCAGATAACTGCTGAAAGACTCCTTGTTCCTGAGGAAAAGTTGGCAAGTAGTATTTTCCCAGATGTTACCTCAACACCTAGACTTAGCTTTTTCCATACCCCTACCACAACTAGGAACTGACACTACTGCTGCAATACAGTCTTTATAAATCTAAGTGGCTAACATGATAATCACAATGACTAAACTAAGGCAACATGGAGAGGGGAAGTAGCAGCAAACCATCGATGACAGCCTTAAGATCACATTCCACACTTACATTTTAAACATCTATTCTTTCTGCACTATGCCTTTAGTGAGATATTCACCTTTTCCTTCCTATGAAAAGCAGTCTCACACATTTGCATTTCTTTCTAATCTTTGTTGTCTCAGTAGAAAAGGTTTATTTTTAAAAGGCGTCATATATTATGACTGAATTTTGTGTGCCTCTGGCAGCTCATTCCTGAGTCTGAAAATGCCTTTATTTCTTCATGAATTTTGTGAGCTTCAATATCCCTGAACAGTGTAGACCTGCTGGCAAAGACAGAAGATGCATTCTGCTGCTGACCCGCAAATGAATCATCTTGAATAGATGACGACCTGTGGTATGCATGGGTTGCTGAGGAGGGAGGGCTGACGAAAATCTATGGATCAACTATACAAACGACATTCAGCCTATAGCAAAAGAGGCTTTTGCAGATACCTTTTAGCAATTAAAACAATGTGAACAGAAGTGGTTTTAAGCCAAGGACTTCAGCTGTATGTCAGATAACCAAGACAGTACTTCTTTGTCAAACTGTACATAGGTTGATGTACTCTTTGTATGGTCAAGTGAATGCTAAACAATATTAAAAAAAAAAAAAAATCATTATATATTATGTAAGAAGAAAATAATACATATGTACAAAGAAGCTGCAGTCATCTAAATTTTAGAAGTATCCTGAAATGTTTAAAAAGGGGACACTATCACCGATATTTCAGACCTTATTACAAGTCCTATTTTTATAGGTAAATAATTAAATTAGCTCAGAATAGCAACTATTTAACCCTGCCTCTGAAGAACAGCAGAGTATTCAACTACTTGGTCTTTAGGACTCATGCTCATTAAAGAAATCAAAATAATTTAGCAGGGCATTACAGGAGTCAGCATCTACTGCTGCAGCCATCCCTGTGTTTCCAATTACATTTTCTCCATTAAAAAAAAAAAAAAAAATTCATATAATTGATAAAATTTATGATACCGAAAAAATAAATTTTATTTTCTTCAAGAAGGAGCAGCTTTAGTTTTACTTTATGTACCTGCCCCAAACCACATTTCTGTGAGAGACTGCTTTCCAGATGAATGGAAAACTTTGAAAAAGAATTGAAACAATTCCAGAAACTAAGCCAAACATCAAGGAAATTTCTACACTTGCACATCTCATATATTTTGTAACAATAAGGAAATTGCAAACTAGAGACACAAATATTAAAGAGATGATGGCAGTAACATAAACTTTCTAAAGGACATTCGTATTAAATATGTTGACTACAAAATCAACATCAATATTCCAGATGAATGCAGACTGCTGATTAAGGAACACCCGGAGGTTAAGATCACAATGTGTGCTTGTACTATCCAATTCACTTTGAACTCTTAAGTCTAACCTATTAACAGCCTCCACAATGTCATTCTTGTTCAGTATTATTTTAATGACAAATGAGAGGAACAAACACTTATGTATCAACAATCCCTAGCATTATAACATGCTTATAACAATGATTTACTTTATCCAGCATCTCTTACTATTCTGATTTATCCTAATAACACACTATCAACAACAATCCCAATGCGTTGGTGAAAGTTACCCTTTTTAATCTAACTATAACCTCTAATCGCAAACTAGTGGTGCAATCCATACAAAGATAATGATGTGCATTTTCATGCTTCTGACCTCCTGCATTAAGCTACATCAACCAAAACAGGGTAGCTTTCCACTCAGGTGTTTTGAGGCATGAGTCCCATCACACTGGCAGGGGATTCTGAAAGCTTCACTCACAGAGAGCTACTTACTGGGTGGAATATCAGGTTAAAGACTTCATATCAAATTTCATCAGCAAAGTAAGCCCTGTATAGCAAGTATTTAGCATCATTATTTAACTGAGGCTTATGTGGTCACAGAAGATCCTGCTCCTGCTACACACTTAACAGGCAGTTAGTTGTGATGTTCTTGTCACTAACCCTGGATACATCTTCGCCGTAACACCTTTATAATAATTTATTACTAAGCAAATTGCTTCTGGTTTACTCTATGACTAAATTAGTATTTGCAAATTCAAAATATAATGAAACCATTTTCAGCTAATACCTTACAAGTGGAACCAACATGGGAATCTTTTTCTATGAGGTATGAATGTGAAGTAGTCCATTTGCTTCTTCACAAATGCCATTTCGTATGGTGTCCCATATCCAGAGCACAAAAATTCCTCAAGTCCCTAATTTTTAAAGGATAAAGTTCCAGAACTTTATAATGAAGCCAGCAAATACACACAATTCACCAAACATGATCGTTGCTCTTAAAGCCTTCTGGTCACTCTTGACGGACAAATGAAGACTTTTAACAAAGTTCATGTGTTGCTACTACTTTCAGACTTCTGAGTTGATATCAATTCAACATTTTAGGTGGGTTTTGGAAATATCTGTGTATAAAAGATACTTTTTTCTGCCTTTCCTCTGCTCCTGATCCTTACTTTAAAGGAGAGCTCTCAGAGAAGGCTCTTGGCTCCCTAACCTGGCTCTCCGCCTGAGGCTATCAGTCCTCCTGTAACTGACAAGAAGATACTGAAACTTCAAAAGCACATACTACCTTCCACCTTTATAGAGTATAAAGCAAAGTGGAAAACAACATCTATGCAGCCTGATAATACCAACATCAACACACCAGCCATCCTTATATACACACATTTCCCATATGGAAATGATTAAAAAATGGGTTACAACTCATAGATTGCACCTCTGTTACCATAAAAAGTGTGTCACCAAATGCCGGATGGCTAAGATAAGCACAGGGGTGTCACTTCAACTCTTCCCAAACAAGTTGGACAGAAAAGTCACACATTAGTAACCAATTACTAAGGGTAACTGAAGTGGCTAGTGTAAAACAGAAAAAACTGATTAAGATGTGAATAGATGCAAAAAGGATATTTTAAGTTTCAATGCCAGAAGAAAGTGACCTAGAACTGAGTTAAAGACTCCAAGCACAGTGAGCAGTTCAGTCAAAAACCTAGCAGATGAAGCAAAAGAGTTGCTAATTGGCACTTCATACATATAGGTTCTATACATCTAAAAATTTTTCTGATAATTATATAAAATAGAATTTGTTAGGATGCTTGGGAGAACATTTTCATGACCACTTGTAAGCCTCAGAAGCATGCACAAATTTACTTTTCTCTTAAGAATAATTTAAGTAACTTGTTTTGTATTTCTAGACTATAACCTAATTTTGATGTATTGGCAATTATTAAAAACAAAAACCAAAACCACCACCACGTTTCTTTGCAAGAGTGAAGTCCAGCAGTTTCAAGATGTGGTTCCAGGGCCATTCAGATTTGCTCTGTGTCTGCACTACAGTCAGAAGTAATGATGCTGCTCCACCCTCTGCTTCTAAACAATTCCTCACATCAACTCTAGCACTTTGCAAGGTGAGCAGATTACTGACCTGGCAGAAAAAAAACCAGTTGAGCAATATAAGCTGATCTAAGACAAAATGGGATTTCTACAATCAGGCCTTTTAAAGAAAACCGGGCAATCTTTGCTCAATTCAGTTATATTCTGGAAGAAAAAAAGAAAGAAATAAAATTCCAGGGGTACTAATATAGTTACCATTTCACTCCATTTGTAAATTAATCGATTTATATAAAACAATTATGATCCCATTCATAAGGGTCACTTTTGTTTTCTAGAGGATATGGATTGCAAAAAAAGGGTTTGCCTAAATATTATTTAAAAAAAAGTTCAATTAATTTTACAGTTGAAAAATAGTACTAAAAAAAAAACAAACAAACACAACAAAAAAACCCACCAAAAAAAACCACACCACACTTTTCTATCAGCTTATCTCTAATACTTCTGAGTGACAAGTTCCTGCAGCTCTGGTCATCAAGAATAAATTCAACTTGAACTAACCTTTTAATTATTGACATAAGTAACAAAAAGTCCTTTAGTGTAACTGCCAGCAGTAAAAAAAATAATATAACAAACACATTCTTATGTAACCTCATAAGATTAGCACCTGGTCTTCAGCACTCTATTTCTCAGTATTTGGGAAACCCACGCTATGTGTTTAGTAGCTTACATTTAAGCCTCTCTAGTTAAGTATGCCAGGTTCTCAGCACATCAGTAGAGAAGGACATACTTCCGAGAAAATTTTGTTTTAACCTGCAGTCATGACTATATTAAATTAGTCCAGATTTTACTAACATCAAAATCTAAGCCACTGTAAAAAAAAAAAAAAAAAGTTTTGGCATGGTCCACATCCAATCCTCCAATCCAGTTTTCCACTTCTTATCAGAAAAGTGTGCAAGAGAAGTTAAAGTTAGGTATATAAGGAATTTTAAAACACACCTGTTTTTAAATAATGTGCTTTTCCAGGTGTGTAAGAGAACCATACATGCCATTTACAGAATGGTTTCATTGTATTAAAAATACAATTTCTTTTTAGATACCACAGATCAAGTATCACAGAAGTGGTAAATGCTCCACCCTGGCAGTGTTCAAGGCCAGGTTGGACAGAGCCTTGGGCAACACAGTCTCTTGTGAGGTGTCCCTGCCCATCACAGGGGGTTGGAACTGGATGATTTTAAAGTCCTTTCCAACCCAAACCATTCTGTAATTCTGTGAAGCCTAACAACTTACAACTCATTGGAAACTCCTGAAGAGCATCTGCCAAGTCCCTTCTGTTTCACTTGTCTGTCAGCTGTCTGTCACATGAGCAAAGGCAAGCACAGCACTGCCTGAACCTCCCATCCTGGCAGGTAGCAGGCAGAAGTTCATCACACATTGAGTGACGCTGTGTGACGACAAGCGCATTATCCCACTGCCAAAATTCAGACAAGAGAGGAAGCGGGTTGCCAAAGTCACACAGCTCTCAGATCTCCCTGCCTGCAACAACAGGGGAAGGGCAAGGAGCAGGCCTGGAGCAATATACCTAGTTGTAAGACAGCCACACATTGGACAACTCTGTTTGAAATGAGAAGGCTCCTTAGCAGCACCGTTTATTTTTCAGAAATATTCTTACAGCTCAGTGGGTATTTTCTGAATCAATTTGACCAATACAGAACTGTGCTTTCTAGGTGTTCTCAGAGCTTAACAGCAAATCCACAAAAACATTTAATAGCTACATCCTCCAACCTTCTCCATTCTGGCCCCTGGGACACCAGTTACAATGAGTGTGCAAACTTTCACAAGTTACAGCCTACAGCTCACCTCCTAAAACCACGTTTGAGCATCCGATTGTGGAACATTTTCCAAAGAGCACATTCTCTTTTTCTACAAATGATACTATAAGCTAAAAAGTAATATAGACTACATATCAAGCCACTACCATTGGCTTTGAACTGAGTTCATTCTATACCCACTGAATAGATTAAATATTTGATCTGTCTCTTCTCATGTAAGGAAGAATTTCAAACTTGCATTTTAGTCTCTTCAACAAAACAGAACAACGAACCAACAAAAACAAAAGGAAAAAACAACCCCCAAAACTCACAACAGCCAAAACAAAACTCCCTGAATTGTAAAGCATAAAATTAGGTTAAGAAATTAAAAAGCGCTTTGGTAATTCTGAACAACATAAGCCACAAACATCAACCAAAGGCAATGGGGACCAGTAGTGAAGTGAAACCTACCCTCTACAAAGAAGTGAAAAAATTGCATGTTCTAATGAAAATCTGCAATTTGCATATTACTAGAAACAGAGTATTTGTCAAAGGTGACAGGAACATAAAACCCCACATGATTCCAAACCCCACTACTCTCAAGGTTAGCAATATTTCAATGACCTTGAGCCTGGCCTTGAATTTAGTAAGTAGCAGCTCTGCAGAAAAAGGATGACTTTCAATCCCTGTGCATACTTTGGTTTAAATAATACTCCACTGAATTTAAAACAAAACCAAAACCTAGAATTGTGTTACACTGAGATCTTTAGTTCCTCACTTAATCCAATAATGGAAGCCTGTTTTGCAAACAGTCTTTCCTCCTTATCCTTCCCCATTCTGCCCATTTCATTTAAATGCTGCTTCTCTAACTAGTCAGATTTTAAACAGTTCAGCAGATGTGGTTTGGGAATTACAGGGCAAGTGGGGTGGGGGAATACAGCTGTCAATAAAATAACTGCTTTTTCATAAAGCTAAAGGAAATATAGCCTGAAATGGCTTTTCTCGGTTTAGATCTTAGTCACTCAGCATTTTTAAGCAACTATCACAGGTAAATCATACCAATGAACAGAAAACACATTCATAAATGTAAACAGTCACACAGCACACACACACACCCCCAAGCTTTCTGTGTTGTCTTACATAGCTCTGAAACAGCAATCTAGGTGCCAGCACTGGGAAGACTTGAGTTTCATGTGTATGGTTACTTTGCCAAGCACTTGGACACATGCAGCCACAACAGGAAGCATTCAAAAATCTTCTGGGGCAAGTCTAAAACACCCTAAATCAGGTCCTGCAGGATGACTACTCACTAACCAGCCTTGCTTGGGAAGGCAATCTTGGAAGAACAATAGTTTTCCAATGAGATTATCATGCCCTTGTTTAAAAACAACTACAGGCACTCAGCAGAAGGCATTAATGATACACCAGGTAAGTGAAAACTAGTTACATTTATTTAAAATACTAGATTATAAAAAAACAAAAAAAGCTGTCAGATCACATTACCCCACTACCAACAGATGACTGGCACCATACAAGATACAGCCATACAATATGTAGCTCATACATTCTATTTGGTGCATGGGAAAACAGGTAACCATTAATTAAGCACAAAGGCTCAACAAACATGTAACACATCTGCAAGAGCGAGTACAACGTGCAGAGCATTTGAATAATCTCCAATTGCTGTCTATCCTCGGGTGCAGTATTCCCTTGTTTATACGTAAAACACTACACAGCATAACGGGAACCGCTCTTTTTTAGCAGCCTTCAAGCTATTCGGATTTATGGGCGACTTCCAGTTCAAACTCTAATGTCAATTGCCACACACCCTGACAAAAATTCTGAGAAGCTTTACACAGCGATAATCTTCAGTTCACTATGTGACCCCAGCGATCCCAAATCTGATTGTGCATGTAGTATGTCCCTCTTGGGATTACTGCCTCTAAACGCTAAGCTTTTAATTAGCTGTTTGGGTCTCGTTTGTTTTTAAAAGACTTAGTACACTTGCGTTAACTACACTCTCTTTCAGAAAGCGACAGCCATACCCACCTGCTAACTGAAATGATGGTTTGGGTCAGACTTTACACAAAACTGTACCACCACCAAAAAAACCCATCCCCAAATCCTGCTCTACTAAAGCGAGTGCTGGTTTGGAGGGGGGATTCTGGTTTGTTCCCCCATAACCTCAACCTAGCAAACTGCTGTCTCCCTCAGCGAAAGCTGCGCGGGAAAGCTCAGCGCGCGCACCTTTAGCAGCGCGCTTTCACCGCGAGGCCTGGGCACCGAGGAGATCCGAGCTTAAACCGCAGCCGAAACGGCAGCGCGGCCTCCCGGCTGGCGCTGGCAGCTCGGAGCGGGGGAGGCGACGTCTGACTCCCCCAGACCCCGGGGGCGGCAGCACCGAAGGCACCCACTCCGCCGCTGACCTACGGCCTTCAGCAGGCCCCGCCCCGCGGCGGAAGGCGGGCGGGGAGCGGGCCCCGGGCCTACCAATCACGGTGAAAGAACGGCCGGCCGACCTGCCCGGTACCACCGTGACCTCAGGGGCTTCGGCGGCTCCACCCCGTCTCCCTCTCCCCCGCCCCATCCCCGGCCTGGGGGCACTTACCGTCCCGGGACGTGCCCATGAGCTGATCCAGCATGGCGCGCATCTGGGCCTGCGCCGACATCTTGAGCGCGCGGGGGGCCGGCCCGGCCCGGCCGAGTCACGCCGACAGCGGCCTACAAGGCCTGAGGCCCGGCGCGGCGCTCAGCCCTCCCACCCGCGTCACTGGCGGGCCCGGGCGGAGCCGCTCCCCCGGCGCCGCGGGCGGGGGAAGGGGGAAAGCGGCAGCTGCCTTTGCCTTTCGCTGCCGGTGGGAGACGAAGCAGGAAACCGATCCCGCGTGCCTTGGTGCCGCCGCCTCCCCTCTCCCCTCCTTTCCTCCTTCTTCCCCTCACGCCTGCCACGCGCGCGCGCCAGCGGCAACGGAAACCCGCGCGCACGCGCCCTCGAGCCCCCCCACCTCAGCCGCTCCGCGACGTCAGCGCGGACGGGTCTTGGCGCCCGCTGATTGGCCACGGCGTGCGGTTTTCGGCCCGTGACGCACTGCGCGGCGAGGCCCCTGATTGGGCCGCCAAGCCTTTCGCCGGGCTGGATTCCTGGGGCGAGTGGATTGGCAGGGAGGTCCCGCGTAACCACTGTGACGTCCGCGGGTCAGCGGCGGTGGGGCGAGGCGGGGCAATGGGGGTTCTCTTCCCGCTCCCGGGGAGTGGGAGCCGGGCATTGCCCAGCACCGGTGGGCCCGACCCGAGTTTTCATCCTCTGTGAGAGGAGACCGAACCGGACGTTTGCCGAGGGTCGGTTCTGACGTGCCAGAGCAGGTGGCTAGGCTGAAATTAACGCAAAGCCGGAGGGGGGGTCTGGTCGGGTAACGGGCGTCGCTCGCAGCCCAGCCCCGATCTCTCATCCCCTCTCATCGATAGGACGCTCACCGGGTGACGGGAGCGAGTTTAGACCCGCGACTGCTCGGACGGGTACGTACGCCGGAGCTAGCGCTGACGGAATAGGCTGCCCAAGGACAATTCCTTTCTTGAACTGACACTCAGCTCCATTTTGACGGCTTCGTCCTTCTGTCAGTGCAGCGATGGTGGGACTGCTGAGAAAAGCTGCTGTAACACTCGCTTTTTAGAGAACCTCCCTCATCACTGACGGTACTGATGGTTGTTGCAGCTAATTCGGCGTACAGAGCACCGAGATCCAGTCTCAAAATGACTATTTCTGTATTTTTTTATCTATCCTAACACCTGCGTTTGCAGCTCTCCCTTTCTTAACCACCGTGTTGCCATCTAGCGCCCAAAAGTTCTCAATGACCGTCACAAGGATCAGTTGTCATCGGCCCCGACCAGACTCGTGCTCAACTTTGACGGTATATTTGAGAAAACACAACGTATAAAGCCATTAAAACTCCCGCCGCGCTTAATCTGGGTTTCACGAGGGCTTGCAGAGAAGATGAAACGCTCAGATAGGAATCTTCTGTAGCACGTTCAGGAAAAGGTTTCCTACCCGGTGCTCCTCGGCTCCTCAGAGCATGGCCCGGCTTTGGGTTTTCTTTTAACATGTAAATTTACTTTTGTTAGTCATTACATTACTTTGGATTGAAGGGGATGTAACTGGAAGAGGTACCAGTACTGGTTAAAATTTTCTTTATTTAGCACCTTAGCATGTTTGAAGAAAATTTAAAAACTTTCTCTATTATTTGTAATCACACTGTACAACCTTAGCTTTAGGTACTCCTTAAAGAGCATCTATTTCTGTCCAAATTTCAGCTTTTCTTCCAGAACTGGTTTCAATGAGACAATTTATTTTACTTCCACAACAGTACACCACAGCCAGCCTTTGGATGCAGCAAACCTTCAGTCCACCTGGAAAGTAAACTGCAGAATGAAGCAGCTGCATTAAATAACTGGGAACAACAAATACTTTGCAGCCATTCTCAGGGTATAGTGACCTCCCCTGATTTTCATCTACCGCTGCAAATCAGTTGGTACTTTCCCACCTAGGATATCAAAACTTGTCAAAAGGACACCCAGAAGTTTTAGCCAATGAGACATGGCAAGAACTGCAAACCTGATCTAGAGAACCTTAAAGTTCACATCTCTGTACTTTACTTGAGTCTCCCCAGTTTTAAGTATCTGTTGTGCCTAATACTAATACCTAATACTTTGGTATTAAACTATCTCTGAGTTTTAAATACAGAGTAAGGAAAATACATAGATTTAGATGAAGTCATCTTATTTGCAGTGCTTTTCTGCCAGAATAGCTTGTTTTCCTAGGTAGTAAAAAACAACAAAACAAACACTTTTTTGTTAGCTTTGCTTATAGTTCCTGCCCCACATAAAGCAGCCTCATATTTTTAGCCATTATAAGTTGCTCAACATAGTAAAGACATGGGCCTGCTCAGGTGAGTCCAGATGATGGCTAACAAAATGGTCTGAGGCTGAGAGAGTTGTGGTGGTTCTGCCCAGAGAACTGAAGGCTCCAGGGAGACCTTACAGCGGCTTCCAGTACCTAAAATGGCCTACAAGAAATCTGGAGAGGGACTTCTTACAAGGGTAGGTAGGGACAGGACAAGGGCGAATTGCTTTAAACTGACAGAGGCAGTTCTACATTAGGCATGAGGAAGAACTTCTTTACTGGTGAGGCGCTGGCACAGGTTGCGGAGAGAAGCCGTGGCTGCCCCAACCCTGGCAGTGTTTAAGGCTGGGCTGGATGGGGCTTTGAGCAACCTGCTCTAGTGGCAGGTGTTCCTGCCCATGGCAGGGTGTTGGAACTGGATGATCTTTAAGGTCCCTTCCAATCCAAACCATTCTGTGCTTCTATGATTATTAGAGATTTCTTATGTATTTTGCATATAATCCAACCCTTTTCTTAGAGGAAAGCAGCAACAATGCAAGCCAGTATTTCTTTCTAAAAGAAACTTGCTGTTCCAGATTGCAAGACAAGAAAATGGCAGTTTGGTGTATCTAGTGTCATTAGCAGTAATCAGCTCACTTTAGTGAGATTCAGTGTGTGAGAACAGCATAAGAAGCCTACAGTCTCAGAGCCAACTGCTCAGAGACACTGGGAAACCTGTAATGCATGAAGTAGTATTTGGCTTTTTGAATTGTTGCCACCAGCTCACCACCATGGAAAAAGTAATCTTCAAGATGAAAAAAGAGGTTTGTGCTGCTGCTGCACTCACCAGGATCCAGTGATGTTCCCAAGAAGGCACCTTCGGGTTTGGGAGAGTAGAAAATTCCCTATGTACAGAGTGTGCTGGTAGACCTACAGTAAAATAGGCCAGTTCTCTCACCTACAGTTTTGAAGGGGGAACTAACAACCCTTGCACCTCCTTAAGCAGTTTGTCAGCAAAGGCTGTTACCTTTTCTCACCACAGTCCTTCTCTCATTCCATGACAGCTGCCTCTCACATCACACCACACCTGCAACCCAGAACTGACAGAAAGCACAAGCCAGAAAACCCCAGCCAGTTTCGATGATGATAAGACCTTTATTCGGGAATAAACAGGTAACTCAACAGAGTCACCTCAGCCTTTCCCTCCCGGCTGCTGAGGCAACCTGAAGCCCACCAGGCCGGCGACCTCCTCAGGCGAGCGCTCGCCCCGGCCGTGGTACTCCTGGTGGAGGGCCTCGTGCTCCCGGACGCTGCGGAGCAGACAGAGGTAGGTGGCAGCCTGGAAGTGCAGCTCCTGCTGGGCCCGGCACAGCTTCTCGCTGGTCACCTGCAGAGAGGAGCCATGAAGCCCCGGGGACTTCACACCCCGCCCCGTCTCATCTCCCCGGGAGAGAGAGACAGGAAGGGATGGGTGAGGGGAACAACCCCCCCCCCGTGAGTACCAGGTTGGCGCGGAAGGCCGCAACGATATGCTGGTAGGCGGGTGTGTCGCGATAGGGGCGGCCCGCCCTTCCGCTGGCGTGGCGGAGCTCGCGAAGGAGCCCGCGCAAGGTCCGCAGCGGAGAGCCCAGCGCCGCCATCTTGCGCACCTCTCCCCCCGACGGCCAATCGAGCGCCGCCGCCTCCGTGCGGCAGCCAATAAGGAAAGCGGCCGAAGGCGCGCGGGCGCGCGGACTCCACGCTCGCGCCTGCGGCCAGGGCGGGCTGTCGAGTGCCGAGGCGGGCGATCGCCTCCTCCAGCCCTCTGCGCTCGGCGGAGGTCAAGTGGCGAAGGTCGAGTGTCGAGGCGAGGCCGCGCCAAGGCTCGTGCGCTCGGTCCTTCTCTCTCGCGCCGGGCCGTTGGTTTGGGAGCGGCGCCTTCGGGCCGCTTGCCGGTCCCGAGCGGGGTCAGTGGGACCAGCGGAGGGGCCCGTCCCGCTGCGGGAGAGTGAGTTGGCTCCGGCCTCCTCCCTCCCCCGCGCAGCCCACGTGTGTGTCCCAGGTCTCTCGGTACAGCGCGATACAGCCCAAGGGGGGCGCTCAGTGATCCCAGAAAACGCAGACCCTCTGGGTCTCTGGAAAGTGAACGCGGCTGTAACGCTCCAGAACGGCCGCCGGGCTCTGCTGTCCCCTGGGTGCAAGAAAAAAAAACAGTCCACCCCAGATGGGACTCGAACCCACAATCCCTGGCTTAGGAGGCCAATGCCTTATCCATTAGGCCACTGGGGCTGCCGCGAAAAGCTGTCTTCTGGGTAGGCACTTCTCTTCTGTCCCCGCCCCTCTGCCTTTTATGGAAAGGGTGGAACGCTTCTGACTGGGCAGCGCCCTCCCGCGCGTGGCTCGCGGGCCGGAAGCCGTGTGGCCCGCTGGGGGCACGGGGCGGGGTTACGCGTGGTTTCCCTGAGCCCCGGCGCTGGCTGTGCCTTGGGGGCACCCGCCACCGAGGGGAGTGTTTCCTTACTACTCGTGTGGTAGCTTTCAGCCGGTGCCTTTGTGGCTGCCCAAACTGAATAAAGCTGGCACCTACCCCCGAAGAAAACCCAGCACTGAAAAACCCAACACAAAAGCCCCGAGGACAACCCTCCAAGTGAAACCTTTTTATGTCACTTTTGTTATCAGAAATCAGAGAGACAGGGCTAATATGTACATTCCTCTTTATTTAATACAGCACAGACACATGACATTTAAAAAAGGAAAATAAAAAGTACACTCATGAAAAAAGCCTGTCGCAGTCAGGGACAGGGAACAGCAACGCCGAATTGGGTAAGGCTCCTCCTGCAGAACAGGCGTCTGCCGGCAAGGTTGGATCCCAGAGCTAAGTCTGCTGCCGAAAAATAAAAATACTAATAAATCCTAATAAATCTTTGCACTCCCTTCAGGAAAGCACAAAATACACGGGCAAGTCCCTTTTAGAACAGGTGGAGGCGGCATCGCAGATACAAACCCTATTTCTGTGTCTGGACCAAAGCATTGGTAAAATGAGAAATGCTCTCCAGCTATTCTTGCAGAGGTCCTATAGTCCTGACCTCCGAAAACGCCAGACTTCTCAGGGATAGCAGACCTGAGTATCTGGAAGGAGTGAAAACATGAAGTAGTCACACAGAAGAGAGTTAAAATTAAGTCTCTCTGATAGGGCTCCACTAGCCACGACTGGGAACGTGCAGGGGAACAAACCAGCTTCCCAAGTAACAAAAGACTTAACAGCCATTAAACTGACCAGAACAATATACACATTTGGAACTGATGCGGGCTTTTCTGTGGCAGCAGCTTCTTCCTTTTCCTGCTTCAGTTCAGGATGGAAATTAAGCAGGCACCAGTTCCTCTGGCAAAGAGCCTTACACACTTTTAAAAAATCAAAATACAAAAAAGGGAGACAGGTGTATTTACAAAATCCATGGCTGGTACAGTACATCATTTTTAAGACACACTAAATGCTACAATCTTTCAGGTCCTGAGATTATTACAAAAAAAAAAAAAAAAAAAAAAAAAAACACAAACCAAAAAAACCCAAACAAAACAAAAAAAAAACCCCAAAACAAAACCAACAACTCAAAACTTGTGTCCAGGTCCAGTTTTATGAGGAGAGGAAAGAAATCACACATTTCAAACACAGTATCGCATGAAGTTACTGGAACACACCTCCCTAAAAATCCAAATGAAGTGGATTTCAACCCAAATGTAGCTGCATTTGGTTGCTCAGGCTTGTTGTCACAAGAGGGGAGCATTTCACAGGAGAGTTGCCCTGGAGAGCTCATCAGGTAAGCAGCACACGGCTGTTTGGATTCTTTAAGCCCCATGATCCAAAATACGTGAACACTAAGAGGAGGAAGGTGACCTTGTACAAATCTATGCTGGACTGAATAAAGCATCACAGGAATCACCAACTCAAACAGGTTTGCCATCTCGTAGTAACTGTGCACTCCTTTGTTTGAAGCTGAGGAATGCAAAGAATTCTAGCTGTGATTTAACATTAGTTTAGAACAAAACACTTGGCCAGCTGCGCTCCCCAGTGAAAGACAGGGCAACACTTTGTCCATCTGTTTCCCAGCCTTTCATTGTCTTGGGGACCACAGCAAGTCAGGTAGTGAAGCTAGCAGTGACCAAACTTGCTAAAACATATACATATATATACACACACTAAAATGACACCAAACAAAGGATATTGAGGCCAAACCTCTGTTGAGAAGATGATCCCCACTACCATTAGTTGTGTAGGCAGGTATTTGGACACACTGTTCTTCACAGGGCCTCTATCAGGCAGAACTAGAGGGACTTGCACCCACACCTGGGTTGGTTTTTTTCCCAATGAAATATTCTGAACACAGTGCTTTTGTATCATCAGAAGTTATCATCACGGATGCCCTTTTATTATAAGCACCTGACTTCAAGCTAGAGAACGCCAACATTTTAAGGATTACTCATGAAATGCTTCTAACTCTCAGTAAAAGAAGACTACAAGAGACAAATCACATAACAAGGGTACTAGTTTAACTGCTAAAATATAATGCTGCTCAGTAGACTCTTCAGGGTAAAAAGTAGTAATTTTGCAATTTATTTTTTTTTTAACAGTAGTCCAAAAATAAGATTTCTCCATCTATTTCCAGTATGGATCTTGAGAACTATGCAAGAACATGGAACTAATTGCTACATGATGGGATCACCAGCAATAAAACACACACTACAGTTCTCACCTCTGAGCTAAATTGTTATTTGTAACTACATACAAGACTAAAAGATCAGTGAGAAATACCCGGGGATCGCAATTTAGCTTGTCTTTACAGATCCAGCTACTGCGTAGCCAGTAACTCCCCTTGTTTAGAAGCAACTTCATTTAAGTGAGAAATTAATTTAATTCACTTCTGATACTGGAAGGAAACCTGGGATGTCACATTAGTTTCTCCCCAAATCCAATCTGTACATTTAACAGTGCTGTAGCTTCTTAAACCAATTTTGAGAGCTGAATATCCTAAAAAACTCTCAGACTAAAACCTGTCACAAGAGGCGATTTTAGCTTCCCTCTTAAAGCAACTTCATGACACATGACACTAGGTGCTGCACCAGTGAAAGGGTTTCTTTTTTAAAATACAAATTTCTTTCTTCACGTTAGCAAAAAAAGACTTCTGCAGTACAGACATTCAAAAAAATACTCAATTTTCTTTGGGTAAAACTTCAACATGTGTTAAGAGGGGTAGCTGGGGGAAGGAATGCATGTAACACTGAAACACGTAAATACTTATCTGCATAGTTGATATTAGTGACTACTAATCAAACTAAGGCCTTATCTGGAAAAAGCTGAGAACACAAAGTTTCTTCCCCCACTTCTCTGGTGAAATCTGTTAAGTCTCAAGCTCTGGCTGCCTCAGCAGCTACTTGTTTCGGCCTGCAATGGTGGTATCTCTTGACTGGTTTTGGTTGATTCTCCGTCCCTTCTTCTCTTGGTACTAGACAGTAATAAACGTAACTATCTATTGATAAAATACATCTGCACACACTGCTGGGCAAAAAGAAAAAACCGCAACCAAACCAAAACCCCTTAGTATTGCGCATGACAGGAGTCAAAGTGTATACCGCTTGCTTTGGGTTACTTCACCATAAAGGAAAAACTTACTAGTTAATGGTTATTACTTAAGGAGGAGATGACAGCAAGGGAAGAGACTGAAATTCACTTCTAGATACAAAACATGGGTTTGTTTTTTCTAGAGTTGCTCTGTAGAATTACAGCTGTCAAAATTGCTACAAAATACAGACCTATACCATTGACTAGTGACAAGATTAGCAGTTTTATTTATGAGGAGTGTGCAAAAACAGCTGTAGGGAATCTCTGTACTTCCCCAGTTTTGGGCCAGTTCCAGGCCTTGCTGATCTCTCAGCATAACTCATAGCAGCAGCAGGGCTTTCTATGGCCCCAAAAGGCTATTACAGCAGCAAGGGATCACCGGGTCATAGAAAAAGGATGATGAAGCCGCACCAGAAGTTTCCACAAACAAAGCATTCCCCTACGCAACAGTTATCTTTCCAGTGGCCCAGTAAAGCATACTTCTGGCTGCTTATTTTGGCAGTGATTTCTTAAGCAGTAGACACAGATTTTTCACAGCAGCTGCATTTGTTAAAAAAGACTGTAACAGTCAAGCATCACCAGCTGTAGATTCCCCATCTCACAGATCAGCCTAGGATAAAGAGCACATGTGCCCAAAGCAAATTAAACAGCAACACAAGAGCCAGGTTAGCTCAGTTTACTGCCACGGGTGGATGTGGCAAACTCCACTGAAGTAACTCCACTGATGCACTAAGGCAGACTAAGAAGCACTCTCACTATCACTGCAACTAGCTGACCTATCAGCAACAGGCCTATCTTTGACTGACACCATCAGATTGGTAGAAGTAATCTGCCTATGGCCTAGTTTACATAAACAGGCTCACTCAAACACGTGAAGACAAGCTAAGAACTGAAACAGCAGATAGGCTATTCTCTGCCACAGGATATTCAGTATCTTATTTTCTGCTCTCTAGGTAGATTCTCCACTTACAAAGGACTCTTCGTTCCATTCCCATTCTGGAAAGCAAATGCTTCCTTTTCATATTGCAACTCAAAAGCAGATCTTATCAGGAA
Organism: Psittacula echo; assembly: GCF_963264785.1. Classification (NCBI taxonomy): domain Eukaryota; kingdom Metazoa; phylum Chordata; class Aves; order Psittaciformes; family Psittacidae; genus Psittacula; species Psittacula echo. Next base: position 85,904,839 of record NC_137735.1, on the reverse strand, counting down.
AACACATCACAGAAATAGCACAGTCTAGTGATGTGTACATATGCTACCTTAAGTTTAGCACTTGGTCAACAAGTGAACTGATAATTTCGGGTACACATTTATAATAATTATAAATTAAGATAGATTCTTGGCACAGAATTGTTAATAAATCACTAGATGATCTATTGCAGATTTGCTAATTTTGTCAGAGAACAAGGAAACAAGCACAGACACTATTATGAGGGTTCACTTGCAGCTAACAACACAGAAACTTACTGTTCATTATATTAAGAGAACAAACCATTGATGAAATCTCAAACAGAGAAAAAGTACAACATGAAACATACTTCGTGGTGAATATTTTAGGCAGCACGAGAAGCACAGCCAGCTCTAACTTCAATTAGCAGCTGCACTCTTGCAGGTTTTACCAAATTCCTTCTTACATATGATGTGCAGTAGAAAGCGTCAACTTTGATAAATGTGTGAATCCCTGCAGTAACTAGTGTCAAACAGATGCGACACACAAGATTCTTTGCGGTTCATCTCAACTCAAACTTGTTGCAAGCTTCTATTTTAACCTTCTTTCTTTCCCCCCTCCTTGGGCTTGCTAGCCACACGTCTTTGCCTCAGCAATTGTGTGAAGTGGTCCGGTATTTAATAATGTTGCCAGACAGGGCCCATAATGTTTTACTTGTGACCTAATTAAGATCCTTAAAAAAAAAAACCTTCAGAAAACAATGCAAGAAGTTTCATTCCCATTAGCCACTTCTTTTCTCTCATGCACATATATGCACTCACACACACTCTTTTATTGTACTGCCATCTTTGCACAAACGTTCACCTTTCAAGTGTTTAATAGAGCCAGCAGGATGCAGAAGGATGAACAGGTTTCTCAGGAATATTGCTGTATATATGTGCGTGTGTGCATACGTGTGAGTGCGAGAGAGAAAGAATGCACAAGCACATAGAACCAACGCCATGGTACAGCAGCTATGAAGTTACACACGTTACACACGTTTTTTGTTTTCTTTACAAAAGGGAAAAATAGTTTAACAGCATAAAGCCATTTTGGCAAGCTTAAGATTTTCCTCCAAAATGCCTTCCAGCACTTCAGGATCTCTGAGAACAGTTTAAAGAGGGCAGGGAAATAAAATTAAAAAATAATATAAAAAAAAAAAAAAAAAAAGGCACTTAAACAAAGGACAAAGGCCTGAATCAAGTCAGTCATGGAGGGTAACAGCCATTACACCAGAGCGAGGATCAGTCAAAATCTACCAACCTTTTTTAATGTCTATAAAATTAAAATTGCATAAAGTGTTAATTAATAACTCATTTACCTACTGCTTTCACCTTCCGGTTCATTTTATGGTAAAAAAATAAAAAAATTACAAACCCAAATGAAAACCAAGTGTCCCTTTAATGATTCCCCCTCCCTGATTCAGCAAAAGATGAAAGTTAGGTGTGGGAGGAAGCCTTCCACAGCTTGGCTACAGATTTTCCCTGCAACACCATCTTCAAACACATCCAAAACACAAGCAGAAGAGGGACCACTGCGCCTTCACCAAGTCACTCCAAAAAAACAACCCCCAAAAAAACAATAATAAAAAAACCAAAACAAAAACCAAACCCCAAACCAAAACCAACCCAAACACCCCAACACTTCTAATCCACCTGTGGGCAAAAACTACTCAAAACAAAAAACTGTAAACTAGATTAAAATTTGCTAATAAATACACCCAAAAGTTCATTTTACGAATGTAGCAGCAAATGTGATAAAGTTAGTTGGAGTCTAAGATGACTCCCAGAGGGTTAATGGTTCACACAACTGATGACAGCTTGGGAGAGTTGCAGGATTTCTCTGTTTTCATGTCCTCAGGGGTCTTGCACCAAGTGGAGAAGGAGTGTGGAGGAAGGGTCAGGTGATGGGACTGCAGGAAGGAAACAGGCTCTTGGCACCTGTCCAACCCCCAAATCTGTGCATCAGACAACTTTGATCGGATTCAAACAAGAAGCAGAACCCAGGTAATTAAAAGTTACTTCTGATTAGCAGAAAACAGATGTGAAACCCACAGCATCCACACTTGTGACTTAGTTGATCAGTATTAGTCATGTTTCTCATATCAACAGAGAAGGCCAGACAAAGTGATTTAGGCCATTTGCATCTTGGAGTGGGAGAACACTGCAGTTACAGTCCAAGGTATTAGGAAGCTTTGCAGCCTGTTTTTCATCTAGCCTGCCTTCTTTCTCTGCAAGTGTCTTGAAAGGATTTAAAATAGGTACTATGACTTTTGGGACTTTGGATCATGTAGCAGAAAGTATTACCCAGACGGTTTTAACATCTAAAACCTGTGTTTGAAATTATTGCTTGCATTTGTTTGGAGCTTTCAGTGAGCTTAGTGTGTTAGCTCATACACAGTCCCCAAACCAAGTTCAGCCCTGCTGCCTGGAAAAGGCAGCTCTACGTGGCTTTCTTATTGCTTGTGAATACTGAGGGTTATTTAGTATGTACAACTACAGTTTATTTATTAACAAAGGCCCTTAAAAAGTAGTAAAAACTTTGGGGAAAATGTCTTTAGAAGAGCTGCTGTGCAGAAAATAGTAAAACATTAACCTAATTTTGCATTTGGATGTTGCAGAGATCTTTCACTTCCCCACCCTGTTTATGCTACCCACAAAGGTCTCTAGGAGCCACTCTGTTATTTCCTTTAACTTGGCCTTGCTAGGTTTAACCAGGGAAAACAGGGAACAGGGGATATAGACCCTTTCAGTGCTATGTTGCCGATTCCAAAGCAGCTCAGGAGCATAATGACTGAACACAGTTACCCCCTGGGGGGCTGTTTGAACTAGCTTCATGAAGAACATGTGGTCATCCTTATTCTCATCATCCTACTGCTTATTTCCACAGTAAGCATTAGTTTACTTGTTTCCAAAGACTGAGCAGCTCAATAGGCCGCACAGACATGACTACTGTTACCCTTCTTAAAATTTAGAGAGAATACTCCCTAACTGAAGATGAGGCATACTTCCAGGAAGGGACGGATGCTAAAAGGAAATCTGCGCTGTATAAAGGGCTCCAAGTCTCCCAGTCTAAAATTTCCTAAAATATGAAGACAAAAGGCAGCAATTTGAATGAGATGCCTTGATGAAGAAAACATAGAAGAGGTAGAACTCTCTTAGGACAGGGTCTTTAAATATATTGCTGTCTGATGTTCACTGCTGCAACACCCTCAGCCACATACATTGTTAAGAAGTATGCGGTTTGACACAGTTCTGAGAATCAGCATCTTGCCAGAACTGTTAGGTCTCAAAACCTGAAAGTTATCTTCCTTCAACTCTTCCTGGAGAAAAAGGGTGTGTAGGGGGGAAATCAGATAAAGCTTGCCTTCTGAATATATGATATTCTGACAGAATTTGCACAGTATTAAGAATATCAGGGTCTACGGAGCTGTATGTTTCAACTCAAAATTAACCTTGATGATGGAGATGCAAGCTTATCTAATTACCATGCCACATACAAAACATTAGCACTAGCTAAAAAGCATTTAATTGGCAGATGCTGTGGAGTGAAATTAATGAACTAATGCATCTTATTTTAATTCAATCTGTCTTTCACAGAAGTGTTGTGCAAAAACATTTATTGCTGAGCTCAACCCAACATTTTATACTAAATACACAATATATATTATTTTAAATTCACGTATATATATTTATATAAAATTAAAATGAGCTCTAAATAGAAAAGAAATTGTTGTCTGGTCTAAGAAAAATAAATCACATGTAAAAGAAGCCTGAAAGCTATAAGTTAATCTAGAAAAAAACATTGAAGATTTGTTATCCAAGGGTCAGAGTCTCTCCAGAAGGTGTGAGATAAAAAGTAGTCACTGGTTCATTCTCAAATTGAACTACTGGAAAGACTAGTTACTAGGAATTTCAGCATCTCTGATCAAGGGAATGTTTCGGAGTTCAAGGAGAAGGGCATCATACGACCTTATTTGCTCCTTTCCCCTATGACTTATTTCACTTTCTGCCATTCTCGCCTTTCATCTGACAGCACAAGGGATTCAACAGTGAAGTTCTGTCCTAGTGTCGAAAGTGCAACATATGCTGGATACCTCCTAACCTTACAAATAAACCAGTTGATGTATTGCTATTAAAAAAAATAAGAAACTGAAACAAAAAAGCCAGCTTTGCAGTCTTGTGCTACCATGCAAGAAAGAATTCAGGTCAAGAACTCCCCAGGCCAGCAGGGGCTGGACATGCTGGAGACAACCCATTCAGCCCCCAGAAGAGAAGGCACCTCTGGTCGCTTTTGAACGACTCCTCTTTGGCTAATGCCTGAAGCATTATTAACCTGGCTCTGGAATAGGTCACAAACAGCTTTCTTTATCTACCAAATCAGTATAATGCATGGCTTTTGGGAGGAGTTAGATGAAAGATGAGGAAGATCTAGAATGAGTAAAGAACTGGTTGTTTTATAAAAAATAAATGAGTAGAACATTACTTAATTTCAGTAGCAGATAAGCACAAGGCAAAGGAAAACAAAGCTTAACAAACAGAAGGACTGAAAATTCAGTGTGCCTTTAAAAAAAATGATGTGGGCAAGAAATGCTAGTCTGACCAATAAAATGTGGGTTTCCTTTTTATGTAAATGGAAAAATTTCCAACCCTTTCCTCCCCTAAATATTCATATTTAAAAAAAAAAAAATCAATAAGGAGCAAGAAATTTTCCCACATCTTGATATGCCAAGAGATCTGTTTTTGAAGACAACTCTCTAATTAGACTGCATCCATCTGTAGGCTCCCTAAAGCCAAAACAGCCTTGTAACGCTGGAAAACATGCCCGTATGGGAAACTGCATTTGTGTAAGGGTTTTATTATAATGCAGAGTATCCCAGCACCACCCCTATTCTAGACAACTTTTGGTCCACAACCGTATAGTACACTCAGGACTCATTGTATACTGGGCACTTTGAGCACTAATGAAGGGGATGATTCCACCTTACACAATGGATGGAGAAACCAATTCCAGCTCCTCTCACGCTTTCAACTCTTCATTGGACGTCACCCAGAAAGAAAGACCAAAACAAAACACGTTTGTGCTGCTGTGGGTTTGACGATCAATTTCTTTTAAAAGCCAATCAGAACAGGTAAAAAAGCTTGTTTCTTTAGGCAAGATCAAACTATGACCAGTCTGCATGACCAGGAGGACCAGTCCTCCTTTTCCTTCTCTCTTTGATCAAGTATTGTTTTCTTTTTCTTCTTCCTCTCACCACAGTGCTTGGGATCAAAATATGTAAACATCGACAGAAACAGCAGCCCTGTGACAATAAGCACTTTCCCAACTGGGCAGATTCTGTCAGCCAACCAGAACTGCTTCAGCTCCCTTGCTTGTCCAGAAGTCACTGGTTTTTTCGCTGTAACTTAGTGTCCCCTTTACTTTGGCCTCCATCTGTAGTTAGAGATAGGAAAAGGGAAGAATAAAAGCATGAGTGACCTTTTATTTTTATAACTTACAGCAAAAGAGACAGGAATTTAGCACATTCAGCTTTAGCATTACCAAAATGTACATTACAGGGTGGAAGGCTGCATCTTCTCTATTGTTCATTTATTAGAAATAGCACTGTTGAAACCTGAGGTATCATGCTTCAGATGAAAAGATACCATCTTTCTAAAGATTAGGTTGCAACTTGGGATACAAAAAAAAAAATAATTAAAAAAAAAATCAAGCCTTTCTTTGGAAGCCTTTACATTTTAATAAAGCATTTTTAGTATTTTAGTATTCAACCCATGGCACTTACTGTGACGAAAAAATTATGGTTGTACCCAATAAAGCCAACTGGTTTGTTTCCACAGCCTCTTAGAGCAACACTGCTCAGTTTTTTGGTACTGAGAACAGGATGAAGAACTCCCACCTAAGCCACTGCCACCCTTCCTGTTCCTTCTGGAAAAAAAAAAAACAACCCAAAACCCAACAAACACACCCAAACAAAACACCTACAGATGGCAAGGAAAAGAGTCAAGTCTAAATAAACTGCACTTTCTAAAGCTTTTTGATAGTTTTCAGCATCAAGCGTTACAAACAGAAAAAAAAGATACAGACTTTATGCAGCCTGTAAATAATCATGTTAAGGTCCAGTAAGTAGTGTTCCTTTTTCCTCCCACTAACTGAATTTATACACTTTGGTTTCTAGAAGTGCTATGATAATTGATGGTTTTGAGCTTTTTTTTTTTGCTCCTGACATTGAAGATAAGTAAGAAAGAAAAACAGAAAGTTCAGGTTCCTTAAATACTACTGTGATAGAATGTGTACTGTGAGCTGCCACTAAAGCTTGTTCCTCTGCTGTGCCTCTTTTAAACCAATTTCAGTTCTGGTGCACATTTCAGTCTAGGTCAGAAATCTAACTTCTACGTCAAAAATAAGTAATAAGAAAAACACAGTGTCTTTACCTGTGTAAGCTTGCTGCAAGTGAGCAGGCAGAGGTGAATGAGACAGTGTTGCTGCGTGCTGAGCACCTGGCTGTAAACCCTTCAGTAAGTCTGGGGGAAAAAGGAGAGCAACAAAGATAAACCTTAAAAACAAGAGGTAGCCTTTACGAAATAGGAAGTTTTTATTTTTAGGGTATATTTATTTTTAGGGTTTATAGTAGCTATAGTAGCATGCTAATTTGCACTGATTTCTGAAGACGTATCTCAACAACAAAGAATAAGTACCTGATAACATTCCAATGGCTGGAGTAAGTCAACAGAAACAGACCTATTCAGATATAGTTAATCAAAAGTCAGAGCAAGGACCATGTGCCTTGCTATTGGGATGCAACTCTTCATGTCATTTCCTTCAGCAGAAAGGCCAAGAATTAATATAGCTTAAAACCCCAAAGAATTTCTTTTCAAGCAACACGGGAAAAAAAAAAAAAAAACAAACAAGTGCCATCTGGGTTGATACTTCCTCTTAAGAGAACTGTTTGATATCCAAGATTACTAAGCTAAGGATATTTTAAGGACTCACCATATTAAGTCTTATTTGTGTCATGGCACTCGGAGATTTTTAAGCTCTATTCTTTTCTAAAGATAGAGGATTAAAAGTTCATCCAAAAAAGCATGTTCAAAACTAAACATATACTGTAAATGTAACAATGAAGTTAAGCTTGTATCAAAGATGGTTCATGGTTATCTTAATTTAGATAATAAAGTTTTACCAGTGAAGAAATCACATTTACTCTCCTGTAGGGATTTTCATAAACCAAATGGGAGTCTCCCAGAACTTTTATGCTTCTTTTCTTAAATTCCATTTGCAGGATGTATCTTTCCTTATAGCACAGTGTGGTAACCGATTCCACTCACTCTGAGTTAGGCTGTGGTGGAAAGCCGCTGAGGTAGATCCCGAGGTGGTTGTCACTCCAGCTGTGTCCGTCCCAAAGCCAAGCAGCTCCAAGGGAAACTGGAAGGGCACGGTCACAGGTACAAGGCCGCCCAGCATCCCAAAAGGAGTTAATGGTGCAGATGTCACGTTCTGACTGGTTACAGACAGGGGTGATGCCATAAGAGTCAGAGGTGAGGCGTTGGCCAGTAATGATGCTCCTGCTGTTGACTGTACAAAGAAAAGGAGTACTTCAAGATTTTAAAGCTTTGAGTTGCATTCTTTAAGGAGAGATAAGAATCAACTATCTTCTGTTAACTGTGGCCCTATTAAGAAGAGTATTAAACTATTAATAAATATCCACTTATCTACCCAGGAGGTCTTCCCACTGTTCATCTATTAAAATAGTACAATTATATCTTGAATTCAGACATGACAGTATGGTTCATCTCTCATGTTTTTCTCAGGTCATTTCCTCTATCTCGTTTCTAATTATGCACTGGGACTACAGTCAGAATCTAATGCAGCATCTTCTATAGATTAATAATATGAAATCGTCAGATGTAGACCTGAAGTTCTTTAGAAGCACAGTATTACTCTCCCCTCTCCAAATCTGGGTCTTAACAGAACACTCTTTCTAAAGTGGCTGCTTAGAAGCAATGATTTTTGAAAATTAAGATGCATATATAAGAACCCCACACTTAAAGAGAAGTCAGGTTACCAAAATAGACACATATGTAGGTATACATGTGTATACACGTCAAAGCAAAAGGCAAAGGAAAATAATCTCTGCACTCTACATAGGTCACAATGAAGTTAAATTCACTGTAGTTTATAAATTAAAATGTTGATATTAGCCAGAATATTTTAGCTACAACAACGCCCAGATTGCATTAATTCCTCTAACATTACATCAGCTTATTCTTGTTTAACAATTGTTTTTCACTATGCAATAGTAATTTTATAGGTTAATATATAGTTATATATTATATATATTAATATATAATTAATTATATATTAATATTGTCTAATCATCTACTATGAAACAGTACAGAAAGCATTCTAAATCAGACTCAAGCTCAGATATTTCAGATACCCGAGTTAAAAAGATTCATGCTGAATAAGACTTCAAACCTGTGTATTTATACATGTAAGCCCTAACTAAACCCAAAACTTAGAATTATTTTAATGATTCACATTGAAATGAAATGGAAGTCTCTGTGACTTCTCTAATATCAATTTACAGAAGCAGCAAAGTGATTAAAACTCCTAGAAGCAATAGAGTTTCTATTACCAGTTTTTGGTCTTCAGGTGTTCAGATGAAAGCAACTAAAAAAAGTTGCTGCTTAAAAGAAAACATCCTGTAAGTGTAAACAACTACAGATGTGATGTTAGTAGCAAGTGTTTGTATTGGTCATCTTAGGAGTGACAGCTTCTAAGACTTACTCCATCCCACAAGTAGGATATTAAAGTATGTTGAAGGTTTTCATCCCTGATTATTCTCTTTTGCCTTCAAAAGTACTAACTGCACAATAAGCCTATGTACAAAAAATGCAACCATTCATTGTTTATGTGATCTTTACTGTGCAGCAAAATAAAAAGCCATACAGTAATCCTCTTGTAATTGTGGTTTTGTAAAATGCCTGAAAAGACAAAGCAGCTTTGTAATATGCTCTGCCAAGACATAGCTTACTCCATCAAAAAGGGGAGAGAAGTTCAGTGATGGAAAGGGCTACGGAGAATGCCCTAAGAGAGACACAGTTCAGATGTTTCTATTTATTTCACCTATATTAGCACTTCATAAAAGGGTTCATCCTGGTCACGTAAATCTGAGTCACTAAGATCCTTAAAAGTCTAAGCCAGATTCTGCTAAGGAGTACTAATGGTAGGTAGAAGCTTTTTAAGGAAATCACACTATAATCGCTGAAATTTAGATTACTTTGGCTTTGTATTATTAAGATGTAACTTAACAGAGTATTCCAGAGTAAGATTTCTGTGGAGCTACAGCACATGTATGCTTATATTCTGGTAAATATATGTGTCAATCAAAAGGGGAAAGGAGGGAAACTCTTATTGGAAATTCTTCCTAGTTAGGAACATCTTTTTTATCACATGAAATCATCTAGTCTGATCTTCAGTGTAAGAAGACATTGAAGATGTCAACACTATATTCTAATAAGCAACTCAAGTACCATTCTCATCATCTGACTGATTATCACAGATAGGAATTAAATCCCTAAAGCTTTAATGGAAAGGAGATTCACTTTCAGCCTTACGCAAAGTTTCAAGAGGTCCATCGCAGTTTGCAGTACTTCGTATCTTGGTACATTGTACCTAACAACTACTCTGAAATTAAGTTCAGCAGCTATTGGATCTTTAAAGCTAAATATAAATCCCTCTTATCACCGATCTCTTCCCCTTCATTGTACTTGGACTGGGAGGTCATTTGATTCTAATATTCTCTTGAACATAACTCCACTGACCACGCTTCAGTCTGCACAGCAGCAACAACCCTATTCCATGGTTTATCTGCCTTGCACCATTCTTCAGAACCATTTCAAGATTACCAAAGTAACTTCTGAAGCATCAAAAACACCCACATATAAAAGTCACAATAATAACTTTAGTGATACTATATGCTGCTCAGTACCTCTAGCTGATTTCCCCCTCCTATATACCAACACATCTTGTTTTGCTATATTACAGTACGCACTCATGTTACTTGATTATCCACCACACCTCCCCCAAGTACTCTTCATCATCAGTGTCTGCCAAAATACATTTAATTTCCCAGATCATCAGTAAAACAAAACAAAACAAAACAAAAAAAATCACTTGCCTTTAACTACAGGAAGGTTTGCCAGAATTCATCTCATCATCCAACACAATACTACTGATTTCCCTCATCCTTCATCTTTAAGCACTACCTTCATTTTCACATTTTCTTCTACATCACAGCAATTGTATCCACTGGATTCTGTTGACTGCACCAGGAAGAAACAACTCCATTCCCAGTCCATTCACTGTTGCTTTTTTCGTCTCCACTTGGCACCTTCCAAAGTACCCAAACTGGACTGTATCTGGCTCACCTTTTCTCTAGACTCACAGTGGCCCTTGCACAGCATGTGGGTTAGTTGAGGTTTTTTTCCATCCAAAGTACCCAAAATAATGAGAAGGCTCTGTCAGAGCCTGCCAGACATTTCTTGTTTACTGTAACAGACTTATGGTACAGTAGGATGAAAGACCATAAAAACATCCTATAAAAAAATAAAAATCTTCCTCCTGTCATTCAGCTGCATTAAGAAAAATTTGCTAACAAGCTAAAATATTACAAACAATTGCTAAAAGCTGAGCATACATCACTTCCATACAACAGCCATGTCCACTGTTCAGAAAAATACAAAGCTTTCCATTTGCTGTACACCAAGACCCTGATTTACAGTGATAATGCCTAAGTTTACTTAAGTAGTGAAGACCTCAGAATAGAGAAAGCAATAAAGAGAGAGCAAAACCTCAAATCAGCTCAGTAATTAAATAGTTCCCAGTAAGAAGACCACACAACTTGGGAAAGCGAGTTGTCTTCTGAGTAAACCATAGGTTTGCATGGGGTTTAGGACAACAGTATTTTCAAAGTATTTGTTTTGTACGACTTTTATCTCCAGTGCTAAAGTTCTGCATAGCTCTCAAACAATTTCTAGGATATTTATATATTAGAGATGTCTCCTGCAGTTTGACTAGACCCTAAGATATAAAATACATATTTAATCACAAATACTAAATAAAAGCCCTGCATGTGTTAACTTTAAATACAAGTCTTGCTTTATACTCAAACCACAAGCAACTGAACTCTAGTTTTGCAAATTATTCATGAGGCTTGGCAACAAATGTACCAATACACCTTTTCACGGGACCAGCACCATTACAAATAGGCAAATATGTAATACACAAACCTAATAATGCAAGAAAATACCACATCCCCTGGAAACAGGGCCACAGAAGGCTTGCTTACCTCTTCTAGTGTTCTTAACAGAAACAAACAAAACTGTATTCTGTTTTACAGAATAGATCAACATTTTACAGTGAGGATTCATTCCACACTGATCCCTGAATTTCACATTAGCTGGAAATACCTATTCACTAGTGAGAAACAGTTTCATCACTATTAACGTTTATGCTTAGTAAAGTATAAACATCAAATTTATGACACATTTGCAAATCGAGATACTGTAAGAAAGAATGTTTACAAAATAAGTGTGATAAATATTAATGCAAGGTTTAAATGTAAACTTGTTAGATGCATACCTGCACACTGGCTGCTACAACTGGAGACCCTGAGGCAGAAGATGGTCTGTGTGGAGTTGACAATTGTTTAGTAGCACCCTGTGTTCCACTTCCTGCTCCCCCAGACAGACTAGTCCTACTAGCTCCACTTGAGTTAAGGTTACTGCCTCTGCTGGCAGGTACATTCATTCCAACTCCACCCAGATTATTTTTACCAACAGTTCCAGAAGGAGAAGAGTTGGGCAATTTTGAAGAAGCCTGAGGGTTCTTTGCAGGCTGAAGGCCTGAGGTGCGATTAGAGGGCAGCAAATTCACTGTGGGAGACTGCCTGCTGATATTTACACCACCGGACTGTTTATGAAGGGGGTTGTTGCTGGAGTGACTACTCTGGGAAACTAGTGCACTTGAACTGGAAGAACTGGGTGTTGTTGCAGGCCTGGGGGATGAGGTGGACTTGGATGAAAATTTAGGTGATGCATTGGGCTTGGGTGTGACAGAGGGTTTAGATGCAGTGGGCTTGGGAGAGGCAGCAGGTTTAGGAGAGGCAGCCATGGAGAAGGGAGGCTTGAAACCCTGGGAAGAAACTTGTGACACCATAGCCTTGGCTAAATAGTTACTAGAGGTAGAGGTGCTGGATGTTGTCCGAGAAACCAGTGGGTGAGACACTTGAGAGCCACTTCCAGATGAGGGATTAGACAAAGGCAGGCGATATACTACAGATTTATCTTGAGCCTTGATGACTGGTGATGAACAAGACAGTTTGGGATTACTACTCAATTTCACCACTGGATTGGTCTGTGATTTACTAATAGTTGCTTGTAAAGGAGATACATATTTCTGCTGTACAGCTGAATGCTGGTGCACCTTTGTCACTTGTGATGTTGAGGAAGAACCACCTTGAGCCTCAGAAGATGATCCCAAGATATTAGCATCCTTGGTTCTCTGAGAGGTGGAAATAGCTGCTTGGGTCTTAGAGGAAGAAACGTGAGTCTGTGAAGAGGAAGAAGCGGCTTGGATCTGGCTTGACCTCTGCAGTCCTTGCTGAAGTAGTTTGGCTGGCAAAGGCTCTAAGGAAACCTTAGGATTTTGAATTGAAGATCCAGCAATAAGGCCTGAAGAGATACCAGTGTGAATTAGGTCCTGGGGTTTCTTTGGTACTGGCCCTGTGTGACCAGCAATAAGACTCGATGAATGGGGTGTCTGAGTGGGCTCTACTTTCTTCGAAGTTGCCAGGGGCAACTTACTCATAATGCTTGCTAGTTTCTCTTCCCTCAGTCCAGGACGAGGTCTGGATGTTGGTGTGTCTATGGTGGACCCAAGAGGTGATCCCTTGGCACCGTTATTAATAACTGCCAGAGCATCAGAAATAGAGTCCAGCGAAGGTGGGTGGAACGAGAGGTCTTCATCCAGTGAGTCGTCCAAACAGATGGTCTCTGGAGCTGGTGTGCAGCTAGAGCTGGCTGGGGTGCAGACAGGTGTGCTGGAACTCAGTACAGTAGCACAACTTGAACTGACTGAAGACATACAGGTTTTCTGTTCTTTCTTTGGACTGGAGTCCTGAGAATAAAGAGAGAACATAGGTTTTAATAGCCTTTCTGAAGTAGATCTAAAGTCTTCTTCAGTGCAATTCTGTTATTCTGTGTATTCAGATGAAGAAGGTCTACTATTCAAACTTTGTATTACCTATGATATCTAGGTCTTTCAGTCCTCCATGCTAATTCAATATTTGTGTTTTTAAACCTATTTGTGTTTAAAACCTGTTGCTCCACGTAACTAAGAGCGCCCCAACACAGTTAAGAATAATCTGTGAAGAACAGGGTAGCTAACCTGACTGCTAGGTAAAATTGCTACTGAACTAAGACAACACCTAGTCATGTCTAACAAGAACCTCTATCAACTTACGCTATTCTCCCAACCACATATTTTTCCAGTCTTACCAAATTTAATACAGCTGACAAAGAACACAAAGTGCACTAAAAAAAAAATGTGCAATTTTACTGGAACTAGTACCTCTTAATAGTAATTTTCAAAGAACTAATATAGCCTAAAGTTACAAAGCTATACAGAAGCCTTTTGAACTACTTTTTTTGAAGTACTACAGCACCAAGTCAATAAGCTCTTACAGCACTTCCTGATGGAATCCTTCTGCCAGAATTTTTGTGGATCAGAGGCAGGAAACAGCTTGTATCAAGTGGTCATATAAAATTCAGATATCTAAATAGGCATTTACCTTCACTTTGGGTTTAGGGGCCAGAATCACCTTCTTCTTTGCCCTAAAACAGAGGATACACATGTGCATCAGAAGACAACAGAAAGGCAAGTCACTTTAGTTTTAACTGTTACCTCGTCTAAATATGACAGAAAGATGACTATTGTAATCCAGCTTTAATAATAAAACATCCTGAAAATGAGTTAAAATATAGAGAGGGAGAGAACAAGCACACCTTTAATCCATTTCTTGGGTCACGTATCTCTAGTAATTTAGATACAAAATTCACTGAATTGCTGATATAATCTGATATGTATCAAGAGAGCCATTTTCTACTTGTCCAATTCAGAGAAACTCCAAAAAAAAAATCAAGTAATTTCACTTTACATTGATGGGTTTGTCACTGAGGAGTATACTTTGTGTTCTCATTTATATTTCAAATGACATAAAATCAGTTGCTTCCTCCCTCCCCCAAGAAAAAAAGGGTTCTGTTGCTTAAAAACTGTTTCACTGTTGTATCTAACTTCTGTTTGTTGCAAGAAGCCATTTAACAAGCTTCCAGTTTCTTTTGCAGTGTAAATGAACACCATAGCACCAACTGCAGTTATGCAATCAAGGACAGCATTAAGGATTATGAGTCATTAGCTTCAATTTTTAAGTTAGGCATTTCACACGTTTTTTTTCATTTCTATTTCTTCAAAAGGATCAATAGATTTACATTTTATAGGTAATTTTTTCTCCTTTCCCACACAACTAGGAATATGCCTGGTTAAAAGACAACCTTACTGTAGGTGGACCATGACTCAGTTTTGTTAAGTATAAAAATATCCTATATCAATCATTTATCACAGAGATTGCAATTTGTGTGTTATTCAGAGTCATAATTGTTTATCTGAATTCTGGCTGAATGCGGACAGGTCCCCAGAGGGACACAGTGTCGTTGAAAATCAAGGTAAAATTCCACTAAGATACACAGACTTAGTGTTGTTACAGAGATATTTATGAAGAAAAGAGCAGGAAGTACTGCAGCCTCTAAGTTCAATTTAATATGCTGTACAGCAAAATTCAGACAGCATATAGCACTTTGAAATACTCTGAGTTAAAGGCATTAATCCAAGAATGAATATCCTCTTGATCTATCTGGCCACTTCATAAATGAATTAAAATACCATGCTACAAGAACATTACTTATTATTAACATCGTAAGTTTCTTCAAAGAAATCCCAAGATCTCTCCCTTTCCCCTCTGTCAAAAAAAAAAAAAAAAAAAAAAAAAAAAAAAAGAAAAGAAAAAAAAAGGGTAGTAAGAAGATGGATAAAGATACTATGAACAACCTAAAGATAGTAGTTGTAAATGTTATACTCACGGAGCAGAAGTGAGGTGATTGTGAACACTTCGGCTTTCTTTAAAAAGCATCCTAAAAGAGTGACAAGTAAAGAAACATAAGGTGGTTCTTCAGGGACAATCAGCATATGATCACCAAATATGCAAATATCCTTGAATTTTCAGAAGAACACTTTGATCATCTGTCCCCAAAGCAGCTAGTAGGTAGTTTGCCTGTATTGCTAACATGATATAGCTCCAGGCAGCCATAAATAGAAAAATGCCAAAAAAAACCAAAACAAAAAACCACAACCAAATAAAACAACCAACCAAAGCAACAACAAAAAAACCAAACAAAAAACACCCCACAGTCAACAAACAAAAAAATAAACCAACAAAAAAAAAAAAAACCGCAAACCCCTAAATTCAAGTTTACATTCAAAATACCTCAGTGAATGGCCAAACAGAAGTCAATGTAACAGAATTTTGAATTCTCTCTCCTCAAATACCAATGAGACATTTTGAATATTAAATTAAGGATTATAACAAACTCTTCACACTATGTAGTCAGACACTGACCACAGTTTGAGTTTTGAGGTTAGTCTGCTGTGCTTTGGTGTTATTCTTGTTTCTGGTTTTTTATCTTTGTTTTTTAAAACAGAGGAAAAAAGTCAGAATACAGTAGCCATGCCAGCTTTTAATTTTCTTCAGTATTTTACACAGGCCACTGAGTACCATTTCTGTGACTTCAGTTACACTGGACTTACACATATATTTTACTACAGAGCCAATGAATGGCAAGAGTTGGTATGACAAATCTCAACAGTTCACATGCTTTTATTTCCTTGTTATCAACCCCTGAGCTGACAAGTGGGAAGTGAAAATGATTCTCGATCTGTACCTATCTTGCAGCTTGCTACCCAAATGCAGCTATACATAGACAACTAATGAAAACTTGGTCGTCTTCCCTGTTTCCAAGGTAGGCAAACGAGAACAGACAAGATTTTCCTACACCACTGCTATCACACTAACAGTGATCACATCATAAACAGCTGTCTAAACAAGAGCTTTTCATTGATAACACATCCTTAGAGCTGCAATAGTTAACAAAAAATCCATGTATCCAAAATCTCATAATCTGGCAAGAAAAGATTGACATCTTCTTGCTACATTTCAGTGCCTTAATTCTCAGATTCCACTTTGTCCCATTTTCTTCACCATACTAGCCTCCAAATCTGCATTACATTGCTCCCCATCAGGAACTAATGAATGCCATGAAGAACATAATGTAATGAGATGCTCCTTTTGCTACAAGTTCCATGTGCCACTTTCTGTCCTACCCAGAAATTTCTCCAGAATTTTTCTCTCACACCTCCTTCCTGGTCCTTTGTCTATTTCTTAAACATTTTAATTTGGGAATGAAAATCCAAAACTAATCCAGGCCCCAGTAATTTGTAGTATCATCCTTACGGGTTCAAGACAAAAGTTTACTACTACAGGAACAGAAGTTAAAGATATAGTACAAAGAAAAGACAGTGCAGTGTATGCTCCAAAGCAAGAACACACTTGGAAGATAACCCCACCATTGCATAAATATATTCAGATTTAAAAGCTGATGAGAGATCAGTATGAGATTGTTTCTCTCTGATCACAATTTCAAGTCAAGCATGCTGCTTGACCTGCACAAAATTAATGTGCTCCAAGCGTACATGCATGGTGACCTCCAACGATTATTAAACTCTTGGAATTAAAGGAAACAGACTTCCTGTTCCTTACACTTCATCTTTGAACATACATACAATTACATTGCAGGCTTTTTTCTGACACATATGAAATTAATATGCAACCCAGTTACATAAAAAAATGGGTTACATTATTTGAAAGGCTTTGGGATCCTTTAAGACAAAAATATTTCTCTAAATGCATGGATATTAATAAAATAATCTCCTGGGGCAGAGTATGGAAGTTATATACATTGAAAATTCATTACAAAGGTAGTTGCGATACCCACGGACAAATGAACACGGTGCAGTTTTAAATTATGGTTGATACCTATTCTCATGTTTCTATACTGACCTATGACAAACAGTAAATGCAGTTAACTTTGACAGAGCAAAGATTTTTCCTCTAGGCTGAACCCACAAAGGTCTGGTACCACAGACCTACTCCAATTAGTAAGTATTTCTTGCGAAATGCAGTCAGCAGCCCATTTTTAACATTAAAAGCCTTCATTTTTTCAGCTTACATAGCTCCTTCTCACTTGAGACCATGTATAAAGGTAAATCCTTCAGCTT
The DNA here is from genome assembly GCF_963264785.1 of Psittacula echo. NCBI lineage: Eukaryota > Metazoa > Chordata > Aves > Psittaciformes > Psittacidae > Psittacula > Psittacula echo. The sequence continues at coordinate 85,887,396 of NC_137735.1, read as the reverse complement.
GATAATCCCTACTCTAACTTCTCAACAACACTGAGCATCCAGCATATGAATAAAGTGTACTGTATTAGGAGCTACCACTATCAGACTCCCTGAAATTATTGCTTTTTCTCTTTCCATGTGTAACTGTTTGTCTACAAATTACAATACATCACTTCCTAAAGAGAATGCAGTGAAGTCCCTTCCTATAAACACAGAACAACTTCCATGGTACCAAAACTGCCTAGTTGGTAAAAGAAGTCTTGCTGGTCCACAGAAAGTTATGCTGAGGCAGCTCCTGGTGTTTATTTGGTTTGTGGGTGGGTAGAGGTTTTTTTGTTTGCTTGAAGTTTTTTGGTTTGGGTGGAAAAGTCATTTTGGGGTTTTTAGGTTTGTTTGATTTTTGTCCTTTTGTGTTGAAATCCCTTTTATAGGTAGTTTAAAAGCTTATGGAACGTTTTCAGCATGTTTATCGTATGGAAGGGAAAGAACCATACGTTATATGGCTTTCGAATGCAAAGTTTTAACATGCTTCACTTGTATGTATTCTTGGATGACCTCACATTATCACTTGACTGTTTTGCCACTATCAGTGATCTCCGTAAATGTTTTTAAGCTAAACTGGGATTCCTCATCTTGTTTACTTCAATAAAATCTTCATATGAGATAACCTCTCACTCATCAGCATACTCATGATACAAAACTAGATCCTTGAACAGAAATAAGTCAAGCTGTATGCCAAGAAGTGTAAAGCTTCATTTGTTCCTTTCATTACTGTTTCACAAACAGCTTATTACAACCTCATTTTCTACACTGACTATTCTAGGAAACAATCAGTACAGTTATCTTTACAGCTTGATACAGATTTGACTAATCTACAGTCAAGGCAATCTCACTGATTAGTATTAATGTATCATAGAATAGTTAGGGTTGGAAAGGACCTTAAGATCACCTCACACTAGGCCATGTAACCCAAGACTCCATCCAACCTGGCCTTGAACGCTGCCAGGGATGGCACATTTACCACTTCTTTGGACAGCCTGTTCCGGTGCCTCACTACCCTCACACTAGACCATGTAATCCAAGACTCCGTTCAACCTAGCCTTGAACACTGCCAGGAATGGAGCATTTATTATGTATCATTAAGCTTTTACAGTCAAGATTTGATGGGAAATTGTCTTTTGCAGCAGATGTACAGAAGGAAAGAACACCTGTATTTGCTTCTCTTCTTCTACTTAGAACTGTTTGAAAACTGTCAAATTTGTATTTCACAATGATTACTATTGCTCTCATTTTCCCTCCTTTGTGCGGTTGTTTCCACCTAAGTCAGTAGGAAGCAAGTGTAAGTCTTCATCAAGAAACTGGTGCATTTTTAACTGCAGCATCATAGAGCACCTTAGTGTTTTGTGAACTCTGGTGTTGAAATTCCAGTTTATAATCTTACAGTTTATGTCACACTGCATTATCAGACTGCTTACAAGTTATACAGGCATGGCTGCTTTCTATATCACTATCACTTTCTATATCACAGAAAGAACTTCCCAAGCAGTTACCTCCCCCCCATACCTCTCTCTCAAATGAAGCATCACACACTGTGTTATGAACTGTCATAAATTCAGTCTCCAGCAGATCACAACAGCAGATAGTTCTCCAAAGAAAACACTGGGCTTTTACCTCTCAGGGTTGCAATCAAGCCTGAATGTTTTTCAGAAGTTGATTTTCTATCTTCTAAATTATTTCAGTTCCACTGACATATTTTGAAGTTTTAACCAAAATTAATAGTATGTATTTCAGTCAAATGTATGACAATAAAGAAGATCTAAGAAATACTTAGTACCAAGATTAATAGATATACAAAGCAGGTACCTTACCTTGCTTGCATCCAGCCTTTAGGCCAAAGTGGCTTCACTTCTGTTTCCATAAAGGTTTTGAGGTAATCTTCAGCAGACTGACTTCTATTTGGCTCTAGCTCATAGCATCCCAGCTTGATCTTGACAAGATTACACAACAGAGACCTGCAAAAAGACACACAATAAGTATACTGAAAGAAACAATACTTTCAAAAGCTCAGCAGAAAAAGGCTGAGAAATGGGAGGACTGATACCATTATACAGCTGCTGTCCATCACCATCAGCAGGAAGAGCTCAGTTCCAATTGCAATTTTTGGAAGCTTGCTACTACAACTGGTATGATTTGTCACTACCACTTTTCCTCCATTTCCAGCAGACTGTATGTCTCACTTTTTGCCATCCTTACTATAATGTTGTACTTGGTTTTACTTTCTTTTTTTCCTGGCTTCCTCATAGCTGAAACATCTCATGTTGCTCACAGTGACCTCTATTTCATTTAAGATGGAGAATGTCTAAAAGCAAGTGAAATCCATTTTATACTCAATATTTCAACAGAAGATTCTTCCTGACAGGGATGTTGTCTTTTACTGTCCTCAAAAATAAAAGAAGTGCACACAGTTAAGTAACACTGGTCTTTCAGAGCCTCTTCAATGAAGACCACATTTAAATATCTCTCGTTAAATATGGCTCCCTCCAGGTCAGTCTAAGGTATACTAGTTTTATGTATTCTGTGAAGCTTGCTTCCCTTTTGTCTTAACATACTAAAAAAGACTCACTGCGAGAAGTCCATCAGCCCTTTTTAATAATACATACATTTGTATTAAAATTAGCTTATATCTTGCATGGGAAATGTCTGATTTAGAAGGATTTGCTTGCTTAAAAACCTACCTAGATTATTTAAATAACAGTAATCTCAGTTTTCAGTAAAAATCTATTCTAGGAAAAAGAAAAGTGAGACTTCATAATTTCAGATAAGAATCTGTGTTGCTCTTGAGAGATAACATAGAATTTGTGTTCAAAGAGGATGGGAGGGGTTAGATTAAGATTCATGCATTCTGGATGTTGGCTTGCCCAAAGACTGGGAGGCTTGCCAAACCAGCATCACCAATTTTGAAAGTCTACCCTATTGTGGCAGAAATCTTTACTGCTCATTGGTTGACAGCATTTTGTAACCTATTCTTAGAATGGTGGGAAGCAGGTGTAACTCTGCTTACATGTGTTCTTTGCTTAAAGAAGCTTAAAGTCCTAGGAGCAGGAAAATATTCATGTATTTGGGTAATACAGATAAACAAGCAGCAAAAAAAGGTTCGGACATAGGATGGTATTGCCCTTCATGTTAAAGAAGGGCAACATTCTAGCTTGCCTGCTTAGCCCCAGCACTCTCCAAAAATTTCTCAGAGGTGTATTTCTGAAAAGCATTGCATAACATCCCCTCAGAGATCCCTTTATGAAGTCAGTGATAATTCTCGGTGGAAAAGGTGGTTTTGTCTTACCTCACTGTGTCATCCCAATGAAACTTCTTTCTGGGTCCCACAACCCGCTTTCCAGGTTTCTCATCATCATCTTCCTCTGATCCATTTTTCTCTCGTTCATCTTCCGCTTGTAACCTACAGATAGAATAATTATTTTCTGTATAGGTATACAACAGAGACAAAATGTTTCCTTGAGTAAGGAGTGTAGGTTTAGGTGCTAGGGAAAAAAAAAAACAACAACAACAACAAAAAAGAGACCCATCTTCAGATTCTCATTACACCTCTCCTGAAAGTTCATCTCCCCACCGCTTCATGGTCCTCAGAGACAAGTGAAAAGGACACACTGTATGGATCCTATCAAGGTTGCTAGCTATAAACTTCATACAGTGCCTCTACTGAGAAATGGCAGGAAGCTTATCAATTTATTAATGCTTCTCCAAGTCTAAAATTAGTCAACTACGAGTGAAACTATTACAAAGAACAAGGGCAAAATACATCAAGACCCTGAACACACCATCCTCCTCCACTAATCTGGCATTTTGAGAATCTCCAGCATACTTCTCAGTTTACAATTTCTTTCTCTTAAGACCTCAGTTAATGGAATTTCTTTCTAGAGCCAGGTGTGATAACATCACCTATCCAAAACTAAGTATTTTTTTACAGTTCAAAATTTATAGACACCTGTAAACTGAAGCCAAGTACTCTGCTGAGCTCAGGGAATGAACAATGTGGAGACAGACTTTCAGCTGGACTCTAGAACGGGCATGCACAGACTCCAAAAATACCTACTTGGCATTCTTGGCTTGATTGCGGGCCTGGCAGTCCTCTTGATACTTGCATAACTGTTCAGGCATGACGTTACTGACAGCCAGTTTCAGCTTTTGCAGTGGTTCTCTCAAGCGGTCATCCTGTAAAAAGAGAAACACCAAATCAGTCCTATTAGATGCAATGTAAAAAGTGTTTCAGATAGTCTCACAAAAATTACTTCCCGCTCCTCCTAAGGCAATATTCCCAGCACTAACTACTGACCGCAACAGCCATTTCCTAGATGGCACTTGAATCCTGTTAGGTGCAACAGCATTATAGAAATGCATATACTTGAAATTTTTCATACAATTTTTTTTTTTTAAGTCTTGAGACTAGAAACAATGAAAGATAGCCACAAGGAAAATTATCATGAATATCCCAAAACATTATGGCATGATCTCATTAGACAGCTATTAAAACCAAACTACGGAAGAAAACCTGAGGGGAAGAGCAAGATGACACTTGCAAATAAACATGCAATTAACTCAAGTTTCCCAAAAAATGCTGTAGTATAAAAACATCCTAGCTAATGAACAATATATATGTATCAGATTATCTGAATATTAATTATTATATGTAATTCATGTACTTAAAAGGTAAAGAATATGTATTTAGAATCACCTCCAAATTAAGAACTTCAACCATTAAAGTAATACAGTATATACTTCCCTACATGTTTTAAATTCTCTTCCTACATCTGACTTCACAGTGTTAATCATAACTGCTTACTGAGAAGAACTAGAAAACTATATGCTATTATGTCTTACTGTGTTAAAATAGCATATGAATCTGTTTGTCTCCTTAGCAAGTTTGAGACTCTGCATTCATGATCCTCAGCTCATTTTTAAGATTTAGTCCTAGATTTCATCTAAAGAATCAGGTCAGGATACTTCAGATCACAGATAACTTTTTTATTCAATAGGAAAACATACTCTAAGAGAAAAGCAACTGCGAATGACATACACAAAGTATTTGTAAGACCGAGCCACAAAGGCTGTTTTGCACAAACAGCACAGTCTTGGTCATCTATTATCCTTTCTTTTTTCTTGACACAAAGGTGCATGTAATAGTTACGGGTATTTTTTTTAGCCTATCATAACCATGATTACTCTGGCTTTCTAGTTCTCCTACTTTGATATGTACCTTGTACCTAGCTTTCAAGATGAAAGCACTTCATTCTCAAATAAAGGGCCTGAAATACTTAGCGTATTTGTACCTAAAGTAGTGACAATAGCAAGTACACATACACACACACAAAAAAAAGGCACTTTTAAGCCCATCTAGCAACTGATCCAAAATCTTTTGCTTTACTGGAGACTGTGTGGCTGCTGCACTACTCTCCTGTGTTCTGTCCTCATCGTCATTACATAACCGATCCATGCTGGAGCTAATCTCCCTATCCTTACCTGGACATTGAGGTGTAACTTTTTCAGACGCTTTATCAGTGTGTCCTTATTGCATGGCACAAAAGCCTCAAGGTGAGAGTACACTCCATTGCGGACGGCAGGATTTATCTCCTGTAACTGTAGCTCAATACTGACAAACAAACAAGAGACAGTCAACCACTGAGGCACCCCAAGATGAAAATGACAGCTAAAAAAAAAAAAACCTAAGGAAGCTTTGTATAATATATTCTAGCTATGCACACCAAAAATATCATCTTGGAACATTTTCAGATAAACTTTTCTTACAAAAAGAGGATGTCTTCATCAATGGCAAGAAACCATTCAAATGCACACTTTGCCAGCAATGTTGAACATTATTCAAATTTCATTTACTTCCACCACTGCACATCAATCTTGATAAAATTTTGACTACTTCAATCTTCTAGAGATTATTTTTTGTTTCTTAGAATACAAACATAGAACTTTCTATATTAAATACTTAGTTGAAGCATTACAGAGTAAAAAGAGCTGGAATTTTCCTTCATGAAAGCTGAAGGTGTTTTGAGTTATGAAAGTGGGGGACAGAAAGATAATGGCAGTTTTGTTGAATTTTACACAAGAAGTCAAGGAACACAGGGCACTACAAAACACTTTACACTGGATAAAGACAGACAGTCATGACAGGAATCATATTCATATATAAATCTCTTTAGCTAATAACTAGCTTAGACTGATCTACCTTCATTGACTTTTTAGGGCTTTGTTGGAATAACCTCAATAATATTTCCTCTTCTGTACTTTTGCTTTCACCCCCTTTCCAAAAAGGGAAGGTTGTACAGATAAGCACTTACTCCAGCAGAATATTATTCATGTCTTGCGTGAAAAACTTCTTCCTGCCTTCTTCATCAAACATCTTGGCGGCCTGGTAACACAGCAATAAAGAATATCCAGAAGTTCATAGAGCATTTAATCCCCACAACCTTTTTATCTTTACTTTTACAGCTGTATTATATTCTTATTTCCCAGAAAACAGCATTACTTTGGGAAGAAGGGAAGAAAAAAAAAAAAACAAACCACCAAATACTGAACTATTTAGAAAAAAGGTTACGGTTGTTATTATTATACTCAAATAAAACCATCCTGCTCTAGGGCAAATAATCATTACATTTATAATCTGCCTGGATCACTGATGTTAACACATTCATCTTTTCAATAGCTATGAAGAAAGAAATCGGTAGACATGTTTTATTACCTCACCACCAGCTACATTCCACTACCACTGTTTGCTTTAAAAAGAGGACAAGTCAAGCAGGCAACAGCATCAACACATTTCTACATTCAATCTGTGAAAGGCTCCTTTCCTACCTTCTTAGATACGCCTTAATCCTTCACTGGTGTTTCTACAAAGGGATTACGTATGCTAGAGGAATACCTCGTTCCTCTTTTCTGGTGCTGTGCAGCATTCTCATCATCTTTAGAATATACCTCTAGTATTTTTGGTCTCTTCCTAAGCCTGTCTGGGGGTAGGAAAAAATCTCAGTCTTATTCCTATACATACTTCCTTTTATTAGAAGGTTTTACTGATCTCAAAAGGATTCTACATGGGAATTACTGTATCTTTATTCCTATCACCTAGATTCTTCTTTTCACAAATAACAAACAAATCCAAGTCCCTGCACCATTCTACAAAAATCAGTAAGGTCTCCTCTCTAGTGCCCATCCACTCTGCAGATTTATAGAAATCAAGAATAAAAAAAAGCCCTACTTTTACAGGCTTATTGTCATCTTCTATTTTGGCACTGGGACGAGATAGCAAGCTAATAAAGAATATGAATGCAGAAATGTAAGCATGTATGGTATCATCATACTGACTGACAAATACCAGAGGTAGCCAACAGGCTACAAGGCTGAATATTCAAATAATCAAAAATCTCCAATACTGCCTTTTAAAAAGTTTCAATGACTTGTAACAACTTAGGTAAAAACTAAATAAATGCAAGTGTTAGCTTGATAAAATTCCTTTGTTACTATGAAATACTTCCTGTTCTTGCTATTTGTAAACTGACACATTTAAGTTCAGAAGAAAAATATTTATTGGAATTGTAAACTCTATGCTGCACAGGAAACCAGAAGTCTGATACTCTATCAGAAAACATAAGGTAATCCACTGTCTGAATGCTTTACCACTTCAGTCATGAACACTGATAGCAGAGTTTAATTTCCTATAATGACCGTGTTCTGCTCACTACTTTCTACTGTAAATTCAGCTGCTGAAGGGATGACTATTGAAGCATTTGTCCTGCTAAAAAAAATTTAGAAAGGTGTTTGCTAGTAATTGTTTTACTGCAGGTGTCTGAAAGTAATAGGATACCAGAAAGACAAGTTTGAAAGTCTCAAATCCAGTATCTTTAAGCATAATTAATACAAGGATTGTTATCATCTTCTGGTTTATATGAAGTGGAAGGAAAGATATGTTTTGACATTTTGGTCCCAGGCAGAAATAATTTCAGCATTATACTATCACACTGGACAGTGTTTCTGGCTGAATTTCCAGGTTCAAAAACTGCATCACTATCACTGAACTGTGCTTGGGTTTAGTTTTGTTGGTTTGGGGTGTTTTTGTTGGGGTTTTTTTGTGTGGGGTTTGGGTTTTTTTTATTGGTTGGTTGTTTTTTGTGGATTTTGGTTTTTTCTTTTCCCCACAGATTATCTTGATAGTTACCTTCACAATAGAGAAAAAGCCATTTTATTAATTTTCCTGCATGTGTACAATATTGTCTTCTGTCATGGTAGTTCAGAATTGCCCACTTAGGGAACTAGAACGCATTCATTTACAAAAGGAGGTCAGGAAATTTTTGTTGTATTTAGTCAGTGGCTTTTTTTTTTTTAATTATTGTTCTTAATCTAGAAACATCGTATTCCCGCAACATAGGCTTTTTCTTACAGCTCTATAAACTTTTTAGCTTTCTTTGCACTCAAGAGCACTAAAGCTGTGAGTATGTGAAGTTATCTGACAAGACCCACTTCTTTTTTCCTGCCTTTTAGAAGATGTTTTCCCCCCACTGACTATGTGTCAGTTGATTTTGATTTACAGAAGGTGAGAAAGTTGGAATCTTTACTTCAACAGTCTAAGTTTTCCACAAGTGTATGGATAAACTTGTTCTGCCAGCACCAAACTTCCAGAAGACATTATCAAAAGCAGAGGATGGAAAAGTTAGGTTTTTCCAAGATCCACAGCTTTCTTCCAGCTGTGTGGAGCTTGTTATACTGTGAAGCAGCATGAATTTGGAGTAGGCCACTAACACTTCCTGACTTTTGGCCTAATACAGTTCTTCTGCAGTTTTGATAAAAGCTTATTATTACTTCATAGCAAAATTAATCTGAGTATTCAAGGACAGGCAACATAATCTCTCTCACTTTAATAAATATTAACCTCTTGGCTGTAGTTAGCTTGGTACATTTAAAAATGACTAAGAACATTATAAGCCATTTACATACAGGTGAGAAACATCATGTTTTATCATTATCTGCAGCGAAGCAAGCTCTGCTACTGTTCAAATTATATTTTTCCAAAAAGGTAGCAACTTGGGCTGCTTTTTCAAAATTTGCTCCAAATAAGGAAAAGCTGCACTTTGTTCTAAATAAGGAAAAATTTTAATATCAGAATCTGGATCATCAAAACAACAAATTTATTCTCAACTTATAACATCCACAACTGAAACAAGGAGCCTATCATACCTTAATAGCTCTGATCGCTTTCAGTAAGCTATTGAGATATTTTTAACTTGTAGATTTAATACTTTTCATTAATATTTTAAACAAGTTTGGACTGCATGCTAACTTTCCAAAAGAAAATACTCAGTTTTGTGGTTGTTTTGGTATTTGTTCTTCTTGTAGCTGGGTGGTGGGTTTTGTGGGTTTTTTGGGTTGTGGTGTGGGGTTTGTTTGTTAGGTTCATTGGGGTGTTGTTTTAAACTGGCAAGTTAACTCTTATGTTACAAAGTAAAAAATTCAAGACATCTGTAAGCTGCTGTCATATTTCAGTTTTCTTCCTCCAAAAAAAGAAAACACCCATCAATTGGACTAGATGATCTTTTGAGGTCCCTTCCAATCTCTAACATACTGTGATACTGTGATACTGTGTAATTTCACCAACATTCAAATTAAAGTAACACTGATATTTCCATTATGGAAAAAAACTCAAACAGTAAAAGTTATTATACACATAAGCTTTAGAAAACCTTGTCTCCACTATGAAACAAGCACTGCTTTAACAACTGACCTGCGTTGGCACTGTGTCTGTTTCATTTGAGTATAAATACAGATTGACATTAAGATCAATTCTAGATTTTTTAGAGTTTCAGCCAGTAATTCAAGGATGACAACTTGGGCCCTAATTATTCTTCCTTGTTCTCTCAGATTCCTGAATGTAATCCTTTACCAGTGAATTCATACTCACTGTTCGAAGGTCTCCAATGCGCTTCTCAAGTAGCATAGGCAGACCTTCTGGGAGGGCAGGCACCTGCTTGGGTGTCATGACCTGAGAGGTGTAGGTTGCCTGAGTGACATTTCCATTTTCTCCTGACAGCTCAGATACTGGGCTGCCATCAGAAGTGCCATCAAGCAACTTGTCAAAGTCAATGTCTCCCAACATCTCCAGGGCACTTTCAGCTTCTTGCATGAGCTCACGTTCATTTGTGCTACCAAAAATGGAGAGGACAGGATCATTGATCCTAAGATTCAAGTCAGAAATATCGTTTCCTGCACTGAGAGAGGAAGAAGGAATTTTACTAGGGGTAGAAGCTGCAACAGTCACTGGCGGTTTTGGACTAGATTCCTTCTTCCTCATGGCTTCCTTCTCCTTTTGAAATTTACGGATCATGGCAGCCAGAGAGAGAGAGTCTTTATACAGTTTCTTTTTCTTCTTTTCAGACTTGTGTGAATTTAAGGCCATTACTCTGCAGAGGAAAGAAATCTTTAATTAGAATGCATGTGACTTCTGAGGCCTTAGTAACTTTTACAAAAGCCTGGGAGTTTAGTACAATCAAAAAATGATTGGGGTAATGAAGCAAGTGGTTTGTGCTTCCCTCTTCAGACTATTCTATCAACTATCATAAAACTTTGCTGGTCATGTGATTTCATAATCTCCAGCTGATTTCCTTTGTTAGGTTACGTACACATTCAGGCAAAGGTTATTTACTTTTGACTTCTCAATTTAATTATGGAGAAGTTGGCACAGTTGTTAAACTCATGGCTGATCTACCAAAATCCTTAAACTTGCCTCTTGAGGCTTGTGAATGGTGACAGGTTGCTTTAAGACTAGGCACACCACATACATAAAAAAAATTTCTCTTTGCTACACATTTTGACATGCAGGCTCAACATCTATGTGCTACTTAAACAAAGCACTTTTTGCCAATTCATCACCTTGATAAATAAAGAAAAAAACCAACTATCAATAAATTTACAATGCCAACTTGAATATTCATAATAAAATAACTTTCACTCAGCAACAATTTTCTAGAAGCCAATTTAAAACACAACTTTAATCCTTCCATGCTAGCCTCAGATCTCAGGAAAGCACATAAAGTTGCTAAAAAATATGTAGAATTCAGCTATGTTTGTACTTTTCCAGATTAGAAACCGAGGGATGTGGAGGAAATTATTTTTCATTAGAAGATGTAATTCTTAGTGCTATATAAGACTGGGTAGAACAGTGACAGATAATGCTATTCACAAACTTAAAACCTCTTTTCCCTAATGCTTTTTGCCCTTGTTTTGTTATTGGTAGTTCAGAATTTAGGAGGACAAAAAAATTAGTTTGTAGAAATTATTTATGAAAAAAACCCACATGAATTCCAAACCCAAAATCTACCTGCTATTAATTATAGTTTAAAAATATTATGAACAGCTGTGATAATCTTGCTATGGCACACAAACTTAAAACCAAACCTCACATACAATTCAAGGGTTATCTAAGGAAAGAAACCTACCCTAACGGTTTAGGAGGTTTCATTTTCCGAGGCTTCTTCTCCTTTTCTGTCACTTCATCTTTCCGCTTGCGCTTCTTCATTCCACGATCTTCAGTTTCTTTTAACTTTGCTATCTAGAATGAGATCAAATACAGTCCAATGATTCTTGCACCCTAAAGGACTTCTACAGCAAGAAACATTTAGTTTTTCTTACACTTTCCAATTCAGAGCCAGGAAAAATACCTCAATGTGTGTAAAAGCAAACAGTACCACTGGATTCCTAGCAGCAGTGCAGTTGCTGACAAGTCTCAATTACTGATTTTTAAACAGTCACTGGATTCAGAGAGTTTTCAACAAGAAAAATACTGAAAAGCACGCACAGACTGATGCCCGTAAGCAATGGCCAAATAGCCTTGGAAGACTGAATCTCCCCACCTTCTTCTGCTACCAGTTTCATTGCTGAGTATGAAGTTACACAGTATGGAACATCTTTTTGGCCAATTCAGATCAGCTGTCTCCCTTCCCTAGTTCTTGCTGATCCCCAGCTTACCTGCTGGTGCAGAGGGGAAAAAGAAAGCCCTCACATTATGCAAACATTATTCAACACAGAGTTTTGTCTGTTGTCATCAATGCTATTTTAGTCATAAATCCAAATCATAGCACCGTAACGGCTGCTATGAAAAAAAAAAAAAGTTAACTCCATCCCAATCAGATCCAATATAAGAACCGTAAGATTATGTTAAACTTATAGAATTATAGAGCAGGAAAGGACATCAGAAAGCAGGAAGCTCTTGGAATGGCATGGAACTTGTGAATGTACTATGCAAACAATTATGTTCACATTGATCGTAACTTTGTCAACGTACACAGAGCAACACATTGTTTGGGAAATACTTTATATGTGCTTTTTAGTATAGCTGTTCTTATGCGCCAAGTTTATTTTAACAGATATTTTAAGTGTTATTTTGAATATTAGGAACACTTTCAAATCATGCAAGAGTTGTGCAAAATCATAAAAGCAGTACTGGAAAATTTCTCATCTCATAATAAAATCCCAATAAAATTACAGAATCATCTGTCACTTCAGGATGGATGGACACTTCTTAGCTTGCCTAACTGTTAGTCTTACAAGACTGGACATCCCAAATTACTTCCTGAAAGCTAGTACCTGAGACACAAACCAGAAAACACAATAAAACAGTGCTGTGCATCATTCTGGTTTCAACCTCTTCATCTGAGCCATTCTACACATATCAAGTATTTCTCAGTGTCCACCTAGCATAAGCTGTGTATAAAAAGCATTAGTACGATCACTCACTTTAGGTGGCCTATGCTTTTTGTCTTCTGCAAAGTCTTCATCCTCTGAGTCAGATGCCTGGCGGAACTGCAGTGTACCAGTGTTGATATAAAACCCTCCGTATTTGGTTGTGAGGGATGCAGGAACTAATTCATCATACTGGGCAGGAGAAAAGATGAGTTTATCAGCATTTCTCAATAAAATAAACATACAGTTAATTTACCAGTCCCTATGCATAAAAAAAAAAAAAAAAATCTACACAAGTACACATCACAGCTTGTTGGAATAGAAACAGGATAGTAATGTTCTTGAAAAGTTACTGGCCAAAGCACAGGAAGCTGACATCACAGAATAACTTTTCTACTTTCAAATAATGCCCTTTTTTGGAAAAAGACAGGATTATGGCATTAAAAGTACTGCTTTCTGAAGGAAATTAGGATGGGCACAGAGGCCTTCCCCCCCCATCCCAAAACAAACAAACAAAAAACACCAAAACAAAAAGAACCCGAACACACAAACTTTCAACCTTTTTTCCCCCCAATACTCTGTCTCTGAGGGCATGTTACATTATGTTGAATGTTAAATCTCAAGATATGTAAATCATATGAACAAATATATACCACCTGCCTACCAGCAAGTTCACTTGACTGTTCACTGGTTGCTTTTGTCCAGAAAATAGGCAGGCACATAGTGAATTATTAATTTTCATCTAGGACAGCCTTACAGGCATACCAGCAACACCACTGGCTGGAATAAATTTTGTAAAACCAACCAACCAAACAAAAAACCCACCCCACAACCCTGCCTCTACCGATTTTAAATTTGAAGTTTAATACTTCTACTGAATGCCCTTCAATTTTATGAGACAATGTGTGGTTCAAATGACTTTGCTAGTCATACACTTTCATCACAGGCCCTTTAAGTTATCTGTGATAGCTACAGTTATTTCCAGAACCTAATTCTTCCGTATTTTCAGAAAAGATGACAGTCTGAACACTGCCCTAGAAGAAAACTAATCTGTATCGGAATTTTACAGAATTGGATGTTATATCCAGGAACAGGACTGAAGATCGTAGAGATGCTTCTGTAAATTAAGCATAAGAACTTGTCAAGATTATATGCTGTTTCATTAAGATCGGACAGAATTTTCATTAATACCAGTCTCTGCAGTGCACGTCATGTTCAGACGTTTCAACACATGCTACATTTAGTACCAACTCTAACTACAGTGCTCTGCTCAAAATCCTACTTCTCTTACAAAAGTACCCTGAGATTTTCTTTTATTAAAAATCCTATCCCAGCCATGATAAATTTCAGTACAGTATCTGTTAGCTTATTTCTAATTTTGTGTTGAATATTACATTGCCTCTAATACAAATATCACATTATAATAATACAAATTATAATCACATTATAATAATACAAACACCTGACTTCCAATGTAACAAGTTCTGGCAAACTCTCACTCTGTTTAGAGAGTTTTAAAACCACAAAGTTTCAAACTCTTATACATGTTTATTTTGAAAAGTACTTAGTATTTATGAAGGAATTTCCCATTTAGAAGTACAAAGCTGTATCTGAAAAATATTGAAATCCAAAGACTTAGGAAAAGTGGTCAATACTGAAGTACAGGTTAGGACATGAATTCTATTATTTCATGACCAGCAGCCTCCTCAGAATCACATTCTTCCCCCAAGCATTACCAGGAAACTCTAGAAAATATCTTGTTAATAGCAAATTCTTAGAAAGGCTGGGAGGATGAGTAGATTCATTCTAGCTCTTATGTGTAAGTAGCAAAGCAAGTCATGGAAGTGTTTTGCAAGAGAACTTTAGGAGAGTTGCCTTGACAATGCTGTCACTGCTGCGCAGAAAGACAACGTTGTCCTGAATGACTCCAAATTCAAACTACCAGTTTTAGTTTTCAAATTTGGAAAATTTTAGGATGGTGCATGTTAGCAACAAATATTAATTCTGGAAGCTACAGTCTGCCTGGAAGCATTAAAATAGAATGCCTGAGACACACACCTGCCAACAAAGATAAGGAGGAAGCATTTCCAGGACCTAGAAAGTGTTACAAAAGTACCAGTTACCAGTAAGTACCAGAAAGTGTTCATAAAAGACCTCAGTGTTTAACAGACTAAGAATCAATTTCTGCCTATCTGAAAGGGTAGTATTTTGACATACCTCAGAGGTGTGCACTGCGGTAAAGGAAAAAGAAGATTTCGAGTTATACCTGCAAGCTATAAACGTTTAGTAGCTTAGCCAAATGATTAAGATACTTGAGAAGGAAACAATGTGCTTGTTATTTTGAAGTCTGAATCAGCAGGCTTTCCATTGCATGTCTTAAGACAGAAATCAACAGGCTGAATAAATTAGTAAGCCGTTTTAACTGCCACAACATTAACTAAAGACTTGAGATCACCTACATGAAGGGAACACACAGAGTGCAAAGTAGAATGTCAGCTACCAACTTATTTCCCCCTCTATATCATGAAGATAAAATGGTTTAAGAACCAAGAAGTCTGGGCTACCAGAAGCATTGAGACAAGAAGAACTAACTAGAAGAGGAAAACACAAAATGTATACTTTGACAAGAAAGCTGGTGAAAGAGCCTGAACTGGAGACCTATGTGGATTTAATCTGAGTAAGTAGTCAGAAATTTCAATGAGTCATCACCTTTTATCTTCCTGAAATGGAAGGCTTAACAAGCAGTACAGAAAGGCAGAAAGGGAAAGAAAAAAGTGGTGACAAGACCTATGAAATACCCTAAGATCATATGAAAGACTAGCGCAAGAAAGCAAGAGAATCTATTAATTGGACAAAATGAAAGTAAAGTGGGCTTGTCATTAATCTTAAGAGACCAGGACGACCATGCAAAGTAGGAGGTGCAAAGTAAACTTGAGTGGAGGCTGGGTAAGAACTTCAGAGAAATCTGATGTTTTTCCACAGCTCTCAGAACCAGCTTTATTATGCACAAGGAAGATAAAAGGAAAAGAAAATAAATTACTATCCACAGTGCTTAATGGACAGAGCAGGCATTTCCTTTTTGAGCTGACAGGGTGTGAACTGTATTGGTGAAGTGGGGGCAGAACGGGATCAAAACAGAAGAATACAGTGTACACAGTTAAAGCTGGGACCATTAGCATAATAAGTGAATAACAAGTAAAGGAAAACACAGTAAAGACTTAGCTGCAGAGCAGTAAGGAAGCTCTGGAGAACACACAAGAAAAAGTAAGGAATAAAGACGTTCCACAACCAAGGAAGCCCTGAATCACAGCAGATTAATAGAATGATCAACATGCTATGTGGCACAGATCCATCAGAACAAGGCAACCAGAGAGGCAGAATTCATTCAATACACAGATGAACAAACTACCTACCCCATAACAGCCATCAGGGAAACAAGATCAGCAACACTTCAAAGTATAACTTAACAACTGAGATTTCGACAGCTTCTGCTGAGGACTATGAATTCAGTCAAACTTTTGAAGAGCCTTTGAAAATCAGTTCTCCTAACCCTTGAGTTTACTTTTCCCTACCAAAATTGGTTTTTCTTCAACCTACTGAACAAGGTATAACTTACAACTAAATGTTTAATTTTATTTTCAACTTAGCTAAAACTGGGGCATGCAGACCACAATTTACTTAGCATCCTCTCCTTTGAGGTAAACTTACTCTCTTCTAGCACCTCAACTGAACAGAGAATTTGAATATAGTTGTACAAGATGCTGGTAATAGCTAGATTAAACTTCATTTTAAAGTTTCTTCAGGACTCTCAGTTAAAGGGAACATGGCTCTTGCAAATTCTAAATCTTCTGATTAATTGGTTTCAAGACTTTTGCTTTGCACTAGCTTTTCTGCATATGAAATCACAGCACTGATCCTATTAAGGAAAACAGCTAAAAGACCTTTAGTGTTCTGCTCTTCCTTACACATTCCAAGATTGAGAATAAATATTCTCAGACCTCCAAATACACAGGATTTCATGTATGACAGACTTCTGGGAACAGAGATTTGCCCAACAAAAGACTATGGAATCATTCTGCAGAAAACAAAGGAAGACTGATGTATCATCTGATCATCTAAAAGCAGATCAGCATGTAAGTTACTTTCAACTACGGTCCTTGAGCTACATTGCTATGTTTCTAGGGCCATTAATCTAATTAAATGTTTAGGTGTGAAAGAAATTTAGTCAGGTTTATGGATTATATCCGTTTAGTTCTGAAATCCAAGCCCACAGTATATAGCAGTATCACATTAATACTGGCAGCTCCTGTGTGCAGATATTTTGACCATGATCCTCAGATATTTTGACCGTGAGCTCATGCAGCTCTCTTCCAGGCAACAACCTACATTATAAAAATACATGTGAAAAGGCTTTGTAACACTTCTGTATTAAATTCTGGAAATGAGATCTGGAAATGAGTTTTGCTGCAAACATGTCCAAGTATTTTTGAAGACATGCACCCCGTGCAATATTTGTTGTGAAACTAGCATTATTCAGATAGAAGATAAGCAGGGATCACTTTTATTCCTTGTTCAGTTTATTTTTGAGATTACTTTAACCAGCTGGGAGGGGCTGTTTAGTTTTCATCAATAGCCTACTGAATAAAGTCAAACTACTGAAGTTACTCTGAATATGGTTGCTTCAGTCAAATGGATTTAACATCCATACACTGTGTTCGGTGCACGCTTGAAGGCACTTCAAATATACATACTTGATAGATCTCTATGCTTCTTACAGACACAAATAACTGAAATGCAGTCTTTGGCTTTGCTTCCTTTAAGGAGAGGTGTTCAAACAAACAAAACTTTCTGAAAAACAGCATAATTAAATACACAATGAAATCCTGGACAAGGCTAAGGGGGAACAATACATTGCGTTTCTAATTCAAGATTACATTAAAAAACAAGCAGAAAGGGCTTTCCCATGGGTAAAGAAGGTTCCTCTTCCAAATTTCATAGGAATGTTGTTTTGTGGTGTGTTGTGTCTTTTAACCCTGAGGCAGAGGACAGTTACCAAACAAAGCACGACAGAAAGAAGTGTAACAGACTACTAAATAAAGATACAATACCTGACTCAGGGTAATCTAGACTAGGATAGGATAGTCTCCTAGGAGAACCCTCGTTTAGTAGTCAGGATATTGTAATTAGTCAGCCTACAAGAGCACCTTGAGAGAAATACCAGTACATATATGTTGCCCTGTTTTGTCCTCACCATGACTACCATCTTTTATACCCCTCCACCAGTCAGACTATTAGCTTAAGTGACCTTCAGTGCAACACGATGACATTCTTACAGCCTTGAAAATATTTCAGTCAAGGATGCAACATGTATGACCACTCATGTGACCACCTTTATCTGTTCAACTCAATTCGTTCGAAGACGGAGCTCTGACCTACACTGAAAATAGATTTCAGGGGGTTTATGACAAATAAATATGCCATGTATTACTTAACCTCTCCAGGCTACCTGTTACAGTACTACTAGAAGATTCTGTAGAAAATAAAGTTACACTTTCGTTTTCTAGTCATTTAAAGTGAAGAGCAGACTTAGCGTATGACACTTGAGACAAATGCTCTTATGAAAGATATCTTCTTTTGGCATGTTAGAACCCCCCTTTCTATTATATTAATAATCATAGTGTTTTAAAAAAAAAAAAAAAAAAAAAAAACCACCAAAAAACAGAGAAGCAAGTTCCTTCTGCTGCTTAAATAAATTCATCTAGTTGTGAAGAACAGTTGATCCTAGGCCATGATCTCCCCCTCTCCTAGCTCAGATGACTCTGAAAAGTGATTTAGTGTTCTTCAAAATTTAAATTTAGCAAAAAACAAGAAGTTGCTACACACATGATTATTTCTTACTCCTACATTCCTGATGTACGCAAATTTAAATAATGGTATTACAAAAGCCAGATGTCTCAGGTTTTTTCAAGTTCCTATGCAGAAGTTGAGGTTTCAGTTTTCCTAGTTGTCCCACTGATTTTATTAAACACATGAGCAGTCCTAAACTACCTGGTTGAAACCGACACCAGAAGATGGAACTTAAAAAAAAAAAAAAAAAAACCACCCCAAAACAGCACCCCCCCCCCAAAAAAAAAAACCCACAACAAAATTAGCAAAGAATTTAAGAAATTATTTATTCCTTCCTAACAAAATATATATTTTACAGAAGGAGCAAGAGAACATTACTGTTGCAGACTTGTTCTGCTAATTCAACTACTTTTGTCCCTCTAGTCATAATGGCTCTTGATTAGGGGACTGCTGGGTATATAGTTTAAACATACTATTCTGCTTAATGCAGAACAGACACCTGTTTTATTTGCTTGGTACTCCATTTCACACCTTTATTTATCTTGGGGTGAGGAGGGATAAAAAGCAATGGAATAATCTCCTAATTGAAATTTGCCCTGGTATTCACACAAACACATATGACATGTCAGGTGCCAGCTGGCAGATCTACTCCGAAGACACCTAGGAAGCACGCAAGACTTCTGTTGTTAAAGGTGACATGGTGCACTCAGCTAAGTAAGCGCTATTTTCCAACCACAGAATTTCCAAGACTGGGCAAAGTGACAATGAACAAGACAGACCACTAATATAAACAGAGAAATCCAGAGCCAACAAAACAGCTAATAAGCCGAATCTCAAAAAAGCTTTAACGTACCGTCATGTATTGAGAATGGATGAAGTTTTGTGATACAGTTCTATAAAGTAAGCTCTTTCCATATAGAAAATGCAGCAATGTTAAATTTATCTCTCAAACATGAAAGTATGTTTAACGGAGCCCATGTAGCATTTTCCTGCATATGCTTCTAACACTGGTGGGGTTTTTCATTTTGTTTGAGACATTTAATCTCTCTCAAGCAACAACACTGCCCTCCATAGCTGCGCATAAAACAAGCTCCTTTGAGTAGGAAGGATGAGAGAACAACTGCCCCAGAATCTCACAAAACAAACAAAAAACCCCACAAAAAATATAGAAGGTAAAAATTACCATCAGCTGAGCTCTGCCACTCTCCAGGTAGATACCATTCATGACCACTGGCACACTGAGCTCTGACATTTCCCAGATGGATATCGCTCTCATTGGGAATAAGCATCTCAGATATTCACAAGTCTTAGGCAAGATGCTCTTACTGGCAACCCATCAGCTTAAAGTTTTAGATCACACCACCACGAATACTTAAGGGGAAGCCAGGATGGGAGAGAAGAAGATATTAAAATCAATCACACCTTTAATAAGCCTGGAGATAACAAGATGAAGCAAACCAAATTTATCCTGAAAAACAGTGAAAACTGTGTATCATGACACAGAATTTTTGTGAAGACTAAGCCCTTATATTATGGAAAGTATTCTAGGGAACTCAGAAAGAAAAATAGCAACTTTGTTACCAGTGTGTTTAGAATTACTAAAATCAACATACAATCTTTGAAAGACTGTCTTTTAGAAGGTCTGACCTCTTGAGGCAAGATACAGCCAAAGAAAAACATGTTTTCCTATTAAGTTTAAGTACCTGTTCTGGAGAAAATTTCCATGTATGAGAAACAAGTGGCAGGCTAGTTTTCTCTACCCAGCATCACAGGATTCTTACACTAGTGTTTAAAAGGCTGCTGTGCAACCATGAATATAGTTGACTGGGTTAAATATTGTCATATTGCCGTTAGTATCCAAAGTACTGAAGTGTATGCTTCCCATTGCTCTTGTTGTTCATATCAGCATTGCTACCTGGTACTGCTGCTTCAAAAGACAGCTTTTGCTGGTTACAGATTTCTAGGTAGATGCTTCTTCCTCTGCATGGGAAGAAGTGGAGCTACGGCATGCATGGGTGAAGGTGCTAGCTGGTATTTGGTTTGGATGTGCAAGTCTTACTACCTCTGATTAAGAGAAAATTGCACACTTTTTCATCTTTTTTTTTTTTTGGATCCTTTATTTCAGATCCTTGTTCTGTATTACATAGCAGAAGGCTCACAGAGCACTGTATTCCCCTGGAATCTCTATCTATGTGAAGCTTACATTGTCCAGAAGGTATTCAACTAAGTGAATATTCAGAGGTCATCACAAGACCAAGGAGTCCAGCCAAATGAGGCTGATGTGTATGCATGTGTGCAGGCAGGTAGAATAAAGGGGAAGCAGAAATCTACAGGAATATCATTCCACAAAGAACACAGTTCTCGTCAGTTTACACTATAGTAAAACCTACTTTCAACATCAAAGCAGTGGAAAGACTGAGGAGGGACAGCTTGCTTTACCAGTTATGAACACTTTGTATAGTAACAGGGGTCCTTTAAGATAAGCAAAGATTAGGACTTGCCATTAGAATAACTGCTACATGTTAGCAACAGTAAGATGGCCTTGATTTACATTTTTTTCAAATGAAGAGTTCACAACCCACTGGCTACAGTCAAACACTCAACCCAAAAATATCTACTGATACAGACTGAAGCATGGATTTCCCACTTGCCTGCAATTGCAACCAGAGACGAAAAGAAACTTCTTCCAAAAAGGACCAGCTAAAAATTTTCCAAGGAGGAGAGCAAGGTGAAAGACCTAAGCAGCATATGTATCAGATTCATCCAAAGCAAGCAGCAACCTGTAACTATGCACTTACTTCTGTAAGAGGAGACACACCTGAAGGAAGATGGGAGGCAGAAACTGACTGCATCACTTAGGGTAATACGTACCCAAAAACCTTTCATTCAGTTGGCAATATGTCTGTGCCCACTGAAGGGAGCCCACTGAAGGGCTCCGTCCAGGAGCCCTTACTTTTCTGTGTTTAGTTGCCACCAGGACATTGAGGGTCTTAATGCAGCCATGCCCCTAACGTCTTTACTGCACTGTAGGAAAGTACTGATTCTTTGCAGAGTAAACAATGAAAGCAAATCTTTAAGAAGCTTGTGCATAGTTTGCATTTAGATAGAAGACAATGTAAACAATGGTAACCTAGCCTACTAAGCACACCAAAATTTACCCTACTTCATCAGGGCAGGTACCAGTGACCTTTGAGGAGCTTGACAGGAAAAGTCTGCTCACTTAGGAAAAGCTCCCTTTTGTCAGTGCTTTCCACAAACCTTATTCCAGACAGGCATGTCCTGCACCTCTCTGCATTTCAGCCCCATTAAAATCTGTTACCTGAGAATCATGCCATTAGCAAATTCCCTGCACTTGACCCCGATCCCTGCCCCCAAGAAAACAAGCAGAACAGTTGCCTTCCTGGATCCTTGAAGGACCCAAATGCTGTTTGTTACATATGCTATTTGTCATATATACATCCATGTTACATGTACGAAATAGCTTAACTGGATCCAAAGCAAGCGGAATTTCTTAACTCAAATACAATGCCTACTAAAAACATGCTTAGAATTTTATTGGTTTGATTTCTTGAATAATACTTCATGGCATTACTTCAAAATCTGGTTCTAGAAGGAAACTGTCTCTAAAGCTATGGAATATATCTCTTTCAGTGCCAAAGAGCTCAGTATTCCTTTAACACCTGTGACAAGAAAAAGGTCTAAAATTCTAAAGAAGTTTTCAATTATTTTTTTCTGGGATACAGAGGGAGATAACAGGACGCCAATCCTGGAGCAATTCAAGAGGCACTCATACTCATTTTTCAAGTGTTTGTATCCAGGATATTACAGCTTTTTATGCATAAGAAAGTGCATCTTCCAAAATGAAGCAAGTCCAGGCTGGGCCTGGCTCTGACATTTCTCAGGGTACACCGTGATTTAATAGCTGGCCACTCAGAAGATGAGCAAGCCAGACACGTAGATCTTTCTGAACACTTCCTATTTGCATCTGAGATGGAATGAGAGGTTTTGTTGAACTTAACTCCTACATTACAGGATCCTTAAGCTTTGCACCAGCAACTTAAACTGCAGCTGGCACACAGTGCATTTTTTTTTTTTTCTTCTTTTCTATATAGAAATGGGGATGAAAGCAAAACAGAGATGGCCTCTCTCTAGTCTGTATTTGTAACGCAGACACAAGGCATAATGATTTGTTCAGGAGAGCAGTCTTTAGAGAATACACCATTCTCCACAGTAGCTTCCACAGCTACCACATGATGCAACCATCTGGTCCCCTAACAACTGCCTTTTGTATGTTCCTGCAAGGAGTCTGGCAAAAGATATCAGAAATAAATGCTTCCACAAATCTAATGGATCTGCTGCTGGTAACAGCAGCAGCACTGGAAGCAGGTACAGCATGAGAAATACTAATACACTTGTGTTCCACCCTGCTAAACTCACACACTTCTTTGATAGACACCTGTACTGTTGAGTACTGAAAGTTATCCAGATCATGTATCAGATCTGTGGTAGGTCACAATAAATCCAGAAAAAACAAGCTACAACTTAGGTCCTGTATGATAAAATTTCAAAACCGAGGATGGTTAACTTAAGCAATAGTGACACCCAGTAAGCCTATAGGCTCAAGCTGTTTCTCAGCAGGAGTGAAGAACCTTCGTTCATACTGAGGTGAAGATCAGAATCTGATCTTAGGAAAGGACATACAAAGGCTTATGCCCCAACACTGTTCCAGCAGCACAAAAGAATTTGAGGAATAACAATAGGACAGCTTTAATATTGGCAAGTTCAACTAAAATTTAGTGCAGACGAAGAAAAATGACAAATTAATACAAGCTACAATAAGCATGTACAGCAAACCCACTTTTCATTAAACTTGTTCACATGCCTTCAAGACCTACTTCAAAAACTAACACAGAGACAAGCTCAGCCTGCTACCCACTGTGTAACTTTTTTTGCTAAGAAGTTATGAGTTCTGCAGCACGCCTTCTGTGCACCACCCACAGCTCTGAAAAGCAATATTCATTGCTACATCTATATGCTGGATACCTCACAGCTCAGTGTTCACAGAAGCTCTTTATAAACTTTTATAATTTCCTAAGTCTACTATCACATCCAAGTGGAGGTGCAACACAATGTATGCTAAGCAATGCACTTCACTTCTGTGCTTTTCTTCCTGTTTTCTCACAACTCCTTTTCATCATCTTTCCATTCGCATTCATACTTTCACCCTCCTCCTCTTCAGAGCAGCAGATCACTGCTGTTTTGTCCAGTGTAACTCATATCTGCAAGCAATGGAGGAAACTGAAAGCTGGGTAAAGTATCAGATGTTTTTTTCTAGGGGGTTTTGTTTGTTTTTACTTGACTAAACAGCATACCTTCTTCCTGGTATCCAATAAAGGAGAATTATAGGAGGTCACCAAGATTTTAAATCATCCATTCTCTCTTCTAAGCTTCTTCCTCATTCTCAAAATTTCATATGCTACCCCTAACATATCTTCAAATGCCTCCTCTAAACCTCCTGATATCCCTGATACTGCCTGAACCCAGTATCTTTTTCTTTTACCTCGAGACATACTTTCATTTCTGCAAAATATTCAGACAAAATAAACTGTAGTGTTGTGCTGTTTAACCAAGCTGTTTTATCTCAAATTTTTCAGACACTCAGTGAGTGTTTAGAATAACCATCCTGTTCTTAGTCAGTTTTAAGAGCAGAATACCCTCCTGATCTAATGCAGGAAATCTAACACCGGTAATCTACTAACAATCCAGATAGCTGGTACAAGAAACTAAACAGAGCCAGTGTAATTTCAGACAAGGGTAAATGAAGGGCACAAATAAAAATAATTTCTAAAGTTGGAAAATTATGCAGCCTAGCAATAGCTTTCTTTATTCTTGCAGTGCATAATGATAGTTGAATGAGACTACAAATACAATCACTCGTTGGATCCCCAAATAGGGTGCCTTTTGGATCTACTAGTTATACACAGGCACAAATTTTTCCCATACCTTTCCTTATTAAAAAGAATAAAGCATTGTCTTATTTCTTCTGGCTGCTTTGATGAGACTTACTTACCGCTTCAGAATTATCAATGAAAGGGTCTGTTTCATCATAACCATAACCTATATCAATTAGATCCTGCAGGCGATCCTTCCGATGTTTGTGGGGCTTTCCACCCTGAAAACAAAACAAGAGTTAGATCATTTGGGAAACACAGGAACAGCATACTAAAGTCTACAGAACATAAAACATTTGAGGGATGGTCAGAGAATATAAGTTTTGCTTTCTTGAAGATGGTCTGTATGACTTAATAAAAACTTTCACACAGGAATAAGTTCTGGTAAATGTGCTTCATCAGAATCATATCTGAAAGGTATTCACTAGCCACCTGATTTCTGCACTACTGAAATTTTCCTAACATTTCCTATTTAGAGGTGTTTCACTGTTTTATGTTTTTAAAGCATAGTGATAGGCCTGTGAGTGACAGAATCATAGAAAGTGTTAACAGAGTTGCTACAAAGGAAAATACTAATAGCCTAGCATTCAGTAAAGTGTTTCCCCACACAAAATAAACTGCTTCTCTACAGGGAAGTGAAGTCCAAGTCAAAAATAAAACAACATTGATCTGGTACTTGCAGATATGGTGTCTATGAGTTTTCAAGAAATTACAGCAATCATATGACATAACTGAAGAAAAACGTATTAAGATAAAATCCTGAAATGCGAGAGCCATCACCTCAGTTGATAGGACTGGACATGAAACGGTTACTTGAGTAACTCAAAGCCAGAAGGTACATCACAGACTGTGGGCTCACTCACCTCTGGGACACAATAAACTTCAATTTAACATATAAGTACCTTTCTCATGTGAAAGTTTTATTGTTACATCAAGTAAAAACTCACACCCAGCTCAAACATTCAGGGAATCTAAACTTAGTTATACAAATGGCAATCTACTTAGGATATAAGACCTACATTTCTGACTCCCACATATTGTTAGAACTGTCAATGTTAAAGTCTTAAAAGATAAAAATTCTCCAAAAGGCACCACCTTTACTAAAATGTTAACCACTTATCTTCAATAAATTCAAAAAGACTGCTCCTGAAGCTTCTCTGTCTGTACGCTACAGTTAAGCACATTTAAAATCCTAGTCTTTTCAGTTGTGACATCCAAATATCATAACCCGCTTGTTACTATGTGTATGCAGACACCGTTCAAAGAAGGTTTCATCCTGGGTCGCATGAGAAGCCTAAGTATCTGAACACCTCCATTTTAACAATATTTTGCAAGAATTCAAGTTTGTAACTAAGTAGAGCACGTGCTCTTGCAAGCAAACAGAAATCTCTCAGGTATAATTAAACAAATAAACACAACAGCCCTGAGAGGAGTGGAAGGGGAAAATCAAAACTAAGTGCTATTTTTAATTCAGGTTTCCAAGCTATATTTCAAGCCTCAGATTTCCAAGCTAAGTATACCTAACTTCCTATCATCCCCCTACAGTCACTCATGTCACAGCTGAATGTCTGTATGTTCCCAAAACATGCCATAGAAAACAGTTCGAATGAGAGAAGAAAAAAAAATCTTAGGAAAAATAAAGGTAGCACTTAAGAATTCTGTTTAACCCATGCCAAAGCTTACATAATTCTCATGATTCTAACCGAGGTGCTAGCAGGTTGTCTGAAGAATGCTACATAAACTATACTTTACTGATATCACCAACATGTAATGCAATCCACCTTCATACCACATCTCTTGTTAAGACCAAGTAACCACCAATATCCTTGTTTGCCAGTCCAAAATCCTGTTGCAGCAACAGCTATCCAATTATTTCAGTGTATGGCCATTACAAAAAATATTAAAAAGCTCTCAATACATTCTGACTGCCTGTTACTCATAAAAACATAGTGTGGATATGGAACAAAGTTAATAAAAAAGAAGTCCATAATAGCTGAATGAAGAAAAGCAGGATTAAAATAGTAACCTATATTCAGACATATGAAAATATCTGAACCATTTTATGTATAGGTAGAGAATTTTCTTCAGGCCTGGTTCGCTTATTTTTAAGGAAGAATTTTGAAAGTCCGTGTGACCAAGATGTTAAGGATGCAAGACTACAGCAGAACTATACCATCAACTGCATCAGTGTTTACTATGCAGCAGTTCAGGGATGTTTTACCACTGAAGCTTTTCACGTTCCTCAATACAGTTCCTCCAACGTTGTCCCACAACATAAGCAGTCATGATATTAGAGCGAATCAAGATGTCTAGCTCCTGAGGCTGCAAACAGTACTCACGCAAGTTTTCAAAAGACTCAATATGACTTCAATAAATTAATCTGCGGCATGCAACCTAAAGGCTAAACAACCTTTGCCCAACAGGACTAGAAGGTGGCAAATACAACGTCAATTTTTGAGGAATCTCCGAAGGACAAAAACCAGTCTATAAACCAGTAAACCTGATCTCTACATTGGGCAAGTCAATAGAAGTTATAAAGAACAAAGCCAGCAAGCACAAGAAATATACATTCCAGAGCAGGAAAGAATTTTGGTAGAAGAAAGCAGTACTTCAAATACTTTAAAAAAGGTGCAAATATCTGTAAAGTCAAGAAACTATCAAGTGGTAAGAGGGAAGGTCCACTCAAATTAATGTCTAGTTTAAGGCTGAGTAAGAAAGGGTATGAATAAGTATTTCATTTTGGCAAAGAAAGTAATCAGTCATGTCACCAAGGGATGTGTATTCATTCATCTTTAGAAGCAACAGAGAGGGCTAAGAGTTGGAGAAATCACAGAATGGTTTGGGCATGAGATGCCAAAATTGCTGACGATAGTAAATATAAGAAGACAACTAAATAATCACAGAAAGAATGCACAGTTGTTCTGAACTTAATATGATAAATCATCAACTGAATTCAGTATCAATAAAAGCAAAGTCATTGACACGAAAGAACTACAACCCAAACAAGAATAAATACAGTATGCTCCCAATTTCTTATTCTGCTCAGGAAGCACTGGAGTTGTTACACACAGTTCTGTGACATTTGCTCAACAATCAACAGTGGTCAAAAAAAAAAAAAAAGGGACTTACAAAGAAAGGGACAGAGAAAAAAAAAACAAAACAGAAGTCACCATTATATCACCGATAAATCAGGGCATCCTATCATTAATATTCTTTAATTTAGAAACAGAAATTGGAACAAAAAAAGGGAACAGTAAAACAATAAGGATGTTTAAAGGTAGAAAACAGTGCTTCTGTACAATAATGTTAAAGACACTTCAGCTGGGCAATGAAAGGACTGAGTTTAGATGATAGCATCAGAACCACATGCAGCTTCTGGAAGAACAGGAAATATTTCACTGTTTCTTACAATACAGAAACTATGGAACACCAAGCAAAGTCATCATGTTTAAATAACAAAGTACCTTTTCACACAACAATCATCATTGTAATCAGTGCCACAGAACACAAATTCAGTGAACTCAAAATGATCTGGCAAATTTATGGCAGAAAGCTGTAAGGTAGTTAAACATGCAACCTTTGACTTTGGGAGAAATTAAGCCACAGACTGCCAGACAGGCACAGTGAAGTAACATCAATTTCTCTGTTAAGTGTAATAACACTTCCTCTGTTACACTTTCAAGTATGGGATGCCACTAGTGTCTGGGGATTATTCTACTATGCATTACATGGACCTTTGTTTTGACCCAATAAAAATTCTTATATTATGTACAATATTGTCTGAGATTCAACATACTGTTTTTACAACAGTGTTCGATTTAGTCTAGGAAGCAACAGTCATCAAAAGAACGAAAACTGGAACCATTCCGAACAGAGTTTTATGCTGATGTTTAAAACATGCAGCAATTGCAAAAAAGTTCTCAACAATCAAGTAAATAAATGGTACATTAAATTTACTGCATCTTACTTTATGAAAATATATTTATTCACAGGCTTTTAGTGCCTGCAAGACATATCAAATACTGTACCGATTTGATTATAAGTACAGGAATTTATCTGAAAAGAAAGAAAAAGTCTTCAAAGAATACTGTTCTTCATGCATCAAATTTTTCAGAAGTACTGCCACATGTGTTGAGATTTTTTTACTCCATTTTAATATGGATATAGATAAGCAATACCTAATTAGTCTAAGTAGGATATAGTAATTCTTGCAAAGCTGATAAAAAAACCAAAAAAAACCACAACCCAATAACAACCACCAAAAAAAACCAGAAACAAAAAAATCCAAAACAAAACCAAAAAAACTCTACTTCTCTTTCATACAACTAGTGGTTATTTTTACACTAAAACACTATTAACAAGAGAGAAAGGGTATTTAATTTGTTCTAGTTTAAGCTAAGGTGTGAACGTCTCACCACAAGAACGAGAAGATGGCTGGATGCTGTCAGAACATGAGCAATTGTACTGGGTCAGTGTACAAAGATGCAATTCCTTCGAGCATGGATGGTAAAAAGATTGATGGTTCTCTTATTCGAAGAGAAAAAGCGCAGGGAGTATCTCACACAAGAACTATTAATCACTCACCACCCTCCACGCTTAGTGGCCCTAACATAAGTAGTTCTTTCTGTATAAGACATTCCCCCTTCCAGGAATTTTATGGGGCTGAGGGGGGCATGGCAGAGAATGAGAGAAGGTATGGCAGAGAATGAGAGAAATGCAAGAAATCAGAAGTGCAAATAGTAATCAAGATACAAGAGCATTGTGAACTTAAAAATCTAATCTTTTAAGTTTGTTACCTACTGCTTTCTAAAAGTTAAAAGTATCTATTTGCCCCTTTTTATAACTATGGAGCATTTAGCTCTGTTTTTTCTAAGCATAACAACATGTTTTGTCCATAAATGTACATGTTTAGCTTTGATGTATGCATAAATGCATATGTAAAATTAAATTGCTTCCACTACCACTCCCTCCTACTTATATTGCTTTACATGCTCTACACTAACTTTAATCTGCTGTAGTTAAGCAACTTGTTTTAGGACATTATAAAATCTCTAACTTGTATTATGGAAATGAGTCTTCTAGAAAAGTACAGTTGAAACATTTTTTTCTCACATTCAAAAAACTAATTTATCTTTCAAATGAAAAGCAGAGTATTCTGGAACTGCCTTCTCAATTCACTGGGTATAGTGGGTTCCACCAATCCCTCCAGAAGATTAAAATGATTCCTTTCAGTTTAAGCGTTTCTTTTGTTATGTATCACAGTAATTACTTCTACAGAATGCATAGACTGGGCACCCAGAGAAATCTGCCTTTGCCAGGAAAAAAAAAAAAAAAAAAAATCCAAAAAAACCTTGAATAAATCAGACAAGAAAGATTTTAATATGTATATTAATAGCAAAAGATACAAATGACTGCTCTTGTTTCCCTTCTTTACCATTGAGGTACTCTATTAGTAATCCAGAATATCAACATGCCTAAGCATGATGATGAGTTTTGATTGCCAGCTCAGAATTAATCACCCAACCCTACCCATATGAATTCTTAAAGACCTGTCTGGGTGTGGTTTCAGTCAACATTTTCTGATTTCTGCCTTCATTTATTACTGAAAGCCTCTTTATGTTACTACCTAGTGTTGTTCGAGTCATTCATGCTACACTTTCAGGAGTCAGCAGAGTATCTTTAGGCAGCTGGAAGCTACAAGATAAACTCATCAAGCAATGACTTACTATTCAACGATAACTTCCTATGGAAGCATTCCAAACTAGTCAGAAATTCATCAAGATCCATCAGTATTCTGCCCAAACAGAAGAGCTGTTCAAGAATGCACAACAGCATTACATAAAATTTATTTCCTTCAGCACAGTATTTATCATTAATATCGACCTGCATCTATTACTCAGTTGTGTTTACATAGGAAGCTCTTCCAAGAATAGCTTCTCAAGCTATAACATCCTATAGACAAATATATTTAGCAGACTTGTCTAATAAGCTTGTAGCAGGTTCAAGCTGCTTAACTGAAATATCATGAGACTGTCAGCTCTGAAGTATAGAGAAGTTATCTGACACAACATTAGCAACTCTACTCAGAAAAAAAAAAAAAAAGGAAAAAAAAGTGTTAACATCTCTACAGCATCATAAGTTATCACTATTAAATATCTGCACATTTTAATTCAGGTAAATAACTCACATATTTTGCCTCAAACTTCTTGGCTAGCATTTCTACTTCATGCCGCTCACGCTGTTCATCATTAAATGGATCTTCCAAGTGAACAGATTTCTTCTGAAAAAAAGCAGAAGTTAAATATCATTCCATAAGAAACACTTTTAGTAGGGTTTTTATTAGAGGCATTCTATGTCAATAAACAACGCCCTGGTAACTAAATAGCTGGATTTTATACTGAGTCCAAATGCTTATTTTATTCTCTAAAAATTAGTTTGACCCATTCAGTTATCATTCAGTTACTTTGCTTCTAATGAGAACACAAACAGAAAAGTTAACAGAAAGACAAGACTTACATTTTCCCAAGCATTCCACTACAACCTCAATTTTAAGTGTAAGCATAAAAGAACTACGGCCATTTGATGTTTAAGAGAAAGAACTCTCTCTAAATAGAACTACTTTTTGCTTCTGCTTTCACCGGTGCCTCTTTATTGGTGCTGTGATCCTTCCAGATACAATATGCAAGATGCACCTGGTACACTAATCAGCAGAGAAGCAGCCAGAAGACTATAAAGCTCAGTAAGTTGCAACCATAATTAATTCCTTTAATTCTTGAATTGCTATTTTTTCTTCATATAATTTCACTAATCATAGCACGACTTCTACTGATACTATGGCAGCTACGACAAGAGAGATTTAATATTCCAGCTGTACAAATAAGCAGGAAATACATCCCCCCTCCCTTTTTTTTCTTTGAGGAAGAGGTTTTCATTAACATGAAATCAATATACAGCGATCAAGGATATACATAGTGTTTCGGGTATTTTTTAATAAATAAGGTATAGCAGAAAAACAGGCTGCTGTCTTCAATTTAAGAGTTCACATAACATGTAGTAATTGTTGGAAGGGGAGCTGGGAGAGGTACTAAGATGCTAAAAGACAATGGAATGGAGTTCCATTTTACAGAGCTTTAGGGATGGCAATTGTAATGCACATGGACCACTCAACAGTGAATAAACGAAACTTTATGGCAGACTAAGAACAAAAAAGCAGCACCAAGTTCAGAAAAGCAAGATCCTTCTTCCACAGTATCAAAAGCCAATATATTGACTAAATGGTGACCAAATAACAGCAAACTAGCCCAACAGTATTGAGACAAATGTAATGAGGAAGGTAAGCTAAGCAAAACTGAAAACACCACATAATTATCTTACATTTTCTAAATTAATAACTTAAAGAGAAAAATCAGTAGGTTAATCCTGAAACATAAGTTGAAGTTATATACATATTTCCTGCAGGCATACTTAAATACAAAACACCACTCAATACATGCAGCACTGCTTTCTCTACCTCTATTTGGGAATACTACTAGGCAAATGTTTGATTTTGTTTAATTGTGAAATAAGACAAGTTTGAGGACAGAGGTAAAGCAAAATCTGGTACTTAAGTGTTAACTTGCCTCTCCACCACACTCTCAAAGTCATAACTGACTACCACTTGGATTAATTAAACACTACTGAAATCTCAAATTCAAGGAAGTTTTAGTTTTGACAGTTTCTGCAGGATGAATGACTCTGACTTTGCAGTAACTTTATGACATTACTTCAGTGCCTTCATACCTTACTTGACAGAAGCCATCTTGAGTTTCTGGCTCACCTGCTTTAAGTTTTACAAACCAAGCTTCTATTGCACCAACAGAAAAGGCAGCACACTTTCACTTCTGTCAGTTTTTAAAGAGACAAATAAACTCTTCAACCACACCAACTTATTACTCACATGCAAAAACTTTACACACATAATTCCAACCGAAAGATGAACTCTACCAACAACCCTATCAAAAGACAGTCTCTTGATTAAGGCAAAAAAGCAGGACAAAGACAGCATGAGATTCTAACAAACATTTCCACTTGCTTCTGATTCAGGCTAGGAACCCAAATTTGTAATTAAACAAAAAAGGGAAAAAAAAAAAAAAAGTTGCACTCCTCCTGTCAAGTGAGTTTTGGGATTCTTTACCATTTATTAAAAGACCTATTAAAGCCATGTTTGAAGTTATTCCTGTGCACCAGCCTCTGCCTTCCCAGAACTGCCTGCCTATAGAAAAACTTTCTTGGCTGTTCCAGTTCCAAGCAACACAAGATAGAAAGACAAGTTCCCAATTTTGTAACATTGAACTCTAACGGGAATAGATATAAGCAAGTCAAGCAACTTTTTCAAGGGATAAGAAGCCTGCAATAGCTCTCTGAAAAGCCAGTCAATCTTCACCTTACAAAACCAGTCTGCATAGCTAAGTTTGTATAAACTGTTCATTTTAAACTAAATCATTACTAAAAACAACAAAAAAAATTTTGAAATCTAACACTCCACTTAGAGCCACAGCATTAACTGCCCATTAGTTACTACATACTTAGAAAGAGCAAATCTTACAGATTCTGCAGAAAAGTGTAAAAGACAGGCACTTCTTGGTCAAGCTTCATTTTAACAAAGTAGTTTTCTCTGCTGCATTAACTGGTATAAGTTACCATAGCTATCCTACTCCACAAGCAGGATCAGTTTTCCTTTCACAATTTTTTTCTATTTTAGGACTTTGAACAATTAACATACCAGGGTAGAAGACAGACTTCTGTCATGCTAAGTCTCCTGCACTGTGCAGAGCAAATTCTCCTCTTGTATTTGCTCTAACTGTGAAGGAACCAGCATGCACTAATTTTATTTCTGGATAAAATGTGCTTCCCCTCACTTTTCATGCTGATTAAGACAAGATTTTAAGTCCTTCCTACCATATCAGAGTAGCTTTTCCAGCTCCTACCATATAGCAAGCAAAAATGTACACTGACAGGCCAAATACACATCAGTTTTTGTACAAGAACGCAAGTCCAGAATCTCTTTAAGAGGATCACAACTTACAACACTGTTTTACATAATCAACTGATTGTTCCACATAGGCAAGCAAGACAGACCATTTCGATCTATTCATTTCAATCTGGACTCTAGAGAGAGCTGGAAAACAGACACAACTTCTTATAAAGCACTTCTACCACTGTTTCTACCTTAAAAGAAGTCTCCAATCCTATATATTCTCTGGTCCCAACTGTACCAAAAATCCCATAAATCAGTCCTTGCCCCCAGAAGACACAGAATTTACATCCAAAACAACATTCAAAAGCCGTTTTTTCCACGACTATGTGTGATTAACACATTACCAACCTACAGGAAAAAGAAAAAAGGCAGTTACAGAACTGGGAACTGCCAAAAGGAAAAGTCAGCCTCCACACACTGAACCACTTCAAAACACTAACACGATTTTTCATAAGCAAACTGCTTTGAAAGATGGCACTTGACAAGGCAGCATGCTTATGCCACACCAATTCAGAGGAGTCAGTTTGCCCACAATAGCTGTAGGACAGGATGAACAGAAGGAACCTTCTAACTTGCATTAGATCTCAGAGGGATTAAAAATCACAATCATCAACTTTTCCATTTTTCACATCTGAACACAATCCAGTGCATACACCCCTCCAACTAACAAACCAAAAGCAAGCAGGCTGCTAAGTACAGTTATACGGCATCATCACCTAGAAACACTTTGGTTTGGTAAATTAGAAGTTTCAGCCATTCTCAACTTTGTGCTGGATGCAAAAATAGAGTGGCGATATCAGTACTCGTATTTGAGGTTTGCTTTTATCACCAGAGCGGTCAAAGCTTCCATAATAGTAATTACTTCCTTGTCCGTGAAACCTCCTCTGAAATCATGTACTGGAATTAAAAGGGACTACAACTATTTGAATCGAGTGCAACTTCACTGGTATCCTCAACTCACTAAAAAAGAGTGATTTAAGTGTGACTAGCTTAAGGACACGTGTCTCCTTCCTACTTGAACAGCGGGTCCTGTTGACTGGCTAATGCTGCTTACTTCTTGAAGTTATCTACACAAGATCTTCTGAAAAACTAAAGTAGTTCGAGTACCAAACATTTTCTGGTTGGGAGGAATAGTAAAAGTGAAAGTACATTTTTCTTGAAGTTCTTAAGAGTTACAGGTGAAGTTAGTTTCAACATTAACTCTCATTCACCACCACCACCCCTCTCAAAAAACCACCCTGCAGAAACTCATCTCCAAGTCTGCTAACGCTCACTTCATTGCTTCTGAGCGCTTATAGCAGAGCCGGGCTTATAACTCTCAATTTACCTGCACACAGCTTATAGACAGCCCTGAAAACAGACCAGCATGCTAAAAAGTTTCGCCCAGCTGCCGGAAAAGGCTCCCAGAAAGGGAAGATGCAACACTACCGCTCTCCGGGCAGGCAAGGGGATGGAAGGAGAGCTGGGGAAAGCCGGGCGCAAGGCACTGGCGCTTCCTCGGTACTGGCGTTTCCCCGCCCCTGCTCACAGCCAAAGCCAGGACCCCTCGGCCAACTCAGGGACAAGTAGGAAGCCTTCCCTTTCACCCACGGGCACGAGCCCGGGCACAAGCACAGCCTCAGCACCACGAGCTCAGAAAGACTGCGAAGCCGCCGTACTTCCCCCCAGGACACCGCCCCGCCGGGTCGGGACCACCCCCGAGCAGCAAGGGGCGACAGACAGTGTTATCGGCGAGGCCGGGGACGTGGGCAGCCACCCGCCGGGAGGAGGAGGAAGCGCAGCGGGAGGGGAGGGGGAAAGGGAGGGAAATGGGAGGTCCCGTACCCGCGAGTCCCCGCACAGCAGCAGCTCCGGGTAGCTGAACTCCACGCAGCCCTCCTCGGTGGGGTCCTTCAGCACCACCTCCAGGCGGACCGTCTGGCGGAGCGGGAGCGCCTCCTGCGGCGGCGGCGGCTCCTGCCGGCTGCTCTGCCGCGGCGGCGGCGGCGGCGGTAGCTGCGGCGGCGGCAGCGGCGGCGGCGGCTCGGGCCTGGGGGGCTCCCGCTGCGGCTGCTGCTCGGCCCGGCCGGTCTCGCGGGGTGGCTCCAGGCGCGCGGTGCTCTCGCGGGGCGGCGGCAGCGGCTCCGGCCGGGAAAGCTCGTGCGGCGGCTCCAACAGCGGCGCCTCGCGGCCCGCCGACGGCGGCTCCGGCTCGCGGCCCGCCGACGGCGGCTCCAGCGCCGGGTTCTCGCCCTCGCGGCGCCTCACCGGTGACAGACTAATGAACGGCACCCGGCGCGGCTCCGCCATCCTCCGCCACCCCCCCGCCCCCCGCCTGCCGTTCGCCGGCCCCCGCCTCACGCGTTCGGTGACACGGCTCTCCGCGCTCCCTCCCACCGGCCCCGGCTCCTCCTCCCTCTCCCCTCCCCCCTCCGCCGCCCGGTCGGAGCTGCCCCCTACGTTCTCCTCGCCGCCTCCAGCCCCGCCATCTTGGCGCCCCCCCACATAAATAGAAGCAGGCCCGCAGGCCGCGCAGGCGCACTGGGAACGCCGACGCTGCCGCGCCGCCCCGCGTCGCTGTTGTTATTGCTCAGCTTCCCCCCAACGTCAGCGTGGCTGCCGGCGCCCGCCCCCAGTTGCCTTGGCGATGTGCACGCTGCCTGCCGGCCGCGTCTTAAAGGGCCCGCGGCCCGCCGGGCCGACTGCCACCGGCCCGCCCGCCCCGAGCCGCGCGGGGCACCCCCGCCCGCCAGCACACCGTGGCGGAGCAATGGCGCACGCGGCGCCGCCGCCGCCGCCTCACCCCCCGCACCCGCGCCTCGCGGCTGCCCGAGGGTGACCGTTGGCGCCAGGGGAGCGGCCTCGGCGGGGATCCCTCCTCCCCTGAGGCGCGGCGCGGCCCCGTTGGGGCTGGAGGGGAGGAAAGGGCAGCCGCAGGCCGGGCCGCTTCGTGCTGACGGGGCGGCAGGAGCACGCTGCGGGTATTGACAGGGCTGTGCAAAGCTCGTCCTCTCGGGGCAGCGTGGGACGGCTGTGGGGGCCGCGGGCCTGCTCAGGGGAAGGTGCTCTGAGGCCTCTGGAATTGAGCAGCTATAGGTCAGTCACGAGAGAAAAGCAGCCCTAAATCCTGACCAGGATCGAGAGTGAAACTGGGGGGGGGGGGACGGGGGGACGGGACCGTTTCCTGGATGTGAGGGTGATGGTGTGAACACATCTTGTCCCAATGGTGTCAAGACACTCTGTGAAGCATTGCTGGATCCGTTGGGAAGATGAAGGTTTGACAAAATTGCCCCTTTGTAAAGTGCTAAGCCCAGCCAGCTCCTGCAGAGCAGCACAGGCTGCTCTGGCCAGCAGGCCATCTTCAGAGGTCGTGTGTTCTGCGGCCATGCCTGTTCTGCAGGTTACCAGCTCTGCTTGCAAAGAGAAGCTATGGATTGGTGAGGAAGAGTTGTCCTCTAGGCTGAGGACAACGCAAGGAAGGCAGGGTATGAGCAGCAGGAGCTGCGTGCAAACAGTGCAAGTGTTGCAGTCTGTCACCACCTACTTTGACAGGCTGATGGCTGGTACTTCCAGATGGAGGTATTCCACCAAGGCACTGCTAAGTTTCAGGAAGCTATGAACATCTTCATGTGCATTGCATTCTCCAGCTTCATTGGAGCACAGAGAAAGGTGTTATTTCTTGTTCTTTTTTAGCCTCAGAAATACTACATAGGAGGGTTGTTCTGTTTTTCAAAATGTACTCATGCAGAACAAATGTAATTTACTATGTATATTATTTGGGATAATTATAGCAGGTCATTCTGTGCAGCACATTACTGCACTTCCCAAACTGCATTCATTACAGAGCTTGATGTTCTCATTGCATATGAAGTCTTTTGACTTGACTCCTTACTTTCATGTAGACTCCAGAGAAGATCCATGACACTAGAACTGTGTTATTGAAAGTTATGATTTTTCTAACAGGGAATGGAGGACATTCCAGAATACTGCTTACAGCAGGAAGTCAGTGGAATGACTGATCTGAGAATCATAGGCTGTCTCTTTCTGAAGCTTGAAAGGCTTTGTTGAGCTTTATAGTCAAAGGGACTTGTTTTATCTTAAAGCCCTGCATGTTCTAGCATGACTAGCAAGCTTGGTAGAGGTATTCCTCAAATGTATTTTTACTTTCAGCGTCATAATAAAATTATTTGGAAATCCCACTTGTTCTCCTGGCGAAAATTTCATACAGCTATCTGATGATGTGCTTAACAGGCAATGTATTTCTGGATTCAAACTGAGTATCGCTAAGCTCCAGACCTGCAGATCCTGCCAGGAAGATACTAGTTCTCATCAAAGTTTCTGTATAGTCTATGTCATTAAACCCTGTGACAGTAGAAAGAGGCTTTTCCTCAGCAAAAGAGCAATTTATTGCTCAGTGGTCAAAAGTCTTATGTGGAAGTCACGGGCTCTTCTGCAGCTCTGCTAAATGCTTGTTTTCAATTACCAAGTGGGAGACTAGACATTGAAATAAGTACAACAATTTTTGTTTCTGCAGGTAATACTTGGACATATCCATGGAAAGGGATGAAAATAAGCTGTGCATTTTAAGTATCCAACTTAAAACTCCTGTCTTTCAGTCCCCTAAGATATGTATTCAAAAGTAACGAATGTAGAACAGGTTACTGAAAACTAGGATTTTTGAAAATTAAGGAAATTAGGATTGCAAGTATCTGAATTCAGTACTTTAAATTATCTTGGTTGTAGTGTAGATACACTGGGAAGCACAACCCGTTCAGATTTCTAACACACTTCTTAAGTAGGAAAAAAATAAGCTGGATAGGAATAACTCAGCTGACCTATGATAGGGCTGCAGAGAAAACCAGAAGTAGTTCTTGGAAACAGTTGCAGGGGGCCATTTGTTCTAAATTATGAGATTGCAGGCTTTGATAGTAGAAGCAGCCTTTCATATCTAAGGTTTTGTAGATATTTACTGGTTTGTTTATATACACCCTCTACGTCTCTTCTGGGAGCTTAGTTAGACAAACCCTCACATTTATGTTGTCTAACCTCTCAGCATTTTGGAGCACACTTTTTTTTTTTATGAGGCTCAACATTTGTTTTTGCAACTAGGAACACAGTAGTTGCGGATCTTTGAATCTGAAGTTACCAAAGACGGTTTGCTCTGGATCTGAGTAGCTGAACAAAATCAGAAAGAAACCTGGCAGCAGATCCAAGCACAGCAGTTACTGGGATATGTTATTGTTACATTTGGTCCAACATACTAGAAGCGCTCAGGAAAGACTTCCAAGACACAAGCTGAATCCACTAGATCTTCAGTTCTCCAGGAATTTAGTTTTGAATATGCCAGAAGAGTTTCAGGCTTGTGCTGTATCAAAACAGTTTCAAGAGGAGCTAGGTTTGTTTTTTTTTCTTTTTTTTTTTGCTGTTCTGGTACCTGTTAAATTCTTTGGTGTTAAGCTTTGTCTCAGGTGTTGTTTGTGTGTAATATCATGTGCTGCACTTGTCAGTGGAGCATAGAATAATAATAAAAAAAAGTAGATCTGTTTTGCCAGGTATTTTGCTTTTTCTCAGGATACGACAGTGCTAAAATAGTCAAACTAAAGTACACATTCCTTCCTTGTGTATGTTACCTTGAAGGACACTTAATACAAAAACTGTCCTTGAAAGAGGCACATTGAGAGTTTAAAAAAAGCATAACAACTGCAGAAAGACAGTAATTTTGAGGTAAATTTGAAGTTGCTTTTTATTTAATTGGTGAAAGCCAGCGTGAGCAGATCATACAAAGGGGATGCTCAAAACTGCAGGTGCTGCAGCCACACCAGTGAGCAGCAGTTTCTTGACCTAACTTGATTTCAAATTGTGAAAGTGACAGAGATAGCCCAGTAAGCCACCAGAGGCCTCTACCCTGGTGCAGGTGGGATCCTCCTGCTCTGCTTTGGGATGGCTTCTCTGTCTGGGAGACAAACCTCTAGCACTCTTCCTTTTGGGCTGTTAGTATTCGATGTGTTAGAGTGAGAGCTGCGCCCTGTTGTGTTACAGACCAGTGCTAACTGCTCTCTTGGCCCCAGTGGAAGCTGTTGTGACTGTATGGCCTCCTTTGAGCTGGACATCCCACAGCAGCAGGCCTAAGGTCCCACCAGAAGGCAGAGCTGTCCTTATGATCAGTTGCATCCATCTCCAGAGAACTTACTTTCTGTTTCAAAGGCTGAATACTTCCATGAGCTGTGAGGCTGTTGCCCTAGGATGGGAACATGGGGAAAAACATGTGCTGTTTATGTCAGTAGCTAGTTTTAGCACTCAAGCTTAGGTGGCCTGAGATTGCAGTTTGTCTTCTGCTTTGCTTAAGGTGAACACTGGTACCTACTCTGGGATAGGAGCTATATTGGTAGCCAGCTCATGCCTGTGCCAGTCAGCCAGTTGGATCTCAAAATCCTCTCAGAGATACTTCTAGCAGGTTTGGGTTATTTGGGTTTGTTTTTGTTTTGTGAGAATGTGCTTATTTTCCATGGATTGGTTCCTCACTATATCATAGAATGGTTCTGATTGAAAGGAACCTTAAAGATCGTCTAGTTCCAACCCCCTGCCATGGGCAGGGACACCTTCCAGTTAGACCAGGTTGCTCAAAGCTCCATCCTGCCAGGCCTTGAACACTTGGGGGATGGAGCATCTACAGCTTGGAGAAACCTGTTCCAGTGTCTTACCATCCTCACAGTGAAGAGCTTCTTCCTATTATCTCATCTAAATCTTCCCTCTTTCAGTTTAAAGCCATTTCCATTCTCCTATTACTACATTGCCTCAACCCAGGTGCAGGACCTTGCACTTCTCCTTGTTGAACTTCATGAGGTTCACACTGGCCAACCTCTCAAGTCTGTCCAGGTCCCTCTGGATGGCATCCCTTCCCTCCAGCGTGTCAACTGCACCACACAGCTTGGTGTGGTGAGGACTTGCTGAGGGTGCACTCAATCTCACTGTCAATGTCGCTGACAAAGATGTTAAGCAGTGCTGGTCCCAGTGCCAACCCCTGAGGATCACCACTTGTCACTATCTCCACCCCATCGAGCCATTGACCGCAATTCTTTGAGTGCAACCATCCAGACAATTTCTTGTCCAGCAAGCAGTCCATTCATCAAATCCATGCCTTTAGAGTTCAGAGACAAGGATGTTGTGGGGGACAGTATCAAATGCTTTGCACAAGTCCAAGTAGATGACGTCAGTAGCTATTCTCTTATCCACCAATGCTATAACCCTGTCAAAGAAGGCCACCAAATTTAACAGGCATGATTTGCCCTTAGTGAAACCATGTTGGCTGTCACCAATTACCTCCTTGTTTTCCATGGGCCTTAGCATAGTTTCCAGGAGGATCTGCTCTATGATCTTGCTGGCACTGAGGTGAAACTGACTGACCTGTAGTTCCCTGGGTATTCTTTTTTTTCCTTTTTTTTTTATAAATTTGGCTTATATTTCCCCTTTTCCAGTTAGTGGGAACTGACTGGTGTATCCCTCTGGTATCTTGGTTTCTTATGGTCCAACCAGGCATCATGTTGATCTTCTTTGTCCTTTCACTGAAGCTGCTGCCACAGCAGCTGCGACTTTCATTGCTGTATCAGGAGATGATACAGCTGCAGGTAGGGTAGTGTTTGTGTAGCTTTTCTAGAACTGCTGCTGTATCACAAGAATCCACTGCACCAACAGCATGGATGGCATTGCTGGTTTTCTATTTAATGAGGCTCCCTGAATCCAAGTGTGCTTTTTTTCAAACTTGTCTTCCCTCCTGGAGTTTTACTAAGTTTCTTCTTGCTAGATCAAGAATCAGGGAATAACACCCCCCATCTCTTTCCAAAGCCAAACACCAATGCCCTGCAAACCATTTTGAAAACTAATTTCTTTTATCTGCAGGATTTTCCCCCCTCACCTTTATTTTATATTCTTTTAATTAAAAATACTGCTTACTGCAGAACATACCTCCAGCTTTCTCTCCTCAGGCATATGTACTTAGAGCTATTACCAGCTGCTCTACCACAGCTTTAAAAAGTCCAAAGTACTCTATTCAGTGAAGTAAACAGTGGTTTAGAAGGACTGTAGGCAGGTAGAGAAATGCCAGATGTTGGGACTAGAAAGAGTGCATTAGCTTCAAGTAATTAGGATATGCTTTACCAGGGAAGTGATACTCATTTGTCCCAATTTCAGGGCAGAGGAAATGTAACTGTTAACTTTATCTCATGTGTTTGTAAGTTGCTCCCTGTGAACTGGTCAAACCTTACTTCTTGGAGAATGAAAATTTGAGCCTATAAGACACTAGACTCCTTTCAAGAACTTCAAGAAAGGCTCTGAACCAACCTGTTCAAAAGTTCAAGGTTTCAATGGCAATAGGAAGCTTTAAGGGTAACAACAATTTTTATGTGAAAGTTT
This sequence comes from Psittacula echo, assembly GCF_963264785.1. Classification (NCBI taxonomy): domain Eukaryota; kingdom Metazoa; phylum Chordata; class Aves; order Psittaciformes; family Psittacidae; genus Psittacula; species Psittacula echo. Next base: position 85,845,468 of record NC_137735.1, on the reverse strand, counting down.
GTTACTGCTGCTGCAACTGGAAACACTTTTTACCTTTACAAGTGGATTTAGATGCATCTCTTTTTTTTGCTTCCGGAAATGAGGAATAGCCTCCCAATACCGTGTTGTGTGACAGGGCAGCATAAATGGCACTACTAGGTATGTGGTAGATAGCTGATAAAATCAAAATTTTGGCTTTTATTTCACATTAAAAATAAGCTAGAAACCAGGGCAAGCTTTCATGCTAGAAAAGGGATTTACAGGCGTGTATGTCTCATGGCAGTGTGAGATCCTCAATCAAAGGCGGGGGTCTTATCTATCATCTGTATTGTTCATGTGCAATTTCTCAAGGAGAACATCAAGCCTGACACAACTTCTGTGTGACTGGTGATATTTATTCTCTGCAGAACATCGTAACATTCTTTACGCTAATAGGTAGAGTTAGATTGTTAACTTAAAGAAACTTCAGAGGAGATTCTAAGCCTCAAATACTTAATTTGCGTGGAATAGCAGGTTAGGAAGAAACAGGGGTGAGAGAAAATTGAAAGAACTGCATCTTGGCCAAGGAATAGGAACCTGCTCAAAGAAGCTGCTGTTGGGAACAGCTGTTGATCCTGGAGAGGTGAGGTACTAAAACATTAAATATCAGCTCTTAAGTGGGTGCATTTACCAAGCAGAACGGGGCTAATTTGTTCCCTCAGATAACCATACTAAAGTCACTTGTAACTAACAAGATAAGAACACTTTTACAGTTATATCTTATTTTTTACTTAATTCTTAATAATTGTTTCTTCTTCCAGTGTCAAGATTTCTTGCTAGAGCAAGCACACAACTTTCATCTTTAAGGTTTCCTAATGTTAAGGGTAAACTCAGTTGAGGCTGACAACCAACTTGTAAACTTCTCCAGTAGTAATAATTTTAGGTGAAGCAGTGTGGACTCCGTGTCTTAACTGAAATTAATTTGGGGATGTCAGCATCTGAGAGGTTTTCTCTGCCAAGCAGTTAAGATTAGTTTCAGGTCTAAAATCACTAAGGAATTCCTCCTTGCAGGTTTACCCTTCACTTTTCTAAGAAGGAAGAAGAAAGAGAGGAAAAGAAAAAATCGGCACCTTCTAAGTGGTCACAAGAAAATTAAAACCACTTAATTAGCAAAGATAAAATAACCCTTTAGCCAAAATCCTGGAATTTTGTTGTAGATACAAAGAATAGCAAGAAGGGTTACAGCAGAAATAAACACAGAAGAGATTTTGTAGAGGAGTGCCGGTAATAAGAAACCAAACCATCCGAACAAAACTGGTTTTTATTAAAAATACAAATGTATATAAAGCGACCAGAATTCATCAACTGGTGAAGAAATTTAAACGGAGGCGCATCTGCCTGTCACTTATTGATTGTGACTAACAATGTCACTTAAACCGTACTTAAGCTGCATTTAAAATTGAAGAGGAGCTGCTTTAGGAAAGAATAGGTTTCCTTAATGATAGCTCTTTTATGATTCACACCTGCTCATTTGACAGTGCAGAAAACCATAGATATTTAAAGAGATTGAGAGGGATTATGTGCTCTGGGGAGTTGTCCCTCAGTATTTTCCTCATTTGCACCATTTCTGTAAAGATGCTTGCAGCATGGGATGCTTATCTTCGCTGAAAAGCCTGTTCCATCAGGCTAGCACCCCTGGAGGCAGCCGAAGATTACCAGCCTGTCTGAAACTTTGGAGTCAGGTTATTATCTTATCTCTGTACAGTTGTCTGCTGGGTTTATTCTTCCAATAGTAATTAAAAGCACACACGAATATGAGTCACAATTTCAAGTAGGTACCCCACCCACCTGTAGCACGAATGAGAAGGACTGGCCTTGTAGGGAAGTCTCAGCTTGAATGGCAGTTTCTGCCCTAAAAACAGTAGTAATGCTGTTTAATGAGGTAAAAGGGTCTGCAAATAATTTTCTGCAATACAAAAGCTGATGTGCCATATATTTGCTCTTGCTGTGAGCTTCTCTTGCGAGTGCTGACCTAGGACAAGACAAACACTTTCTCAGTGCCCATGAAAACAGAGCCAGTCAGGCTGCAGGCCAGACAGGCCGGACTGGCTTTGGTCACTCACCAGTGTAATATTTGGGAATTACATGTAACACGTATAGATTGCAAAGCAACCTCCTAGGAATCATAAAGACTTACACCGTATTATTTGGCAGTGATATTGGAGACATTTTCTTGTCTTAATTTTTCTCTAGTTTCTCCTCTGACTTCCAGACTGATTGTACAAAAAATCCAATTTCCTAACCATTCCTCCCTCCCCCCTCCCCAGTGCCTCTCAGCACTTTGGAAACTGCTTTTACATATATATTTTACATAGATAGTTCTACATCTAAATAAGTGCACATTATCACAGACAGCTGAGGGTGATTGCATAAACAAATTACCACATTTTTAACATTTATACAAGCTTACGATCAGAACAGTCAGAAGCATACTTTTCATGTACGCTTCAGCATTTTCATACTTTCATGATTTTATTTCCAAGCCAAATTGCCTTCAAAAAGCAAAGCACGTATCCATCACCAAGAATTAACTACATACTGAGCTTGCAGATTCAACACAAAGCTGCTTTTGAGTTGTCACAGCATTAAAAATAGCATCTGAAAAATTACTTATGAAAAATTATTTTCCATACATGAATAATTTAGATGGACAAATGGAATTTTATTAAACTCTGTTTTCTTACCATCTCAAGTTGTATTTTGAGAAGACTTATGAAATCTGAAGATTTTTGAGCATATTAAAGCAAGAGTATAATAGCAGCAATAGCAGTGGTGATTTTAAGAATAGAGGGGATGCTACGTATCAGAAATGCTTGTGTGAAAACAAGCTACATTTTCTGTACATTTTCTGTGCATTTCATATGTAATTTTTCTGGCCTTAAAAGAATTCCTCCTTACATTGGTAAGTAATAGTACAGTCAGATTTAACTGAGTGCTTGTCCAAGAACTTCCTCACCGTTTTAAGAGATTGAGTTCTTACTGTCATACTGATTTCCAGTCCTCCATAGGACTTAGCATATTTTACAGATGTGAACGAATCTTGCCTTAAATGCCTGTGAAATGAAGCGAAGCAAGTAATGCTCAGAGGTGGAGTGAGGGGAGGAAGAGATATGTGGAAAGCAGCAGTACTTTGGCAGTACTTTGTGGTAGTCCTGCAAGGCCAGTCATGTTAGTGGGTAGGTGGGAAGGGAAAACACTTGGTAAGGAAGGAGAACACACAGACATGAAAAGCAGACACAGTGATAAAACCTGTTTGGGAATACCTAGCTAAACTAAGTGGAAAGTCTTGTAAAGCTTGCCTCAGAAATTATTTTGCTATGACCTGAAAACAGCTTTTCTGCCTTTAAATGGTGGGAAAACCACTGTTGTTTTATATAAATAAATAACTTCCCAGTTTGCTCAGTGAGGACTAAGTTCATCACATGTGGCATCATGAAGAAGTTAGGCAAAAGTAAGACTGAACTTGTAGAATACCAATATGATGATCATCATTATTATTGGGAATACACCAGGCACTCTAAGACCTGGTTTATTTATTTTTTTATATATTGATTCGGGGAAAACTCCATGAACAAACTCGCCAACAGCGTTTCAAGTTGACAAGCAGGTATTCTTTATTGCGGCGCCGGGAGACACGGGGGATAGCTCCTCCTAACGTGTGTCCCCGTATTGCTATACAGGCCGTTCTTACATAGTTACCGGGCACACATACATATCCCTGAGGCTACACATGGATCACATCATTTTCCAGAAAGTTTCTCTCATGCATACAAAAATGTGATGGTGGTCTTCAAAGGTCGTTTACCTCTTCCAACAATCTTCATAACTTCTGGCAGTCTTTGAAGCACCAACTTAATTAAAATTACAGACATAGCAATCATCCTGCCCTTCTACTTATCAGTCAGTTTAACTGCTCCCATCCTGGACATCTGCTAGTCCCAGATACTCCTCATCCCCAGGTCCTGTTTTCCTATTCTGCTTGTCTTACTTTTTGTCCTAAGGTCCTAAGGACCTAAAGCTATGTCAACTACCTTTAAGCACCACAGTTATTTTCCATTACAAAGCCATCAAACTTAAGGTTACTTAGAACTGACTACATTGTGCTTTTGTGCCTCCTTGTCTCAATACATATTTATTTATTTTTTAAAGTCTTCCTAGACACAGCTATCACACATGGACTGATACTCCAGAGATACATTTACTTCATGTGAATTAATTCACCAGCTCTGCGAAGTTAGACGCTGTGTTTTGTCACATAATGGCTGCCCATATAATGGCTTCACCCACTGGTGTCAGGCAAGAAAAAAATTACTGGTAGCTTCAGAGTCGACGGGCATAATGATTCCATCATGCTTAGGAAGGGCAAAATCATCGAAGAAAATTACAGCTGTTACAATGTAACTTTTAGAATTGAAGCATGGTTCTTTACTATGTGACATAAACCATCTCAACATTATTATATGTATTCTTAAAATATGTTATTGTATATTATTTAATTTTGCATTGTTGTATGTGTTTTTTCTGACCACATGGAAGTTGCATACAGTGATCAAGGAACAGATGGTGGAATCTCAGGCTCATCACTCATCTAAGAGCCAGCTTAAAGTGCGGTTTGAGGACTCCAAAAAAAGCAATGCAGTTCTTAGGTCCACGAAAGTGCAATTCAGAGACAACAGCATAGGTAGTATCCCACTTTTCAGTTAGATTTTGGCTGTATCTGGAAACTGCTATAAACTATCTCATGTCAAAATAACTTAAATCCCAGGTTCTTGAAGATCTCCTTGTAAAAACATTTTAAAGACCATTACTCATTATACTGCATTAATTATATTAAATTCTCTCAAAGAATTACCAAGAATAATATGTGGAGCCATTAAGCACAATAAAATATGTAAGTATGAACTGAAGTTTCTTTTTTATTTGAAGAATACATGGTGTCTTCTCAAAAGTCACAGCTCTTACTAAATATAGATTTTTATTTTAAAATCTATACATAGATGCTAGTGTAATTCATCAATTAAGCAAGAATTATAAGGAATTTAGGAACTATCCCTTGCCTAGAGATGTGAAATTCCTGCTTTATTTTTTCCAAATGAAAGTTTAAACTCTACAAAGTCAAAAGTAAGCTTTTAGTTTGTGGCTTCTAAATGTGATTACAGGGCAAAAAAGGGCTGTTTCAAATTCTGCAAGCAGCCTTAAACAACTGGACTCCATCAATCTTTCTGTGATGCTGTAAGGTTTATCTAATAAAGAATGAATGGGAAGTATTAGCTCTTGTGACATGGATCTTTCGTTAAATTTAGCTCAATACAATATTGTAGTTATACAAATGTAATTACATACACTTCTGATGTCATATACCTAATTTAAAAAAATAGTGTAATACAGTATCCGTAAAGTACATATGAATCAAGTTGAGAATGACAAATGATGAGAAGTAGCCATTAGTCATCATTATTAGAACGTTCTGGGGGTTTACTTTAGTAGGTCCTGGAAGGATGGAGGATCCAACATATCCCTTGATGATCCAGATATAGATGTAAACCAGCACTAATAAAAGACTGCAGAGAAAGACACTAGTGTAGTGATAATAAGACAGTCACTCAGAGTGATCTGCCTAAGGTGAAAAACTGACCCCATTCAAACAAAATCTATATTTTAGAGCTGAAGGTAGGCTGTGTCTTCTGAAGGGTAGACTGTATCCTAGAAAATACCAGCTCTGGAAAAAACCTAAATGTCATGTCACAATCAAGAAGCAATTTAATGCAAGCTCCCCCTGTGATAATATGACAAAAAGGATGAATGCAGTCTTTGAGTACACATGTAGGAGAACAGCAAGCAGCAGTATGGATGAGCATATTCCAACATCACACATGGTGATAAATATGCCTAGTGCTACACGCCCATGTTTTTCTGTTGACAAACTGATTGCCAGTTTTCCACCCTGGAAAATATCCTTACAAGGGATGCTGTCTTCCGTACAGATTGAGGTGACTTGCTTGTAGTTTATGTGTACCAAAAGATTAAAAAAAAAACCAAACCAAACCCAAACCACCAAAACCCCAAATCAAACAAGACAATGCTGGGCTTTAATGACTAACAGCAAAGATGGATGTTGGAAGAATCAAATATTATAAAACAAGCTGAATTTAGAATGAAGAGCAAAGGCAATTTAATAATTTGAACAAATTGCAAAGTAATTTGATTTTTTTAACACGTTTTCTCACTAGCCACCTTCAGGTTTTCTCTCAAGTATTTTTATGGAAAGCCAAGATAGTTGTTGGACTCAAAACAAAGATTACCAATGAAATCCACCATCTTGCACTACATAGGGTCAGGCCAGATTACCCAGTAGTTGATTAACAACCTGATTTTAGTGGTTACTGGTGACACTTTCATGCAATTATGTACTTGATCAGTGATCACATAAATAGTTTAAATGGGGAGAGGGAAGTCTGGAAGTGAAACTCAAGAATGACTGGAAATTACTTCTGGAGATAACACAGGGAAAATTTAGTGAAAGGGTAAACCAATGGGCAAACCCCTGAAGCGTTCCTCAGTGTTTGTATAGCTCCCATGTAGTGAAGCTACATGTAAAACAGCTATGTAATAGTCTAATTTGTGTCTTGCTAGCTAATGGCCAAGTTCCTTATTCAACCTTAGACAATTTTCATATGAAGATCAATGAACATTCTTCCAGCTGAGAGAACCACATAAATGTAAATGCCTGCTGCAGCCCGCAGAGCTGGAATGTGACATGACTTTTCCTTCACAACAAACTTGCCACCTCCAGTTTGAGTACATTACTTGGCTCAACCTGTTACTCTTAGTGGGCTTAGAATTTATATGCTGGATTCCACAATTAGTCCAAGATGCTATATTGGATCAGTTCAGATGCTGGCCAAAGCAGATGTCATCCTGGAACTCACTTGCAACAACAGACAGGATAAATATCCTCTCCTGCAGAGTAATTCACTTACATGTTATTGGCATAAATGTTCTTCAGGTATTACTGAGTTTAATTAAAGGTCATCTTCCTTATCTGTCAGGAATAGGTCAGCACCCAACTAAAGGCAGTTACACACTGTGCTTCAGCTTTCTCTGCCAGTAACTATCAATGATTTGACTGCTAGCACACTACCTCAGATGCTTACTTGAAGTATAAGAAATAACTGTATTTCCCATACTCTGCCTTGAAATTCTAATGACGCAGCAATTTCTTTCTGCCCTAGTTGCTCTTCTCCTACATTATGTGAAATGCTGTTTCAATTTTTTATTCACTTATTCCTGACCCAATAAACTCATCTGTTTCCCTGACTCTGCATACACATTCCTCACTGCCTACTTGTTCTGTGTAGCTCACTTTTGCGGTTGTTTTTCCTCCACATCTACCTTCACTCTAGCTGCTCTATTTAGAGTACCTTGACTCCTTAAATTTCCACAGTTCAGGGAAATATGCAAAAGGACAGTGATAACATTTTGTTAACTCTGCCTCAGAAACAGCTTTAGAAATTCTTGATTAACTTCTCTTTCTGCATCAGCTAAGGCAACTCCGATTCACATCCCTGTTCTTTGAATGTGATCTCAGATTAAACAATGGAAGATGTTCTTAGAACGCATTTCTAAGGTAAAATAAGCACCAATATTCCAGCATTTTCCTTGTTGTGCATTTTAATAGTACCTACATATCTGTTCCATTTCCACGATCCTTAACATGTAACATGTCTTTCATTTCATCACTGCTGAAGGCAAAGCCCTGCAGTCCCCTGTTCTTTATGCCTTAAATGACAAAAGCTTTATCACCAGTCAATAAAATGTACTGTGCTAACCCCCACATGATTTAGCTTATCAAATAGGATTTTGTGACTCTAGTGAATAAAGGTGAGGTTTTTAAAAACCTTTTCATTGGTCAGGGGCAGAGAATTTAAAATTAGTCCCCAGGCCCTTATGCTGCAATGCCACCACACTTATTTCAGAAGATTCAACCAACATGTAAAATGGTCTGCAGTAGACCTGGATGCTCTTCAGCTCTTCTGCAGGTTGAGCTTCGATAAAGGGAGTAATTACATGCATTTAACATCTGCTACAAAGCCACCAACATGATTTTTTGAAGCTTTGTACCAAGACTCGTAACTGTATTCCCTATCAGTTTCCAAGTTAATTAAACCGGGAGGGAAAAGAAAAATGCCTTTTACAAGTGAAACATGTTTTGTAACTGCTTTTGTTTTATAACTGTTTTCAGTGAAAATACTGCTGCCTTCGCACCTCTTTTGAATGAGTGCAACATGTCCCCTGCTTGTGCTGAAAGTCTCTATTATTGTTAGTATGATGGATCAGATTTCTAGATATAAATGCAAGTAGCCACAACTATCAATGTACTTCTAGATACCTGAATGATGATACCCACAGTTTTTGCTTAAAGCAAAAAAGAGCCAATGTTATATGGCAGAAATGTGTGTATGTTCCACATACACCTAGCCTCCTTATTTTCAGCAAACTACCATAAAATCAGGATCAAGGCCACTGGCTTACCTTAGACAGATTAATGAACATGCATTTAACAACCAGTCACAAATCTACCCTCTTCCATAGCAAAATGAATATACTATTTCAACTTTTGCAGTATGAAGCAACACAGACCAACAAGGCATTCAAATGTACATTCCATTCAGAGCTTTAATCAAAGCATAGACAGTAGAGAATACAGTATTCTGAGTTTCCCCTAAAAAGATAAAAAAATACTTTGTCAGTATTTTACAGATCTACAAAATGTAAATTTTCCTTTTAGAAACAATGTACACGTTTTACACTACAAAAAGTATAACACATTTCTATGTTACAACTGATGCCTTCTTAGAATTATGTATTCCCTGAACTGTTCTCTTTAAAGAACAGGAGAGTATAATAAATCCCAAGTATAATAAATATATTGCTAATGAGGGTGGTAAATGCTGAAGAAAATTATTCAAAACATCCTGCTCTTTTATCCATCAGATTGCCAAACTAAATGGATCACTCACATGAATTATATTAACATCAATAAGTGTTTTGAGTGTCAAACCTCAAGGCAAGGTTGAACAATACAGTCAGCCAAATAAATGACGGTATTAGTTATTGAGATTTATCCAGAAAAGGATAGTGCTCAGAATATGGTTTGTATTTTACTCCAGACAGGTAATATACATAACTGTTTATTATCTGATACCCTAGTGCTCGCTTTTGCTAGTCACTGTCATCTTCTCTACATGCACATTCCATCACTCGCTGAATGAATTTGTCTCAGTCATTCAACAAATGAGTCTTCTCCAGAGGCCAGAAGGCTTGCTGGAAAAAAAGCCCACAAAGCAGTCCAGTAACTTGTGTGGAAAAATCTGAGGAGCACTTTGACTTGGGGACAGCTGGAATTATTACTAAAAACCTGAAAATTAGAATGAGGAATAGAGACTGATGCAATGGAAAAAGTACCGGTAAAGGTTTAAAAACATACCACCAACCAACCAACCAAAAAAACCCCATAACCAAACTTGCTGCATGTTTTGCAATCTCACTCCACTCCACTGTTGCTCAGCTGGGTCAATCTGCTTGATTGTTTAAAGTTCTGCAAGGAAGGAGATACCCAGAATGCACAGAAGAAACCAGGACCCACATCTTGAAGCGACACACACAGAGTAGTAACTGACCCAGTTCATTCTGTGACACTGACTTAAACAGGGACTCTGTTCTCCTTGGCCCACTTTTTCATGATGCGGACAATGTATTCTACTTGAGAATTGCCAGTGCTCTTCAGAAGATGCAATACTTCCCGTAGAGTCTCTCTATAAAGGTGAAAAGCAAAGATTTAAATGAGGGCAAGACCCAGCTTATACAATAAACAACTACCCATATCCAAACTAGTTTGCAAAGCATGGTTCCTAGACAGAGGGGTCCATTCATCTGCAGAGCAGTTAGAGGTAAAAATGCACAGTAGATGCGATTCCAGGGAACACATAAAACCCACCTTGTATTCCATTGCAATGAGAAATTAAAAGCAAGAAAGTCAGAAAAATGTAATTAGTTTGGAGTTTAGTGTTTGCATATATGTATATTCATATATAAATCTTTACTTTTGCAAACTAGCTCCCCAGAATAAAGTAAGCTTTTTTTGGTTTTGACTTTAATGCTGTTTGCTAGTCTTCAGTATGGAAACATCTAGCTTAATACTGCCAAAGCACCTTACACATTAATACAAATAACATGGAAATGAACATTACCAATATGATAAACCAGTACGAAGCTCCAGTTTACCAGTTAGTTTACTACAAGAACTTGTATGCATACTGAAAACCAGGCAACCTATGTGTATTTCACTGCATCTACTGCAGTAATTGCTAAAAGGACACTTGAAGGGTGCAGTAGTAATGAGATTACTCCAGCAGAGAAGGGAATACAAGAAGGGTGTAGAAGCCAAGATAGACACCTACTAGTCATGTATGAAACAGCAACTTCAGCCAGGGGAGAATGGCCATCTGGCATTACAGCAGAATATTCATGAGGGATCAGTCCTTAAATATAGCCCCACTACTCTGTCTTATTCTCCCATCCAGTGAAATGGGCCGAAAGCAAAATTATCAGTAACACAGGTAATTTCCCTTAAGCTTTCAAGTGAGTATATTTATCTGACATGTACAGTGTCTTCAGAAAGCAAATTTTAGTGAAAACACAGTCGCATCTACTCACATTGTTTAGACAAATTGTGTCCTTCCAACAGCATTGAGTAAATGTTTTCTTAGTTCTGTTCTGTGAACTTTTTAAAATATCATGGGACAGTTTTCCATTCTTATGCCATTAACATGAAATGAGGTGCTTTTCCCTCAGTTCATGAATATAGTACATTTATAACTTAACTCATCCTAGTATTATGACTAATGTATTTTGGTTTCATACAGTTCATGGCATTAACTGATGAGTTATTCTCCACTATATATTCCAGAACTGTTGGTGTGGAAGATACACTTAAAATTGAATGCTGCATACGGAACCACCGGCCAGAGTGTCTGTTTTCTGAAAGGTCAATAAAGAATTGGAAGAGGATACGTAGACCTAAAGCTAATCATAGAATCATAGAATAGTTAGGGTTGGAAAGGACCTTAAGATCACCTAGTTCCAATCCCCCTGCCATGGGCAGGGACACCTCACGCTAAACCATGTCACCCAAGGCCTCATCCAACCTGGCCTTGAACACCGCCAAGGATGGAGCACTCACAACCTCCCTGGGCAACCCATTCCAGTGCCTCACCACCCTCACAGTAAGATGATGATTCTGGCTTACAGCTGACTGGAAGTAAGAAAAGAGCAAAATAAATTCAGATACAACACAGAATACTCACTTTGCTTCTTGGCCAGCTAAGATCATTTGAAAGACACCCACACAAGCACCTCTCTTGCCTTCCCAGTATTCGGTATTGCTGTCCAGTCTCTCCAGAACATCAAATGCTTTGGCTGAATAGTAAAACTGACGCAACTGCACAGAAAATTGAAACATTATTCCTGACTAACTATATGACCATCTGTTAGAAGGCGACTAAAAATCGTGAGCTCAGTTTTCTGAAATCAGCACTAAGTCACAGAAGCAATGTGCATTTTGCTGTTTTTCTGCAGGCAGCAAGTGATACAGAACAGGCACGTTTCAGTTCTACATAGGGAAAGAGGTGATATTGTAACATTACTGGTCAATGTCTTTGAACATTATAGAAAAACTGCACTGTGAGCTTCATTAGTTGGCAATGATCTGCACTGTTGTTTTAATCATATACAGATAACACTAGCTTACAGAACTTCTTTTTTTATGAGGTGCCTTAGCCAGTGTTGTACTGACTATATTGAAGTCCTTGAAAAAACATCAACTTCCAACTAGTCCAAACATTTTAAAACAGAACCACTTTTCCTCATGTGGGTCACAGAGGATGGTCACAGAGACCTCGTAATGGTCACAGGGACATATTTGATGTCTTTTGGGTTTAACTTGGAACTAAATTTTTTTCTTCACTGTTACAGTACAGTACAAAGTAAGATTCAGTGACTCTGTAATCCAAAATTTTCCTAAGCATAGGAAAATCTTTGTACCCTATCATTTCTTCCTTCAATTCTCTATTTGTAAATGGAAACAAGAGGCAAGTTGGTTGGCAACAGTCAGTGTGAAAGGAGTGACCACACTAACTGACTTTTTAATTCAGCATAACTCATACACCTTATTTATGACTGTGAGTATTCTTAATTTGGGCAAGACTGAAGAACAATGTTCTTTATGGCTAGCATCTTCCCATAACAGAGCACGGAAGGTAGGCTGAGCACAACCTCCCATGCTTTGGTGGTTGGGAGTCTGCATCTGCTGAGAAAAATCCTGGATAGGCTGTGGGAGTTACTTTAGTCAGAGAAACACAGGTACTACAGGATGAACAGATGAATAGAAAATACAATTTTCTTCAGAGGAATGGCGATTTTAACCATAGGTGACTGGCAAGCACTTAAATGGGTGAGAATAAAGATAGTGAGTATAAGCAATATCAGACTTGTCATCTAAAAAGATAAAAAAATAATACCGATCTCTCCAAACTGGCATCTGACCTAGTTCCAATAAGCAGATACTGGTTCAATGTCCTTCTTCTACCTGACACAAAAGCAGGAAATGCTTTACCCCAAGTCATGTCCTGTTCCCTACATGGACAAGATGAGATCTTACATGACAAGCAGCAAGACATTAGCCAGAAGTCCTGCATCCCAGCTATCAACATAGCAATGGGGCATCAAGCTACAGCTAGTCTCAGGATGCTGTTGACCTTGCTCCATCCACATTCATTCAGCATTCTATTGAGTGAAGCCACTACAAGCTTTAAGGAAAAAAATGCAGGGAAGTCCAGGGAAAAAAATGCAACATAAGGCTCCTTGCTGAATCTATGCTAGATTTATTTTTTTTTCTAAGAAGTTTCTTGTCATTTCTACCAATAATGGCAGTATAAGAAACTGTTATTGACAGCTCAAGCATGGAGTAAATTATCAATGTTTTATTCAGAGGGCTGTCTATCAAGAAGGTCTGTAGGTTAAAATACTGACTAAACCTTGCCAACTCATCCACATTATTAAATATCCCGCTGTTATAAAAAGAAGTTCACTAGTGATGACAATGTTGAAAAGTATCAAAAAAAAAAGTTAATCACTGAATTAACATGCCATACACCAAGTTCTAAAGAGAAGACTCACTTTGTAACAATCATTGGCAATGAGCTGCAATAGGCTAAATGAATCTCCTGACGTCTCCATCTTCAGATAGAGCTTCCAGGCCAACTGTGGTTTCTTATTCACAATATCTGCAATAACAACAAAAAGCTGGGATTGTGAAAAGAATATGCCCCACATAATACTCAGTGGCAGGTGGAATAAACGTTCCAAAATTTGTTAATGTAAATGTCTGCCTCGCTCCGTGAGCATGACTTTGGGAAGGGAAACTTGTCCTTATCTTCTGCCTTACTAGAAATAGCAGCCAATTCATCAGAGAATAGCAACATAAAGAGGAATAATTATAGCATTTACATCTCAGTTTGTATTTCACTGATACAGCAATAAGCACAACTCTCATGATTTAAGATGTGATTAAGGAACAGAAGGGAAAGCATTAGAGAAGTTATTTTATGCAGGACAATGAACTGTAGAAATCCACTTAGATGGTGAGATTTAGGATTATGTATTCTTACACATGGAAAAATTTTAATTGGCACCAAACCGAGGTCTTTAATACTTGATGCCTACCTTGATCTAAACATTCAATTCCCATGATTCATAACAAACCAAAAAGGTGTGTGTGTGTTTGTGAGTATGAAGCCCCCTCAAATGTAACTAAACCTGTCGTTATACGTCTACTAGAAAAAATGTTTCCAAATTCCTGAGATTTTGTGCTGGTTTTATATTTGTCTATATGACTAGAATTTTTCTTTGGCCTTTAAATTTAAACACCACTGCTATACACAAATAGAAATAGAAGAATATGAATCTTCCATCTCAGCTAGTGGAAATTCTACTAGGGTCTCTGAACACAAAAAGTGCAAATATTTCATTTTCTGGAGATAAGAACCCATTCTGTTACTACTGAGGTTGATACTGGTAATCCCAGACTCATTCAAGTACTGGCAGAAAAGAAAATGAAATTAAGTATCCCTTTCTTTTTCAAGTCTTATCAGTGACTCAAAGAGTAGCTGGCCGGTCACACATGTACCACTCATGCTGCTTCAAAAGAGGGACAGTTTAGCTTATTATATCTGTGACCACTGTTCTAAAGCGTATGTTGCGGGTAGAATGGGTGGCAGTCATCAACAATAAACATGTATTACCAAATCACAGGATTTATAGACACTTTTAATTTAGAAGACAGCAAGACATCAAAGCAGGTTTTTCTCTCATCAGCTCCAGATACCATACACAGTGGCAAACAGCCAGGTCTTAATCTCCAAATACCAACCCATCTGTCTAGAGAAATTGAGTACTGTGCTAATTCAGAGGTTTTTTTACCTTCTCAAGATGAATTTGATATAAATAGTACAGTTACATCTTGCATCCAAAAAAGATGCATCTCTGGTACTTTTTGCCCTTTAGAAATATTTCAGCATTGAATTGTTTACGACTCAATACCTAATCATATTCTGACATGAATGCATTATGATCCTTTGTAATTTCTACAGCAGCCTTTATCCAGAAGGATCTAATAGTGATTTACGTACTTGCCACAAAAAGATAGCTATATTCATCACTGAGCAGTTGTTTCTGCAAAGAATTCTAGCAGCTAGAATACTAGCACAGAATGAAAAAACAAATTTTAAGACAGACACAGAAGAATACAGCAGCTCTATGGAAACTTCAGCAGGAATTCAGAATTGCAAAAGGCACTCAAAAATAAAGAGTAACTCCTATGAAAGAGCTAGAAAATTTTTAATTGAAAATGTGGTGTTAAATCCACTTATATAGTAAGTAGCACCTTCAAAGAGTTCTGCATCCCCAGATGTATGTCAAAGAACTACTATAGCACAGAATCACAGGAATGAACACTGTCTACTAAACAACCTATTCACTTTTCAATGAGAGTTCTCCCATCAAAAAAATTCACATAAAACATTCACATATAAAGCACTCAAACACAATCAGGTACCACAGCTTAATGAAAAAGGAAATAAACTGGCATGTCCTAAAATGGAGTCATAGATGTGCCTGCCTGAGAGATCATGTTAGAGATGTTTATCACATCTGCTGTATGGCATAATGTCCCAAAACATGCATATTTACATTTCAAGTACAACTACTGAAAATGGTTAGATAAGAGAACATTTTTGTATTGAGGCACTGTAAGGAAAACAAATTAACCTATGGAGTCTCAGTCTTGAACTATTAGACAAGCTCACTTCTATACTATTTTACATGTGGCACGATAGCTGTATCTGTACAGAGGTGTACTCTGCAATGTTTTAAAAACTGTTAAAAAACCTAAATATAATTTGCTATAGGATAGTAAACATAGAAAAAGTTTTCTGGGTTCAAGGGAAGAACGGAAAAGTTTTTGGAAGAAAAAACATGCTGAGATTATAAAGGACGTCTCTCGGGCACAGAAGTTTGGAGAATATGAACAGTAATGCAGTAGGAAGAAAAATACTGTGAAAGTTTGCCTGATTCTTCTCTTCCCTAGACAAGTGACATTGGCTCCTCCTGTAGGTAGATAGACCGTTGGGACTGACACAGTATGGATGCTTCTGTGTTTTAGTCTGAACATTTTAAAAGTTGCAACTCAGTCTTTTGAGACAGAAAATCTTCACTCAAGCAATTGAGTAGACAATTGAGAAGAAAAAGGGTCACTGGTTAGGACAAAGCTGCATTGACAGAGCTCTAACAGCATTGCAGTGAAGCAGTAATTGCTTACTAAAGCTAGATGTATGAAAGGTGCAAGAACCACCCACACTGTAACTAGTGCAATCAGCATTTCACTTTCATAGTTCTGAATCCACCTACAACATTAAATTCAATTAGGAAAGTGGATTGCCAAGACTGATGCAATAGAGGAGGATCTGTATTCTGCAACATTGAGAGTGAAGTGACTCACAGCAGCGAGCTAGCCAGCTAAGGTAAACAAAATCACGCTTTATCTTCTCACTCTGGATCAAAAGGAACACCTGAAGGAAGAAGGAAAATAAAAGATTATACATGCACGTACTTTTAAACAAACAGAAGGCAGACCTGCCTCGTTTCAACATGCAGCTAAGGCTGAAGCCACATGAACGACTGCTTCAAGAGAAGAGATAGGGTACGCAAGTGCAGTGGGGGGGGTATCTCATCTCTCTGTGTCTAGTAGGTGGAGGATTCAAACAGGGCCATGCTTATCAAGGGACTTTTCCAGCTTCGAAACAGCAAGCTGTGAGGAGGGTGCAGCCTACTCTGAACAACTGCCAGTGGGCGGCCATGCAACACAAACAGCACAAAGGAACACTGGGCCTATGGGAAAAGCTATTTGGAATGTGTTTGTTTAGAAAGCAGTGCAAGCAATTACATTAGCATCTTCTGAAATACCGGAAGTCTCACATATATATGAGCCTTTCCTCCCCATACATGTCAGAGAGAATTCCAGGTCAGCCTGGAATAAACCATTTCAAACCATTTTGGATTCAGTGAGGCTCTGAGCCAAAACATTTGTCTTTTGTAACTTACTGTACAAATACCGGTTTATTACATTCTACATCTAAAGGAATGTGTGTGGAAAAGTTATACATTTAAAAGTGTATTCTGGCTTTTCTCACAGAAAACAGCTATTTATGCCCCTCTGCAGGTTTATCTGTAGCTATATTGGATGCTACTGTCAAAACTCCAAATACCTTTATAGGAACAGATATATGTGCTGGAACAGGAAGTTTGACAAATTACTGACATTTTTATTGGCTAAACATTGCTGATCCCCTAATTTGGGCTGCAGGGGCGGGGGGAAGAGGGAAGGCGGTGGTGAAAGGAGGGGAAGGGGTAGGAGGGAAGAAATAAAAAAAACCCAGCATTGTCACTGTAAGTAGCATTTTATCATAGGTTTGTTTCATTACTTCCAGGGAGGTAAGCTTTTAAATAACGTAAGTGCTGTATGTGGAGGTATTTTACAAGTTTATGAGACACTGGAGGAGGGTGATCTTCCTATGAGAGTATCATCACAATCAAACATCACACATTAGGCCAGACTAATCAATGTAATTACATAATTCTGTTATTTAAATGCATCAGCTATAAGCCCAAGTTTATATAGAATCATTTGTAAGAACGTAAGAGGTAAAATGTGGATTAACAGCAGTTTACAGCTTTGTGTTTCTTTGTTGCCTGGCTGCAGCTAAAGCTTACTTACAGCATTATCATTTTTATGAAGTCTCAGGAATCACTGTAGCCAGGTAGCATAGTTTTGAAAGAGTCACCTACATTTTCATTAAGCTAACTAAATTTAAGGTAGGTGAATTGAAATATATATCCAATTTGCATGACAGTCTTGGATATTTTTCTTAAAGACAGATGCAATTTCAGGTTACAGAAATTAAGGGCGTGGGTGTGAGGACAGAGGGGGGAAGAGAAAAAGAAAAAACCTGGGGGGCTCCATTGTTGAGAAACGTGAAGAGTTAAAAAGTCAGAAAGACAGGAAAAACAAACAAAACAAACAAACAAACAAAACCAAAACCCAAACCAAAACTCCCTGTATGATTCACTTTTGACTACATGATTGTTTTGTTGGGATTTTTTCTGGCTTGTCTTCTTTCTGGTCTTGTGAAAAATGTTGCTTCCATCTTCATAATAGCTATTTGCTTTTGCATATTTTAGTTGGAATTAAGTTTCTAGTGCACACAGACGCAAAAAATGGTGTGTGTAGAAGTTAATCTCTTCCAGCTGCATCTGGATGCTGCTGAATAAGACAGTGAGCACTTCCTCATTTCCTCGCACATCTCCCAGAGGAACACATTTATTTATTTATTTATTTAGATACAATTTTCTAGGGACACCTAGAAGCTCCTAACTATTTGATGTCTTTTACCCAGCATGCCCTAGTCAGCCTGAACAATGAGACTGCCTGGGATCCCAGACAAAGCTTAGGAAATCTGATTAAGAGGGCATTCTTTGATCAATTAGAGATAGCTGCAAGCACTCTTGTGATGCACCACAAGCAGCATGACTTCCCGTATTGCTCACATTACAAGATTAGCAAGATAATCTTTTCTGAATGGTGTTCACTGAGAATTTCACTTCCTCTGAGAAGAAGAGGAAGATGATATTCTACACAACTTGCTTATTTTCAACCAACATGAAGATCTGGAGCGAAAAAAAGGAAAAAAGGAAAGAGGAAAGTATGTGGGAAATGTTTCCACTGTTTTTTAAAGAAAGTGAACGCGTACCTCTTCAGCCTCATTAAAACAGCCTGTGGCAGCTTTGGCTTGGGCATAGTTGAAGTTAAAAGTGTCATCATTGTAGAAGTAACTCTGGAAAATAAGCCGCACAGTCAAAATCCAAATAAGTAAGACAAAAACCCTCCTCCCATGGTATAATAACATTAAAAATACCCCTGCTCTCCAATCTGGTTTAGACTATAACAAGACAATGGGAAGGAAAAGGAAAATCCCGCATTATGAACATACAGCATTTATAAAGAGTGGGTAGAAAATTATGGACTGGCTTTCCATCCTACATTCGTGACTACAAACACAGCTGGAACATTCCACAGTATTAACCATGAGATGTCTGGGGAATGCTCCAAGATCAAAATTGCAGTGGCAGCTTTGTGGGTATAATTTTCACTTTAGGCATGTGAAGACACGCTGTGCTGCCATGGTCTCTTTCACCTCTCAAGCACTTATTTCACCACTAGGGTGGTAAATAAGTAGTTGACTCCCTAATGGCTTAAGGAGATGAACAGTTTGTTTTTCCAGGACTTCTCAAGGTGCAACAAGAGATCCAGTGTATCTGGTTGTGTGATACACGCTAGTCTGACACACTGCATCCCACGATGGAGGTGGACCTGCAGTAGCAGCTGTAGGCAGGCACCACACCTGCCTGGTGTGTAATAGGTGCGAGGGGACTTCTTTGAGCTCAGGCTTTGCTTACATGTGCTCTATCCGATGTGCAACACCACATTTTTCTCTCCCGTAATATTAGACTGGACAAACCCAGTTAATGACAAGTCAGGTTGATCTGCATCTTTTCAGAAAAGCTGTATGTGCCAAAACAGGAAATGTAACTCTAGGTATAAGTTAGCCTGATATTTGGGTTTGACCCAAATAGCTTAGATTTGATAATGGTCATATGTCCAGATTGAAGGATAACTCAGATGACCAAAAGCTGACTGTGTTCTCTGTTCAGCACTGTCTTACACTGCTGCACCCAGTAGACTTGGTAGAGCTAAGGTGGAACACAATACCACAACTACAAGCGTAGATGGAATTGAGGATCCCTGCCGAGCAGAGGTGCAGTGCTTATGAAAGAGCATGGAAAAAAGCAGGGTGGTTTATGCAGTATAATTGGTGTACCAAAAGCCTTCCCGGATGCATAACAGCAAGGTGTGTGGAAGAATCGTGGAATCAACTAGGTTGGAAAAGACCTTTAAGATCATCAGTCCAACTGTTACCCCAGAACTGCCAAGTCCTGGGATGGGCCCTAAACCATGTCATTAAGGGCCTTGTCTATATGGTTTTTGAACACTTCCAGGGACAGTGATTCCATCACTTCCCTGAGCAGCCTGTTCTAATGCCGGATCATCCTTTTGGTGAAATTTTTCCTAATATTCAATCTAAACTTAGAATCATAGAATAGTTAGGGTTGGAAGGACCTTAAGATCATCTAGTTCTGACACCCCTGCCATGGGCAGGGACACCTCACACTAAACCATGTCACCCAAGGCCTCATCCAACCTGGCCTTGAACACTGCCAAGGATGGAGCACTCACAACCTCCCTGGGCAACCCATTCCAGTGCCTCACCAGCCTCACAGTAAAGAATTTCTTCCTTATATCCAGTCTAAACTTCCCCTGTTTAAGTTTGAACCCGTTACCCCTTGTCCTGTCACTACAGTCCCTGATGAAGAGTCCATCCCCAGTATCCTTGTAGGCCCCCTTCAGATACTGGAAGGCTGCTATGAGGTCTCCAAGCAGCCTTCTCTTTTCCAGGTTGAACAGCCCCAACTTTCTCAGCCTGTCTTCATATGGAAGGTGCTCCAGTCCCCTGATCATCCTCGTGGCCCTCCTCTGGACTTGTTCCAACAGTTCCATGTCCTTTTTATGTTGAGGACACCAGCACTGCACACAATACTCCAAGTGAGGTCTCACAAGAGCAGAGTAGAGGGGCAGGATCACCTCCATTGACCTGCTGGTCACACTCCTTTTGATGCAGCCCAGAATACAGCTGGCTTTCTGGGCTGCGAGCGCATACTGCTGGCTCATGTTCATTTTCTCATTGACCAACACCCCGAAGTCCTTCTTTGCAGGGCTGCTCTGAATCTCTTTTCTGCCCAACCTGTAGCTGTGGCCTTGGTTGGATATTAGGCAAAGCTTGAGGTTGTTTCCTCTTGTCCTATCACTTGCTACTTGGGAGAAAAGACCAGCCACCTCTTTGCTCCATCCTCCTTGCAGGTAGTTGTAGAGAGCAATAAGATCCCCCTGAGCCTTCTTTTCTACAGACTAAACAACCCCAGTTCCCTCAGCCGTTCCTCATAAGACTTGTGCTTCAGGTCCTTCACCAGCTTCATTGCCCTTCTCTGGACCCACTCCAGCAAGAAGAAATGGTTTTCCTTATATAGCATTGACAAAAGAAACAGAACTTGCGTAGGAAGATACGATTTTTGTTTTGTTCCCTCATTAAGCATGAGGAGGAGGCAAAAGGCATAGTTGGGACTGTACAAAAGATATGGAAAGCAAGGGGTAAACCCTCTTCCCAGAGCTCTCTATCTTCTTTCATGATGTAGGGACACTTGAGGAACTTCTTCTGTTCCCTGTCACAGGCAGATAACAATGGGTATTGATCCCGTCCACCACATACATCAAGCTAGTGCCTTGATAGGAGACTGGGGGGAGAGGGAGCGTGTTTTCTCAGATGTCTATATTAGGGTTCAAATACAGCAAGTATAGCAAATATAGCAAGCTATGTGAAAACATGAGGATGAACCAATCAGGTGAATCTTAAGCTTAGTTTGTGAAAACATTTCAGTACCCTTAGGGTGAATTAATGGGTTTCACCATATGAGAATTACAACACGTTACTGTATTCTTCCTCAACGATAGTTTCATGTGAATCAGCACAAGTCCCAGGTTAAGCAAAGCTGGTGAGCATAATACTAGTTTTACAGCATGAATAGTTTCTTCTTTTACTGCATGAGTAGTTTCATGGGGGAATGGCTTTAAACTCAAAGAGAAGAGATTTAGACTAGATATTAGGAAAAAATTCTTCACTATGGGAGTGGTAAGACACTGAAACAGGTTGCCCAGAGAAGCTGTTGTTGCTCCATCCCTGGAAGTGTTCCAAGGCCAGGTTGGATGAGACCTTGAGCAACCTGGTCTAGTGGAAGATATCCCTGCCCATGGCAGCAGGGCTGGAACTAGATGATCTTTAAGGTCCCCTCCCACTCAACCCATTATATGATTCTATGATTCTTCTGTTCAAACAGCCCCTACGTATTTTTTAATGAAAATGGAAAAGTAATTCTGTCAACAACAAAACTCAAAAACAATGTCATTTTATCCTAACTGCATAATTGCTAGAGACCACACCTGCTGCAAAACCCAAAACCAATAGAAATGAACTAGTGCTGCTGATGCTGCAACACATTCACAGCAACTAGATGTTTTGTTTTGTTTTTTCAAACTACATTACATGTACTGCACTTCACTCTTGTGAGGTCTTTTTAGTGGTCTTCAATCATTTCATAAAACTAACTGTGCTCTGAGTGATGTCCATTTCAATGACATGCGTAGACACTCAGTTGAACAATGAAGCATTCTTTGTGGCTAGAACTCAGCTGAGCCTGAATTAGCTTGTCTTCTCAGTCGATCGTCAGTGTTATTGTGTCACCCTCAGGGCAGCTGGCAATACATTTATAATAAGGTATCCTTTGAGACTTTCTCATGCCTACAGCAGTTTTAATCAATCATGAACGAAGGTAGTGTTTCCTGAGAGAATATAATGCAAACAATCTTCACAAGTGCACAGCTCCATTTAAAGAGCTGCAGAGATTCTACTAAACTTTATTCCTGTGGATGAAGCACAACAGTCACTGTAAAGCCACCTAAACCTTGCCTATAACATGGCACAGGAAGAACTGTTTGCATCCCTGTGCCCTGAAGAGAAAGGGAATGACCTAAGTAAATCTGAGCAGTGGCTAGTCTCAGCTAAAAAATTATGAGAATTATGAACTACTTAAAAAGGATCATGCAGTGAAAGTGGTAGTAGGCAGAAGACTTTTGTCCTTAGTCCTTGCTATTTATCAACCACATTATGTCTCAACTTACCAGTATTTATGATTCCCTTTAAGAATTTAACAAATACGTATTTTACTTAAGCTTAATTGTATTGCAACTTGGTAGATTCAATCTATAAAACCATCCAAAATTGCAACCTCAACCCTACCTTGAACTATGACAATGAGTTCAATAAACCAACTGTGTTCTGAGTGGGACAACATGCATTTTCTTGGAAAAGACACTGAGTTTGCCGTAATTCCAACAGGCTGTATCTTGTTTTCAGCCTCTCCTAATACAAATGGAGATATCAAATACACCTTGATTATTCTAATCCTTATTTTGTATAATTTTATTTTCTTAACTTCCTTCTGTGGCAAATATCTATCTTCTAGATCTCTTTAGATAATATTTCAAGTTCTAGTTATTCTCCAAATCACCTTACTTTCAGAATTTGAGGGGGTCGTGGTCAGTATTTCAAATAAGAGTACACCACTGTGCAATGAAAGGCATCAATCTTTTTTTTACACTGAATTTTCTTTACCTAGCTTAATATTTTGTTTCACCCTTATAAATTCATTCACATTACAACTGTGAAAACCAAGGAAGTATTATCTTTGCTTAAATATGGGTCAAATCAAAACAGATATATGGTTACTGATGCCAAGGTGTGTATATGTGGGCAAGTCCAGCTTGCAAGCTGAGATCCACATATGTATGTTGTGTGTTACGGTAGTTCTGCATGCTTTCAGAATAGGTAAGTTTTTAAAACAAAACACCCAAATGCAAGTAGTCAGATAACCCTTCCCCTCTTCTATGCACACATAATAAAATTGTTTCTCCCAAATCTCACAAGGTTGAACGCTCCTTCTAGTTGATAAATATAGCAGGATTGAAGGCTTGCATACTTGTACCTGTCACTATTTCTGCCTCCCTCCTGACAGTTTTTAAACATTATATCTATTCCTCACCTATACTTCCACTGCATAGGCTCTTACTAACATCTTACAAAATAACACTGAGTATTCTGTGCTCTTCCTTTTCCCTTCAGATTTTCTTTCCAACCCTTCCTATGACACTTTCCTTTATACCCTCACAGATGCATAATTGTCTCACCTAATCCCCTCCCTGTAGCAATTCTCTTGCCTCATGACTTTGACCTATCCTCTGCTCACTCCATTGCCTACTTTCACCCTCTTAATTTCTGTTCAATGTTTTGTTTGTTTCTGGCTCTTTTCTTTACAAATACTAGCCTTACTTTCCAATATTAATGACAAATCCATTTGTTTCCCCAGATGATACCCTCTCTCTCATTTCTAAGCTTTTCCAAATACCTTGGAGGTGGTGAGTAATCACATTTAACTTTAAACTTTTCAGGTTAGAACTAGTTGTTTAAGAACTTTTTAAAGGAAATGGCAAGAGCAAGGCATTTCTATGGGGTGACTCATTGCATTCTAAGGTAAGTGTAAGAAATATATAGGATGAATTCTCCTCTGGAAATTACCATCTGCCCCCCTTGGCTAAAGACTGAGACCAGATGATTGATTATAACTTAGAAATCTGACTTTTAGATGGCTCAAGTTAGGCAAAACAAATCTCACTGTTAAGGTTCCAGCTTTCCTTTCCTTCAATTGCACTCACACTCCAGTTTGGGGTGGTGATGGTGTGTCTTCATTCCACTACAATGGAGCCATTCCAGTGCCTACAGCCACTTGGGATTTCTTCAGTGTTGTCTTTCCAGATAAAGTTTAAAAACACTGCACCTTTTCACCCACCAGATGCTTTTGCCACCATTACACAGAATCACAGAATAGTTAGGATTGGAAAGGACCTTAAGATCATCTAGTTCCAACCCCCCTGCCATGGGCACGGACACCTCACACTAAACCATGTCACCCAAGGCTCTGTCCAACCTGGCCTTGAACACCGCCAGGGCATAGTTTTTCTTTAGATCTCACCCACCTTAGAACATTGCGATTTTGCTTATCACATGTATCTCCTTAGTAATTTCTTTTGAGATACTTGTTCCTCTTCCTACCAAATATAGAGTTCTTACAAGTCTAGTTTCAAATAATTGGAACAAAACTCCAGCTGTCTAACTCTATAATCACACTCCAGCCTCCCTCTCTTTCCTTACATCCGACTTACAACTGGGTATCTGTAAGTTATATTCATTTTATCCATTGAATATTGGTAATCTGATAATGCTGTATTATGACAACCACAAACACCTTCTCTTACTTTGAAAAATGCAGCATTGCCCGAAGGGTACCACTCAGATTATTTCTGCAAAAAAAATATTTTTAGCTTACTGATTTGGTAATAATGCCCTATCTTAGCTGTTCAGTGGCTGCTTTCCCTGTAAAATATAAGCATTACTACTTTCAGAGTCCTTCATGTACTATATTCCTTACACACTTTTGTTCATTAAAATGATGCCCCCAATATGGCAATTGACAATAATCTCCATCACTTATTCGGTAAGTCTTAAGAAAACGTTTGTTTGGTTCATTGGCTTTTTTCCATGTTGCCCACTCCATAAATACCCACATTTTTTTGTTGTCTTCCTCTAATTATTATCCCCATGTTCTGTGATGCCATCAGAAAGCCTGAAAATGGTTAAATTGCAAGTATGAGGAAACAATCATACCCATCATGCTGCACAATGCTATCTTAAAAACTGCTTCTTCATATTTTGAGCCTTTTGCTGTACCTGACCACTTACATCTCACTTGTTCCTGTGTTTTGTTGTTACTGTTGTGTTTCTGTATCCTTTTATGTTTACAGAGTGTCTCATACAGTACAGTCTAATTCCATTAGTATTCATTACATGCATTAGAGTACTAAATAATAACACTAACCTTGACTGAGTTGAGGTAAATCAGGACATTACCAAACTGTCTAAGAAGAAAGAAGTAGGAGGACATGCACTGTCTTCCTGGAATGGTATCTAAAATTCAAAAGAGAAATGCAAATTTGTAGAACTTAAAAGTCACATGGTAATGGAAATCACTGCCAAGGTTGCTGGCAACTGTGAAATCAGCTAACTTCTAAAAATAGCATAGCTTGCCTTTTCAGGCAAAGGACCATACTAGAGGTTAGAAAAACTATTAATTCATCTTGTCAACTTTCTCTACAGCATGCAATATCTATTGCAAGACTGTATTCAACAGCAAATTCTACAGAGACAAACTGTTTAAGTAACAGGCCTTCTCCATGACACAATTTCCATAGCATAATTTCACCATGAGTTATTCTCACCCTTAGGACTCTTCATACAAAGCCTGAGTTTGTTATTCTAACCTAGCTAGCGTTTTTTTTCCATAGAATCATAGCATCAACTAGGTTGAAAAAGCCTGTTAAGATCATCAAGTCCAACCTTTAAAATTAAGCTTTTCAGTTATCCTGGACAAAGAAGTTCAATATATTTTAATTTTAGTTCCACTAAGAAAGTAAATCTGATACACTGAAAATACTGGTATTAAACAACAACAACAACAACAACAACAAAAACACGAAACAAAACCAAAGAGACAGGAAAAACACTGAATGAAAAAAGGCAATATGAAAATTAACTTCCATGCATTTGGGATTACCACATTGCTCACAAGTGGTGAAGCCATAAATAAATTAGGCATATCAGTACAAATACCTGTCAGTAAACTTTGCGGCCACTATGTTATTGCAAGGTTATTGCCATCATACTATGCTGTCATCTACCCCAAAATTGCATGCTGTGTTACTCGAGAACTATTTTAAAACTTTTTTAGAGATTCTGAAGTAAGCTTACTAAGACTAATTTTAATTAGACTCAACCAGCAGAGACTGGTCAGAGATGGATCATAGAATCATAGAATGGTGAGGGTTGGAAAGGACCTTAAGATCATCTAGCTCCAGCCTCCCTTGTTCTGTCACTACAGTCCCTGATGAAGAGTCCCTCTACAGCATCCTCGTAGGCCCCCCTCAGATATTTGAAGGCTGCTATGAGGTCTCCATGTAGCTTCTCTTCTTCAGACTGAATAGCCCCAACTTTCTCAGCCTGTCTTCATATGAGAGGTGGTGCTCAAGCCCCCTTATCATCCTCGTGGCCCTCCTCTGGACTTGCTCCAACAGCTCCATGTCCTTCTTAAGTTGAGGACACCAGAACTGCACACAATACTACAACTGAGGTCTCACGAGAGCACAGTGGAGAAGTAGGATCACCTCCTTTGACCTGCTGGTCACTCTCCTTTTCATGCAGCCCACGATATGGGTGGTTTCTGGCCTGCGAGCACACACTGAAGCCAGCTCATGTTCAGTTTTTCATTGACCGCCATGTCAATGTCGGTCAAGTCCTTCTCTGCAGGGCTACTCTGAATCACTTCTCTGCCCAACCTGTAGCTGTGCCTGGGATTGCCCCAACCCAGGTGTAGGACCTTGCATTTCACTTTGTTGGATGAACCCAAGCAACAGCTAGGAATGCACAAATGCAAGTGATGTCAAATCACTACTACTTCATGATGTCAAATGATCATTATCACAGTATACCATCCTCCATGTATTTTTAGTGAAAGATTTCATTAAAAAAACAAGTAGAACGTCTGTAAATCTCACACATCTCAGCAAAAGCTACTGGCAAAACCCCTAGAATTTTAATAGTCCTCGTTCATCCCATGTGACTCATGCAGGAAGAGAAATAAGTTCTCATTTTGAAAAATTTCTTTGGGTGACCTAAGAAAACACTGCACAAAGTCCAGAAGAAGTGTTTCATTCCTCCCACCCAACACCACATATGCCTCGCTTGGTCCTAAAAGAGGACCAGTGAAAATGAAAGGAGTGCTTTCCGCCATTATCCTTCCAGTGTTTTTAGGATAGTTTGTAAGACTGATGTTAAGCACCAAGAAACACTGCACTTAATGGAAATATTGATGTTAATTTACTTTCACTAATGTTCCTCTTGCCCTATTTCATCCTTAACTTATCTCAGAAACCTGGTCTGCTTAATTTTCCACCCAGTTGAGACTCTGGGAGAACATGAGAATTAATTGTAAAAATCTAGTTATATCCTTCTTTGTAATGCCAGTTCTATTTCATGTCACTGGGATTAAGAATTTTTAATAAGCTTAAAAAAAAACCCCAAAGCAGTAAACCAAGCTGCTGTTCTGGGTGTTATTTATTGCTGCTAGAGGGAGAGTATAGACTCTTACACTGTAAGTGCTTCCTGATTTGAGGGATTCTGGGGTTGTTTTGGGTTTTTTTTGTTTGTTTGGGTGTCCCTAATACTCCTAAAATACATAACTTTCAACATGAGATGAAATGTGTACGTGGACAAACACATTACACTGTATTCTTCCTAAACTCTCTGACGTTGCTTTTTTCTTAATGCAGTCATGGGATTTCTGCAGTTAACAAGAGCAAGTCAGAAAGAAATTTGTAATGAAAAAATATTCCACATCTTCATTTTAGTCCATTAATTTTTGATAATCCACATTAAACTCAGGAGCCCTGTAGACACAGTTGTGAGCAAAGTCTTTCCTCACTTTAGTGAACACAACCTACTTTTGTAACAAAGCAGCTAAGTGACTTGATAAAGATCTTAAACAGACAATCTAGTGGCACAAGCTCCTTGCAAGGACTGGCCCAGTGAGAAGTGTTGAAGCATGACTTACATGCTTGAATAGCAGGAGCAGAGCTGGCTATTTAGCAAAGAAAACAGCAAGAATTCTGTTCTTAATTCTAAATCCAGCAGAACAAAAATGACCACAAATATACAACATAGTGGCTAACATGCTAAGTTACATAAAAAACATAAAAATTATCCTATTGGAGCCAAAGTGTATCTGGTTCAGAAGCTTGCTGAATAAGAATATAAGTATTGAAAGAATATATTCTGATTTCACACGTAATACATGCTGCGCTATGTAATGCCACTTCCTTTGAAGTTTCTCCTAGCTTCCAACAATCTGCACTGAAGACTTCTAATCATCACTGAAATATTGCGTTAAGCAGCCACTGGGCTTTTCTTTTCTCTTTTTTTTTCCTTTTTTTTTTTTTTTAATACCTTCTCATTCTCACAAGATTCTGTATCAAAAAAGTGTTAAAGTGTTATTTGAAAAAGTAGTTCGTGCTCTTTGCTTTAATTGTCTTGCATGATGCCAATGCTCCTTGGTTTTCGTATGGTACAGTAACCAATTCTTTTCTACTTCTCTTCTCCTTGTCATTTATGATGTTCTATATTGTGAACGTAACTAAACCCAGTCATTACTTTCCAGGCCATGTATCCTCTTTCTCTGATCATTCTTGCTATCTTTATTGTACCCTTTCATTTTCTTTTAAATGTAAGAACTAGAACTGCAGACAGTATTCAAGAAAGGAAACCGCAGTGGTATACAATGACACAGTAATTATTTTGTTTTGTTCTCTCTTTCCTCATCAATTCCTAAAATTCTCTTCAACTTTTCTGATAATTTTGTAAATACAGTTTAAGGTGTCCCGGCCCCCCCCCCCCCCCCCGGACTACTTTGCATTTATCAAAGCTAAATTCAATTTGCATATTATTACCCAGCCTCAGATATTCTTCCACAGCTTTCATCATTCTGAAAGCTTTCATTTTTCCTTCATTGGGTAATTTCGTACCATTGGCAAACCTAGTCATGTCATTATTTGTCCCCTATACCTCATTAATTATGAATGCAAGCCCTTTCTTTAAAGAAACAAAAGGTTCCTTCAAGTGTTCAAATCAGGTGCATTTTATCCTTTTTGCTGCTACTTCAATGAAAAATTTCTGTTAGAAATGAGAAAGGTTATTATGTAGCTTCCTTTCTTGAAATTAGTACTGTGGGATTTTTTTGAGGTATTTGCTAACATATGGATTTTGAATTTGATTATACTCAGATCACTATATCAGAATGGGATTTTCATTATAAAATTTCTAATCAGGTTCTATGTAATCTTTGTATTGGTCTAGAGTCACTTGCTCACTTGTGTGTCCTGTAAGAAAGATGAAAACTTAGCATTTAAAAATAAATTCTTTATATCATGCTATGTCATTGCATTTAGTAGGGCAATATAGGCAGAATAGAAGTCTCCAACAATTATTTAATTATCTTTCTATATAAAATCTCTAACCTCTTTAATATGCCACTCACTGTTCCCATCCAGGCTGGCTGGTGAATATTTAGCCTTAATATGATAACTCTCCTATTTGAGCATGTAATTTAAAACAATTTCATGTTACTCACTGATAAAGAAAATATATTTACTTTACTCTGAGAGAAGGCTTCTATAACATTTAGAACCACTTCTCCACTGGCATCATCTATTTAGTAATACCGCATTGTAGATTAAATAGGAACAATATTCTACATGTTACCTTCCTCCTATCACATTTAAAAATTATTTTAGTTTTATACCTCCCTCTTCTAAACCCAGGTGTTCTACTTTATTCATCTTCTTTTAAAACATCTAATATTTGTCTAAAAACACTTACATATTTGGTTTTCATGTGTTTGCTTTTTGTTTTGTCCTATCTAAAGCGAACTCTGTTTGCCTCTTCCATTTCCTGTCTACAGTTTGTTTACCGCCACCTGTCCTTTATTTGAAGATACAAAACCCCCCACACTATTTCACCTTTAAAGGAGGAGTTACTCTGAACTGCCTGCTCTTCTGTATGTCAGCTCTCTCCCACAGGTTTCTAAAAAGATGACAAAGCAGTTTTTACATGGAAGTACCAAGACTCTAAGATGCTTGCAGTGGAAACCAATGTTTCCACTTACCTTTTGTTGGAACTGATCCTTCCCATAGGCTCATTTTTTCCCAAATAACCCATCTTCTTAATTGAACTACATTTCTGTTCTTTTATTCTTTTTTTTTTCCTCTTCTCTTCCTCTCAACCATACCTCAAGTCTCAGCCTCTCTATCTTGTTCTGCATATGGGTTTAAAAATATTTCACAATAAAATTAAGTCTTCTAGCTTCCTAACGATTTCAATTTTGGGTTTCGGCTACATCTTCACTATACATCTTTTCAGGGTATCTCTTCTCAGACTATCTCTGCATTATTTTTATCTATGTGTGCTACAGTCACTCATGACACCTGCATGACTGTTATGGGCATTAAGAGGTCTACCACCATTTTATCACTCATGCTGTGACTTTACTGGCATCACAAGCCCTGTTAGTTATATGCCCACTGAATTCTCCACTACTGCAGTTCATATTGCTCCTTTCTGTTAACTTGGATCCAACTCCAAAGGGAAAGCCCCGATGCAAAAGGAATGCATTAGAAAAACCTCATCTATGGAATCACTTCCAGCCTTCCAACATGAAGCGCTCTGCTGCATAATCTCAACAGAATAAGGGCAGCAAGAGGAACATAATGGCTCGACAGTATTTCTGAAAGTTTCATCAGTGCTGCCGCTCTGTCTCTTGAGCCCCTTTTCTTTAGTCACCATGGACACAGGAGACAGCCTTCTGTCTCTGAGGACTATAAGCTCTCTGCACCATAAACATGCTTAAGTTATCCACCTAAAGAAACAGTCCTAGTGACAATGCCTGCAATCGAAGTGCCATTTTGGCTTAATTTCTGTGTTCCAACTACTGTCTTTTTATTTAGGATTCTGGTTTTACTTTGGTAAGGAGAAGGAAAACAAAGTCTTGTTTCGGTACATTATTGAATAAGTACATATTGAAAATATATTGATTTTGTTAAGTTTTGTTTTTGCTTTCTTGTTTTTTTAATGCCACCAAAGAGTTAGTCACAGAGCCTCCATTTCTCTCTGTAGTCCAATTCTTTACATTTTTATCATCCTCAGTTCCAGGGCACACACAGTGCTAGGACTCTATGAACTCGACAGGCATCCGCTAGCAGTCCTAGATTTGTACCTGTGAGGTTTCAGTCACACGCTTCCTCTAATTATGCTGTTGTTTTCTGTTTCTGTAATAGGGATTATTAGTTAAAGGCAAACTGCCACAGAATCTATCAGTGAAGATTAGCAGCTTGCAGTATAGCCTCTTTGCCAGCCAAATTCACGTAGTAAGGTTTAGAATCAATTGAGACTCCTAATTTAAGCTTGCAAATTTGTTTTCAAATCTATGTTAGACTGTTACTCACACTATAGCAATAAAATACCTAGCAAGTGTCATGCTAACAGTCAGCAGTTAGACAGAGATATGATGGTATATATTTGGATACTGTAAAAAGGATTACATAATGGAGAAAGGACATTTCAAACATACCACATTCACTGGCTGATTCACCCACCAACTGGAAAAATTGCTGAGCAATTTTCAGATGATCTCTCTGGGAGACAAAAAAAAAAAAAAACAACAAACCCACCATGAGTTCCAGAGCTGATGCTCCAATACACAATGAAAATACACTCTGAGGAACAGACGGGGATGTACCACTATATATGCCTAGAAGGCAAACAGGCCTTTTGTAAGCAGGATAGAAAAGCCAAATTCATCTTGATTTATTGTCAGGACTAGCAACAGAGATTTGCATTTCACTCATTCTAGATTGAATATTATACAGAAGAAGATTAAGAGACTCAGAGATCCTGCAATTAAATGACTGGCTCTTTTACTCCATTCCAGTCCCTACAGATCTGTTCATATTCTGCTCTTGGAGAAGTTGGAGAATCTCATGGGCTTCACTTACCAAGCCCATTTCTTGTCCAACTGCTGCATTTACCACTCCTTTGAGGATGTACTCCTGGGGGAAAAAAAGTTAAAAGCATTAGAGAGGACAAAGTGAAGATTTCAGGAGACGAGTAAGAGCCACGTATGTGTACATATTTTCTTCCTAAATTCAACTCTATCCCAAATCAGTTTAATAGGTAGCTGGTTAACATGATACTATGATGGTGCTTCAGCACAGTAGGACAAAGTTACCCCCAAAAAATGCATTTTACTCACTAGTTAGTCACTTCTGCTAAGTATGTGGGATGCAAAGGTGTAATGTGGTTTCTGGTTAGTCTTATGCTCAAAGACAATGCACCAGAAGGAACACCATAACATACTATCATGCTTTCTTCACAATCATATAACCAAGAATCGTAAGTGCTATATCGTTATATTAAGGCACAGATCTCAGATCAAGTATGTGTATTGGTTAAGTATAACCACTAACATCCTTGCTCCAAAATGCATTGCACTTTTCATCAGGGCAAAAATGTCACTAGGTTTGTGCTCTGTGGTCATTTTATTACTCTACTGAAATTAGGAACATGACTAAAGTACCCTGTAATCTCTACTCTGAGATACAACTATAGTTTAATTCTTCTCTAAACAAGATTTTCTCAGCATTTAACAGACTCATTTGTCTTACTAAAATCTTTTAATTAAGAATTATTTCTATAAGCCTGCTTTAATAGGTACTTTTGATAAATCTGGCCAGCAATGTCACAGATGTAAACATGGAGAAACACCTACATAGACCAGCAATGGAGTGCAAAGAAATAATCAAAGTACTAGGCAGCATGCTAAACAATAATTTTAGCACTCTTACCAACTGTCTTACAGACGCTAAATT
Organism: Psittacula echo; assembly: GCF_963264785.1. Classification (NCBI taxonomy): domain Eukaryota; kingdom Metazoa; phylum Chordata; class Aves; order Psittaciformes; family Psittacidae; genus Psittacula; species Psittacula echo. Next base: position 85,812,470 of record NC_137735.1, on the reverse strand, counting down.
GCCACCCTATAGGTATCACGACAAACAAGAAATCTGTGAAGACCTGAAGAAGGATATAAAAGTAGTTTTGCAAGTCTTAGTGGGGAGTTCCTTCCAAGTGTGAGAAAACAGGGGGAAAAAACCCACAAAGATTCTTGTTTCAAAATGTGAAAAGAATGACACTATGTTATGTATATTAGGCACGTATGTTGGAAACAGAGGCTAAAGGACCAATAGATGCTGAAAACCGTTCAAGTCTTGCTATACTGAAAAATGCAAGAAGTGGAAAGCAACAGCAGAAGACACTCCTTAGCACTGAATCACCAGATCTGTGTTCTTGAGGTTTTCCTTTCCCCTCCCTCCATCTAATCCTCACACAGACTCATGAAAGGTCCCTTTCATGCCCAGCTGTGTGACCTTTGGAAAATAAACTGCAAAGAGGAATAGATCAGAGACTAAGGATGTTGGAACAGCCACAAAAGAAAATTACAGTAGCAGCCAAGGGACACTGCACTTCTCACTCATTGCAGCCAAAGTGGGATAGGATTAGAAAGGACCTGTTACTTAAACCATTTAATCTAATCTAGCTATTTTTTACAGAAATGGCTTCAGGATAATCCACATAAGCATCTAAGCTAGCAGATCTGAGGGATGGTAACCATCACCAGGGCAGAAGTGACAAGTAGCTGTAGTTGGAAGAGGGCCTTCATCTATGCACTAATGGTCAGCTCCCCAGAATCAAGTCTGTACACAACAGAGCTGTATTCTTAGTTAACCCCAAGAGGTACAGTAAAAAACATCCTAAGTATTCATATATGCACATATATAATTTATGCATGCACATTAAGTCTATTGTTGATAAAGATGCAAAACACAAGAGTTTTAAGAGTGGGAATGGGACAAGCTGTCCTCAGGATACCAGTTTTGTATGTGGCAGATTTCATATCCATTTATAACCTCTGTCTTTATGTACCATGACATCAGTTTCCAATTACCTGTGGAGCTGTAGGTTCCAGGTCCTTCATCAGGTTATAAGCCTCCTGCACATCATCTGAAATACCGGACATTAGAATGCATGACAACCCATAGCACACTGTATTAGAACAAGTCACTTGTCCTCTACAACTTTCCCCAGTAGTCATAGACTAAGAAATAAAGCAGTCAGACAGGAGGAGAAAGATAACTATAAATCACTGTGAATTTATATCACAATGGTGATGGTTTTCTAGAACTCAACAAACATGGAGCAAGTAATAGCTTCTTTATTACTACAATCTTCCTAGTAGAGATGACTTGCTCCCCTTGTTCATTATCCAGTGGCTGCCTTCTCAACAGTACAAGGTCAAGATAATAAATCCATCATCTTCCTGTCTTTTCTCTTCTCATATTTATTTACCCCTTAAGGAGGATAGGATAACATGAATCTGGAGGTAAACTTCATCTCTTCCTTGTCAACATTTCAAAATCTATCTAGCAGCTCTTACCTGATCCTAATTCTAACAAGCAAAAAGCACTACTGGTATAGAAGTTTAAATGTAAAGTTTAAATTCAATGAACAACTTCCTTCCACCCAAGAAATAAACAAACTGTAAAGATCTCAAACACCTAAATCAAAAAAGACGTTGGCACTATGGTCAGCTTCATAAACCAATCTAGTGAAGGTGCCCTTTTTATCGGCAAAATTTTGTTAATACAGCATTGTACCAGCCTCATCAAGCAAAACTATTTTTTGTTAGTACATACCATCCATACACTGTGGGGACAGTACTCTAGTGTGACTTAAGGCAATATATATTGGAGCTGCAGGGCTCCCATCCAGCCCCTCTGCTTCTGTACCCATTCCCTTGAGCAGTCATGTAGTAAGCCAGCACAAGGTATCAGACTAGCCAGAAGACTTTTTTTTTAATTAAAAATAGGGGGTTTTTTGTTAATTTTGGCTAGCTCAGCTCACCATTAACCAACAGGAGAAAAAAAAAAATAACAGCAGCCTTAATTTTCATTAATGTAGACCATCAGCACGGAATTATGCTCTTCAGGCTCTAACAGCCCCCAAACTCTGCTAAAAGTCACTACCTTAAAAAGCTGAAAAAAAAATGGGATGCATGTTTGTACTTCAGTCAGTCCAGCTCAGAGCATGTTGTAACACAAGCCTACCTTTATCAGAAACCTTTAAGTTTTGGAGAGTAAGCTGTACTGGCTCCTTTGTCAGTATGCAAGTCATTTGTATACCACAGTGAGGAACAGGAACTAATGAAAATTATTGCTAGGTTGACAGCAAATTTGTAAACAAGGCTGATTCTTAAGTGATGCAGAAGATGTACTTTCCTTCTGTGTAAGTAAAACTTAATTTGAAACATAGTATTATTAACAATACTATTGGTAATAATACTGGTATTACCTATGGTGATATTGGCAACAAAATACCGCACAGAAAGGTGGCTGGGAACAGCAGGCATGGATTTACCAATGCTAAAATGTACTGACTAACCCAATGTATGACTGTTTGTATGGATAAGGGGATAGTAGTGGACGCTGTATAATGCGATTTTATTGTATTGTGGCAAATTTGTATTTGCCACCAGACAAATTTCTGTAACAGTTAATAGTTATCAGTAGTGGAATATTCTAAAATTTGCCACAATCTGAGTTGAACTGAAACAATGAGGCAGTTTTTCAATTGTATATGAAGACAAAAGAAGCAGTCCTGGATACTGAGCACCAAAGAGAACTTATTTCAACTAAAAAGATTAAATCTCACCAGTCTTGTTAATTACAAATCCTACAGATGTTACTCAGAATCAGTATCTGAAACTCCAAGTCAATCACACTCACGAAGCTTTTTCAATGTACTATGCTTGTGTATGCTCAGATTGTCTGATGAGCTTACTGTGATGCAAAGAACAAGGTGGTGTGACTTACTTTTGTCAGAAGTATAGATCACCTTTTTTCCTGGTAATTTTTCAATATTTTTTGGGGGAAAAATATAAAAATAGGCATGGACTTTATTTATTTAAAAATTAATAAAATACGTTTTTCTGCTTTCAGATGCTCTGGTCATCTAAACTTATTTTGTCACCTTTAAAAGGTTTTGGTTTTTTTGTCACCTTTAAAAGGTGACAAAATAACATTATAAAAAAGTAGAGGATGGAAAAGCAGTTATCACATCACCTTATATTAGATGACTGCAGTTAACACCTACTCAGTACTCAGCCAGTCAAGCTGCAGTTGAATAAAGGAACACAATGAAGGAATAGGAATGGCTCTGAAAGTAAACTCATATAAAATTGAAAGAAGCCAGACAACTAAGAAGAGAAACAATGCTTTCCAACTGGTTCTGACTATCTACCCACATTCTTTGAGAGTTGTATAGTAGACTTGGAACGAAATCTCTTGCTCACGAACTATAGCCTTTTTTTACAGTGATTTTGGCTCATACTCTGTGTCATATTTACAGAAATAGTGTAACTAGTATAACTCTCACTATAAACATATAAACACCATCATCCCCAAAGTCATCTTCTGCAGCCCAAGAACCTCTAATACTCTGCTGAAGTAGATTTATTTGACTGCACACAATGAAAGCCCTTCTCTACAAACCATGGGAGCTCTTAGATCATTATTTTCCAGAGGAACAGAAAATTAAATAAATTGCATTTCACTACAAAGACAAAAAAAACCATTTAATTGAATAGTCAGTTGAGATCAGATGAATTAATGTCATCCCTGAAGCTATGGAAGAGCCAGAGAAAAGTGTTATTTACCTTGCCGGAGATAGTAAATCACAAGATTCAGTCTTGCCTCAGGAATTACATCAACCAGAGGAGGCAGGACCTGCAAAGCCCCTTCTCCTCCTCGGAACACCACCTGCAGAGAAAAGCAGCATATTGATAATTTTGTTATCAAAACCTTGTCTATGATCTCTTAATTCAAGGAAATTAATCCTGAAATTCCTATATTAACAATAGGAAAAGGGCAGTGGTACTGACATTACCATATTCCCTACTTTAATATAACTACAGAATTATGCTGTGTGACAATCTTTATCCTGAAGAATATAAAGTACTTAATTCATCAGTAAAGAATAACTTATTCCAGCTTTTAGCAACTCAAAGCAGTGATACATTATATATCAAAGATTTTAAAGAATAATATGGTCTGAGACAAGAGTGAGGGGAATACACATAGAATTACAATTTGCTTATGAAGTGTTCATATGGAAAAATTAGGCCAACAACTCTGCATTTATTTAGAATGCCACAAGATCCTAAATTGGTTAGGAGCAGTCAATTACATTCCAGTTTCACATAACAGTTCCTCCAACAGAATCTAACATACTTATTCAGTAAACCACTGGCAAAAAGACAGAAATTCAAAATAAATAATGTTGACTTACAAAAGCTCAGTTGGAAAGCAGCTTTAACTCTTGGGGAAAAAAGTGTTAGCTTGTTGTGACTACTCTTGAAAAAATACAAAGCAAGCAACTCCTCATCGTTAAATAAAAGCAATCTACTGTTAGGGGTTGATCAGCAAATAATACCACTGCAGGCAAGATTAACAGGTGATCAGAGTCCTTTTAACTGCAGAACACACAGCAGTGTGCTGAACACTGCAGCTTTTTCCTGACAACTCTTTCTTAAGTACTTTTAGGATGAAGACCATTTTCTCTGAGTTACCTTAATTCCACTAATCTTAATTCCACTCATATTGTTTTTGTACTAAGAGTTCAGGGTCATGCATTCTGACTTGTTTCTACAGTGTCCTTATTGACTGGGTTCCACAAAATATCTTGCAAAGGTGTTATTACAGGACATAAATTATTTTAATATGCCTTTGGGGTTAAAACCAACAGCATTATAATTTTCTTGACACAGTCTCAAACTGACAGGAAAAAATGCCATGGATAAAAAATACACTTGATGGTGCATTGACTATATAGGTAGGATGTCTGGAGTGGGATTTACATGGCAGCAGAGATTCAATTTGGTCTGCAAGTCCCAAAATATTCCATTTTATGAATCATCAAGAAAAGCTCTACAACTGAGTGTAGTTCATATTAAGCCCAAGAAATACATTACTCACCAGATTGTGCTTAATGAGCTCTTTGCCAAACTCAAATGATGATGAAGCACTCTCTGTCAAGTTCTTGAGCTCTGCCTGGGATTACATATATTCCAAAATTTTAACACAAGCATAAATGGAGTTTCATACGAGCCTGACAGAAAGACATCTCCAGCAGTGCTGGATCACTGGAAGGTTTTTGCCTTCCCAGTTTTATGTAATGTTTTAGCAATTGGGTAATATATATAGACACAAGGTCGTAAGTAGGAAAAGTGTAAGACTACTGGGCACACATGCAGACAGATGGCTTAACACCAGGAAAACTGACAGAGGTGACATTCCTAAGAGAAGGACACAATGACAAAATAAAGACCTATATCAACATTACTCATTAAGACAGATAAGGAAAAAAACCCCAAAACAACCCTGTACAGAATCTCAAGCTAAAATAAAAGTGAACTGAAGGGCTGTCCAATAGATACCTCAGCAGCCTTCCCATTGTAAAGGCGGAAATGGTTACAAGCCTTAAGGTTAAGAGCAATGGTACTGTCAGGAACTTGCTGAAGATAAACAGCTAGCACTTCCTGTGATACATCATAGTAATCCAGTTTGTAATAGCATAGGGCCACATATACATTCAAGGCCAGGTATTCCCTGTGGGAAAGAGGATTAAAGAGAACATTTAAATTCCACCACAGTTATACTACAGAACATTAAAATCAGTGATAAAGCTCTCACGTCTACATCTTTTACAAGCATGTCAAATCACAGAATCACCAAATCAACTAGGTTGGAAAAGACCCTTAAGATCATCAAGTCAAGTCTAACCATTACCCCAGGACTGCCAAGACCACCACTAAACCATATCACTGAGGGCCTCATCTACACGGTTTGTGAACACTTCCAGGGATGGTGATTCCACCACTTCCCTGGGCAGCCTGTGCCAATGCCTCACCACCCTCTCTGTGGAGAATTTTTTCCTCATATCCAGTCTAAGCCTACCCTCAGCTTGAGGCCATTTCCTCTTGTCCATTAGCTTGTCACTTGGGTGAAGAGACCAACCCCTCACCTCACTACAACCCCCTTTCAGGTAGTTGTAGAGAGAGACAAGGTCGCCCCTGAGCCTTCTCTTCTACAGCAGTTCCTCATAAGACTTACTCTCCAGACCCTTCACCAGCTTTGCTGCCCTTCTCTAGACCAGCTCCATCACTTCAATGTCTTTTTTGTAGTGAGGAGCCTGGAACTGAATTCGAGGATATAGGAACTGAATAGGATTCGAGGTGTGGCCTCACCAGTGTTGAATACAGAGGGATGATCACTGCCCTGGCCCTGCTGGCCCCACTGTTTCTGATGCTGTTGGCCTTCTTGGCTGCCTGGGCACAAGCTGGCTCATGTTCAGCAGCCATCAATCAGCACCCCAGGTCCTTTTCAATGAGCAGCTTTCCAGCCACTCTTCCCCAAGCCTGGCATATTGCATGAAGTTGTTGTGGCCCAAATGCAGGACCCGGCACTTTGCCTTGTTGAGCTCCATATCACTGGCCACAGCTCATCAATCCAGCCTGTCCAGATCCCTTTGCAGAGCCTTCCTGTCCTTCAGCAGATCAACATTCCCACCCAACCTAGTGTTGTCCACGAATTTACTGAGGGTACCCTTGATTCCCTCATCCAGATTATCAATGAAGATATTAAACAACACTGGCCTTAACATCAAGCCCTGAGGGACACCACTAGTGACCGGTCACCAACTAGATGTGATGCCATTTACCACCACTCTTTGGGCTTGACCATCCAGCCAGTTTCCAACCCAGCAAAGAACCCATCTATCCAGGCCATGCTTTATTATCTTTTATGGCAGTGGTCAGATTTAGCTCCACCTGTGCTTTCACCTTTCTAACTTTTCCTCTACATAACCTAACAATATCTTTGTACTTTTCATGGGGTAACTGTCCATTCTTCCACAGGTGATAAATTTTCTTTTCTTTCCTGAGTTTTAGCAATATCTCCCTGTTAAGCCAGGCTGGCCTCTTTCCCACCAATTTGATTTTCAGCACATAGCGACCATGTGCTCCCGCACCTTAAGGATTTCATTCTTGAAGAGCATCCAGCCTTCCTGGGCCCCTTTGTCCTTCAGTAATGTTTCCCAAGGAATTCTGCCAACCAGAATCCTAAACAGGCCAGTCAGCCCTTTGGAAGTTGAAGGTGAAGGTTCTGCTGACTTTCTTTCTGACTTCTCTAAGGACTGAAAATTCAGTAATTTCTTGATCACTTTGCCTCTAACCATCACATCACCCACCAGTCCTTCTCTGTTTGCAAACAGCAAATCCAGGCAGGCATCTCCCCTAGTTGGCTCAGTAACCAGCTGGATTAGGAAGTTATCTTCCACACTCCCCAAGAACCTCCTGGATTGTTTCTCCTCTGCTGTGTTGTACTTCCAGCAGACAAGTGGGGGGTTGAAGTCCCCACGAGAACAAGGGCAAGTGATCATGAAACTTCTTCCAGTTGTTTGAAGAACACTTCATCTGTAGCTTCATCTTGGCTGGGTGGTCTGTAACAAACTCCTACCAGGATTATCTGCTTGGTTGGCCTTCTCCCTGATCTTCACCCATTAATGTTCAGCCTTCTCACTCACCACATCGAGTTCAAGGCTGTCAATGCACTCTCTGACATACAATGCAACCCCACTATCTCTTTTTCCTTGCTTAACCCTTTTGAAGAGCCTAAACTGGGGTTTCCGAGAAATGCTTATAGTTATTAGAGCTCTAGGAGTCAGCTAAGATTGCACAGATCCAGATTTGCATTAGTGTTTTCAATGGCAGCTACTGCAGCTTTAAAGAATTACCTGTAAAACTTTTGGTTTGCAAATTGGGGAAATGGTGGCAACTTTACACTAAGACAATCCACAGAAGACAAGCACTATTTGGCCTGACAGAACAGGATTTTCTATGCAAATACATTCAATATGACATAGAAGTTTGAAAATATTTTAATGGACCTTATTATCTTATATCAAGTACAATTATCTCAAAAAATCCTTGCCATTACAAGCTATCAAGCCAGAAGAACTAGACACAAAAGATAGACAGGCATTTGTGGAAACAATAAAAGTGTTACTGTTGTGAAGGTTACCCGTTTAGCTTTGAGTGTTTCTTTCTATGGGTCTTGGAAGTTAAAATTCTCTTTCCTGAGCATTACGCAACATATATACACACATTATCATGGACTTCTCTAAAGCATTCAAATGGAAAAAAGATAGCTATGCATCCTGGGACAGCAGTTTTTATTTTACTAAACAATTATTTCAGCCACTTGAGAACTCAATTTGTTACTTGTTAAATTCCAAATTAAAAACTTGCAGAATACGATAGGAAAAACATCAGCAAGTGTCATAGCAGGAAAAGGGGTAATGGGTTTAAACTTAAACAGGGGAAGTTCAGGTTAGATATAAGGAAGAAGTTCTTCACTGTGAGGGTGGTGAGATACTGGAACAGGTTGCCCAAAGAAGTGGTAAATGCTCCATCCCTGGCAGTGTTCAAGGCCTGGTTGGACAGAGCCTTAGGCCACATGGTCTAGTGTGAGGTGTCCCTGCCTATGGCAGGGGGGTTGGAACTAGATGATTTTAAGGTTCTTTCCATCCCAAACCATTCTATGATTCTATGCTAAACAGAAATTGAAAGAATTCCAGACTTAAAGAAATACAAGGAACTCTCTACATAAAAACCCTTCTTAGAAAGGCTAAAAGGTGAAGAAGTCAGTAACCACAAACAAGAGTCACCAGACTGGCCATCACAGGGGGGGAAAGAAAAAGACGAAGCAGGTACATAACCATGTATCATTTCAGAAGTAAGTAACAAAATGAAAAAAAAATAATCTCAGAATTAATTACAAAAAATATCACTTAAAGCAAAAGAGAGCAGACTTTTTTTAAAAATGAATTTTTCAATAATGCTTTGCAATGAACAAAATTGAGGGGTTTGCAACTTGTGCGCATTTTCTGGTGGGAAAGGGACATAGTGATTGGGAAAATTTCCTACTTTCAGAAACCAAGCAGCTAAATAGAATTCAAATACCAACAGCATCAGAGAAATTGCAATAAGGTTCAGAGTAAAGGTGCCCACCGATTATCAAGAAGAATGCGTTTGTAGATATCAATAGCTTCTTGGTAGTGGGACCGCATGTAGTGGATAGATGCCAAGCTAAGCTGATCTTCTGTAATGTCCTGCAGATTCTGGTGAGAGCTCATCAGTTTCTTCTCATCACTGAACTAAAAAGAATGTGACATATTCTCAGATGAGTTCAGTGAGAAAAACATTTTAATTAGCTGGATTAGTTTCGTCCTTGCTGGCAAACAGCAGGTGATTAATACTAAACATCTGGAAAACCTCTGTTATATTAAAGTTAATTTGACCAGTGGAGAAAGCAAATATTAGAGAAGGCAGGCCAGTTAAAACTAAATAGTGAGGCTGAAAACTATGTAGACAGTTTCCTTTAAAGTGTGATTTATACATAATTACATGTCACATGCCTTGGTGGATAAGAGGGAAAGAGCAAAATTATTTCACAAACAGAATTTTGCAACACAAAATTTGACTGTTATTATGTGAGCCAGCAGAAATTTTACTGTTTGCAGATCCAAATCTTATTTCTCACGCATAGCACAAAAATTCAAGACTTGCCAACACACAAGCACTAATTTTCACAAGACTTATTTACAGCATTAAATCTCTTTCATTAGCTTCTTAAAATTCCAGTTTCTTTATCTAAATGGTTTATTTTTAAAGAATTGCTGAATAGCACATAACATGCACACAAGGATAAAATCAAGGAATAGAGTTAAACATACCCATTATATTTGTATTACAATAGTAAAGGTGAAGCTATTCACCTAATCCCTCTACTCAAATTAGTTATTCCAGTGCTTCCCTTTGCCGATTAAACACTAATCATGAATTCTTTCACCCACAATATATTATGTATTTGGTTTTCGTCTATCTTTCAGGTTTTCTTCGAATCCTTTTCCTCTCTCTTTAAGCCAGTCACAAAATGATACCCCAGCATAAAGGCAAGAGAAGTTGCTGAAGAGAACTAAAGGCAATGAGCTTCACAGTTTTATAAAACCCTTTATATTCCAAAGACTAATCAAATGAACTAACAATTACTCAACTTCTCTTTATCACAAACATCAGTGTCAGCCCCACTGGAAAAATGTTTTAAGACTTCCCTCTTAACAAAGATTTAAGTAAAGAGAATCTGATGTCGAAGCTAACGTTCAGGATTTATACTTTCTTTCAACTCAGTCTTTTCAGTAGCACAATACTTGTTAAGTATAACACAGTATAACATAACCCCAAATTTAAGGGAACATAGCTATGTGTGGTAAATGAAATAAGCATTTAATTCTTGTTGAAATTAATGTAAATTTCATGCTATAAACAATGTAACTTCTTGGATACTGAATGACTTAGGAGGATCAGTAACAGCATACAGAGCACTTTGGTCAAACTGCTAAATATAAGGCAGCTGCAACTTACAAAAACTTGGTACACAGAAGAAGAAAAATAGTGGCTTATACATTTCTGATTCTATTTGAGTTCCAGGTTCCTAGTGATCAAAAATATCATGCGGTTCCTGTTGTATGACTTATGTGAAGTGTGTTTGTAAGACTTTCCTCAGATACATGCTGAGAGCACCGACTTTAAGATTATGTTTTCACACTCACTTTCTCATCCACATTTTAATACAGAAGGGTGGTTATGGAAAATGTTCTCTTGCTGTCACAGACATTTTAATTATTCTGCCAGGTTGCCAGCATAAATTACACATTATCAAATTGAAAAGAAAACAAACAAAGCAGGAGTGAAGAAAAGACATCATACCTTATGTGCCAGGTGAAAGAGTAAACGGTTCTGAAGACGACTCTTAGGTGCTGAAAGGAAAATTCAGTAATTATCGCTGCACAGAACTCAAGCTGTCTTTTATTTTTAACTTTCTTTCTCAACAAACATGCGTGCACCCATATTCTTTCATTAACTAGACCAAGAACAGTTCTTCACTGATGTAGCCTTTGCAGGTCATGCCCCATGGCATATTCTGCCAATTTTAGAGTGGTTTAAGGGTCTTCCTGCTTCCTATCTTCATTCCCATACCATTTCTTTTTAAATCTCTTTTGAAAGTAACTTTTCATTGGCCTCTGTCTTCCACGAGCCTTTAAACATCTAGGAATTGCACTATCATTTCCCTGCAGGGCCGTCTGGATAATTGTGGGTTTTTTTGTGACACATAGCACAGCATCTTTCAGAGAATAAAAAGCAGCAACAGATAAGCTCATAATCAAGGCTCCTTCTACAATGTGTCACATTTAAAATAAGTTGTGATTCATAATTTTAGGAATCTTGTCAACTTCCAGTGTATTGTGAAAGCCATTGCTGCTATCATTTTGTTATGTATGCACATCATATTATGCTCAGCTAAGATTCAAACTAAGATATGGAAAGAGATTTAAGGGAGACATATCCTTTATAAAGCCCCTGAAGTTCATGAAATTTCTTGCTGAAGCAGGATTAGAAATTCCATTTAACTCACTCCATATGACACAAATTGTTAACTGTAGAGCTTCAAGTCACTAGAGAGAGACTTGTGCTTCACTGAGAGTGACAAAGGTCCTCATCCAACAGAGCTATTAATTTCTTTTGCAAGCAATCTTCCAAAAAGCTTTCCCTTGTTTCCTGTATTTTCTTTAGCCTGCTCAGCTAATGAGCACTCTCATTCTTGCTCAGACCAACCAGCTGGCAACCTATGTTTCAACAGAAAGGATGAACATGGAATCTTTCAAAAAAACAGAATGACTTACTATGTTTATGAAGCCACAAAAGTTGCAGAGTTAGCAAAGCAATGGCCTGTAACACAAGGCTGTAATTCTTCTGACATCCTAAACCATGAAAGAGGGCTCAAACCACCAAAACCTCTTCCCTCCGCCCTCCCAAGATGGAATTTTCTAGTAATAAGTTAGGTTTATTTATTTTTTTTAAGCATGTAAGATCAGATTTTCAGGCTTCTTACTCTTTCTCTACATAGTAAAAACACCCTTTGTAACAGTGGACATTGCCAAAACCCAGGACATTCTCATCAGGCTGGCAGTGTAAGCCTGCCCACATACTCCTGATAGGTACAGCAATTATTTCTCTCACTTCCTCCTTCCCAAGCTGTGTTATTTTACCCCGTTACTAGAAAAAGAGGACAGAGAGTTGTATCTTTTAACAACTGCTACAACACAAATGTCCCAAAAAAGCCAAGGCAGTACGAGAGCGCTCCCAGAAAGCCACATCTTAACAACAGAGCATCAAGTTTTTAAGAAGTTACATGGCCTTCAATCTAGGATAAAAAAATGGGAATTTTCATTAGCCTAATTATTAAAAAACAGAAAGGTTTTTTTCTGATCTACAATCAATATTGTATAAGCAACAGTAGCAACAGTATAACTAGAATGTACCATTGTGTCAGAAATTTTTTCATTCACTGAGTTAGAAAGTTAAGGTACCTTAATGTAGACGCATGTTCTTCAAAATGTTGTTGGTAATGATAGTGTGGCAACTCTACATGTGCCCCAGCATTAATTGATAGGTTTTAATATCAAAGTTTAGAAGGGTTGCACATGGACCCCACATGTGCTTTTGTGTGAAATTTAAACCAACCACAACAACCCCTCACAATTTAAAACATTCGGTCATCAAAGACTCCAAAAATATAAGCAGGACAGATTGTGGGATTTACACTGAAAATAACGTATTGTATAATCACAGTGCTATGGGCAAAGACACCTTTTCTTTTCTTTTTTTTTTTTTTTGAGTGGTTTTTAGCATTAATTTTGCTGTGAAAATTGTGACTTGCAAGCAATACTCCCTCAAGAATCTAAACCAAGGAATTCTTGTTTCACTGGTCAACCAATGACTGCGGTGCTGCCTTCTTAAACCTGGCATCTGATCTGACATTAAAATTATTATTTACTTCTTGGCAAAAACTGAAGGGTTAGTCCATGTTATTTTACATCTAAAACCAGGCAAAAGATGAAACCCGAGTACTGATGGTGGGCATGGATATACGGAGGGAGAAAAAAAATGTTCTCTGTCATATGATATTATATGATACTATCCATTTGATAGTCTTTAAAATAAGACACTTAATGTCAGCCAAAGAAGGAGAGGGCAAAAAACAAAAGAAAAAACCAGCCCCTATGATATAGTAAGCAGAGCCATGGAAACATTAAATATCAGCAGTTTCTTTTCTGCCAGTGCCAAATGCATTTTTTGAGGAAGACAAGGAAACATATGCGTAAGATCAGATTACTTTCCAGAGAGAATATGGTTATGAATATTGGATAAAGCTGTTGTCAATCACTGAAGCAGGAAGTGATACAACTGCCTCATCAGAGATAATGACTTTTAAGGGACATTAGGCTTGTTCTTTTACTACTCTTTGCTGCTACTGAATTTCATCGTTGCTGATGTATTGACGTCACAAGGAAGCGCGATCTTTTCCTATTCTACTTTTTCAAGAAGATTATTGTAAATTATTACTTTTTTTATCAGTACTAAGCAATCTAGGGATAATAACAAACATGATGACAATGCTGCATGGCAATAAACTGGATCCTGCTCCAAATCTAGTATTGTCCTTGTGCTAAAGACATGACTGAGATAGCTAGATAGAATATATCTCTTTCAAGCTAGGAAACGCATCAATATTCCTACACTAGAATTTTTGTCATGATTAGTGCTGATGTTCCAGGCACTAAAGTCATAGTTGACATTGATCTTAAAAGTTTTCTGTATAGTTTTATGTGCTGACACTGAACAGGTACCAGTGAAGTATTCGTAAAAGTATAATGAACAGAAGACAGTTATCTTCACTAATTACTAAACAAAAAGTTAAGCTCACTAGAAATGGCAGCTCAGACTCCTTGTGGGTTCCATTTTGCTGCCACAGGCAGTAAGAAGATCATGAAACACAGTAATGGACAATGTGGCATATGTGCCCTCTTGTAAAAGTGCAAGGCAATGCTGGTCATGCATCCAGTATTAACAAATCCCATCTAGCAGATGTAATGCATATGCTGTAGCAGCACTTCACACATTAACGGACATAGAACACAACTTATACATAGCAGGAGCTGGTAGGAATGAAACAGGGTTAAGAAGGCTCCAGCCTGACAGCACAGAAAATAGCACCAGAGGAAATATTCTCCTGTTCCTGAGAAACAACACCCTGCTCACCTGAATACAGTAGCTGAATGAAGCCCTCTGTGCCTCAGAACCACATTTTCAATGGTGGAAGGAATATGCAAGGGTATGGGAAAAATGTTTGGAAAAGCCACGGTGAGGCAGCAAGGTTAACACTTACACACACTTGAATAGCTCGACTGTTTAGAATTTTCCTGAATGAAATTTACAGAGGACACTCACTGAAATTTTCCCATTCCCAAATACATAAAAGCTAGTTCAGCTATGTTCAGTTACTTGCAATATATACACATTTCATTTCAGTCATGCTTAAACACAGAAAGTTAAAGATCACTGAAGCAAACACTATCAATTATTACTGTTCTGTAGCTTTCACGATACTTTAAAAAGAAAGCAAGAAAATAGGGTTAGTAGTTTCTAAAGTTTAAATATGTGTAAATTGATATTTTCACTTACACACTTTGAAAGTTCCATATATCTAAATCTGCCGGTTCAAAACCACAGCTAAATGCAATGAAAACGAATTACTGCTCTCAAGCAACTTTTCCATGCCCGCTTGTAACTGCACATTTTCACTGGTGACAACTCTCTGACACCTGGCAAACATTAGTACATGCACAAGCAAAACTGGTTTGGAAAACGTCATTGCTTTTACTAACCCATTTCTGTTCTGCTTTTGTACAACATTGCTCCTTCCAGTATACGCTGTGAAATGAGAAGTTTAACTGTTCAGTTAAACCACATTCAGATCCGACACATGCAGAGTTGTGAAGAAGTAATGTAATTACAAAGTTTGCCATCAAAAATTAGAATGGAGGAAAAAAAAATAAAAAAATCCCCAAACTACAAACAACTTTAATGACTGGTTGAGCAACATAACTCTGTCTGCACATGAATCCTTAATTTAATTGTAAAATCCCGTTTATCCAGAAAAGACTGCCTTTCATAACAGAGTTAACTGCAGCCTCACTTATGTACATTTTGTGGCTTAAAAGAACAGTTAGTTCTTGTGTTTTTCTTAATGCAGTGCTAGCCAATGGCTTCTGAGAGCACTACGCAGGCTTCTAAACACTAGGACCAATTGCCAGGACCACCATGCAAACGTGCCAGGCTAAGCTTCTACTCATTATCCTCTGCAAGACACATGAACTGTAAATGCACCATAAGGTTATTTGGTTTTATAATCAAAAAGAAATATGTATTTGTTATTACTTATTAAACCAAGATGAAGACTTTCAGCCTTATTCTCCCAAGGCTAGAAGGGCTATCACACACATGGAAAACACATTCAGCCAATGTATGACAGCAGAGAGGCAGAAGGAGTAAAAAAAGCATGCCTTGGCAGCTTCACTATGGGATGACTATGAAACAACAGTAGCTGCCTTGAAGTAACTCCACCTTAGATACAGAACATTAACAACTGCAATGTAAGAGGACAGCAGGGAAAAGGGAGAAGCCAGAAATACATGAAAGGAATTTGGAAGAAAGCCTAGAGGAGGTAAAGTACAACTGTAATGAAAAACTTTCAAAGAAAGATTTTTTTTATTGCCTTTTTGCTCTACTTCTGAGGTTATATTTGCATTAATTCTGGTTTATATGACTTCTGATATACAGGTTTATACTTTCCTGAGAGAATGTACCATGAAGTTGCAATAAAGTAACGACAAGCTAAAAGAACACATATATTACAAACCAAATGTAAAACCTTGCTCTACAAGAGATTATGGACTATATATCTCATATGAAATGCAATAATTACCTTATGGCTTTTAATGCTAATTTCCTAATTTTTAAGTATCCTTCATGTTTCTCCTCAGACAGTTAACAATAATTTTCTTAAGCAACAGCAACAGCACATGGCAAGAAGGAGCTTCTATTTGATTTCTAGATATTTACATGCTTGTGTAGAAGATTTATTAGAGAAAGCTAGCTGACAGTTACGTTCCCTTTCACAAAGAGATTCCATCACTGTAGTAATTTAGAATTATAGCTGAAAATTAACTATTTCTCCCTCATTTGCTTTAGTACTATGTTACTTTCAGGAGCTTAACATAACTGCAGAAATAAACAGCAAGCAATATGCAAGAAATTAGGAAAATAATCCCAAAATAACAAAGATAAGCAGCCCAACACTAACGCTGTCTATCATTCAAGACAGTACTGGATAAATGGTATTCTTCTAGAGACTTCACCTGTTGTGTCTATATCCAATGAAATATTTTGCTTCTTTAGGATCTTTGCAAAATCATGTAAGATGTCTCTAGATGTTATGGCCTCAGCTGTCAATAATATATTACAAACAGCCATCACTGATGCAATCCTGAGATGTTAAAGAAAACCTAGAAGAGGATCTGTCTGTCTTGAGTGAAAAGAAAACCATTCAATCTCAATGTAGAAAGACTGAAACGATGGGAGTGGGAAGAGGAATATACAATACTTTGAAGCCTTCAATGGAGAAATGACAAGTGCTACAAATCTTCAGCTGTGTCTGCCTCCTCACCAAGCTTAAGTAGCCAGAAATCATCAGTGTTACAGTACTCACAAAAAAGTTGTAGCACCTCACTAAAAGAACTGGCATGCTGCCTTTAAACAATTACATAAAATCAGGACTAGCATGAGCACTCAGTTACTCTCTGTTAGCTCCCTCGGCTATGCTCTCTACATCTTACACTCCTTTCTTAATATCCTTGCCTTTGCCTCCAGCACCCAAGTACCACTAACAGCACCTCTTACCCTACCACTCATCATGAGCAAACTCACAGTTAATAAAGGTGCATGCCCAGATGTGCATCTGTCACCTCTAAAATAGATTACTGTAATTCACATGATGAGAAGCTGATGACAATGACTCCAACAGGTACAGGGTGCAGCTGCTTGCTTCCCCCATGGTCTGAGTTATACTGACACCTCAAGCTGTATTGTCCAAGTACTTTCAGATTCCAGTTCAAGTCCTATATTGTAATCTCTAAAGATCAAAGTTGTGGTACATTAAAAATGGAATTATTTGTGAATATTAGAATTTGACACACCTCTTGAAGAATACAGACCACAAAGCTCTGTGAATTTTTATAGTTACAAGCAAAACATTCCAGTGTTGTTTCCAAACAGAATGGTCTTCCAGACGATTTAAAGGGATACTACAAAACTGTCCTTTTTGAAGTTACTCCTCCACAGTAGCAGAAAGTACAGTTATTTTCCTCCCTACCCTATTTTGAGCTCAAGACTAGAAGACTAAATACAGAAAGAAAGAGAGGAGAAAATCTGTAAGAGTTTTATCCTTCAAAGGCAAGAGTCAGATGCTGAACAAGGTATCATTACTATTAATTCTATTTAGAAAGCACCAGGATACTTAAGGCTATGGAAGACAATATATATCACAAAGATAAAAAGAAAGTGATGGGTAACAATTCAACTGCAGAAACATTTTTAGGCAGTGAAAACTGCCTTGGAATCTAATTTCATTCCTCTTCTTTAAATTATCCCATTCAGATTAAAGTAGAAACGTAACAATGTGATTGCAGTGAACTCCACACCTTGAAGAATCACATACCCAATATCTGACTTATGAGGTGACAAGACCACCTACTAAGTCACTCAAACCATGTAAACAGAGCTCTTGTTCACATCAGGGATAATGCTGAACTCTCTCAGCTCCGCATTTTGTGCTAATTTCACTTGCCTAATTAGCTTCATCTGCACTGGCTCAGAGACATTAAATCAGTCAAAAGAAAAGTAACTTACTGCTGCTGGTCAGCACATGCTAGGTTTTGTATTTAGAAATTAATACGATAATTTATTTTCCAGGTGCTTCTTTTCAGCTCCAGGTGCTCCACCTGCCCACAGTATTTTTAGGAACCAAACTGCAATAAAAGTCTCCTGTTAAATGGAAACAAACAAACAAACATACAAAAAAGAAACAACCCAACTTTGCTCAAAAGTGTCCTTCCTTTATTCCTATATATATATTAAAAAGCATTAAATACTTTGTCAGGAAATCACTTTAAGTGTTCAAGTCCAGGAGTAATCCCTTCCATCAGAGACATACATCTTACCTTTCAAGGCTGCTTGTTCAGCTTGTGTATACATTCCCAGAAAGAAATATGTGCAGGCAAGGTTCACCCAAACATTTGGATTGCAAGCTGGTTGTTTGGTTAAGGCCTCATATTCCTGTAACAGAAGAGAGGGTTGATTTTTTAAAAATGCTTAATCACACAGACTTGTGTTAAATATCATCTGTATACCATATTTCTTTCACCATTTTACAACGTATCATTAAATTCTTAAGATTAAATGACTTATTCTCAAGTTCATTGCAGTTCTAACAATGAAACTATTACATTTTAACCTATGTCCCTAGCTCTTTTTTGTTAACAGCAATAGGAACAAAAAAAAGGAACAAGCAGCACTATAAATCTTCACTGGTATGAGCATGAATTCTGTCAATACTGAAATTATAAATATATATAAAATACAATATAAATAATTGTATATAAGTACATTCTTTATATTTATAAAAGATTAATGTATTAAATTCATAAAGGCATCAAAATAACCCACTTTTCAGCAGTCTTTTCTGATGCTTTCCTAAGTTCTCCTCCAGTCAAAGCCTGGGAGCTATAAATGCCAGAGAAATCTCTTTGTGAATATTTACTGGAGCAAGTGTTAAAACATGCTTTTGTAAACCTGTAGGTAGTGTCTTAGCATAGACTAAACCAGTGGTCTCCAAAGTGGAGTGTATGCAACAGTGCACCCCAGCAGTGGTGCAAGACAATACCATTGTGTGCAGGAAGAATTTTTTTGGTACCATTAATAACTAAAGTAAATATTTTAAAAATAGTGCTTATTTAATCTTTACCTTGTATTTTTAAATTTCTATTTTGTGTATTTTTATAGTTACATGTTAGTATAGTACTATGTATTTATACATACATATATGTATATTGGGTGGGTTTGTTCAAAACTTTTTTACTGATGGGATGCATGACCAAAATTGTTTGGAAACCTGCATTAAATACAAACCTACAAGTCAGTATTGTTCAAATTCAAAATTTCCTAATAGATATAATTAAACATTACTAAACTGTGCATAACTTCACCGTTTCCCATTTTAAGATTTACAGCCAACAGCAACAGAAAACCAGTAGATACCATATTGTGATATCTTACACATCCATGTTCATTACATATCCCTTAATACTGCCACACAGACTGCTTCATTTCTTGCTCTTTGTGGAACAAAAACATTTAACAGATGAATTTTTCAATCTACTTTTTTTTTTTTTTTTTTTAATCGAAAAAACTCAACTTTGCAGCTACAGAACAGTGACATTCCTGAATATTTTTTTTCCCTCTGTCAGGTTTCTGTTTAATTACTAGGAAGGACCATCCCAGTGAAAGTGCCTCCTGCTGGTGCTCCTGCTCTCCATTCGGCCATGTCCAACCAGCAACATACGGCAAAGCAAGCAGGGTCATGCAAAGTTCTCACCAGATCTGAAAGAATGCCATCTATGTACTCCCAGTCACCATCAGCCTCTCATCCCTCCCAGCAACACAACCACCTTGCTGACTCTGTACTCTCTTCTCCAAACATATGAATTGGAATTTCCCTCTGCCTAGGAAGAATTTACCAGGTTGTGCTGCTATGGGTAAAAAACTTCTTACCTCTTGGGGAAAGGCACAGATGTAACAATAGCACCAGATAAAATAAGCCATGCCCAAAGGTCAGTGAATCCCAAGAAAAGAAATATGCTGACAACAATAAACTTTATAGTTTGCAAGCATAAAGATTTTTTTTCTTTTCTTGCCAAGTAGAAGTAAATTGCACTCCAAAACAGAGAAAATATTAGTAAGGTATGCTCTTAAAAGCCAGCTGAGTCTTGCTAGTACTTCAGGGACTAACTGTCCTTCAAGATTTAAAATAAATAACAAAAAACAACCAACCAAACCAAAATATTTACTTAGAGGCCAATCTTTCCTACTGAGGCCAGATCAATCTTGATATAGGTCTGTCACAGAGCTCTAAGAGACAGGCCACTGCTGTTTATTGGGACCATCTGGAATCTTTCAAAACCTGTCCAGATGAAATGTATTCAAAAGTCTCTTTTGACTATAGCTTCAGGCAGATTAATTAGAAAAGACAAAGTGCATAAACACATGTCATGTTCTGGCTTGGCCATTCAAAGCAAGCAATAAATAAAAGAGTGCTCTAGAAGTACCAAAGTGAACCTATGGAAACACAGTAAATAAAAATTAGGACTATTAGTGCTATTTACCCTGTAGTTTTGGGCCATTAGCCCAGACTATGCACTATTGCCCCTTTCCTCACTAAAAGACATTCAACATCAGTCTCTCAGGGATTACTTCACAAGTACCTTCACTCTCCTCTCCAAAACCCCAACAAACTCAAACAAACTGAATACTCCAAAAGCTTTCCCAGTAGTCAACCTGTGACATATTTTTGCCAACCAGGAGCATAACAACTTCTTGCTATTTCAACCTCCTGCAGCTCCCATGCCTTTCACAAGACACATGCACTTTTCCTCAAAAGCAGGCTGACAGATTGATTGCCTACAACTGTGGACACCTACTGACAATGCTGTGGCCAGCAGGATTCTGCTTCGTGGCCTTATTCCTTGTCTGCCCATAAACACATATTTTGAAGAGCCAGTAACAGGCCAACCTATAGAGCTGCTGCACAAGTGCTCAAAGGAGGTGTGGAGGTACTCATTGTAACCTGGCTATGTCAGAGAAGCCTAGAAAACTTCACCAAGACAAAAATTAATCTTTTATTTCCTAGCTTCATCTCTCAGGAACTGAGTGTACCTGTATTCTCACATTTCTTGCGAAAGCACTCAAGCAAGACCTGATTCTGTTCATGGATGAACCATTACTTTAGTACAGCCCTATTCCTTTCCTGATTTACTATTTGACTGAAATTATCCTGAGGGTAGGCAGGAAGTCCAGTCCAGTGAAGAGTGGAATGACTCCCGAGTCTCCTTGAGGAAGGAGGCAGCAGACAGAATCACAGAATGGTCTGTGTTGGAGAAGACCTTAAAGATCATCTGGTTCCAACCCCCCTGCCATGAGCAGGGACACCTTCCACAAGACCAGGTTACAACAAGCCACATCCAACCTGGCCTTGAATGCTGCCAGGGATGGGGCAGCCACAGCTTCTCTGGGCAAACTGTTCCAGTGTCTCACCATCCATGTAGTGAAGAGTTTTTCTCCTAATGTCTAACCTAAATCTCCCCTGTCAGTTTAAAGACATTCCCCCTTGTCTTGTTACTACATGCCCTTGTAAAAAGCCCCTCTCCACATTTCTTGGAGGACCCCTTTAGGTACTGGAAGCTGCTCTAAGGTCTCCACAGAGACTTTTCTTCTCCAGGCTGAACAAGCCCAAGGCTCTCAGTCTGTCTTCATAGGAGAGGTGCTCCAGCCCTCTGAGCATCTCCGTGGCCTTGCTCCGTGGACTTGCTTGAGCAGCTCCATGTCCCTCTTATGTTGGGGGTCCCGGAACTGAATGCAGTACTGCAGGTGGGGATCTTAAAAGAGCCAAGTAAAGGAGAAGAATCCCCTCCCTCAACCTGCTGACCATGCTCCTCTTGTTGCAGCCCCAGTTATACTTGGCTTTGTGGGCTGCAAGCACACACTGTCAGAGAGACTGCAAGAATCATTGACTGTAGTTTGTGAGATTTTAACCAAAATAATGCATTGAAGGCTCTGGCCCAGGGATCATGCTTTGCTCTCACATGTGCAGCTGATGGGCCAAAATGGCATTACCATGTCTGGCAGCTGTACCACATCACCACTGCATTCCTAAACCCAGGCAGAAGGTGCAGAGTGCAAATGTGAAACCTGTTCTTGAATCCAACCTAGCAGTGGACCTGCCCTTGCCAATTCCTCTCTTAAGTTGTTAATACCTCAAACATATTATAACTCTGCTAGGCCCCAGCTGCTACAATTTATAAGATCAGGCATCTCAGAAAAAGAATCATTGGACTGATTCTGGTCCTTGGGTGACATTGAGAAATTTTTCAGGAAAGTTGTAAGATTAGTGCTGTGAACAAGTCATGGCAGAAAGACAGGTGGGGTTTTCCCCATTAGGAATAGTAGATATGGAAGATTCCAGAAAAGTAATTAGATGCTGTCATTACTAGGGGAGTTCTGGTTGCCATACAATGCCACAAAAACACTAGCCACTCAGTGTTAATAAAACTGAATTTGTCAGAGAAGGAAGCTAGAAAGTCCCCAGGGAGGGACCACCACCATGACTGTTGGAAGACTTGAGCCCAGTGCAGTACCATTTGTCAACTGATGTACAGCAGGAGGGATGATCCCACTAGGCCAGTGTCAGTGGCATATCCTTTGAGAAAGGCATCTACTTACTAAGAAGGGGAAAGTGTGACGCTAGTGAAGCTGCGGTTAGTGCTCTACCCAGAGATTATGTTACTGCTGGTTTGTCTATGATAAGAGAATGTGAAATCTCTCATGTGAGTGTGCCACATATTTTGCTGTCATTTTTTCTGAATATATTCTTGCAGCTGGAGATTTGTGTGTTTTTCTTTTTGTCCCTGCTTCGCCCAGCAGTGGATGATGGCTACCTGACCCCAATTCCCAACCTTCTCCAAAAGTTGCCATGCAACCAGCACACCTGGGTCACTATGAAAGGATCATTATAAATGAAAGTATTACTGAGCAGCATAATTTCTGAAGATCCTCACTAGGTATATGGACTACAAACCACAAACTGGGAATATAGTGACATAGACCATGCATTATCACTTGCAGGCAACTCAGAATGTGAATCATTTATATTGTGTGGAATATTACTCTGACGAATTCTGCAGAATATTCTACCCATAGTATTTTATTTACAGTGCTCTTAGAACTCCCTAAAGAGTGCTCCAAAATCTAGAGGATACAGATAATAAAGGAATTTGTCCTTGAGAATACAGCAGCAATGCCTTTGTAACAGCAGAGAAGATAGAGCATTATACTTCAACCCTGAAGCAGAACTAAAAGGCAATTCAGCCTCTACAGTCAGCACTCTCTTCCTCAATTACTACAGGCTTGGGAATTACAACTATGGTGTTCTGTCTCAAAAGAAACTAGGTTGAGATGCACAGGCTCATTTCCCACATGCCACCACAAAATGACAAAGTTATCAGGACTCACCACTGTGTCAAAGATAAGTCTTAAATCTGAAAAGATAGGCCCTGGGATTTCTCACTTAAAACATGCACACAAACAAACCAACCGAAAACCATGCATACAAACCTTTTATTGTCCTTACTTGGGCAGAAAACCGGGAAAAAGAGGACTTACAGTTTTTAAAAGCCTGAATCAACAGCATCACCTAGTGGTGAATCAAATGCCACATACAAAACCCAATCTATCAAAAAAACCCCAAATAAACGAAACAAAAAAAAAAAAAGCTTTTACTCTTTCGTTGAAGGAAACATTTAAAAATCTACTCTGGCTTTAAAAGCACCCACTGGATATTCCAAATAGCAGAAATGATTTCAAAGAAATTGCAAGCTATTCTTCATTTGTATACAAACATTTTTCTGTTTTTTTAAACTTTCGCTGCCCATTAACACCTAACTTTTAGATATAAATTAACTACAGCAATTGATTGTTACATTCATAATCTTTAAATTCTGCAACTCAAGTTACCACTATGTCTTGTACTACTATTCTGCATTCTGTACTGCCAATTTGATTCACTGAGCATTTCTAACATCTCTAATGGTTGTCTCCTCTTCAGTTTTTTAAGAGGGAAAGTGACTTGTGAATTTACTTGGAAACTTCAGAAATTCTATTTCTGTTTTACATCTGCATCTTGTGCATGTGACCATGTATTACTATAGTTAAACACCTAATTTTACCCAAGATAGAAACTAGAGCCATTGCTCTAGAATGTATTTCTCTGTGGTTATTTTTGCTTGTTAATACTTCAAGTTATCATCTGGTTTTAATATTTCCTTAATAGGGAAAGCAAGAATCTGCAAAACCAGTTATACTTCACAGTTCTGCTTCACAGTGAATCGCAGTGCAGAACTCCCTAGCTGATACTGACTGAAACAAATAAGCCCTTAAATGGTGCATTACAGCATTGCAAGGACCCAGCAATTCACACCTGTAGGAATACAGCAATGAGACAAACAATACTTAGGGAGAGATGGAGTTGTTTTTCAAATCTTGACTAGCATGCAGCCTTGTGGGTACCACCACACCACTCCACAACACTCCCTTGTGTACCCCAGCTCTTGGAGGTACACAGCCAAGCAGCCATGAAAATTTGCTAAAACTTCTACAGAGAAATGTGCTAGCACAATTAAGAAGATAGAGGGATCTGAGGAACACTGGCAACAAACTGATTTGCAACAAACTGGGTTTCACTGGGGACATAAATGGACATAAGAGAAAGAATTGCGTATTCTTTCTCTTACTCATGCACTGAAAGTGACAAAACAGCATTTTAGGTGCAAATATTAAAAATGTATGCGTATTTGAATAATTAGCATGTCTTTTAGTGACTTAAAGCTTCTAGAGAATAAATATGTCTCATTGCATTGAATTACCCAATACAAGAAAACGTAAAGAACAACAAGAAAGTACATTAAATGGGCAGGGGCATCAACCTCTAGAGAAAGAATACACGATGAGACAAAAACATAAACCTACCTTATTACCATACATTTGTATCTTAACTGGCTGGTAGAACTGTTCCCTACAGAACATCTTCCTCCTTTTGTCATCACTTTATCACATTCTGATTTCCAACCTCGGGGAGCTGTATTTCCCCACCTTACCTCCAGTGCTCTCTTGTAGTCACCCAAATGAAAGGCACAGTATCCGATCCAAAGGTCAGTATCCTCCTCCTGCTCACCCACCTGCCGTTTAAACTTTGTAGAGAAGAAATAACGTAAGAGTTTTGTCTGCTGCCACACAGTTTATAAAGCCCCAGAGATCATCGAACTAATACTAGGCCATCTTATCTCATGGACGGCTTGACAGCTGTGGATGCTACAGGGGTGGAGCTGCTCTAACATTTCTGAGGGAGCAGCCGGCAACTCTCACATGCCAAACCTAGTCCTGCGAACCGAGGGGAAAGCTGCTGCAACAGGGCCTAACGGGTGCGGAAGGAAGAGAGGGGGACACAAGGGCGGGGAAGGGTTCTCCTTGCCCCGCAGCCGTGTCGGGCACAGGCCTGGCAACAACGATACCGCTCTCCCGAGGGGAGCGGGAGAGCCGGGGGGCGGCGGCGCCTTCGGGCTGAGGTCTCCGAGGCCGTCGCCACTGTTACCTCCAGCAAGGCGATCGCGCCAGTGAAGTCCCTCAGGGCTAGGAGCTCTTCCAGCTGCGGCACCTTCTTCCCTTTCTTCCTTCGCCTGTCTAACGGCGGCGGGGTATCCGTCACTGCCGGCTTGGCCCGGGAAAGCATCTGGACAAAGATCAAAGCGGAGCCTAAGCAGAGGTTCCCCCGACCGAAATAGGGGAGGCGCCACGCCCTACATCCCGCCACCTCTCACCATCTTGCCGCCAGGCCCGCACTCCTCTCTCCGCCGACGGCGCCGTTGCCAGGGTAACCGCGGAGCGGGGGAGGGCCTCGGCGCAGGCCTGAGCGCAGCTGTGAATAGGTGCCGGCTCACGACTGGAGCCGCCCCCCCGGGTTCCGCCTCCGCTGCGGCGGGCTCCAGTCTCCGGAGCCAGCACGGGACGGGGAGCGGTGGGAGGAGACTCTCAGTCTATCTTTAGTCACTGGCACGCTGGGCAGGTAGGCCTAATGTGGTCTAATTCCCGCTGCTGACACTTAATCCTCCGGAAACACAGATTCACATACGGGTGCAGAATAGAGTGTCCCCTCACTCAGGAAAATAGTTGGAAATGAAGTGTATGGTGTGTGATAAATGGAGTCTGTTCAATCAGACTGATCTTACAATTTGAGAGAATTATATTGTAAAAATTTAGAACACTTTTGTAAACTTTAGAATATTGCTTAAAGAAAACCAACTGTAACAGCCCTGCATCTGCTTATGCAGAATTGTAACCGTAGGCATCTGGTGTTTAAACAAGATATCCCGAAGTCGGGATGTGTCGAGTAGATATGTTGAAACTAGGTAAAAAGTCAGGAGGAAGACAGCTTATCTTCATCCCCATGACCACCGAGTGAAACTAGGCCGAAAGTCAGCTTATCTTCATCCCTGCGACCACCGAGAGATAGAATACAGCCTCCAGCAACAAGCCCCACATGTGAAGATAAGAACAAGAAGGACACGTACACTGGAGGAAAAAGATATAAAAGGACAGAACCTGCGGGAGGGGGTGCGCGCCGTTGGTGGAGTGGAGACTCCCCGGCCGCCCAGCGCTGTTTTGCTTACTATTGCTTGCTTAATAAATTGATTAATTTCAAATAGCCAGTCTCTGCCCTTTACTGAGACTCACCTTTTATAACATGGCGGAGCCGAGAGACGCCAGAGAAACGTACTGATGAGGAACCGGTTTGCATGTTACCACCCCCTTTTGTCCCTTTGTCCTGTGTTCTATACTGGTTCATCCCCAAACCTGGGGGATACTGTCCTGGTTTCAGCTGGGATAGAGGTAATTTTCTTCATAGTAGCTGGTACAGTACTGTGTTCTGGATTCAGTATGGGAATAATGCTGATAACACACCGATGTTTTAGTTACTAAGTAGCGCTTACCCTAATCAAGGACTTTCCGGTCTCTCATGCTCTGCCAGTGAGGAGGGGCACAAGAAGCGGGGAGGGAGCACAGCCAGGACACCTGATCCAAACTAGCCAAAGGGATATTCCACACCATATAATGCCATGCTTAGTATATATACTGGGCAAGGAGGTGTTAGCAGGAAAGGCTGGGCATCAGTCAGCAGGTGGTGAGCACTTGTACTGTGCATCATTTGTTTTTCTTGGGTTTTATTCCTCTGTCATTTTCATCATCATTATTATTATTACCTTTTTTTCAACTATTAAACTATGCTTATCTCAACCCACGAGTTTTACCTTTTTTTCCCCTGCTCTCCTCTTCCCACTAGGTCAGGAAGGGGGCGTGAGTGAGCAGCTGCGTTGTACTTCGATGTCGGCTGAGGTTAAACCGTGACAGATGAGTCACTTGACAAAGCTGTATCCTGCTTAGTCTAGAGCAGAGGCTAACTTTTATGCTGAAAAGAAATATGTGGCCTGTCACTCTGAAAATGAAGTCCTTTAGAGAAAGAATATGTAATCAACAGTTAAGAGGAAAGATTTCTTACTATTTATTTTGGTAGTGTACAAGTTAGATAGATGAATAATGTTAACTTTCAAGTGTGTACATGTTAGAAAAGGGTTAAAAGGAAGAAGACTTTATTAATTGAGCTAGATATTTATGATACATCACGTATTTAGCTTCATCTACTGGTATGTGGTTACCACATACCAGGCTGCTGGTAGTATAATGCAATTTCATAGAATCATAGAATAGTTAGGGTTGGAAAGGACCTTAAGATCATCTACTTCCAACACCTCTGCCATGGGCAGGGACACCTCACACTAGACCATGTCACCCAAGACTCTCTCCAACCTGGCCTTGAACACTGCCAGGGATGGAGCATTTACCACTTCTTTGGGTAACCTGTTCTAGCACCTCGCCACCCTCATGGTAAAGAACTTCCTCCTTACATCTAACCTCAGTTTCCCCTGTTTAAGTTTAAACCCATTACCCCTTGTCCTGTCACTACAGTCCCTGATAAATAGTCCATCCCTAGCATCCTTGGAGGCCCCCTTCAGATACTGGAAGGTTGCTATGAGGTCTCCACACAGCCTTCTCTTCTCCAGACTGAACAGCCCCAACTTTCTCAGCCTGTCTTCATATGAGAGGTGCTCCAGTCCCCTGATCATCCTCATGGCCCTCTTCTGGAGTTGTTCCAACAGTTCCATGTCCTTTCTATGTTGAGGACACCAGAACTGCACACAATAGTCCAAGTGAGGTCTCACGAGAGCAGAGTAGAGGGGCAGGATCAGCTCCTTCGACCTGCTGGTCACACTCCTCTTGATGCAGCCCAGGATACAGTTGGCTTTCTGGGCTGTGAGTGCACACTGCAGCCGGCTCATGTTCATTTTCTCATTGACCAACACCCCCAAGTCCTTCTCTGCAGGGCTGTTCTGAATCTCTTCTCTGCCCAACCTGTGGCTGTGCCTGGGATTGCCACAACTCAGGTGTAGGACCTTGCACTTGGCTTGGTTAAACTTCGTAAGGTTGGCATCAGCCCACCTCACAAGCATGGCAAGGTCCCTCTGGATGGCATCCCTTCCCTCCAGCATATCAACTGAACCACACAGCTTGGTGTCATCGGCAAACTTGCTGAGGATGCACTCAATCCCACTGTCCATGTCACCGACAAAGGTGTTGAACAAGACCGGTCCCAACATCAATCCCTGGGGGACAGCTCTCATTACTGGTCTCCAACTGGACATTGAGCTGTTGACCACAACTTTTTGCGTGCATCCCTCCAGCCAGTTCTTTATTCCCAAAGTGGTCCATCTATCATATTGATGTCTCTCCAATTTAGAGACAAGTATTTCAATTACAACTGTTCTTTCTCTTACCTGTAGATTTCCTTTCACTAGATTAGTAACTTGTGATGAGAACAATCAGTGCTTTGCAATGTAATTTCACTCTAATATGTGGCAGCAACCGTGAACTCCAAGATCAGACCTAAACTCTTGATAACCCATGACAATGGCAATATAATCAGAACTTCTACTTTATCAGGATATGTTCTGGGTCAGGATCATGCTGTACCATCAGGATCATGCAGTACATGACTCACATATTTGCATGCTTTTTTGGAGGCTTGTTGTTTATCAGTAGATAGTTTCAGTTCCAAAGAATAATGTTTGTAAAATCTTCCTTTGTGGTTTTGTATAGAAAATGAGAAAAAAAAAATTGGTTCTGGAAAGTCAGTGTAGTTGCTATGCAGCTGCTATATATGTATACTATATACATGTATATAGCTTCTATATAGGTATGCTATACAGCTATGTTTGTAATTTACATTACTGTCTTCTAAATCTGGACAGTAGAAAGATTGTAAAAATCATTTAAAAGAGAAAAAAATATACCATGTTGTTGGTCTTCTGTAATACAGAAAGTTAAAAACATCTTTATACTATACAGGCTAGACCTGTACGTTACTGACATTAAACAGACACAGACATACAGTAATCTTTTCTGTCTGTCATCACATTTGGGATTCCTGCGTCTAATAAAACTGGAAAAAAGAGGAAACTAAACCATTTCTATTTCATTTTTCTTCAACATGATTTCCTGAATATTTTTAAAGACAGGGTAAAAACTATTAAGGCCCCAAGCAAACAAAATAATTTGCAATCAGTCATTTTAAGAATGAATAGAACTTGAAAACAACATCAAAGTTTTTCTACATTTATCCTGGTGCCTAAATAAGGTCATCTATTGAAACATGTAGTATCTCATGCAATTTTAATATTAAAAATCCTGTATTGTACATAAAATTGACAACTTCATGTTTTTCAAAAATACAGGCACAGCCATGGCAACCAAGGAATTTCTCTTTTTTTTTTTTTTTAATGAGAATTAAATCCATAAATGTGTCCACTGTTCTTTTTATTTACATGTCTTTTCAGATTTTTTTTTAAATGTCCATTTTTCACATTTCCTAATTCTGCAATGCTGGAGACTTGCAGCATCGCTCTTATTTTAATGGAACCTTGGATTCTTGTGTACTGTAAAAGTTCCTGGCTCTGGAGAAAATAAGCAATAACGTACAATTGTGAAACTTTTAAGCTGATCATAACAATCATAATTAAATGACACTGAGAAAATAAATAATTGTAACAAATAGATAGGAAAAAATCTGTTTTAAAGGATACTGTCAAATATTTTATTCTTCAAAATAAGACAATTGTATCACAATGCATGTTTCTTTACGAAATAATGGCTTGAAAAATGCTACGTTGATTGTCTTTGGTACCAAAGAAATTAAAGATGAGCTGACAATATGTCTACATTATTGTCAGACTTACTATTTGTTCTAACTTCCACAGTAGTAGTTTGACTGACTGGGAGCAGTTGGGACATGCATTTAACTCTTTGGCTCTTCTGAGCTTTCTAAAGTTTTCATTCCATATCTTCTCACTGTTTTCTCATCTCCAAGTAATCAAGTGGACATAATGATTTGGAATTAAGTAAAAAATAAATTAAGCTACGTGACAGTAAAAATTAATATGCTAAAGGAATTGGAGATGCATTCAGAGCAAGTGCCTTGTTCTGAATACTGTTGCACTTTTACAATATGAGCAGAATAGGCAAAGGGATTCTGTGATGCTCAGGCTGTCCTCTCATTACCATTTTTCAGGCCTCTCAGACTCTGTACAAAAAAGAAACCAGTGAAATGAGGAAAGCCCTGTCACATGGACCATTAAAAAATGACTGGAAAATGTTCCGCAGGGCATAACAGGCTGAGGGACTTAAAGGAAAAACTCTGTGGTTTTCGCTCGTTTGGTTTCTTTTTCCCTGTCTGTGTGTCTTTCAGTATCCCAGAAGACTGAGAAAACCTCTCGGAGTAGTTCCAGATCAGGATGTCAGTGCTGATTATCTGTTTTATATACACCCTATAATATCTGGTTGTTTATTATCCAATAAAATAGAAGTCAGAACAAACAAATAGTGCTGTAGAATCAGGCACTAAAAATCTCTTTTCACTAAAGCCAATGATACAGTTCTCCGGTGAGTTAATTTAAGTTGGTATTTCTAATCTAACACAGATTATAAGAACACTCATAGAGATCTATTATGGTGTTTTGTAACTATGCAATATATGCACAGATATTGTTGTTCGTGAGGATCTGAATTCTGTCTTCAGATGAATAAATACAGGGCCTGCCTATCTGAATCTTATTTGCCCCTGTGCTTCTGAAGGCAGAATAAGTGATAAACTATAGGGTTTGTATTCAATGATTCAAGAGTAGACCTCCATCAGCTATTAATAATTCTAGGATTACAGAGATGAGGTACTCAAAGTGATGTACGCCTAAGAACTGTCTTTTTGGATAGATACTTGCACATAGTGGAACTACTTAGTGCTAGGATATTTTTAACTTTCTGACAAGATGGTAGTAATAGCTGGTGCCTAGAAACCACAGCCAGAAAAAATGCACTGGGGACGTCAGATGCAGCTTCTTATCACTTTATTCCTTAGAAGGTGATTAAACCTCGACTCATAAGAAAGAATAAGCAGTTCTAGAAGATGTGCTTTAAAGATATTTTAGGATAAATTTTGTGGGCTATCCTGGGGGTGTCAGGAGAAATTACCTTAGGCAAGATATTCCTGGTGTTTGAGAGTTTTGCTGTTTCACCATGTCATCACATCCTTTCAGGGGCAGGCAGAGCCATTTGCATTGCCTTCAGGATGCTCCCAATGCTATTCTGTTCTAAGACAGTATTTCTAATTAAAGCTGCAGTTGCCTGTAGGAGTCAAAAAGCTTTTTTTTCTTTTCCTCTGACACATAACTTGGCTTCTAGGTTTCTGAATTGTATCCCTCCTTGACTAACCTTTGAAGTGTGAGAGTTGGCTCACAGTTGGAGAAAAGTTACTGAGATAGCAGGGCCTGAAGAGATATGGAAGATTTTTTGGGGTATCTGGCTGATTTGTGTCACTGGTAACCTCTTGGTTTTATAGGTTGCTAGGCTGGAGTTTGCGAAAGAATTAGATGAAGTTAGCTGGGATCCTAGGGGGCTTAGCTTCATTCTGCAGCCACGGCACTGTGAATGGACTGGCATTGGTGTCTCACCTCTTCTATTCTACAGGGACTAAAGATCTCTCAGGCACAGGCAGTAACAGTGTATTACAAATATACAAATTTTTTTGCTTTTGCTTGTAGCAGGCCCTACAATTTTGTGTAGTTTACACATATGGTTTTTCTGGTTTTGTGGTTTACACGACTCACTCATTTACTTTTTCTTCTCTCCACCCTTTTGATCTCCTCTAGTATCAGTAACTCTCACATTTACAGCATGATGCCACAGCTTTTCTTTGTCTCTTTCACACCATGAAGCAGATGTTACCAATCAGTCTGCCAGGCAACTGTGTCTGATGTGCAAAGCCCTGAGGTACAAGGGAAAGTGTGGTGCTCAGCAGGTTCCAGGGAGCACTTGCTTCACTCCAGCCGCAGCCTCCTGCTGCATACCCTCCAGCTCCACATCACCCAATGCTAAACGCTTGCTCATGGGACTTGACACTGAGAGATTACAAACAGTGGGCAATTAAATAGTCGAGAGGTCAACAATTTATTTATAACATGTTCTGTCTGAGGACTCCCTGTGGCACTGTGAAGGCAGGGGTTAAGGAAAAGATTAAAAAGAAATGCTGTGCCAAGGCTATTGTTGATTTTACCTTTTGTTTTTAAAGGATATTTTTAAGGTGCTATGAAAACCAAATAAAGACATGAATAGATACAAAACCAGGGAGACCTCAGTGCTATTACATGCTTCCTGCATGACCAGCAGTGTAAAATACTCAGTTCTACTTGTATTATCCATGATAGTGAATGGTTTCTCTCAAATAGGCTGAAAATTTTGTCCTAAGAGTACAAAATTGCAAATCCTGCTTTGATGAAGTTAATGAGAAATCTCCTGCTGACTTGTAAGGGACAAATTTCAAGGAATTTGTAAATACCTATTAAATGGGGCCATGATGAGCCCATGATCTCAGCGTGAAAAGCTATATTCCATTCTCATTCTGTGGCTCTAGCCAGCCATACTACTCCAGATGTTTAAATGACAGACTGCCAATTAAGAATTGCTGCATTACTAATAACAAATGCTAGATGAGATATGCTGAGGTGTTCAAGATCTGCTCTTAAATGCTGGCTTACATTTTCCTTTGTTGTTTGGTATAAGAAAGATTCCAGCAATAATCACTTGGTATTAAAATAGAATAATATAAAATGTCTATGCAAATATATTTGAAGTGTATTCAACCCCTTTTAAATACAGCTTTGAAAGAAACCATGGAATTGCAGTTCAATTTTAAACCCCAAAGCACTATTATTTACACTTTTGCTGATTATTTTCCTTGTTTTTCTTAAAATTATTTCAGAAAGGTAATAAAAGTAAACGGATTTATTATCTGACAGCCTTAGTCCAGGTTTTGGTAGAAAATAAGAAGCTGATGTAGGCTTGCATAAACACCCCAAATTCAGACCAGTCACACTCAGTACTTTATCTAGATTTCCCTGTTGATTTCTTTTATCTTGCAGTTCTCCTTTGAGCCCAGACTTACCCATAAGGCTTGTAGATGTCTGTCTTCCTTTCATTCTACCTGCCTTACCTGAGATCATTCAATATTCAGGAAAGACCAAAAGCCCCACGTAGAAATGATAGCACAGAGTCCTTCAGTGTATGGCTTTTATTGATGCCGTTTAAAACTTAGCTTTGGTCCCACAGGTCTGAGAAGCCTTCAGCTTTGCTAATCCTTGTATGATGCAAGAGGTTGAATCACATTAAGTATGAATATATTTGGGCCCCGTTTTTAGAGCCATCTTACAAAGAAGCAATGGGCAGTGAGACCTGTGCTGCCAGAGAGCAATGTGTCTGGGGCAGACCTGGGGTGCTTTGGTGCGTAATGCTGGGTGAGTATGAAAGACAAACTTTGTGCTGAGTCTACTTTGTAAGTAAAAACAAAGGCTTTGGTCTGGAGGATTGCAAGTCAGACATTTTTGCCACACAAAAGGTGCTTCAATGGTAAAAGCTGAGGGAATGAAATTGGTTTCTTATGACAGAAGAAAATATACCATTGATTTATGAGCCTAGCCACCAGAAGTGGTGTGGCAATTTAACCAGAGATGTAGGGCAATGCAAACATGAAGTAACCATCTGTTTTCTTCTAGGCTTTAATGGATCTTGTGTTTTATTTCCATTTAAAAGAGTTGTCTTTACAGTCCATTTGTCCCCTCCTCTTCCTTCTCTCAGCTCATCCGCTTAATGAAAAGTTAGTGCCCTTACAGGACAAGGTTTCAGGTAATGTTTCAGTTTTATAGCCTCAACCTTACCATGAGCAAACATTCACAGCAACCTTTAGCCTCTCTCCTTTCCTGAGTTTTGCTGTTGTTAGTTTTTCACAAACAGAAGTGCACCTAGCACGTTGGAGGGACAGGCAGAGGTGGAAGAGGGTAGGGGGATAGGGAAGCGCTTGAGAGAAGGATCATACAGCCTGTCTTTGAATCTACGGCGTGGAGATCTCTTTCGTTCCATCCAGGAACAAAACCAATGTAGAGTATCTGAAAGGAAGAGGGTTGGAAGGGAAACAGAAAAGAGAGGACACACACAATGGATCTAAACTGAACAATAATGAAGAAACAGATGTTGGGTCTGGCCCTTGGGCATTTGTTTTTCTCAATTCAGCTGCTGCAGCAAGTTTGCTCAAATGAATGTAGCGACAATAATTACGTGATCAATGTAATGCTCATGAATTACTCGGACTTCCCATCAACTATTGATAATTTGAAATTAGCTGTGAAGCAAGCCTTGAAAAGGGTACAAAATGAAGTCCAGCTGACAGGTAAGGTGACAGGTGTTGGTTATTCTTCTGCTGCTGTGGTTCCTTCTGACACTTTGTGCCACAGCTTTCTACTCATCTGACCTTCACCAAACTGGTTCTCCAACAGGCTCTCTGCTTAACTGTTCACTTTATCTAGATCTTACAGAAACAATGACCTCCTTCTGTAAAAACAGAAGTTTTGCCCACAGATGGGCAGAACCATATTTGCTTTCATTGTGTTTGGGCAGATTCTTCCTGCATGCTTTTCTGGAGATGTTCAGTTGGGATTTGAAATATGGGAATTGCTGAACTGGATCAGACAACACCAGTGATCCATCTAGTGTGGAAACTGGGATGCCCTTGCTTCCTCTCCTGACTGTATTAGCTTGTACTTTCTGAAAATAATTTTCCTCTTGACCCCATCTGTTTGCCACACATTATGACTTGAAGTGTGAAGAATGTGCAGTCTATATGTTTTTCCTTCATTTAGAATCACTGCAGAAGATGCTTTTATTTGTTTTTATATATTACCTCTTCTTTCAATATCACCAATCTACTATCATTCTCTAGAATATCATGGGGAAAGAGGTTCCAGAGAAATGGTATCTATTCCCTTTCTGCCCTTTACTTGAAGAGACTTTGTCAATTTTATTGGAAAGTGGTCTCTCAGTTACTTCATACAGAGTCTTAAAAAATGTCTCTAATAATGGCTAACACTAAAAGTACTTTGTATTGAAGGTACTAAGGCTCAACAACAGAAGTCAACAGTCCACACTGCAAATTTTGGAGCAAATTTTACAATCTCATCCTAAGCAGTGGGGGTTAGATGGTACATGGACTTTCTAGCAGGTTTTTGGTGGGAGACAATTTAGAACAAGACTGCTCAGATCTGTGTATTAGTGGTTATCTGCAACTCATAATGCTGTTTACTTTTGTGTTTGCATTACAGAAGAAAATGTTACAGTCAGTGCCACCTTCCACAGCTTTACCTCATCACTCTATGTCTCGCAAGGCTGTCGTACCAGCACCTGTGAAGGCGTGGAGCTCATCAAGCAAATTTATGTGAGTAGCAGGCTTCTTTTAGTTGATTTCCTAAGAAGACAAGACTTGTTTCTTTCTGCATATGTGCATGCCTATGTGTCTCTGTCTTTCCTTGTTAGCTTTTGGTCCTGTTGTTCAGTTTCAAACAAATTTGACAGAGAAGTGGAGTTTTCAAAGAGGAGGTATTCCTGTAGGTTTTGTGGAGACAAGCAGGCAAATACTGAAGAGAGATTCTTCCTGGGGGCTATCATTAGACATTTGGGGCAGTACCAGCAGCCTTCAGCTTTGGGACTCTTTTCTAATACTTACTTTGTCCTCTTTTTTGCATCTGCACAGCTCTTCGTGTGGCCACATAATCAAAGCAATCCATTAAAAAAAAACCAACAAAGCAAAATGCAGCCAAGAAAAAAAAACAACAAAACAACAACCCCAAACCCTCAAACAGCCCAAGCAGAGCAGAAAAGGTCCATTTCCAACTGGATCAGACCCTAATCTGGTTCACCATTAGTTTACACAAATACACAAAGGAGACAGCTGTGTGAGGATGGGAACATGCGGGCAGAGAGATTAGCCTGGCACTGATAGCAAAGAAATGCATATGGAACTATGCCCAAAGGGCAAAGATGAAGCGCTCACTTCTCACTAGAAATCACAGAAGTCACATGGCAGAAACTAGCTGAACGCTCTAGTATGCAGAAAAGCTTCAGTTAGAACTAGTGCCTTACAAGAAGCTGTGTTTCAGTAGATTTTGTCATGTCTAATAACTGTTTCCTCTAAGTGAAGCTTTGTCAATCCAATGTGAATTCTCAAATCTAGCAATTTATGAGCACATGCAATAGTCTTTGATAAGAAGTCCCTCATGACTCACAAAGCTACTGGTCAGGCCTCATTTGATGGTCATGGAAGGTTTTAATTTTTTTCATACAAACTTCATATGCACATAACTAATAATTTTTCTGATACGCAGTATCCTGTAATTCCAACCACTCTGTCTTCTGCAAATGCAAGCAATTCTGGTTTGTGTAATTTCATATGTGCAGTTGTAGCAATTGCAACATTTTAATCCTAACTTGCTGTCTCCCTTAATGAAGGTCCTATTTACAGGCACTATTGTGTGCTTTGCCTTTTCTTAGCTTTCTGTGATACCTCCCTCTTTCACTCTAGGTTTGTGCTTTTAACCTTTCTGTAGCTCCTTTGCTACTCTGCTCTTGATTTTGCTCAGTCCTGTGACTCCTCAAATCCTCAAGTTTTCTTTATTTTTCCATCCTCCTCTTTTGGCCAGTCCTCTGCACTATCCCCACTACTGACCCTTTCTGATCCTTTGCAGAATAGCGGCAGGCTTGGTTGTGTTGTCATAGGACCCGCTTGCACTTATGCCACCTATCAAATGGTCTCGTAAGTACCACCTCTTCCCATAATATTGTGTTCTTGAAAATATCAATTGCTGAACAAAATTGTTTTGTGTACAAGAAGCCATCAGAGACATTTGGGTCAGGATACATCAGACACCTCAAGGTATACAGTCAAGGCAATAAGATTTCTATGCATAGCCACTATGGTAGGGAGAATTAAAACCCATTCCAAAGCACATTGTTAGAAGGGAAACTTTTCTAATTGCTGACTGTAAATTGATAAAGAGCTTGAAAAACTCAACTCTTCAGCAACTGCAGCAGGAAAGAGATGTTAGCTTGAGGCACGTAAACATCACAGTACTGCAGCTGTGGGGTCCTTCTGTGTGGGTGTTCAGTCATTGGGAGGGGCCCGAGTTATATGTGTCAAGAGAAGATCCCACAACCCCAACCATCTTCAGTAATGTGTGATTAGATTGAAAGCAGTCAGTTTAATCTGAGCTCTCCTGCCTAAGGAAGAATTCCTGAAGAATGAAATGTCTACTATTGTATTATACATCAACCACTATGATTCTATTCTATATTATATTATACATTAATGTTAATTCTCAGATATTAGGAAACGTGTAAGCTGAATCTGCAGACTTCTAGCATAAATCAGTTAAAAACCTCGTATCAGTCATAACACACAAATCCATATCATGTGAATCACCTCCCTTTTTAAACTTCGGTAACCTTTTGGTTTCACTGAGAGATACTGGGAAGATGAGGCACTTTCACCTCAAGCTTTATTTGTTTTTAGCTCTATGCTTTTCTTTGAGTGCCATGACCAGAAATTAGTACAATGTTACTGGTGAATGCATGTGATTGATCTATATAAGAATAAAAAGAATAAATGTTATATATATAGGACTGTGGTAAAATGCTATGCAATATACCCTGTTTTATTCATTCTGCCTCCTAACTTTATACTTGCTTTTCTATCTGCTGGATATGGAGCTGCCCAGAATGGTGCTGGAGTATTTTCCTCGGACTCTGACACAGATAAATCAGCATAAAATATGGGTAGGGGAAGTTTATGGAAAGCAATGAAGAGCACTAACAAGCAGGCAGCTGGCTTTTGCCCATGGTGCAATACCTTTGCAAATCAGAACAAGTGCTTTACTTTACAGCACTTTAAGTGTGAGCAGGACACCATGCGGAGGGCACTTATGGGCAGTGGGCTGGGAGCGTGCAGAGCCTGCAGCCTGTGCTTGGCTGCCACTCTTCTGTGTTTCATCTTCATATTTGGTTTGTCAGATGGATATTAAGTGACACTGAGTGTTAACTGCAAGAGGTCGATATGCACAGCATCAGCTGGGATGTGACAGAACAGTGGAAGTAACGAGCATTTGGAATTAGCCTGGCTGTCTACCTCCAACTTCTTCATCGTCTGTGATTCAGGGAATCACTGGGCCATTGTTAATGGGATGAAAGTTAACAAATCCAAATTCTGAAAATGTAATTCTTTCCAAATTTAACAATTCTGCACCTAGGACAGAGTAATGCCTGGCACAAGTGTAAGTTGGGAAAGGAGTGGCTGGAAATCAGCCCTTCAGAAACAGAT
Organism: Psittacula echo; assembly: GCF_963264785.1. NCBI lineage: Eukaryota > Metazoa > Chordata > Aves > Psittaciformes > Psittacidae > Psittacula > Psittacula echo. The sequence continues at coordinate 85,773,629 of NC_137735.1, read as the reverse complement.
CTGGGGGTGCTGGTCAACAGCAGGCTTAATAGGAGTCAGCAGTGGTCCCTTGCAGCCCAGAGGGCAAACTGCATCCTGGGGAGCACCAAAGATAGTATAACCAGCTGTTTAGAAGAGGTGATTATCCTGCTGTATTCAGTGTTGGTGTACCTTCATCTTAAGCAGTTTGCATTTCTGGGCCCAACAATTTCAAAAGGATGTGAAGGCCCTTGAATGCATCCAGAGGAGGCCAACAAAGCTGGTGAAAGGGCTGGAAGGCGTGTTCTGTGAAGAGTGGCTGAGGACTCCGGGTTTGTCTGGTTTGGAGAACAGGAGGCTGAGGGGCAACCTCATTGATCTCTACAGCTTCCTGAGGAGGGGAAGTTGAGAGGGAAGTGCTGAGCTCTTGTCAGTGGTAGGAAGCATGGGAATGGTTCAAAGCTGTGCCAGGGGAGATTTAGATTGGACATTTGGAAGCGTTTCTCTACCAAGACGTTAGTCAAAACATTGGAACAAGCTTCCTAGAGAGACGGTTGATGCCTCAAGCCTGTCAGTGTTTAAAAGACAACATAGTTTAGTTTTTGGTTAGCTCTGAGTTAGTCAGGCAGTTGGACTAGATGATGGTTGTAGATCCCTTCCAACTGAAACAGTCTATTCTTTTCTGTTCTAAGTTCAAACAGAATAATGTCCATTTCATTAGTGAAATACTCCCCCTGGCATTACTTATTACATCATCTGTGCCTGTTTCTGTTGCAACAAGCATAAACCCCGTAATTTGTAAGTGCGCTTTACCTGGGAAATAAAGTTTTATTACAATAATGAAAACAATTCTAATAGCCATGTCTTTTGCAGGCAAAATTGCCTGTCTTAAAAAAACACCATACAAGGACTAAAATATTTTTAATCTAGCCTGATAAGAATGCAGCATCTAGGAAAATACTTTTAACCTTAAAAACTTATTGTCTCTGTGGATAAAAATTACCTTTTACAAATTTCCTGCCAGCAGAGGGTTGCCTCAGTTTTTCTTCCTGTTTGCTGCTGTTGTACAGCTCCTAAAATATGGCATAGTGAAACTAATAGAGTTTTCCTTTGAGTTGTAGGAGTAAAGCTTTTTTGATGGTAAAAAGCTGTCACCCTTCAGCACTGCCCCAATAAAAAGATCAAATCCATCCCATGTTAATGGCAGCCAGGGAGCAGAATTGGATGGATCCTCAAGTCTTTGGACTCCTGTCACAGGCCTTGGGCTGAAATGGTGCATGGTACCCAAAAGGGCAGGAGAAACTGGGGGCAGTGAGAGAAGCTGCCTGGACCAGTTCAACAGGGCCTTACCCTTACCTCAAATCTTCCTGTGTTCTTGGGAAGCCTTCTGTTTCAGATTAAGATTGCTGTTTAACCAATGCAGGGAGCAAGAGAAGAGGGAGATAAGAGCGGAAATCACGTGGTAACTGCTTTGGTGTGACAGGAATCTGTTCAAACTTATTCTCTTGTCTCTCCCTTCAGAGTTGAAACAGTACTGAGCCTGCCTCTGATCTCTGTAGGGAGTTTTGGACTGTCCTGTGACTACAAAGTAAACCTAACACGCCTTCTGACCCCAGCCAGGAAAGTCAATGACTTCTTCTATTATTTTTGGAAAGAATCTCAGCTACCATTCAAAACCATAACCTGGGAATCTGTTTACATTTACAAGAGGAATGAAAACTCGGAGCCGTGCCTCTGGTAAGAACTGGATCTATCTCTGACGTGGCTGTTGATAAACTCCATCTCCATCCTTGGATATGGCTTTTACAAGCTGTCCTTTGAGTCCTACACTTTGGGAGGTGCCTTACAGCTACTAAGGAATGAGAAAGAAAACATGAATTATACGCTTTAGCTGCACTGTGTGTCTGTTTCATTTGGACTGCTTTCCAGCATGCTCAAGCCTTGGCTTTTGCTGTGGACAGCATAGCCTGTTGTCCCTGCTGGAAATATCTGTTTGTTGCATCCTTGATGTAAATAGTGTGACATGAGAGGCTCTCCATAGATGCCTTTTTAGGTCAGCTGTTATCAGTCTCTTGTTACTCTCGTAAAGTTTCTCCACATTAATGACTTCAATCTGTGGACGGTACTGTTACTAAAAAACATTTTCAGAGTGAGTTCAAACTGTATCTTTCTTTGAACAAAATGATCTTCAATGATTGCAGAGTTTAAGCTATGCTCTCACCAGTTTGGAGCAAAAGAGACAGTTTTCACTTTGTGATCTGAAATGTCAGCCTGTACTTGATTCTCAAGAATGTTGGGTGTTCTCTTTGGCTAAAATCAAAGGCTTTTTTTAGTCAAATAGTCTCTGATATTTATGACTGCTCTTCCATTATTGACTTTTGTTTAATTTTCAGCTTGGAGTGTTTCTATACTCGTTTGATTTTTTCTTAATTTTGGGACATAAAATACTGGTTAAGTAAAAAAAACCCAAACAAACTAGTTTCTTCTAGTAATTTTATAAACATACTTCAAAGGCTGCCAAGAATTCATGGAAATAGCTATTATTTATCTTGCCAATCCATAACCTGAGGAACTTGCAGAATATTAAGTAAATTTATGACTGTTTTCTTCAGAGTGATGTAAGCACGTACTTACAGAACGTTTTGTATACAGAATTTGTGTGGGGGTTTTTTTGTTTCTGAATTAAGGGGAATAAAAACCACTTTCCAGTTCACTGTTTTGTAGATATTTTGGGTCTTTTATTGTTTGCTCCTTCTTTTTTAGTATAGATATCAACTTAATCAGATAATGCTATGATGTTTTGATGATCTCTTTGATGCTTTGAAACATCAGTGCACTTCACTTATCTCTTACTACACTCCCTATTTCTCCATGTTTGCAGCTGTAGTTGCTGAATACAACTACACATACTTTAGCTAAATCCCTTTAATCCTGCAGGCTTCATATCTTCCAAGGAAGTCTATGCATGTAAATTATTTACCAAGTGTTTCTTACTTGGTCTTTATTAATACTTCTGTTCAGGATTTTGACTTCAGAATTATTCACGTTCCTTTTCTTTAATGCTGAATTAACAAAAAAATTTTAAATTTTAAATTAATTTTTTATCTCTGCCAATTTTTCATACTAATATAGTTGTAAAAATGCACCTCCTTCTTCTTTAATAGAAACTCTCAGCTTGAAAGTTTATGAACTGTCTAATTTAAAAAATCAATTTTTGCTAAAGTTCTACTGCATGGGCTAATTGTCTTCCCCATATATGTATACGAATAAGTGAATACCCACAGTGACAGCTAAATCAGGTTATGTCTCAACTATGGATATCTTCCTGTAAATTAATGGTTAATGATTCTGCTCCTATAAAAATATGGGAAGCAAAATATACTTAGTAGTTTATAGGACTAGGATCACAGTGTTGCTAAATTAAAAGTTAAGCATTTCGAAAACAAAGGGATTTCTTTTGATTTTCCCTCTGCATTAACTTTATTTCAGACAGAATGTCTCTTCTCAGATATAACGTGCTGAGCCAAGAATAGGATTTAGGAGTTGGCTGGTTTTGCTTAATCTTTTAGTTAGCTTTTACTCACTTGGTTGTGTTTTTTGCTGTCCTCACTTTTCCCTTTCAAGGTTTAACTGACTAAGTACAGGGTTTTTTTGTTGCTACTTACCTTCCTTCACTTCTCTCGCAGTAATGGTTCATGTGTGTTTTCTATCTCAGTTCTTTCTGCAGCTCCCTTTTACTCCTTTGAACCTTCACGTGTATCTTCTAAGATTACCACTGATGTCTTAAAACAGCAAAGCTTCCTTGGTCTGCTCACAGTTAGTCTCACTTACTGCAATTTCCCCATATCTCTGATTTCCTTTCTTAATTGTTAATGTCTTATCACATCATTTGTACAGCCATGTTCAAATACCTCTGGGTGACTTTCGTAACATTTCTAAGTCTTTCATGCCCTGTATTGATTTCTTCTCTTCTACTGCTGCAGAAAAAATGTTCCATACTGCCTTACACACCCTCTTGTGTGCTGTAAACAGCCTGTCTCACATTTTGGCTTACTTAGGAGAAAGTGAGGAATTAGCCATTTTCTGACAGTATCTGTGCTCCCTTGTGTCAGGTATATTAATGCACTAGATGCTGGAATCACACTCTTCTCCGAAAAACTGAAGTACAAGGAGATATTAAGGACTCCAGAGCAGCTTCAAAAAACTGTGAAAGATCCAGACCGAAAAAGCAATGGTAAATGAAGGGGGGAGGAGGAGGCAGGGAGGGGGAGAGGGGGCTGAGGGTGCACTGTTGGTTTCCCAGGTTGATTTTCCCAGGAAATCAAACGTGTCCCTTTGTTACATTTCAGGTATAGACTTTCCACAGAAATGATGGAGAAAACAGATACACCAATTCACAAGGATGTAAACAAAAAATGGCACAAAGTTCCTAGATTCCTCTCTCCATCCCCATAAAATATGGGGGAAAATCCTGGTTCCAGAGAGCCTTTGGGGTGAATTTTCCCATCTAGGCACAAGATTCAGAAATCCAGGAATCACAACTCCTCCAAAGAAGTGCCTTAGATACTACAAAAATGCTTAGCTTTCTAACATTCCTGTGTTTGCAGCCCCGGTACATATATGGGCCTCAGTTGTGCCATCAAGGGGCACTCCTTCTGGAAGTGGCCCATCTAGACTAGAAAAATGACAGAGTAAATACCTCATCTTCTCCCAAGAATAAGCACCTGGCATCAGCCGGCCAGGTGAGTGCAAGAGTAATAAGTAAGCCAATGAAACTATTACTCAAATGCCATTTAACTGAGAAATGGTCATGTTCAGTAGCCCATATGGCATCAGAACTGCTAATGCTTATTTGAGTGGGAAAACAGTGTTGTGGTGCAATCAGACAGAAAATGGTGCAGGTGTTGAGGCAACTTTTACTACTTTCCCTCAAATATCCCTGTCTTACTGCAGAAAAGCTGTAGTTCTGTGCCTGGGTCCCAGCACAGCACAGGTAATGTGCTTTAGCCCAGCATTGCTCTGCTGTCTGCTACTCAAGCATGGGGAACCAGGCAAATGTCCTTTTTTTTGTCTGTACTTTTCACCAATCTGTCTCCATTTTTGCTCCATCTATAGTGATCATCATGTGTGGCTCTCCAGTTGATGTCAGCACAGACCTAGGGATGGAGGAAGTGGATAAGGACATTGTTATCATCCTGATAGATCTCTTCAAGTAAAGTATTACCTTTGCTTTTCCTCTTCTCTGCAGTTTTCTGAAGGGTAGAGATAATGGAAATAGTATAGTGGAACTGCTTGGTTGAAGAAGTGCTCTCTCACAAAATGTTTTCCATTGCTGTCTTTCCTCATGTCTTGCTATTTATCTAAGCTGCTTAGTGTTCAATTCATGGCATATCCTCTACAACATCAGTGGCAGTGACAGAACAGGTGGGGTTATAATGTCATCCTGTGGACTAATCAGTGCAGGAAGCCATGAGAGAACCAGAAAGTCAGAATGGTCATGAGCTGTTCATATGTGATAATGTATATTTTTCATACACTCTGCCCAACCAGACAATTATGTAAATGTGGCTTACAGTATATTTTTCTAGGCTTCATTGATTCCATTTTAAAATTATTTAAAAGAGTAGTACAACTGTGCCTTCCTCTGTATAACTCTTATTTTATAACTGTCTCTTAAACATCTTTGTAACTGCATAAATCTAATTTTTCAGAGGCATTTCTTAGTATACAGCTTAACTTTTATGTTGTTCAATTTCATCCTTTTATTACTAATTACAAAATCTTTATAGATGAACACTGACATAAACTGGCCTTATCAATGATATCCTCAAAATCTTTGACTTTATATGGGGACCAAGAGCTAATTTCTGGCCCTAAGCCTAAGTGACACACAACAGCTCACATCCATATGGCTAAGTGTACGTGCCCAAGCTGCTTTTTGGATATGGCTTCAGTCACTGTAGCAAGTCAGGGTCTGAGAGAAAGCTAGAACAAAACCATGCTCAGGACTATGCTGGCAGCTTAATAGTATGGATGATCACAGGGCAAATGTATCTGTCCATGTCTTGATCTTGCTTATTTCACTGTTGATATAGCAAAAGAACCCCTGAATTTCCAGCACCTGTGGGACTTCCCAGCCTTGTGTCTAAAGCTGACCTTGACAGGGTAGGGCTGAGGAGCTTTGAATTAATGACTTCAGTCATTTAACCTTTGGATCCAAACTGGAGCCTGTGGTTCAAATTCTAACAGGATCTTCTTTGTCCTGTACACTTTCAACTTCACCATCTATATTTTTCGGAAGTGCCTCTAAAAGCTTTAGACTTTCAGCACTTTATTCAGGCACTAGTAATACCCAGTTGCTTCTCCTGAGGCAACTGGACACAATTCCTGTTTCTTTGCAAATGCACCATAGGGACTACATATGAAAGTGCTTTTACTTACTGATGTTGCCTGTATAATTGTTGCCTCACAGTAAGTGAGAGCAGCTAGGGGCTTCTCGGCTATGATATGCATCCTTCTGATATACCCAGCTGCCTCAGCTCATTTTATATGCTGTTCTCCTTAAATTTGCTACATATCCCTGATTTTGCTGAATAACTCAAGTCTAGTTCTTCATCTTGAAACAGAAACAAAATACAGACAATGTGTTAGATGTAAACTCAAGCTGTAGAAGACAGCAGACAAGGTCACATGCTTCTGCAGGAGGCAAGTCCCTCAGACAAAGTGATGGATTTAAAGTTTATTCAGCTCTGAGCCCTCTGGAAGCCAGAGCACAAAGATAGTGTTTAAACCTCCCTCAGGGAAGGTGAGATGCTATAGAATTATCCAGTCTGGTGGCATCTAACCAAGTTTCTTTTTCACCTGGCTGGTTCAGCCTAAGCCTGAATGAAGAGCATTTAGAAATTCTTCAGGGTGAAAAGTGCAATATAAAAGTCAGAAGGTTCAGGGAAAGGCAGGGACAGGACTCTGGTGTCAGGATTCCGCTGATGGCCACGGATCAGAGCCTGCGATGTCCAAAAATTCTTTATATAATACTGAATGAACAAATAAAAGCATGATCAAACATGAAAAATGAGAGAAGGCTCATACATTTATATATATGTATATTTTTAATAAATCTGACTATAGCAATGACAGATGCTGCCACTTGACACTAGAATCTATTGCTAAATTGCTCTGTAACATGTGAATCCAGTGGTGGCCAGTCTACAAAACACTTCCAGATGGCCTGTCAGGGTGATGAAACAAAAGATGCCTGGAAGCTAGAACCTTTTCTGCTTGTTTCAGCATAGTTTTCCTGGATTTTCCTAGCTTACTGAATTAAACAAATAAATCAATATGCTGCTCTCTGCACCTCTGATTGTTTCATGCCCTCCTGTTAAATGCTTTTAATGCAAATCCTGCTGTGATTTCTAGCAAGAAATATCAAAATCAGAGGAACATGCACAGGAGTGCAGAAGAGGTCAGAAACATGCACAATAACATGAAGAAACTACAGGTTGCAGTACTGTGGATTCCAAGAAGGGATTCAGTTTTGCAGTACTGTGGATTCCAAGAAGGGATTCAGTTTTAATAAAGTCCTGCTTGAAAGAAGAGGGAATAAATAGGACAGAAACCAAACAGTTACAATAATAACAATAATTCACTGCAACCTTTGAGTTTCAAATTGCCAGATCTCTATGATATTACCTTTTAATGTAGTTAAGCGCAGAAATTGGCATCTGGGAATGAACAACATAGAATTTTGTCCATGATGAAATTTAATTTTTAGAACTATTGTTTTAACTTGCTAAGTAACCGTTCTGCTGGGAACAGGAAAGTGATTCTGTCAAGGTTGCCATTGCCCCTGTGGCTGATTGTTCGTGGGGTTCTTGTGATTTGCTTTGCAGTAATATGTACTTCAGGAACAGCAGCTCAGCCCATTACATGCAGAATGTACTTGTCCTGACTCTGCCACCAGCTAATTACAGCTCAAATACCGTAACGACTGAGGATGCCGTCCTGGTAACCACACTATTTTATATCTGACTAATGCATTCAGTCTATTCGTGTTCATGCACTAGGAAATAAAAACTAAAAATGCAGCTGTAATCACACCCCATCATGCTTCTATGCTGATATTTTCTTACATTATCATAGGATGACATTTTGTCCTGCTGTAATGATGTAAAAATGTAGTATCACAAGGCAAACGTGCAGGCTCTCATATTCCTGCTTTGTGAAGTTCAACTCAAGCTTTTAATTTGGTCTGCACATGTCATGTTCACTGGGTGTAAGGGAGATCTATAGGTATATGGCCTTCTGACTCCAATTCAGAGTGACTGAAAATCTTATATGTAGCTGCAAGATATCACTGAAGGGAGATTTATAGGTATAATCAAGATGTGAGCATGGAAAGTTCGGAACTAATAAATGTTGACTGATTTTTGTGTACAGATATGTATAAGCAGTGGCAACCATTGCTGTTTCTGCCCAGGGGCTTTCCAGTTAAACTTCAAATATAGGATTTTTTTGTTGTTGTTTTTCTGTAGGAAGTATGTATTTTTTTAATTTCCTGGGAAGCAGAAACTGTGCAAACACTGTGTCTGCTTAGTGAAACTGATACTCCTGCCGTCTGCCCAGGAACCAGACTCTACATGTAGAGTTTCTCCCAGGATTTGTGGCTTTGACTGCCAGCTCTCCAGAAGGCAGCCCGAAGATTTTGGCTGGATTTACAGGGCTTTCAGATCCCCCAGCCTGGGCTCAACACTTTCTGGGTGCCAGCTCTATGGCAGGCTGCTGGAAATTCTGGCACATCTCCTTGTCCCTGAGCTGTGGCCATCTGGAAGCCCAGACTTGCTGGCGCCACACCAGATTATTTGCACAGAAAGTCTAATCCAAAGGCAGGGACTTTGGGTCCTGCTGAGCAAGCCTACTCAGAACCTACAGTGTAGGATTTATTCAATCCTTTACATGAGGATCAACATGCCACAGCTTTACATTGGCCTTTTACAAGTTTCCACCACCTCCCTGTCTTCATACACCAAAAATATGTTTGTTTACTTTATTTTTCCAAGTGAGAACATTGATGTGGCTTTGCCCATCTACTTACTCAGTGTTCAGCAGATTCTGGTCTTCCATGCTGGAGCTTTTGCCAAAAGAGACCACTACAGATATTGTAGTTTTAAGGTAGACACATGAACGCTCAAATTGCCATTTTTCTTTTTCTCCTGTTGTAGATGGAAGATGACTTTGTTGTTGGATATTTTAATGCAGTCTTACTGTTCGGACATATTCTGAAGAAATTTATCTCCTCCCAGAGCCCAGTGTCAGCTCTTAGTTTCATCAATCAATCCCGAAATATCACTTTTGAAGGTAAAAAAACCGGTCCTGCGTAGGGTTCACTAAACTGAGGAAGGGAAAGAAATTTGGTTTTAAGCATTCTAACGATAAGTCACTTCTACACTAAACAAGTCAAAGCCCTTCAATGAGTTTTATCTCAACCCTTTTTTCTTTTTCTATAATTTTTTTCCAAGGATGTTATCTTCAGTATTAGCAGAAGTACTACATAGCAGTTGAGCAGAATCACCTCAGTGTACACAACACAGAAGAGATAGAAAGTCAAAATGACAATTGTTTGAAACATTACAATTAGCAACAGACTGAGGACCAGACTGCTTTCTGGGCTTTCCTGCTGCTTTGAAGTACAAAACACATTTAAAGAATGTTGCTGCCTAACAAGGGGTAGGGGAAGGAGAGACAGAGCTTCCCAGCTAGCAGAGGTGGAGGACAGGGACCAGGACCAGAAGCTGGTGTCATTCTTTTGACAGAGCTGAACTCTCTATGGGGAGACTCTTTGGAGAATGAGAAGGGAGCTGGAAGAGTGAGGCACATAGGTAGGTTTTGGGATCCATGCTTCCTCCAAAGGCAACCTGGCATTCAAGTTGTTAATTTGCAACAGTAGCATTCCAAAGCCTTCCCTAATGGTCTAGTCTTGAGGCTAGAACATATGAAATATGATTGAAGTTCAAAATTACATCCACTTAGCCTGCTTTAATGAAATAGTTTCGGCCTTTTCAACCAGTTTACAAAGGCCTGGATGCCTGCAGTGAGTGTAAGCCAGCTAGCAATGGGTTGGCTCTTAGTCAACTTTCTTGTTGTCCTCATAGGTTGTCTAGCACCAGTGGGCTTTTGTAGACCACAGGCTTAAAATCGCAGAATTTGATTATAGGAAAAGACAGAGGCAAGACTTAGATAAAGAAGGGACAACATTACCTCTCTGGAGGCAAGGTACCAACTGTAACTTCAATTCAGAGATCTATACCAAAATGATGACTCAAAGCTTCATGTTTATGTCCCACCTGCTTCCAGCAAACATATTTATAGAAGTTTCGCAAATTTTCCTAATATGTCCCAACAGGTTTCATGCTTATCTTTGCTTTAAATACAGTATCCCAAACATATCAAAATACAGGTTACTAATTCCTCCTGGAGACAGCATCCTTTTTTGAGTATCAGTAACTCATCTGCTCAGTTTCACTTCAAATTTGAAATGTAAGTTGCACAAACTTTTTTACTTATCTATCAATCTCACACTGTAATGCCCCAGATTAGTTGTAGGTTCAATTAAAAAAAAAGAGGTGTTGAACCTCCTTCATTCCTTCTTGTGCTGGAGGCTGTGAGAGCAGGGAGTCCATACAATAATTATTTAGATATTAAGAAAGTGGACCATGAAAAACTTAGCATCAATTTTTGAGATGAGAAGGGAGAAGGATAATTCCTGAACTAAAATAGTGGTGCTGAACTTCAAGAAAAATCAAATAAGTCATCAGCAACAGCAGCAAAAAGCAATCTGAAGGTGATCAAAAAGACTCTTCTGATGGAAGAAGGCAAAAAATGAAAGTGAGACTTTCAGGAGTGGTAGGTATTGGCTAAGCTTGTGCACCTGATGAAATGACTGACTTTATGAGAGCAAAATGAAGCCATGCTGAGGGACTTAGGAAGTTCCACCTTAAAAATTCTTTGAATGTGCTACATAGGCAATTTCTCAATCTGCACATTTGCTGACATACAGAGGCAGGAAGTTAAAAGGAAAAAAAAATGGTTAAAATAGTATTCTTAGAACCAAGCAGGTAGCTCTTAAAAGAATAAGGGGAAAGAAAGTAGCTCTATATTTCCTTTCTTGCTGATAGATCCAAACTGTGGTGGAAACAGGCAAAATGTCCCTACAAGTGAGGTTACTCTGACATTCTTGGTATGCTGAAGAAACCTGACAAATATATTTTTCTATAGCTAGAGGGAGACTTTCCTCTTCAGTGCAGTCAGTTCAACACCTGTTATTGGATTTTGTAGAGAAAATGTAGTATGCTATTGTGGCAGAAGTAGTGCTACTCTGAGCTGATATGTATTCTAGCATATACATGATGAAGATGAATACCCTGAGCATCAGAAATCCTTTTATTTATCCCACCCTTCCTGCTACATACTTGTGTTTCTGAGAAAGCAGGCCCTCTGACTAATTCCTTGTGTCTGCAGGTGTTCTGGGTCCTGTGACTCTAGATGAATTTGGAGACATTGATACGAATTTGACGCTGCTGTACACGTCACAGACTGCAAATCATGTATGTATGTCCAGAGAACAACTGTTTGACCTTATATGTAAAAGGAGAAACAAAATGCCCTGCACTATTGCATAAGAATGATGAAAATAACCACAACAGAAGCGATGGTGTGCCAAGGCATGTTGTACATGCCAGGAGGGGGTCATGAGAGATGTGCTGGAGACTGACAGGGTTGATGTCATCTGGTGATTCATTAAGTGAAGTGCAACTGGTACTTTGTGGGACTGATACATTTCTTTTCAGAGAGAGGGGACGAATGAGGAAGAATATGGCAGCTAAAAATATGGCTAAGCTGAGGAATGCACTACTGTAGCAGAAAGAGCAAGAATTATTTGAGTTTGGGCAATACGCTTATTAATGGTAGTCTGAAGCAAGGAATAAAAGAAGGAGAGTACAGCTGCTGACTGTATTTCTTCCCTCCTACACCCATAGTTCAAAACTCTTCTGTATTTCAACACTCACAACAACGAGACACACATGGAGACTGCCAGTCCTGATTTTGTCTGGAAGAACCACAAGCTGCCCAGTGATACTCCAAGCACTGGTGAGATACCCATTAAACCTACCTCTTCTAAGACAAGTCATACAATCCTGAGATCTGCCTGCTATGAACCAAGTGTGGTACCTTCACACTGCCCCCAGCCAGTGATGGGAGGAGTTGGGGGCAGAACAGCATCTTTCCTTCCCCTGCTCCAGCCTCGCATGTTCTCTGCATCCAGCTCAGCTCTAAATCTGCATTTCTGCTTAGGTGCTGCTACAAAGTCTCTTTGTAGATCCTGTACTGTACCAGTGATTGTGGAGAACACCATGGTGTGTTTTGAAAGACGTTACCCCTGAACATATTAACCTTTATTAGAAAATGGTGGTGGCGTGAATTGCTTTAGAGACTATTAAGGAAAGGCAGCAGAGTTAAGGTTATGATGAGTAATCTGATTCTGCATTGCAGCATGGTGGCTTCTGCTTGCCCCTTTATCCTTGCTGAGGAGAGTTCACAGCACTGTGCAGGTTCAGGATGCTTCTCTGGAAGGATCTGTTAGAAGAGCTGGTGCTATGCAAAAAGACAATGGGAAACTAGGTTATTGCTGTATCTACACTCAGACTTCAATCTGAAATCCCAGAAATCACCACCTCTTCTTCTTTTGAGTTTTTGGTGACTCCTGGATAGAATGGATGAACCCTCTAGTTATTCAGCACAACAGAGTACAACCTTGTCAGTCTGATCAGATTGAGATTATTTTCCAATCAAACTGCTGCCACATGGTTATTGGCAGTGGAAAGGTATATGATTCAGGGTACGATCTGCAGGATAAAAATTACTGCAGTGGCAGTGGTTGCAAGGGCTAGTGCATGCTGGGTTAGCATTCACTTGAGTGAATGTCCGAAGATGCCAGTGTTAAAGTTGTCTGCTAAAGGCCTCTGTTAGTTTGCTGTACTGTTTACCTCTGTTAGGGAATAGGTAAAGCAATAACTGGAGAAATAAACACTCTCTGCTAAGAGTCCATTCACAGTAAGGTGGGACATGGTTTCAAACATTTTTATTCCTCAGTAAAGTGAATCAAATGTCTTCAAATTAGGGCTTACCCCTCCTAAGAGAAGCAGGAGTTCATTGCCAGGGACACATGAGAAGCAGGTAGCAGCCCTGACAAGACTCTAGTTAGATAGCTTTGGAAAAAGCAGAGGCAGTTCAGTGAAGCTTTTACTTTTCAAATCTGGTCAAATCTATAGTCTTCTTTGGTATGCCCACGAGTCCTACTTGTGCTGAGACACCAGTGCTGCAAACGCCAATGACAGGGTGCCCCTGCAGCTCCCCAAGCTATGTGCTGCCTGTTTGCAGTGTTGCTCCGGTCCCATTCTCAGTCATCCCTTGGGCCCCACAACATGTTGTGTTGTCAGTGGATGTTCGTATCTTTAAAACATTCCCTTGAGTGCGTCCTTATTTGAAGCTGCTATACAAGGGCAAAAGGAAAATGGGAATTGCAGAAAGCCAGTATCTACAGGCCATTAGCTTAACATTCTGCACTTAACGTAGGCCTGATTTTGTGGCCAAGCTATACTAAACCAAAGTAAAACCACCTCCCACAGGCACTTGATTATTTTGTTTTCACATTTTTGAAAATAAACCTTCATTCAGTGTGAGTTTAAATAAATACATTCCCCCAAAGGGCAACTTTTTAATGGGCAAAGTTTAAGCAATCACTATGCTTTGCCAAAGCCAGTCAAAACTTTCCAACCAGAAATATGTTTTTTCCTCCAGGGAGGTGAACAGACAGCAACCAGAGCCCTGCTTCTTCCTAAGCTGTAATTGAGAACAGCTGACCCAGTTCTGCTACCCTCCTTCCTCCTGGCACCCCGTAAAGAAAGGGTCTTCATCCACATTTTCTCATTCCTTAGAAAGTTTTAACCCTTGCTGTAAACATGGATAAGGTCAGCCGTCATATTACACAAAGGTTTCTGGTTCCAGAGGACCTGAGAGTAGTTAATTTGTGATGCACTCTCCCTTTGTATGTTATAATACTAAAAGCCAGGTGGTGGTAGCAGAGCCTCAGGAACGAGAAACTGTGGTCCCACCGCACTTCCAGGGGAAAATAAAACCTGCAAAGCAAACCACGATTCACACAACTTAAGTTTTAAAGAATTCGTGCGAAATGCACATTCTCATACTTAGTACATTCTCATGTATCTGTCGTTTTGTTAGTGGTGACTTACTGTCGTTTCTTGGTGGAGGGAAATATTCATACTGACAGTTTTCAATGGAGCATCAGACTAATATTAAGTTGCTAAGAGACTCTCAGACTTGATGCTGGGATGAACAACAGAATGAAGGTGGGGAGACATGATACACAAGACAAGAAAAATGAAAGCCAGAAAGCTGGGTCCAAATCCCAGAGGAGTTCCAAAATTGAATTCTATGTCAGATGCAGACACATTGGTATACTGAAAATCCCTGCTCAGTTGCTGCCTGATTCTGAGGGCAGCCAGTGTGTGTCATGTTGCTTTTTATGTATTTATTAATTTTTACACTTTATCATTTTTCTGTGTGCCTTTATTTCTGTTTCTGAGAACAGGCAGAAATGCATTAGCCTCTAAGACTGAGTAGCTCCACACTTTTACTATCCATAACCTATATGGCAATCTGAGAAAAACCAGATTTGCCTCCATCTTCTTTCCCTGAGAGACTTGCTCAGTAGAGTAGGCACACTCTAGATGTGTGGCCACCCGATGAAGCTCTGCACTAACAGCCTGTTGCTCTTCAAAGGAGCTTGATGGCTGCAATTTTCCTTCCCAGTACACCTGAGCTCCAAGAACTGACTCAAAACAGGCTTCAGGTTGCTTTTCCACTTTTAGACAATCAAAATTACAACCTTAAATTGTCAGTTCCCAGCCTTGTCTGTCCTGCCTGCCTGCTCAGGATTAGGACACTCATGTGCTCTGTGGTTTTGGGTCTAAGTCCTCAGATGGCTGAACAGCCTGATTTTCAAATTGTTCGGCACCTGGCAGCTTCCAAGGACTTTACTAGCTTTGTGCTGTCACCAGATTAATATCCCTCTATAGTGTATGAATTTCATATTGAAGAGTACAGCCCACTCAGCAGCACTTGTCTTCCTTGTTCAGAAATTAATTCACAGTCTCCAAAGGTGTGTCTACAACTACTGTAGAATGACTTTAAACAACTGGGCCAATAAGGCCCAGTGAAATGTGGGAAATCTTAAAAGCTGTACCGTGCCAGTGACTGATTTCAAATGGCCAACTGCTTACCCCTCTACATCCAATTGCGCAGAGAGTTGTATCCAAGGTTTGCTTCCACCAACCACTCTGATGAAGTTATCGCAAAGAGAAGTTTGGCTGCTTCATTTTTTCAAAATGTGGTTACTGAGAAAAGCAAGCTTCTAGTTTGTTTTTAAAGAAAATTCCTGGAAACTGCTGCTGAGTTGATGTGAGATTTAGTGTTAAATTCACCTCCCATCTGGGTGTCCTTATAGAGAGTCCATGCTTTAGGCAAGGATTTAAGACTGCACTGCTCCAGGTTGTGCTTCATCCTGCACATGTCATCTTTAGGCAGTGCTGGAATTTACCAAAGCCTCTCAATTTGGATGTGACCAAAGAATATCCGTCTCAGGTACTGTGACTTGCACATGTGTGGGTAAGCGTAATTTCTTAAGTATAATACTGGTTTTCAGCATCCTCTGTCAACCTGTTTATTTTTCAATTTTCTTTTTGCAGGTCCACACATCTTGACTATTGCTGTTTTTACACTCACAGGAATTGTGATTCTGGTTCTGATCATCTCTTTGCTGATTCTAAGGTACCAATGCCTTTGGCCTTGAGTTTGTCCTTGAACAGTTTTCCTCCTAGGGCAATGCCTTTGATCCTGAAGAGACATTAATTAGCTTACCTGGGTGGCTGCCCTCAGTGTGAACTCTTTAGTATATGCTAATCAGTGTTTGCATCCGTACTGTTGTTATGTCAGGTTAATAATCATGGCAGGAAATGCAGCAAGGCTCAGAAGTTTTGCATCTGCTAAAAAGCTCTGATTCCTATACATGCACAAAAATATGTCTCAGTCCAGTCTTCAGAGTTTTTCCACTTTACTGCCCATCTTTAGCTTAGTTGGGTTCATTTATGTTTCTTTAGTCTATTGGTGACATAAAAGTTCAATCTAGAAAGAAGTATTTGTCTTGAGTCACTGTAGGAGTCAAAACACCATGATGTTTCGGTGCTTTCATTGCATGGATGCATCCTGTCTTTCAGTTTCTTCTAACTCAGTTCAGCTCCTCTCACACCAACTTCATTAACAGCTAGAATTTCATGAGTATAACCCAGTTCAGCATTATCATGATGGAAAAAGCAGAAATAGAAATCAGTGATATGTCCTTTTGCTGGAAGAAATGCCACCCCCTTTACAAACCATATGCTTTCCTTTCATTCTTAAAAAAACCAGATCTTGCTGCAATTATTGGTCTTCCTTTTCTTATATACGTGTATGTTAAAATATATTGGAAAAGTGAAGATTTGGTTTATTAGTCAATACCACCCATGCCCCTGTTTAGAGCATTTGCCAGCAGTCATCAGTGTGTTATGATTCTCCTGCAGTCTCTCCAGTCAGTCCTGTGTTGGTTTTTTTAATAGAGGAAGGATTTACACAAATAAGCAGATAATTTGATGAGTACTAGTTTTCTCTAAGAGAAGACAGTGTCTATTCTGAAGTTCTGCAAAGGAGACAGCAGATTCCTTCTGCCTGTTCTGAGGGTTCTTCCCTCATTTCTGCAAAATATGCAGAACACAGGCCACCCACAAAAAGGCAACTAATAACGCTTTTGTTACCTCCTCTGGCACGGTATTCACATCAGTTCTTACCATTTAGTGTTGATGGCAGGATTTTTTTGGCTTGCATTTGTTTGTGGGACCTCCCTTCAGAGTACATTCAATAACACGGAGGAAAAAGTATATAAAATCCAGACGACCCTTCGTATTTCAAATTGGTCTGACATCCCTTAAGACTCTGGCAGTTGCCTGGAAGTTTTCTGCTAAATCTGTTCTTCTGTTATATCTAGGAAATTGAATGAGTATTTAGGCTTTTCCAAAGCTAGGGTAATTAGAGCAGCCTTAAACTGGAAAACTGTACAAAAGTCCATGGGGCTTGTGCTCAAGCTTTGCTACCTGACACCCCATCCTTGTGTCACCCTGACACTAGAAGTTTACCTGTCCTAATCTTCTGTTCTGGATAGGATATTCTGGAAGGATATTCTGAATGAGTTTGCTCATTTTGCAGGAAATACAGGAGAGATAATGAGCGCCGGTGGAAGAAATGGTCCCATATACCGCCTGAGAAAATCTTGCCTCTGGAAACCAGTGAGACAAGTCATGTTAGTTTGAAGGTAAGAAAAGCACAATGCCCAAAGCTGAGTTTTGGATTCTTCTAAAGCTCATCAATGCTGGAGTGCTGGTATGCTCTGACTACAGTGCAGGCTATGGCTCTGGTTGAACTAGGATCTGTTCAATGTTTGGGGGGTTTAAAATGTTTTTTTAACCCTCACTTGCTGTCTTGAATTAAAAAAGGAGATTATTCCTCATCTATCACTTCCTAATACAATATATCTGTTCTGCAGCATTAAAGCTCATTTTGTGATGGCAGAATGGGCTGGGTACGGATTTCCAGTCTCTTCCTGTTACAGATGATTTCCCTGTGTGTTGTTACGCCTCTGTAACGCCCAAGAGCATGAAAGCAGCATGCGGAGGCCTGGCCAACTGTGGGAGTGGCGAGGATGTCCCATACTTTCGTGTCATGTAGTGGCCCTCCTGAGAGAGGTTTATGCTTCTCTGTACAGCATGCACTGACATTACTTACCTCTCAGAACCTGCCAAGTGGGAAGTAGGTGATAATTGCAAGTTAATTATTCTTCTTTATTCTCAGATCGATGACGATAAGAGACGTGACACCACCCAGAGACTGCGCCAAGGCAAATATGACAAGAAGGTAACCTGACTGCGGCGTTCACACTCTCTTCCTTGTCTTAGGAGGGCTCTTTCTGGGAGGTGGTTGTCCCTCTCCAGAGAAAATTCCACCTTCCCTGACCTTGCAAAATAGCTTGATCTGATGGAAGGAATAAGCTATTTGTTCACTATCAGGTGCTTTGCATCTTCCTTACTGATGGGATGCAAAATACTAGACTCCATGAACCTCTAGCCTAGTCCAGAAGCACAGAAGCAGAATGACCAGATTAACAGATTAATGGAGGACAGGCTATTTACATGGCAATTCTTGTACATTCAGTGAAGCTATCAGCCTGAATGAGGTATATTCATATTAAGATAAAATCTGCATTACTGACAGGTCTAAATAGTTCCCATCTGCCTGGTAAATCTTTTGAAGGGAATATAACTCAGTTACTTATTAGCTGATTAACCAAAACTCCAACAGCAAAGCAGTAGGCAGGTGTTTCTGTAACATTTCTGTGTATGGACATTTACTAGAAAAGAAGGATGAATTGCTGTTGTACTAAACCTATGAGCTTGGTTTTTTCTCCTCACTGGTATTTTTTCTTCAGGTGGTGATCTTAAAGGATCTCAAAAACAGTGATGGTAATTTCTCAGAGAAGCAAAAAATAGAACTGAACAAGGTAACTGTTGCATGTAGCAACTGGACACTGCAGGGTGGGATGGAGCCTACGAATGAAGTCATTACTTTCCATTGTCAACTGCCACAGCCATATGCTTGTGCATGTTTGTGAGGTGGATGGGTAATAAGTTCCTCAAAGGATATTGCTTGATGAACTTTCTCTTTGTGTGTGTGATCTCATCACCAGTGCAGAGTCTGAATTGTATGCCAGTGAAGCTGAAGATGAATGAATTCATGCTCTGTCGTATGGCCTTGCTAAATACATTTTTGCAGCTGATACTAAAAGTCAGTGCACTCTTTTTGCTCATATCATGCTGATTAGCAGTGGAACGCTGTAGTTAAATTTTATTACTGAATGCCAAATGCAGTTCTTTAAATACAAGTAACTCTGCTAACTTGTGCATACAGACTCTTCCAACATGAGACGTGAATTTCGCTGCATTACTGCATCTTTTTTGAGTGTTTTTCCTTTTTACACAACACAGCTATACTCTGGATTCAATAAGCTGTAAAAATACCTCAAAGTAAAATACAGTTGTCTATAAAAATGGACAAAGTGCATAATATCATGCAGTGTCATTAAATATTTATTACTTGCTCATTTACTGACTGATTCACAACATTCTGTCACTCATAATGGCTATTGTGGTCAACTGGGTAGTTTGAGTAGGGAGGCAATAATGGAGAGAATAGCGGGCTCTGGAATTAACTTGCAGTATCCAAAAGCAGCCACTCTTATCTCCCTAATCCAGAAGGCTCTGGAATGACAGATGTCCTCAAGCACTTCACTCAGTGCCCTACTATACACTAGTTTAAATGAAACTCATACATCTTATCAGGCCTGTGATAAAAAGCCACGTCACACAAGTATCATTGACCTGTGTTTCTGTACTAACAGTGATTGCTTTTAAAAATAGATGCATTGTTTTTCCTCTAGCTCCTACAGATTGATTATTACAACCTGACGAAGTTCTACGGCACAGTGAAGATAGACACCATGATCTTTGGGGTGATTGAATACTGCGAAAGAGGTTCTCTGCGGGTAAAGGATTTTGCAGGTCTCCTTCCACCCCCAAATTATAAAATTTCAAGTAAGGAAGAAAATCTCCATCTCCATGTCTCTGGCCCTCATGCAGCAGCCATGGACTGAGCAAAAGGTGGCAGAGTTTCCTCTTCTTTGCTCAGTCCTCTCCAGCCTTCCTCAGGTGCTCCTCCTGCTGCCATCAGCTTGAATGGTTCTCAGCAGCCAAAGGATGAAGTGAGGTGCAAGCAAGAAACAGTGCAGGCAGAGCTCTTCCCAAACAGCAACAGCCAGTATTTGTATTGTGTCCCCTAATGCAAGCATTTAGAATATAACCTTTTCTTTATTTTCCTAGCTGTAGCCATTGTCTCTGATGATGCCCTTGTGGACCCCACAGTGGCCCCAGGGTGTGGAAGAATAGAGAAAAGAATATATTCTATAGTAATAAGGGTCAAAGAGTTTGAGGCTGGAATTTGGCAAATCCTGTGCATAAGGGACAACAACCCTTAATTTTTGTTTATAAAAAGAAATTGTAAACTCATGACTGGCAAAAGTTATGGAAAGACTTATGGTTTATTACTACCAATATTATTTCAATGCTAATCATTACGTAATGGTGGCACTAGCTCTTCTGCAGGCACACATTGTTTCTACATCTGAGTTCATACAAAGACTTTTAACCAGTAGCAGTGGTCTCTGGAACAAACTCACAGTAAAGCAGCAAAATAACAGCTCTATCTCAGTCCTTTTCTTGTAAACTGGCTTACTCATGGAGGTTTACTTTCGGCAATGTGAACCATAGTGGCTGGGAGAGCTGTAAATAACCGACACTTAAAGAAACAGTCTACTTTGAACTTATAAGGCCATAAGTAAATTGATAGGAAATGGATTGTGAGCACAAAGCACAGAAATTCTTCTGCCTTCCTCTTGCATTCCTTGCTCATTTCTGTCTCAGCTATTTTACTTTATTAAAGACTTGGCTTTAAGAGAAAATTCACAATTTACCTTTAATGATACAAAACACTCTTTTCTGGTTTCCCCACTTTTCTAGCTGTGCGTAAGCCTAAAATATATTTAATATCCTCTGTTTTGAGTCATCTCCTGCTGTAATGCATGTACTCCCTATAAAAAATGAAGGACTCTCTCTTTCAGTCACTAGTTGAAAGGCTGTGCAATTTAGGTACTCATATCTCATCTTGTGTTTTTTCCCTGATGTAGATTAGAACCATTCTTTTCTTCTCTTGACAGGATGTTTTAAATGATAAAATCTCTTACCCTGATGGCACGTTCATGGACTGGGAATTTAAAATCTCTGTCATGTATGATATTGCCAAGGTAAGCAGGCTGCTGACAGTGCAATGTTGATCAACCTGCCCGGTCTTGCAAAACTGATCCTTTGGAGAAAGGCAACGCTCAAGGTCTTCTCCTTTCCTCGTTAGAGCTGTATGCCCTTCCACTCTTTCCTCCTCTTGGAACATGTATACGAGGCAGGAGGGGCCAGTGGCTCTCAAAGCAGAGGTACAAAGGGCTAAAGCTGGCTTTGGGTATTTATAAATAATCAAATAAAGTATGTCCCAAATAAATGTGACCCAAAGATCAGAGGGTTACAACCTGTTTATCAGTGCCTCTGATTAGTAGGGCTTTTGCAGTCACAAGACCTGCAAAACACACTGCTCTCTGGCCTCATGGAAGGCATACAAAGGCAAACAGTTGTTTTTCAAATGATGGAATTATTCTGATTTGTATCCATAAATGGGATCAACTTTTTCTAAACAAACTGTTTATTCTACATCCTAATTTTCTCACTCACTAGAGTGAGAAATTCCAGTTTCTCACTAGAGCTATCAATTTCAGGCAGTTTAAGAGGGACGAAATTAATCTTATACAGAAACCAAGATTATTTTTCAGTAGCTTTCAGCAGATCTTTGCATTTTATGGTTGGTAAAGGAAATTCTCTTCTACATTACAGACTTGTATCTGTTTAGCTGGTAGGTAAGGATCCTTTATAATTCACAGGTATAATAATTAATTATACCCCTGCAGGTAACATAGAGAATTACCTCTCCTTTTTTGCTAGTGTTCAACTGCTCTCTTCCTGTTGCTGGTTTGCAGTTGGACGGTGCTCTCATTTCCCTACATGCATCAGTTCAGATTTGGTCTCCACACTGAATGACTCCACTGTGTCTGTTCTAAAGAGATACTGAAAATCTTGCCCTTTATTAAAGCCCCCTTAATCCAAATTGTCACAGTTTGTTGGCCTTGTTAATGACTTTCAAGTTCAGTTAATGTTTAGCATTAAGTTTCATTTTAAATAGGAGCAGTGGAGTTTCCCTTCCTCTTTAAAGCATAAAAAAAAACCGGTATTTTTAACCTTTTGCTGTTCATCTTCAGATGTTTCTATTCCTTGGTAATTGGGTTAGACAAAGGGAAAGCCCTAAATCTGCTCTGTTTCCATTTTTCTCCTTGTTTTTGTTGTCTTTGTTCTCTTTAGGTCTGATGGCACCACTTGTAGCTACATGGATTTAGCTACATGTGACCAAAGAGCTCTGATGAAAGGTCTGCTAAGGATGAATTGCATAAATTGAGCCTTGCAGTTATTAGTGCATACACTGTTGTTGTGACACTAATTAAATAAAGGGCTCTGCAGGATATTGTGCAAGGAATTGTAATATTTTTGCATTGTGTCAGGAAAAGGGTTCTCAGTCAGAACTAAAGCTTCAGAGCAGTTACAAAAGTGTCTCAACGGTTTAGAAGTACCACATTGAAAGTCATTATAGACTTTGAAGATCACATTGTTAATAATATTGATTCTTAATAAGCTCTATGTTTTCAGGTGTGCAGGATAGTTGGAAGGAAAAAGGAAAATTTTATCAGGCACAGATATAAGACTTCTGCCTCCAGAAACAGTTAACAAGAAAGCACTGATATAAGGAAATCAAAATCAGCTTTGCCTGCCATTTGATGTTGAAACTGATTGGGAATTCTGCTGTAGCAATCAGTGTATTTCCTGGCTGATGAAAGCAGGAGCTGGAAGAAGGCACAGCTGGAGGAAATAAGACCTAAGCAGGCAAAACAGCAAAACATCCTGGATAGTGTCGTCAGGGCTGCATGATAAAAGCTGCTTAATCAAGAAATGTGTTCCTTGGATATAGCCTGTACACAGACTCTCTAAATTTTGGCATGGTTTAGATAGGTCCAGGATAATGCAGTCCAACAGCATTCCCCAAAGATTGCATCTCTTGCAGGCTTCTTGTGTCTCAGACATACATCTACTGTGCCCAAACCTCCACTGTTATCTTAGTGATCTCTTGCAGCATTTGCCGATCTGTTCCAAGTTACGAGTACTCCGTCTTTGGAGAGAAACCCAGCATGTCATACAGTGTATTCGTGACCACATGGGCTATGTATCCCTGATTAAAGTCTATCTAAAAGTTATCATATAAGAGGAGGAGCTATAAATGTAGGAGTCTAAGTGGAAGACCATTCAGAGAAGAAACTAAACAGATATGACATACCTGTTCGGGCTTTCACAGAATATCGATTCTGCTTTGTATACTGAGCTAAAGGAGGAGGACTATAGGAAGAAAAACTACCAGCAGAAGGCTTTAAGTAGGTGTGAACTTAGGTAGTTAAGAAGAGAGAGATGAAACAGAATAAATAATAGCAAGAGGGTGCAAATTAGCATACCTGCTCCCTTCAGTTTACACCCACTTGCTAATGTTCCTATCCTGCTATGCCTCAGTGCTGGCCCCTTCTCATGTATTGCACAATATTTGAGTGTCTTAGACTAAATGAGATAAATTCAGAGGTGATCAGTGAAAAGGAGCATACTGCACACCTTTGTATGCCTGTGTGTGTTGTGAGTCAAGAGTCTGAATCTCAGGAAATATAGCTGAAAATGCACTGGCCAGTCCTCATGGTGCCCACTTCAGAGTTTAGCTCATGGATGGCTGATATATATTGACTAGTATACAGAAAACCATAATTAGTCAGGTCAGAAGAGTCTGATTGTGATTGTCTAATCTGATCTCCTGCCTTATACAGCCTTAGTGCATCATCTAACACTCTGCATTGTCCTGTCCCTAGCTCTCTGCTTTGCAGAAGAGGATCTGCTGTAATGTTTCTGAATTAAACCTCTGGTGTATGGTAATCTTCAAAGATGATGCAGACATAAAGTGCAATTCCTCTCACACCTGTGGTTTTCACTGGATGAACACTGTTGGAAGTTGGAAGTTGGAGTTGGAAGCACTTTTTTTGGTGTGACATTTCAACAAATCTGTACTAAATTTACCAAAAAAGCATTTACTGAAAAACTTCTGTGGGAAGAAATAATTTTTCCTAATTGCTTATTTGGGCTCTAATCTTATCAAAACCCAAGATGCCATGTCGGGCTTTTGTTAATTAAAAGGAAGGATTGTCTTGCATGACATTATCCTTCTAATGATCATCCTGTCATCTTGGAAAGTATCGTAAGTAAAATAATATTTGTTTCCCTCCATGATGGGGAATTGCAATTTATGTATATCCATTGCCATTGAAGGCCATTTAATTACTTGGACAGATATTATGCTAGTACTTCACATTCTTGTTGACTCTGCTAACAGCTGAGTGCCTCACATGTAGTCTTGCTTTCTTCCTCTTTTATCATCAACCACAGGGGATGTCTTACCTGCACTCGAGCAAAACTGAAGTCCATGGTCGACTCAAATCCACAAACTGTGTAGTAGACAATCGCATGGTAGTGAAGATCACTGATTTTGGCTGTAATTCAATTCTGCCTCCAAGAAAAGGTAAAACCAGTACTCAATTAGACTTTCTTTCATGGTTTCCAACCCAGTGGAATTTTCTTATATTAGAAGTCTTGTAGGGTCTAATTACATCTTGTACAGAGTAAAAAACATATATGATTTTGTTTCTTGTAGCAGCCATCATACAAATGCTATCTGAAAACACTGTCTTGTCTTAACACAATGAGAGAATTATTAGCAGGTAGAGAAAGAAATTAGGCAGTGTATGCGAGAAGGAAAGAAAAAGAATAATTTTCAACTTATAGTTTAGAAAACAGAGAATTCACATGTGGCTGAGATACAAGAAATATTTTCAGCACTCAAGGCCTTCATGCAAACAGCTCTCTTCAGCAGTAATGCTGAACTGGTGTGAAAAAAAAAAGTTAAATACCACATGGTCTTGTCATTGATGAGATACGTTACCACAGTGCTCTGTAATTTCATTTAAATATTAAGGCTCGTGACTGATCATCCTTAAAAAAATCTGTAATGATATGCAGTAATAACCTTAATGTTTTTCATTCTTTAGATTGGAATCTAGCAATATGTGCTTGATCAGACTGGAATAATTTTAACAACTTTTCTCTGCATTTTCTATTCGTCTCATATTCATTGGACATTTCTGTAAAATAGAGCACTCCTTCCTACTCATCTTTTCCTTCTTACTTGATCTTGAGTGAAAAGATGAGCCCATCTGAAATTATGCAATCTCAATCTGTATAGTAGAGCTTGGGGTATAATAAACACAGCATGATGCCATAACTGCTGTATATGACCTGAGAAGAAACTGTGGTTGCAACTAGGTTGAGAGAAATTTTCACATTCAGACATAAACATGCTCAGGAGTAGCAATGAGAACATAAAAAGGAGTAAGAAAAGTGCAGTGAATGTAAGAGCTCTATTCATTCTTTATTTTATAATTTTCACACTAGAATTTATATTATTGTTATTATTATTACATTGTGATGTATTTATCGTCTTTCATTGCTTGTAAGCAGCCTCAAACTTTTGGGCTACTAGATTTCTTTCCTTGAAGAAGAATTAACATTTCACAAGAGATCTACAGATTCATTGTGGCTGAGTGTTTCAGGCTGATATCATAACATTGTATTCAGTGTCACTATGTTCAGGTCACTGTTACATCACCAGCATGTCATAACTGTCATACCATGGCAGCATTCAGGTTTTGAGGTACAGTGGTGACTGCTGTACTAGAAATACAGATTAATAATTTCTGTAGAAAGAAAGCGGTTATGAGGTGGGAATATTATGTCAGGCTCAAAAGCACTTGAGAGTTATTTCAATAGATTCATGTTATAAAGGCCACTGGGAAATATTATAGTCTTCTCATCTGACATCTTGTATAACAAACTCCATGCATCTAGCTCAATAATTTATGACTCAGCTTTTCTTTTTTTTTTTTTATAGCACTGGCATTCCTTTGTCTTATACAGATGCATAAGCTATTTCTAAGTAGTACATGAAAGGTAGCTAAGAAAAGCAAGTTTATTGCCAATAGCCATAACTTTTCTGGAGGTGTGAGGGTCTGCATCTACAGTGGAAAATAGTAGGCTCAACAAATCCCAGACAACTGAAAACTACCACATCAGAGGGTTATCTCACCTGTACTGATGTCAGCTTCTCAAGAAAATGCTAAAATAGGAAATAAACTGTACCAGTGGGCGCTGAGATTGATCTGGAAAGACTAAAAGGAAATACCACTGTAGCAAATGGATGCTCTGAGAAGGATCATTCTTTTTCAACTACTTCTCTCACTTCCGTCTTTACCTTATCTCCCATTATCATTGGGATCTTCAGACCTGTGGACAGCTCCTGAGCATCTCCGTCATGCTGATGTGTCTCAGAAGGGTGATGTATACAGCTACGGGATCATTGCCCAAGAAATTATTCTACGCAGGGAGACCTTCTACACCAGACACTGCAGGGACAACAAAGGTAAATCCACAGATTTCTCCTTCATTGCAGCCTTCCGGGATGAAGTAGCTGTAACTGGCCCATTCTAAATGTTTTGTGAAAAGCACTGTCTCTGATAGCTGCTTGAACTGCTGCTTCTTTCACTATGTGATAATTGAAGAGCTTGTTTGAAGGATCTCACTGTGGGGCAAGTGTCCTTATTCTTCCTGTAAATCAAGTTTGCATTGAGTTTTCTTGCCCTTTCTCCTCCTTTCTCACCTTGGCTACATCATTGCAAAAAATTAACATTATAGAATGCTGTTCAGGCTTACTCTAACATTTAAAGGCCACAAAGGTTTTTCTGTTACAAGTTGTGCACAACATATAATAATTCACTCATATTAGGCATTGTAAATCAGCAATGTCAACACAGGACAGCAAAAAGTCAGCAGCAAGAACAGTTGGCGTTTAAAAACTGGCAATTCAGACTTCCTTCAAGCATGAAAAAATTAACTTCAGTCATTTAAATTCTGTCAGAAAAAGCATCTCCTCCTGTAGTGCATCCATTAAACCCCATTTTGTGAATTTTATGACAATGTTTTTGAGTGGTTAATAGCCTAGTCAATCCCAGTTCCCTGAATCCAGAACTAGGTGTACTAGAACTGACATAAAAGCATGTGTGGGTTTGAGATTTTCCTGGTGACAGTTACCAACAACAAGTTTAGACATTGCCTTTACCTCTGAGTCATCCTGATAGATCTGCCTCACATTTGTTGAAACATCTAGAGCAGCAGCTGGACAGCCTAATAGCTCTTTTCCTGAATTATATTTAGGAATAACTTCTGAGGCACATTCATCATCCTACATTATCACAACTTTGTGTTCATATTTGGGGAAACACAGTATTTCACATCACCAACTCTTTAATAGAAATGTAGACCTAAGGGAGACTAGAAATGCCTGTTCCCCTTCAAGCAAACTCTTCAGGACTCTATGCTTAAGATAAAGCAGAGAAAATAAAAGTTTCTATTCCTTTTTCTTGGGAAGAGGTAGGCACAATCCTTGTGAATGCAAGGACCTTACAAGTATCATAGACAGAGAAAGGAAAGAGCAGTGTTCTTGCTTGCTCATTTTGACTTGCAAAGTAAATTCATGACAAACTATATTCTATATTTGTTGAGCAGTTACAGTCTTTCTGTGTTATGTTAATGGTTATTAAATTAGTCTCAGATACAGTGTTTCTGGGCTCTTCTGAGATGTGGTGGCATCCTCACTGCTCTGATTGACCCTGGCTGTCACAGTCACAATCACAATCTGGTTCCTTGTTTTAACTTTGACCTGTTTCCTAACAGTGCATTTTGTCATTTTAGAAAAACCATCCCTTTCAAATAGCATTAGGTTAATCCATCCAACTGAAAGAATTTTCAGCACCTTTAGTCACAGGTTATCAGTATGTTTAGTAAGACAGCAATAAACTTACTGGGCCCAAAGCCTGTTTGGTAAGTTTGGATTCTGTTAAAAAAAAAAATCTGCTTTGTAAACTTCAGTTGAAATATTAAGTTTTCCATTCAGTGAGGAGATTGTTTTATCCTGAAAACTTTTTCCTTAAAAGCATTATATAAGATACATATTGCTGATCTAATAGCTTCTGGCATTATTCTTAATTTTTGATTGTGCAATTCGAGTAAATGTGTTCAGCCTAGTTTCAGCAGTTCATCAAATTTAATGTAACAGAAAGGAATGAGCGTTATTATATGTTGCTGAAGTGCCTCCTCATTTAAATGTCTGAATTCATTCATTAG
Organism: Psittacula echo; assembly: GCF_963264785.1. Lineage (NCBI taxonomy): Eukaryota > Metazoa > Chordata > Aves > Psittaciformes > Psittacidae > Psittacula > Psittacula echo. Next base: position 85,745,430 of record NC_137735.1, on the reverse strand, counting down.
CCAAGATAAGACAGCAAGAGGGTGGACCATACTTATTCTAACACTTTTGAATTTTTTTGTGGAATCATCTAACTGTGGAAGACAGTAGCTCAAACTTGGCATGACTATTGATTTACAAATATCCAGGATAAAAAGAGAGAAAAGAATACCAAATTAGAAGCAATGGTAATGGGCAAAGAAATGTCCATGTTGCGTGTTAGATTAATTTGGTTTTTTAAGTATCCTGCAGAAAGTCTTTCAATGACTAGGCTGTCAGAACTTAATCTCTGCAGGTTAGAAGACATGAAACTGATATTTCAGGACAACTGATAGAGCCAGTTCTCCAGGACTTCTTTGACAGCAGCAAGGACTGTGTTCAGATTTTAAAAGAGTTGTTTTAAAAACGCTGTACCTAGATTCTATACACCAACTTAGGAAAATTAAACTCAACTTCCAGGTACTCAGTGAGATAATTTTCTCAACCTGCAAATATGTATCCACCAACTTAACATGCAACAATATTGCTATTAATGTGAGAAAAGAAGTCCCACTAACATGATGGGCATACAGAACTGGATTTCTAATGTATAGAAGTAACTAGGTCATAGTCCTCTTCACTGACTTCTCTGCGAGACAGCTGTTAGGCCAACTGGTTGCCCCACTCTTCTGCAGAAACACTTCATTCAGTGCACAAGACTGAAATCTTGTCACATACTAATGCTCAATTCAAGCTACCTCCTTGTTCCACTACTTTCTGCCCCTGGCTAATTGTAGCGTTGCTAATAGCTGCTGTTACTTCTGCTCTCAGGTGTATGTGCAACATGGAAATTCAGCACGTTTCTCTTGCATCCATGACACAAAGATTGCCTCATCTCAGCCCACATAAGACTGTTTAGCACTCTCTCCACTCCACAGCATTTGTGAGACTCAAGCCTCATGCTCATTTTCTAGTGTGTAATTTCTGTCATACAAAACTGAAAACTACTGAATCTTTTAAAGTGATCAAGCATATTGGATATGCTTAGGCATCCCTAGTTGTTCTAGACTTGCACATACCATCAGGATTACAAACCTTCCTCATATCATTATATGCTTCCTTCAGTAAAAATGGCTCCCAAATATAATCAGACATTATTAGTAAATGTGTTTCATGCTTATTCACGGATCTCTTTCAGTTTCTCTTTCTCTACCTCAGAGGTAAAAAATTGCTTCTCTTTTTTAACTAACTCCCTCTGGAACTGTTGAGGTCTGGAGGAGAAGAACAAAGAGAGAGATTTTTGTTCTAGCTCTCACTGTGCCTGAATCGAGTCATGCAAATGCAGCCTGTATTCTGATGTGTTCAGAATCCAAATAACCTTCATAGAACAGATTTCATGAATAAAAGTACAAATGAGCTAACAAATACAATGTTTTTAAACCATATACATTGATAGCCTAGTTTCAAGGAAGCAAAGCATCTGTAGGACTATTTGAACTATATGAGAGCTGTATGTCTCTGCACTTTTGATCAAGTTACAATGGGCTTTTCACATTGTTTTTTACTACAGCTATACTTCATGCTGAGAGGCACACTAATAATGCCTAATGTTTATTTGGGAAGATGCCATAACCATGTCTACCGTGACCAATAAATACTCATGGGCATTCCTATTCATTTTGCTTTCAGGTACCTTCAAGCCAGCCTGATTTGATCTTGTGCCATATATTTAGAAAAGCTCCAAAGTTGAAATTCACGTCAAAATGAGGGAACTGTCTTTAAGGCTTCTATTTACACAGTGACTTGTAATACCATAGGACACTACCCACACGGAATGTCCTTCTTACGATTTTTGTTTAAAAGTTTTCATCTTTTTCCTGTGTTAGAGAAACTTTACAGAGTGGAGAGTGGCAAAGGAGTGAAGCCTTTCCGACCAGATCTGTCAGTGGAAACAGTGGGAGAAAGACAGATGGAAGTAAGCTAATAATTAACTAAGGCATTTTCTGGGTGAAGGGCAGAAATCCTGGCCAAGCTAGAGCTCATGATCATGGGATGATGAAAGCTTTGCACATTTTATGCCAAATGCCCTAACCTCATGGGAAAAAATGGTGTTCTATAGTTGTTACAAGTGAAATGAAATACAACTCATGAAAATTATTTCACTGGAAAGAAATGGGTGCTTATATGGTGCCACTCTGCTGATCTATTTTAGATATCTTTAAGATGGCATGAATCACACCTCAAATATACCTCTCTCGACTGATTATACAGACCCTAAGGCTTCCTGCTTGGGTGAAAATGTTTGTATGGTAGACATCAACATATTCAGCAATGAACCTCATTCTTTTTGGCTGAATCATTTGTTTTAGAAAAATCCTGGACTCACGATATTGGAAATATAATTATCACATCATTTACCTCCATGTCAGTAACTGTATCTGGCACTAGCTGCAAGACTGAATCCATTTACTTGCCTTTTATTGATGTACTGCAAATACAAATTCAAGTTATGATCATGTCACTAGTCACCACAGAGTTAAATTTGAGATGCCTGCAATGAGTGTCCTAACCATTGATTCAAAACAGTTAGTCACGTATTTTAATATGTTGCCTGTCAAGAGTAACCAGAAATTCCCCAATGAACTATTGCTGTTTAGCACCATTAACCTTCTATATCCATTACTCAGGTGGACTTTTCTTAAATTTTTGTTTGAAGGTGTATACACTAGTGAAGAGCTGCTGGGAAGAAGATCCAGAGAAAAGGCCAGACTTTAAGAAAATTGAGAATACTTTGGCTAAAATATTCAGGTGAGCAGCAGCAGCTCTGTTTCTTAAGATGCTCCAAACTCCTCCTAAGTAAGCTCATGTGATTATGATTCAGTGGAAAAACTGAGTGTCTTCACTTAGATCCTCTTTTATTCCTTGGCATTAAAGTAGGTGAGCACGTGCATACGTATACGTACATGGGTGTACATGAGCATCTATGCATGTATTAGCTGAGTGAGGGTAAGACTATCACCATACCTCAAATTGTTACATTGTGAAAGTAGCAAGCTGGATAATTAGAGATTTAAACCATTTAAGTAATTCACCCCCTGTCTCTAGTCAAGAGTTGGATAGTGACTCATGTTTTCTAAGTTTCAGGAAATGAGAGCACATAAATGTTTGGAGGATGATTAGAAAGTTTGAATGAGCTAGGTTGTGCCATACAGGAGCTTGGATGGTCCCAAATTAAGCTGACTAGAAGTGCTGGGTTGTAACTCACCAGAAATATTAATTACAGGGGTTTACTGGTATAAAGTTGTGGCATAGTAAGGGCCATAGCTGGACAAACAATGTGGAGTTATGCAGGCCTTTCACCTGGCCAATGCTGCATTGTTCCTACAGAGTTTGGTCTGAATTGATTATTTTGATGTTCAAACAGTGAGCTTTTAATCACTTCTCTGGGGAAATTGCTTCCCATTTTTTCAAGCTCTCCTCATCAACAAACCCCAACAGTACTTGTATCATTTCACACTTTATATGGGCAGAAGGACAACTGTGCTATGCATAACTGAGTATATCAGTTGAATAATCTTACTGCAGATGAATAGAAAGACCTCCTGGTTCAGGTCCTAAGCCCCCATCCTATAAAAGCAGAGAGGTTGCCTCTTGCCACATGCAGTGTCTCATTCCCCCTGTGAGGAGTCTAAGATGGTGCATCCCTGACATAAAGATTTGTTTGAAATAAGAGTAGTTTTAAAGTCCAGTTGGGTACAATACTAATCTGACTTTTCCAGTGAGCCTGGCCTCATCTACTTTCAGGCTGGTCTGGGAAGTGCAGGCTGCCCAGACAAACAGAGGTTATGAGTGACTCATGTTACCATACTTTTGCTTCCAGGAGTTAGTAGGCTGGAGTCTGAAGGATCTTGTGAGTAAAACTAGCCCAGGAGCTGCTAATTGTTCCATTGAATTGCTCTGTCTTCCACACAGCAAGCCCAAAATTGTGTTAATGCTTCTGGCTGAAGTCCCCATCTAAATGTTTCATGCAATTTACTACTTACTATCTTTAGCTTCCTCTCAGCATTCAAGTTGACAGTTACCTTTTATAAACAAATGTTCACAGATTATCCAAGGTAACCTGGAGCTGAGAGTATTAGCAGAGATATGTGATCTAAGAGTGTCTTAAGAATTACTAGCTTCAACTGAGAAACATGGATCACAGACTTTTGATTTATATATATATGTCCTCCAAGCAGGAAAAAGAATGATGCACTCGAGGCACTGTGCATTCTAACTACATGGAAGTAAAACACTGGAGAAGTTTCTATTGCTCCTTTTTGGCCTCTTTTTTGCCTCGCTCAACGACGTGCTTCTATCAACCTTTCTTTTTGGCTCCTGTGTATTTCTTCACAGTAACTACCATGGCCAGACCAATGAAAGCTACATGGATACCCTGATCCGGCGTCTACAGCTATATTCCCGGAATCTGGAGCACCTGGTGGAGGAAAGGACAGAGCTATATAAAGCAGAGCGAGACAGAGCAGACAGGCTTAACTTCATGTTACTTCCAAGGTAACTGGCCAGGAGGATTTTGACTGTCATTTTTTTTTACATATATCACCTGATTCTTGGAGAGTGAGGGCTGGAATTAATATTAATCTTCCATTTCATTCACCTCTTATCTGATCCTGCTAGGGAGGAAAGAAGAAGAAGCTGTCCTTAAAGTCTCCACAGCATAGTGGAGTTTCATGCCAAGATGGCACTGGGACCCATTACCTTCCCCAACATCTCTTTATGCACAGGATCTCCCTTTCCAGTACAAATCTCTTTTCCACTGCCTTTCTGGGTTCCCAGAAGAGCTGTGCTCTGCTCCAACAAAAAAGAGAGTAGTAGGAGTGTAGAAGGAGTGTTTTCAGTTGGAGAGTAGAAGTGCAATCCAGTTTCAGGCTGGGGTTTAGCGATTCAGCAGAAGGGCTGAGGTGGGCTGAGCCATTCTGGGCCATACTGGGCTAGATGGATGCTTCAGAGTGTGATAGGACAAATATTATTGACACAATAGCAAAACTATCCTGGTATGTCATTACTATATTCGAGGGTATTTAAGTAGTCAGGGTATTGATTTTATGACTAATCTTTCTTAAAAAAGTGTCTGTTCAATCCAGTTTTGGGGAAAATGGTGTGGCTGTGTAGACTATGTAATAAGAAATTCATGTTTCCTTCTACTCTTTTTGTTTCTACCACTCTATTGTCTTATTGTAGATGGAACACAGCATTGTGCAACACCTATAATTTTCTGACACTCCTGCTGTTATTCTCTTTTAATATGTCCACTAGGAACAGATATTTTCCTGGATTTAGAAATGGAAGAAAATGAAGGTCCCTCTGAATACATATTGACTGTCATGGAATTGAATTTTTGTTCCATAAAATTATTATGGTATCTCATTTGAAATCAAGATGAGATGATGTAATTATTAGGATGAAATTACTTCTCTACTGGAAAAAGAGAAAAATATGTCTGTTCTTACTTATCGTGTGGGTAGAATGTAGATCTACATGTTAGAATTTTCAGAATTTCAGTTTTAAATTTGACTCAATATCACTATTCCTGACCTTACACAAGAAGCTCAGTTGCCTGTGTCTCAGTTTCCTCATGGCTATTAATACACTTGAATTTTGTAAGGCTGTAGCACATTAATTAACATTATTAAGTGCTTTGAGGTCCCTGGCTGAAAGACATGGGCATCTTAAATACAATTACAGTGGCAGTTTTCATCAAACTATTTGATGTTTCCTACATAGAAAGCAATTATGTGGTTGGGTTGCGTGAAAAAATATCTTTAATATTAAACACTACTCATCTATCTTCCTGCTTTCTCTATTTACACAGGCCAGTAGTAGAATCTTTGAAGGAAACCGGTCTGGTAGAACCAGAGCTATTTGAAGAAGTCACTATCTACTTCAGTGACATTGTTGGCTTCACCACACTCTGCAAATACAGCACCCCTATGGAGGTGGTAGATATGCTGAATGATATCTATAAGAACTTTGACCACATTCTTGACCATCATGATGTTTACAAGGTGATTAGCTCTGCACTTTTGCTCACTTAACAATCAGAGGATGTGCAAATCAAATTGCACGATGTGGTGGACTTGGGAATCTCCTTTCTAAGCAAAGACAAAAGAAGCAATGTGCCTGCTTATACTGAATTTTCTATACTAGGTGGTAATAGATTCATTAACTGGAATGCTGGGTACAGTTATAAACACTTATATACCAAGAAGGTTTCAGCTACTTTAAATTAATCAATCAATCTTGCTGCAGAGGGAAGAAATGTTTAATCATGAACAAGAAGATCTGATACAACCTTTCTGCTTATAACTGAAAATGTAATTTGCCATGTCTGCAGGTAGTGAGTTCTAATTTTGTTACCACAGGTGGAGACCATTGGTGATGCTTACATGGTGGTGAGTGGTTTACCTAACAGGAATGGCAACCGGCATGCAGTAGACATCTCCATGATGGCTCTGGACATCCTCAGCTTCATGGGATCTTTTCAACTGAGGCATCTGCCGGGTCTGCCTGTTTGGATTCGCATTGGAATTCACTCTGGTAAGCAATAGTGCTAGATCAACAATGACAATGTTGTTGCCTTGGTTTTGAACAGAATAGACATCCATAGAAAATCTGTTAGTACATTGTACACAACTGCTCTCCTCATGAAGTGTCACGTTGAAAACAATGTACCTGGAGGAAGAGCAACAGAAGTAAACAAGCCATTGATTTGCCCCTCTGTAGTGAAATAGCCCATGCCCATTCATTCATAGCTTAGTCAGTAGCTAGGAAGAGCAACTACCGTTGTTCCTGGTATGATTAAGCCAGTTGTATCAAATAAGCCTTCACAGATCACTCTTCCCTGACCAAAGTGGGGATCAGTCATGGCCAGCTATGCTTGTCTAGCCAAAAAATGCAAGCCTGTATTTTACACTTTTGGAAGCAAAAATTCTGTCAAGCCTACATGGGAATTAATGTTTTAATTTATCCATATAAATACTTTTTATGAAAGGGGAACTGCAGATAACTCAACAATCCCAAGTACTTTGGGAAATTTTCTTTTTATTTCCACTTGTTTCAACAACCACCTGAACACCAACTGCCAGGGGAGGAACATATCACTGAAAATTACTGAGGCACTGGGAAACAGCTTGAGGCACCGCTATGGACCTCTCCATAATGAAGCTTATTCTTTTTTTCTCTTGCTTCCAAAACTGACAGCTAGTAACTGTGCTTTTTTTTCTGCACAGAAATTGTGTTTAAATACAATTAACAGTGTGCAGCTGTGTCCTTTTTATGCTTTTGTTGGATTATGCAAGACTAACAGAGCTGGTCTAGCTTTGGAGTAGAAGGGGAGACCACTAGACCCTTCAGAAAGTGAGGTACAGATTATTGCGTTTAAATACAATTGTGTTTAAATACAATTAACAGTTTGCAACTGTGTCCTTTTTATGCTTTTGTTGGATTATGCAAGACTAACAGAGCTGGTCTAGCTTTGGAGTAGAAGGTGAGACCACTAGACCCTTCAGAAAGTGAGGTACAGATTATTGCCATTGGTGAGGAATGCAGGCAACACACTGCTCTGCAACAGTGAGACACCTTCCAAACAGTCTCTTGATCCACCTTTTAAGATTCTCTGCATCCCATTTCCAGGTCCATGTGCAGCTGGCGTGGTTGGAATAAAAATGCCTCGTTACTGTTTGTTTGGAGACACGGTGAACACAGCTTCGCGGATGGAATCCACGGGTTTGCGTAAGGATTTCATTTTAGCTGTCAGTGTAACAGGACTAAAGGCTGTTGGTTAGTTTGTGACTGAAGTGTCAGTTTTCAGCTGAAAACAATTTATTATCAGCTTGCAGAAGTTTTAAAGATGAAGAAGCCCTATTTGTTTTGATTACTAATTATTTCACTGTCTGAAGTGACAGTGGACACTTCACTAAGCAATGAAGAAATTGTTCCTTGGTCATGCTTCAGTACTGGTAATGGGGAGTACATAGGCCGGATCACTGTTTGAGTTCCCCCAGAAGACATAATACTTGTGTGTCTGGAATTCAGTTTTACTCTATGAAGTATAGATTTTTAGTTTGACTAGAATTGTGTTACAACTTTGCTGTGTAAATATGAAAACTGTGTATTTTAAGTTGAAGCAATTATGTCTTCAACTTCACCATTAAGGAACTGTCCCAAGAGTCAGTTTGTCTTTCTTCTGCCAAGTGTCTTCACACAACTATCTTTATTTAGGTAGTTCCCATTTACTCTGTTCCCTTTTGGCATCTAAATACTACAGATACCTTGGTCACCTGTATTTCAGATCAACAGCTGTAGCAGCAATTCCTCCCTAAATACTGTGCTATATAGTGGAGTCAGATTTTTTGTACAGCAATGTAACTGATTCTCATTTAATTTGACTCTCAGAATTTATGTTGATAATAGTTGAAGGAGTTTCTGTTATAGCACCAGTTTTCATATATACTTACTATGATTATGTGGTTGAGCTTTCATTGTCTCTAATTTTTAGCTTTAAGGATTCATGTAAGTGGTTCCACTATTAACATCCTGAAAAGAACAGACTGCCCATTCCAGTATGAAGTGAGAGGAGAAACGTACTTGAAGGTAATCTTTACCATGTCTAGTGTGAGGTGTCCCTGCTCATGGCAGGGGTGCGGAACTAGATGATCTTAGGGTCCTTTCCAACCCAAACCATTCTATGATTCTATGAGTCTATGATTCTATGTAAATGCATGAACACTGAGAAAAAGCGTAGTATAAAAGCATCATATAGCTGAGACTACCCTGCAGCTTCATTAACAGCTGGGGAACAAAGGTTACACATCAACTGGCATCACAGTCTCTAGTGGTTGAAGACACTTCTATAAAGACAATGAAGGCAATGAAGAACTCCCTAAGTCATAAATTAAAGCAACATAAAGATGTGGAGAAGAAATGAAACATATCATCTGTAACAGAAAACTGTAGAGTGAATTAATCTCATGGAAGGGAAGCCGAATCTATTGTTAATTTCCTCATGCTCTGATAGCTGACTGTCTATCTAACAATCCATTTATTTCAGTCTATTGCACTTGGCAGATTCTGTACTTGGGAGCTGGTGACAGGCAGCACAGCTCATCTCTGTGCAGCTGCATCTCCCCCGTTATTCTTCTTCTTACATCTGATTTTTATTCCTTTGCTGTGAGCATCAGTTACTGAAAACAAGCAAACGCAAACACATCAATACACAATACAGTATTATTTAAGTGAATTAACAATGGGAAATTGCATTCTAATCCTGAAATGGTGCTTTCTCTTTGTCATACATTTTTAGGGCAGAGGAACAGAGATTACCTACTGGTTGACGGGTTCTGAGGACAAGAAATACAATCTCCCAACACCTCCTTCTGTGTAAGATGGTCTTTATATGTGAAAAGGGAAGAGAAATTCCCAGTTTTTACACTTCAGCCTTCACTGTTCCTCCCTGGCACTTCTGTTTTTTTTCATATCACTCAACTTGCTTTCAATAGTTAGAGGCTTAACAGTGTATGTGCATATAAACATGTAAACATTCCTGACTTGGGACTATGTGTGTACTGAAGGTTGGAACTAGATGATCTTAAGGTCCTTTCTAACCCCAACTATTCAATGATTCTATGATATATATATATATATATATAAGTGCCTAAAGGGTTCATTTCCTTGGAAGGGAAGTTAGACTTACAGGACAAGTTCTGATGTGGTAAGTGCAGAAAATACACATGGAAAGTACATGTCTCTGGGCTGCACAGGAAATACTGTCAACCCCACTTCTACGGTACATTGCATCTGTAAACTCAGAACTCTTTTTTTTTTTTTTTTGTTTTTTTAATCAGTATGATCTTTTGAGATGATCAGAATTATAAAATTGCTAATTCTTCTGGAATTCACTTACTGAAAGTACTTATTGAGCTGTATCACTGTCGTCTGTGATAGTTTTGGTTTTGCTTCCTCATATAGGTTGTGACTGATAAAGTTGCCCCTTAAAATTGTCATATATGGGATATTCCAGAAAATTTATGAAGAAAATGTATGAAAAGTGACAATTTAGTTACTGAAGGACGCTTGAAGTTGAATAGGGAAAGGGCTGGTGCCAGTAATGGCGTTGAAAGCTACAATCTATTTTGATTGGGAGTGAATCTAATTAATTCTTCCTTTTCATGCAAACGATCATGTTTTTTTTTAAGATCCATCATGACACTGTGCAGAGTCATGGATCTATACTATTTGGACAAATCACATGGAAATCCTGAATTCTATTCACAAATCCATAACCTGAATATGGTTCTGTGCACACTTTTTTATCGGTAGCATGTGAATATGATTAAGATAAACATGGGATAAAGATGTTTAAAAAACACTGGGGATCACTACAAACATGTAAATAACTGATTTTTGATTTTCCATCCTTTTGCTTTTAGGGAGAACCAGCAGCGGTTACAAGATGACCTAGCAGAGATGATAACCAATATTCTTCAGAAAAGGGAAAATGAAGGATCCAAGACACGTAAGCTTTCACGTGTAGCTAGTTACCGATCAGGTACCCTGGAATATCTACAACTGGTCAGCACAGAGAATTACGACACATATATTTAAAACTGAATGTTTAGTATGACTCAAAAAGCTGCAGCAACTCTCTGAAAGACTTCATATAAAGCCTGGAGGCTTATACTCTCAGCTAGAGAAGAAGGAAAATATCTTTTCAAGCATTCTTTCAACCAGCTGACCTCCTATCAGTAAATCAAACCTCTCTTCACTGTAATGTCAAAATTGTTGGATGACTTCAGTAAGACACATGCAACCTGATTTGAGGTAAATGAAAATATCTGCACTTGAGTCTGGAAAATATTTGGTTTTGTTTGTTTTGGTTAGTTTTTTAAATGGGATAGCCTGTTCAACAATCCACTTCTGAAAATATTCATAGCAAAGCCTTAATTTGCCACGATTTTTAGATGTTGTATTTAATTTGCAATTTCTATTTGAAGAAAGATCTGATGTAATATATTTGAAAATGTCATTAAACATATAATACGTAAATCCTGGACATGTTGCCATTTTGCTTCTTCTGTTGGTTTCCCCTGTGTCTCACATGCTTTGTTTAATCAAATTGACATTGTTCAAGAGACAACACTTCTGTTATTTACCTTGGGAGATTACTCCAGAAGCTGTATGGTTTCTAAAGCTTATCTGAATATATTGAGCTTGCAAAATGACACTGGAAATCTTGCAAAAACAGACACTTTCATATCTTTTCTCCATTTCTGCTTCTGCCCCCAAGCCAGAAGTGCAACAGAAATGAAGAAACCAAACTTACTGAACTTAAACCTCAGAAACTTTCAATTCAACTTTTGGATAAAGTTTCACAACCAAGCAAAACTCAGGTTTTACTCAAGTGACTTGCTCATTAACTGACACCATGGCATTTATATTAATAAGCAGCTTTAAAAAGCAACCAAAGCACAGGGGAGGCATGTAAAAGAAAATCAGCAATCATGTGAAGAAATAACTAGTGACTGAAACTTTTGCAAAGGCCTTTTGTGCATTGGTGGCTTTCAAAGCAGAGCTACTTCTTTCACCACTGTCAAATATTGGTCAGTATTCAAACCATAAAACTTGGTGCAAAATCATTCTTTTATTGTTTTGAACAGCATCTTTGTTCAAGTAAACAAAATATTTTAAAAAGAGTAAGCCAGTTGCCTGTTGTTTTTTTCTTTGTCAACATGTATTGGCTTTGTAGGAAAACACAAAAAAAGGACAACCTAGGTGTAAACACACAGAAATGCAAAGATTCCCGGAAAAATTAAATCATGAGGTGCTGTAGGGCTTATACTTTTGCCTAATGAATGTAAATTCCTACACCCAGGAACATGATATAGACAGAAACAGCAGATAACATGTAACCAACAGCCACAGCTTTCAGATTATACGTAATCATTCTTAAACTTGGACTGGTACTAATCATAGAACCTTAGAATCACAGACTGATTTGGGTTGGAAAGGACCTTAAGTTCCAACCTCCGACGTCTCACACTAGATCATGTTGCCCAAGGCTATGTCCAGCCTGGCCTTTAACACTGCCAGGGACGGAGCATTCACAACTTCCTTGGGCAACCTGTTCCAGCACCTCACCACCCTCACAGTAAAGAACTTCCTTATATCTAACCTGAACTTCCCCTGTTTCAGTTTGGACCCATCACCCCTTGTCCTATCGCTACAGTCCCTCATGAAGAGTCCCTTTCTGGCATCCTTGCAGGCCCCCCTCAGATATTGGAGGGCTGCTATGAGATGTCCATACAGCTTCTGTTCTCCAGGCTGAACAGCCCCAACTTTCTCAGCCTGTCTTCATACAGGAGGTGCTCCAGCTCCCTTATCATCCTCGTGGCCCTCCTCTGGACTTGCTCCAACAGCTCCATGTCCTTCTTATGTTGATGACACCAGAACAGCATACAATACTCCAAGTGGGGTTATAATACCATGCCATCTTCTGTCTGTATCCTAATGGAAACATTCATTGGGATGAAGATAGGAAAAAAAAAAAAAGACTGGTATTCTAAAAATGGTATTAAACCTATTGATAGAAGTTTAAGAATATCAGTACAGTACAGAAGTACAAAGTCTGCTATTTCCTGCCTCGTTGTGCAAATCAACAAGCTTTTTCTCTATGCCTGCATTCTTGGGTGCAACTGCTGCACTACTTGGTACCACTGTGCTGTCCTGGTTGCTGTATCTGATACGCCCAGCAAGCGTAGCTGTAATGCAGCAACAAGAGTCACTTGGACTCTTCTTGCCTGAAGAAGCCTACTACGACTATCTTAATCAGAGCTGCTCTAATCTTTGAAGTGACTTAAGTCTATTCTTAAAGAGGAGTTTAATGGGTTCCATTCTTGACACCTTTGAGATACAGCTTATTTAAAGTAGATGTCTGTTAACAGTGATTGAGACAATTTATTTAAACAGTATTTAGTTTTCAGTAGTCCTTCTCTTTCCTGCATTCTTCAAATCATAAATTTCACATAATTCTTTGAAGACAAATAGTTTCCTAGCAATGAGATTATGGACCCATCTTCTTGTAGGCTTGTTTTCTATGTGGTTTTGTTCCTGCACGTCTGTCAATCATACATCACAATAAAATAATTTTTTGCTATCCTTTTAAAAAATTTGCTTCTAGTTTCTGTTTTGAATCTGTCTTGGACTCAATTTCTTACCATTGCATCTTGCTGTCAAATATTAGATAAGAGCCCTCTACCATCAGAAATCTGTCAGAAATCATTCACCTCTCCTGTTTTGGTTTTTTTTTTTTTTTTTTTTTTTTAACAGTGAAATGTTATATTAAAAACCTTGTGTGAGTTCTCTGAGTGGAATGGATTTTCGTGGCACCATCGACATTCATTTCAATTTAACTCACACAAAAATAAAATTTCTGTGAATCTGTAGGTTTGAAGTATGACGAAGTGAATCTTTCCAAATACACATCAGAGCTTTGTAGCTTCGGTCATATTCAGACTCCCCCCATTTCTCCATCTCATTTTTGTCATGCACAGACTCATAGAATGGTTTGGTTTGGAAGGGACCTTAAGATCATGTAGTTCCAAGCCCTCTGCCATGGGCAGGAACACCTACATGCCCTTGTAAGAAGTCCCTCTCCAGATTTCTTGTAGGCCCCTTTAGGCACTGGAAGCTGCTCTAAGGTCTCCCCAGAGCCTTGCCTTCTCCAGGCTGAACAAACCCAACTCCCTCAGCCTGTCTTCATAGGAAAGGTGTTCCAGCCCCTGAATCATCTTCATGGCCCTCCTTTGGACTTGCTAAAGCAAGTTGGAGGCCTCAGAGCTGAATGCAGTACTCCAGGTGGAGTCTTATGAGAGCAGAGAGGGAGAATCACCTCCCTTGACCTGCTGGCCATGCTTCTTTTGATGCAGCCTGGGATACAGTTGGCTTTCTGGGCTGCAAGTGCACATTGCTGGGTCAATTTGAGCTTCTCATCAACTAACACCCCTCCAAGTCTGCCTTAGGGCTGCTCTCAATCCATTCTCTGCCCAGCCTGTAGTTGTGCTTGAGAATGCCCTAACCCAGGTGCAGTTGAATTGGCCTTGTTCAGTTTAATGAGGTTCACACTGGCCCACCTCTTTAGTCTGTCCAGATGCCTCTGAATGGCATTCCTTCCTTCCTTCCTTCCTTCCTTCCTTCCTTCCTTCCTTCCTTCCTTCCTTCCTTCCTTCCTTCCTTCCTTCCTTCCTTCCTTCCTTCCTTCCTTCCTTCCTTCCTTCCTTCCTTCCTTCCTTCCTTCCTTCCTTCCTTCCTTCCTTCCTTCCTTCCTTCCTTCCTTCCTTCCTTCCTTCCTTCCTTCCTTCCTTCCTTCCTTCCTTCCTTCCTTCCTTCCTTCCTTCCTTCCTTCCTTCCTTCCTTCCTTCCTTCCTTCCTTCCTTCCTTCCTTCCTTCCTTCCTTCCTTCCTTCCTTCCTTCCTTCCTTCCTTCCTTCCTTCCTTCCTTCCTTCCTTCCTTCCTTCCTTCCTTCCTTCCTTCCTTCCTTCCTTCCTTCCTTCCTTCCTTCCTTCCTTCCTTCCTTCCTTCCTTCCTTCCTTCCTTCCTTCCTTCCTTCCTTCCTTCCTTCCTTCCTTCCTTCCTTCCTTCCTTCCTTCCTTCCTTCCTTCCTTCCTTCCTTCCTTCCTTCCTTCCTTCCTTCCTTCCTTCCTTCCTTCCTTCCTTCCTTCCTTCCTTCCTTCCTTCCTTCCTTCCTTCCTTCCTTCCTTCCTTCCTTCCTTCCTTCCTTCCTTCCAGCGTGTTGACTGCCCATGTTGCCAACAAAGATGTTAAGAAGTGCTGGTGCCAGTTCCAACCCCTGAGGAACACTTGTCACTCGTCACCCATCCATGCTCCCCTCTCGTTTCCGCATTCTGTATTTGTGCTCTCTATCCTGCATGTTTACATGTGCCTCTAATTCCTGGCCACATCCATCACTTGTACACAGAGAATCTTGTTTTAAATATTGTGGGGTTTTTTCCTGTGGTAATCCCATAAAGAGAATTCTACGGAAAACAAGATTTTGTGTTTTACTTCACCAACACAGTAAAACTGGGAGCATCACATGACAAGTGAATGGAAAAGCCATTTGGAAAAGCCTTTGGAGAATATCCCTCCAAAGCAAACACAGCATCCATTCATGATTAGGCATTTAAGAGTTATTTTTGACTGGGTAGGCAGTAGTGTTGCACTGTTTTTTCCCTGGGCTTAAGGCCAAGAATTGCTACTTGGCCTGAACTGGTTGGCATGTGACCTTGCTATATGAAGGTATTACAGGCACCGGCATCAAATCTGAACTATCTTTAACAATTACCGCAACACAATGGCCTAATAATGGCTGGTTTAGTACAGCGGTAGAATATCCAACACTGGGGAGAGAAGAAAAGGCAGTATCGCAAAATTATCTGAACCAAGTGGGCAGGAAGAGATCCCAGGGAAGGTTGTCGCTATCTGTAAGCCTTCGAAAAAGGACTGTCCAGCAGCCTTTCTGCTGGGACATGTGCAGTTTTTCTTCTCAAAAGAAAGCTGCTCTTCCTCTGATGCAAAATGTGCAGTTTGACAAGCCACCACCTAACTCCTCACCCCCTGTTGCTTTACAGGAGCTTTTCCTGATCAACCTTCACCCCTTTATGGGCAATCACCCTCCGCCAGCCCAGCAGCTACCTCCTCACTGACCTGTGCCTCATGAAGATGTCTGGCACAATGGTGAGCCTCAACCTCGGCCTGGAGTGAGCATCACGTCCCAGCCAGACACTGGGGACTCTGAACAAGTGCCAGCGACAAAAAGCTGCCGGAGCCCTGTGCTCGCCGTCCATCAAACGCCTCCCCCAGTACCTTCTGCCATCATCATCGTGAGGCGATCGGGCGCGAAGGGCAGCGTACAGGCCTTGCCGGCGGGGCTGCCAGCGGCTGCGAGATCAACTGCCGCCTGGGGACCTCCGCCACGACGCTTTGGGCGGGAAGCGCAGCGTGAAGAGCAGCCGCCGCTGCCGGCCGATACCGGGGCGCACCCCGGAGCCGTGAGGGGAGAGGGCGATCGGTGCGAGGCACAGCCCTTGGCTTGGCGGGGCCACCCCCAGCACGGGGTGCCGTGGCTGGGGCGGGTGCCAGAGGAGGCGGGAGCAGCGGCGGGACCTGCCCTGAGCGAGGGAACTTGTTAAAGTCTCGCCGCCCGCCGGTACTCAGAGGAGGTGCGGGATAGCAGTAGCATGGCCCGGCTCGGCGGCGGCTTGTGCTGCTGCTGCTGGGGGCTTGTCCTGCTGTGGGCGGCGGCGGGGGGCCGAGCAGGTGAGGCGGGCGGGGCGCGGGAGGGCAGTAGAGGGGCCTTGCCCTAAAGTCCCCTCACCGGGAGGGCGGGAAAGGAGGGACACAGCGGGGTTGTCCCCTGCTCCGGGGGTGCCAGGCGGCCGGGAGGAGCTGTCCCACCGGCTGAGCCTGGCCTGCGCCTCTTGCCGCGGCTCCCGAGGAGGTAGTGCGGCTCGTCCGCGCCCGCTCCGGAGGACCCGCCGGGCTCGGCGTCCCGCCTCGTCGCTGTGCCTCCTCTCCGGGGTGGATAGTGCCACCGTGCCGCCTTGCGAGGCGCCTCGTTCGTCGGCAGTGCCGGGGCCGTCAAGCTCCTCCACCCTCTGGCGAGGGCTCATGAGCTTGCTCCAAGAGCACCTCACGTCCCGCCGGCTGCGACAGGCTCGGCCGTTGTGCATCGTGGGTGCTAAGTGCCGATACTTTTTTTCTGCTTTCAAAACATCTTTCCGGTTCCCAGAATGGGCGAGGGGAGCTACACTAGGGAGTCATCAGATGGAAGGCTGTCTTGAGCTCCCAGTGGTGCTGGTTTTTCATGTAGCAGGCATGCACGGGAATCATTTACAAGATATGCTTCGTTTTGGTGCTATGGCCTACAGCATGCTGTATCTTAACAGAGTTTTAATGCTAGCTTGTGGGTATAGGTTGTCATCTGTGTTTCGGAACTCATACCTATGCATGATCTAGTGTTTCCTGAGTAGCTTAACTTGTGTTGACATGAGAGTAACTAATTTACCAATATCTGGTTAGCTTTTAAAAATCTGAAGGTGTTTTCTGTGGTACAAACACCACTTCATGCTAATTTTGTGCTCATGGCTGGGATTTTTTTGTCATGCATTTGTGTAATGTAATAGTTTTTCATTCAAAGTTGTAAGGCTCAGTTAGGGTATTTCAGTTCTTGTTGTAACTTCATAGTCAGATTAAGATGCAAACAAAATTTGGCAAATGGCATGACGGCACATTTTGGTGAGCTTCAGGGTTTTTCGTAGACTCTCTTAAATCTTAAAAATTGAGTTTCTGCTTGATTTGTTTGAGACTTATTGTAGCTGTGGACATACCACTATTGATAGAAAAAATATGCCAGTGAGGTTATGAACATAGAATTATTATTTATTTTCATTTCAAAGTATGAAACAGGTTTGCCAGCAACTAGAAGGGTGGGGAAAGGAGGCACTAAAGGAGGGAATTTTGAGAGATGCTGAGCAAGTGTGGAGCATGTGAAAGTGAAGGGGCCTCTGAAAGACTGTTGAAGGTTAGTGACAGTAGCCATTGGAAGTAGAATGTCCATTAGAGAATTTCGAATACCATTTGTACTGATGGCAATAGTAAGGTTGTTGGGGACCAAATCTCATCAGGAGAATATCTCCCTCTTCTACTACTTTCAGTGAATTCTGAAGATCTTAAAGGCTGGATTCAGTGCTTATCTTCTAGGGAATTCCTAGTTCATACATTAGTTGCCACAAAACAAGGAGAAATTCAGGTAACTGTTGTTTGAATGTGTCCAAAATATTACAAGCATATGATTTTGCTGATGGTCCCACCTCATCTTGCAGATTTACTTTTCAAACTTTATCGGAGTTGGCAAAAACTTTAGTGCTACATTAGCAGGACTGAAGGAAGGGTCAACTGTGTATCATGCAGAAGAAATGAAACAAAGTTTAGGGTCTGAAGTAGTTTTAGCTAATTTCTGATTCCTCACATCATAATCGAAGTACTAGTAGAAAACTACTGAGGAGCAAATAGAAATGCCTTTAGGCTATTTAGTGGAGTAAAGTTGGCCTTCAGCATTGTGAATTGTATAGATTTTTTTTTTTTATTATTTGTTCATTGTTCTTTAGCATTTTGAATGCCTTGGATATTCTTCATCAGACAGTTAGGAAAGTGGTTTTAGAGAATGTTCTCTGGTAAAAACGACTTAAATTGAGAGACTATATGATAAGTGAAGGTACTTGTGCAACTGTTATTATTGTTTCCTTTGTGGATGCCGTATAACTATTTTAGGTAATGCAGAAAACTTGTCAAGCTTTACTGGTCAAGTATCTTTGTAAGCAAGAAAACCGTACAATACTCAAACTCTTAATTTATAGTTCACATTTGAATATTGCTTCTCTCTCATGTAAGCACAAATCAGGAGATAGGTTTCAAATAATAACAGGCCTGTTAGAGCCAAATTGGAAAATTACTTAGACCTGAAATGTCTGAGGAAATAGGATGAATTAAGGCCGATAGAATAGAAAATGCAAATAGCTTATATTCAAGCAGAACAAGAAAGCTTTCACTCCTTTAATTGAACATTACTGAGTTTCATGTTAAGTTCTTGTGTGGTTTAAACTAATCTCTAAAGAAGTCCTGAAGTGCTTAACATTTGTGTTGTAATGGCTTCCAGTCATAACTGTACTTTGAAATCTTAGTTGTACTTTAGAGGTATACAACCTTTTCTTAAGAACTGTTAAAAGAATGGTTCTAAAATTTTTAATGGCAAAACAGGACAAGCTCTATCAAATTACAAGGCTGAACAGAAACATCATATAGTTCCTTACTGTGGTGGACCTGAAATATTTAAATGTTAAACTGTGCATATATAATCTTTACTGGTGAACGTTAGCTGTAGGAGAGGGTACACTGAAAACAGAAGTGCTAGGTTTTTGTGTTTTGAAGTTGCACAAAACTAGTAGTTCAGTGAAGGAGTGGAGTGATAGCTTCCTTATTAATGGAAAGATGGACACTGTAAAATACATCCAAACAACTCTACAAAAAAGCTTCGTATTTGAAAAGTCATAGATAAAAATAAGCATGTGAAATAGGGATAAAAACTAGTAGCTTTAAGAAGCCAGTATTTTTGCTATTAATAGGAAATGCTCATGGTTGTTTATTAGCTTATTACATGCAACCTACCCAGTGCTTCACTGCTTATAAGTTGGCTTCTTTCTCAGACTAAGGAAAAATAAGAATATTAATTCTCAGTCCCAGACATTGTAGCTCTTTTGCTTGCAAGGAAAAGTGAGTTCTATTAATTTCCATAATTAGAAAGTCCAGTAGCCTATCTAGATATATTTATGTTTTAAAAACAACTTATATCTGGGAAAGCATAAGGAAAAGCAACTGTTGCATATTGCCAAACAGATTTTACTGGTATGCTTAAGGCACTTCAGGTGTTATTTTTGTAGGTATAATAGATATTAATATAGATATAATATCTAGATAGTCTTGGGCCATCTCGCTGCATTGCTCTTTTTTTCTTCCTCATCTTCTCTATCCATTCTGTTCTTTCATTGCAAGTTACTGCTACTCAATCATGTACTCTTCAGCATCTGCTTTTCTCTTTGTTTCATCTTGCTCAGTCCTCTTACTTAGTATTTTACTTCTGCTTTTTCTATATTCTCACAAACTTGTATTTCCTCTCTCCTACTGCCACTAGATAAAAAACAAGCTCACTTTTAACGTAACCTTGGAAATGCCTTTATTAGGCCAAAAAGGCAGAAAACAGATTTAGCATTTCAGCCAAAAAAACAAGGGGACTACTACCACCTCCTAGCCATAGCTGAAGTATCTTAATTTTTCCATTATTTAGGGTATATCCCTGAAAAAAAGCAGATACTTCTCAATTCTTGAAGAAATCCTAGCACTCGCCCAACTGCAGTCCCTATGTTTGGATCTTTATTTGGCAGAAACATTGATGTATCTCTACAAACAGGCAATTTGAGGAAAGGTTCCTCCCAGTCCCTACTGACTGCTGAAAGGAGAAGAAGCACTGGTTTATTACCAGGCTTATTTTGTTATTGCAGTTCTTCACTTCTGTCTCCCACCATACAGTGGTTGTGGTGGAACTGCATATTGCTGATGCTATGCAGTTCTTCTGGCTGGCTGGTTGCATGAAGGGGAATGGTGACTCCACTGACCTACCCTATCCCCAGGGATTCTGAGTCATTCATTGCAGTAAATAGTGTGTGCTTTGGCTTGTTATTTAGGTTATTCTAAGTGATACTGTTTTGGAATAGCCACAGGTTATCAGAGTCTTTTCTATTCTTTAGAGTCCTAATAGGCTGAAATGCTTGTAAGCATTCTCAGCTACACACTGGGAAGTCTAACTTCAGTAATAAAAGGATGATTTAGAGATTCATGGAGACACTGCGTTTGATTCATATGCAAGGAGTTACCAATACAACTGCTGGAATAAGAGATGACAGGGCCCCTGCCTCATCCTCCAAAAATAATGTTTAAAAAATGCCAGCATTATTCAAAGGGAAGGTTCTTCTTGTTACAGGGCATATACAGGGTTGTTTGGAAATGTGCAATTGCTTCTTCTGTATCTATATTTCATATCATACTTCAGTTCTGGATGGTTTTCTTGTCAACGATAGTGCTGCTACTTTAGATGAGCACAGATTAAAATTGTAACAGACTGGGTGATAACAAATGTTTTAATTACATTGTAGTGTAAGCGTGTTTTCACAGAATCATTAGGATTGGAAGGGATGTCTGGAGATCATCTAGTTTTAAGTGTACACAGCTTTGTAAGCTTGTGGTTTTAACTCCATCTCTAGAGCATTTAAGTTGTTTAACTCTATAGCAAGATAAAGCTTATCGTCTAAATTTTAGCAATTATTATATGGCTATATATATGTTCCTTGAAATAAACGTAGCAATTTAATACGCAGGTATTTTGACTATTTAAAGCAGGGCAATTAGATTTGCAGAAACTGACATAAAAACTGATGGGGTGAAATAGGACAGCGAGTGAATGAGTTGGGAAAAAATTAATAAATTGGTAATTGGAAATGGTCCTTTCCAGCATCATTGTTAAGCCACATCTATGGCAGGTATCTTGATGCTGTTCATCAAGAGGCCTTGGTAGGTTTCTTGCAAATCATCATGTAGTTTAATTATCATGTAATTTCCCCTTCTCTCCCATCCTATTCTAGTCCTGGTTTTCTTCAGTTTAAATTTATCTTGTAGTGAAGTAGGGACAGGGCAAACTCCACGGGTAATTTAAAAGTTTAATCTGACATTTGAAGATAACTTTGCATGTTCATGCTGGCAGTGCATAAACCAAAGAAACACAGCCTGCCGTGTTAGAACGCCTGTGTCTAACATTGGGATCAACATTCTTTTAGAAAAGAAAGCACTTTTTTTGCTCTAGGCAGAAGAAAGTTTCTCTGACATATCTGTTTAGCCTATGGGCACTAATAACAATACCCAGCTGTCTGGTTCCTCTTGACTACTTGCCACCTTTCCAGAGCCTAATGAAAAGATGGGAAGAAAATAATGTTTTGTGTTTGTTCTTGTTCTTTTTACCAATATCTCAGCTGTCTTTGTGCACTGGGCACATGGTCTGTCTCTCCTCTGCCCCGCACTGGGCTTTTTGCTTGGAATCAGCCTTCTCATTTACTGCTGGACAGGCTGGTTGTGTTCTGTGCTGACCCCTTACACTGCTTCTTCACTGGACCTCCCTTTCCTAACCTCTTTGCTTATGTAAGCTTTTAGCTTTGTAAGGTGGCCTTTGGCTCTCTTCAGCATTGACCCTTATCAGCCTGCTCTTTTTATAGATGTTTGGGGTTTTTTTTCAGTCTGAGTGATTCCCCTGTTTACCCTTCACTTAAAGTAACAATTACTGTATGTGTTACTAGAAATAGTTAAGGAGACAACAGAAAACTAAGATTAGAGCTGCTTGAGGAGTTATCTGTCATGTCTTAGTCCTTTAAATAGCCTTAGTACCTGGCAAATGAAAAACATGTTTTTAAACACTGTGTTCCAAGTCCCTGAAATGACTTAATCTCCAAATATATTCATGTAAAAACTTCTATTCATAGAATGGGGAAAGAAATGCAGTTGCTTGACTACCAAAATTCTGTTCTTGCTAATGCTTTTCCTGTTCATGTGAGTAGTGTCTCTAGTATATCATGAAGATAGATACAGTGCATAGTAGTACAAAATCTAGATGGAGGCCAGTAATGACTGGTGTATGCCAGTGGTTGGTACTGCTCAGCATCTTCCTTAGTGATCTGGGTGATGGGACAGAGTGTACCCTCAGCAAGCGTGCTGGTGATACATCTGAGAACTGTGCTGCCACTCGGAGGGACCTCAACAGGCTGGAGAAATGTTTGACAGGAACCTCATGCAGTTCAGCAAAGAGAAATGCAGAGTACTGGCCTAGGGAGGAGTAGCCTCACATATCAGTATATGTTCGGGCTGATTGGAAAGCAGCTTTGCAGAAAAGGGCCTTGTGGACACCAAGCAGAGCATGAGTCAGCAATGTGCCATTATGGCAAAAAAAGGCAACTGTCCCCTGAGCTGCATGAGGATGAGTATTGCCATCAGGTTCGGATAGATGATCCTTCTCTGCTCAGCACTGGTAAGGCCATACCTGGAGTGCTGGATCCAGTTCTGAGCTCCCCAGTACAAGAGACGTCTAGTGGTACTGGACAGATTGTGGCAAAGGGCGGTGATTAAGGGACTGGAGCATCTCTCACATGAAGAATGGCTGGGAGAGGTGGGACTGTGCCATCTGGAGAAGAGAAGGTGCAAGGGGGAAAACTCATCAATGTCTACAAATATTTGAATGGAGGGTGTAAAGAAAACGGAGCCAGACTCTTTCCAGTGATGCCCAGGGACAGGACTAGAGGGAATAGGCACAAACTGGAACACAGGAGGTTCCCTCTGAACAGCAGAAGACACTTTTTAACTATGAAGGTGGGTTAGCACTGGCATAGGTTGCTCAGAGTGGTTGTAAAATCTCCATCCTCGGAAATACTTAAAAGTCATCTGGGATGAATTCTGGGCAACTGGCTTTAGGTGATGCTCCTTGAGCAGGGGGTTTGGACAAGATGACCTCCAGAGGTCTCTTCCAACCTCAGCCATCCTCTGATTCTCTATAAGAAACAGTTTTAGCTGGTCTTGCTGGAACACCAGGGAAGAACAGCTTTGTAGATGTTGAATGACACAGATTATTTAACAATCTGGTAAAATGGATAAAAACTGGCTTAAAGAAACTGGATAACTTATGTCAAAAAGTGATTGGTGGAGAAAGTTTAGTTCTTGGAAAATGTTTGGGTTTGCTTTTTGTATTCAAATGTGTCATGGCTCTTCATAAAAATAACTTCTTTATGTTATGTTTTATAGTAGTGAATAAAGTGGGGGCACTTAATTTGAAATTGAACTACCTGCTTAATCACAAACATGTTACTGACAGCTTTTTAAAAGAGCATTAGGTATTGTGCTTCTATTACGTTGCTTTTGTTGTGGTTCCATTATCATAGCATGCGTACTAAGTATTTTGTGTAAGATCATCTAGAATTAGATCAAGTTCTCTATTTTGCAGCTGTTGTGGTGTGATACACAAAATGAATCGTTGTGAGGAAGTAGTAAACAAATTGTAATTTCTTGCTATAAACTGGCAGAACTAGTTGCTACACGCACTGGAGAAGGGTCTGGGGAATAAAAATGTTGTGGGTTTCTCAGTAATTTTAAGTGTTTACAATTTATCCCTTAAAACTTTTTAAGTAGTTCTGGGAACTTTGACTCATGATTTGTTGAATTATTTTCACTTGTAATACTGTAGTAGTGATTTGATCAGTATGAATAGAGATCTGATGTAATCAGGTCCCATTTTAGGGAAGGCTGAATTAGAGTTCTAGGGATTTGTTTTTTTTTTTTTTTGTGGAAAGCAGTTTGCCTTGCTCTTTGTTCTTCAGACAACAGGATTAAAACCCAACTAATGAAGAATGCTTTTAACAGCGGTCCGACCAGAACTCTTGAGCAGTCTAGTGCTCCTCCTTCCTGTTCATTTCACAGTTGAGATTGATACTAATATGACTGGGTGATAGGGATTGTGTATCTTATAAAGGATTGCATACCTGTGGTGCTTTTGTCTTTAAACCTGTGATCCACTGAGTTTTAGTGCTCCAGAATTAGTTGCCCAGAAAGACAGTTTAGAAAACTTTTGCAGCCTTTTGAATCTTTAGGTGGAAAACAAAATCCACAGTAGCCTATAATCCTTTGCAGTTGCTAAGTCATGCTGTCTTCTATAGTTACTTTCCATAAGATTTGTATAGATTTTCTTCTGAGCCAGGGTAAGGAAGTACTTTTCTGAATTTTCTGTCAAGACTCAGCTATGTTGGAACTCAGAGAGAATTATAGATGATTTCTAAAAGAGTAACATGAGAGTATTTAGCTGTAAGATTTATGTCTTGGTAAAACTCCCTTTAGTTCTTATGCCACTTTTCAGTATGTTAAAATTAGTGTTGATCTCCACAGTAGAACTGAACTTGATGGAAAGCTATCAAATTAACTTTTTAAAATTGTGACAATGTTGTCTTGATGTTTCAATATTGGGTAGGAAATACTTACTCCTGTTTGTTTGTTTCCTTTGCCCCCTTTTTTCTCCACCATAGAAATCCGCTATGCAACTGTGTACTGGAATAGAGCTGCAAAAACACTTCAGGTCAGGAATATGCTGGATAGGCGTGGAGATGCTTATGGTTTCTACAACAACTCTATACAGACAACAGGTTGGGGAGTTCTGGAGATCAGAGCAGGCTATGGCGGTCAGACCTTAAGCAATGAAGATATCATGTATGCAGCTGGCTTTTTGGAAGGCTATCTCACAGCTCCGTAAGTACCTCAGGAAGCAACTCAACTTGTGACACTTCCAGTGGATTTCTGTACTTGTGAGTTGTTTGTTTGTTTGTTTTTCATTTCACTTAATTCCCATCCATTTAAACTAACCATACATTTTGCAGTTGTGTGGTATTCTTTTAATTAGTAGCTGATATGAAGTATAGCTTTTCATTATGGCATCAAGATGTACCCTCTTCTCATCCTGCAGGCTCTCCTAACGCCTTGGTGAGATAGAGTACTGTATCAGTGTTACTGATTAAATAACATAATCACAGAATAGTGTATGTGTAAGAAAGTGCCTAAGCCCTATGTTGATAGCAAAGGCTACAGGGCTTCCTTAAGGACCTTTTTCAGCAAACACTGTCAAGAAACTACTGGGAGCAGCTACTGAATCTTCATAGCATAAGGAATTTAGTCTCTTTTGGATAAATAATAATAATTAAAAAAAACCAAAACTGATAAGCCTGAAGGCAGACTGGTGTGTGTCTAGAAGGATCATGTTATTACTGAAAGCCCTTTGGAGAGAAGATGAGGGACTGAATCTCTCCCACAATGCAGATCTATGAAACTGACAGAATTTTGTACTTCTTATGAATCCAGAGCAGTTTTTTAAAGAAAAAAAAAAAACCCCAAACCCCAAAACTGCAACCAACCTACCAACCCATCCTTCCCCCCCCTCCAAACTCTAAGCAACAACCAACTCAAAAAAATAACCCCAAACCCAAACCTTGTTTGTTCCTTGACAAACTAGGAAGACAGAATGGCTTCTTATATATTATGACATACTAACTGGTAGGATACAGCTGGTGATCCAGCTAAGAACATGATGGAAGACTTGTTGAACAAGCTTCATCTTTTCCTCTGTCGACTTAGTCACAGGAAAAAAAAAATCCCAAATTCTGATGCATGGCTGCGGAATAGTTGGGAGATGCTTGAGGTGGCTTCACCAGCTTTGCTTCCAGAACACTGAAATAAATACCCATAGGCTGTGTTGAACAGGTCAGCAGAGGAAGGTTGTCTGTTGAACAGTTGCTAGATATGGCTGCTGGACAAGATGATGTTAATTAGTAAGATATCTGAAGATCAGTTAAGGTTTATGGATAGCTCTGATCATATAATAATGTGACTGTCTAGGAGACTTTGCTGGAGAGGAAGCTAGGTCTCTAGACAGTGTAAAGGAACTTCACTAAAGTAATATTTGTCAATAACAAAACAGTTCTGAGAGAAAGAGTAAAGGAATGCTAAAGTTCAGAGTGTACAACCTGTACTCCAGGAAGGAAAGGAAATTAAGTACATGAGAGATCTGGATGTATGCTGTTGGGTTATTTTGCAGGAGAGGTTACTGTTATGTGCTATTCAGTCAGTTTGTGTAAACTGCGTGTGTAGGGGTGCTAGGATTACATTTAGAATATTGTTAAAATTGGGTATCTCTCAGCAGATTTTTCACAAGGTTTTACCTAGGTACTCATCTCTAAGTGGCTAAGCTTAAGCTTTGTCATACTACAGAGTGCCCAATCCATGCTAAGCCCAATTAGATAGCAGTTAATGTTCTAGTAGCAACAACCCACACCCTGTTCCCCTTCTGCCTCTGCAGTAGATTTGTAAGTCTTCCTGGCTTTTAAAAAAACTTAAGTATATGCCCATTCCTTTAAACATGGCTTGAATGTGAAACAGTGTCTTCAGGGACTTTATCTGATCTCTTAGTCTATGCTTAGGTGTAGGGGAGGAAGATTTTCCCCTTTGTTTATTCCAGGGGTGGCAAGTGAAGATTCACAAGTTATTCAGGTCAAGGCTTTCGTCTTCTCTAGGTGCTTACTGAGATTGTTTCCTAGCCCTAGCTGTGTTACTGTAGGGCTACCAGCCCCAGCACTGACTGGTCCTTTGAAGAGAAGTGAATGTAGCAGAAAAGGTAATGAACAGAGATTTTGAACTGCATGGATGTGAAGTTAAGGGTTTGTATCAATGTGGAAAAGTAGGCTTTGAGACTTTGACTTTTAAGCAAAGTGGGAAATTCAACTGTTTTAAAGGAGTTTAAGTGTAAGAGAGTTAAGATGCAAAACCAGAAGCAGCCAAAGCCTTGCTTTTCAGAGGAAACTTTTTGAGAAAATCCACTGAGAAATCCTCCGACAGTGCAAACCTGAAAATGCTTACCATCACAAAAATGACTATCAAATAATACGCATGCCATCTGAATTTGGTTTTTAGCTATGTCTTTGCCCCATTATGTACCTGTAACTGCAATGAAAACATATTCCTTACTGGGAGTCATGAATATAAGCTTTTTCTGTCAGGTCTTGTAAAGCTATTTTGGATAAAGAGGGCTTCTCCTGAGGCTAAGAAAACATATTGAAAATGCTCCAGCTGAGGAACAGAGATTGGTTAGTGATGTACAAACTTGATCCTTGAGAAGAACCTATTACTTCAGGTTTTAGCTGCAGCACCTTTGTGGTTTTTTATTCAGCAAACTGCAACTAATGAATCCTCTTACACAGTGTGTTTGCAATTTCCTGAACTATGGGAGTAGTGAGAACACACTAAGTTTGCAGATGTTAAGATTGCTCTCGGAGCTCCAGTTCTCCTTTATCTTGCCTAGAGAGTCACGGAAACTTAATTAACATGCAGGCAGATGTTCTTTCTTTGGGACAGTTACACAAGTCTTCTGAAGTAAAACTGGGAAAAAGGGTTTCCCAATCTGTAACTCTATTCCCAACAGACTGCCTGGCACATTCAGCCTGTCTTCAGGGAAGCTGTCTAGCATTATTATCACAACTTCTGAGAAGTCTCTAAACACTCTCTGCTTTTGCACACATCAGTGCCTGCAGTAGCTGCATACAGCTCAAGCTTCCTTTTTAAGGACTGGGTAACAAAAAGGAAGAGTGTAACAATGTGTTTAACTGAGGGGAATGCTTTATTTGCATCAACAACCACTTAGCTACCAGAGTGAAAACTCGTGTCACTTGCCTGTACAAGCACCAACCATCTGCGGTGGCCCAGGCAAAGCCTACCAGTGTGAAAACATTGGGTATGCCTGGTAATTAAAGTGCCCTTTAGCACATTGTTACCTGTAGCCTGAACAACTCCAGGGTCTCCAGCTGTCTTGCATCCATTTGTGGTAATGACTCCATGAAGTAGAAATGACCCAGGGTGGCTCTTTGCAGAAACCCTGAAGTCTTCCTGGGAAGAGCTCTGATGTGAAGCATTAATGGGAAGGATACATTGCATGCTTTATCCTAGGCTGAAATAAAAGTTCCTGCAGAAGCTGTTTGGTGAGCAGGAGCTCCAGCTTGGCAGTGCCTGCAATTTGAAGACCTTCATGAATGCTCAGCTAGCTCAGTTCTTGCATTATGCTTAAGGCATGAAGCAGGGTTTTAGACACAGCTAGGTGCCTCATCATGTAAGCAAAAGAGTGACAAAGTATCTAAGTGTACACTTTGTCCCTGGTAGGAACCTAAGCAGAATGTAAACCAAACAGATAAAAAATAGCAAAGTATAAGACATGCGAGATTATTTTATCTTGGATTCCTGGGGAAGAATTAATCTCAGCTCTAGCTGTATAAACCTGTGATAGAAAAAACAATAGCTAAGCTGGTCAGTCCCATTTACCAGTGAGCAGAGAAACACAAGCCTTTTCTAAAGCATGAGTCATCTTTCTAGTGTTGGTACCTGATTAAGATAGTAGCTATTTGAAAACACATAGTGTTTGTAGTGTCTGGAGATCCAGACATTTGCTTAGTCCTATCATCCAACCAAAGATGATTGCTCTCTTTTTTTGAGTATGAATTATCTTCTCCCATTACAAACAGGGAAGTGTCAATGAGGCCTTATTTTACTTGGGCAATGGTAGAGCACATCCAAATCTGTGACATTACTTTTAATGTCTTCCAATTGGGGCTTGCAGGTGCCCAATAGCAGTATTTAAATTTGAAGCAAAGTTAATTTTCCTGTCTCCTGGTATAACCTCAGCTGGCCTGAGTCTTGTCATCTTCCTCTCTAATTTGAAGAAGCAGTGCTCTGCTTTGCTGGTTTTAGACTTTGAATTCTTGTCCCAGCTTTGTAACTGCCTTGCATTTGGCCTTAGATACAGTTGCAAAGCCTTACCTTGCTATAATGGTCCAATTTACTTACAAAACATGCAAGCCATGTGCACAGAAGCTTTGTTAAAGCAAAAAAATTAAACAGCAACTAGGGGAAAAATTCTCAATAACCTTGAGCATTTAAATAGAAAAATCAATTCCAGGAATCATCTGTCTTCTGTTAGCATATACAAGATGGAAAGCCATTAAAGAAGTTGTTTTCAGTCCACTGATTCTAAACTAATCCTGTCTCCACATTCATCATCACAGCTTAAAGATGCTACTAAAATCTACCTTGTGTTGCATAACCTTTGAGAGCAAAATGAAGAGAGTAGAGCTGATGATTGAGCCTGGAAGCCTGATCATCTGTTGTGGCCTAGGCAGTGATTAGAGTAAGATTCTGGCAGTTTTTTTATCCTCCTCATCTGGTTCTGATCTCTAAAAGGCCATCTGCCAGATGGATTGTCTAGTGCTATGTGTCCCTCTTCTCTAGTACCATAAGAGCTCTGACTTGTAGTATGGACTATGTTAGGCTATAATTTCCTTCCTAAAATTACTTGGGATTTTTATTTGCCAAATTCGCTGTGACTGTAGGGGTAGAGAATATTGATCTGTCTCTTCAACTCTCTAGTCTTCAAAAAGTAGGTTGTGATGAAGAAGTAGGTTATGATCATGGCATATCATTCTGTGTTACATGGGAGACAGAAGGTTCTAGAAGTAAAATTGATACTGTAGCTGCAGTTTCAAGAAAAGTGTAATGGTGTGAAGCTGCTTAATGCTCCTCTGTCTTGCCCCAGCACCTCCCTCCACAGATCCAATGAGCCCCAGCATGTGCCCCCCACTGATGATCTATGCGTCAGTTCATCTACTAACACAGGAGAGAGCTGTCTTCTTGCACCAGCTCTGTTGCTTATCTATCTACATAACCGCCTAATTCAAAATGGAAACTGACAGAAGAAGAATTCACTTTTTTTGCAGGGTTAGTGTTTAGCCTGAGTGCATGCAGACAGAGTTGGTGGTCAGAATGGTATCAGAGCTAAGAATCAGCAGGGTCACATGCAATCAAGTACTCAAAACACCAGCTGGGAATGGGGCAATGGACAGAAAGAGAGAGGAGAAGGTGGTTAGAGAATTAATTATTGATTCTCTAATCATCAGCAAACCATTCAGTCATCTGTGGCTGTTTTCTCAAACTATAGCCTGAGGGAAACTGGGAAAAGCTTGTGTCTGCATCCTTACCAGAGGAAGCTGTCTTCATGACTTTTAATACGAGGAATTCTGTCCTGCTGGCATGTGCTTTCCTTGAGGCTGGTATCTGTTTTAGTTCTGTTTTCTTTCTCTCAGCATTTGATAGGGGCTAATTTTACTAATGACTGATGTAGTTCTATCAACTCCAGACCTTGGGGAAATAAATTTCTGCTGATTTCCACCTAGAACTAAGTATTTCTCCTTTTTTGTATGTTAAGCTTGACTCACAGTAAGAAATGCTGGAGTTCTGTTTTGGCTTGAATCAGATGATTGCATTTCACCTAAATGGAAGAGTGATTTTAACTTCTGGGCTCCTGAGCCATTTTTGGCAGTTCATTTCATTTTGAAATGTAGAAGACTTCAACAAAATGAAGAAAAAGCCCCAACCAACCACAAAAAAAAAACCAAAACCCAAACAAAACCTTTACAACTTTTTTTCTATTAGTTAATAGGGATGACACAGCTAACTGAATTCAACAACAACAAAAGCCCCACAAAAATTTTGGTCTCCCTAAAGGTGAATCTGTTTAGGGCTGGCGTGACTGGGAGTTTCTGTGGGAACATGAAAGATTAACTTACACACACTTTAAAATAGAGATATATAGCTTAATCAGAAAGGAAGGAACATAGAATCATAGAATAGTTAGGGTTGGAAAGGACCTTAAGATCATCAAGTTCCAACCCCCCTGCCATGGGCAGGGACACCTCACACTACATGATGCCACCCAAGGCTCTGTCCAACCTGGCCTTGAACACCACCAGGGATGGAGCATTCTCAGCTTCTCTGGGCAACCCATTCCAGTGCCTCACCACCGTAACAGTAAAGAACTTCTTCCTTATATCCAAGCTAAACTTCTCCTGTTTAAGTTTTAACCCATTACCCCTTGTCCTGTCACTACAGTCCCTAATGAAGAGTCCATCCCCAGCATCCCTATAGCCCCCCTTCAGATACTGGAAGGTTGCTATGAGGTCTCCACGCAGCCTTCTCATCTCCAGGCTGAACAGCCCCAACTTTCTCAGCCTGGCTTTGGAGATGCTCCAGTCCCCTGATGATCCTCATGGCCCTCCTCTGGACTTGTTCCAACAGTTCCATGTCCTTTTTATGTCGATGACACCAGAACTGCACACAATACTCCAAGGGGTTTCACAAGAGCAGAGTAGAGGGGCAGGATCACCTCCTTCGACCTGCTGGTCATGCTCCTTTTGATGCAGCCCAGGGTACAGTTGGCTTTCTGGGCTATGAGCACACACTGCTGGCCCGTGTTTATTTTCTCATCAACCAACACCCCCAAGTCCTTCTCTGCAGGGCTGCTCTGAATCTCTTCTCTGCCCAACCTGTAGCTGTGGCTGGGATTGCTGTGACCCAGGTGTAGGACCTTGCACTTGGCTTGGTTATACTTCATAAAGTTGGCATCAGCCCACCTCACAAGCGTGTCAAGGTCCCTCTGGATGGCATTTCTTCCCTCCAGCATATCAACCAAACCACATAGCTTGGTGTCATTGGCAAACTTGCTGAGGGCGTACTCAATCCCACTGTCAAACATGGTTAATGGTAAGTAAAACCTTCTGGGTACCAGGCTGAAATTCTCTCTCAACTGAATCAGCAAATTACATTCTCATCACCTCTGTGTTTGGTTTGCTGTTTTGGGTTTGTTTTGTGGTTTTTTTGTTGGTTTTTTTTTTTTTTTTGTTCCCGGTAGGATTGTTCTCCAGTAAACTATTTCTTTAAGTTAATGTGCTAATGCTTTGAAGATTCTTCTGGCCTACAAATACTTCTCGAATGTGAATTTAGCTATGAAGTAGTTCAATCTCCTTCTTGCTTATCTTTCCTTAAATTCTTATGGAAATGGTAGTTTGAGCAGCTATTAGCAAGGTCATTTATTGTAAGTTAAATTTAAACACTCCGTTTGTGTTGCCTTTGCTGTTTTGTTGCTTTCAGTCATGCACTGAAGTAATTTCTGTGATCTGGAAAAGCTTACATTATGCACTGTGGTGTTTGTCTTTCAGTGCTTGTTGATCAGTGGGTTGGTAAGTGAAAGGAAGGGAGACACAAAAGAATAACTTCTGCTACTTTTATTCTTTCAGGCACATGTATGACCATGCTGCAAATATGTATCCCCAGTTAATTAAGAATCCCGTCGTTCGAAGTGGAGTTCAGAATTTTATGGCGTATGTATTTAGTTATTATTAAAGAAAATACTCAAAACTTGGGTTTGGATTATGACAGTTTTTAAAGGGTTTTTAATCTCTTCTTATGGGCCTAAGAAAATACATGCTTCCTTTCCCTCTGCTTGAATGCTGTTAGTATGAGAAAAGAAAATATATGACGAAGAGCATATGTATCCATGCCTAATTCTGTTTCTTTCAAATAAATGTTTAAAACCATTGCTACGGGGGGTGTGTGTGTGTGTGTGTGTGGATAATGCCAATGAATTCTGAAGGTCATGCTAGTCAAAATGCTTTTTCTAAAAGCTGATATTTGAATGTTACACTGAACAGTGTGGTCTCCAGGCACCTGAATCTTTTTAGCATTGTATATCCTTTTCACCCTCCGTTAGGTTAGCATTTTGTTTATTCTACTGCTGATGTTAATTCTGTTCTAATCGCAAAGGTCCTAATTCCCTTTTCTCTTCAGCTCTATAAACCAAAAACAATTCTTCTCAAATAATGCACTTACACTGGTGGCAAACTAGAAGTGGGAGGAGAGCTAGGTCAGGTACTGGGAAACTCAACTGTGATTACCAGTTATGTAAATCTCCTTGACTTAATGTTTTCTTCCATTACAAATACTTCTGTGAAACTTTGGTTGTTTCTGGGGACTATTTTTTCCATCTTTTTCTTGTCTTGTGCTTTCCATGAGGGGTTATATATCTGACTAATTCTGTTATTGGTATACATATATAGAGTTGATTTGTTTTAGCTTATCCAAAAAGAAGAGGAAAAAATCTTAGCAATCCCTTGCCGTCATTTTTCGACATTGTTGTCCTCCTTGTGAAAGAAATGGGATAGCTACCATATCAATGTGTACAGTTTTTTTCCAGACATGGTAGCTGTATACCCTAAGATGCATTGTTGGATGGAGAGGGGTAATACTAGGTGACCCTGTATATTTTTTCTATTGGTTATATCCTAGACTCCTGCATCACTGGTTTACTTAATGGCAATTTTGCAGTATGAGCTGGTGCATTGTCCTCAAAGGTGTTAGCCCTGAATTCTCTGAGCACATTCATTTCCTCTGATGTACTTTGTGCATCTTGTTACTTCTAGAAGGTTGAATCTGGCTGGTTTTATCACCCATATACTGCTGGAAGAGTTTGATTCCTTGCCAGGTTCATTCTTTCATTTTTTACTGCTGTACATAAAACTGGATGGATAAATATAGGAGGATGGAAGAGGCATGAATCTGTCCTGACTAACACCTGTGGTTCTTCTTTGGCCCTTTGCTCACAGCAAAGGAGGGAACTCTAGGAGATCCATATAATGTAGGCTGCTCTTGCCCTAAGGTCTGTTCAGCTCGTGTTGCCTTGTGCGCTAAATCTTGGTTATTTAGTTAGTAACCTCTTGATTGGATTTGGCACAATGGGATGGTTGCGTTTGATCTCCCATGTTTTTCTCAGAGGCATAGCAGTGGGTCTTAGGCAGTGTCTGAGCACCACCAGCCAAAAGCCTTCATTGCACTTGTATCTAGGGGAGAGAAATAGGCTCTTCAAAGGTCAGGTTCTTTTTGTCCTTAAATAGGCATTTGAAAGGGAATACCTATCAAATGCTGGTTTCCCTTTGCTGACTATATGGGGATGTTAGATCTAATGTAGCAGAGCCACCCACAGAGGTAGAGTCCAATGCCTTGATATTAAAGTCTAGTAGATGCACACTGCTGTGGAGTATATTATACAGATCTGAACATATACACCCAGAGGATACAACATATGATGTCTGCAGAATTTCCAAAGCATGATTTGCCTCAAAACGCTAGGAAGGTTGGATCATTTGTCCCTTCCCTGCATTATCAATTGTACCCTAAAACAAAAACAAGAAAAACCCAACCTGTTTGTTCCTCTGCAGGAGACAAGATCAATGGACAAGACAACAAATCAGAAATAATAAGGATGACCCATTTTGGAGGCATGCTGGCTATATTATTGCACAGTTGGATGGTCTGTACATGGGAGCCCTCGAGTGGGCTAAACTACACAAACAAACAGTAAGATTACTGCATCTCTCTTTCAGTAGCTGGGGATGGGATGTCAGAGGACAAAGATGGGAGAATAGAATCTGATATAAAAGAAAATAAATTAATTAGAATAATTAGTGACGAGTACACATTCTGCATACCATTCTACAAAAACTTCTGTGATTGTTCAGTGTAGATAATGTGACTGAGCACTTGTCACCACAAAGTCATGACACCACAGATCCTTTGCACTGGACTTGGAACCCGGATGCTCATGTGCTGATTAGACTGGCGGTGGCTTTTGTACCCGCGTGTGAATGTTGGAAGGACAGACAGAGTGGTTGCTGTTTTCATTTTAAAATTGTTATAAAGCAAATGACCCTGTTGGTATAAAGACTAGCTGCAACAGCATGAATCGGCATGTAGGGAGTGTATTTAAGCTTCCATTCTTATTTTCAAGCATCACATTTCAAACCTTAAAAGCCTCTCTATTTTTGGGTATGTTTTACATTGTTAAATTTCTTCTCCTTTTTTATCTTCTAAGTTTTGGTGGCTGTTCTGTGGTTTGGTTTTTTCTGTGTGTGTGTGTGTGTGTTTGTTTGTTTGGTGGTGTTTGTTTGCTTGTTGGGTTTTTTAGTCCATTCAGTTAGAATTCCGTTCTGGATCATCAGCTTGTGTGTAAAAGCAGAGCTTCCTTAACTCCAATAGAGCTATAGTAATTACAATGCCATCCTTAAGTCTAATGTCTAATAGGTTTCTCAATGTGAGAGGGAGGGATTGAATAATTGTAGTTGACTGTTTTTGTCTTGGTTAAACCATATCAAGAATTTAGAGAAGTTGGAAGTCTTAAATTGTAAACAATTGGGGTTTAGTAAAAAGCACATTTCTTCCTTGTGTAGAACTTGCTCTGGGGCTTGCCTAATGGCAGGGGGGAAAGTGTTCACAATAATGGAAAAATCCATCATGATGTGCTGACTTAGGGAAGATAGTAAGAAACCTTGACTTTCTAGGAAAAAAGCAACTCATTAATTTCCTTTCACACCACCTGTATCTGAAGAGCCCTTCAAAACTCATCAATTTTTTTGACTTATTCATAATCCTTTAACTTCAAATGGGGGAGCATAAAGTGCTAGTTTGTGTCTGAGCTGTTTCTTTATAGTAGGCATGCCTTACCTGCAACATATATTCCCTGATACTTATTTAATTGTGTATTTGATACTTAAAATCACTGACCTCTGAAGTGACTGGGTCATTTTTATTCTCTTTTCAGAGATCTCATTAGCATGCCTATATAAAAATGGTGTTTCTAGTGAAAGTTAAGACTTGTGGTTCATTCTGAAATATTTGTGTCCTCTATTCTTGAATTATATACAGTGGATATATTTGTTTCATTTCCCAAAAGAACCTGGAGCAGTTGGTGGGAATTATTTTGACTCCTTATTCCGTTCACGGTTTCAGCTTTGGACATTATCACCTATGTTGAGATCCATATCTTACTCAAAGCAATCATGTCCCTTGTGTGTGTATTTCTGACTTGAGGTGATGCTGCAGTTTCCTGTTTGCCGGGGCCAGAAAGTTAACACTAGTCTTTTACCTCTGAGTGCAGTTTGGACAGCTGCTCTTGCACCTTGGTGTTTGGTTTTCCTTGGCATCAAAATGATACCTGCCAGCTCTGCAAAAGAACATGCAGTTCACTTTGTTGGATACTATGCTACTTTTCAAATACTTTGGAGACATTAGGCTACAGAAATGCTATTTGTGTACATATTTACTGTGGTTAGCATCCCCTTAGGGAAATAAACACCTTGAAGATTCTTCCTCTGAGCTTACATGGACAATAAAATCAGGTGCAGATGCAATGTTGCTGACTAGTATTCTAGCTTTGATACACTGATTTCTCTGCAAATCAACCCAGCTTCTGTAAACTGTTGGTACTTAAAAAACTAAATGACCAAACAACACCCCCCTTACCCTCTTGAGAGAGGACCAATAGGATCTTCGTTATTCCTTGTGATTAAAGAGCATCTAAAGAGGCTGTTTTCAACTTTGCCCTTGCAGTACACGTTAAAATAATGTTAAAAAGGTTCCTTTAATTTAATCCCTTAGATTGTTAGTAAGTGGAATGTTTGGCAAATGAATTCACTTCATGGATTTTTTTTTTTTTTTTCCTTATTTCTAAGCATTATAGTTTGGTTCAGTTAATCCAGTGTTGTTCTGAATTTATATTCTGCAACAGCTGCAATAACAAGTATTTACTATTTCCATTACTATTTCTCAACTTCAGAAAAATTAAATAAATAAAAAAAGATCTCTTTACTGGAAGCTCCCACAACAAATTCTGCATGTCTTAAAAAGCAAATTGCATTCCTATTACATTTTTTCCTTAGAGGTTTGAGAGTCGTGTCTTCCTTCTTTCCTTTGGTGGATACTACTGTTGTTTCATGTAAAACAAAAAAAATCCTTTCTGTATATGTATTGTTTAGGATTATTATTATTGGTTTCTGATTCAATCTCTGCTGGTGCAGTAGTTTGGGTTCATGGTGGTGATAAACATTAGAAATACTGATAATATCTCAAGTGTGGGTTGTGGTGTTTTTATTTTCTTTTTTCATACACCTCCTCCCCACACCAAAAAAAACCCCAATCCAAAACCCCAATCAAAACCAAGCTTAAAACCAAGATGTGACAGGCTGTATTATTTTGTTGCCTGATGTTCTAACTGCTATTGGGAAAAACTGTGTGTACTTCTAAATTCAACTGACCATCTTGTAAGTGCAGAGGGCAATTTCTCCTAACTGCCCTAAGCTTCAAAGAAAATTAAACACTGCAGAAGAAAGGCTGAGAAGCCTTTTTCCTTAACTCCCAAAAGATCAGAGGCATGGGGAGGAAAAAGAGGGGGAGAAGATAGATTTCTAAGTTCTTGCATTTCCCCACCCCCTCCACCCTCATGTTCATACACAGACAAAGTGTTCTGAACACTGGGAAGTTGTTGGTTGACAAGGGTAGACCAAAATTGTTAAAGGGGATGGAGAAAAGGAGCTGTGTTTACAAAGCTTGTGAGCACTGGGCAAAGTTGAATAAAATTGTTTCATTTTCAGGAGAACGGAAACAAGCTGTTTCAATAGTAAATCTGCTTTTAATTTTACACCTTGCATATGTCAGAGTTTCTTATTGGCACTATGCATACCTTTTCAAGTAAAGTTCTAAATTTAGTGAATTAGTTGATATGCACTTATTTGAGGAAGACAAGTGAAAAGATCAGACTCTTCATTATCTTATATGCATGGTAGTGTGAATCTATGCCAAGTCCACAAAAAGATTAAATGAAGAGTTGGATTATGTTCATGCAGGTCACTCTGTAAGGTTCAATTTTTTCTTTTCTCCCCTAAACTTCAGGTCTACTTCACTTGAATATTGTGGAACCATTGTGTCTGCCACAAACTTTTTCTTTGTGGAAAGAAAATTTGGTTTGGACTCTGAACTGTTCTACAGTAGTAGTAGTAGTAGATATTTTTATTTGTACATGTATGCAAATGTTTTGTAGTGTGCTTTTCTGAACTTTTTAAATTGCATAGAGTCTAGTTTCCTGCAGGGCTATTTTAGGTCTGTGCTTTCATTAAGACATTCATGAAGGCAATCTATGTTGCAAACTTCTGTATTTTGGATTTGATATTTACAGGTATCATTAAGATTAAACTGTGACATTATTCCGTCTGGTTTAGCAACATTTCATATCCGGTAAACAAACCCAACCCTTTCGTCAAGACAATTTCTGAAGGAGGGGCACTCAAAGAACATTAAGCCTTTTCATCTGCCTAATGCTCTACCAACGCTGTGATTAATCTTGGGCTTGTCTACGCAGGGAAGTTACCTTTGAATAAGGAGGTGTCAGAGTTTTAAATACTACAATGATTCTAGGACAATTCTGCATTTGTACTTCTTTATTTTGTATTGAGAATGCTTATGTATGGGGAAGGTACTGGAAAACACTTGTTACAGAATAACTTGTCTATTTTAATATCCTATGTAGACAAGCCTTTAGCAGACAAGGTTGATTCCCCCCTATCTGCTATCTTTTCTAAGTTTATTTCTCCTTACAGCTGATGTAACTCAAACTCAATCTCATATTTTTTTTCTTTTTGCTGTTCAGGACGGTACCCTAGAGGAGCCACACATTCCAGCAGAAGGGCTTTTTCCTTTTGTTGTGACTATACTACCTCTCTGCTTGTCAATTTAGCTCATTCAGTCACTCTTCTTCAGGATGTAAACCATGCATGCAAGGAGTTTTCCTGACATTGCTGTGTGAGATGGGAGAAGGTGATTACAAAACATTGTAATACTCTCTAGATTATGCACTTGTTATGATGCATACATTTTTTATTTTTATTTTTTTCCTCCTCATAATTCTTACTAGTGAGCCCTGGTTAAGTCTTCATAGAGGAGATTTCTCCATATATCCTGGAAATCAGCTGTAGTTATTTCCAAACTGGGGCTCTCAGCTTTGTGGCACATGCCTCAGGCCACTCCTGAAGTTCCCAGATTTGGCCTGCGTTAGAGTCTTCTGTTTGAGTGCATTGTTTTACTGAGACTACAGAGAAGCTCTGTGCACTGTGTGCTTGTGTCATGTCACTGAGCATCAGACAATCTTAAACACAAAACCAGGTTTATCCAAGCAAAGCAATGAATTCCTGGAAATAAACTGGAACAAAACTTGCTTGCCCCTCAAAAGGGGAGTGAAACCCTAGTGGATGCTTAACAACCTATTTCCTCTTTTATTTCTGTGATACTTCTTTCTTCTGCCTGGCTTTGAGAGCTGGCAGCCCAATCTCAGCCAGTAGAGCCCTAGGAATTTGCCTAGCTTTTGCTTCTTTTTTTGAGTGGGTCTTTCCTCCAGCTCTCTGGCCACTTTGCTGTGCGTACAATTCTGAGAGCTTCTTTGCTTGGCAAGGAAGCTTGGCTTTGATCTAGCTTGAATGAACTTCCTAGTAGCTACTGAATTTTTTACTTGCAATGACTGTAAGACAGCACAGAAATGTGAAGCTTTCTAAAAATATACAGGCAATTCCAAGTGATGCCAGAGCAATGTCAGTGTAACTACCAGTAGATGTTGCAATGAAAGCAGGTTTTGTGGAGGAGAATATGTAGTGGTAGCAAATGCATGTCACGTAGAATTTGAATGTCGCAAGGCTGGCTGAGCATTCTCATATGCAATCCTGTTTGCTCCTCTCCTGGTGGTACTGTACAGTAGTGCCTGTGTGAATTAGATGTTGGAAAACAGCTTCTCTTCATTGAGTGGTGAGCTTATAGACCTTTAAGTGCAGCTGGATGCGGAAAAATTGTGATGAAACAGTGTTCAGGTCTCTCTCTATGGATTCCAGTGAGATAACAGTTGTTGAGACTGGTTTGTAAATGATTTATACCACTGAGTTGCTTAAATTATGTAAAGATGTATCTCTTGATATTTGTCAGCTGTGGCCTTTGCTGCTCCCAGTTTGGTTCCCGACAGCAAAAATATGATGAACTAAAGCAATGTAACATATATGAAAGTTGGTTTTGGATTTCTTCCTGAAACTATAGCTGTTGTTAGGGACTTCTGCAATGCACGATTTTTAGTTATGAGAACGACTTATTTCTCTTGGTAAGTATTGTGGGAAGATTTAATTGCTTCACTGGGAATATATGGTCTAGAGTTTACATTATTTTTGTTTTTCCTGTTAAGTTATTCTCTCTTCCAAAACAGTAGATTGGTAACACAGAATTCAGCCTTCTGTATAAAAAGTAAATGAATTTTGCGCTGTTTATTTTTTCCATTCTTTGTCTCCGCTTTGTTGGGGTTTGTAGAGAGGTCAGCTGTATGGTTAAATAATAGTGATTTGTATTGCAAGCAATGTGTTTATTTGCTAAACACATTTATTTTTATTTGTGTCCCATTCTAAAATTACCATTTATAGCCTAAAAGTGATGTATGCTCTGACTTTTTTCCTTAATCCTTACCTTAACTAAAGGCATGATGCAAGCAAGAACAGGAAATACTTAGAAAATGGTCTTTGGAGGTTGAGGTTAGACCACTGTTAAGCTCTTATTCTTGAAGAGGCAAATTAAAACAAGGTTCTGAAGAGCATGTTGCACAATAAGCTGTGTGCAGTTAGCCCTGGCTAGCTGCAACCATAAGGGGTTTCGAAAGCACGTAGTGGACAGCCTTTCAACTGACTTCTTTCTTCAGCTAGTTTCATACTTTCTTAGTATTATTAACATATCTTGCTTCTCATTTGTTTTCTCCTCAGTCCTGAGGACATCTTAAATTGCAGTCTTTATAAAAATCCAGAAACTCCCAAGAGTGTTTGTTAATGTAAGGCTCTTCAAAGGCATACATAAACAACCCCCCCCTAAAATCTTACTACTTATTATTACACCAGCATAACAGTAACAGCAGACTGACTGGTGTGCTGTTTGCAAAGACACACAGAACTTGCATAAGTTATAACTTATAGCTAGTGTCTCCTTTTTTTCCCCTCAGAAACGTTAGCATTGGTAATGCCACTACAAGGGCCAGATCCTAAATGGTATCTAGATGCCTAATACCACACTAATGCCCATGTGTGTGTGGGCCTTGTGAGCAGGTATTTCCTAGACCATGTAAGAGCTTCCTTTGAGAGCAAAAGAAAAATTCTAACAGCTGAGACTGTCTTGATGCTTCTCTGGCTGAAAGTGCTTTTTGTGGTCTCTCTTTCCTCCCTTTCCTCAGCCACTGAGCATCTTTGATGTCCAGTTTCTGAATGCAGTTGGAGACCTGTTAGACCTCATTCCTGCATTATTTGAGTATTCTGCAAGGGGTGGACAATGCAATGTGGAGCCAGGAAGCCATGGGAAGTATCAGTGGGATATGGGTCACTGCTCTGCACTCATCAAGGTGAGCATCAAGAACTTTATCTCCAGTGACTGTGTTGATTTGCTGTGTCATGAGCCTGCATTTCTGGAGTCTTCATTGTTTATGTTGTATGTGCATAAAGAGACTCCTGTCAAGGTGCTTTTATGCGGTTGTCATTTGTGCCTTTATAGGATTTTGGGTCCAGTTTTGCTCATTTGTGTTCAAGGGCAGGGAAAAAATCAAACCAAACCCACAGAGACTGACAATGAAAAGCTACTAGAATTACTAAGGAATGGGGAAATACCATGGAGAGGAGACTGGAAGAGAATAACTTGTTCTCTCTAGCCAAGTGAAGTCTGAAAGGGG
This sequence comes from Psittacula echo, assembly GCF_963264785.1. Taxonomy (NCBI): domain Eukaryota; kingdom Metazoa; phylum Chordata; class Aves; order Psittaciformes; family Psittacidae; genus Psittacula; species Psittacula echo. The sequence goes on along the minus strand of NC_137735.1, from coordinate 85,703,749 downwards.
GTATTGTGAATGCCTACAAATCCATTGAGCAAGTTAAGCAGGGAGGAAGGGAAGAGGATTCCTTAAACTAAAGGACAGTGCTAGCACAAGAACAACTGGGTGCAATTGGCTGATATTTTCCAAGCGTTAACTGATATTCTGGAATGGCTTTCCAATGAGAGTAATGACAGAAAAAATACTTTTAAGATAGTGTCTGATACATCATAGTAGCAATTAAATTTTTCAATTAAAATTATCAAGGTTCTAGTCAGTATATGGAGACTCCATGTATCCCAGAGCAGCAATACTCAAATTAGGAAGCATTTGTTCAAGCATTTGCCTATCACAAGAGGTTTCTGAGCTAACAACAAATCTTAGAAACAGGGAAATACTTTTAATAGAGCTATTATTGATATATATTTACCTTTTTAAATTAAGTATACTTGCAGTCACCCAGAGGCATTTTCACAGAAATAACGTGTTTTAATTTAATGTTGGGTATGTTTGCAGAGGGCTGATGTGAATATGTAAATACAAGTATTCAAGAGGAAACTGGGGAAACCAAGAATACCATGTGATGCAGGTGTTCCAAACCCCCCTAAGCTGTTTAATTTTGAAAAATGACAACTAATTATTTGAAAACAACACATGGGCAAGAATTATTTCCTAAAGTTTCAGAAATTCATTGTTAAGTACACAGTTAAAAGCACAAGAATTTGCTCCTTCTTAAACAATACAATTAATCAAACTACTTACAATGTGGGAGAACAACTTTTTTTATCAAGTACAAAACAAGCAAAGTATAGTAGGGTCTGAAACTATTCCTCTTTCTGCTTCTTTTTTCCAGGTTCTACCTGGATATGAGAATATATATTTTGCCCATTCCAGCTGGTTTACATATGCTGCCACACTGAGAATATACAAGCACTGGAACTTTAATATAGTTGATCCAGACACTAGGACTGGCCGTGTCTCATTCAGCAGTTACCCAGGTAAAGTTAAGAAACCTAAACCAATATCGATATCCAAGATATGGATATGGATCATCTTACTGTCTTGCAGATGTTTTGTTTATAAAATGGATGATACCTTAACAAGCACTGGCGTCAATGTACCTTAAAACATTTAGCCATTGAGAGGAGAAAATGTCTTCTTCAGTTTATTGGCTTGAATGTGATATTGTTGTCATCTTTCGTTGTTGATTAATCATCTCCAATGCTCTGAATAGTACTTGTTAAATATTCTACCTCTGGCACAAACATGCTCCTTTGAATTCTGCTTATGTCTGCTCTCATCTCAGCTGTTGAACTCCTCACCTTGTCTATAGCATTCACATGTTTGGTAATAGCAATTTTGAACACTTCTGTTTAGCGCTGTGGCATGACTCATGCTGTAATGGGATTATTAGAGAGTATCCAACAATAGCCATTTGAAACTGTATCAACTTCTTTGGTGTTGGGTTAGCAAATATTCAGTGTTGGGTTTTGTTTGTTTGGTTTCTCCCCCACATCTGCCTCTTTCAGCTTCTCTGTAAGCTGTTGCAGAGGAGTATTTTTTTTTTTAATGCTTATTTTATGTGTTAGCAATGTAGCCAGCCAGAATATTTAAAATCTCCCTTGGGAAGATCAGGCAGTACATAATATTCTCAAGTTTCCTGGAAGAAGGTTAGAAATTGCCAGCAGTTAATGTTTCAGTGGTAAAATATTTACTCTTGCTAGGGTAGCACCAAGAAACATGAATATGAAAAACCAAAGCAAATCTAAGGCTGAGTTAACATTGCATAAGTTTTTAAAGGTGGAATTTCAAATTCAAAAAAATACCCAAACACTCAAGAATCTTCATAAACTGTTTATAATGAAGTACGTGCTGTTGAAGACTGTCTCATTCTGATGAAATTTTGTTGGCTGATGGTTTCAAAATGTGTTCTGTTGAATTACTATGCCTGCTTTCCTACAAAGGCAAGGATCCTTAGTGGCAGGGAATTCTGGAACTGTGACTGAGAAATTGTTTTGAAAGGCAAAGTTGCGTTCATTTCATTTTGAAAGCAAGTCTTTCTGTGGGGTTCGGACCCTCCTCAGTGACCTTCAGAAATGCAGCATATTCTGACATCTTCAATTTTTGCTTTGAGGAAGGAGTAGAGGTATTCTGGTGAGTACCTGTTAAGCGTACAGCCTCTCAAGAACTTGGGTTATCTCCAATTCCCTTGGAGGAATTTAATTTACTTGTTGCAAGGAATTTTGCCAAGCCTGTGTAACCTGAGAGAAAGGTTCCTGTCTGAGCTCTGTTCATCGCCTGAACGTACAGAAGGTTATTCTGAATCTTGTATCTTTCAGCAGAAATACTGTTGAGGATAGTACTATACTTCAGGAGAGTGTAGCTTGATTTAGCAACTGTTGCATGCTGCATTGTGCTGCAGATTCAAAACTGGGTTTAGCCAAGAAGAGTGTTTTATTTTCTTGTTACTGTATCTGTGGTGATGTCTGTGGGTTGTTCATTTTGTGGATTCTTAGTATAACGTGAAATAGAAGTCTTCTGTTTGAATGAGACTGATAAAGCATGCTGTGTGAGAGGATACCTGATAATCAGCTATTTCTAAGCTGAAGTGGTTGGGGCCCATTTGCTGTTGTACAAAATCCCAGTGGGCTTCCCTGAGAATGAAGTCTGAAGAGATGGCTTGCTTTAAAGCTTGCCTGGGCTGGGTAGGCTCTGACACAGCAATGTGGTACGGTGTACTTCTACCAACAGAACTGAGTTAGAACTATTGCGAAACATAGTTTCCATGGCTACAGTGAAGTTTGAGAGACCTGTGGTATGCAAAGCGAACTCACTGGCCACCTAATTACAAGGTACTATCACAAGCACTAGACAAACATGACCCATTGACTACAGCAAATTGCACTGGCTGTGGGTGTAGTTCACAAACTTGCAGTTTTCCAGAGGATGAGTAAGCTCTAAAGCACTGGCTTGGTAATGATCTAGGGATATCACGCAGGAGGAAGGGAACTGCCAAATTCCTTTGCTCCATGTTGTGATGAAATGAAGCCTTGTATTTTCACAGCTTCTGCCCACAGAATATGGAGGTCCTGGCTGTGGTTCCACTTGATGACTGTAACTTCTCTGCATGCAATTTCCCACTGTTTTTCTCTGTCCTGATAGATTTTAAGAGTCAGTAAGAAAGGCTAAGCTAGTAAGCGCTCATAAAGAGAAACACGATCCTAATGTACATGAAGTATTGACTTTTGGAGAAAACAAAGAGCATTTTAAAAAAAATGCCCTTCTGGGCCTTTGGTGACAAATGAGTACTTCAGAGATCCTTGTCATTCAGTAGACTGGATATGAAATAAAACTCTTCTGTTGTACAAAAGCTGTTCAGAAAAGCTTCAAAGAGTCATTTGCCTTCTGAGAAGGAATGTGCCAACTACCTGATTTCTCCTGGGGTCACAAAGTAAAATTGTCCAGATTGTTTATTTACAGTATTTCAAAAGACTGGCAACTACACTGCAAAAAATATTTGTTGTGACTCAGTTTAGAGGATCTAAGGCTATTCACTAACCATGATGCATGTCAGCACATGCATTATGGTACAGCTACAGGGCCTTGCACTTCCTTGCTTCTGCTGTCACTGAGCAGGTAGCAGGACAGGCAGGAATTTGAGAGTCCAGCCAGGCTTCCGCAGCAGTTCCCCGTGTTTCTGCCGGCATGCTGAAATGTCCACTGTTACAGCATGTCTTCTCTGATGCTTTCTCTGACGCTTTCTCCCTGTCAGAGTAACAGTAGTGCTGCAGAGGTACAGTTAAGTGGAAATGAACAGACGTAGTAATCTCTGCTGTTGCAGAATGATTTAGCTACTTGCTGCTTATTTCCACACTAATCCTAATCCTCACTTGAACTCTGCTCATAGTTTTAGTTTCCTCTTCAGTTGAAAACATCTGTGCAGAGTTGCATATTGGACAGCTCTGTGAATCTCTGGAAAGGAAGTGTCTGAGCTGAATTCTTGGGCACCCCTGACTTCAGTGTCTCGTTTAAGCTCTGGACATAAGTACTTCATGTGAATCTGTGCACGGCAGAGAGAACTTACATTGTACAGTTGCTCACAAATGTTGAGTGCCATTTGGGGAGTGGAAGAAATGTGATGACAAAGACTTTAGATGCTGGGTTTTGCAGGGCATACCTAGGAAAAGATCAAAGAGACACCCCCCCCCCCAAAATTCCTACTGCTCTACACTGCTCTACTTCAAAGAAATGAGCCCAATTAACTTATTAAATTTGCAGTTTTCCTTGGACAGCAGGGAGCTTGCAGCTCCCAAGATTTACATGCATTTGGCTGCACCTCTTCTTGAACAATTAATTGTGAACTCCAGTTAAGAAAGGGAATCTGCCGTTTGGACCCAAGCACTCTCTTTTGGGTAGTGACGTACTTCCTCTGGGCTGAATCACAGTCTTGTTACTCTTGATTTTAGCTGCTAAAGGAAACAGTTGAGAAGAACTTAATGGCCACTTCTGTTTCTCTGGTCTGTTGCTTGGTTGAGACAGGCTATGACATGGGAACAAGATGGCACAAATTGTCTTAATGAATTGGCTATACATGTCCTGCTAAGGCAGGAGAGAGAAGTAACCTGTCCCTTGAGCTGAAGTAATCTGGTGTTAGTACAGAATCAGGAAGTGCAGTGTTACCCTTCCCCAAGGCCTGAGTAAGAGCTAGGAGGGGCAAAACATGGAAAGGATGGTAGCTCTTTCATTCTGGGGACCAGCTTGCTCATGAGATACTGGTAGAACATTCCTTGCTTCTCTACTTCCGCCAACATGTGTCTAAAACCTGGAGGGAAGCAGAGAAAAGCCTGGTGTGCTTTGGAGATGAGAGACCAGAGCTATAGTGTGGGATGTGCTATGTCTTAGTGTCTAGGAGAGGTCTGTAAGTGGAAGTAAGGCAGCTGGCAGGAGCACAGTATTGGCATGAGAAGTAGCTGCCCATGAGACTAAGAAAACTAATCCAGAGAAAGGATCTTCTTTCTCATTCTCAAGTGTGTTTGTAGCCCAGAGCATTGAGCATCTCAGCTGGAGCTACTCACATCCCTGTGAGGTGATTAGCAAAACCTCATGGCTCTGACTTCCAGCCTTGTTATACTGACCCTTTCTGTACTTGAATGAGCACAAGGGCCCCTTAAAACACCTAAAAAGCTGATGCCATCTGGTTCAGAAACCAGCAGCATACCTTTTTAGGAACAGCAGCTGCCAGGAATGTGTTACCCCCCACATACTCTTTAGTGTGCCGACTCTGGAGAACACTGACTCAGATTTCAAAAAATATTTTGCTTTGCTTGGCTGATTAATATTGTCATGATGAATGAAACTACAGATTCTGGAAACTTCAGTATTCCAGCGGTGATTGGAAACGGAATCTAAATGGCTCAAACTCATTCCGAAGTGCTTTCAGAAGTCCTATTGCTTCTCTGTAGGTAGGAAGAGTCAGGTTCATTGGAGGAAGGCTGGGGGGAGGTGGAGGGGAAGAGGTTAAAAAAACCTGATTGGGAGTGGCTGACAAAAATGGGAGATGGGTTTACAGAAAAAATAGGTGAACTGTACAGTGAGATAGCAGTTGACATATAAAAGGCATTTTCAATTACAATAGATTCTCATATATACTTAAAAAGACAAGAATGCCACAAGAGGAAACTAAATATGTGCTGATATCTCTAGGCTTCACCCAGGTTTTGTTTTCGTGGATGTCTTTGTCCTGGGCAAACCTGTTGTAGGTGTTTTAACTTCCCTTTGTTTAAGGAGTGCCTATGCCTTAAGTCAAAAAGGTATATGTTGGCTTGGAATAATTAGGCTAGTAATGGTGTATCGTGGAGAGCACACTGTATTATAGAACATTGCAGGATAAAACTTGGTAAATACTAAGGCCCAGAAGGAAACCCTCTTGTTTTCAACTTTGCTGAGTTTTGCAATGTATTTGAATTACAGAGTTCAAACTTCAATTAATTCAGCATTGTTCCCTGTGTTGACACTTGCTTTGAATTGAGTTTTATTCTTTTATCTCAGCTGATGATTGAAAAAGAAGAAAACACTGTTTGGTTTATTTTGAAGTAGGACACTTGGCATTGGCAATCATGGGGGAATGGCATTCAATTCAGATCACAAGTGTTTGACAATTTAATTTCTTCCCTCTGGGTAAGCACTTGACTTGTTACACAATAGTTTATTGCTGCAGTATCCCATGTCTTTCTATAAAATAGACTGGCAGAGACAGGTTAAGAGTGTTTCTCTTCTTGCCCTTACTGCCTGGAAGAACTCTGCTGTTTATGCACGTAATTTATTGATGCTCTTTTTCTGTCTCCAAGAATAAAATACTAGGAACCACAAGCTGCCAGGGTACTCTGCCTGTTCCGTACTGACCTATTTTTAGAGAACAGGTGACCACAAAGCATATTTTCCTGGATCTGTTCTGATTTGAGAACTTGAGACTTAAAAGAAATCTTGCTGAAACTGAGCCCTTAAACAGTACTTTTGCTTGAAGGAAACCTGTCTTTTGATGAAAGCCTATGAACTGGAGGCAGAGCTGAGTCATATTGCTGTCTATCATATGTTGCTGACCTTAGTTCATTTGCAGAGTGCGTTAATAAAGCTTGCTGTAGAACATTTTGTAATGGCAATTGACTACTACCCTGATGTGCAGCATTTTAGCATTTTGTACTCTTCAAAGAGGGATACCTTTAAAAACTCATTAGCAAGAGACCAGTTCTGGATGACTTCCTCATCAGGAGCTCAGTTAACAAAAATTCTTCCCCAGCCTGGCAGCCCTGTATCTGCTGGGGAATCTCAAAGTCAAGTTATTTCTGCTTTATAAGTAGTCACCATGCTATCCATGGCATTACAGCTGACCTTTGCAGCTCCGTATACCACCTCTGGCTGTATGTCTGCAGCCAGATCTGCAACTGGACCTAGGACTTCTGTTGGCATGTAATGTGGAAGGGAGTATTGCCCAGAGATCCATCACTGTGTTGAGTTTGCAGGGCTGATAAGCATAAAAAAATCCTAATGACAACATGTCAGAAAGAGGAGTAGGTGAAACTCTCTCTCAAATATAGGATGTGGTTTATGATTTAAGAGGTGCTCATTTCTTGGAGATGCTTTAAAGGTTAGACTGGAAAAGATTAAACTAGAAGGAAGACTTTTCTGCTTGTCTGGATTTAATCCAGAAGGGATTAATTTAAAGGTGTATCTGTTGTCCTTGCAGAATAAAAATCTAAACCTGAAATTGGTTGATGAAAATCTCTCTGTGGAGTTGTCCTTTGGTTTTGGTTTCCTTTGTTGTATTTTTAAAAGGAATTTCATTGTTAGAAACAAACACTCACTAGGCATTTGCAGTATGTAATCCTCAGCAGAAAACATAGCTTGACATATGATGGAGAAACTTCTGATGACACCAAGCTGTGTGGTTTGGTTGATACTCTGGAGGGAAGAAATGCCATCCAGAGGGACCTTGACACGCTTGTGAGGTAGGCTGATGCCAACCTGATGAAGTTTAACCATGCCAAGTGCAAGGTCCTACACCTGGGTCACAGCAATCCAGGCACAGCTACAGGTTGGGCAGAGAAGAGATTCAGAGCAGCCCTGCAGAGAAGGACTTGGGGGTGTTGGTCAATGAGAAAATGAACATGAGCTGGCTGAAGTGTGTGCTTGCAGCTCAGAAATCCAACCGTATCCTGGGCTGCATCAAAAGGAGCGTGACCAGCAGGTCAAAGTAGGTGATCCTGCCCCTCTACTCTGCTCTCATGAGACCTCACTTGGAGTATTGTGTGCAGTTCTGGTGTCCTCAACATAGAAAGGACATGGAACTGTTGGAACAAGTCCAGAGGAGGGCCACGAGGACAATCAGGGGACTGGAGCACTTCCTGTATGAAGATAGGCTGAGAAAGTTGGGGCTGTTCAGCCTGGAGATGAGAAGGCTGCTTGGAGACCTTCCAGGATCTGAAGGGGGGCTATAGGGATGCTGGGGAGGGACTCTTCGTGAGGAACTGTAGTGATAGGACAAGGGGTAATGGGTTAAAACTTAAACAGGGGAAGTTTAGATTGGATATAAGGAGGGAGTTCTTTATTGTGAGGGTGGTGAGGCACTGGAATGGGTTGCCCAGGGAAGCTGAGAATGCTCCATCCCTGGTGGTGTTCAAGGCCAGGTTGGATGAGGCCCTGGGTGACATGGTTTAGTGGGAGGTGTCCCTGCCCATGGCAGGGGGGTTGGAACTTGATGATCTTAACATCTTTTCCAAGCCTATTCTAAGTTTGGGATGAAAACATGAAGCAAATGCTCTACACAAACAATTAGGCTGTGTTGAAAGCATGACAAATGAGAAACTGCTGACAGGTGGGCTTAAAGCACTTGCAGAAGTTGCCACCTCATCTTTAATATTTGTACAGCTTGGTTTCAGACACACACACATGCTGACTCGTTCATACCCTCTTAGCTTGTCACTCTCTTTTGTTCTATATCAACAGTTCACAAAAATAACAGATTTCTATTATTGCTGTTTAAGGCTTTTTGGTGTCCCTGGATGACTTTTACATACTAGGCAGTGGCTTGGTAATGCTGCAGACTACCAACAGTGTATTCAACCAAAGCCTCATTAAGCAAGTGGTGCCTGAATCCCTGTTAGCTTGGCAGAGGGTCCGCATTGCTAACATGATGGCAGATGGTGGCAAATCTTGGGCAGAAATCTTCTCGAAGTGCAACTCAGGTGAGTACACTTTCACATGAGTCTTAGAAAACAGGACTTGTTCCCCTTCCCCCTTGTATTTTTTTCTTTCCACAGGCAGGGCAAATAATTCTCTCTTTGCTCTCATACCTAGGGACCTACAACAATCAGTATATGGTGCTGGACCTGAAGAAAGTCAAGCTGCAGAAGAGCCTCGATGATGGTGCATTGTACATTGTTGAACAGATCCCAACCCTTGTGGAGTATTCTGATCAAACAAATATTCTCCGGAAAGGTAATAGCTCCTATAGCACTTACTGGCTTAGGAAAGCCATCTGTTTGTGTCAGCTGATGGAGAGTCATGCTTTGTAACTGGGAAGGGCTTACTGAACACTAATGCTGAGTTGCAAGATAGAAAGCTCTGTTGCCAGGTCTATTATGTTGTATTCATATTTTCTTTATGCTGTGGCATAAATGTGGTGAGTATCTGTGTTTTTTAGAACCAGCGAAGTGAAATGTAGGCTTTACCTTCCTTCTTTCTTTTTCTTGCCTTTTTTCCTGGTATTATTTTGCCCTGTCTTAGAGACCCATGAGGAAAAAGGTAAGGTCTCTTTGAAATACTACTAAATAACTGTGATGCTGCGGGCTACTTGAAATGTTTGGTGAGTGTGTCACCATGCAAGGAGATGAGCTTTAAAATATGAGAGAAGTTCTATGTTAGATTCAGCTTCTGAACTTTTCTAGAGCTCTGTTATCTGATAAATACTTGCTGTTTAAAAGATTCCTTAGTATCAAGACCGGCAGCAGCTTTGTTGGAAAACAAACAAGCAAAAATGCAGGTGAAGCAAAACGCCGACTGTTAGGTTTCCTTCACACATATTTTATACATGCTTTATGGCAGCATCCAAGAGCTTGAGCTCATTCCACAAGTTTAAGTGTGTGTCTGGTGCTTTGTGCTCCCTCCTCTAATCACGTGCAGAGGAGGTGAATTGATGAATTGCTTTTCATCATCAAAATGACTGGAAATGCATTTATGTTAGCAGCTCTGGTTGTTTCACTCTGGTATTTTCCCCTGAGTCTGTCTCCTTGGAAAGTTCTGGCTTATTCCAGGCATTGCCACAATGCCTAAGGGCACAGGAGTGCGCTGCAATTCATGTTTCTTTATGATGAATGAGTAGTACATTGTTTTTAGCATCAAAAGTAACACATCAGATCAGAACCTGGGATCTGAGTCTCTTCCACTGGATATGTAAATATTCCCATTGCTATTGATATTGCTGAGATCTCTTGCTCTGATGGGCAGAGGAGGAAGCCGTTTTGTTTCAAACAATTTTTGCTGCCTTCATGTAATCCTTCTCACCCCCCTTCAGCTTTACACCATTTCTGACTTGTTTTTGTCACTGTTCACCCTGCCAGGCCTAACTGGCATGTTTCATTGGCTTATAGCAGCCCTTGGGTTGAGCGCTGCACTGTCTGCATGGGATTTGCAGTCTTGCAGAGCCTGAGATGCAGAAGAACTCTTGTTGGAGGAAAATTTGAATAGCTTCTTCTGTTTTAGCAATTTAAACAGAAAGTTTTTCCAGGTGGGATAAGGGAGTCATCTGTATGCAGTCATGTGAGACAATAGCAACCTTTTGAATTACAACTAAACCCTACTGATATAGGAGCTGATGTATGTGTATCCTCTGGCCCGTATCATCAGAGGCTGGCCAGCGTGCTCATTCCTGGAGGATGCCTCTATTACAACACAGTTTGTGTACACAACACTTTTCCTTCATGTAGGTTCTAAGTCATGTAAGCAAATGACAGCAGACAGGGTATTCCTGGCTGCTGCATGCTAGGCAGGACCCAGACTGGTAAGGTCTCAGCTCAGGTGGTGTTCCACTGTTTATGCTGCCTGTGTATCTGTCCTTCAGGGGGCTTGGTTTCTGTGTGTCTTGCTCACAGTGAGTCCCACTTGGTTTTTCTTAAGTATCTCACAGCCAGACTCCTCACGTGCTGGGCTGACATTAATACATGGAGTGCTGCATTTACCAATATCTAGATAAATAAAGTAGTAAAACTCTAAGCCAAATCCAGGTGTGTGTCATTTGAGAAGCAACATTCCCACTGACACCAAGATTACTAGTAGTTTGAAGAGAATCTGAAAGTGTGCTGCTCTTGGGGCTAGTTTACATTATGTACTCTCTCCCTGAACACTCCTTGCTGCCTGCCTTGCAAAAGAAACCCCAACAAATTAAATGTTAAGGTATAGGCATCTACTTTTTATCTCTTCCAGGACTTGCTGTACCCAGATCCTGAACTGGATGGTCTCCTGGCTCTTTACAAGCTCTTCTGCTTTCTACACTAGTCTTGTTTCAGGCAGTTGTATGTCAGCTACCTAAAACTCTCTGGAGGTCTGGTTGTTAAATCTGCTCTTTAGAGTTAGCAAAACTGCAGGATTTGTACTTGCTTTTGGAAGGGTTAGGGCAGGGCTCTGCTCTGCCAATCAACCACTTCTTCACACTCAAAGGCAGATACTGGCAAATGTGCAGCTATCCCTCATCTTTCCTTATTGCAGTGTGCAACCACAACTTTCCAAAGACATATTTGTGTGTGGTCTGTGTATGTTTGTGGGTCCCTGATATGTCAGCACAGTGTATTACTCTGCTGTGGTGTGATGGGAGGCTTGGGAAAAAGCTGGGAAGTTTGGTGGAGGCGAATGATCTTTTGCCCCTCTAAGGCTGAGCAGGGAAACCTCTGCAGGAGGTTTCTCTGCATATTCACTTTGGACTCCTGCAAGTTTCTCAGCTCTTTCGCACGATGAGTCTGCAGGATGGAAGTCTGGGGGCAGGTTGCCTGGGTGCAGTTTCCAGTGGTGTTATACTGGGAGTCAACCCTGGTCATGCCAGTGACTATTGCCTTATTTTCTTGTGTTCAAACCAGTTTGACGTGTTATTCCTCGACATGCTGTTAAGGCAACACAGCATGGAAAATGGTTCATTTTTCTTTTTTGATATAAGCAAGAGCATTCAGCTTTTCTAAGTGATTAATAGATTGGATTTTGTCTTTGGCAGGTTACTGGCCTTCATACAATATTCCTTTCCATGAAAAGATTTACAATCTCAGTGGGTATGCAGCATATGTTGAGAAGTATGGCATGGATTTCTCTTACGAGCTTGCTCCAAGAGCAAAAATCTTCCGTCGAGACCACAGCAAGGTGACCAGTTTGGAAAGCATGAAGTACATCATGAGATACAACAGTAAGACACATGTTTATGTACTGTGGAGCTGATTTTAATAAAGCAGTGTTACTTTTATTTCTTGGATCATAGTGGGAAGCTGCAGCCTCATGTACAGATCAGAGTTCTATTACCCTATGTGCAGAGTACACACAAAGAAAAAAGAGTAACACAAAGTCATTGTTGAGGTAGGAAACCAGGCTAAAATGACTCTTAATAGAAACAAGACTGAGTTCCTTCTAGAACAAGGGCCCTCAAGCTTGCTGTTTGACCTTTCCAGAGAGTTTCTGATAACTCCAAGAGACTCTGTGGGCTGCTGTTCCCTAATACATCTACAGCCTGTCAATCTTGAAAGCCTTAAATCGTAAGCAACAGTTAGGTCAAATCAGATGAGAATTTAGGGTAAAACTGCAGGTCTTTTGGTTTGGGTTTTGTGTGTGGTGTTTTGTTTTTGTGGTTTTTTTTTTTTTTTTTTTTTTTTTTGTTGTTTGTTTTTTTTGTGTTGTTGTTGTGGTTTTTTTGGGTTTTTTTGGGTTTTTTTTGTTTTGGTTCAGTTTGTTTTTTCCTGTTTATGCAAATAATCTTTGGTAGTTAATGCTCTGCTCTGCTTTTCCCTGACAGGGGGGTTCTTAACTGCATTACAACCAGCTTAGTTAACTTCTGGCTAAGCCCATCTCTAAGTACAGATAGCTTCAGATGCTGTATTTTTATTCCCAATTATAGGGAGCGTGCTGATTACTGGGCTTGGGGTTTGGGAGGCCTCTCCCAGGGTGGGGTATTGCCAATGTTTTGGCTGTGAGTAGCAGCATGTTCGTAGATGTTGAGGCTTGTCCACCTTCCCCTCTTAGTTTGCAGCTGCTACAGTGGGTGTTTTAAGGCGTTGCTTCATGCTACTTACTGTAGTCCAGAACAGGAAAAAAAGGCTCTCACTGCTGCACTTTTCCCTCCACATCTCATCCCCACTTCCCTTGCTCTTCTGCTTTTGTCTGCTGACAATGTTCCTGCAAGGTTTCATCATGTGGAGTTGCAGATGTTTGTGGTTAGAAGTTGGCAGTGGTCCCCTTGGGATGCAGAAACAGTTGTATGGACTTCGATTAGGAGCTTGTCTACTAATTGTCCTGTCTCCAGCACTGACTTCTAGCTGGTACCTGGGGAGGAGCATGAGAGCAATGTGATAGACCTGTGTTTCTACCAGCTCACTTACCCAGATTTTAGTGGCTTGGACACTTTGCATCAGCTTTTTGTGAGGGGACTAACTTCTTTTATTTTCTTCCTTCCCTCCCCACCACATTTTTCTCCAGACTACCAGCATGATCCCTATGCTGAGCACAATCCTTGCAACACCATTTGCTGTCGGGAAGACCTGAATCCTTCTTTTCCAGTGCCTGCAGGCTGCTACGACTCCAAGGTAGATTACCTCCATTTCAATATCTGCTCTATGTTTGCTGTAGCCTCTGTGCTCTTATCAGACCTGTAGGATGTCTCCCTGCACTACGACATATATGGCCATGCCCACCGGTTCCCTCCTTTTGTGCTGTCCAGGTGGTGGGGCAGATCCTGAGGTCTGTGCAAAGTCCTGTTTCCTGTCCCTGACACCAGTCCTGGCACAGTGGCAGAGGGCAGAGGATACAGGGAGAGGTGTAGGAAAAGAATGATGGGAACTTGTGGTGCTTAGGGGTTAAACCCCAAAGCCTTGCAGCAGGAGGAGCCTAGGAGAAAGCTGGAAGGAGTCATCACATCATTCCAGGAAGATGAGTCCTCTGACTCCTGTTCATGGGGGCTGTGTGGGTGCCTCCCTAGATCCCACAGGAATGTTTTTTCAGTCGCACTTAGCTTTACCTTTACAAAAGCCTGGCTCTCTACTGAGTCACCCTGCTCCAGGGCTCCACCTCTCTGTGAAACTGCTTTGAGCAAAGTTTGGTAAAGATCACTTTGCTTTCCGGGGGGGATACAGGAAAATCCTCAGACCCACTGTCCTGCAGAAAATAGCAGTTTTCCTAGGCAGCCTGTGTGGTATTTTCACTGTGAGGGGCAATACCTGAGTAAGCAGCTATTCAAGCCAGCCCTGTTGTGCTGGGAAGTTGTACGGTGTTGTGTCCTGTGGGGTCCAGCCTGCTGCATTTTGGGATTATGAGTTGGTTGCTAGGATGGGCCCTGTGGAGGCTGTTTTGGCATCACCAGTGCTGTGTTTTGGTATTGCTTTGTGTCCAGTCAGTTTACAAGAATGGGCTGGGGGAGGATGGCGACCTAAGAGGGACACTGAGAGAAGTAGCCCAGAGCAGAGGCAAAACCTGTCAGTTTCAAGCACTTGAGTGCAATTTTAGTGTCTCTGCGTCTGGGATGATGGAGCAGGCTGGAGACCTCTTGGGTGGTAATGGAGGAATAGGGTGGAACCTGGGCAGCAGCATTAACTCTGCTGCTTTTGTCCTTTCCTGAATTACCCTGACTTGCTGCAGGGCACAGCCCAATTGCTTAACATGCAGCAGAGTTTAGATCAGGCCGTCTAGGCTGCCCACTGCACCTCCACCTCTTTTGGAGGCACAAACCCAATTGCCCCAAAGGCAGATGTGCTGCCTCTCTCACACTGGGTAGCACAAGGGCTAGAGGGCAGGTGGGCTTGTACTTTGCTGCTGCCCTTCAGCTGGATGCTCTGTGCTTGAAGATGCCTCTGTGCAGGTGAAGAATGCTGCCTGATCAATGCATTTCCCCTTGCTCACTTTCTTTACCTTATTGTTATCAAAACTCCTGGGCTATCCCTGCTCTGTGGGATGGCTGCTTGTCCACCACTGCACCACCGTTTTGCTCAAACTCCTGTCCTTTATTACAGGTGTCGGATTTCCGCCTGGCTTCAGCGTTCACAGCCACCGCCATCAACGGCCCCCCGGTGCAGGGCGGTCTCCCTGTCTTCACCTGGAAACGATTTAACCAAACACGGCACCAGGGCCTGCCAGAATCATACAACTTCCGTTTCGTCACCATGAGGCCTATCCTGTAAAACCAGCATCAATATTCCCAAATAGTTTTGGGTTGCTTTTTTTAACAGAAATTTTCATTCCTGCATGTAATAAATCGACCTGATGGCCGCATCCCTGTGCTTTACGTGCCTTCCGCTGTCCTGCCTCCTAGGCACTTCATATTGACATTGGCTGCCTTGGTGCAGCCCAACACATGTTCTGCTCTTCTGAGCTATTTGGGTGGCCTGTCCTTTGACTAGGATTTATGGAGACTTTTGGTGACCTGAGCCATCATCACAGCTGTTCCCAGAGCAGGAGAGAACTACAATTTGATCAATTAAAGTGCGCTATCTTTAGTAGCAACACAGGACCTGCCTCCAGGGCTGGGCCAAGCCAGTTGGCTGCTTTGGGCCAGTGTTGGGCTTATCTCGGTGCTGGGTTGGTGTCTGCCTTTTGTCTGAGCAGTGGCTGTGAGATGTGCTGCAAATTCCTTCTCATTTCGAATGTCTCCAGCAGAGTCAAGGCTGTGTTCTCCGTGGCAGATCAGAGTGCCTCTTGCCTACAGAGCATGGTGATCAGTGGCATTTGTAAGATTTCCTTTGTCTTGCTGAAGCAGCGTGCAAGGGTCAGGCTGCAAAAGGCAGTGAAGGGATGTGCCTGGTGATTTCTGAAAGCAGACGAATCTTTTGGAAACACACACACACTCACACTCACTCTCCCCACCCCTGGCTGCAGTGTAGCAGCAGGGAAAGAACTATGTGTGTTGGTGGGATGGATGTGTCACTGATGGGTCCAGATGCTTGCTCAGTGGCCTCTCTGCCTGCTCCATCAGCCGTGGAAGTGGAATGTGATGCTGGCCCTAACAAATGTCCAGGGCTGTACATATTGCTCTTAACTATCTGTGTTTACAGTGAGGAGTGTTTTGTTCTAGATGTCATATATGTAATTAAGCAAAACAAAACAAACAGCTCTTTCCTCATGGCCTAGATGGTCCAAGCTAAACTGGGCACAGCACTGTCCTGTGTTACGAAGGGGAAGAATGAGCAGTGTGAGGTTTTGATCAAACCCCTGGAGTTCAGCTTGTGTGATGGGGGCGTGAGTTAGTTACTGCAGGACGGGTGAGGTTCTAGCCTGAATGTTTGGCTGTTACAGTAGGGCTGAGGGAAGAGGGAGACCAGAAGTTACAGCAAAGCTTTTGCTGAGGATGAAAAATCCATGCAGGGACTGAAGTGATTTGCTTGCTGGAGCAGGAGGTAAGTGTGAGATGCTGGAGGGAGCATCTGTGTCATGTGCAGGGGTAGGAGAGCACTGTGGGAAATGACCAATTGCTGAAGTACTCACCATAGAGCTGCTTTTTGCTCTGCAGTACAGCTCTTTGTTGTGTAAAATTTGCTGAACAAAATTACTCAGTTATGGTATCGAGACACACTGTCAGCATATGCACTGGTGCATGAGCCAGTTGCAGCTGTGCCTCTGATAGAAAGAGATGGATGAGGCTGGTGTTTGCTTCGTGCCTCTTGTGAGCCACAAGAAGTGGCAGTGCTGTGCTGGAGGTGATGGGGGAGGAGGCAGCTCTAGCCATAGGATTTTAAACTCTGCGCACACTTTACTGCTACCCTGAGGTTCTCTGTCAGTGACGGTGTCTTGCTCGCCCGCAGCTGGGACCACAGGGGCCTTGGCTTCTCTGTGAGCCCTTGCCCATGTGGCTTGTCTTTGTCACAAGCTCTGTGCACAGACCGCCTCCATGTATTTTGCAATCCCAGCCACCCCACCCTGCCCTGTTCCAGTTGTGTGGAATGAAGGGCAGTGGGGCACTGGGGATGGGTGATGTCTCCCTGAGCATGAGCAGCAAAACTCAACCAAGCAGCCCCTACCTCTGTGTTAAGCTCTAGGGCCTAGGTCATGGGTCCCTTGTGCTGTTTGCTTGGAGCCTGCGGAGGGCAGGCTGTTGTTCCTGCTGGTCTGCCATCAAGGGGCGCTCACTGTCTGGGTGTTAGTTTTATGAGCTCTCGGTGGAACTCGTGTTTGCAGCCCCAGCACCTGAGGACAGCAGCCTTGATGCTTTTTGGCTAAGCACCAAATATGAGCTAAGGACTTTTTGTGGAGCCCTCAGGTGTTTGCAGCTGATCACCGCCTTGAGATTTGTTTAAACCCCTCTACTGAGGACTGGCAACCACAGAGCCAGTGAACGGAGAGTGTTGTACCAGGCATTAAGAAGTACACTTAAAAGGAGGAGTGGAGCTGGGTCAGGAGGGCTGGCAGCAAGCAGAGAACCAGGAATCAGCTGCTTGTTTGGGACTAGGAAACACAGAGTGGCTGGGGGATGGCTGTATGCTATCGCCTGACAGCCCTAGGCAACACAGGGCCTGTGCAGGCCTCTTCACTCAGTCTTATATAAAAATACTAATGGAAAACTAGTGTTTGAAAGTTGGTGTCCAGGAACCAGGAAATTGATGATTGATTATGGTTTTGGACAATGATCCAGGGCACACCTGGATGCTGCCCCCTGCAGGGAGCAGAGGCATGCGGCAGATATGACATGTCCATTTGTTATGGGACATTGAAATGGGAGCTCTGCCTTTCTCTCACTTTCAGCTTCCTACCCTGGGGCAGGAGCTCTTTTGTGCTGAAACATGGGGCTGTGGAAAAACAGAACTCTGCTTTTAAGAGTCTTTTTGTATGAGTAAATGTTTACATCAATGGAACCTTCTGAGCCTTAGGACCCTCATCTATGTGACCGTGGCTATTTTTTTTCTTGTGTTTAAGTAAGTGTGCTGTTAAAGGTCACTGCATTCCTCTTACTGTGCTGTCCTATGTGTGTTCTTTGTCAGCAGGCCAGCCTGGGCTGATCTGCCAACCACAAGCACAGCAGCTGATTCTAGCTCTTCTCCCCAGCACAGCAACATCAGGGACTAGAGGAGGAGGCTTTAAGTATGGCTGCATGGACCTGCAGGCAGGGCCAGAGAACTGACAACTTTATTTTCCGGCAGCTGTATAAAGTTAAAATGTCTCTTTCAGCATCTTACTGCCCTTGGCTGTAAGCCTGTGTCTTAAGCATTTAAACTTCAGGCTTTCAGGCTTGGCTGGAGAGGGCCTTACATAGTGGGAGGATGTGCTTGGGAGGTGGTTGTAATGAACCTGCCTTACAATAATAGAGACCTGCTGTTCAGCCACTAGAACCTGCCTACAGCAGAAATGACACCTACCAGCACAACCACCAGTTACTCACTTCACTTTATACCAGCCCAAACTACAACAGCGCTTGAGCACAGTGACTACACTCTATTTTATGATAAAACTAATGGTCTAAGCTCTATGCAGTATGTATACTCTCGTTTTAAATAGGCAGTTTGAGACACTTGGGACTTTCAAGTGTGAGTGTGTGCAGGCATCACTTCACGAGAGTGTATCTATCATCTTTGGGTGAGTGGCTTGAAGCATGTTTCAGTAAGTGCAAGAAACTAATTATTATCAGCATATATTAATTACATGTTCATGAAGTACGGACTCGGCACTAACTCTGGGATGGCATGACAAAACTAAGCTTCAGGTACTTTGAGTCCTCTAGAATTTGGCAGCAGAGCTGAGGCCAAGGGGCAGCTTTTCCCATACTGCCTTCTGGTAAAATTGTTTACGGGGGCTCAGCTGAGTTCCACAACTTATTTCATAGTGCTGTACCTGGCTTCTACCCTTGAAAAGCAACAGCTTGGAGGGCAGAGGCCTTCTTGATTGCTGCACTAAACCACCCTTTTTATTACCCCCGATTTCATTACCCTTGACTGATGCAATTAGTTCTGTGCACAACAGTCAGCCCCTGGCTTGAGAAGCATGAGCCAGTTGGGTGTGCTGAGGTCATTGCTGCAGGCTCACAGCTCTTTCAGGGGGCTGTGAAAACCAAAGCCATGGTCTCTACTTTGTCCGCAGCCTCATGCTAAAAGAATGAGCATTTTTATAGAGAGTAAAACACAGCCCCTTGAGGGGAGAGTAGCACCAGTAATTTGGCTTCCATTCCTCTCCCCTCCCCCCCAGCGCAACTTCAGCATGCAGGTTCCTCAATTCTATCTGCCCAGGGCACATAGAATGGTTTGGGTTGGAAGGGACCTTAAAGCTCCCCATGGGCAGGGGCACCTTCCACTAGACCAGGTTGCTCCAAGCCCCGTCCAACCTGGCGTCTTAAGCACTTCCATAGCCCCTTCCTTTGCAGAATGGCCTAGAAAGTGACTTTCCAGAAATTATAGCATTGCTTTAATTTCCTGCTTCTCTGAGAAGGCAGAGAGGGCAAGGTCGCGCAGTTGCCTTTCTGGAAATGACCCAGAGCCAAACCATTGCTGCCTAACGTTACTTGAGCAAGGCAGTAGTGTGTCTGATGACAAAGAGCACACATTGGGCTCATTGTGAAAGAGCTGCCTCCAGAGGTGTCTGGAACTAAGCACACTAACTCAAAAGGTTAAAAACCCGGTAGTTTATTTCAAAGTATAAATTTCAGGCTTGTCAGACAAAACCCCACACTACAGTTAACACAGACACACACGCTTATCTACAGTACATACAAAAATGGGGACAGCTTGCAACTGCCCAGTTGAATTTGGACATGAAATCAGTCTGAATTTTGTTTTGCAAGTCCAGCTGCAAAACAAATCAGATTCTGAGTTTCCTGACAAAGGATTTTGCACATTTGACTCCCAATAGCCAATAAATTACTAAAGCTGAACAGGACTCCCCAGACAGGTATTACCCAGTTATCTTATTTACAGATGCAACCCATTAAATTAGTGCAGCACTTCAAATATATATATATATAAATGTGTGTATGTATATCTATATATAAAAAAAGAGAATGCTCAGCCTGCATGATGACAATGAGAAATAAAGATGCATTTTAATAAGTACTTAGGCTGGAAAGAAAATTCATTCATTTGCTTTCTTTCAGCTATCATTTTTTTCTTTCTCCCTTCAGAAGGTATTTGGAAGGAAGTACAGATTTTGGTAGCAGGGCTGGCTCAGTGTCATTCGAACTCCCCTCCCTCCAGTGTTTTCATACAATGCCCACCCCTACCCAAACCAACAAATCAGAAAATAACCCCCATATATATGTTTATTATATTGAGGTTCTAGTTAAAAAAAGTCTGGATAGATATTTTTGATTAAATGAAAATACTCAGGTGTTTATAAGAAGGCAGAATCACAGCTTGATTTTATATAGTGGTGTATCAGTACTCCAACTGTGGAATAGCTGCTTGGGGAGCAGGAACAGATTTGACCTGTCCCTCCATACAATACAGATTCTAATTTATTGGACATTTAAAGACAAACAGCACAAAAAGTCACTTCAGCCCTTCCTTTGTTACAGTACAAAATGATGCTCAGATCCTAGTACTGGGCCCAGTTGTGCTCCCACTGAAGGCACAAGGGGTTTTGCTGTCATTTTCAAAGGAAGCAGGGTAAGACCCCTCATCTTTACACAGAAGACACCATAGGCATTTCCAAGCCTTGTGCTAAAAACCTTGGGATGGGCGAGTGTCTGGTCCTTGCGCTCAAGTGATCCAACAGAGCCAGTGGTGGCACAAATAATTCAAAGGAGCAAAGTTTCAGACCACCTGCTGTTTTAAGGGAAGCTGGAACTAAATGCAAGCTGAGGCGTACCTGCTTTTGCACCTATGTTTTCCAAAGCTGCCGCTGCAGATGCAGTACAGATGCTGTATCTACAGCCTGGCCCCTCCCTAAGATGCAGTAATTTGAATCCAAGAAAGCTTTTTTTTAGACATACACTGGAGTAAAGGAGGCCAGTGAAGCTCTAACTAGGAAGAATACAGTGGAAAGGAATGGCATTTTGCCATCGGCACTCCACAGAAAGGTTCCTCACCAACCAAGAACTAAACTAACTCAAAATTACTTTCACCCTGGACATCTAGATGCCCTTGTATCACACAGAGAAAACCACTAAAATCCTACTAAATGAGGATGGAAACACCGCTCTAGAATCAGTGCTGTGTTTGCCAAACCAAAGGGTACTACATCCAAGGTGGTACTGCTGCAATGTCATGTGCCCAGTGACAGCTGCAAAACCAAGGTTAGGAGCAACTTTATATCAGGCTACTGAAAATAAGATGGAAAAATTTGCATGAAGTGCAAAGTAACTAAATCCAACCCTTCCGCTTAAAAGCCATAGAGAGATTTTTAGGCATATTTAAGTGTGTGTTATTGGAAACCTCCAGCAATGAACATCTTATGAATGGCCCAGTCTACAAGCATGGTATTAACAGACCTGTATGGAACATTCCTGGATACTTTAGTAATACTTTCAGCTAAAGTCTATTAACTGAAATAAATTATTTCTGGATGTTTGTTGTTAGGAGAAATTCAGTTTCTCAATAACTTGTTTCTGGGAGGTACAGAATAATAAAATAACCAGCCAACCCATAACACAGGGAAAAGTGTCACGAGTTAAGGAATTAGGCAGTACTCCTGTTTGCTGGTGTAAGGGCAAATACTGCAGCAATGTGCTCCACCATGACAAAGATTTTGCAGAAGTGGCTCAGTTCATACAACCATAGAATCAACTAGGTTGGAAAAGACCTTTAAGATCATCAAGTTCTTTATTCCAGGACTGCTAAGCCCACCACAAAACTATGTCACAAGGGTCTCAGCTACAACGTTTTTGAACACTTCCAGGGACAGTGATTCTACCATTGCCCTGGGCAGCCTGTTCCTGACTGCTGTTTTGGGGAAGAATTTTTTCCTAATATCCAGTCTAAACCTCCCCTGGTGCAGCTTGAGGCCATTTTCTCTTGTCCTATCGCTTGTTATTTGGGAGAAGACACCAGCCACCTCTGCGCTCCATCCTCCTTTCAAGCAGTTGTACAGAGCGATAAGGTCCCTCTGAGCCTTCTCTTCTCCAGCCGATCCTCATCAGACTTGTGCTGTAGACCCCTCAACAGCTTCCCTGCCCTTCTCTAGACCTGCTCCAGCAACTCAGTATCTCACTTCAAATGAGGGGCCCAGAACTGCACACAGTATTTGAGCTGTGGCCTCACCAGTGCTGAGTACAGCAGATGATCACTGCCCTGGACCTGCTGGCTACACTATTTCTCATACAGGCCAGGATGCTCTTGGCTTCTTGGCTGCCTGGGCACAAGCTGCTCATGTTCAGCTCCATCAACCAGCACCCCCAGGTCCTTTTCCATGAGCAGCTTTCCAGCCACTCTTCCCCAAGCCTGGAGTGTTGCATGGGGTTGTTGTGATCCAAATGCAGGACCCGACACTTTGCCTTGTTGAACCTCATACAATTGGCCACTGCTGGGATGAAACAAAAAAGAAGTCAACCATATGGTGCTAATTTAATCTCTCAACAAAAAAATCAGCTGCACTCTGCCATATAAACCAGAAATGGTCTATTAAGCTAGAATTCACTTTTCACCATCAGTTCGGTTGTGAACTACATCTTTAGTAAATAAAGATGAGTCTTTTTTCTCTAGAGATGCAACTCATAAAACCTTCAAACACAATACCAGACCAGCTCCATTGGAGGAAAGAGAAAAATTCTAACACAGGACTCACCCCCCGCCTATCCCAAGCAAGACAAAGCCAAGAACAGTTTGGGCTGGAATCATAAATAAATAAGCAGTGTAAATTCTAGGTTTTATTCTAATGTTTATTTTAATTTTCAAACTATAAAACCTCAATTGTATTGATGTGGCCAACGGCCCTTTGGTACCACCTCAAAAGCATATTAAAAAGTTGTCCAAGGAGGACTTGACAGTTATCAACTGGAATGAACTGCTCTAACCTCTACTACAGAACTGGCTTTATAAAGACCCAACTCTCCATAAGCAGACTAATTGAATTATTAAGTAATCCGTCCTTGAAATATGCAAACAAAACAATTAAACATAGAAAAATTCAAGGCATTGTTGATACCGGCACCAGTATTACAGGGACAACTGTTACTCAAAGGCAAGGTTACACATCCTTCATACATGAGATTCAGTGTGAACCTTCTCCCATGAAACTTGGGTTCAGACAGGATTTTTGCTTGCCCAAATCAGTAAAACTGTGATACTTTAAATGCAACATTCCACACAGAGACTATCTGGAACTTACCTGACAGAAGTGACAATCCCAGCTACATGAAGGAGTGCAGTAAATAGCACAAAAACCTACAGTGCTGTTTCTTTTACTGTAAAAGCTCTTGAAGGGAACAGAACCTATAATCTCACAGGATATTCCACCAGCCATGTTTTGGGATTTCATTTTTCCTGCCCTTTACTCAACCTTGCTTTACATGTAAAAATGTTGGTTTTAAGAAAGACAGCACTGAAATTAAAAAATGTCACCTTCTACAGCTTTACTGTATTAAAAAAACAGACCGTTTCCCTTCTAAAACCACTGTTTAGCTCTGCTGGGTAGGAATGAGACCAAAAAGCATCAAAATAGAACTCTTACATATACTCTTTTGCCCAGATGCATTACAGTTTGGTTCTCTGAAAAGCGAGTTTTACATGTCAGTGACAGTGGGACAGATACACCAATTTCTTTTCTTAGCTCAGAAGCATCATGAAAGCATCTATTAACATTTGCAGTTGCTCACTAGCTTTAGGTCACTGTCTACAATAATTTCTAAACTGCTTTTGGTGTCTTAGCTTTCTGCAGAGGCAGGCAGGTGATGGGCCAGAGAAGATGACTGGGAAGCCAACTTCTTAACTTTTTGTACTTTTTCCAAACTGAGTGCAAGCTGCTAGAAGCTTTTACGGTGCCGCACCACAGAGGTTTCTTCTTTGGCTGAACTACAGCATACAGCTTTCCCAAATGAACAGGGAAAGGCTTTGGTGGAAAATCCCATCTGTATACTCTAATATTCTTGACAGGACAAAAACAACTACTCAAGAATTACAGTGAGGAAAGGGTTGAATGATACTGCAGATAAAAACAAATCCAGCATCAGCAGATGTTACACTTTCTGGTCTTTACAGAAATAATAATTACTGCAGGCCAGGAAAATGAGAAGCAGTAATGAAAGGCTAGAAATGTAAAGGAAAAAATAACTCCAAGCAAAAAAAAGAACACCACAAGGTATCTGGCTACATTTTATTTCTGAAATTATTCTTTAAGGCACAAAATAAATCTAAAAAATAGGGCTGGATGAATGAGGGGAGAAGTAGAGAAATTATCTGAGCTGGAGAGGTGTAAATGCAGTCTCTACAAATCCAGTTTCAGATCTGACCTGGGAATGCTTCCAGGGTGAGTGGGGAAGATTGTGAAAGCAGAGGAACATTCTTATTTAGGAGAGGTAGGAGGTAGTGGGTTCACTGTTTCTTTTTCCACTACCTCCACATTTACACATATATTGATTCCCTGGCCAGACTCAAATTCCCTTCCCTCTCCTCAGAGAGCTCTTTACAGTCTGTAAAATAAGACCAGACCACTCAGTCTTTCAGTAGAAAAAGTGACACCTTGAACCACCCTTTGCATCACAGCCTGCACAGAGTGGTGGGGGACAAGAGTAAAATCTCTTCTTGCCTTCATGTTAGTGCCTTGGTAGGTATTACAGATGTGTGTGTTTTGCTTCAGATAAACTGTAATTCATTATTTTGTTCCACTCTGAAGCAGAATCCCAGGCATGCAGGGTGTCCTTGGGTAAAAGGTAGGTATCTAAGTGGAACAGCTGTCATGGAAGGGAAAATAGGAAAATAAAATTTTCAAATGGCCCATGACTTGAGATATCCAGAAAAACACAGGCTCTCTTGCTGCAGGTGATACTTTTATTTTTCTTTTGGTTCCGAATGCATGTAGTGTACTACACAACTGTCTAAATAATCCTGCAGAGAGAGGATTTAAAAGTGAATTTCATGCAGGGGATCAACCCCCCAAAACTGGGGTAATTCTTGGTAGTAGGACAGGTTTAAAGGCTCCAAAGATCTCTAGTTTAACTGCTCTGGGAAGAGATCACATCTGTGGACTGGGGGTCACAGAAGGGTCCAAAACGTCCATAGATGTCCTTAGCCCGGACCGCAAAGTAGTATTTGCTGCCAGACACAAACTGTGTAAGAGTGCATGCCATAGGTAGTGGGAGGGCCTTCACTTCCCCAATCTTCTTCCACTGGGAGGGCATAGTGGCACTTGGGTCCTCGTGGTAGGCGTAGAGATGGTAACTGTCCACAGTGGCACAGCTTCGGTCCACCTCCATGACGCTCCATGACAGCACAATACCATTCTGGCTCTGTACTCGTGCCAGCTTCAGCTGGGGCTTTTGAGGTGGAGAAGTATTGGCAGCTTCTGGGGGCAGACGCGGTGGCTGCGGTGCCTCTGGGAGTGGGGCAGGATGTACAGGGCGTGGTGGCTCCTAATAAACGTAAGAGCAATAAGGAAAAGGTCAAAGTCTGCAGTGGTGGAAGGAGACTGATTTATCATTCCCCAGGTAACTGGGAGCAAATGAGCCTGCAGTCACCCAACTAGCACACCTCTTAGTCCTCTGTGTGGAGGCAAGAAAGCAGCAGCAAATGTTGAGAAGGGATGGAACCAAGGATGCCGTAAGTTCTTAACATGCACATCTAAAACCCTAGCTGTACAGATGATCATTGCCACAGTTATTTCCCAATATCCTCTGCTTCTCATCCTAGAGGTGATGGTCTGAACACTGTGCTCTTTTATCAAGGATGGGCAGGCAAGTTCACAACAACTTTGAGCTAATCTACATTTTAGTTGCTGTTCCCACGTCACCCAAAACACCTCAGGCAGTAAATTAAGCTGACAACTCATCAGGCAACCAAGGCAGGCTTTCAGTCACAAAAGACAGAATGGGTAGTGGTGCCACGTGGATTTTATCACTTTAAAGTGATCATAAAAGCTCAGCCTCAGTTTCCATAATATTTTGAAGTAAGGACACAAATGTGGCTTTCCATTGTTTTTTGGTTTTGTTTCCCTCCCCCA
The DNA here is from genome assembly GCF_963264785.1 of Psittacula echo. Taxonomy (NCBI): domain Eukaryota; kingdom Metazoa; phylum Chordata; class Aves; order Psittaciformes; family Psittacidae; genus Psittacula; species Psittacula echo. Next base: position 85,677,976 of record NC_137735.1, on the reverse strand, counting down.
CCCCCAATACCACAGAAACAGTTCTAGGTCTCTCATTTATGCTAGTTAAGGAATGTGGTTACAACAGGTACACAGTTTTATTATTCTTCAAACCAGGGGCCTTTCAGGTTGGGTTTTTGTCATCTTAAGTGTTCTGTGTGATATTGGCTTGATTTATTCTCATTATTTACACCTGGAGAATACATTAGGTTGAATGATGTTTAGATTGAAAGAATAAGTAACTGCATTGCTGGCCATATATTTAAATTTCATGACATCACAAGTGGTGTGACTGCCCAACAGTAAGTACTGCAGGCAATGTATTTGTTTTAGTCTCAACAACAAAATGTTATGAAATGAATCAGAGTAAATTCTCAAATATTTATGAAAAGGGTTTGAGGTGATGCAGAAGTAATCACTCCCAACAGTGATAAAATTCTGACATTTCGGAGTTGGCAACTTTGAGGTCTTGTCTGTATCCTGTTCTCCTACCTCAGTTTTGCAAACAGCTGTACTGAGAATCTGGTCATCCAATTTGTAGCCAAACTTTTTAGTGGTAGCTCTTCTGTATCTTAACTCCACAGCGAACAATTCATGCTACTGGTGATCTGGAGAACACTGGGGTAAGCTAACAGACTGCACAGCTTTTACCAGCAGAAATTGCTGTAAGGTGATAGGATCGTGCTATGCACATGAGCTGGTTGCAACGTGTCTACAAGGCATTTCACTATCCTGCAGTTCACACTAAGATGCAATCTGGAAGACATTAATGCAGAAACAAGGCTATAAATTGCATTAAGTAATTTCAAAAGGACTACTCACAGCATGCACTTGTGGGGGTCGATGATGCACTGTAAGCTGAGGTGTTCCAGATCCAAGAGCTAGTCCACTGTTCACAACATATGCAGTTGTTTGAGGCATCCGTACTGTCATACCTATAACCACAGTGAATACCTTGAGTATTCAACACTTAAAATCAGCTAAACAGAACACTGGGAAAGCAACTCCTTGGTTTGGTTGGATGACACCAAATTTCAAACTGCCACACTCTCCTCAAACGGCCAGCAGACTGATGAAGTACTGCACAACAACAAAATCACCTTCCATCCCCTGAAGCTGTAAATGAAAGACAGCAAGTGCTATGTTTGCAGAGAGGACAATGCAACTGTGCAAACTTCTGTAGGATAAACAGCCACCTGAACTGGCTACTTCTCATCTATGAGAATTCACTCAGACAGATACACTGTTTTAGCATGACTGCTGTTCTATCTCAGGAAATGACAATTATCTGAAGAAAGATGGCCAGAAATGCCTTAAGATATAAAGTACAAATTTTAGCATTATTTCTAGTTAGGCATACTACTTAATTGAGGTAGAAATACAAAACTATGATTTGCCAAACACTTTGGATGAGCTCTCACAGTTATTCTGCCAAAGACAAAGCGCAGAGCTCTTAACTCCTGAGATATCTGCTACTGACAAAAAAGACCATTTCAATGATAATATAAACCAGTACACACCAGTAGCAGCATTTCTGAAAGCTGTATAACAAAGACAGTGAAAAATGCAGAATGGACTAAAAGATGAAAACTTATGACAGCTAAAAGGGTTCAAGACATATGATTCTCTTGTTCCTAGTATGTGAAACCTCTCTAACTGGCATGCCAATATGAAGCCTTGAAATAATCTGTATACTAACTGAACTAGTCTCTCACCTACTGAGGTTAATCACCTGGCTTCGTTGTCCTGAGGTTCAGAAAACACACAGTGCTATGCAAGAACAGCTATATTCTTGTGTCTTCTGTGGCTTGTCAGACAATAGTACTTGTGTAAGTACTTGTGTAAATACTTGTGTAAGTACTTGTGTAAGACACAGACATACTTTTCAACAGAGTAACAGAACTGCCTCTAACCAAATCAGAGAAAAGTCTAGGAACCTCTGGAGATGACCATGCCCAACTTTCTGTTGAAAGAATGATTTTAGGTTAGGTAATTCAGGGTCTGGTCAAGGTGAATCTTAATTACATTCACTCAAACCTTCCTTGATTTCTGAGATTTCTAAGCAGACAACTGCAGGACAAGCATTCATTGTATCACTGGACCATCAGGTCAGAAGCATATTACACAAAATCTCGTTGGATGATCTTGACTGAAAAACATGAATTCCTACCTCATTGAATTCTCCTAGAAAAGGCCTTAAAGTAGCACATTACCTATTTTATGTTCTTCAACAACACATTAATTGTCTTACATGTGTAACGCTAAAGGTACTCTGGAGATACTAATATGAGTGATGTTTACTTAGTCGTAATAGCTGCTCTAAAATTAGCAGTAGATTCTGACAACACCATGTATTTTGGCACAGAAGAAGAAAATACTATTAAAGTTAATTAATGTAAGTGAACGTACAGTTAAGGACTCAAAATTCCTTCCTAACAACAAGTAGATCACATGCGTCTAGCTTGCAACTAAGGGTAATGATAAAGAAAACGAAGTGCGGGCTGAAGCTACCTTGCCTTTTATTGCCTTTTAACAGAAGATGCAGACATGCCTCTCAGAAGACACGGCTGGTCAGAAGAACCTGTACTCAAATGCACCTGGCATAAGAGCGTAAGTTTAAAAAATATCAACAAGTACTCTGACAAGAACTGCAATTCCTTACACCCTGACATTTCACAGCTCAAGAACTGTCAGCTCAACTTCTGTTGAGCACACCTGATTTTTCTGTCTGTGGCAATGCAGGTGAGCCCAACCATAAAAGACACTCAGAATTAAATCGCTACAAACATACATGGATATTCTCCTTCCCAGAAACTGTAGTTTCAGAGCAATTAATTGATTATTTCTGCACAAGCCTACATAGGTACAGTCCTACATCGCTCAAGCACATAGTGTTCTGATTCTGGCTTATACAGATGATGTCTGAAAAATCACTACCTGGATGTCACAAAAGTAGGCTCATACTCAGTGTACTAAACAGGGAAATTTATGTTGAACATAAATGTGTTAAAATAATCATAGTCTAGAAGCTGTGGGGAGCTGAAAAAAAGGCAGTTAAGATCTATCACTTCGTAACATAGTAGAGACTATCATTTAACTTTAAGGTCTTTATTTCAACACCTTTGTCGGTGACATGGACAGTGGGATTGAGTGCACCCTCAGCAAGTTTGCCAATGACACCAAGCTGTGTGGTTTGGTTGATACCCTGGAGGGAAGGGATGCCATCCAGAGGGACCTTGACACGCTTGTGAGGTGGGCTGATGCCAACCTGATGAAGTTTAACTATGCCAAGTGCAAGGTCCTACACCTGGGTCACAGCAATCCCAGCCACAGCCACAGGTTGGGCAGAGAAGAGATTCAGAGCAGCCCTGTGGAGAAGGACGTGGGGGTGTTGGTCAATGAGAAAATGAACATGAGCCGGCTGCAGTGTGCACTCGCAGCCCAGAAAGCCAACCGCATCTTGGGCTGCATCAAAAGGAGCGTGACCAGCAGGTCAAAGGAGGTGATCCTGCCCCTCTACTCTGCTCTTGTGAGATCTCACTTGGAGTATTGTGTGCAGTGCTGGTGTCCTCAACATAAAAAGGACATGGAACTGTTGGAACAACTCCAGAGGAGGGCCACGAGGATGATCAGGGGACTGGAGCACCTCCCGTATGAAGATAGGCTGAGAAAGTTGGGGCTGTTCAGCCTGGAGAAGAGAAGGCTGTGTGGAGACCTCATACCAGCCTTCCAGTATTTGAAGGGGGCCTACAAGGATGCTGGGGATGGACTATTCATCAGGGACTGTAGTGACAGGACAAGGGGTAATGGGTTAAAACTTAAACAGGGGAAGTTTAGATTGGATATAAGGAAGAAATTCTTTACTGTGAGGATGGTGAGGCACTGGAATGGGTTGCCCAGGGAGGTTGTGAATGCTCCATCCTTGGCGGTGTTCAAGGCCAGGTTGGATGAGGCCTTAGGTGGCATGGTTTAGTGTGAGGTGTCCCTGCCCATGGCAGGGGAGTTGCAACTAGATGATCTTAATGTCCTTTCTAACCCTAAGTATTCGATGATTCTATGATTTCTGACATATACTACTCAGTTCAGAAAATCAGTTTCCTGCTATGGGAAGATACCAGTTACATGTTTGCAAAGTCAAGATGAACTTGCTGACTTCTCTAGTCAAGCAAATTCAAGCAAGGATCAATTTCTGATACATTTGGTGAGGAATTTAATCTGTAGGCTTAGATAAAATAAGAAAATTTGCTGGGGACAGGACAGATTTCTAAAGAACTACATCAGAATGCCTGATACAAATGTAACTTTTAAACAGGCAAATGGGCATGATTTACTACATACTTATACGTTTTGATCTTACAGTGGTGCTCATCACATTACCTTCTGCTACTTTGTAAAGCATTAGGCATGTCATTCAGAGATACTTCACTGGCAAAGGTAGTGCCCAAGATTACTTAAATCTTGTTTTTCCTTATTCACATAGCTGCAGGGGGAATGATTTCTTCATAGCCTGAGATTTTCTCAAGCCTGTAAACTGGGAAAAAATCCTAACCTCTATAATTTGGACAAGTATTGTAAAAAAAAAAAAAAACCAACAAAACAAACCACCAAAAAAACCCCAACCCAAACCCAACAACAAACCCGAAACAAAAAATCAAATGCCACATCCATCAGGTAGAACGTATCAAGCTGTGTTGTGCAAAAATGTGTATGAAAGAAGGCATCCCTACCTCCAGTCTGCGGGTTGACTGGCCTTAAACTTGGGCTTGACATGATAGCTCCTCTTACAGGATTCTGAGCTGGCGGTGCAGGAAGAGTGGTATAGACCACCTGATGGTTTGCAGGGGTTCTTGGTATAGGAAGCTTTGCAGCAGTTTGAGTCAGCGACCGATGAGTTATGTTCACTGTTGTCGGAACTGGAAAAAGACAGAAAGACCACAACCTACAATGGAATTCCATGACATTAAGGTGATATACCTATTCCAGAGCACACACCTCCTTTGGAAAACTGACTCATCTGAGCTATGCAAAATAAAAACTCTTCCTGTGGAATTCTATCCACTTTTGATAATGCAAGAAGAGAGAAAACAGCCTAAACAGTAATTTTCACCTGAAATAATAACGCCAATATATATATATACAAATTCTAGACAGAAAATAACACCCACCCCCCACCCTCACAAAAAAAAAAAACCAACAACCAAAGGGTCCTGAATGTAAGACAATTCCAATGCCAACTGATCTTCAACAACCATGTACGAGGCTGGGGGGGGGGAAGGAAAAAAAAAAAACAGATCTATATTTCTTTATATTAGAAAAAAAAAAAGGGGGGGGCATGGGGGGAATTACACTGCAGACAAAATTACATTTAACTATGGATAGAACTTCAGTGTTAGTCTTGCCATTCACTGCCAAAAGGATTAATTGCCAAATGCAGGTGGAAGATCTAGGAAGGATGTTGCTAGTGGGTTTTTCCCTCCCATTACTTCAATAATGCAACTGCTATAGGTTTCTTCTCCTTCGCTCTTACAGACAACAGTTACATTTAATAATTTCCATAACTGCCCTTAGCAAGATTTCTTCCTCTCCATGCAATTAATTTGATCCTGAATGCTTTCCAAACCAACAGGACTACCTCTTACTTCATCAGTTTAAAAAAACCAAAAGTTATGGTAAACTGACTAGAATGGAAGACTAAAACATGATTTAAACATTCTGAATATTCACCTGAAAATGTAAGCAGAAAGAAGAACACACAATAGTCTAATTTAAGAAGAAGAGTATTCGTATAAGGGTGTAAAATGAAGTTACCTGTAGGTAACACATGTATGGTGGTCTGGGAAGGTCCACTCGTTGGTACTCCTGTTTGCTGCACAGGGTTTGGCTGTGAAGGCTGTAAAGGCTGCAAAGGTCGAGCCACAGGCTGGGTGGATATGCTCAATCCTGTAACAGGTGTCTGCTTCTGCTTCTTGCTGTCTGCTTTGAAAAAAAATGAAATTATAGATGATAGCAAACAGAAGTTATAACATCATGAAGATTTAAAATCTCTCTTCCCCCCCATTCACAGATTAGCAAGGGTATTTCCTAGAATGACATTGCTTTGATCATTTTGTTATGCAAACAAACTGCAAAATTCATTCAATTCCTCTCACTTCCATCATGTCAATCTCCCCTCCCCAAACACCCTATGTTTCATTCTATCTTCATAAAGCCTGTGTATTTCAGCATAATGGAAACTGAATTCAGTGGCAAAGTCTTTAGAAGTTTCTATTAAAAAAAGAGAATAACCTAAAACCTTAAAAAGGCCTAAACAATGCAGTTTGTTTCAAAAAAAAATTATAACAGCTCCCTAAATAAGACTTATCTACCTTTGATGCTTACACCCTTTCATATTTGCTGACTTTTTCCTTTGTTCAAGCCCTTTTTTGTTGCTGAATTTTCATGCTCTTTTCTTAATATAGGGGAATCACTTTATTATTTACGGAAACTTCTAAGAGAATTTAACTAGTTTTCTCACACTGACACCCTCCCTCAACATGACAGTGACTTATGAGAAGTGACAAATAGCATCTGTATCCGCAGTTTACTACAGCAATATTTTTTCCTGCTCTAGTTTATTTGTGGCAACATGAAAATTTTCAAGTGCAAGTCAGTATGTAATCACATCTGTGCACAAGTTGAATAAAGAAGAATTAACAAGCTTTTGCCTGCATATTTCAGATAGATTAGAGTAGTAGAGGGAAGTGAAAACACCGTGAAAAACTAAAATCACAAGATAAGAAAGTAGCTTTTAAGGGCATAATTCAAAACTAGATTTACCCTAATAATATTGTACAAGCAGCAGCCACTAATTTAGTAGAAATCTGCACAATTTAAAAAAAAAGAATTCATTAATATGTATTTTATGCTTGAGAAAACATATCAACAGTATATTGAATAACTCATTTACAAATTATCAATTATTTGATTTCAAAGCATTAGGAACAGGGTCAATGGCAGTGTAGCTCAAAATGTTGGTTTTCTTTTGGCAGCTGGAGATTATATTTATGGTCTCACGAAGCTGTCTTTAACACCAGCTACTAACAGCTTGAAGTAGAAGTACCCTGCAGAAACTGCTATATGATAAATACAATTCAAGACCTCAAAAATAAAATGTAATATAAATTGCAGACCATACTCTCTTTCTGCAGACTGAATAGCTTAGTTACTTCACTAAAGCCATTTGATGAAAATATAATCTTATTTTCTTTTTTTCAAAGTCTATAAAAGGAGCAGTAAAGGGATGCTCGTTTTGAAAACAGAAGGTGAGATATTTCCTGCTTTTCCATCAAGTAACAGGTGTTGTGATTAGATCAAGCTTCTTTTATTTTCCATGAGTATGAAAGATAATCCAGTGTTCAGCAAATTACTTAACTCTAAAGAGATTCCTACTGAGATGCTATTTACTTTGAATATTCACAAACTCATGCACATTTCAACTGCCGTTGGATAATTTAAGTGTTGCGAGTGCATTCTTAGTAATGACCTAGGGAAAATGTGCTCATGAGTCAATTAGTAAAAACACTTAACACACTACTGCTGTAAAAATGTAGTTCAAGTAAAAATGACAGGACAAATGTGAGGGCTTTTTGGTTTTGCTTCTGTTTTTAATCTCACACAGAAGCAAGTTCATTTGTCTCCCTGACAAATCAAAAGCCCTGTTGAGATTCCAATTGCTGGAAAGTAGGTCAGGATTGCACCAGTCATGTGAAGTGATAAAAGATAACCAACCAGACTTCACTAAATAAATGGAAACACTTAATGAAGGCTGATGTAGTTGTGAAAATTAAAAATCAGCACAGAAAACAGGAAGACTGGATGCATAGTAAGCACAGGACTAAGGTTAAAAGCAATACAGAAATAGTTCCAAACCTAAATGAACACAGCATCATATTCATTAAAAACGTGGACCTGGAGGAGACAGGGCAATCTGATTTATGGAAATGAGCATAAAATGGAAATCATTACTACTGGAGGTGTAAGTAAAACTCTAAATCTAATACACAAATTGGAAAAGAAGAGGGCCTGATTTCCATGCCAGAAAATGGGTCTACACACTGCAGTTATAGCAGGAAGGAGTTTTAATCAGCCTACTAATTTAGAAGTGGTGTAGTTACAGAACAGCAAACATACCATATGCACCAGAACCATATGCTCAAGAACCAGACAAAAAGTGATCCAGAGAACTACAGATTTTTTTAATTAGATAAAAAAGCTAATAATGATACTGTATGTATTTAATATTTTTTCCTACAAAAAAATAAATATGTATGTGGAACATGGCTGGTTTTGAGACAGTTGTTTGTGCATCTTAAATTACAAATCTATTTCACAGTATTACAGTATCACAGTATGTTAGAGATTGGAAGGGACCTCAAAAGATCATCTAGTCCAATTCCCCTGCCAGAGCAGGAACACCTAGATAAGGTTACATAGGAATGTGTCCAGGCGGGTTTTGAATGTCTCCAGAGAAGGAGACTCCACAAGCTCCCTGGGCAGCCTGTTCCAGTGTTCTGTCACCCTCACTGAGAAGAAGTTTCTTCTCAAGTTTAAGTGGAACCTCTTGTGTTCCAGTTTATACCCATTACCCCTTGTCCTATCATTGTTTGCCATTGAGAAGAGCCTGGCTCCATCCTCATGACACTCCCCCTTTATATATTTATATACACTAATAAGGTCCCTGTTTTAGTTTTTATATAATTTGATGTACTGCACTACACAAGTATTTGAAAAAAACAGCAAGAAGACTGTAGAAGTATTGCAAGATACTTGCAGACAGAAAAGTATCGAGATTGCTCTTTGACAAAAAAGATGACAACAACTGTTCTGAACAGAAATTAGTTTCTCAAATGTTACACAACATTTTCATGAATAGCTTTTGCACACATCAGAAAGCATGTACTAAATTTAGTTGCAGTGTATTAAACCGGAAGATGCCACCATTATGGAAGTGGACCGAAACATTAGTCAGAACAAAGCTAAGACTTGACAACTAGAAAATAAAGGATGATAGAGAGCACAATATTAGCCATTTAGGAATTGATAAGAACTTCTACTATTCATGTGAGAAACCATGTGTGGGGCAGTGACGATGATCAGGAAAACCTGCATATGATAATTACATAGTGCCTGCGTGTGCTTGTATGACAAAAGTTTGAGAGGAAATGCAAATATAGAGAGGAAATGCTGTATTGGCTACATCAGTGTGATGGCAATACTGTTCCTTCCCCTTACGCAAACCACTATTTGAATGCAAGCTGCTGTATGTTAAAAAGGGGTTGGAATTTGGACACAGGTTTCAGTGTTAATAGAGTGGGGTTTCAAAATGCCAAACTAATAGCTGTTAACAGTTACTGTGTTTTCTAAGATCCAAACCCGGTGGGCTGAAGCACACAATTAAAGGTCCTAGTCACTATGACACTAAAAACCAAGCCAACCCAACAATCAACCAATCAAAAAACCTCCACCCTGAAAAGATGATTAGCCCTTAAAAATAACACACAGGGTTTTGGCTATAAACCATGACTGAAGACTGAGCCTGATGACAGTCTGTGTAGGTCTGGTCTTCTGTGCCCCAATACAGAAACTTTGATTTCAGTTTAATAATCTCACAAAACACCTAAAAATTCCATAGTTATTAACCTAAAGTTTAAGTCTAATTTACTCTATATGCACACTTTGGTAAAAAATCTGAAGATATTAATTGCTGATTCTATTGGAAACTTCAGTGGAAAAAGGAAAGGATGGGAAGTGGATTACACGAACAAATTTAGAAATCTACCACAGTGTTAAAATTTATTCTCAACCCAAATCTTCAGCAATTTCAGCCAACAAGGACATCCATCATAGTTGTATACTACCAAAATAGTGTAACTTTGTTCCCTGGTTGTGCTGGGATTTAAAGGGAAACACATAACCCATATCTCTCCAGGTATTAACATCTATTTAAATACCTTTTGTAAGTAACAGAATTAGGTTTACTTACTACGTGGGTGACAGTGCTCTAAAAAAAGATAATCAGGATCTGAGTGTTCCCCAGAACACTGTGTATGTTGCCTTTCTATGTGAATTAGCACTGAACTGATATCCCAGCATACTGTAGCAAACATCATAATGCTGGTGGTGCTTTCTATCCTGAGGCGTTGTCCCAATGAACCTAAAACAAAATAAAACTTGCTCCCCATTTGCTGTAAACAAAGTGCAGTGGAAAAAATATTTAGCCAAAGGTATATACATGCATGTGATTGTGCAAAAGCTGTCAGAAGTGTACTCTTCCTCTTTGCAACCTGAATGTTGTTACCAAAACCTGTGAATTATTTCCTGATAAACTTGCTCAAACCCCGAGAGATATGTTTTCACTGCATGGTGAAACTCAAGCTTTTACTGGGGTTTTATTCCATACATTTCAACTGACTCTTCACAAAGTCTAAACACAAACTAATCTACAAATCTGCAGACTACAGTGAGAGACTGGCTTCTGCTTTGCAGTGAAGAGACAGAGGAGACATACCATCCTGAAATTACCCCACTAACCTTTCTCCCTAATGAAAGGACAATTATCTAAAACCTGATAACGAAGAGGAAAGAATCTCACCATACTCCACAAAAGAAAATTGTAAGATACTGGCTCAAGCCCCCAAAAAGAAACTGAGAAAGAATTAAGTTACTGTACTGTAATGGAGCTATGACTGCCATGGCTGGTAGCACTTCTACTTAGGAGAAGCATTCTTGTATTTGCACATGCAACCATGGGTATTGATCTTTTCAGGTGACCATGAGGTGAAGGTATACCTTTTGCCATCAGAGAGTTAAAAATGGTCTGAGAAAATGTTACTTTTGATAGAAAAAGTTTAGCTGAAATAAAATACTGTGACATGCTACTTTAAAAGATACCATAAATCCATTTACATATGTTGGTGTCTTTTCCAGAATATTAAATAGGACCGGGGAGATTAACCTCACCTGACAAATTTCCACAGTCCAAGTGCAACTGTCTTTTTTATTACCTCTTTGAGAACAAACACTCAGAAGAGATGACAGTGGTAAAAACTTGATTCTCTCTGTTTTTCTGACACTCAGCTAAGCAATTCACAGAACCATCAAAATCCTGTCTGGAAAGGGCCTCTGCTGGCCATGGGCCATCATCTTTGTGACTATCTTCCAAGTAGCTGCAGGCTACTATTACACCGTCTCTCAGATGTTCTCTGCCAGACATGCTATGCTCTGTTATCTCTTCTCTAGGCCACCACCATCCTGACACCATCTACTTGGCCCTATCCAGAGCTACCACAACTATTCTGGACAAGGAAGGGGGAGCCAAAACTGGACCCTGTATTTCAGCTGTGATCCCACTAGCATCAGTGTGGGAGAAATACTAACTTAAATTTAAAGGAGAACACACTGTTGGCTCATACTTTTATCAGTAGTGGACACTGAATTAAGAACTAGACTGCCAGCTATCTGAAGTGCATCATGCTTCTATAACACTTGTATACCACATGCACCCCTTTCTGATGTTAACACTACATTTCTTCCTCACTGAAAGAAATGCTACTATGTGCTAATATGATTTTCTACATTTGTGTAATACAAATACAGAGCAGATCATGCTATTAAGGAAGTACATGTAGAAGTTGATCACATTAGCTAAAGAGATAGCTACCAAAGTTGTCTAGAGGAATCAAAATTATTGGTGACTAGACTTCAGAACAAAGCTCAGAGGCATGTATTTAGGGACCACTCAGAACTAAAATTTTATCTCTAACAGCAGAAATAACTTTTTTCAGTCAAGATGACAGTGCCATAAATGGTCTTAAATACAGACTCGTATTACTTCTATGAAATACTATAATTCTTTACCAATCCAGTGCTAATTATAAGTACACCTGCCCACAGTTCTGCAAGACTTACAAAAAAAAAAAAAAAAAAAAAAAAAAAAGTGTTCTTTTCAAAGATGAAATGCATCCAAACTGCCAAAGGTTGTAAAAGCACAACTATATTTAGTCTAATCTCTGCATACAGTCCCAAAGCAAAGATCTGCATTTGGTATTTGAACTCTTGCACATAAAGTTTTTTGGTTAAATGAAAGATTAGAAACTCTAGTAATCTAATGCCTAAATACCAACTGTAGAATTAAGAGATCTTTAATGAATCAGTAAACAGAAAAATTAAATATATCTGTAAGAATTCACCAAAATATGATAAAGAATTTGAATGTCTCAAATTATTCCCCAAACCTAATGGATTTAAGCACAGACAACAACAATGCTTAAATTAAGGCAAAGGTAAAAATCTTAAACTGTTCTACAGTAAGTAAATTCCTTTTATTTAATGCCTATCAGAATTGTTTAACAACAGTCCTGTTTAACTGAAACACCATTGAATAAAATACACAAAGCAGAAGGAGAGGTCTATTCCTTTCTGTCATCCATGGGATGAAATAATACGTGTAGCTTGATCACCCCTGCATCTAGCAAAATATTTTTCACCTACCTTGCAAAGAGCCATCGTCCTCTTCATCCAATGTAAGATCAATGACAGCTCCTGAATCACTTCCTGTGACCTTCCCGCTCTGAAAGACAAAACTCCTTCATTTTGCAAAAGCAAATCCAGGAACACAGGTGGAAAAGGGGTATGAATTGAACATTCAGAAGGAGAGATCTCAGAATTTTACACTCAGAAAGGAACTGATGAAATAAGCAGAAGGAGGAAATTTCAGACAAATTTTCCATGACTTGAAAAACAGACAATAACCAAATGACTGTACTGTGATATCAAATACTGAAGTATTTTTAGCTTTGTAAGGAGTAAAAAAAGCCTGATGACCACTAGTAACATATTGTTACTTTACAGGTAAATAAATAACAATCTGCTGTTACAAAGTATCTTTCAATTATGACTCTTAACATTTTAATCTGTTTTTTATCTGTGCTTTCCCCTATAGTAGTGCAACCTTTTCACAGAAGAGTCACCAGGACAATATATTATTTATTTTGAGACAGCTTCAGCCAATGTCCCTATAAAGAAACTGACTTCACAATATGAAAAAGGGAAAGCCTCACTGGAACCTGTATGCTTATAAAACATCACCAAATGCCATCAGAAAACTCTAACTGTATTCAGCTTTTTATTTTGTTATTGCATTTTCATCCATTGTCACAAATTTTAACATTCCATTAATCTACGCATGAAGCCATTTATACCCATCTCTTTAGAGAATAAAGGGACCTTTTAAGCTATTGTGAAGGCTGTTATATCACCACCAACCCCCCCCCCCCCCCAGGACCATCAAACAAGATTTATCTTCTGAATAATTGCTGTCCCCTGGCAGTTCAGACGAGAGTCCAGGTTTTTAAATATGCTTTCTAGAGAAAAAAAACTTGAATTATGTCTATTTCTAGCTCCCTAAATGTGCTGTAAAAACTAGGGATTTTTCTGTTGGTTTGTTTTGTTGAAGAGATGATCATTTATTGTTGGACTGAACTGCTCCAGATTTATGGATTAGAGTAAACCAGATTCCTTAGGACAGGCAAAGGGTTTGGAAAGGAACATAACTATCAAATCTCTGAACAATTAACATGGAAAAAAGCGTAGGAGTTACCAGCCCCACACGGCCTGTACAAATGCCAACATGATAAATACTAGGAAGATTAGAGATTTTTCTGTGCAGTCAGATGGGGACAGATGCAAAACCCCTAAGCATTAAGATTATCTGCTCTATGAGCTTTCATTTGGGTAAAACTAAGCCTTTAAGGAGGTCCTAAAGACAATGCTCACACAAGCAAGGCTCTGAGAAGAGGGAAAAGAGGTACTGTATTATTACTAAATGCAAACAAAAGGTGTGTCCAAGTTACCGGTCACTGAATTTGGAGCACCTGACATGACTTTTCATTATGCATTATTAAAACCCCATTTCTTCTTAAGTTCTCATGCTGCCACTGATGAAATTCTGCTAACAACCTACAGGATACACAATTTGAATACGAAATACCTAACTTTTCATGTTCACAGGCAATAATCTCTCTATAGGGACTCTATCTTTACATAGAGAAACATCTCTCATATTTATTAACCATGGAAGTCTTCTGTCAAGTGATTTCTATTTAAAAGAATAGAGCTTCAGTTTTCTTAGTATGATGAGCTGATTTACCCACTTGAAGCTTAAGATAAAAGGCACAGTCAAATAATCAATGACTGCTTGATTAGTATAAAGTCAAGAGGAATTTCATTCCAACTTGATCATCTTTGCAGTCAGTGGTGTGTATTTTGAACTACAACTCTCTGCCAGGAGAACACACTGAAAAATGGAGGGAGATTTAGGAGGACCTACAAATGGAACCATTTGGAATCATTCCTGCTAAAACCAAGTAACACCCTGTGCTCAACCCGTCAAGAAAATAAAACCACCCCTTTTTGCGTATCATGACTACTCAGGAATTCTTTTGGGGAAATTTTTGTTGTTACAAGGACTTGTGAAAACTCCAGTTTACAATAGAGGTATGTTCGAGGAAAGGCTAGAGAGAAACAACTGCTACTACTTCTGTAAAAAGAAGGGAATGGGATTCTGAGGAGACAGCCGTGTCACACACCAGAAGAGGAGATTCAGATGTGCTGCTTTAAGCAAAATTAAAATCCACCTTACGAAGGCTTGCAGCACTAATTAAGGCAAAAGGAAGCCTGACATTGGACTTTCAGTCATGTAGGAATAACATTAATATTTATGTCAAAAACTGCAGTAAGATATCAACTCTTTCAGCTCCTAATACTAGATTTCAGCAAGCATTTAGGCAGAAAAATTAATGCAGAAAAGCAAAGTCAAGCCATTCTGCTCTGCTGTCAGTTTTCAGGTTTCTCAAAACACAGGAAGCCAAGAACCTGGATCTGTTTCAGCTGACCTCTGCAAAAGAGCAAGATGATGCAATCATAACACCTTTTCATCAGCACAGTCACACTAGTGAAATAATTAAAACCAATTTAATGAGAATGCAAAACTTATCCCAGGTGCTTTAGTCCACAAATTGCCTAGCAAGTCTGAACAACAGAAGACTCAGTCACCTTAGAATATCAAAAAAGATGGAACAGAAACAAAATAACCACAGTAATACAGAGTGATCTCTATTAAAAAGATCATAGTTACAAAAAACCTCAAACAAAACAAAAAAACCACCACCCAAAACACTGTTTCATTTGGCAGAACTAGAGCACCAGTCTGCAAACAGACCAGAAGTGGCACTTACAACAGCATTTTGGCAGTTTCTAGTAATCAAACACAAAAAAGTTTACATTGAGATTTAAAAGAAATGTAAACCGCCGAACTCTTTTTTTCATCCTTCTTAACAGCCCACGTATCAACGTATACCCCTTTAGCTCCAAGTAAGTAGAAATCCCCCAAGATACTATCATTCATGATGCCGTTTTGGACCTGTTTCATCCATAGCTGATGAGCTAACTTTCTACAACCTGGAGGTAGCAATATCATGAACTGAACTATTCTGGTAACCGTAACTGCAGCCAAGTTGCCTTATTTTAAATATTTCTCTGCTGCCAGGAGTGTAACAATCTTAGCACAAAACAATGCAACAAAAAAACTAAATTAAAAATTAAACCTAACAAATTCTACTATGAAATGTAACAGTTTTAAGGATAAACATGAAAAATATTAGGAAGCAAGGAAAATACCCCAAGACTTCATCTTCTCCTGACAATTTTAACATAGCCACATCTTTATTCTTCATCTGGTTGGTGAACTTCCATTTGCAATTAAGATATTTTGCATAAAAACAATGTCCCATAATTGAATATTTCATACTGAAGTATAATGTAGATCCAGCCAAAGAAGATTCATGCAATTTGGAGTTGAAAGGTGAAACACAAGGTGAAGGGGGGAAGAGGACTCTAAGGTATGATTAAGAGCAGAAACAAAGGTGAAAAAAGGGAGCAGGGGAAAAGAGAATTACAAGCCACGCATCAGCTGAGCATGCCTCACCACAAATACAGACGTATGGTGCAAGTGTACTGTAATGCTACCCTGCTGTTCTCAGTGTTGCACATTTCTCCTGAAACATCCAGCCAAGCAGAAGGCACTTCACATTTACAATCTTGATCTGTTTTGAAAAGTGTGCTCATTAAAGAAAATTTTGGCAAATAGCAGGCCCTCTGCTACAGCTTCTTCGGTCTGCAAAGTCATGTCTGCATTTATCAATAAATAACTCCCCCCTGGGCTGTGCTTGCATGCCAAATGCCTCAGGCAAGCATGAAGGAGAAGAATTCTAATGCCAAGCACATAATTTGTGAATGCAGCAACTGAAAGACCCTGTAAGAGGAGCAAAATCAAAACACTAAATCCTCATCTCCTTCAAATATCTGAGTGAAACCTGCTAAGTCCTGAAACAGAGCCTAAGTCACAACCTCTTCTATGCTCCACTTAATTGGTTAAGCGTAAACTGCTTTATAGTGCATATGGAAGATAAAATACTGAAAAATATGTATAAAATGAATGCAATTATTCAAATTCTTGCATCTCTCTCACTTAAATTCATATTGGAAATTGGTATTTCTAAGTCTTCTACTAGCTATAAAACGTTTGCTGAAAAGTGATCTGAAAAGTACTGATTCTTCTGAGTAACAGTTTAAAATATTTTTTTTTTCTTTTTTATCATGAAAAATACTAGAAACAGACTTTGCTTTCACTTCTTACATATTCATATTACAGTAATAACACTTTAGGGATTTCAACTAAAGGTTGGTAAAAATGACCTATACTCAGAATTTCACACATTTTCCACTATATATACTATGACAATATAACATCTGCTTTCTTCCAATCCCATCCACTAAAGTCTTTTTAACAAATAAAGTACTGACAAACAGATGCACTGACAAAAAAGATATACTTATGGGGAAAAGTGCTAGGAAAAGGCAGCAATAGTACAGATTTCCTTGAGGAGGAAAAGAATTATACAGTGACTTTCTAGACCCAATACCATACGGATATTATAGACATTTTAAAAACAAATAATGTTCTTAAAAGTAATAAAAATGCTGGAACTTCTTAAAAATGCACAAATACAGTGAACAGGGTCACCCAAATTTGCAATCACATTTAAGACATGCAATAAACGCAATGCAAATGCCTTGTAATTAAGAACTTTCTTTTGGAAGACTGCTGCTACATCCCAGATGCCAATGACCGCAATACCTAATAATTAACCTATGCAAGTCAATAGTAACTTTATCGGGAGAAATCAGAAAGGAATCAGCCTTGCAATAAAATGAAGGATTGAAGAGCTCTGGTGTTGAAATAATTCAGGAGCAGTTTCCCTCATCTGCCTCTGGAAAAGCAGGGGCATTGAGACAGACTGTTATCTTTTTATGTTTTTGCACATGCTGAGACCATTTCACAGAGTTGTAAAATACACTGTAGTGGAAGAATATCTCCTTAGCTTTGCTATCCAGCAACTTTTTGAGACCAGCACTGATGCAAATTAGATTGATTCATCATTCATAATTTTGAAAAGAGAGAGCAAAAGAAAAAAAGGATGGGGGTGGAAGGAAAAAAGCTATTTCAATTCCATGAGGACAACAAATACAACAAAGGAGACTGAATTTGCAGGCCAAAGCATGTATGGTAGACACAAGGTTGAGAAAAGGGGTATCTCCCAGTATAATTGTGAAATTTAACACAAACAAGTAGTTACAACCTCACAGCATACATATGCCAATGGCAAACCAGTGAAGAAGACTGGAAAGCAATTTCTAGAACTCAAAGTGAGCAACCAATGCTACCTGTCACACTATTTTGTATAACAGCATGCACACACATGCCAACATGCCACAAGTATTGTACCACATGAAAGAACAAAACGTAGATGTTGGTATTTTGAAGGAAGTTGTGGTTCACATATGATACATACGATAAGAAAAAAAAAATTTTGGTATTATATAACGCCACGGTTCAGTTCATCACATAGATAACAATGCTATTCATTGTAATGCCACCTGCTTTTCATCAAGGAACAATTCAGTACATGAAAGCGGAAAATTAAGGAAAAAATGCAACAACAAAAAAATACAGTACAAAATAAAAATTAATTCCAGTGTAGTAAAGATCTAAATTCTGAAGATTACGTGTGGCACACTGACACAGTGCAGACAACTTTATTATTCAGTTTCTACAGTAACAAAACAGAAAAAAATCTGGGGGATTGTAAAACAAGACAATCCATGAAGCATCACGTCACCACAATCACACATGACGCTCCAAGGCGTTATATAATAGCAAAATCAATCTTAAAGTATGGGGAGTGATGTTCAAAATATGTTCGGGGAGCAGTGGGAAGAGTGGTGATGCAGTGTTTGTATGCATAATTATAAGGCCTATATCATGTTTTAAGTCAGCCGTACACAAACTACAGATTCCAAGCACAGTCTAAACAGCTGTGGAAATTATTTCATACATTTTTGAGCCTATTTCAGTCACTAACTGCTTCAGTACCTGACTTATCACTCCTTAAACAGCTATTTTTCCCAATGCATTAACTCCCACGAAACTGGAGTAATTATTCCAGCCTTGCAAAGCTGTCATGAAAATTTATTTGACCAGGTACCAAATGTATTTGTCATCTCTTACCAAGATAAAAATGAAAATGATAATGCTGTAAAGTTAGCAGTTTACCAAGTTCACAGTTTGCACAAACAAAATTTCACAGGGTTGCAATACATGTTTTGATAGTGTATGGTTACATACAATACTCAAATACTATTCACTGACATTTTACATATTGCATTTATGAGACTGCTGTGTTCCCCTTACCCTTAAGTCATACTGTGCAACACCTTCTACACAACAAGAACAATGCAAGCACAGAATAAAAAGAATCATCAGTCTTAGTAACCCCTAAGTATTATATACCCTCTCATATCTTTGGTGCTAAGAGTAGACATTGGCTCTGATACCCCTATTCTTCACTATAAGTGGTGAGGCACTGGAACAGGCTGCCAAAGAAGCCATGGCTGCCCCATCCCTGCCAGTGTTCAAGGCCAGGTTGGACGGGGCTTGGAGCAACCTCACCTAGTGAAAGGTGTCCATTCCCACGACAGGGTGGTGGAACTGGACAATCTCTAAGGCCCCTTCCAACTCAAACCATTCTATGACTCTGTGCTGTTAGTCAGAATCATAAATCAAGAAGGCTGAGAGACTGGCTGCCCGAAATGCTGTTTTCAGGCGCTAGCAATCATAATTCCAACTAAAAGCTACAAATGAACACTTAACACAATGGTTAAAATATTTCTCTTCTTCTGTGATTTTGTTTTTCTTTAATCAAACAGTTAAAAGGGTATATAATAAACACATACATGCATGCATGCACACACACATACGTTACTGGTTCTTACGCTTTTAAGGTGAAACATCTACCTTGTTTCCCCAAAGCCTACTGACAGTTTCCCAACAGTACTATATAGGATGGCCATCTTGGATGATCAGTAAATATATTTATAATACTTTTCAGATTAGTATAATGCAGCTTTTAAAAGCTATAATCCATTCCTGTTACAATGTCATAATCAGCTAGACTGTCTCAAATTTTTGGCCCCAAATGACAAACTGAAGCCTACAAAACACAAGTACATTTCCTTACTGAAAGCTCCTCTCAATAACTGCAGGTGGTCTAGGTAGCACAGATATGGTCTCAGGGAAAGACAGATCACTTTAAAAGTCATACAAGAATGGATTTATTTGAATTTTGTTCCTTACAACAGCCACTAAATTCACCTATGTCAAGTCCTGTCGGAATTTGTCAGATGACTTTTTAAATTCATTTTTTAAACTGTCCTCCTGCTAACATCTTTATAATTTAGAGTTCTGATTAGTCTCAGGTAAAGGTTCCACCTCATAGATGAAAGCTAGTTGCACCTTAAACAGCACAAACATAACTCCAGAGACAAAAATCAAGTAGCCCATTTTACATATATAATTATGTATGTTTATTTTCAGTGACAAAACCATGAAATGCAAGAAACATATTAATCAGTAATGCTCAACAATATAGAATAAATAGCTGCTCATAAATTGTAAGCTTACATACCCACTTTGTTCACATTTTTTCCCAACTGACATTCACAAAGTTTGTTACACATTGCAAAGTAAAGGGATAGGAGTTATAAATGTACTTTATTAACATTTACCAGATGAATTCCCAATAGTCAGTGGAAAAGCTTAAATTAAACTGTAGTTCAATCAAACAAATCAAGGTCTCTCAGAAACAAAGGGAAATGGATAGGACACTGATGTGTTTTGTTAAACTAATATAAACTGAAAAGATGAAATTTAGACTGAAAGATTTGTTCCATAAGAGGATAAGGTGCACCTGGAGTAGGGCAGAGGGAAGAAATGACTATTCACCTGACGTGATATTTTAATAAATATAATGTAATCATTCTTGAACAGACTGACTTTATGGCAGCCATTTTTAACACATCCAACCGCATTCAAATTTGTTCACTGTTATTTTATGTCACAACATAATAAACGCTGCTTTCATAGATTTTCTCAGTACACTGCAGCTATATTTATATATTATATATAATATATATAAAACCTGTATCTATAACTGGGATTCATAATAAAATACTTTGAAACCATTCTAAAGATTTGGTATATAATTAAAAATGCCTTTGCCTCTGTTACAATAATATTTACGCCAAAACTTTAAAAGTGCTTGTCATGTTGTCAGAAATGCAGTTCTAGGATCCGAGGCACTGGAATGGCCATTGGTAAAATTACTAGGACTGAGTAATAACCCTTCAATTTCTGTGTACACAAGAAAGTTTCAGTTGAGAGACTAACACAAACATACTAAGATGTCCCCTCCCACATCCCTATGGGCATTCCTTTTGAAGCAAGAAACAGAGGACGGCTGAAAAAAGAGAAGCAGTCATACAGCAAAATCATATGCCCAAGCTGCTTACTGAAAGCTTTCTGACCTAACAGTATGCAATTATTGAAGAAGCTGTATAGTTCAGGATAACCAAAGAGACGCACCAGACTAAAACCACAACAAAGCCAAGAATATGTTCAATTTCAAAGCATCCTTCCAATATTGCCAGGTACTTGACACTGTGTACAACAGAGCTCTTCCAGGGACACAGATAAGGTGCATATAGTTAATAACATTTACCTTCTAGACCTCACATGCTGTATAGATCTCAGTACCTTACAGTGGGGATTAATTACTTAAATAGCAATAAAACAATATGAAAATTAACATATTGTAAGATGTAATGCAAGATACTGTGCCAACTTCATAAAAATAGAAAGTAATTAGGGTACTCCTTGAAGTAACAGCAGACATTTAAAATTTAACAGGAAAAAGCACAGAAAATACAAGTTCTAGATTCACAGAACCAGGACCAAAGCTTCATTATGAAAAGGAGATGCAAACCTAAATATACGGATGTATTACATAAACTTCCAGTCGTTCTATACTTTTTTCATAGCCATTTCCATCAATGGAAATGGAACTTAATCAATGGCATGTCAGCCATTATTTAGAAAATTAGTTTAGTTGGCTTTAGTTAAGGCTAAGTGTTGGGGTTTTTTTCCCAATTGAAATACTCCTATTTTTACAAAAAGATCTAATTATAAAATTCAAGAGTGACAGATGATAAATTTCTTTCAAATTGTATTTGTTATACTCAGATTTTTAAAGTTAATTTTATATTAACAATTTTGTATTAAGTTTACAGCCAAAGTCTAAATTTAAGTTTAGACAAACAAAGTGTTATTAACCTGTTTTTTAAAAAACAGAAATCTTGCTGTTTGGGGTTCGCTGCTGATACTGCACTGAGGAGTCCAATTCACATCCATGATGTTCACACAGGATAAGCTGTACTGCAATGAACAGGATTAACTTGAAAAGTTATCTCACAATTAAAAAAAAAAAAAGGGGGGGGGGAAGGGAAAAAAAAAAAAGGAAAAAAAAAAAAAAGGTGGGGGGAGAAGACACCCTGCTCCTGTATTACTGAACACAGCTGAAGTTGCAAAAGCAGGAAAACACCATCCTATTTGCCTACTTCAGCTTTTCTAGAAAGCAAAAACATGTAGGAAAGATTCATTTAACACTTTGGGTAGGAAGGGGAACAGGAGAAAAAAATTTCAGTTCTGGAAGGTTAGAATTAATTCAAATGTTAACAGAAAATTTAGCTAATACTGACCCCAGCTCTTGTGAAGCAATAATACTTTCAGCCCAAACCAGGAATGCTCTCCCATACAAAAATAAAAAGCTAGTCATACTGCATCTAGTAGCTTTGAAGTATCAGGTTCAAACTGAAGGTACTGAGAGGACATTGTATAGTTGGTGCCAACATAATTACAATTTAACAGTAAGAAACCGTAAATACCCAATAATGAGCTACAGAGTGAAGCTAACATTAGAAGCCAAATGATAATTGAAAAGAATCAGAGACATGCCCAGATTTTGGCCAAAAGAGTCCCTTTTTTAATTTAAATTACCAACTAGATTTGTGTGAAGATATGAAACAATATGCTGTTACAGTAAGTTACCTAGATGCAGTTAGGACCAGAGCAGGGCATGTGGTCAGTATGAACACAGTATGCAGCAAGAGGGAACAAAAAAGAATCATCTCCTTACAACATACTTTTCTTGGTTTTCTGGATAAATGTTCACCACAGTAGGCTGGAACAAGCAACCACCCCAGTCAAAACCAGGAATTTTTTTTTTTTTTAAATAATACATACCCATCATGGTGAAAGTTTAGAGTAGGTCTCTTCAAACAATAAACTAAATTTGCCAGTCTGGCTGAATTACAAATTCAATGAATCCCTAAGATTTGAAAATCTGTGTTGCTCTAATAAGAATAAGAATAGAGTAAGTTGCTGCACAGCTCTCCTGTAGTTTGAGAACTGTTTCCTCTTTTTCTTCTTCCTAGCCATTAGAAATGATTACTTTATTATTTCAATTTGATTTACTCCAGACTTGACAAAATGATAATCCTGGATCCGTGATTTCCTTCCTCTCACCACTGATGTTGTAAGTTAATGCTGCAACTAAGGAAGTGTAGGACTGTGCAGAATTATTTTTTATATTAACAATTATATCTCATCACCTAGTTCAATCACTGTAACACCACCAAATAAAGTGACTGTGAACACAGTGAGATGAATATATGGCACTTTCAAAACCTTTTAATCTTTAACACGATCCATCAGAAAATGGAACACTCTGTGCTGGTCTTACGATTCAGAAAATTGATACAGTAAGTATGAATAACCTACCCAAGGCCACAAAGGTAAACATCATCAGCCAAGACAAAAACTCCAAAGGTCAGACATCAAGTCCTCTGTTGAGGCTATAACAAAGCGATAAATCTTGTTCAATATTTGAAAGCCTTTCCCAGCAAGGAAGTTCTCCAAAGAATTAAGAATTAATCATGATTTTTTTTTTAATTTCAGCTGCGATTTTTCTCTATTTTGTCCACTGCTGAGCAATGAAGACACTTCCAGTAAAGTCTTTAGTGTTACAAGACACATGTGTGGGTGCATTTGTGTACACGCACATATACAGAATTTCAAAAGAATAAAACCATTCTTATTTCATTCAGTTAATGCAAAACAGTTTTAAATGCTACACTGTTTCTTCTTCCAAAGTGGACCTACTATAATTTGTGATTTGATAATCAGTTTTTCATTTCAAAGATCTCTTGATTTGTCAGAATCTCTAACAAAAATAATGGCACAGAATCATGGAATAGTTTGGGTTGGAAGGAACGTTCAAATGTCACCTAGTCCAACCCCCCTGCAAAGACAGGAGCACAGAATAGTAGAAACAAACCATGAATTAGATTCTCAAGTGCAATTCACTAAGAATGAACAATGACCAGCCCTCCTAGTTTTTAATTTTTATCTTTCATTAAAGAGCCTTTTAAACTACAATTTAATTTCTCTGACAAAATTCATATTCACTATCCTGAGAATTTCTAACCTGTAAAAATCACCTATGGAAAATGCATTGATAGTATCAGTTTATTATAGCAATCTAACCTAAAGAAGTTAAAACAACAATGTTTGGGTAGGGTTTGGTGGAGAAGAACAGGATGTGCTTTTTCTTAATTATGTACTATACTGACAAAAACTATACTGACTATACTGCAAAGACAATATGAAATGTAATGCAAGGGGTGAGAGGAAATACAAAAAACCCTTTCACAAGATAAGCACATAAAGAGACAACACTATAATTACTTGCCATTTAAGCAACAAGCCTGTTCTCAGCTCTTTTGAGAGCATTTTCCCCAGTTCATGCACAACTGAAGTGATCCTAATTTTAATACAATTTGCATCAAGTACTGCCTTTGGAGGACAGAATGAACACTATCTTAGCCAGAAATATTAAATAGGAGAAGAAAAGAAAGACCTGCAATACAAATATGTAGCTCACAGAAAAAAATCAATTTAGAAGAATTAAAAAAAAAGCAGTACAATCCTCTGGTAGGTCCAATAACAATTTGAACAGAGAGATTGACAGTGGTCAAGCAATTTGAGGTGGTTTCATGCATATTGTATGTATTTGTAGTGTATCTCTGTTTCATTCAGCTTCTACTTTCTTTGTGTTTTTCAGTAATCAAGTATTTGATTTGTAAGATGCTACATTAGTGCCAGCAGACACAAAACGGTGTAATAAATACACTCTTCACAAAATATAAAAGCTATGCACTTAGTGAAGAAAGCATTGCTCTTCAGCTAAGTGGAAATGAGTATCTCCCTTTCATTTTTTTTTTCTTTTTAAATAGCTCTGCCTAGCCACTTAAAGAGTCCCAGCTGCCACAAAGTCATACAAACTCCAAGCCCTGCTTTGTTTAAGTTTCTGTTCATAGCTCACTTCAGGAGTGTGAACAGGATACTTCTTGCTGAACTAGACCGTAAGAAACTTCCTTAGTAGATCAAGTGAAAAACCATATCCAATAATTTTTCAATTTCAGCAATTCACTTGAAATCAGTTCCATTACAGAAGCATCAAGTCATTGGTTCTTGTTTTATCACACGCTTTATAAAGACAGCTTTGTTACAACAGCCTTGAAGGGGACTGGCAGTTAGGTTCACACCGGCTGTGTTCTTGGAGAGAAACACTTTGGAAGAACTGTGGTTCAACAGTATGGGGCTTTTGGAATTCAGAGCTGGGTGGCTCTCTGGGACCAAAGTCACAGAGGTAGCGAAAGGTGGCACCACAGATTTCTTAGGAAATAAAATTTTGCTTTGTTCTAGAACAACATGGTTTATAGAAGAGGTGGACACACCAGATAGTGATTCTTTCATCACTTCATTTGGGATCTTACTATAAAGGTAATTGGGGGCATTATTCTCCATTACATCTGACCAAGCCCTGTAGCGAACTTCCGCAGCTCCCCAGTAGTGTCTAATAGCAGATTCAGAGCGATGGCCTGTCACTGCCATTATTTCTCTAGGCCCCAGTCCTGCTTCACACAGTAGCTGGATGGTGGTAGTTCGGAGAGAATGATTGGTGTACCGCTGAGAGAGCCTGGCTGCCACGCTTATCCTGGGCATCATGGTACCTAAGTAGTTCACACCCATTGGTTCTCTTTTGTACCAGACAGGCTGTTCTTGCATTTGCTCTGATGTTAACTTTAAAGGATGCAGGTAAAAGGCAGGGGGCTCTGGAGGCAACTTAGACAAATAAAGCTCCAATGAAAAAACAGGACAGTTTGGGTCCCCTGGCATATCATACATTTTACCCATTTTATGAGGATCTTCTCCATTTTTTCCTTTGCCAGGATACCTAAACATAGCGTATCGACGCCCATTCTTGTCCTTCTCAACAACAAAAGCATCTGGAGCCAGATCTCTTAAAATTTCCCTCCCTCGTTTGGCAAAATGCAACTGCAAATCAAACCACACCTTGTTGACGAGTGCCAGTGGACTGTGCAATCCCAGCACACCAGATTCTTTAATCTTACGCAAGTCCTCAGCAGCTATAGGAGGATGGTGGTGAGTCTCATCCTTTCCCTGCATGCGCAGCATCTTCAGCACACTCACAAATACCATGTTCGCACTAGCAAACTCTTTGTCCTTCATTAAGCAAATCTGACGATTGTAAGGTGGCATTTTGAGATGCCGGTTTAAACCAGCACGCATTGACTTGTAGCTTGCCACACTGTAGGTATTTCCATCGTGATTCCTTATTGTGTAATAAAACTCTCTTAAGATATCATTGAGTTCACTTACTGGGACCAATTCAAAGCTAGGATCCTTGCCATTTTTGGCCAGCCATTGTTTTAATAGGTTAGCTGCCCAGCCAGTCTGCTTGTGGGTGTTTTTTATGCTCTTAGCATCCTCTTCCTCTTCCTCCAAGCCAAAGAGGACATCCTCGGGGAAGTTAAAATTCGTCTGTGCTTCTTTATTTTCTGATGAAGTCTCCTCATGTTTCAACTGCTTTTCGAAACAATTGATCAAAGTTGTACCATCAAATATGCCACAAGTACACGGCATACAGCGAACTACTTTTTGATCTGAGAGCTGTGAAGTGCGGAGTAATACATAATATTTTGCATTTTACATAACAAAAAGCAGGTGGCATTAACTGAATTTTTCAAATGATATGGCATATCAATTCCATACCTCACTAGCCAATTAAAATGCATCAGGCCCTTCTTTATTAACCATGGCATTACACATGCTTTAACTGATTTGACTGAAAGCAAGCCTAGAAACATATGCTATAACAGAATACTGAAAACCGGAAAGCATCATGTGTCTTTTTTCCCTCCTCCTTGCTCACCTTCCATTGCTAAATACCACTCTTACACACAAACTGTTTTTCCAAAATCTTTTCTGGGTTTCAGGCTCTACCAAAGAAGAAAATTTCCAAAATATACTGAAATATACTGAAAATTAAATCTTAATCTTAAAACCATACATCTGTTGTCCATTCTGATATTGAATTTCCTACATCTCAAGTACTGACAAATGTTTTAATAGCTATAATCCACAGGTATCTTTGAAAAAATGAAGTTCCAAATAACCATTCGTTATTAATGCCTTAATAAAAAGGTAGAGTGAGGCACAGTATCTCTGCCATACAATTTCTGCAACAGGTGAAAACCAGTCTTGTCTAGTATATTTTCTTCTTGCTTTGAAATACAATTCAGATTTACCTGTACCTTGAAACAGTATTAAATGTGGAAATTTTCGCTAGAATAAATTAATTTTATTCCCCTTAACAAAATTACTTCAGGTTAACAACAATGTAAGTATGAGGTACTTTGTAAAGTATCTGTACATGGAAAGAAAATTAATTATGAATAATTTTAAATATCTTAACTTTAACCTTTAAATTTCAAAGCAAGTTCAACAATTTTTAGATGAGGAATCCAGAAATACTGCAAGTTCTCCTTTATCATGAAATAGTTATTCTTGAAAAAAAGTTTCCTTGGATTTTTTTTACATATGGGAATGAAATATTAGAACTCCAATTCTTATTAGCTTCTGGATTAGGATGGAAATGAGAGAGCTAAAGTAATCTAGAGAATATTTGTAGCTTTAAGCTCAAGTTACTCAGACAAAAAAAAGGCAGGGTTTTCTTTTGTATGTTAGCTCTGGCTTATCAGATAATTTTTAGTGTGCTCCTGAATTAATAACTCATCTATTTACCAAACCCCATCAAAAAACTTCTGAGAAGACTATCAGAAGCAGATGCTCCAAGTAATACTCTGGATCAGAAGAAGAAAATTACAAATGGACAGAAACTAGAAAGGATGTCACAAAAAAAGAAACTAAAATTGTTTCGTTCTGGACAATAAAGGTAAAGAACTCTTCTCCTGTGGATTGTAACTTTAGAATTTTATATAGAAACAATCAACAACCTACCTGTGGTGTTCCCTCAGCAGTTCGCTTGTTTGCCGAAGTATCTGTTGGTGGCCTGCTTGTCTGGTTTTCTGAGGGGTCAAGAAATTGTTCATTTGCAGTATCTAATCAGTACTAAATACTGCTATCCACTATACAAATTCGGAAGCAATATTCAAAACTGTTTGATACTAAACAAATATGGCTTATTTTACAGCTCTAATTTTCAATTTTAAGTATTCAAGCTTAATTACTGCCATTTTTCAAAAGCAACAGAAGATACAAAAAAGCAAAATGGCACTTTCCAGCCTAAAAGCAGTGTATATTCCCTTCCTTGGAAATCTGACAATGCATCCAAAACATTTCATGAACAATTCCCTTGCCTATTGAGGACAAAGAGTAACTACAAGCTCTCCTCTCTCTGTATGTAAACTGACAAGATACTAAACTGAAAAGTTCTACGATTATTCAACATTTTTTGTACAGAAAATTGATTGAACAAGTGGATGGTTAAATAGACAGCAAAATACATAACTGAGACAATTTGTGCAGGGCAACCAAGTATCTTTATTAGCTCAGTCAAATGTACATCTAAACTAACAACTTAAACAGAAGTTGCTTTAATATTTTATGTAAACATTTAAATCCAAATTCTCCGTTCTCATTCCTTTTAATTTTAACCAGAGCTTATCAGCAATAGTGCTAGCCCAAAGCAGTGTTTCAATTCTGGTGAGAAAACTACTAGGGTATACACTAAGGCTACTTGAACTGCATAAAATAAGACATGTTTTTTTGACACGTAGGCCCTTTGGTCACTGTGCCTCATCTGTTACAATCCTTTTTACGTTGTGTTAGATCACTGTATTAGCTTTAGAGCTAAAAATCAATACAAGGCCTATACCTATCCAACTCTGTGTAAGGCATGTTTTAACACAGGCAATTTAGAGATGGGAAAATTAAATAAAACTAGTTCTGATGTCAAGCTCTACTTGAGTAATTTTAACATTCTATTCTGCAAATGAGAAACTTGCTGTAATTCCAACTCACAAATCTTGAGGACCTCTTCGAAAAAAAAAATCCACAGCATGTAAAATCAGAAGAGCAGAGAATCACCACAGTATGGCCGAGGATGAAGACGAAGTATTTTAAAATAGTTAATCTATATACTGTTATTTGAACAGTATATATTAACACAATTTGAACACTGTGTTCAGAGACTTTACTTTAAATTCAATAAATGTAATACTTTGGGACTAGGTTAGCATTCAGTTGCGCTTTTCTCCCCTCAAATTTTGTTCACTTTTAAGTCTTGTGAAAATTATACTTTCATTTCTGTATGTCTTTGCTTAGATTATTTTGAGAGACTGTATTAAAAACAAGTATCAAGTTGTTTCTGGTAGAAGTTTCAGACTTCATGCTAGAAATTATATAAACGAAGCTCTAAATAAAACAAAGCTTACAGAGCCACACTGCTGACTCCTAAGGAGAGGCTGTTTTAGAAAATGGGTGGAAACACATTTATGACATATATGATTTTGATCGTGACAATTTCAGTGGAAAGGTAACCCAGAAGCAGCATCTCAGTAAAATACACTAATAAACAGATTTCCACCGGAGTGCAGTTTGGTGTTTCCCTTTGTGTCTTCCCAGTGTCAACATTCAAACATAACTTACCAACTCTGGGTGCTGTAACGGCAAGTGGTTCAGCAGGAGCTGTACTGCTAAATGCAGAAAGGGGAATCTTCATCTGTAGGGGAGCTCGACTGCTGGTAGCATTATGAAGTCCTGAAGTAGCCACTGTGGGCAAAGTCCTTGGGGCCTGGGCAACAGGATGTGCAGTAGAAACAGCCTGTACTGCCAACGTTGTGCCTATTGACACAGCACTGCCTGGAGAGTTCCTCTGAATACTAGGACTGGGCACAGATGGGCTGTTATTTGGTTTAGTTGGGTTAGTTGATGCCAAAGACACTGTAGTTTTGGTAAGGCTACCAACTGTAGAAGAGCTTTGTACGGATATAAACTCAACGTTGCCTGACTGCTGGTTAGTGACCAAAGTTCCTGTGTGGCCTTGCAGGAGCTGAGGCTGGGATGACACTGCCACAGGTACATGCAAGATTACAGGCAAAGACTGCAACGAGACAGACACTGACTGAGTGCTGCCACTGGGCACTTGGTTAGTGCCTACAACAGTAGCTGTGTTAGCTGCGGGAAGAACTGTTGTTGTCAAATTGCTGGTAGAGGTCACTGGAGGCTTCGGATGTCCACTGACAAGTGCTGGAGGAGCAGCAAGACTGGAAGCTGGCACTACATAAAGAAAACAAAAAACCATCAAAACCAAAAAATGTAAGCCTCTGAACCAAGTGGGAAGTTTTGCTCCAACACAGCAAATGGAAAAGACTTATGATTAGTGTGGTGAGTCACTTGAACAGGTTTTCCAGAGAAGTTGTGAATACCCTATCATTGCAAGTGTTAAAGTCAGGCTGGGCAGGGCTTTGAGCAACCTGGTCTAAAAAAAAGACCTCCTGGGCCATGGCAGATGGGTTGGACTAGATGATCTGTAATTAATGGCCACTTCCAACCCAAACCATTCTATAAAAAATGTGGCATATTATTAACTTCTTTTTTGCCAAAAAATGCTATAGATACTCTTTTTTAATGTTGTACACTCTGATACTCAATGGTCTAGTTAAAGGCACAATTAATACCTGCTCCTGCTTGATAAACTATATATAATAGCAAAAATATAGGATCTACAAAGAACTATGACACAAACAGGCTCAAAGCAAGCTCAAAAAATGAACTGTTGAAAGCACATGAAATATAGCGTTTTAAACACTCATGTTAATTATGACTAACTAACTTTGTATAGGAAGGACCTTGTATCCAGAAAATTCTACTGAAACCAAGAATGTGTCAGAGAAGACACTCACTTTTGAGCAACAAAATTTAAGGATTAAATCACAAGCACAATACAAGCACAACGCAATACAGAAAGTCAGTATATGCCTACTGTGAAATGATTCAGTGGAAAAGATTCAGTATTCA
Organism: Psittacula echo; assembly: GCF_963264785.1. NCBI lineage: Eukaryota > Metazoa > Chordata > Aves > Psittaciformes > Psittacidae > Psittacula > Psittacula echo. Next base: position 85,647,042 of record NC_137735.1, on the reverse strand, counting down.
ATATTACCTAAACTATTTTTCAAACCAAGGATTACAATGAATATAATTAATAGTGGATTTGATTCTACATTCCCTATAAAATTTTAATTAGAAACTAAATTTAACTTGACTCCCTTAAGAAGTGGGGCTTATGACTTTCTTTAGTTCCCCATTCAACTTCTGTAGCCATTAGGCAGAGGGTAAAATCAGCATCCTACGATTAAGTACAAAATACTGGCCCATGAGCCATGTGTTTCACTTCTCAGCAGCTGAGAGACTGCAAGTTTTGCTGCCATACCCAGACTGCCATTTGCTGAAGCATGTAATTTACCCACATGTTCTGGTTGGCCAAATCAATACATTTTTTCCCATTACTTGGTAAGCAGACTACACTAATGTAAACTGGGAATGTGATAAGGAGCTTAAAATAATGATTTTTGATATTAGAAAATAACAAGTCATAAATACCAATTTTGCTGTGTTCAGTTAGTTATCTAATGAAAAGCTAGAAAACTTGTAAGAAGAGAAGTGTGTTTGTAGTCCATAGACAGTTTCTCACCTGTATTCACAGGGGCTTGAAAAGTTACTGGTGTGCTCTCTCCTATATTTCTCTTTGACTCCAGCATCTGCCTCACTGTGTTGGCATTTCTATGGAACAAAGTTTCAGTTAGCATTTCTCAATAAGCCACACTGGGCATAATTATGATCAGTACAGTGTAAAATTTTACTGCTATTCTTTCCATGCAAATTAGCTTTGAATATTCCCCTACTAAAAAAAAAAATAATGCAGAACTATTTGTAAATTTTCAAGTGCTTGCACTACGTTTGCCTTTCACCATAAGAATTTTCCCTTCACAGAATCACAAAATGGTTTTGGGTTGGAAAGGACTTTAAGATCATCTAGTTCCAACCCTCCTGCCATGGGCAGGGACACCTCACACTAGACCATGTTGCCCAAGGCTCTGTCCAGCCTGGCCTTGAATACTGCCAGGGATGAAGCATTCACAACTTCCTTGGGCAACCTGTTCCAGAGCCTCAGCACTCTCACAGTAAATTACTTGTTCCTTGTATCTAACCTGAACTTCCCCTGTTTTAGTTTGAACCCATCACCCCTTGTCCTATCGCTATAGTCCCTAGTGAAGAGTCCCTCTCCAGTATCTTCATAGGCCCCCTTACTGGAATGCTGCTATGAGGTCTCCATGCAATCTTCTCTTCTCCAGGCTGAACAGCCCCAACTTTCTCAGCCTGTGTTAATGTTAGGTGACCAGCCCCCTTATCATCCTCATGATCCTTCCTTAAAATTAAACTTCCATTTTACCCATTATATTTTAGCTGCTGAAACAACACTCATCTCTGTTCACCTAAGAATGGATTCGAAATTGTTCATTTATGACTTCTGTGAAAGAAAACTGAATTTTACAACTGAGGAATAATGAAGGGAATGGAAGAACACTAACTAAAAATACCAAAAGAAAAACCCAGCAAAAAACTAAACTGAAGATACAAGGATTATTCATTACATTAGGTATTTCAAGTGTCCTACTGTAATTTTTACATGGGCACAATGATGTGTTTTGCTTACCGATATATTACATTGGCTGTGTTTGCAGTGTCACTTGCTGTTTTTGCTGAAGATAGAGGTGTATTTGGTGAAGTCTACCGAAAAAGAAAACAAAAACAAACAGGGGGGGGGGGAGGGGAGCGGCGGGGAGGAGGGAAGGGGGGAGGAGGAGAAAGGTGATGGGGGAAGGAAGGAAAAGCCATAAAAAAATAACCATAAGTCAGCTTGTAAACTTATGCTTTCATTACATTTCATTATACTTCCATTCGTATTTGTGTGAGAGAGAAATTTTCTGGAACCAACACCGCAGGAGAACCTGACATGTTTTATATCTCCCTAAACCTCCTTGGTCCTCTCCTACATCCTCCCTTTTTGTAAGTCTCTTCTCCTTCAGGTATTTATAGGATGAGAATAAGAACTTCCACCAGAAAATTAATGGACTTCTAAGCTTCCACTTCTTCACAGTAATTAACCTAAAATATTTATTCCAGACACAGACAAATGCTATTGATCGCATGGGGTGACAAACTGTACCCTTCTATCCCCAAAATCAAGGTACTGGGATTCATGCTTATTTACTTATTTGCTTATTTACTGAAGTAAATTAGAGTTAATTACATACAGTTTAAGGTGTTTTCACGCTATTAATGCCTAAAGAACCTTCTGTACAAATCAGAATTACATAACAGCTACTAAAATGATATTCTTTCATATCACTGCTTTTAACCAAACAAGACAAACCTACTTTGTGAAGTCATATCTTTCTGCATGTAAAGTTTCTTTATTTTTCAACACAAGGTTAAAGCTAAGTCAGAAACAAACAAACAAATCTAGTTCTTACTTCCTGTCTTTTCTTCAAGTCCTCTCTGGCTGCTCCAAACCGCTTTGTCAATCTAGCAATTTTAGCCTAAATGGGAAAAAGATGAAAACAAGCAAGCAAAACCATAAGTATCCTCTCCAAGAACCATCAAAGAAGTTATACAAACTATAACATATATAATTAAAACATGAAGTCAAAGGCTATATTCATACCAGGGAAAATTATTCCTCCGTTGAAACATGGTACAACTATATTACTTAAGAGCAGCAAAAAGACACACGTGTATCAGTCAAGATAAAGACAAGTTACTGTCCTTCCTATTCACAACTGCACAAACAGAACCCATCCTGCAAAGATTCATGTGATAATCTGCATGAATGAAAGCAACTGAAAGCATCTGTTTCAACATCTTACGTTCCAACTGTATTGAAAAATGCACCCCATTTAATCTTTCATATTACCTATTCTTCCCCCACTTATCCTATTCCTCCTTCTCACTGACATATGGTGTATCACACACCCTACTCTCAGGTTTGTTCTACTCTATTTGATGCTCAGGTCTCAGGTTCATTATCTTCATATGCAGTATTTTTACATCTTGCATTTACTTCTTGTGCTCCCCTCAATATACCATTTTGTGACCATGCTCTCTATAATTCACCTTGTCTACACTGCAGCTCTGATGGCTGACTTACTCTGGAAGCAGTAGTTGTGCCCTTGTTCTGAGCACGTACTTGTTTATGGGGTTTTTTTGTTTGCACAGAAGAGTTAAATTCTTTTTACAAACTCCTGAAAACACTAGGTTAGCACTAGAAGAATTGAAGTTGTTTTTTCTTTAAAAAGAGAGACTTTAACATACTATAATTTCAGAACTTCTTACCTAAAAAGAGCTGGTCCATTCAGAAACCTCACCTCTTCCACATTTTTACAAAGGAACATCACAAGCTACAATTATAGCCTGTCTTTGGTTACATTTTATTTCAATTTCTGTTCTTCTACAACATAGAGGTGGTTTTGGAATGCACATGGCAGGGGGGTTGGAACAAGATGATCTTAAGGTCCTTTCCAACCTTAACTATTCTATGATTCTACCTTGCGTAATAAAACCATGTAAGCTTAGACTGCAAGTACAGTAACATCAACACATCCACAGCCTTATACAATGTTATTAATTTGGCACTGCAGTTAATGGCTAAAGACACTGATACACAACTATACTGAAAGCATCTTAAGTATCATTTAAAAAATGTCTGGGGTGGTGAGTGGGAAGAATTATGTAGTATCAGCTGGTCTGGCAAACTCCATACTTTTTTTTATATTCAAGGTAAAATGGCCTTATTGCTTTAATTTGTTATGACATAAGCTTTTAACTGTCACTTCAAAATTCTTTTATGTTTGTGATGTTTCTCATGCCACCACTATCTACATAATTTCTATACAGAATGTTAGAAAGCACACTGCATTCAACACTAGCTATTTGCCTCCTTGCTAGAACGTAATTATTTAGTTTCTGGGGAAATAACATGGACAAGTAGCATGCGATGCTTCTTTGTTTGAACATTGTACAAAATCCAGTGCTACTGTCTTCTGCTATCTGCAACTTTTCCGGTTTTAAGCAAATTCCTGTTTTTATAGGGGTATAAGGTATTTTCATACTTAACACTTATTTGAAGAATGTCTAAATGGAACAGAAGAGTGGAAAAGCAGTTGAATAACAGTTTGCCAGAAAGAATATTTGCTTTGGCTTTTTTTGATGATTAACTGGTTGCCTTCTTGTTTCTCAGTAGGAAAACAGAATTTTACAATTCAAAAGCAACATTAGTATTTGCTGCTCCCCCCTACCCCTTTCTCTCTGTGGAGTCAAAATGACTTCCCTATTGACAACTACAGGAGACTTACTACAAAATGTTGAGGAACTTAGTTTTAAATTTGACTACAGTATACAGTCCAACACACACACAACTCACCTGCAGTTCGGTAAGCACTGTTTTATGCCTTTTGCTACATTCTACTTTCTCTATTCGGGTTTTCAGTTCCGCCAGAGTCTTGTCAAACACAGCACATTGTAAAGCAGTAAATTTTTCATCTAATAGTCTCTGGATAACCTGCAAAATTATTATATAAAGAAAGAAGAAACATAACAGTGCAATCCCAGAATTTTGGAGACCATCTATAAAAATATTTTCAATTCTTAATAAGTACCCTGCTACAAACAGAACAATGACAACAGTTGTGCCCTGCAAATCAAGTAAATCTGTAGTCACTAGCAAGCATACGCTTGCACAGCTAAGAAATGTTTCTACATATATTTTGGCAAATACAACTGGTCCTTCTTTGCCATCAATTCAAGAAATTAATTTAATTGCAGTATGATGTGCATAAAGCCTTATACATATAAAAAGAGCTTTAACAATAGAAGATATTTTCATAAACTGCTGTGTTTACACAGATTGATTTTTCCTCTTACTCTTCTGTTTTGAGAAGGACACTGGCACTCAAAGAACAGAAACTAATGCCATGCAACAAAACTTCATTTCTGAGATGCATTTTCCCTAGCAGAAATGCTGTGTTGGGTTTTTATCAGAAGCTAAAAATGGAAAGAGAGACTGATTTCCATAAAGTTTACCTGATGCACCTCATTTTTTTTCTCCCTCCCATACCTACTGCAGTGCAAAAAAATTCCTTAGGAAACAAAACAAACATGCTTCGGTTTTCTGCATCCTACATTAATGAAGTGACAACATGCGTTAGCTAACTAATGGAAGAAGGACACAAAGTTTTTCCTTCAAGACCATAGGTTTCTTTACATGCTAATGGTGCAAACAGACAATTAACTGCTCTATAAAAATCTGCAAGACACAATTTTGACTGCACTCTTGTTTGGAAACAAGAGTGGTTTTAAAGCTAGGTACACAACGAAGTGCAGCACATAGAAACCTTTACCACACTGAAATCTCTCTTTTTCTAAGATGAAGTTTAAGAGTTTAAATATTTCACACATTTCAAATGTAATTCTTGCAGAATAGTTTTCAAATAATATTTAGTCTCTTACAAGTAGGGCTATATAGGACTCCATATGTATGAAGACACCTTTGTTACTTGAATTATGTCAAATTTTCAACTGCAGAAAAAGTGTTGGAGGGGAGAGGGGATAGGAAGCAGATGCGTTTGCCATCTCTGCACCTCCATTCTACCTTTTGTAATTTTTGGTCAACATCCTGTCTGGCTGTAATTTTTACTTGGAGTTCTGCTTCATAATCTTCTCTCATATATCTACGACGTTTAGAATGAATGCTATCCATGTCCTCAGATCTGGAACGCTTTCTCCTTGACACTTCACCTGGAACAATGAGATACGAGTGAGGAACCTTTCAAAAAACAGGTATCTGCAGAATGCTGTGATTATTAGGAAGCTTATTTGTCCCAAGTTCAAGCTTTTTCATCCAAAACTTGTAAGAATGCTTCTAGAAAACCCAGATGTTTGATGACATCAAAGAATTACAGCTGTCGCTTTGGTCTTTGTACACAGGCCTCCCTGTGAGTTCCACTTTGTGACTCACCACCAAACTACTGCCCCAAATGCAAAATGGCTCTAATACCACTATTCTCTTCTTCCGAACTTGCCTCCAGTTCTTTCTGCTCCTATCAGGACCATTCTATAATGAAACATGGCTTCCCAGAAGCAAAACAAAACCCTCTTCTGCAAAAAGAATCCTCTGAATTCCAGCCAAAAAACCTACATTTCATCCTGCCTGTGTCAGCAATAAACCTTTTTTCTCACCTGCTATAAAAGTTTACCCTGTATCTCCAATTCCTGACTGAAAATAATATTCAATCCTTTTTCTTACTTCTTGGGTGAGAAGGAAAGTAAAAATCTAACAAAAGAAAAGGCTCATATCAGAGCTATATTATAAAAGTAATTTCCATCACAGCAATGAAGCACAAAAGAGACTTCATTAACTCCTCCACCTCTTGACACTACGGAAATTATGAGGAAAGGAAGTTATAGAGCATACTGTGGGTACCTGACTGCTATCAAAACTCCAAAGACCACAGCTCCCAACCCCTCTACCACAAACCTGAGGATGATAAAGACAGAATTAGTGGCACATCAATGAAGATTCACTGGAGACTGAGAGCATAACAAATAGTTACTTTCCACTGCCATAATTTTTTTCTTTACTTATATTACATATACTCTGAGTCATATTTCTTTTTCTTTTAGTTTAGATTTTTTGATGGTTAAATTTTGTTAGTTCCAGTCTGATCTGATTTTTTGATATTTTTGTTTAATTGCACTAGAAAAGCATTAATGTACTGAAAACGATTAAAGAATCTGCATGACAACCTAGGTTATTTTTTAAAGTTTGTGAAAGCATAGGGCCCCAAAGTTTAGGTAAGTTTTGTAGTGGCACAGGGCTCTTCACAAACATTTGCAGAATGCTGAGTATTTGCAAGCACTATAAATGTCTAAGGTATGAGGTTTTAATATTATTTTTTTTTTTACTTTTTCCCTTCATTTTCCATTATTCCATGTCATTACGGAAAAAAAGAGCTACATCTACATCTTTCTTTCATCCATCATAAAAACTTGTAGAAATAGAAAAGAAAAACTAAATAGTTAGAACACTATGCCCAGACTACTGAAGACAAGTTTATTAGGCTCTTCCATACAACTCTTTCCTACTCCCGGTCAGTCTCTCTAGAAAAGTCTTAACTCTAAATGGTACAAGTAATTTGTAACATCAAAGAGCTACTTACATACTTAAGAGAACATGTTTAATATTCAGGTAACTTGTTCTGAACCAGATGCTCTGTATGATCTTACTGCAGTTAAGATTCTCTTTAGAGAGCTTCAGGGTGTTTGCTACTAGAGGAAAGGATATCTAAAGGAGGCTGTGACTTCTAGGAAATCCCAGCAAATTCTAATGAACTGTGTCAGCTTTTCTTGGTCAAAGGGTGCTTTGTGCTTGTGTCCCAGCTGATTCCTTATGAAGACTCAAACACCCTTTGAGCAGGTTTAAGACACACACCTGTATTACTGCTGAGCCTCGAGTGTAGCTCCCAGTGAGCAGCTAACATAGGGCTTTGTACAGCAGGGTGTACAGAAGGAGGATGGTCCCTGCATTCAGTAATGGTAGTTACATGACACACAGTGTGGTCTCCAGCAGCCACTGGAACAACTCTCACTGTAAACTCAGAGCCTCCACCTAGACTGAGCTATTCTGGGGGAAGATTAAGTTTTGCAAGTCTTGGGCTGCAGAGCTTACCTAGGGCCTCCCAGTCTGGCTGAAGTTATGGCAGAGGAAGATGAGCTTCTTGGCTACAAATGTTGCAAGTAGTGAGAAACCTGCATTGCCAAGTTAAAGGAGCTATGGGAGGCAGTCAGGAGATGGCGCAGAATCAGAAATCATGAGATTGACTGGATATACTCCAAGACCTTGCAGCCTCAAGAACTGCAACCCCTAGCTGTACCAAAAAAAGTAGTCAGAGTCTGAGCTTATCCACATGGGAAATGGAGACTCCTGTAATGACAAAGGCTGGAAACACCAAGACAGCAGCTCCTGCTCTGCCTGTGGATGCAAAGGACAATGACAGATCTGGTTCAAGTGCCCTTGTAACAGATACAGGACTGGGAGCTATGCCCAGTGAAAAGACTGAACTGGCTAAGCCTGACCCATGCAGTGGGACTGCATATTAACAGCAAGTGACTCCCTGCCTGCAGGGGATGGAGGCCCCTATCTTCGAGGGACAGGTGACCTGTGAAAAAGATAAAAGGCACTGTGTGGGTAGGAACGGCATTAGGAAAGCCGAAGCTCACTTTAAGCTGAATCTGGTAAGGGACATGAAGGGCAACAAGAGGGTTTCTACCAGTACACCAGCAGCAAAAGAAAAACCAGGGAAAATATGTCCCCTCTGCTGGATGAGGAACGGGAGCAAGTGACAAAGACACAGATAAAGCCCAGGTGCTCAATGACTTCTTTGCCTCAGACTTCAGTGATGTTTGCCTTCAGCAATGCCAGCTCCCTGAGACCAGTGGGACTGGCGGGAGCAAAGGCAGACAACAAACTGGACGTACCCAAGTCCACCCAAGCCAGAGGGATGCACTCACAAGCACCAACAGACCTGCCTGAGGTGACTGCAAAGCCATTCTCAACCTCTGGAAGGTTTCCTGAGGACAGAAGTGACATTTATTTTTTTCTAATCTTCAAGAAAGGCAAGAAGGACCCAGAGAAATAGAGGAAGGTCAGCCTCACCTGAATCCCTGGGAACATGATGGAGCAAATAATTCTAGAAACCATCTCTAAACACATTAATGTGATGGGGAATAGTCAGAATGGATTTATCAAGGGTAAATCTTGCTTCAACAGCCTGATAGCCTTTTATAATGAGACAACTGGCTTGGTGGATGAGGTAACAGCAGTGGATGCTGTTTCTCTTGTCTTTAGCAATGCTTCTGACACCCAAAACATCCTCAGAGGCAAACTCACAATGTATGGCCTAGATAAATGGACTGGCTCAACTGCAGCTGTGATTAGTGGCACAAAGTCCAGTTGGAGCTCATTGCTAGTAATGTACACCAGCAGATTATACTAGTAACAATACTAACATCTTCATAAATGACTTAGATAATGGGATAGAAGGCATCCTCAGCAATTTGCAGATGATACAGAACTGGAAGGAGTGGTTGCTATGCTAGATGGTTATGCTGCCATTCAGTGTCACCTTGACAAGCTGGAGGAATAGGCAAACAGGAACCTCATTAAGTTCAACAAAAGGAAATGGAAAGTCCTAGAGCTTGGTAGGAATAACCCATGTACTAGTACAGGCTGGGAACCGACTACATGGAAAACTGCTTTGCAGAAAAGGCCCTCGTGGTCTCCATGTATATCAAGTTGAACGTGAGCCAGCAATGTGCGCTGTTGGCAAAAAAAGCCGGTAAGATCCTTGGCTGAGTAAGGAGAAGTATTGTCAGCAGGTCAAGGGAGGTAATTATTCCACTCTAAGCAGTGCTATGAGACTAAATCTTGAGTCCTATGTGCAATTCCGGGCTTCTAAATACAAGAAAGACGTGAGCATACTGGAGCTTAGCGTAGGGCCACCAAGATGTTTTACGGACACGCATGTGAGGAAATGATAGCTGGCATTGTTCAACTGGAGAAGGCAGTTAGGGGAGATTTTATAATGTGTGTAAATTACCTGATGGGTGGAGAGTGAAAAAAGACAGAGCAAGACTCTTAGTGAGTACCTGTGAAAGGATGAGAGAAACGGATGCAAATTGAAATACAGGAAATTCCATTCAAATGCATGAAAACATTTTTACTGTGAAAGTGGTCAAACACTAGAAGGGGAACTCTAGAAAGTTTTGGAGTTACCGTCTGTGGAGGTACTTAAAACCTGTCTGGACATGGTTCTGAGCAAACTGCTCTACTTGACCTGGTTTTGAGTAGAGGGTCTGGAGCAGATAATCTCTAAAGGTCACTTCCAAACCTCGATGATTCTGTGCTTTTAGCACGAGCCAGCAGCAAAGAGTAATAGCTTTAACATTGCGTACTTCTCTCAGTGTGTTTCTCTTCTTCTTTGTGGGCCTCCTCTTCTTTATCCTCCTTACTTTCCTTTCCCGTCTCCTTTTCCACCTCTTCTACAAATGGAAGACAAAACCACATGTATTAATTATGCTGACTTACAAAAGTCTCATAGAGTCCTATTTTGACTAGTGAACTTAGAATACTTCTGAAAAATCATGCTGGGAAAAGTGAAATAAGTATGACACAGGGAATGCAGAAATAAAAAACCAGAATACTGTTCTTCAGAGCAAAAATTTGAACTACCACACAGCAAAACAATCCATTTTTAATGCAGTTAAAGTACTCAATAAACTGTTTCAGTTTATTTTTTGCCTAGGAAAAAAGTATTAAAAAAATCAGTAACAAAATACCACTATGCTCTATTTACAGTTGGCAATTTTACCAATTAACCTTATGGTAGAATAGGCTGAGATTCTTCATTTCTTAATAAATCAGAATTTTTATTTAAAGTGTTTTTCCTAATACAAAGTGTCACAATTTAAGACTAGTCATTTAAAAACATACAGTTTAGGAAATTCTGAAAGGAAGAAATATCAGAAGTATCACCCCCAAGTCCACACAGGCTGAAATGAAAATTGCTAACACTTCATGAAAACTTTACTATATGTTCCACGAATTTCCATTACGTGTTTCATACATGTGGTTATTTGTTACCTTCTGTGCTTGCTGGATACAAATAAAACTACAACTTTTAAGATGACATTAGAATCTATCAAGAATGTAACAAGTCAGCACTGTTATACACATCTTGATCTGTACAGTTTCCTGTTTTCACTGTTATTCACAAAGATATGCTTGATATTCTCTTAACACTGTATTTTGTCTCTATAATGAAGAATTTTTTTTTCTTTACATTTATACAAGTCACCTAAGAAATCAGGAAAAAAAAGAGTCAGAAAACCCTAAACTGAAATGATTATATTTTTCATTTTTTTAATTTATGCAAGACATAATCATAGAATAGCTGGAAAGGACTTTAGATTATCTAGCTCCAAGCCCCCCTGCTAGAGGCAGGGGACACCTCATACTAAACTATGTCACCTAAGACTCTGTCCAACCTGGCCTTAAACACTGCCAGGGATGGAGCATTCACAACTACCTTGGGCAACATGTTCCAGTGCCTCACCACCCTCTCAGTAAAGAATGCCTTCCTTACATCTAACCTGAACTTCCCCTGTTTAAGTTTGAACTCATCACCCCCTGTCCTATCACTACGGTTCCTCATGAAGAGCCCCTCTCCAGCAACCTTGCAGGCCCCCCTTTAGATACTGGAAGGTCTCCACACAGCCATCTCTTCCCCAGGCTGAACAGCCCCAGCTTTCTCAGCCTGTCTTCATAAGGGAGGTGCTCCAGCCCCTGATCATTCTTGTGGCCCTCCTCTGGACTTGTTCCAACAGTTCCATGTCCTTTTTATGTTGAGACACCAGAACTGTATACAATACTCCAAGTCAGGTTGCACGAGAGCAGAGTAGAGGGGCAGGATCAGCTCCTTTGACCTTCATACCACATACATACTTCAAAAGAGATCTCATTTAGTTTTAAGCTAATAAAAGTGGCATAGTGCCTATACAACCTGCTTTTTAAAACTTACAGACAAGCTTCCTCTATTTAATTGCTATCAATAAAATAGGAATTACCTAAGAATCTAAAGTAGAGCCATTAAGTTCAAGAGCACTTTTTTCACAATTCACAGATTTTAATATTCAACGGAAGAATACAAATATTCCATGGAAAGATACTAAAATACCACGTTACAAATTTTAAAGCTGAGCTTTTTGAGTTCTATGTAGTAATACACAGTAATTTCAGGAAGAAGTGCCTTCCTTGCACACTTTCATCATTCTGACCAAATTTAGCTCATTTAACTAGAAGTAGTTTATACACGATACACAGCTACACCTCTCTAGTCAAGAAGGTTTGAACCACAATTTGGAGATAATTTCACAATTGCCTATCAGCAGATTTTTCACTAATAAGCAGTGCTCAATGTAAGAAGGACATGGAGCTGCTGGAGCAAGTCCAGAGGAGGGCCACAAGGATAAGGGGGCTGGAACACCTCCCGTATGAAGACAGGCTGAGAAAGTTGGGGCTGTTCAGCCTGCAGAAGTTGCGTGGAGATCTCATAGCAGTCTTCCGGTATCTGAGGGGGTCTACAGGGATGCTGGAGAAGGACTGTTATCAGGGACTGCAGTGATAGGACAAGGGGTGATGGGTTCAAACTAAAACAGGGGAAGTTCAGGTTAGATATAAGGAAGAAGTTCTTTACTGTGAGAGTGCTGAGACATTGGAACAGGCTGCTCAAAGAACTGGTAAATGCCCCATCCCTGGCAGTGTTCAAGGCCAGGCTGGACAGAGCCTTGGGCAACATGGTCTAGCATGAGGCATCCTTGCCCATGGCAAGGGGGTTAGAACCCAAGGTCCTTTCCAAACCATTCTATGATCTCGTTATACTGATGCTAGACAGGAAGAAGCAATGAATGCAATCCTTAAAAAAAAAAAAAAAAAAAAAAAAAAAAAAAAAAGAGTTTGATGATATAATTTGATATAATTAAGTTACCACTGTATTTATAATTAAGTTATCTTAAGTCACACAATTTGTTGTGGATCTGAGTTTTTTACTCGGTGTTTGCCTGTCACTGAACAGTTGAAAATACCTTTTAATAATTTCTACAGCTGCAAGCATTGATACCTGCTAAATGACTGATTGGATGCATATTTAGATGTCAGTTCTGCCAAAATATACACGTAAATGGAAATAAAAATAATGAGTAAGCCTAAGAGCTTCTGAACAGTATCTGCAAGTTACTCTGAACTGCAGTCATGCTCTCACTATTCCATAATCCTGTAACTGCAATGTTTTCCTTATAGCTTGGCTAGAACAGAAGTGTGCCCGATTTCTAGTTTGCAAAATCCAGTGGATCAAAAACGCAGCAGTTGTGTCTTTGCCACTTTAAAGAAACATCTTTCCACCACATATTCAGCTCCCATTTGCAGATATTACAGACCTCCTTAATCTTCTATTGGATGAAGAAAACTTAAATTCTTTTAGGCTTTCCAGTATAAGGCTTGTTTCCCAAATGCTGAAATATTTTTTTGCAGCAACTCTCTGGAAGCCTTCAATTTTCCCTTTTTGAATCAAAAACCAGAAATAAGAATATGACTGCAGAAAAGTGGTTTCATTGGTGCCATTTAAGCCTAACATTTTCCTGTTTATGAATTCAAGAACTTTGACCGCTAATTCTGTCACAACACAGGAACAAAGGTTCATGTTTAGCTGTTCATCTGCCATTCACATGCTCTGAAGATCTCTTCAAACACCACTTTCTAGAAGACAAGCTGTAGTTTTTTAAATGTTAACTGCATTATTTATTCTTAGAAGTTTGTAGTTGGGTGTGTTGCTTGACTTCAGACTCCATTAATAAAGATCAGTAACAAGTAAGCTCTCTTTCAAACTATCTCTGGAGGGCACGTAAAGCCATTGCTGTGGAGAAGCCTAGAATCAAGGTGTCCAGAATGCACTCAAAGTGCTAACAATTCTGAGAAAGAGAGACTTCAGATTTGCTTTTGGCAGACACACTCACCTGGTCAAATTTGAGAGCATATAGATTAAGAGACAGAACATAGCAACAGCTACAACAGGTAAACCCAACAGTTCATTTAATCCAGGATTCTATTGTCAACACTTTCATGTCAACTGTAGGTGATCAAGTAAGGAAGAATAGAATGAGAAAAAACATATTTACACAGTCCCAGAAAAATTCCTCCACTTTCTGAAAAATTGCTGGTGGAAGACCTCCAGAGCCATAGGGTTTCTGTGAGTGATAGCCCTCAAAAAATTCCTCTTCCACAGAATACAAATGTAGCTAAACTTTTAACAGTCACTGCTGCTAGCAAGGAGCTCCATAATTCTCCAGATGGAGAACCATCTTTTCCATGCTTTGATCCTGACTCCCACTTTTTCCCTTCCCTCCATTTGGTATGTGAGGCTCTTGTAGAAGAAAAGACAGCAAATATCCATTCCCCCTACCACTTACCACATACAGATCTTTGCCACATCTCTCCCTCCATCTCTTCTTTCAGGCTGAAAGATCCTATTCTAAAATACAGTCCCATCTTTGCCTAGAAGTTCTCTCTTTGATATGCTATGAGTCAGAAAGTAAAGAACCTGTAGGAGATGAGCTGACTGTAATATGGACAGAGGGGATAAATTCAATCCTGCATAGACAAAAAAACCAAGCCCCACAGAGCAAGAAAATAGGGCCATCTAGAGGCTATATTCAAAATAGCAACAAATAGAAATTTTCAAAATGGAGATAAGAAGCCTGTGACTTTCAGCCAACAGAATGAAGATTCCCTCTCTACCCACAAATTTACAGTTACTGAACAGGTACAGAATTAAGCATCATGGCTCAATGCTCGTCATCTCAAGTACTGGTATGAATGCAGCACAAGAAACAAGAGGAATTACTAGTTCACACACAACTGCAAAATTAGGATTTTGTTTGGATTAGAGACATGGTGGGACAGATGAAATACCTACAGCATTCCAGACAATGAACACAGTCTCTTTAGGAAAGACAGGGTGGAAAGGGTGAGGAGCATTTGTGCTTCATGCAGAGGAGCACCCTGAGCTTTGCCAGGGGACAGGTGATGAGCCAGCTGAGTGCTCGTAGGCAAGGAGAAGGAGGTAAACACCATAGGCAATGCTGTGCAAGTCACTCAACTTGATCAAGGAGAGGAAGTCAATAGAGTCATCTCACAATGCTGCAGGCCTTAGGACTGACTCATGTGTGTACTTTAACTGGAAGTGCCGTGTGATTTGGCACAATCCAGGTGGTTTCTGGAGTGTACTGAAGATATTTTCTCAACACAGGCAACTGATGCGTCAAGACACTCTGGATTTATTATCACAAACAAGGAAGAACTCATCTGGAATGTGAAGGTCAAGAGCTCACGAAGGTTCACCTGCAGCAACCATGAGACTGTGGAATTAAAAATCCTGCAAGAAGTCAGCAGGACAAATATCGTAACAGTCCTCCCTCTCATGGCAGCTGATTTTACCTACTGACCTAGTTCAGGACCTACCTGGTAGTTTCTCAAAGGGGGCTCCCCTGGAAAGCAAAAGGACCCAGAAGAGCTGGTTGTTCTTTAAGGACAGCTTCCTCAAGGCAAGAGTACTGTTCATTTTGTTGTGCAGAATGTAGAGGCAGCATGGAAGAAAGCCAGCATGGGGGAAGAGGGACCTCCTGACAGTTCCAGTGTAAAAAATACACACGAGGAGCAACTAAGAGGACTACAGGGACATTGTCCAGTTGTGCAGTAATGGAGTAAGAAAAGCTGAAGCTTAACTGGAATTGAAACCAGTGAGAAATGTGAAGGGCAAGTAGGGCTTCTGTAATTACAATGGTAGCAGAAGGAAAGCTAACGAAAACTGTGGGGCCACTGCTCTTTGGAACAGGCAACCTAATGAGTGAGGAAATGGAAAATGCTGTGATACTCAACTTTTCTGACTCTGTTTTTCATTGGCAAGTTTCTGTTGGCTTCTGAGAGCAGAGGGAAAGACTGGCAGAGTTTGCAGAAGCGAAGTGTTATCCACCACCAATGAGATACAGCTAGGGCACACTTAAACCAGGTGGATTCAGAGAAGTCCACAGGTACAGATTAGATGTACCCAAGAGTGCTGAGGGAGGTAGGCATTGTGAAGCCCCTCTCTTCCATCCTCATGGCAACCAAGGGAAGCTCCCAATGACTATAAAAAAGGAAACACCACAGCCATTTTCAAGACAGTCAAGAAGGACGATTAGGAGGAACTAAGGCTGGTTGGTCTCAACTGACATCTTGGGGAAGTTTGGAAAAACTCCTCCCAGGAAGCCACTGCCAGGCACACAAAGGAGAGGAAGGTGACTGGGTCAGGCTGGATTTAGTAAGGACAAATCACGTCTGACAGACATGGTAGCTTCTCACAACTGGCTCAAAGAATTGTCATCAGTGGTATATAGTCCAACTGCTGGCTTAGTACTAGAGGCAGTTCTCAGGGATCCATACTGGACTGATGCAATTTATTGTATTTACTAGGGGCAGGAGGTCACACTTGGCAGGTCTGCAGACAAAAACTGGGGGGAGTGGTAAATACTCTGTGAGGCATAGCTGCTGTTCAGAGGCACAGTGGCAGGCTGGGAAATTGCGCTAACACAAAGTGCAGCAATTAGAAATGCCAAGTCCTGCATCTGGGATAGAATAATCCTGTGCAACAGGACAGGATGCGGGTTGACTGGCTAGAATGATACTCTGGAGAAAAGGCCTTAATTCCTGGTGGAAAACAATCTGAACATCATTCAGAAACGTGAATTAAGTTCAATAGCATTTCAAGGGGTAAGAAATGTGTCCAGTAGGACAAGGGAAGCGATTCTCTTGTTCACCACTTGAGAAACCCCGATCTGGAGCACTATGTCCAGTTATTAGATCCCAAATACTAGAAAGGCACTGACAAAACCACAGCAGAACCAGTGAATGGTTACCAGAAAGGTCAAGGGAGTGAAGTACATGTTATATAAGGAGAAGATGACAGAAATGGCTTTGCTCAGCCTTAACAGGTGAAGACTAACTGGAGATTGTACTGCTGCCTTCCGTCACATAATAGGAATTCAGAGAAGATGGAGCCACTACCCTTTAAAGGTGCACAGCAATAGGACAGGAGTAAAATAGGACAGACTGTAAAGGACATTATTCAGTTTAACACTAAAAAAAGGATAAAAATCTTTGACTAACTACATGAAAAGACTGATGTACCATGTTCCTACACTTAATGATTTCAAATGTTAATAAGTTAGCATAGCTATCAAATAAGTTAGATAAAACTCATTGTAAGTTAAATGAATAAAAGCTATATGGCATAAAACTCATACATGACTGTGTTTCTAATGAAATCTTTCCAATGCTGTGTTTGGGTGGAAAAAAAGAAATTTGAAACAAATGGCACTTGTGACATTCCTGGATTATCAGCATGTTCTCACTGTTACTATTTACCTACACATTAAAGAAAGTTCAGATTCTTTCTTACTCTCAACAACAGTTCATGAACTTCCCAGAAATCATTCTGTTCTGTATTTGGCAACTACTCACCTTTCCTCTTGTTTCACCCACCACCTCACCCCAGTTTGCAGAATATGAGAAAAAAACCCCAAAAACCCAACAAACCAACCAACCAAACCAGATCTTGATGATGACAGTGTTTTTGTGTTACGTGTGGTTTTTTTTCTGGGCCTCAAATTTTACCCTTGAAACCTATGAGACTGTCACACACAACTGGCAGGTAAGACTGCTTTTTTGACTGAGAAACATATCAGAAGTGTGTCATTCTCAGAAATGAACAAAATCCCAAACTTGAATTAAAACTACCAATTTAGAAAATTCTTACCTGGAAGACTTGACTTGTTTGGTAATATCGCTTCAGCACATTCCTCCTTCTCATCACAGGGATCCTCTTCATCAGACAATACTAAGAAAGCCTCTTTTGGCAGACTTTCACTGCTTTCCTGCTTGGATGGTGAACCTAAACAGCTGTTTATTTTCTCTTCTAAATCTGTGACTGTGTCATCCACTGGAAGCAGAGGGCTTTTAGAAAAACAGCCCAGTTCGTCTTCAGCAGGGGCTAGTTTTTCCAAAATTGGAATAATTTCATCTGTTTCCATAGAGTCAGTGTTGTCCAAGATACTGTCACTTGGCCCATCTGCTGTTTTCTGAACAGTCGTTTCTGGAAGACCTGTAGTGCTATCTTGTACGTCCTTTGCTTCCTGGTCAGCTTCCATGCTGCTAGAGATGGCTTCTTCTCCAGCAGCATCTGCAACAGTTACTTCTTCAGTGCTCTTTTCCTCACTAGATGAATTGGAAGTAATACTTAAGCCATGTGTTTCTACCTTCTCTTCCAAAGAGTCACTAATACCACAGATTGATTTCCTTTCACCTTCCAATGGGATATCGCTCTCTCTTTGGTCCAAATGATCTTTTGTATTATTTTTTTCATGGAAGTCATCTTTATTGCTACCAAGAACTCCATTTTCAGCCTCACAAGCTAAAGCAGTATCAGTATCTTTACCTTGCTCAGGAGTAACATTCTCTGGAGACAGTGTTAGAGGTTTGGGTTGTATGTCACTGACTATGTTGCCTGCCCTACTTTCAGGGCTTTTGGCTTCACTAGTTTCATCAGAAGCTGTTCTTCCTTCTTCAGAATTAACACATAAGTCCACTACGCCATTAACTTCCCTCTTGTCCTCCATACAGTCTGTATTGCTTAAAGGGGAATTTAAATCAGAATCTCCATTCTCATGCTTTCCATTTAACAGTTTAACTTCAGTTGTCTTCAACAGCTCCTCTTTAACCTTATAGACAGCTTCGAGTTGTTGTCGATCACTTACTCTCATTGTTTTTCGTGCTTTAAAGACTTTTTTCTGACGCTCATCTGTGTTATCCATCTTGATCCTTAAAAAAAGTCAGAAAGAACTGTGAAGGTAACAGATTATCACCATACTAGCATTCCTAAGAAAGACTGCAGCATTTGGCATGTTTAAAAGCAAGCCAGTATCTACAGCAAACTGCATCTACAAAAACAAAGAAACACCTAACAACACACTTAAATTTTATTTGTCCTCAGAAGATGTGAATACAAGTTTCTACAGCCATGCAGCTGCTTGCTCACTCTCACCTCTACAGCGCTGCCTCCCCCCCCGCCATGGGATGGGGAAGAGAAAACTGCGAAAGGTAAAACTTACGGGTTGAGACAAAAACAGTTCAATAATTGAAATAAAAATTAGAATATTTTATCAACAACAACAATAGGAAAAAGAGAGAAATAAAACTCAAGACAGACAAGCGATACAGTTGCTCAGCCCTCGCTGACAGATACCCAGCCTGTCCTGTAACAGCAATCGACCACAATCAGCTCTTCCCAGCCAACTCCCCCCAGTTTATATACTGTGTATTATGTCCTGTGGTATGGAATACCCCTTCGGCTAGTGTGGGTTAGCTGTCCTGGCTGTGCTGCCTCCTGGCTTCTCGTGCCCCTCCTCAGTGGCAGAGCATGGGAAACTGCAAAGTCCTTGACTTAACAGTAAGCACTACTTAGAAACAACTAAAACACCAGTGTGTTATCAACTTTACTGTCAGACTAAAGCTAAAACACAGCACTCCATCAGCTACTAAGGAAAAAATTAACTATACCAGCTGACACCAGGACAGTATGCTTCACACACATGCATATGAGAAGATTACTCAGATCACACTACAATATTACATAGTAATATTCTGACTACACATTTTAGACCAATTGTCTATTACAGTAGTATTACAGCAAAACCAGGTAATGAGGTTTTCTAGCTAAAAATAGATTGTGCTAATGTAAGAGAGAGCAGACCCTCTTCTTGCAAGAAAGTAAGAAATATTCTTGGTCCATCAGTTTACATTTATTTTCTCTTTCTACAACTGTGTAATTTCATGAGATTAAATTAAATTTAATAACTTGGGTAAAATACAAGATTTTTCTATCAAGTAAATTTTAAGAAAACTTATATATACTGAATGAATTTTTGAATGCACTAAGATACCTTTTTTCTTCTCTATATATAAAACAGACCTTCATCCTCCGTATTTATACAATGGTTAACTGAACTTGGGTTTTATATAGCACTTTAATTCAAGGCCATTTGTGCTCATGAAAAAGAGGTTTTGTAGCTCCTTTCCAAAAAACTTCCTTTTTCAAAGAAAACTGACAGCACTGCCTTCCATATAATTTTATTCATTCCATCTACCGCTGCAAATATTAAGAAAAATAAGAACATTAATATATAAAAAAATTAAGGAAAATAGTGTTCAAAAATTTACTTCATCAAATCAATAAATTGAGTTAAATAATGTTGTTGAAATACAACAAAATCTCATTTGTATCTATTAAATGAATTAACCAAACAAACCCATAGGGATTTTTAAATTCTACTCCCTACCATGTGGTCTTGTTTTAGTTATGGTAATATTGTTCAAAAGCAGAAAGCAGTTAAGGAACTTGGTATATCCTAAATGAAACTCATCAACCAAGATCTTCAATCAGCTAATGCTAATCAACTTAGCTCTGCTAAAGCTACACCACCATCATATGTTACTCCCCTCTAAGAGATGGCTTTTCTTAAGTTTCTGAAAATTTTCAGAAGTTCACTTGGGTAACAGTAGTTAAAAGATACTACAGTGTAGAAAAAAGAAATAAAATAAATTAGGAGTTTAATTTTTTCCAGAAGCATTAGATAGGCAAATGGTTCTACCACTGACACAGGAGAATTATTACACAAAGGACACATCTTAAACATTTACTACAGTTCTTTTTGCATCTTCCCCCAATCCATTTCTATTCACAAAGCTGAGAAATTCATTAATAAACTGCATTTTGTCTTTTCAGGAGGGGGGTGTGTATGTATAAACATATATACACACACACAAAAGACTGTTGCCAACACTACGTCAAATCAGCAAAAAATACAACCAACTCGTCAAATTCACAAAACAGACATTCTGCAGCCTCAAAGTACTTAGACCCTCTTTGTAACCATACTTGCCTAAAGTTTCATTTAGGCAGCTATAATACTGGCCTTTAGCCTTCTCTTCATCAGCTGACAGTTGTTGAGCTTCCTCAGCGCTTCACTGCAGGTCATGTGCTTTAGGTTCCTATCACTTCCTAGTTTACTTCGGAGAGTTTGTTCACAAACAAAATTAACATTTATGCACTGCCCACCCACAATATTCTAGGATAAGACATGAATATATATTCTAAGGTACAATAAGAATTTGATTACCAAGACCAACTCTAAACCATACAGTTATGACAGACTGTATTTTACAATTATAAGGCTTCTTATACTTAACACAGCCTGACAAAAATATGGGCAATATAGAAAGCAATTAAAAAAAAAAAAAAAAGATTTTTTTCCCCTATTCCCATTTCCTATTAACGTGAGATTCCCTTCTACTTTATCTCAGTTCTCTTCTGCACAACAATCTAGAATCCTCATGTTTAAGTAACTGATGGTGCTCAAATGACTCTTTAATTCTCACCACAGGAACAGATGAACAAATCTTTACAAATGGTTACATCAGCTCTATTTACAGACCCTAATAATACCATTTAGACATGCATTTCTGCCAGTCTGAACTAGATTTTCTGAACAGGATTGTCTATTACTACATTGCCACTAGTGGGAGTAAAATACACCACCTATAGAAACACTGATCTGAAACATCACTTTACTTGATTTTTGAAAATATTCTCATCACATAACCATTTCCAGTCAGATGAAAGATGAACTCCAGGTGAGCTCTTCACGTCTCTCCAGAGTTTTCTTCATGCTAAATACAGTACCTTCATATTTGTTCATAAGAGATTTCACATAATAATTCTAGCCCTGAAGTTAGGAGAAGTATATGAAAACCTCTAATAATGTACATGCAGTTTTTGAAAGCATATTCCTTCCTTTTTCCCCATGAACTCAGGCATGTTTCTTCACATTACTATAAAAGCATATATCACTGTCATGTGATAGAGTACTGATCATCACACTCATATCCCATGCATACAATCCCCTACAACCAATGTGCAATGCTGTTACTGACCTATATATTGTACAGTCGGAAGGGGGAAGAAAAAATTAGTCTTTGCTAACCTTGAAAAATTCCAAAAGCTCCTAAGAGATGAGCAGCTAGTGAGAGTCTTCTGTTAATGCAGTACAAGGATACAAGGCCTCTGTATCAAAATTAAGACAGAAAAGTAGTTTGCTCTCCTGGACTAAAATGTTTTCTTTTATAAGCATTACCCAGAATTTAGATGTTCTTCTCTTACAACATTCCTAATCCTAATTTTCCTATGACCAAAAGTTATACTCACAGATTAATAAAATGTTCAGACAACTTAAAATAATTTGTAAGTGCATCACCTGAGTAATCATAAAATATAACTTAAAAAAAATTTTCATATTTTCTGCTCTAGTTTCCTTAATCATCCAAGAAGTCTTTCATTCATATTTTTAACATAAAATACAGCAAATACAGAGTAAAAGGAATGGCACTTTTTAAATCTGCTAAGAACAGTAGTCTTAAAAAAGCAAACATCAGAATACTTTTATAATGATGCATACTTTTTTCTTAAAAATATACTGAATGACGAAGCTTGAATTTCAATGTTTCAAAATTATATTTACTTAGTATGTTAGGATATTATCCAAAATGTAGTTAAAAGACCAAGCTCTAATACAGTTCGACAGTTAACCTGTACAAGAAAAAAAGGCTTCTTGTAAAATTCCATTGTTAGATGGTTATTTGAGTAACTTGTACATATTTTCAGCTCAATTCCACATCATCTGCAGCCAAAGAATATCCAATAAAAGCTCCAAAAATACAAGCATAGATAAGATTAAAAGATGAATGCTAAACACTGGTTAACAGCTAGGCATATATCACTGGAGAGTAGCCTTAAAGTGTTTCCAGCCATACCCACAAGGGAGCACACCGCAGCCAAGTAACAGATCTCCCGCGAGAAGAAACAACGAAATCGGTAACCAGTCCAGGCAGGTTTGGTCATATCGATGCAAGACAATCAGCAGGCATCTGACAAATACTGCCTCCCAGTCTTTCAAAGGAGTAAGAAGGCTGCCCTTCAAAAAGCAACTACAGAGGTTACGTGAATTGACTACTGCACAAATAAATAATTTAAAGCTAGGAGTGTTCTAAATGAAGGAACATTGGTAGCCTCTCTTTACACTTTGCCACACAAAGTTTAGTTATGTTTGCTCTGCACTTCCCTCATCTGCTGCTTGGGTATTTTCAGTTTTTACCCAGTGTATGACTGAGTCACACAGAAGGAAATGAGTGGCTCAAGCAGCAAACCAATGGATGGGTATCTTTCATTTCAAAGAAAAGGATTTGCACATAACAGCACAAAATGCCTCCTGCATATAGAGCTAAGTGTGTAAGGGTTAAATACTGTAAATAAGGTGGTAGGTTTTGGGTTGCCTTTTTTTTTTGTTTGTTTGTTTTTGTTTTTAACACGATTATCAATTTTGAACCACCACCACCACCACCACACATGAACATTGTGTATAGTTGTTTAGATATCATTTATGAAAATTCCTTGTTTCATTTTTAGCATGAGAGTCATATATACTCCATCATGAGATACAAATACACCATTAGGCACTTCTCTCCATTTAGTATTTTTAGATTTCATTCTCATAACCAGATGTGTGCTACATGGCAAATCCAAAATGTGCCACTGCATCCAGGAATATGCAAAGGACTCCTCTCTCAGCCAGTTAAAAAGCCCTCCCTCTACTTCCTGATTTATTTTCTTTTTTAATTATTTTTAATTACTATTACTCTGTAGATAGATTACAGCTGTAAAGCAACAAAGGAAGGTATTAGCTTAGCTGCAATGGATTAGCCTATAATCATGTGCTCATATGAGCAGCCCAGGAGCTGCTCAAAACATTAGCCAATCAGCAGGTAGCTGCCTGAATCCTGCCTGGTAACAGGCAGCAGCCAATTAGAAGGTCATGGAAACATGGAGGGGGGGCAGTGTCGGGGGAACTGCAATCTAAACAATGGTGCACAGTGCAGTTTGCATAATATCACCGGTCTAGAAGAGCATTGGTAAAGGGTTCCTGGAATGCACGGAGCGCTAGCCAAAAGCGCCACAACCATTCAACATTTGCCAAAGCACAAGAACTACATGGGGAAAGTTAAAGCCTTTGATTATCAAAATCAGTGTTCCAACATGCAAGTGTAGTATAGCCAAATCAAAAGCAAGGCAGCAAATGGGCAAGAGTATTTTGGTCTAGACAGAGAGTCCCAGGAAATTGAAGTACTGAACAGAACCTACCTTACATATAAAGCAGTCTTCTGTTGAAATAATGTGCCAGTAATTTGTTTTTCTACCACTAATGCAAGATACCACCAGCCTACTGAGAATCACATACAACTATGCCTTTATTTTAGAACGTATTAAGGAGATAAAGTCTCGTAAGTGCAAATAGTATTTCTTCTAGCACACCATGACAGATGATTTGAGTTTCCCTTCCTTTTAGGCTAAAATGATGTTAGTGTTGGCTGAACAAAGTGAAAGAATGTGCCATTTTCAAAGAAAAAATTAATGTCACCATGAGAGCACTGCACAGCGGGAGAACAGGCTCCAGCCCTGTACCCAATTGGCTGGAAGGAGCAGTACACGGCAGCCAATCAGACAACAGCTCCTTAAATTCTACCCAGCAACAAACCCCCAGGAGACCGTTGGCTAGAAGGCAGTCAGGGCATGAACACGAACACAGGCCGCAGAGCACAGGTGAGCGGGGTTTGGGTTAAAACTAAAGGTTTTCCAAAGAGCTGGTAAATTATGTAAGAAAACGGTAAGGGTTTTCAGTCTGAGGCCTGAAGCTGCACAAAAGCACTAACCTGCTAGTGCAGTGCACAGCCACAGTATGGATTTAGTGTTCAACCTGCAGAAGCGTTTTTAGGAGATTTTGACTACTGAATTTCTGTGATGTTCAATCGAAGAAACTGCTGATATCCAACATGGGTTCAAGTATGGCAGCTTGTATGCTCTCTTTAAACACCATGCGGTGCCCATACTCTTCTGGTGACCCGAGAGAAGCACCAAAATCAGTGCTTTTCCATGAGTGCAGTATGACTTTTGCCATGAAAGTAAAGGCCACTCTCCTACACCTCTGCAAGCT
Organism: Psittacula echo; assembly: GCF_963264785.1. NCBI lineage: Eukaryota > Metazoa > Chordata > Aves > Psittaciformes > Psittacidae > Psittacula > Psittacula echo. Next base: position 85,622,334 of record NC_137735.1, on the reverse strand, counting down.
GTCTTCTGAACAACCATTTTGATAGAACGTTAAGTCCACATGTGGACCTACACCTACAAAAAATACCCAAATGTATTGTTACAGGCTTGGAAAACCTTGAGAAAATTCAGAGTACAGTTTCAAACAGTTTGTATGGTCTTGTGTACTGTACCTGATTGACAATTTCATGTACAAACTTGAACTATGCTCTCATCTTTCATTTTGGCATCACAGTGAATTAAATAGTTGTCCTGTGTCTTCTCTAGAATCAGAGGAATATATCACCTTTGATTTTAGCTCATGAACCTGTTTCTCATATTGAATCAGCAATTTTAGAGTTCTTTTCTTAGGAGGCTGCCATGCCTTGTGGGATAAACTGATTCCTTGTGGGGAAAAAAAGACCCTCGTCAGGTACATTTACACAACTAAGATCTTTCTCTTGCTGGTGGTTTTGCAGAATTGTCCTTAGATGGTTCATCAGTTTACACCTGGTAACTACTACATATAAAGTAGATACTTTTGAAGATGGGAGACTAGAAAATAAGCAGGAGACAACTATTAGAATACATACTCTTTAGCCCTACCCAAACAACTAAAGAGCCTTACAAACATCCCCTGTCACTAAAGACCTGAAGCTTCAGCTCATTCTCCAAGAATGAGTTTTGCCTTTTTGTGTAAACTAAATTTTAACACCTATTTAGGTCATTAAAGCAGTGAAACTGCTTGAGTAGAACTCAGCCACAACAATAGTGGTAGATGCTGTTTTCTTACTTCCCACAAGTAGAGATTTCAACTTTTATCAACAACTCAAAATATAAGCTTTCAATTCAGCTGTGAGAGCTCCAAACACTAAACAAGTACTGCTGTTTGAAATATCTGTAAGAAGCTGAATTTTGCTGTTACAAGTTGATTTTTTTAGCACAAGTTAAAGCACTAAGCATGTCTGTTTCTGATATATATATATACATTAAAAAAAATCAGTCAAATTTTATGTAAAGCTGAATTTGTGCATTTTAAGATACATTTGTGGAATATTTTTATTATACAGTTTAAAGGCTATACTGCAGTTCCACCTCCGGCACAAATTAACAGTTACCATTATCCTTAAATATGAGGCAGTGCTAATAATTCACGTAAGTGGACACTAACTGCCACAACATCTACAATTAAAAACTTTTCCAACTTCTAATATTCCAAACTTAAAACCTGAACGAACTATTCATGTACGTGCAGACCAAAAAATATGAAACTCTGGGGAAAAAAAAAAAAAAAAATCCTTAAAAAAGGCAAGATATTCTGTTCATGCTTAGGCTTTTCCATGCATTAGAAAATACAGTAATTTTTCCTTTTACAGATAAAATTTTAAGTGAAAATTCAACAGGCTACATCTGTAAGAAGTTATCACTAATGTAAAGGTATCTTTACAAGTCTGTTACATAAAATGCAGAATATCACTGATATATTTACCCTTAACATTCTGTAAAGTATTTCTAAACTAACTCACATATATTACAAATACAACTAACTGTAGTGATGTAACTTTAGCCTTCAGACACAGCTTGGCAGCAAGAGACTTTGGAGGTGTCTGATGGTAACAGTGATCCCCCGAGGTCACTTCTCAAATACCAGAAGAAACAAAAGCGAAAAGAAAAGTTGCAACAAACAAGGTGATGCTGGAATAAAAAGTTATGAAGTGTTTGTCATGCACACAAGTGCCTTTTAGAAGATTGCTGGGATGTTGTGGGTTTTGTGGTTGTTTTTTTTTTTTTTTTTTTTTGGTTGGTTTTTTTTTTCTCCTCCGAATATTACATTTCCTCAGTAATAACAAAGCAACAATTTAAAATGGAACTAAAATAGCAGTTGATTAGTTGGCCATGGGAACCTGCTGTTACAAAGTAATATAAGTATTTCCTCTGAGAAGATAACCTTTCTCAGGAGTGGCAGTGTCCCTGCTGCCTTGCTTGCTTGTTTCTTGCAGATAGCAGTACCTTCCACACACAGAATTCCGTCACTGCTGCACTCCCACCACGCACATCACTTTGGGTTGAAGGAGGCAGGTCTTCAATACGTGAAGGAACCAGCTATTTCATAATTTCATCTAACCGAAGCCTGGTAGTGACTTGAAGTATCTTTAGATTTTGGGGGCATGTCATGGTTTAAGCCCAGGCCACAAATTAGAACCACGCAGTCTACTTCCCCCCTCCGCCTTCTTCCCCCCACTCCTGGAAGGACGGGGAGGAGAACTGAAAGAATGCAACTCCCACGGGTTGAGATAAGAACAGTCCAGTAACTAAGGTATAACACAAACCACTACTGCTACCACCAATAATAATAATGATGAAGGAAATAACAAGGGAAGAGAATATGACTGATACCTCGCCCCCACCCAGCAGTGATCCAGCCCTTCCGGGTAACTCTCAGTTACATCCTGGGCATGACGTGCTGTGGTATGGAATACCCCTTTAGCTAGTTTGGGTCAGGTGTCCTGTCTCTGCTTCCTCCCAGCTTCCCCTCCTCCTGGCAGAGCACGAGACTCACAACGTCCTTGGTCAGACCAAACATCAGTGTTATCAGCTCTGTTCCCAGGCCGAAAGTCAAAAACATAGCGCTGCATCAGCTAATAAGAAGGAGAAAAAAATGACTGCTACTGCTAAACCAGGACAGGGCATGAAGCCTATTTTCCACATGAAGCGATTAATTTTCTTTCTGTGAGTGCCGGGAGGTGCAGGATAGAGCCCTTACCCCCATCTTGCCTCCTCACCAGAGCCTGGGTTGGCAGAGCTGAACCTCAGGGCATGGCGGGAAATTAGGCGCTCGGGATTGGCTGCAGGAGATCCCCTTTCCACAAATCAATATGCAACCGCGAGGCATAGCAAACCCGCCCGGCAACCGCCTAAAAATAAGAGCGGGCGCTCTGCGCATCACCGAGGCGGGCCGCGATGGAGCTCCTCCCATGCTGATGTAAGCACCAATGAGGCACGGCACTCGGGTCCTCTGCCTCCCATGGCAGGCAAGAAGGGCGGGGGAAGAGCCACTTCAAAACACAAGGAACGAAGGGACAGCCAGTCGTCAAGTTCTGTGCCAACAGCGTAAGTGTCACGTGGAGGTGTGACACACTACATAAGGGTTTTGTATGTTTTGTTGTTTTTTTCTTTAATAGAAAAAAATAATTTCTTAATTCTCTTTTCAGAACAGAGTATGATAGATAATCTGCACATCTTTCTTGCCTTTATTTCTAAGCAAGCAGGAACAGAAACCACCCTTCTTACTCTGTTTAGTATTCCATTTAGTTTGGTGACATGAAAACTGAGTCATCCACAATATCTGCAACAGACGTTATCGAATCCTCATTAAATGTGGACTCTATACCTGAAGTTACAGGCTTCTCTTTGGCTCCCAAGTTATCCATTACTAAGTCACACCTCACTAGAGACGCACCTATACAATTTGTGAAGTCAAACTAAAACCAGTGTGGTATTTGGAAAGGTGAACAAGATGAACCAAGAAAAGAAACTCTGTGCATAAGTAAAGCATCTTTAGAGTAAAAATTAACCTACAAAATGGGGTAGGTAAAGCACACAATTTAAAAATTATTATGTAAATATATGTTCTATTACAAAAAACTTAAGCAGTGATCTGCATGTACAGCATTTACATTTTCAACCTACAAAACTGAGTATCACCTATGCAACTTTGATTTGCAGTACCTCCTGAACTGATGGTGTAAACTATTCTGACTGCAGCAGAAGCAAGAGATTTCCACACCTTTCTATCCAAATCTGCCCCCTGGTTTCTGTTTCAAGGAACTGGTTAAGGGCAGGTAAAGTAAAGCAAATTTTATGAGATGGATGAGAACAGCACCCAATGCATATGAAACACCTACAGTTACCTAATTCAGAGGTTCAGCAACCTGAAAAGCACTCTTTCAAACGTAAGGTATAAATAAGCACCTCTGGTACATGAAAATTTACTGTTGCAATTAAATAAGGAGAGAAGGAAGAAAAGCGTGGCCATGGACAACAATTGATAGCTTTTGAATGACATAAAACAATCACAAAAACTAACCAGAAACCCCAATAGAAAGGTTAAAGTGAAGGAAAACAAAAATCTGAATGTAAGAAATCTTCAAAATAACATCAGAAAAAAACAAGCAAGCAAAACCAAAACCCACAAAAAGTTTCTTGTAAAAGCTACAATGTACTGAACCTTCTATTAGAACTATCAGTTACAAGCCGCTTCTTTAGGAAAGGTAGCTTACTCCACAGTCATCAGTTAGCTACCCGTAATACATTTTACTAGCAACTGTGCCCCCCTGCTTACAAGTTATTCATTAATCAGAGACTAAGTATTTTCCAAAAGAAACTAGGGTTGAGGAAGGATGTAAACTGAAAAACAAATGTAACAATGTAACATTCTATCCATTACAAGATAAGAGAGAAAAAAAATAAATGAGTTTCCAGTGCTGGTAACCCACTGTATTAACATGCTAAGACCCCTAGATAATGCAGGTAATGCATGTTTTCACAATGATAAGCAGTCACTTTCTAATAAATTTCTATGGCAGTCAGTATCTTACCATGCCAAGCAAACAATCAAGTAAGATTTATTTACCCTAACAAAAGTGTACAGTGGCAGATTAAATTCTCTTGGGTCAATGGGCAGACAATTATTTTCTTGATTTGCTGCTAAGCAAAGATTTGTCACATGTTGCAAACTCATAAAAGCTTGTTTTAAGAAAAATTACCTGAGGTATTACTGAAACTGCACTTTAAACATTTCATAATCAAACATGTAAGCAACTATATAGCATAGATGGTTCTACTTAAGCATGCTTAGAACAGGCTGCAGACACAGACTGCCAGATGTAAATTAATTCTTTGCTAAACTGACCAATGAACTGGAAGCAAACAGTGGGCAAACACAAGATGGTTTCTTTATGTAGTTCCAATCATGGAAATAAATGTTAAGAACAATAGAACTAGTTTTGAAAGAGGTTTTGATGACAAAAGGTAAAATAGTACTGAAATAGTATCGACCCTTGCTGTATTCTTCCTTTCTAGAACCTTCCATGTATCCCCCCCCTTTTCTCATTATACTTGCTGCATAGTCAGTGGATTTGCAATCTTGCTATAGTCCATTTGCACAAGTTGTTTTGAGACCAAATGCAACATCTTAGATTCAACTGTTACCGTATAAAATACTCTTTTCTCACTAGTATCTTCTTGCTACGCTTTTAAAATTCAATGCAAGTAGGAATAGATTTTGAAATAATGTCACACTAATTCTAAGTGGCACAGTTGTATTTATCTGCATTAGCAACAAAGCCCAATATGCTCTACTAATTTCTGAGGTGCTGATTTCCATGTAACGCTAACATGCTTGTGTCAACTCATGCTATATATAAAAAAAAAAAAAATATTAAAGTTTATTCCTCCTATCAATGTTTTTGAATGAACATTAATAACAGAATTGCACCCACTCCACATAAAGCATGCTGATATTGGATTACACAGGACAGTCATGTTTGCATATGAAGGATGAAATAAGTGCGAACATGATACAAGCACTGATGAGGTTGCATGTGAATTCAGATAAACCTTTTCGTTTAACCCAGCAAATACCAAACAATCAAGCAAGTAAACAAAGTCTCAGCCAGATCAGTTGGCTGATGTTATTAATTGTGCAGCTGCTTTTAACACTTAAGCCAGCAGAAGACAGAAGAGTGAACAAGAGAACAGCTTCAGACTAGTGTATTGCATAGCAGCCTTTCAATACCAGCTTACATTACCTGTACAACTACAGCACTGACTTAGATCAGGGAAGCTTACCCTCCAGATACATATTTAGTAGGATCAGTGCTTTGTTGAACTCAGCTGCTTGAACTGGCTGATAAAACAATTAGAGGAACATCAGGGCTCCAGCACCAGAACATGCAATACAAGAGCCCTGGGTTTTTTTGGGGTGAATGTATGAGTCAATGACCTGCTGTAATGTACAAGCAGACCTTTCAGAGGTTGACAAAGCACTACAGGTATCGCATAAAGTCAGCATCATCTGGTTATTCAGGTTTTTTAGGGACAGGGCAAGCAGGCTGTTCCCACAAATATATTTGTTATCTTCAAGGTGTACGTCTTCCTAATTATTTTTAAATGCTTATAACTACTACTCTGACATAAACCAACTAGGTGCAAGAGTATTAATTACATAGTATATATGTAGTTATTTCTTGAAAGCTTCAAAAATACTGTAAAGTAGCAGAATAAACATCTTATTTAACTCCTGGGGTTGAAGTGTACTAAATCATACAGTGGTGAAAGGACCGTGAGGCACAGCGGTTTTCGGACAGAATATTAACAAGAAAAGGAGACAAAATTTGCCTCTGCTCTATGGATAGTACCAAGCTCCTAATGCAATCTTTCATTTACGTATTTCCAGACTTATGTACTCAATTACAGATAAAATATGTAGATTGTACTCAGAATTATGAATTCAATACCATGAGTATTAGTACAGAAAATATGAAAAGCCATAGTATCCCATCCTTTAAAAACATTTCAGCAAGCATCCTGCAGAATGTGCTAACATTTTATTCTCTATTAAGGAAAAAAAAAAATTATTTGTGGGAGTTCATATACATACAGAATCACAGACTGGTTTGGATTGGAAGTGACCTTGAAGTTCACCCAGTTCCAAGCCCCTTACCATAAAGCAAGGATACCTTCCACTAGACCAGGTTGCTCATACTAAGCTTTTTGCCAACTAACCTGACAGTAATCAAGTATGTTTTATAATAACATTACTTTGTTAGTTTAAATTGGATGACAAACTCAATTCCATAACATTCTCAAGTTTTCCTGGTCATATGAAGCCCGGGTTTCATGCATTTGAGCTGTAGAAATTTTCTGCAGAAATTCTGTACTCACTCATCTATTTGGATTGTCCATTAACTTAGTGACTTGGTATCTATTTAAACATACCAGGAAAATTAGTTCAGGAAGAGTCTATTTATAACCCACAGCTGGTTTGGATGGGTCTACTTAATATTCAGGTATCCCAATCAAACAGAAAGTGTCATCATCACGAAGATGAGTACAGCATGAACTAAAACGTTCAGGCTGCTGAGAAAAATCCATGTCTAGTGTGCCAGTGTATCCTTAAGGGAATTTATCTATTGAAGCTTGAAATGGCTTAACCTAAAACTAATTATATCTTACATAAATATGATTTGCAAAATTCACGTGCCTGCATATGATAATCAAAGAGAATAGTCATTTGTGACAAGGACCAACAGGGAGAAGCAACTCCTTAAGGGGTCGCAGATTATCCCAAAAGAAAATTTCTGATCTTTAGAAGAGGTTGACAGCATTAAAGCATTTCCTTCCAAACTATTTTGCTGCAAAGACAGAAAAAAAACAGACTGATGTCCCTGCCCCTATTCTTTCCTGAAGGAAAACAAACAAACTAAAAAACAACTTGAGAAACCATATTAGGAAAAAAATCGACAGAATAACCCTTCCCCAACATTAGTTCTGCTTGGCATATACAAACAATTGGAGTTTTTACTCATCTAAACCCCTTTGGTAAGTACTAAAAGCAATTTACAAGTAATCATGTGTGGTTTTTAACTACATAGTAGAGTATGACTTCACAGTAAAAACAAACACTAAATGTGCCTTCCTGTGCAGCTTATCAGTATTTAGTATCTAGGGATTAAAATAATTTCTAGAGTTTATTACTTCCAAGAGAATTTGAAAATGCACGGAACAAAGAAGCTAACCTAAGCAAGCTATAATGTAGCTGTACTAAGTTGCCAAAAGTCACCTATAAATACAGCAATTAAAATCTGATGCAGCTTTCCTGCCTCAGGAAAACTAGTATCCAATCTGAACATCTGGGGACACATGCCTTAACCAATAAAACATAAAAGTAGGTAAGTTTTGAGCACAGCATTCCAAAGATACCTACTGAGAAGCAGTTTCGATTAGATGACTCTCTCCTTTTGTTGGTTGCCTGCAATCACACCTGTCTTCAACCCAGATATCAAACATTGATCTTGAACAAGGCATGCAGGAATTCTGTCATATTTATAATACTGAAATAATTTTGAATAAATATTCTATGTATGATCACTGATCCCAACTGACTGCATTCAGTCCTTGAATCCATACGGAAGAATTTCAAACACTTAAGTACCAAATCCAAAATCAGGTACAGACAAGAAATGATGCATTAATTAAACAACAATTAAAAATCGCTGCTAAACATATGAAAATAAATCCTAATGCATACAAAAGCTGGTAAAATTTTCCTCCAACAATTTTAGACAAAGCTGATTTACCCCCCTTATCTCTTCTGTCCTCACATACACTTCATTGAGAATATCAGATGTTTCTCAGACTTAAGACTACTAGAGAAAAAAAAACATATCATTCATGCAGGGGAAGTGGAAACATGGCACATGGGAGGGAGGGACAGAAAAAGAGACAGACCAGAGACAGGAATCTTAATTCTAACTGCATTGTAAAAAAAATGAGTTATGACCAGAGTGAGAGAGTCAAATTTACTTTTATTATGCTTAGTATCTTATAAGTCCTTTGCTGTCAAATGCCTGGCTTTTCCCTCTACTGAATCTATGTATCTTGCATTTACTTTACAAAACAAAATGCTAAACCACACAAACCAAACCACCACCAGAAAAAAAAAACAACAAAAAACCCACAAACAAACCCAACCCAGTTCCCCCCTATTTGCAAAACTCTCAAGTCTCTCCTACCTTAATTTCATTTATGCCTTGTGTTGATTAAAAAGAACAGTAAACAACCAGTAAACTGGTTACTTTCCAAACTGACTGTTTGTAAAATCAGCTCTTACATTGGATTAGATTCTTCTAAAGAAAACTAATGTTATCTGAAGAAGTGACATCTTCCCCCTTTTGCTCACATTTACATTTGTAGCCTACTACCACAACCACTTAAACCTGTATTTTAAATCTGTCCAGTACTCCGAGGTGCTTTGACAAATATAATGAAACCAGGAAGATATTTTATTTGATACAGTCATGCAAAACAGGGACTGAGCAAACACTGCATTTGGCAACAGTCCTGTGCCATTTCTTGATTTGTAAACATCTTATAGCTGCTTATAATAGAAGTATAAAATGAACAAAATGTTTTCAGAATATTTTACCAAAGTGTGAGTGGTAGTGTGGTAAACTGATGCCCCTAGCGTTTAAGCTTTTTATGGCACCTAGTTCCTAAGTTATTGAAGGTTCCTAGTTATTCTACATAACAATTGGTAACATTAACAAATTACTTAGGTTTGCTTTTATTATAGACTCTTTCAGAAAGGTCAAGCTGATTATCCACCACTGAAAACAAAAGCACCCAGCAGATACCTGTGTAAACACAGAAAGATCAGCAGGGTGATCATTAGTATCTTTTCAAACACATTTCTCAATGAGTGAAACCTGTAGTAGAAATAACCTAAAACTTATCTCTATTTTTTTTCCATGATATGCCCAGGAAGCTAAACCAAATCTTCTGTTCTTCAAACAGAATTTGTTTAGCAGAGCTGAAATACAACTGAAGCAACCTGTGGAAATGTCAGCAATGCACAGACTCAATTTTCACTACTGGAGAGCATCCTCTCAGGACAGGTCAGTACTAACCAGTTTTAAAGAGAAGCAGTACAAAGATGAGTGTAGTAATTCCAAAAGATGCAATGTAAGCACTTACACTTCTATTTTCTGGTACCATCCAGAACAAAGAGGCAAAATGAAAAAAGCTCTTTCTGTTGATACCATTGCAGGCTACTTTAAAAAGGTGGTTATGTGCAAGAAAAAACAGTAAGTGAGCAGGGAAAAAAAAAAACAAAACAAAACAAACCACAACCCACAAAACCAAAACCAAACACACAAAAAATCAGGAAGTCTGTTCTATATATTTTCACATTTAAAATAACAAATCTATGAAAACAGGACACTGTGCCAATTCTATATAACTTCTTGTCAATACAGGCTTTGGAACTCTCTCCCAGAAGAGAGAAGAAAGCATGTCCCCTGGCTTGTCCAAGGTTGTCTCCTCTTTAGCCACCTTCCTCCCAGGACACAAATATGGCATCTTGTCAGATACACAAAAAATTGATACAACTAAAGTATAACTCTGCTTCTGAAATGTAATTTCTAATTTATATGATATAACACTGAGACTTCTATCAGACCTGAGAGATTAATTCCAAGTACCTGACTTCCATTTCCTTGGTCAACCAATATGATTAGAGCTCCATTTTGCATTTTCCTCTTAAATTAATTTTTTTTGACTGTTTACTGTTCTGACATGGTGAGATAAACCATTAATTCAGTAAATGCTGCTGATAAAAATACAGAGAAATATACTTGAAGATACTGCAAGGAATAACAAGCTTAACAGGATCTTACAAGTTCTTCAAGTTGCATGATATACTTCAGACGCAAACAGATAAAGACAGTGGGTTTAGTATCTAAGGGCAAAGCAGAAGTAATGAAAAGAGAGGATATGTGTCAATTTGTTTTTATTTAGGAACACCTACATAACAATGTAGACAACCAGCATGTCAAATAAACATGATGCATGTCTTTGTTTTATGGGCAAGGTACACTGCAAGGCTTGAAGATCACATTCTAGAAGGGGGTGGTAATCTTCAGAAGTCCAGACACTGAGCGACTAAGACTTCAAAGTCCCTGACAAAAACATAGCACTTCTTTGGTGGTGGGGTTTTGGGGTTTTTTTTGGTGTTGCTTTTTACTTCAAAGAATTCAAGTGAAAACATCAGGATAAACTTGAAGTGCAACACAATGCAATGCATTTTGGATTCATTTCCTCACACCTACAAAAACTGTTAAAAGAGCACTGTTAAAATTTCCCCAAGTTCTGACTCTGCTTTCACAGGTTTTAACCTTCACGTCCCATTTACTCATCTTTGTCTTCCACCTGCAAAATTTCATTTCAGAAGAATATCAAAAGAGTTCACACATTACACATTTCAAAATATGTTTGCACTAGGAAATCCTTAAGTGAAGGTGAGAAGAAATGAAGCGGTTGCCAGTGGGGTTTGTAGAACTTCTTTAAGAATACACACAACAGTTGCATAAATGTACAGCAGGGAGCGTTGCAAAGGTCACAGAGGATATTGGGGCTGATGCAAAAGAAAAAAAATCCTACAAAACATTAAATGAAAGTTATCGCCAGATATAATGAAATACTTTTTCCTCCCCATTTTGCTACTATAGGCTATGGTATAACTAATCCAGTATAATCCTGTCTTGAATTCTGAAGACAAGTAAAGGAACAGAAATAGAAGAGCTTATTGCTAATATAATAAAAAATAAAATACCAAAATAATTGCTAGAAAGTGTTGTTTACGACTAAGAAAATGTCAATTTGCAAAATCACTTTTATTGCCGGTTGTTTCCCATCCCCAACAATGGTAGTTTGAAGATTTACCAGAATGAGGAAGAAATAATAGTTGAATTTCATGACCTTCTTTAGACATCTTTCTTCAGACAGACTCACTGTTCATCTGTGGCCACCAGAGACCACCACAGTTGCTAAGCAACATCTCTTAGTTTCATCTCATTTTGACATTTGGGAATATTCATTGGAATCTAATGCTCTTTTAATAACCCTATTTCACTCCTTTTCCAAAGATCTAAAATGCACTGATTTCATAACATCAGATACCAAATGAAAAAGTGAGCTATTCTCAACTATTTTATGAAATGCGATCAAGTAGATTTTTCAGAGACCAGTGAGTGCTTTTTCTTTACATACAGTAAAGTGCCTGTACAATTCTGGTTTGACGATCCTCTCCCAAAAAGACTTTTTCTCCCAACTGTGCATATTAAGCTATCAAAAAAATCTATCCTGTCATACCACATCAACAAAACAGACACTGAGAATGAACTGATAAGTTTGTGTACAGAAACTGCACGACCAATTTTATATCTATTATGACCTTTCTTTTTCCTGGGATTCTGTATTGTGAAGCATACGTGAACTGTAGTCTTCAAGGAAAGAGACATTTAAGAGACAATTCTAGATAACCCTCTGAAAATACCAGTCTAAGAACACTACACATTGCTTCAAAAACCAGACATAATGGCTCTCTGAAAGAACAACGGTTTAGCTCTTCCCCTCCTATGAGTATGTAAAACCCGCTGCTGTTATGCTCTCATCTCTCTCATGGGAAGGTAGTGTCGCCTGGCAGACCACTTCCATGGCCTTATTTCCCAAAATATTCTTAAGCATCTCCAGGGAAAAAGAAATTCCATGATTCTAAAAGATGATGTAGCTAGATTGCCCATCTCCAGCTGGAAGTATAATTCCCAAATGCCTTGACAAGGATAAAGGATGGATGATGTGTTGCATGCACTATTCTTTTTCTTCACCCATCTGATGAGAGGTTTTGATGGGATGTTTGCAGCTATTCTAACACTGTCTGTGGTCAAGATACAATCCACTCTAAAAAATTTTTGCATGACAGTACTTTTTCAGAGGACTTCTGAAGTCTGGCATATTGCTTCATCAAGCTGCACAAGTCCAACAAATCTTAAGTATACTTCTGGCAATCTCTTTATTAAAAAGCTTTCCGATAGTCATTTTTTCTTGCAAATTCATATTGACACAAGTCCCTTTGAAGACTGGATTTCTGTGATCGGTAAACCATAAAGACCATAGAAATTATTTAAAGAAATCTGGTTAGTTAAAAGGGTGATACCACTTGGATTAACCTTTCAATCACCACTCTCTATGAACAAGATAAACACAAGCTACTTAGAAGCTAGAATATCTTCTGTGTTGCAGGGTGACCAAACATCAACTGTAGCAAAACCCTAATACTAGGAATCTGAAATACTTTCTGTGAATTACACCTTCTTGTTACTATTACAAAGGAATGTGGACTTCTGAATATAAGAAAATGAAATCAAAATATGTAGTGTGAAGGTATTTCTTCTGCATGACAAGAAAGAGCCCATTTTTGTGTTTTCTCAATTTCTTAGAGAAAAGGCCTTGAAGAAGAAAGTAGAAAAAAGTTACTTGTAAAATGTTCTCTTGAAAGTCTTGTTGAACCTGCAGGTCTTCTCGGGCCATGTTTCAGAGGACAGAAATACAAAATAAAAAACAAGACAGAGATGTTTGACTTGATAAATGAAGACCTTTGCCTTTTAGAAAAAGAAGCTACAGACCTCTAGTGAGATCAACTTACACTTCCAGAAGTATTTCTTATGTCTTAAGAAGCTCTTCACTAACGACCTTGATGAGGCTGGAGATTACGCAGGATGCACAAGGCATTCCTGGCTTTAAATATCACATCTAGGATGATTTTTTTTCTTTCCCCCGTGGAATTTTTTTTAAAGACAGCTGTGATGAGCCCCAGTTTGCAGACACTCAACATCATCAACTGTGCATGTGTCCTGGTTTCATCTGGAATAAGCGTTAACCATGACAGCATGGTAGCTGACAGTGAACTTGCGGATAGAAGTCAGCAAGGAACATTTTCTTGGTGCCAACTGGTAAGATCATAGATAATAGCCTAGTGAACCAGAGAAATACAGATATGATCGTCTTATGACCTATGCCTCTTCCTGCTCAGAAAGAGGGGGTCTAGAGCCATCTCAAATGCCAATATTGCATTCTTAAGTGGAAAGGATGGAAGTAAAATCAAGACATATTTCTTCCAGTAATGAGGTGATTGTTTTGCTTGCTACTGCAAATCTTCAAAAATAAGAAAACAAAACATTACAAATTCATGAAGCATTGATAGTCTGCATAAAACATCATACCAGCATTCACTGTATCATACAATACCAAAAAAAGGAGCTGCAAGTTTAGTTGAACCAGCAGAGTATTTGACAGGGATTTTGCTCAAACAGCTGACAAGTGCATTTGAGCCTGCACCCAAAAAATAATGGCCACTGAGGCTGACAGCACTTCCAGTAGCAGTTAATATGTGGTCTGTAAAAGACTTCTCCAAACTGCTGTCTGAAGAGCTCGAAACAGCTTTACAAAAACATCCTCAACTTTACCATTGTGGTAGGGCAAAAAGCAGTCGTGAAGCAACAGTCCAGGAGCACCATCACTGCAAACACAAAAGTACATGAAGAATTTATATGGCTATTTTGGACTTCTTGCCTTCCTAAAGTCCATACGAAGTTATACGGAGAAAAGTGCATTTGCACAGAGTCACTCAGACAGAATGATCACCTACAATAAACTTAATTTTTCTTGTTGTGAATGCTTCCCAAATGCCACCCAGAGTTAGATGCCATCAAAGATCTTGAATGAAGAGTATAATTACAATACCTACCAGTCTTTCATTTTTGCCTGGAAAAGCCTTCATCCTAAAGATTCAATTTTTTTTCCTAAGAAGAATAATACTGAGTAAGGACTCTGCTCATACAGGATGAGTAGCAGGCTTTTCCTCTTTTGTACGGATTTCCTTACCAAAGTTGTTTTCTTGGTGTTTTTTGTACTGTATAGTTTGATAAGGACAACACACCCTCTCCCCAAAATATCTTTCTGTACTACATCAGAACTGGAGGAGGACCCACGCTTTCTGATGGACAGTATTAGGATATTCTCTACAAAATGCTAGTAATAGAAGGAAACAGATTCTGCTTAGCATGTTTTAGCAAAATCCTCACATGACATTGACAGAAAACCACTTTGTTGCTTGTTTTTCTCATTCAGAATTCAGTTAATTTTCTCACTTTCCATAATGGAGTAGTTGAAAACAGGGACAATTCTTTCTGTATCCTTTTTGCTGAGGCTGCATATTTTTTGCTTTACAGCAAGATCCAAATTTACTTCTTCCTGACTCTTTTTATCATGTACAGCAGAATTTGAGACAGGAGTCCTCTGATTGTAGGACGCTGGGTTTGTTATTTCAGGCAGCCTTTTTAACTTGAAGGCTTATGCAAACCGTGCTTGAAATACTGACTTAGAATCACAGAATAGTTAGGGTTGGAAAGGACCTTAAGATCATTTAGTTCCAAACTCCCTGCCATGAGCAGGGATACCTTACACTAAACCATGTCACCCAAGGCCCTGTGCAGCCTGGCCTTGAATACTGCCAGGGATGGAGCATTCACAACTTCCCTGGGCAACCCATTCCAGTGCCTCACCACCCTTACAGTAAAGAACTTCCTCCTTATATCCAATCTCAATTTCCCCTGTTTAAGTTTTAACCCATTACCCCTTGTCCCTAATGAAGAGTCCCTCCCCAGCATCCTTACAGGCCCCCTTCAGATACTGGAAGGCTGCTATGAGGTCTCCAAGCAGCCTTCTCTTCTCCAGGCTGAACAGACCCAGCTTTCTCAGCCTGTCTTCATATGGGAGGTGCTCCAGCCCTTGATCATCCTCATGGCCCTCTTCTGGACTTGTTCCAACAGTTCCATGTCCTTTTTATGTTGAGGACACCAGAACTGCACACCACGCTCCAAGTGAGGTCGCACAAGAGCAGAGTAGAAGGGCAGGATCACCTCCTTCGACCTGCTGGTCACACTCCTTTTGATGCAGCCCAGGATACGGTTGGCTTTCGGGGCTGCAAGCGCACACTGAAGCCGCCTCATGTTCATTTTCTCATTGACCAACAACCCCAAGTCCTCCTCCACAGGGCTGCTCTGCATCTCTTCTCTGCTCAACCTGTAGCTGTGCCTGCGATTGCTGTGACCCAGGTGCAGGACCTTGCACTTGGTTAAACTTTGTAAGGCTGGCATCAGTCCACCTGACAAGCGTGTCAAGGTCCCTCTGGATGGCATTCCTTACCTTCAGCCTATCAACTGAACCACGTAGTTTGATATCATTGGCAAACTTGCTGAGGGAGCACTCGATCCCACTGTCCATGTCACCGACAAAGGTGCTGAACAAGACTGGTCCCAACACTGATCCCTCAGGGACACCACTCGTTACTGGTCTCCAGCTGGACATTGAGCTATTGACCACAATTCTTTGCGCGCAGCCACCCAGACAGTTCTTTATCCACCGAGTGATCCATCTATCAAATTGATGTCTCTCCAATTCAGAGACAAGGATGCTGTGTGGAACAGTGTCACAAGCACTTTGCACAAGTCCAGGTAGATGACATCAACTGCTTTGCCCCTGTCCATCAGTTCCATAGCCCCATCATAGAACGCCACCAAATTGGTCATGCATGATTTCCTCTTAGTGAAGCCATGCTGGCTGTCACCAAGCACCTTGTTGTTTTTCATGTGACTTAGCATGCTTTCCAGGAGAATCTGCTCCAAGATTTTGCTAGGCACAGAGCTGAGACTGACTGGTCTGTAATTTCCTGGTTCCTCCATTTTCCCCTTCTTGAAAATGGGGGTTATATTTCACTTTATCCAGTTGTTGGGAACTTCACCTGACTGCCATGATTTTTCAAATATGACGGATAGTGGCTTAACAGCCTCATTCGCCAGCTCCTTCAGGACCCGCGGATGGATTTCATCAGGTCGCATTCACTCATGCACGTTCGGCTTCTTAAGATGGTGTCAAACCTGATCCTCTCCTGAAGTGGGCCTAGGGTCTTCATTCTCACAGTCCCTGCACCTGCCTTCCAAGAATTGTGTGGTGTGGTCAGAGCCTTTGCCAGTGAAGAGTGAGTTAAAGAAGTCATTAAGAACCTCAGCCTTCTCCAAATCCAGGCTAGCCAGTTCTCCTGCTAGCTACTGGAGAGGGCCCACATTGTCCCTAGTCTGTCTTTTATTTGCAATGTAACTACAGAATCCCTTCCTGTTATCTTTCACATCCCTAACAAAGTTTAATTCTAACTGGGCCTTAGGTTTCCTAACCTGGTCCCTAGTTTCTCAGACAATATCTCTGTATTCTTCCCAAGCTGTCTGTCCTTGCTTCCACCTTTTATAAGCCTCTTTTTCCATTTGAATTTTTCTCAGCAGCTCCTTATCCATCCATGGAGGGCTCCTGTCCCTCCTGCGACACTTCCTTCTAGTTGGGACACAAGCAACACTCCTGAGCTTGTAGCAGGTGATCCTTGTATATCAACCAAAAACCTTAGGTCCCCCTGCCCCCTAGGGCTATATCCCATGTGTTGTGGTTTAAGCCCAGCCAGCAACCCAGAACCACACAGCCACTCACTCACTCCCCCTCTTCCCCCCCCCCACTCCCAGAAGGATGGGGAGGAGAACTGAAAGAATGAAACTCCCATGGCTTGAGATAAGAACAGTCCAGTAACTAAGGTATAACACAAAACCACTACTGCTACCACCAATAATAATGATGATAAGGGAAACAACAAGGGAAGACAATACAACTGCTCACCACCTGACGACAGATACCCAGCCCGACCCAAGCAGTGATGTAGCCCTTCTGGGTAACTGCCCCCACTTTATATACTGGGCATGATGTGCTGTGGTATGTGTATGAAGGGGAGCTATAGTGATGCTGGGGATGGAACTATTCATTAGGGACTGCAGTGATAGGACAAGGGGTAATGGGTTAAAACTTAAACAGGGGAAGGTCAGATTGGATATAAGGAAGAAATTCTTTACTGTTAGGGGGGTGAGGCACTGGAAGTTGCCCAGGGAAGCTGTGAATGATCCATCCCTGGCGGTGTTCAAGGTCAGGCTGGACAGAGCCTTCGGTGGGTGGCATGGTTTAGTGTGAGGTGTCCCTGCTCATGGCAGGGGGGTTGGAACTAGAAGATCTTCAGGTCCTTTCCAACCCTAACTATCCTATGATTCTATGATTCTAATTTTACATGAATACCTCTTTGGCTAGTTTGGGTCAGGTGTCCTGTCTCTGCTTCCTTCCAGCTTCCCCTACTCCCTGGCAGAGCAAGAGACTTAGAAAGTCCTTGGTCAGAGTAAACATTACTTAGCAACAACTAAAAACATTGGTGTTCTTAGTGTTGTTCCCAGGCTGAAAGTCAAACACACAGCACTGCACCAGCTACTAACAAGGAGAAAAATGACTGCTACTGCTGAACCCAGGACAGTATCCACCCCTTGCTCTTCCACGGACCAATCCCTATAAAGCTGCTGAGTTCATCCAGTCCATGATGTCAAGCTCCATCTCTTGTAACAGTCTTTCAGAGCAGGACAGATGGTGTCCAGTGTTGGACTGTCATGTGCTGACACCGCGGAACTCATCTGGTCACTGCTGAGCTCGTCTGGTTTTGTCAAAGTTCATTCTTTTTTGGAATGATGGTCGGAGGGAAGTCAGGGCCAACAGCTGGTGACCTGAAGACATCTATTTGGTGGGCTACAGAAGTGCTACATAGCAGGCAACAGCATACAGTTGAGTTTATTGGCTGTTTTCCCCTAAAATCATATCCCCTTGAGGTACACATGGGACTTCGCCATCTTCCCACATTACCCACCAAGTATACTCGGCTCCCTGAGCAAAAACAATCCCCTGAGTGGGTTTGCCTTTACCTGAAGCAGGAATAACCCAGGCTGTCTTCCCCAGCAAATTCTTTATGTGCACCACAGGCACTTTATCACCTTCTACAGTATGTGAAAGTTCTGACTGGGCTGGGCCAGCTCTCTTGGCAGATCCTCTGGTGTTGACCAACCAGACGGCTTTTGCTAAATGAGTATCCCAATGTTTGAAAGTCCCACCAGCCATTGCTCTCAGTGTAGTTTTTAACAGCCCATTCTACCGTTCAATTTTCCCAAAGGCTGGTGCACGTTAGGGGCTGTGATATACCCACTCAATGCCATGCTCTTTGGCCCAAGTGTCTATAAGGTTCTTCCAGAAATGAGTCCCATTGGCTGACTCAATTCTCTCTGGGGTGCCATGCCACCACAAAATCTGTTTCTCAAGGCCCAGGACAGTGTTCTGGGCAGTGGCGAGGGGCACAGCCCATGTTTCCAGCCATCCAGTGGTTGCTTCCACCATGGTAAGCACATGGCACTTGCCTTGGCAGGTTGGTGAGAATGTGATATAATCAATCTGCCAGGCCTCCCCATATTTGTACTTCAGCCATCGTCCTCCATATCAAAGAGGCCTTAACTGCTTGCCTTGGTTAATTGCAGCACGTTTCACAGTCGTGAATAACCTGGGCAATAGAATCCATTGTTAAGTCCACCCCTCGATCATGAGCCCATCTGTATGTTGCATCTCTGCCCTGATGGCCTGAAGTGTCATGGGCCCACTGGGCCAAAAATAATTCACCCTTATGTTGCCAATCTAAGTCCATCTGAGCCACTTCAGTCTTAGCAGCTTTATCCACTTGTTGGTTGTTCTGGTGTTCTTCAGTGGCCCGACTCTTGGGTACATGAGCATCTACCTGGTGTACCTTTACCACCATGTTCTGCACCCGGGCAGTGATATCTTGCCACAGTGCAGCAGCGAGATGGGTTTGCCTCTGCATTGCCAGTTGCTCTGTTTCCATTGCTGCAACCACCCCACAGGGTATTTGCCACCATCCATGAGTCAGTATAAAGTAATGGCCACTTTTCTCATTCAGCAATGTCCAGGGCTAGCTGGATGGCTTTCACCTCGGCAAACTGACTCGATTCACCTTCTCTTTCAGCAGTTTCTGCAACTTGTCATAGGGGACTCCATACAGCTGCCTTCCATCTCTGATGCTTTCCAACAATACAGCAGGACCCATCAGTAAACAAGGCATACTGCTTTTCACTTTCTGACGGTTTATTATATGGTGGGGCCTCTTCAGCACACATCACCTCCTCCTCTGGTGACATTCCAAAATCTTTGCCCTCTGGCCAGTCCATGATAACTTCTAGAATTCCTGGATGACTGGGATTTCCAGTTCAAGCTCGTTGTGTAATTAGTACAGCCCACTTACTCCATGTAGCATCAGTTGCATGATGTGTAGAGGAGACCCTGCCTTTGGACGTCCAGCCCAGTGTGGGCAACCGGGGTGCCAGGAGGAGCTGTGCTTCAGTGCCAATCACTTCTGAAGCAGCTTGAACCCCTTCACAGGCTGCCAGTATCTCTTCTTCAGTTGGGGTATAGCTGGCCTCAGATCCTCTGTATTCCCGAGTCCAGAAGCTGAAGGGTCAACCTCAAGTCTCTCCTGGAGCCTTCTGCCAGAGGCTCCAGGTAGGACCATTCTCCCCAGCTGCGGTGTACAGTACATTTTTTACATCTGGCCCTATTCAGACTGGTCCAAGGGCTACTGCATGAACCATCTCTCGTTTAATTTGCTCAAAGGCTTGTTGTTGCTCAGGGCCCCATTTAAAATCATTCTTCTTCCGGGTCACATGATAGAGAAGGCTTACAAACGAACTGTAATTTGGGATGTGCATTCTCCAGAACCCCACAGCACCCAAGAAAGCTTGTTTTTCTTTCTTATTAGTTGGTGGAGACATTGCTGTTATCTTGTTGATCACATCTGTGGGGATCTGGCGACGTCCATCTTGTAATTTTATTCCCCAAAAATTGAATCTCCTGTGCAGGTCCCTTGACCTTATTTTGTTTTATGGCGAAACCGGCTTTTAGCAGGATTTGGATTATTTTCCTCCCTTTCTCAAAAACTTCTGCTGTATCACCCCACACGATAATGTTATCAATGTACTGCAAGTGTTCTGGAGCTTGCCCCTGTTCCAGTGCAGTCTGGATCAGTCCATGTCACATGGTAGGGCTGTGTTTCCACCCCTGAGGCAGTCGGTTCCAAGTGTACTGGACGCTCCTCCAAGTAAAACAAACTGTGGCCTGCAGTCTGCTGCCAAAGGAATTGAGAAAAATGCATTGGCAATATCAGTCGTGGCATACCACTTGGCTGCCTTTGACTCCAGTTCATACTGAAGTTCTAGCATGTCCGGTATGGCAGCACTCAATGGTGCTCTGACTTCATTCAGGCCACAATAGTCTACTGTTAGTCTCCACTCTTCATTAGATTTTCAGACTGGCCATATGGGGTTATTAAAGGGTGAGCAGGTCCTACTGATTGCTCCTTGGCTCTCCAGTCTACGGATGAGCTTATGGATGGGAATCAGAGTCTTGGGGTGTTGGAACTTGATGATCTTAAGGTCCTTTCCAACCCTAACTATTCTATGATTCTATGATATTGCTGCCATTGCACTGTTGTGGTCATAGTTGGCACTTGTTGTTCTTCAACCTTCTGCATTCCCACAACAGAAGGATCCTTTTCTTCTTCTTCCTCTGATTCACGTAATAGTAACTCCAATAATCACTCCTGATCAGATGCTGTCCCGTGTAGTAAGTGCATTGTTTCTTCATCTTTCTTCACTATACAGGTTGCTTTTTGTGCCTCTTTTTTGCTTTCCCCCTTGCGTACAGGGGCAACCGATATTGGCATGAATTGCTCCTCTGGTTTAGCTGCAGTGATTATCACTGCGGTTGGAGTGGCTGCAGTATCTGTTGTCAGGGTTGGTGGAGCCACTGTGCTTGGGGTTTGAGTAGCACCAGCAGCTACGCTGTCTGTTGCTGTCAGGGTTTGGGTAGCTGCTGTACTTGTCACTGGGGCTGGTGTAGCTGCTGTGCTTGCAGCTGGCGTAGCTGCACTGTCTGTTGCAGTCGGAGTTTGAGTAGCTGCTGTACTTGTTGCTGCGGCTGGGGTAGTTGCTGTACTTGGAGTAGCTGCGTTATCTGTTGTAGTCAGTCTGAGTAGCTGCTGTACTTGTCACTAGGGTTGGTGTAGCTGCTGTATTTGGAGTTGGAGTAGCCGAGCTGTCTGTTGCTTTGCCATCAGATCCAGAGACATTTTCTTACCTTTGAACGTGCTGGATAGTGTTGAACAGGGCTCTGTAAGCACAGGCCAAGCCCCAGCATGTTGACATGATTTGTCCCTCTCTGGTATGACCAGGATGACAACACACCTCATTTAAGTGTTTTACTGATTTTTCTGGATTTTGCACGTGTTCAGTGGTGAAGTTCCAAAGCACTGGAGGGGCCCACTAGTCTAGATACTTGCCCATACTGTCCCACACGCCCTGTCACTGATGACTGTCCAGCCTCGGGGAAAATCTCTTGGTCCTCCTATATCGTCACCTAATCCTAGGCAAGACCCAAACCCAACTCTGCTTAACTTTCGAGATCAGACAAAATGGTCATGGGTAAAACACACTGTGTATGTGTGCCAACATGGTGATCCCCATCGCAATCAGCAGGCTGGTCTCAAGGGTACCCAAAGGCCATTCGAAACCTTCAGAACTCTCAAATGATGCTGTAAATAGTCTGGTGGCGGGGGCTGGGAAGGTAAGCGAATGTCTCTTTCATAGGCTGACAATCTGAGGACAGGAAATAAGATGTGTAATTGCTAAACACTTCTATTATATACCTCCCAAAGTATACAGGTGATGACCACACTGGGAACACAAGCCAGATCAGTTTCATGATCAATGAGTCTACTGTATTACAAGTCACTGCCAAAAAGTACAGTGAAACAAGAACCTTAGCCCAAGCCCCCCAGCCGATAAACACTAAAACAGCAAATACCAGCTGTAAAGTAAGGTACGACATACTGAAACTCCGAGATCAAGAGCAACAACTTTGAGAGCCAAGAAATCAGCATTGTGACGAGTGACTATTAATCTGAAACAATGAATGCTTATCACAAATACAATTAGACACACTCTGGTCAGATCTATCTTTATCTCAACCCTTCGTGCACCACACTGGGTGCCACAAAGAACAGTCGTGCTTTAAGCCCAGCCAGCAACCCAGAACCACAGAGCCGCTTGCTCACTCCCTCTCTTCCTCCCCCCCCACTCCCAGAAGGATGGGGAGGAGAACTGAAAGAATGAAACTCCCATGGCTTGAGATAAGAACAGTCCAGTAACTAAGGTATAACACAAAACCACTACTGCTACCACCAATAATAATGATGATAAGGGAAATAACAAGGGAAGACAATACAACTGCTCACCACCTGACGACAGATACCCAGCCCGACCCAAGCAGTGATGTAGCCCTTCTGGGTAACTGCCCCCACTTTATATACTGGGCATGATGTGCTGTGGTATGTGTATGAAGGGGGGCTATAGTGATGCTGGGGATGGAACTATTCATTAGGGACTGCAGTGATAGGACAAGGGGTAATGGGTTAAAACTTAAACAGGGGAAGGTCAGATTGGATATAAGGAAGAAATTCTTTACTGTTAGGGGGGTGAGGCACTGGAATGGGTTGCCCAAGGCCAGGTTGGACAGAGCCTTGGGTGACATGGTTTAGTGTGAGGTGTCCCTGCTCATGGCAGGGGGGTTGGAACTAGAAGATCTTCAGGTCCTTTCCAACCCTTTCTATGATTCTATGATTCTAATTCTACATGAATACCTCTTTGGCTAGTTTGGGTCAGGTGTCCTGTCTCTGCTTCCTTCCAGCTTCCCCTACTCCCTGGCAGAGCAAGAGACTTAGAAAGTCCTTGGTCAGAGTAAACATTACTTAGCAACAACTAAAAACATTGGTGTTCTTAGTGTTGTTCCCAGGCTGAAAGTCAAACACACAGCACTGCACCAGCTACTAACAAGGAGAAAAATGACTGCTACTGCTGAACCCAGGACACCATGGAACCTTACTGAGCAGGTTCCTGAAAGGGCCAAAGTCTGCTCTCTTGAAGTCCAGGGCAGTGAGCTTGCTGCATGCTCTTCTCACTGTCCTGAAGGTCTTGAACTCGACCATCTCGTGATCGCTAATTCACAAGGGGCCTCCTAGACACCTCCTCTTTGTTCACTGGAGATCCTTTGTTACAGAGTGTGTACAGCCTATGACCAGAGTACCAGATTGTAAACCATGAGATCTAAAACAAGCCATCAAAGTTCTTTCTCAACTGAGATGCAACTGGGCTGACACTGCTGGCATGACATAGCTCTGCTTCACTTTGAAACTGCACAAAGATGATTAAAGTTGATAGGAAAAGTGAGAAATGCTCTTTAGAGCTTCTTACTCCATCTCAGAATCCTGTTAGTCACTGCCTTACTGCCACAGTAGCTCCGAAGACCCAAGTAACTAATTCAGCCAGCTTAAATTCTTCCATCTTCTCATTATTATCCAGGCAATGAAGCAGAAGAGAACTTAAAACATAGGGTCTGCCAGCACCTCTTGGGAGATGCTCCTTAAAAAGGCTGAAAAAAATCCTACTCCATCTGAAGCCTTTAGAGGGCCTGAGACTTCCCCAAGAAGAAGAGAAATAAAATCTACAGGACTAAATTTAACAAAAAACAAAATCTGGTTTTCTTCCCCATTTACGGCTTTGTATTCTGCACTGTATTTGAATAAGCTGAGGAAATGAAGAGACAGACCTAAGACAGAAAGCATTTCAAAGGAAGTTGGACTTGAAAACAGAAGGGTGTTTATTCAGTCAGAATAAACGACAAAGTGACGAAAAATACCTCATATTACTCCACAACTTCCACACATCTATAGATCTCTCTCATTGTTATTCTACATGAACACAGCATTCTGTAAAGCCAACATAATAAGAATACTTTTCAAATTCAATACAAGAGATTAGACTTCAACCCCCTTCAAACCATAAGCAAAAACTTCTAACACAAAAATTAGGTAATGCCCTTGGAAACAAAGAATTAATTTTTCTCTGTCTATGTAAAATACACTCCTTCCTCAAAACCATAAAATAATTCTGTTCTACAGTTATTGCTCATATTTACAGGATTGTTGACAGTGAAGTAAAGGATCAATATGCCTTTTTGCAGTGACAAATCCTACACCCATATTCCTCAGTTCCTCATTTCCACCCTATGCTATTTCTACTGTGTTGGCAAAACAGTTCATAAAAGACTGTGCAGTGAGCAATGGAACCAGCTTCCCTTCAGCAGCCCTTCAGACCAGCTCTCCAATTCAGCTCCTTGTTGTACTAACATCATGAACAGGATGGCAAAGGCTAGGACCAAATAGCTAAAACCAGGAAGGTACAAGGACTGCTTAAGCAGGTTGATGTAAAGATGTTGAAATCACAGCTCTGATTATTTCCAACTCATTTTCAACCTACTTAAGCCAAAGCTATTGGTGGCTTATGTCCTTTACCACCACATGATGGGGGGGGTTGTGTGCAGTGTGTATGTCTACCTATATGTGAAATTCCTCAATCTATGCTGTTTACATGTGTTTCTATCATGCATGGCTACATACTCGGAACTGTGAACTCAAGTTCTCCCTCACTCTACACACGGCTGTGCACCCCCCCTTTCCCCATGCACACTAGCAAATAAAAAAAAAACCTCCAAAAAAAACCTCCACAAAAAAAAAAAACCAAAAAAAAAAACCAAGAAACCAAACAAAAAATACCCCTTCTCAAAAAATCCCCAACACTCAACTATCAAAACAAAAACAAAACCCAAATCACCACACTTTTAGCTCATTAGGGCAATTTCATTGCCATAAAGATGTCTGAGCTGTTCAACACTATGAGATACTTAGTGATAAACCAAAAGTAGCAAAAGATTGGTCTTCAAGTGTCACTGTAAACCAGAAAAATACTAAAGGGTATTCTGTAAAAGGAACTATTCTGCTCATTAGGCTTCTTTCCTTTCTAGAAGTCTGAATTCCCAGAAAGATAATCAATAACCAATCAAGTCATAGAGGCAGTTTCACCAAAAATTAAATTAAAATGCTCAGATTCTTCCACTATATGCTGTTCTGGACACTGCTCTCTGCTTTTGAAGGTGTGGCTTTTCAGCTGCTCTGTTCAAGATTTCTCCAAATGTGAGGTTCCATAGGAGGGGCTTTAACTTCTCACAAAGATCTGCAAAGTTCAGTATCTTTCAGGTTATCCAGGCAGTGAAGGTGAGATGAAACAGACAGCATACATACCGAATTCAGCTCTGAGTAGTCTCTAATACATTCTACCAACATCTGTCAGTCTGAAGGCATGTGAGAAAATTTACACCAGATCCAGGTACAGTGAAGGCCTCAGGCCTGGAGATTCTAAAGTCTCCATACTGCAAGAGCAGAACTTACTAGCAAAGATACACCAGTCTGTAAAAGCAGAGAAGCACTAAATGTAAAAAAAGGAGAGAATAAAACAGAGGTCTTCGGGACAAGAATGTAATAGCAACAAATTCTCTATGCCTTGCTGGACAACTGGAGTTTCAGTGCAATGTCTGCCTGTTGGCTGTCAGGACAACACACATGTATCCCTATGGACAAATATTACTTTAGCAAAAAAAGTCATGGAATTACTCTTCCTCACAATCACATGGAATTGCAGGGGGTATGGTTACCACAAAAGTCAGTTTTGCAAAGGTGAATGCACCCACTACTTGCCAGCAGTGGCTACATGTTCAGCATACCCATGCATATTCACAGCTTTCAAGTAAATGACTTACATATTAGTGAGATTTCCAGAAGCTAATTATAATATTTGCATTCTAATTACACATGCATTTTCTTGCTTTGTGGGTGTCTCTGGTGGCCACAGCTCGTCTTCCTCGCTGTGTTAACTGAATGAACTCAGTGCTTGTGCATGCTCCCAAGGTCCTAATGCTGAGTTAGCAGTTGGTATGTCCTTGTTTCTGTTCTGTTCCAGTCTGGCTCCACATTGAGCACCGCTCTGCTAGCTGTCTTGAAAGCTAGCATCCTTGGTCTTATTTACTGTCTCCTTAGTTGTTATCGGACCCATGATGTTCCTTCCCCTGTCAGCCAAACGTTCCTTTCTCTGTATGTGTTTGCAATTTAGAACAGTTTGTTCTATTCTACTATGTAACTTTAAAGTCACACACACTATTGTTAAGTTTAAACCTGTAATTTAAGCCTACATGGGGACAATCCCCAAATAAAACTTTGGGATTACTCTAATGATTGTTTTCTAGCCACAGTACCTGTGTGCTTGTGTATGTGTGTATGCATATGCACAATGACAAATCATGACGATGTGGCATTACCCTTAGCACAACATACTGTGACCTGAAGAATAAAGCACAAAACTGGTGCTGAAGATGATCTTGTTTCTATTTCAGTTCCACTACTGATCAACAACTTTGTCCTGTCAAATCAGCATTATCACCTGCCTTTTTCTTGACTGTAAAGTGAGATACAGGGATGAGTCTTTCTCTGTAAGCTCTACTGTCAAAAGTCAGGAATTGCGATAAAGTGATCCACAAGAGTCTTGCCTCTTGCATTTCCTTAGGAAAAAAGCTTCAGCCAGTCAGGAGGTACTGAGAGGATACTCAGTAACACATATAAGTAAATACAAAGGTAAATAAGTTTATTTTAAAAGACAACTTTTATCTAGTTTATGCTTTAAGAAGACAATACATTTCAAGTTCACAATGGATATGGAACACATTTCATAACCTTAAAATCTATACCACACAAAATCATTGCTTTTTAAATGAAATAAAGAATTGGAGAAAGATTTTTAGCAGATCTGAAAATACACGTACAATTTTGGAACAAAACCACCTACAGTGCTTGTCTTGTAAGAGAGAAAAGGTAAGATTAGATGACTGACAAATTATGAATTCCTATGGGCTGGCATCATTTTCTGTGAAGCTTAACATTGAATCTGAGTATCTTCGGTTTAATTCTTGATCCATTATAACACAGTGCAGGACATATTTAACCAAGTAAGGGACTTCCCTATTCAGAATGTTATTCTGATATTGAATTAATTTTGAAGAGTGAAAGTTTCGATTAATAAATTCATTGCAAATTCAATAATAAATATTCCACAAGTTACAAGTTCATTCTAAATGCCACTATTTGTGTCACCTTTTTTCACAAGGATATTGAAACAAACATGACAAAAAGCCCCAAATAACCAAAGCAAAAATATCTATTTCAGTGCTTCAGCATCTTTGCTGAGGATTAGAATGCTTCTATGAAAAGTTTCAAAAAAAGATAAATCAAAAAAAAATCAGACACTGCTTCTTGAATTCATCTGTTGTATCAAATAATTCAAATTTATGAGGGCACAGAACAGAAAATGGTGTATCCTGATGGGGAAAAACAGATCGACTTGTGCTCCATTATCCAAACATGTGCATCTTAGTTTAAGCAAAGTACAATGCCATGCTTTACCTGAAGAGTGCTGAAGTGCTCAGACCTTCCAACTTTAAGGACAACAGGATACAGAGGTTACAGTAAACTGTGGTAAATGTGAAAGTTCAAGGAACTTTGGAACACACAGGATCAAAATTCAGTAGCCCAAGCACAGGCAACTAGTGCTGGTTTTGATGCTCTGGAATCTGCATAAAGCTACCACATAAGACATAGAGAAGACCAGTGCCCTTCTGGAAACACAGCTGAGATGCAAGTCACATCCTAGAGCATCCAAAATGGCTCTACACGACTATGCCTGTGAAGTGGATCCTACCCTTGAAAGCTAACTCATGCTAAACTCCAGAAGTGTAGAAAGCTCACAGCAAACACCTCCTTCGTCCCTCCAAGCTACCAACAAATGGTCTGGCTGGTGCAGAGGAAGTCTCTTCGGTATCACCTGAGGCATATAATAAAACTAGTATTTTGTGGTACACTTTTAAGGGAATCGAACTCCTAAAATGTCATTTTCTTCATATGTTTAATACATCAAAAGCAAAGACCAATTCAAAGTGATCCTTGTGCTTCACGAAAGGGCACAGATTCCATGGACTGTAACTAGCTCAGTAAGAGTTACAAATTAATGAAAATTCCACACTGTACATAAAAGAAGGCTTATTTGACCTCTAAAAAGGGCTGGCGTAAAGAGCTCTTGAGTGAATCAGTATCTTTTCTAGATTTTTTTTTTTTTTTTCACTCAAATAAGAAGCCTGGCCAAGTTTTGCAGAGAAACAATTAATAACAAACATGGATTCTCATATGCAAAGCTCACCATTACAGTTTTGTTCCATCTAATTTAAAACGCTGATACTCAGAAGAGCTTAGAGAAAGATTCTGTGTTAAAATCTTGGAAGTATCAAGGTCCCCTACCTTTCCAAAACAGAGTTAGAGAAATTTCATTATGTTTCTAACGGACATTAAGAGATCTAATCATTTCACCTCCTGACTGACCTTGAGCAGCCACTTATCTAGAATACTGTACTCTCAATTATGTATTTCCAATTATATAAAACATGTTTAACCTGATGATTGTTCTCCCAAATAAGTAAGTGACTTGATGCACAGTAGTGAAGATGATTTATGAAATAAAACACCTGCTTGACAGGTAGCAGAAAATAAGCTACATCTTTTAATCTTCTGTAAAATACATGACATTGTCATGTTCTGCCAGAACACAGGAGTCTTATATAGGAAGACTGAAACCCACCTATAAGTTACCCTCAGTCTGAAAATGCTTTATTATCAAAACCTCTCTACTCCATGGAACTGAACTGTACTGCAAATCAAGAAGCAATTCTTTGAGAAAGCTATAGAGCTTAGAACATATCTGTTTAATTTGGTGTTCAAAGAAACATTCTCACTCCCACAAATGGTACCCAGATGCAAAAGCTTAGTGAAATCTCTTGACATCATATCCAGACCACAGCATGTTTGCATGTGTCTGACTAGTCATATGGCACAGTATAATGCAGAAGTCTTCTGGGAAATAGATGCTGCCATTTTATGCATTTGTCCTTTCATGGTTAGAGATACCCTATAATTCAAGAATTGCACGTGGTTGCTGCGGTTTTGGGTAAACTTTGTCCACTTATGCTAAATTTTCAAAGCAATGGGCTCCACATCTTGATATACTACTATTGTGAGTTCAGGTTCACAGGATTGACTGAGGTTCATAGTCCCCACAGATTTCAGTACCTGTGCAGACACTTTGTTAGGATCAGCCTTCTTGATGATCGTGACCGTGGTGTTGGACACTCAAATGGTTTCTTTTCAAAACCCAAACTATTTTAAGTACTGATCACCAAAGTGCTTCCACCTTCCTCTAGGGAAGGTCAGCCACAAGCAGGGACTAGTAAGTGATACATGCTGCTTTCATTAACAGACTTGAGATTTAAAAACCAAAAAGCAAAGCACCAAACCCAAAACACTAAAATAACACCTAAACCAAAAACTACACTGTGCTGAGAAAATAAAAGCTAGGCAGATTTTGCATACAAGCAAAACAACACTGTAACTACTAAGGGGTAAATAATGTTAACTTTTCCCAGATCAAGTATCAGTCAGTTTTTTTATCAGGTTTGCATTCATTAAAATGCATTATTTATTCTGTAGTCCGTTCTTCCAATATCCTTATTAAATGAAAGCTAGTTCTTTGTTAGAAACAATAACTCCTCTTTAGAGAATGGAAGCAAAGCCTTCCCCCTAAAAGAAGCTCACCTCCTATACTAAGAAATAATCACAGCATGTCCAAACCAATAGTCTGCATCATCTACTTCAAATGGCACTAAAACTACGTTTTAGTATTTTTACTTTGATATGATAGCTGGATTTTCTATACCAAATGAATAGGTTTGGGTTTGGTTTTGCAATGACTCTTGTCCATTACCAAGTTCACTGCTAATTTCCTAGTCTGAAGAATGCAAGTTACTTACAAAATTTGTCTTATGCTGTCAAGCAATGCTTCCTGGAACACACATGCAGCTCTTTTGCTAGCATGCATGATGCTAGATTTATCCCAGCCAATGAAAGAAAGTAGACGCAATCCTACAGTTTTCTCACTTTGAGAACTAGCTCACAAGATACTAGTTTCATTCTCCCTGCTGCTGTGAAGTATGTAATATTTGCTATTAGGACAGTTCAGCACAAAATCCTGGGCTGCAACACATTCAGAATTCTCCATCCATCACATCTTATGACAGCAAATTCACGTGTGACAGAGCTTCATAATTTCCCCTTCTTGGTCCCATAATGAAACCAACTGCATGCACTGGAAATTGCTGATGCTCTACCTCAATCAAAGCTCTAAAACTTCATAACTATTTTCAGTAACATATTCATTGTTTGCAGCACCAATTAGTGGATCTTTCCATAGCAGACTTCAGTTCTATTCAGAACAGCCAAACAAGGCTTCACGCTTCTTTCTGTGAGGTTGCTGATGAAGAACACGAAGGACCTCTTCCCCTCTCACCCCAACACACACACACACACACACACACACATATTTCAGGCCTATAACACAATACCACTGATAGCTATACTTGTCACTGATCACAGTGCCACTGAAGTTCTAGAACAAGGCAATACAAAAGTTGTACTGTTCACAGCTTTAAATAGTGTTCTCTTTCCTTAAAAAGCAAGCAAACAAAAAACAAAACAAAACCCACAGAAAACCCCAAACAAAAAAACAAAACAAAAAACCCCAAACCAAACCACAAACAAAGCAAGCAGGTTTAAGTGCAAAAGGAAAGCATCACATAAGGTGAAATTTTAGGGCAGGTCTAACCACAAATTAATAGAAAGATCCACAACAGAAGAGAAATACAATTGTAAATAAATAAATAAATAAAGTAAAAAGTAAAAAAAAGTAAAAAAAAAAAGTAAAAGGATGCCGGGGAGGGACTCTTCATCAGGGACTGTAGTGACAGGACAAAGGGTAACGGGTTCAAACTTAAACAGGGGAAGTTTAGATTGGATATAAGGAAGAAGTTCTTTACTGTGAGGGTGGTGAGGCACTGGAATGGGTTGCCCATGGAGGTTGTGAATGCTCCATCCTTGGCGGTGTTCAAGGCCAGGCTGGATGAGGCCTTGGGTGACATGGTTTAGTGTGGGGTGTCCCTGCCCATGGCAGGGGGGTTGGAACTAGATGATCTCAAGGTCCTTTCCAACCCTAACTATTCTATGATTCTATGAAAATCACTGACTACACAAAGATAATATTTTACCCAGAATGACTAAATATTATCAGGTATTTTACTTTTCTTGACTCTAAGGGTTTTCATTTAACAGTTACAAGTTTTGCCACATGGAGATTAAGCTTTGCCTACTGTCCTCTCAGAAAGGAGGGGATGGGAGGAAACAGCAACAGTATTCAGAATCACTGCAACATGTCTGGTCAATAATACCAAATGCCTAGAATTAAGGAAGACTTTGTAAACCATGATAACAAAAGGACCATTTCTAGTCTCATCAGATCGTTAAATGGCCTTAGCTGTCCATTTGCTCAAACCAGAAAGGCACTTCCTCAGCTAATACAAACCTGGCTAACTTTCTTGACCTCATCATCTAAATATCTTATCTGGCTAAGAGCCACAAGATGAGACGGTCCAGAAATTATTCTTGGGCAGAAGACCTAGACAACTTTTGTGGGGTCTCACCACATCAGTATAAGGCTGGCCATGGTTTGGCTGAATATGTAAGCAGCTCTAAGCCAAACTAGTCATAAAGGTTGTTACCAGTCCCCACTAGGTAACTCTATCCCATAATCAGAGATACAGATTACATGGAAGACTTAATTCCAGCATTATTCCATGTAACCCAGCTGCAGAGTTGCCATAGGGCAAGTAATACATCAGCTGTTCCAAATCCATATGCCATCTAAGTGCAATAGGTTGGCCATTCTTTTACTTTGAAGCCTGTCTTCAAATCAAGATTAAATGTCTTTCTGTAAAGACAAAACATAAAGAAAATTCACTCCTTGCTTTTAAAAATATTAGCTAGTCTGCCTCCAGCTCCCCCACCCTGACTGGAGAGCCTATCTGAGTAGTCATTCCTGCTTTCTAAAGGAACACAGAATCATAGAATGGTTAGAGTTAGAAAGGATCTTCAGATCATCTAGTTCCAACTCCCCTGCCATGTGCAGGGATGTCTCAACACTAGACCGTTTTGCCCAAGGTTCTCTCCAACGTGGCCTTGAACACTGCCAGGGACAGAGCACTGACCACTTCTTTGGACAACCTGCTCCAGTGCCTCACCACCCTCACAGTAAAGAATTTCTTCCTTATATCTAACCTGAACATACCCTGCTTAAGTCCATTATCCCTTGTCCTATTGCTAGAGTACCTGATCAAGAGTCCCTCTCCAGTATCTTTGTAGGCCCTCTTCAGATATAGGAAGGCTGCTATGAGGTCTCCATGCAGCTTCAACAGAATTACTGCTTTATTTCTTTATTATTTTACTATTTTTTTCTTTTAAAACTCAAGACTGGGCTGCATAATCAAAACCAGCCTGTCCATTAAAAGAAATGATTACTCCACTCAGATGCCTGTGAAGCTACAGCTGAAATATGGTACATCCACTTCCAGGACCCAGGTCCAGTGGAGAATCACCAAGATGGTTGAGAGCTGAAGAACATGACAGATGAAGTGAGATTACTGAGCTGAATTTGCTAAGTGAGGAGAAGTAATTGCTCTCTTTAACAACCTAACCGGTATTCATAGAGAAGACAAAGCCATACTATTTTCAGAGCTGCACAGCACACTGACAAGGTTTGCAGCAAGGTAAATTCCAGACAGATACAGAGAGAGTTTCTTCACCACATGGGTGGTCAAACACGGAAAGTTCATCTAGAGTGGTTGCGGAATCTCCACACTTGCCAATTTTTGAACCTCATCTTGACAAACCCTGGAGCAACCTGGTCTAATTTTGAAGTCACCATCCTTTGAAGAAGTCAGAGTAGATGACCTCCATAGATCCCTTCCTACCTAAACTACTGGTTTAACTTCTACATTATTTTAAATCATTTTAAATTATTTTAAATCATTTTGTTCTTGAGCCAGACAAATTTTTGTGCCTCTTCCCAGACACCTTCCTAATTTTTCAACATTGTGAAAAAACCTTATGGACAACAGCGCTGTAACCTGTGCTAAGACAGAATCCACATTATCAGCATAGTCAAGGCAGATTAGTAGGAGTAAAGCATACGATATCATTACTCTTTCTCTGCATTCAAGAATTTCAGCCCCTTTACATTAACTTTTTATTTGGGACCTTTGTCTCTATCATCCCTACTTAATTCCAGGGTTGGGCTTCCTGTTAAGCAGGTATATTCTATAACAGATGGTTTCTAAATGTACAACTTCACATTTTGCTGTGCAATAGCAGACTTTGAGTGGGCCTCACAAAGCAAATTACCCAGATGACTGTAAAAGCCAATCCTTCTATCCTCTGTAAGTTAACAAAAGTAACTGCTTTACAATACCAATCAAAGAAACTTTACTTGGTGCATGCTTCCTACCCCTCGCCCCTTCAAAAGCTTTAAAAAGCTTTTTAACCAATGTAATGTTTTATTGATACAGTGACCAGGGATGGGGGTGGGCTGTTTGCTATTTAAGAAAAAGACTGTATCGAGGCATAATTGCATTTCACGTATCAGGTATTTACACCAAGTGCCCTTGATTTTCTTTAATAAAGTCTTATTTATGTTAAACCACATCAGCATTAATTCTAATAATATTCTTTTGCATTTTACTGACTCCCTCAGGTGCCCCTCCAGTATTTTTCCCCAGGACTGATGTGAGGATAAACACTTACTTGAGTCATCCTACCTGACTTTTTTTAAGGAAGTCTTCAAGGTCTTCTGGAATTCACAATGTATTTTAAGTTATAGGGAAAGGCACCTCAGAAAATAAATATTCTCAGCCAATTCTTTCAGAACTCCTCGGTACAGATTACAAATACCTGTTTATAGCCTTTGTTAAGAAATGCCTATCATGCGCTCTTAAGTATCTTCCTTGTAACTTACAGATTTTAAGTACCTTAGTCATCTGCAAGATATTATAACATAATCTCACTTCTATTAAAAAAAAAAATCCAAGCCACATAATCTGACTTCTCCTTCATTTTGAATCATGTTATCACTGTTAAAAATTGAGGAATTCTTTTAAGAGTAATATAGATGACTAGTCACGGTTTTCTCCCAGGCACATTTTGCTCATCACTTTTCTGATTTTCATGCCTTTTCTACTCTTCCATCCTTGTACTTACACTTTACAGAAAAGGAGGAAGAGGTCCTGAACTGCTTCCTTCACGTTGCAATGAAAGCCAGACAAATTTTAATCCATAAGGGCAGAATTTGCCCTTTATGGCTCAGCTTTATATAGTTTTTAATGGTGATTTCTAATGTCATTTATTTGGGGAACATCTACCATATATATATATTTAAATAGTTTCTCACACACACACACTCCCCCACATACCATTTCTGTAGTTTTTTTCTACTCTGGACCCGTATATAGACCAGACTTCTAAATGAAAAGCAGAATTGTGTCCTGTATCAAATCTTAAGTTACCACTAAAAGAAACTTAAAGGTACCAAAATAAATTAAGATACTTACAAAAAAGACTCATTTGCCCCAAGTTGTTTGCATGCAGCATTTTACTCTGCCATATCAGTACTTAAGTATACCTTTATTATCATTAAATTTTAAATTTCCCCTCCCCAATACAACCAGTAATAGTTCTCTTTCCTGCTCTACTTACATCTTCTCTGTTGGCCTTAATTCACAGTCCATTTCAGAATGGCTTCAATACTTTCAGACCCTACTACTGCCATTTTAAACATAAATAATCTGCTTATTTTGCCCATCTACCATTTTAGCTTTATTCTCTTTGATTAATCTGATTTTTCCTTCAACCAGGCAAAGCCCATCTAGTGCCAGTTCCACATGCCTACCTTGAGCTGCTGCCTGCATTTTAAGTAACCATGTTTTCCTTGATTTGTTCATGCATCTCGAATTATCTCTTTGTCTCTAGCTCAGAGACTTCTCAGATCCAGTCACTTTCATTTACCATCTCTCCTTTCCAGTCCCCCATCCTCTCAAAATTTTGATTTGTAAAACAAAAACAACCCAACTATGTTTGTGCAGAATTAGCACATCTGCCCCATGCAGTCATTTCATGCACTACATGCATAACCACAATGCAGTATGTTATGTAATTAGCAATACTGTAATTTAAAATTTGCTGCTTTAAGGCAAGTTTATTGTCTTCTGAGGGAGATCAGACAAAAGCCATATTCTGATCTGTTTCCCTATTTACAAATATACCTTTTCAAACTTACATAAATGCACTTGAGAATGCGCATTTATACTAAAAGACACATGGCCAACAGTTCAATGTCCAATAATTTTTAACAGCTTTCCCATCTCAAAAAGAAGAGAATTCAAACTACAATCAAATGATGACGTTTCTTCATAACACCATGAAGCCAAAAAGAACACCTGTGGTGGATTCAACCTTCTTAATTCTGCACCCTTATCAGGGATAAGTTCACAGTATTGCTAAGTCTCCATGTGCATCAACTGGTGTCACTATAGAGACAATAACACAGTAACAAACGAGTAGAAGTTTGGGTTTGAACCAAACACAGTAACATTAGCAGCAAAAATTACATACTCATATTTCTACTCATATTTCTGATACTTTTAAAGCAATCAGTTTTACTGAAGTAAACATTTTACAATAATGTTCCTCTTAACAACAGCAACCCCAAAACAATTACAGCAAGAACAAACAATTGCCAGGCTCCCCAGAAAACACATATTTAAATTTATTTCATGGCATTATGCGAAAGTGGGGGTGGACACCTAAGTGGAAAAATAACTTCAAAGGCCTCTAAAATATTAATGCAGAACACAAGTTGCTTCTCTTACCTGGCGAGAAGGTGGCACGTGCAAAATGAGCTTCCTCCTGTGAGTAAGCCACTGACATGTAGCTCATTTGCCTAAGTATCACAAGCTACAAGTAGACTTCCAGGTCGGCCATCTTGATACTAAGATCTTGTTTTGTTTACATAGCAGCATGAGTACTATTTTTTAGGCAGCCTGAGCTATGCTGTTGTACCTCTCAGCTAGCAGCCTGTATCTGCTTGTTAAAGCCTGCTGGAACTCCCACTTCTCCACACAAGTGGCTGAAGGTGCCAGGAGTGCCCCTGCAGCTCACTGAGCATGCCACAGCCTCCAAGGAAACGCTGCAACTGCAAGTGTCTCCAGTCGGACTCTTTGTACTGCCTTCTGTGCTACCAACTATTAGCACTGCAGCAACTATGTGCAGTGAAGTACCTCCCACATACCACAAAGTAGTACCAACAAGCATAATTTATTACGGCACAGCACAAGACAGCACATTATAAAGAAAGAAAAAAGCTTGAATTTCCTCACAGTATTTTCACTTACTAGCAATCTAATTACACCTAGGTTATTTTGTGCATCTTTTCATTTTCATCAGCATGGCTCTTACGGTTCACAAACCAGAGTGCCCCTGCAATCCACGCCGAGAAGTCCATGACACATGTTAGGTGCTGCCAACGCGCAGCCAGACTGCAGTTACAGCTAGCTGGCGCCAGTGAAAATTTACATAAAGGGGCCTCATTTCAGGAGTCAATTGCAGTAGGATATTGCTAAGCAAAGCCTCTCCCTGCCAGACTTACTACGGGTTCTAGAATGCACCGTATAGTTATTTGCTTACTAATAATACAGATCCGGGTCAGAAGCTAACTGCTGCTCTTACTGTTCATACAAGTGAAAATTAAGAAAAGTCTCTGCAAAAGAAATACCACTTTGAAGCCTGTTCTTAGTAGGATGTGTTACTGCACTGGTCACAGCAATTCTGGTGAGCACTCTGTAGTAATGGAAATAGTATCAAAAAATCGGTATGTGCGATGATGCTCAGGAACCAGCTTTTCTTAAACTGATACTTCCATTATTTTGCAACCTACCAATAAGCAATACCTGCTGCAGGTAGAGTAGACCCATTTTTAATCTAATACTGATGGGTAACATGTATGGCCATTTAATTTGCTGCTTCCACTTCACATTTTTTTCTTCATTAGATAAAACAAAAAAATTCAGAGCCATGGACTTTTACCTTTTCTAGGTAAAAGGTACAGTGCCAAGTAGAGGCAGGAGCTTGGATTTCAGCCTCACTCTGATGTGGAATAGTTAATTTCTTCATTCTAACCTCCTTCCTTCCAGTCAAAGTCCAAATACATTAACAAATGTATTTATATGTTACAAATACATATATGATAAAGTGTTAATGTAGTTATGTATATAGAAATCATGTAAGTGCTTAGTCTCAAAACAACAAAACCTAGGCTTTGCTGACTATTAACTATGCATACGTAAAGGATGACTCATTCACCAATACTTTTTTCACCTCATTTGCTGCCTTATAAGAAACTCCTATGGCACGTGACAAATCAGTGCAAATAAACATACTAGTTATTATACTAACTGTAAACATGAATTTGTGAAATCTTGAATAAAATCGCATTAAAGCCACAGTAATGTCTGACATCTAGCAAAACACTGCTGCAGTTGCAGCTTGGCACCATTTAGTGGAAAGCGAAAGTGATGGAGACTGATGCTTGTCGGCTCCTGCAAGGCAAAGACAGAGCCTCAGGACCATAAGCGCCTGCTTTTCACCACAGGCCTCTCTTCTAGTTCCCTACACTGTACTCTTTGGAATGCCAAGTGTCAAGCCTATACATAGTCAAATTACACCTCCCCTTTTCCCTCTGTGAGTGCAATTTGCTGTAAGGCTGGTTCTAGGTTATTTGAGTATAGCAGAATTTGCTTGTCTGTAATGTCAAAAAGATACCGATTTTTTCTCTGAAAATATTTAGTGATGCTATTTATTCTTCATTGGTCATTACAATTGATCCTCAGCTGTGGTATCCAAAAGCCTGAAGTGATGTGTAAGGGAAAAATAATTACTTTTCCAGAATGACTGTCATTTTAAAATGACAACCATTAAGTATGCAACTGCTCTGGTACTGCTCTACTTTTATGTCACATATGTCTTTTATTTAGTTTCAGGCAGATGTGTGTATGTTAGCACATTTAACCACTGTGCAGAATACATCTTCCAGTGATGCTGTTGTCATTTACAGAATGAATCATCAGATGAACAGCCTCTGAGCTTAAAAATAAAGGGCATCAATGCTGCTTTAAAAGAAGCAGACAAAAAAAAAAAAAAACACCCCACAAAAGAACAAACAAAAAAACCCCACTGTGTTTCCTATATAGAGGCATACCTTCTCCCCACCTCCACACCCTTGTGCACAAATACCAGAATAACAATATGACTCTCAACACAGACAAACGGATACTGCAAAATAAGAGCCTTTTCCGTTGAGTATTTTCCATCCTCAGCTCCATTCCGCTCACGGAAATCCAGACCAGAGCTTGCCGACAGCCCCACGAGCGAGCTTTCCATCTGCAGTCTAGGGGAGGCACCACCCCGCTTCCAGAACGTTCGCGCTGAGTCACCGCAGTCGCTCGGCCCTGCCTTCTTCCCCGCACCGCCCGGCGTCTCGCATAACGTTTGTTTTAACGCAGAGGAGGAGCCACCGGCTTAGCAGTTAGAAACGCACCAACTAAGTGAAGCAGGGCACGGGGGCTGCCCTAGGGCTAGAGGCGAGCTGAAGTAACCCGAGGGCTTGCTAAACCGCACACAACTGTAGCTGCTCAACTCACCCTGAGAATAGCACAGGAATCACTTTAGCTGCGGTATGGGGTATTTGGATGTTTTTGGGGGGGTGGGTGTGTGGGGGTCTGTGTGGGGGTGTGGTTTTGTGGTGGTGTTTTTTGTGGGGTAGGGGGTGTAGTTAGAGTGTAACAAGGTAGAATAAACAGTAGCATACTCCATTAAATTCCTCACTGTCATTACATAAAGAAATAAAATGTCTGCCTGCCTACCCCACATTTGAGTGTTGTGTCAGTGCTTTGCCTTCTCCAAGCCAGGGAACAGGACTCTTGTGCCAACACTCGCACAATTTTTTAGTCTTTCATCAGAAGTGCCTTTCAAGAGCAGATGTTACAGTCAAACACAGTATGGCCAATGGTGTTTGAAATAATTACCATTAACTGTATGGTTTCAGTTGGTACATAACAAAGACAATATCCTCAGATTTCAAATGTCAGTTGAGTCATTTTAGAAACATACGGAAAAGGCTGCCACAGTGACTTGCCTAATTCACACGCAATTCTAAATCGGAAAACATTTGATGGATAAAGTTCATCTAAAATGAAATAAAACCAACCAAACCGACTACAATTAAATGTGTCACCAGTAGCTTGATTAAAACGAAAAAAAAAAAAGAGAGGGGGAAAAAAAAAAAAAAAAGGAGGAAAAAAAGAAAGGAAAAAAACCCCACACCTACCAGAGCAAAAGAAAATGAAAGGCCCTGGGCCTTCCATAGGCAACACACACACAGAGTCCAAAACACAAAACACTCCCTTTCTCCAAAGCATGAAACAGAACAAATAATTTACATAAGAGTCAGAGCTTTCTCACATCCGTCTTTGAAAGACACAGAAAATTATGTTCATTTCTGAAGCAGGGAACTGTCTTATCAACTCATTACCTTAGCCAGTGTGGTTTATTTCAAGATAACTTCACAGCAGAAGCATGTATCAACAGAAGGAGCAGGGAAGGCAGGAAAGGGAAGGGGGGAAGGGCTGACACTAGTTGTATCTGCTTTTCTACTGTAGGGAAGGGACAGAGAAAGCACAAAATGAACTTCCAGGCAGTTAAGTCTAACATTGCACTCCCTGCCTGTCCTTTAGAAAGGGAAAAGGATGGTTTTGACTGCCTATCAACTTAAGAAAGAGCCCCATTTTGCTCACTTAAACTGCCATGAATAATTTTGTTATTTTCTAAACAAATACTGAAAACCTGAGGATCTTAACCTGCACATCAAGATGATGCAGAAAACAACCATTTGCCTTACTCGCAATTCCTCTGAAGACAGAAAGTTTATAGCTAAAAATAAAGATCCAATTTAACTGTTTAATAATAGTCATAATGTGATTAAGTATTCAAGATTCCAAACAGTTCCAAGTGCTTGGTAATAATTTATTTCTAGCATCTAAAGAACCAAACAAGTCGGCTGTTTGAAAGTGATTTGCATGCATTGAGCAGGACTGCATTAATTCAGCAGTCCATTCCAGTTTGTTTCGAATCCTGCCTGAGATTGTTCGCTCCCAAAATACCTACCAAAAGAGAAGATGCAGCTGTGCAAATTGAGACAATTCTGAGTTTTAATAAGGGAAACATAAAAAATAATTAAGCCGTGTTAGAATGGTTCCAAGCAAGTATGATTTAATAATGAAAAACTGGCCAAATACTTGGAGCACAAATCAAAATAAAGTAGAACAATCTTCTTATGATCGGATACATCATTTGGGAAAAAAAAAAAAAAATGTAAATCTTATGAATCTATACAGTCCTTCAGAGTAAACTAATAAACTAATGTCAGGTATTTCACTTTGAAAGTCTGTGTGAGACTGCTAACCCATTTGCAATGCATTTACTTCTGAAAACTTACCCTTCCAGTTCACTTATCAGCAGTATAAAGCTAATTGTTCTAGAATGCAGCAGCTCTCAGAAGTGGAGAAAATGCAGACACAGGAACACTGAGCAGAGTCTGACAATGCATCTCAACATTAAAAATGTATAGCGATCAATTCAGTGGAAGTCATTAATTCATTATACACAACTATTTCTAATTCAAATCATGAGCATCTAATTTATGTATTTAATAAAAACTCCCCCTTTTGCCCCCTCTACTGAAGTGCCTTGTCTCCATGCCAGTAAATCTGCGTTTTTAATTTTCATTTTGACTGAAGAACAAGTTATTAACAAAATAATAAGACAGAAGAGATCATGCTGTCAGCTACCAGTACTACTGTACACTGTACTTGGACTTCTGGAAACAGGGATGCGTTCCATACACAGCACAGGTTTCAAAACCTACTAGACTTCATGCATTCCAACACCCACTTTATGAAAGAAAAAAGAAAACCAACCCCCAAAAACCCAAACCAAACCACACCACCCACCTCATACAGCAAAATGCTGCAGCTCCCTTCTGGGCCAGCCATTTTGTTCAGCACCTCCAAAAATAATACTCTTTTCCAAATGGCCTGTTAAAGAGGAAAGTAAACCAAAACCAAAGGGAAGGGAAGACACTGTGACAAGAGCTTTCCTCTGAACTCTGGCAATCTCCCTTTGACTCTTCTGTAATAGGGGAGTAAGGTCAACCAGCTCATAGAAAAAAACATGGGCAACAAATGGTGCAGAAAAGGACTGTATGAAAGCCATGGTGTGAATATACAGTGTTTTACTCAAACATGATTCATGTGAAGAACTACTCTTTACAGTAAATGTCAAAAAATAAGCTATTTTCCTTTTCATGTTCCCATTAAAGAGAGGATTAAAAAACCCAACAGAACTTGACAATTTTTAAGCCTAGTGTTTTACACCATTTTCATGTGATCCTTAAAAACAAAAACAAAAAAAAAAAAAGGCAAAAGCAAAACAAAACCAAACAAACAAAAAAATCCCGCCCCAAAAAAACCAAAAAAGCCACAACAACCAAAACAAAACCCCAAACAAACAAAAACACCAAAATCAACAAAATCACCACAGGACATGTTTGGTACAGTATGTTTTCAACATAAAATTTCATCCCCTTCAATGATCACAAATTAGGAGTTCAGTGATCTCATTATAAAAAATAGTTTCTGCTTGCTTTGAACGATACAAGTTAGTAACATCTATAATTAATCAGTAACAATAACGGACCAAAAACCACATCAACACAAACCTCAGTAATCATTGTAAGACTGGTGTCAGGATGACTTGACTCAAGAATATCTTGCAGAAAACCAGAAAGATTACTGTTCAGGGAATGGGAAGGAAATCTCATGACATTATTAATCTGCATTCATTAGATGGAAGTGAGCATATGGCAGAACTTCATATTTTTTCAAGACAAATGCATTCAAGTAAAATTTGTTGTCGAAGTTTTCAGATATTTTAAAGTGCCCAGATGTTCTCAGGACCTTAACTATCCTACCCAATCAAGAAAGCCCACTATGAATTAAAATCTGACACTAACCGAAATTCCGCTAGCAATAAAGCAAGTAACGTGCTACTTACCTACCTGCATTTCGTCATAATCTGGGACTGCACTTTCTTATTACTCCTGTCACTGATCTTTTATCCTAATGCAGGAAAACCCTATGACTAATTACTTACGATTCACAGCTCGCTTAAGTCAGAAGTCAACCTGGGTTAACATCCTGTATTTTACTGAATTTTTTTATAGTTTTTCATATTAAATGCACATAATAAACATGGACAAACCTCATCTCCTGAGAACCTGATCTGCCTAGAATACTTCATTTCTTAATAAACAGTGTATTATCATTAACTATAGAAGATCATGTATGGGAACAGCTATTTAAAAACTAACTTAACTGTGAAGTGCTTGGCTACAGCATATGCTAAAAGCACCAAATTAATTGTGAAAAAATATTGAGGAAGGACTAAACTTTTAGGTGTTTAGTACCGATTTTCACATCCTTAGCACTAAGTTCAGTTTCAGACAGGAAAATACTATGAGCTACATCCTGATGAGTTAACCAGCTCTGCTGCTCCTTACACATTTCTGGAGAACTTGAAGTAACTCCCTATTTAACTACTCTCAAATTAACTCCTATCCATCTTAAAATCCCATAAAGACCTTAACTAGCATTTCAGACAAACACAAACCAAAAAAATGAGTCATGAGGAAAAATGTCTTCTTTCTCCCCCTCCCCAATGAAAAAAATGCTGAGCACTACTTTTCTCCCACCTTCATGTCCCTAGACTCAGACACCTATTAACTACCTTTTAATGAGTGCTGAACATGACAGATAGCTAGGCCACCAACCAGTAATATAAACAAGAAAAGACCAGGCCATGTTTAAATCACTAGCACGTTTTGAAACTCAAGATGTCAATTAAGCTATTAAAAAAAAAATTACCTTGAAACTTTTCATTCTATCATTTATAGTAGTTCTGCAGAATTTACACGAGTGTTGTATTTGAGTAGCAAATAACTGTTACCTGTAGAATAGCTAACATTTACATTACCATTGCTATTCCAATGTATTTATGCAGGTTTTGTAATTCTTACCTACTGCTGGAAAAAGTTAAAATGTTGAAAATATGATGATCAAAAGTAAATTTAACCGCTTGATTACAAAGATGTAACAATGATTATAAACTGTTTATTTTATGTTTTAGTTAAAGAATGTGGCAAGCTTTTGAGAAAGGGCAGCATAAAGTGAGAGTTGTTTTGACCTAGTAAGGGAAGAGCCAAACTGAAATAATTTGGCAAAACAGATGGCATGACCTTTGACCTCTCCAATGCCACCCAGTTTACTCTCTAACTGAGAAAGGCTAGAGGTCTATGAATTACTAGAGTGATGAGGGGAGGGAAAACAAAAAACCTCTCCCTCCCCCCACCAAAAAAAAAACCACAAACACAAAAAACAAAACCAAAAAACCCTCAAAACCCCACCAAAAAATATCCCTCCTGTGGACAAAAAAGGACATTATTTTATGCAGCTTGTAATACTTAATTTTGCTTAAACTTTGAAATTCTTTCTAAGCAAAACAGAGCTGGTGCTTACCTCTGTTACCTCTAAGGTCTGGAGCATGTGATACCAACAGCTCTGCTCATTT
Organism: Psittacula echo; assembly: GCF_963264785.1. Classification (NCBI taxonomy): domain Eukaryota; kingdom Metazoa; phylum Chordata; class Aves; order Psittaciformes; family Psittacidae; genus Psittacula; species Psittacula echo. The sequence continues at coordinate 85,578,078 of NC_137735.1, read as the reverse complement.
GCATACAGCCAAGCTAAACTGCTGCAATGAAGAGCACTTCGCCAGCCATTTTGAAACTGCACTGTCTCTGCTGCACTGAGAATGTGATTAAAATGGCTGCAGTGTGCACTCAAGACCAGCCACTCAGTGACAACTCAGCAGTGGATAAAACATTTGTATAGCAAAGCACCTCCCTCTTTGCCACACTGCAACAAACCGCACAGGCAGAGTTGGGGGGGAAAAGAGGAATGGTTTCTTTACAGGCAGGAAATGGTTAACACACAGCTGCAACACTGCACCTACTCAGAGCACCACTGGTAAAGAGAAAACTCAGAAAAATCTCGTATCTCCGAGGGGCTGCCCTGCTTGGTCTGTGATCCAGGAATTGTACTGCATACTTCAAATCCCTGCCGATTCCATGCAGTTCAGAATCCATGTCATACATTAACAGCCACAGAAACAGAGCCAGATCATGCATAGAACTGACAAACATTAGGGAATACTTTTCAAGAGTAGCCTTATTTCAGTCTTAAAAAAAAAAAAAAAAAAATTAAAAATCCAAGCCCAAAAACTTTAAGAAACTGATCTGGATGTTTTTACAGCACCACCTATTTTAAAGCACTGTGTAATATTAGTTGCCCAATAAAAGTTTACTTGGAGGGGAAATAGGAAGATCAATTTTTAAGACAGCTAGCAAAAAACCCCAAGAATATTCCAGAACATCAGTGTCCACAGAAATCAAATATCTAATTATTTATGAATGATGTAATATGTTGAGTAATTTTTTTTCGAAGATGACATATCTAGAATCCCTTCAGGAATTTGCTATAATCTGGTGATGATAGTGAGTAGTTTGCTCCTATAGAACTGGTTTGGTAATCTGTGAAGGGAACAGAGGGATTGTCAAACAAATACACAATCTTAATGCAATCAGAACTAAATATAATAGAAGTTTCTCTCTAGTATCTGCTCATTAACATAAATCACATGCTCCTGTCCAGGAAACAGTAGATAGTTCTGGAGGGAGCTCCTCTGAACCTACTTCACTTTACCATGTGCACCTCTTTAACAAAATCCAAACCCGGCTAATTTTAAAATCAAAAGAACTGCAACAGCATATGGGGCAGTCCTGAAGGAAATCAAATGTTGAATTATTCCTATCCTTCTACCAAAAAATAGTCTTTGTGATACAAAATTAGATCAACACAGTAAGCTCCCCTCCCCCCACAACTGGGAGAAAATGTGCCCTCCACATACTTCTTTTATGAAAAAAGTCTAAACTTACATAACTGTGCATGTCTGTTGCCAGCTGTAGCTGGTTATTTCAGGACTGATTAATCATGCCAGCAGTAGTTGCCTGATGTATACATCAGCACCACTGTTACTATTTCAAATTTAAAAAACGTTGCTATACACCACCTGGCTTTTCCTTTTGTCCTTCTACTGACATGATTTGCAACACAAGCAGCACATGCCACAAACGTATAAACAACTACACTGATTATTACTGTCTTTGGTAATACTGTACAGAATCAGAAGACTAAATTAAAATATGCTTGAAGTTCAAATATCCAAAAGGCAAGTCTCAAATTTGTGAAGACTGGATAACAATTTATTACAATTAGTTTAAAATTACCCACTACACTGAAGCTTTTCTTCACCAAGACCTGTTACTAAATCAAATTTATAACAAATTCGAAAACAGTTTTTTTCTGTGAGTTATAATTCCATGTTGCTTACTCTAAATTTCGTACATAGAACACCTTCAGTTTACAGGGATTTACAGTAATTTTGCAACATTTAAAAATTCAAACTTAGTACTTAATTTGTATGACAAATATACATAGACTTTGATTTCCACAGTAGTGATGTTTTAAACAGAAGAGAGTTCTATGTTTAGCACACCTACAAAATTCCTACATCAAAAGGTGAATTCTGACATGCAGTCCTAGAAGTTCTACAGAAACTTAAGGAGGTTCTAATCTGGAACCCAAGACCTGCAGTGATACAACACTGCATTCTCTAACATTCAGTCTTTAAGCTTGATATACGGAAACTCAATGACTTAAATAGGTTTGAACTGAGAATACTTTGAGAACACTTTCATCAAGCCAGAGAAAACAGAACCCATGTCACAATCCAGCTGCTGAAGTCAGTCATCTTGTCAAAAAGCTTCATGAATATGCAGTGGTACTGATACGTTAACCCAAACTGCAAAAGTGTAGCTGAGTGGTAAGAAACCATATATATTCACTCCAGGGTTCACTTCCATATACGTCAGTTAACATATATAATGTTAATAGGTTAAAAAGTATTAACCAAACCTATTTTAAAATAAAACCTGATGTTTAATTAAACAGAAAATTAAGACTGAAATAACTCATCTGAGAATGCTTAGGTCCAGGAAATATATATTAGTATGAGGCTACAACTTCTTATTGCTAGTTAGGGTGGCACCTACGCAGGTCCTCTAAACACCAAAAATAAGTAAGAAAATTGGTAATTTAAAAGAGATTCAGAATGGAATTTAAGCATATGTAACCTCATCTAGGTGTTCCTGCTCCGGCAGGGGGATTGGACTAGATGATCATTTGAGGTCCCTTCCAATCTCTAGCATACTGTGATACTGTGATATCCTGCTATGTTTAGACTTCTATTAAATACATAACAAAAACTCCAAACCACCTTAACTCTGCCCTCTTCTAATAACATGACAACATGTTGCAGTAGTATCTCAGCAAGTTCAATTATTCTAGTCATAAGCTGAATTTTAAAATAGTCGAATTTCCAACCTGCTCATGAATATCAAACAAGAAACTCAAGAGAATGGTACCCTGTCATTTCTCCAATTGTTGTCTTGTATAAATAATATCACCCCCCACACCCTTCTTAAATATTACATTGAGTCAGACTTTATACTGGGGCTATATATAGGAAGTCATGGGGAGGCAGAAAATTCTGGACTTTCAGACAGGTTTTTATGTCATTTCATACAACAAGGGCAGTAAAAAAGCAGCCAAGGCATAAATAATTTCTTTCACTCAAATCAAGAACTTAAGAAACCTGTCTGCTCCATATCATCCTCATTTCCTTTTCAGCAAACCACACTGCATCCACTTTTCTCATTTACCCTGTTTTGTTTGTTTCTTTGCTTTAGGTTGGGGTTTTTTGGTTTTTTTTCTTTTCAGGGGGGGGGTTGTTTTGGTTTGAGTTTTTTGTATGTTAGTTAATAAGTGAACAAAACAGTTCTTACACTGATCAAATTCATGAGAGAGACTACTATTCTTCGTATGCATCTGAATTGAAGTCTCAATAGACCAAGTACTGAAACCTTCCTTTACTCCTATATTTACAAAGGCCAGCAGGCTGACTTCAAGAACATCTCAACTTTCACTTGGGACTGCAAGAACTTAAAAGATAAAAACAACTTAAACCACTGGGGAAAAGAGCAAGCCCATGATGATCATGAGATAAGGAACATTGAGAGTCCAGAAAGTCAAAATCTGCACATTTGATGACTTCTCATGATTCGAAGCCACTTGATGGTAGGACCAACGAAAGAAAGTTTTCAGTGTACGGACTGAAGTCGGCAAGCATGTATTTCATTTTGAGAAGACTTACAAAGAAGTAGAATGCAACATCTTTTTAAAATGACTTCTGGAAACTGCAGTAAGTAGGAGACAAAGACAGAACTTACTTTTGTGTCAGGGTTTGTTGTGATGTGTTTTTTTGTGTCTGTCTGGAGTTTTTTTGTTTTGTTTTTGTTTCCTTTTTTTTTTTGGGGGGGGGAGGGTGGGGGGTGTGTGTTTCCCCCTCCCCTCCCATAATTTCTTTACACTATTCTGAAGTGGAGGATAATGCTTAGACAGCACAAAATGATGGAGCAGATACACAGGTTATTTTAACGGCTAGCTGACATATCCACAGCCATTCATAAAAAACTGTGCTTTGAATTTACTTCAGAGCAATTTCAGAAACTGGATCTAAAAGAGAAAAACAATTTTCCTGTTCTAAAAATATGTAACTTATGCATAGCAAACACACTGTATTAGTTTACCTAAATATCTTAAAATTATTAAAAAAAATACTTCGCACACAAACATCTGATTTACTAAGACCTGTTATGATTTGATGTTTGTTCCTAGAAGAAATAAAAGCTAGTAACTCGTGAGTACAGTTTTTAGTCATCCATAACACTCACAGCTCAAAATAAAACATATTAAGGTATGCAGTGCATTGTTGGTTTGTTTGGGTTTTGGTTTTTTTAAAAAAAAAGTTATTTATAAATCCCAAAGGAACATAAAGGGCATTTATACAATATACATACAAACACACAGTGTTCTGAATTCCTCCACAGTGATATGGTGGAAGCTGACATACAGCTGAGGATCAGGCATTTATTTAATATCACATAGTTACTATTATGCTTTCAGTTACACCACCAAGGAATTGTTACCAAAAACCAAAAAAAAGGAGGGGACGAGGAGCAGATTTGCTATTAAATACACTGGTGATTGAGAAAAGTATACATCAGTGGTACTGAAAAAGGTAATGAGTGAGCAATGGAAGTAATGAAACCACATTTCCTGCAGAATTATTCTCTTGCTACTTCTTAATCAGAGTAACCTCACGTTATCATTGGTGCTTTACCACACAGGGCAAATGAGTGCACACACACATCCAATCTGAATGTTGCATGTTGCTGTAACAGCTTCCATACTGCTTTGACAGACAATACCCATGTCCCATGTCCTGACTTACAGCAAGTTATCCTCCCAAAACAACATGTAACTGCCAGGTTCCTTCACTGGGGACAATGGTAGCCTCTTCTCACCCCAAATGCTTGTTTTCACAAAACTTGCAGGAATTAATTCTCTTTGACACTTAACTACTGTCACATTTACTGAAAACAAACAAGTATTTCAAGAATTACTGTGGATAGAGCAATTGACAAACAATGTTCAGATAAAATTGTACTACTGTGCTACAACTGAGCAGATTTTGGTTAAAACTTGTGGGGTTGTGGTACAATTAAACATTTTTGCCATATACTGTTTTGCAATTTTCTGCTTCAGAAAAAAAAAAAAAAGTTGTTAAACACATTTGTCTTAATGGAATTCCTAAGTGCCATTTAATAACCTTGATCATGCATTTTTTACGTTTTATGCAGGCATTTATTTTTCACTAACAGCATTTTTTTTTTTATTACTAACATACCCTCTAATGAAAATATAAAACACTAAGCCACATAAAACTCAAGTGTATTTGAAATTCTGTTCTCAACCTTGTCTTTTTTTTTTTTTTTTTTTTTTTTTTTTTTGCAAATACATGGACACAAATAGTTAGGACAGAGATAAGAGCTACATTAACTAAAACCGGAATATGCAACTAAAGACAAAAAACCCCAACCAAAACAGACTCCTATTTCTGAATCACAGTTCAATCGTATGCCCCCTAAAAAGCTAGAGTTACGTATTGGTTTAACTCAAACTTTACCATTTAAAAAAACCCCAACCAAACAAATCCCAACAAAACCACTAATGCATTCTGAAGATTCAGTTTTTGGATAACTAATATCATATCAGTACTTTGTATTTCTAAAATTGGTAAGAGTTACTTTTATAGGCTGATCTGTGTCACTGCAGTAATTTCCAAAATAAACTCACAAGCATATAATCAGCCCACAGTACAGAAAAATACCATGCAGAGAATAAGTTAAAAAAAAAATAAAATATATATATACATTCATCTTGCAAGCTATTTAAGTAAGAGCAACTGGTAGAGTATCTTTTGGCCTTACTATCTGCATTACATGAATAACCTTGTGATTTTTGGCATAAATATAATTTCTTACAGTAAGCCCACATAAGCCTAATCAATGATTATTCTATTAAAAGCATCTAGATGGGGAGGAATTTCCTTTTTTTTTTTTTTTTTTTTTGGTTTGTTTTGGAAGGAAAATAGAGTATCTGGTTAGTCAACAACTTCACTATGGAAATACTGTCTGTATGTAATAGGAAAATCTGCCTTCTCCCAAAAATCTCAAACACAATGAAGATGAGGATTTAGTAACTAATTATGAATCAGTTACTAAAATAAGATTTTTTTTAAATTGCTTAACCTGTAAACAGTTTCTGTTTACTGCAGATTCTGTGAAATCAGTATCTAAACCTGACCTATCTTTATTCATAGGTTGTTCAGTGTCTTGGCTAGCAAGATCACCTCCCATGCTGGGGGGAAAGCGTATGTCTATGATACTATACTATATGGTACTATATGATACCACATTTCCTGTCTTTATGCCCCAAATGGAAGCATTACTAAAGGAGCCTTTACAGGAAACTAATGTACTACAGTTAATATTGATCTGCTAAATACATGAAATGGGCACAACAATACAAGCTAAAGCAGGAGGCTTCAGCAAATACAGCAGACGATAGGATGTATCCTAGTGGAATTACCATCTTGAAAACTGACTTTGTAATGGATAGGAAATGAAAACTAAGAGATTCCTCAATAACAGCATCAGTTCAACTGTTTTAATTGATGTATATAATTATTGCATCCTTCTATAAATCGATTTTGTTAGGATCAGTTTAGAGCCTTCACAACATTCAAGATGGCCTTGTTAAAATAATTCATACAGAAAAATACTACACTGTTCCACATTATCACAGGAAGCATCAGTTCAGCATGGCTACATTTGGTAGCAAGGTTGCAGCTGACAAAAAGCCTTTTACTCCAAGCAGTGTAATAAGCGTACTAAACTAAGAACGTAACAATGAGAACACAAAGATCTCCTGATATTCTTTGAAAAAGAACACTCAATGAACAGTTAGTTACAGTGACAAGTTTTTCTGTATTATAATTATTTGGCATTTATTGAAAAATGTATTGCTCTCCAAAACCGTTAGTATAGTTCCGTTCTGAATTATATACAGATAGGAACTTGATACTTCTGGAGCATAGAAAATAACTGCCAAATCTGAAGAATAAATAGTGGGTGTAGTTGCCACGATTCACAAATTGCACGAGTCCTCATGCAATCATCAGTGAATTCATTTTATGATGGACCTGACATCTACCATTAGCCCTACTTCAGAAATCTGAAAAACGATGAATTATCTACTCAAGATCACGTCCAAATAGCAGTGGGGCTTGTGTTTGTTTTATTCCCTTCCAAAGAATTTTTAATATCTGAGGTCATAATCCCCTTCATACCTTCCTGTAGGACTGCACAAACCAGTACCTAATCAGAAAAACATACTTATTTCTTACACTGATATCTGCTGCTTGCTGTCTAGATGCACAAGTGTTATTTTTCTGTGACTGCATGAAGGATGCAGTTTTAAGCTCATTGACCGTTGCCTAGAATAGTTGAGCTATTCACCCCTTTAATATTTTTCCCCATCAGCAATTCTGTCCAATTTTCCCACCCAACAAGTCCCTTAAGGGTCACACCAAAATCCCAATATGTAGATGTATTTCAAGATTACTAGTATGCAACACAATATTCTAATGTAGGGATTTCCACTGCGTATATGCCAGAGATTAGGAAATCCAGTAGGCCACATATATATGCATATACATGAAAAACTGCTACACCTTCAGCAGGTTACCATGTGATGTCAGCATTAAAATGTGAAATGCTTAACCATGAATACAGTCTCCATATTGTGAATAATTAAATTCAAAGAAAATTAGAAGTTCAAATGCGCCTTCTTTACACTAATATGCTACTTAATCTGTTAACTTGTGCCATTTTGTTTGACATGGGCCTTCATGACAACCTGGAGTTGCCACTCTGACCTTGTTTACTGATGATATCACGTAAATAAGGCACAACTAGGCCCTTTTTTCCCACTGAAGCAACCTAATTTCTAGTAAACTAACATGCCCATACACTTCTGAAACTTTAAATTCATCAGTGTGTTATTGATCGCCATAAGAAAAAACCCACAAAAACCAGTTTTCTCCTCATTGCTCCTACTGCGACACTCAACTTCCAAATATGCTGTATTTGTGAGGATACCCACTGGCTGTGTGCAATGCCACTCAGCTCATGTCATTCCCAACTCAGAGAGCAGGAAACACTCTTGAGGCGCCAGGCAGGCAGACACACTGCTGTCCCACCCAAACACCCGCCCAATGACATATGGGAGGCGCCTGCACCTCACCTCACCTCACTCAGGCCACCCATACACAGAACAGAATGCAATCAGAAAACTGCCCAAGTGTTGGCCAGCTCTTTCCACCTTCACGACGGAGAGGAGCGACCCAGCCATACTCTGCCCCACGTCAGACCTACCTGTAACCGCTGCTGCCGCCGCACGGACCCCTCCACACGTGGGGAGGCAAAGGAAAGCGCCACCCCACACCCAGCGTCCCACCTGCTGCCACCTCTGCGCGAAAACGGCACCGCGCATGCGCGCCGCCGCCTGCACTGGAGCCGCGTCACGTGCTCCCATGCAGCGCCCGCATAGCTGCGCCGCGCTTGTGAGTCAGTGTGGCTGCCCGCTGCGGTGCGTGTGCAAAGCTGCAGCCCCGGAGCATGCGCACTAGTGCCGCCGCCGCGCGGGGCAGCGCTCCACACAGTGTTGCCGCTGCCCGGCCGCTCACGCCGCGAAAGGAACGCGCCGTACCTGCGCCGCTGTGTGCCGCCGTGTGCCGCCGCGCCTTCTGCCTCAGCGCTACGCGGGCGCCGTCGCCGCTCCCGCCTCCCTCGGTGCTGCCGCCGGAGATTCAAATCGGATCCCACTCCAGGAACCAACACCGCCAAACCCCGTCGCACGCGCCGGGCCGTTATGCAAATAAGCCACGTGTCCCCTCCCCTCTCGCCGCTGACCCCGCCCCCTCTGTGGCAGAGGGGCCGGTAGCGGGGACTGCCTTGGAGCCGGCCAATCGCAGGGCCAGTCATCTTGGCAGCATGCAAATGAGCTGTCGAGTTATTTAAATGAGCGGGTGGCTCCGCCCCTTGGCTGGCAGTGAAGGATGTTTATTGCTGATAACGCGTCGGGCCTGAGGTGCAGCCGTCCCTGCCAGAGGGCGCTGTGGCGCGGTCGGGGGCAGCCGGCCATGCGTCATTCCTTCCCGCCTTTCCTGTCGTCCCTGCCTTGTGCTTCCTGCTCTCTCTGCCCTTCTTCAGCTTCCCACCACAGGAGCTGAGGGCTGTGTGCCTCTGGAGCGTCTCTGGCCCGAGGTCTGCTGGGCATCTCTGAAAATAACCTACTTTATCAGTTTCTTCCAGCTCTCCTCTTATCCAGGTTCTGGGCGGCTTGCAGGTAGTCTTAAGCCTTAAGTCTTAAGGAGAAATCCATGACAGGCTGCATGTGGCCAAAACACAGAGGTTTGGGGTTTTATTAATCGGCTTTGGATTTCAAAAGTGCCAAGAAGCTGAAGGCTACCATGGGCTGCACTTTAAGTGGCTCTAAGGCACACAGCTTACCTTGGGTGAGGCGCAGGTCCAAACCACAGTGGCCATTTCCCACAACCCATTTCTGCCTCAGGGGTGCAGATGGGGAGAAAACCACAGGACCTGCTTTAATCTGAGCCAGAACTTGACGCTCTTTGTATCAGAGGCAAAGGCAGGAATGCCCATTGCTGACAGCTGGTCTGTCCGACGAATGAGGCATGGGTCAGGTCTAGCAGAGAGACCAGCAGCTGTATCTCAGGTACACAAGAAGATAAAAGAGCACAGAAGGGTATGTGTAGAGTTTTTGGCAGAAACGCTATTATACTGCCTGTGCTAATCTAGTGCTGAGATTCAAGTATCAGATGCCTACCAACCTGGCTATGGAGAGTCCTATTCCCTCCTTGTTAAGACAAACGAAGTTCATACTCTTCGCATTGAAAGCGTGAGAAATGTCGTTCTCATTTATCTATTTAAAGAGTAAGCTAAATACGAATTCTTTTGTCCATTGTGTACAGACCAGGCTGACCAACAGGACATTCTGTTCTTGTAGTTTGTGGAACAGTACCTACGAGACAGCCATTTTAAGAGTCCTGTCAGATGTGCTTGGCCGACTGAGTGGTAGTGTTTTAAGATGTTGCCATTCCCAGTGGTTTGCCTGACCTCCTTGCAACATGCTTCCATTGCACAGCCAAGATGGAAGAAGGAAATGTATACATGTGCCCATAAACTTCTGCAAATGTGTCTGCAAGAGTGCCTTAAGCAGGGGTGCAAGCCTGGAAACTGCCGAAATGTGAACACACACCTTGCTCTGCGATCTTTGCTACAGGCATGAAAATTTCTAAGAGAAAGTGTGACAGGCACCTGCAACAGTTATTTCTTAGCTAGCTTTATTGAGCTGCAGTGCAAAAGTGGAATGTTTTGTCTTGGAAAAAGGGAGGCTTGAGTTTTAGTTGAGTCTTGTAAGCTCTTGCGTACAGTCTGAGGACAAGATATTTCAGAAAGAAAAATGTAGAATTATCTGGAAGTGAGCAGTTCCTAGCCATGCCTATTGTTTAACTTGAAATTTCACTGCTGAAGAATGCTTTTGCAAAGTCCATGCACATACATCATTTGAGAGTCAATCAGGAATTAGTGCTTTGTGGCTAAAAGATTCATGTTTTCAGAAGACTGGGTAATATTACAACCATTTATTTGGATAACAATCGATGTTATTCCAAACAACTTAATATGGAACACCATTTTGTCCACTGCAGTGCATTTTGTGTATCTAAAGGGAGAATCAAGAAGTTTTTGTCACCCTAAAAAATATACAGTTTGTCAAGTGTGCCTTTAGGCATGAATTTGCTGCTTGTAGCTTGACTTTTTTTTTTTTTCTTACAAGTAAATAGAAAATATAGAAATGAGCCAAGGAATTAATTATTACAAAAATCTTTCTTGGATCTCTGAAGAAAAAATAGTACTAAAAATCTGAGTGCCTCAAAAAAATAAAAAAAATTTTAAAAAAATCCTATTTTCAGGCTTAATATCTGTCTCCATTTGGTGACAGAGCACAGTTTCATCAGTAACTGAGGGGACCCACTATCTACTAGTAAAAGAGATAGGATGCTGTTGATTGTGACTATTCCTCGACTTGAGAAGTGTTTATTAGTTTATTCATAGTGTTCTTTCAAATTATGAAGAATCCAGCTGTGCAGAGTTCGTATGTTGTTCACAGGGACAGAAACAGAAATCTCTGAAAGAAGTTCATCGAGCCAGTTCTGTAATGAAACATCGAAACATGAAAGTTGCCATTGAAATCTCACACTTAAATAGCATGGGAAAGTTTCTGCAATGCCCGGTAGTCAAATGGCTATTTCTGAAGAATTACTCATAAATATTTCAAGTGCTGTTCAGAAAGGTTTTGGTTTGTTCGTTTTGTTGCTTTTTTTTGTTTGTTTGCTTGGTTTTTGGGTTGGTTTTTTTTTTAATTCTTAATAAATTAAACACTTGAAATGTGATAGGAAACAAATGCATTCAGAGTTTTAGATTGAATTGCATAGAAATTTAACTCGGAGTATGAATTTTTTTGCAATGACAGAATTTGATCCTGTTCTTCATTAAAGCTTTACAACAAGTTAAAGCTTTACAATGAAGTTGCTAAGCCACTGTCCATTATATTTGAAAAATCATGGCAGTCAGGTGCAGTTCCTGGCAACTGGAAAAAGGGTAATATAACGCCCATTTTCAAGAAGGGAAAAATAGATGACCCAGGGAACTACAGAGCAGTCAGTCTCACCTCTATGCCTGGCAAAATCTTGGAGCAGATTCTCCTGGAAGGCATGCTAAGGCACATGAAAAACAACAAGGTGCTTGGTGACAGCCAGCATGGCTTCACTAAGAGGAAATCATGTCTGACCAATTTGGTGGCCTTCTATGATGGGGCTACAGAACTGATGGACGGGGCAAAGCAGTTGCTGTCATCTACCTGGACTTGTGCAAAGCATTCAACACTGTCCCAAACGACATAGAATTATAGAATCATAGAACAGTTAGGGTTGGAAAGGACATTAAGATCATTTAGTTCCAACTCCCCTGCCATGGGCAGGGGCACCTCACACTAAGCCATGCCACCCAAGGCCTCATCCAACCTGGCCTTGAACACCGCCAAGGATGGAGCATTCACAACCTCCCTGGGCAACCCATTCCAGTGCCTCACCATCCTAACAGTAAAGAATTTCTTCCTTATATCCAATCTAAACTTCCCCTGTTTAAGTTTGAACTCGTTACCCCTTGTCCTGTCACTACAGTCCCTGATGAATAGTCCATCCCCAGCATCCTTGTAGGCCCCCTTCAGGTGCTGGAAGGCTGCTATGAGGTCTCCACGCAGCCTTCTCTTCTCCAGGCTGAACAGTTCCAACTTTCTCAGCCTATCTTCATATGGGAGGTGCTCCAGTCCCCTGATCATCCTCGTGGCCCTCCTCTGGACTTGTTCCAACAGTTCCATGTCCTTTTTATGTTGAGGACACCAGAACTGTACACAGTACTCCAAGTGAGGTCTCACGAGAGCAGAGTAGAGGGGCAGGATCACCTCCTTTGACCTGCTGGTCATGCTCCTCTTGATGCGGCCCAGGATACAGTTGGGTTTCGGGGCTGTGAGCGCACACTACCGGGTCATGTTCGTTTTCTCATCGACCATCCTTGTCTCTAAATTGGAGAGACATCAATTTGATAGATGGACCACTTGGTGGATAAAGAACTGGCTGGATGGCTGCAAGCAAAGAGTTGGGGTCAATGGCTCAATGTCCGGCTGGAGACCAGTAACGAGTGATGTCCCTCAGGTATTGGTCTTGTTCAACATCTTTGTCGGTGACATGGACAGTGGGATTGAGTGCACCCTCAGCAAGTTTGCCGATGACACCAAGCTGTGTGGTTCGGTTGATACGCTGGAGGGAAGGGATGCCATCCAGAGGGACCTCGACACACTTCTGAGGTGGGCTGATGCCAACCTTATGAAGTTTAACCATGCCAAGGGCAAGATTCTACAGCTGGGTCACAGCAATCGCAGGCACAGCTACAGGTTGAGCGGAGAAGAGATGCAGAGCAGCCCTGTGGAGAAGGACTTGAGGGTGTTGGTTGATGAGAAAATGAACATGAGCCGGCTGCAGTGAGTGCTTGCAGCCCCGAAAGCCAACCGTATCCTGGGCTGCATCAAAAGGAGTGTGACCAGCAGGCCGAAGGAAGTTATCCTGCCCTTCTACTCTGCTCTTGTGAGACCTCACTTGGAGTATTGTGTACAGTTCTGGTGTCCTCAACATAAAAAGGACATGGAACTGTTGGAACAAGTCCAGAGGAGGGCCACGAGGATGATCAGGAGACTGGAGCACCTCCCATATGAAGATAGGCTGAGAAAGTTGGAACTGTTCAGCCTGAAGAAGAGAAGGCTGCTTGGAGACCTCATAGCAGCCTTCCAGTATCTGAAGAGGGCCTATAAGGATGTTGGAGATATTCAAGGCCCGCCTGGACAAGTTCCTGTGTGATGTACTCTAGGTTATCCTGCTCTTGCAGGGGGGTTGGACTAGATGATCTTTTGAGGTCCCTTCCAACCCTTGGGATTCTGCGATTCTGTGGAGAGAGACTCTTTGTTAGGGACTGTAGTAATAGGACAAGGGGTAATGGGTTAAAACTTAAACAGGGTAAGTTTAGATTGGATATAAGGAGGAAATTCTTTACTGTAAGGGTGGTGAGACACTGGAATGGGTTGCCCAGGGAAGTTGTGAATGCTCTATCCCTGGTGGTGGTCAAGGCCAGGTTGGATAGAGCCTTGGGTGGCATGCTTTAGTGTGAGGTGTCCCTGCCCATGGCGGAGGAGTTGGAACTAGATGGTCTTAAGGTCCTTTCCAACCCTAACTAGTCTATGATTCTGTGTCGTCTAAGGTTTTGTCCACCCTGGCCTTGAACACTTACAGGGATGGAGCATTCACTGCTGTGGGCAGCCTGTTCCACTGCATCACCACCCTCACAGTAAAAAAGTTTATAAAAAGTATTTTGTGTATAATAGAAAATTTCTTCTTGATGTTCTCAATTCTCCACTGAACATAAGGCTTAAAGTATGTTATAACATTTCCTTTTCTTATTTCCAGATACTTACATAGAACAGCTCTCAACCTATGAATGACATAGTGGTAGTAAGCTGACATGATCTTTCTTTCTGTATGTCAAATTGTGTTTTTAGAAAAATGAAACTTAACACCTTGAATATTTGCCAAATATTAGTTCTCTCCATATGATTTAATAATTGCTAATTGAGGCATTGAAGAGTCACAAATGGGAATGATGAAAAGGAAAAAGGAAAGTGATGCACAAAAGAGGTATAGTTCTCTGAGTGAAAATGTACTTTTTATATACAGACAAATATTGACTTTTAATGAAAACAAAATATGATCATAAGAAATGGTTAGCAATAGGAAAAAAGAAAGTAATTTTATTTGTACCTTTTATTTTTAAATCATTGCTGGAAAATGTGTATGCTAATGGATGACACTTTTGAGCCAGTAAGATTTATGCTGCTTTTTCTTGATAATTGACTAGATTAATAAATATTTCTTGCATAGAAATAACCTAATAGGATGGAATTATTACAAGTTCTCTGATTATAAGCAGTTCCTACACAGGACAAAAGAAACACCGTAATACCAGAAAGTTAATTTCATGAACATAAATATTTCTGGAAAGAAAAAAACCCCACATATCCCTATCAGACAACATAAGTCTGTGACTTAATGGCTAATCTGAGACTTCAAGAATTTCATTAGGAATATTTAAAATGTCACAGAAAAAGGAATTGCATTATACTTTCCTGGTGATGAAAAACAGAGAAGATTTTTTTTAATTCCTTTGTCATAGAAGGGCACTATTTTTCTAAATACAGAAACTTAAAGCACAGCCAGCAGGAAGAAATCAATGAAAATATGTTAAGATATTTCTTAAACTTTTTAAAAACATAAATTTGACAACATACAAAGAACACAAACATAGTAAAGGTAACCAAGATACTTGAGAAAATTTTGCTATAATGAATTAAAGCTGTTTAAGGCATTTATGTTACTTTCCACTGTAGATTAAGTACCTTCCTGTAATGTGACTTCTGTAAAATATGCTAATATTGTCCATTACCTTTAAGGGTGATAAGAGGATTTGAGGGAAATTCCTAAATCTACAGTATTCCTCTCTGATTTCATAATAGTTTTAAAAAATAAACTGTATTAATGATGAAGTAATTATTCTGCTGCTCAGCTGTTTTGTGATCAAACTTACCCTGTGGTGACTCTGCTGTATTAACTAATTTATTTACTGAGCAGGCATGTTTAGATTATACACCTACCAATCATTTTTGACTCTTAAGTTGTCCTCTCCCTTTCTTACCTTCCACCTCTTCCATAACAAGCTAGATATGACTTCATTTCTGTTTTTAATAAGAAAACTGAATTTTGTACCATAAAGATTAGTATAGTTCAGTGTTAAGTGCACAGTTCCATGATGAAGTAGTGACAAAAACATGTTTTTATAATTTGTTAAATCTGTTTCTACTACACTAAACTATCAGTATTTTGAGATAAAACCAAGTATCATCCATATTGTGCACTCTTGTGCTTAACATCTAGCTAAAGAATCTATCAGACTTCAAGAGAAAAAGTAATTTTAACAAAATGTGACCTAATTGACAAGTGGAATCTGTTAAATGAAGATCCTTTTACAAAGGATCTAAATTTAGTTAATTCTAAGCACTGATCAGGAATCTGTTTGTTGGAAGAACTTGTCTCACATTGTCCCACTTAGTCTTTGATATGAGAAAGTTGTGAATCCTAGTTGTAAAAACAGCAGCTGATATACTTGAGAACCTTACAAGTATAAAAGCTTTTTTGGCTTTAGCTACTTTTCTTGCAGTTTTTTTGAATCACTAGAAGTATTCATGTGATGGTGGCCATGGAACAATATGGTTGTCATCAAGCTGTTGACTATGAAACTTACTTCCTGAACATGGTTGTCTTTACATTACTTAACAGACAATTGCTCTAGAAGTAACTTGGTTTGGAAGATGCCTTCCTCCCCCCCCTCCCCCAAAAATGCAAAGTAATACTGTGGTAGCATTGTTACTACAGTAGAGGTTGAGAAATCAGTGCTCAGTTTTAACTCCCACAGTACTTCTTAGATGCAATGTGCTTGACCTCCAGATTACACAGGTAAAGTTTTAGGGACACGTGTCTCATTCAGTTTTATCCAATACATTTAAGTATTTTTAGACAATGATGAAGAAATGTAAAGAATATTTCATACGTTCTCTCCCTGGAAGCATGTTTTGAGCTGTTGGAAGAAATCTATTTGAGCATCATTCTGGAACGTAATGAATATGGGATGAACCGTGCAGATCATCTGAAATGCGTGGGCTGATTTTTATGTAGTCATGTTACTGACTTAGTTTAAATGGATGAACATATTTGACCTTTTTGAATTTTTAGAAATGGTAATGCCTACTTTAAAAGAAAAATTTCTATACTGTTGTCCTGGATTCAGCAGTAGCAGTCATTTTTCTCCTTCTTAGTAGCTGGTGCAGTGCTGTGGTTTTGACTTTCGGCCTGGAAACAGCGCTGATAACACCGATGTTTTTAGTTGTTGCTAAGTCATGTTTACTCTGACCAAGGACTTTCTGAGTTTCATGCTCTGCCAGGAAGGAGGGGAAGCCAGGAGGAAGCAGAGACAGGACATCTGACCCAAACTAGCCAAAGAGGTATTCCATACCACAGCATGTCATGCCCAGGATGTAGAACTGGGGTCAGTTACCCGGAAGTTCTAGTTCACTGCCGGGTCGGGCTGGGTATCAGTCGGTGGGTGGTGAGTGGTTGTATTCTCTTCCCTTGTTATTTCCCTTATCATTATTATTATTGGTAGTAGCAGCAGTGGTTTGTGTTATACCTCAGTTACTGGACTGTTCTTATCTCAACCCGTAGGAGTTACATTCTTTTGATTCTCCTCCCCATCCCTCCAGGAGTGTGGGGGGGAATAGGCAGAGTGAGAGAGAGACTGGGTGGTCTGATTTACGGCTTGGCTTAAACCACAACAACTGTTTAAAAAGGGGTACCCTCAGAATGAATCAATTTCTTTTCTCAGTTTCTTTTCCTCAGCTGTAACCTTGGGCTTTTTTCAATGCAATACCTGTGTTAGATCTTTCTAGAAAGTGGATGACTCATGCTTGGTTTACTTTATTTATTTATTACTGTTGGGTTTTTACTGTTGTATTTCCTGTTTGAGTTGAATTTTCTCCACATTGACTTAAAGTGAAAATGAAGGGCAACTTAAGCGTCACTGTATTTATACCAAAAAAAGGGAACCTTTTGAAAGTTTGGGTTTTGTCAGTGTTAAGTTGCTTGTTATTTTTGCTAGAAGTCATTGTCTTGCCTTTAAAGCTTTTTGCTCATTGAAATTGTCATCTGGTACTTTTTGCCATGTTCTGAGTACTTTCTCATGACCACCTCCTGTGCGTTCTTTTTATTATGTGCTAAAACAAAATCAATACCTCTTGCATAAATAGAGCTTGGAAAATATCAAACAGTTCTTCCAATACTGAGGCAGGTAACTAGCTAAAACACATTATATTCACTGATCCTGCTTAAAGTAATTCACAAGTGGAGAACTCGGCATCTATCCATTGCCAGTCACCACCATCTTAATAATGTGTTTAATTCCCATGACTTAGCAGAATAATTTTAGACGATTTTCCAGATGTTGGTGGACTTCAGGAAGTGAGAAACGAGCTCTTGTATTTTCATACGAAGGAAGCAAGCAAGCAAGCAAGCAGGCAAGCAAGCTTAGTTTACCTCTTCTTCCCCTTTCACCAGGGAGGCACAGTCCACAAAATTTGAATGGCTGAGGCACTGATGAGAAGACCTCAGAATCTGGCTAGCAGGCTAACATATACACATAGACAATCTTGCTCCTCTACCACTGTTGCAGAGCCCTCTCACAGAGACATTCCCTATGATACAGGGACCTGAAATCACTTCTCCGCTCCCAGTTCTGTGTGACATGCATCTGTTCTATATCAGCCATTCCCTGCATCTATGAAGGCTGTGAAGAGTGGATGGATACCTGCCATATAAGAAGAGGAAAAATTAAAAGGAAGGGGACCAGTTGATTACAACAAATAGTAAGGTTAGTGTCACAAGCAAAACAGACGTGAGTTTGAGAAAATTGATTTAATTTATTACCAGTTAAAAAGATTTGCATTGTGGGAAACAAAAATTAAAACAACACCTCCCCCTTTTTCCCAGGCTCAACTTCCCCCTTCTTCTCTGACCTTGGAATTCACAGGGTTGTTTCTCACGTTTTTGCCTTGCTCCTCCAGTGTTTTACCCTTTCATAAGTATTTTTTTCCCAGAGATGCCACCAAGTTGGCTGATGAGCTTAGCTGTATCCTGCAGTGGGTCCGTTGCAAAGCTGACTGGAACCAGCTGTGTCTGGCACAGGGCAGTCCCTGACCTCTTCTCAGAGGCTGCCCCTGCAGTCCCCCTGCTACCAAAACCTTGCCACCTACATGCAATACATTCCTCCCCTTGCCTTTGTGAAACACATTTTTTGTCATTAAAATATAAATTCATCACACATCCTCCACAAACTTCATTTACAACATCAACAAAAAATTTCCCACATCAGTATCATCACAAACTGACAATGGTGAACAATATACACACACAAAAACTCCATCGTTTGTCCCTTCACCACAACAAAAATTCCCAACACCATTATCAAAGCTCCCCCAAACTATTCCACTACCTGGCAATGTCCAGACCAAGTTTTGGCTATTACCTCTCCCAGTTACTGTCATTATCTAAAATTCTGTGAGCCCCATGGTAGAGACCAAAATGGACTGTGGTGGCCTAGCCTTGTCTTTCAGCCAGCTGCCTGCCCAGGCACCCACTGTCTCCATCTTCAACAGGACAGGTGGGAAAAGTAGGATGGACAAGCTTTGAATAATGATCTAAAGACAGTGAAATCTCTTACCAGTTACTGCCACTGTCAAAACAGGCTCAACTTGGGGAACATTAATGTAATTTATTGCAAATAGATTTGAGTAGTTAGAAATAAAAACAAAAATTAAAACACCACCTTCCCCTCTCCCCTATCACAAACCAAGAAGAGCCCAGAGTTCCAATAGTGTAATAAATCACATATTTTCCTTTATTCTTTGATTTTTTTATGAAAAAGCTGAAATATTAGTTATTTTTACTACAAGATGCTACTGGTTCTTGTTTTGTTTGTGGTTTTCTGCTATAGTCTTAAAAGTTGTCCTTTTAATGTTTCCTTGATGTAGCTGACCATATAAATCAAAATTATTAACAAAGCTATCTTTCAAATGTATCTAATTTGTTTCAAAATAACAAATTCAAAACAAAACATTACCTCATCATACTTGGTTTCTTCATTAGGATGGAGGAAAGACAAGTTTCTAAGGAAGTTCTTCCTGTGGCAAAAATACCACTCTTGAAGCCAGAGAAAGAGAAATAGATTATGGAGAAAATCCACAGATACATGGAAGAAGTTATGCTGTCTCTCAACAGCATGTTCTAAATGTCTTCGAGCAAAGTCACTCTTCATTTTGCATTTCACATTACCCCAGCTTTCAGATACCAATAATTCTTCAGTATTTAATCTGAAAGAAAAAATTTATTATATTAATAATACTGCTAAAGAAATGTCAACACTACTAAAAATATATTCAGTTGAAAATTCAGACGTTTTTAATTTATAAACACTCATTGTGTGACCTCAGTTTATCCTGGTCTTGTCTCTCTAAAGAAAAAAACAGAGATATATCTCTAGAACTCAACGTTCTAACTGGAGTTAAATAGTGCCGCCCTCATGATGCTAGTGCTGAGTTGCCTGAAATAAGATGAATAAATCAATTTAAGCGTATCTGATGGTAACACTGTCAGCCACCAAAATGCACCTTTTTGTGTGATGGATGACAGAAAAGTAAATATTTCTCAACGCTTAAATAACACACTTTCTACGCAGTATTTCATTAACAACAGACCTGGCCAATAGAAAGAATTGTCAGAAATATCACTTGAATACTTGATACATTTTGAAAGAACACATCCATTTAAACCTGCTTAACTTAGGAAATTTAACAAAGTATCTGGTTTTTCTTTACAGCCTCTCCACAATCACTCTTCCATTCTTGTCCCTAAAACTTGACCCACAAAAATGTGGAATTGCATTGAAGTCTGGTCAGAAGACTCACAGTCAAGGGACAAAGCTCTGAATAAAAGGCATGAAACCCTCAGGTGAAGAGTCAACTCCTTTCAAATTACTGAGGGTGTTAAGTGCATTTCTCACCAGCCTTCTATGTAGTTCTGCCTTTTGTACTAGTCTCATGCTGATATCCAGCCTATTCACTCCTGAGATGTGTCCACAGGGCATGTGATGTTTCCATCTCACCTATTCAAGCAGCTCCAGGCTCTGGTATTTCTTTTGCTTTACCCTTTCCCAGCCTTTCTGTGGCTCTCACTTCTCCCTGAGATGTGAAACTGTTCAGGGCTTCTCTAATCAGTCGGGAAAAGAGCAGGTTCACTCACGGTTTTGATCACCCAACAGTAAAACCAATGAGGAACTACATAGCTACAAGTTGGCAAGTCTACAAGCTACAGCATTGGAGCAACAGCAAATACATCCATCATAAGTCTGAGAAATGGAATTACTATACAATAAAACCCCAAAGGAGGTGATACTAGTTACCCAGGAAAGCCTTCTACCTGTTGCAAAGGGGTTGGAAAGCCTTGTTTCAGGTTCTGCTTGGACGAGTAATTTTCTTCTGCTTTGCAGTTTTTTCTCTTTTTAATGGCCTTGCTCCCTTTAATTTTAAAGAGGCTTCTTCCAGTTACTCGAAAGTAATGTCCCATTTGATAGAAGAAGGCTTTTCCATTATACAAATCTGCTAAGGATTGCTAGGGATTAAGACTACAGTTTTACTTACTAGTTACTTGCTAGTTCAGTAGTAGAGTGGTAAGAGTGATTCCTTAGAACAGGAAACCTAATGTTTCCAGGGTTTTATTTCCTGCTCAAATTGATCCCTTCATAATGGCTCCTGTCTGGCTGTGCAAACACGCACTGTTCAACTCCTTTAGGTACCTTCAAAGGACACATGGCATGTATGGAAGTAAAACAAAACGCGTTTGCCCATTAGCTGAACCATGACCTCATTTGAGCTCATGAAGGGTCGCTGCCTGAATTCCTTGTTCTGCTTTTATGAACAACATTTTTTTTCTATATTTATTTTCTGGAGCCGTGGAGCAGCCAGTGGGCTTGAAAGTGGGTAAGGCAGAGCTGGGACCCCTGCCTGGGCTTGGTGCTTCCGGCCAAAAGTCTGAGGGAAGGGCAGCCTGCGCTACCCTGCAGCTGGCGACCAGGCCAGGAAGTGCTGGAAGCGCCGGGGCCTCACGGAGAGCGGCTGCCACGGCACGGCCAGGGACTGGGCGCGGGGAGCTGTCACCGTGGCAACGCGCGTGAGGTAAGCAGTGTTGCCTAGCAACCGGCGCTCCGGGCACGAGGAACCTCTAGAGAGTTCGCAGCACTGCCATGGGAGCGGGGGAGGGGAACGGAGCTGTCGGGGGGGAGGGAAAGAAACGAGAACCTGCCTTGAAAACGGGCCCAAAGCCGGCAAAACGGGAGGCTGAGGATGGGCTGACGCGGGAGACGCCCAGCGGCTGGCGTTAGGGAGGCCTGGCGCCCTGGGACCTGGCGGAGGCCGTCCCTGGGTAGGGCTCCCCACACGCACCGCTCGTCCTGCAGATCAGGTGTGTGCTCCCCTCGTCGTTCCTATAGGGGAGTGCCGGCAGAGCAATGCGAAGAGTGTGAAAGAACGTTACAGAACATCCCTGCCCCAATTTTGGTTTTGGTGGAGACTGAGATCTTGAGGAGCTCGTTGAGCGTGTCATGGAGTGGAGTTGCTTTCTAAAATGATGTTTCTGGGGCAGTACTTTTCTGTTTTTCAGTAGCATTAGTAGGGCTAAAAGTCAAAACACAATTCCTTAAAATAGAATGTGTTTATGGAGACTTGCTGAGATCTACACTTTACATCCCAACAAAAGAGGTCACAAGTGAGAGAGGCCCAGAGGAAGCTAATGAAGACAAGCAGATATCTGTATAATGACAGTTAATTTTCTTTTTTTTTTTTTTTCCTGTTTACTAGATGTTCTGAAAATTTGCAGCTTGCTCCTGCCAACTGAGGAGAGAGGCGAGGATGCAAAGTATAGAATTACAAGGGTAAATATTTATTCATGCATGTGAGGTGTCCCAGCCAAATTGGGGTACCCCAAATGCAACTTTACACAAGGTTCTTGTGCTTGCTCTTGACACCTGAAGTGTCAGCTACAACAGGATTTGACTAATCACTTACACAACACCAGCCATTACTAATCATAGTAAAACTTTGCAAAGCAGCTATATTTCTGCAGCATTCTGGCTGCTTGTCTGTTGATTCAGACATCAGTCTTGCCACAGTTACTTATCTATGATGCCAGATGATGCTATGAAAGTTTCAAAGATGTATTAGGGTGGCTAGGATGTTGGTGTTATCTTGGCTGTTCAGGGCTCTTCTATCCTTCATGGACAGCACTAAGCTTGCAACACTCAGTGGCCTTTTACCACCATTGGGCTGTCCTATTATTCCTTGCAATGAGCTGATGTCCATTGGTTTGTTCTCTTGAGAATGAACGATACCAAAGTCTCCAGTACAATTCCACTACCTAATTACATTGCAGTGTGTAATGTGGACTAATATATATTGACAAAATTAATACATGGTCATACTATAAAGATTGCCTCATAGAATAGTTACGGAAGGGAATTTGCATAATGTAGACAACAGATAAGAATGATAAGGTGTTATACACAGACTTAACGATGGCTTCTACATTGACTAATTCCTCAGGAAAGACATCTGATGGTTATGATGGACATGTAAAGCTTCACTGAATATAAATTAACAAAAAGTAAAGCAGAAAAAAGTGAGGAGACATACAAAATTGGAAGAAAAATCACAGCAGTAGAATACTAACTTGTCTATCTACATCTCTATTTTGTTTTCTCTCATATGAAATAGTTTTCAGATATGATACTTCTATCTCAAACAGGTATATCACTACAGAAATTTGAGTTCAGAGATGTCTTAAAACATTGATTAGAACAAAAATGAGAAGGTTAGAATGTTTTGTTTAGAAAGGAGCAAGTGAGAACTGCCATAAAAGCTATGAAAATACTGAGTGGCACAGATGTTTCATACTGACTGTCCATTTGTCCTTTCAAAAAACATGTTGAGGGCATGTTGTGAAAACTGAAAGACATGCACTGTGAATGAAATAACCTGCAGCAGTCAGGAAGCCTATTGGGATTGTAGTCTCTATATTAGACCTGCCTGGTGCAACCATGCTCTGTCCAATGTGAAAGAAATTGTTCCAGTATGACACCTTCCATTGCTACTGCATCTTCACTCACACCTGAGCATATGCAGTTTCTACATCACATAATAGAAGCCAGGTCTGCAGGTTCCTAAGATGTGCACAATGTGAGCAATGCGTTCTTGCAGCTCATATCCTGTGCTGCATCAAAAGAAGCGCATCCAGCATGTTGAGGGAGGTGAATCTGCCCCTCTGCTCCGCTCTGGCGAGACCCCCACCTGGAGTATTGTGTTCGGCTCTGAGGCTCTCAGTATAAGACAGACATGGACCTGTTGGAGCAGGTTCAGGGAAAGGCCACAAAAATAATCAGGAGGCTGGAGCACCTCTCCTATGGAGATGGGCTAAGAGAGTTTGGCTCATTCAGCCTGGGGAAGAGAAGGCTCCAGGGATTCCTTACTGCAACTTTTCAATACTGAAAGGGGGCTTATAAGAAAGATGGGGACGCACTATAGCTACAGGACAAGGGATAATGGTTTTAAAGGAAAAGTAGATTCACACTAGAAATAAGGAATACATGTTTTACTATGAGGGTTGTTGTCATGGTTTAAGCCTACTCCGTAACTCAGAACCACGCAGCTGCGTGCTCACTCCCCTTCCTTCTTTCCCCCCCTTCCCTGCCCCCACTTCCGGTATGTTATCAGCATTGTTCACAGACTAAAGTCGAAACCACAGCACAGCTACTAAGAAGAATAAAAATGACTGCTACAGTTGACCCAGCACAGTGGTGAAACACTGGAACAGATTTCCCAGAGAGGTGGTAGATGCCCCATCCCTAGAAAATTCAAGGCCAGGCTGGATGTGCTTCTGAGCAACCTGATCTAGTTGAAGATGTCCCTGCTTATTGCCAGGGGTTGGACTAGATGACTTTTCAAGGTCCTTTCCAAGCCAAAGCATTCTATGATTCTATGATTATTGATTGTCTATTCTAAGATAACTCAAATAAAATTGAATCTACTTTTGATCTTCTTGAGTTTCATTCTACTGCAGGCATTAAACTTGAGTCTTGCATACACAAGAGAAACCAGTTCTGATCTTTTCCCATTGCTATCAAACTGTGCAATGGGAAAGAATTTTCTAATTGTTTTGCTAAAATTCTTACATGACAATCTGAATTCCTGGTACTAGACTGTCCTGGATTCAGCAGTAGCAGTCACTTTTTCTCCTTCTTAGTAGCTGGCGCAGCACTGCGGTTTTGACTTTCGGCCTGGGGACAGTACTGATAAAACCGATGTTTTCAGTTGCTGGTCAAAATGTTTAGTTTGACCAAGGACTTTGTGAGTCTCATGCTCTGCCAGGGAGCAGGGGAAGCCGGGAGGAAGCAGAGACAGGACACCTGACCCAAACTAGCCAAAGAGGTATTCCATGCCACAGCACGTCATGCCCAGGAGGTAACTGAGGGTTACCTGGAAGGGCTGGATCATTGCGGGGTGGGGGTGAGGTATCGGTTAGGGTTAGCGGATTGTGAGGTGTTCTATTCTCCTCCCTTGTTACTTCCTTTATCATTATTATTATTGGTGGTAGCAGTAGTGGTTTGTGTTATACTTTAGTTACTGGACAGTTCTTATCTCAGCCCGTGGGAGTTACATTCTTTTGATTCTCCTTCCCATCCCTCCCGGAGAGTTGGGGCAGGGAGTAGAAACTGCGTGGCTGACTTGCCAACTGGCTTAAACCATGACATAGACTTATTCTACAGGTCTTCTGTTTAACATTTTAGAATTGCCATTTTAGCATAAACTTTCCTACTAACTGTGAAGTGGGTATATTACTAAGGAGAAGCTGACTAGCAGCTACTTGCTAGAAGCATATTCACTGCCATGGTGCTAAAAGCAAATTTGTGAGGTCCCAGATTTAGTGCCCCCTCTCCCCTGAGTTCCTTTGCTGCAAAAAAGCACAAACTATCCCAAATTCTTCAGACATCAGAATTTTTCTGTGAAGTACAAATCACTGTGGCTGTATGTTCTTTCTATGATTCATGAGCACACTTTATAGCATTTATAAAGGGTAGAATTTTATTCCTGGTTTCTTGTTGATGTGATAAATTTCCCTGTCCTTCTATCTCCCTGTTTATCACTACCACCAACACCAGTTAGTCAAATTATGGTCTGCTGTATTAGAAAAGAGTGTATGCTATTCTTCATAAGATAAATGGAAGAGAATAATTCCATCTGTAAAGAGACCTTATTTTACATTCACCTTGAATTTAAACTGAAAACACATTTAATATCAAGCACAGAACAGTAATATTATCAGTCAATTGTGCATTGAAAGCACCATATTTATTTCATATATCCAACTTTTGCATGTGCCCTGTTTTAATATTTAACAGTGCTACACAGTTATATATGAAGGCATGGGTTTCGTCTGATCCTGACTTTACTGCGTGTATGGATATGCTGATTTGTGAATATACAATTTTGATTTTTGAAATGATGCCATAAGCTTCAGGACACTAAGAAAGCAGGCCTGTAGATCTTTACACTGTTATCTGACATTTGCACTAACAATAAAACATTTTAGGAATAAACAGGCAATGGATTAAATCCCTGATTCGGGCAACTTCAGGCTTACTTAACAGCTTCTTGTCTCATTTTACATCACCAGCAGTGCAGTGCTGCTGCCTCCTCTCACTCCAGCATCCAAGATTACACTTATCAGCTCAGCATGGCATGTGGTGAATGAGGAGTGGGAGAGGGGCTGTAATGATAGGCTGTAGCCATGGCACGTCTCCCAGTGCGCTGTTTTTCCCAAAAGCACATTCCCCAGCTGCAGCCTGTGATGTGACTATCAAGGGGAACTCAGCATGGGACAAAACACATCAGATCTTCTCTTTTGAAACACGGGGTTTATTGCAGCTGGTCTTTAGAAGCTGTGAAGCCTGTGCTTGAGGAGCACAGTCAGCTACAGGGGGCTTCAGCTATAGCTGCCATGCTGTGCGCTAAGACAATTAGCAATGATGCACTAGTTCCTGAGCATCCTAGGCTGGGTTGCTATACTCTAGGAATTAAAAGCTGTTCTTACTATTTGGCTGCAAAATTAATTGGTGATTTCTTAGAGGCGCATAACTACAGTAACCACCTTTCTTTCATGTGAAAAGCAACAGTCTGCTCTGTTTATACTAATAAATTATTTCATTGTATTTTTTGGAAGCGCAGAGGTGTTGGACTCATTTTTGTGGCCAAACACCAGTGTAGAGATATTTCTTATTTTCTCTTTCAGTTTGAAGGTGGAATGTAACTTGCGTGCATCTTCAGTAAAGTGACAGATGGAAGTAATACTACAATTAAACTGATTAAAAGTAAGATCCAAAGGGGAAAACAGCCTATTATTGTATTTTATAAAGATGTGTTACAACAAGTGTTGTATTTACTGTAAATCTCTTCAGGAAAAAAATACAGAAATAGGATTTAATAATTCTCAACTCTGCAATTGAAGAAAAAGGCTAATTTTCTGTAATTTTTTTTCCTGCCAAGCATATTTCATGTACGAGTTTTTCAGTTACCCACAGATTCTTCTTTCTAATTATTAAAAAAAAAACCAAAAACCAACCAAACAAGAAAAGTTCTCATGTGGGAGAGAAAGGAAACTTTCAGAAAGTGAAATAAGTTTCAAGCTTTTTCATGCAATTGTTGCACTTAAATACTCTGTTGTGAAAGTACCGCCTTGATATTTGGTTAAAATTCATAATACAATACTGCAACTACACTGAAATTATAGCATAGTTATACCAGTAATTTTTTATCCTACAATTACCACTAATTCACATAACCACAAAGAACATGGCTGGGAATAATCAGTGCGAATGCAATGGTTCCTGTGAATACAGTGTCTGAGATACATACGCATACAAGTAAACATATACATATATGAAATTGTGTGTCTATACGTGTATGTGGAATTCAGATGTAGAATGTACACGTGTTGCATAGAATGGGAATAACTGGAATACTTGTACAGTTACTTCATATTTGTATTGGTATCAATTAATCATTAAAAAACATGACTTCACTGTAACCGGGGATCAACTGGACTGAAACTACACTGTAATTAACCACTTATGTGATTATGTTGATAGCACATATGTTTAAAGCCCAAAACATTTAACTCTCCATTGCACATAATTTTAAAAATTGACATAGTGACTTTATTCTAATCTCGGTTACTTGCAATTGCTTATAATTGTTGAAATGCCGTGTGGCATGTGTTGAAGTGCCACATTTTTAAAAAAATTAATCATTGGATTATTTGAATATGATGAAATGATTCCAAACTTGGTTTTGATGCTTTTATAATTCAAAAATAGGTAAGATGTGAGAAGTCACTACAGTTTGAAGCTATTAGACTAAGATATTAAATGTTCCACGTTATTGCTGGCATGTTTTGCATTAGCTTTGACAAGAAATTGTTGGAAACATTTAAGTTTTTACAATGTACTAGCACTTTCACTATAGGGCATAAGGAATGCTTATAATCTAAAGAGTAAGGAAGATGTGAAGGAGATAAAAAACAAAGGTAGAGCAAAATAGTAACATTGATTTTTTTTGGCTCAATGATTTTTGACTCGGTTTTTCAGTTTTGAGGTGCAGCTTTGTCTCTGCTTTATATGGCAGAAAACCAGAAGGGATTGTTTGCCGGAAACACAAAGAGAACGAGAGGTTGTGAAGGACCTTTGGAGGCAGGAAAGTGCAGTGTTGATGAAAGAAGGAAGTGAGAGCCATACAGGAAGCAGGCAGGCAGAGAATCATGAGAGTTAAGAACAAAGAGTACTGTGCAATTACATAATTGGTGAGCCCACTGAAATTACTTCTGTGACTATATCTGCCAACAATAAGCTCTGGTGGATTCCTTACAGGAAAATGTTTATCCATCCCCTTAGCTCATATAAACACTGAGTGATGGTGGGGAGGAAGATAACTGCATGGAAACTATGTCACTGAATGTTAAGGTGTGAAATAATGATTTTTGTCTGACAGCAAGGATAAACTACAGCTGAAAACAGAATCAGGAGAAATCTGCATTGGACTTATTTGCCAGTGTCCTTGCCATTCTACTTCTGCGTATCTGGTAACTGAAGTAGAAATGTGTGGCTAAGTCAAGATAAGTATTCAGGATGCTTTTGCAACATCATCTCTGTTCTGAAATCCCACTGGTCATGATAGTTCAGTTTTAACAGCACATGCCTCTAACTTCCTTTCTTTAGAGGCAAGAAAGCTGACACAACCTTTCACACTACATACGCTCCTGCATTATATTAATGCATCTGTCTGCATAGCTGTATGGTAGTATTAAATGATGGTGTCATTAGTGACTTCTCAAGAAGACTCACTATGTAAGCTACCAAGCTTAGTCAGGCACTTAACTTCTAAGCCTGTGTACTATTATGCTCACCTTACCTGCATGCAATAAAGTCAGGTTAATATACCTATGAAAACATGTGTCTTTGAAGTACCTGAACCAAGCAAGGCTTAGTAGTATTTATGACCATTATACGACCATATATATACATATTAATTTGTGTGCAGACCTGTATTTTCCTAAGTGGACTGTCCAGTAAGTGTCTCACGTTCATGCAGTAATAATTATTGCATGGGTAGGTCTGTTTTATGATAGCATACGTAAATATGTAATGCTATTGGTATGAGCATTGTAGGCACCTGAGGAATGTTACAACGAATGTGCAACAACTCATTTCCTGCAC
This sequence comes from Psittacula echo, assembly GCF_963264785.1. Classification (NCBI taxonomy): domain Eukaryota; kingdom Metazoa; phylum Chordata; class Aves; order Psittaciformes; family Psittacidae; genus Psittacula; species Psittacula echo. Next base: position 85,549,001 of record NC_137735.1, on the reverse strand, counting down.
AGATTAATGATTACAGTGCGTAACTTCTAATGCAGGAAAACTCTTATTCTGAAATGGAACCATGTTTGAGGTGGAATGGTGCAGGACAATCTCGCAATCATTCCCTCTTTTAAAATACTTAAAGGTCCTTTTTTAACCAAACTTATTGAAATGAAAAGCACGGGAAGAAAAGAAGTTATTTTTTTATTGAAGCAAATGAGATTTTCTTGGCAGTGTCCTGTACATGCTAGTGGGTGAGAACTGATTAACTTGAAACCCAACATAAAATCCTTAAATATGAACAACTCAGTTTTATAAATATCCAGCATCAAGAGGCAGACAAGAGGGAAACTGGAATGCAAAGACAAAAGACAAAATTGCACCATGTTTATGCTGGGGTATCCTACTGGCTGATGGCTGGATGTTACATTTGCATTGTGATCTTAGATGAACAGATGACAAGATATTGTAGATTTTGAGACTGCTGTACTGTAGACAACAAAAAATATAAGTACTTAGAATGTGAGATCTGTTTAAGAATCAAGCAGTATAGCGACGCAATCTGTACGTGTACCTGCATCCAAGTCACTCTTTCTAGAAATACTTTTGGGGACAAGCCAGCAGCTTCCTCTTGATACTAAAAATGTATTTTTTCTATCTTCTTCCAAAGAGATGCTTTGCAAGAATTACTTGATTTGGTTTTCCCATGACAACAAACAAAAAAAAAGAAGATACATTGAATTTATTGAATGTATATGACATATTAAAAATAAAACAAAACAAACCCAAACAAAGAAACAAACCCTGTTCTGAAAGGCAGAAATAGTAATGATGCCTAGGATCTAACATGAACAGACTCCTCTTAAATTAACATGGCTAACAAAGACTTGGAAATAAAATATCCACAAAATAGCCACAAAATGAAAATGCAATGGTGTTTATTCTTCACCCTAGAACCCACTTATTCTTTATAAAGAAAGCCAAAGGAAAACTAATAAGCGGACTCACATAGTTCCAGGAAATGGTCATATACCCATTGCCAGATTATATCAAGATGAGAAGGAATGACCCCATTGCATCTGAAGACTGACACAGAAAAGACCTATGTAACCTTCCTGATGGTTTCTTGCTTCCCACAGCAGCACTGACAAATATATCCAACAAGCTGGCACTGAACCAGCTCACCTGTTTCAGTGCTGCCCACCTGACAGCCCATTCTGTGATTCTAGGGTAATGTCTGGCCCAGAAGTAGAGATCTAGATGCTACAGATACTCCTGGAAATTCAGTGAAGGCCCAGCCTGAAACTGGCATACAGAGCTCATCTAGCTCGTAATTACCTGCTGTGTTATCATGACTTTACAGAGAGTGCTAAGCTGCCTCATTCCTCATAGTGTTCGAGCGCTGCCACACTGAACAATTAGCCTTCCTCTGCATCCTCAGGTTCTATCTGCACATCTTAATGCATGAAAAGCTGTGTGTACCAAAGAATTATATTTTCAACAGGCTCATTTCCCAGGGATACATCCTGCAACCTTTGACTGTCGGGAAACAGGAAAAATACAGGGGGAAAGAAAACACAAACCCCACAGGAAAAAAGAAAATTGCTTACAGTCCTTTATTTACCTTTCACATTTTAGAATGCAAACTGTCAAAAGCAGATCTCCTTGAATGCATTATAAGGCACTCACTGCAATTTTTTATAATTTACTTATATCTAGGTATATCTTTGCCATGTGTGTTAAACTTTGGCGAATACTTCCCTACGTAAATGCTACCTTTTCTAAGTTTCCCACAGTGTTCTTTCTAATTCAGCTTGGAGTCTTTGACCTTGTGTCCTGGGTTCAGCTATAAACAGTTACTTTTCTCCTTCCTAGTAGCTGGTGCAGTGGCTGTGTTTTGGCTTTAATCTGGGAACAATGCTGATAACACACCGATATTTTACTTGTTGCTAAATAGTGCTTACCCCAATCAAGGACTTTTCAGTCTCATGTTCTGACTGTGAGGAGAGGCACAAGAAGTTGGGCGGAAGCAGAGACAGGACACCTGACCCAAACTTCCATACCACAGCATATAATGTCCAGTATATAAACTGGGGGGAGTCACCTGGAAGGCCCAGATTGCTACTCAGGTCGGGCTGGGTATCGGTAGGTGGGTGATGAGGTATAGTATTGTGCGTCCCTTGTGTTTATTGTTTTCCCCTTCCCTTTTTAGTTTTATATACTCCCCCCTTGTTATTACCCTTATCATTATTAGTGGTAGTAATAGTAATAGTTTTGTATTATACTTTAGTTATGGGACTGCTCTTATCTCAACCCGTGGGGTTTACATTCTTTCGATTCTCCTCCCCATCCTGCCCAGAGCTGGGGGGAGGAAGAAATGGGGGAGTGAACAAGCAGCTGCATGGTGCTGAGTTACCAGCGGGGCTTAAACCACAACACCTTGCAAACAGCATATTTCCAAAAAGACCACTGACTTTTGAAGGAAGCCATTCTGACATCTGAAACGCCTATCAAATAACATCTTCCTTCCAGACAGCCTGAGCATGCAATTTCAGATGTGGCTGTAGATTCCTCAGATGCTTTCCAAGTCAATACCAACTCTGTATGGGCTTAAAGGTCCCGTAGAAAAGAGCTGCAAATGAAAAAAACCCTCCTTTTCAGGTGCACTTCAAACTGGGAATAGGAATTGTCAAAAAGTTACATAGAAAAGTAGATTTCATCCTTGCTGGTGCCTGGCCTGGTATTTGGACAATAAAGGTTTATGTGTATTTTCTTTTTTATTTCCACTTGCACGCTGTACTCGTAATAGATAGAGGCTGTCATCTGCTGAGTACGTGATAAAGCTCCAAGGAAAAGAGAGGGATGAAGGACAAACTTGCTGAGCTCCTATCTGCATCTTAGCAAAATGGCTAGAAAGCTGACAAGTGAAGACAGCAGGTATTTCACAGCCTTCTAATTGGAATTCATTCAGTGTGTATCTGTCCTAATGTTTAGAAAACTATTTCTAAAACTGTTAAAATTCTTAATATGAAATTTTCTTCTCTTTCCACTTTGTTACTTCTCGTGCTATTCCAGTGAATATGAAATAATTATTCTGATCCTTTTTGCAGCAACTTCTTCAATATTTGAATTGTAACCATACTTCCCCTCGCTCTTCACTAGACGAAACAAGTCCAGTTATTCTAACCATGGGTTAAGTTTTCTAGATTTCTTATAATTTTTGTTACTCATCTTTGTATTTTCTCCAGCTGATGGGTATTTGCTTGGAGTGTAGTGCCCATATCTGGACATACTATACTTATTTATAGATAAGATTTTAGCAAGCTTTTGACTTGTTACAGAGTGAAAGGAAATTCTGTCATTGTTCCCTGTTCACTTTAAATTATTATTAGGTTGAATAAATGTTTCTCTTATTGATATAAAATCCTTCTTAGGAATTTTATTGGGAGTTCACTGATGTACAGTTTCCCCTGATTACATTGATTTATGTACTATTTTTAAATCATTTCTTCATTTTCCTTGGTATAAATACCACTGCTCAAACTTCATCTCTGATCAAAACCAGTAACATCCTAGATGAACATGCAGAAATTGTGCATATCCATCCTCACAGGTGTGGTCCGTTAGCCTTGGCTGGATGCCAGGTATCTACTAAAGCTGCTCTATTACTCCCCTCCTTAGCTGAACAGCAGGGAAAAAATACAACAAAAGGCTCTTTGGTCGAGAACAGAAAGACAGAGAGAACATTCACCAATTACCCTAATGGGCAAAACAGACTTGACTTGGGGACATTATTTTAATTTATTGCAAATCAAAAGTCACAGTAGGATAATGAGAAATGAAACCAGATCTTACACACTTCCCCCGACCCCTCTCTTCTTCCTGTGCCCAACTTCGTTCCGGGCTTATTTACCTCCTCCCCTGGGTGTCACAGTGGGATGGCAAATGGGTATTGTGATCAGTTCATCACATGTTGTCTTTACTGCTCCTTCCTCCTCACACTCTTCTGCTGCTCCAGCATGGGGTCCCTCCCACAGGAAGCAGTCCTCCATAAACTTTTCCAACACGGGTCATTCACACAGGCTGCAGTTCTTCTCAAATTGCTTCAGCATGTGTCCCTTCCACAAAGCACAGTCCCTCAAGAACAGACTGCTCCAGCATGGGTCCCCCGTGGGGTCACAAGTCCTGCCGGAAGGCCTGCTCCAATGTGTTTTCATCTCCAGAGGATCATAGGTCCTGCCAGGAGCCTGCTCCAGTGCAGGCTTCCCACAGGGTCACAGCCTCCTTTGGGCATTCACCTGCTCTGGCATGGGGTTCTCAATGGGCTGCAAGTGAAGATCTGCTCCACTGTGGACCTCCACAGGCTGCAGTGGAATCTCTGCTCTGATGCCTGGAGCTCCTCTTCCCTCTTGTTCTGCACTGACGTTGGTGTCTGCAGGGCTGTTTCTCTCACATATTCTCCTTTCTCCCTTCCAACTGCTGCTGTGCAGCATTTGCCTCCCCCTCTCCACCTCCCCCCCCCCCCCCGGCCCCTTCTTAACTACGTTATCTCAGAGGTGTGATATCATTGTCAGTGATGGGCTTGGCCTTGGCCAGTGGCAGCTCTGTCTTGAAGCTGGCTGGCATTGTCTCTGTTGGACATGGGGAGAAGCTTCTGGCATCTGCTCACAGAAACTACCCTTGCATCTCCCTGCTGCCAAAATCTGGCCAGGCAAACCCAACAGACTATTCAATAGATCCAGAAGGTCTTCCCACCTTTATCTCCTAGTCACAGGCCAGTATCTCTGGCACTGTTACTGAACAAAACACAGTAACAACCTGTCACCCAAAGCAGACACTGCTCAGAAATTACCACCTGATCATAGCACCCTGCACATGCCCAACAGGTTTGTAGATGCAGTTTCGGTCAGCAGATGATCAGACTGTAGCCAAGCAACTCCTTTACTTTCCGTAAGACACATAAAAAGCTGACACTTTCATCCACAGGAAATGGACAGTATGCTGAAATCCAAGTTGCCATATATATTTTGTCTCTTTATTTGTACACAGCAAAACAACCATCCATCCTGCAAACTCCCAGCTTCCGACAAGAAGAAAGAGTTTAAGCATTTTGATTCTTGGTTTCAATTCAGCCAGCTAAAAACTGGTAACAGTCACTACAACAGCGGTTAGTGAGAGGCTGTCATCTACCTATCAGAGACTACACTCCCTAACTTGTTTTACACAGGGTACGAAACAACTCACTGATAATAATTACTTCTGGTTATAAGCAGCCAGAGTTTCAAAGTCACCCGTTGTCCCTGGTCACCCTGAAAACTTGATGAGCTGGACATTTATTTAGGTACTTTGCATAGCTTTAGTTATTTTGAAAATCTGCCTTTGATGACTAAGTGCTATTTATGGGTAAGTTTTAAATCAGGCTATTTTGTGATCTTAAACATTAAAAAGAACCCAACCAGGATCCAGAACACTGGTTGGCAGATTTCCAGATTAAAGAATTTGCTTTATTTATTCCTCTGATGGAAATGGTATTATGATAAGCCTCTCCTAAGTACGGAGAATTCTGAAGAAAACAGAATTACATCCATTCTTGAACATCTAGGGTTCAAACCTCCTGCCTTTTTTTTTTCCCTCAAATTGTTTTTTCTGTGCTGTCAGCAGAGACCTGTTAACAGGATCTGAAGACAGTCAGGAGACTGACCAATGGAGGTTACTTATCAGGACAAGGAAGAAATTGTCAAACCCAAAACCTACATAATTTCCAAGCATGCTCATCTGGCAATGCCAAATACGAACAGCTCATGTTCACACAGCACTAGAGAATGACTAGCAAACATCATGCTACAATTTTAAGATGTCCTTGACAGACATACCTTACTAAGGAAAATTTGGTGGTTAAGTAACAGCATGGGAGAAATGGCGCTTAGCAGTCGAAATTTATTGCAAAGCTATATGGATCTATTTTAAAGCCTGCACTAAAGTAATTACATAGAATTCAGAATTTATAGTATAAAACCCAGATGGAAGCCCTTTCCATCACAGAATGCAATGAAATCTGTTCCTTATCCAGCACAAGAACAACCCACAGAGTATGAGGCTGGGGTAAGAGAAAGACAAAGCTGAAAGGAATACACTGATGAAATGCCTCTCGTGACAGGGCTGATGAACAAGAAGCAGCCTGAGTGAAGCTGAAAGAGCTGAGATGGATAATATTCTCCAAGGACCCCAGCTGAAACCTTTTCTTTGCAGTACAGAGCTCAGTTCAACCCCTGCATAGTTCATTTGACCCTCTTCAAACCCCTCTCTGTGTGACTTTGCTCCAGTCCAAAGCAAATAGTCCTGTCCCCTCAGATGACAGGCAAAATCTGCAGCCTAAATAGTGGTCTCCTGACCTTTGGATGTCCCAGGGACACGGTGTGCATTTGATATCTGGCATTTTCTAACAAAGACGCATTTTCCATGCTGCTGTGAGGGAAATATACTAAATATGTCAAATAAGAACCTGCATCATTATTTTCATCTAGACTTCTCTCTATACAACTGACATATAATAGAGTGAAGTTAAGTCTGACTTCATTTCTTCCCATTGTTTCCAACTTTACTTCCTTTACTCCTGTGCAGTGAAGCAGAGCAGCTACAAAGCTATTGATTTTTAGGGGGAAAACCAAGAAGTTTCATCCCTCCATTCTTTCTCTGTTCAGTCTCATAGTCTTCATGTGGTACATGTGCATACAAACACATTCACTCATACACACCCCATCATGGCAATGTAGGCCCTCCATAGTTATAGGAGGGCTTTCCATCTTGTCTCACTGTGGAAAAATTCCAGGTCCAAAATGTATCCAGAATGGTTCCTTCCATTGTAAGAATTGTTTAAAACCATATCTTCCTCTGATTAGAAATAATTTCTGACAGCCAGTGCTCACAGTTCCAGGGTAGCTAAATTTGCTGGCACTGCAGGGCTGAATACGTAGTAGAAAGCACAGAATTTTTCCTAAGTGGCCCCAGGAAAGCGTAAAGAGCTGAGATGATAAAGCAAAAGATCACCATAATTAAGTGGTATTATATTTATTCCCAGCTCAACTGAGAGAGATTACCAGCAGGGAAATTTATACATTTTGAACTTGTGAACTTACCATTTTATGCACAGTCGGAATCACAGCTTCCTTAATTTGTATTTTTCTACTATTCTACTGATGGAAAGACAATTTGAGAAACAGGAAAATTTAATTGTAAAAAGCTGCAATAACTGACATAGTAAAATCATATATAGGAATAGTACTTGGAAAAAGCAACATTGAGATTGGCTGCATAGATGTCATATGACATAAATGTCAATTTTTCTGTGTTGTTTTGAAATGGGAACCAGCTTTACAGCTTTATAGCTGTAAAGACCTCAGAAATCTATTTAAGTTCCCCATGCATGGCTTGTAGCCTGAAGTGGATTCTGGGGCTTCTTGGAGGTGAAATGGCAAATCAGATTATATCATTGTGGCTCTATGGATTTGAACAAAGCTTCGACTGGTTTTGTTGTTTTTTGGTTTTTCTATCCTTATGATAAGGCCCCACATTCTTTTCCAGGTGAATCATGGCTGAAACTATTGGAAGATGCTTCTGACTAGCGTCTGGACCGAGCCTTTCAACACATACAGATTGTTAACTCCTTATGAATCAGAGATAATTATATAGCAGATGCATACAAGGCTACAGAAAGAGCTGGACAGTGAAAAAAGTTATTTGGGTCACCACCCAGTTTTAACATTTATTAAGTAGCTTATTTCTCAAAAATTATGGCTCCAGGTCTTTCCTAGAAGAGCCATGCTTCTGGATTCCCCTTTTTTTCCAGGACACAGTGTATCACAAGTACTTTTAGCACTGATAAATGCTTGTGAGTGTAAGCACTTACAAGGTGGAGTGCATTGCATACAAGTTTGCAGGACATTCTGTACATGTTCTGTCAACCTACGTATGCCTTCTGGCTCTTGCTCAAGGACACAAGGCAGCTCTGTTTCCTGCCATGAGTCATCACTCAGGAATGATATTTAAATAGGAGAAAAAGTAAGGAAAGACAAAACAAAACAAAAAATCAAACAGGAACAGATTCCAGGGAAAAGCAACTAGCAGCTTGTGGTTTTTACAGGCAGAATTACAGGGTTTTTTTCCTTTTTAGCATCCATCATGCTATGAACTCTCACAGAAGTCAAAGCCTTGTAGTTTTTGTTATCGTACAAGTAGCCTGAGTGGAAAGACTGTCTTAGAGCACAATGTTGACCTTGTTTAGCTGTAGTGAAGTAGATACTGTCCATGTGTTTGTCTCCACTAGAGTTTCACAGTGAGAAATTTTATGAATACACACTCTTCCCCCCGCTCAGGTGTTGAAGGCGTCCTCTCTCAAGCTACTCACCTCAGCAGTGTTGCCTATTTGGGGCTTTCTAAACAAAGATGCAGAGTCTAGTTATTCTCTGACAGGGTGCTTGGTGGAGGTCTCCGCAAATCAAGCACACCAATGTTTGTAACTTTAAGCTATTTATACATTTTTGACAAACAAAGAACATTGGCTGAGAGTTATAAAATTTGCTTATTAGTTAGTATTCCTTACTGGTAAAAGGTCTCTCTTGCCTCACATGCTAATGAGGCAGCATGCTCAGTCTTTCTCTTCTAGATAACTGAGATAGGTAATTCTAAACAAAGAACATCCATCCTGCTTTGCTGGGTGACAAGTCAGAACTACTGATGGGTTTCCCAAGATACTGCAAGCATCAACCAGAGGGAGAGGACAACACCAGCTGTACCATCCCACCTCAGGTTGGCTTTGGGGCTGAAGTCAGTATTGTGTTAAGAGACAAAACAATTTGGCAGAAAATAAACCCACTTGCATTCCAGCTCATCCTCAGATTTAGAGGGGCTGGGCGCAGCCAGGCTTAGATTCTGAGTGATGCCAGAATCATCTGATGCCGGAATCAATTTACCACTATCATTCTGGTCGCGTTCAATATACTGAACAATCACAATTCCAGATGCACTAATAGCGCACTGCACCTTCAGCCTAATCGTGCTCATGAACTAACACGGCCACACTGAAAGGATTTGGTTGTGTTCAATGAGAAAACTATTACAATTTGCTACTTCAACAGTGCAGTTCATTGAAGCAACAGATACAGGTTCTTATGTGTCCTGGTTTAGCAGTAGCAGTCATTTTTTCTCCTTCTTAGTAGCTGGTGCAGCGCTGTGTTTTTGACTTTCGGCCTGGGAACAGAGCTGATAACACTGATGTTTAGTCTGACCAAGGACTTTGTGAGTCTCATGCTCTGCCAGGGAGCAGGGGAAGCCGGGAGGAAACAGGGACAGGACACCTGACCCAAACTAGCCAAATATTCCATACCACAGCACGTCATGCCCAGGATGTAACTGAGAGTTACCTGGAAGGGCTGGATCACTGCTGGGTGGGAGGGAGTTATCAATCGGCGGGTGGTGAGGTGTTGTATTCTCTTCCCATGTTATTTCCTTCATCATTATTATTATTGGTGGTAGCAGTAGTGATTTGTGTTATACCTTAGTTACTGGACTGTTCTTATCTCAACCCGTGGGAGCTGCATTCTTTCGATTCTCCTCCCCGTCCCTCCAGGAGCGGGGAGAAGAAAGGGTAGGGGGGGAAGTAGACTGCGTGGTTCTAATTTATGGCCTGGGCTTAAACCATGATAGTTCTTTTTGGCACCCAACGCGGGGCACAGAAGGTTGAGATAATGAAAAATCTGCCCAAGGCATAACGCTGATTTATTGGCTCTCAAAGTTCTTCTTCTTGATCTCACAGTTTCAGTATGTCATAGCTTACTTAGAGCCAGTTTTTGCTGTGTTAGTGTTTATCAAGTGTGGGCCTTGGGCTAAGGTTCTTGTTTCATTGCATTTTATGGTAATGGCTTGTAATACTGGCAGGCTCTGGCAGCAGGGTGGGATGGATGTGGCAGTGGACTTGTACCTGGCTGTCCCACTGCTCTTCACCTTCCTGGCCCTTGTCCTCGCCTCTGTCTTCGTGAGGCTGCAGGGAGCTGAGGGGGAGCGGCCCCGGGAGCCGGCAGCGGGCGAAGGGGCCCGGGAGAGCGGCCCCGGGGACCAAGCGGCGGCGTGAGCGGGGCCGGAGGGCGGGAAGGAGGCGGCTGCCGAGCAGCGGCAGGAGGCGGCGGAGGAGCCGAGCCCTGCGGCCGAGCCCAGCCCCGCGGCGGCCGAGAGCATCCCCCAGCAGCCGCCCGCCGAGCCTCGGAGTCTGAGCGCCAGAAGGATGCGGAGAGCAAGATACCACCTTTGGGAGCCTCAGCTGGGTCCAGCCTCGGGCACCCGGGATGGAGGATGCAGGAGACCACGCAGCACTTCCCATCAAGGCAGAGGAGGAAGATCTGGACTTAGAAAAACAGAAGCTGGTGGTGAGAGAGCCAGCAAGCACAGCAGCTATACCAGCCCCCAGTGACAAGTACAGCAGCATCGTTTGAGAGTTCTGAAGGTTTTGAATGGCCTTTGGGTACCCTTGGGACCTGCCTGCTGATTGCGATGGGGATCACCATGTTGGTGCACACACAGAGTGTTTTCTACCCATGGCCATTTTGTCTGATCTCAAAAGTTAAGCAGAGTCTGGTTTGGGTCTTGTCTGGGTTAGACGACGATATAGGGGGACCAAGAGGCTTTCCCCAAGGCTGGACAGTCATGAGTGTCAGAATGTGTGGAACAGTATGGGCGAGTATCTAGTCCACTGGGCCCCTCCAGTGCTTTGGAAGCATCGGAGATAGAAGGCAGCTGTGTGGAGTCCTCGAAAACAAGTTGCAGAAACTGCTGAAGGGGAGGGTGAATTATTTTGAGCCTGGTGGGCCCATGACACTTCAGGCCATCAGGGCAGAGATGCAACATAGAGGTGGACTCATGATCGAGGGGTGGACTTAGCAATGGACACTACTGCCCAGGTTATTCACGAATGTGAACACTGCACACAGCCTCTCCTGCTCTGAAAGACTGTTACAAGAGATGGAGCCCAACATTATGAACGGAATGGACTCAGCAGCTTTATAGGGATTGGACCGTGCACTAAGATAAGAGAGCACTGAGATGAGAGTGATGGTATACTGAAAATGTTATCTGAGCATGACGTGAATGGTATGGAATAAGGAGTGGATACTGTCCTGGTTTAGCAGTAGCAGTCATTTTTTCTCCTTCCTAGTAGCTGGTGCAGCGCTGTGTTTTTGACTTTCGGCCTGGGAACAGAGCTGATAACACTGATGTTTAGACTGACCAAGGACTTTGTGAGTCTCATGCTCTGCCAGGGAGCAGGGGAAGCCGGGAGGAAACAGGGACAGGACACCTGACCCAAACTAGCCAAATATTCCATACCACAGCACATCATGCCCAGGATGTAACTGAGAGTTACCTGGAAGGGCTGGATCACTGCTGGGTGGGAGGGAGTTATCAATCGGCGGGTGGTGAGGTGTTGTATTCTCTTCCCATGTTATTTCCTTCATCATTATTATTATTGGTGGTAGCAGTAGTGATTTGTGTTATACCTTAGTTACTGGACTGTTCTTATCTCAACCCGTGGGAGCTGCATTCTTTCGATTCTCCTCCCCGTCCCTCCAGGAGCGGGGGGAAGAAAGGGTAGGGGGGGAAGTAGACTGCGTGGTTCTAATTTATGGCCTGGGCTTAAACCATGACATTATGGATTACTGGTGATAAATACACTGTCTGCAAAAGGCACATGCAAATAATAGGGTTGTGAATTTTATAAACGCGTGACAAAGTTATGAATAACACGGTCTGGCTTCACAAGATGAAAGTAGAAAGTGTCTCTATATAGAGATTCCTAATTTTCCTGGGGAAGCACTTGATACAGTGCAGGTCTTACCCAAAGGCGTCTCTAGGCGGGGGGGGAAGAAAGGTCCAGCCCATCGACCGGTGCCAGGAGTCAGAGGTAATCTGCTGATGGAATCTTCCTTGACTTGTCCACGATGATGTCTTCCCTGATATTCCCCCTGCTTTGGGCCATTTTTATACTATTTTTCACCTTCAAGGTGGAGCTTTAGTGACTCCAGTCATACATACCTTTATTATTATAAATCAATAAAATTCTCTCACTTCACTTTTAAAGATATATACCAAAAAGAATTCAAAGAGCATGCTCGAGAAGGGGTGGTCTCACCTTGGAGGCGGGTAGCATTGGAGATAGAGGTGTGTTTTTGTATTAAAATGTACTAAAATGAAGCAAAGTTCACACAAAGGACAACATTTTGTTCAAAGATTAACAGCCAACCTGACTGTTGGCTCAGGGTAGCAGGTGTGCAGCTTACCTGTCTTTATCAGTTTTTAATACCACCTAGTTCCCTTCTCCGCTTGTATTATGACAGAGCTTGGCTGCAGAATCTCCACTCCACCTTGTCCTCTGTCAAGCAATGTTGCCATGGGAACCACTGTAGAGTGAATTCCTTGAACACCAGGTGCAGTCGCACCTTACCCTGAAAGTCTGTTTAATTTTATACCTTTCTGTTATGTGTGAACAATGCTACATTTTCAAATATAAGTTTAATTTCTAAATCATGTTCAGCAATTACTCCACAGTCGGTTTAGCAGGGCTTCAAAGTCGGCTGCTTGCTCCTACCCCCAGCTGTCTGCCACCCTTTTCACTGTGCCAATAACCTCTTTATGGAGACGTACTTTGCACCAGATCACAGAAATTATCAGTTTGAATTGTAACTTTGCAGGCAGGGAAATAGGTTGCTTGTTGGGTTTTTTTCCCCCCACATCTTCAAAGACCTGATTAACAGTGCAGCTCCATACACCTTTGTACTGATTCACTGAGAAGGGATAAATTGCATTTGTGAGGGAGAAGCAGCAGGGGGAATATACATCTTGAGGGTCAGGATCTGTTGCTGAGGAAACAGTATTTAGACTGCTTTGGGTTACCTGCTGTGGGGCTGGCTGTTCATGGGAGCACTGGGAGAAGCTGTGTCAGGCGAGGTTTCGAATTCCTGAGCTCTATGCCTGGCTTGCCATGCCAGCCCTGCACATGGGTCTGGTCACCCGCAACTCTTGTTTTCCTAACAAGTGTTACCATGGCACTGTCACACAGACAACAGTAGTCATCCTGGCTGGAAAAGGTGTTATACAAAGGTTCACACTGCCTTCAGTCACCTCCTGCGTGGGAGTGCAGCAGCTGGTCTCTATGAAGACATCTTTACAGAACTGGATTGATGAGGGTGGAGCCTCTTTCAAGAGCTTATAAGGCACAAGATCCATGTTCAGCTGAACTGGCTGCTGGTATCAAGTATGAAGCCTGATCCTTTACTGGTAGCTGTAATAGTAGTGTGTTCATTTTAAATATGAAATGGCAAGAGCTTAAGCCACAAAGAGCTGTTAGAAGCATTTCTATTGATAAGGAACCACTCCCCCTACCCCTTGGCATTAAAACTTGAAATTACAAACAAAAGTTAACAGCTTCTGCCATGCACTTTTGGAGGGACATGCCACAAGTAGCATTGTACAGAGAGGCATTTTTGCAGAGCAAGGATAGGCAGCCGCCAGAGCAGCTCTAGAGCATGTAATCTATGGGAGCTGCTACACTTGACAGGTTTAATTGGCCCAGGCACAACACCCCTGGAGTTGTCAGCATTTCTCGCACAGTAGCCATCACCTCCTGGGAACTGTGAACTGACAATGTCTTCTCCACCTGGAAAAAAGATGAGGCATAGGAGAACTAGAAGACTCCTCTTTATGCCTTCCCATAAGATTATCTATGCATGGGATTGTCCCTCCTCACATGCTGGGGTCAGTCCTCCTTCTAACAATAAAGAGCCAAAAAAGGCAGTGGGAAACCTATGCATACAAGCCCAAACTCGTGTCCTTTCTAAAACTGTTTTAATCTGCTGTGGCTGGGAGACAGCGATGACACTGAATATTTTCAAGTACATTAAGCCAAAGACATGTGTGACTTAATACTTCTGGACCCAAGCCTAGTCAACATGTGTGAATTGCTCCAGTGTCTGGCTATTTGGTGCCTAGAAGATCACTCCTCCATGCTTAACTGTACCTTCAGACCTCTTTCAGTCACAAAATGGATGGGTCTGGCTTTAAGTTCAGTTCAGAGGCAGGGCAAAAAAGGAAGATGACTCGGAGACCTCCTCTCAGACACCTTGCCCACCTAATGCTCTAACTGAGCTAAGAGTCCAGTTTCTTATCCAAAAGCCTTTCGCTTAGATTCAGCTTTATAGCTTCTAAGTGGAATGAACGAATAAACAACCACCCTTTGTCAAATGTCACTTAGAAGCTAAGTAAATACTTTATCAAGATTCATTTACACATGAAGCTTTTCCTGATTAAATCCATGTGTGGATACTTTTGTTCTGAATAAGGAATATCCATGCACAGTTACATAAGAGCAGCCATTGCACTTTTAAATTCATTGCCTCCCCCAACTCACATTAACTTTGAAGTGCTCTTAAAACTAACCTATTTTGAGAGCTTGTTTACCTGTCAATGTAACAGAAAACTGAAGATAGAATGAGTGCTCTTCATGTTAGTTAAGAAGGGATGAGAACAGCTGTTGTGTTTTTAAATTTACACCCCAGCTTGTTTCACAACATTTCATTTATACAGACAAACTTTGACCATTTTTTTATTGTGTCACCCGAAAATGCTTAGCTTTGGTAGGGAGAACCCTCTCCATTCCACACTTTCCATGATGGCATAAGATAAGGAATGTTCATTGGACAAATATGACTATTTGTCATGGTTTAAGCCCAGCCGGCAAAACAGAACCACGCAGCCGCTTGCTCACTCCCCTGCCTTCCTCCCCTGCTCCCGGAAGGATGGGGAGGAGCATCGAAAGAATGTAGCTCCCACGGGATGAGATAAGAACAGCCCAGTAACTAAGGTATAACACAAACCCACTACTGCTACTGCCAATAATAATAACGATAAGGGAAATAACAAGGGAAGAGAATACAACCGCTCACCACGCGCTGACTGATACCCAGCCCGACCCGAGCAGTGAGCTAGCCCTTCCAGTTTATATATACTGGGCATGACATGATGTGGTATGGAATACCCCTTTGATTAGTTTGGGTCAGGTGTCCCGTCTCTGCTTCCTTCCAGCTTCCCCTACTCCCTGGCAGAGCATGAGACTTAGAAAATCCTTGGTCAGAGTAAACATTACTTAGCAACAACTAAAACCATTGATGTTATCAGTGTTGTTCCCAGGCTGAAAGTCAAACACACAGCACTGCACCAGCTACTAACAAGGAGAAAAATGACTGCTATTGCTGAACCCAGGACAGTATCCACCCCTTATTCCACATCATTCACGTCATGCTCAGATCCCACATTTTTCAATATACCATCACTCTTGTCTTACAGACAGATAGACAGATAGATAGATATAGATAAACATCCACACACACACAAAGAGAGAGTTATCATTCCTTAGTGCATGGACCAATCCCTATAAAGCTGCTAAGTTCATCCAGTCCATGATGTTGGGCTCCAACTCTTGTAACAGTCTTTCAGAGCAGGACAGATGGTGTGCAGTGTTGGACTGTCATGTGCTGACACCGCGGAACTCATCTGGTCACTGCTGAGCTCGTCTGGTTTTGTCAAAGTTCATTCTTTTTTGGAATGATGGTCAGAGGGAAGTCAGGGCCAACAGCTGGTGACCTGAAGACATCTATTTGGTGGGCTACAGAAGTGCTACATAGCAGGCAACAGCATACAGTTGAGTTTATTGGCTGTTTTCCCCTAAAATCATATCCCCTTGAGGTACACATGGGACTTCGCCATCTTCCCACATTACCCACCAAGTATACTCGGCTCCCTGAGCAAAAACAATCCCCTGAGTGGGTTTGCCTTTACCTGAAGCAGGAATAACCCAGGCTGTCTTCCCCAGCAAATTCTTTATGTGCACCACAGGCACTTTATCACCTTCTACAGTATGTGAAAGTTCTGACTGGGCTGGGCCAGCCCTGTTGGCAGATCCTCTGGTGTTGACCAATCAAGTGGCTTTTGCTAAATGTGTATCCCAATGTTTGAAAGTCCCACCAGCCATTGCTCTCAGTGTAGTTTTTAACAGCCCATTGTACCGTTTGATTTTCCCAGAGGCTTGGTAGGGGATGTGATACACCAACTCAATGCCATGCTCTTTGGCCCAAGTGTCTATAAGGTTGTTCCAGAAATGAGTCCCATTGCCTGATTCAATTCTCTCTGGGGTGCCATTTTGACACAAAATCTGTCTCTCAAGGCCCAGGACAACGTGGGGCACAGTGTATGTTTCCAGCCATCCAGTGGTTGCTTCTACCATGGTAAGCACATGGCGCTTGCCGTGGCAGGTTGGTGAGAATGTGATATAATCAATCTGCCAGGCCTCCCCATATTTGTACTTCAGCCATTGTCCTACGTACCAGAGAGGCTTTAACCACTTGGCTTGCTTAACTGCAGCACGTTTCACAGTCATGAATAACTTGGGCAATAGAGTTCATTGTTAAGTCCACCCCTCGATCATGAGCCCATCTGTATGTTGCATCTCTGCCCTGATGGCCTGAAGTGTCATGGGCCCACTGGGCCAAAAATAATTCACCCTTATGTTGCCAATCTAAGTCCATCTGAGCCACTTCAGTCTTAGCAACTTTATCCACTTGTTGGTTGTTCTGGTGTTCCTCAGTGTCCCAACTCTTGGGTACATGGGCATCTACATGGCATACCTTCACCACCATGTTCTGCACCCGGGCAGCGATATCTTGCCACAGTGCAGCAGCGAGATGGGTTTGCCTCTGCATTGCCAGTTGCTCTGCTCTGCTCTGCTTCCACTGCTGCAACCACTCCCACAGGGCATTTGCCACCATCCATGAGTCAGTATAAAGTAGTGGCCACTTTTCTCATTCAGCAATGTCCAGGGCCAGCTGGATGGCTTTCACCTCGGCAAATTGACTCGATTCACCTTCTCTTTCAGCAGTTTCTGCAACTTGTCATAGGGGACTCCGTACAGCTGCCTTCCATCTCTGATGCTTTCCAACAACACAGCAGGACCCATCAGTAAAGAAGGCATACTGCTTTTCACTTTCTGACGGTTTATTATATGGTGGGGCCTCTTCAGCACACATCACCTCCTCCTCTGGTGACATTCCAAAATCTTTGCCCTCTGGCCAGTCCATGATAACTTCTAGAATTCCTGGATGACTGGGATTTCCAGTTCAAGCTCGTTGTGTAATTAGTACAGCCCACTTACTCCATGTAGCATCAGTTGCATGATGTGTAGAGGAGACCCCGCCTTTGAACATCCAGCCCAGCACGGGCAACCGGGGTGCCAGGAGGAGCTGTGCTTCAGTGCCAATCACTTCTGAAGCAGCTTGAACCCCTTCATAGGCTGCCAGTATCTCTTTTTCAGTTGGGGTATAGCTGGCCTCAGATCCTTCTCCCCAGCTGTGGTGTAGAGTACATTTTTTACATCTGGCCCGGTCCGAACTGGTCCAAGGGCTACTGCATGAACTCTCTCTCGTTTAATTTGCTCAAAGGCTTGTTGTTGCTCAGGGCCCCATTTAAAATTGCAATTGGCACTTGTTGTTCTTCAACCTTCAGCAATCCCACAACAGAAGGATCCTCTGAGAGACCAGGCAAGGTGGACAGCTGCTTAATTTACTGTCTCCAAAGCAGCAATACCAAAAGCCCATTGGTACTGCTGAACCCAAGACACTATTTCAGGGGGAAACCCAATATTTATATGGTTATTTTAGTTAAAATTCCTTTATATGAGCCAATGCCATTGAGCTTAATTGCTTCATCTATTTATGAATGTTCAACATTTAATTTGCTTTATTGCCATCATCTCACTATGTCCAGCTGTTTTTCTATGAAATTTCCCTTGCCTCATCACACCTAATTCCATGGAAATGTCTTCCTGCAGTTAAAAGTAAAATCTATCAGGGAATCAACATATATTCCAAGCACAGCATGCTCACATTGACAGAGATGTTGTAATTATAATTGATGATTAGTAGTGAGTGAATATTTATTGAAAGAAAAAAAAAAAAAAAGGGAGAAAAGAAAGCCAAAAATATTCTTGGTTTTATGAAACTTTTTAAAAATTGTAACATTTTGAATTTAAGCTTTTTACACTGTTCTTCCTAATTGCTTAAAGTTTGACTGACAAAGCTAATGAAAATTCAGCCTTCCCAATCTCTATGACTAATGAAGCCACAGAGCCAAAAATTCTAAGAATGACTGGAACTATAGTGCAAGGGGGTACTGCTGCCAATTTGTTTTTGTTCAGAGGATGGGCACAAGAGACGCAACTACTCATGCATGTCCGAAGTCTGCTGGTAGGAACATGTTAACTATCTTAAACATTTCTTAGTAGAGGCAAGACCTGGTGTTAAATGTCCTATGCCCAACGGCAACAGTGTAACCATGGAGTCCTTTTATAAACTTTACCTTTACTGATCCATGTATTCTTTGCTTACGAGATGTGAGCAGAGTGCCTAAATCACATGAGAACAACAATCTGGATTTGGCTGTAGGACTTGATCCCATGAGAACACAGGGAAAGGTCAGCTGCCATGACCTACTTAGCTTTCTGGGAGGAGATGCAGCCTCTTGGTCATAAAGCCCTTGTGCTGGTGAGCACGCATGATGGTCTTGATGAGATTTGCTGCATATATGAGAAGTAGAAAATCGTCTCTTATGTAGAAATCTCTTTAGTTCTGGTGGGAGTGGGACATGGCGGGCAGTTAAAGGTTGTGCCTCTGCTTTCTTTTGAGCAAATTATGTGTTTCTCCTGGCAGCTTATAGTCTGCTGGCCATCACCTCAGCACTGAAATATGAGCTATCGTAGATGGGGGGAGGGATGGCCAGCCTGGAAGGGTGTGAGAAAGAATTCCGTTCCAGACACAGACTTTTGGTTAAAGCACTATTTTTCACATGTGAGTTACTTGAATGATCAATGAGAAAAATTCTCTCTCCTCTTCCTCCCCTCTTTTTTAGCAATCCTAATGTATGCATAAAGAAAGATAAACACTCCTGTTTATATTTCACTGTTTCAAAGTTGTGATTGCATTGAGCATTTCACATAAGACTTCAAAGTGCTTCTGCCTTTTCATTTTACATATGGACATAAAGTTTGCTTGGAAATATGTGTCCTGCTCAAATTACACTAAGAAAACATTGGAACTATGATATACACCCATCAGCTAGACATAAATTAGCACTATTTCAAATTCTGCTGCAGTGTCTTATCATTTTCCAGCATTTTTTTTTCTCACTCTAGGAAACAGGATTTTACACACCTCTGCTGACATGTGGAGAGTTTAGTCTCTATGCTGTCAAATACTGAACACTTCATGAAACCCCATCATTAAAGAAAAAGAACTCACAATGAGAGAAAAACAAATAACTTGTTTTAAAAAATGAATTGCTGTGATAAGACAATTAAATTAAAAAAATATTAAAATTAAATTAAAAAAATTTAATAATTAAAAATTAAATTAAAAAAAAGTTAAAAATACGCATGTTAAATCCATGACATTTAAACACATGTATTCCTTATTTTTAGCCAAGAGATACACAATACAAATATGGGGCAATGTGCGATCCAGAACTGGTAGGATATTTTACATAATTACCCAAGTTATTTGTTGAGCTAGGGGAACTGTGAATTACTTTCAGTAGGTTAAAAATTACAGTGGAAGCAGGAAGCTTCCACTTCTTCAGAAAAAACTGTACACAGTAATACTGCCTCAAATCAGCAGGAACCTAATAACAAAAGACGCATTTTTAGAAAACAGCCTGCAAAATGTATTTCTCTCATACAGGTCTGATATTTGCCTTTTTGTTTGCCAATACATGCATATGTTTGGTGATGGAAACTATCCTCTGACACTATAAAGGAGTACCAACTTTTCTCATCTTAGTTGAAATGAGGTAGTTGTTGCTTAATTGAAGTTAGATACTCTTCCATTTTAATGCAAAATTAATGCTGAAAGTTCCTTAGTCCAGTTCAAAAAAGAAGTATTACAGAGCAAATTCATTAAAACACCTGCCACCACCACCCCACGGCTAAACTACAGAAATCAGAAAACTGTGTTTATAAAAACTGTAACTCAGAGGAATGCTGTTGTCCAATCAATGAATGCCATTTCCCTCCATTTAAAAAATCTCTCCATGAACATCACATTAATAACTTTATCCATGCTCTGAGGCAAAGCCCAATAACTTCTAAAGACTAGATGAATCACAATTACTTGGTCATTTCATAGCTTAAAGGACTGTAAAAATGGGCATCTATAAACCAGAGTCTGCACAGCTGTATCAAGGTAGAACATCATTTGTGCTGTATATAAACTCTAAGCTGCACTACACATAAACCCCACTTTATATCATTTAGAAGATAAATCTGGGAGAAAACTATAGATCTTATATTGAAGTCCATTGAGGTATTTTGACCTCTGAAAGATTCTGGAAGGAAGGATACAAATCGAGTTGTTAATGAATTCCTACTTTTTTGTGTGTTTTACTCTTCATTTAATCTCCTTCCTGTTTTATTATTTTCTTCTGCCAACCTCCTTTCATCCCTTTTTGTCTTTCTTCAACCTACAATGCTTTCCCCTTTTGTCCTTCTTCAACCTACAATGCTTTCCCCTTTCTTCTTACGCTTTCCACCCTTCTCCCCTTTCCTCCTACTCCTTGTGTAACTTTTCCAACCTGTTCTCTCTTCCCATCCTCTTCACCATGCTTGCTTCTCTTCTGGTGCTATCTCATGGGAGCTGTCCTTGACTCTTCTAATTTGGTGTTTAGACTCTGCTAGGAAAGAGATTGATAATAGTTTCACTTTCCCCTTCTCTTTGTCTTTCTCACTTTTTATAACATTCTGAGTCACCAAAATACTTAAGCCTCTAAAAAACTTGCATTTGTGACCATGCTGCCATTTAAAATTATGGAGATGCATAACACTTTGCTAATGTAAACTCATCATCAGGACATCTACAGAGGAGTTCTTGATTCTTTGACCTTCTCCAAGCAGTTTTTCAGGGGTGCTCAGAGCTGGATGTGGCCATCATGTGAATGAATTAGGTGTCTACGCAGCAGCTCTGATTATCCCCTCTCAGGTAACTAAGAGAGACCACCAGGCAATACCAACTGCAGGTCGAACAGTTAATGAGGAAACTACTCATCCCCTAAGACTCTTCAGTAACTCTATCCTTTTATCAATAACCACAACACAGAAAACATTAATGGGAGTTCAAAAGCATGGGACTTCTGGAGAAAATTCACAACCCCTTACCTTTAAATTTTTTTTATTTTTTTTTTGGAAGTCTCCATTATTCATTAGTTCAGATTTTGTATTATAGCAGACACTTGCTAGTGCGTCATAACTGGAGATCCAGAATAGTTCTAAGTATATCAACTTTTAAAATAGGAGACTCTTTGAAGTATTTGTATGTTTAAGCTTTACACATTAAGCCTTGAAAATTTTTCATGTTTAATCTCAGCTGGAAAGTATTTTGAAATGCCCTAAGCAAAATTAATTCATCTGGGTTATTATTTTTTCTGTTTGACTTACCAAGAGGGGAGAAGAAAACATTTTATTCTCTAAACATATTATTTGCAAAGATTCTCATTGCTGTGGTCAAGAACCTGAACTGGAGAGCATTCTCTTTTGCTGTCAAAGATTTGGAGAATTTTAGAGCAACAATAAACTTGCCCTGAAGCCAGACTGCTTCTGGTCTCCTTTATCCCAAAGGACTCCCTTTTTTAGTGAGAGGTAATTAGAATTCCTTAAAGCAACTGAATAAGTGAAAAAGTTTCTACCCTAGGTATTAAAGAAAGCAAAATTAGATTAGAAGAACTACTTGTAAAGTTTTAGCACAGGTTTTTATCTGTAATTGCAATAGAAAATGAAGAAAATAGAGTAACACAGATAAGGAATTACTCATCTTAGAAATATATCCTATTGTCTGTACTTTAATAATTTACTAAATGCTACAGTTACAAAGAATATGGTTTATTTTGTATGCAAAGCACAAAATGAAGGAAACTTGTTGAATTCTGGAGAAGATGGAGGAAGCAGAGAAAATGTCAAACAAGTGGTGATCAGCCAAGACCAATATGCCCCCAAAGAAAGGGAAACAACATGCTGTTCATATGTCATAAAGAAAAGAACCATCAAAGAACCCACATTTCTTTGTGTTACTAGTAAGTTAAAAGCTGACCAAACACTAATAGCATGAATCAGGCTTGTTTACAATTAAAACCAACAAAAGCTGTTAGGCAAGGCCCAATTTAATAATAAATTTAGATACTTCTTGGTGGTGTAAACTGTTAAAAAACATGAGCAATATGCAGAAATTACAGAGGTAGCATGTTTTCATCCTCTATGATGAGTGCCATGCCCTTGTGAGTGGATTTCGCTGCTGTTTGCTTACATCTGAGGACTGGGGAGATTCAGAAGTCATGAATTTTATTCCAGACCTGAAAAAGAAATAACTCCTCTGCCTGTTTCCCTTGAAACTGACCCTTTCTGCTTCAACAGCCCCAAGACTCTGCTTCTTCCTCGATTTTCTGCCCAATTTTCTTGACCAGCCAGTCTACTGAACTTCCATATTAAATCACAGTCTCTGTTTCTGTTTTCTCTATTCCCTTCTGCTGTCTCAGTTGTATCCCTGGGATACCAAATGCCCCAAATGACTATCTACCTCCCATATCTAGTTCCTGGTCTTTTTCCATTTAAACTAGGTCCCCTTTTTACAGTGTTTGGGCATCGATGGGGTAGAGTAACCGAGACAGGCATTTTTGTTTTAGTCCTGTCATAGTCCAGCCCACAAACAAGTCAGAGCAGAACTAAAGACTATGTGCATGGTTAAAATTCAGCCAGATCTAGGGTAGAGCAAAGTATCTCTGTAACTTTGCACATGCATGGTGTATACATAGTAGGCAAGAGGAAGCTCAGGCTGACAAAACCTAATTACACAAATTGGAGTTTGGTCAAGTTATTAGGTTCAAACACCCATTCCAGTGACAAGAAAAAAGGTGCTCCAAGATCTTCTGGAAGAATACTTTGTTAGTCTTCCAGTTTTATATTTCATTAAAAACATCAGGAAAATTGAGGACTAAACCAATTAATTCTATGTATAGTGCTCAAGTATACTAAGCAACTCTACAGTATGCTTGCATAGGTAGTATTTAAGCTAAAAAGACTGTATTTCTCTTTATCTGTCAGGACCTATATTCAAAGTTTGTTGTTGCCTAGGAAACAGCGGATAAAAGCTATGAAAGCAAAATATTTCACTTCACATTCTCTATGGCTTTAGATATTCATAGTACTACCGATTGTTCCTACAGACAGGGAATTCTCAATTCTAGTCTTTGCAGATAGGTGAAAGATGAGCAGCAATTCGATTTTATTTAAGAATGTAAACACCGGTAATTTGAGTAGTCTAGTGGTCAGCTGTCAGATGATCCATTTCCTGTGCAGGACTCCACAGTTGCAGTGACCCCCAGCAACTCCCTTAACCTCATTCTCATGTTTGTGTGAGCAAACTTTTTCCATGCCTTCCCTATGAAAGGATCTGTGACATAGGCGGCATGATGTTGTTTCCTGAAAGTGCAAGAAAGTAAACTTGCTGTGCAATGTGTTAACCACAACATCTGAAATACACATATGACTAAAATAGTCTGCTTAATGTTTGATTCAGTTGTAGTATCTCACACGCACTTTTGTGGTTACGCCAGAACATTGTAACAAATAAACATACTGGTGGAGATATTTGGGATAAAAAGAGGAAATAAAAACGCTGTTTTGTAATTTAGAAACTTTGGGGTTTTTTTCTCATGCAAATGCAAACACTCAAAGTGTGACAAAATTGACACAGGAACTTTGAAGCAACGCATATTCACCAGTATTTAAGAAATACATGAGGGAAACCTCTTGCTCATTGAGTCACACTTCTCAAATAAGCAAGCTAAAAAATGCGGCTGTGACAAGTGTTTACAGTTCTTGCATCAGTGTCATAGATAATTGGGTCTGACTTTCTCAGGGGCAGAAATACCTTGAAACACAATATCCACAGAAATGAAGGAACAGAAATGTTGGAGTTTGTCTTTTTTTCCCCCTGATGGAACACAGGTACACTTTTTATTACTATAACACAAAAATATAAAAATAGAAGAGCTATTACTGGGAGAATAATCTGTCCCATGCATTTCAATGCAGTTTTAATTCCACAGTACAGGATGTGACCCATACCGATCCTTTGACAATACAGAGTATCATAATAGTGCAGCACAACTGGCTTACCCAAAGCACCACAGCTGACAGCACTGTAGTGATCAATATAAAGAGTAAGTAGCTCTCTTGCTTCATTGAATTCTGTGTCAAGGAGAAAGAGTGCCTGCTGCTAGCTGTATTCACTTGCGTATCTTCTTGGAAGGAAATCCCGATGTGAGCAACCAACACTTCTCTTTTACCCTGGGTACTAAGGATATTAAGCTGAAACATGAACACCTCTGGTCAAGCAACTTTATCCATATTTAGTACTTATAAAAGTACAATTCGCCCATACTACCTCCTGACTCCTTTGGGCTTTTGAAGAACAAAATACAGCTCATATCTCTTCCTACACTTTTAGGTTCTGAGTTAGATTATCTCTATGACTTCTTTGGAGTTATGAGAATAGCTCCACTTCTGATAAGAGAATACTACTGTAGGCAAAATCTGTGTGGGCACAGGAGTTTTTATCAATAGCGTCTCTAAATGTCTCTAAAGGGATCTACATAGACTCTCAATGGGTTATCTAAATGGGTTAGATAACTGTGGAGACATGGTTAGCAAGCAAAGGTCATGTTCCCATGTCTGAGCTTAATTAAGCACAGATTCTGTGAAAGTGAGAAAAAACACCAGTTGTGTACAGTTGCCAGCAGTGGAAAAACCCTGGAAGTTAACCAATAGAGATAGAAGACCAGCTGGCCTACCTTGTAGCTAAAAATTGTCTGTGAACTAGGAGCAGAGACCTTGAGAGGAGGATGTGTATATGAACAGGGGAAAATCACCGAAATGCACCTGGAATGTACCCAATGCTGTATATGCCAACCAATCACTACGGGAAGCTGTGTGTACGTGGCAGTTTGACACTATATATACCCATTATTTGAGCACAATAAACGGATCACTTTTATCAATCATATTGATTGTGCATGTGTTCCCTCCGTGCGCGATGACATATTGGCGCCCGAACAGCGACCAACAGAGGAACCCGGGTACCCGTAGTGGCTGGGAGAATTGCGCACGGAGCGGGAAAGCACCGGAGAAGCAGCATCTGGAGGGCTGAAAGAAGAAAAAATGCTCGGTTTTGCTGGTTGAAGATGCCGGGCAGAGAACGGGCAGTGAAAGAAGAAAAAAGAGGCCAATCCTGAAAGAGAAGAGGAGCCTAAGAAAAAAGAGACCAATCCTGAAAGAGAAGAGGAGCCTAAGAAAAAAGAGGCCAATCCTGAAAGAGAAGAGGAGCCTATGATAAAAAAAAAAGAATCGGACTACTAAGTAGTCCTAAGGTAAAGCCTGGAGAAGAGACAGAGGTCAATCCTGGAAGAGAATAGGAGCCTCTGAGCCTGGAGGACGAAGAGGGAGCTTCCGCCGCCCGCTGAGTTGGCCTGCTTGCTGGTGAGCTGCACTGGTACCAAAACTTAAAAAAGAGAGAGTAGTGAATAATGGAAAGACAAGCGGCCTTTGATTTATTTAAGTGCTTCTTAGAGAAGCGGGATCTAGGAAAAAGGCTTACTGCCCTCTTTGATTATGGAAGGAGACGTGGGGTGCTGTCGAGAAAGTTGTCTCCAGGAGAGGAGCTGCTGGAGCAGCTGCGGGACACCGAGGCTCTGCGAGTGGAGGAGCCGCGGGTGCAGACCTTAGCACAGGAGCTGTGGAGGAAGGTGCCTCGGGAGGCGAGGCCGGAGCTCTCGGGCCGAGCGGGCAGCGCTGGAGCTGCAGTGCGACTGCCAGAAACCGCGGCAACAGCAACAGCAACAACGGCAGCCGCAGGAAAACGCGAAGTGGAGCATTGTGAGTCCTGGTAGCACTCCCCTTTGTGCGACAGGGCGAGGGACAGGGGGGTTCCCTACAACGAGCGACAACAACCCTCAAAGCCTACCCTGGGGGAATCCTCCCTACTGATGACAAATTGGCCCCTACATAAAAAAGAAAAAAAAAAAAAAGAAAAAAAATAAAAAGTACCCTTATAGCCTTTTGAACATGTTATATGAGTACTATGGCAGGCTGTGGACTTGAAACCCCATATACAACTCATTTGATAGTCTCTCTGTTATCCACATGTACTAGAAGTTGGGAAATATATATCCATGTATATTTGTGTTTCTATTAGCCCTTGGAGACTTTTTAAGGATATTGCTGACCACTTCTTCCAATGTAGGCTGGCCACCTGCATCGGAATGAGTGTGCATTTTAGTCAGTGTAAAAGCCCAAGGCTCATGCGATGTGGGGAGGCAGAGCCTCTGCGGGGACACCCACTAAAGTTGAGCCTGCAACCTCACACTGCGATGATGCTGCTTGGAGCTGATTTTTGATTGTCTTCACAGGGTCCTTACGCCACGTTCCGTATGAGGGACTGTGTAGTGGAAGTAATGTTTGTCTGGGCTTTGTGTTTTGAATATTGTAGTTGTATGGAGTGTGCTTGTGGGATCCCATGCATGTGTGTGTGTGTGTGTGTTGGGGACAGACAGTGTTCTGTGTATTTTTTGTTGTTGGGTTTGTATAAAAGTTTTAATGGGTAACAGATTAACATTTTGGGCAAGAAAGGGTTAATGCAAAAGTGTGGTTGCTAGCAGGTATTTATGGCTGCTGCTAAGCAGGCAGGCAGCTGTAGCTTCACATTCTTTTCCCATCAGAATGTCTTTGAATCACTTTAACCCAGCTCCTTCTCAGGAGCTGATAGCCTGGGAGAGGGGGTATGTTTGTATCCTCCTACCTAAAGATCCATGGTGGCTACCTGCAAAGTTTGTTAACCCTTACCATAAGCTGGACAGACAAGTGGAGAAACCTGATACCTCAGCTATAGGAGCTGACAGTAAATACCCCAAGCAAAATGAGATAGAGGAAGAGAAAAATAAATGATTGCAGGACATCACTTGGGGGCAACTGAAAAGTAACAACTTGAATATGTGTGCTTGTAATGTAGCTATTATTAGAGGCTGTGATTTTGTGTATAAAACCACCTGTATGTACTAGCCAGTTACTAATGAGAAACTATACCTTGTACTGTGTGGATTTGTTACTTGTAAAAGATGTTAGAGCATGCAAATTTGCAGCAGCTACTAGAAAATGCTAAGGCAAAAACTAGAAAGATTGTAATACAATGGTAGTGTAGAGGGTGAAGGAAAAAAAAAAAAACAAACCAAAAAAAGCCGTCTTCAACACGCTGCACAAGAAGCTGCACCAGTAGACCTGGACGAGAGCCTGAACATCTGGACTCTTATCAACCACAAACCTTGAAAGAAGTGAAAGAGACAAGTTGGAAAGAACTGGAGAAAGAACATCGGGTGGAACCGAAGAGAGAACAGCAAGATAATTTCTGAGGACTGTAAATTTGGAAACAGGAGGATGCTTAAGACATGATAAAGAATGTGTAGTCAAGGGGAAGTGAAAATTTCGATATAATGAGTAGTGATGGCAAAGAACTATGTTTAGAAATAACTGGTCAAGCAAAAGTGCGTGGACAGTAATGTGATTAGCTGAGAAAGTGCGTGATCAATAAGATTGTTTCGTGATGGAAAAGTACCAAAGGAACTAACCACTACTAACCGCTAGGCAGAATACTATAAAAGCCTGTAAGCTCACTCAATAAGGGATTTTGTTTGTAGCCAGAAACGGAGTCTGTGCCTTAGTTGCCACAGGATCGGGCCTGGCAGGGGGTGCCATCCCATATAAAGTCCCATATAATTGCCCATGTACAGTAGGTATCTTAGGCATGTTTATCCCTAATAGCACTATGATAATATACAAAAGAGGATTGTGTTCTTGCAGGTCAAAGCATGCTTTTTATTTGAGCTGTGATGACAAAGTAAATTTTTGGAACCTGGGTGAAATAATAGCTGCCTCATTTTTAGCTCCCAAAGTAGCTAGAGCTCAAGCTTTAGCAACATTAAATAAACTAGGTTGTTGGCTTGCAAGACAGACAAATGCTACTTCACTTGCTATGAGCGGACTTTTAACTGATGTCGATAGTATTTGTCATGCCACCTTACAGAATAGAGCAGCAATCGATTTTTTGTTGTGGGCACGAGGACATGGTTGCGCAGAGTTTGAAGGGACGTACTGTATGAATTTGTCAGATCATTCGGAATCAATCTATAAAAGTATACAACAATTAAGAGAAGGGGTCAAACGACTAATGAAGGATGATGGTTTGGACTGGCTGACAAAACTCTTTAGAGGATGGGGAATTTCTGGATGGCTTAAAGATTTGCTTATGCAAGGTGCAACTATACTATGTGCAGTAGTCTTATTCGTATTAATAGCAAGTTGTATGCTGCGATGTGTGATATCAATGCTTAAGAAAAGTGTAGCGTCCATTTGGCTTGCTCAAAAAGAAAAAGGGGGAATTGTGGAGACATGGTTAGCAAGCAAAGGTCATGTTCCCATGTCTGAGCTTAATTAAGCACAGATTCTGTGAAAGTGAGAAAAAACACCAGTTGTGTACAGTTGCCAGCAGTGGAAAAACCCTGGAAGTTAACCAATAGAGATAGAAGACCAGCTGGCCTACCTTGTAGCTAAAAATTGTCTGTGAACTAGGAGCAGAGACCTTGAGAGGAGGATGTGTATATGAACAGGGGAAAATCACCGAAATGCACCTGGAATGTACCCAATGCTGTATATGCCAACCAATCACTACGGGAAGCTGTGTGTACGTGGCAGTTTGACACTATATATACCCATTATTTGAGCACAATAAACGGATCACTTTTATCAATCATATTGATTGTGCATGCGTTCCCTCCGTGCGCGACGACAGATAACTAGGCAAGGGAGTACCTTGTCTGCACCTCCATTCCCACCTCTTCCAAAGCTGTGCCAATGGTGAAAAAGTGACAAAAAAAAAAAAACAAAACCAAAAAGAAGTAAACCACTGCTGCTGATGGACAGGTGGGCAGGGATCATCTATATTTATCAGGGTTATCTGGAGAACAGTGTAACCCAATAAGAAGGGCAGAGATGAAAGACTGAAACTAGAAGCAGATTAAAGGCACATGGAAAGACCTGATCTAATATAAAGAGAAGGGACAAGGCTTGTAGTTTTGCTGTTCAGTATGACAATGAAATGATTGAGTTAGCCTTTGGGCTGAAACACCATGGGACAGTTTAAGTGTATTACCAGCCCAATGTGACCAGACCAGAAAGACCAAAAGAAGACCAGAACAATTACATCTGTTGCAATTGCAGATCTTCTCTCAAGTAATGAGTACAAGTGAAAAGTACACCATTTGTTAAAAGTTGATCGACTTACCATGCTGTAAGTGGCCATTAAGAAATGATGTGGAAAATGCAATGTAATGGAAGGGTAATTTAGGCTGAGGAAGGATAAAGAAGTGCCTTCTACTAGGTGAGGTATTAAAGTGTGAAACCATTCCCAAAGCAAGCCAGGAGGCTGTGGCTCTGTGCTCCAGTGACGGACGTTTTAATAATGAGATTGTATCAGTTATGGGAGGAAATAACAGTGAATGTCTTTCAGGGGAGATTGTCACCTCCCCCACAGAAGCGTTCAACTGGTCTTTTGTACTTTGAATGCTACCAGATCAAATGCCGTACTTACATGTTTGCAAGTACAGTGCAAAAGGAATAGAGAAATCAGGTGTGGTTTGACAGGCATTTCAAGGGAGATTCTAGGCAAGTCTGAAAACCTGTGCTTAAGGTTACCAGCACAAAACATTCTTCTTTCGCCACACATGACCAGTAAGCCACAGGCTTCCCACCCCATGCTACCTCAGAGGCAGCGCCCACACCGGAGTCTCCCAACAGCTCACTGAAAACACCACGGAGCAGGCCAGCCGGCTTTGCCCCTACGTGGCAGGTTTGCCGCCGGGCAGGAGCAGGCTGTGAGCAGTCGGAGCCCACACCGGGGGCTTGGAGCAGCACTCCCGCGGGCGGCTCAGTCTTATGCGGGACAATGACTTCGGTGGAGCCCGAGGCAGCGCCGCCCAGCGGCGCCCGTGGGGGGCGGAGAGGGCTGGCGCTGAAGCCAGGCCCTGCCCTCAGGTGCCCCCTCCCCCAGCGGCCGCAAAACCGGCTTCTCCGGCTGAAACCCGACACCGGTCGGGCGGCCCCCTGCTCCTACGGCAGTCTGGGGCCGCGTGGGGCGAGACGGAAAGACAGGAGTGGAATACCGCCTGAAGGCGCCTCCTGCTCCGGGTGCGGCGTGGCCGTCCTGCCACTGCCGGCGGCCGCCGAGCGGGGCGACATTGCGGAGAAGCCCGCTCCGGCGGCAGTGCGTGATCCAGTCCGGGGAGTACCGCCCGCCCGGATGCAGGGGCAGCCTCTGCAGCTGCTGTCTCCTTCCAGCGCCCCAACCGGCTCAAACCAGCTCGAACTGGCCTAGACCGGCTCTGCTGGTAGCAGGGCAGCCCCTCCTCCTCCCTCCTTTTCCTCTTCCCTTCCCTTGAGTCCGCGGCTTCTTTGCTGGCTGGCGTTTCCCTCCTCCAGTTTCAGTTCGCTGGCAGCGGCCGTGCTGAGCCATACACACCGTCCCACGCCTGCGAACATTGCTGCTGCCCTTAGAGATAATGGGAACGTGTCCTCTCTGCCCTGGCGGCCTACCCACACTTCTCTCTCGTCCACAGTCAGCGAAATAATGCGTGTTTTGCAGGTTTTTTTCCTTCTGCTTAGGGAAGAAATGGGGACAACGCGAGCTTTGCCCTGGTGGGTAACCAGGCATGGCCTGTGCTTGTGCTGGTGTGTGCAGCGCTGAGGAACCACTCTCCTTCCCTGCTTGTCATGCGTCTGGATTCGGTTTCTTGCTCCCCGGCACACAAACACATGAACACATGGGACCTCAGCGGCTCTGTCCCTTCTCATCACAGCCTCCTTTTCCTGCCACCATGATGGCAAAGAAAGGCCCCCCCAGCACCTGCTCATCTCCCCCAGTCACGGTTATGGCTGTCTGACTGTTCTGCCCCACAGTCACCAGGGAGATAAGCACACCCTGGCTTTGTCACACGGTAACCACAGAAAACACTGCATTTTTTTAACCCATCCCCCCGTTCTTACAGATGAAAGGAAACTCGCCTGACCCCATGTTTAAGAGGATGTCGCCCACAGGTTTGACTTCCCTCTGGAGGGATTTCCTCTCACAGCACATTCCGTGGGTGCTCTGGAATGCCTGTCTGCTGTTTGGAGCCAGTGGCTGGCACGACTTCTCTGTGGCTGAGTGGTTTTGTCAGGCATGGTTTTGTGACACAGAGGAGCTGTATGTGCGCCTGAGCTTTAGCCAGCTCTGCTGCACTTCTGGTAGTTTTGGTGAAAACTGCTTTTAGATATCCATGCTTCTGAAGGTGTTGAAGTAGTGACCCTACACACCTCAGGAAGACATTTCTCACAACCTCAAGGAGGAGGAATAGGTGTATGACAAAAGAGTGTCAGTGTAGCCTAATGGCTCACAGAGATTAGAAGCACCAATTAGTGCCAGCTCCTAAAACCTACCAAAAAACCTCCACCAGCTATACCTAAAACCGAAAAGACACATCTACAAGAACATCTTGACACAAAGCTATGAACCCAGAAAAGCTGAGGAGCACTTGGTAGCTGGCATCACTTGTCTTAAGAGCAATTGCAAGGAAGCCTGACAAGACCGCTGGGGCCAAGTGAAACTAACTAAATTAAACCAGTTCTTCTCTAAAATGAAATCACCTTCTGCTCTTGTAGGTGTTCCATTGTTGCTACAATATTGCAACATTTCATGTGCTTTCTATCCTTTCTTCTGCCTTACCTGATTCAGGCCCAAAACTGTCTTTGGTGGCCCACTGGGTTTGCTCTAGCTTGCAAATACTTTTCTGGTACTGGGAAGCCCAAAACAGCACACACGATGTGCAGTAGTGCAATTTCACATGTGCTGAATAGAGAGAAATAACAATTCCTTTGAACTTGCTGGCTGTGCTTCTGGTTAATGCAGCTCAGTAGTTGGCCTTGATTTCTGCAGAAGTGCACTGCTGAGAATGTTTAACTTCTTGCCTATCTGGAGTCTTGGGTCCTTTTTTGGAAAGCTGTTTTCTAGTTTATTTCCTGAGCTGTACAGATCTGTGGATTTGTTCTGTTCCACAGGACTTTGCATTTGTTCTTGTTGAACTTTATGAGGTTTCTGTTGTCATATTTTTCCAGTTTGTTGAGACTACTGCTGAGCGGCAGCCCAACCATCAAGTGTGTTGACCTCTCCCACTTTTCACTCCCTTCACCAGCTGCAGAGTGTTTTATAGAGGCTGTTCACACACTATTGTCACTGTCTGCTGAAGGAAACACATCCAATCACAGTGAAGACCTCTGGGGAAATTTATGTATGTGTGCAAATACACGCACACATGCACACACACATTGCCAGTGAAAGTCTGGACAAAGTGGATTTACTGGAATTCATTGAACTCTGGTGGTTTGCAGTTATGCTGCATTTTAGGACTGCATTTTAAGGATCCTCTGCTCCAGGAGTAGAAAAATTGAGCTTTTCAAAACAGGTAGTTTCTGCTTAGCCTTAAAACAGAGAAGATTTGGGACTCTAGGGAAAAAAAATGTCCCACTCATTACACACGAGGCTGTCTGCAAACAGCTGTCTCTGCTAAGAGGGATTAGCCTCACTCTATAAAGCACTGCTTCTCCTTCCCCCACCCCATTCTTTGCCTCCAGCCCTCATGCCAACAGAAAATACTTGCATTTTCACATTTTTTCATAGAGTCAAAAGTATCCCCTCATCTTCACACTCTATTTATGACTTCAAATGCTGGCAGACCTAGCTCTGGGAGGCCACTTGGACGAAGGGAAAGTCTCTGCCCTACCTGCCTGTCCTGTTCCCTTTCACTTTCTCCCTGATTTCCTTAGAGAAGATAGGTCACATTGTCTCTGAAATACTGTAGGGAAAGGGTTTGGATTTTTACCTGTAACTCCAGGGATCAAAGGAGAAAAAGAAAAAAAAGAAACCTTCAGGAATTTCGTGAATCAGAAAACCATTTTACACTGCAAATGAATACGGATACTTTTGTAACAGGCGTGTTCCACCCTCCATCTTTGAAACAGCACTTGATAAAATTCCTTCTAATACATGATGCCTCGGTTAGGATGAGCACCAACAGTCCCGATTTTGACTGTTCTCATTTGTCTCCCTCTCCTGGTCAATGACAGATATTTTTTTTCCAGATTTTGTGAGGATTTGGGTAGTGAAGTCTTTGGCTTTTATCCATACACGAAGAACTCAAAAGGAAAGTGTGGCTGTGCAAAATAGATTTTAAGTGTACGTGCTTGTGCCACTGTATTGAAGGGTTAAATAAATATTTATCTATTTTAAAATTCACCTCTGCAGTCTTGAAGTGAAAACATAAATTTTGCCATATGTCTGAAAATGAGCCAGGGGAAATCTGCTGAAGGGAGTGCTCACTTTCAGTCAAGCTCAGCACATTGGAGTGATGCCAGGAATACTGGAGCTGAGAGGTGGCTGTATTTCTGAAGAGGTGGTGACGGGGAAGAGCTGGAGTCATTGAGTTTGAGGGAATTTGACAGTTGTTTTGGTATAGCAAATTGAATTCTTCTGGCTTTTAAAGGCTTAGTATTGACATAATGCACTGCAGGCTGCCAATTTTTACCTTTTGCTTTATAAGTCATATAAATAAAATGTATGTTGAAAACCCCTCATTTATTGTTCTGTATAATGAAAAGCCTGTGAATAGATTGAGGGGTACTCAGATAATACATAATCTTCCTGCTGTAGTTCTGACAGTACCTGTTACTCCTTCAATGCAGTATTTACTCAATAATCCCTGTTCTTGTAACTTTACTTCAGTTGTGTTTCTGACCTACTGCACAATGCCAAGCCTTTTTTCTGCCTCTAAGCCACTACCCATGGAAACTGCCATTTAAGTCCAGACTTCCACAGATCTCTCTCTGGATCCTGGAGGCATCATCCACAGCACACTGATTATCTAGTCAGGGATTTTCTGTAGACAGCCAATTGTGTCTAGTTATGTAATTTTGGTAGGTAAAACGTGTTATTTACACTAAGACAAACAGACCTTCCGATTTCCTTTCATTTATACGCTGTAGAAGAATGTGAATATCCTGTAGTCCAAAAGATTTCAAGTAGTTACGTTTCCCAATGCATCGCTAAGCTGCATTCACTTGTGCAGTGGCTATGTTGTCTTCCTGTCAGCACTCTACCACCTCCTTTTTCCGATTTTTAAAAAATGGAAACTAAATATAGGCTTGTTTCAGAATAGTCTCCTAGTGTTAAGCAGAAATCTGTCCTTCAGTTGCAAGTCTACCCTGTTAGGGGTTTGTTTTATTTTAGCAATTTTATTTTATTTATTCTAGCAATTACTGCATTCAGGGCAAAACTGTGGAGATGAGAAAAGAATGCCAGAGTCTGAGTTCTAAGAAAGTAGCTGCCTGGGTTATTTTATTATTTAGAAGGTAAAGGAAAAACAGAACTGACATAAAAAAGCTTTGAAAAGTCATTTTGCAGAATATAGACGTAGAAGAAAGGTAATAAAAATTCAAACAATTCTGTTCCAATGTTTCAGTTTAAAAAGAAAAACAAACATTCAGCAACAGTGCTTTTTATGAAGAGCACACGAGCATTTACTCTGAGTGCAGAATATGTATTCTCAGAAAATTCAATTTTATTGGTGAATTAGTCAGAAAAAATAGGAAAGTTGTTCATCAAATAATTTTTTTATAGTCCTAGATTGTCTTGTGATAACTCTTCAGACTTTTGTGGCTCATTAAACTCTCTCAGATGTCCTGCTCTAGCGTAACTGGGGGACTTTTTAGCATGTATTGTTTTTTCTGTAATTTGTCATAACTGAATGTTTTCCGTTTAGCAAAGAAATGTCCTACTATGGAAATTCTAAAGGAAAAAAAGGTCCCTGAAAGCAGCCTCCCTCCTTTGTTCAAAGTGGTTTAGACTGTCATGAGACTGCTATTTTAATGTGGCAGAAGTACGAGCTGCTGTTGAAAGGAGCAGGCTGGCTTTCCTTCTCCCGCTGTCTCCTGCCACTTCTTCCCGCCACTTCCGCTGTGCCACTCATATGCTTGTGGCTGTATGATGACTTGCTTCAGGGAACCACTCCGGTTGAAAGCAAATTTTTCTTTAGCTAGCCTAGTTTTCCTCACTGCGAGGAGTGCAAACAGTAATGGCAGCCCAAGGGCGGCAGCAGGAGAAAGTATCTGGAGCCAGGCAGGGAAGCGAACAGGATTACTCTTTGATGTTCATTTAATAGTTAAACAGGAATTACGAAAGTCGTTATGTGTTAATGTTGATGGTACTGCTACTGATTTTACGAACTATTGATAACTTGATGGAAAACTGATTTTCAACAGAATTAATTAGTCCATTTTTTGCACCCACATACGTTTCGTTTGTCAGCGAAAGACCAGTTGTGTTAGAACCACACTCTTTCAGTTTGGATAAATGGATTAATTGTTACAGTTTCTGGGTACATAATCTTGGCAAATCTTTAAGGAGATACAAGTAGACTCTGCCTGCAGGCTTCGAAAGTGTCTTGATCTATTAGACATATGTAAGACCTAAATCTTTGGCAGCTGATAGAGTTGGCCACAGGTATAGGTCAAAGTTGTTTCAGCAGAATCTACAGGAGATTCATGCTGCCAAATGTACCTCTGCCACTTTGGTTCCTTGTATTTGCCGAAGATCTAATTAGTATGTGTAAAACAAATGTATAATTATGTGTATAGGAAACTATGAAATGTATTAGTACATTAAAAAAGAATAGATTTTAAATCAATATTGAAGTAGGAGAGACTCCTGGTTCAGAATTCGCATGTGTAGATTTATGTCAAATTTTATTTTCATACAGAGAAGTGAATTTGTTATTTATCCCTATGATTTATTTCACCTAGGTTTGACAATTCACTGGCATCTGCCATAATTGCAGAAATGATCACAGGATTTGAAGTAGAACTAGTGTTTGAATCCCTACAAGAAAGACTGATACCAATCCTAAAAATCTAGGTGTAGAGGATAGCCAGAAGTTGGCATGGGATCTTTCTTTAGATTCCTAAAAGCAATATGTTATCCTCTAATGTCTTGAAATACTTTAAAATCCTCAAGGTGTTTAGTGTAATGTTAGCTGTAAAATACACACAGAAGCAGATATAGTGTTGCAAAAATGGTTTTCTGTTATATATTTCAATATATATTATATATTTCAAATGAAGAAACATTTTTATTCAGAAATCTAACTTTGTCACAAAAAAGTAGATTATTAATGTAGCAGTCAGTATTGAAAAAAAAATCATAAGGTTTACTGAATTTCTTCTGATAAGTTTTCTCAAGGAAGTGTTCAGTTACATTCAGGAGGTTTGAGGATAGAGAAGTGTGGGTGACCTGGAAGCAGAATAGATTGATTTGGTGGTGCAAAATATGCTGCAAGGGGGCTGGGAGTTGAGAGGGGATGAGCAGTTCACTTGAGATGCGAGGGTGGTGAAGAGGATGAGAATGAGCAGGAGGTAAGGAATCGGAAAGGCCGAGCTTGAAATTTTCTTTCAGCAAATAATGAAGCCTGTAAGTCTCTGAAAAAAGATGCTTGCTGAGAGCTGAATATACTTGCTAGTTGCTGGCAGTACAAGAAAGGTTCCAAGCTGTATGGCATGCTCCCATACAGCTGCTTACATAGGAGGAGTAGTAGCGTTGGTCCTGTACTTTTCTACGATATAGTTTGACTCTGCTTTCAGAAAAAAAGCACAACAATTTCTAAATCTGGGGAGAGTGGGAATTTTCTATTAAAACCAAAATAAGATCTTGGAAATTCATTCTGCTTTCCTGTCCTAAAATTGAAATATTGTGTATCATTCCCTTTTCTTAAATGTAACCTTTTTGCTTGCATGTTGTTTTACATTCATAGTCAAGCTTCTGTAAAACCAGAGTTTACGTTTCACTTGTTTTTCAAGGAATTAAGTTAGGTGCTTTGCAGAAAAATACATGTTATGTGTTGACTCTTCGTGCCCTGTGGCATTTCTTTCACATTAATTTCAGACATGGTGACAGAAATAAGATTGGTTGTGTTAGGCAGTGACAGCTAGAGAGACTTCAGTATCCAAAGTCTAATACTAGGTTAATCAAAACAGAATCATTACAGTTGCAGTTGTAATGTAGCCAGTGCAGCCTGTAGTTGGCATCTGCAATAGTTGGCTTAAATAACCCAGAACTAGATTAGTGAAATAAACCAGATAGAATAGCTGCTGTTGTGTGATTTCAAAGCTTATAAGCAAGATAGAAGGAGCTGAGGAAAAGCTGAGGCAAATGTGTTTGTAAAGATTTAGGAAAGAGACAGGAAAAACAAGTGTTGAAGTAGGGGAAGGCATGAGAAGACTCAAAAGAACTGGGAAAAAAGTTAAGAAATGACAAGAAGGAAGGACTCATGAGCACTCAATATAAAGGAGCTGTATTTGCATGGATCTTTGCAGTGTACCATTTCTAGGTCCCAAAGGCTCCTGGGATCTTTGATAGCTAGGATTAGTAAGGTCTTGTTAACAGAACTATGTGTCATTGCTTAGTTTTGTATAGTTGTATCCTGTGTATCCAGTAAGGCTTGTTTGTTAGATGATGGAGTGTCTTTGTCTCAATTGCTGTATGCTTTACTGACCCCTGCCTTGATTTACTGCTTTGGTAACCACAAAAGCACAGGCTGCCCTTCTCTGTGTCTTTCCAAGTATCTTGGTGAGCAGGGGGAGGTGGGAAGACATAGAATCTGCATCCAGGCATGCAAGGTCATCTGGCATCTTCAGCCTGAGAGTCAAGGGAGCACCTTAGGGCACTTTATTGATGTTCTTATGTTCAAGGCTGTGAATAATTTGCTCACCAGATTGGTGTATGTTGCTGAATGTGTGAGCCACTTGTCTTCTGCTTTATAATTCAGGTGTTTGTCTTGTGTGTGTTGGACATTGACTACTGAAATAGGAAACGTTGATACTGCTTGCACTGGAAGGAAGCTGGTAGGAGTAGGATGGATTGAGGTTCCCCTCCT
The DNA here is from genome assembly GCF_963264785.1 of Psittacula echo. Classification (NCBI taxonomy): domain Eukaryota; kingdom Metazoa; phylum Chordata; class Aves; order Psittaciformes; family Psittacidae; genus Psittacula; species Psittacula echo. The sequence goes on along the minus strand of NC_137735.1, from coordinate 85,510,778 downwards.
CTGGCAAAGTTAGTTTAAAACCCTCTGCCGCAGCTTGGCAAACCTATGATCAAAGATGTTCTTAACAGTCTGAAGTCCTCAGATACTAATCAAAGGTGGTATTTCATATGATAGTTGAAGCTGATCTAATAGCTTGCAGCTGTTGAGAGACACAGTCCTGCTTGCCCTTCCCCTGCTCCCATGTGTGGTTCTGTCCTCTTGTGTTTTGGGTGACTTTTAGTGAGCTGTTCACTTTCAGAAATAGTAGAAAACCATTATTGCTTACTGTTTGGTTGTGTTACACAGTGACATATGTTTGGCTTGCTTTCTACTCCTGAGCAAGATGCGCTGGTTGACCAAAGGGCCAGATAGGTGCTATAGGGGATGGAGGGTATGAGTAGGTGTGTGGGGTGGATGGGAAGGAGTGGAGCTCTCCTTTGGAGTCAGTAAGCTCTTAGACTGGTTGAGGTGTCTCATGAAATGTCAACCTGTGTGGTGCAGAGGAAGAGCTCTCCTTTCTGCCCTGCAGCCTAGGCTTCTGCTCCCCTGATCTCTTCTTCTAGCTCCATGTGTGTGCATGCCTGAGCTTCCCCTGCAGTGTTACCACTGGTTCCCCTTCTCAGTGCCTGCCCATGGATGATGGGCACAAACAGTATGTCTCAAGGGACTTCACAACCTCCCTGACTGGGTGCCTGTGTTACACTTAAGTGATGGGGTTAAAGAAAATATACCTAACTTGTGTGGCCACAGCATTAGCTGGATGACTGTAAATCCCTCAAAGATACTTGTTTAACCAGATTTCTAACACTGGTCATCAATACATTGTGTACCACAAAATGGTCTTTACAATAATGTTTGACAGTGGATCTCATGGTAACCTCAGCAACACACATTTGTCTATGTAGTGGGGTGGAATTTGTGAAAATGTGCTTGATTTTCTTCTAGTCTAGTTTTCATGTATTTAAGTTCTTGACTATGATAGTTTGTCTTTCAGATTGGGCATAGCCCAACTGAATGTTTCCATTTAAAGGTGGTTGCACTGTGCAACTGCTTTCCTGTGTCTGAACAGGACTCCGATGGCTGGATTTTAAAAATGCTGGACACATTGAGGAGAGAACTAGAGATATATTTTTATAAAATATGATTATTATTCTTACTTTTTTCAGTTTGTATCTTCACGTTGCCACAATTCATATACATGAGGGGGGACTATCATGTAGAATAACTTTTCTGTGTTGTCTTTGCACTCCTTCTGCTCTCATTTTCAGTGATTCAGTAGGTTTTCATTCTGTGTGTTCTCATTTACATTGTAAATTTCTTTTGCAGGGACTGCCTTTTAGTATATACTTTTGCAGCAACACTACAATTAGCTATAGTTCTGACTGGAACATCAGGGGCCTACTGTAAGGCATACAATTCCTAATCTTAATTATACATGTCACGGTAATGTGCATGGCTGTCCTGGTCTTTGAGAGTTGGCCTGTGTTCCAGTAAGAAGAGTAGTTACTCCCTCTTTTCTAATACTTCTTTTTTGCCAGTCCACGTTTGTACCACATACACAAGATCTCCAAACCGAATGCTTAATTAGAACACTTTTTAGGGTAGGGCTTTTAGGACCGATGAAACAATGTGTTGAAGAAGTCTGGTCCAGCACAGAAAAAAAGAGCTTTGAGATGCTTTACCAATGCTGCCATCTCTTGATTTTGTTTGGTATTGCCACCCTTCGTAATTCAGGGGCGGTATGATCTGATTCTTAAAAGCAAAACCAAGACCCCTCAAAACCCCCGAGTTAACAAATGCCATATATTTTTTTTTCCCTAAAGCTTTTATGTAAATAAGGTCCTTATACACGAAGCTACATTTACCTCAAGCAGGGCTTTTCTGTTTTTAATACCTTTTTTGACCAGTCAAACAAGCTTTGTGGTTGTTCTGAACTGTGGTCACGCATTAAAAATTAACACTGAGAAACAGATCAAAGGAATGAAAACAACAGTAGTACTATATGCTTCGTGAAATCCTAAAGGGTCTCTTTTACAACTGGAACCCATAAGAGAATTACAGACGACAAAATCTGAGTTCATGGAAGTTGCAAATCCTCTTTCTCTTACTAAGCAATGGTTGTTTTGGTGTTTCTATAAAATAGGGTCTTAGTTTCCAGTGAGCAATCCAATGTGTTGATTCCAAATGATAATTTTGTGTGCGGATTTTAGTGTTTTATTGTGTTTTTTTCCCTTTGTCCAGAAAATTTGTCACTAGAAGATACTAGTTTCTCATAGCTGAAAAAATTAATGTAAAAGGGTGGATTCCAATAGGCTTATATTTTTATTGAGGGTTTACATAAAGGTCAGTCTTTTTTTCCCCCCCACTCCAATTTATCAGTGTTTTAAAATGTGGAAGTTCAGGATTTTGGGTTACAATTACAATTGTTTTTAAGCCAGTGTGCATGAAAAACACTGAAACCTGAAGGTATCATTTTGAAGTGATTAAGATATAGTATTTCTGTAGAAGCCTACTGAAATATATTCTCAATTTAAAAAAAATTAAACTTAGTTATGTTTTGAAAATTAATATGGTTAGATATTAATTTGAATGGAAGATAATGTTTGTTAACAGATCTAATCTCTGCAGCCAGATGAAAATGAACTTTGTCATTGTTTCTAAATATACTCCCTCCTGGACAGATTGAAACAAGCTAGTGTGATTATAGTGCCTGTCTTGGCAACTGCATTTGATACGTAAAGACAATTATGCCAGTGTAGGTGTTTCCACAAATGTTTTCTGAAATCCTTTAAAAAAGATCACATTTAATGATAAGAAAATGTAAGTTTTCATTTGGACTTTTGATGGTTTTGCTCTCATCCTTACAATGTGAGGTGGTACATTTCCAATGAGGATGCTGTTTTCGTGAGAACTGCTCTGAGATTTCCAGTACTGCTCAGAAGTTACATATTATAGAATACTGATCTTAACTGGAACACAACTGATGACTCAGAAATATTTGGATCTGTAACACAATTTTACATCTGTCCTCTTCGAAAACCCCACTGTAATGTCATTCTATAACTTTGCTACTCTGGCATTTTGGTGGTGGGGGAAGACAACTGTTTTTGTTTACATGTATGGTGGTTTTTATTACTATTTTTCTTTGACTCTTTTGCTTGTGGTGCTCTTGGCTAGGTAATTTATGGCCTAATATCAGAGCCTTAGACAACTGTGTTGGTTGCCAAAGGCCCGGCAATCAAATCTGAGAAGTGTTTTAAAGACATGTTTTGTTTGAAATTGCTTTTCTGTTCTTTCCCAAATGAAATCTTGCTGCTGCACGCATTTATTTTCGAATGGAAGAAGCATCAGTGGAGGACAGATAGTATGTGTTTGTAAAGACACCTGAAAAACAAAAAAATTGAGAAGCTTGCTGGGGAAATTAGAAGTGGGCCACTCTCATTTAGAGAAGAGATGGAATTTTCAAAGACTGGGATAGGCATTAGGGTAATACTTCTGAGGCCATGGTTAACATTTGTGTTTGTACAGGCTAAAGTAGTGGTCAAGAAATGTCTCCCAGCCTGATTCTCTGAATGCACGTGTGGTAGCCCTAAGTGTTCTGTCGCAGATTCTGAGATGTGCTGCAGGGTAGCATCCTGTGTCTTTCTGTGATCCTACGCTGATACTTTGTGTATGCCCCTGTGTGCGTTAACAGTTCTTAGCAGGTCCCAGTGGCCTTGTAGCTTCCACACCACCATGCTTTGGGAACATGCAGGGTAATAGTGGTATTGATTAAGGTCTGTTTAGAAATGAAAACTTTCAGAAAAGAAACTTTTTCTTTGGCTGGTTTGTTTACAAAAGAGCAAGGACAGTAGAAAAAGGGTGTGTGTGTGTGTGTGAAACAGCAAGAAAAGCCAAGGCTGTGTTGATTTCATGAGATCTAGTGATTTCATAAAATGCGTGAGCTTTCTAGGGAGCTCTAGAGAGAATCTTAGTAGCTTTTTATTCCTTTTCTGCTTGCTGCTGCTTTCAAACAGCACTCCCAGGTGCTCTCCCTTATTTCCTTTTGGTTTAGGATGGCTCTCCACTGAAGTTCCAATCCAGCTCCTCAGCTGATCTTTGCAGGTATCTCTGAAGAATTTACCAACCAAACTTGTTTTTCTTTCTCACCTCATTGCATTATAGACTTTCAATCTCTCTGCTACTTTTGTACTGAGGAAGGGCATGCAGTGTTTGCAACAAGTAGCATGAACTGATCATGACCTCTCCCACAGCAGCGTTTTATCTGGCTCTTCTTACCAATTAGCCATTCTCTTTGTAAAAGGAACTGTGTTTCAGCTCTGTAATTGTAATTGTTTTCCATTTTCTGGAAGTACAAGTTCACCTTCCTTGCCAACCACCACATTCTCTCCCTCCCTCTGTGGGATTGATTCAACCAGTCTTCTAGTCCTTGTGCTTCCTTTCCCTTCACAGAAATTCTGTCTCCTTTGCACTGAAATTTTTAGCAACCACATATAAGACACAAATCCCATGTTTACTTTTTAAACGTCTGGTTTTCTTGCTGTTCTTTTTTCCTGGGTGCCTTATCCTCTCCTTTCTTCGGAAAATACCTGGTTTTACCTGAAGAACAGTGTGATTTTGCCTTTCAGCATTCAGAGCATGCCTTTTGGTGACTTTTGATGTGAGGCCGCACCTCACACATGATGAGAAATTCTTCCATTACTTTTTGGAGCCCTCCAGAAACTGAGCTTGAGATTCCCATAAAGGAGGAGTTTCTCTCTGGTTTTGGGGTTATGGTTGGGTTAATATTTCTTCACTTTTTAAACCACAAGTATCGGCACTGTCTTCATTACTGTATCTTCTTCCTTTTTTTCTCTCTGGAGTAAATCTGGGTCTTCTTCATGAGGTTTTTATTTCAGTCATGTTTCTTCGTTTTAATGATGGAATTAATATAATTATTTTTAATATTTGCTGGTGACTATGCCACTTACTAGTACTCCTTTTTGCATTCCCACTTATCAGTGCTGGGAGTGTTCACTGCTTGTACTTAAGATGCTAAGTACGACCACAGCCATAATGAGCTCCAAACTAGGTTGGACCTTGTTTAGGGAGCTAGAAAGTTAAGCAGGATATGGGCAGCATCATGGCTATGACAAACTAAACATAACTGCACTGAGAGTTAAGGAAAGAGGTAGATTCTTCATTCTTAATAACCTGTTGACAGGGGAAAGAAACTACTGGAAAAACAAAGCTTAATTTTTGTTTTAAAACTTCATTGACCCAGCTTCCTACAACCTGAAATCATCTGAGGCAGGAAAGGGGATGGCCCTAGTAGCAAATGGCTCATGGGCCGAGTGACCTTAATACCAAGCATGTTCAGAGCAAACTGCAGACAAGTCAGTTCTCAAACTGTACTGAGAGTTGTGGTAGTCTTTGCGTGAGCAAGCGAAGAGAGTGAAGCAAAGACATCTTTTTTGAGGGAATCACAGTGTGTGTCTGCATGGTAATTATGGGCCAGCATGAGCTTGTGGCTACCAGAAATATGTTGCATCAACATTCTTTTAACAAGCCAGTCCCTGAACATGTACCTGTTTAGTATGGCAGAATGTTTGCTTATTGGAAACAATTCTGCCAACCGAAACATACAGAAATCATGTGCCAAACCTCCCCTCCAAAATAAGTCTGCCTTTAAGATGACAAGATTAAACCACTACCAACAACAATCTAAAGCAATATATTCTGGATTCTTTTTATTTGCCATCTGGTGTTGGAACATTCACTGTCTGCTTGCAAGTTTGCCACATTGCCATGAAAACCAGAAATGTACTTAAAAAAAAATAAATCTCAGACTCTGGGGTAGTTACCTGATTACAGCCTCTGCAATGCTCACAAAGCCATCAGGTATCACGAGAGTTGTGCTGGGTATGACTGCTCAGTGAGGAATTGTGTGGATCTGAGTGCTAGGGTGAGACATATATATGTTCACACATAGAATCATAGAATAGTTAGGGTTGGAAAGGACCTTAAGATCATCTAGTTCCAACCCCCCTGCCATGGGCAGGGACACCTCACACTAAACCATGTCACCCAAGACTCCATCCAACCTGGCCTTGAGCACTGCCAGGAATGGAGCATTCACAACCTCCCTGGGCAACCCATTCCAGTGCCTCACCACCCTTACAGTAAAGAACTTCTTCCTTATATCCAATCTAAACTTCTCCTGTTTAAGGTTTAACCTGTTACCCTTGTCCTATCACTACAGTTGCTAATGAATAGTCCATCCCCATGCTGAGTAAAAGATAAATCCTGAGTGAGTTTAGAAGATGTGAAAGATCTTTAAGGATGTGGAGAAGCTTTCCGTTCTTTTCTGGGTTTAGGTAAGGTAGTTTAAGATGTTCATAAACCTCAACTGTTCAGCTTCCCTCAGAGCTGGAGACTTCCGCCTCCCCAGCTGAGCTGGTGTGAGGGGAAGGGTGCTAAAGTGCAATGTCACATCACCTTCCCCAGCAGTGCTCAGATAATGGGTATTGAACAACAGTGGATGAGGACTGCTTGCACCTTCAGTCCTCTTGGCAGTGAGAGTAGGGATGGTACTGATAGGAGTGAGGAGATCGGGGGTGACATGCATCTGAGTAATAGTAATGTCTGAAATCACTTCCAGTTCTCTGGGGAATACATATGTGTCTAACTGAAGGCAAGGCTGGGAAAGTGCTGACAACGTGGCTTGATATTACAGGCACTGAAATTTACTGCCTCTAAGGGGCTTTCTGCTTTCTCAAGAGAGGTTGCAGTAACCTGCTGTGCAGGAAGGAGTGTGCTTGAGAAGCAGAGGATCACGTGTCACCTCACTGAAATATGTTTGCCCTTCAGACTGAGCCTGAGCCTCTGAAAGTGTTTTGAGTTTTATCTCAGCACTGGGAGGGAGGCTGATTTCCAACCGGATAGTGATGTGTCATCTTCTGCTCCATCACTGCTCTGTGTCTGTCCATGATTAGATACAGATTGAGTTGTCTTGTAAAGGGTTCCCTGGCCAGATGCTGCTGCTACTGCTTTCATTTTGATGCCCTGTGTTTGGAACCAGAGCCTAATGCATATCAAAAAGCTAACAAACCCCAAGAACTGGAGTGCAGTTGATGTGTTAAGATAGGCTGTTCGGGTGTTTGCTCCATTTCTGGCATTTGTGCAAGGCTCTCTCTTGTCCTGCCTAACAGAAGTGTGCATTTTGGTGTTTGATCATTCATTTTATATTCATTATAATTTTAAACAATACTTGCCTGACCTAATGTGCTGGGAGTGATCACAGCTGTGTGTGTGCATGTGTGGGGTTACACACTCCTTCATTCTGCCTGTCCTGCTCCTTCCCTTCTGTCAGTAAGCCAGCAAAGGCTGTCTTGTGCTGGTCTCTGCGATTCCCCAGGGTTTTTCCAGCTAAGTCCCTGGCTGAGATGGGAATAACTAAAAAGTGCTCTTTGATCCTGTACGGTCAACCTCAGGGCACTACAGAGAGATACTGAGAAGTAAAGTCTAAAAGCTGTTGAAAACAGCTGAGTAGAAAACAAATCACTTGGGCAAAGAAAGCATCAGTTTCAACATGACTTAAGTTTCATAAACTGAGATACTCTGCATGCATTCATTACCATGTGACAAGAAAGGATATGATGCATGAGGTTCACACAAGATGGTCATGTGAGATGAAGCCTGCTCAAATCTTTTATCCTTTCAAGGAGACATGAAAAGTGTTCCCAGGGCATGTATTTCAGCCAGTCTCACTCAACTTTTCCTTGTCTGGGAAGGTGTGTCCCGGAAAATGTAATAGCCTGAAATGAACATTTTTCCCTTTGACTTGTTATTTGAAGTCAGATAAAGATTTTATTTCTAAATAACATTACTGTTCAGCACTCAGGCATGTCCTGAGGAGGAATTGGTAATATTTTTTGGTGCCTCAGATGTGACTGTGAGTGTTCCCTAATCTGCAGCAGTGCAAAATTGCCTCTATGCGGTGGGAAGGAGGGCTCATTTTTCAGGCTGGTGGATGAGGAGTGCTCTTCTGTTCCATCCCACCGGCACCACTCTGATGAGCCCATCAGAGCACTGAAGATGTGTACAATGAATGCTAAGCACATCGTGCAAATAAGCACAATAATAATAATGTTGAAGATGGGAAATGAATAATTTCTCTAAATGAAGCTTGGGCAGGAATTCAGATAGAAAGTATGTAATTAAACCAAGCTGGAACTTGATCAAAATACTGAAATGGTACTAGGAAAAAAGAGAAAAGTTATTTAATGACTATTAGCAGGAAGAACCTTGGCTTTTTATTCCATCCAGAAAGAAGACGATTGCCAGCACCAGGAAAAGTCAGATTCCCAAGAGAATGTACCTGTTTCTCGCACATGATTTTGCCATAGAGAATGGCTGTCTCAGGCTGTCAGGATAATGCCCATCATTTCTGGAAATGAGGTAGAGATTTGTGTGGGGCAGAGACTTCTGTTTTGAGCCTGATAAGACAGTGGAAGGGCTGGAGGTAGATTTTTAACACCTGGTCCTACTCAAGTGGACAAAATGACTAAACGACTGCTTACACAGTCCTCTCCCATCTGAACTCTGACCAGACTCGATCTCTGCTTGACTTGGACTCTCAACTACAAACATTACTTACAATCCTATGACAATCTGAGGAAGAAAGATGAGCAGCAAGGATCTTCACCCCATCACTAACCACAAAGGCACATTTACTACTATGTGACAAAGAGTTGAAACTGCTGCTGGCTTTACTGGCTAGTGATTGCCCCCTTTTCTACTCGCATGCCTAGAGGACAGAATAAATTATCCAGAGAGTACCTCTCTTAGCTGAAAAAGGGCTGAACTTTGGTTGTGTATTTGTGGAGCTCAGTGCACAATTAACCTGGCACAAGTCGCTGTGGCATAGTTCACTGTAAATCCTTACACAATAAATGGATTGTAATCACTACATTTCAGTGACTATTGAAAGGCAATTTGAAGACTAAATAAAGCAGGATGTTGAGATTTCAGATTATAGGTCTTTTGAAAAGGTTTGAGGCAAAAGGAGAATACCTGCAGTGCTCTGCAATGCTTTGATGTGGCTTTTTGTGCTGACAGGGGATGATCACGCAGTACATGGCTACATGGGCTCACAGAGAGAAGGAAAGATCAAGCCTTTATTCCTGCGCTGGAGGCAAAGGAGGTGGGAATGTGTTGCCAATCACATCATGGACCTGTGCTCAGTAATGGGGAATAACAACCCCAAACCATTTCTTCCCCCCATTCCCCCAATTCCCATATGAAGGGATAAGTTGCTTAAAGCATGGTTTTATTCCACAGCATGAGTGCCATCTTGATACTCATTTGACTCTCTTAAAACCAGGGTGCGACTTAGCTCTGCTCATGGCCACAGGCATGTTGATATCTATGTAAGAGTCAAGCAGGAAAGGAAGAGTTTGTAGAAGAAAGCATCATTGAATGCCACAAAGCCAAGTCCTCACTGGTGGTAAGGTCAGTACAGGAGCTTCTAGCAGCTGGCACTCTGCCCCTGGCTCCCAGGTGATGATATGGTGTGGTCCAAGGCTGTGTGACTGCCTATGCCTGCTGCTGTGCTAAGGCTGAGAGAAATTAAACCAGTGGGAGCAGAGCTGCTCAGCCTGGGATGACCCAACTGAGGGAAGGGCAGCTCAGTACATGCCAATTACCTGGGGATCCCAGGGTGGGAGCAGAGAGAGTTTGCTGTGGTGACTTTCATGAGATGATGTATAATTTAGGCCCAGTGAATGTGGGAGCATTGGGCTGTAACCTTCCCCTGAGTGACTGAGAGGAAGTGTATAATCCGAGCCACAATCTGCTCCCTGCTGTGCCTGTGTGATACGGGCTGCACTGGGGACTCTCTGTGCTTAAGGTGCTATGAATCAGATCCAAACGTGATTTAAGGTAATTTTCTTCTAATTCACACTCAGGCAATGGAATGAATCTGTCTTCTGAGAGTAAAAAGTATTAATAATTCCTTGAGGCACAGTTTGGAAGCAAATGAATACCTCCATTTTTTGGTAAATTTTAAGAGTGTTTTTTTACTGCATGGAGATGAAATCCATTAGCAGAACACATGAATTAAAACAAAAGCAGCTTATTTGCATTGTGATTAACCATTCCTGAGATGAGAAGGCTCATCTAGTCGTGAATATATGGCAACAAACCTTATAAATGGTGCAATGTGGCTTAATCTTTGGGTTTTATGTTTCCACAAAATGGCTTTCATGCAGAAACATTTTCTTCTTACCTACAGCTGAAATTTGTCACCATGGTAACCTTCCAGATTTGGAGGGGCGGGGTGCTCTAGGCAAATATGTGGCCACAACCTCAGAAATTGTTATCCAAATTTGGATTAATGTCTCACCTTTTTCTTTAACATATATGAGGTTCTTACACACTGGGCAGCTGCTCACATAATCAGATCAGAGGGAGGCCATAAGGATTTAAACTCTTGTTTTCTTTCTTCAAAGGAGCAGTGTTTGGGGCAATTTCCTCCCTTATTCAACTGGCTCCATCCTTCCCCAGCTGCAGTTCCAAGCCAGCTCGGCTCTCCTGCAGCTACTAGCCCGTGCTCTGCTCTGCTCCAGTGCCTGCAGTGTCACCCACTGTTGCTGAGGAAATGCAGGAATCCTGAAGTGGGATCCCAGCAGCCCAGCCCTGGAGAATATGCTGTTCATTTACTGGCTTCAATATGCACATAGTTCTATAGTTCTATTTTGTTTTATTGTACATGTCTGGGAGTGACTTGGGGCCTTAAACAGGTTAGTTTTTTGATTGTGAATTTTTTCTTTTGTATTTTTTAAGGGAAAAAAATGATAGAAATGTGCGTTAAGACTTCCAAAAATAAGATTACTAAAGCCTTAGAGAACCCTCCCCCACAATACTGTATCAATGCAATATTATTTGAAGGACATGTCACCATCTTGATCCTTTAACTTCTGATTTTTGTTTCCCATTTTATGTGTCAAACTGCTTCCTACTGCTTGCCCATGTTCTCTTTCTGGCTTTTAGGTTGCAGGAAAAAGGAGGAGTTTATGATTAAAGCTCTGGACAAAGGATCTGTGAAGTTGCTATTAGTGAACTACTGGCTCTGCCACTAATCCTGAGATAGATAACCACTGTTGAGTCACTACATGTCTTTCTGCCTGAGGTCCTAGCCTGTAGACAACACATAGTCTTTCTTCTCGTCCTTTTGCGTTTTGTGTGGGCATAAAGTGTGACAAGCACTAGTGGCAAGAGTATTCTTAACCTGTTCAGTAGTGCCTTGATTTCATCTGAAGCTTCTCAGTGTAGCTAATAAATAAATAGCAAGTAGAAACTATTTGAGGGAGTGCAATAATAAGCAAAGTGGTGACCCTGTCTATTTATTTGCTTTTGAGAAGTTCCTGGCCTGCCACAGGAGCTATCAGTAAATAAACCCCTATTATCTGAGCACACCCACTTCTTTTTTCTCCCTGTGACTGACATTTACATCTTCTTTTATTTTCCCTGTAAGGCGGGGGAGCAATGATTCTCAAAGTTACCTGAAGTTTTTTTCAGGTCACTTAAGCTGTTTCCAGGCTCAGACTGGCGTGTGCATCTTGTGTGCAGCCAAATCATGTGTGTTTGCAGGAGACAGTATGCTTGTGTTTCTCCCACGACCCTGCTGGCTCATTAGTGTTATTTCTGGAGGTCTTGTTTCCACAGTAACAGGCAATTACCATTGTTCCTTGGACTGCCAAAGTTACCACCAGCAACGCAGAGGAAGATGCGTTATTCTCTATATTGGGATAAAATGCTTTCATATGTCTTGCTATTCACTGAATGCCAATCCTGACGCAGGTCCTGTGCAAATAGCACACTCCACCCCCTGCCAGTGCTGCTTTTGCTGGTATTAAGACATGCCAAATTCTGAAACGATCCAAAATGAACTTCTCTGGTCTGTGGCTACACTGGCAACGTCAGGGTCAGGATTTCAGTGGCAGGATGACTGTACCAATGGTAGCTCTGGTAGGAATATAAATAGAATAGCTTGGAGGCAGTTCTTTTTGCATTTGTGCTTAGCCCTGTTCTAAGTAATGCTGGCTAATGACGTCAATAAAATATACTGTCTTCACCCTATAGCTTCTACCAGGACAGTGGTGGAGCTCACAAAGAGGAGACTGGTGGTCTTATGCTAGCAGGATGCCAAAGTGTCTGTATGCATGATGCTTTTATCATCTCCAAGGGGCAATACATGGCTTCTCCTTTCCCTTTTATCTTTACATTGCAAAAAGACTGCTTCAGCCAAAATGGGTTTTAAACTCCAGAAAGCATATTCTGAATTTCATGTATGTACCAAAAGATTAGGCATCTAGGAAGCTGAAGGAAAATGAGCTTTTGTGGGCAAAAGAAGTGGGGTAGTGAGGTGCTGGGGCACCTGGGTTAGGTTTCATGACTTGGAGAGTTTTCATGGCTTTCAGTGACTCCAGTTTCCAAGTGTACTCCGTATTCTAAAAAGCTCTGGGGCCATGTTGTAAGCTCTGAGCTCGTCTTAACAGAGTTTTCTTGTGAACGGGTACATGTATGGATCTACATATAGTCATCCACTTGCCCAAATGACTAATAACAGGTATTGGAAGAAGAACATAGACTCTAGCCTCCATAAACCAGAGCACAGGCAACTGCAGGCAAGGAGTCTTGCTCCAAGGTAGCTGAAGAAAAGAGATCAAGAGAGGCATTATAAAACCGGGAAGGAACAGCTGTTCATCATGGAAACACTTGCACCAGAGATTTTTAAAATCTGGACTTACCACAGAAAGTAGAGGACCATTTCCTATCAGGCCAATATATGAGGATGCCAGTGAGCCTGCTGCTTTGACAGCTACCAATATGCTTTAGCTGCCCTTGAGGACATAAAAATCCAAAGCAAAGTGCCTGTATCTGTTCTAGAAGCCAGCCTAATTTTTAAGTGTCCCTCAATTAGTAGGGATTGAAGTGTAGAAAGTCCTTCATTTTTCTTGGGGGGTGACCACAGAGCAAAGGCAGTATTGCAAAGAAAGTTTGGGAAGACATCCTTGGGTGTGGGAGAGCAGTCCTACCTAATCCAACAGGTTTCTCTTCTCCTCTTTTGTGTTGCATCCTCCTAACATTTTAGAATGGTCTGTGTGACAGAAAGAAATAAAAAGGAAGATAATCTTATTTTCCACACATAAATCAGAATCTAGTGTTTAAGTTCTAGGTGACAGCATACAAGGCTTGGGTGGTTCATAATGAGCCGAGACTTGGTTTTGTGTTGTAAGAAAATATTCCCATTTCGAAAACAAACCAAGCCTTTGCTCCTTATCTGTAAGCTTCAGGGCACCCACTGGCATCCCACATTTTTAGCCGGGGTGGTGTGCCGAGCTTGCCAGCAGACACTAGGTGGGAGCCTTGGGCTGCGGTTTTACCGCAGCTGCTGAAGGCAGAAAGAGCAGAAGTCTTGTGCTTTCAGAAGCGTGATCGTTTTCTTTTCTTGCTGCTTTCACATGCTGGAAAGGAAAGTCTAAGCTTTGCAGGTGCAGAATGGGATGAGCGGAGGAATGGAGGAGAAGTATCTGTTCCACACCAGGTTCTACCTGCAACAGGATTTTGTGAGCAGGGCTGCGGTGGGAGTGTTGAAGCCTTCCTAGTTCGTGGGAGTGGTGGGGTTGCAAGATTGATTTAATTTTATCCTCATTTATATACCCTGATGGCGATAATTTTGAGATCCCCATGAATGCATATAAAAATATTAAAATTGAGAGGAAAGTGAGTACTGATGAGCTGATTTATCTAGCAAAAAATGCTGGTAGAACCAGCTAAGATGAAGTGCATGATCTATTTGTGACGATTGCTTTCAATAAGGCCTCCAATCTTAAAGATGTTCCAAATAGGGAGATTAAAGTTAGTACAAAGAATGAATCACAGGTTAAGTGAGAGCCAGATGAAACTTGAAACGTTCATTTTGAGAGAAATCTCAAAGTTTATGATTTCAAAGCTTCTTGTTGCTCTTAGTGATAAAAATACTGTTTTCAGTGTCTTTCTAAGAACTGAAAATTAACCTTTCAGTGAGGTATGTCTAGAAAAATAGCTGATGTTTTCTTTTAAAAATTAGTTAAATTTTGGTACTGTTTCACATGTCAGTTGTAATGCAGAGTTAGCTTATGCTGAATCAAGTCTCATATGAGGGCATGTTATGCAATCCTACCAGTAACATAGCATACCATGAATATCATAATTAAATATTTTGTTATATAATTTAGTACAGGTGTTTTTTTTCTTTTATTTTCAAAACAAGTGATTTTTCTAGGAATTAACAAGTTTTCTATCAAAAGTGGTACCAGCTTTAGTATGCTGTGCTGAATGAAACCATTGAAATTTTTACACTCTGAAGAAGAAATATGCTGGGTACTAGTTAGGGACCAGTTGTTTTTATTACCCTAGAAACCCGATTCCAGACTAATGGCAGGATATTGAGCACATCAGTGTCTGTCGTTATTAACTGGATAATGTAAAAACAAAACAAGAATAGAATATGATATAAAAATATAAGGTTGCTTTCAAAAGTAGTGTTTTAATTTGAAAAAAATCTGCCATTTTATTTTTTTTTTCCTAAGGCAAACTTTTCAATACTGAAATTTTTGTTTGAGCCACCTTTTCCATAGGGATTTTTCATTTGTACTTACGATTTTGTGAAAAATGTTGGTTTTATCAAAATAGTATTTTCTGGTTGAAGACTGTTTCAATTAAAATTTTCTCACTAGTGTGAGCTGTTATAACACTCTCCTCCTCCACCCTCTGAGCTGTGGTAAAAGGGTGAGTGAAGTTATTGATTTATCTTTCCTTATATTTTTTTTTAGTGTGATGACTTCAAGAGCTTCATAGCTGTTCTGCAGACAGATGCACAATTGTGAAACATCAATATGGACTGCAAATCTCTACTGTCAGTCAGCTCTTCTTCCTCTCTGCATAACGTAATCCCTATCTTCACAATGCCTGCACAGATACACATTTGGAAAGATGTTTTTCTGGAGATTTTACTTGTTCTCATCTCTAGCAACATTATGTGGAGTTTCAGTTCACAGTTCACTGTGTTCCCCCTCCTACCACTGAAATGCAGCCAACTCTGAGCTGCGGCTATTAAACATCACACAATCAACACCACAAAACAGATTGTGGAAAGCAAAGGAATTCGGAGAGAAGCAACAAATTGAGTGAGGACTGCAAGGGTTGTCTGGGAAGTGATAACAAAGGGTAATAGAGAATGAGTAGTGGTTAATAGTGATGCAGAATAGAAATCACCTTGATATTGAGGTGATAAGATGATACCAGCATGCAAGGGAGAGCTTTTGAGGGTGGCACAAAGAGATGTCACTAGGAGTAGTCAGATTTCAGCTAGGAAGACAGGCAGCTCAGCTTCCCTAACCACTGAGTTTTGTCAGTGTCAAGAGTCCCAAGGAAAGGGCTGCAGGCATCATTGCTGGAGGATTTTAAAACCAATCACAGTTTCAAGACAGGACAAGGCAGTATTAGGACAGGTGAACAAAACAAGATAGAGTAAATAGCCGTATCTATCCCCACTTTGTGTGAGTCTGAGAAGAGTCAGGAGAAAGAAAGCAAGGTCTGAAGGAACTTCATGTAGAAAGTTAGGAAAGAGCATGAACTGGCATGACAAGAGGTGTCACATGGCAAGGAAGATTTCAAAGACAGTGCTCATCTTTGACAACATGATGACCTTAGGGTAAGAAAGGAAGAAAATGGGGAAGTTGTGCAATGAATCAGAGGAAAGGAGAAATGTGTGTGACTGTACATAGCTGTTTATGTGTGTGTGCCACAATAGGAGTCTCATTGAAATTGGAAAAAATATTATAGATGTCTGCATCTCAGTTTTCTCAGACTGCTGGAAGAGGACACCTTGGCACAAAACCTGCGCATGAATTCTTGCTGCTTTAGGTAAAGTGATGAAGGGGGAAGGTTGCCAGACACTGTCACTGAGCATTCAGTGGACAAATAAGAAGCAACTGGAAAAGTCTGTTCGCAACTCAAGTTGCATAGCAACACTAAATTGTCAGATTGCTGTAATGGCAGTCCTTTATCCCCCTTATTAGAGCCCTTTTCAGGAATCATGCAGTATGATGTTACTAGCCCGCTCCCAAGCTGGTTGTCTGTTGTCTGATCTTTATCTCTTGCTGAATGATGCCATGTAATTTGCTGCAAAGGTATCTTCAAGTAATACACCAGAGAGAAAGGTCCTTGAGGTTACATCAACATAGGCCTTTGGAAGCAAAAGATATGGCTATGCAGGGTGGGGCAGGAGAGACAGGTCAGGGAGCACCAATATCCTCAAAGAAGTCTAGTGTCTGACAAACTCAGCAGGATGTATGTTACCCCATCTTTTCTCTGAACTGAATCTTCCTTGATCCAACTGGAAGGCTATTTTGAGGGGTGCGCCACAGTTGCTTATGTGTTTCAAACACTTCTGGTGCACACTTCTGTTTGGTGGTTAGATCAGTCCTATGGACTGGTGCTGCTGTGAAATCCTAACTTCCAGACAGCTGTTTCCTGCTTTTCAATGTAAACACCTTGTGAGCTGTCTCCTGGTGGAGATGCCAAAGTACAAAAGCAGTCACAGCATCATCCTCCGATGATATTTTAGACACTGTCAGTATCTGAAAGAATACCTAGAAGTCTGCTTGTCTTGCAGGATGTTGCTAATATCCTGCACAATTTCTTTCCTGGGTGTCTTGTATAGCGCAGCATCCTCCTCCTTGTTTCATTCTAATGCTGCTTCTTTTGCTGGCACAAGATCCTGAAATGCCCCTGCCATCTCTTTGAGGCCAAGGCAAGCAGAGTCAGTGGATACCAAGCTGTAGCTAGAATTTTAAGGATGCAAATAACCTGAATGAACTCCGTTACTGCAAACACCGGACCGACATGGACTGAGGACACAAGGTAGAGAGGAAATCAGCTTGCAGGCCTTTTGCATGCGGTGATGGGGACAGTGGTCTGTGTAAGCAAGTAATTCTCATTGATGTATCTCCTTTCTGAGGAGTTCCTGGTTGTAAACTGTACCAGCTTTTTCAAGATCATCACTGCAAATTGTGAACAACAAAACAGACCTCAAAAGGACAGGATAGACAGCCTGTCCCCTCTGTATAGAGTAATGGAATTATTCTGCTTCATTAAAACAACTGATGAGGAAACAGCCTCAAGATTCAGTTCCTCTATTTTTTCTGTGGCCAGAACCCAGAGCACACAAGTGGCATAACAGCCAGATGAGATGCTACACTTGCTTGCTTGATATTAAGGGGATCAAGCTCAGACAAGGTCTAACACAGTAGGTGATAAGTACCCATGCATGATATTGCTAAGAGAGATTTGATGACCATGGATTTACCCTTGACAAGGAACATCTCTATAATGCAAAGTAGCTTAGCAGTCCTTACAAAGAAAGAACAAAAGGTGTTCATCTGACTGTCTCCTTTCTTCCTTTCAGTATCTCCATGAACAAGAACTGCTGGATGGGACTCTCCAAAGAACCTATTTCTCTCTCCAGGAGAGAGTCTCCTTCTCTCTGACTGTGTTTTAGATTTATCTTGCTTCCCACTGAGGCTAAGGGATTTGAGATCATTAGAGAGATAGCAGGTGTTGGAGTGGTCACCCACCAGTATTGTAGCTCAGTCATCCCCAGGACCGCTACCAGGAATGATTTATCCAAGAGCTCTGCAGAACAAATAGACTTTGATACCTTGCAGCTGCTCTACATGTGTTTGTTGACAGCTCTGGTGCTTCAGTGAAGAAGTCAGTCCTGAGTTTTAGGCTGTGTCACCCAGACTGAAGAGTTTTGTATCACCTTGCTAACATGGACTGTCTGGAGGTACAGATACAAGAACCTGTTCCGTGGGGCTGGTTTACCTTTGATAATTGTTATGGCTTTCTCTTTTTCACTTGGTCTTCTAGTTTATGGTAGAGATAGAGCTGAGGGTCCTCACTGATGGGCAGAGGACTGTTTTATCAGACCTCAGACTATGGTCAGACCTCTTTAGAATTTCTCTCTATGTATGTCTATCAGTCTCATTCTGTGTGAGTTACTAAGTACCATCTTTGCAGTGCCTCAGCTTTATTTGACAATCCAAGTTTCCTGTGACCTTTTGAGGATAATGTTTGCAGGTTAAATGTGCTGAATAAGGACAAATGAGAAATGCAAAAGAAGTGAAAATGGGTTTTAAAGAAGATCATCTTCTGTCAGCATTGTTTGCATGTGTGCTCATTTCTCATAAACATGCAAAGGCTCAAGTTTCCTATACATGGAAAACAAATGTCAAGGCTGCACGTGAGTACTTGTCATAAATTAATATTAAATGGCACACACACTTCATCTGGAAGTGCTTGTAAACTCCTTTTGTCAGAAAGCAGAATAAATAATGATCAGAATCACCACGTAGAGCTGGTGATCTGCATATGCAGATATGAAAATGCTCTACAAGGAAGGTCAAGCCTCCAATTTTGCAAATGGGACACAGTTCTTCAGTAAAGTCACTTTTCTGGTAGTCACAGAGCTGCCACTCCTCTACCTAACCCACAGAGGCAAGTGAGGATGCACATTTGATTGTTTTCTCTTCCACCCTTGACTGCCCCTTTTAAAAGGAGTCACTCTCCCTTCCACTTACTGTTCACGGCATGAGGTTATCCATCACTAACCAGCACAGGCTTCCTTCCATCCTGGCTGTGCATGTGTGCTTAGTGAAACGTATTTTTTCTCTTCCTCCTTACCTTGGAGTCATGCCTTGCCACTTTCCTTCAGGTGACCTCTGCTTCTGCCTTTGGTGCCCCTCACTGCAAAGGATCTCTTCTTCCCTGCATCTCTTCCGGGCTGGCCAGAGACAAGTTTCCTTGCAGAGCAGGCCTGACTGTATGCTTGGGTATTCTGTACTTGTCCTGCCATCCTTGTCCTTTATAAGGTGAGTATGTTTTTTCCTGTGAGGGCAGATTTTGTCAATGGATTTTACAAGGTTACCTGTGAGGATGGGGTTGGTAGTGGTTTCAAAAAATGAAATTTAGTCAGAAGGGACTTGTTCAAAGCATCTAAAGTAACATGTATCAGAAGAGGTCTGTCAGGAATACCTTTTCTTTGTGTCTTTCCAGAAACTAACAAAGGGACATTCAGAGAAAAATTGGCAATTTTCAGTTACTTTACACAGTGGTAATTAAATCACCAGACATGTTGACACTGGGTGATCTGGAGGCCACAAACTGAGGTGGAAAATCTAAGTGGCTCTACAGAGTAAGCTAGTTTCCAGATTCCTAGGAATTAAATTTTTTCTTGAGCCTCCTTCTGCAACTTCTTTTTAGGGCTCCAAGGGCACTACCAGCCCTGACTGTCCCTGCCCAGCATTTCCTGTGTCTCCTTCCACCCTGCCCAGGTCCCAGGACCCCAGTTCAGCCTCCAAGTGCCATTAGTCCTTCAGTGACACTGAAGCAAGGCTACTCTTCAGTTCCCCACAGCCCTGGCCTGACCAGCCATGGGTGCTGCTGCACCATGGAGGTCTCACTGCCCCCTGACTGCCCTGCTCCCTGAATGGGATGGTGGGATTTTGCTGGGGAGCTCCAGCCCTCCCAGTGCCCTGACACTCTTTAAGCTGTTTGGTGTGGACACTGCTAGACTCTGTTGGCTGTGTCCTGCTCCATTTGTATGATTCCTCTTAAGCCCTGTACAGTCTATGCCATCAAATGCCATAATCGGTAACATTTTTAAAATGGGCAATTCTCATCCAATACACTGCATTTATCTACAGCAAGAGTGTCAATGCCTGCCAGGATATAGAACTGATTGCAGAGACTGCAAATGTGATACTTGGACTAGTAAGTCATTTTACCAATGCATTTCCTCTTTAAAGTGATGATTGTTAGAAATCATTGATCTTGTCCTCTTAGGCCAACAATATCACAGCTCCAAGATGTGAAGCCTTGCTGTGTGAGCACAGATACACAGATCAATATCTGTTCTCATGGCAGCAAATGAAAATGAGTGGTACAAAGGTAAACTTGCACAACCCTGTTAGCAGGAACAGTTTGGAGGCAAGCATCAAATGTCATGGCAGTTGGAATGAAGAAAGTGAATAGATGCTTATGGCATCAATCTGCCTTGGTTTGGAGCTTAAAGTTTATTATTTTGGGGATAATCGCAACATTTCATTGCAAAATTTCTAGAATTTCTAGGGTGAAGGAGGGGAATGATGCTAGAAATATCTGTTGAAATAGCTGTTTCTCAGTGTTTGGGTACATCCATTTCAGAAAAGCAGGTAGTCATTCAGAAGTGACTAAGGGACCCATGCTTCTGTGAACACATACTTCTGTGTATACTAAAACTGCAGGCTATAATATCTTTGCTCAGGATTTACCAGCAGATAACATTGCAGCTCAGTGGTCAGAGTCTCCAATACCAAAATCCATTAACTGAAGTACAGCCTTGATACAGTCCAGGTAAATTTTGTTCTGGGTCTTCCATTGATGAGAGATTTAAACAAAACGTGTTGTGTTCATTGTGAGGCTTGTTTTTTTTTTTTTTTTTTTTTTTTTTTTTGTCCCACGCAGTTCAGAGAGATCATAGAAGACACAACTTTATTAAAAAAAAAAAGGAAATAACTTTTCAGACCCAAGAGTTAAAAGGTGTTGGTGTGCTGACATACATCACTTCATTATGTTGGGTTGTGGGAGGGGAGAGGGTTTCTTCCCCCGGTACGGAAAAGCCTTCTTGCTTTTTCCAGTTTCAATGCCAAGGTCAAATTGACAGCTCAGCTGATTTGCACACTCACAGGGGGACGCCTGGGTTGCCTTGCTTGCACACTGCTCATGGTCTTGGCAAATATGGGACCTGACTGTGCATCAAGTCTGAGGAATCCCGTAAGAAGTGTCCACAGCAAGGATTTAACTTGTGGTTAAAAGCCAGACATGGCTGCGTCCCTATTGACCTCCTCTCTGTAAACCCCAAGAAGGTCTCCCAACTCTCTCCTCCCCAAACCTCTACCACTTTTCCTCTTTCTTTGATTTTTCAGCTAAAAATAGGGTGACAAAGGGACTGTGGGGTAAGCAGCTGGAGTAGAGCGGAGCCAGTTGCCATAGAAACCAGTGAGCCACTTAGCAGCAGCACTTGCCTTCCTTCTTTGCCTGCGGAATTTTTTTCCCTCTTGTTCGTGGAGGGTGGGGTGGGGGGAGTCGGAGGAGCCTCACGTGTAGCCAGGAGCCAGCTCCCTTCCCCATGGCCACCCAGGATGCTAGCGCTCCCGCAGGATCTGCCTCCCAAGAGAGGAAAGGAAGAGGGAGGATGGATGTCAGATAGAAGAAAGGTTTGGGTGCCACTGCTTGCACATATGCTGGAAGTCTTCCCCTCACCCTGACATCTCATTTTCCTCTCATCCTATATGGCGCTTGAATGGTGCCCCAAATATTCAAAGAAGGCTCTCCAGTCCACTGATGCCCTGCCCTGTCTTTAAAGATGGCAAATAACAATGAAAGCAGGGTTTTACATATTTGACCGTGTGCTGTATTACACGCTAGGTTTGAGAAGCCAAGACAGTAGTTTGGAGGTGAACACAAGGGTTAGAAGAAGAGAGTGTTCCTTTCCTCTCAGGTCTTCCTTCCATCATGAAAAATTAACATTTGGGTGATTATTTAAAATAGATATCCAACCTACTTTTGGTTCACATGGGGCTAAAGTAGCTTTAATTTCACTGCATATACATTTCTCAGTGGGGAAAACCTATTTCCTTGGAAGATCTAAAGCTGTAAATGGGATACCTGAAACATATTAAGCTATAATTTGGTTATACCTGATACTGGTTTGCAGTGCTTGCTATTCAGTCCATTTTTTCTTCTTCTTAATTCTTTTTCCCTGAGACTGAAGAGATACACATTGTTAGGTAGCGCATACTTCGCTAAGTTTATTTTTAAACTTAGAAAAATATTATCACTAGCAAAAAAGTACTAGATTGGCAGCTCTTGGAGAATGAAATCTTTCCTTCAGTCCTGGAGTGACAGAGGCAGTTTTGGTAAGAACTTCCCACACTGCTCCTCATCTATGTGCTCCAAGTGTGGCTTCCTCCTGATGTGACTCGTTAAAAAGCCCCAGCTACTCACACCTGGATGCAAACCCCATGTGTGTGTTTGCAGGAGCTATTTTCTTTCTCATGCTGTGCTATGTGGAAATAGTAGTTGCAAAGATAGATACGTATTAATGAGTGCTGCAAGCACAGTAAAGCTCTAATGATTTGCCAGCAGAACCATACTTGGTAAAGCTTGCTGATGTGCTTCTTCACGCTGTAGGTTACTAGCATTTCTGAAACATGGGAGGGAAAGTCTATTGGCTAGAAATCATGATAGATAAAATTGAAAACAGTTGCTGGAAATTTGGGCTGAATAGTTTTGTTTCTGGTGATCTGAAACTGGAGTTTTGTGTTTGGTTTCTCCTCTTGACATGAATGGAAGCCTGAAAGATAGTAAAAGGCCTCACGCAGCATTATGCGTAGAGAAGTGTAAATGTTAAATAATGAATCCTTATAACATACCTGCAAAGTCAAATGTATCATTTAACTTCTACTCATCAGAGAAGGTCAGGCAAGACATGTGTTAGGACAGGATCAAAGGTGTACCTGAGCTGATGGGAAGACCTTCTTTTTCAAGAAATGGCCTGGCTATCTGAAGGGTGACATTTTGCAGCTGCTTAGAAGAGGTCAATGGAAAGTCCAGCTTTGACTCTTGGTGCTGACTCTTAATATTACTCATCTGTATGACATCACTGAAGTCAGCAGGACATGCCTTTGCTCTAAAGAGTTGTGTGAGCACTTGTGCAGCTGGGTGGCTCCACTTCGGAGTTGTAAAGACCCCATATAGGGAGCATGGCAGAAACACAGAGATGTATTTCTGAGACAGGGTCATACTGTATCCTGGTGTTGTCCTGGTTGGCACAGTAGTTGTTTTGCAGCCCTTCCCATCAAAATAATGCAAAACTACATCAAGGTTTTCGTATTGTGTCACATCAGGGCCACTGGTTTAGTCACCCATGCTTCCTTTTCTCTCCTCATTTCTAAACAGGATCCTGTGCAATCATCTCACATGCAGTTAACTTCTTTCCAGCATTTAACTGAGACTGTAGTGCAAAATTTGGATCTGAATTAAAGTACAGCCTCAGATTTAGGCAGCTTGATCCAGGTTTGGTGGTGGCTCATTTCTTGGTGAAAAGTATAACAACAGCCAAGTGTCTTCTCTTGTATTTTATTATGTTTCTTAATTTCATGGTGTGTTTTCTTTGTTTGTTGTAGTAGCCTGAAGTCATGCATCAAAACTCTTATTGTATTCATGAAAACATACCAAAGGCGAGCTTCACTGGCTAATTAAATCTTCTGTGTTGCACACTGGCATGACAAATATAGATTTAAAATAAACATAATTTGCTATTATAGAGCTGCTCCTATTCTGTTTACCTGATGTTATCAGAAGGGTCTGGTCCAGGAGGCAGGATGTGCTGAATGCAATGCAGGAGGTTGAAGGAGCAAAAATCTGGGGCAGCTGGGTACAAAAATAAAGGGGTCTTTGCACACAGACGAATTCCTGTATGATTGCAGAAAAAAGAGAAAGGTTACAAAGCAAATACTTCCATCAGAAAGATCAGAAGCTGCATGTCTTCTGTTCTCTTTAGGAGTCATTCAGAGCTGCAGCTTTTGGCTGCAGAAAGCAAATGAGAGTTGGGATGAGAAGAACTGAACCCTACAGCAACAGCTTGTGGTGAAGGGGAACAGAGAGCTGTCGAGCACACTGAACATCAACAACAGATGGGGTTTTTTGCAAAACATGGTACCACAGTAAGACTGGGAAGGAAAAATGATGGCTTTCCATCTCAGCCTCAGAACATTCAGGAGGAATAGATGTGTTCTTGATTGAACTGAAAGGTAGGGATTGGTTCATGTCTCCTTCCTCTTTTCCCTCCTTCCTAAAGAAATCTTACCATTTTTTCTCTACTTCCTCCAGGACCTTCATCTGTGCAGAAAATCCTATTTCCAGCCTCCAGGCAACTGAGAGTTTTGCAGCCTCCAGCCCCTAACTCTACTCACTACTGCCAGTTTAGCTGATCTGATTTTGATGCCCTTTTCCTCAAGTCTACAAGCTGATGTCCGCAAACTCCTGTCTAGAAGCGTTGGTGAAGAATGTATGCTGGTAGATGGGGTATTCTGGGTTATCGGAAGAGAATTGACTGGGGAAAAATTGGCCAAGTTGCATTACTTGCAGGAATCAGGGCTGAGATGGCTTTGCCACCCAGCTGCTAGAAACAGAACTTGTGTTTTTCCATTGACTGAGCCTAAATGCTGCTGGAAAACTCCCTAAAAAAAAAAAAAAAAGAATATATTTACATATAAAATTATAATGTTCTTATTAATATTGCCCTTTTCACCAATAATATTTAGGTTACATTGAATTTGTTTTCATGGTATCTCTGTTTTTAACATAGAATTAGTTTTTGCACTGGTTACAGTTCACTGTTGAAACAGCTAATGGGGAAGGCAATGAGAGAAGTGATGGTAACTTGAGGTTTGGTAAATCAGCCACTCTCCATACTGGGGCTAAGGAACCTCAGATTCATTTAGCTATTTTCTCCATTAAGATGAACCTAATAAAGCTAATAATTTTGTTTTCATTAGGATTAGGCGCCAATAAGGAAAAGGGAAGGTTTTATGCCTTTCTCATAAGTGCTGAAGAGCCACAGAACTGGCTCAGGCATAAAACTTCTCTGGAAGAGAATGGATAAGGATGTTTCCGTGCTAGCCATGTATTCAGGAGGACAGTGTGGCATCATATTACATCTGTTTTGTGTTCTAAGATTTCTTTACAACCTTAGAGTAGAATGTTATTCCCTGAAGAATGTAGTCCTACTGTTTAAGAAATGCTTTGGTATAAAATGTATTCCGTAGGAAATTCCGTTGCTGTGGAAAATGTGGGGCTTTGCCAGAAACCCTCCTATGAGGACAGAAACAGATTCCCAGACAAATGGATGGACTCCATGATATTAGATGCTTGGGGAATGGGTTCAACTCTATTGCCCTTTTTGGTGAGATTGCAGCTGACAGTTCAGGCAGGAGGATATGTGCAGTGAGTAACGTGAAGTGGGATAATGCATGCAGAACACTGTGTGCTGGAAGACTTACATACGGCTCTTGCTCAAAATAGTGTCTTCAGACATAGACTGTGGAGTATGTGCATAATGGCTCTTTGCTGAAGTTTCTGTAATGTATAATCTTTGATGGGAAGTAGAGGCTTTGCTTCTGCACAAAACTGCATCTGCCATTGCAGGCTGCTGGGCATGTTCTGTGATAATGTTGGTGTTATTGCACATGTAACTAGACATACTCCTGAAATGATGAAGATTTTTCCTTCGTTATGATCTGGTGTAACGACAATTCCTCACCCAAGTGTCAATCTCAACTACTTGCACTTCAATGGAAAAAATCTGATTATTTGTTTAAAGGCAGCAAATATACTTTCTTCCTCTCTTCCCCACTTGTTCTCAGATAATTCAGGCATAACATCTTTGCAATTTTTTTCCTGAGACTTGCTGGAATACTTTATCACTAGGACAAGGCACAGGTATCTGCAGTTGTGCTTCAGAACCAAAGGAACTGTTTGAGACTTTGTTCACTTTGCAAACAAAACAAAGCCTGTCTGCTTTCTGTTGTTCTCTTTTCTACGCTGTTAACTCTGGGTATTGTTCATTGTCAGTGCTAACAGAAAATAAATTTAAAATACGGCTCCTTTGAGCAACTGATCAGAGAAGTTTAAAATGAGAACCCTTTCTCAAATTTACTTACTGCAAACCATTCAGAGCTTGCTAGACCACGCTCTGTTCTTTACGGTTCTTTGGATCATGACAGAAAGACACTGTAAACCTAAAATATTATTCTTAGCTCCGTCCTGTGTTCAAGCTGGTTGATAACAGCAACTGTCCTTTCCTTTCATTGATGTACTTGTGAGATACATCAATCAGGGCTGTGTCAGCTGCACAAGAGGGGGAGGGTGTTTATTTTTACTGTCAATTGTGTTTGCTAATGAGAGAGGAGTCCATTACTAGAGAGGGAGCCCATGTGAGTTAGTGACTGAGTCAATTCTTTAGCAAGCACTGGCTACAGTGCCAAGTATTGCTTGGGAGAACTGAAAATCCTAATTCCTCCATCCCCAGTTCCCCTCTGTGTAGCCTTTCACAGTCACTCCCGATATTAACGGGAGATCACAGCTGCTGGGAAACTGGAAGATACGATTTTACAAATGGATGTTGTCTGATGTCAATGTTTCCTCCTCTCCTCCCCGAGCATCTGACATTTCTCAACCAAACGGACAGATGATAGAGAAAAACTGGGATTATTTCTTTATGTTCATAATAATAATGACTTATTTTCAAAGAGCTTCTGCTCAGTAAGGAGGGGGGGATAGAATAGTGTTTATCCAGCTTGCATTTCCCATCTCATCTGTCAGTTCCACCCCACAGCATCCTCCTTTTTCCACTTGATCGCCTCCTCTTTCTTCTTCTTTTTTACCACTTCTGATCCCCTGCACATCATGTTGCTTTGGTGATGGACCCCTCACCTGAGATCAGACATGGTCTTAGTCTGTTTTGGCTTTACAAACCACCCCTTCCTGCTTTCTAGTCTCTTTTCCTGAACTGCATGTTTTCCTGACCCAGCCTGTTCTCCACAGGGCAAATTTCTTACTACCTGGCAATACATGCTTCATCCCCATTAGAAACAACAGTGTGTGGTAGCTGCCTTTGGTGTGAGCAGTGTATTGGTACCTGCAAATGCTGGAGAGAAACGGAGTCCCCCATGCCGAGAGCTCTCCAAGCTTTCTGCCTCACTACTACTTAAAGCAGATGAAGCCTCATTTTACATGAGGCAGGACATCATAGCCCTAAAAAAGGAGGAAATCACGACAAACTCCAAAGCTCTGGGAAGAATTTGGGGCCATCTGGCAGACAGCATCTTCAGCTACAGTCTTTCAGGGAGGTGCTCATTCAGAACTGTCTCTGGTGGCAGAGCGCTATCTGCAGAGCCACCAACACAGCTCCTGCTTTGTCTTCTTGTGCTGCTCATCGCACTGCTGGCCAAGTCTAGGCTGGGCTGTTTCTGTGGGGATGAATCCTGAGGTGGTGTCATTGCATGTAGGTAATGTGTGGGACCTGCATATACCAATTGTCTCAATTCTACCTCTAGAAAAGCGCTGATTTTTACTTCAGATCCTTTTTGTCTGTTGCTACACCTTTCTTTATGTTTGATCTTCCCTTCTTTCCAATGGGGCAATTTCCAAGTGATTCAAAAGCTGATTTTTGCATTGTTTCCCTATTTCACACCCTTTCCTGGCCTTGCCTAGCCTTTTCACATGGATGGTCTGTTTGGAAAAGGTCCCCTCATCACCTTGTGCTATTTTTCTGTGGTCTGGGCCTGTGCTGCCTTACATCTCTGGCCAGGTCGTGTCTTTCAGCCATGACCCCTGTTTCACTTAACAAGTGGCTACTGTTTTTTTGTAGATTCTGAAAAAGACTGGAAAAGTTTTTTTTAACCTTGGAGAATGGACAGTGAACCTCATGTCAGTGGACAGTGGAGGAAGGAGATGTTCTGTGCAGTGGTCCTCCCTTGTCACCTTTGGGGAAAATGGGTTAACTTTGTTTTGCCCACTCACTTTTAGCATTGTAGTACCAGGCTTGGAAAACACAAAAAGTGAGATTAAAACCTCTTTTTTTCCCGGGGCAAGAAAGAAGCAGAAAAATTTGAAGGCAGCTGTGGTTGTGTTGTTTTACCCCATCCTATTCCACCTTGTTCCACCACAACCCATGCAATAGGTTTTGGTAGGGGTAGGAAAGCAAAGAAGAATCTTGGCAGCGGTGTGACAAGAACTAAGGGGGAGAAGTGGGAAGTAACTCCTATGAGCCGAGTTAATGGCAGGAAAGTTGGGGCTGAGAAGTGAATAATTCATTGTTGGTCTTGCAGATGAGGAAGTCTGTGGGGTGTGGGGAATCACCAATGCTTGTGGGGAGGAGCTGGATTTTCTCCATCACTGAGTGGCCAGAGTCACTGCAGATGTCATCCAAAATCACCATCTGATTTTGGGAATGCTGGTGACTTTGTGAATGTTACATGCTGGGGAGATGGGAATAGGGTTCTCCAAAGGCA
Organism: Psittacula echo; assembly: GCF_963264785.1. Taxonomy (NCBI): domain Eukaryota; kingdom Metazoa; phylum Chordata; class Aves; order Psittaciformes; family Psittacidae; genus Psittacula; species Psittacula echo. Next base: position 85,482,594 of record NC_137735.1, on the reverse strand, counting down.
ATTCAAATGCAGTGGCATTTCCAGAGGGAAAAAGTATGGAAACCTTGTAATGACTTTCTGGAGTCCAGGTCCTGGTTTTTTTTTTTTTCACTCGAGGCTAGCTGTACTGGACTTACATTCTTAAACCTCTTTGCACTATGAATCCTCAGAATAGCCCATTTGTAAGTTCCACTTCCCCACTACAAATGGAAAAACTGCTCAACACAGGAGATCAAGGGACTTGCCTCTAGACCCAGGATGAGGCAACTTTCTGATTCAGGTTCCTTTCTCTTATCTGTTGTATCTCCTAGGTCATAACCGGCTTCTTACACATTCTTTCATGTGTATCATCCTGGTTTCTTCTACTTACCTACCACAGTTACTGTGAAACCCTCCTCTAGTGTTGATTTAGCCATGTAGGAACAGTTTTCCTGCTTTTCTGCCTCAACTAATCGCTTTTTAAAACATTCAGCTGAAAGTGCATCTTCATAGCCTACGCTCTTGAATTTTTCTCTTCCTCTGCAATTATTTACCCCTCAAAAGTGGTTTTATTTAGCTACAGTATGTATGTTAAATATGAAAATGTGGTTGACTTTTTTTGGAATAGTTATTATTGGATAATTTCAGATTGCATGATGAACATGAAGTAAATAAGTCTTGCTAAGTAGGTAGGCAATGGAAGAGTCAAAGGTCACTTCAATGTCTCTAACAAGCATTTGGCTGTAGGTGCCACAACCTTTGAGGGTATAGGCTGCAGAATAAATTTGAGTTGTAATTTGCTGGTGGACATTTTCAGGTCTTTCTCTTTCTTTTGTAGTTTTTTTAGCTCCTGTATGTCATACACTTTGCTCCCAGCAAAATTTATGGCACAGCACACAAGGTAGGTTGAGGCAGTAAGAAGACTTGTGTTCTGCAGAGGGGATTAAAAAGCAGTAATTTGTACCTATCTGTGTGCATGAGTACAGAAACAAACCAAACTCCAGACTTAGAGCATATGCCTCCTAAATTCAAGATAGTTTAAAAACATGCTCAGTTAAGCTTGATCTAAAATTTGGCAGAGCTGTAGTTTAGTTCAGATTTCAGATAGTCAGAGCCACTTTTGCTGCATGGATTTCAGCCTCACTTGGAACAGGCTTTGCAATGGGCTTGATTGAAATACACAACAGACATCTGATCTCTGCGGCAGCACAGCTGATTCTGGGACCAGTTTAGCTGAGCTGAAACTAGTTAGAATTATGAACAAATGTTTGCTTTTACTGCTCTGATATAACAACATTCTTCAATAGTGGGCTGGCATGGTTTGTCTTAAGCATACTGTTCTCCACAAGGCTGGTTGGTTGTTGTCCTGTCCAGTTTTCATCAAGAGCCGATAATGAATTGCATATGCTATTCTCATTAATATGTTTGTATAATGTATATCTACTTCATACTACATCTACGTAGTTTTCTACATTTCTGTGCACTTTTCAAAGCTTCAGTTGGCTTGAATCAGAAGGCTTGAATCTTGCTAGATTCAAGCACTTCCTTTTATTTGGTAGGGTGTTAAGACTTCTCAGCTTGGAAAAGAGATGACAGAGGTCTAGGAGGATCACAGAGATGGGTAGGATATGGCTGGTTTTTTTTAATATCAAAAGTAGGAATTCCTAGTGTATCTATCAGTCAAAAGCAAAAAGAGACACTTTTTCTCATCTGGTGCATGCTTAAACTGTGGAGTTCACTAGATGGTGTGGAGGGCAAAATTATAAATAGTTCTAAAAGCATCTTCACACATTTATGGTGGGAAAAAAAAAAAAGCCATTAAGATCTACCAAACAGATTGACGCAGATGTGGTCTTTGGCTCAGGAAACTCTCAGCTGCAGGTATCTGGCTGCTGGGAGAATACAGTAGGAGAAGGATCACTGTATATTTGCACTGTCTTTGCCTAAGCCTTTGCTATTTCCTGTTGCAGTCAGAGAGCTGAGCTGGATGGTCCTTTGGGTCCAGTACCAGGCATATACTTTGAGAGTCTTAGCAGTATTTCTTTAAGAGCATGCAAACAGCTTGTTTGGTATCAAGTTAAACACTGGTGTTCAACTTCACCAGCAGAGGATGAACTCTTGTCAGGAGTTGTTCCTAGATATCAAGGGACAGCAGCAGCATCACTGAAGCTAAGACAGTCAATAATCATTTGGAAGAAATGTTAACAAACCTTGATTAAATATTAATGTTATGAGTCATAGGGAGTTCTTGGGGATTGGGGAGAATGGGAAGAAGGCTTAACTATTGGTGGAACCCTGTGAGGGAACTATGTGTTTAACATATCCAGTATGTGTCTGAGTAATACCCATGACAAGGGTCTTAGCTGAAATTTGGATCCCTGATATAAGGACTGTGTTCTAGCATCTTTTTAGCTGGATGAAGCAGAGAGTGAACTTCTGGTAACTTAACTATAGCAAAAGTCTGTTTTTTTTTAATTGATGTACGCTTGTCTCTAAGCTTAGAAATTCTATTTTCAATATAGGAAATGTAGCAAATACCCTGTATCTTTAATTTTATCTTAACGTCCTTGATTGCTGTTTAAAGTGCCTTAGGGAAGATTGAAGTCCAGAAGCTCTGTTCCCAAGGGAATGTTGAACCATAAACCACTCTCACAGTGTCTTGGGACAAATTCAAGCTCCCTCATTAATTTTTCTGGGCTTGTGTGAGACCTGGCAACACAAGATGTCAACCTGGGAAAGCTGTTTTCCATCAACAAAATACCCAGTGTACCTTTAGCATGAAGTGAAATGATGAGGTGAGTTCCTGAACCTTAAGGCTTCTCCGTGAGTTTATAAAATCAGGCCAAGCAAATTTTGAAATAGTTGGGAGCTGCAGTGGAGGCAAGTCTTGGAAAAATAAATGCAGTAGGAAGGGCATAATGTGCTACTTTGTTGCTTTTGATTACTGGAGTGGTTTTTGCTTTGACCAGCAAAACTTCCTTCCTCACAGTTAGCAAAGGCATTTGTTTTGAAGCAGGGGTGCCAGTGTTGGTGTGTATGGGGACCAGGAGAGTAGAAGCCCAATATAAAAGGAGGCAGATTTTGAATCTGCTTGTGATATTCCTAATGTCTGTTTAACTTGAGAGCTGGAGTATGTCACAAAAGTGATGAACACTTCACGACTTCTGACAACCTGAGCTTTGATTCATGCTCACGGAGGTGCCGTGGAAATACCAAGACCTACACATACCACACACCACAGCTCATTGCCTTCCAGTCTGAATTCCTTTCAGCTTTGATCTCTTTTGCAGTTCTTCATGTTTCCCACTAAAAGGGCTAATCTACCCGACAAGTGGCTATGTCTGACATGCTACCCAGCTGCCCTCTCCCTTCCCTTCCCTTCTTTATGCAATATATACTAAACAGATTCTCATTATTGTTCTCTGGTAACTAGGCAACCACGAAATGTCAGCTTGGCCTAAATAAATAAAAAAGGCATACATATCTTCATGATATATTTATATCTACATACGTGTAGTTATCGATATATGTGGTCATCTGAGCATATCTATATGTGTGTGAAATCCAACTAAATGTGACAATACTTTGTGCTTCCATCTGTGATCTTGAAGGTTTTTGTTTAAGCATACCCATGCTCTCCTAATGGAAATATTATCACTGCCTCCAAGTGACAGGTAAGTAAGCTATGGTATAAAGGAAAAAAGTGACATTTCAAGGTCACAGAAATACCCAGCTGAAAATGCAGGAACAGCTTCTTGAAAACTGTGTGCACGAATATTCTGTACCAAATCCAAATCATTCACTCCATCACTATTTCCAGTATTGCAAATAACAAACTGGCATCTCCCTGTCTTTTCTCCATGCATCTGCTCCTCTTTTCCTCTCTCATTTTGCTCACTCAGTGCATATCTGCAGTTGTTCCCCAGTTTTTTCCTATTTTTCTCCCATGACTGTTCCCCTTCATCAGATGCCCTTTTACTTCATATAGACACACTTTCCTTAGACTCTCTCTGGTTTATTCTCCCTTCACTGCCACATCTCTTTTCTTCTCTCCAGTTCTACTTCAGTCCACTCTTTTTCCACCCTTCACCCACATATACAGAACTTGGCAAGACGCAAAACTTGGCCATTCTAAGAGAAACTAGTGGCGTATCCTTGGAGCTGGGAGTGGCTATAGACCACACAGAAAAGCACTTCCCAATTTGGAGGTGCAGAATTCCTTTCAATAAGAGGCACAAGGATTACCTGGTGAGGAGGAAAGTATAACCACCAAATTTTGTTGCTGTCTGTAGCTCCTTTCCTTTCCAGACAAGGAGGATTTCAGGAAGTTTCTCTCACATGAAATGCATCTATGCAAATACTTACTATGAGCCAGACATGAGTCTTTGCTCTGGCAATGCAGGACTAGTACTTTGGAACTTCAGTCCCCACTCAGGAATTTCATGGTGTAAAAAAACCCTTTGGAGAGTTGTGGACTGTTCTCGGCACCCTGCTTACTTGATGAGTCCAAAGCATCTTTGTGTGTTGAGAATCCCTTGTCACCAACCAGGACATTTCGCATTATCAGGTCCAAAATAAAGCTTGCCTCCCCTGTGAGTGCCTGGGAATTCCCCAGGATCTGTCTGTGTCCTTCTAGTGTGTGTTTCTTAGAGGCTTAACCAAAATATTATTTGGATGCTGTTTAAGACCTGGGGCAAAAACTGCGTCAGGCAAACATCAGGTCTCAGTGGATGTCTTGAGTTCTTCCTTGGTTTCCTAGAGAAGAATTCAGGTTTCTCAGGCTAAGGATCACTGCACTGAGTTGTTCAGCACTGAAAGAAGCCGGATCCCTGGTCAAAACTAGGGATCAAGGGCTGGGGAGTTCCATTTTTTTTTGTCAATGTAATGTGCACCTGACAAAAATAGCAAGGGCCTGTACAGAAAACTGTATGCTTGGGGTCCATTTTAGTTAGGGATGCGTTTATACAGTCAAGAGGTTTGCTCTAACATAAGCACGACAGCTTATCCTGTGTAAGTTGAGTGGGCTTAAAAGAGGAGTGGGAGGAAAAGAACTACAGCAGAGCTGGAGGCAAAAAGGGCAGGAGCAGCTACCTTAGAGCATAACTATTTCAAATTTCCTGACCCATGTGGGCACCATTCCCCTCCCTTAGCTGAAAACACACATTCAAGGCTGTGCAACTGAACAGATCTTCCATCACCCACATTCAGCCATGACAATCTTTGCAGGTCCATTGCGAGCCAGGACAGAAACCAGGGCAGATTTTCAGCTAGCTGCAGAAACCAAAGCTGCCATCCTTTCAGGGATGCAGTCAAAGCCCATTGCTGATGACATGCCAGCAGCAGGCTGACAGGACTTAGTGGTTGAACCTATAAGAGATGCAGTCTTTCCAGTGAGGCAGAACGTCACTGCCTTCAACTCCCTGCTTCCCTCACAGTGTTGTGGTTTCTTATTCATCCACAGTGGGTGATGAGAGAGCAGCCTGCCCTCCCACCTCCCCTGGAGTAGGAGAACAATAGCAAATGCTGATCATGAGAGTCTCTGTGAATAGACTGGGCAGGGCTGGGCACTCTCTGTCCCATGATCATCATGAACATCATACGGTAGAGCAACCCCCTGCACAGATTTAGCCTGTGCCAACTCACAGACAAAGCCTGGCTCCAGCTCAGGGATGGCTCTGTCCAGCGACTGATCCCAGGAGGTGTGAAGGGGCAAAAGAGAACCCTGAGCCCCACTGTGCCACTTGCCTTGTGAGTGAGCCCTGGACCATTTTAGCTCCTAGGATTGACTAAGCCAGCTGATTGCTAGTGGCAGAAGGCCAGGATAGGTGTAGAAATATTTTCTTTCTAGATTGCAAGGGGAGCAGATGAGCCTCATCCCTGACTCGGCCAGACAGGCTAGGTCACCCAATGATGCTAAATTGCTTAAAAAAGAGAATTAATGGCTTTTAAGTGATGTTTCGTACAGTAATTCCTCTTTTGCCTTCTACAAGGAGAGATTTGGGGCAGCTGGTGTTGTAGCTCCATCTACCAGGAAGCAACAAGTCAGGCTGCACTGTCAGTCACAGATGGTGTAATTAATTCTTCTAGGTAGTGTAATTAGTCCGTCCTATCAGCTACATATTTTCTCAGTCAAAATTATGCTAAAGCTAATAATACATAAAACACAGAAAACAAAAAAGAAACCCAAAAAAGGGGAAGAAATAATGGGAGGAGAAGGGATTAGAACAAAATTTACCAGTGTATAATTTTTTCTTGTTGTACATTTCCTCTTCCCTTCAGCTTCAAACACAATTCAGAACAACTGGTGAATGTAGCAAGCAGAATGAATACAAATTGGCTTACTTTAAATAGCAGCATGTAGGACTTAGCCAAAGTCTGCTTTCAGATGCTGAGGCGAGATAAGGCATGGATCCTGCAACGAACTCTGTGCGGGCATTGTGTCAGGGCTGATGCTTCAGCGCTGTGCCCAGAAGTGTGGGATGCAGGAATGCAGCGTGTCCACTGCTGATGTGTGCTTTTCTTTGACTGAAGCCCCAGCAGGGCAGAGCTGCTGGCAGGACTGCATGGAAATCTGCATATAAGTCTCCTGCAACACATTGTGGGGTGCGTTGGATGTCTCTGCCTCCAAGCAAAGAAGAGGTACCCGGAGGCGGTCATCACAGATTTGGGAATTGGTTCCTAAAGCAGGGAAGGGCTGGGTTACCTGGAATGGCACCCATAAAAAAGGTCTTGTAGCCATCCATAGACGGGGGACTGTAGCCCAGAAGACCCTTGAGGGCTTTTTTCTTTTCCAACTCAGGTGCTAATGCAGAGCAGCTCTTTTAAATGGAGTTTGGCTGTGGGAATAAAGAACCACCCCAAAATGTAGCTGCTGTGGGAATTTCCTTGGGGCTCAAGTTTGAAGGTTGAACCTCAAGATAGGAAACCCAGAAACTGCTGGGTGAAACCTTCCTCCACCATGACATGAATCGCTTCCCCAGAGGTTGGGCAGGTGGGGAGGGAAGGTGGTAACTGGCCTGAGCAAGCTGGAAGAGGGGCCTGTGGGGTCCTGAAATGAGTTCAGTGTGTCGTCATGTCACCTCCTCTCTCCCTGAGCTGTTTTGGCCCCCCAGCTTACCCAAAGCATCCCATGGACTGGCAGTGCTCAGCTTGGGAGAGGATGGAGGGGGGTTTTGTGGGAGGACGGGAATGCTGCAGCGCAGCTGGGGGGGACTTCTCTGAGCAGGACATGTCTGGCTTTCTGCGGTGGGAGGGAGGGCAGTGAGTGATTTTGCAGAGAAAACTGGTGTTGAGAACATGAAGCTATTTTGGGCATAAAAGAAGAAGTTTCAAAGCAGACTGCACGAGTCAGTCTCAGTAATGAGATACTTCTGAGCACAGTCGATCTCCGTAATCACTCCTCTGTGAGCTCTCCAGGGCTGGGCAGGCTCACAAAGGTCCTGTGGTGGCCCTGGCTCCAGCATGGAGACCAGCACATGTTCCCTCAGTGCTCCTGGCCTGTGGTGGCCTCACCAGCCAGACGCCCCACAGCACCTGTGTGTCTCAGACTCACTGCTGAGTGACCCTATGGCAAAAGGAGGGGGAGAGATGGCTGAGTCCCTGTGAGCACAGAGAGCCTGTTTCCCTGGAGATAGAGTTATCTCTTTCTAAGAGTGGATTTAGCCCAGATGGGGAAAAAGAAAAAAATAAAAAATGCTGAGCAGGAACAAAGTCCTTTTTTTAGAGCTTGAGGAGGCACAGCCTTCCCTAGTGCTGACCCCCGAGTCTCTAAGAGCATCCTGTCCTCTGGGAAGAGGCGGTGGGGCAGCCTGGCCATTCCCACTGATGCTAATACTGATACTGGTTTCCTGCTGATACTAGCGATGGCTGCAGTGTGGTATGTACTGGGAGAAGGCACAGGGCTCTGACCACTGGTGGGGTTATCCACTGCGCAGCATTTGATGTCACCGGTCCTCCCTGTGGCTTCAGGTTCAGGAAAACCAGCTATGGCGGTGCTCACTTGCTGCACCTCAGTGGGCATGGCAAGGGCTGCCTCGTGACTGCCTTTTGACAGGGCACTTTTTGCCACCTGGTGAGAGGCAGGTTTGAGGTAAGTTCATGCACTGCGAATGGCAAAGACTTTTGGTTACAGCCGAGCTGGTTGCAGAGCTTGTGATACGCAGGTCAAAGCACAGGAGCCCACTGACCTGGAGCATGGCTCAAGAGAGAGCTGGATGTGTCCTTCACCTCATGACAGGTGGTCATGGTTTCTCAGGAAGGCCAGAGTGCAGAAGGGACTCTGCTACCGTCAAACTTTTTCATATGGAAACTCAAGCTTCAGGCACTGCACCCACCCCTTAGTCTCCGTGGCAATTTAGTTTCTGTCTTTCTCATCTCATTTTGCTTCAGCATCTCTCCTAACACCCCCCCATCCATCCGTCTGTCTTGTTGCTAGGTGAAAAACTCAGAGCAGCAGCCATTGAAGCTGACTCATGGCCCATATGTGGGAAACAGAGACACCAAGTATTGCCTAATGCCCGGAGTGAGTTGCTTTCCAGACCTGACTGCCCTGATGGGTTGTAATTGACCTGAGCAGCCTCATCTGGGACTCTCACCCACACACACTCTGCTCTTTAGCCTGGGAGTGCTACATAGCTTTAGCCTTGATCTCTGCCTGAGCTATGTAGTGAGCAGGTTTGCTCTTATCTTTCATGAATTTGCTTGGGCTTTCCAGACTGATTGTGGACTTCATTTGTGGTTGCTGGATGATTGCTGTACTGGCCCTGCTCAGGTGTTGTGGGGCTGGGCCTGTGTAAGTGACAGTATGGTCCTGGAGTCCCTATTTTCTCTTGCCTTTTCCATGTGGAGCAGCCTGCCCTTTCTGATCCCTGAGAACCTGATGGCAAATAGAGATCCTGGGAGGTGCTTGGGTCTCGTCTTGTCTCAGGAACCTCTCCAAAATGCTGCACTTTGTTTTTCTTCATCACAGGTACTTCTCAAGGCATTATTGGAAGTAGTGTTGGTACTTCTTTGGCTTTCATTAATCCAGTGCAAAAATGTTCATGTAACAAAATGCGGCTATAAGGAAATGGCTGTTTAGCTACTTTCTGGAGACAAAAACTTCATTATAGCTATAAGACTCCTGCTGGTAATCCTGATGTTTTTGTTAATTTTGGATTGCTGTCCTTTTATGCTAGTGACCTGAAAACTTTCTGTAGCAACATGGTTGATGCGCCACCTTGAACCATGTTTCTCTCACAACAGGGTGGTGTGAGGTGTCTCACTTACTCTGTGACAGTGAGTACCAGGCAGTATGAAGAGATGGGACTTGGGATGCTGTGATACTAAGTATTTCTGGAAGAAATATGTAAGGCAGAGTGTGGGGAACTTAGCCAGATTTTTTTCAGATTTTTCTTGATTTACTGTAGAGTTGAAAGTATGCAGTGACTTGTAGTATCCATGGTGATCTTCATTCACATTGTTAAGTAAGACCTGATCACCAATTAGGCTAGCATGGCAATTTTTCTCTTTGGTACATAATGGTAGGCATTTAGGGTGCTGCATCTGTCCAGGTTTTACATATCTCTAGAAGGCTGACGTAACAACTAACTACCAGCTCTGAAGCTGTCAGCCTGGCTTAGAGAGGTATTGGAGAAAATGCAGGAGCATATAGCTCTCCATTATATCTTTCCACTTCTGCTTTTGATCTCATCCAAGTACTAAGGGTACTTCAAATTCGTACTCTTAAATCTTCCTAGAGTGCAGAACCAAAGGCTTGATTTGGAGGCAGGTTAATCTGGCAGAATAATTGCTCTTCTCAGGATGATGAGAGGAGAAACCAATTTATATATGTAATTTTGGGGCTTTGTCATGACTACTCACTGCACAGGACAGGAGCTCATTACATGCAGTTGAAGCAGCCTGGGCAGAACTTGGATTTGAACCAGGATCAAACAATAGACTGTTTTAGGGACTTGTCGCACTCTGGGAAGAGCATTGCTAAAGTGGCTAGAGTATATTGGCTCATATTGCATAGTGGCTGGGATGGAGTGCTTTGAGATAAAAAGCAGATTAATTGAAGGAATGAAAGACAGTTCACTATCAGCATAGCATAGAGATCTTTGCTTAGGTGTATTGTACTGTATGCTTTCTTCTTTACCATGTGTACTTCTCCTATTTGGGTCCATGGGGGAGTCCCATACATTGGTCCATTTTAGAAGCTGTATTCAGACCTTGAGTGTTGGTCAGCTATGTAGGTGAAGACAGGCTCTGTTCCTTGCAATGAAAAGGGACTTTAATTTGGCTCTTTCATGAGGTCCAGTATTTGTAATGTATTCACATTTTGCATCAATAAAATGCAGTCTTAGTTCCTTCTTTTACTTATGTGTAGTGTGCTGTTAGAAATAGTACATATTTTTAATGTTTTGATAGCTTTTTATTAAAATAAAATGGAAATGGAAACCACATTCCTTAAATGAATTTTATCTCTGTGGCAGTTCCAGCAATACAGATCTGTGTCAGTGCCAGTTTATTGCAGTCTATTTTCTCCTCAGTGAGCATCTGCTTAACAGTTCAGTGCAGATACAGACAGATAGGAACATTCTAGCATGCACCTAACTCCACCCTGGGGCATGGCGGAAGTTACTTAGGATACTAATTCATCTCTGTTAAAGCAAGAAGATTTTGGTCAAACAAGATGTTTTGTCCACTGAACAGGTTAAAATGATCTTGGAATAACAAAAATGAAGATTATACTCTCCCTGTTATTTCCCTTAACATGTTTTTTCCTAGCAGCAATATGTTAAACAATTGTTGCATAAATTGTATATTAACCTTTGTATGCTTTACCCTGGTCTACTATCTTAGGTCTTGTGTTGTAATGTAACATAATGGCTATGACCTATTATAACAAGTTGCAGAGCAATAGACCATGAAGCTCCACAAACTCATGCTTTTTCCCTTCCTCTTTCTGCCCATTGATTATAGGATTAATTTATTTTTTTAAGGTTTGTTCACTCTCAAATCAAGAAATAGATCTTAGTATCATGTGGAAAATAAGTACAACATTGAAATCAAAGTGCTCTTGTCTATGTTTATGGAATTGTTTAAGATATACCACTTTGGTTAAGCTGAGCATGGAAACAGATATAATTATCCAATTAATGGAAAGAGTACTGTGAAGGAGGAGGAGGATGACTCTCTGCTCCAGTAAAGGTAGGGTACTTTCCTGCAGTGGAACTGCTGTCCTTGTCACTGAGCAGTGTCCAGTCAGCCATAGATTTGCGGTGCAAAATGAGGCCAAGGTTCTTTAAACAACAAAGAACTACCTACTATTTTGAACAAAATAACACTCCTGTGTTCATACCTTTATGCTCCTTAAAGAAGCTGCTTTTTGAAATGTTCCTCTGTCAAGAAGCTTTGTCTAAGCAGTGCTCCTGGAAGGAAAGGATCTGGTTGTAAGGGTCTTGCTGCAGGGTTGGGACCCCACTGAAGAGACCTCCTAGGTCAGTGAGCTTAGTCCTCAACTCTGACAAGCCCTAACTTAGATAAGCACACAGGTAGGTACTTGCTGATGGCCATGCTGTCTCTGGCATGCATATGCATAACCATACTTCCTTATAGGGTTGCTTGCAGAGCTGGAGCTTGGATACTTGGTGGGGAAACAGGCATATGTCCAGAGCAAATGGACCCATTTGCTGTCAAACAAGCAAGAATTGTTTTGCCAAATAAGGTGCTCAGACTTCCAACTGGAAAAACATGTGAGTTATACTCTATCTATCTCCAACATGCACTTCATATAGAAGATTTCAAAGTGATTTTCAGGATTTCTACTGCTGTGTCATGATCTCGGCAAAATGGAGGGACCTGGCTGCTCTCTCCCATGAGAGACCATTGCAGGGACACAGCGTTGTATTTCCCAGAAGAAGGTCTGGCAAGTGTGATGAGGCAAGGAAATATCACCCAGGTGACTTTTGGTCTATTCTTTTTTTGACTTTTTTGGTCTATTCTTGGCAAAACTAAGGGCAGCCAGGCCAAGGTTTTCTGCTGTACCTTGTTTTCTGTCCCACCTCCCCCTTGCCCCAGGCCTTATCTTACTTCACAGTTTCTGCTCCTGATCCCTGTCACAGCAGTGGGAAGCAGAAAGGAATTCATTCAGTTTTCAGAATTCCCCATCCTTCCCCCTTAGTCAGCTATGTCTCTTCCTGTCAGACAAGTGAGATACCTGTGGCAACACCCTGGTGCTGGTGCATTCCCAACCTTGAGGGGTCCTTTGAGGTCGCCCTCCTCTGGCTTGTGGTGGAGCATTGCCTGAGCATTGCCCACACTGCTGGCTGCTGTTTTAGGCACACAAGAGTCTTGGAAAGGATGCCACCTGCTTCTTTGCCAAAGGTGTGGTAAAATTGTCTGCAAGAGTGATGAGTCTAGAAATGCCCCTGGAGGGGGGAAGCTGTGATGGTGAGAATGGAGTACGGTCCCCACAGCAGAGAAGTCCTCCAAGCATGTGTTTTGAGTACAGGGATCCCTTTGGCAGTAAATGTCTGGTTCTCATAAGTTTGCTACATGAAACTTTGAGAAGAGAAAGTAATTTCACCTGCAAAGCCATTAGATAGCACTCACCCCACACAGACTTGAAGTGGCAGACTGGTATAGTGAGAAGCTCCTACAGGAAGTGTGTGGAAACCCAGCCTCTGGTCATCTCTGGCTGAGATTCCTACTCCTTTAGAGCAAGAAAAGTCTTTTAGCTTCTCATGTACCTGTGACCTTGGTTTGGCACGAAGAGAATACAAAGCAAGGAGCAGCTTAGTGCTCAGAAGTGTAGCTAGCTAACTACAGCTGTCTTAGGTCACCCTTCTGCAAGATCTACAGATTGCAAGGCAGAAATGGGGGTGGGGGGAGAGGATTTAGTCAGCTGATGAGCCTGACTTCTCTGTCTCTTTCAAGAAAGCGGATTTATTGGTATTAAACATGTCTCTCTTAATTTGGGTGATTTAAAATGGAAATTGACTTTGAAAGGGGATTTCCTATTAACTAGCTGGGAAAGAAAAATAGGATAATACCATCATCCCTATACAGGACCTATAGATGAGATGCTGGAATGGAATGATCTGGTTAACTGCTGCTGCTTCAGAAATTATAGCTTCTCTGTAAGAGTAAGCCGTGCTCAACTTCCTCTGTGAGGAATGGTTGTATGGATGCTTCCATGAAGTTATTTTTATGGAAAAAAGAGCATTCTTACTGGGTCCTTTGGGGTTCAAGTAAGAACCTACTAAATATGAATTCTGAGGGCAGGATCAGGAGCGTGCGCAGATCTTCTATGCGTTATGTTTGAGGCCAGATGGAGACACAGACATTAGAAGACTGGACTGAAGATTCACATTTGTTACCATGCAATTAATGCCAATCAAAACTTGGATTAGTTAATGATTTTAATAAGAAAAATAAAGCCTTGTCTATACCCAAATTTGCACTAGTTTAATCCAGGTTGGCCCAGTTATCAATTTAATTAAGTCTATGCAGCCCCTTTATGTGGAAGAATTGATTTATTTAATCTGCACCCTTTTAGTCTGCTTCAGTTAAAATGAATCTGTACAAAGGGATGTCTGTACAGCTAATGGAAGTAGATGTATGTAAGTTATGTATGGATAAACCAAATCCAGAGTTCGTAGCAACAGGCTACTGCACCTGGGCTGATTAATGGCAGGGGAATGCCACATTAGCATCATTATATGTCACAAGTAGGGTTTTTTAATGTCAGTGTACTGTATCATGGAGCATTGTAGATGTGCCCTGTCAAGCCTAGCACTCAGTCTGGGGACCAAGGCCTTTTCCCAGGTCTGTCAGTTAAGACACAAGGCAACACGTATTGGAAAGAAACAACCCCTTGATTGGGTTGAAACACCTTTGCTTTCATTGCTCGTGTCTGGGTAAAGAATATGTCCTTTTGCAACATAATTTCCTCATTGCACACTCCCCAGTTGTGCAGATGCTGCTCAATGCTTGTGGTAGGGAAATCTTTTTTTTCCTAATGTGGCCTGGGACTTGGGCTATGGGTGATGTGATATGAAGTAAAACACAAATAACTTCAAGAGAAGACAGTTCTGCCATGCCTCTCCTGAAAAGCTCGTTCTAAAACTATGCCTGGTGCTGAGAGTTTGGCCTTGAACAAGACATTCCTCTTAAGCCTTCTGTCCTTAGACAACTTTGAGCAAATCACGGGTGTGATCCCAGACCCTAATGGTGATAAGTAAAAACAGTGTGTCTCAAGAGTTATCTGGACTGCACTTGTATGCCACCCATACCAGACAGATGGTGCCAGCATGTGAGCCTCTGAGCTCAGTCATCTTCTGGGGTGGTTTCTGAGGTTGCCCAAGGCAGCCTAGGGAATCTCTTCCTCAGGCTGTCATGGTTTAAGCCTGAGTACAGATAGCAGCTGACTCACCCCAAAATCTCCACCTCCTCTGAATTCAGCTGGCTGCAGGCAGTGGGGCCAAACCTTCAATTTCCCGAGTGTCATGAATGCCTTACACGAGTTTGCTGCCTCCTACTTGCTCATGGTATTTGCCTAAAAACTCCAGGACAGTGAAGCACAGATAGGACCTTCTGTATCCAGCTCTCTTCTATAAGAAGCTAAGCGATGGTGAGACAAGGGATTTGGTGTTTTGGAGTCACTAGTACTGGTCCCAGGATGTGCTGACTACCTTCTTAAGAAAAGCAGAAAAACAGATAAAAGAAAGAGCAGGGAAGGGCTGCAGCAAACAGTCACTTTTGGATCTTGCTGCTGTTTGTTTACCGCCTGCCATTGCGGTTTACATTCCCTTGGGAGCTTGTTCCAAAAGCGCCCAAGAGAAATTGGGGTCTGCCTACCCTGTGGCTGTGGTGTCTGGTTGAACCACTGCCCTCTACAGGATGGGCATGCCATTGCATCTGCTGAGGGTCTGCAAGGACCAGGTGTGTTTCCAGAGGCACATAAAAGCATTTTGCTTCTTTCTGACAGATTTGGGTGAAGCTGCAGGAAACGGTCAGTGCATTGCAACAGCCCTGTTGAGCCAAAGGAAAACGTGAGGCAGGTGGTGGGTGCTTGGATCATTTGTGTTGGTCTGATGTAGGGGAGCTGACACTTGGTATGCTGGAAGTTTTGAGACAAACACAAAAAGGATCTCCTAACCAGCTCAAAAGATAAAAGGAACTGACAGCTTGTAATCGCTTGGGCAAACTGCATGAAGGCAGAGCAGGGATCGTGCTGCAGGAAGGTGGGGGATGCTTTCCTGTGTTGTTTGCCCTGAGGCCGTGAAGATCAACTGCCCGGGCAACAAACTGCCCAGGGAGAGCGGCTGCGGCACCCCTCAGGGCACAACGTGAACTGGGGCTGGGGATCACCAGGTCGCCTGCAGTGAGACCCCACCTGTGGGAAGGGTCCAAGAGAACCTGACCCTGTAAAAAGGCAGCCGTCCTGCAGCCGTGTGGTGCTTCCCTCCACCCTGGATTCCAGCAAGCTTACTGATCACAAGGACTTCAAGGACTGTAACTGAAAGGACTACAACTGAAAGAATTTCCATTTGCTGACCAAGAAGGTATTGCTGGATCCATGGGGTGGTGATCCTATTTTCTGTTTTCTTTCTGTCTTCCTTTCTTTTTTCCTTTTCTTCTAGTGTTTTTCGTGAGAATATGACTTTTGTGTCTTCTGACACAGTTTAGGGAAGTTTGCAATAAAATTAATTGTTTCAGTTTTTAATCTCTGGAAAGCCTGTGGTTTGTCCTGTGAAGTGTGCAGGGTACTGTAAAAGACCACCTTCCCCACGCATGCCAAGCAGAATAGGACAGTATGTAGGATGATTATGGGAAGAACAGAGAGATGGGGAGAGACTTTAAAGCAGTGCTAAGCCTTTTCTTCGGGTCTCAGCTCTGTCTTTGGAGACACAAGAGGACAGCCTGTTGCAGCTGTCAGGATGTAGAGAGGCCAGGGAGTGAATGGGGGACAGGTTGGAGGTGTGGAGGGGTATGGAAATGTAAGGCCTATGTTGAAGATACGACTGCTGTCCCAAGTTGCCCTCGTTGGTATGTGCAGACCAGACTGGTCAGCATGCCACCTGGAGATGGTACAGTTCTGTGTGGATGATGTGGAGCAGTGTCCTGACCACCTTCAGTGTGTGACCACCAAGGTTAGGGGGAAGAGACAAGGAATAAGACAGAAGACTGGTGATCCGTGCAAGACAGGGAAGTGTTTGGTGTATGAGGGCCATTCCTGGTTGGACTTCCTTGGCCTCTGTGCTTGTGTGTGTTATATGTATTGATTAACTGTGGGCGTATTGGCTGCTTGGCAATGGCATGAGCGCCTTGGCAAGTGCTCTTGAGTGATAAGGGAAGAGAAGAGGATGAGTGAGGATGAGTAGGAGTAGATCCTAGCTATGGCTGGGTGGAAGAGCTGCTGAGACACAAAATGGTGGAGGCCCACTGTCTTTTGAATTGATTTGCGATAGGTTGCTGTGATCTGCTGTGGTTGGTTGCTTGGAGGATTCGTGTTGCTTGGCAACCCTGTTGTCAGGTTTATCTGGCATTACTGGAGGAGGGGGCACTTTGGAGGACACTGCTACTGGGAGGGGAAGGGGGAGCTAAGGGAGGAGGGTAAGTATGATAACTACAGTGGTACACACTGGTTGTGCTTTTCTCAGGGCTGTATGGTGGAGCAAGAACTGGGTCTGGTTATGCCTCTATGTGTCGCTCATGGGTTTGGTGGAGATAGGGAACTGGTGAGTATCTTGATGCTGCAAAGGAATGTGGTCAGCACAGTTGACAAGGGAGCTGGGCACCCTGTATTGATACCTGTATTCAAACCTGGGGTTTTGAAGAGGCATATGGGGTGTGAGGGTGTGGAGACCCTGCAGCATGCCTCCCCATAACCTTGTGAAGGCAGGCTGGTAAACATGGAGGCTGTAGTCTGCCCGTCCAACATGGTCTTTCTCAGAAGTCTGGGTTCACAGGCCCTGCAGAGTGTACTTCTGTACTTTTGCATAAATTGACTGAGGACAGGAAAGCAATGGGACAGGTTGCCCATAGAAGCTGTGCAGTCTCCATCCTTGGGTATGTTCGAGGCCCAACTGGTTAAAGTCCTGAGCAACCTGATCTGATCTCACAGCTGATCCTGTTTTGAGCAGGATGTTGGACTAAAGCCTCTTGAGGTCCCTCCCAAACTGAATTATCCTATGATCCCATGACTCCCTGATGGTGAGCAGTGGCTGCTGTTCCTTTGTCAACTGTGCTGTAAGAGTCAAGCACTTCAGGTCAGTACATCACCTTTGAAGTTTTCAACTCTTGCAGCCACCAAGAGAAGTTTGAAAACAAAAATATCACAAATACAATGACAGCCAGATATGCAGTTGATAGTGAAGCCAGTTGTTCCTATTGACCACCTTAAGGAGATTACACTTCTTTCGTTGCAGCACACTGAGACATCAAGCAGTTCTGACCTCTGTCAGACTTCAAAAGAAACAACAGATTTTAAAGGAGCCAGTCCTTTCTGATGAAAACTCTGAAACTGGTCTTGAGCTGTAACTCCAGAGGACATTTATCATCTGTACATATGCTAGATGCTTGCAATCATAGAGCTTGAGGTCGTCCATTATTACCCGAGATTGTGTCATCAGTTATTTAAATTCTATTCAGCTGAGCTATAGCTGCTGTTAGTTGCACAGAAGAGTAACTGTTGACAGTGTGTGGGGGATGCGATTGTCTCTAGTCTGGTATTGCTGATCTGTGACCCAGGAAGTTAGCCAGTATCAGTGGTCTTGCCATGCTGTTTCCATGAAGCGAAGGAACTATATACAACTCAGTGTATCTTTTGTGTGAGCCTATTTGGTTACAGCTGGCATACCTAAGGACTTGTTTCCTGGACTACTGTAGAAGCAGATGATAATAGCCAGTTTCCTTGCTCACAATTTCCATGGCTGCCTTACCAGTCAGCCCTCAAGGCAGGAGATAATCTAACACTGCTCCATGTTCGTGTTGTGTTCAAGTGCATCAGTGCCTCTCAGAAAAGCTGTCCTTTCAGAGCACTGGGTTGCAAAGTGGTGCTAGCATGTGCAGCAGAGACCTATTCAATACCAGCTCTTGGTGACCAGAATGGTCCACTTGCGAACTTTTGTAGCACACTACCACCAACCTGTATTCCAAATTATGCAGCTTATCTTGCTTCTTACATGTCTTTCCAAAAGTATGTGGCCATTACGGGCATTGCACTAGGCCTTCAGGTCCTGCTAAATTGTCATAATATGCATGTTCAGTCATTTACCTGTAACAGCATCCTAAGGTTTGCTGACATTTCTGTAGCCTGTTCTGGGTAACACAAGACAGCAAGGTCAACAAGGAGCCATCCCATCAACACTGGATTTTCTGGAGTCAAATCCGCTGTTGCTTAGCCCAAGAGAGCCACCAGCATTGGGTTGACTCCTGATAGGTAAAGGCCCCTCTTGATGATTTATATATGTATGGGAGAAAGGAATGTAATAACATAATTCAGAGTTAGAATTGCCATTTAATGGGTTTGTTAAATACTGTACCTTTCCAACATTCTCATTATTCTCTTCCAGCATCTCTCTTCCTCCTTATGCATCTGCTGAGATGCCACAAAGAACAATATAACAGAGACCCAGACCTCCTCTGATGGTTCTGAAGTCAAAAATATGTGGGAAAAGTGGCATTAGTGATACCTATTTTTCTTGCATTAGGTAATGGACTGTCCCTTGTGCCATGTGTGCCACTGAGACAGTGTCCTCTGCAGAGGCTGTTCTACAGCAACCATGGTCTTGGCTGGCAAAGGCAAGAATATGGGGGTCTATGGAAGTTGTTATGTGAGAGATGCAGATCAGTTATTGAAAAAAAAAGAAGTACAATTCCTTCAGGTAGCATGAGAAGACATGGCCGTCCTTGACCTGGAATAAGGACATGACCAGCAAGGACAAAACAGCCTGCAGGCTTACTCTTTGTCAGCATGAGAAAGCCTGGTAGCATGGCAAGCTCAAAGTACCAACTTCTGAATGACACAGGGGCTGGAGCAGAGATGCCCAGCTGCTCTTTTGCCACGGGAACAAGCTACAGCTCCCCAGGACCATTATGTACTTGCATCTAAAGGGCGTAGCAAAGGACAAATGGCCCTATAAAACCAAACAGAGCATAAATACAGGGGATTGCTATGAAAAGAGCACAGAATATAGTCACAGATTTCCCCCTTCTCAGATAAACCTGTGTCCTGTGTTCAGCAGTTATTTTTCTCCTTCTTAGTAGCTGGTGCAGTGCTGTGGTTTTGAGTTTTGGCCTGGGAGCAGGGCTGATAACACTGATGTTTTTAGTTACTGCTGAGTAATGTTTAGTCTGACCAAGGACTTTGTGAGTCTCATGCTCTGCCAGGGAGGAGGGGAAGCCAGGAGGAAGCAGAGACAGGACACCTGACCCAAACTAGCCAAAGAGGTATTCCATACCACAGCATGTCATGCCCAGTATATGAACTGGGGGCAGTTACCTGGAAGGGCTAGATCATTGCTCAGGTTGGGCTGAGTGTCGGTCAGCGGGTGGTGAGTGGTTGTGTTCTCTTCCCTTGTTATTTCTCTTATCATTATTATTATTGGTGGCAGCAGTAGTGGTTTGTGTTATACTTTAGTTACTGGACTGTTCTTATCTCAACCCGTGGGAGTTACATTCTTTTGATTCTCCTCCCCATTCCTCCAGGAGCAGAGGGGAGGAAGGGGGGGAGTGAGAGAGAGACTGCGTGGCTAGTTTGAACCACGACAACCTGTTTATGAGGGCAAGAGGAAGCCAAGGCTTTCACTGTGAGATGCTTTGAGCTGTCCTTCCAAATAAATGTTGCCTTGCTCTAATGCCCAGCCTCTGTCCTTGGACTGGGAAAGTTGCCAGAATGTGGCCAAAGCCCTAGGTGGGCATTTTCTAAAGATGATGACGGGAGAGGGACAGAACAGTGTGTGCTTTTCTGAACTCAGTGATTGGTAAGGGTTGAGGAAAAGGCAAGAGAGTTCCTTCCCATTCCTGGGAAAGGTTCCTACTTTCCATTTTCCCACTGCCAGGCCATAGAAACACAGTCACCACTTCGGTCCTAGTAGTAACATGTTGGGGAGAGGGCAAACTTACAGGTTTACTGGAGGAGCTCAGCTGAAGCTAGACCTCACTCTGTTCAGTTCATAATCACTGTGGAAGTGAAAGAGAGCTCATGTTTGAGTAAGACCTGGTCTTGGGATCAGGTTTACAGCTGATGTGTGTTAAGAGTAGCCAGGGCATGAGACAGTCTGTGGGCTGCACATACAATCAAGATGCTGAGGCTTGAGTTTGGGTTAGGCCTAAAATGAAAGGGAAAATGCACTGCTGGGCTTCAGTTGAGGTAAATGTCCTCCATTTCACTTTAATGGTAGATTAAAAGAGGCGGCTGAAGTGTACCGGGGTATTTTGCTTATTGCCACTTCCTAGATGTCTAAGCAAGGGGATGTCTAAGTAAAGGAGAGAAGGTGGCAGTTTTCTTTAGAATATAGAGCAATCTGACAGAAATCTTAATGCTGCTTCTAGCCAGAGGGCTGAACTATTGAGTCAGCTGGCTCACCTGGTAACAGCTCAGGCAAAGGAAATCTGTCTCCATCTGCATAAAGTAGGTAGGGATCCTTTTTTTTTCAGGAAGGGGTGGTGGTGATGGGGCAGCAGGATAACTGCAGTTGTTGGGGGTAGATACTCTCTTCTGGCTCTGTGAATTCAGATTTAGCACACCCTTTTTCACCTTTTAATTTAATGAGACTACTAAATAAACAGGCACAGGAGCAGGTGACCCTGATCCTGCTGGCTTTCAGCTGACCATGGACACAGTGGTTTTCAGAGCTACTTGTAAGTTCATTAACATCTCTGTTCTGTTTGCCCCTGGGCAAGGAGTTATCTCAGGGACCACAGCTGCATGTTAACTGAGAAAATTTTTCACTTTTAAATGACCCTGCAGAAAACATTTGTCTTAAATTAGGTGGCCAATACAAATGTGCAATAAATATTGCTGTGAGCACCTAAACCAAACCCTGTGGGAACATTACCAACTCACAGGCTCTTGATTCACTGATGAAATTATTGTTACTTCTGTTTTGAAGAATGCTTTCAGACCCACATCTCTGTGTTAGGAAAGTGTTCCGCTTTCCTAATGCTCCTTCTTCAGAATCCTTGTCAGTACAAATAATATTTTCTTTCTCTATCATTTTTCCCTCTGCTTGGCAAGTTATTTGCAATACCATCTGATTCACCTGAAGGAGAAATGAGAGGAACAGAGAGAGCCTCAGTGCTGTTATCGGCCCCAAACTTGTCTGGAAAAAGCTGTGTCTGTTAGGAGGTCCTGAGCGATGGGGATTTTCAGAACAGTTGTACTGGCAGGAAGCTCAGCTGGTGACACCAACCAGTGCCTCTGCTTTGCCACATTGCTATTAAAGTGAATCCACTCACTGGATATGTCTCATTCAATTTGTACGTGTGTATTAAATGGTATCAAAAGTTTTGACAGACCTTGCCAGTGAAGGAGGGTATGACAGGTGGGTGGGATTTAATCTTTGCTTTGTGTACATCATTTCACTGTGTTAAGGACTGAAAGGAATCCATGAAGAAAAAGATTTGAACCGTGTGTTTGGGAAGAAAAAAGTAGTGATGCTTTGGTGACAGTATTTTTAGGTCATAAGGTGCTTAAAAAACCCCCACATTCTTTAGGAGGAAACCAAATATTTGTGCATACTGCTGCTGCCGGCTTTTGCCTCAGTGATGACATGTATATTTTTAAGAGCGATTTATTTTTTACGTGCAGTAACTTAATGTTCTGAGTGAGTTTATAATAGCATTGGTTAGCTGGTAGCATTTAGTTTAAGTGAAATACCAGCCCTGATGTCTGTATTCCACTTTTATCAGTCTCAGAGCTATTTAACTTTACTTATTCCTTTCACGGGAGGTGGTTCATGTTGTAGCAATGTCCCATTGAACAAGCATTAAGGATTTGAGGCTGTGTAAGTGAAGGTGAAGTATTCTGTGTAGCCTGAAGAAATCAGTGGGATAGCAAGTGAAAAGCTGTGTATGTCCCACTACTGTGTCTAGGCACCATTTGAATGGAGTAGGACTTCTGTGTAAGAAAAATAAATGTGCTTATTTATGGTGGCACTGATACTATAGCGCTTTGACCCAGCTATAACATACAGAGCAAAGAAACGTTATGTTATTAACTATGCTATTATCTACAACAAAGAAAAAAAAAAAGAAGTGGAAAGTAGGGAGTTTAAGTGACCGAATCTTACTGCCCTGTGTTGATGTAGCAGACGGTTTCCCTGGTAATACTGAGAGCTGGGAAGCTAAATTTCTTGGAATGCGGCTAGCTGAGTTTTTGCCTTTATGTGGATATTGTGTTAAAGACAAGACTGGCTAGGTAGAGCCATGGTATCCGATCCCTGAGGGTGTGTGCAGCAGCTCTCAGTAGCATGAGCAGTAAACGAGATAATTGGTGTGTTGGTTCTCATCCAATAATAATTTATTTCCTGGGAGCAACTTCAAAGCTTAATCCTAGAATTAAATCCCCTATTCCTCCTTGGGATTTTAATTTAGTTTTGAATGCTCTGATGGATCCTCTACTAGAACATTGAAGACAGCTTTCAGATATAAGGGCGATTTTCCTGGCTGCTGTATGTCCTGTATGGCGAATAGGTGACTGCAGACACTTTCTTGAAAACACTCTTTTTAGCTTTTCATCACAATAAGCTGGCAAAAGCTCCATCTTACCTCTTACTGAAAGTGGTTTTCCAGTTTCCTTTAAACCAGGAAGGCAATCTGCCTAATCCATTTTGCAGCTCTCCAGTAAGGAGAAGAGTGTCATTACTTGAATCTGGAGAGAACCAATAAAG
This sequence comes from Psittacula echo, assembly GCF_963264785.1. Lineage (NCBI taxonomy): Eukaryota > Metazoa > Chordata > Aves > Psittaciformes > Psittacidae > Psittacula > Psittacula echo. The sequence continues at coordinate 85,459,753 of NC_137735.1, read as the reverse complement.
TTTTTATCAAGCAGAAAGTTGATTTTAGAAGAAAACCCAGATAATCTGTTTGTCTTGTTAGGGTTGGAACAGGATGGAGGTGACTCCTGGAGGGCTGTGGTTTCCCATTCATTCAAGTGTGTCAGGAAATCATGCCTGATGATGAGCAAGGTGGGACAAAATCTGCAGCTACTGGAATTATCTTTGCACCCCAGAGGCTGAGGAGAAAGGCTTCTTTCTCAGTGCAAAGTGGTGTAAGGCAGTGCTTCAACCTTTTCTTCTTGTTTCTGAGTGGCATGTGAAAAGGGATGGCATGTATGGCTAATGTTTGTTCCATGCTTTGATGATACACCATACAGCATCTGATTATAATTACTATTTATTATTAGATCTGGAGGCTTTCGACGGATAGGTTCTTCAGTCTGGGTGAGCTGTAGATAGAGGAGCTATGTATGTATCATCTTAAAAAAGTGACCGTGTTAGTTTGAAATCTAGTCTGTGCTTTTGCACTTTAAAAATAACACATTTCCATTTGAAAGGAAGAACTCCACAGTTTCTTAGTCTAATGTGTATGTATTTCATATATAAATGACCATCCAGGAAAACCAATTTCAGTGAGCCTGACGTTCCGTACTCAAAAGAATAAACCAAGTCTATAAAGACACAGAGAAAGCTATTTCTCCTTTAATCTACTTCACACTTCTTTTGATTCTGCATGACAAAAAACCAGTCTGTTAGTTGTTTAGGATTTCTGGGGACAGACTGACCATGGCAGAGACAGTAGGGGATGCTGCAATTATTGTGATGTAAAATGACGAGAGCTCAGCCAAGTGTCCTGGTATGACAGCTGAGAGAACATACATGGTTTCAAAGCAAATGCAACAGTGCTTACAGTTCTCTTCTGCAGGGCTGCTGGCAGGATGAGTGTCCTCTGAGACAGCAAACAAAGCAAGTGTTCTCTTTCTGCCCAGGTGTCTTTACAAAAGACTGACTAGAAGCACCCCCACCCCTCCGAGTGGCTTCTGGCACATTCCTGCACTCGCATCTCTTGCTCCTGAGCCATGTGCAAAAGAAAGGATAAAAGATTTCATGCCAAAATTTAGCCCAGTCCTTCAGCTGGGTTGTGACACTGTCAGGTTTGTGTGCTTGTTTCTCTGTTTGCTTTCCTTTTAACTATCTGATAAAATTTCTTCCTGCTGCTCTTTATGCAGCATAACATGGCATCCTTGCTTATGGACCTGTGTGGTCAACATTATGGTGGTGTTCTAAAAACATCATAGGCTTAGTACCTCACCACCAGAACTTCCCACAGTATCTCAGGCAGTGGGAAGATCCGGGATGTGAGCATAGAGTTTTTTGTCCACTTTATAGTCAGATTGGCAGAATGTACTGGGGTACAGAGCACTGTATAAAACAGCTGGAGACTTGGTTACCATGCTCTGCAGCCCATTGCAAACACCCAAAGGAATTATGAAAAATCTTTTTAAGGTGTGAATTGTCCAGAGCAATCGATTCATTTCATTAATTATAAGAAATAGCTCCTCATAGACATGGCTTTTCTTACACTTGATGCAACTGCATCTGTGTTTGTGCAGATGACCTATAAATTGCCAGTCTTTTCCCTTAGCTGCAGACCCCATTTATCTAGGGACATAATGCACTGGAAGTGGACTCTGATTTTATGAAGTTAGTGGGGCATTTACTAAGAGTTAAAGATAGTGTAGGGCCTTTGGTGTCTGTCAGCGCTGACAGATGCTGTTCTGTGGTGGCAGAATAGCTTTGCTGCTCAGCATCCTCCCCAACACTGTGTCTGCCATATCCAGCCCTGGTTGCTTTTAATATAAGAACTTTCATCCACATTCTTTTATCTTAGGCAGGACAAGAATAATATGGCCCTAAATTTATAGTAAGCATGGACACATCTAAAATAAATCCCTCAATTTGTCTTACAAATAACATTTAAGTGTTTTTGAATTGAAGAGATGTTTGAAAAACCACTTCCCGTCAGAGATGCTATTTGTTTCATTTTATGCAGTTCATTCATCTTAGTTGATTAGAGAAAAAATAAAGCCAACCCCAGCTAGTGAGAGTAAACCTTGTCATAATACTATGCTGCTGGAGATTTTGTAACAATTTTTATTTAGAGCCTAATTCCACAACCATTATTTACAATAAAGATTACATCTTAATCTAAAAGTAATTTGGGGGTTGGATGCTGTACAGAATCTCAAGAAGATAATTCTGAAGCAACCAGCATTTTTGCGTGCCCGATTTCAAACTTGTAATTGAGCCCAATTTCTTTGGTCAGGGGGAATGGACCACCTTTCTCTGAAAAAGATATCGTATCAGACACTTGGGCCCCTTATCACTGTAGGGAACTTGGCCCTTGTGATTTGAGAGAATGATAAATATACATAGATATAACATTTATATAAGATGTACATATACATCTATTAAGTAGAAAGGCAACTAGCCTTGTCCCTAAAATTGAGCAATAACACAGGCTGCCACATACCATGTAACTGTGGACTTTTGTAGTTTTAGATGGAAAACTTGTGGTGGATTAATTCCTTCTAAGGTCACAGAGAATGATAATCTTAAATATTGCTGACTTGCTTAAAATAATTGCAGCTGTTCTCTTCTGATTGATAGGCCTCTTTTCAGAATGGTTCCTAAGATACTTCTTAACCCTCCATTTTGTGTTTCTAAGTAATATGCTGGATGACAACCATTCCATCTCTTTTTTGTAAATCTCCTTCTCTACTTGTTTCATCCGTAAAAGTGCAGGAGGACCTGCGCAGTCCTAGTTTATCCCTTCTTGCCATATAGAAAGGAGAAACATCCCTCGGCCAAATCCTGTCTGCTATTCTTGTATCACTATCATCAGCGAAAGGAATGAGAAAGTCAAATGACTAATCTCTTCAGCTATTAGCAACTTCTGTATGTAAGTATCACTCTACATTCCTTTCCTCCAACTGTTCTGAGATAATTTCAGATTACTTCAGGCTTTGGCTAATATGTCTTCCATTTTTACTGAAATTAGAATGGAAAAGATCAGAGTCACTTTTTTTAAGCATGTCTAAAAATGTTAGGAAAATCTTTCCAACAGAACAGACCTTACTAGCACCCTCAAGAAGATCCTGGCTGTCAAAATTAAACTCTTGGTGTCTGCTTTTGGCAAGGAGCTCAAGCACAGATTGGTATTGCTTGTGGTCACTGCAGCTATGAAAAATACCATTGCACACTCACTGTACGTGGACACAGAAATCCATTCAAGCTCCAGGTGGCATATTGATACATGCACAGGATGCTACAGCCACACTGTCATCCATAGCCTTCCTGACAGACCAGCAAAACCCTCCTTGAACCATGTGGATGAATTCTGAGGTATCAGCTGTCAGGAGCTGAGGGTTGAGAGAGAGTCCGGAGCTGCTGTGGTGTTTCTAGGAGGTTTCCTCCCTCAAGAACCTCGGCCGTATCCATTGCCCTGCAGGTACATACTTGCAGCAAAGGGCCAGCACTGAGTTCTTGGCTGCTCACTGGAACACAGCTCTTCAGAATGTGGGATCCAGCCCTCCTTATCTGTCTTTTAAGGAGTACCTTCTTCACCACTCCTGGAAACAGAGCATGCCTAAGTAGGTACAGGCTACTGTGTTTTTCTTGGAGGATGCTTTTAGTGACAGGGATGCAAAAGCTGGACAGTGCAGCCCACATCAGAACCGAAGCAGAGACGTGGTGTTGAGCGTGGGGTCTAATTTCCTGCAGGGTAAGTGCAACTAGCAGGGCAGCAGGGGGAAGGCTTTTCTCATTGCTCTTGTCTCCAGGGGTCCCTAAAGGCCTGGCTGAGCCCTTCCAAAGTTCCTACCAAGACCCAGCCAGTGGCAGGGTGGGAATTTGTGACTCTAGCGTGATTACATATCCTGAAAGATGCATTTGGCATGCCCCTTGGAGGGGCTCTTGTTATCCTCTCCATCTTGCCCTGTTTTAGGGTAGACTTTGCAGTGCTGTGAAGGGCAGATGGGAACGCTCTGCTCAGGCCACCCAGAGCTAAAACCAGGCATGGGAGGGAGAGGATTGGATTCCTGACCACAGAGGGGATCACACCATAGGGGTGAAGCTGAGAGTGTCCCAGGTAGCAAGGGCACCGACACCCGTGGGCAGGGCAGCACGGGGTGTGCAAATGCATATTGCTTTCTTTTCAGACTGATTTTGTGTTGCTTGGCTTCCAGGGAGCTCTGAGAATAGCAATTAAAGTGCCAGGTTTAATTGTGGAGTATCCAATTTGGATATTAGCATTATCTCCACTCTCACTCTTTTATTTCAGATCGAATTCTGCTGGCTGAGGGCCTGTTCCTTTCTTCTTATTACTACCATTTTATGGTTATTGTTAATATATATATATATATATATATTTAATCATTCCTTATCTCAGTCGCTTCATTCCACGTGGGTCACAGTCCCAGGGGGCCGCACCCACGGCTGGGTCTGGGTTTCGGCCCCGGCCTGGCTGCAGGCACCAGTGCCGCTGGGGGCCGGGTCCCCGGCTGCCTCTTCGCCCCTGCCGGGCATCGGGGCTGGACCTGCCCCCTCCGGCAGCGGGTAGAGGTGGATCTCCTGTTCCCTGCACGGTCTCTCCTCCTCCCCCCCAGTTCTAACCACGGCTCACTCGCACAGGCTCCCGTCCTGCCCCCCTTCCCCGAGCCTCGATTTTTTTTTCCCCCTCCCCACCATTTTCCGCGTGTATATTTTCTTATTACTAATCATTAAGCTGCTTTATTAGCTCCCCTTCCCGTGCTTTCTCTAGCTCCGGGAAGCATTCTTGGAGCTTTTCTATTGCAGAGGATATTTTTTTTTTTTTGCTTAAATGTATTTTTAGGGTGATGCTCTGAACACTTCCCCCTCCCCGCCCCATATCTCCTACCCGGGCAGTGTCATAGAAGCGACTGAAGTTGAGCATGTCTGAGGCGGATCAGCCTTGCAGGGAGAGAGGAGGGCAGTAGCTGCTCAGAGCAGCCCCGAGTTCTTGGAGCAGGATTTGCTGGTATGTATGTGGGTCTGTGTTTTATGACAGCTCTAAGTGTGAATTGTTTTCCGTGAGAGATGGGAGGGGAGAAGGAAATAAATAAAATAATACCTGCGACTTCATTAAATAAATGCCTGCAGAGCTATAATCCCTGTCCGCGTGGGCTGGAGGAGCTGGGTGGGGGGGATAGAGGGACGAACCCCAGCCATCAACCCACCCCTAGGAAAAAAGCATCTAAGAGCTCAATCCAAGCCCCAGAGAGCTAAGGGCTATTTTCCGGAGGGGGGGGGAAGCGTAGTGCAAAGCGGCCACACCGCAGTTGACCCCCCCCAACCCCACCCGTGGCAGTGCGTGTGTGTGTGTGCTCCCCGCGCAGCCCATTGAGCAGAGAGGAGCGGTGCGGGCAGCACTGCAGAGGGTGGGCACGGCCCTCGCCAGCCCGCCGGGGGCTGGGCCCGGGTGGGCGCGATGCTGTGCGTGCGTGGGGAGGGGGGGGCCTCGCCTTCTCGCCGCGATTCACATCGCGCCCGCTTCTTCCCTATCTCGTATGCATGCCTATCCCGGGAATGGTGTAGTCAGCCCGTATCTGAATTATTTATACATCCGTGCCAGCTGTTTTTTTTTTTTTTTTTTTTTTGGTTTTTTTTTTTTTTTTTTAATATATTTTTTGTAATTCCGCTTGTGTGCACTGTTGGGAAATGCGTTTTGCCTCCCTTTCTTCTCAATATATTAATGTCTTTGTTGGGGAATGGTTTTTATCCTCTTCAGACCCCTCTAAAACAAAATTGATGCTTATTTTTCCCTTCAGGAAGGGGACGCTTTGAGGATAATCATGCTTCACAGAAGAACGGCACCGACCTCCAGTTGCTTTAAACACAACCTCCTCCACTAGGGCTCCAGGAAAAAAAAACAAAACAGAAAAATAATAAGAATAATCATAAAAAAGGCTAAAGGAATGCTTACTCTGGAACCTGCATTTGACGATCCTCACCACCTGTGCTGAATATCTGCTGAAGTGATTCTCTCCAGCTTTTGAATTTGCACCGCCTCACGACGCAAGATTGCCACAAAGAATCCTCCGGTTTTTTTTACAGCCAAATAGGATTTTCTTTTTAACTCATTCCCCAACATTTGCCCCCCCGACCCTTATTCTTCTTATGTGGATATGCAAGCAAGAAGAGACTGGACATTCCCAACATGCTCTCTCCCTTGATCTGTCCGTCTAGAGGTTCTGCTTCTACAAACCAAGGTAGGGAAATTCCTCTTTCTCTGTTTTACTGGCAGCTCATTCTGGTACATGGGTTTGCCCAGGGAAGACCACTCACGGTAGAACAAAAGGTTTAGTGATGCTGCTCTTAGAAGCAGATACAGGGGGAAAAAAAAAGGAAGAAATATTCACCAGACATGTTGATTCCCTCTTGGCTCATCAAATAGGACATGAAGGGAAGGCAAAAGGGATGCTTTGAGTTATGAACCGCATTGTGAATCGGGGGAAAGTCCCTTGAGATTTTATTTTGAGGTTGGGCAGGTGGGATCAGGGAGAGAGACGGAAGGAGGAACATGGCTTTAGGAAAGGGTGAAAACGAAGATAATTCCTATCCATCCATCTATCCATCCATTCTTCCATCCATCCATCTATCCATCCATCCATCCATCCATCCATCCGCAAACTGCCTCTTTCTTTTCACTGGTCCAGCGGCTCCTTGCCATGCTTTGATGTGAAAATAGAGCTCATTAGGAATAACAGTACGTTGAAAGCTGCTTGTTGCCGAGGAGAGTGGTGCATTGCTTAAAACCCACGCTGGCCTCTCGATCGTGAGCGGCCTAACACGGGGGCCGGGGACCGGGGACCCGGGGGGCTGGGGCCGCCCCTGGCTCCGCGGTAGGAGCCCGCCCAGCGCCGGGGCGAGTGCGCCTGCTTGCGTGGAGGTGAACGGCTATTTTAAGTCCAAGCACGTCAAGAGACTTAACCTGAACCTACGAGGTGCTGTATTCAGGCAACTCCACGGGTTTTAATTTATCTCTGTCCGTCCCGCCCTCTCCCCCCCCACCAGTGCTGTCAGCGGGCATCGTGGTCTCTCTCTGACGCCCTCCCGCGCCTCATACCCCGCGTCCCCAGAGCAGGCAGCCCCTTCCCCAGCCCACTCGGGAGGGATGCAAAATGGCTATTGTGCCGCTCGGCTCAAGATACGTGAGAGATACCGGTGCATCCCGACCGTAATCGTGACATGTGAGTCTTTCCGTAAGATGGTGGCAAGACAAAGGGAGCGGAGTGCCGCGGGATGTGGGAGCTCCAGGCACAAGGTGTTGAGCGTCTCGGGGTTATTTTAAGCCTAAACCCGTGCCCGCCGCGCAGCTTTGCCCGGCATGCGTGGGGCTGCTCAGCTCCACGCCGGGAGAGGGGCAGGGGAGCTGGGTGAACTGCTGCACCCCCACCCCGGGGCGGACCCCCACCACCCTTACCCTCACTGTCAGCCCCTCACCCGCGCTCCCCTCGACCCGCCTCCCACTTCCTCTCTTCCCTACAGCAGACCGGAGGCCTGATAGGGAGCGCGGGGAGGTAATACAGGGCGCGGGGCTCATCCCACAGCCCCACAGGAGAAGGATGATGGAGGGAGGCTGTCCCCCCAGCAGTGTCGCAGGAAGAGCAGGGGCGGTGGCGGGTCCCCGGCCCTTGAGGCACCCGGAGCATCCTGTGGCGGGGCGCCTCTTCCACCCCTCCCTCCCTTGCCTTGATCCTTCCAGTGGCTCTTTCCCACGTTTCCCAGGGAATTTTGTCATGCTATTGTTAAAAACCGGGAACAGTTCCCTGTCGAAGGGTTGAGAACCACCTTTTCTGCCATATTCTGGCTGTGCTTCTATAAATATCTAAGGCTTCCCAGGGTTTATCTGCGCCTGGATCCTCCCTGGCAGAGCGCTCCCTCCCTCCTTCCCGCTGCCTCCGCAAGTGGGAGTAGAAAGTTTACCTGTGCGGGAAGGAGGGTGTGTGGGAGCCTTTCTCCTGTTTCTGGGAGGAATTTCTCAGGCCCCGGATCCACCTTCGACCCCAGTAGCGACCGGGTTGGGAGATTGTTGCCCCCTCCATCAGGTCTCATTTAGCCGTGAGAGTCCCTAAAAGCCCCATCCCCAAGGGGATTCCAGCAGGGTCTGGGTTGGATGCCTGGCAAGGGAAGATGCTGGGTGGGCCTGGCTCAGCCCTTTCCCCTTTGCCCCCCTCCCGGGGCAGATTGGATGCGGAGGGGAAGTTGCTTTGTGTTCCTGGCAAGGGTAGCAGCCCCAGGCAGCCAGGCTGGGCTGTGTGCTCCCCCAGGGCAGCCCGGTGCCTGCCACAGCCTCCAGCCCTGCCTGCAGGCACTGGGTCCAGGCAGTGCTGAATCCCTGCCACGGTCCTTCCCAGCTGTAACCTGGGAAAGGGTTGGGCGGAGGGTAAAGCAGGGCGGATGGGAACTGGAGAGGGGTCTTGCAGCTCTAATGCTCAGCCATGGTGGCAGGAAGCATGGGCCCACATCCTCATCCTGCCTTTACCTCCCTGTCTCTCTTGCTGCTACCTTTACCTGAGACTTTTCCTCACCTTCCCTGCCAGCTCCAGAAGAGGTAAAAGGAGATGTCTTCTAATATTGCCCCCTAACCATCAAGCACAGTTACCTCAGGCCTTATAAGCAGTGTAGGGGTGCAGCTGGTTCCCCCCTAAGCTGCTCCTTGTGCAGGGAGGGAGGGCTGGATATGCAATGCCTCAGTGCTGCCCCACTGCCCAAGGCCTTGGGGGGCAGAGAAGTGGCATGGCACCCTGGCGTGTGGGGTGACCTGGTGTGCCCCAGCTGCAGCTCTGAAGAGAGACAGTGTGTGTGTGTGGGTGCAGGGTGCTCTGTCAGAGGAGAGGTGTGGGTATGGGAGATTTTGAAGCGCTCACCCACGCAGTCCCAAAGCAGCAGCTCTTGTCGCCTCCGCCTATCCTGGTTTTCTGTGGTCCTCACCACAGCAGCTTATCTCCCAGTCCTGGGTGGGGTTCTCAGAGGGTTGGGACAGGTTGGAGCACGTCAAGGGTGGAGTGGGGAAAGAGCCTGGGGGTGGTGAGACCCGCTTTACCTTTCTCTTGGCTCTGCCTTTGGTACGCAGGCGCAGATCTGAGCAGGGAAAAGGGAAGAAGCGTGGTCAAAGCCACTACTCCCCTTTCCTGGGGACCCTGGGCTCTGATCCAGTGACACACACCTGCTGCACCAACTCAGCACAGCCTGCACAAGTCCTGTGCCTCTAGTGATCCCTTTGACAGTGAGACAAAGCTGGGAAAAGAAAGGGGGCAAAGGAGCAGCCCCCAGCCATCCTGGTCTTGGCAGGATATCTATGTTGATGGCCGAGTTTTATGTTGTACGTGTGAACACAAAAGCACATAGAGACTGTGGAGAGATGGAAAATATAGTTCATGGGTAAAATTTCCAACCATCCATCCTCATCTAATGATTTGGGATTTGACTTGTTTTATCCTCATTCTGGATTATCGTCTATGCCTGTATAAACCCCTATCAACCTATGAACCAGCACCCCATCCCCAAGTGCATGGCTACAGGGGGGAGAGGTGGCAGCATTAATTCCTGTGTTTCATTTGCTGTTGGAGCTCAGCTGGGGCCGTTTCTTGTACTTGATTCTGAAAAAGGGCAGGTGGGCCTCGTCTCCTGTGCCAGAGCCATTCTGCGCTAGCGCACGGAGCTGCGCTTGGATTCCCACGCTGGACTCATGTTGCCTGGGCTGGCACTGGGAATCAGTTTCTCTGCAGTACCATGTGGGAGGTCTGGATTTGATTCCCAGTGCTGTTTTCTCATTCCCCCAAGCTGGCAGAGGATGGGAGTGCCATACAGACAGCGCTGCTTGTCTGCAATGGACTCCATTCCCTGCTCCTGCCTTTTGCTTCTTAGGATGCGCAAAAGCTGCCTGTGAGATAGTCCAGGGTGAGGGATGGTCTCTAGAGATTTAATCTTCCCAGCCTTCAGGGAGCCCACAGCTGTACTCTGCCTGTACCCTACTTACCAGCATGGCTTGGTGGGCAGTGAGGAAAGAGTTATCTTGCAGCTGAAGAATACATAGAGGGTTTTTAAAACATCTTTTTGCTTTGTGTAAGCTGCAATTTATCACAAAGAAGTGGATTAGTTAATCGGAGAGATGGACTAGATGATCTTTTAAAGAGAGATGACTCTGTGTATTGTGATTACCTAATCTACAGTGGAATACTGGTAGTATCCACTCTGCCTGACATCGGGGCTCTAGAACTGCCTGACTTTTGGGATTCTGTGATTAGCCTTCTTCAAGATATATGTATACCTAACAGAAAAGCAGGGAGTGGCTGGGAGAAGCATGGCTGGTTAAGTCACCTGCTATTACCTGATCTGTCCTCTACCACCCGTCCACAAGAATTCTTTAAAGCACAGTGAATCAACTAACTCATTTCGTTGCTTCACCGCAGTCAGATGGACTAGCTACTGCCCTGGGTGCCTCCCTGCATAAGATGAAATGGCTGTTTGAAGACTGCAGCACTTACATATGTGGAAGGGTAACCAGAGGAAAATAAGATACTTAAAGCAAGCATGGCCCTCCTGCTACCACTGCCTTGTCCTTTCTTCTGAGCCTTGTGTTTCTGCTTCAGCCAAGTGCGCTGTAATGGAAACTAAAAAGACTATTTCTCCAGCCACAAAAGGGGCTCCACCATCCCTCTGACTTATCCATCTTGCTTGCCTGTTCATCTGAAGACAGGGAAGGAGGCAGGCATGGACTGACGCTTGCCTTGGCAAAATCAGTGCCATGGTCCTAACCACCTGGGAACCAGGAGGCTGACCCAGATGGATTAAATGTCAAAGCTACTTTTCATGTTGGGGGAAAAAAAAAATCATCCAAACAACCCCACCCTTTGTAGTTCAAGAGCTCTTGGCTTCCTTAAGCTGCAAACCACCAACTCCCAGATACAATTTTGCATCAGTATGGAACTGGTGTGTGTAGAAGTCGACCAAGTGCATGGTGATCTGTGCAGCCCAGGCAGCATACCTCCATGCGCCTGATGTCAGCTGCACAGAGAAAAGCCTCTCTACGTGCTCAGAAACAAATGCACTATGCCTAAGTAGTGTGCAACCTGTGCTGTGATCAAGCCAACTCAAACCATGGCTAACTTGTACCTCTTGAGGAAAGGCTGCTTTTTATTTAGTGTTTTCTTAGAAGCGGGAGAGAACGCTGGCTGTGGGCAGGAGGAGGGACTGGCTTCTCTTTCTTCAATTTTTACACATATACTGAATATGCTTAATGTAAGTGGAATAAAGATACTGCTTTTTCTGTACTCAGGACCACTAAAGGGGGAGAGGGAAAGGTTATGTGTTCTGAGACTCACTGTCAGCTGATACTTCCTAATACAGAGGCTATTTGCAGACTGTGAAGTATGCTGGGTGGCTCCCTTTCCTTTCTAACGCAAGCAATCAAAGATCATGTTTCAGAGCCTTCAATATAGATGGATTGATTAAGCATCTGGGGAAAAAAGAGAAATTATGAATGAGAGTGTGGTTACTGGCTCAAAGCAAAAGGGATACTAAGCTGAGCCCTTTGCAACATTCACTCCCTATGCCTCTAAACCGCACCCACACGGAAGGTTCAAAACTGAAAAGAATCATTGGAAGTGGCTCAGGTAAGATGTTAGGTTGCCAGCTCTGAGTACCAAAGATGTTTTTGTACATATAGCATCATTGATACTGGTGTGTGTATGTGGCTGTGGTGAAACACTCATAGGGAAGAAACACTTCCCTATGGGGAAAAATGGGAATTTAGTCTTCATAATCTGTTTGGTTTCTTGTCTCCGCTGATTGCTATCCAGCAAAGCAGGTGAGGGGCCATCAGTTTATCTGACCTGGATAATCCATGGGACATTATTCTGTCGCTTCCTCCCACACCTGGCATGTGAAGGGACTAAAAGCTCACCACCAGTTAACTCTCCATGTGACAAACTTCTAAGTTATTTCTCCAGGCAGCAGTCAGCCTACACTACTTTGTGTGTAGCTATATAGCTGTGAAATGGAAACAGTTCTTGCTTATTACACTCCACTCCTAGTCTGGATTTGAACCACTGATCAAGAAACGAGTCATTCTACCTATCAGCATCCTCTACTGGACCTGCTGTCCAGCCCATGGATGAGCTCTGTATGCAAACCTTGCTTGTTCAAAATAGTGAAATGGTATGTCTAGCACTTATTTACAGATGTGGTTAAGCTTAGATAACTGCATTCTGTTTGGGGACTGCACTTCTTAGAGAGGGAAGGAGCAGGGAGAGTGTGGGGGAGTGAACAAAGACAATGATCACAGATGAGAGAAAACAAGACCTGTGAAGAAAGGTTGGGAGAGCCAGGCAAGTTCAGTCTAGCGAAAAGACAACTGTGGGTGGATACCTGACTGTCTGCAAATACATTAAAGATTGTTACAGAAAGAGGACAGGGGCCAATTATTCTCATTAGTCACTGAGGACAAATCAGGAAATAAACGAGTTTAGGATGAAGCAGAAAGAATGCAGATTAAACATAAAATTAAATGTTTACTGCAATAATGGCTTAGTGACAGAAGATGCTGATAAACTTGGCAGAATGGTTGTGACTGAAGATATTTAAAGCTAGATGTAGGTGCTGAACTATCAGGATTTTGTATCTAATAAAGTCTGTCTCTGGTGAACTATAGATCATGATAGTTGCATGCCTAACTGAACAACTTTGGAAGAAAGATAATGAGGTTGATCTGTTCTCTGTACAGGAGGGAGAGACTGACTGTCCCATTGGAGGAAACCGTCTCCACCTGAGCGAGTTTGGCCTGTGCTCCAAATCTCTCATGGTAGCTGTAGGAGTCAACATGATGGTGTTGACTGGTGGCACAGCTTGAGCATATTTGGAACTCTCCAAAGATGTCTGTTTTCTGAAACCTCTGGTGTGTTGTGATGGTGTGTCCTGTCCTGGGGCAATGGCTACAGCTTCAGTATAGAAATATGTGCAGAAAAGACATAAACCTTTCCCATATGAACAATACTTTAGTGTTTGCAGGCACAGTTCTTGAATTCTGGGATAATTTGGGCTGTTTCAGATTGCAACCATGTCCCTTTCATTAAGAAGCTTCATTGGTCTGTTGCCATCGCTTTCAAGGTTTTACACTATCACAGCACCTGAATACCTAGTGTTCCAAAACCTGATACTGCAAGGGGAGGTGATGTATATCATCACATACTAAACAATGTGAAAATACACACCTTGCTATTTCATGATGTCATTCTTTTTTCTTGCAAGATGAGTTACAGTTTAAAGGTGCTTTCTGTTTACTTACCTTTGCTGCTTCTTGAAGATAAAATGGGATCTGGGGAGCCATGAGCATTGAGGTTTCTGAGAATCATTGCTTTGCTAGCCAGCCTTCACAGTCTCACACCTCAGTGCTCTGAGTTGGAGAAGCTTCCTATGTATGGTTGGGGTTTGGATGTGTGGCTCTTTTAATGGGTTGGAGGAGTGGTCTCCCTAACTTGAGTCAGTAGAGATTCCCCTGCCTTTAGGTGAGAGGGCTCAAAGTGCCATTTTGAGACTGCAAGTTTGGCCAGCTTTGGGAATGCGCTGTGCCAGTTTATATCCCCCTGTGCAGCAGCGAAAGCAGGGACTGTAGTGCAACCTTGCTAGTGGATTACAGTTATTTTTTAGCAGCGCAACAAGCAAGTAATCCTGACCTCTGGTGCTTTCTGTAAAAATCAGGAGTTCTCCATACAGGTGTCCAGGACAAACACAAATGCAAATGGAGGAAATGACATGATAAGCTCTCCTTTTTATTATACTTGTATTTAACATTTTTATGTCACCTCTTCTTGTAATCTCTTAGTTAGGTTGTGGTGCACTGTTGAAGAGCTAATATGCACAATTCTTTCACATGGATGTAGTTTCTTATTTGTACGACCTCTGAAGAATTTGGAGGATTTTGCAAAAGGAAACAAATGTGAAATTTATAAAGTTCACTATTTCAAAACAGACTAGAAGGTGAGATGGTTACTAAGAACCCACTGAGACAGATAAGGTTTGGTGTCATGAACTGCTGATAATTTACTAACACAAATGCCATGTCCTACATCACAGCTGATTGCCTAATGAACAGAAAATTGTTTTCAAGTGATAGGTGTAATAGCCTAATGATAGCTGAAGACAGCAATGACCCTGCATTGCCTCTGGCTGTGGGACACAGGTGGATATTGGGTAGGTGAAAGGTAGTCTGCCATAACAAGGAATTGTGGTTTTTCTTTGCACATGGGACTTCTGCTACTCCAGCATCCCCAGCTGGAAATATGGCCCTGGAGAGACCCAGTGGATGTTTGGAACGTGAAAGGTGAAGTCCCTAAAGGAATGCCACCTGCAAGTGATTTGCAGAAGATCTGCTAGGAGCTTAAAGCTGGCTCTGATTCCAAGGGTAATCCTAAATCTTCACATCACCGGGGGGCAGGTGGTTTTGAAACCTGTACAGTGAGAAGAATGGCTGTACCACTCTATAGAAAAGTGTTGGGATGCTGCCAGCCACCCCAGGAGGAGGATGAAGAAAAGGTTGCTGCTGTGAATCTCTTTGTGCAGGTAAAGCGGAATGTTAATGAATTGCACACAACTGGATTTCTGTGGAATTTCTGTCACAGGACTCTGCTGAGAAATATGTTTGAAGTGCATTGTGGAAGAGGAAATGCACAAAAATGCACGAGCTTGCGGCTACTCGCACGTAGGCACATGCTTGCGTGGAAAGCACGTGGGAGAGATCTACATAGCCCTGCAACCCTTTCTCTCCTCCTCTATAATTCTCTGTTATTGCTGGCTGCTGTAGTTAGTGGCCTAAGCATCTCAGGGGAGATTCCCTCGTGTTAGATGTGTTTCAGCAGAGGCAAGCTGAAACATCAGAGGCTGACAATGCCCAAGAGAGAGTCTAATGAAAGTGACAGAATGACATAATCTGTTCTCACAGTCTCTCCTCTTCAGCTCTCCATGTTTCTGGTGCAACTTAAAATTACCCTTTAATTTATTACTGATAAGGTGAATATTATATATAATTAAAATTGCAAATATAGTGTCCTGAAACACGGAAAGTCAAAAGATAAACGCAGCTTGGATATGTTCTGAGGTACCGTGTATTTGAGTATTCTGGGAGGAAGGTTCCAACATTCCATCTGGAGGTAGCAAAGTGTTAAATGTCACAAAAGCATAAACGGAATCTCAGAAAAAACATTGGAATCATTTTATTAACATGATGGGGAGCCTGTATTCTAAACAGAAGGGGATAAAAACTAAGTAGCTTAGAAGAATAGGGTAGCTGTGAGATGGCTGCCTTGAAAGATACAGCAACTCTTACAGAAAGCTTTCTTTGAATTCCTGGTTTGAAAGTTTGCAAACTTTCAGACCAAGAATTCAGAAACAGCTATGAGGATCATGCTTTATCCACTTTTAATTTGTACAATTTCAGTAGGGAGTGAAGGGGCTAAAAGGCTCTTTGAACTGCAGGCAGGGTTCAGAGAACTTTGCAGGAGCTGAGCACCTGTGCTGTGGTGCTCTCTGAAGCCCACAGTGGGCATCTTACGTGACTGACCCTTTTCTGCGCAAGGTTTTGTGGTTTTTTTTGTTGTTGGTTTTTTTTTTTTTTTTTCCTTTATATATATATATATATATATTTTTTTTTTTTTTACTGGAGTGAATAATACCTTTCAGAAACCAGGAGATGCAAGATAGAAGATGAGTGTTGGTTAATGACATACCTCACCTTAATACTCTTATACTTTTTCTCATTAAGACTTTGAGGTGAAATCACATTCCTTATTCACAGCTTGTCTGTGAGATCCCTGACTTATGATGTTAGAGATGGTGATAAAGTTTTTTGACAGAAGAGGTTTGTTATGGAGTGAATGTGGCAAGAATTGGGTTTACTGCATCTCACAAAAAAGGAAAAAAAAAATTAATTTCATAGATTTTGCTAGTTCTGCACTCAAATTAGAGCATTTGATGTGTTTTCATGAAAAAGAGAAAAGCCCAGAATAGCTAGCATCCTGGTGAGCAGAAAAGTAACCGTGTTTTGACATATTCCTATTCTGCATACTTTGAAGTGGGGGCTTGTCCCCGAGGCTGTCCTAGCCAGCATGAGAGCCCAGATTACCAGGTCCTCTGCAGTAATGCTTTTTCGGTTGGAGCTTTTCCAGTTGGAGCTGTTCTACTTTATATAAATGCCTATTCATCGTGCTGGAGAGTGAGTGCTCTAACAACTGGGCTGTGGAGGTAGTTTGTTTCTTTAGCCCAATATAAAGTAATTACTTATATAAAGGGAAATGTCTTCAGCATAAAAGAAACAGAGAAGCAGGCTCTACAGCCCAGAGGCTGTAGACTCCTCCGAGGTACGTGAGACATGGGAGCTAATTCTACCTCCCAATCAGGCAGTGCAGGTTTGATCTTGTTCTGCTTTAGATGCATTTGTATTTCTAGTGACAACAAAATGTTTCAATTAGCATCCAGATCCAGTGCTGACTCCAGGTGGGAGAAAAAGTGACAGGAGGAGGTGAACTCCCAGGGAACAAAGACCCGTTCCTCAAGCAAATGCTCTTTTAGAAAGAATGAAGGATGAGAACTATGGAGGCACTGTGACAGGAAACCAGAGTTATTGCTTCAATTAAAATTTTTATAATTTCTCTAATGTGCAGGTAGTGTAAAGTTGTCTCAAGATCTTTAAAATCACTGGGGTTTTTCATTCCTGCAGATTGTATCCCTTGGTATATCTCCTCTTGTTCATTACATGTTTGCATTAATAAGCTTGGTGAGATGTTTGACTTCTATATGGAAAGGGAAGTTTTTCCAGAAGCTAGCACTAGCTTTGGGAGACTTGTTTCCAGAGGATCTCTGAGGAGTCAGTGGAGAAAGGGAGGGTCCTTCGAAGGGCAGTGTACAGCTGAAGTCCAATGGATGTACTCCTGGAGCTCTCTGGAGAAGCAAATCCCGATTGAGTACAAAGGCAGCCTATATATGTGAGCTTCCTAAAGGTTTCTATGTCTCTCTTTTCTGTGTGTATGCATGTTAATGATACACAGGGCTTGGGGCTGGAAGATAGGAAGCTGTATTAAATTATTCTGCTTTTACCACCCAGTTTGGAAAACGGTCACAATCCAGGAGGAATCCAAAATCTCCTAATCCCTAGTCCTCTGTTTTGTATTTTTCCACTGTAACAAAACTGGCTGCCAGATAGTCACATCTTTTTGAATGTGAAGGCCTGGAGACCCTTCAGTCTGATATAAATGGTTCCCAAATGTGATTTGAATTTTCAAGAAATGGCATTGTCCATATAGCTCAGCCCAGCTATGATCTCTGGACTTCTCAGACCTCAATTTCAAGCCAGAGAGTGCCAAGTTGGCACATGAGGTCCTTTGACATGACCAGGTATCATAGGGCTGGTCCTTGCTGCCCCACAGAGAACTCTCAGGATGCTGCAAGAAGACTAAGCAGAGATGGCTGGGGCTTGCTTCTTCTATAACCACTATGTCCCAGGAGGGAGCTGGTGTAAGAATGACATTTAATTATACATCTTCACACATTTTTGCCTGCATGCATTTAGAAGCATTGCCCATCTCCACCAGGGCAGATCTTTCACAAGAAAATACTGCTTGCATGATGAAGCATAAAAATCAAATAAAACAGAAAATTAGAGAGAAGGTTTGCCCTGGCAGTCTGTGTCCTTTTACAGGCTAATACAGAAATCCGTGTACCTTCTCTGATGCGACATCTTCTGTGATACTGCGGTTCGTCAGCTGTGGCTGGACTAATTGCCATGTGTAGCTACGCAAGGGTTCAGGTGCAGCCCAGAGGCTGGATCTGCTCTCCCTTTGAAGTTGGTCAGAATCTTGGCATTTGTGTGGTGAGGCTTGGAATTTGGGTGGCTGCTCTGTGGTTCAAGGCACAAGGGCTTGCAATATTTTTTTTTTTTAATCAGTTTCATTTTGAAATATTGCTGTTTGTAAACTTGTTCACTTTTGTCATCTGAGGAACATCTTAAAGAGCTATTGAGGCACTATCTAGGTTGCTATTTTAATGCCTGCGATGAATGCTGCATAAATCTGTGCTGCATACAATGGATGGGTTTGTGGTTTTTTTTCTTCATATTTGGTCATTTCCTTGTTTTTCAGACATTAAATGATGTGATTTTAAGGATGCCAACACATTCATCAGCATTTGCTATGTATAAGTTTTCAGGTGTTTTCTTGATCACATAATGTATTGCTTTTCCTGCAGTATAAAACAGCAATAAGTATAGAATCTGACATTCAGTTTCGGGATCAGATTAAGTTGTGCCGAGTTTCCTCCCCCAGATCCTCGTGGACTGTGCCTGGAGGAGAAAAATCAATGACTCTCTGTTAAAAATTGCTTAAAATGACTGTATTTGGCATAGCTGAAATTTCCATTTGAACAGAATTTGAAACTTTTAAAGCAACTTAATGGTGTTTTCTCATAATCTGAATGTCTGAATGACTTTGAAAGAGTAATATAAAATGATGATTTAAAAGTTGCAGGGCAAAACTTCACGGAAAATCCTGGAACCTGATTTTAACTTCAGAGATTTAGAGGGAGAGAAAAAAGAAAGAGTTAAAGACCTAAATTCCTTTTCAACCACCTAATTGCTTTTATTATAGGATGTCTAAATATTTAGTGAACTTAAAGGAGATGGCAGTGTGTGGTCCAATGCTTCTGGATATGAATGAATCTACATGCTCTTTAGGTGCAGCCTGGAGGTTTAGACAAGTTTGTATGCAAAAGACTCAACTTGAACCTTGACTTTACTGAAATGCCACGTTTATTACACCAGCTAAAAAAATACAGAACTTAGATAAATGCATCTGGAGACAGTCTGTTCAATGAAAGATCAGCATAGCAATGTACAGAGAAGGCGAATTTCACTTGAAAGCAGCAGGTTAAGCTGTACCTCTTAATACAACTGGAAGTGAAATATTATACATTCATACTGCTAAACAGAAGAACATACTGGGGAACAGCTGGACAACCTTGAGCAGCACTTGCAGTTCAACGAATGGACAGAGTTCTCTGGTGCAAAACTGTAGGGTTTGGAGAAGATGTAATTGAGAATTGTCTCATTGTTTGCTAAAGCAAGATTGTAAGAGCCCCACTAAGGTTTTTCTTGGCCGTAGTCAGGTCCCAGTTGGCTGAAGTGAAGCTGACCTTCTCCATCCCAGCTGAGCTGGTCTAGTATATGCTGATCAGCATTTGGCAGAAAGTGGCCATCCTTGGTCTGTGCCAGGAGATATAGTCAGGTGGTTTGGCTGGAGCTCCTCTCCTCTAGATGTATGCATAGGTCTGGTCTTTCTTTCAGGCTAAAAGCATCCCAAGATCTTGTAGACTAGTCTGCAAGGAGGACTTACGGACTTCAAGTAAATCCGGAGTATAGAGGTGGAAGTGTACGCATGCATCTATCCCATCTCACATTTCCTGAACACCCAAAAGATACATACTCTGCAGATTTGTACTTATATTCAGTTCACTTTGTTTTCTGTCTGCTCAAACTGATCCTGTTGCTTGTAGTGAGGAACTTAGTGGTGGCAGTAACAACTGTTATAATTCAGCCAATTCACACACATTGTGGCTCTACAAGTGACTTGAGTTGTGCTAAGATTCTTTCCTCACTTCTTTCTGTTGGTACACACACTGTAAAGTTAAGCAGGAGACCTCTTGCTGCTGGTAAAAAGTGGGCTGACTCTGGTCATGAGAAAAGGTGCTGGCCTGAGGGCAGATTTATGTACCTCATTGGACTTGCAGTGGCAGTAAATTGCATTCAGTCCTGGGAAAGCCTGGACCATGAGAGACTGAGAGAGCTGACTCATAAATTTATCTGCAGTAGCAGTACATATGCATGGGAGAGGGTGGGAAGGAATAGCTAGTGCTTTATTTTCTACTGTTTTCTAGGGAGAGGCAAACTGATGCTCCATCCTGCTCGGTGCAGGTAGATGTGTTCCGTTTCATCTGGGGCCCAGAGCAGAGGGGGAGCAGGCACAACCAGAGGCAAAGTGGCAAGGACCCCTTACCCACTTCATTTAGACGCTGCTGAGCCACAGCTGCTTTGTGGCTACTGGGAGCAGGCCTGGGCTGGACAGTATCTAACCCCCTCCCTCAGCTGAACAACCATGGAGGTGATGCGTCAGTGCTGCCCAGGGCTAGCTCTCCATCCACCCTTCATTCTGAGGCACCTCACCTTCCCCTTGCTCCTCCGTTCTCTTTCTCCTTCCTCCAGGCTGGACAAGCCTGACTGGATTTCATGCTGTTACCCCCAGCTTGCAGCTAGGGCAGCCCTGCAGGTGATAGATGGGGCTGGGGGAGCAAAGCCATGCTGCCTCAGAGCCTTTGAACTAGTCTGGGAGCTGTTGGAGGCTCTGGTGTCTGGGGAATGGTGGTGGTGAGTCAGAAGAAGAGTTCTGGAGGAGACTTCAGAGGGGCAAGATTTGGAGGAGGCAGAAAGGATTTTCCTTCTGCCTCCCAAAAAAATCTTTGCTCCAAGATCCTTCTTCTGTGACTGCCCAGTGCTTGGGCAGTGTTTGGGGTGCTTTGCACCAATGTGATGTCTCTCAAAAAGGCTTTGAAGAAATCTTCTGCCCCCTGTGCCCTGCTTTGTGATGAAGGAGGAGGGAAGCCTTTGACAACACAGTTCAGAGTGAGCTGATGTTCAGGCTATTAGGAAGATGCTTATGTCCACTATGAGGGTGCATATGGAGAAAGCCAGTGTACAGAAATGTACCTCAGCAGTGGTACCTTTGAATAATGCTTAATTGGCACCTGGCCGCTGCTCCCAGTTATTCTTGCAGGGCCTTGCACAGGTCTCCAGGGACCACTGTTTTTTGTGCGAGCATCAGGGATTGATGCAGCAGCACGGCATTGATACGCCAACAAAGCTGAACTGCAGTGTTTGAAAAACCCTTTGGCAGTTTTCAGTGAGGGACTGATGATTGGAACAGGTGTGTGAAAAATCCATATTGTCTTGTGATGCGCCTTGACTTTACTCTGATGACAAACCCCTGTGCCTTTTGCTTTGTGAGAGTATTTCCATTGAAAATCAAAGAGATTTGAGATATATAGCTGGCTAAGCAGTCATACCTCAGAATAGGATTTGGGGATTAGCAGAGGGGATAGTAAATTGAATAGCAGGAGTTAAAATCAGACTACACTTGGAAAGAAAGCAGAAATGAGAGGTGCACCCCTAGAAAGCAGTAATGCTAGAAATGACACTGGGGTTGCACCAGTTAGCAAATGAGATCTGGGCTCACAATGCAGTGCGGCAGCTAAGAGGCTGATGTGATTTCTGGATTGCATAAGCAGAACTATTGCATCTTGGAGCAAGGAAATGTTTTCTATGTGTTTTTAGTTATGTTTTCTTCATGTGCCTTGTCTGAGTGTACCTGGGCTATTGAGTTCTTTTCTGAAGAACTCGGTGCCCCAAAGATGGCAGCAAATTAGAACAAATTCAGTGGAGCAACAAAAAAGATTAAGATGCTGGAGGGATTGATCTAAGAGGGAAGATTAAAGTAACTAATTACATTTAGCTTGGCCAAATGACAATTAAATGAGAGATGTGATGACTGCCTTAAAATGTGTGCTTAAGAATGTAAACACTGAGGAGAGAGAAAGAGAACAAGTAACTGTTTAGTGCTGTTGGAATGGCTGTTGGTTAGATGCCTAGTCGGCACTGCTAGGGGAGTTGTGTAGGAGCCTAACCAGAACTGAAGGAAAAGTAGCTGTAACCAAACAATAGTAGCAAACAGAACAAAAGGAAATGCTGAATAGACAGCACAATTGCCACAGAAATGTGGCAGAGGCTGAAGTACCATTCCCAGAGAAGTGATGGTATTCTCTGAATGAGAGTAGCCCTGGGAGCTTTGCTACAAGGTGTGTCCAAAATCCTTCAGAGAGGATGGAGAGGATGCAGTGTTCCCACAGGAGACTTACCCCTCTAATTTGCAGGACATGTATATAATTTCCTCCCATCCTTTTGGTTGTGATTGTGTAGCATTGCATCCATGTCAGGGTGTAGTGTTTTTAAAACATAGTTCGCAGGCTAGAGGGAGAGCAAGCAAGAGGCTAGGGATAAATGACAGTAGACAATAAGTCCTGTAAGAATTGCTAAGAGAACCAGGCATGATCAGTCTAGCGGAAAGATAACTAAGGGGAGATCTGGAAGGAACTGGACCCTTAGCTGAAGCTGAGAAAGGCAGAATCCGTATGAAGGAGAAGTCTAAGTCAGGTGACAGGGAGGCTAGGAGGGGCTGGGGAAATTGCCAAGAGTATGGATACCCAGGGATGACATTAGACAATCACTTACAAGAGTGGAACACAGGCATCAGGAAACCAACCTTGTTTCAGTGAGATTTCATATGATTTCATAGTCTTTAAAAGGCCGCTGAGCTTCTACACAAGCAAGTGCTGTGATGATTTTTCTTTGCAGGTTATTTGTTCAGGACATGTTTGTTAATGTTTCTGTTTAATTATATTTTCTTCTTTGATTATGGATCTATCTGAATGCTGCCTTATGCAATAGAAGGACTACAGATGAAATGCACTCTTACAAAAAATGCAGTGAGGAACTAATTTCAAGAGAGTGTGGATTAGATGGGGTGGTTTTTTGCCCCTTTGGTGTGAATCTTTTTTAAGGTATGGAATAGCTTAATTGGCTTTAAAAGAAGAGTCTCAATGCAGTACTGTATCTCCTCATTTTGACAGGCACAGGAAAATATCATGAAGAAAGAGCTCTTATCACAGTATTTCTCATCCAGTTGTTTCTTAAGTTGTACTTAAGAAATTCTTTTTCATATAAGTCCATTTTCAATGTGAGGAGGATATTCCATACCTGGAAATATTAATTTCCCGATCTGCTTTTAAGACTGAGTGTATTTCCAAGTGAAATGAAGAGGTGAGGATAAGAAACGAAGCCATGAGCTGGTGCAGTATCTCAGCTGGTGGCTTCAGTCTCTCTGGTGAACATTCACACTGATGTGAACAGCACCCTAAATTTATTATTTTGTAATACCTTTTTGGATGGCCATTTGTAAAATAAATGTTTTAGTTTAGTTACTTGTATGACAGTGACTGTGTTTCAGTGACACAGCTATTTCCTGGGCAATTTTAAAAGGGAGTTCAGAGTGACAGAAGCCGTGGATCAAAGAAATGGATTCTTGCTTGTAAACTTGGATGAGCACCTTTTAAGCAAAACGCTGAAGCGCTGCATGCAAGTGGAGCTGTGCTGACCTGGGCTGCAGGGAAGACATCTGTGGTAGAGCTAGGAGCTTGGTCAGCAGGGTCCCTTATCTAACTTTTCCATGCATTGACTCTTCCTCAGTTAACCAACAGTTGTGGTCATTAAAGTAATTTCCCTTCCCTGCCCCAGCAGTGCCCTGCAGGATTCCAGCAGCCTCCACTGTTGGTTGAGGATAGCATGTCAGGCTTTCGACTGCAGTGGGTGAAATGCAGGCACGTGTCTCCTTGCCAGCTATAGGCAGTACCTTCTCACAACCATGGCAAGCTGGGGTTGGACAAGTCTTAAACAGAAGCAGGGTTTGTCAGAGCCCAGGAGCAAGTCACTCAGTGTACCTGTTTGTCTGTGAGCTGGGATGACAGGACATGCACACCATACAGCTGTATTCAAAAGTCACGCTTTCTTTTGTGTTTGTGAAGAGCCCTGAGTCTTTTTAGCTGATGATGCCACAGAAGAATACTCTTTACTTGGTCTTGACTTTCAGAGTTCTACCCTTGGCATTCTTCAGTGGTTTGGCACTTACTGAAAGAAATAAAGCAAAAGCATTGTACAGAGCACTTCACAAGGCGTATTCTGATGAAGTCAGCTCCTTGAACAGCTGCGACAGGGAGGCAGCCAGAAATATAAAAACGGGAAGGAATATGATGGGAGATTTATGCTGGTGAATA
Organism: Psittacula echo; assembly: GCF_963264785.1. NCBI lineage: Eukaryota > Metazoa > Chordata > Aves > Psittaciformes > Psittacidae > Psittacula > Psittacula echo. The sequence continues at coordinate 85,435,789 of NC_137735.1, read as the reverse complement.
AGAGTCTGTGATAAGTCCTGCAAGTTCTATGCCTAGAGAAGATCTCAGTTCTGTGTTAGCTCCTCATCCCAGAATTCCAAGGCTCTGTAAGCAGTGTTAGATTTGCAGGTGTCCTGCATGATACAGGGTTTTAGATATAGTAAAATACCATGTCCTTTCTGAAACCAGTATGGGGCATGTTGCTTTTCCCTACGTTTCTGTCAAGACTTTCCACTTAGATATCTGTCTGTCTGTCTATCTATCTATTTATTTTTAGAAGGCAGCTACTGGGCTCATGCACTTTATGACTTGTCATGGCCAGTGCAGTGAACCAACTGCATGTCCTGGACCCATACAGTCCTTAGAAAGAGCTGTACTCCTGTTGCTGGTGCACTGGATGATGGTGAGGAACTTTGTTTGGAGCTCTCTGCAGCACAGCAGAATATTTCTACCTTTAAGTTAGCTTTGGAAAGTTTAAGATGTTACATTTTGTTACATTCTATGATTATACATAAATATATAAATAACCCCCCCAACAACCTTCATTCTAGGAATTACTTGGTTTAGACAATACAAAATGATTAAGAAGAAAGTCTCTCTCTCTGGAGACTTTCAAAACCTGCCTGGTCTATTCCTGTGTATCCTGCCCTAGGTGGCCCTGTCTCGGAGTTGGAGTTGGACTGGATGATTTCCAGAGGTCCTTTCCAACCCTAATGATTGTCATTCTTCACAAAGGTCCAGGAAGCGTCTGTTCGGGAGCATAGACTCAGGTCAGATGCCTCTGCTAAGGAACACCAGAGCTGACATGGACAGCAACTGCTCTGAAAGTTGTGTAGGTAGAGTCAGTAAAGTGAGAGCCTGTGCTGGATGTGCAAACGTATGTGTGTGTATGCCTCTGTTAGCAGCTAGCTGGCTGATCTTCCCCCTCGCTACACTGCAGTACTGGCTAATGAGGTTGCCTACCCCAAAGATATACCTGCATGCATACCTGCATGCATCCCGCTAGTCCTGCCATGCTCTCATGTGCTGGCATTAGGGGACACATATATAGGATGTTCTGACTTGCTTCATGCTTGACAGACGGTAGAAGCTGATTGCTGGCGGCAGCCTTTGGTCTGCTCACAGATTGGCTTCAGGGATTATGAGCAGGGAAGTGTGGGGCCGTTAGAACTGCAGCCTCGGTGTACCACAGTTCTGGGTGCTTGAGAGGCATGAACCTCGTGTGAGATCTTTGCAGCAGTGTGCTGTGATTTTTGAAGGAGACACGCAGCATATCCACCTTCTCCTTGACTCTAGTTTGCAGTGGAAGCCAAGATACATAAGCTGTGTCTTTCCTGTTCCCTGTTTCCACTGTTTTTAATGTTCATTGATAACTCTTTTCCTGAACAACGCTACAGGTTGGAAATGCTGGTGACACCCAAGGTGAATCACTACATGTTGATGTATTTACTTTATCTGTTGCTCTGTAGAAGCCTGAGACCCAGACACTGAGGTTTTAATGGCTCCCTGCCAATCAGATTAAATATTTAGCAGCAAAAGGTTTTGGGCATCACATTCCTGACAGTGTATTTCATGCATCATTTGCTGTAAACGTTGGGAGATTTTTAGCTTGCAAAGTAACTCCCTCTCCACTCTCTCTCCCATTATTATCTCCTCTTTTCACTGCCCTGCTCACTTTTCATTTTCATTCTCATCCTCTTTTCCTCTGCCCTGCTGCTTCCTTCCCCCTAGCTTTTCCCGTTTTTCTCTGATTGTTGTTCACGTGTGTGTAGTTGTGTATGTTGCACCTGGAATGGATGTCAGCCTTACACATGACAGGAGGAGGGTGCAGGCTGGTGATCTTCTTGGGGAGTGGGTACCCCTTGACTCAGGGAAGCACCCTGAGGACAAGGAAAACAAAAGCATCTCTGTAATCCCTCTGTGCATGATGCAGCTCATCTATCTGTAAGCACTATCTGCTTTGGTCTTGGCACATGTGCTGGCAGCCTCTCTTTTCAGTCCCTTTCTGGCTGAAACTTCTGTAGGAAAAGGGTGCATGGTCCCATCCATCCCCATGGGATTTTCTTGTCTCACTAATTGTAGGTTTGCAGCAGACTTCTGTGTCAGCTGTGCCTACACAACTGGCTGACACCCTCAGTGCTGGGATTGGACCCCTCAAAACCAATAATCCAATGAAGGCTTGAAAGAAGAAGAAGGAAAAGAAGGGTGTCTCTGTGTGAGGTTTCAGTATGGGATGGTGTTTTCTATATTGGCAGAGGATTGTATCTTGGGACACAGCACGCAGTGCAGAAGGAGCAACAACCTTCCTCCGGTTCCTTCAGTGTGTTGGTTTCACTTTTACAGTTGTCTGGTGGTCATCTGAGTTTTCAGCCATGATGTCTAAGGAGGTGGCCTTCAGAGGGTCTGTATGAGACAAGGATGAGCACTGGCAGTAGTGGTGGGTCTGGGCTGATACTGGGTTGGGGAAGGTGAAGTCTCCTGGGCCAGTGAGCTCCATAGGCAGGCTGGTGCACTGCATGTTTTAAGCTGCAGAGCCTTCTCTAGAACTTGCTCTTCTTTCACCCATTGCTTGCAGTGTTTTGATGCTGTTCATTATAAGCTGTGGTCAGATGTTTTAGCTCTTCATTACCTTATTCCTTTGACTGTCTGGTATGTGGATTTTTTTCCTCTGCTTTTGCTCCAAACATGCTGTTTGTCTGAACATGTCATTGCAGCCTCAGAGGAAGCCTGTGGTTCTCACTGCCTCTGTGTTTGCCCTGTGTGATTGCTGCTCCACATCCCTGCCATCTTACGTCTGGTACTCAGCCCCAACTCCATTGGTCCTGTGCTACCAGTCCAGGAGATGACGATAATTAGTGCCAGGGCCAGGTTTTTCAAGCAGTTACTCTCCCTACTGTGACAAGTCTGAAGCCATCTGGTGAAACATCAACCTCTTCATTTCACATTGCTGTTGGCATGGACATATCCTCTATTCATGCTGCTGGAGCTGTGGCACCAATGTCAACTTGAGATTGTGAGAGAGATGGGACTGTTTCCTCATGGCCACTGCCAAAGTGATGGTTGGGAAGGTGCATTGTTTTGAAAGCTGGGATGTGAATGCTTGTGTAGGTGATTATTTTTGCTCATGAGAATATTGGGGTGTGTTTAAAGGAAAGAGGAGAGTGGGCCCATCAGGTCACAGTGGATAGAGAAGATAGCTCTTTTTCAGTGCCTACTGCAGCAGAGCAAGAAGTCTTTTTGGCTGTGAGTCTGCTGGGTTGGGGTTTGGTGGGCCAGACGGTTTGAAGCAGGTACTAGGATATTTGGGAAGATGCTTCAGAGGTAAGGAGTGAAAGACAAATGTAAATTCTGTAAAGCGTAATAACATATGTATCATAACATATATATCATGAAGCATAATGGCTTTGCCCATAATAGTGCTGGGCAAACCAGCCTTCTTAATTTCTTATTTCTCTCTCTCCACCCAGCTCCATGGCTCTGGGCCCCTCCAGTCCATTCCCCTGCATTTGGTGGCTTATTTCCCTACAGGTGTCATCTTGGCAGTAACTCAAGCCTAAGCACTTCTGGGGAATTTGTGCACTGCCTGAGTGCTTTTTCTTTCTCTAATACGTCAGGACACCTGATTTTTTTTTTTTTTTTAAATGTGTACTTTTCGGCAATTGCTTTCTATAAATAAATAAAAATTCTAGCAGTGGCAGAAGCTGTAAAGCAAATGGATCTGGAGAGGACAGTCTCTTAGCTGCATGCCAGGCCAGCATGCGTAAATGAATCAGCTGGAGGGGCTGCACTACTTGCCCACTGATTCACCTCAGCTGCAGGGCCAGAAGCTCAGCTGTGGTCTGATATGTCCTCCGACATCTTTAATTAGGAAAGAGTGATAAATGGGTATTGCTTTTAGTCTTGCTGAAGTATCCCTGGCCTCTGGATGGGGTGGTGACAGGGCTGTGCTAGGAATATGGTCAGGGAGGTGGTTTAGGGTCCCTGAAGCTTTGCAGGCTCAGAAGATAAAGTACAAACAAGAGGAGGGGGATCCCAGAGCAGGCAATGTAGTCAGGTGATCACGCATACATGGTTTTGTTCTAGCTTTTCCCTCTCTCCTGAGATATGTGTCAGGGAGCAGGGCAAGAGGCCAGTCGCTGGATGTGTGCTCTGTTAATAGACCATGAGCCCTCTCCCGTGGCATCCCATGCCTCACAAAGGTGCTAACACCTGTGCAAAATGAGTTTAAAACTCTGCCACATCAGATCAGATGGGCTTTACATGCCTCTGGCAAAGAGGTAGTGAAAACACATAGTGCAAAGGCCTCCGGGAATTTTACTATACTTGAGCATCTTCATTTTTGCTGCATGCAAAAATGCCTCCTGGCTTGGAAATTAGGTCCTGCCACAGTGTCATCTTTACAGGACACCAGAGCAAGGGGCAATGTCAGAGAGGCTTCGCAGGAAGCCAGAATAACATTGGAGGGCTGATTTTTTTTCTTTAACTGTAAACAGGGACCAGTGGGCTGTAGTTCAACCCTGTGGACTAGACCTGGCCTGGAGAAGTGTGAAAGCTGCTATGAGAAGGAGGAAACCTAAAAGTGAGCATAGTCCCAGGAGGTTCCAGGGATGGGAGTATTGTGCTTGAGGTGAAATTTGGAGGGGCAGTTCATAGAGGCAACCAGATTTACTTTCTTTACTTCATTTTAGGGGTCAGGAGATACTAGCGGTGTGTAATCTTTGGCTGTTCAGGATGTGAATATTGGTTCTGTTATATACAAGCAAGGGAGATACCTAGCTAAAGACTTCAGCCTGTTGCTCACTGAATGCTTTAATGTGATGGTTATCTGGTGCTATAACCTCAGGATTGTGCAAAAGCCCCTCACAAGGCAGGACTGGTGGCTCAGATGCTACTTTAGCATTTCAAGATGGCCAGTGTGAAAACAGCCCCTATTCTATATCCACCAACCCTCCACCTCCTGGCTGAGTGATGCCTCTGCTCCCTCCATAAGCACCTCGTGGGAGAGAGAGCAGCTGCTCTGTGCCGAGGGCTGACCCATGGCATGGCAACAAGGTTTGGGTTTCTATCTTAGAAACTGATTTAATACAAAGGCCCGTCTAGGTGTAAAAGAGTTGCAACTTGAATATTGTCTCCACTTCCTGTTTTCAGGAATACAGGGATTTAGTGCATTTAGGAACTGGTGCTATTTCATGTCTGGCAGGAAAGAGGTAACTGGTCATCCTGCAAAGAGTTGCTTCTCCCACCTGCTTTCCTCCTTCAAAGAAATGCAGCCTCATCTGCTGGCCCAAGATGAGATGAAGTGCACAGATACTAATTTTTATATATACACACACATACACTAATATTTTATATATATAATAACAAATGTTTATGTATAAATATAGTGTGTGCATATATTAAAAAAACCCCACATACACACCCTCATTTTACCTTATACATAATTCTGCAGAAAGAGCACTCTATAGTCTTCCAACATTTGCTCTGTGGCAGCATAACCCAGAAAATGATGGAAACTGGAGGAAGAATTTGAGTTGGGGTGGACTGCAACACCTTTTCTCTTGTCTCCAAGACTACTCCAGTTTTTATTGACTGTCTCTGGTCTACGAAAAACTCCCCCAGAGCAGACCAGTTGCTCTCCGTACAATGACAACAGATACCCTCTGGCTGCCAGCACTCCTCAAAAACTGTTGTGTTTCTCCACAGGTCTCCCTCAGGTGTTCAGCAGGTACAGCAGAGCGTAGTTTGTGACAACCACAGGCCAGCAGGCTGCATACAACTTGCCAGGCAGGGGCTCAGTCAGAGGTAGAAACTTACTTTTAGTCTGAACTTAATGGCAAAATTCCCTCCTTCTCCCTGCAAATATTGGGAAACTACAAGTTCAGAGGAACCAGTAAAAGAGACTGATGACTGCAGAGAAGCTGTCAAAGCTGTTAAGCCTCTTCCCCTGGGTCCCAGGGCTTGTAGGGTTTGTAGCTGTAGGGCACTTTTACTCATGGCCTGGCCTGAGGGCATGGGCCCTCTGAATTATATCTGAAAACTTATTCTCTATGAATCCCAGGTTTTTGGCACCTCAGGCACTTTAGCCCTAGCCAGGACTTGGGGTCTCTGAGCTCTGTGGTGTAAGACCAGGACTTTTGTTTAGGAGGGAACCAGAGCTCCCAGGACTTCCAGGTCATGCTACAAAAGCCTGGTGAACTCTCTGGCCACCCTCCCCAGATCTGTTTAAAGCCAGGGTCTGAGGGTCTCCACTTCTGAGACTCACATTAGGAGATACTGTATTTTGAATTCTGCAAGTGAATTGAGATGGAGCTGGGCTTTACATTCCACTGTTAAAGAGCTGCTGGAACCAGACTCCCTGGATCTGTGGCAGACCCCAGGGCAGATCTCTTGATGAAACAGGAGATTTCTAGGTCTGGATTGAAATTTCTGGATGGATGGGTGCTGGTGTTTGGAAAAACTGCCCCTGCAGCCCAGACCCTGGAGGCTGGCTGCCCACTGCAGCTCTGCCTTGCTCTCCAAAGCTCTGCATTGCTCTTGCTTTTCCTTGCCAGCAAGGAAACTGCTCTGGAGTAAGTGAAAATTTGTCATTATGAGTTGAGATATTTTCATGAGAATAGGCTTAACAAACCAACATTTGCTGACAACATGTTGTTTCATCAGAAACTACTGATCAGCAGTATGTTGCAATTTGAGTCAATGTGGCAAATTCGATATTGAGTATCAGGGATTTTGCTTGGAAACCAGCAACTATTTATGGTATTACAGCAATTCCTTTCTCTCTGCTCCTAGCTAAACTAGGATTTATTGTCCTGAAGATCTTGGACATACAGGTTTTAATACACTCTGCTGGGATCCTGTGAGTAATGTTGGGTATGATCTCACAAGAAGACATTGCTGCCTTCAGGGAAATGTAATAGAAGGCAATAATAATAATCTCAGCTCCTGTGAGCTTATTATCCTGTGAGATTATTATCTCAGCTCCTGTGGCTTCCATCGCTTGAGAGCCAAAAGTACTTTAAATACCATAAATAATTAAACATTATAACCCTATGTAGCAGAGAAGATGCATTTCTATCTCTCTGATGAGGAGAATAAGGCAAAGGGTGAAGAAGAAAACAATGGTGTTTACACTTTCAAAAAATGCTTATTGGTTTTAGATACTGGTATGAAGGATTAGAACAGGACTTCACTTGCTGTGGTTCATCCTCTACATGCTTTCAAGATTTAAAACCAGATATCTAACAGTGTGAATACAAGTGAGCTAAGAGGTACCAAGGATGGACCAAAAATATGACAGTGACAATCAGAATGACTGTGGGAGCCATGAATGACAAAAAATAGTTTAGAGGTAAGTGATGGATAGAGACATCTGAGAAGTGTGGTAGTTCATGGCATATATTGTACCTTGAAGGAAGTTCATGTGAAATATTGTAATTCTGGATTTTCTTTTATACTAAAACTCTTACACTGTTTTGAAAGTGTAAACTGACATGAAAGCATAAGTAACTTACTGCTGCACTTTGCCCATATTATTGATTTTTATTTACTGGTAGGATATTCTTTATTCTGACAATTGTCTGGGCTTGGTGTTTTTTCTCTCTTACTCTTACTACTGATGCTTTTTTCCCCTGATGCAAATGTAGGCTATAGTGACTTCTTTTGTGTAAATGAGATGTGCTCCAAGGGAGCTGAGGGAGCCAGTGGTGGAGATGGGCTAGGAGGAGGCATGGGCTGGTACCTCCACACATCCATTGGCTGGCACATGGAAGAATGAACAGCTAGGTGAGCTACTGAAAAGGTAGCTGAAGCAGCCAGCATGGAAGGATTCAGGAGGTTAGAGAAAACAGTAAAACAGAGGATAAAATGCATGGAAATGGCATTCAGCTGAACCAGATGCAATCTGTGCTTGCACTGGACTGGGACTTCCCATCCCTGTCCCTGAAGCATCAACTGCAAGTGACTAGCTGTGGTCCAGATGTGGCTTTGCCTGTGTATGTTTCTGTCATTGCAACTCCATAAATATGATCGAGTGCTGAGCAGAGGGCGAGGTCAGTGGCTGCTGGGCTGGGTCCCTCCAGCTGGGAAAGGTTTCTGGACACTATTGATTGAAGGTCTTGGTGAGACGAATTGGCCCTGACCTGTCATACAATTGAAGGCACAGCATGGTCTGATGCACAGCACTAATGTACTGTGAAAGCATATTGTATCCAGAGGCTTCATGGCTGGTGCCTTACTGGTCATTGAACTCAGGGAGAGAAAGATAGGGAAGGGGGAGAATGATGGGTGGGGAGAGAAAAGAGAGAAAAGAGAAGAAAAATGAGACCACAAAAAGATTTCCTGATTTGCAGTTGTCAGTTCTCACTTCATTTTGGCTTTAGAATTTATTGTAAGGACCAAGACTTTCTAAATGGATGAATCCTTTTTTGGATGCTTCTGGGTTGGAAGTGTACAACTCCAAACATGTTGAATGGCACTATCTTTGATGACACGCACTGGGTTTCCCTTGTTACTTCTAGGCAGATTTTGTTATGTTTTTCTATAAGTGGTGATAACAGGAGCATAGAACTCCTTTACCAAGAACTGAAGTGAGGAAAATGAAAGGGACAAGGGACGGGCAATTACAAGGTAGGAGACTCACAACAATGTTTTCTGGGTACTCGGCCATCTTTTCTAGTGGCCTGACCAGAGCTATATTTTGACCCTCTTGGCTCTGGCATGCCTTTTTGCCCATGCTAAACACATGTCTCATGACCTCTCACTTGACCTCTCACATGACCCTCTCACTTCCAGGTTAATTACCTGTCTCGTTTCATGAGCAATGCTGGCATTTTCATGATGACCCTTGGTCACTAAACCTCATTTTCCAAAATGCTGCATCCTAGTGGAAATCAGAGGTCACAAGGCTCCTGAGAGGTGCTGGCAGTTTGTAAAATATGACCCATCAGTGTCCATAGCACTGCTGCTTTTTCCTGAACCAGCTCAAAGGATGTGTCTCTTTCTGCCTCCTGCTGCCTTCACTTATTGGCTCCTTTACCCCCCTCACATCTTGGTGTTTTGGGCATCAAGCCACCTTCTCTGCCATTTCTGCTGTCTGTAACACCTTTATGAGAGCCTGATCAGGTCTGGTGAGCTCTGGTACTCTGCTTTAGGGCTGTTTAAGATTTGCTGAAACAGTGTCACAGTGAGCAGAGGCTGTGAGAATAGTTCTTCTAGCTTGCCCTTCCTGCATAGGCTGCAAGACTGAAACGTGCACTCATGGAGATCTTTCCTAAGGGCCAGGCAGGTTTAAGTTTTAAAGCTTATCCCACGTCATACGTGATATCTGAGGAGATTGGCAGCAAACTGGATTATGGTATCCAAAGTGCAGGTGTAGTTTGAGGCTGTTTCTTTGTGGTTCAGATGTCCTTTTTGGGATTTTCAGCATTGTAGGAGAAACTATCACTCAATTTCTGCCTAAAAAAAAAAAAGAAAAAACCCCCATATTTTCTTTACCACTTGTGGTATGTTTTAAGAAACCTTTGCGATTTGGCTTTTATAGTATTTACATCTGGCATCCAAGGAACTTAAGACTCTCTTGATGTGAGACTTTGAGTAACCCATGGGATTCCAGCAGTGGCGTAGTGTTTGGCAGCTGCCTTCAGGAGACAGTGCAGTCTCTGCCTCTCTGCTCTCTGTTCTTCCTTTAACAAAATGATGCAGGGAACAAACAGGTACTGAGTGAGGTGCAATAGAGAGTTTTAGGAATGGAAAAGTCCTTCCAGCCTTGGAAGCAAAAATTCTCTTTTTTAAATTTTGAATTTCAATATAATAATCTGCCAATACACTAAATGCAGAATTGATTAAGATGGAATAGAAAACCTCAGATTAATACAGCAAATAATGAGAAATGAGGAGGATGTGTTCTCCAAACCATCCAAGTGAAGTTGAATGTGCATTTCTCATGGATGTTAATGGATTGGAGGTATTTAAATCCTGAGCTTTTGGAAAATGCTTGTTCTCATGTTGTTACTGTGCTATTGATTCCTGCTTGGAAATGAAAACTGGAAGTGGAGAATTAAGAAAGGAAGGAAGGGATTGACATATGGATTACTGAATTGTTCCAGTTTGATTTTAATTGGCAAAACCAGTGTTGTTTCAGTGCAGTGTTCTGCTGCCTGTTTATACCCAGTCTTGCACTTCAGGAAGCAAAGCTGCTTTCAACCATACTGAAATCCCTTTGGAGGGGCCCTATGCAAGCAGCAGTGCACCCTTTGTTTTGTATGATCTTGCTGTGAGCCTGATCCAGTTCTGAGATGAGACAGATGACAGTCGGAAGTGGGAAATGGTGCATGTCTCGTAAACTTTGAAACTCTTGTTTTAAATGGAGCATGCATAGAGTGACAGCTGTGGCAACTGAACCCTCCAGGTGGTGAAGATATTTCAGTCTCTGGCAGGGAGGGCCTGTCTCATCCCCCTAAACTTGTCCAAGCAGGATTCTGATGGGGGGGGTTGAGATCCTGGCAGGGGAATAGTGTCTCCAGTCCGGCTCTGCAAGCCAGGCTCGCAGAGAATGGTGACTGTGCCAAGCCTCTATGCTCTGGCATTTAGAAGTTGGCACTGAACAATGCCAGACTGACCTGCTGTCTTGCTTAATGGCTTTTGTGTGTGTGACACTGAGTCCTGCAGCTCTGCATGTGTGTACCAGCCTGGGTAAGCAGGTCAGACTTGCTCCTGCTCTTCGTTGCCCAGCCATTACCTTCATCCTCCCTTGCTCATCCTGATGAGGACCTGAGGGGACTCAGCTTACAAGGAGGGGTGAACATAGCTGAACTTCTATTCCAGCAGAGGAAAATCCCAAGGGGTGATCAGACAACCATCTACAGGCATTTTCACGGTGGAAGCAGTGAGTTGAGAGGGAGAAATTGTTTAGTCTGGGTGAAGGAGATATTATTAAAGTAATACGGTAGCTGAGCAAAGGGAAAATTTGGGTTGAGTTTAGGGAAACGTTTCTAAACCTGAGCCTTGGAGCCATCTCCTAGCAATGTTGAAATCTTATTAAGTCATTTCAGAGCAGGTAGTGTGCTAAAGCAGATGCCATAGACAGCAATCCTGAAGCGACTGGGGGAAGGGCAAGACTATTAAACAGAGTATTTTAATTTGTAATTTCTATGAATCACTTGGTATTGGTCTCAACAGAAGCTCTCAGGCTGTGGCTGTATCAGCTATCACCCGTGATATGCAAAATATGTGGGTGGGAAGGACACTGGGAACTTTCCCTTGGGCAAGCTTACAATAAGAAGACATAGTTCTTCATCTGTTAGAAATGATATGGGTCTAATTGATGATCAAAGTGTTCTATGTACCGCCTAAGTGTAGGGAGAGAATTGCTCTTCTCTTTTGCATGGGGCAGAAAAGAGAAGCACTTTTTTACCATATCCTTCTATACACCTATTGGATAGACAGAGCAAGCTAGCCATTGAAGATGGGGAGGAATAAATATATCACATATTCATTAGGATGAATCTAACACTGCCCAAGTCACGGAGGAGTTGTTACCTGGTTTAATTAAAAAAAAAAACAACACCAAAACAATAAAAAAAAAAATCAGCTTGAAAGAAAATAAATAAAGAATAGAAGTTAAACGTATGTGCTACTTTCTACCCCGCATCCATGGAAGGAAAGCTAACAGTGAGGTATTGCGAGAGAGCTCCAAGTGCTTTGAAAGTTTTGTTTGGGGGTGTGTGATGCATTCCCCCAATTAAAAAGACTGACTTCAGAGAAATAAGGGAAAAGAAGAAGCATTTTGCAAGTAAGTTAGATAGAAATTAATCTGTGGGACATTACAGGCATAGATAAAGGTACATGTTGGAGAGGGAGTGGTTGTGAAGAGTAGAAAGAAGACCTGCCCAAAAGTCCTTGGAGAAATGTTTCTACTACTGTCATAGGAATGTTCATATATCAGAATGAGAATATAAAGTGATGTTCAAAGCTAGTTAAAATGAACTCAGCTGCACAAGATGTCATCTAAAACTACTGAAATGCCCTTGGTGGAGTGTTTACTCAGAGTCACCATAGTGAACCATTTTGGTCTAGGTGCTGGATTGTTCTTGCGTTCGTCACTGTGCGTGACACTTTCCATTGTCTCCAGTCTTTGCCATCTTCCTACTGTGAATGTCATGCAGCATCATTCATTTTGTTTATCAGCACCTGAAGTGCGCAGGCACTTCTAAGACATATCCATCGTGCCCCAGATCTATCCCCCTCTTCTTCATCTTTGTTTACAAAATTCCTGGAACAACAGGGCTGTGAGCCAGAAGAAGATTTATGGGCACTTATGTCACCTACCTGGTAAGCAGTAATAGGGGGAACAGCAGTGCAAGAGTTGTCAGCGTACAAATAGCCTGAGCTGAAGGTGCAGTAGGACAGTGATTGAAGCAGTGTTAGAACATGAAAAATGCTTCGTCAGAGGTATACAATAAGCAGTGCGTTTGGACGGGGGATGGCACAAACCAGGAGAATGGGAGGCTGTCCTAAGCTGGAATCAGGTTGCCAAAAATCAGGCAGTTGGAGAAACTTGGGTGTAAATTATAGCATGATATATAGCTTTAAGCCCCAGCTTTTAGGAGTAACAATTTGAGGCTGCAGTCAGTCCTGGTCCTTTCTTTGCATGGATGGTCATAGCTCCTGAAGTTTGCCTGTAAGGCAGGTAGTAGACAGAAAGATTAAATACATAGTAATTTTTTGCAGTAGGTAAACACAGAAATAATGTTCTACTTTGGCCTGAGCATACAGTTATTTCCTTGCCAGACATCCCAGTAGAATGCCTAGTGCAGTGTTAATTTCCCTACAGCTTCTTCTGGTGTACTTGCTATGCCCTGGTGCAGTGTTGGATATCAGGCACAAAGCATCTTCCAGCTTTGTAAAGTATCTCACAGGTGAGATGGATTTCTTCCTACCTCCAACTAGGGCCTCAAACACAAGGACTGCTTTTTGATTCATTGTCTGTTGCTGCTCAAACTGTTGGAGAAATGAGGCCAGTGTGAGTTATGATGCTGCCAAAAATTATAAAATACTGAAGGGTATGGTAACACTGATGGCTAACACTGGGGCTGGCAGGACATCTCTCTCTAGGTAGTAGTGGGATTGAGGGTGGTGGTGAGTCCTGGAACTGGGCTATGGTCAGGGATGAGTGTAGGACTGGGAGTTAGCATTGTAGTTGATGCAGATGCAAAATTAGCTGTTCAATTTGAATTCTGTGGCTTGAAGTCCTTTAACCAGTACTGGGACCTCACTGGGGGCTCCCAGTGAGCAGAGCCCAGAAAGCACTGGCATATGAACTTTCCCATGGCCCTCCAGGGAAGTACAGAATAGGGAGGCTGGAGCTAAGGTGATGCTGCTGTTCTTCCAATATGGAGCCAAAGTACCTGTGAAGTTCTCTTTGCTGCTGGCTAGCGCACACTGTTCAGCCCCCTGTCCCAAGCATCGTCGTCTTCCTAATTAGGAAAACTGCTTTCAAGACAGATTTTTGTCGAGGACTGCACTATCACAGGACTTCCTTTCCTCCTGCTGTCTTGAGCTTGGAGATCAAGTTTTGGGGACCCTGCAAATACCCTCCCTAGGGGCTATTGTGCAAGGCTGCCTAGCTGGCACGAATGCAGAAAAAGGAGGTATCAGCATAGCACATGACAAAACTGCCCCCAAACTCTTGGGACCAGCCCATGTTCTGCCTCAGTTTCTTTACCTGACCTGAAGATTGCCTAGCGTTGTTGTAGACTGCCTGAATAGTACTCTGTTTACAGTTAGCCTGGTTGAGTGCACAGTGACCTATTTGTGTACTTTCTGTATTTTGAAATATTGTCCAGAAATATCTCTAAATGCTGAGCTGTATTTTGCCTGTGCAGCCTAATAATTTTCTATTAATACCTATCTTAGGTCTGATCCACATAAAAATGCAGTGTCAAATAGTGTTCTCGTGATATTTTTAAGCAATGTAACCTTTGGTCCTGGCCAAATTCCAATCTGAATAATTACTGTCTGACTACCTACATTCCTCTTGTATTTTCAATTGGAGAAGTTAGCTTTCCCTTCCTGTTTTAACGGTGATTGTGTAACATTGCTCTGCAGCAGTAAGTGGATGCTGCATTCCTCTACAATGGTGGATGTGTTTTATTGGTAAGTAAAATGAGATTATAGAGGTATAATGGTTTTACAGGTATGTTTATACCTAAATATAGATATGTCCCCGAAACCACTTTGTCTAATGGCCCTGTCACATATTATTTTCCAGGGAGTAAGAGACAATACAATAGTGTGGAGTAATGTGTAAAGGATTTTATTTACCAGACTGGAGTTTGGGATTTGCTGCATTCTTTTGGAGTGGCAAAATCACAGAAAAGACTCCAACCACAGTGTTGCCCCACACCACCACTAAGGGAAAAACCTGCTCATGTAAAATACTTTGTAATAAAATATACTGGCATGTTTTTAAAATTATTTTTGATTGGTGAAATTAGACTCTAGCAATATTAAAGTTACTTGAAACAACTAAAGGCAAATACCCTGTTTTACAACTGCAACCTTGTAAGGTGCTTTTGAAATTCTTCGTGTGTGAACTTCTCCTTTTCTTTTCCTTGTTGGAAACAAGAACGCTGCTCAGGAGGAGGTTTGCATGCTGCCTCCGGTGCTCCCTTGACTGTGTGCCTCAAACTTTTGCACTTGAACAGTGTAGAAATTAATGGATAAAACTCACTGTTGTGTGTGCATAAACCCATTTACACAATTGTTCTGCGGTCACCTTACTCTGATAATAAATCTGTGCTGGCTCACCCGCACCTCTCCTCTACTAGTGCACATTCAAAAGGGGCTTGTAGTGAGCCAGACCAGAAGAAGAAAGGGAGATGGGGTTGGTGCTGGCATGTTCGTCGCTTTCCTCAACACCTGGCATGTGCCATGTGAGCAGAAGTGGCCCCAAGGAGTGTAGGGAAGGGATTGCAACACTGTGAGCACCCCTGTTGTAGTCTTGGAGCAGCTCAACTCTGTGAACCTCTTGCTGCCTTATGGGAGCTGAATAGTGGAGGCCACCACTCAGCCTTGGCTTGATTTATTTCTGTTCCGCAGCCTTATCGCATCCCTGGGTCCCATCCTATGAGGGAGCCCTGCCTGGACCTGGTACCTGCTATTCCCTCAGAAGGATACTGGTCTCTGACTTGCAGATTGCTGGACCACCTGAAACACATCATGGTCATGACAGAAGTGTTATGTGTGAGTGAGAGAAAAAGAGAGAGCTGCCTTGGGTGGTACAACACAGGCTACCTACATATTTCTCTGCCTGATCCAGAGAGAGCTTATAGCTGAGGATCCAAAACGGAGATGCTAGGTTGGCTGTGGAGGCACTGATGACCTCCTCTTTGCATTAGCTTCTTCCTACCCCTTGCTGCTCCCTGCATATCTGGCCAACTCCTGAGGATCTGGCACTGTATAGGAATTCCATTTTCCATTCATCTTGTATTGAATGGAAAAGTCTGCCTGGGGGGCACATCTCATGAGCTAGACACCCGACAGATTGGCATGTGTGCTCTTCAGGACGTGGGCACTTTGCTGCTGCTTGGAGGTAGAGATGCGAGAGATTTCTTGGCTTTGATGCAGGTGAAGAGAATGGAACAGGGTTCTTGGATGGTATTTTTCCCCGTGGGAGAATTCTGTATTTGGGCACGAAGGCAGACAGCTGCCATGATTGCCTGCATATCTCCTGCATTACTGCTATATGAGCCCTGGGTTGGAAGGCCCTGTAAAGTATTCCTGGTGGGGGGGCGCTGGGAAAAAACTACACTTTGGTCCCTGGGCATCACAACTAGCCATTGCCTAACCAAGTGTAATATACTGTGTAAGTCTATGCAGAGGGATCACAGGAAACATATTTTAAAGAGAACAAATATAGCATTAAAGTCAGTGAGCAAGAGTGAGAGACAGAGAGCGTGTAGCATGCATTAAAGTTAATAAAGCATTGCAGGAGTGAGGACTGCATTTCACTGTGAAGGAATCTAATTTAGTGACTCGTAATTGGAGGATAACAGTCCTGCTGGAATGAAGTTAGCTCTTCATTTTGCCAAACTCTCGAAGTCTCTTGGTTCCCCTTGTGAGCATCGCTTGGAAAGTGGATCCGTCAGAGAGTTTAGAATCGATTGGTGCTTCACATCCGTGGTCTCTTTCAGCCTCTTAAGTGGATTTGGTGCCTCTGGTGCATATTTATTATCTATTTTATTATCTGCTTATTTTTCCGGTACTATCAAAGCAGGATGCATACTCTCTGCTTAGCATGACAATGAGGGAGCAGGTGCTGAACCTGTGTGTTCTCCTGGGAGGACAAGATGAGGCCCCTTGTGCCCTTTCTCTTTCTATGGGTGATGTCAGCTACAGCTGTTTTGTGGACAACTAGCCTCGCCAGAGAATTGCCATCCTTCTCCATGCTGCTGTTGCTTTCTGTTCATGTGATAGAGGCATGTATAGCAGCAAACAGTATGGAAGGGTCCAGTTCCTGGACCAGAAGTGTAGTGCAAAGAAGCACAGGGCTGGTGTATTTATTCCAAGTGAGCCTGGCTGCTGAAGAACAGTCATGGGTGTGAATAGCTGACCAGGACATTTTATGTTGGGGGAAAGTGTTCTTCAGTTTGAAATGCCTGAAATCTCCTTGTGACAGCAGCATGGCCCTGGATGGGCACACCGAGCAGGGCTGACTCCCACAGGGTTGGTGGGCAAATGGGGGAACATTGCTCAGCTTTTGCTCCCAGACCAGGGGGCTCTGATATTTACACTGCATAGATCCTGCAAGGATTAATTCATTGGTGTTTGTGAAGTGCCTTGAGGATGAAAAATGCTGTGAAAATGTGAACTATTATTAAAACAAGACTGAATAAAGAATAGCTAGGAACAATCCCGCAGGGAACAGTCCTGCTCAGGCAGGGGCTGGAGGGATGACCTCATCGGGTTTTTCCATTTCTACTGTTATGATTACAAAATAAAGTGGACATGCTCAGGGAGAAGATCTGTGTAACATCCCTGGCTGTAGTAGCTGAAGGTGAACCCTTGTAAGCTCTGTGGGTCTTTCTGCTTCTGGGCAAAAATAGCTGTCACAGGGGCTTGGAGGGAATATCTTCCCCACACTGTGTTGATCCACTTTTGGATGCAACTGTTAGGGATTTTTGGGTTCCTGGGTTTTTGTGTTCCTGGATTTTTAAAAAGAAATGAACCTTGTATGGGTGAAAGGCATATGGCTAACTGTACTATAGACTGGAGCTGTGTGTGTCTTGGTGGCAAGAAGGTTGTGTGTAATGGATACACCATACACACAGATTCAATGGTCTTGCTAATTTGTCCTCACTTTATTCTGGTGAGGCTGTGTTAAGAAAGTAAAAGGAAGTCCTTATCTGCCTGGTCCCTTTAGCCTTTCTGCTTACACCTCCAGCAGAAGGCCAAACTGATCACAAGCACTGATAATTCCTTTGTGTTGAGGGTAAGCACTTAGACATGGGCTTGACATAAGCAATTAATTTCACCAAGACAGCTGATCAGCCATCAAAGGACAATTCTCTATGAGTTTTGACTTGGGTCTTAGAGTGATGTGGGATCTGAGAGCTGACATGATCCCATCTTCTGCTGACAGCTGTTCTTTGAAGTGACTCTAAACTCTGAACTAGAGGTTGGACTGGTCTGACTCCTCCAAGTTCAACAGAGTACTGAATGCAGCCAAAGGGCTGGGTGTCAGGCAAGAAGGATGGGTGGGAGGAGGGCTAGTGGCTGAGGAAGATCAATGGATCAGCCTTGAAGGCTGAATGCATGATCGACTTGTCAATTAATCGGTTTCCCTTTCTCTTACTTTCCCCCTTTCCTGTTTTTTTGTTCCTCACTCAGGGAGTGTAAGAGCCGAAGATGAGGCCCAGGGTGGAGTGCTACTCTCCAGGGTTTTGGCTGGTGCTGGCAGTCCTCGCAACAACAGGGAGCGGGGCCCGTGCACAGAAAAGCCACCCAAGCATTGGCATTGCGGTCATCCTGGTGGGGACCTCAGACGAAGTGGCCATCAAAGATGCCCACGAGAAAGATGACTTCCACCACCTCTCAGTGGTGCCTCGGGTGGAACTGGTGGCCATGAATGAGACAGATCCCAAGAGCATCATAACTCGCATCTGTGACCTCATGTCAGACCGGAAGATTCAAGGGGTGGTATTCGCTGATGATACAGACCAGGAAGCCATTGCCCAGATCCTGGACTTCATCTCTGCCCAGACCCTCACTCCCATCCTGGGCATCCATGGAGGTTCCTCTATGATCATGGCAGATAAGGTAAATTTGAGCTTTCTTCTTTTGCACACCTGCAGATCGAAACTTAAAATAGAAAGAAATAGCTTATTCTGTGATCCTAAGGTATAGTCTCATGGGGCCAAAGGGTTGCGGGACTAGAGATTCTCAGATTCAAAGGGAGATTAACAGAGCTAACTGTGTGTAGCACTGCTGAGAAGAGCCTATTAATCATGTGGAATTATCTGCAACAGAGAAAAACCGAGGAGGGAGAAGAGCAGGTAGAAGAGAGCTACAGAAGAATCAGCCCTTATTTTCCTTCCGTAGAAAGATAAAGAGCCCCTGACAATTGTGATTTTTTTTTTTTTTTTAAGGTTTTATTTTTCCCTGTATTTTACCTTGGAAGGGCCAGAGATGCTGGCTTGGATTTTTCCTGCATGCATATGGAGGACATTGTGGTATTTTCAGGGACATTTAATACAGCTCTTACATCTTAATTGGAAAATAATTGAATCTTTAATAAAGCCATCCTCTCTCAGAAGTGTTCATTAGCTCCTGAAGTTAAATAGGTGTTAGCTAGAGTGACTAACCAGTCTGAACCAGTCAGGCTAAGTCTTTCTTTTTTCCACTGCTCTACTTTATTCCTTCATATCTCTGACATTTCACTGTTTTCCCAGGCCTCAGCCAGTCTTCTGGGGAATTACTTCACAAACAAGCCTTCCTGCTACTGGTTTTGAACAGGGCAAGATGCAGAAGGAGCTGCATCTTTGGCCAGCTGATAACTCTTAGTTTAGGGGAGCCTCCATGGGATGCAGCTGGACCTGATACAAGTCTTCCCCGGGAGGAGCAGGGAACCCAGCAATTCATACTTGAGTATGCATTTGACCAGATGTTGTGGCTAAGAGTGTCCTTTGGGATGCTGTGGGCCAGTGGGACTACCTGAGG
This sequence comes from Psittacula echo, assembly GCF_963264785.1. Classification (NCBI taxonomy): domain Eukaryota; kingdom Metazoa; phylum Chordata; class Aves; order Psittaciformes; family Psittacidae; genus Psittacula; species Psittacula echo. The sequence goes on along the minus strand of NC_137735.1, from coordinate 85,416,595 downwards.
GAAGTGTGCTGTCCCTTTCCCTGCAGGCTCAGTGCTTGACTGAGTGAGGGCCAAGCCCTTTATTGGGAAGACACTTTTGACCACACTTTGTGCATGGCAAAAAAGTAAACAGGGACACAAGCGAACATCCTTTTTCTTTTACAGGTCACTTTTAAGCAAATTTGAGACATTTAACTAGGCAGAATCAAATCTAATTGAATGAAGGAGGAGAATTAAACTGGCCACTGTGGCAGCTTTTCCTCAGAAAGACATCTCACTAGATGGCTGAGAAATACAGGCACTTTCTGCTTTATTTACCTTGCAAATAAATAATACAGTGAAGGTTATTGTAGGTGAGTAAATGAGAATAAATTAATCACTAATTATTTTCTCGCTCTTTGACCAACTGTTCAGTTGTCAAATAACATACAGTTAAAATGCAGTGTTATTTTCTCGTCAGCCTTTGCACTAAAGTAGTCACTGAATAAAATAGTCACAGGTCTTTTTTTTCTCTCTCTCTCCTGGAGTAGTTGTACATGTGATAAACTCATTCTGCCCCATTCCACCCACATGTTCTGGAGGACAGTCAGGCAACAATGCAGCTTCTCCATGCTCTCCTGCCTGCTGCATTGCATGGTTATTGATGTCTGTGCAAAAGGGGTCTGAAGCATTACTTGAGTGCTGCACTTCACACTTGTGGTGATATTTTATATCCTCTTTGAACAAGTGTAAGAGTTACTGATGCCAGACCTCCTAAGCACTGGGGAAAGGTGCTTGTGACTTTGAACGTGGCAGGCCAAATTCTGATTCAGATTCCTGCAGTGTAAATCCAGCATAGTCCCATTGCCTTTGGCAGGATTAGAACAGATTTACGCTGCTGTAATTCAAAGAGAAATTTGGCCTATTGCACTTTGCAAAGATCTTTCTTTCTACCCATCTCTAGTCTCTCCTTGGGAAGGCAGGATCTCCCACGTCTGCCCTGTGTACCCCACTGGTTCACTTCTAAAGAGCATTCAGGCTGCCCACAAGGAGCACAAAGGTGGAAGCCTTATGAATGGAGACCTCTGTTTTATCCAACTCCCTCTTTTTGTAGTTTTGCAGAGAGGAGAAGCAGGTTACATGCAAAGATCTGCAGTTTTAGGAAAGGCCAAAATGTATTTATTTATTTATTTTTAATATAAATTGAAAAGGCTGACCTTTACAGCTTCTGAGTCACAGGTGTGTAATCTTTAATGGATAGTATTTATTTGATGAATTGAATTAAAATATGGTAAAGAGTAAATATGTTGATATTCTACTAAAAATACTGAAGTCAGCCTGGTAAATCCTTAAGAAAAAAATAATCTATTTTCCACAGAGGGCCTTGACAGAGGCTTTGCTTTTAGTGACTCTTAGTCATATTCTTTGCAGATGAGTTATGTGACTGGGGTTTGATCCTGCAAGCATGGATTGCTTCTTCCAGCGTCCCTTCAACACCCACAGCAGTCAGCTGTGTTTGAACTTGCTCAGCATTTCACAGGTTCATCCCTGCACTTATAGCTTTGTTATGCTCCCTGTGCGTTTGTGATCAGTAGTGCCAATGCAAACCTAAAGAACACTACATGCCACTAACGCCTTAGTGTGACAAATAAGCCCCTCTCCTCTGGAGGTTAATGCAGAAAAGCTCCTCAGTCAAACCGGTTTTCTTGGAGTAGCATGTGAAATTCTTTCACTTTCAATGAGAGTTTTGTAAGTGTTTCTGGGAGGAAATTTGAGTCCACGTGTAAAAAAGGCTTTGTAATATACTGTGAAGCTGGTAAATTAAGACACGAAAGGGTAGGAAAAAAAAAAAGAAAAAGAAAAAAAGAGACCATTTCAAGCTTGAATTTTCTTTTCTCCTGTATATGTAGACAGAAATATTGTATAATGTGCACCATAGGCTGGCTTCCTCTCAGTTAATGTCATCCAGCAGTTTGCTATCTGCCAGCTGGAGATCTGGGCATTGTTACAACCAGTGGGGAGTGGGGAACCACCTGAGGACAGTTTACCCCACCGACCTCAGGGTGCCCTGAAATGCTCATAGGACAGTCCTGTCTCCCTCTGCCAAGTGCTGAAGAAGGCTGTATCCTGACTTGCTCGTGATGCCTCAAGTTAAATGCTATGAATCCTACTGCAGGTGTAACATAGCAGGTGGAGGTATGTTGCCAGAAGTGTAACATCTGGATTTCCTGATGGTTTTGTTCAAACTCATGCTCTTTAGTATATTGCATTTGATTAGATTTTATGGATAATGTTTATATCTTCCCTTTTCCCTGTGTTCTGCCTTTTCCCTCTGAAAAATAAGTACACAGGAATTTGCATGTGTCTTTGCTGTTTCTCTCCTCTGTGCTGGTGTCCCTAATCCCACCTGTTTAGCTGTTACAAAGTGTTATGTTTAATCTGTGCCTAATTTGGCATCAGAAGAAAATGACCAGATCTGTGTGCACACTGTGATCTGGGTTTAGTTCCAGGAAAATGGTGAAGCGCAGACACACGATGTGCCTCACTTGAGCTCTGGAGAGACCACTTGGCTGAGGGAGAGTCTTGACATCACTGGTTCAGTCCCTTTAGTCTCTGAATGTGCCAGCAGTGACACAAAACAGCATGAACTGCAGTCATTCTGTCCGGGCTGGGTGGCCTGGGAGTGATGGCTGAGGGAGTCCAATAGCCACTGTGATAGCTACTCTCAGAGGAACAAGGTCTGCAGCTGTGGGGCAGGGTAGAAATGTGATCACACTTTTTCAACACTGCAAGGAAGCCCCTGCCCTTTTTTGGTAGTAATATCTTGAAAATGGTCTAGGATGATGGTATTATGTCACCTGGACCTTTGATGAGAAAGGGATCACTGACGATTTGTGTTTAATCTGGAATAGATGAGATGGAAAGAAATGTGCACCACGACCAATGCTAGGTTCTTGTGATCCAAGAGCTTTGCTAGTGGAAGCTTCCTAGTCTCTTCAGTTTACCTGAAGTTGCCATAACGACCCTTCTTTTTACAGCTTTGTGATGCCTGATCTTAGGCATTAGTTTGCATTGTCCAGAGGACTGCAATGCACTTGTGACTGGTGAGCATATCTGCTCCCATTCTAGTATTTAAAATAAGTTCTCCTTTCTCAGTTGTTTTTTTGAATGCAGAAATTCAGTACGATCACAGTAGGGAAACAGAAGATGGATAAGAATGCTGTGTGTTAAGAGACTGATGGTGAAAGGAAATCTTCAAGGCTGCAAACCAAGCTTCAGTTCAGATAAGCAGACAAACCAATACCTTGTGTTTGCAGACCTGACGCTGGAAATATGGGCTAGGCTTTTCTTCATTATATTTTCAGTATTAGTTAAAATGACTTCTTCCTAGAACTTGAAGTAGAGAAGCAGTTACAGAAAAGGAAATAGCAATAACAATATACCTTCATAGGTATCTTAAGAGTGAATTGTTCAGATTTTAGTGAATTGTGTTGGAAAAGATTTAGCTTTTTGCCTAAAAACCGACCACACCATTTGGCTGGTTGATCTGTTTTGTTATGAGAGACTATTTGTTTTAAAAAAATAACAGGAAATCTCAACTTGGTGATAATGAAAGCAGAAAAGGCAAGGGCAGAAAATGCCTTGGGTTCTCTTTATAGCACAGCTGGTGATCATAGTTTTTGGTGGAACTGTCCCTCACTATTTCTCCACAGTCATGTTATCTTGCCAAAGCTTCTTGTCCTGTGCAGCTTTACAATAACACAGTGGTGCCCAGGCAGCACCTAGGAAAAATATTGGAAGAAGAGGATGATTATGTTTACCCAGCTGAAAATAATTCTTCTCTATCTTTGCATCCCTTGCTATTTTTTCCAGGGCTTTCCCACACAGGTTAGCCATACTGATGGAAATAGAATGTTAGGAAAGAATAATCTGTTAAATTCGGTTGTGTCCATCATAAAATCTGTATGAAAGCTGCATGAAACTGACCTGAAATCTAAAATCCCTGGTCCTTTCTAGGCCAGATTTTCCTTCCTTTTTTCACACAGCACAGAGGTGACTTTTCTGCTACTCCCTCCACTACCTTGCTTTTTCTTCCCCATTCACACCAAAGCTGCACCTCCACCTTTACATCCCCACTTCATAAATCTCTGTCCCCTTTCTTTTGGTTTTCTGTCAAGGTTTCCAAGACATATTGTGTCTCTCTCAATGCTGAATGTAGCTGTGATCTCCATGATGCTGCAGCAATGGTATTCTTTGTATTTTGATAGGGAGGAAGTCCAAACTTGGACAATAGGTGGAAAACACCAGGAAAGAAAATTAACTGCTGGTCAGAGTGCAGCAAAGTGATGCTGCAGGTACAGGGAAGTTAAAAAGAGTTGGATAAGCTGAGCACCTAGATTCACACTGAAACCAGGACAAAGTCAAAGACACTGGGACAGTGCTGCTAAAAGCAGAAGATCTGTAATTAAAAGGAAAGCACTTTCACTCTCGGGTTTCCAGAGGTTAAATAATAGAGATGCATGGGGAATGCAAACCTCATTTTTTGGATGTAAATTTGTTTCATTTCCATTAGGGATGACATCTGAAATTTTTGGAGTCCTTGTGTGAAGGAAAAAAGCAAAAGAAAATGTTCTGTTTGACTGGATTATATGAACTGAAGTGAAATAAATTCCAAACAAAATGCTGCTTAGAAGCAGGAAGGGGAAAAGGCACATTTTGATCTACAGATGTTGAAAGAGTATGTTTCAATGTTGTCAGAAGATTTCTATCCTTTTTTTCCCTCCAAAGCAAAACTATATGCAATTCACGTAATTTCACAAAGCATTTTCATTCCTCTGAAACAACATTTGATGATAGTAGTAGTTTAAATGTTTTTAGACTAATCTAGTGGTTAACAAAGGTGAATTTGATTTGAAAAAAATAAAAAAAAATCAGCAGTTTCCCTTCAAGCTTTTAATAATTTTATTGAGGACATGATTAATACACTTCTGCTTTTTGTACTCAATTTCCTCTTGCTGCCAAATGGAAGCGCTGTGTTGCCTACCAATAATGTGTTCTGAAACTACAAGTCTGCTGCAAAAGTTGGGGAGGGAGAAGAAAGGTGGGTCACAGAGATACTGGCTTTCATTGTTTATATTGTATGTCAATGTTGTTTTTTCCCCATGAGTATAACAACAGGCCAGGTGGATCTGTAATTTAGGTTTACGTTTCTATCTAATCCACCCAAACAAAATGACATTTTTTCATATAATGAAAAGGAATATAGGTAGCGTTTTTGTGTGGATTTTAATTATCATCTGAGAATTTCCCTAGAACAATTTTTATTACTTTACAAATGAATTACAGCACTTAAAATCCCTCTGATATTAGGAAACCTTGAAATGAACTTCTAAGAGCTTTAACCTCTCCCCAGGGCCATTAAATCCATCAATGTTAGCTCTCATTTTCTAAACAAGAGCTCAGGTGCTTTCTTCAATATTATTTCAATTAAAAAAAAAAAGACTTCAAAGAAATATTTTATTTCTTTTATTAAATATCCTATCAAAATTGTCTGTCTTTAAACCTGTGAAGTTTTCCTCTACTTTATCTCCCATTTTTTTTTGGAGGAAATCCATTTCAAAGCCTTAACTTTTTTGGGGGTATTGCTTTCAAGAGTCACCAGAGAAAATATGGAGTTTGATTTCCCCCCCACACACACTCCACTTAAAAAAAAAAGAAAAGAAAATCTAATAACTTTCCCTGAAATATCCCCATCCAGTAGTTTCTGCTTGATGCACTTTATATCTGCCCTGAGCCTTGGAAATAAAAAGCCTTGGAAACCTGAAGCCTGAAGGCACCCTCTGAGCTTGAGTGTCTCAGGGTTGGGGAAGAGAGAACCTGGAGGGACCCTGGTAAGGCTCACACCCTGCCAATGTATCCTGGGTGCTTTTGGGCAGCAGCAGTGCTGGGGCAAGAATTAGATGCTGAAGGAGAAGATGACTGCACAGAGGCATGGTTGTCTTCCCTTGATAAAGTTTTCCCAGACCCAACACCAAGCAAAACTGAAGCCTGATTCCTTTACATCAGCCTTCTGTAGCTATTTATAAGCTACTTTATTTTGGGCTATAGAATTCTTTTTCCAGAAGTACTGAGCGTTAGTTTTCTTCTCTTGTTATAGTGATGTTTTCTTTCGAGTGACAGAAGACCTTTCCTTGCCTAGCTCTGAATGTAACTGCTACAACATACCTGAGGGAAAGAGAAGCTGAATTAACTTCTTTCCAACTAATATTTAAATGTGGTGTTGCCATTGTCTGCCTGGGAATAGAAGTATTGCAATATCTGTGAGGAAAAGACTGATTTCCACCCAGCTTGGATCTGGCAAGTAATGAGGCTGTTGTGAAGTTCTTTCTTGCTAGATTTCTAACTTTGATATTCACACTAATGATGTGTGGTTAGGTCTCCAAATCTGTGAGCACTTATCTAAATAAAACCTGGGAGCTTGATGAGATCTGACCCATAGTTATTTATAATCATCATTATAACCCTTTTCTTCAAAACAAACAAAAAAACCAACACAAAAGTATTAAATCAATTTGTGCCATCCCCAGCCGGACAAGGAGATTAGTTTCTTCATTCTAGAGCAGGCAGTCCTTTATTACAACCCCAAGCGGTTACTTGTCTCACAAAATCTAAATTAATTACACTCAAATTTGTCCCTACCCTAAACTGGCCTCAAAATGAAATTGAAAACACGGGGTGTGAAATTGCCCAATGCTGCTGCTTTAGATCCGCATGTCATTCCCCAGTAACCTCAGGACAGTGAGAAACAATTCTTTCCAGGGAATCTCTTATTCTCCTTGCCTTTTATTTGCCTCATTAACCAAGTTTGGAGGGGATGGATTATGAAGGAAGTTAAGGGAATTACATATACACAAGCTGGAAAAAAGCAGGGTATAGATAAAGATATAATTGTAGTCTGTGACTGTTAAGGGTCTGGAGGAACTGATATATGAAGACAGAGTGAAACAGCTGTATATGTGTATTGTAGATTGGCTGAACAATGAGTCAGGGTGTGATTTATACACACAGTGAATAGAAGTAGACTGAGATTAGAGAAAATAATGCTTGGCATAGCTGCCAGAAGTCGAAGTAGGAGAGACAGGATAAAGTTGAGAAAATATATTAAACGATATGTTGTGATATGTTAAATGACAATATTAAATGATACTTTGGTGTATCAAGAAAAAATTCAGGCACTGACTTTTATTAGGATGTGCTCTAGTCTCCTTAGGGAAGAGCATGGAAACCGTGTTGCTGTTTTCAAGCAGGACTGAATCAAGTGCTGGAGAATGTTATGTTGCTAGAGCGGAGGAGAAAAAGAATGAACAAGATGAGACAGAGGAAAGAGAACAGAATCTAGGATAGTGGGAGGGTAAACAATAGAGTAAGTTCTGAGGGTGACTGAAAAAACCCCCAAGCAAAACCTATAGGCTCTGTTGAGGCATTTTCTCTCTGTGCTTTGGCAACAGCTTCTAGCTGTGCATCTGTGAGGCTCCTGAAAATAATAATACATGTATGTTTCAGACAAAGAGGGGAAGAAGGAATGATGTGGAGAGTCTAAAGGCAGGCAGGAAAAAGGCAAGAAAGGCAAGCATACATAGTGAGGAGGACTGATCTACAGGGTGTCTGCAGAGTCAAGCAGGTCTAGTAGAACAGAGTCCACACTGCAGCTCAGCTATAAAACATGACTTTAAGACAGTTGCTCAACTTCTGTCTACAGCAATTTGACCTTTGCAAGAAGACGATAACAATGTTTTTATAAAGTGCTTTGTGCTCTGCAAAAGGCAAAGGCTACCTAATTGCTAGGGAGCAATTAACAGATTTTTCTAGCTGAAGCAAATACAATGCTTGATATGAAAATGTGGACTCTAGAAGGATAAGCTGTAACCTCTATTAGAGGTGGTTGAATAGCTGCAGCATACAGCAGAACTACGTGTATTCAGAGCTGATAGTACCATCTATTGTAAGCTTGCCCAGCATTTCCCATTATAAGATCCTTTTGGGGGTTTCCTGTAACTTTGCCAGCCCATGACTATTTGTGCAAAGTTTCCTATGCCAGGTGTATGCCTCAAGCTGATGGATTTGTTTCACTATTTATTTGGAAAATAAAACAGCTCTCTCTGAAAATATGGCACAGGAAGATATGCGATTTACCTGTGTAAATGTGCTGGCACATTTTCCTCCAAAGGTTCTGCCTGACCACCACAGGTCCTCAGAGCAAAGGCACAGGTTTGGTGCAGGTGTCTTACAGGGGAGGACTTTTAACCAAAATGTGCTGGTTGCCCCAAGTTTGGCCTTGTTATAAGCATGATAAACTGTGTATGTGCACCAGTCTTCTTAGATGTCTGTCACATATCTTTAAAAGATCATGTCCTTGCAAACTGTGCTTCAAAACTGCACCTGGACCTTGGGGGCTGCACAGATCATGCTGGGGCTGGAGCTCTCCTGTGGGGTTCTGGTGGGATCGAAACAGGAGAAATGTGCAGCAGGGAATCTGGACTGGGATAGGGTGAGGTTGGGGGGCTCGCAGGGTGTCATGAGAGCCAGTGCAGAGCAGGAGCATCTGAAAGAGATCCTGATACAAAGAGATGGGCAGGCAGGTTGAAAAAGGTGGAAAACGGGATGGGGAATAGGAAAAGGCAGAGAAGAAAGAGGAGACGTGCTTGCCCAGGTGATGCTACCCTAGTTGCCATTGAAGCGCAAAACTTGTCGGGTGAAAACTGGTTGAGGAGAGCAGGTCTTGACTGAGGCAGGGCACAGGGCAATGGCATCCATCAGCAGCCATGCTTTCCCTGTGAGTGCTGCCTGACTCTTCAGTTAGACAGGAATGTTCCCTCCTTGCTCTGCACTGAGCCACAAAGGGAATCTGAAATGGCTTCTTGAGGGGAGCAGGGACACTGTCATCAGTGCTTCCCTTGAGGGAAGGCCACCAGATCTCCCAAAGTGTGCATGGGGCTGACTTGGCTGCGCCCCTCCTCAGCCAATACAACCTGTGCTAGGGCCCCAGGCCTGGTGGGGAGAGGGAAAAGCTCCTGAAAGGGAGGGGGCAAGACCCCACAGCCTCCACCCCACAGCATGGCTTGGGGCCAGTGTGGTCACTGCTGAGGCTCTGTACTGGAGGGCACATATGGGAGCTGTTGGGAGGATGCCCTGTGATAGAGCTGCTGACTCCTCAAGGTGTGCGCTCGCGCAGTGCAGTGCTTTGTCCTGGCTCTTGCTCCAGAGCTTGCTTTGCTGCTCCCTTTCTACAGAGGCAGAGCTGTGTCCTTACCCTCCCTCCCCAGCTTGCTGGAGCAGTATGGAAGTGTGGGACGAAAGGCCACGTGGCGTGGCTCTGCCATGGGGCTGGGCAGCGTGTTCACTGGGCTACCAGCCTTGTTGGATCTCAAATACTGCTCCGTGCCTGCTCCCCTTCCCCTCCTCTCGCTTCTCGCAGTTCCCTTCCTCTCACCCTCTCCCGTCTGTCACTCTTTCCATTTCTTAATTATTGTTTGCACTGTGTTTTGAAAACGTGGTGTGCTGTATAAATGCTAAGTGTTTTTATTATTATTATTATTATTATTTCTGCTTTTTCATTTGCATCCCTCACCCTGTCTTCTCTCTCTATTGTGGCTTCCAGAGAGAACGTGTGGGCTTACATTATTTATAGCTGTGTGAGAGTAATTACAGAAGTGATTTAATTACTCAGTTAATACCGTTCGCCACATCACCAGCTTGTCAAGCCGGTGATCCTCTCACCACAGCTAAACATGAAGTTTAGTGTTGTCTATTCCACATCATGGTTGAGCAGCTATAGGAGGTGAAGCTTGAGAGAAAGGTTTGTAACAGACTTGTAAGTTGCTTGTTACTCCCCCTGGGCTAAGGGACGAGCCTGAGGGGACCTGGCCGGGGGTAAAATGGTGTCACCTCAGCTGGGGCAGAGCTGCCTGTGAGGATGTTGTGTTGTGAGGGTTCATAGCTCCTGGCTGATGGGGACTTCCTCCAACAGAAACCTACTTGAGCTGAAGTTTAATATTTAGTGTGCTGCATTAACCAGCTCTTCACGTTTATCAAAGGTCAGAGATCTGGGAGGATTTTATTGTCTTAACTTCTATTTAAGCCTAACAAATCATAGGGTTCACACACCTGCATGGCCTGAGTGCGAAGTAATACTACTATCTCCAGAAATGTTTGTCCTTGCAAGTGGCTGCATGTAGCTCTCACCCTCTTGAAATAAATGAGTTTTCCTTCTGAAGTGAATGTCCTCCTCTTGCTGAGACTCCCCTCATTGGAAATACAGTGTTTCCATCACATTCAGTTCATGAAGACTTTTGGGGAGCAGGAAATCTCCCGTTGCTGGTGCAGTATGTAAGATGGTTAAGAGAGGAAAGGACTTTCCTTGAGACGACACTTTGAGCTGATAGTTACCAATACCGTTTAGTTATCTACTAGAGACAGTTAAAAACAAACCTCAAACCACCTAGTGATCTCAGGAGAAATGTAAGGGAGACAACGCTCTTCTGAAGGTACTATAAATAAAAAGGAGGGGTCAATGGATCCTTAATAAAGGAAACAGTCGTTTGGGAAGTGGAGAGGCTCTTGTTGGATAGTGGTGCATGTTAGATAATGGTGTATGGAGACAGCATCTCTCAGAAAGTGCCTGCCTTCTGTGTCTCCAAGTTGTGGCTCCATTTGGGCCCCTCCAGGGCCCCGGCTGTGGGCCAGGCTCAGCCTGTTCCTCTGTGCAGGTGGCAGGAGGGTTGGGAGCAGGTGGCATCAATGCTGGTAGAGTGGAGTGGCTTTTCCATGCAGCACTGCATGCCAAGCTGCCAGGCGCAGGACACCTGGTAGCTGAATGTGCTCTGCCCACCTCCCAGAGAGTGGTGGCAATTGAAGAAGCAAGCTTAAGTGTTTTGGAGTATGAACAATGATTATAGTTGCCATTTTTTTCCCCTGACATCCAGCACGAGGCAGGCTCAGGCAGCCCAAAATTGGAAAAAGGCTGGGTATCTCCACATTCTGAAAGTTGGGCCTTTCATGTTGTATCTCTGAATGGACACCCAGAGTCTTCTACCACTTTTGCAAATCTACACCAGAGGCTTTTCTGCCCCCAGTCTGGCACTGAAAGTGAATTTTATGACCTGACATTGGAACAGCTTGTTGAGAAGACAGAGCGAGTGGAAGGGTGATGGAACAAGTAGTTTTGTCAGCTCCCAAATGAATGAATCCTGTTTTCATCAGATTCACATCTCATGGTTAATTGACTCTTTAACTGAATTATATACTAAGACTGTAATGTGAGCTCAAATTAGTAGACACCAGAGAGTCCACGGAGGAGAGAACCTGAGCTGGGTGAAGAGATTACAGAAGAGCTGAACTCATCCTTCCCCCAGTGGTGAGGACCAGGGGCACTAAAAGGATCTAATTTCTCCACCCACTGCATTGCTTCAACTAGGAGATGCCCAGTCCAAATAAGTGGGTGTGCAGCTTCAAGTTTTCAGGAGCTGACTACACCACCCCCTACAACAATCTCATTCCTCCCCAGGTCTCCTATTGCTTTTCTTCCAGTTTCCATTGTGTTTTTTTATACCCACTGGCTGGGCAAAAGAGAGATGTATGGTTATGCCCCGGGGGTTCATAGGGTTTATAGGGGCTGCCCACTATAGGCATGTTGCCAAGGCAGGATGAAGTTTATTTGATTGCCTAGTGAGGCTTTAACTGTGAATGAGTGAGTCATATGCACTGCTGTGGGGCCAGAGAAAGGACTGCATGCAGTTGTAGGCTGTATTTTATACAGCACTGTAAAAATCTAGTTCTCCTCGAGTCCTCTGCCCCTTTATCAAATCAGGTGGAAATTGGCCAGCGGGTTCAAGAGTTACTGGGAAGCCTGACTCACGTACGCACGAACACACATGGATCAGGTTTGCAAGAGCTTGTTTCCCAAAGAAAATGAGCTAAAATTGCATACAGAAGGTGGGCAAAGCCTCTGGAACGTCTTGGGAGCTGTGATTTCTGCACAAGTGACCCATGCACAGTGTGTCCCAAACACGCTTGCAGCATGCTCTCCCTCCCTGCCACATGCTCCCATGGTGACTCACTCTGATTCACCCCAGTGCCGTCCTGCTTTGTGATTCGCATACAGGCATCTAATGTGAGCGAGTGGCACTGTCTGTCAGAGTTGGATGCTTGGTTCACGCTTGTGCTTGGTGCACATGTGCGCACTCTGTGACTCATGTTACCGCACCGCGATGGCTTGGATTGCAGCAGCGAATGAGACATAGTCAGGAACAGGAGTTTTCTCAGTGTCGCATGCTCATGTTGGTTAGCTTTTGAAGCAGAACATGGTGCAAGGCTTGGAGATTTTAATATTTCTATCCAAAACCAGACCTCTTGAGAAAAGAAACTGGCCTGATGACAGCAACAGAAATTGGATTATTCCACTGGATTATTTCATTGGTATCTTTTGTGCGTTTTACTATATTTTCAATGCAGAGACTTAAAAATTGCACTTAAAATGTGAATTGTACCTTGGTTTTCTTCATAACTGACAAGCAGACATCTGTTTTCTGCCTCAATTTTTTTCTGCTTTTGGGCTGGCTGAGCTTTCTGTCTAGTCTTATTCTTAGCCTTGTGGCAAGTCTGCAGCAAACTGTAGTGATTTGAGTTCCTCAGGTGGCACTGAAGGAGATCAGGGCATACTCTAACCAGTGGCTACCTTCAGTTGGGCAGAGGATGAACCAGGCAGCCTTCTCTCTCTGCTTGTTTTGGTCATCTGACAGACTCCCTAAACTTATGGTACCTCCCTCTCTTTTGTTTTAAGTCTCTGATTATCTTTGGTAAGCTTTTGCATATTTGGAATCTGTCAGGTGAGTTTTGCGGCACTTTGGGCACATCAAAATGTTTGCTACAGCCATTAACTGGCCAGAGAAGTAATTTTTTTTTTTTTGCTAGTTATTTAGCTCCTTAATTTAGATTTAATAAGTCACTTTGTGCTCCATTAATTAGGCCTTCATGCAAAATGTTTAATGCCAAAGTGTGCTTGCCTGCAGATGGTGGAACAGCTTCATTTAGAGAATGGTTAGAGACCTCACTCGGCTGCGCTGTTCCTCATGCCCATGATCTGTTCTCCCACAATGAGCCATGCTGCCGTTAACCTTCACTATCTCTATGTCCTGGTGTGAGGCCATGGGGCTCATATTCACCAAGGCTTTTCCCAGCTGTTCTTTCTGTCTGTTCCCTCTGCCCTTGTCTGAGCTCCCTTAGAAAATCTAATGCATACGTGTGGATTTTAAGTTTCATCTGTTCAGTCGTTATAAACTGAAGTTGTGGATGGCAGATTTCTCACCAGAGGCAAAACAGGCTGACAAAAACATGCTGTGATACTGACCACTGGGAGGAGAAATGGAGGTTGTGAGTGGTATTTGTCTCCTGCTGCGCTTCGGTCACATTTCTGTTGACAGTGTCGCTCACTGGTCACTGTACTGATCCAGCAGTGTTACTCTATATAGAGACATGCTTATAATAATACTCAGTAATATACAGTACAAGCTGTGAGGAAGCATTTTGTGCTTCCAGAATGCCAGTAGACAGCCAGCAGCTCCTGCCGTGCTGCTGCTATAAAATAAACAAATTTCTCAAATCAAACATCAATGGCTTTTTTGTTTGGTAGTAGGAGAGTGAGTTTAGTTTTTCTGTTTCCTCCGGTCCTGGTTTAGTCTAGATTGCAAGGATTTTATTGCTTGGTATATTTGGGTTTCTGTAGCCAGGGAGAAGTGGTTTTGTGTGGGAATCGATAACATGGAAGAGGTGTGGCATATCTCTGTGTAACCATGCTCATGCAGAAGTATGTCCTGTCGCTCTCCACACTGCATGCATCCCAGCTATCAAGGAATCCTTTTGGCTGGCATTTTGCTGTCATTTGATGAATAAATTGGATAAGAAAATGAGGTAACATGAAAAGATTAGACTGAAGTTGACACGGATCTTGTTGTGACAATTTTTCTCTTTGCACTTAGGAGTCTGTAGGGGATGGTCCTCTGGGAACTCATCTCCTGGGATTTGTTCCTTCAGTTACGAGGAGGGAACCTCTAGAGGATAAAATCATATTCTGATATTCCTTCCTTGCTGCTCATCTGGCCTTGTTATTCTTTGCACTGGTAGACCTCCATGTGCTAAGAACACTTTGGGGGTAGCCCCTGCAGATGGGTGGGACTTCTTGTGGAGGCTGAGAAAAGGTGGTAGAATTGTGCTGGGGTAAGAAAAGAATGAGGAGACCTGCTGAATGGAGGTGTTCAACAAGACACAGCAGTGTGGAGGAGGGGCTTAGGGTACCCCAAGAGTGAGGGTGGAAGGAGGTGGGGGTGTGGAAAGAGGAGGTTTGAGAAGATGTTCAGAGTAATTCATAGACTAAAGTGGCAGAAAGGTCTCGGGGTGAGATCAGATAATTAATGACTGCAGGGATGCATCTTCCTCTCTTAGCCAGCAATACGTGCATTGTGTGACTTCTAGTTAGTATACCTCTCCCACCACTTCTTTTGCTTACCCCATGGCCACATGTGCTCAGCAGCCCTCAGCTTTCCTGAAAAGATCCTTTATGTGCCTGTTAAACACCACAGACCATATGCTGGGATGGCTGGTGGCTACTGTCACCCTGTATTGTGTTGTCACCTCCTTGGTGACATGTGCTGCCACATTGCACTGTCGCCATGTCATTTGCCATGCATTCCCAATTTCTGCCTTGTCCTGGGAGGTCTTTGTAGAGGGCTTTGAAGAAAGGAACGAGGGCTCTAGTTGCCTTTAGTTCCCATGTTGCATGGGAGGCAGGATCTGGCCCCGCTGCTGGTGAGCACTAGGCTGGGGAGGGAAGGCAGTGCAGTGAGGAGTGACTCATTCTCCAGAAACGAAGCAAATGCACAAAAATGTGTCTGCACCTAAAGATGGGGGGGGGAAAAATGCAACTTAAGACTCAAAGGATTCATTTTAGTTGCCCAAGTCCCCCCAGAGGAAAACTCTTTGCTGCCAGATACTTTCCCTTACAGCCCCATAATTTTTTTTCTCCTTAGTATTTTCTCTTAATGGTTGAACCATTTAACACCACATACAAAGTCAGATCTGGCCGCTCTGGGGCGATTCTGGGTTGCCATGGCAATGAAACCTGTCTTTCCAAATTAGGACATTTTTCCTGCTGCCTTTTTTATGCGAGGCGTTCTCTCATCTCTTCTTCTCTTACTCTCCCTTGATGTCTGAAGTGAGGAGTGCTGCCTCCTCTCTCGAACGGTCTCTGAAAAGGATCAGACTCTGCACATCTGAATTAATTCCTCTGAAGCCAGTGCCAGGTTGTCATGTGCCGGCTCAGCGAGGACCAACTTTGTGCTCCTCAATGAACCCGCCACAGGATCAGGGCGAAGAGGGGTAGGAGAGGTGTAAAGGTGATGAGGTTAGTGAGGATGGTAGTGTGGGATCGTGGCATGTTTATTCCCTGCTTGGGGAATTGCCTCATCTTTGCCTGTGTGCCGTCTGGAGGTGGGTGTTGGGGCGAGAGCTGCTTAGCTTGAAATATTTCGTAGGACTAGAAAAGCTAGTCAAAGAAACGTGAACATGAATGTGTTGGCATGCAGAAATCTGTCAGACAGTTCTGGCTCCCCAAGGTCCAGTCGTCTCTGGGGCAGGCACCTGCAGTGAGACCATAGGAGTCTCTTTGGGGTGTTGTACTGCTAGGCCTTGTCCCCTGGGTATGCTGAGATGTGCCTGGTATGTGTCAGTATGCTCAAGCAGACAAGTGTCTTTATACCACTTCCGCACCAGTATATTCCCCTTGTTGGCTTGGGATTTGGTGTAAGTCAGACTCACCTCAGTTTTATTCTGGCTGCTGGCAGACTCCATGGCCCCAGTGACAGCTGGGATTAGTCTGACACAGAGATGCCGCTGACCAAACTGTCTTCTCTGCGTTATGCCTCTGACCCAGGGGTGTAGGAAAAGAAAGGAGCTGGCACAGGCAGCACTAGAAACTTGCAGACATGGAGGCATGCCTGTTGTGGGCAGGTCCGGGTGGCTGAGTGATGCCAGGGGCTAGGAGCAGATCTGCAATCCCAGAGGAGCTTCATCATGCCTGTGTGAGGTGATGAGTGGCAAAGCAGCATGGTCCAGCATTTTTTACCTATTAGGGCAGAAATGAAATGGTGATGTGGTGAGGTTTCCTTGCTCATTCTTCCCCTGGCCAAATGGGCTACTACCCCAAGACCAGTTTTTAACCCTGTGATATATTCTGGGACTTTCATGTATAGCAGAGGGCAGAAAATCAGGGGAGAGTAAAAGTTGTGGATTGTAAATGTTTGGAGTGGAGATGAAGGTGTAAATTTTGGTTGAGAAGATGATTTGCCTCGAAGCCTGTTCTATTCTGGCCATGGTATGGCGTTGCTGTTTTTCATAAAAGATGCTTTGGAGCTGGAGGCAATGGGCTGTGAAGAGTGTAGCAGAGTGATGTGCCATCACTGAAGTCGTTGGGCTCAATCCCAGGTGCTCTGCACCTTTGACTGCTGTGTGATGGCAGTAATGCCCTGCTGGGCTGATGGGGTGGTCAGGCACACTCCCCTTTTCTCCAGAAAGCCAAGAGTCTTGATTCTGTTGAATGATACAGCATTTAAATAAAAACAGGTTGTGGACTTGTAAATTGGTTTGACTTTGCTATACTGTGCCAGTAGACCTGAAGTTGTCCAGTAAATGTTAATTTAGAAAGATTTTTGTAATGTTGTGTGAACTAGTTTAGATCAAAAGCTGATTTAGCCCAGTATTCTGCAGCCAACAGGAACTGATAGAGGATCAATTAGTGATACTTCCTCAGAATATTTTCCAAGCATTCTGTGAATTATGGCTCAGGACTTCCTAACCTAGTCAGCGTATCTTTGTATTTAGTAATGCTGGATGTTTTTTTATCTTCCATATACTTACCCACATGCAAATTTTGGCATTTGTGAACCCATGAATGTTTTTAGCATCCAAGAGACAAGGAGTTTCACCACATAACTGCTCATTGGGTGAAGAAGTTCTCCTTTGTTGGAAACTTACCACTTGGCATTCTCTTTTGATAATCTGTCATTCTTTTACTGGAAAAAAAGTAGGTAACAGTTATTCCATCTTCAACATCTATATCTGGCCCCAAATCTTAGAGGTCCTTACCATATTCCCACCAGCTGTCAATTTTCTGCAGGAGACTTGTAATTTATTTAGTTGATTCTCAGGAAGACCTTTCCACTTGTGTAATCCATCCTCCTACCCTTTTTTGCCTGTTCTACATACCTCTGGGGGAGGAATACAACAGAGATTCTCCAGTGGAAACAGGAAAGATCTGAAGTCAGTGGGTATTACTTGCAGTGTCTAACTGAACTGGCCATGACACAGATATAGCGTGCCTTGCGGTGTCCTGAGGAAGTGCTTTTGGGTCTGCCCTCTGAGATGTGGGTAAGAGGTGTAGGTGTCCATCATCTTTTGAATGGCAGTTAGAAAGATGATGGAACCAAAATGTAGTGCCAGACAGAGTAATGAGAGGCCGTGGTATCGCCTTGGGCATCAGGAAGAATTTTTCCAGTAAGATGGTAGTGCAGTGCTGAAACAAGGGCCCTGAGGTAAGCCACAGTTGATTGAGTCCAGTGTTGGCAATGGTGTTGTTGCAAGGGGATCTTTCAAAGCCCTGTCCTGCCAGTGTTTTTGTGATGTCATGAAGTGTCATTAAGGTCCCTCAGAAATGGTATGTGAGCCTGAGGTACAGAAACTTTGTAGAATTGTCCATATTGTACAAAACCTCTTTGTGACTCTTTTTTCTCTTACAATTTCAGTCTATACTGACATTGATCTATTTTCTTTTTTTTCCTTTGCTGTGTCCCTCTAGCAAGCACACTGCAAGCTTTTGGGCTGTGATGCTGAGCAGGAGGGTGTTTAGCACTTTGTGGTCCAGGAGCGGATCCTGTATGCCTGGAAATCTGCACTGTGCGGAATAGCTGCTGTCTGTAGCATGTGAGCACTGCCTGCCCAGCTTCATGGGGATGCTTGAGCAGGCTCCCGCTAGCAGACAGCAAGGTGTGGGGCATGTCTTGTAGAAACAACTGATGCCTGAATCATTGCATACCTGGGAGAGGGGAAAGCAAGTTGAAACAACAACTAGAAAGAACAGAGCAAAACTCCTAAGACTTCCTGCAATTGCAGCAGATGTCTCTGAAACTTCCCCAGGTGATGAGCAGGTTTTGGTGGTGCAAACTTAAAAGATGACTGAAAACTTAGATGTTCTGGGATGTGGAGGTGCAGTGCTTCCCAAACACCCATCTGCCTCCTAAACTTTCAGTAATTTCTCCTGATAGTTACTCCTGAAATACTCTGAAGCTTGTCTTTCTTATAATGCTATTTCTGGTGCTTATCCTGTCTGGAATGCAGAGATAGCTTCAGCAGTTGGAATGTGCAGGACTTGAAGGCTGAATTTCTAGTCACCTTATTTTGTGTCTGCGCTGACCCTAACTGTTTCTGGCCTCAGCATCTTCATTGTTGTGCTGCTCTTGTATCTTCATGACTTAGAGAATATAAAGACTGAAAATGAATGGGGAACAGGAAAAACGTATCTGGACTCAACAAAATAGTGGTGGTGTGTGTATGTGTCTGGGAGAGGTTACTGTGAAAGTAATTTGTCCAGAAATTATATGAGGCTTGCAGAATGAATAGGATTTCAAAGGCTTTGCTTAACATTAATAATGCTACATTATACATGTAAATGCCATTATTAAAGGCTTCTGGGTATTTCAGGAATATAATTAGAAGGAAAACTTTGGGGCAACTAGTGTAAATCAAACTAGGAGAATGAGCTGATGGCAAGAATGAATAATTATTCCCTTGCCTCCTACTGCATTTCTGCCTTAATTTCTGCTGCATCCTTTTCCCTCGTCTAGAACAAATAGCCCCAGAACAAAACAAGAACAAAACAAGAGCACTCTGTGCTCTGAGCATCATCTGCAAAGAGGGAACTTAAGTTCTCTTTCAGTGGCTGGGAGAATTGAGGGAGCAGTAAGACAGAAGCAACATGAAGAAACTCTTAGGCCTCCCTAGAAGTACACAGAATTTAAATCAGTGCTTGTAAAATGCAATGACGAATAAGACAGGTAGGTAAAATTCTTGTATGTAATACCCAAGTACTTGAAATTTTCGCCAGAAGGGAACATTTTCACCCCCTTGCTTTCCTTGAGAAACAACTCCCTTTAAATTGGCTTGAAAAATGCAAGATGACTCTTTATGTGCAGATTACTGCTACAGGATAACTGCCAAAACAGTCAACTACAGTGAACAAAATAGGAAATATAATTATTGCTGCAATTTCAGATCACAGAGAAAGAATTGTAGCCGCCTCTAGGAAAAACAGAGACATAACATTTGAAGGAGACAAAATTTTAATTTTCCCAGCCATGGAGTCCCATGGGAGAGAGCTCCTGGGGATGAGGAGAGCTTTCTAAAAAAGACGAAGTTGAGACTGCAGTCCATTATGCGTATGTAATACCCACACGCTTACGTGCGACAGAAAACTGACAGGGACAGCACACTTGGATTCTGCGTGCTGATATAATGCTTGTGTCTCCAGCTCCTCAGCAGATCTTTATGGACTCCATTGGGTCTCTTCACAGGCATGGCAGAAACCGCTATGCAGTCAGCAGTGGAATCAAAGCCCAAAGCAGCTAAATGCTGCTAACAAAAAGTGAGGAGGGAACCAGAACCTTTGGATAGAGATGAAGGGAAAGAATGAAAATTAGGGTCCACTTATGAGTTCCTCTTGCAAAACCTCATGCTGATCATTTGTCATTTTAACTGTGATTGGCATTTTAAGGGGCATATTCTACTTCTTTCTTTGGAGACAGGCACTTAAAATATCTGGAGATTATAAAATGTGAATAACGTATGAATATGAGCTCAGCGTACTGGTGTATACGAAACATTTCTAAATGTATTGTAGAGCTGCCTGAAAGGTTTTCCAGTGGAATAATTTTCTGCTGGAAAATGTTGATTCTACAGTAGTGAAAAGTCCCCATGGAACATGTCAGGCCTGTCACAACTGTGGATGGAAGTGAGCAGGTTTGTTGGTCTGCAGAGAGGCCATGCAGCTTTTCCAGATCCCTCGTCTGCCATCTGAGTAGATGACAGGCTAAAAAAACCCCAAAAAGTCTTTTTTGTGATATCCTGAAATGAGTTTTTCAAGTATTTCTCTTTTGTAGATCGTGTCTAATATTTGACTTTTCATACATGATAATGGGAGAACTTTTCGCCCTCAACTATGAACAAAACAGCAATTCTGTTTTCTTGCCAGCTCAATATGCAGTGTGATTACCTGCATATGCCCCTTCAGACAAAATCCACTGCTGGAGTGCTCTCCAAGCTGCTCTGGTGCCTTTCTCATCAGCAAAAGCCCCAAACATGCAGGGCCCATTGCTATCAAAACTCTCTCTTCCTCCTGGTAGTCTGCACCCTCACCCTCCCATCATCACCCACTGCACAGGTGCTTCCCCATCGTGCACCATCACATATTTAGGTGCAGGTTACAGGGTGGGGTGGGGCAAAGGAAAAGAACTGGCTACTACAGAAATCATAGAGCGTAGAGGAGAGTGGGAGAAAATTAGTATGTATGATTTCCCTGGTTCTTCTTTCTTTGCTAGGATTCCCCCTTAATTTGTGGCTCATCCGAACTATCACACCCTCCATTGCACCCCCTTGCTGAGGACCCATATCCCTTTTTCTAAGCGGCAGTGGTGGCCTGTAGGGCTTGTAGCAGGAGAGAAAGGAGGAGATGTGGCACTGGGGATTCATAGTACAGGATGATATCGTCATCATTTATTGGGGAGACAGAAGCTGTGTTTGCTAGAAGCAGTGAAGGGACATCAAGATGAAGCTGTCAGAGATCTGGGGAAGGCAGATGGCATGAGGGGGCATGATGGGTTGAGAATTAAGAGAGTTCCATTCTGAGGACACATGCATGGTATGTTGGAGGGGAGTTGCACTCCGCACTCAGTGGTGACGTCTTGCATAACATCTTACTCTGCTGTGTTCAGTGGGAATCTGTGTGGGTCCAAGATACCTTGCTAATATATCTTTTGGAGAGTCTAGATAAACAAGGGATGCTTTTTGACTTTGCTGTGGCATGCTGCTCTATGGGCCTAGTATATCAAACCCACCTATTAAAGAGTTATATCCATTTCCCCTATAGGTCTGTGTTCTTCTGTCCAAGTCCTGATGAGCAGCACAGTAGAAGTGCTTTGCTTGGACTCTCTACAGTGATTGTCCATGATGCTTATAATTTTACGTTCTGCAATTGGACTTACCTGCAATTTGATGCGTTTTGTGACTGTGAGCAGAGTGATCTTTGCAGGTCTTCTTGGTCATCCTAGAAAGCAATGTCAGTCCAAACTACATCATTACGGATGCAGTCTGGGGATTATGGGCATGCAGAAATGAAAGATCTGTGAGATGCATGGCTGATAAAATAACTGAGCCAGACATGCCTGTTAAAGAGAGTTTATTCTGCAGCTGTGCATGGGTGACTAAATCTGCTTCCAAAGTTTGCAATGAGGATGGCCCATCACTGCCATTAGCATCTGCTTGTGTTTCTGCATGACCAGAAGCCCTTGGAAAATGGAGCGATCACCAGGCCTTTTCAAGAAAGGCTTGGCCATCACCAGAAATATGTTCCAAAACAGTCCATGCATGGGCAAATCCTGCACATAAGGGTAATGTTGATTTGTAATATGTGCTTCATTTTGAGCAGCTTCTGACTAGTCCTTTCTGAGGTGCCTGAGCAAGCCCATGCACAGAGGACATGTTCTCCAGCACTTGTGGGAACATGCAACTTTAAGATGCTTTGACAGGAGTGAGCTCTAGCCAGCTGTTTGTGTTACAGGGATGCTCCCCTTACTCCTGTGGAGCAACCTGTGAATGGATGCTGAATGAAGCTGGCTCTTTGGCTCTGAGTGGCTGCTGGAGTGGCACCCGGAGTAAAATGAGCTAAGAAAACATGCTGAGTAGAGCACAGCAGACAAAAGCCTTGCCAGAGCTGAGTCTCACTGAAAATGCAGGTGATGCAAGGGAACACTTACATGGAACCAACCCTAAGCTTGCAAGCAAAATGAAAATTGTGGGTCGCTGGGAGCATGGGCTCTCAGGGGATTTCAGCCATATGAGGTTTCATTTGGAACGGGACTATACAACTGGAGCAATCCTGTGGTCAGTGCGAATTCAACCTGTGTTTTTGAACCAGAATATTAATAAGAAGACAAAAAAATCAAGAGGGCTTGTAAAAATAGAAAGGATGAAGACCACATCTCACAGTCCTGGGAGGTTAAACCAGTCCCTAATAAAAGACTGGATGGTGGCAAGATGGGACAAAACTCAGTGAGGGTGACCAGAGAGAGAGCAAACACAAGACTTTTTATGGTAAACCTCAGAAGAATACTCTGAATTTCCCAAGGGGAGGAATCACTGAGTCAAGAGAGAGCCTGGGTTTGGTGGGGAATTTTGTATGTTGCAAAAGGAGAAATCTACAAAAAGCACTCTGGCCACCTTCCAGCTTCAAAGTCAGCGGCCACCAAAAACGGCACAGGGGACTACTGATGTTGCAGCAGACAGCAATACCCAACACAGTGCCGATATTTGAGAAAACGGTATAAGAGCTGCAGTGCTGTGCTTTACTTTGCAAATGCATTCCCAATATAGTTAAGGAAGATGCCAACATCAGCATTAAAACTGGACAGCTCTTTGCAACAGTTTTGCAATAGCAGATGATTTTGTTGTCAGTATCAAGGCAAGTGGAATACTTCTTGAAGTGAAGTTGCATAGGAGTATGTTAGCCTGATGCTAGAAAAAAAATAAGGAAACCTAATGAAAGGAATGATAAAGCAGGGAAATTCAGAAATTAGTCTTTCAGAGGGAAGTGTCTGAATTAAAAGTATGGCTAAAAGCCTAATAAACTTGAGAAGGAATGATCCGTAATCCTATCACTGTAAGATTGAAAGTCAGCTAAGTCAAGGTCTTCTCAAGATACCATTTGAGGATATTTTCCTGGGGTGAGAGAAGCTGCCTGACGGTAGGGTAGAGTGGAAAGAGCCAAGTCAGCCCATGATTCATGACCCTAGAAAATTTCCTTTTGATTGGAAATGGAGATTAGAGTAAATCAAAGATTTTATTCTTCTGGAAATAATCAGGTGATGAAGTGTGTAAAGCTGGACACAGAGGATCTAAAAGAGTAACTAAATGTTTAAAAATAGATCCGTTCCTGCTACTGTGAGGGGAGGAATTCTGATATTGAGGGTGTGAATGTTTAGATAGTGGAGATTTTGAGTTGCATTCAAACACCATAAAACTATTGTCAGATGATCTGAGAAGTTTTATGAGGAACCAGTACTGATGTAGTGTAAATGACATACTTTGAAGATTTGTTAATGCAGGTAGATCACAGTATGGCCAATACTGCCTCACAGACAAGGAAGAAGTACCACAATCTTTGTAGGAAACATCAGCACCTCATTTGGTTTCAGCAGTCCTGATCTTGACAGCATTTCTGTGCAAGGTGTCCAGTGAATACCAGATGAGAAACTGAAGATTATACAAAGGTAATTTAGGGATTTAAAAGGAACTTGAGAGGGGCCAAAGAGGTTTTACCCTGAGCTCAGAAGAGCAGTGATGTTGAAGAGGCTGTCAAAGCTTTACACACATCAATAAATAAATAAATAAAGCAATTCAGTATGTACTTGTCCTAAACTATTATTCCATCTTCCTTGAGTTAACCTTATTAGAAGACACAGCAGCTAAGTAGGTGATCATGCATACCAGATTTGTTTTTCCAGACACAGTACACCTGACAGTAACATATAATTATAGGCCAGTTTAGTAGGCATAATTTTTAATAGTTTTCATGGATTTTGCCATGTAGCTGCTAGTTTTCTTCATCCACGATTTAACAGATGGGTTGAAAACCTCATCAAAATAATAAAGAACAGAGTGAAAAGGATGGGGGTTATAGTTTGGTCTGTATTAAGCTCTTTTAAATCACAGCATGGCATTAGTGGAGTGAGAGTTGCCTCCTTCAGGTTTTTGTTCAACAGAAAAAAACTGGAGTCCAGGACTCGAATTGAAATGACTTGGGATTTGTAGTCAGGTATATGCAGGAACAAGTAAGGCAAATCAAGAAGCTTGAAGTATTTGGGTTTCAAGAAGCTTCTTTTCTTCATGAAGTGATATGCTTGCACATGCTGGAGAATAAAAGCTAGAGGTGGGCCTGGCAACACAGGAAAATTCTTGTCACTGTAGGAGACTGTCGGGTCAGGTGGATGCATATGATGGAAGACAGGTGATCTCCTTCACACTCCACAAGGGAATACAATGAATCAGTCATTTTGCTCAGCAAGGTTTCAGATGAGTTACAGCCACAGTAGGTAAGAGAGATGTGGCCCAGGTCATGATGTGACTGATAGACTCAACACTGCTCCAATATGGAAATGAGCTGGTTCACACGACAGCACAGGTTGACTCAGAGAGTAATGCAATGTGCTTGTTTGAGTAGGCAGTGGACAGGTTATGAATATGGAAAATTTGGTGTTATGTTGATATTTGTTAATTGCTGTTATTCTGACATTTGGTTGGGAAAGGAAGATGTCAGGGGCTGTGCCCTTGATGGGGTCTGACCTAACCCAGTTGGAACTGGTCCCTCTTTCATCAAGGGGCTCACTTTGCTCCATGCATGTCAGACGAGAGCTGCCATTTTTGACAGCATATAAAGTAGCTCTGTGTCATTGGCTGTGGGTATTTTCCAAACCACTTGGAACAAATTTTTCTGGCCTATTCTGGTAACACAATATCCTTTTCTATAATCATTCCAGATTTGAGGGTGCCGGTAAAGCAGAGAGATCAGATTTCTTTCTCACTCTGCGTATGGTTCTTCCCTCAAGAACCATGGTGGAGGATCATAAGATGAATCTTTTACTTTTTGCTCCCTGCCAATTACGTCTTGACTCTTACTTGCTTTTCTGGTGCTGTTCCTCTAAAATCTAGACCTTCCTTTGCTTGTCCCATTCCTAGGGTAGTGTCTAAGCACTACAACTCAAACTTCTCATGATGACCAAGGCTGGTAGGGACTGACCTGTCAAGGTGCTGGGCAGACTTGTGGTCTCCCAGCCAGTGGAGATGGCTTGCTAATGCTCATAGGCTGTATCTCTTTGAGATGCTATATGTCAGCTCCACGTGTTCTGCAAGCACTCAGTGGATGCAGAGGGGAAATAACATGTATCTTGCATATACCAATTGTCTGTTTCTCCCTCCATTTTATGGAGCCCTTGCCATGAGTTTTTTTAGTGTGAGCTATGGGTTGGGAAGCAAAAAGGAAAAAACAAAACCAGAGGAGAAGATTAAGGGGACCCTATCCAACATTCCAACAGTTAATTCGATCCTTCACTTTTAGAAGCTGGTGTCCAGGCAGACAAAAGAAGTGAGAAGAACCCATTGCATGAGAATTTTGGGTTTGTACTTTAATATATCACCAGGTGAAATTTTACTTGTGCAATTTCAAGTTGAGGAATTTTAACTGTCGTTTTTTCTGCTTTTATGTGTGGAAGGGGGAGAAAGAAGTATGCTGTTAGTATTTTTCTTCAAAGGACACTTTTACATATTATGATCCAGGGAGGAGCCAAACAGGATCCTGCTTTTCCTATGTACTGCACCCTTTAATCTTCTGAGACATACAAGGAGGTGTAGAGGCTTGTAGTGTGGAGGTGGGTGCTGGGGAGGAGCAGAGATGTTCAGCTGCAGAGGGGCCCGAAGGCAAAAATTTGCAAGGCACTGTTTCCATGGCAGTGCTATGGAAACCAGGTTATGCTGCTCACTGCTGCTAAGGGTGGAATTTCAATGCTTCATGCAGCTCTGGTACCCAAGAAACAGCAAACCCACAAACAAAACCACACCAGACCTGTAGATGCCTCATCAGAGCACTGTTTCTCATTCAGGCTGTATGCCTTGCTTGCCACTGTGGGGGAGCAAAGGATGAGCAAACCCAAATCATCTAAAATTAGAGCTTGTTACACACCTGTGTCCCAGCTTCCATCTGGGTCCCTCAGAATAGTTTTGGAGATTCAAATATGTTTGATTAGCTTTAGGATCTTTGATCTGCTGTTATATGTGGGTTGCTGCATGTGGTCTGGAAGCTGAGTGGTTGCATTGCATAGGGCAGAGTTGGAATGCAGAGGGCTAAGGAAGACCCAAAGCAAAAAAAGCTCTCTTCTGCTTTTGGTTCATCTCCATGACCTTATCTGAATTACTTGGGTTTCCCATGCCTCAATTTCTCCATCTGTAGAACAAAGATGATAATGATACCTCCCCATAGGCTGGGCAAGTTTGTTGACCTCACCAGTCAGTACAAGGAAGCACTCAGAGGATTGGAGCTACTATGAAATGTATTTAGTTAATGTTTGGAAAGTAGTTTGAGTCTCTGATGAAAGTGGTTAAAAACCTGCCATTTTTTGCCAGATTCCAGATTAACAGCCTGTAAAAAAGTTGTACTTAAAGCTTATAGAGGCCTCACCCTGATGTTCCCTCTGAGCTGTGTTTCTCCTGCAGGATGGAGCTCTGGCACTGTGATGCAGTAGCACAGAGACTGGAATACATTCATTTATTAGCAATACTGGGAGCATTAGACTGGCAGTACCAAAATCATCCCTTGCATGGGAAGGAAAAGGTAAATAGTGTAAAGGTTGGTCTTCCATTTTACAACCTTTCAGTGCTGGTGGATTTTGACCAGTATAGCTTGAAACTCAGCAATCAGTTTAGCCGACCTAAACTTTTAACAGTGATTTGCCTGTGATACTGGTGAATATTTCTCTATGCCAGTAACCACGTCTAAATACCCTTTGGCTGGGGGAACAAGAGTCAGAAAAAACCATAAGAGACAACCTTCTACAGTATCTTATCCCTCCTCTCTACCACCAGTCCTAGTTCTGGGCTTTGGAGCCCCAGGATGGCACCTCCTAGGGGAAGCAGGCTCTGAAATTCCTTGGGTGCTGCAAGAGCATCCCTGGGGCATTCCACCACCATCTCTGAGCTGTCCCTTCAGCCATCCCAGCAAGTATGGCACACCACATTAGGTCGATGAGAGCAGTCCACAAGTAAAGTGAGGCACCTGTTTCCGAGTGTGTGCCCTATGGAGTGGAAAAGCACATACCTTGTGACAGCATGAATGTGCAAAGTCACAGCAGTGCAGTTTGTGATGGAGTGCAGAGCTGGAGAGGAAGCAGAGAGGGAAGTATGGGTGCCAAAGGTCTTACGCACAGGTCCAGTGCTCCTCCAGTCACCTTGGGGATTGCTCCCCATCAGGCTGTGTTTCTTTAGTGCTCGGAGAGAGCCAAGCAGGGGGGACATAGCAGCTCGCAACCTTTGAGGGCTCTCGGGATGATGGTGATAATAAGTGATAACTTGCTGTAAGTGCTGACAGCCTTATAAATACCAAGCCTATGGCAGTAACAAGAGGATGGTCCTTAGTCATGTATAGGGGGTAGGATTTTTGAGAATACTTTGGGGGCCCTGGCTGTGTTGTCAGAGCAGCATCCCCTCGCTTGCCAGGGATGCGGGCAAAGCTGGGGCCATCTCTTATCCTTACAGCAACATTCTCTTTGGAATCAGCTGCCCCTCTCCCCCTGCGGAGGAATTGCCTTCTGCTTAATAAATGTCTGCTTGTAATATTCTGAAACAAGGAGGCTAATCAAAGGCCCCGTTCTGTGGAACAGGGATGCTAAATGACAAGATTAATTTCAGTAATCAAGCAGCTTAATTTGGACATTTTTCCCCTCTTCTCTGTTGCTGATGGAAATTGAGGCAAATCTTTTTTTGGAGAGACACTCCTTCCCTGCCTGGTAGCACCACTTTCCAGTACTGAAAATGGTTGTGTAGAGATGGGAGGAAGGTTGTGTAGGGATGATGAAGAAAGAAGAGTAGGAAAGGGTCACAAAGGACAGTATCAGAGAAGGTGTGTCGATTGCTATGACTGATGTCTCTCGTGCATCTTTCCTCTGGAAATCCCCCAAAGTGTTTTATAGACTGCATTGCAAAGGCTCCAGTCAGCACTGAAGTGCAGTCATCTTGGCTGGATTGCAGCAAGTCTTTGAAGGACATGGAAATTTGACTGGTAAGGAGAGGGCAGGCAGGTGGAAGACTATGATACCACAGTATCATTAAATGAGAGCCTGTGCACTGGGTGAGACTTATCTGAAAAACACCAGTGAGGCTGAAAGGGCTCACTCCTGCAGTTAAGAATGAATTAGGCTTCATCTTTCAGTGATTTGGAGCACTGAGGACCCCTTTCCTCAGCTCAGAGCAGGGCTGGTACCACCAGCACAGCTTCATGCACACTGGGACCTCACTCTCATCCATCTGCCCACTCGTCGCTGCTGTCACCTCACCTGCCCCAGATCCACCTATGGAACCTCGCCAGGCGTGATGTCACTGAGCTCTGGTGTCATGGTGACCTGAGGGTATTTTTCAGTGACCATCTAGGGGTCCTCAACCCACCTTGTCCATGCCCTGGAGTCAGAAGATGGTGGAGACAGCTGGTGAGAGGGCTGGGAAAATACCCAGAAAATGTGATTTATGGGGAGGTTGGAGGAGCTAGGTCCCTGCTCTGGTCTTTTTAGTAGCAATTTGGAGAGGGGAATAGACTCTCAAGAGATATAGTGAAGCTGAGGACTGGGTAAAGCCCTGGAGGGTTTTTTTGGAGTAGTTTTGTGCTGGCTTGAGGGTGAGGTGTGTGTGTGGGCAGGCTGGAGAGGACAGTCTAATAATAGCTATTTACTCATTCAATTGCCTGTGATCTGAAGAAGCCTGGACAGGCACACAGTGGCGTGTGACAGAGCCCTCCAGAGTGAGCGGAGGGGGTTTAAGGGAATGACGTCCTTGCCTGAGGCAGTAAGGTTTCAGGTCTGGCAGCTTTCCGTGCCGGCCTCTCCAATCCCCCCACTGCCTGTCAGTGCACTCCACCGGTGCCGGCACCTCTCTTGCACGTCTCCCCTCTCCCTTTCGCACCTTGTGTGCGGCATCTTTAACTTGACTGCACCCCCTGCCATCTTCTGGCAATCAATTTTTCGGAGACAATCTGTGACGTTCCTGACCCCTCTCCTTTCCCTCTCCTCCTTCCCCTCTCTCTCCCTCCCGCTGACTTGTTATTATGTACTGCAGCTGCCCGGAGGATTTTAAATAGACCCATAATCGCACAGCAGCTCCTCTTGGAAGTTTAAATATAACCTCCTTGCTAATCTCATGTGTGGCAGCAGCACAGCACCTAGGGAAGGGAGGAATGGACAAACACTAACCCACAGCTTTGCATCAGGGCCGGGAGGGCCCAGGATTTTCTTTTTAGTGAAATGATCAGGAAATTGTCTTGTTTCATTTAACCAGAATAGCTCTGAGGCTGGTGCAAGGTGCCAAACTGATGAGTTGTGCAGCACAAAATGATTTTCTTGGTTGCTATTCCAGACATAGCACGACGGAAGGCTGCCCTGCAGCTATGCTGCCATTTCCCCTGGGTTGGGCCAGTCTCTTACCCTTGCCCCAGGAAAACCTTCCTGGGAGGCAGTGGGCAGCTCAGACCTCCTCCTCCCTTTGCCTTCCTTCAAGAAGGTAGCAGTTGTGAATGTCGTGCTGAAGGAGGTGTTTTGGAGAGATCGATAGGGACCTGGACAGAGATCCTGCAGATCACAAATTGTTTAATGATAACAGGCTGATTTCAATCTCATTTCTAGCTCTCCAAATAACTAATTCACCTCTCAGACAGGAGTATGGTTTGGTGAACATCATAGTTCAGTGACACCACAGAAAAGATCACAATTGGTAATGAATTTTCCCAAACAACCTGTTCTAAAAGGGCAAATCTAGCACACATGAACCCATTAAATCTGGAGAGACACTTTCAAACAGTAACTGTTGCCTGTTGCTTTAGGCTAATAGGATCCCTACTCTTCCTGCATCCCGAATGCAGCCATTTCCTCATACAGAGAGATGAGGGATGTCCATGAGGATCATAACTAGTTCTTGCACTGTTGTTGGAGGGAGGATCTAGCTGGCTCTTCAGGGATATGGGTTGTATTTCCTCCAGTCTGCTAAGCTGGTTCATACTGAGAAGTTTGGTACACACAGACACCAGGAAGGTTGATTCTCTGCTTTATTTATTTCCACTGTATAAAAAAAAAAAAAAAAAAAAAAAAAAAAAGAAAAAAAGGGACACTGTCATTTAATTTGTTTTGAGCAGTGCTATAGAAGACCTAAGTAGTATTATCTGAGTACCCAGAACAAAAAATAGTACTATTGATGCTAAATTAGCCATCCATTTTAATAATCCAGCCATAGTAATTGCTAGAGCTGGGGGACTAATTCACAACACATAACTTATTCAGTGAATTTAGCTTCTTTTTCTGCTTATGGAATACCAATTGTGTGGATCATAATTTCCTCAAATTTATTTGAATTTATTCAGTGAACTTCTTGGAAAATATTTACTCTATGGATTGATACAGGCTGCATTACTTAATTATGGTTGGTCAGAGGTATCTATTTGGTATTGTTTCTGTTCCCTTGTTGAATGAGCGCACAAGCACTTCTGGCTTGAATACTTGCATCTGAACAGGGAAGATGTACACTTCTGCAAGTTTTTTCACATTTCCATACATGAATATGCAGATGAAACTCCTGTACAGGAACATTGACAGCAAACAAACACAGACAAGCCAGGTCTAAGTAATTTTGCATAAAAAATGTGAATAAATATTTTTAAAAGGCCTAAATTACCAGGATAAAAGTCTAATTTTACAGCAAAGTAAGCTGGTCCTCAGTAAATGGCATCTTGAATAGCAATAACGGCATGTTGAATCAGAATCTAATAATTTACCTTTTTGCTTCTTTCTGCTGCTCTGTACAATGATTTCCTGTAGTAATATAGTCCCTAGCTTGGATATATTGTATGAAAACTGTTTTCCTTTTTTTTTTAACTGACTGTATTCATGTGACACTCTGTAAACGTGCTTGTGTCCTGTGATAGGTAGTGCTTCTCTGAATGGGAAACCTGGCTGTCTCTCTTCCATCAGTTACCCATCTCTAACCTCCCTCCCTTGCTCCCTTCCTCCACATCAGATATGAGATGAAGTGTAGTGTGGCTAATCTGAAACTTTCTAAACCACAGAGTTGTAAATGTTTCTCATGTCTGGTTCTGATTTATGATGTAGGAATGTGAGGGATCATGTTCATGAGGACACTTGTGCACACTTGGGAGTAGTGTAATCAGTGGAGTAGAATAGGGAACAAACAGGAAGAAATGGACAGTTTTGAGGACTACAATATAGAAAGAAGGTGAAATGCACTTATGTGAAGTTCAGAGGCATGCAGATAGACACATCTACAGTGCCTGGTATGGAGCCACATGCTGGAACCCACACTAGATCTGAAGGACTTGAGCAGCAGAAATTGTTTGGGCTTCTATTGTTTCTTACTTCTATTTCTTCTAGCTGGTCTGAGTGCCTTTGCACAGTCTGCTGGCCTGTATGAGAAGATTCTTTTTTACTTCTACTAATTAATCTTAAAAACAATGGGATTATCAGTTAGAAGCAAATGAAAATGAGGAAAAGTGGGAGTATTATTTACTGATGTGATGACTGAGCCTTCAATATGAGACATCAGCATAAAAGACAATTATGTTCCTAGGTGCCAGGCAGGGTATTCCCTGCCAAGGCAGAGAAGTATCAGTATCATTGTAACAGGCTCTAGTGTAATTTCCTATGTGTACAATTCTGTGTATAATTCCAGTTATCCCAATTAAAGCAAAATGGAGTCAGAAAAGTATCTGGTTGGTAATGAGAAGGAAAAACACATTTTACAAGAGGAAACTAAGATAGTGTAGCTTACTTAACCTGGCAAAATGCAGGTTGAGAGAATATAAAAGGCTGCCCTCCATTAAAAAAGAGTAAGAGGAAAATACTGTGACAGTAGGAGAGCTCTTCAAGGTAAAGAGGAACTAGTCATTAACTGGCCAGGAATGGGCTTCAGTAGAAAGTCATCAGTACAGCAAAGTTCTGCACCAGCTTCCAGACTGCACAGGGAAAGCAAGAAACCTAATCCCTTTCCAGTGAAAGCATGAAAGGTTCTTGAAAAGACTAATATGGAGAGACTGTCTGGGATACTGAGGCTGGGACATCCCTTCCAGACTGCTGTTCCTTAATTACAACAAACCCCATGTAGGCACTTCGTTCTTCAGGATTAAAAGGACCTTAATTCAGTTTATTTCAATTTTCTTCTAAGGATTGCTTTAATTTGGAAGAAATGTGTCCATTCAAGGCTAATGTGATTTAATGAATTCATGCTAAACTCACAACTTTAGTTAATTTGGATTAATTTTCCCAATCTTCTGTCAGCAGACAACCCTTAAGACATGTAGTAGAAATGGCTAAGAAATCATGAGCACTTCAGTCCTGCTTGTGGTTCAGTTGTAAGATGACAGGTAGATTTTCTGAGTGCAGAAGGCCTGAAGAAATACTTAACCGTGTCCTACATGCCTTTCCCTGTGGAGCTGCTAAGAAGGGTGCACGCTGTCAAGACCCAGGGTCTCAGCTGTCCTCTTGTGTTTCACCACCCTACCACAGGGACCAAGGTATTAGTACTGTCTCATGGGAAGGTGGGCTCCATGGAACAACCTGTCCTGAAAGGTGGAGCTGGCTTTGGTTGCAAGTGGCATTTGGTAGCAGATTCAGGAGAGTGCTGGCTGCTTGGCTGTGTACTAAGGAGCTACCTGCACATAGGAAAAGATATCTTCTTTTAATTCTGTGAGCTGCACTCCATTGATTATCATTGTCAGCTTCCAGGAGAGAAAAGGCATTTCTTTGTAATGCTGTTCTAAGGAGTTTACAGCTTGACTGTGACAGGTAGTGTTATTTCTGTTACCGCTATTAGTGTGCATCCTTATTTTCCTGTTTTCTGGACGTCGCATCATGAGTGGGAAATCTGCGAGTCTTAATCTGCCAGGCTTTGGAAGGTGTGTAAAAGGGTCACTGCAAGCCCTGGCAGTGGCTGGGAGCAGCGGGAGGATTTAGGGGTGCAGGGCATGGCTGCCATTGCTGCGCAGAAAGGGACCGTTCTGCTGCGGCTCTGCACGTTGCCATGGAAACAAAGCTGGATCCTTAATCGGGATGTGCGTGTATGTGGACATGAACCCACCGTCTGCTGTCCTTTTGGCCTCACCTCCTTCTGCTCCAGTCCCAGGATGGTCACAGCTGCCCTGCACTCGGTGGGTGGGAGGGAAGCTTATGCATAGGGACCGTGTGGGGCTGTAGGAGTGTCCAAGGTGGGGTTGAGAGAAAAGATTTTAGATTTTAGGATTCTATGTTCCCTGGTCCCTGGGGAAGAGAGAACAACCTCTGCTGAGGCAGTGGGGGCAAAGGGAGCCATAGGAGCAGGCAGCAATTGTAAATGTCCCGTGGCAGCTATGGTGGTAAGCACTCCAAGATATTGGGGTGCCTAGGCACTGCAGGGAATGAGTGAGACTGAGGAGGTCATAGCTGCATGGCATGTTGTGCAGACCCTCAGGTAGCACCCAACAGGCTAGCTCTAAGAGTGGTACAATTGTGTCATCACAAATTTATCTCAGGGACTGTACTGAAATCATTCTTCAGCTTCAGGGTTCTGAGCTAGTACTTCTGCAAGGTATTGCTGTGCCTTGTGGACTTACTAGGGAGTCCAGGTTAACTCTGGCATCTCTGATATGGGGCTGTGGCATTACACAATCTGGGCATGGTTTTGAGCGGCCTGGAGATGTGAGGAGGCTGTTGGTGGGAAGTTGATGTAATCAGACAATGTACTTAAAACAAGCTTATGCAGATATGGATGAGCAAAGCAATCTCATCTATTGTACTTCATCTGCATTGAGTAAATCAACTGAGAAAAAAAAAAGTTGCTAAATGAAATTCTTTCAATCTTTCAGTTGTAATACCTCGCTCATTCAATACCTGGAGGGGAGCACTTTAGGGAAAATCCAGCAATTGTAGCAAAAGCTCTTGGCACTTTGAGAGGCAGTAATCCCCCCTTCTGAGCCCATAAAGACTGCAGGATACTATTAAAATCTGAGGATGTGGTTTGGTGGAAGCTGTAGGATGAAAGGTGTTGCCTGTTTACAGTCCTGAAAGATCCCCTCCGAGGACTCAACAGGAATGGGACCAGTTTGTCTACTGTCCACATCCCAGCAGGAGGGATTATGACTACCCTGCTGGAAGTCCTCCTGCCACTTCCATTTGAAATACTGTTCATCTTAATTTAGACTACAAACTGTTGAGCAGTACCTGTTGAGTTAAAATGTTGCAGGGGACTGGGGGCTTCCTTTGTTTAAGTCCAAGATGCACAATTGATCTTGTGTAAGGAAGTAAACTGCCCTGTTTAGAGGAGCCCTGAGAACGGCTGAGTCCAAGGCCAGGAGGGCCTGTATGATTAATCTCTGCTGAAACAGACATGCTGATGCTTATGGAGCGAAGTGAAATTCTTCTGGGGACCCAGCAATTTTCTTGTTGCATAGCAATGAAATACAGAAATTATGAATGGGTTGCACAAAGTCCCCCACAGCAGATACCTGAAGGGCCCTCAGAAAGCTCCCTGTAAAAAAGGAAATTTATGATCCTCAGCCCTTTATATGTGGAGGGAATATGTACATTTTTAAATGCATAATTTTCCTTTCTTGGGTATCCTAGAGCTACATAATAGAGAGATTCTGTGGGACGAAAGGCCAGTGAGGGATAGCTGTAAAGGCTGTGTTTTCCTACTGATGAATAGAGAGGTTGTATCCATAGCCTACTGCTGAATGCACAAGGAGCCTGACCACATCCTCACTTCCACCTAGAGAGTATGGTGTGACTTTGAAGTTAGTGGGATTAGTGTGATGAGTGAAAGGAGAAGATCTACTACCAGCTCTTAAAAATTACTAGGTAATGTAGCAAGAGCAGCTGGATATCAGATGAGCTGTAGGGCACTAGCTTGATGACTTCCATGCAGTGTGCTTCATTCAGCAAGCATGCCCACTCTGCAAGGCTGCATGCCTTGAAGAGCACCGATGCCAAGACTATGATCTGCTCCTACGCAGTGCAGATGGATGCGTAGTGTGGGAATGTACACATCCTGCATCCATTGAGATAATTAAAAGGTTGAGCTTCTTGCACTAGCCACCAGACTTGAAGGAAAGGTTTTTCAGCTCAGTACTTCTCAGAAGGCAGATATTCAGAGATTTTGCATGAAAAGGAGAAAAAGCAATTCTTCCTGGAAAAAAAAAAAAAAAGGATCTTGAAGCTAGATGACCAGAGCAATGACTTTGTCTCAGCTTCCAGAATTGCTTAGCTGCACCCTGAAATAAACCTTTCTGTGGCTATTCCCTTCCCACAAGTATTCCTTCTGATCTGCTGAAAGGAAAGACAGAGTTGTGGGGGTTTTGGGGTTTGTTTTGGTTTTTTTTTTTTAATAATCCAAATCCTCTTGGTGTATATTAATAGATGACTGCTTGCCTCCATGAAAGATGAGTCCTGAAGGACTGTATTTGTCAGGAAGAACAAAGTCTGTTAAAACTATGTTTTCAATGCTTTCACACACAATTTGAAGGCATGCAAACTCTCTTCCTCTGGGCTGTGGCCAGGGCTTTGTAATGAAGCAGTCTGTGTAATGCTTGGCTTCTTTCTGAGAGCACTAACCAGAAGTTTAGTTAGCACTGAATGCATGTGTGGTGATGTAGACATTTATTGTCAGTAAGGCTGGACTGCACCATCACCTCATTTCATAGAGATCATTGTTGGATGCTAATCCAATTCAGGTGCTGCCAGTCTGAGTTGGTATACTGGAGATGAGGCAATTTGCCTATCTTGAGCCATCCTGCATGTAGAATTGCCTATGTGCACTTGCCCTGTGTATGTGTAGATATGTATGTATAGGTGTATATACACACACACATATCCAACTGCATGCACCTGAAGCACCTGAAGGCAACTGTATGCAGGAAGACAGAAAATAACGAGACAGAGTGATACAAAGTGGAAGGAAAAGGCAAAACATCACAGCCAATGCCTCTTCCCTTGCAGGAGGTGCAGTGCTAGACATGGCTTTTTCTTTCCCCTCTTTTATAGTTATTTGTTCCATCTTTTGTCATGGGCCCTGACCAGCCAATGTTCAGATTGAATAGCTCGTTTCTACCCAGCTTGCCAGAGCTCCTGCTGATGCTTCCATCTACTTCCCACTCCCCCACTGTGCTGGACTGTGTGGTTAATAAAGAGGACAGACAATGGGAGATGCGGGAAAACAAGATGCATTGGCTTTGCCTTTGAGTCAGTTGAAGAGCTATTTCTAAACCTTACATGCCTCACCCTGGCTTTTATTCTCTTAGATGTTTTTGTTACTCTTATTATTAATGGCCAGCAGAAGCAAATACTTTTGTTGCTCTATCAATCCCTTTCTCTGCTGTGCTGATCCTCAACAGAAATCTCACTGCCTCATGTCTGTGTGTGATCTTGAAAAAGAGATGTCAGTTCAGTCCCAGACTCAGGTTTTGGTTAAAAAAGTACAAAGCCTAATATAGATAAAAAATATGTTTTCAAGTACAAAAAGAGCATCTTATTTGTGATGTTGCTGCTTTAAAGTTATGTCAAGGGCATATTGAATATATAGATGGCACTTTTTATTGATGTGCAGGTAACTATAGAAAAAAAGTTAATTTAATTATGTGTGCTCCAGCACAGAGTTAAGATGACTAGAAATGGACTTGCTGATTTTCATTGCCCAAGCAAAAAGAAGTTCAGAACTGAAACTCATAGCACCCTTATTGCAAGCTCAGAGGGACTGATTTCCTCTTTCAAACTCTCTTCACCAAACCCTGAGAAGTGTAAACGTTCATGTTCTTAGATCATGGAGGTGGATATAATGGTGCTTACAGCACCAATCTCTGTAGCAACCATGAATGTGAAGTGCTTCAGGAGCTGTGGGGAAGATTGCAAGCTCCATCTTGGTATGTCTCCTGTAGTCCAGGCTTTTACCAAGAACAATTTCCAATTCATTGGAGCTCAGAAATGGCTTTTTCTTGAATAGGAAGTTTGCCACGATTTGTGCCTCAGTCTCGTAGCAGTTAAGGGGCATGGCAAATGGCTGTTAATCATCAGGGCAAAGAAAAGGAACTGAAGAGTTATGATCCCAATAGAAAATAAAAGAAAGCAATAATTCAGCTGGTGTGGTTTTGGCAGAACATCCTGCAAATGTTTGGATGGGCTTGTGTGTGTGTAGGGAACTTAACGTATTTATGAGTGCTTTTGTCTGTAAAGCTGTAGGAAACTTCCTATTTTCTGAGACTTAATAGATGAGAACTCAAAAAGAACATCTGAGGACTGAGCTTCTTTCCTTTCTAATATCTGTGTAAATAACTCCATGGTCTCAATGTCTCCACAGTGGAGAAGAGGAGAATCAATAATTGTTTAAAACTTTGTGAATCAATTACATGAGCAAGACAGGCATGACAGCAGCTTCCCGATAGGAGCACTGCTCACTGGTTGATTAGGAAGGAGAGCTGTGTAGAGAGAAAGTAGGTGCTGCTATGCTTTCATCCATCCTGGATGGTAACTTGCTGTGGCCGAAGGCATCTCTGATGGGGATCAGGTCTTCAAGCATGACAAATCAGGCTGCATACTGAAATCCATACTGCTTGTTCCAGCCAAGGACTCTTGTAAAACACTTCAGTGATACAGTAGCTTTCTAAAGCAGGGGCTGAATCCATAGTCCAGGTCCAGTGGTTCAGGAATCCACCTCTGTTTCTTCTCCTCAGGCTTAGCAAATTCCCAACTAGATCTGAAATCAGGAGTGTCATCAGGGTGGTGCAGGCTGGGGTCTGAACTAGTTAGCTCTCCTGACAGGGCATCTCTACTGGACATGAGCTGGAGTTTCCACCCAGTGCTGATGCACAGATGCCTTAGGGCCAGATGCCTCCTATTGTCTGGTGCAGACATACATGTTATGTGCTAATGAGGCAGCTGCTTGCCAGCAGGATGTCCAAACAAAAATGGAAAACCTGCAACAGGGTACTGTTTCTTCATTTTATGCCAGTGCTATTTTATACTATCTTGGCAATGTAAGGAAAGTAGTAAAATCCCTCTTAAAATGCACCACACAGAGCTGCCTTCTCACCTGGTGCACAGAAAGGCTTCAACATTGCTGCTATTCCAGTCCATGCTGTAAAACACAGGTTGGAGTGAGCTGGGGTGAGTCAGGTTTGGGAGAGGTCAGGGCAGGGAGGCGGTATACTCTGAGCAAGCAGCACCTCATTTCCAATGTGATAGAATCTGATTTGGAGGGTGCAGTGAAGGGTAGTGTAGAACCTCACGGTCCCCTAAAGCTGTGAGTATGAAATGTCTGAATGTACTTCCAGGCTGAGAAGGACAAAAGGTGGGCTCCCTTCTTTCTGAGTTTTGGGGCAGCCTCACGGCAGAAAGCCAGTGACCTGGGCTAACTGAATAAACCTGGCTGTGTTTGTGGGACTGAACCTTCAAGTTAAGAGCAGTGTATAAACACAGGGGAACAAAGCACATACATACTCCACACCTTCCTCTCACACCACGGAGGAAAACAGCTCCAAGGACCATGAAGGCAGTCAGGAACCAGCCCCAAAGAAGGAGGCCAAATCTTGACTTGCCTCCTGCTTGCCCCTAGTTACATGGCACAAGAAGTCCAGTGGGCCATTAGCCACCCTCCTCTTCCTGAGCATCTTTGCAGGTCCAGCAGGCTGCCAGGCAATGAGTTTCTCTCTGGGGTGTGGGTAGTGATGTGCAGCCCCAGTCTTTTCAGCCCCAGCACTGGTGGGCTGTGCTCTACCTTGTGTAGCACTGCAGGGAGCAATGGTGGCCCTTCCTGCCAGCTGTGGTGGGGAGCGTATGGACATGGCTGCATTACGTGTGCGTGGTTGCCAGGGAAACTCCACTGCTTAAGTGGGACCAAAGTGGTGGGAGCTGAACCTTTTTTTATCTATTTTTTTTTCCTTTCTTTTTTTGTACTCAGAGCATAATTATGACCCCTTAGAAAAGAAGCAGCCAGATATGGGGCAGCGTGAAATCTGGAGTATGTGAGCTGAGCTTCTTCCCTTTGCTGGAGAGCTCTCCACTTTAAAGAGTTTGGGATTGCTTATTTTTGGTGATTTTTTTGGTTTGGGTTTCTTTTTTTTTATTTTGGTTTCTTTTTTGGGTTTTTGTGGTGTTTTGTTGTTGGTTTTTTTTTTTTGAGTAAGAGAATTACCGTTTACTGCTGGGCAGAGTGGATGAGGCTGAAGCCTTACGGAAAGTGAAAGGCACATCTACACAGGCTTTTCTTCAGCTGCTTACTCACTTGCACTCTGAGGCAAGCCAGATGCCATATCAAAGAGTATGTAAGCTATTATCAATGCTTTGAAAATTACCTAAATTGGTTAATAAGACCAGCCTCAAAGAAAAGATTAAGTCTTGGCACAGTATTATCTTAAGTTGACTACTTTGCTTCAGCTGTGATCTGGCCAGCCCAGAGTGCAGGTGCAGCTAACTTCGCTCTGTTCATAAAGGCTGAGTAGACATTGGAATCATCAGGACTGTGGGTGCCATGTGTTAGGACATAGAGCAACTAACAGTTTTGCCTGCAGAAGGTAATTACTTAAATAAGCAATGCAGAATTTTGAGAGAAAAGGGATATCACTACTTCATGAGACAGAAGGGGAATGGAGGCCCTCACGGACACACTCTGACCTGTCTGCAGCTGGGCCATAGTATGAGGAGACCACCAGCTCCTAAGAGACTCCGGGGGTATTGGATGCAGTGCTGGGCTTCCAGGGCTTATTTAAATAGATTCTGTGAAATTTTGGAGGTTCAGTTCATAATAAGATTTGCTCACAATAAGAGACCAAAGGCATACTTGATGAAATGAAAGAGCAGTTAATTTAAAAATTATTAAAAGAAATAGTATTTCACCCTGGATACCTGATTGGAGAATCAATTATCAAAATATTCAATGACATCTTGCCAAATACTATGACTGGACTTTTTAAGAGTGTTGGATAGTTTTATGGCTACTATTGATTAATATGGCTATACCAAAGACATCTCATTCAGCTTACAGTCAAAATTCAGTCCTAAGTCTGGAGGGTAAGACAGCCAGAAAAGAAGTCCCAGGCAAACACCATGATGTAATTGAGTAATGATGTAAATGAGTAATGAGACGGTCTAAATTTCCTCTAACTGTTCTGGGCTGGCAATGTCAAGATATTAACCCAACCTAGGGAACTTGTTGGAGCTGGGACAGGGAAGCTGGGGTTGTCCAGATTGCCATCATGGTATAACATGGCACCTGGTGGGCAGCATCTACCCAGAGTGACCAATGGTTTAATCCATCCATGTAAGCTCATCAAACAAGGAACCGCACATATACAGAGGTGAAAATGGAAATGCAACAAGCCTGGTGTGAAAACTGTTTATCCTGGCAGCTTTCTAACTGCCATTTCCCCTCTGTGGAAAAGTGCTGGCATCCATATATGATGCTCTGGAAAACTAGTATAGCATACCAGCATATACTAGCCTGCTTTGACCAGTGACTGTGTATAAAAGTCACAAATTGTGCATTCCCTCCTTAGCCAAAAGACTTCTGAGGTTTTTCTCTGAATTGTATGTCAGTCAATGGCCCTGGGTATGTTCGGCTTTTTCATCTTTTTTTGTTAACTACATGTGGTATGGAGGGAAACAATCCTAAGATCAAGATGACAGAATCCAGGGTATCTTGAGTTTTCTCTGTTGCAAAATGTTTCGAATGAATGATTTCTGTAGACCCTTAAGTGGAAAGTGGAAATCACTTAGCTGTTTTCAGCCCTTGAGTCATCTTTAATCAGAGACATTTTTATTGCAGCTCTCAGGAACTCCTTGGTGCTGGAGCACTTACACAGTTGCCCCTGGGCTAAGGCTCTGCAGCAGATCTGTTTCCACTGCTACGGAGAGATTAATGTCCAAGCCATGACTGGGATCTGTGTATATGATGATACGTATGTCTATAGTTAATGTCATTACACATGTGAATCTTACTACATTTGTTACCGTTTACCCTGGTGACAAAATTGAGCTATACTAGCAACTCTAGATTTGTTATTGCAATTATTCTTTGTAGCCACCAGGGATCGTGGCTTCCAGAGAAGACTTAGAGAATCAACCATTTTCCTAATTGCTGCAGACCTCCTTTATGGCCACTTGTATGGCCTGCCTAGCAGGGACCAGGAGAGCAACATGCTATCCTGGAAGAGAGGGCTTTTACAGACCTTCACTAATTTATCAGTATATCCTGCCTGCCATTCCACCAGTGGGGACAGTGAACTGGGTCTCTCCCTTTCACTCATCCACCAATTTCTGTAATCACTTCTCTCTAACCACCATCTATGAGCTATGTATCCTTCTGTCAAACAAGGCCAGTGTGTTCAGTAGTTATTATGAGAACAAGGGAGGAAATTGACAAATGATAGGGTTATGTAAACCACATTTCTGCAACTAACAAATTTGAACTTCCCACTGAGGGCACATTTCCAGGGTAGCTTGGAGGATTTTCACCAACAACAATCCACTCATCAGTGAATCAGAGCACTGGGAAAGGATTGCAGGAGGTCACTGCTCCATCTGTTGTGCAAGCCAAAATCAGTAATAACTCAGGAAACCTAATAAGACAGGAAAGTTTCGAAATCCTACTAAATAGTATCAATTAGGCAGAGTCATTCAGAAATTACACAGTCCAGTGTGCTCCAACCTTACTTTGAGTAGGTTTTGCTGTCAATATGCGTACTTGTGGAAATCTGAGCATGTATGTGTGTGAGAGATACAGAAAAGTGTTGTTCTAGATGCCAATCCCACCACAAGAACATCGTGCTAGGGCTGTAGTGTTACTGTGTTCTCATAGTCCCTACTGCAAGCACTCAGGGAAAGGACTCACACAGGATGATACAGCATGTAATATTAAAAACAGAGTTTTATTGTATTGATTTGTTGAAAGCTAAATAAATTAAGTGTGGGGAGAAAAAAAACAAACAGGCAGAAGATCCTGACTTCAGGCTAGCCTGAGGCAGTGATGCATTTGTGGTAAGAATAAACAGGAGTAAATGAACACTTAAGCAACAAAGATCCTGATTTCCTGTCAGATCTGTTATAACAAATGGGACTCAGAAATATAGAAAATTTAATTACAAGACTTTGAACTCTTGCAGCATTTTCCATCATGGACAATAAAATTCCCAGTGAATCAGGTATCCCACCAGCACTGTAACAAATAAGCGCACATGGTGTCTCAATTTTGAAGAAAAGAAATACATAGGTGAGGAAATTAAAATCTGTGTTTTCCCAGAAGTTATTTGGTGCTTTCTCACTCCTTTTTGCCCTCACAAAATGTGTGGTAAGCAGGACTGAAGTTTAAACAAGAGACATCCCTACGTATTTTGTTTGTAGGTCACAGAGGAATTTTGCAAATCAAGACCCTATTAAAGACTAACACTAAACACTAACAGCTTTTCTTCTGAATCAGGAAAATTAGAAGAGGACTTTGGGAAACGATAGTGGCTTAAGTTGTTAGGATCTTATAGGATTCCCTTTACAAACTGGAAACGGAAGGAAGGCCAGATACCAGTTGTCAAATTATGGCTGCACAGGAAGCTTAATGAAACAGCAAATGGGGTTAGATATACTGATGTTCCCAAAAGCCTAATAAAAAGGGGTTACTTCCAGGGCAGCACATATTGTATTTTTGCTGCATTTGTGAAGATATAGCAGCTTAGGCCATTTTGCAAAAACATGGTTTATTTCTCCAGATGCAGGAAGCAGACATATGCTCTTGACTTGCTCCTCACTAAGATTCCTTGTGCACAGCTTGACACACCTGGCCCCTGCAGGGTCTGGCACTTGGATTGGAGCTAAAGGGACTTGCCACCAGTAGCAAAGAACTGTTCATGGCTCAGCCACCAGAACATGGCACACCAAAGCTGAATACATTCAGATAGGCTGCACAGAGGAAATGTAACATGCTGATCTCCTCAGTTCCCAAGTGAGCAGTTAACACTGTGCCTCAGTAGAAGTCTTTCTAGTTCCTCAAGATGGCTGGACCGCTGCAACTTCTTTTTGGAGATCTTGCATTCCTCTGCTTTAGGAATGCTCACTAGACTGCCCAGTGCAAAACAGTTTAGCTCTGGATTAAGATGTTGTTTGTAAAGCAGTAATTGCTTTTGCTTGCCTGGGGAATCCAGAGAGGCTGTTAGAAAGGAACTTGTGAGAACAGCACCCCAGGGATCTCTCCTACCACATCTGAGGTAATCTAATGGTTCATTAAATGGCAGTGATTGGTTTCAAATGGTGCAGCTGTAGGAGGGCTCCTCAGAGAGTCACCTGCAGCCTTGCCAAGGGTCTGCATCTTGGGTGGGGTGTTTGCCAGACCTGGGCTTTATGCAGTATCTGCATGGGCCTGTCTGTCCTTGAGGGGTGGAAGGCACCGGACAGCTTAGAAGTGGTGGCAATAATACTTGCTTGGTCTCTAAACTTTGTGCCACCTCTGCAAATCCTCTTCCATCCACCAAGGAATTCACCAGCTACCAGTTTCCAAGAAGAGGCTTCACAGTGAGTGCTTTTGCACCTTCCCCGTGTGCAATCTAGCCTCCTTATCGGAGGGGTTAAACGTGCAGGAGGAAGAGGCAATACTTGTCCCAGCAGCAGTAAACTCGAAGCAGATTTTCTGTGGGAAGCCATCTGTCAGTTTGGGAGTGGTGCTGTGTCAATTGATCAACTCCACCTCCAGCTCAGCTCTGCAAACTACAGATCCCTGACCTTGCAGGGTGACT
Source organism: Psittacula echo (assembly GCF_963264785.1). NCBI lineage: Eukaryota > Metazoa > Chordata > Aves > Psittaciformes > Psittacidae > Psittacula > Psittacula echo. Next base: position 85,372,713 of record NC_137735.1, on the reverse strand, counting down.
GTGGGGGAGTACTAGGATCTCTGGAGGCATTGAGATCCTGTAATGGACCCTCTACTCTTTCAAACTGGGTGGGGGATGCCCAGCAGCATCTTGCTGTCTCTTGCAGCAGTTAGCTGTGGAAAGCCTGAGCTTGCAGGTGAAAGAACTGTAGGAGAAAGACAAGCTTTTTGCTATAGCTGGGGGATTGTGTTACACCTGGATGATGTGCAGTGTAAGGGGCTTCTGCTTTGAACCCAACCTATCCCAAACTCAAGTCTGTCTCCCAGTGGCAATGTTGAACCGTGTTTTGGCTGTTCCAAGGTGAAAAGAGGAGGTGGAGAGCATGAAATTTCTGCAGGAGAAAAATAGAAGCCTGTAAGATTCTGTAAAAACCCTTAATATCTGGGGGTTGGGGGGCTAAAATATTCCTTTTTTTGTTTTAGGCTCTAATAAAGCTATAATGATTCTATGGGGTATATGTAAAACATCTTTAGATCTATCTCCTAATTTAAAAGCTTTCACTGTAACACCACACTGAAGTCAAATTCCTGCTCTGTCTGGTAGCCCTGTGGTTCTCTAAGTTCAACTCCTTCTCTTTTCTCCTGACTTCCCACCAGGTGTGGTCAAAAATAAGGAAATTGTGGCTCTCATGCATTTTTATTAGTTGCTTTTTGTCCCCCAAAAGGCACTTACTGAGATTTCTATTCAGCTCGATCAGCAGTTTTCCTGATATATTATGAGGGACACTTCTAAATGTTGTCATTTCTTCTTCCCTTGCCCTCCCTTTTCTGAGTGCTGGATTGGTTAAGGAATGAAGAACATTTGGCTACACCCAAGTATTGGGGTGATCAAGTGCCAAGAGACATATTGGCAAGCCAAAAGCTGGACTGGCTTGCACCTCCTTACTGCTCTCATTTTAAATAGAAGTTGTCTCTTCTTGCTCCTTCTTTAATAAAAATGCAAGTGGTTGCTCAAGAGCAATTATTATATGCACAGCCAAGTGGTCTGTGCTCTTTGATTTAGGGAGGCATGCTTACATTTCTCAGTGGAGAGGAATTGTTTATCTGGATTGTGATAAAGCTATCTATTTGGTGTATTGATTTTTGATGTTCTGATACACTCTGGTTAGTGAGGAGCTCCAAATTTTCTCCCCAAGTCTTGGAGCTTATTTCAACAGTTGGGCTGTGCACTTGTGTGGAATGAGCTGTCAGTGGACACTTTTGACTGGAGTATTTGACCCTGTTTAAAATCACACGAAGGGCAATACCTCCTGCACCTTGCACCTCCCTCACACCTGCCTACTAACTCCTCTGTGTGTGTGTTTATATGCAGCCTTGAAACACAAGTGGATTTATCATCTTCCATCCCTTATTTGTCACAGAGAAAAGGACCCAGAATTTTTTCAGACAAGACTTCAAGGTGCTCTGTGTCAAATATTCCTGTAATTCAATAGCCAGGTCCTTCAACTTTTAGACTTTCTGATAGAAACTGGAAATTTACAGGCAATTCAGAGGTTCTTATGCATGAGTATAGAAAAGCTTTTGTGGAAATTAATATAAAAATAAATACTAGTCATCAGTGTAGCTGTCTTGCCTTTTCATGTTACATTAAGGCTGAGTCTTCACACTCTAGCATTCAGTTTTCTACAAGTGGCTTTCAAAGGCCCAGTGAAGGGTATTGAAGATGCTTGTTCAGGCTTTCTTCAAATTCTGGTGCATGCCATGAGAATAGTTTAATATTTCCTCTGCCTTTCCTGATTTTCTACATAAGCTTCAAAGATAAAAAGGTTGTTTTTTTTTATTGGAAGAGTAAGTTCTATTCCTGAGCAGTTCTGGGAGAACAGGCTGAATTCCAGTCATAGAAAATACGAGCTTTTTTTCCACAGGTTGAGGGGCTCTGTTGCTGCTCCTGTTTTTTTAACATCTCTAATTGATCTTGATTAATAAATCTTCTTTTTCTTTGTGTATACTTTTTTCTTTTTGCAGTGAGCAAAGAACAGCCCTAAGAGTACTTTCACAAGTAGGTGGTGAGCTGTGTGGAACTGGGCAGAGTTTAATCACCAAACCTTATAGGAGAGGCATGGGGATATAGGAGCAAGGACTCTTTCATATAGGACGTGACTCTTAGGGAGTTCAGGAAAGAGCAACAAAAAGCTTAGGGCTGCATGCAGGATCCAAGCTTTCTTTTCTTTTTTTTCCTGGAGTTCCTGATCTATGGCTTATTTTGCCAATAGAGAAAATGGCTATAGGTAATCAAAACCATGGCTAAAGAAGGGATGGATGGAGGGAGGGATGGATTGATGGATAATTAACTGGCATCCTTGCTGAAAAACAGGTTTACTTGCCAGGCTGTAGGAGAATGAATTTGATAGAGAACTGTTCTAAATGCAGGTATCTTGAGGTAATATCTTGAGGCATTTACACAATGAGTTTCCCTAGGTCTGAAACTCCTGACTGCCTCCTTTTGAATCTCTGGTTCAGCTTTTCTGGCTTACTGAAAAGAAGGTGGGACTGCTATTTCATTCCTAAAAGTAGTGATTGGATTTGGAAAACTTTCTTATTATAATGGGAATCTCTGCAGAGAGGCAGATTTCATTCTGTCTTTTTTGTTTGTTTATGATCTAATCCTACTCTACAGAAGTCAGTGGAAGACAGCATATTGGCAAATGCTTTTTCCATTCTTTTCCATCATGAATTGGGCAAAAGGAAGTATTTGGATTTTACTGGATCTGTCACAAATTGAAAGCCTGATATCTTGTGAAATTCCAGGATAAAAAGTCTTACAGTATACCATTGGAGAGCTGAGACCTGTACAAAACTTCCTTGGAGTCTTGGAGGTTATAAAATGGTACAAGTTCTGGTTCTGGCGAAGATGAGCTTGGTACGGTAGAAGGGTATGAAAGCAATACCAAGAGGAAATATTGAGCTGACATTTCTCTAAAACATGGTATAAACAAAGCCCATAATAGTTTAGAATTTTATTTTTTCCATTTTAGTAATGTTTTATGTTGTTCTGAGATGGAACCTTCACAGCTGCAGCACTCTGTGCTACTGCTTGCTTTGCAAGGAGCTTGCAGTGGAGATTCTCAGAGCTATTTGTGTCTCATGGTTTTGTCTACTCTACTACTTCAATCTGGATACTCAAACTGGAATGACCATCCCAAACTGAACCAGTATCAAAGCTGCTGTGTTCCCTGTTTATACTACATATAAGGGTATGATAATCTGGGGATTAAAACTCTAAATTTTTGCAGCCGTGGAATATTTTGTACATATTCTCTTTTTCTCTGCTGACTTGTGTACCACTTGTTCCCTGTCTGTTAGAATCATGCCTAACATTTGAAATCTTTAAGTAATTTCGGCAACCTGCCTTTAAAAATAAAGTAAGGACAGCTGGTCATAAAAAGGCTTTTACTTCCTTCCCACTTGCTTCACTTAAATTTTAAAATTTTAAAAGAAGAATCTGTAAGCTCTGGCCAAGACATGAAGTGTAAGATTTTGATTGCATGCCTCCCCCTCCACACTCAATGGGTTGACTAGGAATGCTGTTTATTTCCTTTGACCTATTCTTGTTTTCTTTCTCTCTCTCTTCCTCTCTTTGACTTCCTATCTAGGATGAGTCATCCATGTTCTTCCAGTTTGGTCCATCAATAGAACAGCAAGCCTCTGTCATGCTCAACATCATGGAAGAATATGACTGGTACATCTTCTCCATTGTCACTACTTATTTCCCTGGTTATCAGGACTTCGTGAACAAGATCCGCAGTACCATTGAGCACAGCTTTGTGGGTTGGGAATTGGAGGAAGTCCTCCTGTTGGACATGTCTCTGGATGATGGGGACTCAAAGATCCAGAACCAGCTCAAGAAGCTCCAAAGCCCTGTTATCCTCCTCTACTGCACAAAGGAAGAGGCCACCTACATTTTTGAGGTGGCCAACTCTGTGGGTCTGACAGGCTATGGTTACACGTGGATAGTGCCCAGCCTGGTGGCAGGGGATACAGACACAGTGCCATCTGAGTTCCCCACTGGGCTCATCTCTGTCTCATATGATGAATGGGACTATGGTCTTCCTGCCAGAGTGAGGGATGGAATAGCCATAATCACCACGGCTGCTTCTGATATGCTGTCTGAACACAGCTTCATCCCTGAGCCCAAGAGCAGCTGTTACAACACCCAGGAGAAAAGGATTTACCAGTCCAACATGCTCAACAGGTAAGGGAAAGGACTGGGCCAGCCTTACAAAAGAGAAGTCAGAAGGGACCTTTGAGACCAGAATAATTCTGCTAGGCCATGTGATGCTTCAAGGCAGTGGGCAAGGTTGGCCAGAACCTGGGCAAGGGGAGGCATGTTGATGGGGGAACTTGAGCTGCTATGTGTCATGAGTACCAGTATGTTACCCCCTTAGAAAGCCTCTATAGAACACAGGGGGCAAGCCAGCATGAGGAAAACGAACAATGAAGGCATAGTGCAAAGACTGAGTGTGCCCCTTGAGGCACCAAATTTTGCATTTATAACAGTGGTGAATTTCTTGGAGTGTCTTTGCATAAATGGGTCTGGTAACTCTCAGGTGGGTTCTGCTTCAAGCACTGAGGATGTTTGTATGGAAATCTAGTAGGCACCAGGTTCTGCTTCAGGCACCACGCCTATGTAAACAGGTGTGTGACACACCTGGAACAGTTTTATAGCACCTGCTGTCTGAGGACCAAGTGTCCTTGTGCTGTCCATTAGCTCTGAATTACAGGAGAGGGTGAAGTACAGAGAGGTATGGAGAGCTAAAGCTGCAAAAAGAGTAAGAGTCAATAACTCTGCCTTGCTCCTGCTTTATACTGGAAGCCTTTAAGACCCTTGGTTGTCTTAAGAATCCAGTTTACCTCAAACAGGAGTACTTGTGCTATCACCCTGTTCATTAGTACCTTGTTGGCCATTGTCTGCTGGGTGTTTTGAGTCCCATTCCCTCTCGTGAACGTTATACATAGAGGTTAGGCACCTGCATCAGAATGGCAAGTTTTTCTAGATGGAAAAGGGCATTTAAAAATAGGGAAAACCTATTTAAATAACAATCTTCTTTTAATCCAGATTCAGGTTTTCTGAAGAAACAATGCTAAGATACCTATGTAAGGTCATAGAGGAGGCCTGTGGTGGAACAATCTCTAGAACAGCACTCTGATTACTAGATCTTCCTTTTTCTCTCAGTTGGAGTTTTAGTGTGTCACTAAGCAACCCAGATAATTAGACATGGGATCTGCAATTAGCCAGATGCCCCCTGACCTGCTCAGCTGTTATTCTCCAATGTTTTACATATAAAATCCTTGGGTAGGTTGGTCCCTTTGTGGTAGGACAAGGTCAATCCAAGCAGTAGCCATCAGGAGAGGTGGCCACACAGAGCTCAGCATCTTTGTTCATTTGTCATGATGAATCATGGAACAGTGAAAATGTGATTGATTCGTTTGCGTGCTGAGGCCCCTCACTGTCAGCTGTACTAGGCAGATAGAGGGAATGGTGAACAAGAAAGCGGATGTTGCTTTGCCTGGAAGTTGAAGACTGAAAGAAAAGTCTATTCTTTGAGCCATTTTATTATCCATAATGTTATCTGCTGTCTCTATGATCCATTTGGCATATACCACATCTTACTGCCTTTACTTCCATATCCTCATATTACCTTTTTGCTGTCTGCGAGCCTTGGAACTGCTGAAGGACTAAAGGTTCCCAAAGCTTTATCGGTTTCCTTCCCAGCTATGCTTAGGGGTGAGGGTTGTATTCTGCTTCTCTTTTGACTCATCCCTGGAATGATTAAGCAGAGAAAATATACTTAATAGATACAAAGTTATCAGATATCAAAGGTATACAACAGCATTAAGGTAGGCTGTTGTTCTACCTTTTCAAATGAATAAGGTGTGTTTTTTTTTTTCCGGAAAGCTGTACTGTGTCTTCTCAGCAGTTATGTAGAAAACAAAATGTTGTCCCCTGCTATGTGATGCAGTGTTCTGCAGAGACCTTTTGCTAATTAGTTCTGTTGACACTGTATTAGCCTGTGCACATCATACCCACACTGCTTCAAGGACCCAGCATAACCTCTCTGCGTAGCACTTCTTTGTGTTGTATAAAAGTTGCCAGCTCAGAGACTCTTGAGTATCTAGATATGACAGTACTGTTGTGCAGTGTACATATGCCCTGAAGCCTGGGCACCCCACATGAAAGCAGTTCTTGTCACTTTTGAAGATATTAGCTTTCTTCTCACCTTCATGGCCCAAATCATGCTGTTCCTTCTCCCTTGTCTGCTTTGGGTACAGCTTTCACAGGAATGACTGCAGATACATGTAGATAAACCCAGCTTAGTTTGGGTAACTGACATCAGTCTTTCTGAGAAACAGAGTGAATTAGTCCATGCCAAACTCTGTTCTGCCACTGCCTACATTGCTGCAGGCACCTGGGCCAGCTCAGAAATAATTACACTGTGTTGCAGTTGCTTCTTTGACCACAGTGCAAATACCCACTTTGCCTTGCATGGCACTGACTTGTGCTCTGTTCCCTCTGCCCCAGCAGATGTTTCCACCCTCTCTGCTTCTGAGTGAGATGGTTAAGAAGTTTGACTTCAGTGAGTTGGGTGCTTAGTTTTCTGTTTAAGTGAAATTACTTTCAGGCACCTTTTGACGTATAAAACTAATGGCGTCCAAAATAAACCATTGCTTTTGCAAATCTAAAGGTTCAGTAGAAATATGACAGCTTCATGCTCAGCTTCACAGCCTGGAGTCTGTGTAGGAGGAAAGGTAGAGGTGAGAGAGGGACAAGATGTGGAAAGGAGCAGCCATGAAGATAGGAGTTCACTTCACTGAACCAAAACCCACAGAGATAAATGGCTGTAATCTGTGTTCATACCTTCAAGTCCCGTTGCACTCGCTGGAATTTACGATGTGCTAAACTTTAAACCCTTCCTGATATACTCCGTCTATCTGAGGTCTTTAAATCTCTCCTGAAATGCTTTGTCTATCTGGAGTATTACAGATTCTGCAGACCTGGATGCTTCATGCCTTCTCTAACCCCTTCCACCTACTAAGATCCCACAGCACTTGCGCAGTGTGAGCACCAGGGAGCAGCAATACCTGCATGTCTGGAACATTGTCTTGCTCACTTTGGACTGGGCTGAAGGTTCTAGAAAAGTAATTTTAGTCTTGCCCTGAACCCGGCAATACTATATTCAGCCATCTGTAACTTACAGTTCCCCCTCCGCATGCCTACACAGAATAGAGAAATGCATGTATGTGGGCTTGATGTCTGGGGAGGCAGCAAAGTGTATGTGACCTAAGATAATACATCACCATGTAGCTGGTGCTTCAGAAACTCTTGAAGCTAATCTAAAGTGGTCCAATTTGCTTCAAATCCATAGCTGGGAGGCAGTGTGATAAGGGAATTTTCCCATTCTTCCAAGAGTGACACATCCAACTGAAAAAATGTGTAATTTAGTTCAGCTGGGGCACATTATACATTAAGACTGTGAATTAGTCATTTCCCAAGATCTGCCTTTGAACTTTGACCATTTCTTCCTTTTTTTTTTTTTCCTCCTTTTTTTTTTTTTTTTTTTTTTTTCCCCCCCTTTCTCTTGCTGAAAGTGCAGCAGTTCTGAATGCAGCCTAAACTGAAGGGTCTTGTTCAATGTGGTCTCAGTTGATGGTTGATCTGGGTGTGTAACGGAGGAACTGAACTGAAAGCTGCTCATGTTTAGAAAGAAAGCTCAGTTTCTCTCTCTTTCCCCCTTCTTACACTGACACTTGTTCGCTTTTGGAAGAGCTGTGCAAACAAAGTTTTGTTTGAAGTAGGGTTGCAAGCACAAAAAGAAACTAGACAGACTGTTATCTAAATGCCATTTCTTGCCAATGTAGGTGTTTGGTCTGAACCTTCTTGTATTAATAATGGTCTCATAGCAACTGTTTCTTGTCTGTCTTGAAACTTGTTCTCTTTTGTGTTAGACTGGAATTGCAGAAGTATGATCACGACCATTGAACATTGCAAATTTTGTCCTGGAAATGAGCCCACTGGTGAGATAACTCCACTAACTAATAGGAAAGTAATACCTTAAAGAAGGTTTTTTCTACAAGAATTATTGGTTTTCTTTTTGAATGAAGTTTTCCTTGAGTGAGAGATTTATCTCAGTTTATGCTGATAATAGGCTTAGGTGATCATTTGGAGTCTGTATATGCAAATGCTGTTTTCCAGTTCAATTACACTCTTTAGTTATTTGTATTGTTTGTAATAATTACCTGTTCATTTATTTCTTCATTGCCTCAGAAGAAACGGGGTTTGAATATTCCAGTCTACCAAGTTTACAGTTATCTCAATGGCCAATCTTCTCCTGGGTACCCAGGAAACCACTGCGCTCTCTGCTCTCTTCTAATGGATGACATTCCAAAGGCTGGGAAGGAGTTTCTAACACAGTTTTTCTCTGGAGAAATGCTCAAATGTGGATTTCTTCCTTCTTGGCCCTTCAAAGGAGAGTTGCTAACATAGGCATTCTGCAGAGCTCATCTATTCTTGATTCACCATGGCTTCTGAGGAGTGAGTGGGCAGAGGTGGATGTGTTTATAGGCAGCCTTCTGCTTATTTCATTATTTTAATTGATGGGACAGATTTCCTTGAGCTCGGGATTGGTGCTTCTCATTACATTTTAGAAATGAGAAGAAATAACTAAATGACAGGAGCATTCTTGGGAGTGGAATTCAGGGATGAGTCATGAGAAAAGAACATGATTTCTGGCACATATTTGAGGAATAGAAGCTCACCGTTTTGTATGGATAGTCACAGTCATGGGGCTACATAAGCTGTGTTTTTATTATAGCCTTCAGTGAGACCTGGGTTCTTCCTACTGGTTGTCATGGCTGCTTGTGAATGCTGGGCCATAACTACTAGTTTGTTGTTGTAGGGTTACTAATGAGTTCTCCACTGATTGGCTTTAATAGTCTCTCATTTAACACCAGGCTGCACACACCAGATTTCATTTTAATAAAAAGTGCAGTGAAGCATTTGCTTTGGAATGAAAATACAAATATGGAATTATACTGCCTTTGCAAAGAAATACTTTAAGAGGGGAACAAAGATAGATTCAATTCTGCACCTCAGATTCCTCAAATATGAAAACAGCTGGAAAGCTAGCTTGGTGCATTGTGTGAACATGATACTTCCACTTTAGGGGAAATACTAACTTTCATCTGGAGCTTTCCATACCAGCCAGTTAAGAAATGCAAAAGAGCCCTTAATGAATGGTTGGAAACTATTTTCCCTTGAACACCGAGGGCAAGCTCTGTGCTCATGTAGCCACATTGCCCTAGTGGAAACTAGGAACTGCTGGGGCTTACACAGCTGAACAGTGAGTCAGTGAGCAGAGAAAGTACTTGCAATAGGACTGTACAAATATATTACTTCCCTGGAGACTCAAGACCATAGGGGCTATATGTATTCCTGGAAAGGTGCAGTGCCCCTTCAGGTTATTGTGTCACCCTGATAGCTGGAAACAGCACTGTGACCATATGATCCTAGACCTGCTTTCCCCAGGTCAGTGTGAAGGACAGCACCCAGGCAGCACCTTTCCTTGTTTCCCAGGCTTCTCCCAACCCTCTTTCCTGCACTCTTCTCTGCTGTCACAGCAGCTATTGCCTGCCATATCAGACATGGGGATCATCATATGTCATTTTCAGGAGCTGCCATGGAGCCACTCTGTTGTCTCCTACCCAAGTGAGCCACACACATTCCCACAGTGCAGCAAGGGAGTTGAGAGCAGAAATGAAGAAAGGACTGTTTGCGTCACCCTTTCTCCATAGGACTGTGGAGTTAACTCCGTGCTAAGAGACAGGAGCACTGGCTGGCACGGAAGTCTTACTGGCTTCACGTCTACCTGCTTGGCAGCTGACTGGGAAGCCCTGCTCCAGCAGTGGGAGGCACGGTGCTGGGACTTGTTTCTTGACTGTGGAGGAGAGAAGGTATAAATGACATGTTCCCACAGATGCAAAAATTGCCCTTTTCAGAAACTTGGAGGGTGAGGGAGCATATGTAACTTTTGACCTTTTGGAGCCTTTAAGCTGGTGTCTTGTTAGCAGCTCGTTATGTTTCCACTGGTTGGTGAGTCCGGCTGCTGTCAGGCTGGTGCTAGCTGGCAGCATGCGGCGAGTGCTGCTGACAGATTAGAGATCCCTGCTGCTGAAATCTGCTTGTTCCTGTCACTGCTCCAGCAGCAGCTGGAGGCCGGCGCTGGCCCATGCTTTCTGCCTCCATTGGGGTCTCTCTGTCTCCCCTCATCCTTTGTAGATTACTCTGCTCACTGCTGCCTGCATGCTGCCATCACTTTCTTTTCTTTCCCCTTTCCGCTTTCCATCTCCTGTTGCATTTCATTTGCCCTGCATGCGTTACTCCCTGCCATGGTGGTTCCGTGCTGGTGAAAGGTGCTGGGTTCACTACCCTGAGGCTACCAGTTGTTCACACTGTCTGCCAAGGAGGTGGGCAGTGGGTGGGAGCAGCAGCATCTTGGGGGCAGTGTGGGTTTCTCTCACTTCATTTTTCTGTCTCCTGAAGGGTGATACTGAGGGCAGCTTTATAACATGCTCTCAACCCAAATCTCCCCCTTATGGGTGGGCTGTCAAGGATGCCTGATGCAGAAGGGCACAGTCTGTACCTGGCTGTCCTTGCTTTGCCCAGCCCTTATGCACTTAAGCAGCGATGCTTTGGCAGTGGAAGGCACCAGTGACAGGTAGAGGAAAGTCTAACATCAACCTCACTCAGTGTTCTTGTACAATACTGCAGACCCCCTGCTTCTCAGAGGGAGTATATGATGGGGGAAGAGCAAAAAATGTTTGTGCCTCAGCAGGCACCACAGGGTGCCTTGGTCCTGCAGAGCAGGGCTTTGTCAGAAGTGGAGAGGAGGCACTTGCTCTGTGTGGGCAGCTGTATTTTTTATCATTTCTGCAATTAAAATAGGATGGGAGGGTTCAAGTGAAGTGCTGGGTTTTTGGCAAGGGTTATCTTGATTAGAGGACAGACCCTTTCATAATGGCCTCCAAAATCCACCAGCTGGGAATGAATTTTGGTATGCACCATCAGTTTCCAGATGGGAAAATGTCCATGTTCTGCTTCCAGCCCTCTGAGACATCTTCTGCTCTGCAGCCAAGTCCAATTAGTGCTAATACCGTGGCAATTTTGCTTGCTGGTGACAATATGCTTTAACTTGGGCATTCAGGCTCTCTCTGCTCTTCACGAAATGAGAATCAAAATCCTTCCTCTGTAGTGAAGCTGAAGGAAGCAGTGTGAAACTGCAAACCCAGCTCTGGCTGCAGTTCAGCATTTTTGCTACAGTGGCATCTTCCCCAGTCACAAAATGTTGTTGGGGTCCTGTGGGTTTTAAAGTGCCCAAGGGAATTTGAAAACCTGCTTTAGCAGATCAGTGGAGGGAAGGTGAGAAATAGCCTCCTTCCTTCAGGAAATGGCTTGATGGGTCTGTGGTTATTTTCTGACTTGCACACCTGCAAATCCATGGTTAGCCATATGTGGTTTCATCACTAGAGCCTGAAGGAGCATGGGCATTTTTTTCCTTCTGATAGAAATGTGAGTTTTTTAGTTTTTTCCCCTCAGACTTAATGTTCTTACTATCTTTCAAGTTTTTAAAAATAGGAACTGCCGTGTTGCTATGGCTCCCTGTGCAACTCTGGAGCAGCTTCTGCTTCTCTTCACTTTGATGCAATTCGGGTTCACGGTGCAGTTTAACAAAACACCAGGACAGCTTGCCGCCTAGCGGCTCCCTTCCAGAGGGCCAAGGGGGCCACAACAGCGTCCACCGTTGACAGTAATTCATGAATAAAAGGGGGAAAAAAAAATCAGATGTCCTTTCCTGGCATACAGTCAAGGCATTAACCCTGGTGCATCAGGCCGAGTCATTTTTTGTTACGTTCTGCAGTGTTAACACCATTCCTGTGGTTTAAATTTTGATGGGATATTCTTTTTCCCTTTCTGTCCTACATCGTTGTGCGCTGGAGCTAAGTGCTATCAAACAGCTGGTATGTTCCCCTTGAGAGGCACCTGCTCTTCAGTGGTCTTTGCCGTGTATGCTTTGTCTAAGAGGTCGTTGTGCACGTTTCAAGCTAAGCTGGCAATTAAGTGCTTTGCTGAATTGAGGCTTAGGCCACTCCTGACTAGATGCTGCTGATGATATTCCTCTCAAAATCATTGCTTTAAGGGGGTACTCGAGTCTTGCATCCAAATTTTGCGAAAATGTGGATCTGCATATCTGTGGGGCAGCTGAGTACTTATGTCAAAGGGACCAAACGGAACTGTGGTTTTGAACATCTGTTGCCTGTGCAGGATCCAGACCTCCCTCTGCAGCTCACAGACCTCTCCACTGGCCTATTTTCAAGTAGCTGTTATTTTTAAAGTACGTTTTGTTTCATGTTGCAAATTTTATTTTATTCTTAGTCCAAAGGTGAGCATTTTGGAAAAATCTGAGCAAAAAAACCTGTTCATCCAATTTTGAGTTATGACAGTGTGAAATGAATAAATTTGTTCTGCTTTTGAATAATTATCCAGCGGTGGGTTTTCTATTGGTGTGGACAAATAACTCAAAGCTAGCTTCACTTCAAACTTCAAAAATAGGTTTGCAGCAGTAGACAAGGGATTCCTGCTTTGTTAAGGTTAGAAAATTTGATTTTGTATTGAATATGAACATTTGAAGGTGGCCGATGTTAACATAGTGTAATTTTTTTTCTTACTGTACGTTCACTGTGCACTATATTTCTTGAAGTACTCGAATGAAAGATAATCCAGAAATGTGGCATTTAAAATGCTTCAGTGTGAGTGAAATAGTAACAAATAAAACAGAAATGGCAGAGACATGTCAGCTTGTCCAGTCCACTACCTGCTTTATCATTCCCACAGCCTATTCTCTCCTGATTTAAGCAGTAAAAACATCCCTACTCAAACACCTTTATATAAAATTAATATTAAAATCTAACCATAGTGCCCTTGTAAGGATCAATCAGACTGAATGCTGCCAGCCATCTTCCTACAAAGAACGCTCTCTTCCACCCCTGTGGAGAGATTTCTGAGATTGCTATACCACACTGAACAGGTCACCATATCTGTCTTGATTGAGTAAAGAGTAAGGTGATTAGAGGTCCCCTCTTCAGTAACATGTCGTGAGAAATGCTTGAGAAACAGATTTTGCGAACCTAGAGCTGGTCTTTGCCAAGGACCTAGCAACATGTCAGGTAATCAGATGGAGGACTCACCCACTGATGGTGTGGTGTGGTCAGAGTGGAAAAGAGCCTGAAAACCTGTGAATTTCTGAGGCCAGACAGTGGTTAAAAATGCACAAATGCTGACTCGACATTGACTTTCTTCCTGGTTTTGAAGCTGTATTAAAACGAGATGGAAATAAGTTTTCAGTGTCTTGCCCGGCATTCTTCCCTGTATTATTAGTGTCACACATGAAATAATTTTTCAGCACGATGGCTACCTCCAGTAGCAGTGTCAGCATCTTACATTTATTTATGGCAGGCCATAGGATCTTTTATCTGCAATTCCAAAGCACTTTACAGAGTAGAAAGGGACGGCTTAATTCATCGCTAAAATTCAGCCATCTCTGGGGTGAAATAGAGCAACTGTTTAACAGCACACAGTATGAAGCAGAGATTAATACTGCACCTCACTGGAGCTGCACGAGGAATTTCACCCAGCAGAATGAAATTGCTAGAGGTGGATTTTCGCCAAGACATTGGGGCTGTTTAATAAGCACAAGAGATTAGCAGCAGTGCCACACATGCCTCTTCTGTGCCTGTGTGAAGCAGGCAGCCAGCAGTTCCAGAAGTGGTTTCAGGAAGGAGGTTGGCAGCTTTTCCAACACGCAGACTTCACCAGCAGATAATATCTGCTTTCAGAGACCTCCTTCATCACAAGATCATGACATGTTTTGGGCATATGTACCTAGATTCTACACTGATTATCTGCTTATTTCCCCTGGAAACTCAGCCCTGGACAGAGGGAGACATCCAACAAGGCTGCTGTGTACCTGCCGCTGAGAAAAAGCAGATGATAACCAGAACTGTATGAGAAGCAAAAAGGTCAACTACAGTGAAGTTCTGGGAGGATGTAGCTACATAGGTAATAGATGCCGTAAATAAAAGATGGTCCCCCCACAAAGGGCATTTTTCATGGCTTTCTTCCCCTTTAAAATAACCTGTCACTGGCAGATGAAGCTCCATGAGTGACATGAGGTACATGAAACAGATTGCTGCAAGAAATGCTTTTCATCCTCTTCTCAAAGATGCTGACGCTGCTCTTCTGCATCTGAGTGGTGACGCATAGCATGCATGCATCACTCAGATGCCATTCTGCATCTGAGTGGTGAGAGCTTAGAAGAGCTGGTACTTAAGCCATGTTGAAATGCTCTCCAGCATCACCAAGGGACTGTGAAGACTTCGAGGTGCAAAGTACAGATGCTTACAGCCTCCAAATAAATCTGAACATCTAGCAACTGCTCTTCAGTATGCGTAGCATGTATTAATATTAAATAGCTGTTTGGGGAGGAGAGTGTGGGATACTGGGCTTTCCAGCAATTGACTTGCCCAAATCCAGGAGGTGCAGGACTAATCTTTCAGGGTTCTTCTGCGTGTTCTGCTGCCCTCTTCTCAGTTTCCTTTTCCTTCTCTTTCCTTGCAGGCATGTAATTGAGATATTGGGAGAGCTCTACTTGCAGATCTATTTTTGTTTTAACGTTGCTGTGAGGAGGAGAATGTCTTTGTTTTTACCAATGTGGGACTACTGGTCAGATGAAACAAGTGTTTTGGAGATTTGGTACAAAGCCACGGTTTCTTGGGTGGCTGTGGAAAGATGCTAGTTCTGAAAAGGCCTCAGAGTGAGTTTACTGATTTTTGTTTTTTTTCTCCAAGCAATTTTTCATGGAAAGCTCAAGTTCGAATTGATGATGCACAAGCTTAGCAATGCTGTGAAATTGATTTGGGATAGTTTATTATAGTTCCATGAAATTGCTTAAGTAGAAAGTTTGACAGAGCGAGGAAGCCAAACGAGAAGAACATGGCACTGCCAAAAGTGAGTGTCACTGGAAGTATCGAGTAAGCTGGTACATTGGGTTATGTAGTCATTCAGATGTAGGATTAGCCACAGGGGAGTGAAGATGCTCAGGAGAGAGGCATCCACCGCCTTCCACTGGGGATCAGGCTGGTTTGCACTACTGCTGGTTGCCTTCCTATTTGCCACCCACTTCTGGATCCTCACAAAGCCTGGAGAAGGGATCCTGTCACTTGATGATCAGATGTGGCAGCTGTGAAACTTCATCGCAGCCACCAATTGGCATTATGGAAACAGGTCCCTGGAGAAGGGCACTGATAGAAAGGCAGCGAAGGAGACTTGGGATGTGGTGGGAAGGAGGAGCCCTTGGAGAAATAAAAAGCATCACTGGGCTTGGTTTTACAGCACTTGCTGTGAAGGGCATGCAGGCTACTGCCAAACTTGGAATACAGCCAGTTCCCCAAAAGGGAGGACTGTGGGTGTCACTGACCTTTATTCCTCCATGCAGTTACTACCTTACCTTTTCAGTTGCCTTTGGTCATAGCAGCAGTGCCAAAAGCCTGGACAGCTGCATGGATGTTGCAACCTTGGCTGTGGCCATTCTGCTGAAGCCAGGCAGCAGGGACTT
The DNA here is from genome assembly GCF_963264785.1 of Psittacula echo. Taxonomy (NCBI): domain Eukaryota; kingdom Metazoa; phylum Chordata; class Aves; order Psittaciformes; family Psittacidae; genus Psittacula; species Psittacula echo. The sequence goes on along the minus strand of NC_137735.1, from coordinate 85,357,049 downwards.
CTATGCCAGCACATTTGCCTTGGTCCACCCTCCTCACCATTATAGAAGAAAAGAGATGTGGGGCTGATCAAGGAGACAAACACGGTTGTGCATGTGACTATTTACATAATTCTTACATACCCAGGAAGGTGCTGCAGAAGACCATGAGCTCTCAGCACTTATTATAGCAGTGCTCTGGTGAGGTGCCAAGCAGCTGGTTTGGTACCACTAGGAAGCCGTGGAATAAGTTCTTCTGTGGTGGCACATGTGGGTGGGAATGTGAAAGATGGTGATAAAGAGCAGGGGGTCTGTTTTGCAGAAATGGCCCTCTGGAAACAGCTCACACTTTTGCTGATGTAGACCTATGCCAAAAAGCTTGATTTCCTAGTTAAGTCCTTATGTCTCTTGGTTTTGCAATGTCTGCTGTGTTTTTCAGCACTAAAGATGCTGTTTCTTTATGTTTCTTTTACAAGCCTGGAATCCTTTTTTTGCCCTTTTGTCATGTTCTGCAGGCATGAGAGTGGTGGGCTTGTTCTGGCTAGTGGGTGCAGAATAAATTTAGAATATATTCTTCTGCAGTGCATTTAACCAAGGATGTAAATCATGGGTAGTCACGTAGAGGAACAATGATTGAGCAAGTACTTAGATGTTTGAACTAACAATTTTTTTACTTCCTCCTCAACCTGCTGAACCTAGTGGGTTTCCAACCGTCTGCCTGATCACGCTGAGAGGGGTTGGGAGTAGGAATCTTGTGAGCTTGCCAGATCAACACTAGTCTTTGCTAATTGACATTTTCTCCGTTTTCAACATAATTTTGGGGCAGGCTTGCAGGAGTACATTGTGGAAGGGGAGAATAAGAGGGTTGTAGGGGAGGCAGTAACCTGTAGGCAAAGCCCTAAGACTTCAATGGCATATCCATGTCTCCATGCTCCTTGTGATTTGCAAAAAGCCGGGGATGAACCCACTGTTTTTGTTAGCAGTCATGTCCCCTTTGTGTGTCTCTGTGTCCTTCCCTTACTCCCATCCTCCATCTTTCTCATCCTTCTCTCAATAAGTGATTCTTTTCTATAGAAATACTAAATCTTGGTTTAAAACAGAAGAACCACCCCATTTCCCCCACCCCCTTTCTTTTCTCTCTTTCATCTTTTCTTCACATGGAATTGTTTGAAGCAGCACAAGTTCCTGAGAAAGGCGTGTTGGGTTTTTTTTTTTTCCTTCCTTTGTGCTTTGGCTCTGTGTCCCTTCTTCATTATATCTTCCCTTTGTTATTTTGTTCTGCCTGCCTCATTTCTCTGTTTTCTCCCTATCTCTCAGCCCTTCTTCAAGGCTCTTTCTTCATTAATATGTTAATTTCTAGCCCAGGAATGCTTCTCGAGGCTCACTGTTCACCAGGGAGAGCCAGAGGAGAGAGCCAGGAGAGAGGGAGGAAGGGAGAGAAGGAATAAGAAAAAGGGAGGGGGGAACAATAACTTAGGACAGGATAAAGGATGTTATCAAAGGAGGAATCTTGCACTGACTGGTGTCATGATGCCAGGGAGAAGAGGATTATCCATGTTTTGAACTGGGTTGGTATTTTTCTATTTTTTTTTGATATTTTAGAAAAAAGAAAAAGTTCAAAAATAAAAAAAGCCCTATATATATTTTTTTATTTATTTATTTTTTTTACGTAGCTCCTTTTTGGCAATTTCCAAATTATTTTTCCCTCTGAATAGATTTTTTTTTTTTTTTAAAACACCAGGCCCTACTCCCACCTTAATATGGTGCCTTTGTTTCATTCAGTGCAAACATGTTGCCTGCACGTTCTTTACATCAGGCTCCGGCCACGTTTTGCAGGATGAACAGAACTGCACCAGAAGTTCTCTGAAGTGGTTTTACCCCCAACAGAGGTTTCCAGAATTTTTGTTTTCTTCAGATGAGAAGCAGGGGATGGCTCAGCTTCAGGTAAAGGGGTATGGATGAAGACTATTAAGACCATAGAAGCTATATAGCAGTAAAAATGTTGGGGAATCTGGGTCTAAGAGAAGGCTGAGAACTGCAAATAGAGACAGATGTGGTTAGTCAAGGGTTTTCTTTCTGCCTCTCACCAGTACAGTTACTGGGTGGAAGGCTGCAAAGGAGCAAGTGTTGGAAGGAGGCACCTCTGCAGTACAGACCACATCCGGGAAGGATGCAAAAAGCCAACGCTATTGCACTGAAAATAGGAAATATCTCTTGTATTTGCTGCTTTATATCTGATGTAGCGAGACCTCTGTGCTCGGAGTCCTATGGTTATTATTTCCCAAGCAAATGATTATCATTGCAGTGATGAAAGTCAGAGCAGGGGAGCTTGCTGGTGGGTGGCTGGAGGTGAGAAAGAAGGTCTGAGGAAGGGCATGTGGTAACGGAGGGAGACAGGCTCTAATACAGTGCTGCAAAACCGGTATGAGCTGGAAGCAAAATAGCTGGGGAGGAAATCTCAGGGGCACTTCTGCAACGTTCTGTGAAGTCCAAGGCCCCCGAGCCAAGATCCTTTCATATATTACACACAACTATGTCAGACGAATATTATTTAGGTTGCAAAGGCAAGCACTTCAAAAGGAAGAAAATGCCAGAATTAAGGATGCAATGTTAATTTGGCACTCTTAAGTCTCCGCATTACAGAGCAGCAGTTTCAAGACTGCACACTATTTTACAAGATAGGACCCCTGCCTGCTTCTGTACACAGGATGGGTGACATTTCCTGACTGAGCAGTGATTCAGTGTTTTGTTTTCTTTGCCTTGTTTAATGTGCAGCCTTAAGCTTTGTATTGTGCCTGCATTCACAGGCTGCTGAGAAAAGTGTTTGTCTCAAGGTGTTATCTGTGGCACACGTGAAGGCAGTAACTCAGTGCATCATGAAGTTTATGGATTCTCACCCTACTCCTGTGAGATGAGAGACACAAGCAGCTTTATGTAAATCCATTGTATAGGTGGAGAACTGAGGTACAGCAAGATTAAGGTAAAAAATGTCTATTAATTTTTTATGCCTCATCTGAGACACCTCGAACTTGTTATCAAAGTACTGATCATTACTGAAAGATTTCTGTGTTCAAAGCAAATTCCTCTTTGACTTCAACTCAGCGATTCCTCGAATTGCTGCTTTTCAAGTCTTAACTATGACTGAGCACCATTTTTCATTGATTTTTTTTATTAATGTAGGAATGGAGATTTGGTGGCACGCAAGCTGTATGGGCTGTTTGTTTGTATCCTGTATAACTGTTTGTTTTGCAGAAATCATCTTGAACCCAAAAGAAAAAAACTCCAGTTTTCAAATTGTTTTCTTTTTTAAATTTTAATTTTAATTTTAATAATTTCTTTCAGTATATTTTAGATGAAACATTTTAGTTCTTATTCAGATTAGTGTATAGTTTTAAAATGTATCTTTTATTTAAAAAAAGATGTTTGAAAATGTTCAGATTCAAAAGAGGGGCACTAAACTTTTGTTTCAACAAAGTCAAAATTTTATACTTACTGATTTGCCAAAACTGGGCTCTCAGTACGGTATTTATTTTGTTTGGAATTGCCACCAAACCAAAAAAGGGCCAGAGGGTTTGTTCAGCTTCTGTCAAGCATCCAGAAAATGAGGCACACAGATTTAGTGACTGCTTGCAAAGAATCTGATTTAAGAGATTTACTGATCTCTTCTCCCTGGTATCCAGCAATAGGATGCATGGGAATGGTTCAAAGGTGTACTAGGAAAGTTTTAGACTGGACATTAGGAAGCATTTCTCTGTTGAGAGGGTGGCCAGACACTGGAACAGGCCTCCTAGAGAGGTGTTTAGTGTCCTAAGCCTGTTAATGAAGAGGCATTTGGAAAATGCTCTAAATAACATGGTTTAGCATTTGGTCAGCCCTGAAGTGGTCAGATAATTGGACTAGATCGTTATTGTAGGTCCCTTCCAACAGAAGTATTCTGCTCCATCTGCTGTGTTCCATTCTGTCCTGTCCTATCCTGTCCTATTCTGTACTACTTGCGTCACCATGACCCTTCTGCAGAGGTAGGGATGAATCCAGCCTTGCAGTACAGCTGAAAGCTAGCTTAGCTATATGATTGTCCTGTTTATACCAGCTAGTCTCTACCTCTTCCTTGATTACTGCCCGCTTTCCAAACAGCTAAGTTTGATTCTCAGTTCAATCCATCTGGTGCATTGAATGAGACAAGGGTGCTGTAAGAAAAATTTTGTTGATTGTGTCTTTCAGGACTGATTCATAGTGGTTATGCAAAATGGGCTACATTCAGGTTCCTTGAGCAACTGTACTTCTGACCTTTCCCCATTTTGATGTGCTTGCCTTTGTGTGATGAATGAGCCCAGACTTTGCCAAAGTGCGTTGTTCAGTAGTTGTGAACTTTTCAGCTTTTATCTCCCACCTCTTTTTTCTTGTATCCTCCACCTTGCCTTGTTTCTTCTGTCCTTCTGGCTCTTTGTCCCAGTCTGGTTCTTACCTACAAAGCTACGATCTGCCCCACAGATGTCTCATTTAAGCTTTGGATCTGGATCTAGAAAAATCCAGCTTCCACTTCTGGACTCTGTGCCACTCGTTTTCATCCATTTCCACTTATCTCACATTCTGGCTCCTTGTCCCATCTGTCTTCCCCTCCTCTCAGCCCCAACAAGTGCCAGTCTCTTTGCCTAAATGGTCCAGGTGTCACACCTTCCAGTTTTCTTCTCCCATGTAACATTTCAGCCCCTATTTCTCCTAGTCTCCCAAGTCAATATATTCTGATCACCTTCCAGGCCCTTTCCTACTGCTTTAGAATTAGCCACCCTCTTTTTCCAATGATCACTGTGTGCAGGGAGTGGGCAGGATCAAGGGAGATGCAAATCTAAGAGGTGCAGTCCTCCTCTTGCTTCCCCAGTCCAGATGTAGACCTTCTTTGAGCTTATATGAAGAGGAGGTCACTTAGACTGCAGAAGGCCCAGTAAGGAGAGGATTTTAGATATCTTTTTTTTTTTTTCAAATTTAAAAAATCTCTATTAAGTGTCTGTTGAACAAGTGTAAATTGCAGTTATTCCAAAGGCTTATGACCTGCCTAGGTTTTCACAATATGGCAAAAAGCAGCATGTGACATGAAAGGAACCTTTTTCTCCTGTCTTCAAAATTCAAGTCCCTTGAAAGCAGAGAACTTGCTGGAGCTTTTTAAAAAGGTCACTTTTTTTTCCCCTTAACGTTGGTAAAATAGCTTCTTTCCTCTAGACTGTTTTTGGAAATAACAGAGCACTTTTGCTTCCATTTTTTTCAAATATCAAACCTGGCATGAGCATCTGATATGGAAAATGTCAAACTGAAAGATAAAATCTGTTGTAGCTAGAGAAATCTTAGTAGGAATCAGAGGGCAGCCTGAAGAGACAGTGGTACCAGTCCTAGCAGTACAGATCTAAACTCTCTGAATGGGCTTCCTGGAGCATTTTTATGAGGTTGAGAAAAGTCTACTCACTGGCTGAATACGGCCTTGTAGGGGCTTAAACCTGGGGCTCTGTCAACAAGCAAAGGAATTATTTGTTTTATTTCGGTTTGAATTAAACCCAAGTTTACTTAAAAAAACTCTCCAACAGCCTACCCCAGGCTTTCAGCACCTTTAATACTCATTTAAAAATGCATGTCACACAATGAAAGAAAATCAGTGCCAGTACCCTGCGTGGAACTAAAACCAACCAGCCAAGCATTTGGAACAAACAAGCAAAAGAGTGGAAAAAGTCTTCCACAGGCTGATTTTCTCTTTCTCCTTCTTCCCTTCTTTCCTCCTTGCTTCACCCATGGGTGCTCAGCTATGGGACTGTATTTTGCAGTCTTCCTTTTACCAAAGCATGTTAGGCCATGCAGCTCTTGAATCATCCCCAAACATGGGAAGCCTCAAAGAGAAGAAAAGAATTCAAGAGTTACTGGTTTTCCTCACTTTTTTGCGAAGTTTCTAGGAGCTCAGTGATGTGGTGAGGTTGCAGCCTCCAACTGAGTGCTCTGGCTGTGTGCCACAAATTGTGACAGACTAGAAGAGGGGACAAGTTTGGGATCAGGATGCTGAAAGAGATTTGGCAATTTGTTTCAATAGACAAGCATTTTCTGAGACTTGAGGCATCCTCCCCTGGCCTCTCCTTGGAGAAAGCCCAGTGAAAAGAGTCACTTTGGTAGACTCCACAACAGCATTCTCTGCTCTGGAAGGGAATTTCAGAATGGGTGGCACAGCCTTGAACCTTGTCACTAGCATTGACTAAATATTAATGTCCACTAATGGCAATGTGATGGGACTTGTGAGATGAACAAAGTATCTCAGTCCAGTTAGGAGCTGGTATTCTCTCTCTCCTGAGCCAGTTGCCTTCTTGGAACTTCTCAGATAGTTCTTTTATGTCATCTGCAGCAGAAAGGGCAGGGGCTTGAGTGGGGCTGAATTATGAACTGCCTTTTCCTGGCAGCTAATTGACACTTTCTGCCTGGCATTCAGCAGACAGCAGAGGAAACTTCTCTGGCTGCTGCCCACTTTATACTTTCTCAGGGATAAATAAAAATCTCCAGGGCTATTATGATGTCTCCTCACATGAGCCTGAAATGTGCTGAGTATAGATTGAAGAAAAAGAGGAAACAGGAAAAAACATCAGCATCTCAAATGATGTGTAAGAGGGCTGGTGCCTGTGGCACTACATGTATTCATTTTCAGTGTGCTGTATTTACTTCTGTTTCCCCTCTCTGAAAAAGCAACCTTCAGGCACTTCACTAAATGGATTGAAAGGTTTGTCTGGTTTTAATGATGCTTCTGAGAAAGCCTGTGTGTTATTCCTCCACTCAAATACTTCTGAGAGATTTTGCAATGCCTCTTGGTAAATCAGAACATTATGAATGCCTTGGCATTTAGTGGGCAGGCAATGTTCTGTTCTGGGACTACTTTAGAAGGAGTGACTGGGGTTAATAAATTAATGTTTTCTAAGAGAGGGTATCTTAATCTGGGAGAGTATGGGAACAATCAGCTGATTAATTAAGATACGTGTAATGGAGTGGTATGAACATTTAACTATAGCAATCAGATGAATTGGAAGCACAGTTTCTGTCTCAGGTGGGATCCTTTAGGGACATAATCTATTTGCCCCTTGAAGTACAATTCCCTGTGCACTTTTACAGCAAACCTGTCTTACTGGAGACAGACTCAGGCTCTACCCTTAATTATCATGGTATAAATCTGTAATACCAGAGTGTCCAAAATGAGGAAGACTGAGTGCTGCAGAAGTACTGGGCAGCAGAGGAAAACTAAGTGGAGTCACGGTGGTTCACCTGCATAGCTGAGATAACTTTCAGCTCTGCAGCTTTAGCAATGGAGAAGGAAACTTAGTGGGCTGGCATAAAGGAGGGGATGTAGTTGTGGTTCCTCAGCATGACAGTCACAAACCAGCATCCAGGAAAAAAAAAGTAGCTTGGGCTACATACCAATGGAGGAACATGGAAGAGCTTGGGCTAGAAAAGATTGATTTGATCCCACTGACTGGTATTATTTATAGACACAAAATGCTTGTATTAGGGAAGAAATCCTACTTGGTACTTCTGTGACCTCAAGGCACAACTGATGTAGGGGCGGCACATGTATTTATCAGTACAGTTGCATCTATCCTTAGCCAGGCTGGGACTGGCTCTGTGCCCCATTGTGAAGGTAGTCTGCTTGGATACCACAGTCTCAGGCTTCAGAGAAGATCTAAATATTTTTTTTGTTATATAAAATTACTTCAGAAGAATGAATTTAGAGATATTTTCAGTACATATGACAACTTCAAATTTAGGGGCCTTCCCAGGGAGACTTTGCTTGACATCCTTTTTTTGAACAGTCAGACATTTAGGACTTGAGGTCCCTGTGCTTTAACTACTGGGTTTAACTAGTGGGTTTTTTGGAGGGAAAGGAAAGATCTTCGTGACTGACTTGAGGAAGAGAGCAGAGTACATGTGCATCTGAAGGCCTGTGAAGAACAGATATGTATTATAAAAGGTTCTATCTCCACAAGAGCATCACCTTTTGAGCTCTGAAGAGTGTGTGAAGCCATCTTCCATCTCACCCCTTTAAAAAATTGAGCCTAGTGCGTAACCATTAGCTTTTAGAAATGATGGGCCAGCAGCTGAGCTCAAATTCCTGGTCTGCCATACAGCACCATGTGAGCATAGAAAAATAGCGAAGACTGGAGTCCTGAGTGGGTCCATTGCCTGATTTTCACATAGCAGCAGCTATTCTATTTCTAAGAGGTATCATATTAAAAAGCTTAATAATACCTCCTGTCTCCTTCCCATCCTTAGGCAACCAGCATGGGCAGCAAGTGTAAATAAGCAAGGGTATGCAAAAGGTGAAATTTCATCCCATCTCAGGGCATGTTCTGTGATGCAATAAATGAGCAGTTAGAGGCAAGATCGGAATCTGCAGTGCTCCTTCCCAGAGCTGGAGATAATTGTTAAAGGCAGACAAAGTCAGGGTGTGGATGGAGCTGAGTGGGACTGTGTGAGTGGGAGAAGAAACATGCCTGACTGACTCTGGCAATGGAGGGGGGTGCCTATTCTGGCAGCAGGTGGGTGAGCATGTGGGCTGCAGTGAGAGTGTGGTGCACATGCATGACTTGAGTTATTCGTTCATTATGCACATGGCTGAGTCAGGTGGGGGGAGGAATGTGGTCAGTGGAGCAGATCTGTTCTGTCCTTCTGGTCATGGTGTGAAGAAAATACTGAGACCAGTACTTCCATTAGGCTGTGAATCTTGAAGGACTCCCAGTGAGCAGTAGCTCGGCATTGAGTCCTTTCAGCTCCCTGGGACACTACAACATCCTAATTCCCACTGGGGCTTTGTGGACCAGTTTCCAAATACTGTAAATTACTGCAAGGCAACTAAACCGTTTACACGTGGGCAATAGAAAATACAAATTTTGCACCATCTTCCTTGTCTGTCCATCTGTCTTTCTTTGCCACCCTTGTTGCTTTGTCTCCATTAGCTCTCGCTTGCTGTCGCTTGAAGTTAAAATGGACTTTCTTGCTTCCCCCATTGATTCTCACTTTCAAATGTAGTTAGCAATGATCATGGATTCTGGCCCATGTAGCACCGTGCAAAGAGGCTCCACTGTGCCTTGGGGAGAAGAGAAGGCAGAGCAGAAAAGCTTCTGGAAACCAGTATATAAACCAGGCAGAAAACCTGATAAATCTGAGCATGTGTGCTGGAGCCAAAAGACTGGTGGTGACCAAATCCAGATCTACATAGGATGGAAACTGGGGATTAGAATCTGTCCTGACCTCTAGAGGGCTTTCCTTTTGGCTTTCGCCATGGGTAATGTTGCTGTGCTGGACCATGAGAGCTAGAGGCTGTGACACCCTCAGTCTCTTGCATCATCGAGGTTGCTGTAGTGGGAGAGCCTCTAGCATCGAGAGAGAGTGGGAAAGCTGGAAGGTTAGAGGGGGAGTAATGATGAGAGATAGATATGGGAAAGATGGGAGTGTTCCCACTCTGCATGTACTTCCCATGGGGTCTGTGACAGTGAGTGGCTGCATGCTTGCTTGGGATTGGAGACGGCTGGCATACAGAAAGCTGCCTCCAAGCCCAGGAGCTGGAGGGGGTGATGATTTCTGGGCTAGGACAAGTCCTGCTTCAAGTTAAGCACTCCTCCCTTCAGAGCTCTTTTCTTTAGTCTTTAGTTTGGATATCTGCTCTTTCCAACTGTGGGAGGCTGACACTGGTGAGGTGTGTGGTATGTGTTTCTCATGTGTGTGTGAGGAAAACACTCCAACTGGGCTTCTGAGCACTAAGAGGTTCTAGAGCTGATATTAACCTTGTGCATTCTTTAGCTGTTAGTTTTCTTTTACTGAATGAATATCACATGTGCTCCCTTTGCACATCATCCCCCTCTCCCCCCTCCTCTGGGCTTTACATCAGCCTCCTGAATAAGAAGCTCTGTTTTTAGTCCCAAGTGAGTGCCGAGCCCTTCGCTGCAGGTCCTACTGTTGCCTGAAGCTGTCATCTGAAATAGCAAGCTGGCTCTTCAGGCTTGCTGTATGTGCCTGAAGAGCCAGTCGGAGCTGGGGTACCCTGCGCTGTGCAGGAGGCTCACAGCCCTCTCCCTCTCTAGCCCAAGGACTGACACGGGGGCAGTGGAAAGTTATCCACCTGTCAAGTGGCACTGATCAGAGCATGCATCAAGAGGTGCATCCTTTATTTCACCTATTTCCCCCTTCCTGTCCCCCATGATGATGACTTTTGCACGGTGCTCTCAGGCATTTCTTTCACATGTATTTCCCAGTCCTTCAGCTGCTTCTTACCTTTATCTTTTAGAGTTTGCTTATAATCCTTCCATATCAGTACTGATTTCTTGAGACTTCCTTGCTTGACCCTCCCGTACCTTCTTCAATATTCCAAGAACAAATAGTAATTCCTGGAGTTAAAATACAGCAAAGGTAGAAATAAGTGAGGGGTAGAAGGCTAAAAGAGAAGACTTGAAAATACAGTGCGTAATTAAAGTATGAAAATAGCTGCTTTAAAAGAATATTATGGCAAATAGCTTAAAAAGATACCAGAGTAGATTAGCCAGCTTTCTGAGCAGGACTAGCCCCAGCTATTACACAGGACTTGGTAGGAGCAATAAAGGCTCGTGCATCAACTATGCAGAGGCAGGAAGAAGTTCATTTGGGCAGTGATGAGAGGGAGTTGCAGATGCTCTCAAAGCTCTGTTCCAGGGTGGGAATCCTCTGTCCCAATTGTCATGGATAATGATGAAACTGATGCACAGGGCAGGGCTGTGAGGTGGAGAACAGACGCAGCTTTATGTGACTCAGCCTAGCCATATGTTTACTGCTCACTCTAGGACTTTCATCTCTCTTTGTTTTCAACTGTGTGCAGTAGAAAATGTGTGCTTATTGTCCTGGTGCAAGGAAGGGAACTGCAGCTCCCCCTCCAGTGTCACCACAGCTTTCTTTCACTTCTATGTGGCTGTGCATCTGGGCCATTTCTGCCATGGGTCGCTCTACTTACACCTAGGATAGATCCTGACTGAAGTGGTAGGACACTGTGGTCAGGGATCCCAGTGGGCAGCTGGCACCCACTGGGGCTCTGTGGGAAGGAGACTCTGAAAGCAAGGAGGCTCCCTTCAGTATCTAAATCATGGCTATTTATCTCAACTGTCCATAAACAGAGTTGAGGCTCTTAAGTGCTGGGCTAAGAAGCTCAGAAAAAGATGAAACCTTTTTTTGTGAGATTTTGAATGGTTCTCACTACTGCTAAAACAGATCAAGAGGTTCCCCTTGCCACAATATTCTTGTGTTTCCATCCCTCTCTTTCTACAGTCATGTTTTTTAACCTTTGCTCTTTCCTTTCTTGGTCCAGCCTCCTTCCTACTTTTTACCCATCATACCTGACTGCAGGGTGATTTAATGTTTTTATTTGTTTAGTTGTTTTTATTATGGTATTTGCTAGAGTAACTGGAAAGACCTATTGCTTCTGTTCACACTTGTTTGGAAGTGGGGCTACAAAGCTCCGTGTGTGTATGTTATGCAGGTGTGTAAGAATGGGTGACTGTGACATTAAACAATAGGCGACAAGGAAGTTAGTGATCGTGGTTTGATGTTTGGTTATTTCATTGGAAAATGGATGTGAAAAAGAGGACCTAAGGTGGCCCTCTTTTGAGTGAAGGGCTGTACCAGGTCACCTCCAGAGGTCCGTTCTAACCTGAATTTCTCTGTAACTTTAAAAATCTTGTTTGCTGTAGTGGTATTTGCATCCTGAGGTGTGCTTTTATTTGCTTGTTTCACGGTGCATGGCATGGTCGGACTGGACAGTATCTGGCATCTTGTTGTCTATGCACAGAAATCCGATCAAGTGTTTCTCCTTTGATGGCCTAAACAAATCTTACTTTGCAGGAGAGCACAAAATTACCATTTGAAGAGCTCATCTGTAGAAGTGTTTTGCCAATCAAGGGCTGCAATGCCAAATGGGGTCAAAGTCTTTACATTTTCTGAGTGTTTGCTAAATGAGGGCTTGCAGCTGGAAATGGAACTGCAAGGCTGAAACTAGACCCATATGTGAATTTTTCAGAATAGTTCCTTATTTTCCTGTCAAAATAGTTCCCTTTGAGAATCTCTGCTGACTGCATACAGGCTTCTCAGTCTGCCCATCATAGCACCTTATCTCCTTCTAGAAACCCAGCTATTCTCACATGTTTTTTTCCATGTCAGAATAAAATGAATTTGATGGGTTCCTGATGGCAACTTCAATGTTCTTAATAATTTAGTATTTTCCTTCCAAGACACTGTGATAGCCACAATAGCCTTGATTCTGGCTTTCTATAAAGACTGAGAAGGATTTCCAGTGCTATTAGTGTGATTTTTTTTAGACATTAAGAAGGCACGGTGAAGAAACCATATTTTGAATGACTGTCTACTTGATGTACCATGGCAATTGGCCCTCTGGAGGCACTGCAGGCGTAGCTAGCCTCTTATGTCCCTTCTCAGCTACCCCTGTCAGAACTGCTGCGGAAGGACTGAGCCTGGGATTGACAGATGACATTTACAACTGGAGAGGCCAGGGATGCTCAGGACATTATTCCAGGGCCCACTCCACCAAACTGCATCCCTGCACAACCTCCACCATGCAGACTTCCTCTCCTTCAGTCACTGGCTAATGGTCTTGGTGGCCATGTCTGTGTGTGAGATCCAGGAGCCATGATGTTCCCAACCCAGCTCCCAGCCTTCCCCCTGCCCTGCCCAACAGACCTTAAAGAAACCGGTAGTGTTGCCACCTGGCTCAAGCTGTTTTCTAACACCACTATTATATGTGGCCGTTTTGTAGCTAGCTGAGGCAGAATGTTTTGGAGTGGGTCAGCCACCCCTCTTCCACAGGAGCTATTGGTAGAGCTGACTGCAAACAGATTTTCACTGCTTCGATGTGGACTGATGTCAAACAGTGCCCAATGAGAGCTGACAAGCTGACAGACCCGATCTGTCAGTGGAGGATGAGGAGGGGGGGAAGAGAACGTCTCTTACGCATGCATTCAAGGGACAGCAAGCGGTTTCACAGATGGGCCAGCAATGCTCTTGTAAGTGATACAAGTCCATATTTAATAGCCTATCCATTTCTGTGAAGGCAGACACAGATGAAGGGGATAAGGGGATAAAATAAGTGCCAGGCACAAAGTAGCCCGCAGGAGTCCAGCTTCCAGGGACAGGCTTCCGTTTGGGACTGTCTCTGATCAATAAGTAACTGGGGGTGGGCTGGCTGGGAGTCCCCACTTTGCTCAGAATTTGGTCTCTGAAACTAGCCTATGGGCCACAAGAATTCATTCTTTCCCCTTTTGGCTTGTACATCGTGTGTTGTGGAGTACTGCTGAAGAGTAATTGCGGTGGTGAGGTCAGGAAGAAAATATTTGTGATTGGCTCCTTTTATTGGTGCATGGTTAGTTGTTGTATGCACAGTGAAGGGCTCTGGGCTGAGAACTGTCCTCTCAGGAGAGTAGTGTTCTTTGGGTACTGCCCTTACCTGTGATGATGTCAAAGATGCGGCTTTGCTGGAGAAAGGAACTTGTGTCCTTTGAGTAGGGATCAGTGTTGTCTCAACTACTGGGTCAGATTTAAGATAGAGAGGGAGTCCTCACAGTTTTCTCCTGCCCATGGGGCATGGTACATTGTCCAGGCTCTGAATCAGAACACATCTCACAGCTAGCTGCAACCCAAATTTCAGCTCAGCTGGGCCTATTACCTTACCCCAATATCATTCTTCATGTTGGCCTACAGAACAACACTCATCACCTTACTTCAAGATTTTGAAGAGGCAAAGCCTGCATAGAAATATCCTTTGTGAGTTCACCTGTTTGGAGCTGGTCCAAGTGAATAGGCTTATCAGGATCTTCTCAATATAGGTCATTGAATCATAGAATGGTTTGATTGAAAGGGACCTTAAAGATGATGTAGTTCCCAATCCCTTGCCATGGCCAGGGACACTTTCCACTAGACCAGGTTGCTCCAAGGCCCATACAACCTGGCCTTGAACACTTCCAGGGGTGAGGCAGCCACAGCTTCTCTGGACAACCTGTGCCAGGGCCTCACCACCCTCACAGTAAAGATTTTCTTCCTCATATCTAATCTACATCTCCCATCTTTCAGTTTGAAGGCATTCTCCCTTGCCCTATCACTGCATGCCCATGCAAAAAATCCCTCTCCAGATTTCTTGTAGGCCGTTTATAGGTACTGGAAGGTTGCTATAAGGTGTCCCCAGAGCCTTCTCTAGGCTGAACAAGCCCAACTCTCTCAGCCTGTATTCACAGCAGAGGTGCTCCAGCCCTATGGATATATTCGTGCCCTCCTCTGGACCCACTCCAGCACATCCATGTCCCTCTTGTGCTGGGGGCCCTGGAGCTGAATGCAGCACTCCAGGTGGGGTCTCACAAGAGTGGACTAGAGGGGCAGAATCCCATCCCTTGACCTGCTGGCCATGCTTCTTTTGATGCAGCCCAGAATATGGTTCGCTTTTTTGACTGCAAGTGCATACTGCTGGGTCATGTTGAGCTTCTTGTCAGCTCTGGAAATCAGCAGTAGTTGGCCTTGATTTATTGGTTGCTGCCCAAGCAAAGTTCATGTGAAAAAACCAACCCCATGCTGACTCTTTTCCACATTGACCAATTTACTGCTTAAGTCAGTTATAGATCATTATTATAGTTTCCTTTCTCTTCCTGCAAAATGCAGACCGATTTCAGGTCCCACCAACAGTCCAGGTAGGAGCCTGAGCCAACATTGACAATTTTCACACTTGTGCTGAGCTCATGAAAGCATCATTGTGGTAGCTTTGTGTCAGACACCTTGGAAGTTATGGAGCTCAGTTAGCTGCTCTCCCCTCATCACGAAAGTTGGGGAAAATTCTGCCCAGTGGTGACAATATCTTAGAAGTGGTCTGGTGGGCTGGGATTGGGCTGCAATCTTCGTACTAAGCAGAGCAGTGCAGATGGTGGTCGAGCAGAGCAATGCAGATGGTGGTTGAGCAGAGTTGTGGTTGGGCTCTGTGCATGGAGCACAGGGATAAGGATTTTGCTTCTGCTGTAGCACTGTCAGTAAAGGCTGGCTACTTTATTTCATCAATGCAGAGGATTTAGAGAGATGAATGGTCAGTGTGCAGAGCACTTTGGGATCCCCTGCTCTGAAAGATCTGTGGGAAAACCAGGCTACTGTTGCATTGAAAGTTAAGCTCCTTATTTGATGCTATAGTATCAGCAATAATCCAAACATATAGCTTAAAAGTATAAAACCCAGACCCTTTCTGTTTGGTTCATGTCCTTTCCTGTGAAAAAGCAGAAACTGGCATCTCCTTGCTTTATAACTGTCTGATATGCAATCTTTCTCTCCCTCTTCCCCCACCTTCACAGCAGCCTGTCCTCATACTACTGATTCATTGTGCAATCAGATGGGTGATAACAGATGCTTCAGGAGATGGGAATCTTCCTCCACAATTTGCTTAGCCAGTTGTGTGGTTGGAGTAGGAGTCAATTCCTTCCTGCCGTCTGCAGCCGTCTGCAGCCTGAAACGACTCATCCATCCCTTACCATCCTAGGGGTACAACTATAAATACTAGCAAGGGCTCACAGAAGTTGCCAGCCCTTTATTAAGTTCTTTCTCCGAAATCTGTCTTTGACCGCTTCCTATGGCAGCAAAAGGCTTCTGATGAAATACAGTGTGCAAAGGGGTGCAAATGGCTAATCATTCATTTCACTAGAGCTGCCTGCCCTTCTAGTGGTGCAGAAAAGGGTTAGAAGACAGTATTGACTCATTTTCACAATGTGCTTCATTTCCATTAGCAGAATCTCCTCTAATATTTCACTTGGCCACAACATGATGGCATCTGTCATAGAGATGGGTTGGGACACTTGCTGTACTGAGTGGGATAGACACAGTTGAAAGGGATGTGGCCCTGCGCAAACATGGACACGTCAACTTCTAGTCAGACACAGCCCTTCTTCTTGTCTTAGTAGTTAAGTTTGCAGGGAAGTAACATTTCTATCATGATTTCAGTGATTAGGAGTGGCATCCTTTCTCTACAGCCATCTGGGGTGTGAAAACAAATATATCTATGTGGTCCAAATCGATCCAGAAAGGTGGAAAGCAAACCAAAGGCTATCAGGAAAATTATCCGTCTGCCTCGCTCCTTCCTGCCAACCCCAGTTGTTTCGTTTGCTGATACGTATTTCTTCTCACTCTTCAGCTCGGCCAAATTTGGCTCTGTCTGGTGGAGGCAAGGACACCCGGGGTGCCATGGCTGGCAGGGAAGTGTGAGAGGAGTGGGACTGGGGTTCTCAGGGGTAGGGTACTCTTGGGGCTGGCCAGGTGATGGCTCCCTCTTCCCCCAGCTCCTCCCGGGCCTCCCTCCAAGCAGGTTTCTGAGATCCTGACTGACTTTGGCAGTTGACTGCCAATGCAAGATGGTTTCTATGGCAATGTACCACTTCTGCTGGCTCCCTCCTCAAGCTCTGCCTTCCTTTCCCTTCTTCTGCTCACCCACCTCACCAGCCCTCCTGTTTCTCAAGCCTGTTGCCATGGAAAAGTCATAATCCACAAAGAATTTAAGACACCTCCCTCCTTTTTTTTTTTTTTCCTTCTTTTTTTTTTGGCTTCTTTTTGAGTGTTGAAAGTTTGCTTTTCAGTTTAATGTGTGGGTAGAGGAGGTTTCACCTGCCTCTTTGAAACCTTGTCCCTGGGCAGTCTCTCTCGTGGACTCAGATGTCCTCCTGGAAGGAGGGTAGAGGGAAGATGCAGGGGAGCTGCAGCTGATGGGCACCCAGTAGGGGTTATGACTTTGAGAAGTGCTTACATGATGCTGGAGGTTACGATAGATGTTTGGAAGGGACCATGTAGTTAGGTGTCTGGAGTCTGAATCAGTGGTGTTTAAGCACCCAAGACATGTTGAAGAAAAAAGAGTGAGAGATTTCTGAAAGGTGCCTCCTCTGGAGACTGCTTTTTCGGAAGTGATCACAGTGACTGTTGCCAGCAGAAAAGGGTGCAGACAACTCATACGCTGCCACAATATGTGCTCAGCAAGAGCTGTGAGGGAATGATGCAGCCAAATGTACTGAATAAAACCAGAACTAGAGCCCACATTATCCCACCTGGTGCTCATGTTAATTCCTAAGCTTTCACGTTATGTCCACACTCTATCTGTACTTGTGTGTGAGGTTTGTGGGTTACATTTTTAGTCTGTTAGCTTAAGCACCAATGAAAGGTGAAATCAGTTACGTTTCTGCTCAAATTAAGTAAATTTCCCTAGATATCTCCGCAAAGTGCTGGGTTACTCTGGTAAATTTTCTGGATAGCAGAACTGGCTGAACTGGCGGGAGCTGTGGTATGGCAGTAGAAGTGGGAATTGACCCTCAGCTGCACTGTCCATGGAAATGTGCTGGTCTCACACCCAGCATGCTTGTTGTTTCCACCTGTGCTGTGTTCAGGCTTCTTGCAGTGGACACTGTGGCCTGGGATCCTCAAATGCACATTGAAAAACCTTATTCACAGTATTTTTAGGTTCAAGAAGTCCTGTAAATCTCCTGAGCAAAGAAATATTCTTGGGAGATTTCCCACTCCACCTTCAGGAGGGAGAAAGGGAAGGATTCAGATAGCATATCCCAAATTTGGACCTTATACTTATTTCAGACTTCTTGAGAGTCCTTTATTGGACGTGATGTTAACATCACGCTCGAGGCTTCTTTAAACTGACCTTTTCTTGGAGAAGCAGCAGAAAAGATCAAATGCAGCTCCAGAGTAAAATGGCATATTTACTTCACTGGAGATGCAGCAACATGGGCTGAAGTTGACTGTTTCTCTCTCTCACTGTTTAGGAAACATTGAGGATGCAAGGTTTGTTTCTTTTTTATATAGTAACTACATTCAGGCAGCCTGCTGCAGGCATCTAACCTGTGCATAGTAGTTACAATGCTCTCCTGTGTGTACCAGGCATCTGAGTCACTTGCTGCTCACCTGGCCTCAGATGTCATAATAGTCACAGCATCCAAATTGGGCATGTGGAGAGGGTGATAGATTATAACCTGGAGTCTTTTCAGGCTGTTGGAAAAATTATTGATTTACAAAACCATAAAGTCACAGTGTTGGGTCATTGTAGCTCTTCGTCTTTTGCATCAGTTCCTGGAAGGTGATGGATTTTCAACTGCCACAGTCTGTGGTCTGTCCTGCATAAAGCAAAAAGCCTGATCTGTCAGCAATGCTCTACCTCTTTCCTTGTTGATATTCCTTTACTCTGTTCTAGACAAATGTAATTTCTTCAGTTCCATGCCCTGGGTTGTTTGTCTCCTCCTGTCTTCAACCTCTTCTCTGACACTGTTAAGGAAGAAGCATGAGTAGTTGCAATGCCATGTTGGGCACCTGGTAGGTTGACCCCATCTGTATGTTTCAAAGAGGTTCCTGAACATGTAGCAGCAGAGAAAATATCTTCAGTCATTACCAATCTGGTCTAAGGGTTGAACCAGTGATGAGAAGGGAAATATTTCCTTTCTTTTTGTACATTTCAAGCCCCAGGGATGGATCCCAAAATGTTTTCCAGAGCACTGCACAGAGAATGTGGGAGTGTACTGACCATAACAGCAGACAGAGTCGCCCTCCTTGTGCTTAGCAAGACCTTGTGTAGCCCCAAACATTACTCCCTTGCACCAAAAGGAAGAGAAAGAGGGCGTGTAACTTTATTTAACAGAGCCTGGACTACAGACTACATCACAAAACACTCTACAAAGTTAATAATACAAGGCACAAGTCGGATGTGATATAAATGATGTAAATGTGTGAACTCTGAGTAGGACTTTGGCAGTGTTCCCAGCCGTGTTCAAAATGTACCCATGATATTTCTATCTCCCATATTGGGAACTCACTAGAGACAGGCAGAAAAGACTTAGGTTGAGTTTATTATCCATATTTATCATTCATTTCAGAATAGCATCTTCCTCCCACACTGATCCATCCTTACAGCACTACATATACACCCAGCTCAAAGCAGGAGGTTTCACATTGACTTTTGGGGCAAAAGCTGAGGATGGTGAGGTAGACTTGAAGCATTCAGTGTGTGTTGGGAAACCAAAAATAGATGGTGCAAAGGAATGTGGACCCTGTAGCTATGAAGGTAGAGGTGATAAAAGGGGTTTGGAAGCTGCCAAGTCTTGAAACTTTGGGACAGAGAGGATGTATGCCTGAGTGCAGGAACCCAGTCAAAAGCCTAGAAGGAGATTCCTGGTATTTATCTTACTTTCGTATTTCCCCAGTATTTGAAAAAAGGATAACGTCTGTAGAAGAAGAGCACAGAGATGTTACGGCTGTGACAGGGGTGGGAATAAGAAAAAGCTGGGGGCTGAGGATTTGCAGAGTAATTTTGGGGTTGGGACCTGGAGTCCTGAGAGCAGCTGGATTGGGACATCTTGGGTTTCACAGCCTTGTTGGCCCACAGTTGGAACACAGAAAATGCCAGTGATTGTGTGGTTGAGCTGGCAGCAGTGAAGGCAGCAGAGACCCAGCAATGGCTGTATTGGAAGCACTGATGAAAGTGATGGCTGGCTCTATTAGAGAGCTGATGGGAAGGGCGGCAGAGATGGCAGTTTGGGTGGAGAAGCAGTGGTACAGGGAAGGGTGCTGGTGGTGAGGAGGATACTGATTGCAGCATGTGTTACAGTAGCGTTTGGAGTGCTAACTGCAAGTGAAGACAAGGGTGGCTAATTACAGACGTGATTGTGAAGAGGAAGAGAAGGAAGGCTTGAGGAGGAGTGGCGAGGTCTGCAATTTTGGCACTTTGCAATGAAGAAGCTGCAATGAAGAAGTGCGGGGCCACAAGGGGTTCAGCTCTGCTGTTAACTGAAGCTGTGTTCTCCACATGTGCTAGCTCATGGCTTGCTTCTTCTCCTATCTTGCTCTTCACTCTCTTTGCAACTGCAGCATTTTCACTGCTTGCATGTCGTGTGGAGAGAAATGCATTAATCATTTCATGTAGGGAAAAAAAAAAAGAAAAAAGAAATCTTAAATTAAACACTACCACTGCTGATGCATCCTCTACCCGTTGTCACACACTAGCTGGGAGGTCTTCTTGGTAAGAAGAGGTTTTCTTAATGCAGCAAGGACAAAAATCACAAGGAAGTTTAAAGGGGAAGGGAAACAAACAAATGAAAAAGAACCTTAATTGTTCTGAGACCTTCCTCAGCCTAAGGAAGGGTTAATGCGTTAAATTCAATGTAATTTCAGCAGCACTAAAGAATACGTTTCCATGGAAACATCAACCCACGGAGGGAGAGAAAGAGGGAGAAGGCAGAGGGAGCAGCAGCAGAGAGAGCGGCTCCTCTGACAAAGGAGGAGCAGCCTCCAGACCCACACACACCCCCCCCCCCCCAGCTGCTGACAGGAGTGATTATTTGTTTGTTTTAATCGATTCCCCCTTGGAGATGTGTTAGGGAAGAGAGTGATACGATGCCATCTTGGCTGAACCACTACAGACCCAGGAAAATCCAGTCACACTTTTTGGACTGAGTCTCCTTGTGGGCAATGACTCTGCTCCTGCAAGCACCGTGAATTCACTGCCTTTACAAATGCAGGAGTGCTTTCAAAACTTGATAAACATTGAATAACCCCCAAATCACTTGTGGTTTCTTGCTGGGTCAAAAAAGTTAAGTTAGTTTGCTGTTTCAGAGAATGTAATAAAGGGATTTATTTCAATCTCTCCAACTAGTTTAGCCTTGCCTGGCTTCTGGCAGTAGTGAGAGGGACCTTTCTGGCAGATTTGAGTGGTTTGCCGCAAGCAAGAAAGTCCTGAAAGCTCTAGAGGAAAATTGATGTGCTCACCTGTTTGCTGGTCTTGACTCTCTGGACAGAAACTGGAGTAAGTTCTGGTAAATACCGAGTTGCCCTGGTGGTTGACTGTCAGCACCAGTCACCTTTAGAAGATCAAAGGGGCTATTGACATGCACATCTACTTGGCCAGTTGTTTTAAGCTGTGACACAGCCATGTGGGTCCATAGGAGACTTCGAAGGGACCTTTAAAAATTATTAAGAAAAGTAAGGCCATTGTCAGTGAGATTAAATTCATTGTATGGGGACAGTAGTTCAACTGGAATATTTTTTATGGCTCTGCAAATTGACAGAGCTTGAAAAACATAATCCTGTGTAAAAAACCACTATGAAGAGCCTCATTTGACTTCTGTTCTGTGACTGCTTCTCCTACCAATGTTTGTATGACTGTGCCCTAAGACAGATAACCAGATCCGAAGGGCACTGTTTAACCTTTCAGTATTTGCCTGTTCCTGGTGGTATGGCTTCCATCAGTGACCTGTTAGGTGGATGCCAAGATATAATTATGACCCATCGTCAGCTCTTCTGACAAATGTAATTTTCTGTGCTTTTACTACCCCATGTAAGCAGATTTTTAGTTCTTTCAAACGGGAAAAATACCTTGAAGACTAGTTTTGCTTTGGAGAAAAGTGGTATGTAATCTGTTCCTAATGAATAAGGAAGGATGGAAAGACGTAGCAATAAAAAAGAATACTTTAAAAACGTAATTGGCAGGAATTTATTAAGTTAGTAAAGCTTTGCAGCTTGATCTAGTTTTGGACTGAACATTTAGTTTTTATTTTATCCAGTCACTGTAACAATTTTGACCTTAAAACTATTTTTCTATTAGCTATTTTCTATTGCTTAAAGGTTTGGTGAGTCAATTCAGAAGTATATTTGTTTTTATCAAAGCTTTTTAGATAAAAAAGGCTTTCTGAGAATAGACTTCTTTTTTATGAGATTTATAGATATTTCCAGCTTTAACCAGAATATGCTCTTAAAACACTTCTCCTTGTTTCTGTTTTATTTCCAGTGATGCCAGAAGGTGTAGAGGTATATTCTCAAGTTACTTATGACTGTGTCATTTTCCCAGGAAAAAAAAAAAAAAATAATTTTTTTTTGAAGAAAAGTTGTAAATTTTGGATTTAAAACGGAATATTTTGACATGGAAATCCTATTTGCTGTTCCTAGTGATTAGGAGCATGGGAATTTTGTATTCCTGTTTCTCCTTCATGAAACTTAGACTAGATCTACAGTGATATACCTTCCCCTGTTTAGGTGGTGGTGTTGCTTGTGGGACTGTTTCAGGGTGGCAACAGACCAGACTCTGTGGAAGCATGACCATGCCAGAAGCTTCATCTTCTGTCCAATGTCATTACAGTTTTCAGAACTTACAGTTCTTTTTCTTTTGGACAAAATGTTGATCTCCTCATGAGAAAATGTTGTTGCCAAGTTCTTATCCCACTTTCTCATTTAAAAAGTGGCTTTGATAGGTATTTTTTCCTGGTTCTGGCGTTTGTGAAAATAGGCCAGTCGCAGTATATGTGAGAGAAATTTGGCTTTGGTTGGGTTTTCCAGATATTGCTGTGACCAAAATAGCAGGTGGGGCAAAATGAAGATTTATCTTGGCTTTTTATTTATAAACAGATTACCTCATTCTAATGTATACCTGTGTTATCTACAAGTGACCTAGCTCTCACACTCTGGCCTTGGGATTCTCAGCAGCACCTTGGCAAAAGGAGTGTAAAATGCCACTATGCCTGGATGGCAGCACCTCTTTCCCCCTTTCTATCAAAGGCAATGACTGCATAGGACAAAAAGCAAATGGGAGATCACATCTTAGATGGTATTAGCTACACAGAATAAAAAGTTATTGCGGAAATTCTGAAGCTCACTGAAGCAGTCGGGCGAGCAGCCTTTCACCCAGGTCTCATTACTATAATTTCTGTCCCAGGTTGCAGCTGACCCCATGTTCCTCACTGCGAGGTAATTCGGTGACCCTGTGCAATGAGTCCCCCCTCTGTCCACTTTGTGATGGACATATGTTTGTACTATATTATCTGCCCCAGATTGCAGCTGATCCCATGTTCCTCATTGAGAGGTAGTTTGGTGACCCTGTACAATGAGTCCCCCGTTTGTCCACTTCCTGATGGACATCTGTCTGTGCTGTAAAACCCTGTGCTGCAGTGCTTCAGTTTCCTTTTACATTTTCAGGAGAGAGGCTAGGGACTGCACAGACTGTGGAAAGTGAGCTTCACTTATCGTTCTCAGGAATGGTCCTGTCTCATTAAGATCAAGCAGCGTGTGTAGGAAAGCAGCTCTGGCTCCCTACATACTCTAAGGATGGATATATCCTCAGTCTCCAGGAACTGTCAGATCAGAGTCTCTCTGAAATGACAAATTCATGGTAGATAAATAGAAGAAATAGGAAATAAAGTGAAAGTACCATTTTTTTTATTATTATTATTAGGAGAGGGAGTGATGGAAAAGATTCATCCTTTCACTGTATATGGGAGCTGTCACTTGGAAGTCTCAGGACACATGTATATTGTTTTGAAAACAACCTTTCCGAATATGATAGAGAAACAGCAAGGACAGATCAGTAGAAATTTGTCTTCCACCAGAAATAGTTATTTCAGAGGTCAGGATCAAACACCAAGAAAATTCATCTTGAAGGACCAGAATCTCAGCAGACCAAACAGTATCACTACTTGGAAGTCAGCTGAGTATCACTGATTTATTCCAGCCCAGTATGTGCTGCCTTATCTTTTAAAAAGGTGTGGACAGCAGGGATAAACCAAATTAATCTCTTATATCTCTGTTATCTTATAGCCTGAAGGATATTTCCTAACCTAGATGCTCTCCAAACCTCTTTGGTTAATGAAAACAGTCTTGAGATCTGAACATTTCTCTAAGCCTGCTGGTCAGGTTGGTTCCCAGTAGCACAAAATAGCTGTAGCCTGGACAGATTTTCTGATGAAGGATGCCTGCACAATCTGGAATTTGGCTGCTCTCTTTTCTTTATTTGCTTTCTTTTTTGCTCTGCATCTCCCGAAATTCGTCAGTAATACTGATAGTGAGAGAGAAAAGAGCAAATGAAGAAGAATGAGATACTGTTCCTCTAAGATTTAGTTTTCCTTGTCGATGTTCAATGTTTGATTCTGTTTTTTCCTATCTCGTTTTGGTTTTGTTCTTCATAATAGCAGAAAGAAGTGAGTCCATGCCACTTGTTATGTAAAATCAGTTGCACTGGTGTCCTTTGTGTGGAATCCTTCCTCTGTAAATTGTACCTGACACTAGACAGATGTTACACAGACACAGCCAGATGTGCCCGCCTTTCACTTCTTCTCAAGCCACCAGCACCACAGCAGTGTGAGACAGTGCAGGAGACTGGGGCAGCACAATGGTTGTGAGCAAAGTCTCAGCCAGGGTCAGTACTATCCATAGGGAAAGTTGTTCAAAGGCCCAGGTGGAGCCCATTCTCACCTTTCTGAGGGTGAGCAATTGCGTTTGATATCCCCAGGAGACTGCATTATCTCAAGAGACCTCATGCACTCACAGCTGGGTATGGATGGCTGTTGTGCATGTGTTGGCTATCTCTCACACAGACATGTCTCATGTCTTTCACATGTCAAGCAATGGTATGGAGAGAAAATATCTGTATTATTTTAAGTTTTCCATGGGTTTGGAGAATGGAGGTTTAAATCACAAGCTGAAGGGATCAGTTGCAGTTTTCTCAAAAAAACCCTCACCAAAATCTACAATATTTCAGTCTCTCAGACTGGGGCAGAAGCTGTTAACAGCGTAGTTAGTGCTAGTTAAATCTTCATTTTTCAATCGTTTGCCACTTGATGGTCAGAATTACCATTTGTAGGTAAATACACTGGGCCTAAACTCCCTTTTCCCTGCCTTTTGAGTCCACCAACCTTTCTGTCTGTCCATCCTTGTCCAGGAGTAGGCATGAGGGGCACAGGACCTGCTGCAGAGCAGGACTGTTGCACTCTGCCAAGGCTGTTTGCATCTACCCAGCCTGGGTAGATCTTGCTGACGCTCAGCAAAGGAACATGGTTTGGAGCTGTGGGCAGTGGTGCTGAAAAGCAGTAATGTGCTTGTCTTTGCTCTTTCCTGGGCACCAAGTGGGTCCGGGCAGGCAGCTATGCCTGTCTCTCATACCTCTGGCTGGTGGGCTTTTAATGCTGTCTCCAGGGGAAAGAAAAAGGCTATTTCACCATGCAGATCCTATGTGGTAAAGGCCTTTTGCTGCCTTCAATTCACTGCCCTTATGTTTGGCTTCAGTGTTTTGTGCTATAGTGAGTTTCCAAAAAAGCTGATGACAGTCTGCATCGCAATCTCCTTATCCTGCATTGCCCTCCACCTGCCTTTTACCCTGCAAAACCTCCCTGGCAGAGGTATCCCATAGCATTTCTTTCCCCTCCATCCACCTACACCATGTTTTTCCCTCATGTATTGGAGTGCTGAGATGACTCCCCGGGGCTGACAGTGGAGAGGCTGTTTTATTTATATTGCTTGCCTTATTCAAGGAAGTGGTCGATGTTAGGATAATCATGCCATTTCAGGCAGACTGCTTGTCTCATTGGCATGTAACAAGCACTGACAGGTTACAGGAGAGTGTGTGTGTGTGCACGCACGCTCATGTATGAGGCAGGAATTGTGATGGCACTGTCCAAATTTGCCCACCCAGTCAGGAGGAGGCATTTCCAGCAAGGCAGAAGTAGAAGTGATTAGTGCTGATTTCAAATGCATCTCCTTCAGAGATGGCTGGGGCAGAGAAAAATTTGGTTAACACTCTCCCTGTCTTCCCCTAAGCCCTGTCTGCCTGGCATATTTGCCTGTCCAGGCTTTCTCCATCACTAGATGAAACCATTTAAAAGGTCATCATCTCTCTGCTCATCCTAAATTGGCCATCTGATGTGGCTTTAATGCCCTATTTCCTATGCCAACCAGCCTTTGAAACACTCTCCATTAGAATTCAGGGCTGACAGCCTCACATTTAGGGCAGGTGATGTTGCCTAATGGTCAGAGCACAGGATGGGGAGTTGGGTCCCCCAGAGTCTGATTTGCTTTGTGCCCAAGGGCAAATCTCTTCCTTCTTTGCTCCTGCCTGCTAGTCCACACCAAGGGGCTCACAATGTCAGCCTGTTTCCGCAGTGTCATGTGTGGTTTGCTCCCACCCAGCTGAGTTTGGGCACTGTGGCCACTGCATCTCACCCCTTCCGTGCTTGCATTGAGCAGCTACAGAAATGCTCACATAAGAAAAATTTTTTGCTGAAAGGTGTTTCTAGCAAATTAAATTGCGTGTGTCTGCCTCACCATGTCCCCTTTCTCTTTCTCTTTCCGTCTTGGAGCCTGAAAAATCCAGGAAATCATGGAATAAGCCCTTTGCAGGCACAGTTTGATGTTGAGTTACCTCACCTGCATGCACAGCTTACTGCCCTCTCATTGTGCCCCTGTTGCAGCTAGTGGCTCAGTTCAGACACACCAGGGAGTCTCCCAGCCACCTGGTTGGGAACTGAGGTGTGTGTGTGGTCTGTAGGGAGGAAACACGTCCCCCTGGCCAGTGCAAGCAGCAGTAGTACTGCTGAAGCAGGGCAGCGCTGCTGCCGAAGGGAACGACTCTCCCTGCGGTAGTGACGGAGGGCAGAGCCACTCGAGCGTGGCTGCCTTGCAGCACACTGCTGACTTGGCCTGCCAGGGAGTCCTTCAAGCCCTGATGCTTTCTCATGCAGGTGTCCCAAGCATGAGCATACACAAGCAAGCTCTGCAGCTCCCTGTGTGCTGCTGTCACCCTGCATCTCTGTGTAAGTGACTGGATCCAGCAAGCAGGAGTGCAGGGAAAGCTGAGGGGGAGCTGCTGCTTCTGCACTCCTCCTGCAAACTTTTGTAAGCGTGTTGCTAATGGGTTTGAGAGAAAACCCTCTGAAGAGTTATTGTGCCAAATTTGGAGACTCATTTCAGTCATTAAGGTGCAAAGTGAGGGATTTTAGTGCTGCTTTAAGTGTAAATCTCAGTGCAGCTCCAAGAATCAGAGGTGCTGATGATCCCTTCTGGATTATTATTAGTGGTTCTAATCTTTCCGGTGGAAAATGAACAGAAATGACACCCTCTTGTGTCATATCTGTTGCTGATTTCTGTGAACTCTTCCTGTCAGGCTGTGCAAGGGAGATTCCCATAGTGGCATCATTCTCGAGTGGTAGAGGAAAGAGGGCTGAGAACTCTTTAATATTGCTTTTTGCTTAATTAGATATTGGCACTGCTTTCTAACTAGTGACATATAAAACTGCAACTCCCATCAGGCTAATGGCATCCTCATCTTCTTGGAGCCTTACTTTTTCTTTACTCTGTTGGCCAGTGCAGAGAAGCCATAAAGTGGGTGTAGTTGTAATCTTGGTCCACTAGAAGGTCTTTTCCATCACTAGGGCCTTACCTAAGTCTGGTAGGCTGCACATGCCTGATGATTGTCTGTGCCTGGCATTGCTCGATAGCAGGATGACCAGGAAAGAAATGCCAGAAAAAGAGCATGTGTGGCCTTGACATGGAATGAGGTTCTCTTGGTGTTTGGGTGCTGAATGGGTCTGGCTTTTGGAAAATAACCAATAGTCTGGCTTTGAAAATGGTCCTGTTGCAAATGTTTCATGCTGGGCTCCCTTATGGCTGTGCTTCTTAAGCTGTGCACGTTCCTTGGAGGTTACATGGACCAAGTACGGAATTTCCTTTAGAAATAAACATAATTGATGATTACACTGGGTAATGAGGAATTAGTAGATGAGTTTGATTGATTAATTGAGTCAGGATAAAAATGTTTGGGAAAAGGAGGAAGCTAAAATCATGACCTGCTTTTTTATCTGTTTGAAGAAGCTTCCCTGCTACCAAAGCTTTCTTTAGATTAGCTGGGTGTTTTCTGTGTGCAGATAGTGGGAAAGTGTGAACTGACCAAAAGAACAGATTTTTTTTTTCTTTTTCCTTGAAATTGGTTCAAATTGAATTCAGAAGGGACAAACTGAAGCTGAATATCATGAAATGTTTCCTGGTTTCATGGTGTAATAGAGCAAAAGAACCTCTCATGTCTGTAACAGAAATGTTGATTGTGTAATTTATAGGAGAACTGGGCAAAGCCGGGGAAGGCAGAGTCCTGGGTCTAGCCCTGCAGGCAGCTTGATAATCTCTGCTTCTCACCATGATTTGATGCTACCAGTGCCAGAGAAGGTGTATAAAGGTAAAATCTACTTCATGCAATGGGATTGTGAATTGAAGTAAAATATATTAACAGGGGGAGCTGTCAGAGTGCCACGGAGATGTCACCATTGAACTGTGAAATGTGTATTTGCCTCCCCCTTTTCCCCACAGTGTCATTCTGGATGGTCTGACAGTTAAGAAAACAATAGACCTGATTCTCATTTACAGCAACTCCACTTTAACATGCTCTCACGATGCAGCAAGGCTTTGAAATGAGTGTAGCTGTAGTATCTACCCACTTAAAGGTCTTCCATGTTGCCAGAGCTGAGTGAAGAGGCCTTAGGACAAATAAGACTGAAGCCCAGGCTGTTTAATAGTCCATTTGTACAGCTGACATGAGATACCCCAAAGGGGAGTGCCTGGCACGGAAGTGACTTTCCAGACAAAGAGAATCATTAATGTTGGCTGCAGGAATTTGCAGGGCTGATCACCCTTTAGTTTGATCTTGCTGGATGTAAGGCATGGCTCTGTCCCTAGGGAAAAGTCTTTCACTGGGCTATCTCAACATCCTACTCCTAAGCTGCTCCAGAGGTTCTGATAGGGATAGAATGTGCTGCTCCTTCTTTTGCTCTCCACAGCTTTTCTTACCATTGCCTTGATATTTGGGCTGAGGTAGGCTGTCTCCACTGCTTCACCTGTAGGCCATCGCTGTCAGCTGACACGTGAAATCCCCATTGGAGAGTAAGCAAAGAATAGGCTGTGGAGTGTGTTTACATGGCCAATTTCTATGGATCCATCTGCCCTCATGTGTGTGTGTGACTCTTAGTTGTGCTTTCAGGAATTCATTGGCAGCCAGTGTAGGACATGGCTTCCCTATCCCAGTCACAGAACTGGGGCAATTGCCTTGTCTGATTGTCCCAGTTCCTGAAGTAATTGTCTTGTTTCTCCCACTCCTTCCTCTTAGATTTTCCATTTTTTGTACTGTGCGCCTACATTCCCGGTGTAAAATGCAGGGGGGAGGCAGACTCTCATTTTGGGTTCAGTTTCCAAGCATTAATGTTCTTCTCGCTCTTTTCTTTCTCCTACAGGTACCTGATCAATGTCACCTTTGAAGGCAGGAATTTGTCATTCAGTGAGGACGGATACCAGATGCATCCCAAGCTGGTGATCATCCTTCTGACCAAGGAGAGGAAGTGGGAGAGGGTAGGACATGTTTAGTAATTCTCAAACTGTGTCGGGGGGGAGGATGGAGGAAGGCTGAAGGCAAATAATGCCCCCACCTTTCTGTACCTCTTATCAAGGGCTGGCAATCTCCTTGCATCCTGGACCACTGGTATCTCCAATACCCAGGCTGGATGCCATTACATTCTTCCATTAGCATGCATAAAAAATTCATCAGCTTCCTTTCTGTAACCTCTGAACGTAAGTTTTCCTGCCTTTCAGAGAAGAGACCTCCTCTCTGCCATGGGTTTCAATGGCAGAGACGGACAATATTTCTCTGTGTGTCTTGGAGGCAGTGAAGTTCTGTGTGCTAAACGACTGTAGTTGAGCTACAGCTACACTTAGTAATATATGCCAGTGTTAACTTCATTGCTTGATATATCTGGCCAGTGTCATTTGCAATAGGATGGTGCATTAAGTAGGATGTGTATGTGAGATCATATCGAGTTGTTCAAATATGCAGATCTGCATATTTTTGAATAATTTGCATGTAACCCAAAGCACCATTTTAGAAATGGTGTGGATTTTTGTGTTAATGTAATGCTTTGGTTCGTTTCACTTCCCACATAAATGTCAGTGGTCCGGGCTCAGAACAAGCACTCCCAAAGTGTTTGAATTGGAGTAGTGGGGGTAGTTTGAGGGCTAAGAAAATAAGATACAAAAAAAGTGATTGAGGTGAGAAGTCAGAGTGAAAACAAGGAGAATTCAGCAGAATTCTCAATTCTCTCAATACCTATGAAGAACTTGGTCTGAATGTGATCATGTGTACGGCTTAGAAAAATGACTCTTTGCCCCATCAGCCACAGCAAACCTCTCCTTGGCTGCTTGTTCTATGCAAGGACTTGCAAGTGGCCTGCATGGCAAAAGCCAAGAAGAAATTAGTGGGGAAGTGAGAATGAAATAAAGAGTTTTCAGGAGAAGTGCATTCAGAAAAGGTCTGGAACAACTTTTGAAGGAGGCAGAAAAGCAATCGGTTTAGTGCCTGGCGTGCACTAAGGTCTCCCAGTAGTTGCAGGAGTGGGGAGAGGGTGAAAGGTCCCATCTTCTTGGTTTCCAAGAAGAACTGTCTACCTCATGGTCTTGCTGCTGTGCAGACCAGATGAGAACGTATGGTCTAGAAGAGTCAGCAGATGTCTCAGTGGGACAGGAGCGTGAAGAAACATATGGTCTGGCATCAGCACATGTGGACAACTCTTGGACGTTTTTGGAGGCTGGTGGGATATTGCAGAGAGGGTGGGCAGGCAAAGCTCATGCTGCAGAGACCTCATGTTAGGCTCCGTCCGACATGCAACTTCACTGAAGCTCACCAGGCAAAGTCCAGGAGGATTTGTTCCTAGCTGTCACTAAATTTGTTCTCACAGAGGAAAATTCCATTATCCGAGCAGGAAAATGAGGCAGTAGCAGCATAAATCCTGCTAGGGATTATTAGCAGGGATGGTTATGGGGAATTTGTTGCTGGAATGTTTTGCAGGCTCTGGGGAGGCAAAGATAAATTCAGTCCTGTTTTTACCCTGCTTGTCACATACATTGCGTTGTCACAGGCTCATTGAGGGCTCAGGAGTTTCCATGAGTGGTAAAAGCAGTTGTTCAATCTCTGATAGTGTATCTGTGGTCTCTCAGATGAACCAGACAATTAGCAGAAAGGATGCTGGTGAGCTGGAATGATGGGGCTAGACCTGGAACCTCCCTCAGCCTTGCTGTCTGTGGGGACTACTTGGCATCCATTAGACCAGAACAGCTCTTCATTTCATAGGAGCTGGATTGAAATGAGACTATGGTGAACAACAGTATTAGTGGTATGAAAATCCCATAGTGCTTCCTGAACAGAAATGTTTTACCTTGAGTCAGAAGATCAGATTATTATAATCGAACTCTGAGCTGTTTGAATTTTACACTGGCAAGTTGTGGAAAACACAGAAATCATCTCCAACATGCTCTAATCACAGCCAAATACCTCTCAAAGTCGGCACCTCATACTTTTTTTTTTTTTTTTTTGTTTTTCTCCATTCAGCAAAAATGCAAATATTGAAATATAAGGGTGAAACAGAGCTCTGTGGCAAAGATCATAATTTTGTTCTGTGTTTGCAGAGAGTCAGGCCCTTAGTCTGAAGTGACGTTAAGGGCCAATGTCCTGGCCCTTAACAGCTGTTCCCAGGCACTGCCACAGTACAAGCTAGAAATTATTCATACAGTATTAGCACACATTCCCAATACCTTTGTAAGTGCATTGCTTTGCAGTGTAAAATCATCCAAACTCCCACTAATTTTTGCTGAATTAGCAAGGTGCTTTGTCCCGGCAACTTCTAGTCAATATACAGAAGAAACTGTGCAAAGCACAGGAGATTCGTAAGTCAAACAGACAGTAGGAGATGGTAGGTGAAAGGCTGCACAGGAAACACCAATTCAGTCCACCTGTGTGCATTCACTATAGCTCAGTCTTTAACTACATCACTGCACACTTTTATCCATAATCAGATGCCGTGCCAGGAAGGAACATCAAGAGGTCATTCAGTCCCTTCCTGTGCCCAAAGGAGGGATCAATTAGACTGAAATTATTCCCGACAGATGTTTGTCTCACCTGTTCTGAGAGCCCTTCGATGCTAAGAACTCCGTCAAATCCTGAGGCAATCTCTTCCATGGCTTCTTTCTCCTGCAGAGTTTTTCTACTGTCTATCTTAGATTTCCCTGATTGCAGTTTAAGCCCATTACTACTTGGCATCTCTCTAGTGGATATAGAGAATTGTTGATTCTCTTCCTCTTTTTATCTTCCCTATGTATGTTTGAAGGCTTCTGTCATGTTGTCTCCCAGTCATTTCTGCTGTAGATGAAACAAGAACTTGTTCAGTCTCTCCTGGTAGGTCATGTTTTCTAGTCTTCTGATCATTTTTATTACTCTTCTCTGGATTTCATAACACAATTTGCTGCTCTGTACAGCTTAGAGCAGTTGATTCTTGAAAGATAGCAAAATACATTGTGCGAAGTATGTCTCATGGTGGATACACATATAAAGAAATGCTTTAAAACAGGTATGATGCCTTCCATTTTCTGAGCAGCAAAGATGCAGTGACTGAACTGTTTCAGGATTTCAATCTGTGAATTTTTTTTAGATTTCGATTTTTTTGTCCCAGTTTGGGCATAAATATCTTCAAAACCTCACAAGTTATTTCATAACAGGAATTCATTTTCCAGAAGAGCTACAGCTGTCCCCAGACTGATGATCATAAATCTCCTCCTGCATCCTTCAGACAGACTGAAGCCTTGCCGGGCTAACAATCATGAAAGAACATGTAGAGCAACCACTTTCTGCAACAGGGCAGTAACCTGAGCTCTTCTGCTCTTGTAGCCATGAGTAATGATTCCTCTTGTGATAAGCAATTGTTCTGTATCTCATTCACTTTTCTGTTCTCTGCTCCTTAGGGGCAAAAGGCTGCACGCCTTCCCTCACTACCTTTTAATCAGCTACTTAGCAGAGCTCTTTGCTTCACTGGCTGCATAGCCTAGGTGTATTTAGAGTGCTTAGGTGCCCCCATTGTATTTATCAAAGAGAGGCAGATATGCAGATGGAGGTGGTAAATGAAGTCCTCCCTTATGTTCCATGAAGGGCCCTGCCTCAATAGAGTGATGAGCTGAGGCCAGAGATCTTGCAAGGTGAGCCAGAGGCTCAGTACTACACTAGGGTTTGTGTCTGGGGGGTGTGATGTTTTGTATGGGAAGAGTTTTTACCCAGGCTTATTCTTTACTAGCTGCCTTACTCCTCTGCTCTCCTATAATCCAACATGTGAGGAAGACTTATTTATGTCTTTATGATCCCTTTGTGAGAGATGGCAAATGCTGCTGTTCAGTTCTTGTTCACATCCATCTTCTCTACTGAGGCAAGCACAGTGGACCTGTCCTATTAGCTCCCAGATTTTCCTATTTGCTGCCTCACTTTCCCCCAGCAAATGTGGGGATGACTCAAATGTTGCTACGTCTGAGGCCCTCTTTGGAATTCTTTCTCTAATTTCTAGTGAATATTGCATCACTTCTATCACTAGGTTGCTCTCAGCCTTTCAGTTTTACTGATGTTTCTCTGCCTCTTCCCTTAGGTATGTCACTGGGGATTCAGAGCACCTTTACATGTGGCTTATGACAGGAACTTCTTGTGCCACCCCACAGAGCCTTTGATTTGCAGTCTCCCTGGGGCATCTTTTACCATGCAAGCTCCAGTAACCCCTGCTCCTGGCTGGACAAGCAAAGCCCCACATGATGGGTTTGGTCAGGGTGTCACTACAAGCCATCTTAGAGGAGGACAGATGGGAAACTTCTGCTGAAAGATTCATTCTTCCCTGCTGCATGTGCTAATCCTCTGCCCCTATCAACTCTCACCCCCACCAGCAGATGAAATGTCTGCCTGCTGCTGCTCCTATAATTATGAGCGTTTGACTTTTGAACTCTTGAAAATCAATTAGCAGCATCTGTTCTGCTTCCTTTAGCTGTCGGTGTGGCCATGATTACAAATTCACCAACAGGCTGCTCTTAGTCTGGTCCCCTACACCATTGCCCATGTTAGTGTTCCCTGAGAATGGGGCCATTTGCTGTGACATGCTGTTAGCTGCCTTGGTGACTGTACACTTCCAGTACTTCCTAACACTGCAACAGGGTGAAAAGTGGTCCCACTGCTCTCTTTCACATGGCACTTCAAGTGATATGTTCAGCCTCAATGAAAAGTCCATGAAGGTCCATGAAAGGTGTGTTTGCAACTTGTGTGACTCCATCCCCTGCTTGGGACAGAACTGCGTTATGCCCATCCACTCTTCGGAAGTGTTCCCTCAGGATGTGGGAGGGAGCTAGAGAAAGGAAAGAAGAGTTTAGAAAATAAAAATGGAAAAAAAAGGTTTGTTTAGCAAAAAAAAAAAAAAAAAAAAAAAAGAGAGGAAGGGGAACAAGGTAAATCCTTGGACACCTAAATCATTGATGGAAAAAGGACATTATGGTCAGTTGCTTTTCATGTCCACAGTAAGCAGAAAGAAGACATCTTGCTAAATTTTCAAGCAGAAAGATTTCGGTTAGATATGTAGGGAGATGTCTAACCATTAGCATGGTGAGACATGGTGAGGGTCATTTGCTGGTGAGGCTCATTAGCTGCAGGATACATAGAAAAATATCCAACAGCACGGGGTCTGAATCTATCTTGTCCTGCCTCAGAGCTGGTAGATGCAGTAAGTGATCTCTCGTGGTTTTCTGCCAGCCTACATTTCTGTGATTAGATGAACAAGTTGAACCTGAAGTGTTTCACAAGAGACCACTTACTTGATAGAAAACAAAAACTGGGTTATGGACAAGCTGATCAGCAAAAACTTCAAGCCTGGCCCAGTGAGGACATAATTTCTGCAGGCTTCTACCATGTACCTTTTGTATGAGCAGGCCGCTGGCGCATGAAGGCTATTGTGGATGGCTGCAAACAAAAGTCCTTATGAAGGGACTTGTCACCCCCTGCAGTCTGCAGCTTTGGAAGGCTGATGAATGCCACAGAGACACTGAAGAGGCTGTAGCTTCTGATGATAACACAGCTTTCGATCCTGGTCTCAAGTCTTTCTATGCATTAAAAGAAGTATTCACTGTCCTTTCTTTGTGTACTTCAATGTCCCAGTGGCAGAAATAAAAGGAAAGGAAGGAAAAAACCCTGAAAATCTAATCACACTCTGTGTGGCAGTGGCCACTCCATGAAGAACCAATATGAATCATGTACCTGTTATACTGGCTAGCATGTGGAAGGTTTTAATTTTTTTTAATTTCATTTTCTGAGGGAGGCTTTTTGAAAATAAGAGAATAAGAATGTAGGGTATTGAGGTAAAATCTACAGCTGTACAAATCCAAGCACCTTTTTTGAAGGCCTTCCCCTGCCTTTGGAAAGTTGACTAGATTGTTTGAGCCATTTTCCTTCTTGTGTTGTCTGGTGCCCACCTGAGCAAGCCTTTCTGACACATGCATGCACAGGTATGCTTGCCCTTCTGTGGCAGAAGTTACTGCCTTTGGTCAGGTTCTGTTCTCCGTGTGGAGTTCTGGTATCTTGCCAGCATGTTCAGGGACTT
This sequence comes from Psittacula echo, assembly GCF_963264785.1. Lineage (NCBI taxonomy): Eukaryota > Metazoa > Chordata > Aves > Psittaciformes > Psittacidae > Psittacula > Psittacula echo. Next base: position 85,321,788 of record NC_137735.1, on the reverse strand, counting down.
CAGAGAAGAAATGTTTTTTTATCCCACCGACTCCTTTTACAGTGAGACAAGATTGGATTGTTTTTGCCAATCAGTCTTGTTTTGCTAATTTCCCTGTGTACATGGGGATTTATGACTCATTGTCCCTGAGGAGAAATGGCATAGGAGTTTGTTTAAACCTACTCAGAGTTAGTGACTGATTCTGTTCCCATAGAACCAGTTTTTAGAAGGATATAGCTTCACTTAGGGCAGGCAGATGGACTGTTCTGGATTTAAGCACATATGGCTGAAATTAGAATGGGAGTCTGTACGTGCATTTCCCCCCTTGTTTGTAAAGTGTTCTTTCTGGACACTTCTCTAAGAGACTAATTTGCTGAATCTCTTGTTTCTCATTAGACAGCAGTCATGCATCAAAGAATACATATTTTATGGATACCCCACTCACAAGTGAGTGTCCCTTAGATACCTGATCTAGGTCACATCTGATGGGTCTCTTGATGACCCTGATTCAATCAGACAACCAGATGGCTTTATTGTGCACCTATGCTGCACTGACTGCCAGGATTTGGCCTGGCTTCTCACATTTGTCCAACACGTAACTGTATGTATTTGTGGCTAATTCTGGCTGTGTTAGTCTTACACTGACTCCTAAGGAGAAGGACAGATGCAAGTGCCACACAAAGCTTTCCTTATCAGGCGATAAATGGAACAATTGTTGTGAAAAAGCCTCCCAGGTAAATCTTGGGGACATGCTGATCAAACAGTATCTTTGCAGACAGATAGTATCAGACCACCAGATTAGGTTACTGCATCCTGCAGTAATGAGGTAGTCCATCTCTTTGGCTAATGAGGGCACTAGTTGGGTGTCTCCTCCTAACCACTGTATATTATGTCAGTATAAGCTGTTTGATTTCTTTGCATTTTGCTGAAGTGATTCCTGACTTTCTTTGATTGAGTTTTGGAGTGTATTTGCATGATTCATGAGCCTGCAGAAAAATATTCTGGCTCTTCTCCACCAGGCCCTACTCCTTGGCTACCAGAGGGAATTCTTACGTTGAAACAATAACAGCTTCTTGGAGAGACCTTGTCCTCTAATGCAAATCACGTACTGGAAAATCTAGAGATCTTTATTAAGTTCAGACTGCAGTTAGAATGCCTCCTACCTTTTTCGTGCTGGTGTAGCTGATGACAGTGATAGCAGCCATCTGACCATTAATGGGGTTGCCAACCTGACTCATTGGATAGGGCAACCCTAAGGACTGTACCCACTGTACTGTGATAACACCTTTCAGCCATGGGAGAAGACTGCTCTTGCCTTGGTTGAGTTCTAGATGAGGGTTGTAGTCTGGGTCTTTCTTCCATTTGACTTGCCCATGCCACACAGCGAGGGGTGTCACTGTTCCTTCTTGCAGCAGTCACCTCTTGTGCATCACCATTGCTGTTCCCAGTACCCACTTATGGACTTGAGACTCTGGTCTGAAGGGACCCGTGTGAATGCTAACCAGAAAGGTGGCTTCTACCCCAAAGTGGTTACACTTTAATTAGAAGACAAAAGGCAGCAGATGGGTACAGATGGACCAACGGGGGAGTACAAGAGAACAATCAGACAACATTAGTCAGCATGGTAGGCAGCAGGCTTTACACACCAACTGCCTAACTCTTGTGAAGGCTTTGATAGGCAGCAGAGGATTATAGCTGGCTTTGTGCATGCTTATGGGGGCCTCATTTGGGAGTGTGAAGGGCAGATGGGGAAAAAGCAATAAAGGTGCTTTTGTGTGCTTGGAGAGCTGTTGCCTGAGAAGGTGAAACAACTTACAGCGCCGCTGTAAAATTTTCAGTCTTCTTAATATCCAAGGGGATAATCCTAACTTTACAGAGAACCCAAAAATCCTGTGGTAAGGCTATGTCTAGCGATGCAGCAACAGCTCTCAGTGCAGGGTTAGTGTGCTAGTGCCAGAGTCATATCTTTTCTGGTCGAAAGCCCTCCTTCTCATCAGTTTCAAGGTTTGTGTTGCATGTCAGATCTGCTGTGTCTGTGGTCCTTCCATTTCATTTGGATGCCAGAGAGGGACACTTCGTCAGGGACTGTAGTGATAGGACAAGGGGTGATGGGTTCAAACTTCAATGGGAAGTTCAGGTTAGATATAAGGAAGAAGTTCTTTACTGTGAGGGTGGTGAGGTGCTGGAACAGGTTGCCCAAGGAAGTGGTAAATACTTCATCCCTGGCAGTGTTCAAGGCTAGGTTGGACAGAACCTTGGGTGACGTGGTCTAGTGTGAGGTGTCCCTGTCCATGGCAGGGGGTGGGAACTAGATGACCTTAAGGTCCTTTCCAACACTACTTATTCTATGATTCTATGATTCTATAACTGTGAACATTTCATTGATTGTGGTAATGTGTTATCCCAGCATGTTGATGATAAACATCCATATCTTAATTCAGGTGACAGTTGAGCTGCTATGGGAAGATGATCTTTAAATCATGGGTACAGTAATTAAATATTCCTATCATAACACAGTACCAAGGATCCACCCTATCATGCCTGATCAGTCCACAACATCCCCAATGTCCTGAAAAAACAGGAAGGAGGGTTTGATTTGGTTAGAGGTGTAAGAAAGAAACATAGCTGTTTAGTGTGGGGTTTTTGTTTACTTTGGTGAATGAACAAATTTATATTTCTTTTTGAGTCCATACAAAATGTTTTTCTGATCTGAGAAAAAAAAAAAAAGGAAAAAAATCAGGTCATTTAAATATACTAACATAGCCCAGTTTTGATAGGAAAATGTCACGTGCAAATGAAAATATTCTAAAGTTTTCATTTTGTGCATTGCAATTTTTAAGCAAAACATGTCATTGTGAGAAGTCTAAGTGATCTATGCTTCAAAGAAGCCCCTCTCTTGCCCTCTATTCAAGCCACAATTCTTCTCTTATTTTAACCTGAGCATGAGAATGACTTTTTCCTCAAACTCCATTTAGGAGTGAACTGACTTTTTATCTGCCCAACAGTAATTGCTCCAACTGTACTTCACTCAGGAGTGACAGTGGGGAGGTCGTGTGTCCTACAATACCAGATGGATACACAGCACAGCAAACTTTGCTTTCCCCTGCTTTGTCCCTAGCCACATACTGGAAATCACTTCAGGGAATCTGTAGCAGTGAGAAATTGCACAAGTTCCCCAGTGCCATTGGAAGAGGCAGTTCCATTGCTTTTCCCATTTCCCATTGCTTTTGTGGCCAGACAGTGCAATGAAAAGACAGATAGGAAAGTATGGGAATTTTGGCAACTTTAAGATTTGAAATTGGTGAACAGATTGAGACAGAGAGGAAGCAGGCAACCAAACTGAGTCTGGAGAAAATGCTAGCATAACTTCTCCTGAAGGAGGCTCACAGCGAGTGAGTGTGCCCCTGGTGCCTGAGTTTTCATCTATTCGGTTGCATTCGCTTGAGACTCAGCTTCATGTCAGTGATGTTTTCACTTGGCCTGTGAATCCTCTGCTTTTTCTAGTTTTATGTTTTCTGAATGTTATTAACTGGAGCCAGAGCTTCTGTTTCCCTTCCATGGGGCTTAAGAGAAGGGAGGTGCTGCTGTGCCCTCAACTGCATATTCACAGGACCCTAAGGTTTTCTTTCTTTTGCCTTTTTTTTTTTTTTTTTTGTTGGTTTTTTTTCTCTTTCTCTGCCTCTTCCTCCCTTTTTTTTGCTAGGATTTTGGCAGTTTGCTTTCCTGAAGTAGAAGTCTGGTCATATTTACTTCTGAATGAATTTGAAATAAATTTTACTTAATATGAAATTGCTCAGGTTTTTTTTTTTTTGCCCCAGTAAGGAATAGCTTGTTTGTGTGTTTATTGTGTCCTTGCCTTGGTTTCTCTCCTCTGGTGTTGGTCTGGTCAGCGTTTTTGTGCTGGGCTCTCACATTCTCCTTGCTTTGGGTTTGAATTCTGAAGTGCGTGGTTGACTTGGCTTGATGCTGACCTGCATCTTGGCAGTATTTTTTACGAGACTAGGACAGTCTTTTCCCCTGTGGCTTTCTCTGCACTGTTACGTGTTAACTTCTCTGTTGCTTTTCAAAGGTATCTCAGTGTTTAAATTGTGGTTATTGCTGAAGCTACTGTGTGCTTGAGTTACTCTCACCGCTCATGAACTCTGGCATGCGTTTAGTGTCATTGATTAGAGCATACAATATGTTCAGCATCGTTTGTTTTCCCTCTGCCTGAACTGTGTTTTCCCCGAGTCTGTAATTTTTTCAGACTGCCTTTGGTAATGTTAGATCCCAGCACTCACTCTTTCGTTGCTTCATAGTGGTATCTGAGTTTCTGTCACTATTCTTTGGCCTTTCTTCCTTGTGAAAGGTTCTGGCATTTTCTGACCTGGGTTTGTTTCTAAAATGTGCTGGGGGTTGTGTTGTCTTCTGCTGATTCAGCAGTTTGCCAGGCTTATTTAATTTCCTTCTTCCAGGCTAGCTGCATTCTGCAGCGTCTTTCACTATGCCAAGCCTGGAAGATTGTTTGACAGCCTTTTTCTTGTTCCTGTTTAAGCTTTTGACTTGGTCTGCATTTTGTGTGACAGTTTCTGGTGCTTGTTTCCCTTAGGTTTATTTCCTCGGTTCCTGTACATGATAATGACTTACATTTCTATTGTTCCTTTCTTTGAGAAGGATCCTAAGTGCTTTGCAGAATTAACATACAGGCAACATTTCACTGTAAGTGATGTTCAGCCGCTTGTGTGGTGGAATGGGGTTAGGCTGCTTAAACAGGGCTGCACAGCCATGTAGGGTAAGAAAGAGAAGTCTCAAATGGAAGGAAGAGAGGAATTTTTAATTGGACTCTGGGCAGTTTTGTCCCCAAAGCCTGTTTTGGGGGAAAATTACAAAGATCATTAAATGCCAGGAGTGATAAGGCCTGTGCCCTTCCCTTTCCAGATGATAATGCCTGAGCCTCAGAAATATGGTGGGAGGAACAAACGAGTCTGTGACAAAACATAGTTCAGGATCAATGAAAATATCCATTAATTTTGGTTAGATAAGGATAATTTATTTTGGAAGTTTTATTGCTGTAAATAAAAACTGGCATTTTGGTGTTTTCATGTAGACTCACAAAAGTCTTTAGATACTGTTCACAGAGGCGAAGTGGGGGAGGAAATGGCAGCATCTTCCCCCAGATCCCAGAGCCTTGCTAGCCAGACGGTGAAGACAGACTCCTAGGCAATGGGAAAATTGCATTCAAATCCCTTCTGCCTGACTCAGAATGGAGGTTTAAACTGCAGTCTCAGTTACATCTCAGGAGAGAGTAGGTCTAGCCCTTGGGACTGGGATATTTATTTATTTAATCATTGAAACTCCTATGCCAGTGAGTACTCAAAGTGTCTTTGCAGATGTTTGTTTGGATTCAAATTTCCATCACTTTTATTAATCATGTCTGATAAAGAACATGATTTTTGGGTGTGTGTTGAATTGAAGAGTTTGATTCGTGGAAAATTCAGAAAAGCAAACAAACCTGCGTTTAGATTGAAGCAATACCTTTAATTATTTCATTTTTCCACCTTATTGTTCAGGCCTTGCTTTGAAAAATTGATTTTGTGCATGGTAACTGGAACACCATTTTGGTCAGTGTTGGAGCATGCATGGCTGCCCCTTCCGAGACTGAGAGAACTGTGCAGCAGGACAGCTTGCCACCCACCACGCAACACGGGGTGCACACTGCAATGTTAATGTTAATAGATGATGGAGATCCTTTTGTTCTAGTAGATCCACCCTGGTATTGTGTAATCCTGTGGGTTTTGAGAAGAAATAGTGTTTGCTGGTAAATAAACCAATATATACTGGGTGCAGCACTGGACAGCAGAGGTGTGCTGCAAGTTTTGCAATCTAAGCAGTGTCATACAACAGTCTCACCTCCCAAGCTGGTAGATCTGTGAGTAACAGAAAGAGTCCGTTGTGCAGTCTGCTGCCTCAGATCACCTCCTGCATGCTGAGTTTAACTGTTTGCTCCAAGCATCGTCTGGGTGTTTAAAGAATTCAGGATTGTTCAGGTCATTTATTTCAGGCCAGTGTTTTACTTTTGTTCTTTTTTAGAAGTGGGAGCTATTTGCTTTCCTTCTTAGATGTGTGCTCATTTTCGCCAACGCCAGAGCTCTTTGTATCACAGCATTTAATTATGTTTGCTCTGTAAAGACTGCTGGGATTATGGCAGCATCTCGTTTCTGTAGCTTTTCTGCCTCTAACTGGGGATACCTGTGGACAGCTGCTTTCCCTGAGCTTCTCCTGTGTATAGATCAGCCTACATCTGTAGTTTCCAACAGCTTCATGCCTTGTCCCTTTTCTTTTAAAGAGGGCTGCTATTTGAGGTCTCGGATTTTGGGATGGCTGAGGAACAGACCCGTAGAGAGATGTGCGTGTCTCTATTTGAACAGTCCTGTGTGTGCATACATTTTCCTGCTCATTGCCCAGACACCTTGCTCCAGCCTGGGACTAATGGAGACACTGTATTACAAATAAAGATTAAAAGACTACAGTCTTGTGAAATCTACAGTAAGAACTTTCTCCATTAAGAAATCCCCTGTCTCAAATAAACACTGAAGTATTGCCAGGGTTTACTGTGCAATGTTGCTTGAACTTTAGTTAAAACCTGGTTTCTGGTAGTAGTGAGTGTCTTACTGGACATTTGCCTGGTTGCTGAGGATAGATTTTTTCCCAAACATATATTTTTGCCAGATAGGGAGTATGATAATTTTCTGTGTTTGAAGGGAATAATCAATAAGGAAAGAAAGGACTTTTTTATGATAGTCCAACTGAGGGTAGTTAAATAGTAATGGGGAGGCAGGAGGTAGTGCAAAAGTGCAGTGGAGATCACTGGGTTCTTACAGAAGATAAAAAACAGTTGTGTGACGAACATGCTGAGGGCCTGGTTGCTGTGACTATGGGACAGGCCAGGCCAAATGGGAGGGAAGTGGAAAGGAACTGACTGGAAAGACATCCACTGAATTATTTGTTCTAGTTGTTCCATGTCTGTCCTTGTGTTGCTCTGGAGGGCAAGCAGCACAGCACCCCTGAGGGAAATCCTCTGTCTCTCAGATACGCTCTCCTCTGAGCCACCCTGCCTGTCCTCCTATGAGCAGAAGAGTGGTAGAGATTTCCCTTGCCTTCTGCTTGAGGGGAGGGCATCTAGTTGTGCTGTGACAAAAGGACTGAGAATCCCCTGTGCCCCGAGGAGCCCAGCGGGTCTCTGCACTGCCCACCCTGTGCCTGCATGGGTGGAATTTTCCAGGAGCATCCCCCTCTGCCACCACCATCGCTTTGCAAACACCAAGAAACGCAACTCATGAAAATGCATTCTTAGCACACAGCTGACATGGTCAACATCTGGTTTCCAAAGAGAGTGCTGTGAGAGACTGGAAATTGCTACACTGTGGAAAAAATGACTTGAGGTAATTATAGATACCTAACAATACTATTTAATTTCTTCTGCTGTGTCTTTCCTACACTGTATCTGGTAAAGCTTCAGAGAGCTGAATAATTCTGACAGAGGGCAGTGAGAGGTGTGGATAAGGGAGAAAAAAAGTTCCTCCTGATTTCAGTTAGGATCTGAAATGAAGGAAATGTGAGTGAAGGATCAGATGTTTTCACGTTCTGCTCCAGAAAGGGGGAGCATTTGCCTTTTTTGTGCATTGGCTATGGGAGGAGGAACAGGATGTACAGGATGAGGGAAGCTAAAGAAGACAGGATCTCTGAGCACAAACTCACACAACAGGGGGAGCTTAGCACGAAGCCTCACTGGCAGCAGGGATGCTGCTTGGCCTTTGTCCTGCTGAGTAGGCTCAGAGCTTGGGACCACAGAGGAAAAAGGGAGGTAAATTTTATGAGGTTGAACCTGTGCCCAGTGGCATGACTGACTGCTCCAGGAAGCAATTCAGAGGGCTTAAATGTCATACCCCTGCTCAAAACTACCTTTGCTGTCTCTGAAAAAGAGGGAGCCTGCAAAGACCAACCTCAACAGGCTCAAGTGAGGACAAGTCTGGATTCCAGCAAGGTCTCTCTGCTTCAGAAGTGCTGTCGCTGTGTTGACACTGCAGTCCAGAGGTCCTGTGTAGGCTGCTCTTCCAGGTAGCACGTGGCCAGCTGAAGTGATGACCTTCACCCCAAGAAGTGAGCAAATTCTCTTGGGTCTGCTGCTGCAGAGAGGGCACTACATGGGTGCCTTAAGAAGAGGCTCAAGGGCCAAGAGGACCTATCTGGAGATCAGAAGATTGTTTAGGAAAAGCCCTCAGGGCCTAAGTAGCACATGTGAAGGTGCACAGTGATAACCACTGGGGGCAGAACTGAGGAGCAATGAGCAAAAGTAGAACTTGTGAATGTTAGATGTCAGTTCTAGCATCAGGGTGAAGGCACCCAGGAGAAGGATCCGTGGGGACTATTGAAGCTTTCTGTAGAGGCCAACACCAGAGAAAGATGTTATGGAGGAGAGATTGCGGTTCTATTTGGCTTGCCATGCGGCCAGGGTTGGTGCAGGTAGATGAGGATGCAAGGTGAAGATGAAGCCCATGTCTCAAGCCCCCTTGCAGGTTGTGTGCTACCTTTCTGCCCTTGTGCTGAGTGCTGTGTTCCACCCCAGTTGCCATCTTCAAGATAATTACAGCTGTGCAGAGCTGAAGTGAAAAGCAGTGGAGGTTCTCTAAAGGGATGATGGAAGGTCAGCAGGAGACTTCAAGCTGAGGACCTGTCAATTGGTCTGGCTTCTATAGGTAAATTGTGCCCTGAAGGGAAGATCTTAGTACTATTTCATTTACAGAAACGCACAAAAAGGGATATAATAAAGATATTTGTATTATGAAAGTGTGACTGTTATCCTGGAAGAAACACTGGTTAAGACTCATCTGTATATAGAATCATAGAATAGTTAGGGTTGGAAAGGACCTTAAGATCATCTAATTCCAAGCCCCCTGCCATGGGCAGGGACACCTCACACTAAACCATGTCACCCAAGGCTCTGTACAACCTGGCCTTGAACACTGCCAGGGATGGAGCATTCACAACTTCCCTGGGCAACCCATTCCAGTGCCTAACCACCCTTAGAGTAAAGAACTTCTTCCTTATAGCCAATCTAAATGTGGGTGACGCATAGAAATAGTTAATGAAATGGATCCAGGCGTTATTGCCTTGGTCTGGCTTAAGCCTTGGGAATGGTAAACAAAATACCAGGTGCTGTTGCCCTGATCAGGCTTAAGCCTTGAGAACTGTGAAGAAAACACCAGGTGTCAATGCCCTGGTCAGGCTTAAGCCTTGGGAACTGTAAATAGAACAATGAAGGGTAAAGATGGGTTAGCAAAATAAAGAAACAAAGCAGGTGGTTTGCAAGATAAAGCAGATGTATATCTCAAAGACAGACCAAACAGTGTGAATATTTGTAACCCTTAGTAGTTTTGCTAAATCGGGATGATAAGGGAGTAAAAGAGTGGAAAGTTACTGCTTAGCACTTAGTAGACTATAAAAGGGATGTGAGACGTGAAATAAAGGTCTTCAGATTTCACCAGAGCTGTAATCCATCTTTGACACGCCACATCTAAACTCCCCCTGTTTAAGTTTTAACCCGTTACCCCTTGTCCTGTCACTACCGTCCCTAATGAAGAGTCCCTCCCCAGCATCCCTATAGCCCCCCTTCAGATACTGGAAGGCTGCTATGAGGTCTCCACACAGCTTTCTCTTCTCCAGGCTGAACAGCCCCAACTTTGTCATCTTGTCTTCATACAGGAAGTGCTCCAGTCCGCTGATCGTCCTCGTGGCCCTCCTCTAGACTTGTTCCAGCAGTTCTATGTCCTTTTTATGTTGAGGACACCATATCATGCTCACTGGGGCTTGTCTCAGTGATACGTAATCTGAAGATACTTAGGGAAATACCTTGGGAAAGAGGCCTACATATACAGACGTATCTGAGTGACTCTGCCCAAAACCAGCTCATATTGAGTTAAATTGCAGAAAATCCTGTGAAAAGTTTTTTTGATGAAAAATCAGTGTTTCAGTTAAAATACATTTTTTTGTATGAGGTGCTTGTTTTCTTTGAGATACTCCGATTTTTTGTGTGAAGGCTGCGAAGTTTGAGAAGAGACAATTTAAAGTCTTTTATTGCTACAAATATGTACAAATTCATTTTAGGTTTTTTTGTTCTCAAACAAACTTTGATCTCTGAGGAAACAGCTAGTTATGGATACGAGTTCAAGGTCAAGCTTCTGAACAAATATGAAGCTGCACTGTCTTTCCTTATTGAGGGTTTATGGTGAGCATGGTGAGTTGCGGTGAGTATGGTGAGCCTGGCCATAGCTTTGTGGCAGGAAAACCATAAAAATTAATGAGGTGTAAGAGTGATAAATATTTAGACAGCATCACAACTTTGCAACGTGGTTTCTTAAAATTAAGGCAAAAACGAGGTGTTCTGTTCTTGAAAGGCCTCTCTCACAGGCCACCCAGACACCATCCTCTGTAGTGTCAAGAAAAGCTTGTGTCTTTTCCTTGTTGCCTTGTGCCCTCTTGCACTTCCTTACTCCAGAAGCTGCAGCCGCACATGTGACTATTCTGAGTTATACTGATGCTGTAAAATTGGTACTGTAGTTCCTGATGCAGACCCTCTTTCTGGGGCCCAAGCACCATCTTTGTTCTCTGGTGGACTGGAACAGCAGTCCTTGCCTGGTTCTTCATGTGAGGTGCGCATGCCCGACATTGTCCTCCAGACAGTGCTGGGCAGGATAGTGGTGCAAAGCTCAGCAAAGCCAGAACATGAGGATAGCCAAGAAAAGGGAGAAGGGACTGGGAGGAGGGGAAGGTTTAAAATAAATAGCTCTCATGAGATCTATGTTGAAAGCAGATTGACTGCATCCTTGATCACAAATTTGTATTTTGGGGAAGAGACTAAGCCAAGATTATTTCTGCTTAGAATTTTGTTTTTACTGGTCATCCATTTCTGCAGCACTTTGCAGAATAAGTGAACCAAATACTGCAACGTGGCAAGTCAACTATCTACCTGCAGCATAAGACTGACAGCACTGGAAACTGAAACTGGCTTCAAGGGTTTTCTGGCATCACCCTGACCTCTATAGAAAGAGGAGGACACAAGAGGTTGCCAACCTTCTGTGAGCAACTCTTAGAGGTACTGCAAACAGCTGTCTTTCAAAGTAGATGACAGGAGCAGCCTCATGCTTGCAGGCCCTTGTCCCCATGGGGGACTTCAACCTCCCTGATATCTGTGGGAGAGTTGGTATGGCCCTGCACGAGCAATCAGGAGGTTCCTTAATTGTGTGGAAGATGACTTCCTCTTGCAGGTAATAGAGGAGCCAACAAGGAGATGTGTCATGCTTGACCTCGTGCTCTCCACCAGGGAGAGGCTGGTTGGAAATGTGATTCTCCAAGGCAGCCTTGGCTGTAGCGATCACGAGATGGTGGAGTTCGAGATCCTCAGGACAGTGAGACAGGCATGCAGCAAGGTCACTGCCCTGGACTTCAAGAGAGCAGACTTGGCCTCTTCAGAAACGTGCTTAGTAAGGTTCTATGGGATAAAGCCCTAAAGGGCAGGAGGGCCCAAGACTGCTGGTTGATATACAAGGATTACCTGCTCCAAGCTCAGGAGTGTTGTGTCCCAACTAGAAGGAAGTGCAGCAGGAGGGCCAGGAGGCTTCCATGGATGGACAAGGAGCTGCTGAGCAAACTCAGAAGAAAAAAAGAAGCTTATAGAAGGTGGAAGCTAGGACAGGCAGCCTGGGAAGAGTACAGGGACATTGTCCAGGAAGCTTGGGACCAGGTCAGGAAGGCTAAGGCTCAGTTAGAATTGAGTCTGGCCAGGCATGTCAAAGGTAACAGGAAGGGCTTCTATAAGTATGTTTCTAACAAAAGACAGATTAGGGATAGATGATCTTAAGATCCTTTCCAACCCTAACTATTCTACAACTCTATGAGCTTTCCTTTTATGTCTGCCTGCCAGAAGGCTTCCTTGCAGGGGAAGGTGGTTGCTAAGTTGCCTGTGCAGAAGCAGATCTGAAGACCTCTAATTTTCTTCATCTGTTTCAGCCCAGGTTTGGGAACACGGAAGCTATGACAGTTGTAATAAGTAAGATTCAGTTGCTGACTCAGACACCTATTAACACCTCCATTCTACTCCCTTCAGCTACAAGGTAGGTTGAGGTAATTGCTTACCTAGACAAGGGCTGTTGGTCTGGAGGATAAGACGTCCATGTGAGTGTGAGTGGATTCTTTTCAGTAGATTTGGATGCTGAGACTTAGCTGGAGGAAGACAGAAAGGCTCAGAAAAACACTAGACCATGTTCCGATTTGCCTTCGAAAGGAGCCTGGATGGCTGAACTCCAGGTACCAGGGTATAGTATCTATTTTGTGTTGGACATGCGAACAAGAAATGGCACCCTTGTGCCAGATGTTTGTAAAATAGCTGTTTACAAACATCTTTGTTTTGATTTTACTGGCTGTGTTTTGTGCCCTTGCTGCAGTCATTATCTCTCTTACTACTTATTGATGCCACAGAGCACTGTGCAGGAGCCTGAGCTGAAGTCATAATGAGGTTAAGCCATTTAATGGCATAATGCTTATGCAGTGACCAGAAGTGCATCGCTTTTTCAGTTGTGGGCCTAACTTCTTATGTGTTTCTGGTGCATCTGAAGGGTACTGAATTTGTTCTCCATAGACCTCTGTAGCTTTGCATCCTGAGCATTTTGTAGCTTTATGCTTCAGCCTGGATTGAAATTATCTAGGCTGAGCTAAAAATCTGTAGATTTGTACATGTAGCTTTACCATTGGTGTGATCTTGGCAATGGGTACTAAATAGTGATACTTTATTCCATGCCCTTGGGAAAATACAAACAAAGTTTCTGACCTTTATGACAAATTGCACTGTCTGCTTGTTTGCTGAGGCTGATTTTGAGGAGAATGGTAGCATAGGGAAGTGTTGGGTGTATTTCTTCTTTATGGGCTGTGGAGGTCTCTAATGTCATTTTCTGACCTTGTGTTAATTGGAAGTGTTTCCATGGATGTTTTTCAATTTTATTACTATTGCACTTGGAGAGATTGAAATAATGCACAATACAGAATGGGAAATAAATAGAACCAGTGATCCCTGCACATGGCAGGGGGGTTGGAACTAAATGATCTTAAGGTCCTTTCCAACCCTAACTATGCTATGATTCTATGATCTTATGAGGTTTGGCAGATCTTACATCTATGGTGTCTGGAACCTCCTTATTGGCTAGTAAACTATTTGTCCTTCCTTCTCTGGCTTCTCTTCTGAAGAAAGCGTTCTCACACAGTCTCTCTCTTACACACAGAGAACGCCAAAAAGTAACGCCAAAGGTAAAGTGAGAGGCAGAGCAGTGAACAGGGGAGGCACACTTCAACTGGAGGGGATGCAGGGAAGTAGGGAACAGTGAAATGTGGAATATAAGAAGTGATAGATCAAAGCTGAGGTATTTATTAACTCCTTAGTTAATCAAGTAGTCAAAAGAGCAGGGATCAATCAGAAAAAGTGGTCTTCATCTTGGTTAGGACAATGCCTCTGATTTCCTTAAGCAAGATGACTGGTGAGCTGTGGACAGCTCATTCTAGGAGAATCCCAGGAAATGGGACTTGGTTGAAAGGGAGGAGCAGCACAGCAGCCTGAGGAGCTTCTCAAGCCCTTGCGCTGCAGCAGCAGTACATGAGGTCAAGTTTCCTCTTTCTGCTAGTGCACCTGCACTTCTGCAGTTCTGACTTGTGGATGGATTCATTTACACAGACCACTTTTATCAGCACTTATTGTTGAAAGGGGTGCTTTGTGTTATGGAGACAACGCTTTCCTTCTCATTTATATCATGGTTATCTGGAGATACCTGCAGTTGTGTAGCCATTGCTATGGAAGAAGATTTTGGACCAAAGCTCCCAATGATAACCCTTACCTCTTCCAGTTTGCCACATCCATAGGAAATGCCTAAACTCTTTCGGTGCAGTTCACTAAAACTTTCTTTACGGATCCATTTTCTAAATCCATCTGAAGGAGACAAAGATTTGTTTACTTTGATTTCCATCCTGTCTTGTGACAATATAATTTACAAAGGGACATATTTCTGGGATAAATCAGTTGAGGATTATGGTTAAAGAAGGAAAATTTCCTCCATACCCCCATTCCTATCAAATTTATTTACTTGAGAAAAGGGAAGTCTTGACATTTTGTAATTCTCTGTCCTGAAGCAATGCTAAGTATCAATGATCTTCTGACCCGTGGCCTCGGACAAGTGTTCTTTACTTATTACATGTTTTGCAGCAGCAGTTTTCAATGAAACATTTTAAAGTGCAGCTGCCTTTGCAAAGGCAATGCTTGATTGCTCTAGGTCCTTCTGGTAGTAGCCCTGCCGTCTGTGATGGCATGTGGTATAGACCAATTGACTCCTCCTTCATCTTTAATACGTCTACAAACTCCCCATGAGAAGCTGAGAAAGGAGAGGTGAAGCTGTCCTTGTGACAGTTTCCATCCCCTCCCTTTCACATGTGGCCCAGAAGCCAGCTTTCCTAGCTGAGAAAGAGGTGCTTGGAGAAATGGCAGATGAAGTTAAACTGTGGCCAGAGAAAGTGGCGATGAAGAGAAGTACTTTTTTGAAAGAACATGTTAAATCCCAAAGATCTCCTTCAGTCCAACATTTCTGCCACTTAACTTCGTGGTGAACACAGGTCAGGGGGCTTTCACTGGTGATCAGAAACTGTTTTTGATCTGCAGCTGCTAAGAAACATCTGCTCTATGCTATGGGCTTTTCTGACCATGGCCAGGAGTGTAGCATCCCCTCAGCAGGTTATGAGTTCACTGTAGTCTAATACTGGGGGAGACTTCAGAGTGGTGGAAGACATAATGTCCCATTTTCTCAGTAACAAGGTAGGACTGCTTTTGCTTATGCTTTCTGGAGAGCAAAGTGGATTTGATCTCCAGGTTGTCAATCCAGGCTCCACCACAGATACTGAAAATAGTTAAAAATTCTGGTGGATTTATTTAGGTGCCCAGTGATTTGGACTCAGAAGACAAGGCCTTATCCCTTGGTCCCCTAGGGCAAGGGAAAATAAAGAAAACTCTGTGCTAGAGACAGACACTTTTCTGGCAGAATTCTATGTTGAAAGCTTTGTTCTTTCAGAGTTTCCCCTTAGGCCAGGACAGTCAGCAGAGGCAGACTTACTTGCGGAATGGCTTAAACATAATTATAGGGGCTAGCCTCCCCACTGGTATTATGTCTTTAGGAAAAATAGCCGAAGTTTTTAGTTCTGGAGTGATATTTTTTTTCCATCTCGTTTGACTGCTACCTGTTCAATAGTCAAAGGTCTTGGGCAATGAAAATGCTAGGTTGGCATCAGGTTGGAAAGTCTAATGCAGCAGTCTTGTGTCTTACTTGACATTTCTAACCATCCAGGCAAGCCTCTGGCTTTTGCCTGCTGCTGCACCCAATACAACAAATGTAAGCCCAGAAACAAACATCAACACGGTTGTGAACAGGCAGTGGTTGGTACTGGGTGGGAATCCAGACCTGTTTCCCCAGTGTTTCCAGGAGATGCACATTTCAGTGAGGTAACTGCAGAGAAGACAAAACTTTGCACATGCTATTCTGTGTGAGGGACAGGTGAGTTGTGTTTGGTGTCTGCAGAAAGTTGTAGATGAGCATACAGGAAATTATGCTCAACAGGGTGCATGAGGAAGTGCAGGTATTTCTATGCGCGAGTTAGAGGTACTGGTCCTGGCAGTGTGTGGAGCACTGCCTCTTTCTCTATGCGTGTGAACTGCCTAATGCCACCTTCACTTCTTTCAGTCTTGATTTATAACCTGTATCACAAGAGCTTTTACCACTCTTGTAACTCTGAGTCTCTTTGCTTCTTTCTAATCATTGCCATCACAATTTTAGGGATGGATCCTGATCCTGGGAATGCTCAGTCATTTCCTCATTAGCTAGCATCAAGCCATGTCCCCCACTGGTGTGCCATGACAGCAAGTTACATAACCTGATGCTCCAGTGTGTGGAAAAGTATATCCTAGGTCCCAAAAGTGTGTGCATATGATCCTAAACGGAAAAAAAAAAAAAAAGAAAAAAAGAAAAAAAGAAACTTGCAGCTACTTTTTAAAGGCTCTGGATTAAAAAAAAAAAAAAAAAAAGACTTCCTTTCTTCCCTGGATTGTAAACAATTTGAGTCTCCAGCCATCTCATATTGTCTGCTGCATTTGTGTATAGTCCTCCACAAGCTTTTAGTTTAGAAAGCTCTGCCTTTTGGAGATCATGATGATCTAAAACGCTTTTATTTTGGTATGTACTGGGCAGAAGATTTCTTTAACAGCTCAAAATTACAACAAAAATCTCAAACAAAAAAAGCTGTTAGAAATTGATCTTACTGAGCATTTTTCAAGTTATATTGTTATGAAGTAAAAACCCTACTTTTTTAATAAAAATGCACACTTTTTAGTGCTAGGATAATTCTGTGGTTGGTCACGTTTAATCTTCATGCTTGTTCAATGGCATAAGTGACTTTTTACACCTGAGAAAATCTAGTTCACAAATCGAAAAGTTCTCAGTGATTGTGAATGGATGTTCCTTGAGATTGCAGCTGTTCCTTGAGATTTCTTCTCATTTCCTCATTTTGAATGCACATCAGCTGTGGTTCTCCTGAGAGAGCTGTACCTAGATATCTGGTTTTGTGGAGAGTTGTGCTTCATCTCGAAAGCAATAATGGAGATTAAATGCTGGCTATGGCCAATATGCATAGTGAATTGTAGCAAATGTATGGGCTTGTTCTTATCAGGACACAGTCTTCTGTTGCAGATCCATGTGAAGATGCGTGTTGATAGTGTGTGTGTTTGGGTGTTGGCTGATGATCTGGAGTAACAGTTGTCTTTTTCCCTAAATGTGATTTGACACAGAAGAACTTAGGATGGTGCATAGTCCATTGAACTGGGTAAACATGGCAGCTCTCAATAAAGCTGTGAAGTCCATTGAGGTCTAGGGCAGTAGAGTGGTCAGGATGTGGTGACTGCTGGGGCAATAGTATGTTCTTGCCTTGACCTAACACCAATCCAAGGTCTTCTCTGCAGTACAGGAGCTGGCCTCAGTGTGGGCTGTACCATGAGTAAAAAGGAATTTTCGGTTTTCATCCCAGAAAGTAGGAAGGGAGAGGGTTATACTACAGGAATGATACTACAAAGCAATAAAGAGGCATTTCCTGTACTATGCATGATTTCCTTTGGCAATGGGAAGGTTCTACTAGATTCTTCCCTTTCTTTTCTCTCTACTTACTTCCTGCTCTCTTTTTTTTCCTCCTTCTTTTCCCTTTTCACTGGCTGGGTTTCTGAGAGCAGTCCAGCTGGGACTGAGGTAGAGCTGCAGACTGGCCTCTTGTGCACTCTCCTAAATGCCTTTTCAAGCAAGCTCAATAATTGATGAACACCTGGGTCCTCGTCTGCACCGAAGAGTGCACATGGTATTTAGTACATGCAAAAGCTATTTTGCCCATCAGAGCTCATCCCTGGAACTGCACCGTTTCCCCAGGAAACCAGCTAATTGTTGCCAGTAGCTGTAGAGGAACCTTCTTTCTCTGATGATCTCAGCTGCTTGACTTCTTCCAGCCTAGAGCTTCTGCCTGCTCCTAGCACACTGCTCTTGACTTCCACTTGGCACACCAAAGCACAGTTCAGACTTCCTTCTTCAGTGGGTTTCTTCTTGACCACTGCTGTCCACCCTGTCCTTTGCTACAAGTGAAGCAAATGCAACAGGTCTCAAGTGATCTCCTGAGTTTCTGTGGCCTGGATTGTCATCCTGAAACATTGCACAAGGGGATTAACTGCTCTTATCAAGGTGGAAAATGCATTGACACACCTATGGGTGCAGGAGGGAGTGAGAAGTCAGGGTTGAAATGTCTCTGAGAAGCTGGAGGAGGAAGAGGAGATGGTGTGGTTTAACCCCTGCCAGCAACTAAGTACCATGCAGCCCAGTTGCTCACTCTCTCCCTCTTTCCCCCCTCCAGCGGGATAAGGAAGATAATCGGAAAAAGATAAACCTGTGGGTTGAGATAAAAACAGTTTAATATTTGAAATAAAATAAATAATAATGATGAAAAGGGAGATAACAAAAAGAGAGAGAGAAATAAAACTCAAGAAAAGGAAGACGCACACAATGCAACTGCTCACCACATGCTGACCAATGCCCAGCTAGCAGCGATCAGTCCTTCGTGCTAATTCCCCCCAGTTTCTCTACTGAGCATGACATTCTCTGGTATGGAATACTCCTTTGGCTAGTTTGCATCAGCTGTCCTGGCTCTCCTCCCTCCTGGCTTCTTGTGGCCCTCTTCACTGGCAGGGCAAGGGAAAGGGAAGAGTCCTTGTCTTAGGATAAGCACTACTTAGCAACAACTAAAATCTCAATGTTATCAACATTATTCTCATGCTAAATCCAAACCACAGCATTGTACCAGCTACTAGGAAGAAAAATAACTCTATCCCAGCAGAAAACAAGACACTGGGTGAGAATTTTCGTGCCAGGGAAGGTGCAAGCTATCAGCTTATCAGTCCCTGCTGAGCACATGGGTGAGATAGGGGAAGCAGGACTTAGTAGCTGCGGATGCTGCTGAGCAGGACAGAAGCATATGGACAAAACTAAGTGTGGAATGGAAGAAAGGGCTAAAATAGTTAAAGTGCTACAGATGGGGTCTAAGGTGCACTGGCTGAACTGCTTACTGCTGTCAAGGGCTGTAATGGCAAGATGTGTCACAGGCCAGGACTGTAGGACAGGAGATCTGGTTCATGTTAATGCCAGTCTATATTCTGCTGTCCGTGTGACAAGTGAGACTTGCATAAGAACAGGGGTGCTTGTTTCCCAAGACAAGGTAACAACCTCCTTTCTCCTGTTGCAGCAACACATTACATATCCAACCTTCCACTTTTTCCAAAAGGAATTTATGGAAAGGGTGTTCTGTGAATGCACTGCATTGAATTTGCACCTGTAAAGTTGACCCATGTAGTATCTGCCAGATACTGGAGAAACATGAATACCTGTTTTTAAAAAAGACAAGATCGGGGCAGAGGGGAAAGGAGCTTGGGAACTGTACATTTATGGAATCACTGTTGCTTAAAAAATATTAAATGATTCTCAGAAAAAAATATTAAATGAATTATCAACCAATCTCTTTGTCAGCACCTGAGCAAGAACAAGGAGACATGTGAAAGTCTGCAAAGATCTGTTGGGATCAAGATATGTCAGACCAATGTAATACCTTTGTGTGAGAGGGCAACAGGCAATTGTGGACAGAAGTGAAACTGAAGGTGTTACCTGCTTTGACTCCAGGAAGGTTTTTACCATCTCTCTCATCATGCTTTGTTAGCAATCTAGAGGAACCAGGTCTCAAGGAAAGCTTACAACAAATGCATACAAAATGAGTAAGAATGTCAAAATGGAAGGGAGTGCGGCCTAGGGTTCTGTGAGGGTCTGTCCTGCGCTCACTTCAGTTCAGTGTTTTCTTTAACAGCTTTGGTGATTTATGGAGAATTTGCATATCAAATTTAAAGATGACATCAAGCTGGGGGGCGACAACTGTGAATTTGTTGGAGAACAAGGTTAGAATTCATAATGATCTTGGCAAATTGGAGATACACTCTGAAAAAGTGGAATGTAATTCAGTAGGGACAAGAGCAAACTATCGTACCTTGGCAGGAATAATGGACTACAGAAATACAGTGCAGAGAAAGATCAACTAGATCACAGTTCTGTAGAAGAGGATTGAGAGGAGGATAAAAGAGGATCACAAGCTGAACATGATTGTGTGTTGTTGAGAAAGAGGCAAATGCTGTACTTCGATGTATAAATAGGAGTTTAGCCTGCAAGGCGCATGATGTAATCTTTGTGCTCTGCTGAGCGATGGCAAGACAGAAAAACTGCAGTTCTGTGGATAGCTCTTCAAGGGGTATCTGGGCAAACTGTAACGACCCCAGGGGAAGAAGTGAAAATAACCAGGGGTGTAGAAAATAAGACATACAAGGAGTGATATAATGAATTGGGATTGTTTTGTTGTAAATTGAGAGGACTGGGGAGAAAAAGGGAGAGACTGGACAACAAGCAATGAACTCTTAATCTCAGAGCTTCCCCATTTTCATGAATTCCTTTGACAGCACCAAGTGACAGCAGCAGTGGCTGTGTCAGTGCTCTTCCCTGGTCCCTGATGGATGAAGCATTTCTATGAAGGGATTTGCGTGGCTGGAAGTTCAGGTGGTTCCTGTTTGTTTGAACAGTTCCTTTGTACTATGGTCAACACAGTGGCAGCAGAGGCTGTCAAAGGAAAGAAGGGGGAAGGGGGCAATTGAGCAGGGCTCACGAGGAATCTCTCCCACTTGAAACAAGTGTGTGCATCTAGGCCAAGAGGACACTTGGGCCCAAGAGTTATTAGAACCACTCACTATGTGTGCTGTGTGCCAGCTGAGGTCTTCAAGGTGAGGTTCAAAGGTTGGCAGATCATCTTCTGCATACCATCTGTAACCCTGCGAGAGGGATAAAGGCTTTGTGTTAATTTTCTATTTATTTCTTTAAGTCAGACTTTCCCCTTTATTGACTCACTTGCCCTTATCATTGACCTTCCCTTTTTCTTTCATCTGCATCTTCTGGATGTATGTATGTGTGTGTGTGTGTGTCTATCTATCTATCTATCTATCTACCACCAGTTTGCATCCATAGTGATTTAGCTTGTCTGGCTGTGATACTTCCAGTCTCTTGGACTTGTTGTACGTGTCTTCTATGCTCTTTGATCCTGGCTACTGTAATTCCCTTGCACTTCCAGGTTTCAACTGTCATCTTTCATGTTAGTCATGTGTTAGGCACTACAAAAATACTTTCCAAGAGCTCAGTTTCTCATAGTATTTAAAGGAGATGTTGCACACTACACGAAGATAAACTAAACATGCATATGGAGAGAATAGGAGATCTTAGGGGCAATAAGGAAGTGAAATACCTGTATTATAGCATAATGAATGATGCTTGTAACTTGCTGTCTGACTAGCTTGTTGTAAGCTGGGCTGGTAATTCTTGCAGACATTATGGCTAAAGAGAGTTTGAAGGCTGAATCTCATGGTGTTCAAAATGATGTCTAGATTTCACTGGATGCCAGAGTGCCAGATTCTGGCAAAGGAACTGGGAAACAAATTTATCCTTCCATACTTAAAACTGTATCCCATTCATTCCTAATTTTCAAATTCCAAATGCATTTAGCGCATGCTGTCTTGACTTTTTTTTTTTTTGTTTGTTTGTTTGGTTGGTTTTGGTTTTGCTTTTTTTTTTTTTTTGTTGTGTGTATTCATATGCTGTTGTCACATGCAGTACTTTAAAAAATATACTATGGGTCTGAGGCCCTGTGAAGTCTTTTACTAGCCCTGTCTGGTAATACTTAGGAGCTACATAAAACAGCCTTGAAATGTGGAGGCAATATTTAGGCATCGAAGGACAGGGGTTTGTTCATACTCTTTTGAGAAGATCTGAAGTCTGTAGTTGGTGATAAAGCGGGCAGGCAAGAAAGCTCCTAGGAAGGCAGAAAACAGAAACACAGCATTTTTATGGATGAATGAGCTTTTATGCAGTTGCTTTTAAAAGGCAAAATTATATGGCCATTTGCACTGCCTCTTGATTGCTTGGTGCACCAGCTATTCTTTATGCTGCATGCCATTTGCTGTCTTGTATTTAACTTTGCAAAATATTCTGGGACGCAGTTTGCATGAAGGCGCCTGTTATTAACACATCTGTATGGTTTCGCACTTTTAGAAGGGGACCTCATTAACTTCCAGTGTTTTTTGCCCTTATTTCATGCCATCCTGGATTAGCTGAGCTCTAGACATGAGTAGGAGAGATGACAACTCTGTTGCAGCCTTTTTTGGTCCTTTTTCTCACTCTCTCATGCTATGGCAACAACGTAAGCTTTGAAGGGTCATTATCTAAGTCATTGCATAGAAAAGTCTTTTGGGAGCCAAATTCACCTCTGGCATAAGTGGCTGCAATTCCATTGACTTCAGGGTAGGATCACTGCTTGACGTAAGGGGTAAATTTTTGCAATGTAGATATGAAAATGAACATTACTAAGGCATAATGAATTGGTTATTGTCCCAAAAATAGCCCATTCTTTGGCTTGGTTTGGCTTGTTGACAGTGCTGTGCTCCATCCTTGCATGTTAAGAGCCCTCTTTTCTGTTTGCTTCTGTCCTGGGACCTCTTTTCTTCTCCCTGTTGTCTTCCTTCCACATCCCTTCAGATCTGCTTGTCTGCAATGGCACACTCCCATAAACTGCGTGTTCCCCACCCTCTGCTCCCACTTTGCAGCCAGTTGTGCAGAGTCCTTGAAGCTGGCATTGTTGAGACAAATCTAAAACAGCTATCCCAGGCTAATCATTGCCACTAGGTCTTAGGTAGCTGTGGAAGACATAGACTAAAGTCCACAAATCCTGTCTCACAGCTATTGCAGTCCAGGACTCCTATATCTCCCTTATACAAGGGAGTAGAGACAGGAATGACTCATGGATGCCTGGTTTACATTAATATTACAAACCTGAGATATTTTAATCAACTAATACACAACTCCTGTCTGTATTTAGAGACTCACAACCCTTCTGTAGGGGACAGTTGTGTCAGCAGCACTTGGGATGGTGGGGGACAGTAGAAATGCATGTTGGCAAAGCGTGAACTGATGGACTCTTATTGGCAAGGAACTGTTTTTGGGAGCCAATAATGAGAACACCCTGTACTGCTGCAAGTTTGGCTATGCCTTGCAAGGTTATTATCTGGGAGTTTAATCTGTCAAGTGAGCAGCTAGAGTCTAAAAGGGTGGTTTTTGTGCTGGGACAGGGGGAAGAAGTGATGGGGAAAGATGCTTTTGAGGTACAAATGGAAGAAAATAGAAATCCATTTCTTGACTTTCTGCCATTTTTTCATTTGTGATTAAATATATATAAATTACTTCCATAAATTCAAGACAGATTTCCGACACCCCTATGATCTTGTGGTGGTAAGGCAGAGGCAAAACTGTGACACTGAAGACCTATTTTCCCTTAGCCTAAGGGGTCCCTGAGCTCTCTGTGAATGAGCTGTGTTCAGAGAGATCTCTTTGCCTTCTGTAGAGATGCAGCCGAAGCTCCTTGGGTTGAGATGTGGCAGCTGTTCCTCAGTGCAAAGCCATTCTAACTGGCAGTTTAGGGAATAGGTGAAAATGCAGGAGTAATTAGAGAGACAAAGACTGTAATGAATAGCACTCCGGTTGCAATACAGCTATCATTCTCTGTCTTGCAAAAAAAAACCCAGTCCTGGTTAGTTTGATTCATGAACTGTGCAGAACAAGCTTATGGTGATTTGATTGTTTGTATTACTGTAGTCTCTGAAAAGGCCTGTCATTAACCATTGCCTGTCTTGCTGGGAGCTGCACAGAAAGACCAAGATGATAGCCATAGCCACTAAACACTTACTGTGTAAGTATCAGCTGAGAAAACATGGTCAGATAGTTAGATGAGAGAGTCAATGCATGGGGAATGAAGGCAAGTTAAGAACAGTAGTTAATATCCAGGATTTTCTTACTGTGCATACTTTAGGGAAAGTCTGTAAAGAGGTGGCATATTTTACCCACTGATTGCAGTGAACATTTTTGCATTGATCTGCTAGAGAAATACAAGAGGAAAATGGGTGAACATTTGTGAGTTTTGTGGACTATAAGCATGACAGCAGCCTAATTGTTGCAAATTATCTTCAGCTATCTGGGTAAAAGAAAGACTTAGGGTAAGGTATGGAGAAAAGCAATGACATAACTTCACTGGTATTCATTGCACCTCCCTCAAGAAGGCAGCCAAAATTGAAGCAAGCTATGTGGGTCTTGGGAAAACTGCTGAAGAAAGTGGAGCAGGTCACCACGATTCATATCTTGCTACTGACTGAGGGATAAAGGCATCAAGTGGCTTGGAAAAGAGGCACTTGATGCAGCTGAAAAGGGAGGCAAAGGAAGACTGAAAATAAAGGGGAGAAAATCATATCAGGCAAATGTTCTCTGAAACAGCCTTATGAATGGATCTGCAGAGTGTGGGGGACTGAGAGGCATTTGTAACAGCCAAAATGAGATGTTAGAGTAAGGGAGAGAGCAATACCATGATAGTCTGTGAAGGTCAACAGTCCTAACCCCATACCTCAGATCTTGCTGCGTTGCCCTTATAAAAAGTCAATCTGTCCAGCAGCAGGGTTTGCTTTCCTACACCCAGCAATTGGAGCACAGAGCTCTCCTTCACTCAGTCTTGCTGCACTGCTTGCTGTATGTCATCGGACTTCTGGTTTTTGGAGATATTTTGTGCAGCTCTCATATGAGACCTGACTTTTTCTTAACCTGTAAGATCATGGGCACCTATGACAACAGCTTTACAATATCACAGTTACAGAAGTGCAATAACCTTCTGCAGTAAGCAGAAAAATTGTTCTTAGATTCAGGTATTTTTTGTGCATAGTGGAGCACGGGAGCCTGTCAAAAAATTCCTGTTTGTTCTCTATGTTAGTGTCTGCTCTGATTGGAAAGTCTGCATTTTTTAGGAGAGAGAGTTCTGTAAAGTGAGAGCCCCGGAAACATACACATATTTACCGCAGTGCCAACAGGCAGTGGTAATCACAGACAGGGAGAAGGTGATGGGTGGAAAGGGCTTGGTGCCACAGAGAAAGCAAACTGCAAGAAGCCTGACAATGCAGCAGGCATTTTGGGGAATCATCAGCTGTGACTGCTGTGTGGGGTGAAAAATCCCAAGGGATCCCAACTGCGCAAATGCTGTTATGCTTTGACATCTGGATGACTATTTGTGGAGGTGTTTTCATTTTCCACTCTGCTTAGAAAGAAGCGAGAATGGATGGATGGATGGAATGGGCTGGTCTCTCGTGTTCAGTGGTACACACCATGTTGACAGGGCACCTCCATCTATTTCTCTACTGGATACTGCTGGCTCTTCTCCCTCTTCACATTTCTGAGAGACAGGGTGCTTCTCCCTGTAATGCAAGAAGGCTGCCTAGGGAGGAAATACATTTCTTTATGCTTATTGCACAGGGTTCAGGTAAGAAAGCATCCCCTCTCTCATTCCTGTTCAGCACACTTGTTTGCATATATGCAAAGGCTGTTTTTTTTTGATGTCTGTATGTAGATGTTATTTTCTCACTATCAGTAAGGAGCATTTTCCTCAAAGTTTCTCTCTTCCCCAAAGGACACTGATGTAGAGCAGGTTAAAATGGTGATAAAAACACTCTGCAGAGGCATAAAAAAAGCTGTAGCAATTGCTGAAATGGAAGGAAGAAGGGGCCTTGGCTGGTTTCATTCACTTTGAACCCAAAATTCTCATTGATGGCTTGCTTCCTACCACAACTCAAATAGCAGCCAGCATCTTTGTACATAGAGGAGAAAATAAAACTAGTGAAAATGAAAGGGGGGACTTCTTTGACCTTTTAGCTTTCTGAGGAAGTGAATAATCTAGGACATACTTCTGTAATAAAGATCTCCAAATCTCTGTGAAGCGTCATTGCATGCCAGTGCACAAAAAATGTCCTACTCTGAACATACAAGTGGTTCTTCAAATCTGCCGATGCCTGCCGTGGGCTCTGTATGTATGGCAGAGTGCGCTTCCACAGCTCTGCAAGAAACTGACTCTTGACTGGATATTCTGAGGGCTGTTTAGCTTTTCTGGATATGTTGGAAGACAAACATATAGCGTGTGGTTTTCCTGGGGCATGACATATCTTATATGGCTATTACCCCTCAAACTACCATCTTACATGGGTGACATAAGTGGCCGATTTTATACCCTATTCTCTATAATACCCACGTTCAAATCAGTGTTTCTCAAGTAGTCTAGAAAAGATCCAAAGTTTATTCTTTGATATCTCATACAGACTTGAGAAATCCGTAGTTCTGTGGGTGTAGACACAGAACTGTCAGTATGGCAACAGCCTCTTCCAAGGACGTAGCAGGGATGAGGGTAGAGGAGTGGCTGCAGAGTTTTGGAGGGTGATCAGCTGACCCTCCTGCTACCCGGCTTGGGGGGGCAAAGGAGCAACCAAGTCCGAAGCTGAGGCTTGGCCTGTCTGCAACAGATCCAAGCAGTCCCCAGAAAGGAGACTCCAACCTGCACCTAAGTGTTCTAGGCCTCTTTCAGGAGTGTGACACCAAACTGGGAGAACAATGGAGCAGCTAAAATGGAAAAGACTCAGCATTAGAAGTATATTTGTTTAGCTCTGTCTTTGGTGTGTCTCTTTTAAAGGCTGGTTACCTCCTCTAGCCTCCCAGCAAGGCACATTCTTGGCTTTGGGGTTTGTGCAGCTGTACTAACACAGATCTGTATTATATCAGCTCTGGTCTCAGGGTGAAAACCAACCTACTGTACTGCCTGGGTCAGGGAAGAGAAGGGGATGGTTGTGTTTCCAGTTCAAACTCTGGTCATTTGTCTTCTTCCAACCCTCCAAGCCATGCCTCTGTTCTTTCCCCTCTGTGCCCTGAGTACTGCAGCCAAGTCCCTCGTGTGCTTTTCTGCATCTCTGTGCTTTAGTGGCTTTAAATATTATTTTATGTAGAACTTACCCCTTGGGGAATATCTAATGAATGCAAAGGAGGGATACTGTGAGAGAAGGATTACCAAGCAGCCCCTAGAGGGCTCGGTATTGTCTATTGCTGAGAGGCAGAAACTGCAGAAAAAGCCTTGTCCTGGAACAAGATGAATGTATAAAAGAACACATGCACACATGTGCACACAAACACACACACATATAAACACAAACAAAAAATTGGCAACTGAACACAAAGAGAAAGAATGCATTTGCACCAGCCAGATGATTGTAGAGCAAGCTCTACTCAGTCAACGAATTTGCTTTCTTTTGACCGATAAGACACCAGCATTTTTACAGACCTGCCATCCAGAAAATGCTGCAGAAAGATGTAAGAATGCTGGAGTGGTCTGAGATGCTGCATGTAAGAACAGGCTACCATGAGTTGAAGGACAGGTTGTGTGTCATTGGGAAGATGAGTTTCCTGAGGTTTACAAACACACTTGAATTTGCCCACTGATTTAAGTGTTAAGAATCTGCTTGTAGATAGAATGTAGGAAAATCTGGAACCTTTTTGCTGTTATGATTGATATTGCTTGAACTTTAATCATATGCAAGAGGCAGCTCAGCTTGTTGAATTCATTAATTGCTAAGGCGTAACATATTCACTTAATTGGATTCTCTGCTAGATAGAGACATATTTATATGTATTTGTATATGTGCTTAGTGTATATATTTAGCTCCACAAAGACTGATATTAATGGAACGTTAAGGGTCCCTGGTGAAATAATCAGTAGACTGGAAGGGCTAAATGTTCAGTCATAAGCATGATTGTTTCTGTCACAAGAAGGATAAGGTCTGGCTTACTGGATATTCTTGGCACAGCAGAAGGGCAGGCAGGGCTAAAGTTGGCACTGAGGTAAACTTGCACTTGTTCGTGCCTTGGGCTGCTTCTGGGGCTGCTTTACACATGGCAGGCCACCTCCCCACAGTGCCTGTTTGTCCTTATGGACTGTATGTCCTTAATGGACTCCTGATCAGCCAGTCCTTCTCCAAGACTGTTTCTTCTGCCCAGGTCTCAGAGGTTGTCTCCATTTCTTTGTGCAAGACAGCACTGCGTTGGTGAGTCACAGCTCTCTGTGGCAACTGCGTAGCATCTTTGGAGGCATCCTACCTTCTGAGGCTGCAGACTCCCTCCCACCCATATGTGACCTGTGAGTGTGGAGACTTACTGCATGGGGTCCTGAGGTGGCAGAAAGGCTGATTCAGAGCCAAGAGGAGGAGCTAAGGCCTGGAGCCTCATCTGACTGAGTTTTATGTTAACCATGGGAAGTGAGATGGGACTGCTTCCTGGAGGCTGGAAGGGGCAGGGCTGAGTGCCACTGTGCCCAGCTCAAGCATCGCTTTGCTCCCTCTTCCAGAGAAACTATCTTCAGAGAGCCAGGAAAAGCAGCTGCCTGGTCACTTGTGCCGCTTCAGCTTCCAGAGCAGCTGGAGAGGACTCAAAAATGTGCTCTCAAGCTTTAGTTAGTCTCCTGATCACAAACTACTCCTTAGCGAGTACCATATAAAATCCCGCTGTTCCTTTCACAGCTGTCGATCTACATTCTTGACCTGCTGTACCGCTTCTTTGTCATTAATCAGCATGATTTCCATTGCTGACTGCCGGCACGCATGGCTGCTCTGCAGGAACCATTACCCTTCTACATCAAAGGTCCTTCCTCTGATATGAGGCATGAGGTGTAACCCTTGTAGGTGCAGCCCTGCACAATTTCTTCTGGGATGGGTGATCTCAGGCATCTCCTTAATATACTTTTGTCATTGTTCCCTGCTGTTAGGTCCCTGTTCATCCCTCTCGCAACATGGGATATATTATTAAGAGCCTTTTATAGAAGGAAAATTGAGCTTCGGAAAGCTTCAGTGGCTTGCTTGAGGTCACAGAGTAAGCACAGGACAAATTTACAGCCAGCACTTGTGTCTCTTCACTCCTGGTCATTTGGGGAGACAGCATCTGTGCTCTGCACAGCTGCTGCAGCTGCTTAGGGCAAGCGTGCTCTGTGAAACCCAGCTACACATTGCCTGTACTGGCTTAGGCTTGCAATGGTAAATCCACACCACGCAGAGCAGCACCACAGGGATGCAGCAGCACGGTGTGGTGCAAAGCCTGGCAAGCTGCCTTGGCTCTCAGCCCTGCTGGGCTAACACAGCTAGATGACATCTGGACTGCAACTGGCTTGGTGTCTCCATGCCACCTACCCCCACCCTCATGCTTCTACTCTAAGGTTACACAGACTAGACAGGCATGGTCTTGTCCATACCTAGCCCTCTCTCTTAGCCTCTTATAAGCATATTGCTGCAATGTGAGAAATCTGCCTGCAGCATAATCTGCCTGATTAGTGCCTTCCTTTCCTCTCCCCTTCTGGGCACCATGACCATGAGGCACCTGCCAGCTTCACCCTCTTCCACCTCTCTCCAATGCTCACTTCCAATTTGGCTTCTGCTTTCTTTGCCTTGTTCAACCCCTTGGCAAGGTCAGTGCTGCCTCTTTCATCATAAAATAGGATTGCATAATCTCTGTGTTGGTTGATTGGTTTGCTGTCCATTGCCCTTTTCTTATTCCTCTGTCCTCTGCCAGTGCATGGTGATTTATGGATAGCTCTTTCTCCGTCATCACTGATACTTTCTTGGCCCATTTATTAGTTTTGTAATAACTCGTGCACAATTGTATAAGCAATTACAAACAGAAAAAAAAGAACAGTGATTTCATTTTTAGCTTCTGAAGTCAAGCTAGGAAATGGCAGTCTTGTTTCCCAGGGCACCTTAATACTGTTCCTTCAAGTTTCTTTACAGTACTGGATTGAGGCAGGGACCCTGTGGAGAGAATTGTATGTACTCATTAATTAAAACTTGAATCAGAATGTCCACACATAAGTGGGATGGAATAAAAGCTGAAAAGGAAACAGTAAACCTGCCATTTCCTAATATTTCAACCTAAATAAAGTTCCTTTTGTGTAGTTTGGTTTATGGGCTTTTTCGTGTCTGTGTGTGTTTCATTTTACTTTTAAGGTGAAAATGCAAGATCTTTTCTGCAGAAATATACTGTTCATTCTCATGCATGCTGAACCTTCAGCGCTGAGTCTGACTGTTCAACCCAGTGACTAACCTGTACTTGTCCCACAGGCAGTAATGACAGATCAGACTGGTTTACCTTTCTTCTGCATCCCACATAGTGGACTGCAAGTGACCTTTTTACAGTGGGGTGTGTTTGAAAGATAGAGAAGAACTTGGGCAGGTTGTCCACTTTTGTGGGCAGCCTGATCAGGCTTTTGGCTTTCCTTTGCTCTGCCAAAGCTGAGGTGTTCCTTGTACTGAGTGTGGGGATGTCCCCACTGATTTACTGGGTTGATGGGCTTAGCTCTTGAAACATTTATGATCAGATGCTGTTTGGGCTCTCTGCCATGATTTCTGCAAGAAAGTGATAGAAAAGAAATTACGATTATTTAACAGGTTATAATGCAGTTAAAAATGAATGAAATTTGATGGGCCAAAGTAAAAATCATGTCCTTAGCCTCAGGGTTTTTACCCTGCTGACTTTTAAATGTCTGTTGCAAGACCTGGAGATGTTGGCTTTTCGCAAGGAACCAGCTTGAAGACTGCTGGAATGGAAAATGTCAGAGAACTAAATTAGTCTTACTACTTACTCCCCTTATAATAGAGGTAACTACACAGTACGCACATATTTAAATACTGTGTATGAAGTCATCCAGCTAATTCCAGACTTCAAGAAGTCATTCCACATGTGGACTTACATGTGTCACGAAAGAGCTTTTGCAACCTGCTCAGCCTTTGCTTCATCTTATGTCTCCAAGACTGCCTCTGTCATGCCTATTCTTCTACTTTCAGGTTGCAGAGAGAGAGTGGCACAAGATCTGCTTTGTGTTGACATGATTAGGAACAAAATAACAGACAAACCTCTTCATCAGGGACTGTAGTGGTAGCACAAGGGGTAATGGGTTCAAACTTAAACAGGGAAAGTTTAGATTGGATATAAAGAACAAGTTCTTTACTGTGAGGGTGGTGAGGCACTGGAACAGGTTGCCCAAGGAAGTTGTGAACGCTCCATCTCTGGCATGTTCAAGGCCAGGCTGAACGGAGCCTTGGGTGACATGGTTTAGTGCAAGGTGTCCCTGCCCATGGCAAGGGGGTTGAAACTTGATGATCTTAAGGTCCTTTCCAACCCTAACCATTCTATAATTCTATGATTCTATTGAAAATAGGTGTACCTGAGGTCCCTTGAGCTGAGAGGAGAGGATTTTATATACTTAAGGCCATGCTCCCTAGAAAGCAGTGCTTGGCTTAACCCTTCTTTGCCAGCTGGGGCTGGCAAATAAATAGCTTCCTTTCTCCTTCCCAAATTGTTGATTTCAAGGTTACCCCTCTCTCTGTCCAGATTCAGGTCTGATTATACTCCTTTTGCATAGAGATGACTTGCAGCCCAGATGGCCTCAGCTGGGCCCTTGGCAGTTCTACCTGGACTATAAGCCCAATCATCTTAGGATAACTGCTGCTGGGGGTACCTCTGAGTGTGTGTCTACACCTGTGTATGGGATGGGAAAGGAGCAAAATCTTTGGCAGAACCATTCCCTGCTGCTCACCGAGTGCTCGCTGGCTCCAGCCAGCATGGCACATGTGCAGTTAACCAGCTGTCCTGCCAGTGGGCTCCATCCAAGGGTCAGATCTTCTCTGTAGGTTATGAGTAGGGCTGGAGAGTCCTGTCCAATGCTCTGCCCAAACACAGCAGAGTGCCATGACTCTCAAGCAAAACCCAGCACTCAGCTGTAGCAGTGGGTCAGGTGGGGGTCCTGCAGCTTGTGGGCTCTCACTCTGGAGCCCTCATCCACCAGAGAGGCTGATGCATGAGCTCTTAAGGCAGAAGTCTCCAGTGGGGGAGTACAGCCCACACCAGCTGGGACTCCCGGGCCAGCCTGGCAGCCTCTCCCATAGGAGGGGTTGGTCTGCAGCAGCACAGACAGAAGTATCCTGGCAATGCTCGCTGACACCACTGTGGTTTGGACCAGCACTTCATTTCAGAACAGAGGTGAGGTTATCATCTGGGCACTGCTGGGATGAGGACAAAGCACCCAGCCCAGCTCTAAGTCAGTGGGAGCTGAGATGGGGTGGAAATCAAACCATGAATTACTCCCCCATCGCTATAGGTTTCTCCACGGCTTGAGCCAGTCTCATTCCTGCAGCTGGTCCTGACATGTGGCAGCAGAGCAACAAATTGAAGATATGATGGACGCAGTGGTGAGGAGACAGGTCTGTGCAGTGGGGGCCATGTCAATGGTTGCATACCAGTGATGGGGGGTGAGGACCATAGGTGGGCAGGAGTTGGGGTACTGATGAGCTGGGGCATGAGGGACCATCGTCCCTTTCTGCTCACACAGGGGAGGCGGGAGCTGCCTCTGCTTCACCTCCATCTCTTGTCCTCTCTGTTTAGTTGGGAACATCTGAATGAATGAAAGAAAGAAGGAAGGAGGGAGAAACTGAGTCAGGGTATGAATTTATCTCCATGCCTTCTCCATAGAGACAGGCAAAGAAGACTTTGGATCTGAAAAGGTGCAAAGATGCTAGAAAGCAGCCCCCTTAACAACACATGGGGTAGAGGGAAAACAGCAAGGGTGTCCTCGGTTGCCTCTATCCCACAGCTTTGCTTCCCATCTGGCCCCTTTGCAAAGCTAGAGAAGAGATCTGGCAGAGAACCAGGGTGCAGAGCAGAGCTGGGGATTCTGCTAGTTTGGAAATTCAGTGACAGCTCAGAGCAGTGGCTCAGTTGTCTGCTCCTTGGGACAGCTTCTGTGCAGTGTATGTGGCCCCCCAACATATGCGATGTTGAGGGGGCATGCAGACATACACTCTGAAGGTGTAGAGGTAGTGAGGCTGGCTGTGGCTATGCCAATGTGGAAACAGGGCTAGGATCCAGACGAAGGGTGTGTGGCTGGTGGGGACAGCATTTGCAATTGCCTGCCCAGAGCTCTTAGTGGGGGGAGAGAAGGGAAACAGGGACATGCAGCTCTGTAACTGCCTTCCATGAAATATTGCTCCCTACATGTGCAGTAATTCCTCCTCCAGAGGCACGTTCCTCCCCTTTTCACCAGCAAGAGAAGAACGGAGCACCCTGTGTCTCTCTGAGTAGGAGCGTGCATGGGGCCTTGCCTCTCTCGGCAGGTGTGCATCTCTGCATGGGGGCAATGTGGGGCTGCTGTGCAGAGGGCAGCAGCTTTGGCTAGTGTATTGAGGATGGGGAGGCGTTTCACCCACTGCGACACCCCCCGGTGAAAGTTAAAGGATCTCTCTGGTATTCTCAGAGATGCTTTTCAATGCGGCACCTTCGGTCTTGCTTGCACAGCTCAGAAATCAGTAAGGTTTAGGCAGGCCACCCCCTCTCTCTTCATGTCGCCTCCTCTCCTAACCCTGCTGGGACCTGCTTCAACGTTTGGTTTTTCTCAGCACAAGGAAACATTTTTGGCCTTCCTCTGGCTGTGCATTTTTAAACATTCCTTCAGCTTCAGGTCCCAAGAGGTGCTGGGAAAGGTATTTGCTCTGTGTAAAGAGCAGGTGTCAGTGCACAGGGGAACACACATAGAGGTTTTGTACACTGTTGCACAGGACTCACTTATCAGGTAAAGATCTAAACCGTCTCCCAAGCTGCGGTGTGACTTGTCAAAGTGCATCTCTCCCTCTGTGTATCATGTTTTAAGGGGAAAAAAAGTCTGAGTGAAAGAAATGAAAGCTCAGCAAAATGCAAACCCAAGCCCAGCACTCAACAGAGAAAGCCAAAGGGAAAAATCATTAGATAGGGCATTACATGCATGGACACGTACTAGATGCAGATACACACCTGCACAATGCGGATGCACTCCTAAAGACTGCAAAATGCTTTCATGAAGCGTTTAGATACCTATTATGCACATAAAAATAAGTTTTTCTTTAAACCTTTGTGACTCCCAAACCCCTATGACAGAAGACATGCAATCTTGCAATCTTACCAGTATCCTTGCCCCATTTTCCTCTGCTCCACGATTCTGCAGAGGACAGCAGTAAAGATGATCAGTGAGCAAAGATGAGCAATGATGGGGCAGTATAAGCTTCCTAGCTTGAGGTTTTATTTCCCAGACCAGAATCAGACTAGACCAATGTTGCTAGAGTTTGGGACATTGTATTAAGCTCCCCTCTCTTCACATAGAGTCATTTCAGAAGGGCATAATGGCTCTAAGGATGTAAAACTATTGAAGTAAGAGCCTGAGTCAGGTGCTGTCACTGCCTGTTAGCTGGAGGTGGCTTGTGTTGGATGGTACAGTCAGGCTGCAGTGTTTGTTAAGATACAGATTTTTTTCTTATTCTTCCAAAATCCTAACACCTGATTTGCATCCCCTCGAAGCTATAGCTTTGCTGAGTTACATCCTCCAGACTACTCAGATCACAGCCCACACTACCATGGAAAGCTTCCTCTAACCTCTCCCCTCATGTCTCCTAATTATGCCTGTGCTGATTGCAGTCTGCACGTGCATAAATCAAGGTTACGTGTACACCAGGTAGCACTGAGGACCTTGGGCAAATATGTCCCCCTGGAAACCATGCTGCTCCTGCATAAGCCAGACTTGCCTGGATGGACCACTACCTGGGTTACCAAGTTACCACTACGACCAAGAACACCATCTGCCAGAGGAAGCTCTCAGGTGATCCTGGCTGGTTTTATGCCTGTAGTGAACTCTTGGTACCTTCTGGTTTGGAGAAATGATTTACCAAGGCAAACACTTTGGCATTCTCACAGCTCTGACCTTTCTGTGACACCAGTGGAGCTCCATAGGCTTTGCAGAAGTCAGAAGCACTCAAAGTATATCTCATTAACCTTCTCAGGCTAATCATGGCAGGGGACAGGACCTCAGCAACTGCAAAAAGCATTTAAATGCACTAGGAAAGAAATGTTTCAGCAAAGCTGGCAAGAGCTGTGTAAATGCCAGACCTCAGTGAGCTGGGGGACTGTGTTTCTGCAAAGAGCTTTTATTCCCAGAATGAGTTGTAAACAAGAGCAAGTTCTTTGCCCTGTCTGTATTCTAAGCCAAGCCTTTCTCTGGCATATGCTAGGTGCTGTATAAATATAGAGGGAAGAAAATTCTACCATCTCCTGCAGCCTACATGTTTAATTGAAAGGCTATTAGAAGCAATTCCTGCTTCTGCAGGTGCAGTGAAGAAAGCAGCCTTCCCCAGGTGGTTATGGAAGGTGAACTTGAGGTTCAGGAAGGAGTGTTGTTTCTCTGTTAATTAATTTTGCATGTGGAGCATTCACGACCATTTCTTGTCTGCTTTGGCTGATGTGGCTAATTAATCACCTCGAGTGTCTGTAAACAGGAGATTTTCGCTCTCTATGGCATCTTTTCTACATCTATTGTAGATCAGCCTATGTGAGGATACAGACCTGTAACATCACAGAAATGATACATTTGGTAATGGCTGTGATGTTAGAACTCTTTAAGTGTGAGAGTCATGACTTAACCAGCTTGGGTGAAGGCTAAGAGGAATGTTCTATTCTCAAGGCACTGGAGAAGGTTTTGCTGCTGAATGAGGGAATTATGAGCCTAGGAGGTGGAGGTATCAATAGCAAGAGTAGTATCTGAAGGGGGCCTACAAGGATGCTGGGGATGGACTATTCATCAGGGACTGTAGTGACAGGACAAGGGGTAACGGGTTAAAACTTAAGCAGAGGAAGTTTAGTTTGGATTTAAGAAGGAAGTTCTTTACTGTAAGGGTGGTGAGGCACTGGAATGGGTTGCCCAAGGAAGTTGTGAATGCTCCATCCTTGGTGGCGGTGTTCAACGCCAGGTTGGATGAGGCCTTGGGTGACATGGTTTAGTGTGGGGTGTTCCTACCCATGGCAGGGGGTTTGGAACTAGATGATTTTAAGGTCCTTTCCAACTCTAACTATTCTATGTTTCTATGATTCTATGTGATCATGAGGGTTAGCTGGGGAACAGAGATATAGTGATATATATGAGTTTTGACATCTGCAGGCTGAAAAGTCAGGGAGGAAAGGTTTTCCACAGAGGAATTCCTCCTCTTGCTTCTGCTTATTTAAGACAGTGGACTGGAAAGGCTCATTTGGTCCCATCCTTACTACTCAAGGAAGCAACATCATATAGCTCTATATGAACCAGTTGTGTTTCTTCTCAACCCCATTTTAGTTGTTTTCACAGCTCCTTTTGGGCTGCTCTTCCAGAACTTCCCTCCTCTGATGCTTAAAATCCACTGTATTTTCAAGGCGAATTTCCTCACAACCTGTTGTTCTTGTACCAACATTGGTCTTATGCTTTAAACCCCCTTTTCTCCCTCTGTTGTGTATCTGTCTCCCCTTTATTTATACAGAGCAGTCATATTCCCTCTTGGCTTTCATTTATCTAGTTTAAACAAGCTGTTTAATCTTCTCCTTTAAAGCAGGCTCTCTGTTCCCCTAATCACTCAACCCAAGGTTATTTCTGATAACTAGCTTTTCTGTAAGATTCCTCGCTGCTTTGCCCAAACCAAGTGTAACATAGCATGACCTGATGCCTGTTGAATAATTTTGGGGTGAAGAAATGTGTCAGCTATCAGATCTAGAAAAAAAGACACGAAGGTGCTGATGTTAATATTTGCATTTGTTCTCCACCTTATCTCTAGAAAACTAAAGTCTCCCATAATTACTTAGTTCCTGATATAATTTCTCTTTAATAACACTAATGACATCTCTATCCAGACTGAAAACCAAGCCTGTGGAGAAACAATAGATCTCTGTGGTTCAGTCCTGGTGAAATATCTTGCACCAGCCTTTCAAAAACTATCTCAGTCCCAAATGATTTCACTTTATTTCTTCACAATCTACTGCAGCATTAAGGTTACAACAGCATCCCCCAGGTTTACCTTTATTTTTATATACCCTGAGCAGTGCATGCTTCCATTGGCAGTGTCCCAGTTATAAATGACTATTTCTACAGTGTTTTTATTATTCCTACAGTAGCTCTTTTCAGGTCCTGCCCAGCTGTTCTGGTTTTCCTATGTCCTCATTCAGGATCTGTATGCGGGATCCTCATTCAGGATCCGTCCTGACGAGACTTATTTCTCCCTGAACTCTCCCTGCTTCCCAGAGGGGTTAGGTATGCTTTTCCATCAGCTGTATTGAAGGCCAGTGGCATCCTGGGGTGTATTAGAAGGGGGGTGGTCAGTAGGTCGAGAGAGGTCCTCCTTCCCCTCTACTCTGCCCTGGTGAGACCGCATCTGGAATATTGTGTCCAGTTCTGGGCCCCTCAGTTCAAGAAGGACAGGGACCTGCTGGAGAGAGTCCAGCGCAGGGCAACTAAGATGATCAAGGGAGTGGAGCATCTCCCTTATGAGGAAAGGCTGAGGGAGCTAGGTCTCTATAGTTTGGAGAAGAGGAGACTGAGGGGTGACCTTATTAGTGTATATAAATATATAAAGGGGGAGTGTCACGAGGATGGAGCCAGGCTCTTCTCAGTGGCAAACAATGATAGGACAAGGGGTAATGGGTACAAACTGGAACACAAGAGGTTCCACTTCAACTTGAGAAGAAACTTCTTCTCAGTGAGGGTGACGGAACATTGGAACAGGCTGCCTAAGGGGGTTGTGGAGTCTCCTTCTCTGGAGACATTCAAAACCCACCTGGACACATTCCTGTGTAACCTCATCTAGGTGTTCCTGCTCTGGCAGGGGGGTTGGACTAGATGATCTTTTGAGGTCCCTTCCAATCTCTAACATACTGTGATACTGTGATACCCATAACACTATTTTCTGCCCACTGCCCAGCATCCTACCTTTACCTTTTCTATATTTGATCTTCCCTTTTTCATGTATTGAAATCAGGTGTAAAAGTTACATAAGCTTTTTCCAGACAACTATCTGACAGCAAAGATAAAAGAGGGGAAATTTTTACATTTACACCATTCACAGATACGTGCTGTGTATGTTCCCTCACCTAGCTCTAGACATACGTGTCTCTTTATTTCCATACTATTTGTGAACCTCAAGCCTTCTCTGTGTTTATCTACCCAGTGCAGCCCAGAGGTGAAAACATGGTGTTATCTCCATTTGCTACAGTGTGGAGTGGATAAGGGTGCAGATTAGACTCCACTGGTCCTTGGAGTAGGAGATTTCTGCTTTCTAATCCATCTCCTGTGTTATTGCCTTAGTGCTTCCCCACTGAAAAGAACAAGCCCCTCAGCTTCTGGGGAAAAAAAACAATGACC
The DNA here is from genome assembly GCF_963264785.1 of Psittacula echo. Classification (NCBI taxonomy): domain Eukaryota; kingdom Metazoa; phylum Chordata; class Aves; order Psittaciformes; family Psittacidae; genus Psittacula; species Psittacula echo. The sequence goes on along the minus strand of NC_137735.1, from coordinate 85,283,964 downwards.
AAACACATAATAAGGGAGAAAACATTGACTTTCTGGGGAAATTAAGAAAGCAGAGTGAGTTTGGGATAGTCTTTCTTTTAGTCTGTAAATGAAACCAAATCCTTTTTCTTCCTTTTGTATTTCTTCTATACCAGGAGTGGCAGGAGCTGACAGAAGAGTTTTAATGAAAAGAAAGTGGTACAAGACACAGTGCGAATGGGAGTCTGAATGAAATAAAAACTGTCAGAAGACTTTGCCCAGATGTACTCCTCTTGCAGCCTCTTGAAAAACAAGCATCTGAAGGTTCAGGGTTTCCCATGGACCTTCACCCTAAATATGAATGCAGTGCCTCTGAGCATCTGTCCTGGGTTCAGCAGCAGCAGTCAGTTTTTCTCCTTCTTAGTTGGGGTATGGCTGGCCTCAGATCCTTGCCAAAGAAATGTGTCAGACCATTTTTGGTTTTATCCAGAATTGTGTTCTGTTGCCTACTCCTTGAAAGTCAAATTTCTAGAAGGTGTTGGTTTTCCATCTATTGACATTATTTAGAGGTTTTTCCAGATGCTCTTGTGTTTTGAAGTCCCGCCTTAGCATACTAAGAGAAGTTCAGAGATTGACTTTTGCCAGTCTTTAGCAAGAACAAACAATTTTGGAAGTTCACACAAGTAGCCTGTGCTTGATTGTACTACCCATCTGCGTAAGGATTTTGTAAATGGTGACACTGGTGCTGGATGTTTCTACAAGCAGTTGCTTTTCCCAGTGTAGTGTGCAAGTTATCCACTGAATGAGACTACCAACTCCGCTGTGTTATAAATATCTTGCTGACCTGATAACACTGAAAAGAGCACATGTAGAAGAATAAGGAAATATGCACTCCTGGTATAAATTGCAGCAAGGAGATTTAGGTTATACATCAGGAAAAGAACCACCTTTTTAATGGAAAGGATAGTTAAGTACTGGAATAGACTGCCCACAGAGACTGTGGGCTCTCTGTCAGTGTAAGGACAGGTTAGACAAACATATGCCACAAATGGCTGTTACAAAACTTAGCTTCCCTTGGGAGGAGAAAAAAGCTTCTGTTAAGAGTTAGTTTCGGGGAACTAATGCAATACACCTTTCATTAAAGATGCGCATAACATACTGCAGAACGCTTTTGTTCTGGCTGCATTATACCACGGTTAAGGCAATTTGCCAGGCTGCTGGAAGCCTTTTGGAAGGCTCTTACTTCATTTGTCCTTGCATAGGCAATCTTGCCCTTTGTCTGCATGGGATAGCTTACATACTTAGGTAAACCAAAGGTATATATGATTGACTTTTTGCGCTACAATAGCTCTCACTTTTGTACTTTGCAAATGCATTGGACTTCTGGTTCCAATAGTTTCCTGTCCAAAGTAGGATCTCATATTTAAGGTAAAAGTTGGCTGCTTCTCTCCCTCAACACCTCCAAATTTATCCCCAGATGAAAGTGACTTACCTTTCTTGATAAGATCAGACGTGTTACAGACAGAACAAGGGGAAGTTAAGGTGAAATTCTGGCTCTTAGGAGCCGTGCCCTGACATATAGTAACATTCATATGGATTGGAGAATGATTAGAGAGGAGGTTTTAGAGATCCCTAGTATCCTTACTTCTGCTGATTCTGCAGCCCTTCAAGGCTCCTAGTGGGAGTTTGAATGACTAGACTCTGATCGAAGAAAGCCCAGTGGGTCTTGAAACTGCAGGGTGACCAATATGTAAGATGCCTGGGCTGGTTTATTTTTCCACTTTTTTGCTGAGGCAAGCACTCAGCAAAACCTAAGTAACAGCAGTTCACAAGCTGTTAATACGAAACACCCTGAGACTTCAGAAGTGCCTTGCTCTGATCTGCACAGCTTGGCAGGTTATATTCTTTAAGAGAAGGCATCATTACCTGGACAAGTCTGTGACATTTAACTCTGTTGCAGCTAACCTCTGTCTCCCTAGTGAATTGCTCCTTCCCTCTGATGGAAGATTATCTAGCATATGATGCACATTTGTATATTCTTTCTCTTGCATTGCCTCCATCCTCTGCACAGGCGGTGTTTTTTTACTATCCATACTGTCCTTGCCCACATGTTGTTTAAGCCTGGTCCTCTTACTACATGCATACACATTTGACCCTTGCACTTATGATCATATAAAGAAGTCTGCCCTGTCTTAATTAAGAAAGCTTTTCTGACTTTGCTTATACGTATGTGTATGTGTCTGCAGGTATATGGCATGCCTGAGTGTTAAGGTTAGCAATGAAATGTAATATTTGCATGCATTCTTGAGACACTCCACAGTTAATTTGAAAATTTAGGTCAGAACATTCCCTTACATCTTGTTTCCTTCTCTTTAGACAATTTAGAATGATTTTATTGGGATAATAAGGAAAGGATGTGTACTACTGTATTTGCAGGTTAGATGCTTCAGCATGCTGGAGGCTGTGGCAAGACTGTCACTCTTACCCTAATTTCATAATGTTGTCCGTGTAGTACAACACTGTGAAACGTGCCTGGCACACAGCCTTATGAACTCCCCTTTCTGTCCCAGAGAACTTCTCGGCAATTATGCATTGGGTTTGACTATCTGATCTAATTTATCACTTAGGGGTTTATATCATGCCTGTTACTGTGATATCTAAGTGCTGCTGAGATTCTGCAAGATGTCTCTTTCATCAACCACTTATTTCTATGATAAGTTAATGTTACTTAAGCTGGGCTGTTCCGTGCAGCATTTTAATCACTGGTCCCTACTGAGCCCCGGTCTGTGCAGTTGTTCTACTTGTCTGTTGGTTTCACCAAACTGGTTTTGGGGATTTGAGCTCAGTTACTTGAGGATTAAAGTTGCACTGCAGAAATCTCTGACTCAGATGATGATGGATTGAGCTGCTTGGTCAACAAGTGAGAAGCCTAGGTCTGAGCAGACCCTGAAGGAGCTCTTTATTCCCTCAGAATGTACTCTCCACATCTGGGCTTAGATATTAGTTTGAGTATAAACCATCTGCTGCCCTGGACAACACTACCTGTCGTTCGAGGACACTTTTCAGGGCCACTGGTTTCCAAGTCCACCTTTCACCTGCTGCTCGAAATGTAGTTAAAAATTAAAACAGCCCCTCCCTGCCCACTCAAGTAACAAAACAAAACAGAACAGAAGGAGAGAAATAAAGGAAGAAGAAAACTAGCTGTTCAGCCTGCTTTCTGGTCCAAGAAGCATGACTCTCTAGGTGGAGGGAACATCAGGGGCAAGATCTCCTTGACATGCTTGTCACCTTGGGAAGCTAAGACCAGCTGCCCAGCCACTTCACCCCATTCTTACCAAACCCACTGCCTTGCTACCCCTAAGACCAGCTGCCCAGCCACTTCACCCCGTTCTTACCAAACCCACTGCCTTGCTATCCCTGGGGTGCTGTGTTCACACTGCAGGGATGGATGTGGAGGCTGCTGTCTCTGGGTGATGTTTTCTGCCTTTCTTCTCCCTTCACAAGCCTCCGGAGTGGATTTTTCTTTCATGGCCAGATGAAGCGTTTGTTTGTTTTGAAGGCGACAAGTGTTTTATGTGAAATCTAGCTGCTCTCAAATGCCAAACCCCAGCTGGGCTTTGAGTTTCACAGAATAACTGCTGACACCTAATGAGCCTCTAATAAGTGCTTCCCCCTCCCATCCTGTCACTTAAATAAATAAATGACTGAAATTTGGGGGTGGTGGGAGGAGTGTTAGATTGCAGCGGAATGAAGATTTTCTGTTTACCCACCAAGCAGGTACCCTTCTCAGGGCAGTCGTGCAAGCCTTCCGCACACCCACACTGCCTTTGCCATCAAGTCAACATGTCTCAGCCCTGGCCTAAAGGGCTTTCTTTGAGGATGGAGCAGGAGAATTTCTTCTAAAGACCAGTTAGTTTCTTGCCCTCTCAGCTTCAGCTGCCAGCTATGGTGCTAATTAGTGTCAACTGTGTTGGGGGAATTCAGAACAAAGGCAAGACTTTGATAGTTGAAAGCTTAGTTGATGTTCCAGGGTTCGTCTGGGTTTTTTTTCCTGGAATTTTTGCAAGGAATTGTCTAACATGTGCAGTGAATGTGTTACACGTATTGTCTCTTGAGGGACTGGAGTGGCTTCAAAAAACTTATTTGTGGCAGTAAGTATAAGGCAACGGAGTTCCACTCCCCTTTTCTGACTTCTGAAGGTATGATTTCTGTTTGCTCAAGAAATGGAACATGAAAAGATCTAAAATTGCAATGTATTCTTATAGACAAATAGCAACATTAAAAAAAAATACTATTTGATTTTATTTTTTATGTGTCAGAAACACAGAGCAATTCCTTGTTTCCAGCTTAGGTATGTAACCAAGTCATTGTGAAAGGACAAGAACAGGTATTTCAATAAGGCCTTGGCAGGGAATAGCAAAAACTTCTGTTAGCAAGCACCTCTATGTTTTTCTGTGAAAACACTCCAGCAAATGGAGAACATCTCCTTCTGTTGCCTGTCTCTTGGAAGAGCTCATTCCTGACTAGGAATGGGCAAAATTATTATTTCTGGACAAAATCAAGTTTGACTAAAATGAATCTGTTTAATGAATTTCACTGAAAACAAAGGAAGACAAAATTTTGAAAAAAAAAACAGGTTCCTTTTTGACTATTTGGAGTTAAATATTTTAATTTTTCTGTTTCAACATTATATTTGTTTCAGCTTTTGTATATATTTCTTCTTTTTTTTAGCAGGAAAAGGCCCATTTTTGTTGTGGCTAGTAGGCTGAAGTCATTTCAGGAGTCAACAAGCTCTGTTCCTGTTGTTTGGCTGAGAAAGTTGAGAGACATCATATCTGTTTGACCACTGTGATGGTATCTTCCTGGTCATCCACTCACTATCCCAGAGGGAGACCATCATAGAGATGAGACAACTCAGACATCTTTCCTTTTCTCCACTTCCCCCTGCTTGAACCCACTTACTCAGAGCCTTCTCTCCAGGAATGTCCTTGTCTTACATAAGCCATGGGCTTGGGTACTCCAGAGTGGTCCTTCTGCCCAGGTCTATGGGAGATGCAGAGGGATAGGGCAGCTGAAAGTCTGTCTTCTGTGGTTTGTGTCTCCACAGGTGGGGAAATGGAAGGAAAAAAAGTTGCAGATGAAGTATTACGTGTGGCCCCGCTTTGAGCTGTATCCTGACTCTGAGGAACGTGAGGACGATCACCTGAGTATTGTGACCTTGGAAGAGGCACCGTTTGTCATTGTGGAGAACGTGGACCCCCTAAGTGGCACCTGCATGAGGAACACAGTCCCTTGCCAAAAACGCATAGTGACTGAGTAGGCACCCTTGGATTTTTCTCCTCCTACTGGGCTCTCCCAACTCAGCAGAATGTAGGGAGTCTGTTGGGCCAATACCATCATACTCTGACAATCTTCTTTAGAAAAGTCACCAACATTTGCTCAGCCTGGCCTGTGTCCATTCATGACTGGTCCCTTTGGGCAAAGCATCATAGTGTGTCCCTTTATCCTCCAGCACAGATAGCACACATGAAATTCTACACATTGTACTGTGGGAGGGGGAGTGCATAAAGACAACAGAAGGGAATTAAGGGAATTTTCCCCAGTCCTTTAACCTATTCTTGTTGTGACTGTTCAGGAACAAAACCGATGAGGAGCCAGATTACATGAAGAAATGTTGCAAGGGGTTCTGCATTGACATCCTCAAGAAAATCTCGAAGTCTGTCAAGTTCACCTATGACCTCTACTTGGTGACTAATGGCAAGCATGGGAAAAAGATCAATGGAACATGGAACGGAATGATTGGAGAGGTCAGCAGCAAAGGGAGGGCATGATGGGTTTCATTCCTGGGCTGGGTGACATGGGTCAGGTCTAGCCTCTCATCATTACTGGGTCCCTTTCTGAGTAGGGGCAGAGGTGACTCTATAGAAATGATTGGCCTGGATTCTTTCTGGGCATCGGGTAAATTAATCTGCTCTGACTACCTTTCCTGTTTGATGATTAATTATTATTCTCTATGGTGTCACAAATTTGGCCTTCACAGTCAAAGAAGGAGCTTAATATCCATGCATCAGAGAGGCTGCAGCCTAGATTATGCTTAGATCGTATATAAGGTGCATAAAGAATGAAATAATACTTTGCAGTGTTAGAAGGAGGAGAAAGCAAGGACAGAAAAATGAGATAAGGTGTCTTCTCAGTGGATGATGTGTTTATCCTAAGACCTCTGTGGATTTTTTTTTTTATACACATACCAGCTTTGAGGGGGAAATTGATGTCTATACATTTCATGAAGGAAGAAGGTGTCCTGATAAAAGATAAGAAAGAGATGATAGAAACAATATAGGGAATGGGATCACATGGAGTGTCCTGGGTCCAACTGAAACAGATATTTTCTGCACCAGCTACTAGGAAGTAGAAAAATAACTGTTACAGCTGAACACAGGACAAAGATTAAAGGACTGGATGGAAAGGCAGCAACATGAGTAGGAGCTTGACTGTGGTACTTGCGGGGTGCCTCAGGTCTATGTGTGATTTCTTCCTTTCCTTCCTCTAGGTCGTCACCAAACGGGCCTATATGGCTGTGGGATCCCTCACCATTAATGAGGAGCGTTCAGAAGTGGTGGATTTCTCTGTGCCCTTCATTGAGACGGGAATCAGCGTCATGGTGTCACGTAGCAATGGAACTGTCTCACCTTCTGCCTTCTTAGGTATCATTTTAATCTAAAATTAAAACTTCACCCAGTGTTCATCAAAAATTAGGTGAAGGTTGCTTGTGATTCTTAGCCTGAAAGTTTCTTTTGGGAGTACCTGTGGGACAGGTGTATAAAAATAAACTCTGATGTTTTAGTTCTAAATCCCAAGCAAGCAAAATCCAGGCAAATGCAAACAGGCATTGCCTAGGAGTTCCAAGGCATTTCTCAGCAATTGTATGCCTATTCCCAGCAAACAATGGGCTCACTCAGAGTGGTCACCTACTCTGTAGCATGTGGTTTCCCAGTGACTCAACTAATAGCATGTCCAAGGAGTGTAAGGCAGAAGAAAATTGATTCAAACCTTATAGCTGGTATACCATTGTACTTACTGATAACAATTAGCAATAAATTGTTGCACTTTGAGACACATTATTTGTAAAAATATTTGACTTCCTTGACAGAACAACTTGACTCTCTATTAGAGATCTAATAGAGCTTTTCAAGAACAGTTGAGCTATCAGTTCTGTGCTGACACTCTCTTCCAATAAAGTGGTTTTTAATGTCCTTCAGTGATGGAAGGTGATCAGAGAATGGAGAAACTACACTGCATTTCCCCAGTACAGCAATCTCTTCTTAGTATCTATTATTTGGCTTTATAGAATGCTTTATGATGCAGCAAACAGAAGTGTATGAATTCTATAATGAATTTCTCCTCTCTGCCACCATCCTGAGAACATTGACAAACAGAAACAACTTTATATGGGTAAAGAATTTTTTCCAAACTTCTTTAATAGGAATTTCATGACTACTCACTCTTCAGGAGGTTTTTGCCTTTACACAGGTTCACCAATATTGTTGGGAGATGTAAAAGCAATGGTAAAGTTAACTCCAACATTTTAAGTTGCAAATTTAACTGAGGCTGAAGTATCGGCTATAGTCTGGAACAGAGTTCTATGTTTCTTCGATCTGGTTCAGTCCCATCTTTATGTGTTCAGGCTTGGAGAAGGAGAAAACCTGGCAGAGATCAATGCTAATGTTTCTGGAATAAGCCAGCATTCCCACTGCTAAGGGAATGGAATAGCTGAAAAAAGCTACTATCATTATGGCTGAACTTCAGAAATTTGGAGATGCTCTTTGGCTCAATAACGTCTTGAAAGTTGGATGCTTGTCTGAAACTCTGCCAGTTCTGCTTGATTTTCCCCACTCTCTCCAGATGGTGCTGGAGCACTTCCTGGGAACAATCTTTTATCAATGCATTTTATTTTATCAATTCATGCCACAATGGCTGCATGTAGCTCCAGATGGAGCCATGTGTCACAAATGTAACGGCAAGAAGGAATGCAGTCATTACAGAGACAGAAACTACACTTCTCGCAGTTCAAGTAGTTTTTCAGTATGGAGTTGAATCTTTGTTTTACTTTTATTTTTCCCCTGGCCAGTTTGCCTCACACTCTCACTGAGGTGCTCTGGAGAGTAAAGGATGTGAGGGATGCGTGAGGTAGCGTATCAGGTCTTTCACTATGGTTTTCTTTTCCTGCAGAGCCTTTCAGTGCTGATGTATGGGTGATGATGTTTGTGATGCTGCTTATCATCTCTGCGGTGGCTGTCTTCGTCTTTGAGTACTTCAGCCCTGTGGGCTATAATCGGTGCCTTGCTGATGGCAGAGGTAAGGGGAGTCCTTCCTTGCCATGGTCCTCTCTTGCTTCCAATCCTGGCTCCTTTGTTGGGGTGTTTACTTTGCCTTGAACATGATACAGACCCAGCCCAATCTGAGCTCTATGTTCAAACTATAGAGGGCAGGGATGGAGGTGGAAAAAAGGCTCTGTAGCGAGCAGATGTGTATAATGGATAATTTGCTTGGCTCAGGAGATGGAGCTGTGTCGCTTTTTCTCTCTAAAGCATAACCAGCTCCAGCTTGTTTCTCGCTGAGGGAAAATGGGTCCTGGTAGTCACTGCTGGCAATGGCTATGGTGCTTTGCTTTCTAAGGCAATAAGAAGGCTCAGTGCTGTCAACCCATCCTTCAGTGCTACGTCTTCCCAGAGAGCAAGCTGTTGGCCTCCCAGCATAGTGCTATGTCCTCCAGACTCCACATCTGTGACCTGGGCCTGTCCCTCCCCCACTTCACCCTCTGACTTGCTAAGGCCAACTGAGAAAGTGGGAAACACATTTTCCTGGGAGTAGGTAATGTATTATTTTGCTAAGGGCAGCAGGAAAGATGGAAATGACTGACCCATCTCTGTGGTTCTGGGCTTCAGAAGACAGCCTGATGAGTTAGGGTGGGCAGACAGACTAAGAGACAGCCTTTTTTGCCTTGTTGGCATGAAGACAATTAGAAAGTTGAGCCTTCTGTTATCTCTGTATCTTTACCCCCTGATGAATCAGCCCTTCAAACCTTTCAGGGCTTATTGGTCCATTCAGAAGAGTGGGAGAGAGACTGTTACTGGAAAATGCTCCTGAGTCTAGTGCCTTGAGTGATTTTGTGCCATCATATCAGAGGAGAGTGGGGGAAAAAAAAGTGTTAATGAGAATGCATGCAGAACCACATATATGAGGAAGTGGAAAACTTCTCTCTTAACATGGAGCTGTGGAGGGCCTTTATGGCAACTGATTGTAACCACATGGATCCGTGGACACAAGTAAATGCTGTGTAAACCTGTGAGTCTCTTGGGAAATATTAATACAGATGTGGAACTGGAAGCAGTTCTTAGTACAGGTGTGCAGCTGTGCAGGTATTAAGTTAGCAGAACTGCAGCTGCAATTATCAATATTTCTGAGTAATTATGAACAGTAGTGCATAATCAGGCAGTTATTATCCCTGAGAGGTGTAACACGAAGATGGAGAAACCTGCTGCACACACTGGAATGCTTGTTTGGTAATGAATACTCCAGCTAATGTTACTTGGGCTGCAACTATGTCTATGACAATATACCCCTGCTTTCCATACCTATATTTTCTCTTTACAAACACCAAGATTTTATCTCCAGGGTCAGGTGGGCATACCCTGATCTAGCCGCTAAATGGTGTTGGTTTGTTGTTGGAGCACTCAGTGTTGGAGAGGTCAGAAGGATTCTAGGTCACTGGCTTGGATCGGAGGCTCCCATTGCTGTCTTGGTTTATAGCCAGCAAAGTAACTGTAAAAGCACATAGGGTGATGAGTGGAGAGAGGAAGACTTTAAGAGGGAACTTCTCAAGATTTCCTTATAACTTACAGTTCCCACTAATGATCTGCAGGCCTTGGATCTGTATGTCTTAGGGCACATTAGATAAAGAGGGTTTTAAAGCTACCTGTCCAGCATGTAAAAAACCAAGGATTGCCAGGCTATGTTTCTTATAGCAACTTTGTCTCCCTGGCATTTAGAGGTTCCAGCTTTGCCAGGTGATGATTCTGTTTTGAACTTGGTGTGCAGTTACCAGAGTGAAAAATGAGCACCTTGCACATTGTAGTTGTATTTAGAGTAAAACAGTTAGTGCTTTCAGGTGATTTATGCTATTTGCTGCTCAAGGGTTTGGAGAGGAGTGTCAAAACTTTCTTCCCTTTTGTTCCTCTACTGGAGCCAACCTTAACCACAGCAGTAGCACTAAGCACCAGTCAGCTTACCCAAGAGAGGAGATAAAACATGGGATGCTAACCCAGAAGGTTGCAGAGCCAGGTTGGCATCATTGGAAAAGTGACAGAACTGTGCCAGAGGGCTCTTGTCCTAAGAGGGTCTTCTCAGGGTCTGAAGCAGGAACCTTGGAGGAATTGCATCAGCGGTGTTGCTGACAGATCTTCATGTGCTCAAGTTGAGCAAATTTTGACTTGGGTTCCCACTAATGGAACCAGAATATTGCAAGGATATGAGACTGCTGGGAGACAGGCAGGATTTCACCTGTTTTCAAACCTAGTGCTTCCTGAGCACATGGCTTTTGTGGTATGAATGAGCTTCCATGCTGAAAAATGAATAAGGCAAAACTAGCAGCTTTTAAAACACTGGATCTGCTCCTGGACTGCCTGGGCAGAGCTGCTGGTTTTCCTGATTTAGACCAGAGTTTTGTCACCGTTACATACCTTGGACACACAACCTGTGGAGAGGGAGCTGTGCTTTTTCTCTGGCTTGTGTGTCTTCAACAGACTAGGTAATGAAACCATCTTGCAGGGGTATTTGTAGAGCCCTATTATTTCAGATGGTTCTCTGCCTTGCTCTTGTACAAATACAGTGAAGGTCATGTTTTGCACAGGTGTATGCTGGAAGTTCAAGGACAAAACTGCTGTTGAATAGCTAGAAACAAGGATAAATTTTTTCTGAGAAAACTATTTCTGGTGACAATACTTGAACTGAAATGGAATTTTTGGGCTTTTAGAGACTCCAATTGAGTACAAAAGAAGTCCTTGTATAATTTTTCAGAGGAAATCTTTGGGACAGAAGCAATATGGAAACCTGAGGACATTTTTAAAAATTCATCTTTCATGGTCACACTTTGCTGAGGTATGGTGTCATGAACATAGGGGTATGCAGCCACGGACATTCATCTCACATGTGGGAATAGATACTGCTCTTAACACTGAAGTCATGCGTATGTGAATAGAAATGCAGACCACTTACTTTGAGATGCTCACTGTGGGATTCATGTTTCTCAATCACTCTAGAGCCAGGAGGTCCCTCTTTCACCATTGGCAAAGCTATCTGGCTGCTGTGGGGGCTGGTATTCAACAACTCTGTGCCAGTGCAGAATCCCAAGGGTACCACTAGCAAGATCATGGTGTCAGTGTGGGCCTTCTTCGCTGTCATCTTTCTGGCCAGCTACACTGCCAACCTGGCTGCCTTCATGATCCAAGAGGAATACGTGGACCAGGTGTCTGGCTTGAGCGACAAAAAGGTAATGGATCCACCCAAACCCCCAAAGCAGTTTTTTCCACAGAAGAGGCTCTCTTATACCCTCTCTCCCCTCTCCTCTTTGGTTTTACTGGGAAAGTGTTCAGTTTTTTCAGAGTGACATCATAGCTTTAGTCCCTAGTTTAAATAGCACAGCTGCTCTTTGTTGGTATTCAGTTGCATTTTGTCATGTTTTAAGCACTTCAGGAATGAAATAGAAGCAGAGCTGAACTGTGCTTACCTGCATGATCCCAAACCACACCTTGATCGTCAGCAAGAAATGAATTAATGGAGCTTTGGAGATGATGTGTGTAATGGCAGTAACCCGTTTTTTCTGGATGAAATAATTTGTCTTTGTAGGAACACTGGCCATTAGCCTAGCAAATATGATCTTTTAGTTTATTCTGGGGATGAGTTCTGCCCATGGGGTAAATCAGCATGGCTTTGATGATTTACTATTACGTGCATTTGAAGTTATACTGTCATTTTTTTTGAGGCCTTTTGAAGCTTAGCACAAGAAATTGTTTCCTCTTCAGAGTGTATTTTGCTGCCTTGCTTACATGCATGGCATTTTGTTCTTGCAGAGCATTTGCTTTTGCTGGGCTTTGCACACTGAGGATTTTGAAAAGATTGCTCATGCATGCAACGTAGCCCTGGCTGGTTCACGGGGGTCTGAAGCTTTGCACACTGCTTTTTTTTTGTTATGTAGTGAGGTTACTCACAAGGAATTGAATGTTGTGAGGCTCGATTGCCCATGCTGAATTTGTTACTCAAACACTGGGGCTGCTCAAGGGGTCATGCCATTGTAGGGCAACCAAGCAGCAATAGGTCGCACAGATTCCTGTCAGGGATAGCAGCAAGAGAACTGCAAATGTCAGTTTGCTGCTGCTGGACTGGTTATAGTTACTGTCTCATGTGTCCCCCATAACAGTCTAGAAATAAACTGTGGCCAGGCCCCCTGTGTATACAGTGTCCTGTGCAGCAGGCTGGAAATTCTGTAGTGGACTAATTTTTAAGAGGTTCCCCCCTAACTCCCCTTTTTGTTGTTTTTGCCTGGAATGAAATATGATACAGGAAATAATGCAATCCATGCAATGCAATACAATACATACAATAATACAATCCATGCACAGGTTCTCCTGTTACACGTTTTAATTTCAACCTTGATTTGTTTCATGCTGTCTCCAGATTTGCACTGTGCTGTGTTGAGGAGAAGGTGGAGGGGGAGATGCTTTTTTGCCAGGTAGAGGTTGTTGCTGAGACTCCTTAGAAGCTGTAGACTCCCTCAGGCTGAAAGACACTGTTCAAAACCAGCCAGCCCTATCAGAGTTAACATTAGTTTGTCATCATTAGTTTTTCAACTGTCTGAGCTAAATGGGATAGCTCATACCTGTGATCTATTGTTTCAGGCTGTGCCTAGGCTCATGGAGAGAATCACGCTTTCATTCTCATGTTTTTCAAGATATTCTTCATACCTGCAGAGATATGTGCATGAAATATCAATTGAAAGCGGTAACTCCTGGAGCTTCACAAAGCTTTTGGATACAAGTTTCTGGGTCTATTTTAGTCAGTTTCACTGTAGGACTACCTGTGTGTATTGTATCGAGGTCATTTTCTTCTACTTTTCTTTGCCAAAGTTCCTGTGTTTGCTTTTGGTATCTTAAAGTATATGTGCTTTGTTTCTTGGGGAAGTGAAAGGTCACAGTACATACTCAGATTGTTGCAGTATGCCTCAAACACAGCTGCTAGTGCAAGTACAGCATCTGGGTAAAATTACAATCTACCAGAGTATCTGGAATCAGATGAAAATTGGCTGGTAAAAATGAAGGCCAATTGCTGCCTCTGGAGAATAAAGACAGGTGGGACTAACTTAATCCAAAAGATGTGAGTGAATGAGCTTGATCTACGGGGCTCATGGATTTCTGCTCTCTGAACTTGCGTAGGGCCCTGCAGGATGTATTGCAACACTTCCAGATGCTGTCGTTTAGGAATAATTCACTCTTCTGAATCTCTTCTTTTCCCTCTTCCAAAGCCCGCATAATACTTGCAACTCACTCACCCCCAGGAAGTGCACTGCTTGGCCAGGATGCAGGCACATGCAGGGGAGATGGAGATGTGCTGTGTTCCATCTACCTTTTCCTGCCTGCTTAAATTAGCCAGTCACTGACCAATGCCAGTGGTCAAGAGGAAAGACTATATCTTCCCGTCTTTTTTAACTCCATTGTGTGATCTCTGCAGCAGAAGTGAAGCAGATAAGCCTCCCACCCTGCTACGTCAGCTAGCAAGGGCAATTGTGTCCAGCACAAGGAGTCAGCAGAAGATATAATTCAAGTTGATAGGCAAAGGGGTAGTTATTTTAAGGGATATTGTTCTACTTGCCTAGACCCAGATCTGCTTGCAAATGCCTTTGTAGCATGACAGTACCTGGGGAAGGTGTCCCACTGGCACTGTACAGCAGCCAAAACGCCAGATGCACTCGCAAAATCCATTAGTGTGCCTGGCTGGGGAATGCTTGTCAAGGTCAGGCTGGCTACATCCTGTGACAGCCACCCTGAGGGTCTCCTTAGACCCTCATACTTGGGCCTTGCCTGGAAAGAGCTGTTCTGAGAGATGCCTACTGCTGCCGACCTGCTGCTTTCCCAGAAAAGCAGGTTGAAACACTCCAGCTGTCTAAGGACTTGGATGATGTCTTGGCTGTGCCCCAGCATTTACTTCTTAATGACATGCAAGACAATGACTAACGTCATTTCCCTGCTGTGCTGTGTGGATGCCTGAGCAGGTCTGTTTGAGCTGGGCTAGAGTGGATACCTCTATGTCAGGGTAATAGGCTGGATTGAGGGTGGTTTTGAAACTCCCTGTACAGAGCTTAGTGACCTCTGCCACTCTCTCTCTGGCCCAGGTGATGCTCACTCTGCTGAGTGCTCAGCTGACCCAAAACTGGTGCCAAAGCTGACCCAGAACCCACCTCATGATGGCTTTAATTCCACCATGTTATCCTTTGCAGATGCTAAATCATTAAACTGTGGCTCTTACTGCCAGTGCAGCTGTGGGCAGTTTGAGGAAGGAGAAACCCAGTCCTTCCCAAGAGCAACACTGGCTGAACTGCTCTCCTTCTGCATGGATGCCAAACCTGCACCAGCCACCTTTGCTGGTCAGCCTTGTGCAGTGAAGTGGCTGGATGTGGTCCTGGCAGGGGCAGAGCTGTGCCAGCCAGGTCAGGTCCCTGGCTGGAGCTCTGCCCTTGGCTGCAGCACCAGCAAACCCTGCCAGAGCATCTTTGCATGCGGTCCTGGGCTGTATCCATCTGGGGTCCACACTGGGGGCTGCTATGACCCCAACCCTCTGTGAAAGCCCTGCTGGTAAGGTGGCCTGTCACAGAATACTTCAGTCAGCTTCTGGGTCTGGATTTCATCTGACTGTAATCAGGAGATATAACGCAATTTCCATTAACGGGAGAGCTTCAGACACATTAGAGAAAGAAGCGCCTATGGTATTTCAGTCTAACAAAGGCAATAAATATAGGAAAGATTATATAAAATGAACTAATGTGTGAAATAATATAATAGCTAGATGTAATTTCCATTCATATACAGTAGTAATAGAATAAAAGCAAATATGGACAGCCAGCAAGGCATTTAAATAGTTTAGAATGCAGTAGGTTAATAATAATAAAAAAATAGTATCCATGCCTATAAATTAGTTGGAAATGCCAAAAAAGCAAAATGGTAATTTTGTAATTGACATAAAAAGGAGAGAAATTGATTTCTGCATGCTTGCAAATTAATACAGATTGCTGAAATTTCTCGTGTTTGACTTATTTGGTTTTTAAGATGTTAATGAAATGTTGAGACAAAGGGCCTGTTTCTATGCAACACAGGTTAGCTATTTTTTTTTCAATAAATATGCTTTTATAAAAAAAAAATATCAGTTTTGGAGTTAAAACTGGCCAATATTTTTATTGAAAAATATTCTGGGTTGTCTCTGTTTCAGATAAACCATGACTGGGGATTGAATAAGAAGGTAGTGGGAAATCCTGATATGTGTCAAAGTAGCTCATTTTAGTATACTTTAAACAAAACACTTTGATATTTCTGACATGTATTTTTGACCTGTCATTTTCTGAAGTCGCTACTCATAAAATTGACCTACATTATAAAAAAAAAAAAAGGAAAATAAATATTTTTTTTTCTGTTACAAGGGGAAAGGACAGAAGGAAATAATTAGAAGACAAACCAACATATTATTCTGAGTTGAATGAAGCAAAGTTGATGCAAAGCAAGAGTCACACCAAAAATCCTGCAAAAAAGAATCTTCTATATTTCTGCAGTAATAGAAGCTTGGCTATGAAACTGAAAAATGAATTGTTTCCCACATTGTACTCTGCAGCACATTAGATCCAAATCATCCAAGGATCCCAGATATGCAGGACACTTAAGCATGTGCTTAACTTTGTGCTCATGAGTGGCGACATGAAAGTCAATGGGCTATTATGCACATGCTTTTCTGAGCTTGCAGCTTTTGTACAACAAATACCTGTTCTGGAGAACTCTAGGAAAAACGCAGAAAGGGTACATCTATCAGCTAGACTCTAAGGGGACCAAAAGTGGGGGTTACTCTTGTACCTTGTAAGGTCTGTAAGAGGAAGGCTGTCTAACCAGATGGCTTGAGGGTAGAACTAATCTTTCACAGGATTGTGCATTTGCTATCAACAGACATCTGTGGTACTTTCACACATTTCTGCACAATACAAAGGAAGTTTTATGTGATGGTGTCCAAAAGCAGAAAATAAGAAGTCCTTTCAACAGCAGTGTGACTTTTATTGTGAGGACACCTTTGTAAAGATATGAGTTAGCTGCACAGAAGTAAGAGCATGCCAATTTTAACTCTGTCTTCTAGTGACAGATCAAAACCTTTTTCAAAATGCGTGGATTCCAGTGTACGCTGCTTGACCAAAAACCATCAAAAGTAATTAAGTCTCAAAACCTTATGTCATGGGGTAGAGTTGAATTTCTTTCTTCAGTGCTTCATTGTGAATACATCTTCCTGTAAATAAGTTGAACTGTGTGCAGTCTTTTGCTTAAATATGACCTTTGTATATAACATTAGTGCTTAATACAACAAACATTGGTTCATAGTGAAGTGCAGAAAATTCAAATAGTCTAAGTCTGATATTTTCTGATAGTCTGAAATTTTATGTCTTAAAATCCGATGGTTTCTCTGCACCTGTTTGTAAATCATCAGTTACCATAGCATGAACTATTTACAAATACTATACAGTGCAGAATATGCTTGTGTAATCACATATGCTAAAGTCTTCATATTAATAAATAGCTATTAAAATAGCTGCAGCATCTCATTATGTTAGTAATAGAACTTTCTAACTGGTGACTTACATTTATTGTGTACTTAAATATGATCTTAGATAACTTTTTACAGTTGTAGATGGCTACATTTATTGTAGATTTAGTCATTCAGCAGTCTTCAGATTGGCATGATGTTATGCTTTCTGAGATCCTTGGAACAAATCACTGTGCCTGTGGGCTAAAGAGTAATTCTGTAATTTTAAGGCTATAAATGTTTAAAGTCAGTGTTTTTTCAAGCATGCTTTTTCTCCTCTGCCCCACTTCAGTACTACTTTCTTTGTCATTTTCCCTCTTTTTTTAAGCTCAGGGCTGCGTAGTGCAGAGCGGTGAGGAGGCTACAATATGCTTTAGCCTTGACTCGATGTCTCAGGATTCTCTTCCATTGATCAGGAGGCATTTAATGGCAGTAAAAACTTGTAATGGGACACTTCAGGATTAGTGTCAGTTAAAATGCAGTTTAGTTGAGAACGTAAGCAGGTAAGATGCAAGGGAAGAGGATACTCAAAGTCAGACTGTAGGCTTAATTCATCCTTTTGGAAAAGGAGAGATGCAACCCTTTGGGCTTTGCGGGTGGCACAGATGGGAGTCACTGGATGAGGGATGCTGGCAAAGGGGCCACGGCACTGTCCTTAGCTTGCAGCTTTTGCATTCTCCCCACCACATGGTCCTGGCCTTTCCCAGACCTTGGCCACCACTGACTCTTCCTTTTCATCTTTCTTTTAACTAGCTCTTGGAGCTAACCCATTGGAGGCTTTGGACAAATTTGGTTGCTTCTGTGCTAATTGTTTGGCAGTCTGGAAAAAGCCATCTTTGGAGAGTTGCATAAGGGGGAAGGAAGTCAGGGAGAGCAAAGGATTGTCCTGCTTCTCTTGTCGGTATAAATAAGCAGAGAGGGAAGCAATGAGTATTTTTATTTATTATTCATATGGTGCCATAAATGTACTTTGCACTCTGCAGTCAAATAAAAGACAATGGCCCTGCCACCAGGATTTGGCAGCCTGAAATGAGCTGGCCTCCTTCATCTGAATGATCAGGACTGAATTGCTGGGGGGGGAGGAGATGGGCAGATGAGATCTTCAGGATTAAAAGAAAGTACAGTAGCCCTCCTCCCCCTTTCATTGCTTATGCTTAGCGACCGTGACATTTGAAGTTATATGTACATATGTATACTTGATAAATATTTGGCTAGTTGTATCTGCCCAGGCATTTTTACTTCAGGAGCCCTGTTTCTCCCAGGCCTTTGGCTCTTCAAGGTAAAACTTCCCCTGGGTCCTGGTAGCCCAGCAGGCTTGCTTGCTTCAGGTGTACCTACTCTAGTGCCCTGGGACTCACAAGGGGTTGCTACAGCTTTCATTCCTCTGCTGTATTCCATTTGCAGCTGAGAGGCAGCTTTCTGCAGAAGGCTAAAGGAAGGTGTCATCTCCCACCTCTGGGATGGTGCTGAGATGCCCCACATACTGTCTTGAGTTCCCATCTTTTTGCTTTGCCTCCATGCCTACAGAAGTGCTTAAGAAATTGCTCTGATACGATGACTAGGTTTTTCTAATTACTTGGATGAAAATGTGGCCCCTGAAGTCTTCAGGAGGTTTGCTGGACCTGTGCAGGGTTTTACTCTACTACCCCATGGTTGGTACCTGCATACAAGGTGCTGAAGCAGGTTGGCTACTATTAGTGCTCGGAACATAGAAGGCTCTGACCTGCCTTTCTTAGTGAAAATGAATGAAAAATGGAATTGCTCCCCCATCAAACTACATCCTCTGAATTTCTCAGTGTGTTCCATAATTTGTTAACCAGCTGTCTTATGTGCAAACAAAACAGATTTCAAACTCCTCTGTACTTAGCTGCCACCTCTCCTCTCAAGGTCTTTTTCATCAGTTAATTTTCTCCCTCTGAATGAACATCTATACTTCTAATGATATAAACATAAATGTACTAAGTGGCATCTTTCTGCCTCACTAATTTCTGTTCTGTGCTTGCCTGGAATTATTCAGTAGGTGCCTTTTGCCCCATTGTGTTTAGCTTCCAAGGAAGCTGTCTTCCAAGGGTGGGATACATAGCATGATTTTATACTGGGATAAAGAGATTATCTCCATTCTTTACATGCAGGCAAGCAAAAGTTAAGTGTACTGTAGGTAAGATCCATAGGGCAACAGATAGGACTCTGCTCATCTACTATCACAGCTACTAATACTAGGGCTGTGCAAGAAGTTTTTGTCCCCAACTAGTGAAGCTCAGTGTTCCCACTACAAATGATGTTCTCTGGTCAAGCTTGAGGAACTCCTAACCCTGTGACTGACTTGAAGCCTATAGCCTGCCAAATGTGTCCTGAGCAAATTTTAAAGCCTTAGTGTTACCTTCTGGATGGAGAAGCTGCACATAGGCTGCATAATGCTCACACACTTGGAAAACCCAGAAGACACCTGGTTTGGTGGTGGTGAGTGGACTCTGTCCACATGTGATGGTCTCAGCCCTGAGGGGCTCCAAAGGCTTGGTGTTTCCATAATTGCCAGAATCAGCAGAAAGGCAATGTGGTCCCAGCATGTGCATGTAGCTCTGGCTGTGGAAGACACGGGACCCCTGAAATGCCATCTGTTTGGGATGATGCTGTGCTGCCAAGGTTTTCAATCTTCGGCTCTCTGCAGAAGCCGCACAGAGCAAGCCTGCACATAGCAATCCACCCTTGTGAAGAGGCTGCACAGTCCCACTGTGTGCATTGCTCTGGCAATAACTGCATGTGATGGCAGCTTCTTCCACCAATTGGATCTCTGCTTTTACCTCAGTTATTTTGCAAGGGCAACTATTTTTGAAGTTGCTATATTTGAACTCCTTTCTTTTGCTTTCACCTCCCCCCCCCTCCACCTTTGCATTGTCACTAGGTTGCTGTGTTCCCTTCCCTGACCCACACGTGTCCCTATTTCACCACCAGACATTCATAGATATTTTATTTCTTGTTCGTGGGTCTGACCCACTCTACATTTTCCTTTTAAAATTACTTCAATCTAATTCTTTGCCAACTTTGCTGCAGTCATCTGCACTAACGATAACTCCTTTCTCAGACTTATCTAAAGGACTTCACGGGTGAAAGCACTATGCAAAGCGAGACCAGAGAATTTGAAACATCACTGAGTACTGAATAATAAGATAAACCACAAATTCAAAGTCTGAGGGAGCACAAGGTATTTTTATGCCCTCCCAAAACTGACTTATATTGGATTTGATGCTGTTCATTTGCCTTTTTATTTTTTCCTCTTTTTTGTGTTTATAAATTGAGTCATGTATTTTTTGACTGGTGAAGACAAGAAACTGGAGTTTTGCCACTGCAGTCTTAGGGCTGATTTCTTCCACTGATCCCAACAATCAGGAAGAGTTGATATGGTGACTGGATTCTGAGCTGAGAAGAGTCCCAGCTGCTGTTGAGGAGGTAGAGGGTGATACTGTGAGGGAATGCAGAATAAAGGAAGTTGGAGCTCGGGTAATAAGTGGATTTGAAAACTTGTAGTTACTTAGAAATTGCTGTGATTTCCACCTTGAGAATAAAAAACTGTTTGCAATATCAAAACTAGGTGACTGCAGAGGGGAGAGGGATGCTTTAGGAATGAAGCTTGAGAAGCATCTGTACAAGAAATTAGTGAGTAACAGGAGAATGAGCAGCACGTTCTCTTTAGCCTGCTCTCTTTACATATTATTGTACCAGTGCTATAACTTTCTACCTATGCTGTTGGGCTGGCACACTTCTAGCTGGGATGCTACTGTTGCAATGTGAAAGTGCCTTGCAGTAACACACCAGTAGAGCAGGTTCCACGCTGGGAATCTGTAGAGCACTTCCTCTACCAGGATAAGTGATGGGCCACAGTTGTGTGGAAGTTGATATAAGAGAGTCACTGAGGAGAGTAATAATGATCATTGACTCTCACTAGTAATACTTTTATTATCTTGCTGTGAGCCTTTTCAGTGTGATGGTCTCTCAGTATCTTGGGGTCCCAATCAGAATGTTCTTAGTACAGTAGACAGCATGTCCAACCAAAGGCAAGTCAAGGCAAAACCTACTGGATACAGCCAAAGGACAGCAGCAAGAATGGTTGCAGGTCTAGATAATGCAGCTAATAAGACTGAGGAAATTGGGTCACTTTGGCTCCAATGCAAGAACATGGAGAAGAAGCAGCTCAATGGTCTTCAGAAGCACTAAATGTTTCTGAAGAAGAAAAAGACACCTTCACCTTTAGAGAAGAAGACACTTTTAATTTCCTTATCCATGGCAAAGATAATGGAAAATATTGTAGTTGGATTGCAGCAGGAAGATTTTAGTTCGGACACTTGGAAGAAATTTCCAATAGTAAAAGCCTGGTGTAGGTCATACAGGGAATAGGTAGGGAGTTTCCAGGACCAGCCATCTTCCCCCCACAGGTTGAATGAAGAGCTGTCAGGAACAATGATGTCTAGGAGAGACCAGCCAGAGCAGGCACCTCAGAGCCAAATCCAGGTTTGTGGTTCTGTGGCACTGTTCATAGTGCAGCTTGGGAACAAAAATGACATATTTTGCAGATATGAAAAGGACAAGTCTCCTGTCTTTGAGATTGATGCATTAGCTGTGAAGAAGTTAATTTCCTGGCTGAAACAGAGGATACAGAAACAAGATGGCTTGGGCAAGGAATGTGGACATGCATAGTTTATCAAGACCAAAGTGTAAGCATAGAGCTACCTCAGACCTGAAAACCGCTGGCCTACTCTTGAATTTTTAACAAGTTCTGGGTGAAGCTCCTGTGCAAACAGCCTGACTGGATTCTCAGGCAGCAAAGAAAGGTCCTAAGTGACATGTAGTGACATGCAGCTGAACCAGAGCAAGAGGAACCAACCAAGGATGATTGGGCAATGCAGAGACGTTGCGCTAAAATTACGCGCTAAAGCATGGACTTTGCTTTTCTAGCCTGATACCACTAAATCTTATGTTGCAGCTCACTAATAAATGCCATCTTTTTTAGAGATATTTGGCTTGTGCCACAACAGATATCTAATGGTTGCACAGCTGCCAAAAAAGCAAGCAGAGTGCTGCTTATAAGTGTTTGCTGGAAAGGTTGTGACTGATGCCCTGACGGGCAAGTTCAAGAGAGTGGTAGGCACTTTGGGCTCTCTGCTGCCCACAGCAACTGTCTCCCTGTACTTGCGGTGGGAGAAGTCCTGAGGGCCAAATGGTCCAGTAGCAGGATTCATCTGTGCAAATGTAGGTGTCTAGAGGCAATTCGGGTGCACCAGAGTATTCAAAATACCCTCCAGTGGCAGGAAAATCTGATGCAGGGGCTGTGAAAGACCTGCTCCCAGGATGAAATTCCCTTGGCATCTCAGCTTGGCATTTAACACTTGGGCAAATGAGCTGAACCCTGAGTATCTAGCATGGGCTCAAGCTCTTTTGTACTTGCAGGTAACAGAGGAGCTGAACTTGTGGGCTGTATTTTGGTGGGTCAGAGCTGTGGAGCTTCCTGTGGTAGAAAATTAAAACTGGAGGTCTGGGCCTTATAAAGTGAAAGGAGCCATTCCAGAGAAGCTATGTAAGAGTAAGGCACAGGACACGTAGACACACACTAAGTTTTGCCAGCTCATTATGTTATCCAGCAGGGGATTATTCTTTTTTCTTTTTTTTGAGCAATGTAAAAGTAGATCAGCTGATTAAAAAGAGCCTTTTTGTTGTGAAAGCTTGCTGAGTTTGGGAAACTGCTTTCAATGCTACTGGCAAATACTCTACAGTGTAAACAGGGCCTACATGAGGCAGATAAATAAGTGCAGATGTGCTTTTCTGTAGGAACCATTTGGTGATAGACAATATATTGAAAAAAATTCTCATCAAATTAATTGTGGCCAATTAGACATAACCCCTTCCCCTCATTCCTGAATCCCCTCCAATCACGGCTGCCTAAATGGGAAGCGCTCCTATCACCTGTTTCATTATGCAGATTGATATTTGAACATCTGAGAACAATGCTGCTTTCTGCTCGGCATGGCTCCAAATTGCTAATGAAACAGCTCTGCCAGACAAGTCACTTAAACTCGCTCTCACTGCTGCTGTCGACAGCTCTCATGGCGAGTTGCAGGGGGAGCAGGAAAGGGGCTCTCCACTCTGAATGTGCTAATAGCCCCCAGCCTGTGTGTTTATCACTCTTCAGAGCAGGAGGATTTCTGCTCTCTGACTCTGCTTCTTGATTTCAATTTGTTAAGTAAGGGGTTGAAGAGGTGGACAGCTGCTGAACACAGGCCTCTTATCCCAGAGCTATCCTAGCCCTTCAGGCACATTTAGTGTCTGCTTCCCACCCTGATTTCTAGCACCAACTTCTGTCCCACATTTGATGTGAAGTCAGCTATCAAAGGGATTTCTTTCATGGGCAAGAGCGTGTCACATTACCTTGGCTAAAAGGGGAGCATCTCATGACCAATGCCCCGTGGTGAGCAAGTTGCAGGCTGCAGGTGGGGTACACCCACATCCAGGGGTCTTTGGCTGCAGGGCTGCAGCTGAGCCCTGCAGATTCCCTCTCAGGAATTCACCCCTAGAGGCAGGTAGAGCTGGGCAGTAGGACCAGGCTCCTGCTGGAGGGAAGTGTGATGGGCGGCTTCTGCAAGTGTGGTCCCTGTACAGCATTGTTTGCTGCTCCCTGCGACTCTCTGCAGCTGGTTTTGCTCAGCAACTAGTACAGTTGCTTATCTTCCCCTCCCCTGTTATCTCAAAGTTTTTTCCCCAGAGCTTCACAGGTCTTCTCTTTGCAAATGCCTGAGGTAGAACAGTTGTGACTTAGGGCTCTTGCAGGGGAAACATTTGTATGAAATGATGGGACAGTTCTCTCATTAATCTAAATTCTGACCCTTTCTGTCAATGTCTATGGTTAATTCCTTCGTCAATATTTACTAAAGCATCGAGATTACCTCTGCACAGGCCACCCCCATGTAATGACCCCTGCACTGTGCTGCAGCTCCTGTCTCATGTCTCACAGATTCCTTCTAGACCAGCCGGCCAAAGTGCCCTGCTTCCCTGGGACTGACACTTCTGATCCAGGCCCACTCTTCCAGCCCCAGGGAGAAGCCAAACAAGTGATTTTCCTTACTGAACTTTTTGACAACAGGGTCAATTAACTTTCTTCCTCATGGATCTTCTCGTTCCTCCACACATGTTCCTTCACCATGCTGCCAGAAGAGGACACACTCCTCCCCATATATTTTCTGGGAAGGCTTGTGTCTTCTTCCTCCTTCAGTATAAGTTGTGTGGGGCAGAAGTGAGCTCAGAAAGATGCAGCAGTTCTTGGCTCTGGCGAGCTCTTAGGAGATACCTTCATCCCTGGACTGGGCTGTGCCCACCTACTTCCAAGCAACAGATGTAGGGATTTTTCATCTGCTATCTCCTGCCAGAAAGCTTCATGCATGAACCACTGTTACTCCTCAGATGTTCAAAAGCCGCCAGCCTGGCTTCCCTCTCTAGAAACATGCTTTTCTAGTTGCTGAAAACAGTCATCTCATTCAAGAAAACTGTTTTAATTTATTTATTGATTTCCCGGGAAGTTAAATATTAAATACGGAGCTTTTCATCTCTGGCCACTGAGATGGGCCCTTGAACACAGGGAGGACAAAGGATAGTTCAAAGGTGGGATCATTTCCCTCATCACAGCCCTGCCTGACTCTATAATCCTTACTCCAGTTCTTAAACATAGTCATGGAAGCAGGCAAAACTAGAGATCCTGTCACTGGGAATGGAGCCTGGAGGTATAGAATGGACATCGGATAGGGTCTCTTTGTTCTCTTAACACTGTTTGGGCCCAGAGCTGCTGCCACTCCAAAGGGCATGCTGAAGCTGAGATCACACCAGTGTTGGTTGGGCTTGTCTGCTGCTTGCCCTGCTGACTTCACTTTGTTGGAGGGCTTTGTGGGGATGGGGGTTTCAGGCCCTGGGAAAGCAAGTTGCCCACTTTACAAACTCCTGTTGTAGCATGCTGCAGTGATTTTTCTCCCATCAGAGTTTGCTTTCTTTACAGATTTTAATAGCTATGGGTTTGTCTTCATCACTAGCAGGTGTGACAAGGTTCTAAAAGCCACCTTACTGCCTGTTTTGTGCTATGTGAAACCTTTTTTTTTTTTCCTAGTGAGGTGCCAACCTGTGTTTCAAAAACCTCCCTGATATTTAATTTTGGCTTAAAGCAGTAGGACATGTCTTCTCTCTCACACACTTCTGTGTGCACGTACAAGCCAGCTCATCTCACCATCCGAACTGGAGAGTGATCCCTTGCACAGCCAGATGAGTTGACTGGTACACAGAAAGTGATGTGAATGATGTGTTCACCTACCACCTCTGCATCACTGATACAGCTCGTGTTTGACGTTATTGTTGAGATGCTATGAATGAGCTTTAGCAGCTTTGGCCTCCTCAGCTGTGTCGACCAGGTTCACAATTGTCTTTGAGCAGAACTCAAGAATAAGGCTCATCTGCACGTGGTTTTTTTTAAGCTGTAGCTGTAGACAGCAGCCACATTTCCACTATCGAAGGTAGCAGTTCGTGACTGCATATATTCATGTACCAGGTGAACTGTTGCTGTTAAATGGTCTGATCTTCAGTACGTTCTTAGCATTCTTCTCGAGATCATCCAAATATGCAGTCACAGTTGAGAGTCAAGAATTAGCACCAGGCAAGCTATTGCTTGATATATCAGGGGTGCTGATGGAGGGCTTCCCTCCATTTAACCTACTTTTGCAACTTTATCTGTACTGCTTATTCAGTTCCTAGCTTACAATTCTGTGCTTCTTCCCGTCTGCTGGTTCTAGGAGTTTTAAGCAGTCTTGATAATTGACAGTCTAAATTTTACTGCTCATAAAATCCCAGAGAGCATTGATTATGACTTGAGTTAAGCAAGTGGCATATAAAACCTCACAGCCTTGCAGATGTAAGGGAATGTTATGATGGATGTATTTCTTGGGAGCAGCAAAAGGTTTGGAGTATTCTGCCAGCCAGTTCTGAGCATTGAATGTTAACTAGTGACTTGCAGCCACTAAAAGCATTTCATTTGGGACATTTGCTCAAAAGTCTGAAAGCTGATCATTCATTTGGTGAAGTGGGTGTGAGGTGTTCTGAGAGGCATTTCTCCTCATTAATTGCTTTTCCACTTCAGTTTTGAATGCTCCGTCCCTGGCGGTGTTCAAGGCCAGGTTGGATGAAGCCTTGGGTGGCATGCTTTAGTGTGAGGTGTCCCTGCCCATGGCAGGGGGGTTGGAACTAGATGATCTTAAGGTCCTTTCCAACCCTAACTATTCTATGATTCTAAGAAGTGCAAAGGCATCCACAGAGCTGAAAAATATACTTTTTAGAAACTAAATGACACTGTGGATAAAATACACACGGATTTTTTCTGAAATCTTTCCTTGATTGCGTTCCAAAGCCACTGTTACTTTTTCACTTTCCTTTTTCCTTTTATCTAACCTTTTAATCTTTGATTACTGGCTATTTTATGCACTTACTCCAGAGTGGACAAAGATACCGGATTGCTCAGATTCACTTCTTGGTTCTTAGGCACTAACAGGAGATGTCTGTGTTTGAAAACAGTAAAATATAGAGGAGATTCAGATGATTGCTTTTTGCTGACAGATTGTGAGAAATGTTCTTTTTCTCTCTCTCCAGTTCCAGAAACCCAATGACTTCTCACCCCCTTTCCGCTTCGGGACAGTTCCCAATGGCAGCACAGAAAGGAACATTCGCAACAACTACCCTGAAATGCACAGCTACATGGTGAAGTTCAATCAGAGGGGGGTGGACGATGCACTGTTCTCGCTGAAGACTGGGTGAGGGTTCCTTCTTCCATGCTTAATCACCAAAGAAATCTGAGTTCTTTGCATGCTTGTCTGGAATTATTTTTTTGTGGGATTTGGAAAATGAGCATCCATTGTCATTCCATTGCAATACTCAAGGCCAGGTTGGACAAAGTCTTGAGCGACATGGTCTAGTGTGAGGCATCCATGCCCATGGCAGGGGGGTTGGAACTAGATGATCTTAAGGTCCTTTCCAACCCTAACTATTCTATGATTTTATGGTTAAAAGTATAGCAAGACTAAACACAGCACAGGAGAATAATTCCGTGGTTCTTTTACTCAGGTTTTTCTACTGAGATCTGTAGAAGAGTTTCTGGCTCTAATGTGTTTATAAGACTGTTAAAAAAAAACCCAACAAAACAAAACAAACCAAACAAAAAAAAAAGTCTTCTGTATCCTTGTGCATTTTAGTCTTGTGTATATTAGTCCCAAAGACTTTGCTTCATCAAGATGTTTCATGTTGATGTGTCCTTCTGTGTACCCAGGAAAAGCTCACAGACCTCTGTGGACAAAGTTATTTTCAGTGCATCTATATTGTCATCTGGAAATTCTTTTGTTTTCCCTCCTTCTGTGTATAAAAGATGATGTTAATCAGGAACTTGAAACAATCCTTGTCAGACTAATCCCACCCCAGTGTATCACTAGCTAATACAGTATAATAGAAGGTGTACTTGAAAGCAAATAGTTTGGAAGTAGCCTTTCTCACTGGAATATTTTAGCATCAAGGGCTGAACAGAGTGTTGTTTGAATAACAAGGAAGTATATAAAATGAGAGCATTTCCTTGGGTAATTTGGGAAACGTGGGAAAAATCATTGCAAACAGTATGTTTGAGCAGCTCATCCTATTTTAATAACAGTGAATGTGTGAGGGAGCTAACTTAAATGCCATTTTGCAAGCCTTTGTCATTTATAATCAAGACCTCCTCCCAAAGCTGACAATTTTGGTTGTCAGAGCCCAGCCCCAGTGAAAAAAAGAACCCCAATGTTTATGCTTACACTTGTGTTGCACTCTTATGAGAAAGTTCATTCCAAAGCACGAATGAAGATGTTCAGCCAATTTAATTACTAGATTGAATGACTATTCCTAAACCTGTTTGCCAGGTTCAGAGGCTCAAAGCCCATTATAAATGATTGTACCATTGTTGGATGTCATCCTGGGAAGGTACACTTGCCAGGAAAGTCATCATCCAGGAAATAAATATGCTCTGTCCTGCAAATATATGGATGAAATAGAGCTTATCTCTTGCAGTAGATGGCATCCTGGCTTCATATCCACACTTGGACAGACTTCCCCAGAGATATACACAGAGATAATCACCATACTGGAAATATATGTACAGGAGTTGGATTGAAAAGATAGCATGGGTGTGAGAATGTGCAAGGTGGAAGATCTTTGGTCTGTTATTGAAAACTGCTTCATTTCAAATCTAGTGGGAGGATTTACTCATCTCCTGTCTTCAGTTATGTGGAAGATGCAGCCCCCCTGAGACCGCTTCCCACACCCTAATCAATTTATTGCAATGAGAGGAAGGCTCTCATCAGTCTGTTGTGCTGTCTACCCAGCCCAGCCCATAATGGGGATTTCTCTGTCTTCAAACTGAGTTTTTCTTCAGGTTTTCAGCTAAGCACTCTTTGCCAAAGAGTTACTTAGCCTGGTAAATCATAAAGCTGCTATGGTGGCCCCTTGACATAGGTAAAGATTCATTAGTGCTTTTCACAGTAACCAAGGAGTGATGTCATGACTATATTTGATTTGAAAAAAATATGTTTTGCTCAGCTAAGTCATGCCAGCAGTCTGAATCTGAGATAATATTTTCCTTACTCCACCCCTTACTTCGCTTTTCTGAAACGTTTGAGGTTCCTTTAAGATGAAAGACAGCACAGAAATATAAGCTATTCTTAGGACTATAGATATCCTTGACTTCCTCTTCATTCATCTTCATCATGCAGTATGTTTGTATTCCACATTTTCTTTCCAATCAAAAATGGTGATTATCAATGAGTCAGAAAGAAATAGACAGTCCTCATTTATAATCTAGCTTCATCTGTAAACAAGTTCTAGGCTCAGATTTTAGTTAACTGATGAAGGTGAAGACGCAAGTTATTGTAGTCTATTTGAAAGAAGTTAATTTCTGCCTTAGTTACCTGAGAACACCTTTGAACTCAGACAGATTCTATCATTTTTGTACCACACCTCTCTTGTTTCTTACACATGTGCAGGAAGTTGGATGCTTTCATTTATGATGCAGCAGTGCTAAACTACATGGCTGGCAGAGATGAAGGCTGCAAGCTGGTGACGATTGGGAGTGGGAAAGTGTTTGCCTCCACTGGCTATGGCATTGCCATCCAAAAGGACTCAGGCTGGAAGCGCCAGGTTGATCTTGCCATTTTACAGCTTTTTGGAGATGGTAAGTGACAAGAAAAACAGGAGTTTGAGTTTTCCTAAGAAATACCAAGTTTTGTATGTAAGAAATAGATGTTCCTAGCTCTGTTGCTTCAGATTCGAGTTGAGAACAGGAAATTACTAACAAGGGTTTGTTAAGAGGCATTGCACCAAAATGTGAGATGTCACTTGTTTTATGTTGTTGATGCAGGATGGCAGTATCATCAAAAGCAATGTCAAAAGCAGTAAAGGTTTCATAGAACCAGCTCAGATGTGTGTTTGAAAAATATCTTGTGTGGAGAATATCTTGCAAAAACAAGATTCCTCTTGTGAACTTTTCACTAGCTTTGAGGTTTTGCCATGACTAAATCCACTAATTATACTGGACTTTCTGTGGTTATCCCACGCTTTATAGTTCTAGACAAGATCAAGACATATATTTACAAAATTTTAAAGAATGTTTCTGGATGGGAGAGTTAACTCAGATCTTCTCTGGCATTCTCTATGCCTGGCAAAATCTTGGAGCAGATTCTTCTGGAAGGCATGCTAAGGCACATGAAAAACAACAAGGTGCTTGGTGACAGCCAGCATGGCTTCATTAAGGGGAAATCCTGCCTGACCAATTTGGTAGCCTTCTACGATGGGGCTACAGAACCGATGGACAGGGGTAGAGCAGATGACGTCATCTACCTGGACTTGTGCAAAGCATTCAACACCGTCCCACACGACATCCTTGTCTCTAAATAGGAGAGACATCAATTTGATAGATGGACCACTCAGTAGATAAAGAACTGGCTGGCTGGCCTCATGCAAAGAGTTGTGGTCAATGACTCAATGTCCAGCTGGAGACCAGTAACGAGTGGTGTCCCTCACGCTTCAGTCTTGGGACCGGTCTTATTCAACATCTTTGTCGGTGACATGGACAGTGGGATTCAATGCACCCTCAGCAAGTTTGCTGATGACACCAGGCTGTGTGGTTTGGTTGATACGCTGGAGGGAAGGAATGCCATCCAGAGGGACCTTGGTACGCTTGTGCAGTGGGCTGATGCCAACCTTATGAAGTTTAACCATGCCAAGTGCAAGGTCCTACACCTGGGTCGGAGCAATCCCAGGCACAGCTACAGGTTGGGCAGAGAAGAAATTCAGAGCAGCCCTGCAGAGAAGGACTTGGGGGTGTACGTCTATGAGAAACTTAAGATGAGCCAGCAGTGTGCGCTCGCAGCCCAGAAAGCCAACCGTATCCTGGGCTGCATCAAAAGGAGCATGACCAGCAGGCTGAAGGAGGTGATCCTGCCCCTCTACTGTGCTCTTGTGAGACCTCACTTGGAGTATTGTGTACAGTTCTGGTTTCCTCAGCATAAGAAGGACATGGAACTGTCGGAAGAAGTCCAGAGGAGGGCCACGAGGATTATCACAG
This sequence comes from Psittacula echo, assembly GCF_963264785.1. Classification (NCBI taxonomy): domain Eukaryota; kingdom Metazoa; phylum Chordata; class Aves; order Psittaciformes; family Psittacidae; genus Psittacula; species Psittacula echo. The sequence continues at coordinate 85,253,471 of NC_137735.1, read as the reverse complement.
GGCTGGAGCACCTCCCATATAAAGACAGGCTGAGAAAGTTGGGGCTGTTCAGCCTGGAGAAGAGAAGCTGTGTGGAGACAGCATAGCAGCCTTCCAGTATCTGAAGGGGGCCTATAAGGATGCTGGGGATGGACTATTCATCAGGGACTGTAGTGACAGGACAAGGGGTAACGGGTTAAAACTTAAGCAGAGGAAGTTTAGTTTGGATTTAAGAAGGAAGTTCTTTACTGTAAGGGTGGTGAGGCACTGGAATGGGTTGCCCAAGGAAGTTGTGAATGCTCCATCCTTGGCAGTGTTCAAGGCCAGGCTGAACGGAGCCTTGGGTGACATGGTTTAGTGTGAGGTGTCCCTGCCCATGGCAGGGGGTTTGGAACTAGATGATCTTAAGGTCCTTTCCAACTCTGACTATTCTATGATTCTATGTTTTTCCAATACCTAAAAAACTAAGGGAGGAGTTGAGACTCAGAAGCATATTTTGGAGTGAATTTTTACTCAGAACATCATAGTTTTGAGGGATAAGGATTTCCTTCTTAGAAAATATTTTCCTGGCTTTTTCTTTCCATTCCATATTAAGTCTTGTTGTGTCCCCTTTTAAACAAATAAATTTCACAGGTTATTTTATTTATAAGTTGTTTTTCTGGTCTTTGTTTTTTCTTCCTGAAATCTCAAAATAACATATGGTATAATAAATATGAAAATAACATAGCTCTGAAAATTTGCCACCTAACAGATAGGGTGTTCTGTCTCTTAAACAGCCTAATATGTATTATTTCAGAAAAAGACGTAAGTTCTCCTTAAAGCTTTAAAGCCTGTGCTATGGCAGCACACAAATATACATATTTTTTCCCTCTGTCACTGGTCTAGAGGTTGAAAATGTGAAAAACTAACTTTCCTAACAGCATGAAAGGAATTGCCAACCTGCAAAATTAGTTTGTTTCTGAATGTCTCAATATGTGTGTAGTGAGAGTTTCTCTCTCTTTCTCTCCACTCATGAAAATACCATAATAGCAGTAAGTGGGGTATGAAATTAGACTACAGAACATTTGTTCCTAGCTGATACAAATTGGTAATATTTTTGATTGGTCAAAGAGTTTGAAATTGTTGGATTTCAACAAAATTGAAGGGAAGAAAAACAGGTAAAAATGCACAAATATTTTGGGAACATTGCACCTAGTTTGAATGAGCTACAGATACGATGGAAACATTCAAAATCAGACATTCTGATTAAAAAAAAGAACATATTCAATTTTGAGCTGAAAACGTACATGATTTCCTGTAGAAGTGACTTGGTTGTGTTTACCTGTGTCAGTCACTGATTTTTTCTCTCATTGACCTAACATGAAAGTGGAAGTTTGTGAGGCCATGTCTTCAGTCATCTGGTGGACAACTTTTTCAGGATCTTACTGTAGACATTTGACAAGTGTGATATTTGTGTCCTGTGGTACAGCTTTTTGTGGTTAATATCTGACTGTGGAAAAATGCTGTTGCCTTCCCTGTGTCAAATTGCACCTACCTGTAACAAAAGGGCAGTCACATTTTCATGGATGTAATACGTGTGGCAAAAGAACATGACCACTGGAAATTACCTTATATCAGCTTCTTGCTTTCAGTCTTCTCCAGCTTGAGGTCTTTAACCATCGCAGGGCTATCTAACCTGTTTCTTTCCTTCTCTTTGTCTTTCTAGGGGAGATGGAGGAGCTGGAAGCGCTGTGGCTCACTGGCATTTGTCACAACGAGAAGAACGAGGTTATGAGCAGCCAGCTGGATATAGATAACATGGCAGGTGTCTTCTACATGCTGGGAGCAGCCATGGCTCTCAGTCTCATCACCTTCATCTGTGAACATCTCTTCTACTGGCAATTCCGTCACTGCTTCATGGGTGTCTGCTCTGGCAAGCCCGGTGTGGTCTTCTCCATCAGCAGGGTGAGTGTCATTAGCTAGCAGGGAGGAACAGAGGCTTTATTCAGACAGTTCTTGGTACTGGAGATGGGGAAATCCACAACTGTCTAAAACACAGGTGGCATGGAGTGGTGGTCTGCAGGATAAAGACCACCCTTAGCTAAAGTTAAGGTATTTTTTCACCTTTAATGTTGCAAAAGCATCTAATGTTTTTCTGTGACAACTCTGGTCTCTGATGGATTATGGTCATGGAAATGGAAATTTCACATGGAAATGAAAATGCAGTATAAGGAGAAGTTAACTGTAACTGTCTGATCCTCCAATGTGAGTTGTGAGAGGACAAATTTGGACAGTAAGTAGGTAATGGTGGATAATATGGTTAGAAATTCAGGAGTTTTTCGTTGTCCTCTATATTACAGCTTTTCAGCTGACCTTATGGTAACTAGAAGTGTGCTGCCTTTGACAGTCAGAAGTCCCTAACCAAAAGCCATGCCCTAAACCATGTGGAGAGGATGACCACATAAACTTAGCAATCGCTTTATACAAATCAGCCTTAGGGTGTAATATTTGCATTTAAAGCAGATTCTAGTAATTTCTGAGTCATCTTTCTGCTATCAGTGTAGCTAGCAGTGTGTAATTTGGAGCTTTTTTTTTTCTTCTTTCAAGCCACTGGTCCCTTCTCCTGATCCTTTCTGAAGTGAGGTCAAATCTCAGCATTTTTGACCTCAGTGACCGGTGTAACACAATTAACTTTGATTGTGCAAGGAGTATATAATTGCTACATAACATATTGTTGAAGAGAAATGGCAAAGCTTTCAAATGCAGAAGCTTTCAAATGCAGGGTGCACAGCATCCTTCCTGTAGTGTTAGTTTCTAGCCTGGTTTAGTCTAAAGATAAGATGGGGATTGTGTTTGGTGACCCTTAGCTAACTACAGATTCTTTCATTCTGGGGTCATCAGTTAGACCCAGACGAGGCTGGTGAAAAGTCTTGAAAAGTGTTAATCATCTGCTGGCTGCTCAGAAACCATGGTAACATGATGTGATGGTGTCCATTTCACAACTGACTTTAATCAGAAGGCACCATTTGGCAGACCAGGGAATAAATGAGCCCCTTTCCTTCTGCTCCTAGGGATAGCCCTTGTAAACCATCTGTGTCATGGATGAAATGAGGTAGTGGTGAATGCGGAGGAATCAGGCATTTCTGCTGACTGATTTGAAGTTGAATAGAGTACTTTTGCTTTCAGCGATGTCAATTTGGAGCCAGTTATCAGTGTTAAATTTAACAGAATGCAATTAAAAATTCTATCGTACCTCACTCATCCAGATGCAAAAGACCTAAATACCTATTTGACAGAACTGCTCTTTCTCTGTTTCCTTTGCTCATCTGTACTGGTGATTAATGTAGCTAAGTTTATGACAAATGAAGCTGTTCCCTTTTAAAGATAGCTTCTGTCTCATTGATTCACTGATGTCCAGATGAATTTCAAGGGCCAAACTAGACTCTTTCTCTCATTCACACAGAATAATTTGTCTTGATGTCTGTGTTCCTAAGGTATTATTGACCCCATTTGCAATTCCGTGTTACATCTGCTGGATTTGAGTAACTCTTACAGATGCAAGCAGGTATTCCTGCGTCCTACAGATGTGACATGAGGCAAAGCAAAGAAAGAGGAATGGAGGGGAAGGAAAAATGTGAGGGGCAAGAAAGACGGGCAGAACAGAAAAGTTAGTAGAGCAGATCTGATTTGATTGGATTGTGCTTCAAGATAGAAGGCTAACAGGCTTTGCTGTATTACAGGAGTAAGCTGTTGCTGCGCAGGGTGCTTCCCAGTCCAAGTTCCCTTTTGTGTAGTCTTTGCAGGACCACTCATCTTTCTGCTTTCTCACATTTCAGGGTATTTACAGCTGCATCCATGGTGTGGCCATTGAGGAACGCCAGTCAGCAATGAACTCCCCCACAGCGACTATGAACAACACCCATTCCAACATCCTCCGCCTGCTTCGGACAGCCAAGAATATGGCCAACCTGTCAGGGGTCAATGGCTCACCGCAGAGTGCCCTGGACTTTATCCGCCGTGAGTCGTCGGTCTATGATATCTCTGAGCACCGCCGCAGCTTCACGCATTCGGACTGTAAGTCCTACAACAACCCCCCCTGTGAGGAGAACCTCTTTAGTGACTATATTAGTGAGGTGGAAAGGACCTTTGGGAACCTCCAGCTGAAGGACAGCAATGTGTATCAGGACCACTACCACCATCACCACCGCCCCCACAGCATTGGCAGCACCAGCTCCATCGATGGGCTTTATGACTGTGACAACCCACCCTTCAATGCCCAGTCACGGTCCATTGGGAAGAAGCCCTTGGACCTGGGGTTACCCCCTGCCAAGCACAGCCAGCTGGGTGACCTTTACGGCAAGTTCTCCTTCAAGAGCGACCGCTACGGGGGCAGCGGGGCCCATGACGACTTGATCCGCTCAGATGTCTCTGACATTTCCACTCACACGGTCACCTATGGCAACATCGAGGGCAACGCAGCCAAGCGGCGGAAGCAGCAGTACAAGGACAGCCTGAAGAAGCGCCCAGCCTCTGCCAAGTCCCGTCGGGAGTTTGATGAGATAGAGCTGGCCTACCGCCGGCGCCCACCCCGCTCTCCCGACCACAAGCGCTACTTCAGGGACAAGGAAGGGCTACGAGACTTCTACCTGGACCAGTTTCGAGCCAAAGAGAACTCGCCACACTGGGAACACGTGGACCTAACGGATATCTACAAAGAGCGGGGAGATGAGTTTAAGCGTGACACAGGAGGAGGAGGGGGTGGGTCTTGCACCAACAGGGCCCACCACAAGCATGGCTCAGGCGAGTTTGGAGGAAGCAACGAGCACAAACATGGAGGAGTTGTGAGTGGGGTCCCAGCACCATGGGAGAAGAATCTGACCAACCTAGAGTGGGAGGATCGGTCTGGGGCTAATTTCTGCCGCAGTTGCCCTTCTAAGGTGCACAACTACACTCCATCGGTGGTGGGGCAGAACTCCACCCGCCAGGCTTGCATCCGCTGCGAGGCCTGCAAGAAAGCAGGCAACCTATATGACATCAGTGAGGACAACTCGCTGCAAGAGCTGGACCAGCCACCTGCCCCTGTGCCCGTGGCCACCAGTGCCACCTCCTCCTCCAAATATCCTCAGAGCCCTTCCAATTCTGCCTCCAAGGTGCAGAAGAAGAACCGCAACAAGCTCCGTCGGCAGCACTCCTATGACACCTTTGTGGACCTGCAGAAGGATGACTCAGCCCTGGCCCCCCGCAGCGTCAGCCTCAAGGACAAGGGCCGCTTTTTGGAGGGGAGCCCGTACGCCCACATGTTTGAGATGCCAGCCAGTGAGACCACCTTTGCCAACAACAAGTCCTCAGTGCCCGCCACCAGCTACCACCACCACAACAACCCCGGCAGCAGTGGGGGCTACATGCTCAGCAAGTCGCTCTACCCCGACCGGGTCACTCAAAACCCTTTCATCCCCACTTTTGGGGATGACCAATGCTTGCTCCACGGCAGCAAATCTTATTTCTTCAGGCAGCCTGTGGTGGCAGGAGGGCCCAAAGCCAGGCCAGACTTCCGAGCCATTGTCACCACCAACAAGCCGGTGGTCTCAGCCCTTCATGGGGCTGTGCCAGCCCGTTTCCAGAAGGACATCTGTATAGGGAACCAGTCCAACCCCTGTGTGCCTAACAACAAAAACCCCAGGGCTTTCAATGGCTCCAGCAACGGGCATGTTTATGAGAAACTCTCCAGTATTGAGTCTGACGTTTGAGTGAGGGGAAGAGCACGGGGAGGGACTGGGGGTGTATGTGGAGCATGGGAGGGTGGGGTGGGATCAATCCCATCAGCTACTCTTCTAGGTCATTCGTAGTTTGTGGGATACTGGAGTTCTGAGTAGTGCAGCACTGGTGACAAGTGCCACCTCTTTGGTTTCCCCACTTCCTCCTCCTACTTCCCACCCCTTCCCTTTTATCTCTTTTTCCATGTTCTCACTCCTTCCATTCTCCTCCATTCCTGGCCATTGCACTTTACAGTGATGTTGGAGTTGGATATCCTTGCTCATGATTTCAGGAAGTGGAGAAAAAGGCAGGGAAGGGGTGGGCTGAAGGGGAGCAGCAGTGACTCTAGTGTATCAGTTTTGCTGGCTCCCGGCAGAGAAAGGCACGTACATACACGCCTGTGTGTGTGGCAGGAGGAGACAGCAGAAACAGTGTAAAGGACATGCAGGAAAATATGCTTGCTCAGGCAACTCTTCCTTAGACTGCTTAGAAGAGAGTAGTGTTTGAAGACATGAAGAAAGTGAAGGGGGAATAACATGACTAACTTGATGATGCACTTATATGTTAGCTATACTGAGGTTCTCATTACATTATTTTGTGAAGACTATGGGGGTTTAGGGCTGAAATATATATATATTTGCGTATATGCTGAGAAATTTTACGGTAAAAATTTGAATTGTCTGCTGGGGGGTGTGGGGGAGGGAGAGAAGGTTTGTCTGCAGGTCTGGCTAGTGGTTCCATTATGGCAATTAGAGCCATTGAATCTCTGGCAGAGCAGTGGGGGAGATGGAAAGGAAGTGGGGTCTGAGTTTGGGAAAGTAACCCTGGAGTCAGGAAGGCTGCTGGGATCTCTGACAGAGGATGCTGGTTTGCACTGAAATGAGAGGAGGTTGAGGGAAGGGACACAGGGTTGGTTCATTAGCTGTGAGTTGCTCACTAGTTGTGACGTACTTCAAGTGTGGGAGCAGTGTATAGTGTGGGTTAGCCTATACGTGAGTATATACGATAACTTTATACTTGAAATGTCTGTGGAGAAAGCAAAATAAATTCACAATGCTATAAGGTGTCTGGATAACAAACACAGTGGAACAGAGTGTAAGAGTAGGGAAAGGTGGGGAGTTTTGTCACTGTCACTTCAGGGGACACCAAGCTTGTTTTGGCATGTCCTTTCAGCAAGGAGGGCAGGGAAAAAGGGTTTTCATTCTTCTGCCCTCCCTACCCTTGGCCAGCAGGTCTGAACAAAAAGACTAGGGTGACCTCTGCCAATGCTCACATGGTGCTGGAGAGGAAGAAAAATGCCATGAAACAGTGTGTGTGATGGTGGTGGTGCTGGTGGACTGTTTCAATGCCTCCTTGCACATGTGGAAATGGGAGGAGGGTGTGTGCACCCGTGGGAAATACATATGTATATTTACTACTGAATGTACAGGGGAAGTATACGGCTTGTCTTCCTGTGAAGGGGTGTGCTTGAATAAATGCCAGAGAGCACAGAAACTTGTGCTGAGGGATGAAGACAAGATGTGTAAGGCTGAGATGCGTGTGTACGTACGTGTGCGTGTGCCTCTGTGTGTGCGAGAGAGATACTAGCACAGGTGCAAAGCTGGAATAGCCTAGGGTTTCCCATCCCTGCAGTTGTAGTGACAGCTTTCCTGGTGCACCTAGTATCAATAAGAGGGTTTTTTTCTTTCCATTGTATCATTTTAGATGCAAGTTAAACTAAAGGAAAGGGAGCAATGGTAGGAGTGAGAAAGTGAACTCCCCTTTCATCTGTCTTCTTTCTCCTGAGATGGGGGTATGGACCGACCTCTCCTGTCCTGAGAGATATTGGTTAACTCTCTCCTGCTTATCCTGGATCTGTCCCAGTGTTTTGATGACCGTGGCTTGCCAGGTGAAGGGTTGAGAGAGCCCTGTGCTGAGGGCATGGGGACACTGCTGTGACTGACTCTGAAAGGAGATGGTAGCCCTGTCCTTATGAGCCACATTTCTTGGAGCTGAAAGCCACCTCTCTCACTTTCCTCACTGCACCCTTGTTGATTTTATCTTATCTTTCTCTTTTTAAGCCAACAAAAGGCCTTTTATTTCTTTACCTATTTATTTTATTTATTTTTTAGAGCTGGGGTGGGGGGAGGGTGGGACTTGCCTGTAAAGTCAAAGAGTGTGAGGAGAGGGTGGGTAGGGTTGGTGCGGGGAATATTTTCTTATATTTCACTGAGGAAATTAAGAAGGGAAGAGGGGGAGAGTCTTTGTAATGCCACCCCTTAGTCTTCAGGGTAAGGGAACTTCTTACTCTTTCCCTCTTCTCTCATTACAAGGACAAAAAGGAAAAGAAAAATAAAAAAAAAAAAAAAAAGAAACAAACAAACAGAAAAAAAAGAAACCAAACAAATTAACAGAGCGATCTGCAATCCAGAACACATGGCAGCTTGTCAGAGCCCTCTGACAGCGGCCACTAAGAAGGCGTTCCTTTCATTTGTAAATATTTCTTTTTTATTGCGTTTTTGTATAAATTGGTGTTTCTCTTCTCGTGAATATTCAGGTCGTGGGGTGGGAGGGAGGGAAAGTTTGTTTCCGTTCTGTTTGTTTTCTACGACTTTTCAGGCTGCGTTTTTGGAAGCGGTTTACGCGGGTCGAGGCCGTATGAATGAGGAAAAAGAGAGAGAGAGAGAGAGAGAAACCCATGTGTGTTGTGTTCCCCCTGAGGCCCCCTGTATTGCTCTGTCATCCTTATCTTCATGAATGGAAGACGCCGGAACGTCACTTCAAGCCTTGCCAGCAGGGTTTCATGTTTTGATGGGAACACCCCCAATTCCTTTTTGCATATAAACTCTCTGTACCAGCATCTCTCTGTGGAGTTTGGGCCTCAAGACACTACGCTGTCTTGATAGTGGTGGGGTGAACCATCAAGCTGGCCGCTCAGGTTGGACCATCACTTTGACATTAAGAGACTTCTCCGATGCTACTTCGGTTTAGAAATCTTGGACCTGGGAAAGCTTGTGATAATTTCTGGTATTTCCTAAGGGCTTGGGGGGGAGCTTGACAGCTGGCAAGGGCAGCTAATCTCTTTGGCGGTTATCTCGGTACTTTTCCGTCCCTCCCCACCTGGAACGAGGAAACCTGGAGGGTGGCTCTGCAGGGAAATTAAGCCGAAAACAAACCAAAAAGAAGTTAATGGAACTTTTTTCAAATCTCTTCTTAAAGGTTCTGATTTTTGTGTTCCGGGGTGAAAGTTGGTTCGTATTTTCTCCGAACTGGTCTGTCCCTTGTTCCACTGATTGGCAAATGATAGTTTGCCAAAATCATTATCTAGTGTTGATACTGTTGTAGCACTGTTAACACTCCGAGTGCTCTGCAAATATTAACTGTGCCACAAACCACTCGAATGCTCTAGGGCAACCAGAAAAGAAGAACTGGAAATTCTGGACTGAACCACTGGTCTAACAACAGGAGCCTGGTATTTTGCCTTCTCCCATAATAGATTAGGCCACGTGTCCATCAGGTTAATCCTTTCTCCTATAAGCGATCTTTTCTGGTTGCTTTGTTTATTTTAGTTCTGACAGGTCAACAAGTTTTGGGGCAGAGATGAAGGGAAAGGGGTGGGAGGGGGGAGGTGTAATTCATAATCCAGAAAATAAATGGATGATGTTATTAAACTCTGATTATATATTTAGAATTTTAGATTTGGTGTATTTTCATTCTAAGTATTCAAGTGAATCAATCAGGTAATATTAGCAGCAGGTGTTGTCCATACTAGAAAACCACCCATGTGCTGATTATTACCTGTCTAGAATTACCTGGGATTTCATACCAGAGCCTGACAAAACTCCACATCCCCTACCTTGCCATTTCTCTCTCTCTCTCCTGCAGAAACACCTGTATTTTTTGGGGCAGTGGCTAGGAACAATTCCCCTCTCTGAAAGTTTCTGCATGCAAGAATACTGAAAAAAACCCATTGTGTCCTCTACAGTTTGGTGACCTCTACCGTATATTTGCAGCCAGCCTCCTGAGAAAGATTAGGCAACTTTGACAATGTTTCTGACATTTACCTCCTCACTCTAGCCCCAGGCGTGGCTCTCTGAGAGGTATTTTCATGAGCCATGTTCTTCTGAAGTGGTGCTGTAGTGTTCATACTCACCTGAAGGAGGATGTATATGAATGAGACAGAGGAAATATTCAAAAATACCAGAAATGTGCCATGCACAGCGAAAAGCAGCTGACAGGTAGAACTTGCAGTCGTGGATCTCCACATCATAAACCTTCTTGGAGTAGTCACACCAGCTTTTTACAGCAGAGCAACACAACAGAGGCTGGTGTAGTAGTTCTCTGTCTCCCATCACTCTCCCAGTGAGAACAATTTCAGAACTTGCCATGTTATATCATAAGTAGGAATGAAAAGCTGCAGTCAGGACTTGTTGTCAGTTGAGACAATGAAGCACATCGGCCCCAACTCCTCAGCAAAACCCCATTCCATTCTCTCTGAAATCCAGCATGCGTCGTCAGAAATCTCCAGGCAAGAACCCCAATTGGTTCAAAATGCTCAGCAATATGCAAGTTTGAGCTTTTCCCATACTGATATTTCAATTTCCAGTGCATGGGGGGGAGGAAGATTCCTTTGTAAAGTCCTAAAGGATCTGGTGAAGGAGTTAAGAGTTGTCAGGATGGGCCTCTTTGTTTCTGGCTTCTTTAGCAACGCATGCTGACATTGAGCTCTTCACTCCAAGAAGACAGTAGCATCCATCTTGAATAAAGCCCTTTTGTACTTTCAAATCAGGGTTGTTTCTCACAGCAACATTGCCAGCAAAAGAGAGAGAGGGAGACAGAGAATGAATGTGATGGTGGTGACAGGTTAGAGTGATCAGAGGTACCTCAGGGATCTTTATAGGCAAGTCTTTGCTTTAGAGCTTTCTATCAAATGTGGCATATCCTCCCACCTCCATTGCTTATCAACAGATGGAAGCAAGACTGGGAACACAGCCAACGATCAGACTTAGGCCTTTCACACATCCTCCACTTCAGTCAAGCAACCTTTGATGAGCCCTTCCCATGGAGAAGGGTGGGAGGTTGCACTTCCCCACATATTTATGGTTGCCAAAAAGAAAAGAAAAAGGAGAAGGGATAAAAATGAGGTGTGTTGATGAAAGGACTTTGTGCTGACTCTCTGCACCATCGCTTTAAGGAATTGCACTTCACCCTTCTTGTTCAATCCATGCTGGCAAAGAGTAGGGTCAAATTATGCTGCCTCTCCATGGATATGCCTGGCTAACCACAGGAGCCCCTGGGAGCCATGTGCGACAAAGAAACTGGGTTGATGGCAACAAATGGGGACAGACACCAAGCCACGATCCCCATCTGCACCCACTCTTCCCCATAAGTGCTTCCTTGCTGCTGAACACACCTGGTGTGTCCACCTGGAACACACCTACCATGCTGCTGGATGCTGCAGGGCACATTGAGATAGTAACTAGTGGGACCCAATTGTTGTCCCCACAAGGGCTTATTTTCAATTTGCAGCCAAATAGATTTCCAAGCCATAGACCCTCGCTGCATTCACCCACCTACACTTCCCTGTGGTTCCCTTCCTCTTTCCTCCCTCCAAGGCAAACTGGGGCGCTGACTGTCTCACTGATAATATGAGTAATATTGCTTCATCTTCATCACAGGCTCTCTGGACCTCCCTGGGACTGACTGCAGACAGACTTGGGTGTCTGCCATTAGAACGGCAACAATGGCAACAACAAAAACCATTTTGCAATTGGCTTTGAGTTCTTTCTTCATCTCTTGAGCATTCCCAAATTCCTCTCCTAGCCATGTCATTCGAGTGAATTCTGGCACCCTTCTGTCATTGCTGACAACAGAACTGACACAACATGAATCTGCTTGTGTATACAAAAAGGCAGTGAAGCCTCACCACAAAGAACAGCACTCATGTCTGCCGATGCCAAGGGTACAATTCCTTGGGTGCTGAGGTAAAGAAGGATCTCTGTGATGTGTTAGTAGTTACAGATCTCTTAACCTGCTGGCCTTCTGCCACTAAAGGTTCACAGCAAGCACCGGTACGCACTTCAACAGGTCAGAAAAAAATTCCATCTGTGAACAAGGGTTCCTCTGGGCACATGCACACATACATGACATACAGGGGAAGTCAAACATACATGAACAAACTTGGCACAGCAGGAAGCTGTGAGGCTTGCGTGCCTCTATGCGCGCGCACACAGACAGACACACAGAGTACATTGCAGTACGCTTAATGACTCTGTCTCACAACACATTTTTGCCAAGTAGGAACAACGTGACCTTTCCTAATGTTCTGCTGGTAGTTATTTAATTCATGTACTCACTTTGTGACTTTTACATCATCTGCTTTCTTGATTGCAGCATTACTGTGTAAATATGAGTGTATATATGTACAGAAACTAACCCAAGCACTATATTCAGGTGGGGAAAAGGGTGGGTTTTATATCTGTACAGTATTTCCTTATTAAATAATGGCATGGGGGTGGGTTGGGAAAGTTAACTTCTAAATTGTGGTTTCATTGGTCTGTGGTGTTTGAAGTTGTTTCAGTGGTTGCTTTTGCTGGTTCAGAAAGTTTATCTGGATGTTATTTGTGTGTGCCAAGAAAGGGTCCCCAGACAGGGGAGGTTTGGGATTGGTGACGGGTGGTGGGTAGCAGAGGGTGTTAATAATTTCCTGTAATAAAAGCCGTGTTGATTGCTAGGGACTGTTTGTGTGAGGCACAGGGCTGTTTCCTTCTCTGTGTGCTTTGCTCTTTGATTACTTTATCTTTCCTGGTCCCCACTGTCTTCTCCCTGAGACATCAGCAGAGTACATTTGTTACTGTGGATTACAGGGATCTCTCTGTGGGCCTTCATCTTCTGACCAGTTCTTCCATCTCTCCCTTTTTGTGGCCTTCCCACTACCAGTGAGAAGGAAAGCAGTGTGGTCTCAGACCCTCTGTGCCATTCTTGCCCACTTTGCTTCTTCTCCTTTAGACCCTATATGTTCCTCTAATTTGAATGTGATTTGCAGGTGTTCTGATCTCTCCAGCAGTTTACTGCCTCGTCTCCCTGGCCTCTTATCTACTTACTTGCCATCTTACACTGATTCTTCAATTTCATTTCTATGCCTCTTCCCTCAAAACAACTTATGGTGGCTGTTTGCTCACTCTGCTCCTCTTATTACTGTCTTGTTGCTCTGTTGTCTTCGTTAGACTGTGCAATGCTGTGCAGAAGATGAGTGAAGGGCAGGCCTCTCCTTCTCTCCAGGCAAATTCTAGCCCTCACCATATGTTTTAGAAGACATTTGATAACTATTTTTAACTTCTCTGTCACTCTCACTGAGGTGGTATTCTGCTCGTGCCCACTCAAGAAATAAGAATTGATCAGTCTGGTGAATTAGCCAGTGCAAGGAAGCAGCAGGATTGCTTTTTTCTGAGAAAGGCAAGACAAATGACATAATTTCTATCCTTGAGGCCTGACTAGTGAATTTAGAGCAGGGGCAGATACAGTTTTTTATCTGCTTCATGTTGACCTCCATCAGGGTCAGTAACGTTTGTTTGCTTGCTTTTTCTCTATGTGGAAAAAGCAAGACTGCTGGTGAGAAGTATGCTGTCTTTTAGAAGCACAGGGCTATCTTTCCTTATTGCTTAGAGTCGTTGGCTTGTAAACATGTATGGGATGTTCTGCTGTTGCAAACCTGGGAATAGATGTGTTTCTCTCTGACAAATCAGTATAAGCTGGTGCTTGGCACTAACTGCCTAGGGTTTTTGCTCTAGTGTCATGTCAGTAAGGAAGGAGAGTGACAGGGTGTGACATGGTGAATGAGCAGTCAGAGCCACTGTAAAACTGGTAGAGTCTCTAGGCAGATGCCAAGACACCTCTGTCCTTCCCTTTGTGACAGCTTGCATTGTTCCTTAATGAATGTCCATCAACCCACCATAATTCACAGCCCTGGCCCTGGCTGCTCATCCCTGAAGACACCTGAGTCTGCTGGTCACAGTCGGAGAAAAGCCAGTCGGCCTCTCAACGTGTGTGTGTTGCCATGTGCCACAGTCTCTCTCAGGGTTTGAGTGGTACTATACAAAAGTGTATGGGCAGCACAGGGAGCAATGGAAGGGGACAGCATGACCAAAGGTTATCCAGAGCAGCAGTCTTCTCCCAGCTGCAGCTATCTTTTGCTCAACCTGCCGTCGCATCCCTGATTTCTGGGTGGGAGAAACCACTACAGCCACATGGGAATGGAGCTCTGCTAAAATGTGTTGCAAGCAGGTAGACATCCCTTTCATGTACCCTGGCTGTGACCTTGGCATGGCTGTCCCAGCATGGTCCACAGTGGCCTGTGAACTTGTGAATACATGGCTGCAAATACCTGTCAGTCTGGGAGGAAGTATATGTTTGTGCCTTTGAGAGACTCCTGGCAGAATTCTATACATAAGTGAAGTTGGAAAGTGCTGGTCCATTTGGTGCTACTCAAAGGGATATGGGCAGGCATCCCCTTGGGAGTACGTCCCATAGATTAGATTTTGGACAAAATAGCAAGTTACCTTTCTAAGAATCACCAGGCTCCTTGCCGTGTTTCCTTCGATTATTCAACGTGCCATAAGCATGACATTCTAGCAACATTTGCAGGGCATCCAGAGAGAATGTATCTATCACATGAGACTTCTATCTAGGCCTATAGGCATTGGCTGCTAAGTCCCATGTCATCTGGAGAAGGATTACACCTGACCTTGAACAGACAAAAATCAGACAAAGGGATAAGTTTTGCGCTTTCTCCCTCTGCTTTTCTTCCAGGCTTTGGAATCAGATCCATTGACACAGTCACCTAAACTCCTGTGAAATTCAAGGAGATTTTGGAACAGCTACTTAGGGGTTTAGACACCTAGAATGCCTTTTGTGGATTCTCTTGCTTGTGTGGGCCTCTTCCTGCAATGCATTTTTCCAAGGTTCATCTCCCAGGAACTCACCGTGCTTGAACATAGCTTAGAGGGGTTTCCTCTGCTTGGGATCACCATGTGTATGCTGCATGCCTGTTGCTACTTGTCTGTATTTCTTGCACGTGTCTACTTGTGGGGGGCAGGGGTGGGTTCATATTGGTATGTGTATTTATGCAGCCTGCACACATTTGTATGTGTGGTGCCACAGTCTGTATGTGTGCTTAGGTGTTTGTATGCATGTGTTGGAGCTGAGAGAAAAGTCTTTGAATCCGTATGCTGCTAAAGCCAGGTGATGAGTACTCATAGGTACTTTGGCAACCCTCTTGTTGCTCATGTTTACCTGGTTGGCCCTGGCATGACTGCTTTGTTTGGACTCTGGAGGACCAGCTCTGAATCAGTGGCAAGGCTGGGACGCAGTGTCCTCCTGGAGACGGTTTGAATACAGCACCAGAAACCCATTCCATGCATTCATTCACTTCCATGCTGAATCTGCTGTGCCACATTCTCAAACCGTTGTGCCACGCTCATTGCCTATTTCAGCCTTAACTGGTAGGTGGAGCAGGAAGACAATCATGCAATGACTGGTAAGGTCTGTTGAGAAATATCTGGTCAGTCCGTCCTGTGACAGAAACAAGAGGCTCCTTTGCTATGATCTGCTGGGAGGGCCCTACGGTGCCAATCAGCACAGCACTTTAACTGGCCAAACTGCTGAACAAGACATTGATGTTCTCTGTCAGCAGCCAGAAAAGACAATCAGGACCTGATGAAGAGATGCCATGACAAGTCAGCTGAGGAAGGAGCAACACCTGGGGGCTTAGGGCCCTCATTATCTATATTATCTTAAGTCTGCTTAACCAGCCTTTCAGGGCTGGTGTCACTGGACCCCTTTGCTGTTTTCTTTTTATTTATATATATATAAAATGTAACAGAATAATCTGTGGCCTCCAGTGACTCCTTCTATCAGACCACATCCATCCACCTTCTCTGCTTTCTTCCATGTTCAGCTGCTCTTTCCTCTCCATCAAATTATATCCTGTGCTCTGCCAGGCTTGTCTTTTATGGAAAAAAAGACAAATGTGTGTGTGTGTGTACACATATGTGTGTGTATTTTAAGTATTATTACTATTATCGACTTGCTATACACCTAAAAGCTCCTAGCAAGCTGGAGCCTTCAAGAGGTGCTGTAGGAAATGACCTTCCACTAGAAAGTTGTTAGTGTGGAGGTTAGCAGAGAAAGCTGCTAGCTTTTGAGGCCTCTTTGCCTGTCTGGTTGCTTTTCTTATCTTTGGAGCAGGCTCTCTCTCACATGTGGTCAGAAATTCAGCAAACTGCTCTTTTTAGCTTTGCATTTTCAAAATTTCTAACATGGGGGGAAAAAAGTTTGTTGATCAGCTGTTAATTTCTTTTGTATGTTTGTTTGTTTGTTCACATAATCCTTTTAGTGGGAGCAGGGAGGTGTTTTCAGCAATACAACTTTCCGAGACCTCAGTTCTGTGCAGTTACTGTTTGTATGGTTCAGCTGTGTCTGGAGTCTTTCCTTTGTGTATGTTTCTTCTGAATGGCAGGGCTACCTTGAAATGTCTCTTTGCCAATGACCAAAGCACCATCTGTAATTGGCGGTGAGGGCTAGTATATAGAGGAGGCAGCAGCCTTTTGGGAAGTAACTTTTCACTGACTTCCCTTTGGAGTCACAGAAGGCAAACTATTTAACCAGGTGGGTTTTGGGGTTTGTTGGTTCGGTTTTTTTGTTAGTACTCCCTGTCTTTTCCTTCTTTTTTTTTTTTTTTTTTTCTTTTTCTCTTTTTTCCCTTAAAAAAATAATGTTTCTCCAGCAAGCTTTGGCCATTGCCCCAAAGGCTGGTGTGAGGTGTGTAGCAGGCAGGGAGGGTGTCTGACCTCCAGGGCCTGCCTTTTTAAAGCCATGCAGGATTGCCCCTATGAGGAGGGAGAAAAGCCGGTTTTGGCAGTTTCCCAGCCATTCCTGGGATAAGAACCTCATGGCTGCTGAGGGGCTTGACCCAAAGGGAGCAAGCATCCACAGGAGATCATCCTCTGGCTTGTATGGGTAGTGGATCAGGCTGGAAGTTAGGCAGGGGAAGATGGCTCGCTGACCCCTGCACAGCCCTTCTCATGCTGGGGCAGGAGCAGGGTGCATAGGTCTGCAAAAAGGACAAATGAATGACCCTAAACAGGCCAGTAGGTTTCAGCCTTGCCTGTCTTGAGCTATTTTCAAGTGGGTAGGTCCGATCCTTGGCTTGGGAACATCATTCAAGGCTGAGAAGTCTCACAGACCATGAAGTAGTGGGTTAAAGATGGTACGTGGGTATCTGGCCAGCTTTTGATGTCATGACACTTAAAGGAAAGCATAGCACCTTTGGCACCTTCATTCTTTGGCACTTGAAAGTGGCTAAGAGCAGTAGTGGAGGACTGTCATGTCTAATAGGGTTGGGGCAGGTAGTGTTTCTAGAGCTGGCACAGGTCAGCTTCAGCTGTATTTGCTTTCTAACTAATGTACATTTACTGCGGAGAGCACGTTTGATGATCGCAGTCTACCAACCAAAAGAAAACTAAATACTCACCTCTAGTGTAAGTCTTTTACTGCCCAACACTGCTACCTCCTCTTCTCTTGAGCTGTTGGTATCTTATGGTAACCTGGCCACCCAGCAGGCTGTTGCACACAACAGATATATCCGATCCACTTCTGAGACCATCTTTGCCTAAATTTTGCCTCCTCCTCATCCCCTTTATGTATGCACATACATGTGCACACACACACACAGACACACACGTGCCCACCTCCAGCCACTCCACTGGTGAAAATCAGAGCCACAGAGACATGAGGACATGAGTGCCAAATGACTTTTTATTTCTCAAGTAAGTGATAAAAATCTTCTGTTCTTTTTCTTTTTCCTTTTTTTTTTTTTACATATGCAAATGTAAAAAGGGAACCGACAGCGAATTGGTGGTGGCGAGAGGAAATGGGATGTTTTGTAACCCTAGCTGCAGTACAAAAAAAAAAAAAAAAAAAAAAAAGAAATAAAAATACATTAAAAATATTTAAAAAACACAAAAAGAAAAAAAACTTGAACTATTTTGGAAATATTGTGAATAATTTTTTGATATAAAAAATAATTTTTATGTAGCATGAAAACCACCAAAATAAAATGATCAAGAATAAATTTTGTGCAGAGGGTGTTTTTGTTTAGTTTTAGAAGGAAAAGAAGGAAGAGAGAAACAGTGAAGTGTGAGAGAAGGATGCTACTGCCATAGCTTTTACTGTGAGTTATATGATACATGATGGTTTTTCTTCAATTTTGGTAACTGGAGTTTTATGACTATGTAAAAAAAAAACAAACAAACCAACTCATTTTATATGAAAAGATATTTTTATGTCTGATTGCTATGGAGAAAACCTCGAAATTAGGAACTGAATGAATCCAAAAGATTCAAAAACAAACGGCAAATTGGAAATGACCATGAATAGCTTTTGAGTGTTAACAGCGATCATGAATTTTTTCCATTTCATTTATGATTTTGGGGTAGTTGATGTTGAACTTGAGGTACTGGGGAGGCAGGTGTGAAAGAGGTCAAGTATTTCTTAATGTTAGCCCTTTCTTAAGGGCTAACAAAGTTCTGGGCTTTGTTATGTGAGGCACAGGAGTTAAACCACAGGTCTCTTCACATTTCCTCCTGAGTAAGGGAACAAGGTAGTGTCCTTTTACTTGATATATTGGCACTCAATCTTCAATCCTTGAAAAAATCCCAAACCCTTAAAAAATTACAGGTTTCTTAAAGGAAGTTCCAATTCCAGACAAAACAGTGTGTCAACTCAGCACTCCAGTCCCTCTTAGAAATTACATTGGTGATTCTTGTCTCCCCTGAAGGAAGCGGGGTGTCAGTGCTCTTTGTCTCCTTTGGGGACTCTGATGCTAGATGCTGGAGAATTAAATCATCCTTGAGGTGGTGGTTATACCTATCTCATCTTGCTGTGGATCAAGGTGTTTCACCTTTGAATTGTCAGAGGATGGAAGATGCTGGTTTCCGGACTGTCAGCTGGTACGTTGCTCTGTGTGTTCTGTTTTGAAAATACAACCTGTGTCTGAATGAATCAGGCCTCCTGCATACGAATTTCATCTTCCCTTCCTCATGCTCTCGTCTTCCGTGGAATCATTAAAACACTGCCCCATTAACCAGCAGGGAACCTTCTCTGATGCTCCTGTCCTTGCTGTCAAAGTGTCTTCTACATCATAGGCTGAAAGTGGGGAGGCACACCATGTAGCTTAAAATATGGGTTCAGCACTGGCCAAAAAGAAAGGAAATTAGTAAAGACTCAATATCAGCCTCAACTAGTTCTCTGGCAGTGTGCAGAAAAAGAAACCTGAGTCAAAGTCTTGTCTTCTGCTCATGTCAAGACAGACTTGGGTGGAGTGGACAAGGAGAACCTGGAGGCAGCAGTGGTGCAAACTAACTTAACTGGTGGGTTCTTGAATTCTGAACACCAGATACAGGTGTGAAAAAGGATCCATAGGAATATTACCTCTTGGTGGAGGAAAGAGAGGGAGAGTCCTTTTAGCATAAAAGAAACCAAATGCTGAAGTAACTTCTTGGCTTATTTAGGTCTGAGTTAGCCTGTGTCTGCCCATTGCCAATCCCTACTCCATGCAGTATATGGTTTTGCTTTTTGATTCCTACAAAATAAAAAGAAAGAAGAAAGTGACTTTCCTCTGCCTTTTTAAGCATTTGTCATTAGTTATAAGTCTCAGGTTTTCCTCCAGTGTCCGGCTATTTACCCTTTTTCCTACTTGTTCTCTTTGCTAGTCCCATTTTCCCATCGTCAAATCTCACCAGGAAGATTGTTTTACTGCAAGGAACAGTATGTCTCTGTGGGTTCCTGTCCTTGCATGTTAAGAAAAGGAGCCCTTGCTCCCTTAGGGAAAGAAGCCGGCACTGTTCTATGTCCTTCAATGAACCATGAGGGCTGAGAAGTCATTGCTCACACCTTATGGTTATTCCTTACCTTGCTTTTGTCCAGTGACTTGCATATTCCAGTTGCCTTCCTTAGAACATAGTGTGTTGCATCTGTGACCATTGTGGACTAGCTCTGCATTTCAGGGAGCTGGCATTTGATGCCTTGAAGACAAGAAGGAGAATCACAAGGAACCTTTTATCTTTAGCCTGGATAAACACCCTGTGACTGATGCTCTACCAGCAGACTCCTATTTATATGTATCCCTTTAGCAGAGTCAGGGATCAAGGTAGTAGCAACAGGAAAGGGTAGGAAAAGTGGAATCAGGGAGAGGGTGATGTGTGAGTGACCATGTAATGTTGTGCTCTTGTGTGGTGTGTGCTCATCAGCTTGAGAATGTGGCATGCAGTGAGAGCACCACAGTGACTTTATGACTCCAGGTCTTCTTGCTCCCACATCTGAGAGGTGGTCTTTCGTTTTTCTTCCCTGAGCAGCAGGACACCCCATGGAGGACGTGGGGCAGGGGACAGGGCAAGGGTCTGAGCACCTGCAGGTGCAGCGCTAGTGCTCAAAGTGATAAAAGGAGAACTCACAATGAAAACCTCTGCTACAGAGGCTTTGCCTTTCTTCAGGAAATGTCTGAGAGGAATGACTGTAGTGGAGATGAACAGATAACTTAGCCACACAGAGTGTTAGGATGAGTTAAAACATGGACTGGAAATATGGATCTGGGTTGAATTAAATTTTGAAAGCAACTCCCTGGAAGTGGAGGTATACAGCTGAAGCAGAAACTTGGCAAATTCCCTAAAAATTTAGATTTCCAAGTATAACGTCTCACTCGAACTGGGGCTTTGGTCATGTGTTATGCTAGCTGGAAGTTCATTGAGGTGCCATTCTTCTACTCCACGCTTCCCTTCCCTTCCCTGGAGTGAGGCTCTCTTCTCTTAGAGCCAAAGTACTCAATGGTGAAGTAGAACAGCTTGCATTTTTCCCACCTTGTCTCTACACCTCCCTGCTTCGTTCTCAAGTCTTTCAAAGGAGACATTCAACCAGGCCAGAGGGAGGGCAGAAGTTCTTCCAGTACGGGTGTACAGTGAGGGCAGGAGCCTGGAGGTTTTGAGCACACAATCCCTAGACGATCTCCTTGAAAAACCTCTGTGTCTTTGTTAATGTGTGTGCTTCTCATTTTTTTTCCCCTCACAGATGATTTGCATGGTCCATCAGGAAGTCAATACTCTGTCATGAAGAAAAACTTGTCAATGTGGCTTTTCAACATTTGAATAAGAAAGTAGGATTGTAGTTACAGAAAAGGCATCTGCAAAGATGCAAAACTCATAGCTGATGTTCTTCACTTCTTGGAGCAAACAATTTCAAGGCTCCTCTTTGATCTCCTACATGTAGGGACTTTTCCAAGTGATAAATGAAATTCCCCTGGTTCTAGTGACCCTTTTATTCACACAGATTCTCATTTTCCAGCTTTAGGAGCTGAACCTTGTTGTGCTAAGACATAGGTGAAAGCGTCCCATTTGGGGCCAAAGAGAGCTAGTTGTAAAGAAAGCCACTTCTAGCTTTGCATCTTCATATTGCTTATGAGTAACAATTCAGACTTCTACTCAAAGCTCTCTCTGTGCTGCAGTAGCAGCCCAGTTTGCTGTCCCTGCCGACCTTCCCCTTCTCTATATGCAGAGAGTACAGGCTTCATGGCCACTTTCTTATCTGAGGCGTTAGATTAAAATTGGAGAAGCATGACGTTTTGGACCTGTCTCTGTGACTCTCTGATTAGTTATCCTCACTGAGAGGCAAGAGACCGAGGCCTGTCAGCCACAAGGTTAAGCTTTGGGTAAGTGATCGCCCTTCAGCTGCTGGTTGCTGCTGCACTGTTAGCAGGGGGGATGTGCACTGGAATGCTAAGTGACTTAAACCACACACTTGCTGCTCTTTGAGGCCTGGTGTGTGAGTAGACTCACATGTAATCAAAAAAGAAGGGATTGGTTTTCTCTTTGTATATTTTTCCTGCCCCCAAGGGAAAATCTTCTAAAAAAGGGGAAAGCGAAGGTCCTTCCTTTACTTGAAACTCAGACTACTGCCTCTGTGTACAGCATTGTTTTGCAGTGGTAGAATAAGGCAGATCTTTGGCTGGTGCCCAGACAAAGGCACTGGATCTTTTTCTGAGACAGTAGCACAGTTTCCCCTACAAGGGGCAGGGCCACTTTCTCTACCATCTTGGAAGACGGACGTGAGTCCTTGGATGGGACATGAGTCCAGAGTCTCAGGCATTTGATGCTTGCATGGCTCTATTCAAGTCACCCTACTACACCTGGATATCCTGGATAGTGGGGGGTGCCCGGGTGTCAGCAGCACTGATGTTGGGAAGAAATAACTAAATAATGCTCATGTCATATTTGTACCAAGTAGGGAAAGCCTTTTAGAAGAACCTGAGAGATTTATTAAAACAAACTCCATCTCTTTGAAAGCCAATAGAGCTTAGCTGCTCAGGTGCTTTTAGAAATTTCCACTACAAAAGCTAAGAATGTTTATTCTTTTAAAAAATCTCTTTATGAAGGGGCTGGTGTATTTAATAGATGATCTCTCCCAAGCCTAAACTATTGTGATGGCAAACTCAACTAGCAGCTACTCCTGAAGGATGCCTTGGGTTGACCTGAGGTTATGAAGCTACCTTCAGAGGATGCAGGAACTGCCTCCTTTATAGCACCTGCCACAGAGGGGGAAGTAGATAACACACTGGGCAGGATTTTGTCAGAAAGGTATGCTTGGAGATGCACATTGAACGCAAGCAGTTGCTGGTGGCTTCAGGGTTAATTTTGTGTTGATCAAAATGCCTCTATCTCTCCTAACAACACTATTGCGGTGGAGTTGGAAAGTGTCAATATCAGTTATTAATTTGGGAAGCAGTGAGTAAAGTGAAATTCTTTGTGACCAGGATGAAACGCTGACTTAAAATTGATCAAAAACATTCAGGTCCTGCTTTCAAAATAGATTTGTCCATTCAATGCTTCACACTGCTGTAGTTCTTACCTCAGAGAGTTTGCAATTATAATGCTAGACTGAAATATGTTAATATTAGCATTTACATTAACAAGTAAATTGACAGATGCCATAGTTTACGTATATTATGCAAATATCCTGAGGTCTTGCATGCATTTGCATCTACATTTCTTCAGATGAGAGACATACTCTTTATAGGAGAAATAACTGAGTCATCAAGACATACGATAAGCTAGGTGACTTGATGTGGCTTGTGGTATGAACTGTGGCAGAGCCAAAGGGTAAAGGTAAAGGACATCTGGCATTTTCATATGTGAAAATATTGTGTTCATGGTTGCTTTATAGGGAAAGCAGTGCAGAAGTCTAGCTGGGACATGGTCAGAAGTAGCGCAGGAAGCTTGTGTTGGGAGACATGATTTGGCATGTTGCAACCTCAGCCCAAAGACCAGTCATGGTACCAGCCTGTTGGGGGTATTTCTGAGATTTGAGAAAGAAACACTCCCCTCTTTGCAGCACTGTACAAATATCCTGCAGCTGAGCTTCCCCACCCAGTAAGGGATGAGGATTTCCTGTGCAGGCAGGGGAAGAGTGAGGAGGCAAGTCTGTGATCCATATAGGAGCAGTCCACCAGACTCCAGACTTGCTTGTCACCACTTCACTGCCTGACAAGGTGTCTTCTTATTCTTACCCCTCTGGATGAGAGGTATTTTCAAAGCTATGCCCAGAGCAATCAGCTTCTGTTTCAGGTGAGTTTGGTGAGAAGTCTTGCTATTCTGACAATGCTCTGGTTTTCTAGCTTCATTTCAATTATTCCACTGGGCAGAGCCTTGAGGATGCTGTTCATCATCCCAGCCTTGGATAAAGAGAACCTGAACCACAAATTGTGGTAGTTTTTTATGTACATTTTTAATTAGATCTACTTTTACAGGTAACATGAGGAAGTGCATGTATGGGCCTGATCTAGTCAGGTGTTAGTCTGTATAGGCTCTCTCAGAATGCATGCAATTCATGGGGCTCAGCGTCTGCTACCCCTCTGACCTGACTTCTCTGAGGCTCTACTAGCATTCAGAATACAACTCTTTTCTCTTCCTTGGAAACTTGCACATCAAGGTCTTGGTGTACTCCTCACAAGTAGTCTTGAGCATCCCTCTCCTGCTTTTGTCAGACTGCTACAAACTGTCAGCTTTTACAGGAAGGCTGTCAAAACATTATATAGAAAATAATTTCCTTCTTCAGTTCCACTAGTGTGCACTAACACCTCAGGCTGTAATATCGGAGAGGCTTCATCAAGAACGTCTTTGTACCATGCA
Source organism: Psittacula echo (assembly GCF_963264785.1). NCBI lineage: Eukaryota > Metazoa > Chordata > Aves > Psittaciformes > Psittacidae > Psittacula > Psittacula echo. The sequence continues at coordinate 85,229,547 of NC_137735.1, read as the reverse complement.
AAGTGTTCATCCAACTTGGCATCTCTTGATGAAATTCGTCCAAGACATCCCCCTCTATTGGAACAATGACTGAACTTCCTGGCCAGCTTCTTCTAGGGCTTTGCTTCCAAATCTTGCTTTGCAAACAAATGTGCAGCTGGACAGAAGCTAACCTAGCTTCCTTTTGTTTTCAAAAGGCTAGCATGGTAAAACCAGTTTTCCTGGGGTTACAGTTCTGCCTAGTTCAAGTTCCAGCCTCATAATTACTCCAAAATGTTAGGTCTGTCTTGCCAGTACCTCTTTAAATTATGCATAGACTCCTGCTTACAGAGTCACTGCCACTCTTCAAATATTTAATGGTTCCTTACATTTAATTTTGGATGGTTTATTCTCTCCAGGGAGGAGGCAACGTTTTAAAAAGAAATAGCTGATGAAAGAAGTAGAACTTACATGACTTGCAGCAAACAGTAATTTGAGTTCTCAAGAACATGCATGTCTTGGACATACAAGTTTTACTTATTTGCATTTCAAGGGCACATGTGACATGACATAAAACACTGCCTTGTCATCCAGTAACATTATCTAAACTTAATGGTTAATGTCAAGTTTTTATTAACATTTACAAGTGCATTGGGAGATCAATTTGTTTACTTGAGTTATGCAAAACTGATTTAAGATCATGGTTTGCATTTACAGACATTTACATAGTGTTTCCTGATTAATACATTATAATACACACAAATCGTGTAAATTGCAGGCTCACATCTGCAACAGAAACTTCATTTTGTGCAGTGTAATAATTGGCTTGTCTGGCAGAACTTTTACAGAAGGTTGCACTTGAAGTCAGGATATGGCAGGGAGGGAAGGAGGAACAGGGATCAGAGTTTGATTTTCTGTGAAGTTTTTCCTTGTCATGTGTTACTTGCTAATACCCTGCAGTCATGAAACAGAAGAAGAGGATGCCTAGGAGAGCTGGCAACAAGTTTCATGTCATGCTGTGGCCCTAGGGTCAGGCTCCTGTGAACCCCGCAGTTTGGTTGCATGCTCAGTGGCTTTATGCTTGGAGTGCAGTGGGTGAGCAGCAAAAGGAGCCAGTGGGAAGGAAAGGGCCAGCAACCATTGCTGCCAGTCATGGCCTGGTTACCTTCCTCAGGAAGAGGCCCAGCTGGGTGCAGCAGAGACCCTCAAGGCACTCTGCTCTGCTCCTTGTAGTGCCTTTGGCTGGGGATGTTCAGGGCTGGCTGGTTGGCACGGGGAGGGCCAGTGGAGGGTGCAGAAGGGCAGCTATGACCACCGAGTGACTCGCGTGGAGCTGAGACGGAATCCAGAAATGCAGCACCCTTGCACTGAACAAGAAGGCAAGGGGACAATGTGGACACTTCCCCAGTGTAGCATCTTCCTAAGGGAAAGTGTGGTCAAACTCAGGCTTGCCTCATCTCTCTGAGGCCCTAATCCTACTATCTTTCCACCACCAGTCATGACCTCATCCTCCTCTTCCCTACAACCTCCCCCTCCTCCGGTTCTTCTTTCTGTAAATAACTCTTTCTGATTTTGGACAAGCAGGGATGAACAGATTCTGGAGGGGGGCGGTGAAGACACTTGTTTTGTTTAGGTTTTTTCCGTTCTTTCTGGAATTTTGGTGTTTGAACTTGAAAAAATAGTATATATAAATATATAAATATATATATTTAAGCAAATGGATTTCCTGGAGAACTATGAAAGGAGTGGATTTTTTCTCCTTTGATTTCTCTTGTTTCTCATTGGGGTTTGTTTTTTGGGGACAACATTTTTGTGAACTGTTGAGATTTCCAGTTCAGCATTGTTTAAAGGATGTGGAGAAAAACCATTAAAAAAAAAAAAAAAAGAAGAAAAATCACGAAACCATGAAAACCTTTGTGATGTACAAAACCTGTAAATAGTCAAAGATACTTTCTCTTTTCTAACAACAAATTATTTCTGTCACTTTATATTCAAAAATAAAGAAACCACAGAATATCAGGGTTAAAAAAAAAAATCAGAACCCATAGTCAGAACATTTTCTTGGTTGTCTTCATTCATTTTGTTCTTAACTTTGAGAATGCCTGGGAATTCTGCTGCATGTGTAATGTTTTAAAAGCCTGAAATGAGGATGAGATGAAATTAGGAATACAATGTCACTTGAAAGGGGCTCTTGCCCTTGTGCTCACTAGTAGCTGCGGGTTGAGGAAACTGGCTAGAGGCTGCATGCTGAAGGCCACCCTGAAGCTGCTGATAAAACTGCTAAGCTGTGGGGTTTTGGAGCTGTCTTGAACCTCTTCTATCAGACCAGCAAGTGACAAGGCATTGGCACATCATCTTCACAAAACAAAGCCCAGGTTAGGGCTATAGAGGAGAACAGGGTGGCAAACATGACAGGGAAGAGTCCAATGATATCAGTTCATCTTGGCACCAACCATAACTGCCAAGACTATGGGGAAGTTGAGGGAAGAAGCTGATCTTTGCAGAGGTTACCCCTGTCCAATCAACAGAAGAGACCAAAGAGGTTATTTATAAAGAAGGGCTAAGAAGTGACAGGTTTTGGAAACATGGAACAGTGTGTCACCTTTAATGGTGGACAGCTATTTTTAGGGGAGCTAAAAATAATGAAAATGGACTTAGCTGAGCGAGTCAGAGAATGCTAGACTACCTGTGGGGTGCAATGGAACAAAGCAGAAACATTCAGATGCAGCAAGCCAGATTCAGAACAGGAAAAGCAGTGTTCAGCTAAGGAAGCTCATAACAGCTGACAGAAATTAAACATTATTAGTAAGTGCAGATAATTGATAAGGGAAGTGAAATTATGAACCAGGGAAAAGAAAATCATTGACTGGTAGATGCAAAGAGGATTATGTATACAGAAACACATAAATATGTGCTTATTGAGAATCCTAAAAATAGATGTTAAGTGTTAACTGTGAAAGGTAAGTCAATAATAGCACAGGAAAGACTGAAATGTTCAATATTCAGGTTTGATATGAAGCTGGAGAGACAGGGGGTTATGTCAGCATTGCTGGTCATCACTAAAGGAAGTGGGATGTTATCTAAGACCCAACTGAGCACCTTTCAGAGGGGTGCAGCTGCGAGGGGCTCAGCTCCAGCCTCCACTGTCACAGCTCTTCTTCCCTGGCAGTACCTGCCCCATTCTCTTATCAGCTCTAAGCCACTGGGCTTGCTGCAGGGAAATGACTCAGCTGCTCTTATGGATGGTCTTGTGGCAGTGGTTCTCATAAACCTCAAAATCTACTGGTGCAACAGTGGCCTTAGTGATACCAGATGGCAAAAAACTCCCCTAAAGTCAGTATCAGGGTTTTGTTTTACAGTCTCAACCCATGTGCTTTAGTTGGTAAGGCAGAGGTGCTCATCATGTATTTCTGAGTTCAAAATAGCACCATTTTGATTGGGTTTTTTTTGGGTTTTTTTGGCAGTGGGTTGTGTTTTTTTTTGTATGTTTGTTTTTTGGGGTTTTTCTTGTTTTTTGTTTGGCAGTGGCTTAGTGCAAAAATGGAATGTGATTGTTTTGGGCCAATTCTGACAGCACCTGATATTATTAAGAAAACAAAAATCAGTTTTCCAGGTCTGGGAAAGAGTTGCAGTATTTCCCACTCAAATGCAGGACATTGTCATCAAAACTGGCTAACTTCTAACACATAGCTGAAATATTGTATAGGTTATTCAAACTTTAGCTCTTGCTCCAGCTTCATTTGCCAGAGGAAGGGGGGTATTTCACAGGATTTCACTTGCTAGCCCGAACTAAGTCTTGGCTGGAGGTGCAGAGGAAATTGGAAGGATTTGAGCATTTTGAGAATTTTCATGCTTTTATCTTTTCAAAACAGGAAGATTTTCTACATGTTCAATACCATTTGTAGCTATCAGTGAATGAGATAGCAAACAAAAAATCAGGTTCTCTCTCTGAATTACCCAGATACTCAACAACAGCCTGGAAGTTGAAAGAGATTGATTAGTTTTCCTCTACTATATGTTTGAGTTTACGTACATATATATATATATATGTATATACATTTGGTTTTTTTTTTTCTTTCACCTCAGCCAGAATCTGGTGGCCCAGGACTAGCTACAAAAAAAATGTGTAAAAATAGGGGGAGGGAGGGGAGGGAATTATCACAGCATCACTAGCTGTATGACACTCAAGTTTGACAAGTATAGGTTTATCCTGATGTTGTCAGCACTCACTGAACCCTTTGGTTCTTTGAAGAGCCAAGGTTTTAAACACCTTTAAACACCTTAGATAACATCCCACTTCCTTTAGTGATGCACAGCAGTGCTGACATAACCCACTGTCTCTCCAGCTTCATATCAAACCTGAATATTGAACATTTCAGTCTTTCCTGTGCTATTATTGACTTACCTTTCACAGTTAACACTTAACATCTATTTTTAGGACTCTCAATAAGCACATGCTTATGTTTTTCCTTATACATAATCCTCTTTACATCTACCGGTCAATGATTTTCTTTCTCTGGCTCATAATTTCGCTTCCTTTATAAAAAAAAAATTATCTGCATTTACTAATAATGTTTAATTTCTGTCAGCTGTTTAAAACTTTTAAACACAGCATGGGAAGACAATGATAAAAAGAGGTATTCACTGCTCCACCCAGGGTCTTCCATCCTGGCCACGTAGGTGGAGACACATCTCCCTAATATTGGGTGTCTAATAGACAGCATCTCCAAGCCTCTTTCCTTGGTCATGGTACAGTGGGAGGCATTTCTCAAAGATAAGCTATGCTGGCCTAAAGCCAGCATCTGGGACAAAATTGCCCTTCAATGAGCATTTCTATTTATAATTGCTCAGATGATTGCAACTGTGTGTATATACGTGTGTCTATATGCATGTGAGCATGCACACGTGTGTGTGTGTGTAGGGCTTCACCTAAGCTTTAGGGGTTGAAATCTCAGCTATATGCTTAGGTTTTCACTGATATCTAGACTCAGTCTAGTCAATACACTATAGAGAAAGATTTTAATCATTTCCACATAGATACCCCTTTGGGCTCGGACAAATCAAACTCAAACAAATCAAAGGCCTGGGCAGGTCTCTGCTGGGAGTATGGACCCATGAACATCTTCACTGGAAGGCAGCTAAGGGTAGGACAGCCAAAGCCCACTGCTTGTTTTTCAGTTAAGGTGGGGGGGTGAGTCAGCTGCACTGCATGACAGGCCCTGGGGACAGACGTTGAATTTGGATTCCCTTCTGGACAAGTTCTCTGCTGTAGGGTAGCCAAAAATGTCAGGCACAGAGGAGGGGAGGGGTGAGTGATGTAAAATGGGACAGAATGAAGTGTAATTAACTCTATTGTCTGAGACACCTCTTGGCAGCCTGTACTCACTGGCAGATCAATAAGCAGCAAAAGGAGTCAGAAAATAATGTTTGTGCTTAGGGGGAAATATGTAGCTGGAATCAAAGGTAACTTACAAGTGCAGTGGTTGACATTGCCTTCAGTACAGCAAGGAGATCTCCGTACATCTATCCCAATACATGACCACTTTGCCATTCTTCAGGACCTAATTCCTGACACTCCCTGCAGCACTGTCAGTGCAGCTGTAACTTTGCTCCTGTGCCTGTCTTGGGCACCAGCTCTTCTCTGCTGGGTTCATCATGTCTTGGGGGTGTCCCTCAGAAAATGCTGGCAAATGGACTCAACCCACCAGGAGTGATCAGGTTTCCTTCCCTCAGTGCAACTGAGTGCACTGATTTCCATCTCCGTAAGTGCTATCAACTCAGCACTTTTCAACATTAATCCGAAAGTATGTAGAAATGTGGTTGCTCCAGTAAAGGTCCTGTGCCAGATGCTATGTTCTCCTGTGAGGGGTGATGGGAATGAAACCAACCCATCATATGCTGTCAATAATGTTCATAGAGCAAGAGGGCCCTTTTCTATCCCAGAAAGACAAGCAAAAGTTTAGCAAGCAATTAAAACATATTCGTGTTTTCTCCAACCTCCTCTATACTGGGCTGCCCTTTCCTTGACTGGCCTTTGGGATGTGAGCCCTTCAATCTTCATTATTCTCATATTAGGACAGCTTATTAGAGGACTCTGAAGCAAAAGTCATCACTGTGGTGGCTTGCATAAGAAAAAGCCTTAATGAGAGATGGAAACTAGGATTCTTCAGGAAGACCAGTTGGTGTAAGCAGTACACTCTGCTCTGAGCCAGGACTGAAAAAGCTGAATGAAGCATGGCAGACAGCTGCAGTGTTGTGTTTCCCCTTTCTTACCCCATTTTTTGCCACATAAGATGTAAATAAAACACTGTACAAGTGGAGGGCATACAGGTCCCCATGCATTGCTGCCAGAGGTGTTTTCCATATTTAGATCCTGGTGAGCCATCTTCTCAGCTGCTGTAACATCAGCATGAATGTCTGTAAGAGTATGAAGGGCAGTGGCACGTCATGCTTGAATATGGTTCTGTTCAGTCAGAGACTGGATCTTGACTGATATAGGAGTCAGTGGGGCCCTGAAAAAATTGTGTTCAAAAGCATGATGTCCCATGATAATAGGGCCATAGTGACCTGGAGGGGGCTGTGTTGGCTTCCTCCTGATCTCAGAGGAAAGTTATGCTCAGCATTGTGTCCTCTGACTCAATTAGCTACAAGCATGTTCAAACATGATAACATTGTGTGGTATAGAGAGGGAAAGTGTCCCGGCCTGTTTCCAGCTTGTATAATTAATTTCTCCTTATCTAAAACTTCTACCTGTAATTTTGAATGAATATGTCCGGATTTTTTAATCTTTTCCCAGCTATGGCTTCAAACCATCAACTTCTTTATTTTTCTCCTCTGACTTATTTAATATCTTGTGGCTCTTTTATACACATATATGCATGCATATTTATATTCTTCTTTTTATCTTTTGCATTGTTCTAGCAACAAAAGCTTAATTCACTTTGCTTAAATTTTTGTATGATTGTGTGATGCACTCTATAGAGCCATATGCAGTAATATCCAGCTAAGAAAATGTGAAAGAAAGATTGCACAGCCACATATTGAAAACACCCTGAACTATCCAAACCTCCAAAGGTCTGACTGCTTATTACTGCATAGTGTTTCTTGCACCAGCTATCTGAATGCTGCTTTTCATTCTGTAATCAGCCACATACTCAGCACTTCGTACACATTTGGATATGTCTGAGCTTGGGAGATGCAGTCAGCAAAAGATGATTTTGTTAGACAATACCTATTCTTCGTAGATATATTCTCTAATTAACAATGTGGAGGAAAATGTCTGTCCTAAAATTACCAAAAAGTTACTGCACAGTCCTTCATTTCCTGATTGAAGGGCTGCTGTGCAGTTTGCTTACTTTAACCCTGCCCATGGGAACTGTCTGCTCTAGCCGATTCAATAAGCATGGGTGCACTAACAGCCCTGACATGACAAAGTTGCTCTGCTCAGCTCAGCGCTGCATGTGCTGTGTAGTTAATCTAGCCAACACTGAAAGTGTTTACATTAGCATGTTTGCTTTGTGAGAGATAGTGTTAAACATTTTCTAGTTAAAGGAAGCCTTGTTTGACTGCAAGATGACACATGCCCAGAAAGCTGTGTTTGCTTGAGCTGTGAGGCTGCTCTCCCAGTGCAATTAGACATGTCCTTCTATATATTCTTTTCCTGCTGATGTCAGGTTGTGATAACCTGAGTACCTGGGTACCACTGATTGTGGGAAGTTAGTGCATTTTAGTAGTGAGTGAAGTGGTTTCTGCATGTATGTCCTGTCACATAGGATTTGAGTTTGAGCTGGTGGCATTTCTAGCAACCCTTTTGCAAGCACAGTAGGTGCTTAGGCTAGCTGCTCAGCTGACAGAGGGAATTTCCAATGGCACAGCAGCTCCTGCCACCAGGCAGCTGCAGGTGGGAGGTTGTTCAGTGTGGCTGTAGAGTGCAGAAATGCCTCCGTGCCTGGCTTCCTTAGAATGTGGATGGCATTGAGATCACAGCCTCATGGTGATGTCATTGCTAATGCTGGGATCAAATAGCTTTAAGCACTTCTTCCAAGCCCTGTCTCCTCCTCTGTGTGCATCACACTGAGAAGACGGCTGTAGCTTTTCTCTTCACCTCCACAGTGTTTCTGATGCTCTGCTCACACCTACACAGATGGAAGGTAGTGATGCTTGTGGCCAGATGGATGTCCCCGTTCCCTCAGCTCAGTAATATGGCAATCTGAATGGGTGCTGTTGTAGGTGACTGGATGTCTGAGCCAATTCCTCAGTCAGCAGCACCTGTATAACTAACATGGCATTTTGATGGCTTTCCAGCCCTTACTAGCTAAGCTGTTTCAACACCCTGTCGTCATGTGTTGCCAGGTGGTTGTAAAACAAGCAGAGGTGTGCCGGTACAAACAGAAGGATAAACATGAGGAGGGAAAAAAAGAATGGTGTAATTAACAAGGAGTACAGAAATCAGAGGGGTCCCGTGAAGGGCAATTCAAATGATCCAAAACAAGAGGGGTGGGGGAGCTGTCAGGGGGTGAGCAAGGATCTGATGCATGGAAAGACTAGAGATGCTGGAGACCAAAGTGAAGGTAATAAACAGGTACATGATGAAGGATCAAGAGTAGGCCAACAGACACTTCAAGTCATCCTGGTACAAGAGAGGAAGTCTTAAGGACTACATGCTATTGATTTTATAGATTAAAGGCATTTTCATTTCTCACCTTGCAATTGATTAGTCCCTGGGATTTGCTCTTGTTGCATACATCAAATACATATAATGCAACAGATTCTGTGGAAAGTCAGGCAGGTATTTATTCACAACAAGGCTCATGGGCAATGCCCTTAGAGAGACCTACAGATCTTCTCTCCATCACTCCATCTGGCTTTAGTTCTCATTGCCCAAAACACCCCTTAGAGAGGAACAAATTCATCAATTCCCACCTATCCAGGCCAAAACCACTGCTACAGACCAGCACAAGGGCTAGTAATTCTATGTGTCAGACATTTATACAGGACTTCTGTGAACCAACAAAGAGTATGTACTTCGTTGAAATTTACCAAGAGCATGATTAAAAGTATAAATTAATCTCTGGCACAGACACAAAGACATTAGAGGACTATGCAGTTATGGATAGTGTAGGGCTCAGGTAAGGGAAACAAATTATTACATCTCCTGTTGGTGCATCTTGGGCCATGACAAAGGCAAGTTGCAGGAGAAGGAGGGTCTCCGCTCTGAAGGATCACTCGAGTACTTTGAGATGAAGTGGATGAGCCTAAAGAAGCCACCTAAAGAAGGCTGAGTGCTGCTAGGTGCACACAAGAACAACAGCATCTCTGTTACTGTTTTTTTGCCACAGTCACTGAGTGGAGATATGTATCTGCGGTGAGATTTCCCAACTGTCTGCTGACATTATCAAGGGGATGTTGTAGGTACCCCTGCGTGCTGGACCGTCCAGCAAGGACTCTCTGTGGTTATGTCAGCCATGAACAGGGAGGAAAGGTAGCTGGAACAGGGGAATGTGTTAGCTCCTTCTCCCCTCCATCTCACTGTCTCTCTAGGCTCAGACTTCTCTTTACGGTGATGGTTAAGTCCTTGACAGAGGCTAGACAGTGGGTGCATCATGACCACATGTTATCCTGCTGCTGGGAGGTCAGGAAGGTAGAGCAGCTGCCAGGGCATAGATGTAAGGCTTTAGAAGGGGATCTCTAATCTGAGCGCCTAAGTTGGCTCTCCTGCCTCTTCTCCAGCTAGTGGGCTGTGCCTCCTCTGGCACGCTTACTGTGCCACCAGCTTTTCACCATGTCTGCTGTCTGGTATACAGACTTCATAGGGCAGAGACTAGCTCTTATCTGTGTGTGTGCAGGATCTAGCGGATTGAGACTTTGGAGGTTACTTTCCAAGGTGTGCCGTAGTACAAACAGCATGAGCCTTTCCAGAAAACCAATGTCTTTCAGCCACCTACCTCACATTTGTAAATACTTGAATGGTGATTCAGTCCCCAGTGAGGCTTCTATCTTCCAGTAGAAGAAAAGCTGAACTCAAAAGGGTAGGCTAAATGCTTTTAGGAGCAAACAGTCATGCAAACCCACATGGGCACTCTTGAAAATTAATCCCAAATCAAAAGCAAACTCATGGACTGGGTTAGTAACTAGAGGCAGCTCTGCATGGGAATTCCCTGCTTTTGGGAGTAACATGGGATCCATCCTTCTGTCAGGATACAAGTGTGATTACCTGGTGAGTGCCAGAGCTGATTTTCCTCTTTATCTGGACGTAGACATTTTGCTGGGACTCCTGTACTGTTCTTACCCTAGAGTTCATCTGCTTTCTTTATTAAATGCTTGAGATGTCCTGAATGGAAAAATTGGGAGTGAAGAATATTCCACAGGGAACTGCCATCTGGCACTGTGTCCCACAGAACCTCTTTTCTTGTGACAGGCACAGAGGGAACGTGAGCCATTTCCACAGTCCCCCGTGTCCTTGTAGCTGTGACGATGGGGAAGCAGGTCTGAGTGTCTGCTACAGGAGAGCTGCAGTAGGTCCAGTAGAAGCAGGCTCAGCATGATGACGGGTTTTATCTGCCAGGTACATGAGTGATCTAGACGGTAATAAAAGTGAGGGATCTATGGGTGCTCAGGAGGCTAAACTGGTAGCGGGAGAGGTCTTGTCTTTTCTTAATGCTGTAGAAGTGTTGCAGAGACACACAAACCTTCCAACATTGCTGCTTTCAAACACAGAGAAGTACCCGTGTGCCTGAAAAATCTTTCTTCACCAGAGAAGTTGGCACTCTAACGTGGAAGTACAACTGACTCCTCAGTAACACATATTCCAGTTCCTCTTTGTTAATGTGACATTGTGTTAATTTATTAAAAGACTTAAGAGTGGGAGCAGGACCTATTTAGTCTAGAGAAGACTGAGAGGGGATCTCATTAATGTAAATAAGTATCTCAAAGGTGGGTGCCAGGAGGATGGTGCCAGACTCTTTTCAGTGGTGCCCAGTGACAGGACAAGGAGCAATGGCCATAAATTAAAGCACAAGAAGTTTCACCTCAACATGAGAAAGAACTTCTCTGCACTGAGGGTGACAGAACACTGGAACAGGCTGCCCAGGGGGATTGTGGAGTCTCCCTCTCTGAAGACATTCCAAACTCGCCTGGATGCGTTCCTGTGTAACCTGCTCTGGGTGTCCCTGTCTTGACAGGGGGTTGGACTGGATGATCTCCAGAGGTCCCTTCCAAATCTGACGATTCTGTGATTCTGTGATATTGAGCCTGTAAACAAAAAAAACCTACTGAAGTCAGACCAGCAAACAAACATCAAGACAGTGAGAACAGAGCGTTATTCTAATCACCAAACTATTCCTGGTTCACCAAATTTGTCCTTTACAGCCACTGTGGACACTGGGCCGTTTCCAGTAGGTGAAGACTCTTGTTTCATGCCATGAGGGACTGAGTTCTGCAGGCACAGAGCAGCGTTAGCAACATTATATATGTCCTGCAAAAGGAGGTGTAATCTTGTGTTTCTCTTAGGTGGGTAACTGGGGGCACTGCAGACATGTCACCAAGATGTGGGTGACATAGGTATTTTACTAATCAGCCTTTCTGGTTTCTTTCCAAATCTATTTGCAGTGCCCTTGGATCCTTGATCACACTGTGATTTCACCACCGGCAGGCTGTGTTTTAAGCCAGGCTCATTCTCAGCCTTCTATTTCAAACTCTGTTGATGTAATTTGTCTTTATACAAACATGTCATGGTCACTTTTTCCACATGGTCTCATTTAGTGGTTATGACACATCTAATTCTTTCTCATTTCTCTAGCAAGTAACAGTTTGACCCTCTTTTTAGAGAGGTCTACTGTGTCTCCTGGCACATATTTTGTAGCAACATCAGTATCAATTAACCTTGGATCCAGAAACTTTTCAGATGATCATAGAGTTCCTGTTAAAGAATCTCTGAAATGGTGAATCTCATAAAATGCTGCCAGATACTTCGTTCTGTGCTAAGACAGAACACTTGAACGAGGTAGGGCTTCATCTATCTCCAGTAGTATGTCATTTGTATGGATTTCTCATTTACCCTATTTGACTCTGCATTGATGAGAATGCTTGAGATTAGACATCAAAGAGAAATACACAGAGGAATCACTTACTAGAAATGCACCTAAAACTTCTTGGTACAAAACCCATGCAATTCTTATGTTTCATTACCAGCACTCTTTGCTGTGCAACAGCTCAGTTTGTAGAAATTAAAGTAATTTTTTTCTTATTTCATTCAGTCTGAACAGCATCTGTACCATGGATAACCAGGAATCTCTAGGAACTCCATGGATCTTTTGTCAATTTTTCTTTAGCTTTCTAGTCAATGCCACAGTCTGATAGCCTTTCCAACAATTCCTTCTCTGGGATCTCACACTAGCTAACACCTTGGATTGTTCATATTGAAAAAGTGGTCTTTGGCAACCTATTTTACTTCTCCAAGGCTTTTCCTCTTGCCAGTTAAGTTCACAGAATCACAAGATGGCTGAGGTAGGAAGGGACCCCTGGAGGTCATTTTGAACAACCTCACTTCTCAAGCAATTCCGTCTAAAGCTGGTTGCCCAGAACCGTACCCAGTTGTTTTTTGAGTATCTCCGAAGATGGATACTCTGCAACCTCTATGGGCAACATGTGCCAGTGCTCAGTCACCCTCACAGTAAAGAACTGTCTCCTGGTGTTAGAGGGAAACTCCCATGTTTCAGTTTGTGCCCATGGCCTCTGGTCCTGTCTTTGGGCACCACTAAGAAGACCCTGGCTCCATCTCTCCATCTTCTTTGCACCCTTCCTTGAGGCATTTGTACACATTGATAAGATCCCCCTGAGCAGCTCCAGGATCCTCAGCCTTTCTTCTGAGGAACTCAGTTGCAGCAACTCATCTGCAGCAAAGCAGAAAGACCTTGCGTATTACTGTAACCATTATTTTAAGTCAAGTCCTGCATTTTTAGCAGATTTTTTTTCCCATTAGTAAAAACTTTCCTGGATTTTTGTCAACTGCCTTTTTCACAGAGGTTTTATTCAACCAATCTCATTCTGTTGTTTATGCTCTATTAAATAGTCTTTTCTTGGCATGAAGCAGATTAAAATGCATAAAGTTCTGCTGGTTGGGAAAAAAAAGGAAAAATGAAGTTTTGAGAAAACAAAGCAGTAATCCCTTCGATATGTGCCAATGAGAGCTCTGTTTCTTTATATAACATCTGAGGTGAAGCAGCAATGTCTTCATTGGCATGTCATTCTACAAACTACACCCAGGTGAGGTTTCCTACTACAGACTCTACTTCTGTAACTGGTCTTGGTCATGTAAAGATGTTGGGCTTAGTTTTGCCACATAGACACCCATGGAGGCTATTTCAGAAAATTATTTTTATCAAAAGAGGTGCTTGTGATATAGCTGTGCTTGGCTCCATCTCTGTCCTGGTCCTTTGCCTTTTTGTTCATTTCTTTCTGTCAATCATGAACAAGTTTGTGGTAAAGGCTGGTTTCAGAACAGTTATTTAAATTGTCAGCAGGGCTCTGCCCTTGGAGACATTTCCTTAATTCATTTTACATTTATTTCTGCTGAGAATAACATTTCTCTCCAATAGTTTTCTAGCATGCACGGTGCAGAGTCATTGTTCCTGGATGCTGTTTTACTGTGCTGAGATTGCTTCTGCTTTAGTGCACGTCAGGCTAGTCACTGCTAGTTCCCTGCCCTATACACCACAGCTTTTTTTAATTAGATGTGTATTTGTTCCTGCAGCATTAGCTTGTGCTTCAGCCTGGGCAGTAAGCAACTGCAAGCAGTTGTCAACTAGAAACATTTATTTCTCACAAGTGCTGTTGTGGCCACTGCTACAAAAGCATCTCAGCTGAAAGAGATTAAAAAACAAGCCACCCAGGCCTGGCAATCATCTGATCTTGCCTATCAAATGCACAGCTCTTGCTGCCATTACAAGTACTAATGGTCATTCCAAGGTCAGGTGGTCAAGTCCCCTTCTTGAAATAACTGTTATTTTTGAGAATTAGCTATATCACAAATAGTCCACTTTTCAAAATCCTTCCTATTTGTATAAGGTTGGTTTACCTCCTTACTACGCTCTTTAACAGGATGGTCAACGTTGTAGCCTGCCAGCTATTTTCTGTTAGAAACAGGGCATCTTGCCCAAATGGCATCCTCATCTGGACTAGAAAATTCTCGAATAACTTTTGCCTTTCTTTTTGCAGCTGTTGGTGAATAGCAATCCTGCTGACATGCTTATGCTTGCATTGATGTCTAGCTTACAGTGTTTTGCAGTGCCTGAACATTTTTAGGCATGATTTCTATTGCAGGTCTCTGCTACCACTCAGACTGCCAGATCTCACCTCTGTCCATGTAGTTACACATCAGCTGCATGATGCAAAGAGAAACTGGAAATGGGGCAACTTTGCTGTCATGACCAACAGTGAGAGGATCAAATATGAGCCCTCCAGAACTGCTTTTGTGAGCTGAAATGTTCAGTAGGCTGTAATATATGGTATCTGCACAGCAGCAGAAACTGGTGATCCCTAACTTGCCAGCAGTTTACACCATCTCCCCATCTGTTATCTCTTCCAGGAAGAGAGATTCAGGTTACCTGTCTCTCATGTGGGGTTGCAATGAGAGCTTCTCTGTGTCACTGTCAGCACATTTTGAAATGGCCCCCCTCATGTCATGTGAATTGGGAATACAAATGCATAAACCCTATTTGCAAAACCAAGGATCCGTTTCCTCTCCTGTCAGCCTTACACATCCCGTGATAAACATCGATTTCTTCTTATCGTGTGTTACTCACAGCCCAGGGTCTCATGTCACTGACATGCCTGCTGAGTACCTCAAGCACGCTCCAGTTGCCAGAAATAGAACTGCAAATTTTGAAAGCACAGGAACATTGCAAGTTTCTGTGTCCAACATCCCTCAAGGAAATGAGTATCTGTGACAGAAGCAGAAGGTAGTGACCTGACTTCTCCCACTCCCAGATGCTGCGTGGACATGGGGAATCACTCACCACTCTCTTCCTAGATCTGATCTGATCTTTCTTCCTAGAAAGCTCTGATGTGTGACTTTTGGAGCACAGTGACAATGGCTGGCTGTATTGAGAACTGGACCTGTTCCTGCACACACAGTCTCTACAACTTTTTTCTTCTCTCCCCGTATCTCACAAGCATCTTACATTCTCCAGGTGCAGGCAGAGATTAATTCTCCTTTTGTTTCACTGCTGCATGCCTCTATAACCCCACAGGCTCTGACCTGCCTCTGCACTCAGCTGATGCACAGTTATCTCTGCTGCAAAATCATCACCCACACAGTGTTTGAACCATCTAAAAGCCCATTTCCTAGCCTCACCGATTATGTGACCTTCCCAGGTTCTGAGCCCTGCAGCATCCATGTGGACCTACATCCCCCTTATACCGAGTGCCTCTCCCCTTTCTGAGGCTCCTCAGGGCAGTTTGTGGGCTGTAGCCTCTGTGGCTGCAGGACTCAAAGATGCAGAAGGCAAGCTTTAATTATCTGCTTGCACAAAAAGCTGCTATAGCTGTGACGTGACACAGATCTCCTCTGCTGGTAGATTTCAAAGCCGCAAGGCATCAAGTAAGGGCAATTCTGCTGTCTGCACGCTCAGCCCTTTGTACACTGCAGTGGTGTGGACATGGCTGCTGTGTTATGTTACGGCACTCAGTGTTATCAGGAGCAGTGTGAACAGTGACAGAGGCTCAGAGCACCAGGGCAGGTGATCCCTAAGCAAGGTGAAGGGTGTGAAAGTAAATGCAGCCTCTGAAGGACCAAGTGTCTGCATGAGCTGCCTCTTCGTATCTCGGTGCGCCCTGTCAGTGGGAGCACTGGTTCGGTGTTTCAGAAGTGGTGTGAAGCTGCAGAGGCTCCTATTCAGTCTGGACTGATTGCAAAAACATAAAGCCTGCTAGGTTATCCTCATGCTTGACCCGTCGCTGCACAGACCCCTGTTCCTGCTGAACAGGTCAGGGCTGCTTGCAGGGAGGAGCTCCTGTTGTGGCAAAGACAGAAAAAAGAGAGACAGAACCCTCTATCCCCAACCCAACAACAACAAAAAAAAAGGACATAAAGGGTTAAAAAGGAGAAGAAATTTATGGTCTCTTGGAAGGAAGGGGATTGCTGACAGGATGAGCCGTGAAAATTCCAGGCAGGATAAGCCATCTGTGGAGGGGCAGAGCAGCAAAGTGGGTGCTGTAGACAGGTAGGTAGGCTTCTGGAGCCCTTGCCTGGACACCACAATGCTGGGGCTTCCCTAAGCATACTGCTGTGGTGCCATCAGCCCTCTGCTGCGGGAGCACGTGTGCTGTCTCCATTGACAGCATGCTCTGAATGAAAGGCTTTTGAGGATGGCCATCCTTTTGACCTCTGACAGCCATGCTTTTACAGGACAAGACCCAGTGGCTTTTGCAGCCCTCTCTCATCCACACATCTGGAGAGCTGGCCTTTACTTCATACTGTTACACTCGCTCTGTAGTGCTGCTATAGACTGACCCCACAGCAGTAGGTATGGGGCAAATCCTTCCAGGGCTAAGCTGCGGAGGAGCTATGTAAGGCAGGCTTATATCTCAAGTCCTAGCCTCCAGCTTTCTGTGGCACCTAAGATTTTCTGTACTCCCTGAGCTTCAAACCAATGTTTCCTGCTTTTTCTGGAGGTTGGGTAAGATGATACCCCAAGGGCAAAGAGTTGCTGCACGCAGTGTTCTGGCACAACCTCATCAAAGCATACTGAAAGTCTTATAAAAACTAAATATTTGTTCCAAAAGTGTTCTGTGTTTTGGGTTGGTTTTAATTTTTCATTCTTCAACACTGCTTAGCTGCAAAGGCTGAATCCTGGTTAGAAAGAGGCAGGTGTGGAGAAGCCCAATTTGAGGAGCACAGTGGTGGAGGAAATAGAACCTCTCTTGACAGGAGGGATGTACCACTGTGTTCTCCAGCCCAGTATTCCCATGGCCCACAAACGTGAGGGGAACTGGGACAGCACATCGCAGCAGGAACCAAGAGGTAAACCTCAGTAGCTGGAGTGTGTGTAGATTTCATTTAGCATGTTCTTCTGTTGTGTCAGTAAGAGCATTTTGTGGCGTATGCTTGCGTATGGGAAACAACAGGAAGGCCCTGGCATGAACATGTGTAAAGCCTTTTTGCAATCTGTTCTGAATACTGTTAGAGATTGATTAAGTCTGTTGAAGCCACTAAAACCAACCCTGCCCACGGCAGAATAAGTCTCACAGAAAGGAAAGCTTGACAGGGACGATGGTGCAAGTCTAGGGACTGCAGGAGAGAGAAAGGCTTTGCTGAAGAGTTATGAACAGAGGTTGGAGGAGGTAAACCAGTTGTAGCTGTGGAGAAAAGGTCTGAAACTAGCAGGGAAAGGGTAACTGACCCTAGCTCACATGTGTGCTCGTATGCCATTTGAACATGTCTCAGAGGTGAGCTCATCTCTTCTGCTCTGAGGAGCAGGAACAGAGGTGACGAACAGCATTTAGGATCCCTCTGCACTCTGCGCATACAGCAGCTGTGACCTGCAGATTTCAGCCCTCCCTATGCAGGGGCTTACATGATGCCTTCTGCCAGTATGCCTTTACCTTCAGCGTGTTACCAGTTGGATCGGGCAGGCAGCTTATATAGGTAGAGATGGCTTTGGAAGAGGGATTTTGGCTCCCACCCAGAATGGCTTACTTTTAAGTCTAAAGATGCATAACTAAGTGTGCATAAACAGCATTCCCTTCTCCACTCTGCTTAGGTGCCTTCAGGAGCAGCCAGTTAAAGTCCTTGCAACACACTGGCAATACAACAAACAGGATGGCTGTAAAAAGGCAGCCCAGACCCTGTCGTACCACCTCAGATCTCCTTCTTCCCTCTACTCCCTCATTTATCTTCATGAGTTACAGCTGAGAACTCTGAAAATGTAAGCACACAGTTGTACCAGAATACAGGAAACTTAATTCAAGACAAGGTCCAAGGGTCCAAGTCAAGGATTTAAAACCACGAGGTGATTTCCACTTCTGAGGCTTGCTTTGTGTTGTAGGGTGTCCCAGGGAGTACAGGGCATTTGGGCTTGATGAAGAGCTTTTTTGACCCTGTGTTTCTGTTAGAAAACATTGATTCATGAGGCTTTTGTTGTTTGGCAGAAGTGTACCCAACTAGATAAATCCATGGATGGGACTCGGGCATGTTAAATATTTGTTTGGTGGCACAGGAAAACAGTTAGCAGCTGCTGCATTGCCCCTCACCTTGGCTCCCAGCCTCCTGCCTTGGAGCTCAAGAGCTGCAGACAGGTCAGGAAACTTCTTTCTTTGGTATTCAAAGGGTAACATTTTGAATGTTTCATTTGGTGGAGCCAGAAGGGCTACAAATATTAGAATCAGAGGGTTTTCAGAGCTTTCAGGGGATGTTGGTGCCTCTTAGATGAATTCCTGTAACTAGCTGTGTGCTGGCTCCTCATCAGATGTGATGATGGAGGGTAGGAAGGGTTCACTCACACCTCTGCCAGTGGTCCCTGTCTGCATACTTTTTATTTATGGTTATACAAGGAAAGGTAGTTAACAGTGATGGTATCTTGCAGGGGGGAGAAAGACCAAGAGGTGAAAGATTCCTTAGCCTGACTGAAGGCATGGAAATGGCAATAATTTGGGAATAAGACAGTACCTGGGCTATGATTGTGCTAAACTGGCTCTGCTAGGGTGTGAAAACAAAACACCTTTGGGCTTGTCCAGCAATCCACACATGAGAGAGGACCTATGAAGTCATGGAAGATGTAGGAAACATGCAAAAGGGCTGTCTCTGGAAACACTTGATGGTTGTTTGGCTACAAAACCGCATTAGAGCCAGTGAGCTGATGGGTAAGACATGGGGAGGAAGCCAGCAGTGGACAGGATGTAGAATAGGTGCAAACAGCTGTACTGAAAGCCCTTCTCCTTCAGAGTCCAGAGCCTCTGGCTGGCTATAAGTGACTCTGCCTTTGGGTGGTATATAAAGAAAGGTACACATCACGACAGCTCTGACATGCCAGAGCAGTGTCAGAGCTGTGTGTAGTGATGGGCAGGAGCAGCTCTGCGGCAACTCAAGAAACAGCTCAGCCATTCCCAGCAGTTCTGGGGCAGTATCTATAATTGAAGAGCTCTGGGAGCTTTGCAAGCTTGTGATTCTCCACCAATTAGGGCTAGAAGGCTCCGTTTATTAACAACTGGCTTGTTTAAATAACAGCTCCCATCAAGTGCACTTGTCTGACCATTGGGAACCTTGAGTGCTGTCTGGGATGTTTTTTGGTGCCTTGTGGGTGTCTCGTGGGTGCCTCTCTCTGCAGCCCTTGTGCCAAGTCCACTGCTCCCTGCTCCCCTCCAGTGCCCTGCTGGGGGGCATTAATCCCTGCCTGCTGCCTGATGTCTCCTGCCTCGTTTCCTGAAGGACTGCCTTCTTGCCTGTACACACACACAGACCCACAGTAGTTCCCCTCCTGGTAATGTGCTCACACTTCTATGCATCAATTAAGCTGCTTTTTGGAGGAAAAGTGGATTTTGCATTCAATGCCAGCACTGGAGAATGGTGCATTGGATCTTGATGGAACAGATGATGTGTCAGGTTTTGCTTGATTCTCCCCTAGTGCTTCTGGGACACATTCATATAGTGCTTGTACTGTTCCTGCTGTACATGTTTTCCCACTCTTGGACTTCACAGAAACTTTGCAATTTTATTTTTTTCCCCTGCATTTTGCAGCCTCCCTCTCCTCCCAAAAAAATAATTAAAAAAAAAAGAAATCAAAAAGGAAAATGAAGTCATAACATTTAGAGTAAAACTTTTACCAGGATACATTGTGATCTGACCAGGATCCATAGAGATGGAGTTCTTGCCATATGTTTCTCAGGCTAGACCAATACTATGTCACAACTGAGCAGTGTCTGCAGCTAGTGAAGACTTTGCCTCCATCTTCTCCAGACTGGGCTTTGTTGCTGGCTCATTGCTGAGGCTTTTGTACAGCTGGTACTTCACTATGCAGCTGAGAAATGGCTTCTTCTCTAGCACCCAGAATCACCAGCACATCCTGGACTTGTGAAGGCAATGGGTTGAACTTGAAGAAAGAGGGACACATGGCAGACAGAGATAGAGACGCTGAGCCCAGGCAGGGATTACTTTGCCACAGCACAGCTTTGGAGCCTTGCTCCTGTTCTGTGGGCCCCCATGATAGGTCGCAGATGGTGCGATCAATCAGCCGTGTCAGGTACAGGAGATCCCAGGGTGGGGGGACATGTGAGGGGACAGAAGCTGGGACAGAAGGAAGAATCTGTCTGTCAGGTTTGCTGCAAGAGGGGGAAGAGGTGGGAGATTCTGGTTGCTGGACTCTTGTGGTACTTTGCAAGGTGCAATGTAGTCTATACCTGGCAATCACCACAGTCCTTGGGTCCCCTTGCTCTTCATTCCTACAACAGGCTCCTCATTTCATTGTGTGCACCCCCTTTTCTTGTGTTTCATAGTGTGTCTGGACCTACTAGGGATGGATGTGGGAACCTTTCCAGACAGATCTCCCAGTGCTCAGGAAATAGCCGATGGTGCTCTAGTTTTCCTGCTCTTCTGGGTGGATGCAGTCCTCAGTGTTGTGCTTTCTGCAGGATGTTGCTGGTATGTCTCCAGTGCTGGAAGACTTTTAGCATGAGAGAAGATGCTTGATTATGAGGACTCCTGACTCCCAGGCCCTTTGTACAGCCCTGTGTCCAACCTTTCCATGCACAAGCTCTTCAGAGAGCACAGCAGTCCCATTGCTTTATCCTGGGTATCCCACAACCTTTTTCCAGCAAAATCCCTTTTTTCTTGCAAGTTCCAGTAGACTCAAGCCATCTGCCAGCTGTGCTCCTCCACCTCTCTCTCTGCTGCATCCTGAGCCTCTCCTGTACGCAAGGGGCATTTTGGTATGTCCTATGCTCTCAGGCTCTGGGTAACAAAAAGGGAACTGAAGTATTGATAGGACCAGTGAAGGATTTCTTTTTATCTCTTTGAGCTGCAAGGAGGCAGAGAGAAAGAAACAGACAGACAAAAAGGTCAATTTATCCTCTCTGGATCTACTGATAACACTTCAGTCATCTGTGGACAGTTGAATATACTTAACATCCTTCAGCCTGTCTGGTGCTAAGTTTTCTGCCTCTTACTTCCAAACTAAACTCCCTAATTCCTCTGCTCTAAATACCAGTCTCTGGAGCTTTGATCAGTGATGCACCTGGGGTTTAACATCAGCCATGATTTATCTCTTTGCTGCCATCTTCTCCTGTCACTTTTGGGGATGGAGCAGGTGTGTGGGGCTTGTTTGCTTGTGTTGTGTTTGTGCTCTTAATCCAAGCCCTATAGGTGAGGTGCTTTCAAAGACAGTTTGTGCTTACAGAAGCTGACAGCTGAAAGATGATAGGACAGAGAAACTGGGGGAAGAGGGGGTCGCATTGTGCGTCAGGGTGTGCATCAACTGTCTTGAACTCAGTGTTGTGAGTGAGAAGGCTGAATGTCTGTGTGTGATCAGGGGGAAGACCAACAGATCAGATACCCTGGTAGGAGTCTGTTACAGACCACCCAGCCAGGATGAAGCTACAGATGAAGTGTTCTTCAAACAACTGGAAGAAATTTCAAGACCTCTTGCCCTTGTTCTCGTGGGGAACTTCAACCTACGAGATGTCTGCTGGAAGTACAACACAGCAGAGAAGAAATAACCAGGAAGGTTCTTGGAGGGTGTGGAAGGTAACTTCCTAAGCTGGTGAGTGAGCCAAACAGGGAGATCTAGCTTGTACCTGTGGGGTGCGGGTTGGTCTTTTCTCCCAAGTAAGTGATAGGACAAAAGGAAAAGGCCCCAGGCTTCACCGGGGGAGGTTCAGACTGGATATTAGGAACAATTTCTTCACAGAGAGGGTGGTCAGGCATTGGAACAGGCTGCCCAGGGCAGTGGTGTAGTCACTGTTCCTGGAAGTGTTCACAAACTATGAGGATGAGCCCTTCAGTGAGATGGTTCGGTGGTGGTCTTGGAAGTCCTGGGTAATGGTTGGACTTGATGATCTTAAAGGTCTTTCCCAACTGAGCCAATTCTATTTATTTGGGGTAGAAGCTAGAGCCTGCAGCTAGGACCTTACAGCTAGCAGTAACACCAGAGACCAATGAAAGTTGTTGAATTATGTTTCCTAACTTTGCATAGGATTTTATGTAAAAGCCAGGCTTGGACTCTGCCAATTTCATGAAATCTCGGGGGGCTTTTAGAAAGTAAGCATCTAGATCTGGTGGCTGCAAAACCAGAAGGAAAGCTTCTCAAACACATCCTGAATGAAGAGCCTCAACCTGATCTGGTTCAGTGTTGTGTTTACACAACTGTTGTGATTACAGTACAAACAAGATGAGACTGTGGCTTTTTTCTGAATGCTCTAGGGGCAGAAACAGAGCATCTACAATCTACCCCTCTGACATGTATGTCCCTGAACAAGTGAGAATATGTGAGCTGGAAGGGGAGCTGAGTTGCGGTAAATCAGGCTGGCATGTGGCCAGAGCTTGGCCAGTGTGTGTCATTTGTGGAGAATCCCCATTGATGCCTTTATGGAAAGAAACCTGGCTGATATCTCTCCTCCTGAAAAGTAATATCTCCCCCACATGTGCCTAGCAGTAAAAAAATCTCTTCAACCCCATCGGACCTCCATGAAGCTCTCCAAGTTATGACCAGATTTTCTTACTTGCTTGTGATCACTGCCCAGGCTACTGTATCTGCACAGAAGATTGAGAAGAAACGTACACAAGAGGGAAATTATTGTTTTCCAGCTCTGTAAGCCCATTTTTGTGTGGTCAGCACACGTGCTTGTGCACATACAAAAGTAACAGCCTTCTGCAGCTGGAACTAATTACATTCTTCTTGGTGATCTCTGCGGAGATGCCAGAGATGGAGCAGGCCGGTTGCTTCCCTCAGACAGCAGTGCTGCAGAACCAGGCTGAGGAAGCCACTCTGTATCTCTCCACAAAACACGATGTCGTTCTCCATCAAGACACAAATACTTCCTGCTGGAAACCAGCAGGAATTACTCATATATAGAGGAAGGAGGGGGCTCCTGAGTTGTTGCTGCTCATTTATGTGCGGTGCCTGATAAACAGAGACCTCTCTTTGGGACCCTAAGAATAGGAGAGTTTTTTTTAAAGCATCTTCTCAGTTTCTCTGTGATATCCTTCTTGGGCACCATTTGTGGCACAGCTCTCCCTCCCTGCACTTAGCTGCCAATCAAACAGAGAAAAGGCAAATTATCACTTTAACTGCCCTTTCTTCAGGATGCGCTATTGGGACATATTCCCCAGCAATAAACTCTGCTGTGGACTTCCTGAACCAAGGCTAGTAGACCTAGAGCAACAGAGAAACGTGAAAATGGGGCTGGGCAGAGAGGAGCAGTAGCTCTGGCTTGGCACTCAGACTGCCTTAAGTGGTAGGGTAGATGAGCTCATTTGTTTGGTGATGGAAATGAGAAGGACTTGTTTTTTCTCTCTTTCACTGAAGGTTGTGATGGTCCTGAGTTTCCAGGGCTCTGTCTGCAGGGAGTGGGGGTGGGGTGGTTTGAGCTTCTGCTTTTCACAGCTGCCCATTCACTGGGGCCATGCTGGACCCTGGGAGGAGAGCACTTGGATTCTTAAGCAAAGTCCAAGGCAGCCCCATGGGCTCCCCACTGGGGTGTGAGTGGTCCTGCAGCAAGCATAGTATGCAGACCTACCACAGCATCTTCACACATTGATTGGTTTTAGCACAGGGCCCAACAGGGCCCATGCCACTGATGTCCTCTGTAGAGGAAGCCGTTTATTATCACCAGGTTAGTTGTACCTTGGCCTGGGTAGCTGGAGCCTTTCAAAGCTCTCTGGGTGCTGGTGGTGGGTTTCCCTTTCTAAGGATAGATACTTACCACAGGTTCTCCATGAGACAGGAAAATCATGATCTATCTAGTCCTTAAGTACCTGTTTCAAAGATAATGAAGAATCACAGTGTAAAAGTCTCTCTCTCCTTTGACTGCAAGCAGATCTAGCTTCATTTCTTATGCTATGTTTTTATCTGTGCTTAGGTGTCAAAAATTACAGGGCATTAGTTACATCTGGGTATCTAGCTCCTTCCTCACATCGGAAGTGCATCTCCTGCCACCTCTATTGCTGTCATCTCCAAATGAGAGTATGATCTTTGCCTTCTAAGAAAAGCTTTGTGAGCAAAATATCCCAGGCCAAGCTCTTCCTATATGTACTGTGAATGACTGGCTGGCTGATGCAAGTGGCGCAGAGCATGGAGCTGCTGACAACAAAGGGACATCTGGTGGGAAAAAAATCACCCTTGTCCCGGTTGGGAGCTTTTTCTGAAGACTGGGCTAGCCTGGAGTTTGTGGATTGTACGGGTTTTTTGCCTGTCTCTGCTGGAACATCCTGGCAATCCAAGTTGTGATTACCTTTAGGGTTTCATCATTGCACCTGAAATCCTGCGTCTTAAGATCTCTGAGGTGTGAAAGGTTACTCTGCTTCTGCACACCTCAGTGTCCTTTTGTGTCAAATGCAGCTTATCTTCACAGTATCACAGTATCACAGTATGCTAGAGATTGGAAGGGACCTCAAAAGATCATCCAGTCCAATCCCCCTGCCGGAGCAGGAACACCTAGATGAGGTTACGCAGGAATGTGTCCAGGCGGGTTTTGAATGTCTCCAGAGAAGGAGACTCCACAACCTCCCTGGGCAGCCTGTTCCAGTGTTCCGTCACCCTCACTGAGAAGAAGTTTCTTCTCAAGTTTAAGTGGAACCTCTTGTGTTCCAGTTTGTACCCATTACCCCTTGTCCTATCATAGGTTGTCTTTGTTTGTTGGACAGACCTCTCTTGAGCTCCCTCTTTTTTTTGGCCTCCGGCAACTTTGTTTCAGGTATGAAAATATAGGGCCTGAATTCATAGGCCTATTCAGAATGTTTTCAGTTTTTCCTTTGTCCCTGGAGGAATTTTTTTGGTGTGTCTAATCCCTTTTACCTACCTGGGAGCTACCATGGCCAGGTTGGCGTAATTGCTTCTTCCTTTTCTGCATGCCCCCAAAGTCTTCCTGTTTCTTTTCTACTCTTGTCATTTGTTTGTCAGTGTGGGTTGGAAGGGCTGGAAAGAGTAGCCCAATACTCCCTATCTCATAGCCTGCAGTGATGTTGCCTATTATAACTTGTCTTGAAGTGTCCTGAACAGCCCTGTGCTACTCTTCTGAAGGACTTGGCAGACTCCTCCAGTTTTTGATAATGCTGGATAATCTCTCATATATCACATTATGCCTCCCAATAAATTGAGCATCAAAGGCTTTCTTCACTTTCTTGTAATACCTTCTTTTCTTCCTTCCTTCCTGGGAATGTCAACAGTGTTTCAGTCACTACTTTGGGCCAAAAGCTTATTTGAAGCCATATGCCTCCCAGATGAAACCTATTGTTCCCTGAAGTACTACCCATGCTTTTCCAGACAGCTAACCCATTTTTCTGGGACTCTGACATTAAATGACCCGAGAGCTGAACAAGAGTGCAGGTATTGTTACTATTATTAAAAGAATAAGCTCTTATGCATAAGCAGGAGCTTTTCTAAGATAGTATCTAGAGTTGTGTGCTGCTGTTATTGGCTGCCTGTGGGCAGGGCTGGATGATCAGAGGTGGCCACTCTGACTAGCTCTTCCCATCTCAGGTTAAAATCTGCTCCTGATAGCCAAAAAGCCCATACTACCTACCAGAAGGTTGTGATGGGAAAGGGACCACTAACAAACACGCACATCATCTCACTCTGGTCTTTGCCAATGCTACTGGTTGGGTTGGTACGTGAAACTTAGTCACAGAGGAATGGCTTATATGGCTGTGCAAGGTGGAGGCAGAGAAGCCTCCTTATATGGAGTAATACACACCTGTCCTTTAACAGGAGTGATGCAAGTAAGTCTCCTGGTGAAAGGATGAGCACTCTCTCCCATACCAATTTCTCTCACTCTCTACCAAAATCTGATACTGTCTACCCAATCTTCTCTTAATTTTTTTGTGTCTTTGGTTACAATTAAATCATTCTAGTGGTGGCTGCTTGGTACATCTTTCCACAGCCCTTTCCTCCTCGCTGCTTTAACACAGTTTCTAAGCTGAGTTCTGCATCATCTCTTCATCCATTCCTTTGTTTTGTGTGCTGTGGCCTTTGTGAGTTTTTTGTCCTCGTGTGGGATATTTTCTTTTTCCACTCAACATGTAAAGTAAAGTTGTGCTTTCTCTTTATCCCTGCATGTTTCCTGCTCCCTTCACTGACTCAAGCCTTTGCAGTCAGGTTGCTGCTGCCTGGTGGGCACTGAAGAGCACAGACTCCTAAGGCAAAACATCTGTTGCCAGGATGATCTGCCAGGAAGAGGCATAGCTACGTCCTACTGCCTCTCTTGGACCTGCCTTCCCACCAAGCACCAGATTCATTGCAAACATAAGTTCCTGTTCGCATCCCCTCTGGGAAGCAGATGCACATGAGGCAAATAAATGTGGCTCTTTCTGATCAAGAACGAGTGTATTTTCTCTGGCCTTGTTCCCTGCTGCTGCATAAGTGAGTCTTAGCTCCTCCTAAACAAAAAGCCTGAAAATAAAGAAACTGTCTGTATCCTCCAAAGAGCCTCCCCATGCGATGCCTTTTGGGTGGATGGTGCTGGATGCGCAGTGGAGGAAGTGTTGGCACTTCTCTCCCATGTTCAAATGCTCTTCTCCGAACTGCCAGACAGACTGGGACACGAACTCTACCTAATTAATCTTCATTGAAATATTTCTGTCTCCAGATACCATGTTCTGTATTTACCCAATGACAAAGTCCTCTGTACAGGTTTTTAAGTACAGGCCTGTTCCAAGAGAATTAATCTGTTGGGAACTGGAAAGGGGTAAAAGAAATTCTTGAAGAGCAGGGGTAAATTTAGGCCAAATCTTTTCATACTGGGGGAATTAGGGTTAGTGCAGATCTGGAAAACTAGGCAGTGTGCTTCTGCTTGCTTCTTCAGGAGACTCTGGAGAAAACCAAGACTTGAGATTAGTGACTTCATCTGCATCTCCTCCCAAAGACCTCAACACCACATCTGCAAACACCCTGGCCTTTTTCCCGCCCAGAGAAGAGTATGCTCCCCTTCTTTCCAGGTGAGGCAGGGAGTCATCAAGTGTGCTGTTTGCCTGTGCTGCTCATGGACTCACCCTGAGGCAGTGAAGTGGACAAAGAGTAAGGCAAGATGGGGACCATGCTATGCTGATGGCTGCCCCAGCAGCCTCTGCATCTGTGGAACCAGCCTGCTGGAGCTGTCCTCTGAAATGATGGGAGAGGCTTAGCAGAGACTGAAGACCCGACTGAAGACCCTGAGTGCTTCACATCCATGATAGTGCTCCATCTCTGACCTTGAGCCAACAGGCTCCACAGAGGTTAAAGCTCACTCTGTACTCCTACTACGCTCTGAAGAGAGCAGATCAATCATGTGTGTCCATCTCTTCTTCTCAATTTGTCCTGTCTGATGGATTTATCCTTTAGAGAATCCCAGCTTTCCTGATGCACTTTGAAATTCTCATCAAGTTTCAGAGAGGCTTTATTGAGAATTTGTGCTATCTTCAAATATACTCTTCATTTGCTCTTAAATTTTCAGCTTCTTAATGCAGTGTGTGTGGGGGAAAACTCCTCTCTCTCTTTTCTACCTTACCACTTTACCGGCCAAAGAGAGGCAGGACAAGAGTCAGTTATTTTCTTTACCTGATCTATTCTTTTCTTCCTTCTTGTCTTATGATGAATTTAAACAACCAGCACATGGAGAGAAATCAACACCAACTTGGTCGAGCCAAGGGAAAGCTGCTGTGGGTGCACTTAACTGTGCTGTTAGCTGTGTCCCAGGGACTTCAAGAATGTTGTAGAGTGCTGCCACTGCGTCAGCCTCTGCAGCTCTGCCGTCTGTGCAGGGCATGGTTCAGAGGCAAAGCAAGGAGACAGGCTGCTTGAGGTAATCCCTGGATACCGCAGTAAAAGGGAGTGGGATATGGGGATGCCTGTTTTTCCTTGCAGTCCAGAGTGACTCATGTTGACTCTGATGCTGGATCAATGGATGGAGGCTCTGTGCTCTAAGTTGCCTCCCCTTCACCACATCCATTCCTGCTTTGCTGTTCCAGGAATCCTGCTGCTGATCAGGCAAAGAGTAACTTTGGTCCCAGTAGGTGGCTTTGCAACGGCTTACTTCATTTCCAAGGGCCTTGTGTTGCTTATAACAGAAGGATATTTTTCACACACAGTTCTTCAAACAGTGCTGGGTCTGGCAGCCAGTTGAAGCAGCTCAGGTGAAGAAGGAAAGAAAGTGCAGAGAGGGATGGTACTCCAGCACTATCTAATTACTCATGTTGGAATTAGATGGGAAAGCCAGATTAGATGCTCCATGTGATGCTCACTTGGTGCCCTTCGGATTATAAAGGGCTCTTCTTCTCTCAGTCATGAAAAAAACCCTTAGAAACTCCATGGGGTAGTGTGTTTACTGTCTGCACAGGATGAGGAGCTCCCTCCCTCCTTCCTTGAGTCACCACAACACCCTCCTTCCTCCCCGGGGCGGACTCGCCACCGCTCACTGACCACCCCTGCTGCTGCTGTGAGATCTGACAAGAGCAGAGTCCAGGGCTTTTGTCTACAGACAATAATTCTTACTTTTATGGAAATTCTTCTGCTTCTCCCCTGACAATGGCCTTCAGATCCCTGCTTAGTAACAGAGGAGTTTTTCCTCCTTCTCTAGAGCCCTCACAACAACAGCCTCACCCACATAGAAACCATCTTGCCTTCTGCAAAGAGCCATGACTCTCAGGTGTCTCACTCCAAGGATGTTCCAGCTATCGGAGGTGGAAACGGCGTGCATGAAGGAAATATCCTTCCAGTCTGCTTTACCCATGGCCATTATGGTCACTGGTGTAAGGACAGTGGTATGAATCTGGGATCTGATCTGGGATCAGATCTGGGATCTGAGTGGAACGAGGAGAGGACTTCCCAAGCCCTCAGATCACTCAGGTACAATATTTTGCTGCTGCTTATAAAGCAGGGCAGAATTTAGTGGTAGCTAAAGCTATGATTAAGGTTTGTTTCCAGAATGTGCTAGCGGTATGTACACCACTAAGATATCTATGCTCATTGAGCCAGGGAGGATTCAGTTTTTTATCTAGCAGCATCTTCACCCTATTTGTTCTTTCATATTATGGTGATGCTCTCCATCCATCTGCTAGCTTCTCCCTTTAGGCTGAGTGGAGATTTTATGCTGCAGATTCAGACTTTTGCATTTAAGCACAATTTCCTCTACCTCCACCCCAAAATAATACTCATGGAAAAAAAAACCCAACACCCTAACTGTGAAAGGATCTGCCCTGCCTACGTAGGACTGGAAAAGCTGTCATAATTTCAGTTGAATGAACTCATAGATGAGCTGGGGGAAACCAGGACAAAGAAGCAGATGTGATCCTGCAGAAATTAAGCCCTGCTGGGTATCTCTGGCAGGCATCTGCCTTTGGAGCAGCACCTACAGCCTGGCTGTACAGCACAAAGACACGAGACATTTCTGGCATCAGAAGGGCATGAGAGTGGAGGCTACAGGCATAAGCTCAGATCAGGAGACTGCTCAGTTCTGATTTGCTGCACCAGTGAAAATACAGGTTGGCTGCAAGACCCTGCCAAGAGTGCAGGATGCCACTTTGCTTGCTGGGAGCACTGGTCCAGGAACCAGTTCTGAGCTTCAGGGTATAGGAATGAGGTGGGATTGTAGGTGTCAGGGTCTGAGAAGGGAATATAGCTCTCTAATCTGATGCAGACAGATTTAGCTTTAGCACCAACTCAGAGAGAAGGCAGCATGTACTAATTCATCAGCAACTGTGGGATATTCTTTCATGTTGCTTCTATTTGAGCTCTGACAGGATCAGAGCTTGAGGGGGAAGGGTGCACTGTGCTTAGGTAGAGCTGTTCCCTGGGGCTCAGATGAGGAGTAGCTATGCTGATTTATTCTACAGGTTGACTTGTTCTCCAGGCCAAATTGAGAATTCTGGAGATCTGAGTTTCTGGTTATTTGGCAGCAGCGTTTGCTTTCCAAGTTCCCTGCCCACACATCACTGCCAGAATGAATGTCCTTTCTTAGCTGTAGAAAGACCCACTGATAAGGTCTTTCTACATGCAAACCACTGCAAAGGCAGTTTGGTGACATGGTATCTCTGCCGAAGGCTCTGTATCAAATGCTACCTCTAGGGCAGAAGTCAGTACCTCTGAACACACTTCTGGGATTCTGTATGATGTGAAATTTTGCTGAACGTCTGCACAGGTATCTCTGTACAGCATGAGAGTTAGCCTTGGTTTCATCTGGGGTGGTGTTTCTGTGCCTCTTTAAGAGGAACTGGAAAGTCCCTTTGCACACAGGTCACCAAACAGGCCCTCATCATCAAAACAATTGCTCTGTAAGACAGTGTCCTAGGTTGGCTTGTAACAACAGCTGCAGAGGTCAAGGTCGCAATGACATCCACTGTAACGCTGTTGCTCCTATTTGCTGGAGCTTCCCAGGAGCTCATAGATTTCATTACACAGCATCGAACATGGCACCATCTTGGATGTGTGTGCCATCCCTCCTAGCTAGCAGCCCAGAGAACCACTTTGGGGGTTTTACCCTGCAAATTCAAATTCAAATTCAAATTCATGATCCCACTTTCTCTTCACCCTGAGGATGACTGGCTTATATTGCTCCTTCCTCCTGAGCAGCGCGTGGCTTGAATCAGTGCCAAGCAGTACCCCCGCCAGTTACTCAGCCACCTGTTACTCAACTGTTCATGATTTAGTAGACTGTCAAACAAATCCTTCTTATCTTTTTCTAGTTCTCTATACTGGCATCCTTTGTTGTCCCCACTGAAAAACAGGGAAGCCCTGCCTGCAGGATATGGTTGATCCTGGGCACTCCAAAACCGAGCCAATTACTAAATACCAGAGAAAAAAGAGGTGGATTGAATTTGGATCTCAGTGTTGCATGCTCCTTGCACTTAAGACAGTAATACCTGATTCTGGTCCATATCTGGATTGTGACACCCCTCAGAGGACGTCATAGAAGTTTTGCAGTGGGTTGCCACTCTAAGGTACGTTTTCAGTAGAGTAGAGACAATGTATGGGACTTTTAAAGGTGGGGATGTAAAATGAGTAGCTTTCACATTCCAGGTTTTCCATTTTGATCTTACAGGATAGAGATAGGGAAACTGCAGAGATGACAAAGATTTTTTAATTCTATGGGCAAACTGGATCAAAACCTCTTACTCTTTTCCTAGTGCATAGAAACAAAAGGAACAGAGTATTAAAAATAGTATGAAATATAGATGAGAAAAAAGGAAATGGGCTGTTGTGGAAAGAAAGGAACAATTCATAGAATCATAGAATAATAGAATGGTTAGGTGATAAAGTTCAGGGTTCCAAAGGAAGAGGTCAGTAAGATTCAGAAAAGGAGAAAGCCTTGTTAGATTTGCTGTGATCCTTTCTGAAGTCCCATGATTCATGGAAAGGTTTATCAGTAGTTTCATTAAAAATAAATTTTTCTTATTCCTTCATGGTTATTCCTGAATGGTTTCATTCTGTACACAGCAAGCTTGATGGAAACAATTTGTTTGGCTCCTTATAAAGCTTAGACTTGTCTCATCCAATGTTAGTACTTCAATATTATACTCAAATACTGTAGAGCCATCTTATAATTGATGGGAAGATCATTCTGAGTTGCCTTTTTTCCCTTTTTCTACTGAATGCAAAGGGAGCCAGTGTGATGGAGCTTTTAATTCTAGAAGATGAATTTGCATTCAAATGTCTTCTGTGTGCACGCATGATTGCAAAACGATGGAGACTGGGGGATAGTAACCAGAAAAAGAGACTGAAAAGAGAGGAGCAATAGTAAGGTTTTTTTCAGAAGCACTCAGAAATTGTTTGCTGTGGGGCCAGGAAAGTGTGGTGAGGTGGTCTATGCACTTGTGTCAGCAGCAGTCAGAAGGGTGCCAGGTATCACAGGCCATCAACTTCTGTGCAGCATTGTTCATGGTGCTTTGCTCTGGCATGCAGAGGAGGCCCTAGAAAATGCTCCAACTGATTCAAAAAGGGTCCCGCACATTTCTTTCATGACAGGAAGGAAGAAGAAAGGTCATGCTTTTAGAACTGCCCCCAGTATGCCTCTTCTCTTCAGTGTCATCCCTCTTGCACACAATGTGCCCTTTGCTGTACCTGTATGTATGAGATGGCAGGGGACCCAGAAGCTCACGGTTTCCTTGCTTTTCCTTTCTCTCGGTCTCTCTTCCTCTTTCTTCTTCCCTTCTCTTTTCCCTGTTGGCAGCAAAATAATGTCTTGTCTCTGAGCAATGCTCATGGTGTATAATTTACAACCTATAAATAGATGACTGTTATTAAAAAAAACAAAAAAAAGAAAGAAAGAAAAAGAGGCATCCACACATTTTATTCCTTTTCCAAGCATTAGCCAAAATGCTTCAGACACAGTGGAGCCGCACGCAGTGCGACATGTGGCACCCAGCTCAATGGCCAGGTCTCCTTCTCCTGTGATTTCTAATTCAACTCGTTCCACCCCATCTCTTCATCCCATGCTTCCCTCCAGATTTTCATTTCCTCCATGCTTGACCCCCATCATGAAGTCCCTCTGCGCCATCTGGAGCCACCTCCCGTCTCCACCGCTGTGTTCTCTGCGCCTTCCTCCAACCCTGGCCAACCCAAAATGAAACTCCTACTTGACCAGAGAAGCACAGAAGTGAGACACGAGGAAAGAGCAAACCTTGGGCACAAAAGTGAGCAGGCAGAAGGAATTGCAGCCAGGAGGCACACTGCAAAAGGCCAAAGCCTGGAGGCTGAGCCCCACATCTAGAGTTGCTGAGGTCTAACACTTTAGTTGCATACTTTGCTTTCCTTACAGCAACACTCTCTCCTGCACATGGCCTCCTTGTGCCATGGAAATGGCTTGGCTGTGTAAGATGGCTGGACAACCATGGCGGAGCATTACCACTTCTGCTTCAAGGTGTTTTTCACCTCGCTAGCACCAATAACCTGCCTTTAATCTGTGGGACAGGATTCCTTCTTTCCCCATAGCTCTTCCAGGAGCTTTTTTCCACTGTGTGCCTCTTTCTCTCATCCCTTACCCTTTGCAGTCACCAATGTCTGTGCTTCCCCCCAAACCAGCCACCTCTCCCCAAGCCATGGGGGAAGCCCTGTGAAGGCTGGGCTGTGGCACCAAGCATGAGCAGGTGGAGGCCAGGAGCTGGGGAAGAGGAGAGTGGTTCCATGTCATGAGCAGTGGTAGCCTCTGGGGACCTCCAGGGACATACTGGCATGTAGTAAGGGCAGCTGGTAGAAGAAAGATTAATGCAATGGGCTGGTGGAAGAGGGCATAATCTCTGCCAGGCGCCTGCCAGCATAGAGAGGTCGGTAAAGGCAGTAGAGGTGGATGCTGGATAACCTGCTGTAGTTGAAGATGTCCCTGCTCATTGCAGGGGGGTTGGACTAGATGACCTTTAAAGATCCCTTCCAACCCAAATATTCCATGATTCCATGATTCTGTGTTCCCCTTTGTAAGATCTAAAGCAGGGATGGAGTGACTGGGGCATGGAGGAATAGGACCAGCAGTGCCTTTCATTTCCATTGTGCCTTGCATGCCTAGGGATCCCATGGGATGTACTCCACAACACTGTTGTTTGTCATCAGGGTCTCATCAAGAGACTTGTCAGGGGCTGGGTTCAAGATACTCTCAAAGGGTAACTCTCAAAGGATATCTTGAACCAAGCGCAATGCTGGCCCCACAGGCTTCAACTTGACCCCAGGCTTTGCATTACTGGTGTGAGCTTTGCACCTACTGCAGGTATCTGGGGGCTGACAGATGGCAGAGAAAATAACAAACAAAAATAAAGGGTTGCCTATGCTCCACTGAGCCACCTACAGCCCCTAGGGCAAGGCTGTGACTCAGAGAGGTGCTCACAGTCCTCAGCATGCTCTCCTCTCTCAAAGGGTGCAGGCAGCTGAGTTCCTGGGTGACAGGGACATGGGACCCCATCCTCTTCGTGTCAGGACACATGCTCAGCATGGGTCTCTATGGGCTGCACCGGGGCAGAGCTGGCATGGGTGGTATCTGTAAGAAGGGAATTTGAAAGTCCAGACCAAGGCAGGTGCACCAGCACAGCATGAGACAGCATACTCCTTGGAGATTTGGGTTATTGGTTTTTGTGTTTTTTATAATTTCCTGGAGGCTTGCAAGGTTTTCATGGTAAGAACATTAAGGAGGGGTAGTCTTTATATATGTATACACTATATATATACACACGTATATTTTGTTATACAGTTGTGTATTGCTCTGAGTTACAGGATTTAACATCCTGGAGTCTAGCCCTGAGCTGCCTTCCTGGGCTCTTGAATTTTAATGCAGAAAAAAAATCTTGTGGAATAGCTACCAGAAATAACACATTGAGTCACTGTTAACGTGGATGGTGGGACTCCACTCCTCTCCACCCCCAAACATATTGGCACATGCTCCAGAAGAAGGTAAAAAGCCACAGTCCTGAGGCCAGGCCCTTCATCTTTGCAAGTGGCTATGGAGGGAGAGTGATCCTGCTGCTGGGTACTGAGCATGGCAGGAGACGTAGAGGCAGACTCCTACCTCCTTCTGAAGCCCAGGGTGTTGGAGCTCTGATGTGCACCTTTTTCACCCTGCAAGCTGAGGCTGGACTCCAAAATGCATCAAGAGATGTGGGGAGTTTCAGTGGAACCTGTTCAAAGGGGCTGTGAAAAATGACACTAAGAGCAAATTCAAAAAATAAAGCAAAAGTTCTGAAGTGCCAAGCAGCTACAGTGACAGCTCAACAGGGGTTGGTCTGGATTCACATCTGGAGATTGGCCTAGAGATACCCTTTTCAGCTATCCTAAGATCATTCTGGCCTTTTGACTTGGTATGGATTTATTGTCTTTAGCATTTAGACAACCGTCTCAGCTTTCAAATGTCAGCTCTGGCTCCTGTATTGTGCTCAGTGAAAGAGTTTCAGTAGATCTTATGGGGAGGTAGGATATTTAGAAAGCTGCAATGCCCGGGTTCAGAGATGTGGACCATCTGTGACGAGTTCAGGCATGCCTTTAACATTTTAGTGATGTGTGTTCCCGTGCTGGGCTGCATATGTGTGCTCTGCTTGCATTTCTGCCTTTCAGACACCAGGGAAAACTCATCTGACAGTGCTATACATCGTACATCACTTTCACACAGAAGGGCTGCTTTATTTGATGAAGGGCGGATAGTAATGTGCAGTAGAGATACCACAGCATCTTCTGTTACTGCTGATTGCTAGGCTATAATAACTAATTGTGTGGATATTAATAGCTCATTGCAGACGGGATAAAACATCTCAGTTATCACCACTATGAAGATTCATCTGCACAGTTTCTCTACCGGCCAGGGATGCTTCATAACAAACAGACTTGCTGTGCTCCAGTGTCACCAGATGCAACTGCATTTCTGCTGGGGTTAGCAGATGGGGTAGCTTGCAAAAGATCTGTTGTTCAAATAAAAGCAAGGTATTGCTCTACTGAGTGTTGATCTGCTGATCTGCTGCAGTCACCTGCACCCACCATGCTGCATGCCTTACCTGCACTGAAAGCTGTGCCATTTGTTGAAATCAAATGGCTCCCACCACAGACTGTCTAAATGGTACCAGTTTGCCAGTCTTCCCACCTGAGTGCAAATCCATCTGGCTACACCATCACCATCACACTGGCATGTGACAGTTGGGTAGATAAAATCCCTCTGGAAAATAAGATTACCTCATCAAAACCAAGAGAGTTTTACTGCTTGGAAGCACTAAAAGTAAATCAATGGAAGCCCTAATGTTCCAGATGAGCTATTTTGCCTCTGAAGGCTGTGGACCATGCAGGAAGATCATTAGCATTCCTGGGTGACAAATCGACAAATACAGAATTGATAGATTGCAGCCTCAAGCCTTGGTTCTGCATCCCGAGATGTGTCATTCAGGTGGGAGCAAGGAGAAATAGGGTCTTCAGACTTTGGGGTATGACTCCTCTGTGGAAAGTCAGGGCTTCTGATGCCTCCTTGTAAAGTGGTTGTGTGCACCTCTTTACCCCCAGCATCACAGTTTGGTTGGCTGACCCTCATACAGGTCATGACCCCTCCACACTTCTTATCCCTATTGGCTTCATGGTCAACCTTGCTGGCTACTTCTGAGAGCAGAGGGGATCTGCAGATGTGGCAGAGGGATGCCAATGCAGACATCTTGCAAGAGATGCAGAGCCTGGTTATGTGTTTTAGACAAAATTTCCCTCCAACCACTGAGCTGGGGCTGCTGAGGTGGTGTTGAGGATGCAGGGCTCCTCTTCTCTCTGGACTGTGATGAGCTGGCATCCCATTTTGGTTTGTCTCCTCAGCAGAAAATCTGGATGCTTCTCCAGAGCTCATCTGAACCCACTCAGTTCTCTTGCTTGATAAATTTTTTGTCCAAAATTAGTCTGATGAGAGTGCTTGACTGACACCCTGGGAGACTCACGCTTTCCTTTTATCACCCATCCAGATAAAAGCTCCTCTGCAGCAGAGCATGTATTACATGTACATCTGTCCTCCTTCCTGGCCATTTCTAGGAGCAGGAAGAGAGTTTGTTCTCTGTCCTAACGGGTCCTTTGCCTTTTTGGTTAGGATTGCCAGCAGAAAGGGGGATTAGATCCAATTTTTGGATGCCCATGATAAGCCAGTGAATCAACAGCAACGTGAGAAATGACCAGCCCATTTCTCACTGGGCACTGTAGTAAAAGCCTTTTGTCATTAACTGTATGAACTGCAGGTGAAAGACTCTCAAGCCTTGTCACCCAGTCTGTTTAACACTTTGACCCAGGGAAGAAATAGTTGAACTTCAGCTGAACAGAGATTTGTCTCTGTACTCTGCCCATTTCTTACTGCAAACAGTCACTGGTAGGTTTCCAGCCAAGATATAGAGCTCATAAATTACTGAGACACCAATAAATGACTCAATGATTTTAGAGTGACTAAAATGAAACATATCTTATTTATGTTAATGAAAATGACTGACATCCCCGGTGCGTGCCATTTTGAAGAATTGCTAGCTGCTTTGCAGACTACGTACACAGTGATCATTCAGCCACAGCTGAATTCTACCTCTGGGGCAGAATGTGACAGATGCTTAATAATAGCTGGAAACCCAGCAAACACATGTACAAAGAAGGAAGCAAAAGTAAAACTTTGCATGGGAGCCAGTGGGGAGAATTAGAGGTAGCCAGTGTGTAACAACGAACTGGAATCTGATGAGATACTAAGGTTCTTTTTAAGCAGTGCCTGACACTGAAATCCCAGGACTTCACTGTCTGCAATCTGAGAAGTGCACTTGATCATCGCTGAAGGTGATGTGCCTGCCTGTCAGAAGTTGCATGCTTACTTCATGGGGGTTATGATGGCAGCATTGAATTCAAATGAGGCTGAATAAATACGTTTGTCCATGTAATATACTCAGGTTGTACAGGCAGCTCAGCAGTTGCAAGTGCTAGTGCAGAACTGGGATGCAGAAATGCATGTGTCTCTGGGCTGTTTCTGCAAACCTGAATGAGCTGTCATGAGCAAGCACTTGGCTTTCCATGTCATTCAAAGGCAGTATGTTGTGTATCTTCTGCCTGCTGTTACTCAGAGTTGTGAAGCAAAGAGATAGAAAGCTAGAAGCTTTACCAAGTAATTTGAGATGTTTATTGGTTTGCTTTCAAGTCACCTCTGTGAGCACCACCTTTACTAAGCTGTAGATTATTGCAAGGTTAAACAAAAGATAATGCTTCGTTCATGTGCATGAATCACATTGTAAGTTCTGGGGTGTAATGCCTTCTCAGTTTTGCAGTCCTGTGCCCTTTAAGGCCATGCAGAGCTCTTCATATGAGGTCAGCTACGCCCCTAAGTATGAAGGAGAGGTTCAGGAGGTGTAAATGACTGCAGCACTGTCCAGGTAAAGGTAGATTGGCCATTTTACACCAGCAGAGCATGGCTGGTGTAAAGAAGCAGGACAAGGAAACAGAGCCAAGAACTTCAGGGATGCATGGGAATTCGTGCAGGGAGGTAAAAAGGTGTCCTTTGTGCCTGCTGCTGGGGACTGCAACACACAGGTCACTGTGTAACAGAGGCCGTGTTTGACCCCTCAGCAGACCACTGGCACAACCCATTCTCCCCATCTTCTCCAGCCATGCCCCACAGCAACAGGACCAGGAAATACATCCTGCATAGTCAGGCAAGAAACTACCCCTCTTTTCCTTTCCCAGAAAAATGGGTATTTTATGTCCTTTTGATTCTGTGAGCAAAGAAATGGCTATTTCCTCAACACCATGCTGAGCCAAAGGAGAGCCCACCAGAGCTAAACTAGATGCCTTCCCAAGCACAGAGAAGCAGCCATTTTCCCTGAAATGCCTCATGAACTGCAGCACACACTCTGGATGGACACGTACAGCCCCTTTAAAGCAACCTCCCTCCTTCTTGTATGTTAATGCCTTCTGCTCAGCAGATGCTCTCTGGAGCATGAAGTGTACTGAGGGGTGCAGATGGTGATTCAAATAATAGGGGTGTAAGTGTGTGTGTAATATACCTAGCATGCTTCTATTTCCTAACTCCACATTGTGTATGTGCCAGCCCTCTGACCATTTTCCCCTCCCCAACACACACACACATCACTGTGTAGTTATAGACCCCCAGGCATGGCTGTGCTCCATTCACACCCTGCCTGCAGAGCAAATTCAGAGGGCTCCGTGATGCAGAACTGGCAGAGCTGCAAGTCAGAAGCAGAAAAAGGAGAAAAGAAGGGAGGAGAGATGCGGGAAAGGCTCTGCCACCCCAGCTGCAGTCCTCAGCAGCTTCTTGATTTGCAGCCCAGGCAATGCACAGGCTTCACCTTCCACATGTTTATCACCTTTATTTATTAGTCTACCCAAAATGATTACATGCAAGACAACTGGGCAGTGCTAGTGATTAAAACAGTCAAACAAAAATAGAACTGAGTAAGAATAAGAGGCAGGGGAGCAGGGGAGAGAAATGTCAACCCAAAGAGCAGGATACTAAAGTCCTTTAGCCATGCTTTCTTGCCCCATCTCTCTGCAAACACCTGTGAAGAGTCTGTTCTTTGCCTCAATGCTGAACAGCTGTAGCTCTGCAGGTATCGTGGTAAGAAACCCTCCATCCCCACCCTGGGTGAGACCATTGTCATACTGACCCCTGAGAGCTGGGGGCAGCATCCTGGCTGCATCTTATTGCCACACCTACAAGTTAGACATCACTGAGATTTTCATGTGCAAGAACCCTGCCACCTGAAACTCAGGCTGCTCTGGGTCAAGCAGAGCCATCTGACACGTCATATCCCAGATTAAAGAGAAATGTAATGAGGTTGCTGAAGTGCTTCAAACTGTAAAGATGAAATTGCCTAATGAGGGGTGTGAATGAGATAAGAAGGAAGGGTCCAGTTATGAGTCTATAAACTTCAGTAAAAAAGGGCTTAAATGGATCTGCTGCCAACAACTCAGGAATTGGATGAAGTCCTGTCTCACCCCTTCCCAGATGCTTTAATTTCCCCCATGAAAGGTAGAGGGCTGCCCCACATGCCATTCCCTGAGAGCTGTAGTTTCTAGATGAGGCTCTGCTTGGAGAGACTTAATGAAGAATAGCGGAAAAAGCCGCCTTCTTTTAGCTCAAGGAGCAAGGATTGCTTTCAGTAACAGTGCTTTCATACTCATTTACTTCTGACTGTTCAGGAAAGCAGAACTGGGAGATGAGTACTGGTTCCAGTGCCAGTATTTGCAAGGGAGAAACTAAGCATGGTCTGCTTGTTCTGCTCTCAGAAACTGCCTTCTCTCCTCCTCTCCCTAAGTCAGCAGGGGGCTGTTGGTTGCCTTTTGGGGGGACAATAGGAGCGATCCTCCTGTCAGAGTCTGAGAGTCTAGCTGCTGCATCTAAGCTGTAGTATCTCCTTCAAAGTAGGACAAATTGCCACAAAACTTATAGGGGCCAGGTTAAGTATTGCTAGATTGTCCCTGCTGGGCTGTGAGATCTGCCTTTTCTGCAACACCTGAAGCTGTCCAGCCAAAAGGGAGCCCTTGTTTTGTGTCTCTTACTCACACTTGGGATTTAGGTTTGCAAGCTTTTCCTGCTGTTCAGACATTAGCTCACTGAAAAGCCTAGAGAAGGCAGCAAGGCAGGTGGTGAGGAGAAAGGATTTGTACTGAAGTCAGAGGATAATATATATTTTAAGATTGCAGGGAAGCTGTAGGGTGTATGACCTTCAGTAATCTCCCTGCTTTTAGGCTCCTTTCTTCCCCACTGAGAACCTCTCTCAACTGTTCCCCAGGGAATTTCCAGCGTTTCTATTATATATAATTGCACAAAAAAAAAAAAAAAAAAAAAGGAAAACACTCTGGCCCATGAAAAGAATAAGAGGGATAAACTAATTAATTT
The DNA here is from genome assembly GCF_963264785.1 of Psittacula echo. NCBI lineage: Eukaryota > Metazoa > Chordata > Aves > Psittaciformes > Psittacidae > Psittacula > Psittacula echo. The sequence goes on along the minus strand of NC_137735.1, from coordinate 85,189,101 downwards.
CAGGCCACAGAAGTGAAAAAGAAAGCAAATACTCAGCAATTAATCAGGGGCAGCTGAGCCCTTCTCTCCTATCAGATATGGTGGGAAGTGCTAATTGCAGAAGATAAGCCACACAGTGGGATGCGTGAAGCTGCCTTCTGAGCTGGGGAAAAAAATAAAGCATTCAGCTGGCAGTACACAGAGAAGAAGGATGGGGAGCAATGGGTACCCTCATTTACCATAGGCCTCAGTGTGAGAACAGCATGTTGTAAGGGCCACTAAAAAGTTTTAAGAAAGACTGGGGAGCCAAGGTAGTAGGCATCTACCTACTGAATGGGGGGGTTGACTGTGAAATCATCCACCTCTTCACAATTCACTCCTCCCATCCGTGAAATGGGATTTATGGTTCTTTCTGTGGGCTGGTTGTGGCCAGACAGCATGTGATGCTGAGCAGAGCTCATGGGAATCCTCATAAATCCCCCAGTACAGCTGGATCTGGTAAGTGGCTGTGAGGCCAGAAGAGATGCAGTGGCTCTTGGTACAGTCAGTGTGGTGGTGGGTTTGGTAAGGTCACTTGTGGCATGCAGCTGCACATTGGCAAGCACTGGGTTAGCTGCTATTGCTCACATTCAGCTTCACTGGGTTTGGCTTCTGGTTGTCAGACTTGTGGGGGGAATTTCCAAGGCCTTTAGTGACTTAAAAATGGAAACAGCGCAGAGGACAGTTAGGTTTAGAGCTGCCAGTGCAGCAATAATTTCAAAAGGTTTATAGCATTAGAGCTTGGGAAATTCTTGTTACGCTCCTCTCTGGATCTGGAGAGGCCTTCATATCTGGGAAAACCAAGGCGCTTTAGTGACTTGGAAGACTGCGAAAAGCCTTTTATCAGCTGATTCTTTCTCACTTGTGCCTTTCCTCATTGTGATCTTGCCTGAGCCTGACCACTGTGCCCTTGATGGAGAACACAGGTAGCCTCCTCAGATGCAGGGGTTGAGAGAATGTGTATAAGGAGGTCAGCAGTTCTTTTGGGCAAAGGCTGTGATCTAGGACCTCTGTATGCATGGATTCTAGGGACCTTCTTGATCCATCTTTTCTACCTGAATGCTAAATGATCAGAAACAGCCACAGCACTTCATTTGGAGGTCTGTGCACAGTCCTCACCTCTTTGATGTTCCTCACTCAGCCCTTGGAGCCCAATTATGTGCTGAAACAAACGGGCATCATCACTTTGTTGCTTACAGAAAGCAAAGGAAAGTGCAGCTTCCTAAATGTTACGGGTTGTTGTTGGTTTTCTTCTTCCAAGTGCTCAGATTCCCTGGGGGCAGGTCTTTTACATCAGACCTTGCGGGGATATAATGCATGTTTCATTCTTGACAGAGCCCATGAAATTTAGACATGTGCAGTGGTGCCTGTGATGGCAGAAGGCACTGTGGAAATCTACGTGTATAAACCCTCCTGATGGGAGCGTAAATCTGGAATAACTCCCTTTTAGCTTCAGTAGCCACAGATTTACGTCTGCGCTAAGAGCAGCTTGGTCCTCCCCTATAATTCAAAGCATATCTTTTGTGCAAATAAGCTTCCTACTTGGGCACCATGTTTCTGCCTCTTGCTTGGGGAACTAGGAGCATCAGTGCTGCTCAGGGCAGCTTTTCTGCCCTGCTACTGTGTGTGTCTGTGTTGCGCAGAATCAAACGTGATCTGGCAGCTGCTGCAGCAGCCCTTGTATTTCACTGTCCCATCCCTCCTAGGATTTCAACACATTTGCATTCCTCCTGCTCTGAAGATTAACTGCAGGCTTCTTCTCCAACAAACCTTCATTTAGGGGAGCAGAATTCATCAATATTTCATGCTGAAGGGGAAGAAGAATATGTATATGTGCATATATACTTAGAGAAGGAAAAGGTTAGTGCAGTGAAAAGAAGCAGATAAAGCCAGGGAAGGAAGGAGGGAGGGTTAGAGGAGCTGTTCCTTCATTTATTTGACCTCTCTTTGGTTACGCATAATCCTAGGGAAGGAAAAATCCATGTGATATTGAAGAATTCCTGTTTAATCATTCTTTTATTTGTAGACATCAGTGCTGGCAGTAATTTCATGATAGCCAGGCAGAGACTGCAGATCAAGATCAGGGAAGGGAGCAGGAGAGACAGAACAAATGACATGGAGAGAGCAAGAGGCAGTGTGAGCAAGTGAAACACATGCGCTCATGGACTGGGGGGATTTTCAGCAGCAAAACTCCTACTAAAGCCCCTGCAGCCCTTACTCAGCATAATGTGGCCAGTCGAATGAATACAATGCTTTTAAAAGTCTATGGCAGCTCTTTCATTAAAAGCTTGACCGCAAGGCTGGGTTATAAATAATTTGATATTAAACACACACGTCAAAGGCAAGGGTGAGGAGGAAGGGAGATTGTTTTCAAGGCACAGAATAATTATTTGGGTGTATAATTTTAGCTCCAAGCTTCTTGGGGATGAAGAGGCAGCACAAGGCGAGGGACTGGTGAAGAGTAATGGTTTCAATATCAGGCCAGGCTGTGTTGGTGCTGGCTGCAGTACAAGGTGGGGCTGCCAGCTGGCTGAGGTGCTCCCATGTACTGCATGGGCAGAGGCTCTGCAGACCATGTTTAACAAAATGGGCTCAGAAATAAGTGTCTGGGCTTTCATTCACTGCCACAGAACATCTCTGTGTGTTGTGTGCCTCCACCTAACCTGAATACACGCACATAGGCTCATACCTGAGTCTAGCTTGCACACAAATGTACAAAGATCTGTATGCTGCAGATACTAAAAGGAGACTCTTCCAGCCAGAAGTGCTGATGCTCAGGGCTCTGCATTGCGAAACGGGTTTCTGTGAGGTCCAGTGTTGCCTGTGCATGATGAGGGTTGGTTACTGCAGTTGCTTTAGTTTGAGAGCCACCAGGGTTGTTGCACCCCCTACTGTGCCCCAGGAGCACTCAGTCATCCACACACTGGCATGTCCACCACATGCAGCCCCACAGCACACACATGTGCACCCATGTGTCTCCCTCTCCCTCCCTGGTCTGAGCCCTGAGCACAGGTTCATCCTCTGCTCATTCCATACCTTGCAACCCCAACTCTGTGCTTGCTTCATCACTGCTTTGCGTCCCAGCACTGAGCTTTTCCTCAGCTGGGCTCAGGCCAAACTCACAGTACACCAAGAGCCAAAAGCTTCAGCCCTAGAGCAGGGTCCAAAACCCCTTAAAGCCTGAGCAGGCTGTGGTTTGGGTGACCTGCCTTGGAGATGGGACCAAACTGCATCTGTCTTGTTCTTGGTCATAGCTGGGAAACAGGCTGCCTTGGGCTGCTCGTGCTTACTCCTTGTCCTTGATGAACATAAAACATGGGTGAAGAATGGCTTGGCCCCCAGAGCACCCTACACAGACCTGCACCTTGGTTCATGCCACTCATGAACCTCAGCTGAGACCAATGGATCCCCATCTCTAGGTACCTCTGTTCTCATTTCAGCTCTGGAGGGTTTGAAACACATCCTGCAACTAACTGGGGCCACAAAACCCTTGGTTTGGCCTGGAGATGTCTCAACTGTGGTACCATGAGCTTCTGCTTCACTGCAGCCCTGGGATGGAACGGTTTTGTCCATGCAGACTCCTTGTCTCTTGCCATTGCAGTAGCTGAGCCCTGAAGAAGGACATGCTACAAGGGTTAAAAGCCAGATCTGCAGTGTAGGACTATGGGGAAGGAGACAGGCAGCTGTGGCAATGAGCAGCCTTTCAAACCTGGGTGGAGGAGAGAGAAAACACTGTGGGATTTGCAGTGAGCCTCCACACTGGTGTGCTCCGAGAGGGTTTCATTGCACCTGCATGTGGGGAGATGATCACAGGGCATCACCGGTGCAGGAAGGCCAGCTGTATCACTGACCACATCCCAGTCCCTGCAGCATGGGGTGGCTGGAGTGTGGCCCACACAGAGCCTTTCCTTCTGTCAGCTCAGTGCAGCATTGTTCCTCTGCAGTGCTGCGTGGGGCTTCTTGTGGGGTACATCACCCACCTGTGTGCTGTCCTCTGTCTCCCAGATGTTCCCAGCAGCTGTCTCTTGCACAGTGCATAACGTTACCTTAGAAACTGCTTTTTCTCTTCTTGCTGCTGTGCGCAGGTTAAGTAACGGGTAGCAGGAGGCATACAGGCTTCTGCCTCTGACTGAAGAGACCCAGTGCTCTGCAGAGGCACCTTATTGCTCCCTGTGAAGGGGTTCCTGGCTCTGCTGACCATGTGAAGAGGCCTGGTTTTCTGCCATAGCTTGGCCAAGGTGACAATGTGGAGGGGGAGGATGGGCTAAGAGTCTTTGGGGTGATTGATACTGTTGTGGATGCTCTTGTTTTTAAGGCAAGTATTTCTAGCCTGCGGCAGGCATTTTTAACTAAGTTTGGATTAACTGAATAGACACACACACTACACTTTACATTAAATAAACCTGACTCTCATACTTTCTGCAATATGGAAACACTTTCTGCCCTTGCCTGAAGGCTCCTAGGCTGGAAAAGTGGCACGGGGAAGGATTCAGATTTGCTCTCTAAATGGCATTTGGACATCTGGGTCTGGATAAGGTATTCAATCCTTACTAACTTGGAACAGCCAGTTTCTTAAACCCTGGGTTTGTGGTGACAACGGCAACAGGTCTATCGCTCTGAAATAGGCTGGTGGATCTCAGGCTGCATTCCAGGTAGGAAGAGTGGGACCATATCAAACTACCACTTAATACCTAAATGCAGACGCAGCAGGAGGTCAGGAAATGAAAAGCAGTGAGCACTTGATCAATATTCATCACTAGTTTTAAGCAGGAGTCACCTTAGTCTTTTTAGAAAATGGATGAATAAGCAAAAAGATCTCAAGTCCATCTTCTGCTGTACTGGCGTTCTTTTCTTAGTCCATATCCATTTGAAAACAAGGTAATGTTTATTTACTACCTATTTTCTTCTTTTTCACCGGCTCATTCACCCACAGGATTGGGAATAGGTGTCCGTGGACTCTGGGGAGCTACAGGAAGAGTGTGGTGGTGTCATTCTGCAGAGTATTTCATGATGCATGTGGACAGCCTGTGGTAGGCAAACTGGAGGAAAGGAACCCCAGTCCTGGGGAATAGCTTTTTATCAGATGCTCTGTGAATACCGCAGAGATGTTTGTTTGTTGTAGGTTGGGATTTTATGTTTGCTTTGTGGGTGGTGTTCCCCCCAAGCCCCTTGAGCAGATTTTAGCCTCTCCATCTTAGCTGCATGTGGTTTCCATTACACTGAGTGTTTGTGTGGCTAAGTGTGCAGTGAAAGGCTCCAGATCATTACTGTGAAATGTGTTTGATCTCCTCTGCCTTACCATTTGAAATGGAAATAGCTGTTCTTGTCATCTCCTCAGGTCCCCAAGTAATCGTCCCACCAGTTCCTCCAGCATCCTCCCTCCCCCTGTGCTGCTTGCAAGAGCTAATGACCATCCTCCTCCGCCTCAGCTAGAGGCTTTTTTCCCTTTCTCCCAGTGTAATTTTGATCCAGATTTGATAATTTCTCATTCTTCCCATTGCTGGCAAGCTCCTCTTGTCAGTGACCTCCTCTTTTGCCCCCAGGGCTTTCTTAGCTTTGGCAGCCTTCAGACCAGAAGCACAATTTCCTTCCTTTAGGATGTGACTCCTCTCAGGGCTGAGTGAAAAAATAAGATAGTACCTTGGAAGTTCACTCCCCCCTTGTTTTTACTCAGGTCTTCCTTTCACTGGCACAACTGGTTGAAGGTGTGTCCCTTTTGGTCGTGGTTGGTCATCCTCTTGACTGTCTTTTTGTCTCCCAACCAGAAATTGGCATCCAGCAGTCCCAATTATCGTACTCCTCTAGCTTGGGAGTAGAGATATGCTTTTGTGTTAATCTCTCCCCCTCAGGCAACCTTTCAAAAGAGGCCTCCTGCTACAATTGCAAGCAGGGGAAAGAGCAGAGAATGGATGTGGGGAAGAGGGAATCGAGAGCTTGATTTCTCCCATTAACATTTTGTAAAAATTCTCTTTTCACAGCATTAGAAAATGTCAGTTTCTCAGTTTCTGCAAGACTCCCCATTTCTTTATCCCTCTAGTGTTACCTTCTGTTTTCTCCATCCACCTCCTTGTTTTTTTTTCCCTCACTAGTCTCTTCTTTCCTTCCTTTCCCCTCACAGCCTTCACTCATTAGGCCACTGGACCTGCTCTCTGCAGTATCCATGGCTTCCATGGCATGGGAGACCAGAAGCTGTAGCAAAGGCATCCCACAGCCTGCCCCCATCTCCGGAGCATGTCCCTGTGCAGGGTACTCTCTGGCTCCAAATCAGAATGGGGGAGCAGCAAAAGTGCTGCCTTCAGGCAGGAAAGCAGAGACCGTGGCTGCTGCAACCCAGCAGCCCTGTATTCACCTCCACAGAACATCATTAACTCTGCTCATGAACACTCTCTTATCTGAAACAGGGAAGAAAAATGAGCTGCAGGGAAGGGAGACGGGAGAAGTAAAAAAAAGATACAAAAAGGAAAAAATCCCACTCCCTGGTTTTCTGTTTGACTGCATAGCAAAGCAGCAGATGGGCAGCCAGCATCCTGTAGTCCTGGCATGCCGCATCCCCAGCACTTGCTCACATGCCGGCAGGGTCAGGCCTTCTGGAAGACCCGAAGAGGCTTGAAGAGCACGCTGTTGCTCAGGGAAGCAGGTTGAGACTGGTGCCTCCTTCCTGCTGGGAGGCCCTGGCTGCATGCAGCATTCTCCTTCTATGGTAGACTATCCCTCCTTTCCTCTCTCCTCCTAGGACAGTGCCTTCCCTCCTAGGAGAGGAGCTCTTCCTTTCTCCTGAAATGGGTGCATTCACCCGCCTGAAGTACATGTAAGGATCTGCACACTGCAGTACACACAGTGTTGTTTCACATGCAAGATGCTTTCCTACTCAGGATGCACACCAACTTTTCTGACTCTGGTGTAACTGGGCTATAGAACACAAAGCTCTACCATCCATTTCTAGCAAACAAATGGTTTGTCTACTTTTTGAGAGCATGATCATTCCCTTCCTTGCCCATAGCTTTGCACACTTTCTCTTGGTGCTTTCCCTCAAACCAGTAGGTTCCTTCTCCAGTGGTAGTGTGTGAGTGCTGGTCCTTTCCTATTCAGCATGCCCACAGCAGGATGGGGATAACCACCTGGGTGGCTGAGCCCCAGCACGTGAGGCTGTGACACTACATCTCTCTGAGACATCACCAGCCAGTGGAACACATCGGCTCCTTGTGTGCCTGCTGTGCTGCACTTTGCAGCTGAATTCACAGGAGCCTGCTGTGGGCTGCCCCTCTGGTCCAAACCAAACCTGATAATTGATGTAGTAATCCTCTGGATTCCCTCATTAACGGTTGCTAATGGCCAGCGTGTTAGCAATGAGCACTGCAAGCAGCACCAATTCAATTAAGCCTCTAATAAACCCATTGTAAATGGCAATAACCACGGAGTTCAAAGGCAGGATTACAGGAACTCTTCGAAATGGTTTGTGACAGCAGAGTGTACGACTTGCTCTGATTAATTAACTGCAATGGACTGAATGACTTTCTTGGAAACCCTTTGCACTGGCTGACTGGTGAGAAGTCTGGGTAGGCCACCTGAGGAAGGATGCAGGCAAGGCTGTGGTTCTTACACAAGCTCCACGTGCTCCCATCCTACCTCCCAGCGAAGCAACAACACAGAGTTGGGCTCTAATACACGCAGCGCCCAAGACTTTCAGCTATAGGCCCAAATGGATTGGCCCAAATCCAGTGCCTGTTTTTTCCTATCTCAGTATCCTCACAGCATATCCATGGTGACCTCTGTCAGTCCATTCTCCTCCTTCCTGAAGCTTCACCCTGCTTTGCCAGCACAGCAAGTCTCAGCGCTGGCTGGCAGCAGCCTTGTTACAGTTGGGCAGTCACAGATAGCGGATGGCAGAGGTGACTCTGTGAATTATTCAAGAGCACATCATGGTTTCCTTGCACACTTAATTTGAAATTATTTGGCAGGTGATGTCTACAGAGAATTTGTGACATGTCACTCATCCAGAAAGACTTTGCAGGGAGCAAGGCTAGGCAGAAGTGTTTCATTGAAAACTTCTTCATCTCAACGGTTGTGAGTTTTGTTTCTTTGTTATTTTTCTATTCCCTGGACAGAAGCTGAATGAATTAAATTCCTTTTGAGAGGATGTGGGAAAAGAAAACTTCAATATGAAGAAGATTCGATTTCAGAAAACGCTGGAAATGCATTTGAAAACACTGTTTTTCATTAGAGATTCTTCTTCACTTTTTTCACATTTTATGATGTGAAGATCACATGTGCTGACATTATTAGAGCAAATTTAAAAGCTATAAAAGGTAACATAAAACTGGAAAATTAAATCAAAATGAAATATGAGAACTGAAAACAATTTTGGAATGTTTAAATAATTGGAACATTAACAAGTTCCATTTCTTAAGAAGCACTGGCATATTCATTTCAGTTTCTAATTGTTGTAATAAATTTCATTCAGCGTTTGCACTGATTAGACTGGACAGGTAGGTCATATAATAGGTCTTTGTTCTCTTGTTGCATGTGTGTAATTCCTGGAATCAAGTTTCTCATGCAAATCCTTACAACAAGAGTTCAAAATCTCTCTTCCCACATCTCCTGTAGGACTCATTTAAATGCTGCTGCTTCTGCAAGCATGCTCACAAGTGAACTCATTTCCTAGAAACATGGTGAAAATGACCATAGATGGGGTACTAACATGGAAAATGATTTTATAATTTAAACAAATGTTTCCAGCTGTTTATTTCTTGCCCTTAAGGCGTTTGGTTTTTTTTGTATTTCCTTTTGTTCTACAACCTTCTCATTCTACAGCCTCCAGACTTTGCAATACTTTGCAAATACACCTTTAATGAAGCAAGAGCCAGAGCTCAGCCAAACGCAGACAGATCAAAGGGCTACACACATCACAGATGTCTCACCTTGTGCCTGGGCAGTCCACTGGCTCACAGCTATGCTGGCCAAAGCAGAAAGTCAGATCTGAAGATACAAGTGTTTAACAGTAGGCTTTGACCAGCCATGCCCAAGGTTAAGTCAGGTAGGAGCTGTTAGCAATAAAGAAGACTAGGCAGGCTTGATCTACTGTCACTCTTCAGTGCTTCTGAATCAATTGGGCATTCTCCAATGCCAGGCCACGGATTGCAATGTCTACAATGGGCTTGGGATGGGAATGCATCATCAATGAAGTTCTGCTTTCAGGTATGATAATACAGATGTTTTCTGGGGACAATTCCTAGTACATATAGAGGTAGGAAGAGATGTTAGCTCTTTGTGGAATTTCAAGGTAATGACTCTGGAGCACCTCCTCTGTGTCCCCATGTGAAGAAGCTATTTACCAATCCATCTGAATCAGGCCAGGAGTAGCAGCAGCATTTCATTCCCTGCCTGCTTTGAACAGAGCTTTTAACCTCCTTGTTAATGCATTTAGATCTCAAAAGACTATGTAACAAGAAATGTAATATTTCCATAAGAATACAGGGCCTGCATATAGCAAATGTGGAAGAGAGAAGAAGAAGAGAAGAAGACTGGAAAGAAAGCAAGCTGGTCCAAACCCAGCAGCTGGAACCTCAGCTCCACTTGCCACAAAACTTCAAGACAGGTATAATTCTTCTCACTTCACTCGTAGGAAAGTGAAGCTCTGTTTCTCTCACATGCTCTCACAGTCTTTCTCTTTTCCTAATGCTCTAATCTTTACTCAGCCATTCCGGATGCAAGTTTCTTAAAATTATAATTGGATAGCCTTCCAAATTCTGAGGGACCGCTTAGTCAGAGGAATTCCTGGGGATGTAGCCCCTATTTGATGAAATTGAGAGTTGAGCAATTTGTTGATATTGAGTAAATTAGCAAAAGACTGACTGAAGGTATGATTCTCTGTTCATAGTAGAAATTCTGTTTTACCCGTAACTATTTTTAAGGAACTCTGTAACCAAGTATGTACGCTTCCACATAGAATCATAGAATCGGTTAGGTTGGAAATGACCTTTGAGATCATCTGTATACTTTTATTTTATTTTCTGTCAAATAAGATTTGGATTTAGGAATATTGTAATTTGTGTGTGCCTTGTTAGGAATTTGGATCTTAGCCTGTGTGCTTGCAACTCTTGACCTTGGAGATCCCAAATGTGCAAGCACCATTTGCACAGGGGAGGAAGGGTTGCAGCACTAAATGATGTTCTCCTTGGGTTGGAAAAGCTTAGCCTGCTATGTGAACCCCAGAAAGATGGTCTGGATGCTGCTCAAATGTATCAGAAATCAAGGCAGAATGGATTGAGGGGCATGGGAACAAAGCACGGGGAGGCAGCTCCTTAAATTATACCCTTGAAATGCACATAAGCAGGGACAACTCTGAATAACTGAGTGGTAACCTTGCCTTTGGGTGCCTGTCACCGCCTCCAGTTACTGTCTTGTCTTTTTTCCCTTTCCCTTCCCCTCACTTCCTGCACCCTTTTGTTCTCTTAATTCTTGCTTATGAAGAACACCACAGCATTCATATGTAAATTGCACTGAGCACTGAAAGAGGGAGTGTGTCTGAAGGAGATATGCATGCCATCCTCCTCCCCTTCCATTTTCCACTCCCCGGTGGCTTCCTCTCCCGCTCTTGGAAAGAAGGCAGGGAAAGCACGTGAGTGGGATGGGGAGATCCCATGTGTGGCCTCCTCCTGCAGTGCCTTTGCACCTCTGCCTCCGTGGTCCCTGTTTCTGCATGAACAATTAAAGCTGTCATCTGTCATAGTGCTCACAGTCCACTGGGGATGGGTACTGCAGATATCGCCCCTCACCAGAATCACCCCAGGTACCAGTCTGTCACAGCCCAGAGCTGCAAGGCTGTCCCATTCCATTGACACAAATTTCATGACTGTCATAGCGCTGTTGTTTGTATAGGCCTAAGTCAAGTGGAAAAGTCACATATAGAGAGGTAACTGTATTTATTTATTCATTTTCTCCCAGGAAAGGGATTTTCAGGAGAAGTCTTCCCCGGGGGACTGGAAACAGAATTTCTTCATGTGTAGGCAGTGTGCTGGCAGGTTTTTGTCACTTTCATTCACTCCCTAGATAGGTTACCGGGGGCTGAAAGCTGCTGCTTCTTTCTTCCCTGTCATCTCTTAGCCAGATAATCAGCTCCAAAAATCAAAGATTTCTGTCCTTCAAGTCAATGGAGCAAAGCCATGTGCCCAAGCCTGAAAAAGGAATGGACATCTACCTGGATAGCTTTCTTATTCCACTGGGTACTGATGCATTTATTCTCACCATGATCCATAGTCCAGATTTAGCTTATTCAACCATGGCAACCCAGCTGCCTGGGACCTACGCTGTATTTTCTTCCAAGCTGCGTATGACATCTCCACTCTGCTCTGTACCCCCTCTCCCTGTGTTGAGGAGTAGGCTCTGAATTTGGCACAGGTTCAAGGAGTTTTCATATCAGCTGCTCACCCTTTCAGTCAGCACTGCCAAGGTTTCTAGGCCAAAATATCAGTGCAGCTGATTGGAGACACCTTCCTGAGTGTGAGAGAGGGCTGTACAATACTGATGTATTGCTCCATGAGAATGCCATGATTTCCCCTGCAAGCACTGCAGGGGTGAGAAATGCAGCAGCACCTGCAAGCCCTGGGTAGACCTAGGGTGCAACAATGGGAGATGCTGGATGCCCCCTGGGCTCAGAGCTTGCCAGGGCCAGAGGAGGATGATGAAGACACAGAGGAGTGGTGTGGGATTTGGACAGCCCATTGCCACTACAGCTTTGTGGCAGATCCTTCATGTACTCTAATACTGAGTCCAACCTCATATAGAACCATGGAATCAGCTAGGTTGGAAAAGACCTTTAAGATCATCAAGTCCAACCATTATCCCAGGACTGCCAAGTCCATTTTGTATGATGATGTCTTGTGAGGTGTCTAGCAGCATAACCACACAGCCAGATCATGTGGTAGTGCAGAACTCATTAAACATTGCCACAGCAAGTCACATTTTATTCTTCACTCTGGACCATAACATAGGCAGCCACCACTGCATGGTTGAGCCTACCTCCCCTTGTCATGTTGGCCCTCTATTGCAGCATCACTGTCCTACCTGATGATGGGTTCTGGTCCAGAGTGCCCTCAAGCTAAGTGAGACTTTCCTATTGTGTTTAGCTGGTTCTGGCTCAGAAGCACACTGCTGGAAAGACAGCAGCACTGGCCCCTGAACCATTTGTGCTTTGGCTGACAAGGTGACTAACCTTAGTTTCCCTGCCTGTGCAGAGAGGGCCCAAGGATGCACCGTCCTGTGATGAGCCTGAGGAAGGCTCAGAAGAGCTCCTGGCTTGGCAGGTGAGGAAGCCTTTGCTGCAGGATATTGGACTGATGCAAGGAGGGTGGCAAGAAGAGCAGTGGAAAGGGTGGAGGAACAGGAGCAGAAGACTTCATCCTACAGTGGGGCTGAGATCAGCTTATGAAGGAGTGGTTGGGTGGATGCAAAGGAGAAAAGCCCTTTGGTCTGCAGTGCATCTGAGATAGATGAATGGGAAGGAGCAGCTTTTGAAAGGATATTTTCCTGCAGCAGGCCTGAGCACAGTTCATGTAGCTGGATGAAGAGATAGGGCAGCACTGCCTTCAGTTACCCTGAGAGCGAGAAATAGGAACAGGCTTGCAGGGAGATGTGATTCTCAGCCCTGTCAGGTGTATGAAATGCCCATCCATTAGGAAAAAAGCAGCAGCTTTATGCTTTTGATGTCAGCTACTGATTTACAGTGATTTATATCAACAGCTACAACCTGTATTTACATAATATTCCTCACAGGACTGTCAGGGCTTGGTACAGGAGAGATAAAAATGGTCTTAGGATAAAATTATAAGCCCTGTAACCTGGGAGAGCCAGGTTCTTTCCAGGACTCTGCAAAAGCTTCCCTGTATCCATTTAGAAAGGCTGCTTTAAGCTTAGCCCTTCATGCCTGAGATTCTCCATCTCTGGAATTGGGGCAATAGTGGTTTTCGTCTTCACATGGAGGGATGGAAGCTTAATATGATGTACTCAGAAAAAAAAAAGCTTGAAGATCTTTGAATAGAAAATGCACGGCTGCTAGCAGTAACATCCCTGGGGTGAAAGAGCACACTAAGTAATCTTGGCTTGCTCTGGACCTGTCTCCAATGAAGAGACACGTTGTCTGAGACTGGATTAGATGGAAGTGCCCAGGCCAGGATGTACTCCTTCAATTGCTGCAGTTTGCATGTCCTCATATTTAAGAAAGAAAAAAGGACATGGTGGGATCATAACCCCAAGAACAAAGATAGGGCTGTCACATAGATCCACATAGCTTTGATTTCTGCCAAAAAATGGATTTCCGTTCCTAACAACCCTCTTCTGCCTGCAGAGGATGAATTTACTTGCTTCTGTTAGAGCCCAGCATCTAACCTAAGAGGTGCTGCTGCTCCGTGCTGGAATCCTCACAGACAAACCCAATACCTTTGCAAAGTGCAGAAGAACAGGAAAGGGGCTGGGTGGGTCTCAGGGAGCGAAGGTTGCTGTTGCCCAGCCGGGTGGTGTGTGGAAGGGTAGGCCTCAGTCCACAGTTCATCTGTGTGACTTCCTGATGGAATTATTTTCCATCTAAATATAGTTTTATTTACTCTTGGCCTTAGACCAGAGTCTTCTTTGGGTTTTAATGCATTTAGACTTTCATTACATTTTCTGTCTTGCGGCTTCAGGAGTCCTAGACTAGTCTTGGCTTTGTTTCATCTATCCATTCATTTGTTTGTTTGTTTGTTTATCTTTTTAGAGCCTCACTGGATAAACTAACCAGGTTGGAACATTAAACATGATTTAGTGAAGCAGAACCAGGAGAAGACATTATTTCTTGCTCAAGATGGCCACAGTTGAACCCTCCCTATGCGGACAGAGAAAATGAGTGAGTTCCCTTTTCTGTGCCAGGTCCAAAGAGGAATCTCTCATCTAATTTCAGGGTGACAGAGAAAAAACGTGTTCAGTTAGAAAAGATTTGTCCAGCTCAGCATCTTTATGTCCAGATCCTGCCAGCCCAGAAGAAATTGCCTGTCTGAATCAGGCCTCTTAGTTATTCCCTTTGTTCTGGGAGAAATATCCCAAGTTTAAGCTACCTAAAGGCATTGCAGCCTGCTCCAGCTCTTACGCTGGGTAGATAGTGCCTCCAGCCAACAGAGGAGAGGCTGGTGGCTGCAGCAAGTGGGTACATGTGTTTTGTCCCACAATGGACTTTGGTGAAGATACAAGAGTGTTATGTGAAGCTGGAAGCTGTATGGGGGTGATACTAGATAAAGGTGTTCTGCATAGCAGCTCTCTTCCAGGCACAGGGAGCACAGCTCAGAGCACCATACTTACTGACTCTGCATCACCAGAGGTGGTAAGCAGATGAAAGGCCTTTAGTCCGTATGTCTTGAAGCTGCCCACAAGTAGAAAAATATTGATCTGTGGTGACAAATGTAATTTCTAAATTAATTGAAGAATGATACTGTTCTGCCTCAAGCTTTTCCATTTGCATAAGAATGAGGAGATCACCTTAAACAAGAGCAAAGAGACCCTTATACACAGTGAACGGTGAAAAAAACCCAAATTAACTGGAGGCGGGAGAGCTGAACAGCCACTGACAGGACAAAATTGCCTGGTCTGGATCATAGCTGTTACAGAAACAACAGAGAGAAAGGAAAACAGACCTTTTAAGAAAATACGGATTTTTCTCAGGAAAATACACTAACGAAGTATATCATGCTATGTTTCACTTGATTGATAAAAAACCTAATAAAACATGCAGCAGTATCCCCCATTAGCTGATTCTGTCCAGTTCTTGGTGTAGCCATAACGTACACACAGTAATTTGTGGAGCAGTTTAACATCATCTAGCAAAGATGGTCCCATCTCCAGTTTCTTCCATAGGTCTATTTATGCACATTGAAATGTGTATGTCCATACAAGATGCAAGTTTGAAAGTATCATCTCTGGCATGTTGCCTGCCTAGCCTATAATTAGTGCCTATAATCAGCCATCTGATTTGGTAAATCTTACTATGGGGTGTTGCACATACACCCCTCTAGGCTTTAGCTTTGCTTTAGCAATTCCCACCTGACAGCAACAGATGCGGGTAGATGCAGTTCTGACCTCCATGGAGCAGCAACACAACCTGCAGACATCCCTGAGTGCATGTGCATGCCCTGCATACAGGCCTGAGTGGGCGAAGCTCCCTTGCTACCTAGTAAATCCACGACTGGTATAATTCAGGAGCAAGCTTTTCTAACTGAGTCCATATGCTGCAGCCTCCCTCAGCAACACTTTGCTTGAACAATCTCTTGAACACATGCTCAGCATGATTAGTGGATGCACTTGTCCCATGTACAGTTTCACAGGAGGTCTGTGGCAGACCTAGGAGCTGGACCCAGGAATCTCGGAATGGACCCGAATTCAGAGCTTTAGCTGGGTGGTGCATCACTTAAGCAGACCAAGGTGAGAGCTAGAAGCAGATTTTAGGAGCTGCTGCATTCCAGCTCTGCATGCAGGTCTTCCTCCAGCTTCCTTTCTCCATGTTCAGGCACACAAACAGCCTCTCACTTCATGTCTAAACTCTGATAAAACCTATTCCTGTCTGCCAAACAGCCAAATTTCATAGAGATGGGGAAATTAAAAAAAAAAACCAAAACCCACCCTTATATTTTTTTCATGGCAAATATTTGCTCAGCTCTTCTTCTGGCTATGACTAAGAATGTTTCATACTCAAATAATCCATCACAGTTAATGCTGTTAACTTTTCAATAGCAACTGTACAACCCACAGAGTATACCAAAACCTCTTCTGGGATTCTTTATCATCATAGCAACAACTACAGAAGATATTTGTCCTCCTGGTGAAAGGTATTTAAACCACGTGATCATCTAAAGTCCTTCCATCCCTTTTCTGGCCATGAAAGATAAAACTGATTCACAGGTGAGGACAAATCCTCATTGTTTCTCCCTTTGTGTGGATCTTCTTGAGAGTTTCCTCATAGAAATAGGGTGGGTTTGGGTTATTAAGCACTCAGAGAGGCAGTAGGTATGAAGAGAAGCAGTAAGTGACCCTTCAGCTAATGTCCTTCTGAAGCCATCTTGCTCTGGAATTTGCTCATTATTGCAAACTCCTACAGCCTGGTGCCCTGGATTGGGGATAACTACTGCCTCTGGAGCTGTGCTTGGCAATGGGAGGCTGCTCTGGGACTGGGCTGTGATGACTGCTGCTCAGGGCTTGGGAAGAGAAGAAGGCTGTCACTGGGCATGTGGTGGCTGGAGAAACTGCTGATGAACAACAACTACCTGTTGTTCCTCCCAACAATCTGAGGCTGTAGCTGTGTGAATGCTCACTACCTAACCTGTTCCTGGGCTGGGGAAACAAGTCTTGCATTACAGGAATTATCTGGCTGTGCTGGTTTATTTTTACAAAGCTGTGCTAGAGAGTGGCGATGATGCTGCTCTTCTGGCAAGTCTGAAGTGTGGTGACTTCTTATTCTCCCTGAGCTGTGTCCAGAAAATTGTGCCCAAGCCTTTTGGTGCTTATGGGGGTGCCTGTGGTTTCACTCCACTCAGGGGCACGCAGATTTGTCTGGGTGAGGCTAATACTGCTATATGTACTTGTTGTGAGTGACAAAACTTGCACATGAGAAACTAGAGGAGTATGTGGGTACTTAGCAGCTGGACATACCATGTCCTGGCTGTGCTGGTAGCAAAAACTGAGCTTATCCAGTTTAAAGACCTAAAGAAGGAAAACATCAAGCTTTTCTTAAATGCAATTACTGCTGAGATGTGCAGCTGATGTGTGGCTCATCTTTGCCAACTGCAGCAATTCATCCAGCGGATCCCATACACAGGAAATCCAGACATTTCTTGAACGCCAAAAACCTGCTGTGCCTTTACTACAAATCAGAGTGCAAATCCTCAAAAAAGGGCATTTTACTAGCACAATGTCTTCCAAGTACTGACTTCTAGATTGACCTTAAACTGATTTAAATAAGTATTTGGAATTAAAATAGTCCTAGGGAAGGCTGGGTGCTTTAACTTTTGTCTTGCCTGAATCTCTACTGCCATAGACCGCCACTGCCTTTTTCTTTCTGAATCAAGCCCATCAAGGCAATGCTGTTTCCCTCACAGCTGAAGCAGGGGCAAGATGAACATGGAACCAAACTGTACAGGGAGCCAGTCCCTCATCCATGCGATGCCTCACTGTTCTGAGGTCACTCTGACATCTACAGGAAGCTCTTGGCTGCTTTAAATACTGCTCTTCTGAGCAGAGAGGATTGCAATCAAACCTGTGAGACTTGCTCAGTAAGGAATCACACCAGGCTGACTCTCATGTCCTTTGCTCCCTGACTTCAGTGTCCTGCAACTGTCTCATATATAAATCTGGCTGTGATGCCCATGGGTACAATTTATCCACAGGCTCCAGACTGATTCTTGCTGTGAGAAGTCTCTTCAGGCCTGGCTCACCAGCAGATGTTCAGCTAAAGACGAGGTGGTCACTCTGGGCATTGAGGCTGTGTGGGTTCCAGTCAGAACCTACAAGGCAGGCAGTTCTGGCTGGGTCCTGGGTGGTGACTTGGCACAAGAGAAAGGATGTGGGGAGCAACTGCTTTAATTGTATTCTGAATCTATATGTACTTCTTTAATCTTCTGGAAATCATGCTCAGTTCTCAGCAAGATTTCCTTGAGACAAGGGGGGGGGCACAAAATCACAAAATGAAATAGATAAACCTTTAGAATCAGTTTTAAGTAATGTTAAGTTTGATGGCTTTGTAAGAGTAGCAATGGAAAATTACTGAGGTACATGATACACAGAAAAAACCCAGAGTACAGCTACAGAACGTACTGAGAATTCTCGTATCAGATATACCGTTATAGTTGACATAGTTTTAGGCCCTTATGACCTTAGTACAAAATGAGTGTAAGAAACACAGGCTAGAAGAACAGGATGTAAAGATAAGGAGTATCTGGGAATGGCAGGTGTCCAGGATGGGCTGCAGTTAAACTAACTGGTAAGTAGAAGGACAGTAGGATTGTTATGTCTGTGGTGTTAACGAACCAATTAAGCTGGTATAAGCATCTACTTTGTGTGCTTCAAAGGCTGCCAGAAGTGATTAAGATTGTTGGAAGAAGTAAACGACCCTCAGAGACCACCACCACAATTTTGTACGCCTGCGGGGAACTTTCTGGAAAATATGATCCATACATAGCCTCATGAATATGTATGTATGCCCAGGGACTATATAATGACGGCTTGTGTAGCAATCAGGGACACACGTTAGGAGGAGCTATCCCCTGTGTCTCCCGGTGCCGCAATAAAGAATACCTGCTTGTCAACTTGAAACTCTGTTGGCAAGTTTGTTCCTGGAGTTTTCTCTGAATCATCCTCAAGTTGCTGAATGCCTAAAGTTAACCTGGGCTTTCAAATTGCAGGTTATGTGTTTCCTGCAAGAACTGGAACAGCAGGACTTAAACCATCCAAACTGTTAAATGCAAACAATTAGGTAAATGATATGAAGAATGTAGGAGACCACCCAAGTGAGTATTGTTTTAGGGCAATGACAATTCAACTGGCACAAGTTTAAAATGTTCTCTCAGTCTTAGAATAAAAAGGGAGATGTGCTTCAGTAGCCGTTTCTGTAGAAGGTGTGTTTCTTAAGGTCTGGCTCTTTACATGGGGAAAGGCAAAGGTTTAAGTAAAGACACTTTCAGGATCCTGTTGTGTTAAACGTTTTTCTCATTCTGCATTAAAGATGACCCTTTTCACCCTCCTGCTTCCTCAGAGCACGTATAAAATTGCCAGCTCAGGTGCCCGCTGCAGGGGAGGGGGAAAGAGTCACAGAACAGGAACCAGAACAGCTGATACAAATTACCTTTCAAATTGGAGCAAATGCTTCCAGAAATGTCACCTATTAAAAGATCAGTTAATAAGTTCCTGCTGCAGCCCAAATAGCTCAACTGAAAATAAAATAAAATGAAATAAAATGCTGGTAGTCTTCAGGACCATTTTTTTTGTGAGCTCTGCAACCGGAGGTTTGTCAGGTTTGTACTTAGCACAGTTGCGCTAAGGCTCCGGCTAATACTTATTATGAAAACCTGCGGGATCCCTTTGAAAAACTGGACCTTTAAGAGCTGTGAACAGACATGTGACTCCTTCCCCTCACCAAATCAAATATGCGAAGCATAACAGATAGCCAGGGACTGCTGGATGCCAGGAATGGGGGTTGCTTTGCTGATTCTTCACCCGCTGACTTGAGATACATTAACTTGAAGAATGCAGTAAGCCTTTCAATACACTAGAGCCTAAAAGAGCAGTATGGTTTTGATGAGGTCACGTTTAACACCCTGTATGTTATTCCTGCAGCTTCCAAGATGAACATCCCTTGGCTGTAAAAGCTTTATAATAAGTATAGTTTGACTGCATCCTAATGGGTATATTTCATTTTCTTTGAGTGACTCCTGATCACTTTTCAAAGTCATGTGTGTAATCACTGTGAAAGCTACAATTTTCATAATTATAAATATTGGCTATTTTAAGGTTTATGGAATCTTCCTGTCACAAATTTCTTGTTTTCCCATTTAACTCCTGATCTTACCAGCTGTGAACTTGAAAAGTCTCTGCCTTCCTGGAATGGCCAAGGATCTTACTGGTAAAAGGATATTTCAGCTATTGAAAAAGCCTATCAGAGAAGGACTAACTGGCAAAACAAACCTCTGTAATTAGTAGGCTCTTAGAGTTAATGGTAGTGAGACTAAGCCCTAAATTGGATGCTGTAGAGCCCAAAGGCCACTTGAGTCCAGATAATTGACAGGATTATGTCCATTTGTGTAACTTCTGATTGTAGCTATAGTTGAGTCTCTTTAACTTCTGGTCATCTGCTTCCTGACTCAGGGCAGCTGCTGCTGTGGCTAATGCTGAACCAGATACAGCTGAATGAGGTCTATCTACAACAGCCTATCGTGAGCAAATCAGGTTTTCCTGGTCCAGGCCTCACAGAGTCCTTGTAAATCAGCACAGTTTTAATTTACTAGCATCAGGGCCTACTAGAAAAATGCTGAACATAGAGTGATGTGTCAATGCCAGTTGTATCATAACAGAAAGTAACAAGTCCAGGTAAGGCATGCAATGAAATGCAACATCCCTACACAACAGGTTTTCAGTTTCTCTAGGGAGAGCACCCCAGCTGGGATGTGATAGCAATCTGTATCACTCATCCAAGTATCATACTTGGCACCTATCCCAGCTGTGGTGGGCTGGTGACCCTCAGCTGCTGATAGAAGAGGTCCTGCTGTTGGGGTTAGACTGTCACTGATGTAGCCTAGTTTAAAATCAGTAAGGATATTTCTGCATGGGTGGCAGTTGCACCTGTATGTTGCAGCGCAGTTGTGTCTGTAATCAGCACAGGGTTGGAGGCAGACATGTGCTGCTTCTCCTGTGCAGTGGGAGGGTAAGATGAATGGTCGTTTGAACACAGTTACAGCTTTCTGTGTGGGTGAGTTGCTGACAGTGTTTATTGTAAGACATTTGACCTGAGAGAGGAGTAGACTCTCCTGTATCCCTCCAAGCACCATGCAAGGGAGAAACTGCCAGCACATGAATGCTTCTGTACCTCTGGCTTGCTACCTTCTCTGACACATATTCTGTGTGTAGAAGAGCACTGATGCAGACTATTACAGAGCCACTCAGGAGGCCTTCTGCCACTAGCCACCACAGTCCATGTTCCATGTAAACTGAGAGCCGTATTTCAGGTGAATTGCAAACAGGGTTAATGCAAGGGGCATGATGTCTTGTCTGACACCAGACTCACCAAGCCACCTAAATGAGTTAAGACCTGAATCTACTTGTGTCATGAAAAAATAAAGTGTTGTTTATTCAGAGCTGTATGCAGAACACTCATCTTGACACTGCTGTTTGTGTTTAATGACTGGATAAAATCAGGCTTGACAGTGACAACTTACCTTTCTGATGTGGTATGGACAATAGATGGCTGCTGGCACTCCATCGCGCTCTAGAGCTTTTGTTCTAGCTTTCTGACAATTTGTTCCACAGGTAGTTGAATTTATAGGGGTATTTCCTGGGATCATCACCAAGCTACCTTACCTGCAGTGCCCAAGTTGAGCTATTTTCAAGCTACCACTAAAGGAGAGCTTGGCTGCTCTGTGGCAAATCTGCCAGCCCTATAGGAGTGCCTCGGTTATCTTAGAGTGGGACATCCGGTAGTGCAACACATGGTAGTAGGGGACATCCAATGACATCCTGGGACTGAGAACAGGGTTTGTTCTCTTGGTCAAGGAAGAGAATTTTGACTTGTCATCTCGGGAGAAGCAATTGTTTGCCACCACTTTTCTCTCCAGTACAGGAACAAATCATTTGTTCTCCCATTTGTAGTGATGTTTCTGCCAGGGGCAGCACAAAAGGGAAATAACAGGGTATATAGAGCCAAGAGGCAACAGAGTGCCTGTGCTGTGCCAGACAAACCAACCCAGCGCAATATATTAGGGGAGGGCTAGAGCCAAGAGCTCTAATTCACAGTGGCTGTGATGCATCGTGTCTCTAAAGGCTTATACAAAGCCTCCCCTTCTTTGGATCAGCCCTTTTTTATGATAAAAGCGAAACTCGCAAGGCTTTCAATATTCCCTGTGTACATTTTTGGGGAGCATAGTTCCTGCTATGAACATTAAACCTCAAAGCTGGCTGATTGCAGGGTAGAGAACAAGGTCGTGGCCCTTCTGCTCCCCCTCCCCTACATTCTCACTTGACTGAAACCGTGGAGCTAGATGGTAATAAATCAGCAATCAGCCATGCCCGTCTGAATAATCTTCTGTTCCCCTACATTATCCCTTCCATCTAATATTGGTGATTTCATATAATTAATGCTAGAGAAGTGAAGGCTTGGGATTCATGGCCTATAGGAATGCAGGCTCTTGCTATGTAAGTTTCCCCTGTGTCTGAATGAACTCTGCCTTAAGTAATTGTTGCCCTGATTTTAGGATAACTGCTGGAATAAGTTATAACAGTCAAACCGAGTTGCCTGATGCATGGCAGAGGGGGCTGGAGCCACGAGGTCTTTGCTTTTGCCTCACTGCGCTGATAATGTCTTACACAGGCAAACTGTGCAGTGATCCCAGAGGGGCTGGAAATCTCACCAAGAAGGACGCTGCCTGCCACTCCTGTATAATAGAGATGGAGTGTTCAGACACACGCAGGCTTACATAATTTTCCCGAGTAAGTGACTTTCTCTTTGATAATGTATAAATCAGATGTACCTTAAACTGCTGTCCTCTTTTCCTGAAAACCTGAGCAAAGATGTGCAAGCTGAGAATAATGATCCCCTGATAAACAGCAGGGAGATGGTGCAGGAGACATTCACATGAAAGGCACAGATAAAGCCTTTGCAAAGGCTCACCCAGTAACCCTGATACTGATTTTGGTTATGGTGCAGTCTTTGGGTGGAGGAAGCGGATATTTTGATGGGGACGATTTCTGCTCTACTGACTTGGAGGAGAGGAGAATATGTGTGACTAGAGAGTGGGAAGCAGCTGTCCTTGCTGAGCCATGGCATGGTGACAATCTCTCTGGCCCCTTCAGTGAGTATCTGCTGGTTTCCATCAAAATGCTCATTACTTTTAAAAGATGGATTTGAAATCTGTTGGTGTGTGGGTTTAGGGAAACATTAACTGGTGTGATGAACATCTGGCCAAATGACGCATAGGCAGGGATACTATAGTTTGCTACACAGTATCTGTGCAGAAGTGGTCATACTTTATCCAAAGGGAATTGTGTTCAAGAGCTGGTAATGAGTCCATCAACCTCGTGAGTTTCATTTGTAAAATGTGTTACCAGAGGTTATAAAAAGGCTGCAAATTGAAGTCATGCTGCTGCATTTGTTGAACTTCTTTGGGAAAAGGGCAGCTGTCACTAGCTTCCTGAACTTGTCTCCAGCATGAAAATAGTGACTGCTGGTAAAGGTGGTGGCTCCACTGTCTCTCCCATCCTCCCTGCTTTGCCTCTGCCTCTGGTGTTAACTTCCAGTGAGAAAGGTGAAAAGAACTTTTGATCTGGGTTTTCTCTGTCTTATTTTGGAAGGCTCATTGTGTCTATTTCAGATCTTGCTCAGATGTAAACTCTTTGTTTATTTCTTCAAAGATGTAAACCATGAGGCTTATGAATGTAGAATGAGTTCTTTACAACTCCTTGGGTAGAAGGTTTAATCCTCTCTTAAGGGTGAGGAAAGGCACCAGGTAAAGCTTCAACGACTGACTGGAGGCCTAATTATGGATAGGGAGTAAGCTTGAGATTAAAAATAAGGTTTGAATTCAGCCCCTTAATGAATGCTCCTAGATCTCGCTGCCTCGTTTTATGCAGATGTATAAGCAGCATGTGTTTTACACAGCAGACTCATCATGTTGACTCATCGGAACAAACAGAAAAGAGAGTGTTTCTGTATTACCCACTATTTGCCTTTTGCAATGCACTTTCCCTGTCTCTGTACCTTAAACGCCCTCCTCACCGTGGTCTCAAAGCCTGCATGCATTCATGAAGCACAAGCTTCCTTGCCAGATGGAAGTCTATGCAACTGCACTTCAAAGGAAGGGGTAAAGGTAGAGGGGGAAAGTGAGGATATTGGCAGGATGAAGCTGGTTGTGGAATCTGCCCCCTTACCCTAGGAATGGTGCAGATGGGGAGTGCTGTCTGCCAGCACCTGGACCAAGAAAGAAGCCTATAAATTAGTCTCTTCTCTCTTTTTCTCTCTATTTTAACATTTATTTATTTGTTCTTCCCCCTCTTCCCTCCTTGTCATCAGCTGCAAAACTAATGGCATCACGTCAAAATCTGTTAACGCATCTGTTGTGCAGGTTCAGGCTATCAAAGCTAAGCCAGTCTGCAGACACCTGGGGAACACCTGTCTGCCATCACACAAAAGACTCAGGGTGGCAAGGAAAACTAATAAATCTAATTGGTTATGAAGCAGTATTAGATGTTGAATAATTCCACCTTGGGATTTTTCCAGTGTCCTGAAAACTGTTGCATGGTCTCTCTCTATTGATGGACAATGACTGTAAGGGAGCTTAGCAAAGACTTGCTTTGGATTTGCCAAATTTCGGACATTAATGATTGATGGCATTAGTATGAAGTTCTTGCTCTATTATTGCACCCTCTTCTCTCTAATGACTCCACCAGTGATGGCAATGAGTGACTTTCCACAGTCTATGGATGTTTTTAAATTGGTAGTGGGCATGCTTTTTGTTTCTCTCAGTAAAGGAGTATATACTGTCTATGAGACTTCTGTTATCAGTGGCAAACCCCTTGTTGTTTCTCTGGGTAGCAGATGCGAACTGTGTCTCCAGTGGAAATCCTTTTCTCCCTCCTCCCCTAAGAAATAAACTATAATTATCCAGGCTGAAGGTAAGAAGAGGACACATGAGGTAGAAACCAAAAATGGAGGTGTTTTTAGCAAATCGATAGATTTCTGAAGAGTTGAGTAGCACAGCGAGAGCTGTTGAAGGACTGGTGGAGGGGATCAACAGCATGAATCCATCCAGCATGAGGCACAGCCTCTTGCATTGACTCAGCTGCTGCTAGAAAATCTGAACAGGAGGAGTTACAAGCCATTCCAGAGCTGTGTTCCCTATGGAGAGTCAGATATGGTGGCTGAAAATCTGCACTCCACAGACTGCACTGTAGACTAGGTTTTTATTGTTTTCTGACCTCAGTGAACTGTGGCTGCCTCAGGGGAAAGGGAAATGTAAGCAGCATGAGGAGGAAGCACTCCCAGGGAAATTGTGAAACAGCAGTCAGGAAGAAGAAGCTGTTCTGTTCTGCTGAACAGGGGATCCTACTGCTCTAACTCATCTGCTGTTTCTGGATGACCTGGCTGAGCTCACTTTCCCAATCTGCACAGATTTGAGACTTCTTTACTAGGTCCTCCTACCTGTTCTGCGTGGTTGTGCCACAGGTTAGTGTGTGGTTCCTATTTGTGGTTCCAAGCATCTTGTCTCAGGGGGAGATGCTGAAGAGTCTTCGTTTCCTCCATAGACTGGACAGAGACGGCAACATTTCCATCCCTGGCTTTGGCTCTCCACCAGGCCTGGTAGCAGAGAGACTGACCCCAGCAGGCTCAGTCCCATACCTGGCTGCTCTAGCAGTAATGCACAAAAAAGCCTGGTGTGCTGCTGCCAAAGGACCCTATGGGTTACAGTGTTACATTGGTTACCACAATGAGGTGCCTGAGGATCAATTTGATCTGTCTGGACATCCATTTCCAGGAAATATGTGCTTTTCTCTATCCATGTCATAGGATATGGGTGATGCTGGTAGAAGCTTCCACGAGCCCTTCCATGCCTGACAGTATTTTGAAAGACAGAAATGGGGTAGGTGGGAAAGTCACAGGCCTTGAATCTGAGTGGGAAGAGGTGAAGATCCCCAGGGGGCCTTGTCAAGACAGCTCCAGTGAGTAGGAAGCTGATTTTGACTGGGAAGACTCCCCTGAGAAGGTTCCTGCTGTGACACCCCATGCTTTTGTGGATAGGCTAAAAACACTGCCTCTAGATCCAGACTGGTTTTAGGACTTGCTGTCATTATCCTTTTGGTGGCTGTAGCATGAACATCCCTGTATGTTAGGGCATTCCCTAGTGGAGGGGCATTTAGTCCTCAGAAGACAGCACTTTATGGTCTCCACAATCAAGACTTGATTGCTTCTACTAGAGTTTATCAGTGCCTTGCAACCATAACTGCTTCTACTTCTTCCCCTCAGCACTGGCTTGCATGGTGAGGATGTGTCTGTGCCATCTGGCAGCCCCCCTCCTATGGTCCCATTGCTTCCAGTCTCTTTTTCAGGCTGAGCACATCAGATTCAGCTCCCCGGGTAGTTTTGTTCCTTGCCCACCTGAGTGCTGATGCTATGGTAAAAATAACTGCACGGAAATGAGAGCATTGATTGGAATTTAAATAAAATTTGCATAAAGCTCTGCCATCAGTACTAATTAATTAGGTGCTAAAAGCCCCCAAAAAAGCGAAAGGGGGAGCTTGTCTTGCCAACTGAGGGGAAGCTATTAGAAATTACAGAGTCATAGAATCATTTAGGTTGGAAAAGACCTTTAAGATCAAGTCCACCTGTTACCCTAGTACTGCCAAGTCCACCACTAAACCGTGTCCCTAAGCACCACATTTACACATCTTTTAAATACCTCTAGAGATGGTGACTTCATAGCTTCCCTGGGCAGCCTGTTCCAGTGTTTGATAGCCCTTTTGGTGAAGAAATTTTTCCTAATATTCAATATCTAAACCTCCCCTGGCACAGCTTGAGGATATTTCCTCTTGTCCTATTTCTTATTACTTGGGAGAAGAGACTGACATCCATCTCACTACAACCTCCTTTCAGTTTTCCCTTGAGCCTCCTCTTCTCCAGGCTGAACAATCTCAGTTCCCTCAGCTATTCCCCACTGAACTTGTGCTCTAGGCTCCTCAACAACTTCACTGCTCTTCTCCGGACCCATTGCAGCACCTCAATGTGTTCTTGTAGTGAGGGGCCCAGAACTGAAGGCAGGATTCAAGGTGCAGCCTCACAAGTGCCCAGTACAGGGGGATGGTCACTGTCCTTGGCCCTGCTGCCACACTGGTGCTGACACAAGGAGGGAGAAGTGAAAACTTTCATTGGCCTAACTGAAGCATCAGGCTGCAGCCAGCTGGTGTTGTGGGAGATTTGCTGCTGACAGGCAGGAGAGAGGCTCCCCTTTGCTGTGATGGAGTACTGCTTCCAGCCTCACTCAGTTTTGCCTCTAGGTCTCCTTCTTGCCTGAGTAGTGATCAGCCCCATGCAGGAGAAGAGGTGTTTAGCTCATTATCTTGTCCACTATCCAAGGCAGTGGGAGGCAAGTGCAACATCAAGAGGGAGAGGAGCTGTGCTAGTACTTGCATGTGCTCCATGTTAGCCCTTCAAGGCAACTTTTCGCTATCTATTACAAATATTACAAGGGACAACACTGCCACTTGTGGTGATTTACTGGTTAATTAAACAATGAGAGGTAGCAGTCTCGGTGACGCCACCAATTAACTTGTTCCTCACACTGTTTAATTTAATCTATCTAGGATTTTATAGAGCGGTCATGGCCATGGAGAGGCTGAGGGTAGGGAGGCCTTTAAATTTTACTGCAGTTCATAATGCTGTCTGAATCCCTTGGCCACTGTTAGAATATGGGTCATATGAATGGACAAGCAGAGACATTCAGATGCTCGAGCCATTTGAAACAGGATTAAACCAGCTTCCAGTGTCAGAGAGAACATTTGGCTGGGCATGAACTGGACCCCCAACAGCCCAGCAGGTCCTCAGTGAATTTCAGTGGGCTGGGTTATGAGGCTTCTACACTCAGTAGCTCCTTGCACAACACAGAAAAGTCCTGCTAACAGTTGGTGAGAGCCTCCCATTTGGGGATGGCTGGAAGAATTCAGACTGTTGTTTCTGCTTTCAGGATCTTCCAATTTGAAGGAAGTTTTGATCTTAATGGGCATCATGATGGAGGATGCCCGCCAGGTGAGCCTCACAGCCTGTATGTTTCCTGTCTGCTCTGGGAAACATCTCTGTCTCCTCCTTAGACTACCTGAGTGGCAAATCACCTTTAACTTGCACAGATACAGGCTTCCTTGGTCTACTGGCAGCCCATCAGTTGGCCTGCCCAAAGCTAGGAAGACATATCCTCCTGTGAAATCTGGAAGTTTGTTCCACACTGGGACACACACCCTCCAACATAACTAAAAATACTGGAATCCTCTCCAGAATGGAGCTTCTTCTCCTTGCTCAGATGTACTTCCAAACAGAGCAACAGTCTGCGGTGCAAATCTGAAGGGAATACTTCATTTGAGTCAAGAATCTCTCCTTGCTCAGCTTTGATGTCCAATCCCTTTTAGATTTCTTTTTCTTCTCATTTTTCAGAGAGGTCTGACAATCCAAAGGACAAAATCCACAGTGGTGGAGAATCCCCTTGTAACATTAATTTTTCTTCGCACCTGGTCATTAATTACATGAGAGCTGCAGTAAACCTCAATCTATCCCAGCCTTGACATACGCTACACACCTTGAGATAACATCAAAACCCCAGATGGGTGTACTTTCTCATCCTTCCCATTCCAGCCCCTAAAACAGAGACTAAAACCCCATTTAGACTCCGCAAATATTTTGTTCAAGTTCTCCTTCTCATCATTTTTTTCTGTATACATCTGTGGCCTCAGATGTTTTGAAACCTCCAGTGTCCCTGACCCTGAGCTGCACCTTTGTGAGTTATTTTTGTGTATGTAATTGAGGCAGATCTGCCCTGATCAGTGTGGATCATGGACATGGAGCTTTCAAGGAAAACAAAGTGGGTAGACGCCCTATGTTGGGCATGTAGTGGATCACTTGTGCTTGGGCCACTGCAGTTCCAGAAAAGATGTGAAAAGTAACCCTTGTGCTTTTTTCAGTGCAACAATGGTTAATTTTAGTTCCTCTGCTAAATTCCAGGTGAGATGGCTGCATGCTGCTTGCCTAATCTTTTCTCTGCAATAGCATTTGGCAGTTTCTATGTAGTTTGGGAAGGCCTGGGGAGCAAAGTTTAGCAATCCAGATTAGAGTCCTGCAGTTTTGGGTGCTGCCAAAGGTGGGAGAAACGAGCTGGAGACAGGTCTGTCATTCCCTTCCCCTGCCCCAATTCTTAACCCATTTTGAGATATTTAAATTGCAATGTCAGGTCGAGTGAGAGCATAGTTAGCATAGCAGGCTATGTATACTTCTGAAAAAGAGAATTCTTCCTGGAATGTCGAGTGTGCCTGGCTTTCATTTTCAGGTGATGTATCATAGTTTCCAAGTGAAGTGTAAAAGCAGAGCTGCTCTGTTCTGCATGGATATTGAGAAGCTCAGTGTCTGTTGTTCCAGGAAGAGTTTGTTCCTTTTCCATTGTCCAAGAGCATTTTGTCCTGCAATGCACAACACCCTGCCAGCCTGCGTGGTACTGCTGCCATCCTAACAGTCACTGCTTCAGAGCTGGAGACACCATTTGCAACATGCTTTTGGGATGAATCTGTGTGAACTCTGGAGCTGTGGGTGTCATAACATTTCTCCACAACTGGATGACATGTGTTCTGTAACCAAGGTGGGGATGGATCACTGAAAGCAGCTGCATCTGCATGCAGTACACTAATTTCAATGTGCTGAAAACATGTTTAGCTGTCTGGGTCTTTGGCAAGGTATCCAGACTTGCTCCCGTGCTCAGTTTATCTCTGTTTCTAATGCTGCTTTCACCACAGAAATGTTTGAAACCCACTCAGCAGTATGTTACATTAGAAGCTTGGTAAGTATATATGTAACTAAATAGGTGGATTTCTAAAAGAGGAAATAAATTTGAAATATGAGTACTTAACTGTCCATTGCATTGGTTTGTCAAATGGATTTGGAAGGAAACACTGTCTGTTTGTTTCCATTATATTTATCTTGTGTCAGGCTTATAGTTCAATGTTTCTGAAATTGTCAGGACTTTGACTTTACTCTGTCCAGTCTTCCACATTTTGTTTCTTTTCTACCTTTCTCTACATCACTGGAGGCAGTCATAGCTCAGGACACGATGCAGATCACAGAGTGTTGGCAGAGCTTCAGATACCTTTGATGTGTCCTACTCACATGTTCAAGACATTTGCTGAGCTTATTAATTCTCCTGCTAGATGTCTGAACCATTTTTAGCTCTTCCCTGCATGAGCAAGGATGCTGCCTTCTAGGATGACCTGGGAATTTAGCTAAACAAATTCCCTTTTAATGGAGAGGTCCACAACAATGACAGCACTGCTCTTCCAATGCCACATTACAGCAGTGGCATGTTATTGGTCTTAATTTTGTAACAGTTTGTTAGAAGCATCCTGAGCATCTCTTGTATGACTGCGTGTGATGACAGGCAGCAATCTCAATGCCATGACTAGTCTGATTTAGTCCTCTACAGAGCAGGATACCTACCCAAAGCTCCTCATACACTGACAGAGGTTAGGACGGTCAAGATAAGATCAGTTCTTCATTGTCATATTTCCCATGAGACCTTAGCCTTAAATGTAATTACCTCAGCCTTCTCATGCATGTCTTCTGTTTGCTAATGTTCCCCCTTCTTCTTACCTGCAGAAAATCCAGACATTTTCTCTCAGAGACAGTAAATGGAGAGAGTGGCTGTTGGATAGGACAAGGGGTGATGGGTGTAAACTGGAGCATAAGAGGTTCCATGTGAACATCAGGAAAAACTTCTTTACTGTGAGTGACAGAGCAGTGGAACAGGTTGCCCAGGGGGGTTGTGGAGTCTCCTACGTTGGAGATACTCAAGGCCTGGCTGGACAAGTTCCTGTGTGATGTACTCTAGGTTACCCTGCTCTTGCAGGGGGGTTGGA
The DNA here is from genome assembly GCF_963264785.1 of Psittacula echo. Classification (NCBI taxonomy): domain Eukaryota; kingdom Metazoa; phylum Chordata; class Aves; order Psittaciformes; family Psittacidae; genus Psittacula; species Psittacula echo. Next base: position 85,158,711 of record NC_137735.1, on the reverse strand, counting down.
CTAGATGATCTTTTGAGGTCCCTTCCAACCCTTGGGATTCTGTGATTCTGTGAGTGGTAAAGGCTCACTGCCTCCAAAATAGCTGCGTCTTATTTGAGCCATTTCAGCCACTGCCTGTTATTCTGCTGATCACAAGGGAGCTAACTCATTCTCAACTCTATTAAAATCTTCAAACCCACTTTATGTTCCTGGGTGCTGCTGGTTTTCATTTATTTTTGCTTGTAAATCTAAGCTTTTTTATTCATGTGTGTTCCACTATGTATCTTCCAGGTTAAGAGGTATTTTAAGTAAGATATTTTAAAGGGTTTTTTTTAGGGATTACAACTACAAAGAAAGAAATCACTTTCCCATACATGAGATAAATTCAGAACCTGGTATTCACAGTGCAGTTCTTCCAGAACCGAGAATGGACTCTGCATTTGGGGTAAAACCATAGATTAAGGTTGGAAGAAACTGAGGAGGTCATTTAGACCTTACTCAGACGGGGCAGTGATCTGACTTACCCCACCTCACTGATTACACACACCGTAACCTTAACTCTAACACTAGCTGTCAAGCACTGAAGAAAAAACAAGACCACAAACCCCACATTTTCTCTCTCCTACAATATAAGCAATCTCTTCTGCTAACTGTAAACCACAACATCCCCATCTGATAGCATCCCTAGAAATCTGTTGCATGTAACTGCCTCTGGTTTCAGTCTAGCTTTGCTTCTGTATTTTGAGCTGTTAGGAAGTGCTGGGGGCTGAGCACACTGACCTCTGTATTTGGGGATGGAAGCTGCATGCTGCACATGGCAGCTCTGGTGAGGCGGTGCAAACATCAATGTGAGACTGTACTTAAGGCTTTAGGACCCAAATCCAACACAAGTAAATTTGGCCCAAATGTCCTCCTATTTTAGGCACCTACTCTAAGGGACGGAGGAATAAAACCATCTTTCCTGAAGTGAGTAGTCTCATCTCTGCACTGCCATGGCTATGTCAAGGGAGACCCCAGAGGGCAGGTTCAGCTATTGGATGGGGTCTAGGACCAGAAAGAAGCTGTGGTGGCCCCAGTCCTGGTCTTAGCTTCTTGTGTGTGCAGGGTAAATCCCTAAGTCCTAGGGAGAAGACTTACAACAGTATGTAGGTGCCTGACAGTGGGATCTTCAGAAACTCTTGAGCACCCAAGTATATCAGTAAATCTGCACCTCACACAGTCCCTCACAGCAAGATCCTGAATTTATCTGTAAGGAGAAGCTACTGGGTGGACCACCACTCTGGGGAACAAGGCTCTGCTTGAGCCCAGGGGAGCTGAATGATGTGGATTGCACACATGATTGCAGCTGAATGGCTGCAATGACGTGGAAATTGAACTCACCAGAAACCTTTTCCTGCCTGAGTAGTGAACTGTCCCTTCCGCCAAGGCTCAGCCCAGCTTTCCAACCAGGCAACCATCTTCAAACAAACAGCATTACAAAAGAAAAAACAAAAATCTACCTCTCAGATTTAGTTTTTTTACTTGCCCAAATGTGAATTTCTCCCCTTCCCACTGCCTAGTTACACCAGTCTATAGTCCAGATTGACAGTGGTCAACCAAGTGACAGGTTTTCTATACACCCACATGTCTCTTGGTGGTGACGGAAGCCCTATTGACAAACTCTCTGTACCAGGTTAGTGTGCAGTCAGAACATGCTTCTTACAGACAGAAAAATCACCAATGAGTGAAACAGCTTTTCTTTCGCTAAATATGCCATGCATTTAAAATGTCTGTCCTCTGTGATAGGATCTTCCACGCATAGTGATGGAAGGTGTGTGGGCTGGGACTATGTCTTAGCCAAAGATATCATAGAGATCTAACAGAAACGTTGAGAGCGGAATGGATGGGCATGAACAGCACCAGAGGACATGGCAGAAGGACAGGAATGACAGCCGTCGGTGACACCTAAGCTAGAAGATTATCAAGATCACAGCACATCTTGCAGCTGCTCAAAATATACCCAGATTGAGAATAAAGTAAAAGACAGACTGAAGCCGTTGAAAGGTAAGGTAAAGGACAAGCCTGAAGCCACTAAAGATGATAAGGAGACTAAAGAGAATGAGTAAATCAACAGTGTTTCCTAATACTTCTGACAGGTGGACCAGGGTGAGGAGACAAAAAATCACAACCACTGTGAACCCTTAAAGTGAGCAAAAGGCAGCTCCAAAACCAACCTGTGGCCACCTGCCTAAGAGGGACTCTGGAGCTGTGATGGCTCATGTGATCATGTGATCAGCTCATGTCCCTTGTCTCCCTGTCTTTGCAAGGAGTCCTAGCTCGAGCACATAGGCACCTATTGGTGCCTGGGAACACACGGGCATGAAAGAATGACTGTGAATGAAATCAGTGGTTTAGAATAAAATCACCTCCCCTAGTAAGGACTCTCATTGAACTCTCCTGCATTAGTTGAGATTTGTGCAACAGCAGGGCAGTCTAGTTCCTAGCAAGGGAGTTGAATTGTGATAAACCCTAAAGGATGTTCTGCATGAAGAATATGGAATATTCATATGTAGCTCCATGAAGGTAGGTGTGTTCTCCAAAGCCTGTGGTTGAATTAATTCTTAAAGCTCCTCAATTTGACATTGCTTTCCTCTCCATACAGAATGTAACTGAAGGAGGGATAATTTTCTCTCCTCCTCTGCTTCTTTCTCCACCACCTGTTCCCACATATGATGTCTTCTTTCACCAGAAACTATATGTTGAATGAACAAGCGCTGATGCATGGCTGTAGTCCTGAGGCAAAGGTGAGTTGGGAATATTGAGAAAGCAGGCTGTGAATGAGGAGGAAGAAATTCTAGAGATTATATATGTTCTTCCTTCATTTCTCTGTAAACTCCGGTTCGAAGTCATGTGTGAGCTGCAAGACAGCTGTCAGACTGAGCACTGCTTATTAAATATATCTAGTGAGGAAAAGAGGGTTGGGCTATAGCAATAAGTAGAAGCAAAGCCTTCATCCCAGTTGGCAGATGGCTACTGGCTAGGTGCAATGCTCATCTTCCCAGGAGACTGGAAGTGACTCCAATTTTATCCTCCCCTCTGTCTCTAAGAACCTCAGGGTGCTCAGATAACATGAGTGAAGTCCCTACTCAGTTTTTCTCTCAGATAGTGAGGACCCATGCTCACCACTTGAATGCAAAATGGCTTCTTTATTCCTTCTGCTCTTCTACAGCCCTGCTGACTTCAAGCAGAACTCCTGCTGTGCAAGGCTACAGCCATAGATAACACTGCATAGATAACACTGCAGCCAGTGTTTAGAGGGTGCCTGGGTCCTGCCTATCCCACTGCCTGCCTACTGAGTACACTGACATGTAACTGGGTTGGAGGTGGAGGGTGCCTGGTGCTGAGTTCAGCAAAAGGACCAGGAAGAAAATAAGCAAAACCAAAAACCCTGAGACAGCGCAGGTTTTCATTTGTGTGATAGGTGTCTGTACTGGCTGGGCTTGTGTGAAAAGAACACCCGCTATGCATGATACCGGTGAGACCTAAAATGTAATGACCCACCAAGTCAGAGCAATGGTCCCAGTAGCCCAGCTCCCAGTGTCCTATGGACTTGGTGACTGTAAAGCTTGCTAACATCCTCCAAAGCAAAGACCCCAGCCATTTTGGCCTCTCCTTCCAAGCTGGCTGCTCCATCCCCCTGGCCATTTTAACTGGTCTTCTCCATGCGCAATCTGACTCCACTCTGCCCTCCTGCAGAGCAGGGACCTGAACTGCCTACTGTTCTCCAGACCTGAGTGCACCCTGTAGTGAAAAGATACAAAGAAAGAAGCCTGCAGAGTGGCATCCTGTTTCACTCAAGAATCATCAGCTTTGGTCAGCACTACCTTTGACACTTGTTCTTGTCCATTCCTACTATTGAACAAAACCATTTTCATCAATAGCTGTGATATTTCACCCAACTTTTCTGTCCTTGTAAACACAACACTAAGCAGAGAAACTTCCACAGTGATTTTGCAAGAGAGAGATCCTGACTTCTTGTTTTGTAATGTGGTGACCACTCAGCTCAAAGCTCAGGCTCCCTTGCAAGCAGTGCAGTGAAGGAAACCCCAACAGTTGCATCTACAAGGGAAATGCAGCCATCTCTGGGTAGGAAGGTAGTGCAGCAGAGCATGTAGAAGAGTGTGGTGACACAGGGAGGGGCGAATGTGAGGGCTACTGCTAATAGAAGTGGCTTGAGGGGATTCTGAGGCAGACTGCCTGAGTTAGCAGTTGTCTCATAAGCCAACCTTCCAGCCAGTATTTCTGATGACCTTGCTGAAAAGTCTACTATGAACCAGAGGAGCAAGAACGAAGGAAGAAGGAAAGACTTTTCCTGATTCTCAACTGCTAAAGGTAGCTTTGGATTTTAGTGGAGAAGAACAATCAAGAAAGAAAGAAAAGAAAGCATAGGCAGTTTCTGTGGACAGAATAACACAGCAGTGACTTGCAATATCTAAAACTCAAATGTCCCTGCACAAAGGCCATGCTTTGTTTAAAGAAAGCATTTAGAAACTGCATATTCTCCAGCAATTGCTAACCCAGACCACAGTAGGACTTCAGAGCATCACTTTCCGCCCATAATATGGCTTCTAGCACAGTCAGTACAGACTTTCGTTATTTCATCCAACATCTTTCAGACAGGAAAATGAGAGAAAGGGGGCAGCCTGTGCTCTAGTATTGCATGACTGTGGCTGTAGGAAATCTCCTTGGGGCCCAGTGGCATTGTGTGTACCAGCTGGATGCTCTGGGGGAGATGGCAGCAGGTGAAGGCACCACCAGCCTCCCAGGTGAAGGTAGGGGGTTTTCAACTGCTTGAGCATCACACAGGCACTTCCAGGGGGTCTGTGGCATGGCAGACTGAGGCATCCTGTCCTCAGCTCCTAAGATACAGCTGGGGCAAATGTATGTTTTGTTGGAGGCCAGGGTATCCCTCAGGATGGTGAAACAGCCTGGAAAACATATTTGCTAATTTTCATCCAGGTCCTTTTGCTGAACTCAGCTCCACACTAGAGACAAGTAACTTGGGCCTTCTGAGTCTTAATGTCATCAGCTAAAAAATGGGGCTAATATTAAACTTACCTACTTTCCAGTGAGTTGTAGCTAATTAGAGTTAGTGTTACTTAATGTTTGCACAGCTCTGGGATGTGAAAATGGCGATATCATGCTAAGTATTACTCATGGTGCCTAGAAACCATGATTCTTCACAACCAGAGCAGTCAATTAAATTAGCTGAAAGTGAAGAGATCACAGATCACAGGATGCAGCAATGAAGAAGGTGGAGTTGATATACAAACATAATACTGTATGCATGATGGCCTGCAGCTGCAGATGGCGGGAAAAGCTCTGCTCCTGATACTTAGAAAGCCAGAGGGAGGGGTCTCTATTTGTGTAGGAGGGCAGACATTCCCCAGCATCTCTGGGTTGCTGTTGCAGCAGTCCACTGGCTGAATAAGGGAAGCTTCAGTTCCTGACAGGTTTATGAGACAGAGGGCTCTGCTCAAGTCTCACATGGCCCTTGCTCATATTCTGTTGAGGATGGTGATTCTCTATGAGATCTACAAGACAAAGCTGAGCAGCACTTAGCAGAGAGTGAAAGCCAACCCTGCTTCGTGTCTGTCAGCCAGCACCAACCTCCATGGGGAGCAATGACGACTCTTCATCGGGGACAGGACATGGGGCAGGACAGCTCTGAGGGTAACAGAGCCTGGTAGGTACACTGTCTCCAGGAGGAAATTCATTTCACCCATGCCAGTCTGGGCAAGGAGCAGGCACTCGGAGAGCAGGGGAGAAGCAGAGTGGGAACAGAGCTGTCTGTTCCCAGCAAGGCACCGTTCTGAAGGGGAAAGGAAAACAGTAGGAATTGATTGAAACCCAAAAGAGGGATTTGGAAGTGTGTGGTGCCATTTCCTAAGCTTGGATTTTTTCGAGTACACCTACGTTTTGGTGATTGATCCGGAACAACTATTCATATCAGAACATTGGCTTGCAGCCTCTTTCAAGAGCCATCCCCAGACACAAAGAGGTCTGACCACCTGTAGGGGCGTGATCCACCAGGGAAACAGAGGGAGGATTGTCAAGCTCTGAATCACCAGTGCTGTTTTTTACAGCTCCCCAATGCTAACCTACATATTAGCTGAGGAGTTGGCTACAGCTCCTGGCCAGCTTCCATACTTAGCAGTTGCATTCTGCTACCTTGAAATCCCCCTCCTCACGCACACGCGTACTGCATGGTTTCAGAAGGACACAGAAGCTGTCACTATTTTCTGTGCAAAACTCCTGCACAGTGGTGGAGCTGGCTCATCCTTCTCAGGAACAGGCTTCATTTCAGTGCTGCAAGACATGAATTATGTGTCTGGAAAGGTTCTAAAAACTCCTTGGGACCCTTTGGAAGGAAGATGCAATCTTGAGATGAAAAGCGGTATTAAAATGTTGCCCGGTTTGACTGCTGGCACAAATGGGGCCTGTGGCTTTGACTAGGGAGAAGTATCCTCATGATGCTGTAAGGCACAGATTGCTGACACTAAGCATATTCCATTTATGAAGTCATAAAGGTGTCTGTACTAGGTAACTGATTTAGGATTTTGTTCCTCCTTCCTCCTCCTCTCCTTGTTCTGTGATTTTTCTTCAACCTTCTCCTCCTCCCCACACTTTCTCTTCTCCTCCCAGAGAAGCTGAGTATCTCCTGCTATCAGAACGATTATTCTCCCCTGTATTAGAATGAATGATTAGTCTTTGTCTAGTTGTTTCCATGATGAAGTGCAGATGGAAGAATATTCTCGTAAGTAACCAAGGGCATCACTCCCTGTGGAGCTGTTGGGAGCATGCTACAGCTCTCCATCGGCTTACAGGCAGGGAGGTGGATGTCCTGCATGAAGGTACATTCACATCCAGTCTCTGACACAGTACCACACGTGCAGGTTGCAGTATCTGTGGGCTGCTACAGATACCCCAGCTTGCTTTCCTCATTTCCCTGTCTCCAAACCATCAGTCTGGTCCTTCCCAGTCTCAGTATACCTCCTGGATAACAACCATATTAAGAGGAGGCTTCTGGGGAGGTCTGGGGTAAGGAGACATGTGGTGAGTGGAGAAAGGATATTAGACAGCAATAAAATGTAAAGGACACCCCACCCTTCCTATAAATATCCCAACAGCTCCCTTGCTTCCTAGCAGCACTAATGAGGCTCAACAGGAGTGAGGGAGGGTAACAAAGTAATCACTGATGAACAATCAGAGATGGTGCTTGGCTGCTAATGGGACTAATGAGCTGCTTGCATAAAATGAGGGGGGGGGAGGAAGAGGAGCAGATGGGTTCTTGAAGAGAAGGCCAACGGCAGCAGGAGCACCACGAGGAGTGTCCAGCAGCATGGCAGCAGTTGCTGCTGTCTGTTCTGCTCCTTCCCTGGCAGGAGGCACTGACTGCAGGACAGCCAGCACTGAGCAGCTCTGCCTGAGTGGCTCAGGCACGGCTTGAATCCTGGTGTGAACCACAACTTACCTCAGCATGCCTCAGCCCACATGGCAGGGCTTGTGTTATCCTTGTGCATCAGAGAGGTTAAGCCAATTCTTTACCGAAGAAAGGGAGACAAATCTTCTGTAAATCTAGTGTCCAAGCCATGGATACGCAGACCCCCAAAGGGTAATTCACCCTGCACTTAAAGATATCAAAGTTGAAGGTGTCAGGTTCTGAAACTGTGTTTACCATGGCAGGCTGGATTGCTTCTCTGTCTCTCTTCTGAGTGGGTACCAGGTATGACCAAACAGATACCCTGGGGTTTATTATCTTTGAAGGAGAGTAGCACCTTGTTCCCTACCTTTTGTCAATAGGAATTGGGTCCAACTCCAGGTGAGAAACTGAGTTTTCAGAGGGAGCTGGCATTTGTGATATGGTTGAGGAAGAAGTGTACAGGAGAAAAAGCAAGAGAGACAAGCATATGCTGCAAAGAAGAGATGCTAATCTGTGCCTCAGCCAGTCAGGTATAGGCAAGGGGAGAGTATAATACCACACCACTAAGGCTTGAAAGATTTTGTGACTTAAGGAACAGGGTGTCCTGGTGCACTCTGGCAATGTATGGCAGGTTCACGAAGAGGATTTCCCATCTTGAGATTATGACACAGGAAAAACACATTTGAGTCACTTTTCCTTGACACATTAATGCCATCTCTACTATGATTACTAATGTGAGACCGGAGAGACTATGGTGCCCTGTTTTGCCTCCTACACCTGACTGCTGATCCTTCCAGCACTGCCGGGTGACAGTGGGAATACCATCTCTGTCACACTATTTCAGTCTTTGACTCCTCTTCTGAGACTGCGGGCAACCAAACAAGCTATGATCTCTATTGCAATCTGGACAAGTGTCTGTTAATTGCTAGCCTGAGATCCCTTAATGTGTTTCCCTTTCATAGAAGCTTCCAGAACAGCCAAAAGATGGTGACAACCATGCAACAAGAGCAGCAGGTTAGAAAGGCTGCAGCATTGCTCTTGTCTGAATTCAGAAGCTGATGCTATAAATTATCTTGCAAATGGAGCCGTAGGAATGATTTTCTGCCTCACATCCGTAATCTATTGGTGCTTTATCTAGGTACACAGCTGTGGGTGGGGTGTCCTCACAGAAAGGAGAAGGCACTGAGCTCTCTGCCTACTTATTAGCTTGTACTAGGAGAGATGATTACGGGATGGGTGCAGCTCCTCTATCAAAAAGGAGCTAATGAAAACCTTTTTTTTCCTAGGGCAGGCTGTGTGCAAGGCTGTACATTGACTCCCATTCCTGATATGGTCTCCAGTGTAGGGCACATCACTAGAATGAGCTGGACATGAAGTACCAGTCCTGTACTTAGAGCAGCCTGTGGGCTATGTAAAGCCACCAAATATTCAGATGGCCCCTATGTTTCTCTAACTTTTGCAGGCAAAATACGTAATAGGAAGAAATAATTTAGTACTGGGCAGATGAGAATCACAGTGCTATGTTAACTTGAAGCCAGCCAGTTGGGATACCCTTGGTGTTGAGTTAGGAAAGACTGCATGCCTTGGGGGTGTTTATAGGGAAGCCATGCTCCCCTTCTCCCCAGGGTTATTCCAGCTGCTGTTTCTCCTGTGCTCCAGAGTCCTGCATGTTGAAATCTAAAGTGAACTTCCTGAGTTGGGCCCAGGAGGATGTGATACCTATACATAAATGTGGAGATCTGAGGTGAGCTGTGAGGCAGATCACTTACAGCATCTTTGTGTTGTTTGTGGAATATTCAGTCCTTTCGCATTTGTTGAGTCTATGTGTTCTCTTTGAGTTCTGCACTGTGTCTCGCTGTGCCTGTCCCTGTGTCACTGCCATACCTGTAACGGCTACTGAAAATGCTTGTCCAGGATCACCTTCCTGCAGCTTTGCAGGAAGTTGCAGAGGAGCCTTGCAGAAAAACCCTGCAGGTTTTCTTTGACTCTGCATGGAGAATATTGCAAGGAAAATAAATTAAGGCATGGTTGGCTCAAAATCTGCATCTTTTCAAATGGCCACCAGCTGTTCTGATGCCAGATCAGAGAAAGAAATCTACCTCTTTGTTAATGTGGTGAGTAATGTTATGCTATCCTTAATGACTACAGTGATATGAGGCTGATGGAGGCCAGAATCTTGTGCACACATAGATGTAGATGTCTAGATTTTGTGTGTTCTGAGAGTATACAAGAGAAATCCATAGTAGGCGACTGGAACAGAACATGAAACTGAAATGGACAAGATGCCACATGGATTATCACAGAATCATAGAATAATTAGGGTTGGAAAGGACCTTAGGACCACCTAGTTCTAACCCCCTTGCCATGGGCAGGGACACCTCACACTAAACCATGTCACCTAAGGCTTTGTCCAACCTGGCCTTGAACACCACCAGGGATGAGCATTCACAACTTCTTTGGGCAACCCATTCCAGTGTCTCATCACTCTTACAGTAAAGAACTTCCTTCTTATATCCAATCTAAAACTCCCCTGTTTAAGTTTGAACCCGTTACCCCTTGTCCTATCACTACAGTCCCTAATGAAAAGTCCCTCCCCAGCATCCTTATAGGCTCCCTTCAGATACTGGAAGGCTGCTATGAGGTCTCCAAGCAGCCTTCTCTTCTCCAGGCTGAACAGCCCCAACTTTCTCAGCCTATCTTCATACAGGAAGTGCTCCAGTCCCCTGATCATCCTCGTGGCCCTCCTCTGGACTTGTTCCAACAGTTCCATGTCCTTTTTATGTTGAGGACACCAGAACTGTACACAATACTCTAGGTGAGGTCTCACAAGAGCACAGTAGAGGGGCAGGATCACCTCCTTCGACCTGCTGGTCACGCTCCTTTTGATGCAGCCCAGGATATGGTTGGCTTTCTGGGCTGCGAGCGCACACTGAAGCCGGCTCATGTTCATTTTCTCATTGACCAACACCCCCAAGTCCTTCTCTGCAGGGCTGCTCTGAATCTCTTCTCTGCCCAACCTGTAGCTGTGCCTGGGATTGCTCCGACCCAGGTGTAGGACCTTGCACTTGTCATGGTTAAACTTCATCAGGTTGGCATCAGCCCACCTCACAAGCGTGTCAAGGTCCCTCTGGATGGCATCCCTTCCCTCCGGCATATCAACCGAAACACACAGCTTGGTGTCATCGGCAAACTTGCTGAGGGCTCACTCAATCTCACTGTCCATGTCACCGACAAAGATGTTGAACAAGACTGGTCCCAACACCAATCCCTGAGGGACATCACTCATTACTGGTCTCCAGCCGGACATTGAGCCATTGACCAGAAGTCTTTGCGTGCGGCCATCCATCCAGTTCTTTTATTCTAGGTTTTTTTTTGTTTTTCTTATGCTGTGTCAGGGGGGAGTGAATGGCACTTGACTATATTGGATGAAAGAAGGGCTGGATGCCAGCCTGTAACATTAAGGAGGGAAAGCATTACAATGTAAAACTGCAGAGAGCAGTAAGAAGATGTTATCTATGGCCACTGGTCTCTGCCCAGTCTGCTTTCTATAAGTGCTTTGCCAGCTTCAGGCTGTGGTTGACATGTATTGCCAGCTCCTTCCCCAGAGAAAGAAAAGGAAACTGCTGTGCAGGCCCAAACACCTATGTACGTTTTTCCCTTCAGGATGCAGGGGTGCTAAGATTGCTCATGCAGAGCACAGTTTCGTAACATTCACCTGCTGCTGAACCTGGCATTGGTGCCTGAGAGCACATGTACTTGTTTTCTCTAGCTATTGGCACACTTCAGTCTCCGCTTGCCTCCTCCCCATGTTTTCTCTCCCAAAAGTTAGCCAGGTGGAAGCAAGAAGAGGAAGCACAGCAGATAGACCTGTCCAACAGAAAATTTGCCGAGCATGTCCTTTTCATTTTTCATGGCCATGAAAATACAGGAGAGGGTGGTTTATTGCTGCCCTAAGTGACTATACTGCAGGTGATCAGTGTGGAGATATCTTCCAGCTGGTAAATACTCTCCTGCTTCCTCTATGTAATGTGCTATTATGGCTGAAGCATGCAGGGTTATTTTTTATTTTGTTTAGTTGGTGTTCTTTCTAGTTTGGGAGGAAAATACCTTTGTTGAAACCATGGTGGGTAGAGGAGTGTCTATCACATCCCCATGGCCATGGAGCTGTTGTGCTGCCTGTATTTATTGCACCTGTATGATTATGCTGGGTCCCAGCAGCTGAGCTGCATCTGCTGAGTTCTTCAACTGGAAATGTGGCTCTGCAGATATATGTATCATTAAATGTTTAGGTGGAGGTCAGAAGCTGTAGGTTCAATCACTTCTATCACAAACTTCCAGTGTAACATTAGACAAGGTGTTTTAACCTCTTACACTTCATTCCTCCCTCCCATCTGCAAAATACAGGTATCTAAATCTTTCTCTTACCCACTTGGATTTTAAGTTCTTTGGACAAAAGGAGTTTCTTTATAAAATCTGTGACAGTCTCTCTTTGGGCTTCTGAGCATGACCATACCCTAGACAGATAGTTTCAATATTAAAGATGGTTATTTTTAGTAAGTGATGATCTAATGATGCTCTTTGCAAGAGGATGAAAGCTATGCTTGGAGTCCTGTTCCAGTTCTTCTTATATCAGTATCTTCTGTATCTCATAAGTTCCCTCTCCTGTTTCATATTCCTTTTTTCTCTTGAAGTTTTTCGTGCCGCGATGCTGTGGCAAAACAGCTGCCATGGAGCACCTCAGCTTTGATATATATGTATGCAGGCAAAGGGAGGAGACAGATGGAAACAAAGTCCTCTTATCTGGGAAGAGAACTGCAACTTCATAATCCAAAATCTGCAGTCAGGAAGGAATTTAACTCTGAAGTTTCTCTGCTGAAACTGCAGGTCTTATTCATACACTGAAGAAGCATGGTGGAAGGGCAAAATCCCACAAGGCGCTCAAACCTTCACAGACATTTGGCCTGTGACAGTCACCTACACACGCCCAGGAGCTCACTCTCTGTCATCTATGAGACACCCATTTCTGGGGGCTGTGTAACATCTGAGCACTTACATACATCAAGTGGAATATTTGCAAATGCACCCAATTGAGAGAAGGGGTCTATGTAGTTATCTTTCACTTTACCAGAATTCCTAACAGGGAAAGTCCTCTTTCTCTGGTAGATTGCTTCACACCATAGGACCCGTTGCCATGGAAACAAAACCTTTTCCTTTTCATGTTTCGATAACGTATTGAAGGTTTTCAGGGACTTTTCCCGTTTTTCCTCTGTTTGGCCTTTCAGCATTCACTGTGCATCATATGCTGGAAGTGCAATGTTCTTATTCTTCAAAACCCAAACAAAAAACAACCCACAAAATTGTTCTCTCATCTCAACTGACTGTCTCTCTGCCATCCGTCCCTCTTATTCCTTATCTCTGTCATTTAAGGCTTCAGCTTTCTATGACAATCTAACTCAGAAACAGCAATTTGCTTTGTGTGGTGCAAAGCTCCTTTGCCTGTGCTCAAAATCTCTTCCTAAGTGTGAGGAAGTTGCCCTGCTACCGTGGACTTGTCTTGCAGATGGAGTTTTTCCCTGTTACACAATGCAGTTGAATGTCATTTAGGGTATTGGGGGTGAGGAGGAAGGAGGTGTAAGGATTTCCACTCATGGGAAGAAAGTGATGAAATGTGCTTTCACAGCAATGATTTCCATCTCTGCAGTTTCAATGCCTTACAGCCTCTGCTGTGAAACCTGAAGCCCCAGCCTCTTTGCTTCATTGCATTGAGCTGAGTGTACCTACTTATTAGAGTCTCAGTTGTTGAATAACACAACAGATGAAAGAAGAGATTTAGGAACAGTTAACCACTGAGCTTTAGAGATGGTCCTCACTACATAGTGCAGCTGCCTGTTTTCTCACATAGTCCATTCCATTAACAAGCCCCGCAGTTCCATCTAAACAATGCGTGTCCCACTATAGCTCTTCCATTATGACCCACAGGTGACTCTTGTCTCATGAATACTTTTGTGAAAAGCCTAGAAAAGGGTCTTATGTTGGTGGTCATCATGGTACATCCCCTCTGCATTCAGGGGCTGCACTTCAGATAAACATTATGAGCACATCCCCTACTCACTGCTTCCCTCCACTCTTTCTGTGCCCCTCTGTAAGCACAGCTTTGTGTACCTTTGCTTTTACCTGCTAAGCTGACTGCAAAGGATTTAGTGCATTTGGGTTTTGTTGCTTCTGAGTGTGTGAGAATAGCTGTGAGCCCTAGAGGGCAAACAGTGTTTTCTAGAAGATTAAAAAAAGAAAAAGGCAATTTATTTGAATACAGCAGGGGTTTGGACAGCACTGAAGGCATCCTCTGACCCATCAAAAGAATAAGCTAGGACAAAAAGCAGCAGAGAATGTACAGGGTTACTACATTTGCCTGCTGAGAATAAGAATGGGAGCTGGATTTCCTAGCTGAGATACTGAGATGGGATCACAAGAGAGCAGATAAACAATGACCAGTCTTAATGGGTGTTGGGCCTACTGCAGAAAAAGAGAATAAAAGGAAGGGGTTCCTGTGATTCAAATTGCTAGTCTTTGGTAGCATGGGATCGCATGCCCTAAACAACTCATCAACCATCATCACTAACTCCCCATCATCTACAGCAATTGGCCCACTCCAGGAGAAGAGTGAGAGGGAAACATTACCAAGAGCCTAATGTGTGCACTGCTGGAAGGCTTAAAAGTGCAATAGCACAGCATATATGTGTGACTGCCTCCCAGGGAGATTAGTTTCTGCTGTGTTCTTATCTGTGCTCTCAAGCAGAGTCAGGCTGAGCTAAGTCATTATTTGGTTAGGAGACTGTAACTTGGGCTAGAAAATAGGTTTTGATGGATTCAGCGTTGGTGAAATTCCCACAGAGCCCATGGAACATGCTCGCACGACAAAGGTGTGCACTTAAAGTCATGGAAGGCTTTGCTTCCCGGGTCCAAATGACACATGGAGCCAAAACTGCTAAACCACATTCTGAGTTCACAGCTTAGTGACAGAATTGTCTACCACCAAGGAAAGTGCTTGAGACTAAACCATTATGTAATTGCACGGCAAACTCATAATTACTTATTGTGTTTCTTCCCAAAGATGCAGGGCTGAACAGAGTGTCTCTTATTTTGTAGTAATTACTGATAACAAATGGTTTAGTTAGAGCTTAGTGAAGATACTTTGGTCAAAGCCTCTTTTTTTCCAGCATGAACTAAAACTATTTTTGGCCACAGCCGAAAGAGGTGACATTTCAAAGTATGAATAAAACTAGCATAACAACTTGCAATCGTGTGAGGACAACTAAGATCTACATTTCCTGTAATTCCTTCTGTTGTCTGCTGTTTTTTCTCATGATCTGGACCATCTCAGCTTGGTTAAAGAGCCAAATAAAAAGGCAAGAACCATCTTTTTGCTACAGTTTTGTCCAGTGCCTTGCATGACAGCTGTTGGGGACCGCTGCTGGGGGCTGAGGTATAGAACCCCACCAGCAGAGATGAGACTACTTCTGCAATGAGATGAGCAGAAATGGACTGCATAGAGCTCGGAGGGTGATCCCATGGGAAATGCAATCGTCACCCTGGTGCCAGTCACAGTTAGTGGCACTGGGCCTTAAATCCTTATCATCAGGGTTATCAGTGATCAGTGCTGGCAGGAAAAGGGGAGCAGTTTAAGCAGATGGAATGTCTCTAATCTTCCTAGTAGTTGTGTTCATGTGTTGGTGCCATGAGGGCAAATAATCTGTACATCTAAATCTCTTGTCTACATTTGGAGTGTATCCAAATGGATGTCAAGGTAAACAATCACAAATCCTGGCTTGGACTGTCAACCCATGAGGCCTCCAGCGATGTCACCAGGCTGGATGGTTCTGGACTATGGTCCCTGCCAAATGTACATAAGGCTTCCTCTGAATGTTTCCTTTGGAGCAGAACAGTCTTACTGGTACGGCTTTTAGAAGCCAATCCCTGCACTGGCACCAGAGCCAGTCTGCAGCCTCATCTTGCAGTGGAAAGGGGCTCTGAGACTGATAAAGATCAGGAATCTGGGACAGCAGGGAGCATGTGGGTGACAGCCTTTCCCAGGACATGTTGTGTGCACACTGGTTTCCCCAGGTGGAGGTCTGTGCTCTTCAGAGGGCAGCAACGTGAGGGTTCCGTGTGCCTTTCTGTAACAGTGATGTGCCATGAGGCTGTGCTCTGGGGCCGTCCATCTTCCAGAGTATAAACCAGCGGGGCTGTGTGGCATGGGGCAGGAGGCCAGTGTGCTTTCTAGGCAAGAGGGAGGCTGCCTGCGGGTGCAGTTTGACTGCAGTAGGAGCAGGCAGTGGATGTCCCTCTGCCCACCAAGCCAGAGTCCCAGTCAGAGGTGCATCCTCCAGCTACTCCATCCCAGCTCAGCACTGCTGGCCCCTTTCAACCAGAGCCTGTAGCTGTCACACTGCTGGCTCAGAGATTAAGTGCTTCCTATCACCTCTGCAGACCAGCCTCAGCCAGCCTTGCTTCTGTACCCACCTCCCAGGCCCTTCCTAACTCTTCAGAGCTGCTCATCTGATGCATGAAGTCTTCCTCAACACCCTCAATGCATTGTTTTCACTTGCCAAAGCTCCTCCTTTGGATGAAACAAAGATCACAAAAGAGGATGTGTTTGGGGAAGACTTGACCTATGCTAGTCCTAATGTTGGTGACTTCTGTTAATTTTGTCTTATTATTTTTATTCTTTTATAACTCTATCATGCATTTGTTTAAAAAATGAAGGGGTTTGGGTGAAGGAGATGGAACTAATTGGGCATTTGGGGCAAACTTGATCTTGGGATTTTGAAACTGTTGATTTTGGACACAGTTAAAGAGTCGATTTAGGTGATTTTGGAATAGGACTTACAAATACTGAAAAATACAAATATTGCTTAATAAAAGTGACCTTGCTGAAAACAAGAAAAATAAGAACATCTTTTCAGAGTGATTAAATAACTACAAACTATAAGGGAGTTCAGTTTGGAAAGAATGAAAGGGGTCTGGGTGGATCTAGCATAAACTACTTTGCTTAAAATCTGCATAAAAATATTGTTTCAGGCTGAATCTTACTGGAGATTATATAAAAATGAACCAACATCTCTCCAGCTCTACTTTACACAGAAGTAAGAAATGCTAGAAGTGGACTTGCACCCTTTTGAATGGAGACAACCCTATTTTTGTACAGTACAGAAAGAAAGGGACAGTCATGGCAAAGGAGAATGTAAAACCTCTAAAGGAAAGAACAGAGGGGAAAAGAAATACGGATGGAAAGGATATATCCTGTCAGCAAAAAGAAAGCCTTCATAATACGCATTTGTTTTAGGGTGATATGCTTTATTAATGACTTTTTAAACACTGTTTGGGGTTGTTTCAAACACTGGTTTTATACAGATTTAACTAAATCAGTTTCCAAAACAGTTGAATGAAGTCAGGCAATCTCTTAGAGCACAGACACCTGTATCACAAGTGTTTATGTTGGCTCAGCCTGTGTCAGTAAATCATCCTTCCTTCACTGCCCAGCTTCTTCCACAGCAGCTGTTTGTTTGCATTGCAGGTGGCTTTGCCTCCCTCCCTCTGCAATGTGACCCTCTCCCACTGCACAGAAGAGCGGTGAGCCGGGAGAAGGACAGGCTGCAGGCAGGCCTGCCTCCCTGGTGGGATTTTCGTGAGGTGGATTCTGAGGAGGAAAAAGAGCCAGAGGGGAGGGCTAGTGGCTTTGCAGATGCAATGCCTTGCATCAGCTCAGAGATGCAGCTTGCTGCTGAATGCAGTGGAGCGCTGGCTCTCCCAACAGCCATTTTAGTTGCAGGAGCTCAGATACAAGCAAAGAAGTTGTTGGGTTTTTGTTTTTTCCAGAAATTAAGCAGTGCATGTGAAGATGCCACTTCTTCATGTTTTGTCCCCAAGCTGGTTAATTTCCCTCTGCCCCAAAATATCTTTTTGACTAGGTCACAGTGATGCTGTTGTTGTACAGTTGCCTTTGAAGTAGGATTCCTCACTGTTCTTATGCAGAGCAGGCACCGGAGAGGTGCAGAGCAGCGAGTGCCCCTTTCAAATGAACCTCTGTTGAGCAGCATCCCTGCTGGTTTTAGACCTTCTCATGTTTTACTTGCCACTGGTCCCCACATGTTAGCAGGTGGCATTTCAGCCTCCACCTATGGCTGATGCACAAGGATGAAGAAGTGTCGGCCAGGGTCCACGGTGGATCCATGAGATTCCCAGCACCTGTGTTTGAGGATCAGCTGCCTTGAACTCAGCATGTCTTCCGGTGTGTCAGCTGAGGGTGGTGTGCATACCTGGGCATCTGCAGGCGATACTGCTGTGTGGAAAAAATAGGGAGTGGAGCTCTCTTGCAGTATGACAAGTGCACCCATTAAAAACCACTTCTGTAGGCTTTCCATCAGAAAGCTGGAAAGTGCTGTGCCCCTAACCAGTGTCTTGGTAATGCTACTTTTGCAGCTTTAATTTTGTAGCGACCTGTTGTGTGTGTCCCCTTGCAGCGCGGGAGTGGACCAGGATGAACTTATGCCATCAGACCCGCTGGCCACCTGGGACATAGTGGGACCCTGGGGTGGGCGCAGGGGAGAACACTCCGAGCCTCTCTTCTGGGAGAGCAGCCGGTCAGTGAGCGGTCGAGGGGCAGGAGGGGCCGGGACTGCCCACCCCTCCATCAGGACGCACTGGCAGCCTCTCTGCCCAACTCGGAGAAAGCTGCCGCACTCACGAGCGCCCTGGCGCTGCAACAGGGCCGGGCCGCGCCCACACCGGGGTGCGGCGGGCGCCACCATGCGGGCGGCAGCGACTGCGGCGAGTGCCAGCCTTACGGGAGGAGCGGAGCGGGGCCGGGACCGGCCTCGGGGCGCTGCGGCCCCTCCGGGCTGCCAGCCCCGCACTGCGCCTCCCCTGCAGGGTTGTGCCTGCGGGTCCCCGCATCCGCCCTCATTAATTTCTGCTTCACACTTCCTCTCACTTCGCCTCGCTGCTGCAGCGGTCCAAGATGCTCGCTCTCACCAGGGCATCTTTCCCAATCTGGTACATATCAAGCTAAATGAGGCATAATTAGGAATAATTATGACATGACATGGTCTGGAATGAGAAGCAGATGGGGCTTCCTCCAGAATGCTCCAGGTTGGATTTGAGGAAGGGACAGGGACAGAGCAGGCACATGGCAGTCTGTCATGATTTCCTGCCGTTCGTCACCTCTGCTGTCAGAGGCTGGAGACAACATCCTGGCCAGCAGTGTGCTGCAGTGAGACCAGCACATGAGGTCTGTGAGGTGAGACACCCGTCTTTGTCACTGTGGCTGTCCCTGTGGCTAATCTGTAGTGGCTTTACAAGTCATTCATTCTGTGTTAGAAGAGTGAAGCAGCACTTTTGTGTGTCCATGTGTGCTATCCCTCTGACTCTTTCTTCTATGCAACATTAGTCCTAATTTTACAGTAATATATGGAGTTTTTCTCTAAGAAGAAGGTGGAAGAGGGAGGAGAAGTGAGGAATGTTGGCTCTTTGGTACAGGCAGAAGACCTGCAGAGCCAGGAAGAGGTTTTCACCCATTCTTCATGCTCCTTCTGAAGGCAAATCGGATGCTGTGTGTTGTATGCTGGGCTGTGCATGGGCAGCAATGCTGAAGATGTGCTGGGCACCACTAGGAAGAGGGATATTCAAGGGAAACCTCAGCCTTTGACTCTTCTGGAAAAATGCTCCTTGGAAAGGAGGTAAGGGAGAGGCCTTTCCTTGTGATGTTTCTGGTGCATTTATTATTCACCTTGGTGTCTGTACTGGGACAGGAGGGAATGTGAGTTTTGACTGGAGATGTGGATCCACATGGTTGTGTTGTGGAAAGGTAAGAGTGTGAGTTGTCATATGAGCGTCTATTTCTCATTAAAACCTGATGTCATCCACAAGAAAATCCAGGGCTAAGGGAATGTATAACCACTCTCTTTTCCAATTACAATAATATGAGATGTTCGAAGGCTTTATCGCTGGCATTTTGTCACTCTTGCGTATCTTGGTACATCCCTCTGAGGACAGAGCCAAGCCTTATCACACAACAGAATCAGAATCAGAATTACCAGGTTGGAAGGGACCTTCAAGATCATCAAGTCCAACCCATGCCCTACACCTCGACTAAACCATATCACCAAGTACCACATCCAATCTCTTTTTAAACTCATCCAGGGATAGAGACTCCACCACCACCCTGGGCAGACCGTTCCAATATTTTATTATTCTTTCTGTGAAAAATTTCTTCCTAATATCCAACCTGTACCTTCCTTGGCGCAGTTTGAGACTGTGTCCTCTCGTTCTGTCAGTTGCTGCCTGGTAAAAGAGACCAACCCCCACCTGTCTACAACCTCCTTTCAGGAGGTTGTAGAGAGTGATAAGGTCACCTCTGAGTCTCCTTTTCTCCAGGCTAAACAACTCCAACTCTCTCAGTCGCTCCTCGTAGGGCTTGTGGTCCAAGCCCCTCACCAACCTCGTAGCCCTCCTTTGGACGCGCTCAATCATTTCTACGTCATTCTTAAACTGAGGAGCCCAAAACTGGTGGTGACAGCATGGGGTAGACTCCAACGCCAACTGAAGCACTGCATTTATGTGTCTCTTTAGCTACCTTGCTGTCTGGAGGCACAGACAGGAGACAAGAGGACGGATTAACCCAGGTATCAGATCAGGCTGTTAGCAGTCACTATGACTAGCAATAGAGAATCATTGTGCTGCTCCTACCCTCACCTGCCCTTCCGCAGCCCACCATGCCCCTGAGACAAGACTTGACGTGCAGAGAGACTGGGTTTTTTTCACCCCTTTCTATACAACCTTGGCTGCAGGGAGAGCATCCAGAGGGAGTAGTTTCTTCCATTTCCTCTAGGATAAATCCTGCTTGTTGCTGAGAGGCATTTTACAGTAAGTTTTTCAAGCAGCCATTCTATAAGCTGCTTCTGTGCTCCTGTCTCTAGTTACCAAATTTTTTACATAGATTTGCTGGTTTTTAGATTTTACATAGATTTGCTGTTTCCAGCAAAAAAGTGTTCTTTTTTTTTTGGTTTTTTTTTTTTTTCTTCCTAAAAAATGAAGGCAAAGCAGCTTTTCCTAAGAATGTTATGGGAGATGGGTGGGTATACCCAGGAGTACTCAAATCAAAAGCTGCGGACTAGTTCTGCTTGGGCATATATGGTCATCCCATGTCTGCTTTTGTTCAGCTTGTGTTGCTTGTGACATCTCCAATACCCCCTATGTTTGAATTCAGCCCACTGACCACAACTCTCACCATCTAAGAATCATAGAATCATAAATAATTAGGGTTGGAAAGGACCTTAAGATCATCTAGTTCCAACCCCCCTGCCATGGGCAGGGACACCTCACACTAAACCATGTCACCTAAGGCCTCATCCAACCTGGCCTTGAACACCGCCAAGGATGGAGCACTCACAGCCTCCTTGGGCAACCCATTCCAGTGCCTCACCACCCTCACAGTAAAGAATTTCTGCCTAATATCCAATCTAAAACTCCCCTGTTTAAGTTTGAACCCGTTACCCCTTGTCCTGTCACTACAGTCCCTAATGAAAAGTCCCTCCCCAGCATCCTTATAGGCTCCCTTCAGATACTGGAAGGCTGCTATGAAGTCTCCAAGCAGCCTTCTCTTCTCCAGGCTGAACAGCCCCAACTTTCTCAGCCTATCTTCATACAGGAAGTGCTCCAGTCCCCTGATCATCCTCGTGGCCCTCCTCTGGACTTGTTCCAACAGTTCCATGTCCTTTTTATGTTGAGGACACCAGAACTGTACACAATACTCCAGGTGAGGTCTCACAAGAGCAGAGTAGAGGGGCAGGATCACCTCCTTCGACCTGCTGGTCATGCTCCTCTTGATGCAGCCCAGGATGCGGTTGGCTTTCTGGGCTGCGAGCGCACACTGAAGCCGGCTCATGTTCATTTTCTCATTGACCAACACCCCCAAGTCCTTCTCTGCAGGGCTGCTCTGAATCTCTTCTCTGCCCAACCTGTAGCTGTGCCTGGAATTGCTCCGACCCAGGTGTAGGACCCTGCACTTGTCATGGTTAAACTTCATAAGGTTGGCATCAGCCCACCTCACAAGCGTGTCAAGGTCCCTCTAGATGGCATCCCTTCCCTCCGGCATATCAACCGAACCACACAGCTTGGTGTCATCGGCAAACTTGCTGAGGGCTCATTCAATCTCACTGTCCATGTCACTGACAAAGATGTTGAACAAGACCGGTCCCAACACCGATCCCTGAGGGACACCGCTTGTTACTGGTCTCCAGCCGGACATCGAGCCATTGACCACAACCTTTTGCGTGTGGCCATCCATCCAGTTCTTTATCCACTGAGTGGTTCACTCATCAAATTGATGTGTCTCTGAAGCAGAAGAAGCAGATACGCATTATTCAATTTTAATGTTCAAAGCCCTTACTGGTGTCATACAAATGGCAGATTCCTCCTGAGCATTGGGAGAGGGCTAAGCGAAGGTGTGCTAAGCGAGCTGCTTAGAAGCACGAAGATAGACATAGTCATGAGTGTAAATAGAACCTTCTTTCTTTCAATATTCATGTTTATGTTACAGATAGCTATACTACTTTTAAGGCTAGTGCTTATGTAGATCTGTTAGAAAAGGTAGTTATTATACGCAAGTGAAAAACTGTTGGGTGTGTGGAAATGTAGAGCAATTTGATGTACCATTATTAGGAGTCCCTTTAAGCAAATGGGCAAGTCTTAACCCTTATAGTCTTTTGAACATGTTATATGAGTACTGTGGCAGACTGTGGACTTGGGACCCCATATACAACTCATTTGATAGTCTCTCTGTGATCCACATGTACTAGAAGATGGCAAATATAAATATATCCATGTTTCTATCAACCCTTGAAGACCTTTATGGATATTGCTGACCACTTCTTCCAATGTAGGCTGGCCACCTGCATCGGAATGAGTGTGCATTTTGGTCAGTGTAAAAGCCCAAGGCTCATGCGATGTGGGGGAGGCAGAGCCTCTGCGGGGATGCCCGCTAAAGTTGAGCCTGCCACCCTGCACTGCGATGATGCTTCTTGGAGCTGGTTTCTTGATTGTCTTCATGGGGTCCTTACGCCACGTTCCATATGAGGGACCGTGTAGTGGGAGTAATGATTGTCTGGGTTTTCTGTTTCAGATATTGTAACTGTATGGAGTTTGCTTGTGGGATCCCATGCGTGTGTGTGTGTGTGTGTGTGTGTTGAGGGCAGACAGTGTTCTGTGTATTTTTCAATGTATTCAGTGCATGGTTATGAATGCTACAAAGCACGTTTGGCTTGTGTAAAAAGAAAAAGGGAGAGATGTGGATGATTTTCTGGCAAAGAACGGCCATGTGCCCAGATCAGCAAGTGCCTACGTGGAGTTCGACATGAACCAAGGAACAACAAAAGGTGAAGGAGGATGGGAGCGAGACACTGAGAATGAGAATCCCAGCAAGATAAGGAGGAGCTGGAATTTACTGAGTTGATAAATTGAGGACTGTTGGAAAACTTTGAAGGTCAGGTTCTCACACCTGTGCTTAACCAATTATATGTTAGTTGTTATGGGCCTCACAGATACATATCCAATCACAATGTGCCAAGTTAGTGCAAACAACTTTAAGAAATAGTATATAAAGAGTTAGTTTTCTATAATAAATGGCTTTGTCTGATCACATTGATCTCCGACTGAGTCCATTCCGCAACATCTCTCCAATTTAAAGACAAGGATGTCCTGTGGGACAGTGTCGAACGCTTTGCACAAGTCCAGGTAGATGACGTCAACTGCTCTGCCCCTGTCCATCAGTTCCGTAGCCCCATCATAGAAGGCCACCAAATTGGTCAGGCAGGATTTCCCCTTAGTGAAGCCATGCTGGCTGTCACCAATCACCTCCTTGTTTTTCTTGTGCCTTAGCATGCCTTCCAGGAGAATCTGCTCCAAGATTTTGCCAGGCACAGAGGTGAGACTGACTGGTCTGTAATTCCCTGGGTCATCCATTTTTCCCGTCTTAAAAATGGGGGTTATATTTCCCTTTTTCCAGTCGTCGGGAACTTCACCTGACTGCCATGATTTTTCAAATATGATGGCCAGTGGCTTAGCAACTTCATTCGCCAGCTCCTTCAGGACCCACGGATGGATTTCGTCAGGTCCCATGGACTTGTGTATGTTTAAGTTTTTAAGACGGTCTTGAACCAGATCCTCCCCTACAGTGAGCCTAGGGTCTTCATTCTTACAGTCCCTGCATCCACCTTCCAAGACTTGGGTGGTGGGGTCAGAGCCTTTGCCAGTGAAGACTGAGGCAAAGAAGTCATTAAGAACCTCAGCCTTCTACAAATCCAGGGTAGCCAGTTCTCCCGATATCTTCCAGAGGGGGCCTACGTTGTCCCTAGTCTGTCTTTTATTTGCTACGTACCTATAGAATCCCTTCCTGCTATCCTTAACATCCCTAGCCAAGTTCAATTCTAACTAGGCCTTAGCTTTCCTAACCTGGTCCCTAGCTTTCCGGACAACATCCCTGTACTCTTCCCAGGCTGCCTGTCCCTGCTTCCACCTTCTATAAGCCTCTTTTTTCCTTTGAATTTTCCTGAGCAGCTCCTTATCCATCCAAGGAAGTCTCCTGGCCCTCCTGCTGCACTTTCTTCTAGTTGGGATGCAACACTCCTGAGCTTGGAGCAGGTGATCCTTGAATAACAACCAAGAGTCTTGGGCCACCCTGCCCTCTAGGGTTGTATCCTATGGAACCTTACTAAGCAGGTTCCTGAAGAGGCCAAAATCTGCTCTCTTGAAGTCCAGGGCAGTGAGCTTGCTGCACACTCTTCTCACTGTCCTGAGGATCTCAAATTCAACCATCTCATGGTTGCTGCAACCAAGGCTGCCGTGGAGCGTCACATTTCCATCCAGCCCTTCCCTGTTGGTGAGCACGAGGTCAAGCATGGCACCTCTCCTTGTCGGCTCCTCTATTACTTGCAGGAGGAAGTTGTCTTCCACACAATCGAGGAACCTCCTGGATTGCTTGTGCCGGGCCATACCTTCACTCCAACAGATGTCAGGGTGGTTGAAGTCCCCCATGAGAACAAGGGCCTGCGAGCTTGAGGCTGTTCCTATCTGCCTATACAGCACTTCATCCACAGATTCCTCTTGATCAGGTGGTCTATAACAGATCCCCACAGTAATGTCCCCCATAGCTGTTCTCCTTTTAACCCTGACTCACAAACTCTCTGTCAACTGCTCACCTGTCCCCAGACAGAGTTCCATACTCTCCAGCCTATCCTTAACATAAATAGCAACTCCCCCTCCCCGCCTGCCAGGCCTGTCTTTTCTAAAGAGCCTGTAACCTTCCATTCCAACACTCCAGTCGTGGGAGCCATCCCACCATGTTTCTGTGATGCCTACTATATCATACTCCCGCAGTCGTGCACACATCTCTAACTCCTCTTGTTTGTTGCCCATGCTATGGGCATTTGTATAGAGGCATCTGAGCCGAGCTCCAAATGAAGCTGGCTCATTGGCTGGAGCAGCTGGAATATCTCTGCATCACTCCAAGCATTTATTATAGGTGCTGGCAACTGACTGGCTGACTGGGTGTGTTGGGATGGAACAATGCCCTCCTCCCCCAACACATCTAGTTTAAAGAGACCTGGACCAGTCTGGCAAGCCTCCTACCAAAACCACTCCTCTTCTTTTTTGCCAGACTAGGTCCATCAGCCCCCAGTAGAC
This sequence comes from Psittacula echo, assembly GCF_963264785.1. Lineage (NCBI taxonomy): Eukaryota > Metazoa > Chordata > Aves > Psittaciformes > Psittacidae > Psittacula > Psittacula echo. Next base: position 85,133,534 of record NC_137735.1, on the reverse strand, counting down.
CTGGCCTACTAACTTGGGCCCCATGCTCAAGACATCCAAACCCCTGACTATGACACCACCCTTTTAACCATTCATTAACCTGGCCAATCCTCCTAGCTTTTTTAAGGTCCTCCCCTGTATCCTGGAGAATTGACGAAAAGACAATCTGAGCTCCAGAGCCCCTAACCACCTCCCCCAGGGCCCTGTAGTCCTTCTTTATGTTCTCCAGGCTACTACTATCAACATCACTAGCACCCACATGGATCACCAGAAGTGGGTAATAGTCCGTGGGACTCACTAGAGCAGGCAGCCTCTCTGCAACATCCCTGATCCGTGCCCCAGGTAGGCAACACACCTCCCTCGAGACTGTCAGGCCGACAGATGAGTGCTTCTGGCCCTTCCAAAGTAGAGTCCCCTACCACTATTACCCGCCTCTCTTTCCTGGCAGCACCAGTAGCGATCTTCTTTACTGGTGTACCAGCCGGTTGTTTCTGGTGCAAGTGCCCTTCCTTCTTAGCACCCTGCAGGACAGCAAAGCGGTTCTGAGTGGGGACAACAGCTTTAGGAGGAAGTCCCTTGCTTTTAATTGTCCTCTTCCTCCTTTTTTTGTTGTTTTTTGTTGTTACTATTTCTCAGCTTCCTGGGTTGACAGCCTTCTCCTCTGCTCCATGAGCTGCAGGGGACGCTTGAGGCACCTGCACAGTTTGGGCCTGGAGCAAGCAGTGCTGCTTCCTCTCAGCTTCCCTGACATCTTTTAGCCTATTGACAGCATCCCACAGCTCAGCCTCTGCTGCAGGAGGACCTCCACCAGGGAGCACCGAGTGCAGCCCTGCCCATTGTGCACCGTTCCCTCACAAGACCAGTGCAGGCACTCTGTACACTCCGAGCTCTGCACTGCAGCCTCCCCTCTCATCGGCTCTGTCTGGGTGCCTACGCTGGCCACAGCCGGGGCAGACAGAACAGAGCTCCCAGGCCGGGCCCTGGTCATACGGTGAGTACTCACCATCCCGCTCGCCTGCCCGCGTGAAATGCCGCGCAAACTGCCTCGACCCGCCCTGTTCACCGCGCTCCTGGTCGTTCACGCTCCCAGGGGCAGGGTTTTTTTTTTTTATCTTGGGGTAGACTAGCTAGTATCTTATTCCTTGTTGCAAGGTTTCGGCCAGGTTGCATATGTAAATGAACTGCACAGTCCAACTTGCAGAATAATTCCTTCTAAGGAGCTGCCTCTGTGCTGTGATAGTGCTGGCTGTGGGTTTTGACTTTGCTGGGGCTTGGAAGCTCTGGTTTTGCCGAAGTCAATGCTTCTTGATATTTTTCCTGGTGAGTGGGAATGAAAAGCAGTATTTCTGATTTTTCCTCTTCAGGGAATTTTCAAAATGAAACTGAAGAATCACTTCTAGAATATCGGTCTTGTCATCTCCGAGTTCTTTAAAAGTGCCATGCTCTTATCAACTTTTCGTGCCAGAACAGTTGAAATATCTATTCTTTTTATTTCAATTTCAAAATCGCTAAAGGGAGGATTTTTCTTAGTATCTCCTGAAATCCCTTTTCTAGAATAGCTGCCTCTGTTTCTTTTGTAGCTAAACATTTTAACGCAGTGATAGAAAAGGAGGGCGGGCCTATCTCGTTTATTTAAAGAAAAGATAAGCATTTAAGCACAGCTTGTTGTTTGGGGTCCTTTCACAGTCAGGGAGAGAAACGTGAATCAACAGCATGCTTCAGTGAGGTCATGCTGTAACCTGAGCAAGAGGAGATATGCGTCCATCTGACAGAGTAATGAGTGAGTAGCATTACCCACTTGTGATCAGACTCACTGAATTGCCCCCTGGATGTTTCTGTTTCTCTGCTTTTGCTACAGAGAGTACCCAAATAATTAGTTTTGCTGAAATGCCCAGTTGTCAGATAGTAAAGTTAGTTTGATGAATGTTACACCTTGTTCACATTCAGCACATGTGTCTAGTTCAGATTTGAAAATGGGACTTAGATGTTTATGTCATTTGAACATTTTGGAAAATGTCCTCACTGGCAAACACAATCATCAGTACTTTCCATACCCCTTAAGTAACTGAAGCTGGGCTACTTCAGGAGATATTGCTTGGATTCTCGGAGAGATATTACTCATGAGCATAAAGCTGTTGCTTGCTTATACACTGTGACACATGCTGTTTTCACACACACTGATTGTGCCCCCTTGGGCACCCTGGATAACACTTTTTCTGTGATGGCATCTTTCATCATGTCCAGTTTTAAGAGCTATCTTTATCAGCAAGACAAACTGTGGAACATTTTATGCTAGAGTCATTCTAAGAATAGAAACCTGACAGATATCTATGCAAAATGCCTCATGGGTTTATTGCCTTGTGGGATTTTGGATCCTTTCTCGGAAGTGTAGGTAGACACTTTCTTTGAAGCAGATCAAACTGGAAGACTCCTCTGTGCTAACTGTTTCAAGTAGTCCCACAGGTTATAGACTTGTAGCAGTGTATGTACCCTCAGCTAGCACAGTGCTGGATTTTGGCAAGATTTCCAACTACAGTTTCTAGTAATAGGGACAGAGTGAGGATAATCCATGTGAATGGTGCTTATGGAATGCAAATAATCCCACTTCCGCTGCAGGAACACCTGAGTTTCAGCATCTGTAATTTAGATACCAAATCAGATTTAGAAAAGATATGTGTGCTTAAGGTTGGCTTCTCATGTGATCTATAGACACCTCCAGGAAAGAGTTAGTTAAATAAGGCTGGTGAGGAGATGTCTACCTCTCTTGGAAACTTTTTTTCTTTTTTAAATAAATGGCTCATCTGCAGTTTTAGCTTTCTGGATATTTTTGTAGATATGATCTACTCTCATGTCTATTATACCAGCTCCAGTTTGAAAAACCCAACTTAGCATAAGCAAGCAACATTCTTGTTCCTTATTGTTCTGGGTGGGGGTTCCTTCTAACATGGAGAGGTGAGAGGCAGCTGAGTCCAGAGACAGGAATTACTGTCTTTGCTGTTCACAGTATCACAGTATCACAGTATGTTAGAGATTGGAAGGGACCTCAAAAGATCATCTAGTCCAATCCCCCTGCCAGAGCAGGAACACCTAGATAAGGTTACACAGGAATGTGTCCAGGCGGGTTTTGAATGTCTCCAGAGAAGGAGACTCCACAACCCCCCTGGGCAGCCTGTTCCAATGTTCTGTCACCCTCACTGAAAAGAAGTTTCTTCTCAAGTTTAAGTGGAACCTCTTGTGTTCCAGTTTATACCCATTACCCCTTGTCTTATCATTGTTTGCCATTGAGAAGAGCCTGGCTCCATCCTCGTGACACTCCCCCTTTATATATTTATATACACTAATAATGTCACCCCTCAGTCTCCTCTTCTCCAAACTATAGAGACCCAGCTCCCTCAGCCTTTCCTCATAAGGGAGATGCTCCACTCCCTTAATCATCTTTGTCGCCCTGCGCTGGACTCTCTCCAGCAGGTCCCTGTCCTTCTTGAACTGAGGGGCCCAGAACTGGACACAATATTCCAGATGCGGTCTCACCAGGGCAGAGTAGAGGGGAAGGAGGACTTCTCTCGACCTACTGACCACCTCCCTTCTAATACACCCTAGGATGCCATTGGCCTTCTTGGCCACAAGGGCACAGTGTTGGCTCATGGTCATCCTGCCATCCACTAGGACCCCCAGGTCCCTCTCCCCTACACTACTCTCTAACAGGTCGTTCCCCAACCTATACTGGAACCTGGGGTTGTTCCTGCCCAGATGCAGAACTCTACACTTTCCCTTGTTATATTTCATCAAGTTTCTCCCTGCCCAACTCTCCAGCCTGTCCAGGTCTCTCTGGATGGCAGCACAGCCTTCTGGTGTGTCAGCCACTCCTCCCAGCTTAGTGTCATCAGCAAACTTGCTGATAGTACACTCAATTCCCTCATCTAAATCATTGATGAATATATTAAATAATACTGATCCCAGTACTGACCCTTGAGGCACTCCACTAGATACAGGCCTCCAACTGGACTCCGCCCCATAGACTACAACTCTCTGGCTTCTGTCCTTCAGCCAGTTTGCAGTCCACCTCACTACCTGATCATCCAGGCCACACTTCCTCAATTTAGCTATGAGGATGCTGTGGGAGACTGTGTCAAATGCTTTGCTGAAGTCAAGGTAGACCACATCCACCGCTCTGCCATCATCCATCCACAACGTTATTTCCTCATAAAAGGCTATGAGGTTGGTCAAGCATGACTTCCCCTTGAAGCCATGTTGACTGCCCCTCATAACCCTCTTATCCTTGACATGCCTTAAGATGGCATCAAGGATAAGGTGTTCCATCACTTTCCCAGGGATGGAGGTGAGGCTGACCGGTCTATAGTTACCCGGGTCCTCCTTCTTGCCCTTTTTGAAGACTGGAGTGACATTTGCTTTCCTCCAGTCCTCAGGCACCTCTCCCGTTTCCCAAGACTTGGTAAAGATGATGGAGAGTGGTCTAGCAATGACTTCCGCCAGTTCCCTCAGCACCCGCGGGTGCATCCCATCTGGACCCATGGATTTATGGATGTCCAGATTGCTCAACTGGTCCCTAACCCATTCCTCATGGACTAAGGCAAACCGCTCCAGTGACCTGACTTCATCTGAGGTCTCAGGAGTACAGGGCTCTTCAGGACTGCCTCCGGCAGAGTAGACTGAGACAAAGGCGGCATTCAATAACTCTGCCATCTCAGTATCTTCTGTCACCAGGGCACCCATCCCATTCACCAGTGGGCCAACCTTGCCTCTGGTGTTAGTTTTATCAGCTATGTATTTGAAAAAGCTCTTTCTGCTGTCCTTGACCCCTCTCACCAGATTTAATTCTAAGGAGGCCTTAGCCATCCTAGCTGCCCTCCTACATCCTCTAGCAGCAGCCTTATATTCCTCCCGAGTGGCCAGCCCCTCCTTCCATGACCTGTAAACTCTCCTCTTCCACTTGAGCATACCCAGCAGTTCCTTATTTAGCCACGCAGGTCTCCTGGCCCTCTTCCTTGACTTCCTACGTGTCGTCTCAGTTTATGCACTGCAGGCTGACTCGATGAACATTAGATAATGCAAACTACCTCCCCTTTCTCTGTGTCTTCTCTGCATTTTGGCACTTAAGAGCTGATACAGGGACATGGCTCTGCCTGGAAAAGTTGGGAGGAAGCACAGCAGTAGACGTTAACTAGCCTGATATTGTAAAAAATAGTGGTTACTGATCATTTCCACAGTGGTCATGTTCTGTCTTCATCATCCGCAGTCATAGCAGGTGATAGGATGTGCAGCAGTAAGAATATTTGCTACTCAGCATATGGCTGAGTTTCACCTTGAGAACCTCAGTTCTGTCAGCAGTTTAAAGATTAAATGCCACCTCTACAAGCAAGTGTCAGAATCACCACAAAAATCACTGAGAAGTAAGAGACATAATCCCTTAGGAGCATCTCATTGATCGTCTTATGGTTCCCAAGCAGCATGAGTCCTGAATACATGACTGTCCATTTCTCTGGATTAGTTAATTTACTTGCACATCCCTTGGATCTCTCAGGGGGGAAATTTGTATCCTTGGAAAGAAGCAGAAGTCAAATAAAAGCTACTCCAAACCACACCAAAGAGCATTACTCGCTGCAGTAAAGTGCAGGTGTCTCCTGGGGCAGGAAAGCAGCTATTTCTGTTGGGCCTGCTGAAACCAGCCCAATTCTACGCTTTCCAGTGGAACAGTGCATGTTGTACAGCTTGCTTACTGCTGCTGGCATCCAGCATAGGGTCTAAAAGATGCTGTGGTAGAGAAGGATCTTTCTTTATGTCTTCACCCAGATTCAGAGGGTCTAGGATCACATTTTCCTCCTGACAGGTGGGGAATGTGTGTATCTATGTTCAGCACCCTTGAGAATTGTTGACAGATGCCCTGAATATTGCATGAATGATGCTTTCCCAAGGAAACATTCTCTTTTCCCTTTCTTTGCTCCCCCACCCCTTCCTCCCTCTCTTCTTGTTTTCTGCAGTGTCTGTTGTTTTCTGATATTCAGTCAGAAGATGAAAGGTGGATTCTCCTGAACGTGAAGGCATGGAGGCAGCTGTTGTATTACTGGAGCAGTGTTCATGGGCATTTTCTCGAAAAAAAGATTGAGAAAAATGTTTCCTCTTAGGATATTTTTTTTTAATTGCATAGGAGGAGATGCAATGAATGGGGAGACTTGCCTCGCGTTTAGCGTTACAGAGGCATTTTGATCTGGATTATGAAAACCGACTTCAGCTGAACATTTCTCACACGTACACAGAGCCCTCTGGTGGTCACTGAAGATTTTCTACTTCCGTTTTTTGAGTTTCATCCAAACGTATACGGCCGTTTTAAAGACTTATTGTGCGTATGTGTGTGTGTTGTTTAAGGGGGAAGTTTGCAAATGTTGGTGTAACATTTTTTACTTTATTTTCCCACACATTTTCATCAGTTCTGTCTGTCAAAAATCGTACTATTTTGTTGCCCAGTAATGTTTACTTGGAAAATTGGCTTGGCCTGAGAAGTGGCATATTTACTCTGCAGGCTATGGAAGCTGTTGCTGTGCAGTTAAAGAAAATTCAGGGAGTGTTTTGGAGCTGGAATTAATTTCAAATTAGCATGTACTGAAATTTTGACTCTGCTATAACATTTCTTTTTAACTCCCCAGCTCAGAAGCAGATTTTTAACTGCCCTCCAAGGGGGGCTGACTCTATAGAGGAGAACAGGGAAACTGTTAGAAGAACGGGAGAGGAAGGACACGTGAAGAGTCAACACAAGGTGCTGCTGTGTTTTCTAGATGTCATCCTTCCTTCAGCCTTCTCTTCTTCAGCACTTTAGCTGAAACAGCACCACTGCCTGGCTGGTTAACCCAGACTCCTTAAAAACACAAGACTGGCCACACTTTGTTAGACCAGAAGGACATATCTTTTGGTGTCATGCCTTCAAGACGCATCATGATCAGAAGGTGGTTCTCCCAAGTTAGACTCACATCTTGCACTCCAGGTGTGCTGATTCCTGTATTATCAAGCTATGGAGCAGCTCTCTGTCTGGATTTGAAAACCAAACCTTCCTCTTCATGCTATTGTGAGACTTTGACCCTCCCACAGTCTACAGGACATGATGGAGGTCAGAGATCTCTGCAGATCTTTTGGGAGAACAGGATCTGCTGTTTCCTTTAAGAAATCACAGGATACAGTCAACTAGCGAGGTAAAACACTTCCCTCAAAATGCAGGGCTCCTTATCGGGTGCTCCTGGGACATCCCAGTACAGACCAATACAGGACCTCTGGAAGAAGCTTCCTTCTTCTGAATGAGTGGGGCTGCAATTTGTGTGCTCTGCTGGCCAGTGAAAGGCTACTAGCAGTGAAATCCAACAGGGAACAATGAAATATTTCTGGTTTTGTCAGCTGAGGAAGGAGGCAGCTGCCTCTTGGAAGGAAGAAGCAAGGGTCATCTTGGAAGAAAGAAAAGAGGCTGACAGCAGGAAAAGAGCAAATACTGCTTGAGAGAACACGTGATCTTTCTGGTATTCAACATGCAGTGAGGTTTTGTGCGTATGTTTATGTGCATGTACACCCAGGGAAACTTAAAACCCTATTCCCAAAAGGCTCAGAAAAACCTCTGCCTTTTAACCTTTGGAGGAAAGGCTGCCAGTTCCTTTGGTGTGCTGGCAGTGAGCTCGTTGCTTGGTGGTTGCAGGATGGATTATGAATGATGTGATGTGTCCAAGGCCAGCCAAGGAGGAGCCAGAGGGGAGGACCTGGTGCAGGGCTGGGGCCAACCTGCTGCTGCTGCTTCTGTCATCATGCTGAGAACTATAGCAGATTTGGATTGCTTGCCTTCTGGGTAGGCACCATCCCAGTTTTGTTACTAAAATGCTCTGATTTACACATAAGTGGGTAAAAGAATTATTGAGGTCACTTATGAACTATCACTCTGACAGCACCAGGCATATGAAGAATCAGCCAGGGCAGACAGTTTGTATAGATTTTTTTATGACATGGGTTAAGTCTTCATCTTGTTGTTGAGCTGAGTGGAAGCTGTAGGGGTCAGGAGGAGGTCTGGGAGCCAGGCTGTTCTCAGATTACTATCTTGACTGTAGTCTAAGTAATTGTCAGACACAATTCTCTCTTGCATTGAATAGCAATAATAGCTGTTACCTGCCCTTCAAGGCTGCTGAGAAAGTTGAATAGTTTATAAATTTGAAGATGGTATGATATTACAAACCAAGCAGATGTAGGGCCTGCTCTATCTTTGGCGGAGAGGTCTGGGTGATATGGTAGATGCCATTAAGGTTCTGTTTGTGACATAGTGATCAACTTGATGGCTCTTCTGTGGTCCAAGGATTTGTATCAAGCGAGAATCTTAGTTCCCTTCTTATCATGCTTCTTAGCGTTTTCATAATGATATGGCTTGGTTTGAACCAATGACCTTGCCTTTCTTTAATTTGCTAAGCCAGCCCCTGATACACACTAAAAAAAGAATCTTTCTTTTCCAGTCTCAGAGAGAATAAAAATCAAATCCCTACAGAACAAAGAACCTCTAAGCTTTACAGAGCAGTAGGAAGCCAAGCCGTTGGACAGCATGAGAGCTTTGAAAGCCTGGATCAAACTACCAACTTGCTGAATGACCATCCTGAAGATAAGAGATGTTACCTTTCACTCAGAGGTGGAAACTTGTCCGCCTCAGTGCATGTATGCTCGTGTGAGAGAGGAAGGCAAGGAGGGGAAGACACAAGCCCGGTGTAGCACCACAAACTCCTGTCAGGAGCTGAGTGTGCTGGGTTAAGCCGTTTGTAGTAGCTGAGATGATCTGTGCTGGCTTATGAGATGCAGAGGAGGTCTGTCCAAGTCCTCTAGCAGGTACCTAGCTTACCCAGCTGTCCATTCTCTGTTATATTCTCTTAGAGAGAAGCTAGCTCTTCATCATCCTTTGGGGAAGATTTCTGAGGTAGTAAAGAATACAGAGGGAAGAGAGGTTATTTTGCTTCAGGGAAATAATAGGATTGTACTGTTGCTTTTTGAATATTGTAAAAAGTAAAAAAATACAAATAATTGTTCAGAACCTCTTCTAAAATAAAAACAGTCTTGGGTTTCTCTGTTGTCTGGAATTAGAGGCTAGTTTGAGTTTTTCCCCTAAAGTATGCAGAAGTACTGTGATTTACATCCTACAGGCAAATGGCCTTATATCCAGATTGCAGCTTCATCCCCAAAATGTATGTTCCTTTACAGCAAACCAAAACTTCACGATCCAACTCAAGAGAAAAGCTCCATTCTTTCCCTCTCTTCCCCCATAGCTAGTCATGATAACACTTCCTCACACACCTGCTGAGAAGAAATGGTACCTACCTCCTAAGAGGTCTCTCTCCCCCTTAGCTCTGCTTTCTTCTTCCAGCTGCTCTGAGGCTGAGGGCTGCTGGAACCACTGTAGTGCTGCCAGCACAGCTCCCATCAGGCAGGCAGAGCCTCCCTGTGTTCAACAAACTATGCAATAGCCTCAAGCCATCACACTGTGGCTGCTACTCCTATTTTGTGACATCGAGGTCAACACTTACTGTATTCATATATATGGCTCTGTAGGTCAATGCAAATCAGCCCAGAAGGAGCTTTCTCACTAACATTACTGGAAACTGGGGGGAAGTAGTGTTTTCACCTGGGGGATTGGAAAGAATTGTTCCTTGTAATCTGCTTCCCTCCTGCTGCTGTGGCATGAATTTGGGGCAGGGACAGGAGGGAGGGCTCTCTTCCATCTTAGCAATGATGGCATGAAAATTCAGTCTATGTATCTTTTAGGGTGGTTACTTTCCTGATGTTTTTCTGACAAAACTCTTAATTCTTTTTATTGGTACAATAATTGATCTGACAGTGCAACTTGAGATGCTGCTAAGCATTCCAATGGGCTCAGATTAAATAGTACACAATTCTTCCATTCAGCTGTGAAAACAGCTCCCTGGAATTATCCTGTAGATGAGATCAGGATGAGGTAGGCTACCTCTGGCTTGTCTGTAGCACTTTAGAGGACAGGGAATCATCCCACAGGACACTGTTTAGGGATAACCTTCCCAGAGAGATAATTTCTGCTTAATCCCTGCCACTTAGAAACATTTTTTTATGTCCTGCGATAAACACAAAGCTCCTAAAAATTCCCATCCATTGCAAGATGCGTGAATCCTGCTCTACATTTTGCTAAATTCTTAACCTGAATGACAACTTCCAACAATAAGTTCCACATGTTATTTAGATGCCATGTGAAAAACATTTCACTGTACCTGCCTCCTGTTGTAATCAAAAGCCTTTCTATTTCCTGCACAAGGCAGTCATTTTGCGTTTTCCTTCCTTTGATTTTTTTATCTATTTCAATCCTCACTTACCTATTGCCTCTTGAAACCAAGCAAAGCCAGTCATGCTCATCTCCCTTTATGCACAGTCTCTTTACTCTTCTGGGTTTTTGCCCCTCTGTTTTCTGGTTCAGTTTCTGTGATGTCTTTCTTGATAATCTGGTCCCACTGAAGACAGAGGCAAAATGAGTGGATAGCTTTGTTAATGCCTGGGTTTCACTTCAGAAGCTAGGAGGGAGAGCGCTGTTTCAAGTGAAAGTGCATCACAGTTTTGTCTTCTGCATTTTCCATCCTATTATGTACATTTAAAACCTTTACAAGTTACTAATGCTACCAGGTATTCGGGTTCTTCAATAGTCTTAGAGGAAGAAATGCTTAAATGCTGTGATAATTTCAACTACTTTTTAAGACATTTGCAAAAATTTAATAGTAGCTGTTGTTTGCCATCCAGAAAGTGCATTCAGGTTCTCTAGGATAGATTATGCTGGAAGAAGTGAATTTATCATCCTTATCAAAATTATCAGTTCCAAAAGATCACAATTTCAACTCAGCCAAGTGATTTCTATGTTTTAGCCCTGAAGTTCTTCATGCTTTCCAAAGAGTTAAACCCATCACATGCTTGGTGGTGGCCTCAGAGATTTTACAAGGATGAAAACTAGTATTTAGTGTTGTTAGCTTTTTCGTAAAGGATAGTAGTCTTTGCTGTGGGTACCTAAGTCTGTATTTAATTGAGGAAGAAGATGCTTGAAAAAGTACAATTGGCTTCAGCTCTGTGATGTCTCAGACACAGAAGAATGAATCACTAGGGTGGAAGAACTGCTTGCTGTTTTTCTCCTCAATAGCCCCAGCATGGTGTCAGGCTGGAACCTACAAATTTATAGCTTCAAATAAGCTCTGGGTATGTAGATGCCATGTGGATTCTCCATTCCTTTGCAGGTCAGACAACAGGCCTGGCATGCCATATGCGGGCTGCTGTAACTACAGGAGATAAATTCTGAGCTGGTTTTGTGCCGTCTTCCTTGGTTCATCTGTAAATCTTCAGGCCTTTTTCCTGGCTGGGAATTCCATCATTGTGAGACCTCAGACACTTGGTCCCTAACAGTAAATATTAAAATGCTGATAAGGCCAAAGACGGTAATAAAATTATGCTGGCAATAGCAAAATCAGAATCTGAAGGACAAAGATTGATGTGCCTATGAATGGATATGGGTGGGTAGGAGGCTGCTGAGCTCATGATCTGTCAGACTGACCTGAATTGCTTCACTGTCTCACTCCCCTCCTGGTTGGTATCCATCTGTCGTCTCTTGTCTTAGTGTAGTAATTCAGGCTTGTAATTGCATCCCATCATCAAAGGGAAATAAAAAGGCTTTTACAATAAATGAGTGTTGGAATTTAATCCCACCCATAAAACACTAGTCTTCTTGCTATCCTTAGCTGTGGTCCCCAGACCCACTCCTGGCTTTGCTGCTCTGCCAGACAGGTACACCTCCCTGCATCTCTCACTTCACTTGTCCATGCTCCCACCACCGTGATCCTGTCCTCCTAGCCTGCATGTCTCATATCTCTGGCTGTGCAATACCTTGAAGACTCCTGAGCAGAGCTGGGACCTCAAGGGTCTGTGATGAAGTTTTTCTTCATAGAGGTCGCCTCGAGCTGTCAGTGTGCTCCTGTTGAAGAGAAGAGGGCAGACAAAGGTTTTCTTTTGCATAATCACATAGTCAGTGGCTGGGCATCTATTGTTTTCCTGCCCTTTTCTCTGTTGGTAGGCTTCTCTTCATTCAGCCCCATGACATCCCATAACCTGTGCAATAGTCTCCCTGCTGGAAGCCTCCCAGTTGCCTTCTGAGACTAGTGGCCCTCTTGAAGACAATGCCCTTGGTCACTTACAGGTTTCCTGGGGGAAAAGAGATGAAAGTTGGTCACCTTTATCCATCTAGGCTTGTTGTAGTTCAGCTGTCCTGTGAGCAACTTCTTCAATGGACTGTCTGCGATGGCTTTCACAGTTCTGAGAAAGAGGAGTACACAGAGAGGAGTGGCCAGTTGTCCCTCTGCCAAGCTGTCTTGAGGACTTTGGTAACTGCTTTCCTTCAAGGCATCATGCTTTTGCAGAGGAGAGGATGGGGTAATTTGTTTGTACTGTGAGGGCTTGAAGAGTCGCATTATGCACAGAGGTTCTTAAGTTTTGGAGAGAGGCATGAGAGGATGGAGATGCTGGCTCTGTGAAGTGGCGGTGAGTTGAAAGGTTCCAGGCAGTGCCCTGGTGCTTGAGTCATTTGGATTACATATCTTCCAGCGGTCTTAGTAGGATCTGAGACTCTTGAGATCCCCTACTTCTCATTGCTTCCAGCTGGGAGTCCTCAGCATGGGCTCTTTGGTCCAGTCAAGCTTTGTGGTGGTGGGATTTGGCCTCAGAAGTGCTGCTGGGAGTTCTGTTGTGGCAGGGTAGACCTGTTCTCAGGCACAGTTCCCTGAACGGCTTACGCTTGTACTTAGCTCTGTCATTTCACTGCAGGATACTCTAGACCGTGATTTATGAAAGCTCTTAAAGCTGTGTTTGAGCACTCTGAATTAGACTTTCCTACCTTACAGAATTATTGTGAGGGGAAAATAATAATTCAGGGTATATTTCATCCTGTGGGGAAACCAAGAGGGCATGGAATGGGGCAGCAAAATTAACACAAGGTGCAGAGAGTATTTCTGAGGTGCTCCGATACTGGAGATGCTTCTGTAAAGAAAATCTGCAGTAATGGTTTGATTTTGTTGTGGATTACTTTGTGACTTTCATTGCTAATTGTTATGGGGCATTATCTCTGCACTGAAAAATACAGTTGTTCAGTATAGAAGACGGAGAATGTCTTCACTTGTAAAAGGTCCAGAAAGGCTGAGTGTGCAGCAGGTGAGAGATGAGTGGCAATTAAGGCCATGGCTTGAGCAGTAGACGCTGAAGTGCTCATATTATTTTTGCAACCAGAACTCTCCTCAGGATGGAGAAGGGCTGGTGTAAATGGCTTATGCATAGTGGAATGCAGAAACTGGTTAACTCTACTGCAGATAGAGTTAGGACTAAAACTGGGCTAGACAATGGCTGCACTGCTACAAGGGGTCTGGTAGGGCAAGGGTGAATGTCTCACACACAGCCCCAAAACTGTTAGGATCTCTGGGCCCAGACTTGTTTCCAAGCAGTTGACCTATGCCTGAACTCAGACAGACCCCATGGCATATCTTGTCTTAGCTCCCTCCTTCCCAAATAGCTTTCAGTCTTGCACTGGTGATATCAGACATCCATCTTGCTCTTTAGGATCCACAGATACGCCAGGACTGTCAGGTCCTGAGCCCTCTGTAAGTGGATGTTGGGAATAAAATGAGAGAATAGCTTGATGGAGTACTTTAAGGAAACATTTAGGCACTGATATCAACAGAGGTGAATGTGTGCCAGCTTAAATTAAACATTAGTTAGAACAATGCAATGTTAGTGCATCTTGGGGGAAAGAAATGTAGAGCTGAGAAGGCAAGATAGCCCTAAAATAACAGGCAAACACCTTATCAGATTCTGGTTCTCTATGGTTATCATCAACCTCCTTAGTACATCTTTATTTTGAATTAGCCTATCATTTTCAGAAACAATTCTAACTTAAGAAACAGAGGTGGGGGTGGGATAGAGAATTAAATTAAGCTCAAGGATGCACAAATTGTTTTAAAATTGCTGGGTCTGAATTTCCTATCATCTGCAGGTTATTTTATCTCATTTGGCCTATTCTTCCTTCTACCCCTCTGACAACTACTGAGCTGACAACTAGATTGTTTATTAAAGAAAGCCAAAGAAGCAGCAAGTGCTGTGGACAAGACACACAGCATGTTGTTTGTTGACAGATCCCAGGCAGGTCCGTGGTCTGGCATGCCACACAGGTGGGCCTGCTGCAGTGGGATGTCCCATAGGGAATTAGCCTGCCTGGAGTGGCAGAACGGCAAGAGCTGCCACTGCAAGAGAACAGTGGTATCAACCACTTGAGCCGTAAGCACTGGCACTCCCTGCCTTCTTGCTCTGCAGACTGAGTGGGGCAGCCTGGTTGGTACGTCTGCCAGGAGTAGGTCTGATGGTATTTGGTCCTTCTATCTCTGCACCAGCTATTGCTGCACTGCCCCAACACAAATGCAGATGCCACACAGTCAGCAGCTCAGGTCTGGTGTTTTCACTGCTGTCACAGGGGTCTGATTTCCTGCCAGGGAAGAGAGGTTTTCTGTTTAAAATACACCACCTCGTGGGTCTTGTCACAGCTAATAATCTAGACCTTTTGTCGTGAGTGTCAATGCTAAATATTGCCTGTGCTGCTGGGCACTTTTTGAACCAGGTCTGAACCTGTCTTCACAGGCACATACATGCACGCTTGTACTTATGCAACACCCATTAACAAGAAAGAACGCTCAGTATAAACACATACACAGAGAACCATATGAACACATGCTCATTAATTGAAACCAGGCCCATGTACTGAATCTCTTTGTTAGCACCCAAATCCTAGCCAATCTGCAGTACTTATAAGATGCAAGACTGGATCACTTCCATTGTCTGTCATTTAAATGCTGAAAATTACTTCACTGGCCCCTTGCCCTTGCTTCCATATTCTTTGAGAAATAGCATTGACATTTTGTTTGAATGCACATGTGGGTATATTTATGTTTTGTGCAGTATATTACATGTAAGCTATAGTTGATGCTTACTCCTTTGCAGATGGTTAGCTCAAGGCATACAAATAACTTAAGTTGTCAAATCCTGCTTAAATGGACAGAAACACAGTGAATTCCACAGGAGGAATTTATTCTGTACTGCACACATTGGAGAACCGTCTTCTGATGATAAAGAGGCTTAATTTGAGGGACAGGATAGAGTATCCAAGAAATGCCAGAATTATGTTTGGTGTGAACCTAAGTGAATTGCTTTGGCATCCCAAATCATTTGCCAATCTTTAAATACAAGGACAAATGATGTTTCAATACAGGAACATGCCTCACTGAGCAGGCACAGTGGGAGCAGCTTTTGGGGGAGGTCAGAGCTCAGTAGCAATAAGGACTGCAGAGGATGAAGCCTTTGCCTTAGTCACTGCAGATTTTGGAAAGTTTGAAGAGAATGAGATGGAGTTCCCCAGTGTGGACACAGAAGTATCTTTATGTTAATGCTGTTTAGTGCTGTCAGGACAATTCAGAGGCAGTGCCTGCCTCTGCCACAGCTTTCTGTGAGATGACATGGAGCGCAGTCAAGGTGCTGTGGCCATTTACTGAGACTAAGTTTGCGTGTGCCATTTTACCCTCTCGTCAAATGAGAAAAGTATCTTATATGGCTGCACATAATGATATCTTAAGATATCTCCCTCCAGTGTTTGAGGTCTGGTCCTATGAGAAGGTCCCTGTTCAGTGCTCTGTGGGCAGAAGTGCAGCTTGGTCTCATGTCATGAACACGTACATCTTCTGCTTGTGATTTGGGAATGTAAAATTCTGTCCTGGCAGCCGGGCCTCTGTGGTGAGCAGCACCCAATCTTCAGACAGACCAAACTCCAGCTTTTCTTCTAGAGATTTTTTCCAATAGTTTTGGTCTGCCTGTCTCTGCCAAAAGAGCCTTTCTTTGGAGAGGGCAGGGAACTGCAGTGACCAAGAGTGGAGTGAGCAAGCCAAGTCTGGCAAAATCTTTACTTGGCAAAGGAGAGTCCCAGGCATGGGGACACCGGAAGGGAGGGCTGGCAGGGAAAGCTTACTTGCAAGCATTTTAAGTCATTTAATTGAATCCATGCTCTGCACCAATGTTGCAGACCATAATTTTCCCAAGGACTTGGTATTTTAAAACACGCTATATGTATTTGATCTGTCTTCCCTCTAAAAGACCATCGACAAGATTTGCCAGTGATTTACTGTGCTCTTACTGGGGGGGCGGGGAAGCAGATCATTAAGCCTCGAATACAGCTTGCCATCTGGATGGGCTCAATGCACAAGAAGGCGTAAAGTTGGGATGCAAATGTGCAGCATTTGGTTCTCAGCCAAGACAGAGCTTGTGCTCAATTGTTTAAAAGCAGATTTAGGCATACATGACTTATTGCAGGGGAGGAAAGGGGCTGATGGGAGCCCTTGGGGTCTGCTTTGAGAAATGACCACTGCAGCTGAAACCCAAGGGAGCTGTGCTTTGAGTTCATGGAGATTACTATACATGAGCTATTGGTGTCTTGATAGTGGCACTTTAGATTAATTGATTCTTGTTGACATTTATCTTTGTGTTCTTATGTTTCCCATCCAGAGGGTTCACACTGATGGGAAGATTTTTGATGTTTCCCAGATCAGGAATCCTGACTGGTTGCTTAAGGAGAAGTGTGCAACCTTCATTCAACCTCTGCGTGCAAGCAAGAAGATAAATACAGCTAGCTGCATTGAAAACATTGCAGTGGGTTGTAGAACCCACTCTTCTCTCTCTGCCTTTACCAAGGACTCTAAACATGGTGCTGAGCAAATCGCATACACCCAACTTTTCAGTGATGGCTACAAGCTGTTTCCTTTTGTATGCAGAGGCAGCCAGCCACTGTGGTTGCCAAAATTAATGGTCAGCTTTGCAGATTTTTAGCTGTGATTGGCCTATGAATCAATTCCCCTGTCTCCAAAATGCCTGTGATAATGGTTTGGTTTTGTAGAGGTGACTGGAAGACAAAAGTCCTTTTGAGTTTGGGAGCTGTTCAGTGGTGATAATAACAAGGCAAATCGAAAAGCCCAGGAGGAAAGCAGAATTCTCTGTGCTGTGCAGTGCGCTGCTGGCATGCAGATAAATACAGACACAGAGTGAATAAGGAAGATAGCTTCATCTGTGGAACACTTCAGTGTGCTGAATGAGGCAGCGGGTCCAGTAGAAAGGGAAAGAATATAGGATCAGTTAATTAAAGCTGTACCTCTATTATTATTCCTGTTTCTAGAGTTTGGTCCTTCTCCACAATCCATTCGGTATCAAATCAAGGGCGGGTGGGAATAAAATGTTTATTTTTAGAGACTCTTGTGGGGTTGAAACTTATATTTGATATCAAAAGCCATTTCCTGTCCATATTTGAAGTTTGTATCATGCTATTCTGCAGCAGTTGCTAGTGGAAACTGTTGATGTGTTGGTGCACTTCCATTATCCATCACTCTGCTCTACAGTTTGGGAACTGGAAGGCGTGCAGGTGGCTTCATTTTAATATCTATTTAAAGTGTAAATGGCTGTCTGCAGTGGCCTTTGAAAAGGCAAGGGCTGTTGGAAGCTTTCAACACTAGTGGGGACTAAGAGTACACATGTGATGAGTGGCAAATGTGATGCAAGATAATTGCTAATGGCTTTGAGGATTAAAGCTGAGAGGTTTGCCTTTGAGTACCTGTAAGAGCTCTGGAAGATGACAGCACTGGGAAGCAAGAGGAAAGCAGTCCCCTTGGAAGCAGTGGTGGGGGGTGACATGGCATGTGTCAGCCAGCCCAGCCCTGGAAGGGCTGAAGATCAGATAGGGAGAAAGGTGCTTTTGGTTAAAAAATGACAAGTGGTGCCTGCACTGTGCCTGTTAATCCACTGTCCCGAAGGGGGAATGCAGATGGTAGCATTGTTTTGCACAATGTGAACAGTCATATGCAAGGTTTTGGTAGAGCCAGAAGGCAGAGGAAGTATAATTTCTCTCTCTTACACTAGAAATCCATCCTCCCAGATCTGCTGGAGGTGACTTTGCAACCGTGCTCTCAACCTTTGTAAAATAAGTTATGTGAAAACTATGGAAGTTGAGATGAATCCATGCATATGAAGGATGCTGTCATAAACAGAGCAATTCCAGACAGTGAAAGAGATAAGAAGCAAGAGCTCAAGGTCTATGGCTTCCCATCCATTGCACTTTCCCATAGAGAGAGCACTGTGATGAAAGAAGAGCCCGAATTTGCTTTTATCACATGAAGATCAGTGATTTGGGGAAAAGAGTAAGATTACAGCACAAGGATGTGCATTTGTTCTCTTAGCTCCACCCAGCATGACATACGAGTGGCTGTGCAGTTTTCCACTTTGCATCTAGATCTGACGCTACTATGGCATAAAAGCTTTGTTGATATTTGGAGACATGTGGAAAACAGCTAGAATGGTGAGAAAGTTAGGAATGGGCTAACTCTTGATCATGGATTCTCTGAGCAAGTAGCGCTTTTATCTATAGCATATGTGTTGGCCTAAGTGGAATTGATTTTTGTCTGGGTAATAAAGGACTCCTGCATGACTCTCAGCTTGATGCTCTGCCAAATTTTGCTTCCATCTCCATAGTAGGGAGAGGGTAGAAGTCATCTAGGGAAAGATGAAAGGAAACAGTCATGGTAGAAAGCATCTGTTTTTCATTCAGCTTTGCCTGAGAAGCACATAGTCTGCTGTTTCCCTGTGAGTGGAAAAATAAAAATGGGACAGAGAAACCCAGCATGGGAGAAGTTCAACATAGGTGCTCAAGTATGTGTCAAAGCCACAGCCATCTGAACATGAATGCTCTTAAGGGCCAGCATGCAGTAACAGCTCTGCTGGCACTACAGGTCAGCCCAAACTTGCTCCTTGTGGTGCACTGGTTCTGCTTACAGTCACACAGGATCTGGATGTGACCGTGCTTGATTCTTCACAATATCTGCTTGAGGGTTTGTGAATCCTGACCTTAATGCTCTTGGTTGCTACTTACATTGTGAAAGTAACATGGAAAGGTTTTTCTTGGAGGCCTGTCTCCTTCTACCACTCATTGCTGCACATTAGTGGTAGGCATGGATGGAGCAGGAGACTGCCCAGGAGAGCAGCTGGGGAGGTGGTGAGCAGTGAGCTGACTGACTGCTTTACCTGTGCTGCATGAAGCAAGCATGGCCCAAACAGCTGATTCCCCATCCTATCTGGGGATAGGATATCCCCTCCTTACGCCCAGAGCTCTCTGCTGCTGGGGGAGGCACAGTTGAAGGCTTTGGGGTAGCTGGATCAGTCCTGCCCCCGAGATGTCCTCTGAACTGGCTGTTATGTCCACAACCTTTCCCTTTCCCTCATCTCAAGTGCAGCGCAACACAGAAAGAGCCTGGCAAGTCCCCTCTGATTTCTCACTTCTGCAGCAGCAGCCTGGGAGGTGACACCCTGTGTGCCAAGGGAGCAAATGGCTAGAGGGGAAGGGAGGTCTCCTCTCTCACACCTGAAAGGTTTGGTTGAGGGGGAAGAAGGAGGCACTGGTCCAAAGCACAACAGAAACTTCCAGAACTCCCCATGGCCTTTTCCTGGACCTCTCTCACCTCTGCTAGAGCTTTGATGGCTGGCTTGAACAAATATAATTTACCGAATCCCCTGAATGTGAGTGGGGAAACTTGCCTCCTATGCTCAGCTTCATTTATCTTTTGTTCTTTGGGCTTTACCACACTTTCACCTTGTTATTACCTTTTCCCCAGTAAGTTGTGCCTCTATGGGCATGCAATTATATGGCAGGGACCACTAGATTTACTGCACTGCAAATGCAAACTTTGCCTTTATTACAGCAAGGTCATTGCAAATCTTCTGGTAGGCACATGGCAAAAAAAATCCATGACTTCTCTGATCTCTTTGTCTCCCTGCTGTGGTGTTTCAAAGTCTCTACTGGGTGCCTGTGTTCAGTTTGTCTGGTTTGGGTGTTTGAAATGAGATGCTTAAACTGACAGACCTTGCTGAGCCTCTGCAGCTTCTACAGATTACACTGGCAACTTACCAGTATTAAAACCACACCCCTGAAAGCTGGTTAAATTAATACAGATTCAGCTGCTGGCCTGCTGCAATCAGCTTTTAGGAACTTAGGGATTGGTCTTTGGGAACCTGAGAAAGACCCTGTTTTGTTAAGATCTACTGGAAATGAAGGGGAGTTAGTGGGAAAGGGTCTTCCCTGAAGCAACAACCGTTGAAGTCCTAAAGGACTGTAGTTTTTCCATCTTCAGACCACCCCAGCATCTCCTCCATTCCCTGCTTCCAGCCTTCTTGACCCAGCTTAATGCAATTTCTCTGCCTCAGTTTCTCTGACAGTACACAGAAGAGATAATGTCACTAACTGCAGGCGGGAGGGGCAAATCCCTTTATCTCCTTTAGACCAAAGCAGCTTTTAGTGCCCAAAGAGAAATGAGCCACGGTCTTCTGTTCAGGCCTGATGGTTAGCAAGTTGCTGCCCATTCCTCTGTGGAGTTTCTTCTTCCACTGCCATTTGCTCTGTAGATTTCTTGTGGGAGATAAACACAGTCCTTACCTCTGATGTGGGACGTGGGACAAGACACCCATGACATGCCTTTTTCTTCTATGTGACATGGCCACAGGCCAGCAGGAAGCCCACCTGAGGGCTGCCGTGCGAGGCTGGGGCACACTCCTATTTCTGAATTATACTATGCTAAAGCAGCACCGTCCCTGGCTGGGGTGCTCATGCCTCGAATCATAGGATCGTTACAGTACGTTCAGCAGAGGCATTTGCTGGGCTTGTACTGACCTCTAGTGATAATGCAGGGGACCGAGGTCTTCACCGTCAAGGGGCTTGGAGCGCACACGTGGATACTCGGGCGCTGGGTGGTTTACAATGATCCGCCCCAGTTTCTGACAGGATTGTGCACATGTCCTCTGGTACTGCCTTGGCAAAGCAAGCCTGATGTCTGATCAGGGTCTGTCTGCTTGGTTGACGACTGCAGTGGATCTCAGATGTCCCAAACCCTATACACCTCCCCACTAAACTACTCTTCCTCACCCCAAACCACCAGTGCTATAATGGCCTTCAGGTCTTCTGCAGTGTTATTCCTCTTGTCCATCCCATTCCCCCTCCTGTCTGTAAACCTGATCCCCCATTTCCTTCTGCTGCCCTGTTCCTGCATCCATCTGATGGATTCCAGCACTGCCAGTCTGCTCTTCTGGCTAGGTAGTGCCCATGGTCCTTGCTTCCAGGATGGTCCTGAGTCCTTCACTCTTGTGCCTCACCTCTGCCTTCCCTTCTCCACACCCTGGCTCTCTTGCAGAGTCTACAAGCCCTTTCCAGAGCTGGGATTCAAAGTGCAGGGGTTCTGGCTTCTTTGCCACAAAGCTGCCTACTGTGCTGCGTGGTTGATCATCTTCTACATGATGCACATCAAGCATTTCCTGTTTCAGAATGCCATGTGGAAACAGAACTACCTAAAAAATACATTCAAGCTGTGTTGAGGCTATCTCCTATCTTTTACCTCCCTAAGTCTGTAACAAAAATGGTGAAAGGTTTGGATCCAATTCTGGGAACTGCGAAACATGTTCCCAAAACACTGAGCAGCCTCAGCTTTTTGGGACGTCAATAGGACTCATGCTCTGTCAGCAGCTTCCAGGGAGCTCTGCAGTGCCCAGGAGCATGGCAGGAGATCTGCCATGGCTGCAGTGTGAGGAGCATTTGGAAGCCTCTTTCCCAGCCTTCCCCCCATCCCTGCATGCTTGACCCCGCTCTCACAGGCTATGCCTACAGCACCACCTTTTCCTTGCTTGGCTAAGTTGCCCTGGTATGTGTATATGTGGTTTCTGGGCTCTGGTAACAAGAGAGTGCCTCAGCCAGTTGATATTCCCCTGTTTCTCAGAGCCACACATCTTCCTACCCTCCCAAAGCCTGAGGAAGTGCTTTTACTCACTGAATTTCAGCTCAGCCCCCTTAGCTCTGTGTTATTATCAGAGCAAGGCTCAAAAAGTTCTACGGTTAGCATGTCAATGAAATGAACCTTTTACTCTGGGAGTTGCTTCCAGAGGAAGAAATAACCTATGATGCCCCACAAAATTCAGGAAAAAATAGTCACATCCATCTGTGAATGGCAAAAGCCAGGCTTCTGTCCACCCGCAGATTTATCTGGAAGGTGGAGAGAGGCAGGAGCACTCCCAATGCCCCTTCTTTTAGCACCGCTGACTGCATTGTGTTCTCCAGGTCATCTGTACGAGAGTGATCATACTCACAGGGTAGAGCTTCATAGCACTGCCTCTTCCCCTAGACCTTACTGCAGATAGACCTGGTTCTATTGTGAAAATCCTGACACTGTGATTATCTTCATAGATCAGATGAAACATCTTGGCTTCTCATAAATCTCTGATGAGGAGCATGCCTCCTGTACTTGCCCCAACATATATCCTGTCTGGAGACCCCTTTTCTTACTGATTGACCTGGCTAATCTGATCCACATAAAAAGCCTGAGAGGGGGTGGAATGGAAGAAGACTGCCAGCTACAGCCTTCCATGCTAGGCTGAGCAGAAAGGCAATCAAGTTTCTTAAAGCACTGTAACAGATGACAAGGTGTATATTTATACCAGATACCCACATACTTTGGGTGAATTGTGCAACATGAGATCTGTCATCATGCATCACATCACTGTGTATCTAATCCAGCACCATAGCTCTGACAATGCTGGGAGAGCTGAGCTGCCTGCAGTGATGCACTTCACCAGCAGTGCAATGCGGAAACAGAGGGTCTGGGATTAAAATTCCTCCTCAGTTCCTATAGCAATCAACTGGTACCCTAACTGTTCTTATTACCTGAGCAGGCAGAGCTGCACATGTAAACAACTACTAGATTAGGCAGCCTTCTAGAGACAGCTAGTATAACTGTGGCATACATTTCTGGGCTGCCCCCTGGGCTGGGTATGTTTTAAGTGGGATAATATTTCATGCTGATTTCGTCTTACTTTCCTCTATTAAAACGGTTCTTGGGCTAATTGCACCCTGGGTGCCAGCAGTGGAGAGTTACTCCAGTGCTCGAAGTGACCCATAATCTTTTACACAACTCCTAGCATCATCCTTTATGCCTCCTGTGATCTCTCCATCCCTTGCACAAATGGAGGGGATAGGGTTTGATGGTGGTGGTGGTTTGTTTTTATTCTGTCCCCTTTGCTGCAAGGGAATCAAGCCATTCTCCTGCTCTGGGTGTGATGGCAGGCAGCTGCATTTTATAAATGCAGCAGGTGCTGCTGCCTTTGTGTTTGAAGTGCTGTCATGGCCCCTTGATCAGCCCAGGAGTCAGTTACTTTGCTTGGCTGGTTTTGGCTTCTGCCATTCACAGAGCAGGGCTATTCCCTGAGCTGTCTGCAGCAGCTTTTGCAACACTCCTATGAACGTGTACAGATAATTCCAAACCTGTTAATGTGAGCAGGGACTGCCTCTTCCCAGCCTGCATAGCTTGACTCTCTGGTCAGAGCAAGACTGTCTCTTGCTTTTGCCCCTTGGTTGCCCCTCACTTTTAGTGCTTCCTGCAGTGACTTACTGTAATCAAATGCCCTGATTTAGTTGTTTGTCTTAGTGTTGTCTGTCTGAACGCATACCAACTCATGTGGTCCAGGCAAACACCTCGGTGATACTGCTTTGGGACTCAGTTGTGCTGAGGGTTGGTCTAAGTCATAATACATTCTGCAGCATCTTAGGCACCAGCTTCCACAGAAATGAGATACTGCCAGAGTGAGAAAGTACATTTGCAGCTCTCATGGGAGTGAAGCAAAGCCTAGCTCTGGGACTGAGTGTTGCCACTGCTAACACTATCTGTTTGAGCTTGCAGAGAACCTGAAATGGGAGCTCTGAGAATTGTTCTACTTCCTTCTCCCCTTCAGAACAGGAAGTCTCATATGCTGACAAGCAAAAGAAGTTGGGAGTTCTGCATCATCTTAAAGGCCTGAGCTTTGACTCAGTCAAAGCAGTAAATGCTTCTGTTAACAAATATCTGAAACACTAATGAAAAAAAAACCCAGAGCAAAAAAAATTCCCTTTATTTATAATAAAGGAAATCAGATTTTATTTTCATACCCTCAAAGTTAAAAATATGCATTTCAAAATATTTACAATGACTATGTATGAAATAACCTTTGTTAATGAAACAGCAACATACAGTACTAGAATATATCCACCAAATGATAAAGTCTACATAAGAAGAAAATGTAACAGAAAGAGAGAGAAAAAGAGAGAGAGAGGTAAACTGCATCCATGCACAATCTGCACCTGCATGTTTTTTTCATACTTTCTGCCTTTTAGTTGTGGATGGAGTCACAGGAAGTTTTGACCTCTTGTCTCTTACAAATGCCACTTCTGAATGAGATTCTCCAAACTGACAGAAATCTGCGGGTTGCAGCAGTACCAATGCCTCACTTTCCCATGCCAGCCTTTCACATGGGGACCTTTATACAGAGCAGACTCAAAATCTCTCAGCAACCCTGGGAGGTAGGTATAGTTTTAAGCAAGAATTTGGCAGATGGAAAAGAACTCGGTTAAGTAACTGGCCTAAGGTTGTGCAGCACAGAACAGAACTCACAGGCCCTTTCATTAGGGGACGTATTCCCTCTGCTAACCAGGATCATCTGCCTTTGAGGTGAGCTGCTGTGTCACAAGGTGGGGTTCTCAATTAGTACCATGTACTGGGTGATGATGTGGAAAAAAATATCCTTGCCTACAGATAAGGCCTTGTCTCAGTAAAGATCTGCAACGTTGCAGTTCTGTTACCACGTTCTGGAGCTGACCAGAAGATTTTAGCTTAGACACACACCCAGATGATGCCCTCCGTGCATGTGCATCATTGAGCAACTGCATCCTCTGTAATTAGGAACTCCTCTGTATCTTCACCCCGCACTCTCTTTCTCTTCCTCTCTCTCCATCATCTATGCCTGTATATTTGCCTTTACTACTTATATCTGATTCAACCATGGGAATCTCAAACAGTAAACAGAACAGCAAAAAATATTGCTTCCTCATTTCTGCAGATATTTTAACATGAATTTAACTTGATGCTGACTCGGTTGCTTCTCAATTAAATGTCTTTAACTTTCACATATGTGCATATATATATATATATATAAATGTAACAAAAGGCCCATCCCATTTACTTCAATGGACAAAAGAAGGGGTCATAAGCCTCACTGCCCAACCCACAAGGCACACCAAAAAGTAAGTGAGAACGGTTCTAGGAAAGGAAAAAGATTGTAGCCCTTGTTTTCGTGGTGCCCTTCAATCATCACTGCTGACCTTGAAGCTTTGTAAAGGTATGACATGACTTTGCAGAAAAGAAGAGCTGTCTGGGTCACTTGCAGGTTTCTGGTGTAACAGCCCCAGGAGTGCTAGATCAGTTGGAGCTGTATCTCCCTCTCTTTGGTGAAGGAGTTTCTAAGGATTCTAGCTTTGTTAGTGATTTTTCTGTGGTGGTGGCAGTGGTGATGATGGTGGCTGTTTCTGTCTCTAATGACCCAACAGTTCTCTCAGCAGAGCAATTCTTCCCCATTCCCAGTAGCCAACCCTCTCCCCTGGACCCTCATCAGGCTTATTTTTTCCTAAGAACAAGGTAGAGGATGCCGACGATGAAACTGAAGCAAAAGCAGATCCAGGCCAATATGAAGCAGTAGCCATGGTGAGAAGTTATGGACGGAGGTATCTGGCCTGTGAAGCGGGCTGTGTAAATGGAGACTGCAATCAGAATGCACAGCCCTGTGGGAAAGAAGAAGGAAAAGAGTTGGAAAATTCACAGAAACCGGCATTCCTGCGGGAGTTCTGAAGTACTGTTGTCCCCTGAGACTGTAATGCATGTCTTGTGCCATAGGAGAGAGGGGCTGCTGCCCATTAGGATTATTTATGGAGGGTTTCTTTCGCAGATGTGATGGCATAAGACACTCAGGGCTTGGTTAGTAAGTGCCATGGGGAATAAGTTTTTATTAGGAGGAAATCAGTAACAAGATCTGCAGACAGTTTGGTCCTACGTGTTGAATCCCATGAGCAGTAGTTTCCTAATTCTTTATTCCTCTGCCCCGTAAAAAATAGTTGAACATTTTTTGTTGTCTTTCAAAGGTATTTTGCAAAACCCACCGGGCTTTTCTAATGAAAATTGGGACATATTTTCATTATATACCTTAAAAAAAACCCCAACAAAACAAAACAAGAAACCAACCCAAACCCAACACTTTCCAGTTCTTCAGTGCTTTGTTTCATCACAAAAATTGGGCCACTGTAAACATTTAGCTGGCTGACAACCTCCCCTGATGGCCATGTGTGGCAGACTCATGCAGCTACTTGCGCTTGCAGACGCTGCGGCAGGCATGTGAAGCCATCGCAAGGCGAGCATACTTACAGCAAACCAGCATGTTGGTTCCAGTGATGTAGAAACGTTTGCCTTTCTCCAGGGTGAACAGTTGAGCAATGAACGTAACAAGCGCGATGACAGAGAAGATGATTGAGAGGATCATAAAGGCTTGCACGGTTCTGAGGGAAGCTGTAAACAAATACACAGGAAATAGATTTGAGAGGGTCAGGACTCAGCCTTATCATTGTGCAACAAGGTCCTGCAATTCACCACCATGACAGAGATGTAGCTTACCCACATCGTCACTGCTGACTGGCAGCTCACCACAGGTCTGGTTGCAGAGTAGCCAGAGTCCAGATGAGACTGTTTTGTCATAAGTACCCACCATCCAAACCTGAAACAGGATGGAAGAGTTGCATCAAGCGGGAGGAGAGCTTCCTCGCCCTTCTGGTCAGTTGTCACACGAAACCGTAAAGGGAGCAAGAGTAGCCCAAGTTCCATGAGACGACAGCTGAGCGGGTGGGACATGACGCATTCTCCAGAACCAGGAGACACTTAGTCCAGGCAGAACACCCGGAAGCCTGCTCTCGGGGCCAGGGGCTGAGAATCCGCTCAGACGAGCCCCTTCTTCTCGCAATACGAGCGGCAGAGGGCGAGCCAGCGCCAAGCAGGTGCGAGGAGGACCCGAAACCCTTTTCAGCGCTGTGCAGGGGCACCGCGGCCGCGCCGCCCCACCGAGCCGCCAGGGGTCGCCCTCGCCCCGGGTTTCCCCCGCTGCCATGACGGCGTGGGGTTTGCCCCCGTTCTGGCGGGCTTCCCTCAGGGGCAGCAGTGGGAGCAGCTTCGTGTTCAGTAATGGCCATGAGGGTGTGTCCCCACTTACAGACCTGAGCGTCCAAGGGCAGGCTACCGCTGCTACAAGTTTTTCTCACTTGGGGTGTCTACTTACGTTGGAAATGGTGGAGACAAAGAGCATGATGACAGTGGCGATGTGAACCACGAAGATACCAGCCAGTAGCACCAACATCTTGATCCCTTCTAGGTGGTGTCAGCGATACAGAGAGCTCTGGAGAGAACAAGAACAGAGGGAGGATGTGAAGGGAAGGGATGAATCAAAGAATAACATTACTATAGCCTTTATTTACACACTAGAAAACAGGTTGATCTTAAATCCATCCTGGAAGCAAACGCCTCTGTCAAAATCTGCAAGGGAGTTGCTCAAGAGGTTAAAGAAAGCCTGGAGGTAAAGAAACCAGTCTGGGAGGAGATGTAGAGCAGGGGTAGTCAGCTTAGGGGCATTTTAAAAATAACCTGAGTATATACACAGGTTGCTTAAATTGGTGTGTGGTTATGTAAAGTAAAAATGATATACTGCAGGCCTACACACCAGGGAGAGGAGCTTTTGCCCA
This sequence comes from Psittacula echo, assembly GCF_963264785.1. Lineage (NCBI taxonomy): Eukaryota > Metazoa > Chordata > Aves > Psittaciformes > Psittacidae > Psittacula > Psittacula echo. The sequence continues at coordinate 85,105,789 of NC_137735.1, read as the reverse complement.
CAGGATTCACAGAGGTCAGGAAAGGTTTTGTCCTCCTCTTCTCCCTTTCCCTCTCGTGGTGCAGCCTCCTCCGGTTGGTCTGGGACGCTGCTGAGGGGTGTGCAGTGCAGGATTGTACGCTGCTGGGTGCATCACGTGTTGAGCAGCCGTAGAGTGGACTGGGGGTGCCCTTACTCAATGTGAAGAAGAGAATAACCAGAACATAAATGCCACTGTTTTCGTTTTAAAACTTGAGGTATGCAGATTGCTTTATTACTGCAACAAGATTCTCTTGTAAGACAGGTTCCTCTGTGGTTTGTTTAGGGTTTGTTGGTTTTTTTTTCCCTCTCTACTCTGCAAGCTTTTACTTTCTGTAAGATTCCCTGTCATTGATGAACACGTAATTGGAAAGGGAGAGGAATGTGCTTTGAATAGCTCTCATGACACTGTTCATCAAGGCTGCTGACTTATCCCCTGAAAACACAAAGTACTAGGAATGAATCTAAGTTGTGAGACTGAATTCATTGAAAGTGAGTAAGTATATTTCCCCTCCATCTAGGCATTTATTAGTAATCATGCAGTATAGCCATAGAAATCAGGCAGAAAAGTTTACTGGGTCCACTCTGTGAAAAAGACTGCTTCCTAGAAAGTTTCAAAGGGCTGTGTTGCTTTCTCTTGGTAGTACTGAAGTAATGAAGAGCAGCATCAAGGACGTGATTAATGTTGGCTGTCAAGTTATTGTGGTCCAGGTGACTCAGGTAAGGTTTGATGCTGTCACCATTTGTACAGGGTGTGGTAACATTGTCACTGAACAACACAATTATACTTTCTGATGTCTTTCACACAAACTGTAATGAAAGGCTTTGTGAAGTCTCATAAATGTGGGGTTTTTTACTCAATGACTTCACCTTCTCTACTCCTGTCTTTCCTCTCACTGCGGACATGTGTGGGAGTGTATTCCTGTAAAGTGCTGCAGCTATTCCTTGCACTGTGTTGGATATAGTTTCCCAAACCACAGCAGGCAGGCAGGCAGGCAGGCTTCTCCGTCAGTGGCTTTTTGTTAGGTTCAGTATTAGCTCATGACCAGGAAGAATTCCTTGAGTTCAGGATCTCAAGGAGCCAACTCTGTTAGGTCAGTTCTCCCACACAAATGAGGCCATTCCTTAGGACAGATTAGGTTTGGTGACTGACTGGTCCTATCTACCCAGCAAGAACTTGTCTGTTGTGAAGTTTCCTTCACCTGGGAGAACTCTCTGGAGCTGTTTAGTCCTGGCTTACTTGTCTACTTTGGGGTGTCCTAGCAAACTCCTCAAGTTCTAGGGCTTGATTTGCCTGGATGGCCTGGTCCCTGTGTCCTCTCTTGTCACAGTACCTCCCCTAGTGATGAACTTAGTGAAAGTACAGCCTTCTTAAGAGTAGTGACAGTCACTTATGAGTTGAGCATTGCTGAAATCCAGGTTCTCAATACTATATGCAGGCTACTGAATGAACACACCTAACCTGAGGGTTAAAACCCTTCTTTCCATTGGCTGAAAAAGGAATGAGGGTTTCAAAATGCTGGATGGCAACTGATATGGATATCACCACTGTACTTTGAGCTTGAGGTGAGAAACTATTGCTGTTGCCATAACTAAGTAATATATCTGCAGCAGATGCCTTGAACAGAGCTTCTGACTCAGATCTTCCTGTACCTTTGACTACTTGTCATCCTTTTTCTGATTACCTTGGTTCTTACACAAACTGTAACAAGTACTCTTGCCACCAGTGCATTGGGTATGCATACACCAAATTGTGGCAAATTTGCCTGAAATTTGCCTTTGCTGAACAGTGGCTAAGCTTTCTTCTTTCTTAGATGAATGTAGTTTTCCATGGTCTCTTTAAAAACTCATTTAGGAAGTTACTTGCTGATTATTTTTGAGGACCTTAAGAAGCCCTGTTCTTGAAAGACTGAAAATGAACTTTCATAACACCCTAAAGAACTACAACAGTAATTTAAAATGCATCTTCTCTTTGCTTTCAGAAATGAAAATGAGGGATAAATGTTACTTTTCAATGTAAACCCCCCCACAAAAAAACAAAAACAACCCACACTCAGAACTTTGACCAGTGTGCTAAGAAAAAGCCCTAAAATATTTATTCTCTTTGCTTTCTCTGCCCCATTTTCACACTGCTTGAGAACACTGTTAGCTCAGGTGCTTTCAGTGCACCTCCTTCCTGAGAACATCACCACCTCTCCCTGAATACACACTCTATCAAATGCAAACTCCCCCTGGGATATGTGCTCACAGGTTAGTTTTGATTCTTTGTGACTTAAAGCACAAACCTTCCTCTCTATTCATTATTTTTCCCTTTCCTTCATCTCTTCCTGGCTTTTAAATGAAACACTGAAGAACAATCCCAAAAGAGCAGTAGATGAACAAATGATGTAGAGGTACAGTCATCTCTGTTTATGATGGTACAGCATGGACCTTTCCCCCTTTAGACAGAGAAGCAGGCAGAGCACTGGTGATTGACAGGATAGCTATCCATTTTCTAAGTGTGAGATATCTTTCTGTGCTACAGGGTGGGGTCATATTGCTGGAACAATAGGACACAATTGCATGCAACTGCCTTTTCTTCCATTTCCCTACCTCAACTGCAGCTGCATTTGGACCTCCTTAGGCTCTTCTTGGCCTATGAGTCAGTCTTAGACTTCCTAGAGCTGCTAGTTTTTTCCAGTGACTCAGCCTGAGGCTCCCCAAACCACAATTATTTAACCCTGAAAGTGTTCAGGACACTGTTAGTTTTAGGACTGCTTCTCAAGAATCACTCAAGCAACCAGGTTGTGGATCCTGCACTGAGCCTCCTGGCACATCTTCTAGATTAGAGACCCCAGCTAAGCCAAGAAAAACAGAGCTGATACATGACAGTAGAATAACTACTGAGGTCTGACAGGCTAGTGGGGAAGAAGAAGTCAATGTTGTGCACCTGCTGAACAGCCTGCATGACTCAAGAGAAGGTCTTGCACTGATGACAGTAGACTGAATTTCCTTTTCCTGGGATGATGGATGAGGAGAAATAACAAGCCACACCAACAGTAACCATGAATAACAATCACCATAGCAGCCTTCAGCACAAAAAGACCTACAGATAAGCATGACAGACTCTTATCTGTATTCTCTGACCATGCAAGAGTACACACACTGTAGAACAACACAGAGCTCTCCTGCACCCTAGTTCAAGTTCAAGCAGGCAAGTGCTATCCATTAAGAACAAAGATGAAGTTTTCTCATGCAGGCAAAGTGTAGCCACCCATCTTCTCCCTCTGTCTACTTAACTGGTTTGGATCCTCCCGTATGGAAAGGAATCTGGAGAAGTGAGTCCTTGTCCTTGGTTTGCTACTTAGCAAAGCATTAGGATGGAATGCAGAGTGCCACTTGGAGATACGACAAAGGCCAGCAGTATAGTTCCTCAAATAGAGGGAGTGGGTTACTCAAGAGGGTGAACCAGATTAGGTAGTGGTCCTTTGCTTCTGGCAGAAAGTGCACTGCAGTGAAAGGAGTAGAGGGGATTTGTACAGCATATTTCTTCAGGAATGATCAGGTTGTTTGGGGTGAAAAATCAGAGTACTCTCAACTAAATCTGAAATATTTCAGATCTGAAGTGTTCCTAAGGGATGTTGCTCATCTGACTTCCATTCTCATTCTCTTCTCTGAACTGAGATTCCTGCTTGGGACTGCCTCTCCCAGGGTGAGTTGGTAAGGCGTACTGTGAGAGATGCTGGCTGAGGGGAGAACTCAGCCAATAGCCTATAGCAGCCTGCAGTGTCCAGGAAGCAGAGGACATCTGAATCGCACTATAAGCACCATTGTAACTTCTGACTCCTCTAAAACTCAGGTTTTCAGCTGAAGTCCCTTGGGTTGATACATTCAATTCCTCAACAAGAGAATTTCAGGGAAAAAAACAAATGAGCATGAGTCCTCCTTGTGCCCAGGGTCATTTTGCAGGATGCAAAGACGTGAAGATCTTTGTGATATTCTGGTGGCATGGTGACTTTGAACCCATCACATCGTTACTGGAAAGTTCGTGATAACTTTAAACAACCACAAAGAAGCATCTTTTTGCTTTCATCCTTTGCTCTGTTTCTTGCTTTGGATGCAGCTGAATCCAAAGTCCTTGCTGACTCCAGACTTTCATAAGTATGTATAAGACTTGAGACTTTTATAAGACCTATAAGACTTAAGACTTTTATAAGTATGTTTTTAAGTGTATGCCAGCACTGCTGTTGGCAACCTGGTTTTGAAAGACTGGACTGACTCAATCTACAAGTCAGATACTTTTTATAGGCATGTGGATGAGTAGGCTGGTGCCTCTGGAAAGAGATTTTGTATGTGTGGGAAAAGGGTTAGGAAAGAGGTGTGTGTGGGCACACGGTGACCTTTGCAGCCTCTGATTTATGGCAATGAGAAAATTTTCTGCATGCACGGGTGGTGGCTGTGGTGACCACATGGGGTACAGTTAGGCTGTAAATGTAGCAGAACAATGTCAACCAAAAGGAAAGTGCAGAGCTGCCTGAGGGGCTATAACTGAAAATAAGCTTAAGTAAATGGAAGATTTTGTTTGGTCCTTGGGAAGTATTTCCTGGTGGTATGGTCTCCAAGGGTTCAAGTGACTTGCCTTCCCAGAGGAGTGGTAAAGCCCCAGCATGTGAATCATTTCTTGATTCACATTTTTGTGACGGACCATACAAATTCCTCAAGAATCCACCCTTGGTAACAAACTTACACTCACTGAGAGATGCGGTGTTCAAGGCCAGGTTGGATGAGGCCTTGGGTGGCATGGTTTAGTGTGAGGTGTCCCTGCCCATGGCAGGGGGGTTGGAACTAGATGATCTTAAGGTCCTTTCCAACCCTAACTATTCTATGATTCTATGCAAGGGAGGGGCCACAAAAGATGACACACAAGGGTTTTCCAGCTCTCATGCTCGTGATTCATATGAGAGTGGGGAAATATCAGCTCCTAGGGCAGACAGTGAGAAATTGGCATTTTCTCCAGAAGAAACCACCTTCGAGCTCTCAGCCATGTGACAACATCAACTGAAACTCCAAAGCTCCCTTCGTTAGTCAGAAGAGACAACTGCCTGGGGCCTGGCAGGCAGCCATCAGCTGCTGCTGGAGGAAAATGCTGTCACTCCTCACACTAGACACACCAAGGAAGGACTGGGACTGATGGGCAGCGAGTGACAGAGAGGTGTGGGTAAGACCTCAGACCTAACGGAAGTACACGAGTGTTCCTCTGCACCTTTGAAGATGCGATGGGAAGCACCCTCACCTCTCAGTGCGAGGGTGCTAATTAGACATGGGAGTTGCTGAGACTTGCAGGGGTTCAGACGAGATGCCGAGATACAGGAGAAATGCTTGTGGGAGGACTGGCAGTCTGGGTGATGACGTGGTATGTGTGTAGGGGTGTGCATCTGCAGCTCTGCATGGCTCATGCTGTGAATGGGAGTGTGCACCCACGGTTTGCCTGTGAGCAGAGCTGCACTGTGTTTGTGAGCACGTGTCTGTTTGCGTGTGTGCTCATGCACAGCTTCCTCATGGGTGCACGTATCTATCTGTTAACTTCAACACTGACAGTGCCCACATGGGAGAAACCATCTGACAGCTCTAACAGGAAAGTTCAGGTTACAGTGTGGTGTGAGCTAAAAGTGCACAGATCATTTCTGGTGGGACTTCCTGCTTTTCCTCCCTGCAACAGCCTTTAGATAGAGGTAGAAGGCCTGCGAAGCCCACATCAGCTGTGCTTTTGGCTGCATTTTTAAATTAAAACTGCAATTCTCTGATTAACATAGACAGTTTCATAAAGATCTTCCTTTTTTGTTTCAAAGGACTAACTCTGAAATGGCTCCTTATCAGATAGCATCCCTCTCTCTTAAGACTGCAAAACATCTGAACATGTCAGTACAGGCTATGAAACACTGAAGTCAATGCAACTAAGGCATCTAAAGAGTCTGAGCTTTTAGGTCAGTCTACCTCCAGGGTGTCCCTGTTCCTGCAGTCCAGTTTACAAAAGACTGTGGAGGTTTAAATTGCAAAATTGTGCGATAGTTCCTTCTTCCAAACCACAGTGCACAAGTGATGGACTGGGTGGAGCAGGGGCATGAGTATAAAGCAGAAGAGGATGCTGTGCAGCCTGGAGTCAGTCAGTGCTCTGTGAAGGGTGGGATAAAGGTGGTCGTAAGGTAAAATGACTTGTCTGGTTTCAAGAGGGCTTCTTTACACCTGTGATTAGTAGGGTCTTGCAGAACAGTGTAAGGTTCATTCTAGCTCATGTTGCATGCAGAAATGGCTTTCCACTAGGCATCAAGAGCTTCTTTTGTCGGGGCACAACACACTGGCTGGGCTGCAGCTGCTGGAGGCCAGCTAGCAGACAGTTGTCTCAGCTGCCTGAGCTTGCACAACAGCCACTGTGCCAGCCTCAGAACCCAGCTTTCCTTCAGCAGTGGTCCACATTCCTGGACCTGATCTTCAGTAATGCTCTGACCAGCCTGCTCCTAGCCCTGAGCATTTTGCAGCTCCCCTGTCTTGCTCCCATTGCTCTCACTGTCCTTTCTGGGAGGCTGCTGAAGCCCATAGGGGAGGTGTCTCTCTGGAATGAGAAGAATGTGGACTCTGGGCCCATTCATGGCAGCTGCTTTTGCAACTCCCCTTCCTGAGACATTCTAGGGCAGGTGGGCAGCCAAGATTGCCCAGGATTTCCTCTAATCCAAATGTGTTACCAGGTGGCCTCATATAGCAAGAGCTCAGCCTTCAGACAAGCTCACCTGCTATCAGCCACTCCAATGCTCATTAAGTTTATTGCATTTCTGTGCATAGCTGGGGCTGACCTAGCCCAGGATTTGTCCCTGGGCTCCCATCATAGGTATCTCTCTATGACGGCAGTACAGTCTGGTTTTCACAGAGGAAAGGAGCTTAGCAAACCAGTCACTCCCTTGGGCAACATGGGTTCTGGAGCTAAATTGTTCTAACCTGTCTCTCCCTACCATGACAAGGCATGGGCTACTTTTGGTCTTAGACAGCAGCTTCCATGTAGTCTCTGCCCTACTGCAAACAGTTGGGAGGAGGGTGTGTGGGGTTGCAAATCTGGCTAGTGTTTCCTTTTTTCAATGTCCAGCTGTTCTAACTAAGGAGGTGCTGTGCAAAATCCCCCCAGTGGGGTTGGAAGAAATCATGCTCCAGATGCCAGCCCCAAGACAGGCTGCTTTGCTGCCCCACCTGCAGTCTGATAGAAGAGTGCAGATTTAAGAAAGGAGCCACTATAGATTTCCCTCTGGGCAGTTTATATGGAGGACTGCTACTGGGCCCTGTGTCATGCTCTGAGTTGACTGGGTGTAGACTGGCTTTAGCTGAGGATCTGCATAGTCACATTTGAGCTGGTGCTTCAGCACGTTTAGTCAGCGTCACTATTACAGCACTGTGGCTACCAGTTAGTGATCAGTACTGGCAGGTGCCGTCAAAAGAGCAGGGCCATGGAGAGGAGCTTTGCCTCAGCAGAAAAGACCCATGAAATATTAAGCATCCATCTTCAGATGGGGAGATAGGAAATCCCTTGCCCTCCCTTTTGGAGGTGTAAAAGAGCACCTCTGGGTCTCTTACTCCTCCCTGCCTTGAAGGAAGGGTAAAGAAATCCAATTTTTGGTCCTTTTTCATTGCCTTTTTTTTTTTTTTTTTTTTGTAGGAGAACAGGAGGAAGGAGAAGAATTGGGAGTGCCACACCCTGCACCCTGTTTTGGGTGACAGTGCTGTCACCTCCCTGCTGAAGGGCACAGGCACAAGAGCCCATTGAGATCAAAGGGGGCTTGTAGTGCTATTTCTTGCCTTGTGGGACACTCGAGTGTCCAAGGGCAAATCCCAGGCCCCTATCAACTGCCTGCCCTATCCCCATTAAGTGTATCCCCATTAAGTCTAGCACCCCATTAAGAACAGAGCACCCATCCAGCAGCCAAAGGCAACTGGGAGGGTAAGCAAGTGGAATGTGCTGTGGAAGTTGTATATGGCTGCTACATGGGACTGATGGAACCTGTGAAGCCCCATGGGAGCAGGCAGGGCTACTGAAGCAGGCTGTACCCACCACCCCTCCCACTTTTGGCCGGCAGAGTGCCATGTGCCAGCCTTACAGCTGGGAGGATAATGAGAGAAGGATTAGTGCTTGCCGCAAATCTCTCCCATCTCATCTTAAAGAAGGCCCTGAGATGGGTCTTTTACTGCAAACACAGTAGCTGTTATCAGCAGATCTCCTAGGACTGTTTCAAAATACAACCTCTGTTCCACCCCCGCCACAAAACAGTAATTCCTCCATGCACTTGCATTGCTTGCACACTGCACAATTCAAAGACCAGTGGCTGGGCCAGAAGGGCCAGTTTCCCCAGCCAGGGCTCTCTGTCCTCAGCAGGGTACTGTGGAGCACTAGAAGCCCTGCAGCTTTGAGGCACCCGCTCCAAAATGGGGTGTTTCTCCACAGGATCCCAAGTCCCTCCTCCAATAATGTGTCCCTGGGATGTGGCGTGATTCCATCTCTCTGATGTTTACCTCGGGGTGGCACGTGCCCATTGTGGATGCCCTGCTCTCACACGAGGGTGAGCCTGCATGAATGGCTAAGGCTGTGTGCCTCGTGTTTGAATGGTTAGTCATAGCTGGAGGGAGCTTCCACGGGAGCCTACTGGGAGGAACTCCTTAGGTGGGTGTGTAGTGCCTTGCATGAACGAGCTGCATTTCAGGGTGTGCTTCCAGGCACAGCACTTAGTGGTAGTAAGATGCCTCAGTTTTCATCCTTTCCCTAGGCTGATCCCCAGGGAAGCAAATAGAAATAAGCTGTCATTGAGGCTGCACTCTTTCAGTGCACAGACTCCCCGGGTTTGGCAGCTGTGTGAGGCGGGCTGGGTGGAGGCATTTGACTGACTGTTATCATAGGAACAATAGCTAATGGGCTCCAAGTTTTCCACTTTTCATACCCAGCTCACTCTTGCCTGTTTGCTCAGAAAAGAATCCCACTCTGTACAGAAATGTCAAGTGGGCAGTTCCAGGGCAAAGCTGCTCTCAGAGGTGCCTTGAGGAATTCAAAGCCTTTGAGTGAAAGTTGCTCTGTCGCCACAGCATTTTTTTCTGTATTATTAATTTTTCCAAACTGATTTCATAGAATCATAGAATAATTAGGGTTGGAAAGGAACTTAAGATCATCTAGTTCCAACCCCCTTGCCATGGGCAGGGACATCTTACACTAAACCATGCCACCCAAATTTCATTGTTAACCATGTTAAATCACAACTTCTGAGAACACTTTCTACCCAGACTGATTGCTGACTGCCCTGGAAACACTCGTTGCCTCAATCAGCTTCCCTACCACTCAAAACATCTATTTCTCAGGCAGGAGGCATCCTTGCATGACCAAGCCACAAGTCAGAGAGGACTTGAAATGCACAAAATCCATCCTTCTGCCATAACGTTAAGGTCAGCTCATGTTCTTGGCCATTCATACAGTAACTGTCCCCAGCACCAGCCTGAGCCCCAGCCATTCCTGGCCAGAGTGGGCTAAATACTGCTTCAGCCTCTTCCAGACCCATGAAACTGTGCAGAGGCGGGCTGGGTTCCTGCAACAGGAACCAAAGCCTGGTGCCAACAAACTGGCTTTCTTCACTCCCTTTCTCAGACCTCAAAAATAGTTCAGATTTGACCACAGGATGCAAACCATAGCAGACAGATGAAGTGAGAGAACTGGTGAAGAAGAGGGAGGGGGTGGTTGGTTGGAAAAAGGCAGGTGAATAGGGAAAATTGACAGTCCCTGCAATCCTACCATCCCATCCTACCTTCCCATCAGCATCTCCCTCCTCAAATCCCACCATGCAGCCCATGGTGCTCTTCACAATTCCCCCTGCTTCCTCACTTCACCTCTCAGTACTCTCCACTCCGGGGTCTGTGCTGCCAAGGAAGGCATAGCATGCATTTCTGCCCATAGTGTGGCTTTGCCGAAGAGCTCGGGCTTAGCTTCACCCTCAAGAGCTGGGAGCCCAATAGAAAATGAGAGCTCCTCCCCATTGTACCCCAAAATCTGCAGCTTTGGTTCCTCTCAGACTTCACATGGATTGGAATGATTTTTGCGTTAAAGCTTAGCAAACTACAAATGGAGACGAGAGAGACATGCAGAAAAACATGAGTAAGAGCCAGAAATGCTGAAACAGCAGCCCTCATTTCAAGCAGGCGTTTTCCCACGTTTGTAAACAATGCTACTCCAAAAGCACGGCAGCTCCTATGACAGGGCTGGCTCAGGTTGGGCACCCTTTGCCTGCCCCTTCGCTGCACATGCCCTGGAGGTGAAAACAACATCACTGCTGTCAGCGCTTCGGGGTTGCAATCAGGTGCCTTGCAGCATCACTTTACCCCATAATGTAGCTGGATTTCAAAGCAGAGGCTGAAAGGTTAAGGTGCATCTCATTGCCAGCTCGTGTGCCAAGTCGAAGAGATGTTGCAGAGTAGAGGAGAAAAGGAGGCAGGAGCTGCTGCATGAGGGGAGCAGCCGCTGAAGGAGAAAAGTTGCTGAGGATTTTTGGAGAGCAGGTCTTACCCTGTGGGCTGGCACCTGTAGAAGCAGGAGCGTGCTGGGCTGCAGTGCTGATGTCCTGAAGCGCAGAGCTGTAACGAAGGGGAGTGACCTGGTGGTGGTTTAAGTTTCCTCCGGTGGTGTGGGAGGGTGGTGTCGTTCCCCTCTGTTTTAAAGGAGTTACTATGAATCAGTCTGCCTTTAAAGAGAGGGAGAAGGGGGGTGGTGGGGAAGAAAAATTAACGAGCTACGCCCTGCTTTGTTGGCAGCGAGTCAAGAGTCGCTGGGAGGAAACCAGCAAGTCAAAGGAGTCTGTGCAGGGCTGCATCTGACTCAGTGTGCAGTACAGAGACCGCAGGCTGGAAAAACGACTGACGCTGATCCAGCTGAGTAACAGAGGCCCATAACAGCATCTGTTTATAAAACTGAACTTCTGGTTGTCATAAAAAAAAAAGAAAAAAAAAGAAAAAAGTATAGTTACAAATGTGGCAACGGGACTTCAACAATGCAGTCACTCAAGCAAACAAACAGCTGGTTGGCAGGGGGCATCCATCATGAGGCCGGGTGAGTCACAGCATCCCCTCCCCGTGCTGCACAGAGAGAAGTCACCAAAGTTGGCAGCACTGGGGAATGGAAATCGGACATGTGGGGTTGGCAGGGACAAAACTTTTGGGAATATACCAAGGAGCAGAGATGATGAAGATTTAGCACTGGTTTGGTGGTGACCCCGGAGCAAGTTGGCCAGATGGTGGTGGTTTGCTTCCAGGGAGCAGGAAAGGAAGATGAAATAAGGAGTTTGTGTTTCACAGTTTTCTGAGGTCAGCATTTCTTGTCATCTTAAAGAGCTCTAAAAATAGATCCTTGAAATTTGCAGAGAACTGGCTGGTCTAGTTGTCTCGTGGATGCTATGGGCAATATTGAGTGGGGATGTGCTAGAGACATGGGTGAAGGAGGAAGAAGTGTGTCAGAAAGCATTTGGGTTAAAATGTGATGCATATTGTGATAGAGTTGGTGATCTGATACTGCAAGGAATCAAGTCTGCCTTTGTAGAGGCCCAGAAAGAGATAAGCAGATACTGATAAAAAACCTGGTAAACAATGCCTTTCCCACTTAAATGAGGAGGACACTGGGTTGCCTTTATTTAAAAGACAAAGCTGATGCTCTTTGAAGTCTACACAGATTAAAAGTCCTTGCTATTTTTCAGATTATTCTTTCCCTCTGGTGTTATTGATATGTGTCTGGTCTAATTTCTAGACTATAGCAACCTGCTTAAAAACAGAAGTGTGGATGAAACAGCAGCAAAGATGACACTGGTGGGCAAAGACATTGTGCCCAGACAATCCCATGGGAATTTTGCCACTGATGGAAAATACAGATTTTTCTTCCCCAAGGACAGAATAAGCCTAAGTATATTTAATACCTATGGGTTAGAATAGGTATTATTCTAAACAAGTGCTTCTTGATGATTTGCATAAATATAGTATCCAGTGATATTAAAATATATTTGCTTACCCTGCGGAAGGACTGGCATTTACATTGAGCTGCACTGTCCATTTGCCCTTCCCTGGTCTCCCAGCAGAGTTTAGTGGAGTGAGGGATGCTCAGGTGCACACAAAATACTGGAATATGTGATCCCAAAGCAGACTGTGTGGACCAGAGTTCAGCTGTGGTGAAGCATCCTCTGCTCCAGACCTGTTCAGAGGTGACTGCCCACCTGCCAGAGAACAGTTGCCTGAATGCTCGGAGAATTCCTTATCTGAGATCCAGCAGCCAAAAACACCTGCATCTAAAACACATTCACGTGGGGCAACTACAGGGGAGCACCCTAAGAAGTTGGGTATAAAGTGACCCATGAATGGCAAAGCATTATTTGTCCAGAGAGAGCAAACACATTCTGTATAAATTGCTCTCTAGCCTAGGAGACTGTCAGGCAATGGCCAACATCAGACGCATCGCAGGGAGGCAGTAGGGTTCTGCAGCGTCAGCTTGCCCCCAGAAGTATTACTTCCTAACTCTCCATCTGGAAATGTTGGTGCCCAGACAGCAGAGTAAAGAAAAGGAACCAGACAGGCCACATAGGCTGTGACTGTGGCCCTGGAGGAGCACTGGTACCCTGCCAGCAACTGCCTTCATCCCTGCTGTCATACCTGTCAAGCCAGGTATGAGAGGGAGTAACAGTGAGTGTCAAGGGAGCAAAGGTGTGGATATCTGCTCCTGTTCGGGAGCAATGCTGCATGTGGGCAAGATGTTCGTTTAAGCAAGTAAAGGTAATCCCTAATGTCAGGGTATGGTGAGGCCACGAGAGAGCTCAGCTTCCACTGAGCAGATTACTAGCTCTTTGGGATAGTCCCACCTTGCATCTGGACAAGAAGACAGGTAGAAGTGAGAGAACATTCTACCAATAGGTAAAAGTAGGAGAACATTTCATGTTGATAAGATTCATCATGTTTTCTGTAGCTGTTTGTGGATGAAGTTAGCTCACTAAGCCTTTGTGTGTGTGACAGAGAGCCAGCTCTATCCACCCATCTGGTCTTTCTGCGTGCCTCCAGCAACTTCTTCCTTTAGGGTGTGTAGTTTTCACAAGCCAGGTTGCAATAGGAAACTCATGATATGAAAAGTCTCATCATGGGATCAGAAGAATAAAGCATGCTGCCAGTTTGACATACTAAGGCACTCACACCATAGTGTGCCTAAGGTCTTCACACCATAGTCCACAGTGTTCCCTCACCTAGGCATCATGCATTTCACAGGCTTTTCTGAATGCCAACAGCCAACTAATATGAGGTGGCTAGGTCAAAACCATGAGAATTTAAGATGTGGAAATCTGGACTTGCATTTCCATGTGCAATAGTAGGGGCAAAGCTGTCCCAGGTGTGCCATGCCTTTGCTGAAGCTCTTCCCAGACAAGTAGCTTGTGTCTGCTGTATGTCAGCTTGTTTTGTCATGCCCCACACATTTGCAGACACCACTACTGAATGCTCACAGTAGCCCTTGGTGTAACAAGATGAGCATCCACAGTGACATTAGATAAGACAAACATCAAGCTTTTGCAAGCCCAGATTGAAGGAGGAATGGACCACAGGGAATGGGAGATGGGGAGTGGACTTACGGGTGGAGGAGGTATGGTCAAGCTTGGCTCAAAGCATCCAGAACATACTGTTTCTGGGGGGGGGAGGGGGGGCGTAGGGGAAGGGGGTAGGGGGGGTAGGGGAAATAGGCCATGGTCTCTCTCCAGTTTCTTTAGATGCCAGAATCTACACTTGGGAGAGGTCTGCAGCTGAGTTCCTGTGCTCTCTGGGATACTTTCAAGTACAAATTCAGCATGAATTCAACATATGCTATTTGGACTTGCTTTTCTGGGTAACTATCTGCAAACACATGTTGCACATTAACCCCCCCAGTCTAAACAGCATGTCTTTCCACCTAACAATAGTTAAACTCTTTCCTCTCTCTTGTATGTGCTATTTACTCTGTGCAACATCCTGCTGGCTGGTTGCAGGAAAAGTGGAAGTTTAATGCTCCATGCTGTTTGCTACTTCTTTGCTTGTCGTGACATGGAGAAGGCGGGGTTGAGCCCGAGCTAACGTGTGGGTTAAAAAAATAGAAACCAGCAAGTTTCATACTTCTCTGTAGTGGTGTAACTAATATGTTTGTGTGTTCATATCACACCTATCAGTGTGATACAGTAATTTGCAGAGCCATATGATAGGTCTCAGAGCCATATGATAGGTCTCAGAGCCATATGATAAACTGCGTTTGTCACTCATGAACCTGAAGGGCTTCAAATGGGAGCATTCATTCATCAGAGAGGAAAGGGCGGTGGTTTCCTTATAGCTTCATTAAGTTCTGAGGAAGCAGATATTGGAAGTCACACCTACGGTTTTGGTCATTTCTTTAAGGTGTCTTGTCATGTTCCTGCCCCTCCAAGGACTGCTAGAGTTCCAGTACTTAGGGAGGCTGATGATACAAGCTCAGTGGTACAAGAAAAGGGACGATTTTGCAGTCAGCACTGAACAGATATAACTCTTCCCGTTCAGTCTTCTCTTTTGTTGGTGAAGGTTTTTTTTGTTTTGGTTTTGTCTGGCCCAAGTACTTTGGTAAAGTGTATGAAGAACAAAACCGACAGAAACATCTACATCCAATTTTTCCAGAAACCTGCCAGACTGACTGATCTTCCTAAGCTGGGTGACAGGTACAGAGTTGAAAATGCCCTGGGTTTATAGTATTTGTGTAGGAATGGTTTGTCAAAAGCTTTAACAGGCAAATTGAGCACTATGAGTGGGGTCTATGCCAGAATGCATTCCTCACATCCCGCTTACCACATCTGGGAAGCCCCAAAACTTTCCTTGTTTCTTAATAGGAATAAAAAAAAAATAATATGGGTATGAGATAAGGTAACCATTCCTACCATAATTTGCAGAGTGATTAGCATTTAGTTTTGTCCTACCATGTGAAAAGGGTCATAGACTATAAACTTATGTTGGAAAGGGAGATGAAGATGGATTATGATTCCTCTGACACCTCATGCTGCTGTAGCATACAGACATTCATGTTGTGGTCTGTGCAGCAGTTTTGGAGATTCTGCCAGACCGAATAAATGGCAACCCATTTGCAACTGTCCAAGGGGTTTGGACTAGTTCTCAGAGGGCCAGTTAGGCTAGAAGTGCCTTGCCATCCCAGGCACTGTTGCATGGGCTGAATGTGATCCTCAGGCTGAGGTTCTGAACACCTGGAAGAGGCAGCATGAACTGAATATATCTGTGAATAGATACCTGAACCTGGGAAACATGAAACCTATGAAAACATAACTTTCTTCCATGCTGTGGAGCAAAAGAAGGTGTGGTGAGATGAGAGCGATCTGAAATGAAGTGGTCAAACTGAAACAGGGGAAGTTCAGGTTATATATAAGGAAGAAGTTCTTTACTGTGAGGGTGATGAGGCACTGGAACAGGTTGCACAGAGAAGCAGTAGATCCTCCATCCCTGTCAGTGTTCAAGGCCAGGTTGGAAAGAGCCTTGGGTGACATGGTCTAGTGTGAGGTGTCCCTGCCCACGGCAGGGGGTTCCTAACAAGATGATCTTAAGGTCTTTTCCAACCCAAACCATTCTATTATTTCTATAATTTCTATGATTTCACGGGTCTTTCCCTATTTTTATGGGAGGGGAAACCACTCCACATCTCATTTTCCCTTACTTTAACATCTACCTCTATCTCTTCCTTTTATTTTTTTTTTTTTTATCATTCGAAACAGCCCAGCTGAAGACATTTGCTTGTAACAAGCCAGTGTTACCTCTGCCCTCAGACCCATCTGAGCTGTCACTTTCCTGAAGCACCTTTCACATTCCACATCAAAGAGGCAGTGGCTGGTGGTATTCTCCACCTGCACACGAAAGCCTATGTCATCGATTTTGGCAACCAAGGAGGTTTTCTTTATTGGTTTCTCCTGCTCCTGGCTTATTGCTAGCTCTGTCTTCTGTGGCTGCTGTATTGTGCAGTATATGCTACCAATTGCTTCACCAACAGGTTTTACCACTTTAGTGAAGAAAAAAAACCCTGCAAGCACCAAGAAATGGCAGTGCCTTATTATTGTCCTTTCATTCAGTGCCGACAAAGGGAATTAGCAGCATGACCCTCCCTGCAGCCTGGACTGCAATTGGGTCATTGGCTGTAGAAATGGACCTTGGCTGAGAGGCCAAGGCAAGGGCAAGTGCCATTTGTGATGTGTTTGAGGTTTAATAATGGGACATTTTTCTATTTACGTGGTGCTCCCACAGGCTGTTTCCATGTGTTAGCTCTACTCAAGATTTTCTGAACTTAGAACAGATGTTGGTGTCTTCAGAAAGTTGTAAAGCCTCCCTGTGCAGCCAGAGATAACTTTTGGAGGACGTGTGAAGGCCAATTTTACTTGCTTCTCACTTTCTGCAATATCTTGCTTTTTTTGAATCCTAGGATGCATTTATTTATGTAACATTACAGTGTCGCAGGCTCTACATGTACACAGGAAAGGAGAGTGCTAGCCTAGGAAAATAAGTGGTGGAGACTGCAGGGGACCTGGTGTATGAACAAACCATTCAGGCAGATCATTCTCAACCAAGCTGGAAGAACAGCCCAGGGAAGGCTTGCTAGGAAGGGCAGTGATACCTGTGCTGGTGTCCTCATAAGGGGAAGGGTTGGTGGGAGAGGAAAAGCACCATAGTGAGAAGGGAGAACGAAAACAGGGGAGTGTAGCTGAGATGGAAAGATCGGCTGGGCATTTGAAGGATCAGGGCAGGGCAGAGAGGGCTGAACACCATGGGTGTTGCAGCCAATAGGAAAAGTATCTCTTCGCTCCAAGTCCCTGAGCAAAATGCAGAGCGCTCTTAAGAGGCTGCAAAGTCCTTTCCCTCCTGTTGCTGTTTTATGGCAGAAGGGAGAAGTCAATCTCTAGGTTTTCTTTTTCATTCCCTGATAAAGAGGGAAATGATTCCTTTGGCTACAGAGGCATGGTTCCCTTCTGAATGAGGAAGTATCTACACATGTCACACTACGGGCCAGCCTCTGAGTTTATTTGCAGCAGCGCAGAACTGGAAAAACTCGCATCAACTTCATAGCAGTCTTTCTAACTTTGAATCAGGGGCTGAAGCTGTGCTACCGTGTCAGGAAACTGGTGGTAAACAGAGAATTTGTGAGGGGGAAAAACTACAAGCACAGAGATTGACCACTGAAGTAATGTCTCTCTTCTTCCTTGCTACCTGCTCGCCTGCTTCTTGTCAGCTGTCCATTGGTCTTCTAAGAAGGAACATAAATTATGCTTTGCTTCCCCTCATACACAAATGTTCCTTTTCTGTGCCTTATTCATTCACAAACACAAGTATTTTCATGACTCCATTCCTTCTCCTTTTGTAATCTACAGTCATCACTTTCATGGCTCCCTTGTGTTTAAGGCAGGATATGGGCAGAAAATAGTAACACAAGATTCAAACTAGAAAAATGAAAACCTATTATCTGGAGGAAAATAAACTCAAAGTTAGATGTTCAGAGGGCGGGAACCTTTGGAACTTGTGAAAGAAATAAAGCTGGAAACAACAAGGACAGCAGACAGAGCTGGAAAAGAGCTTGCAATGTGATAAAGCACGCACTTAGAGAGTGAGAAGGCAGCCAGTGTCATTTAAAGCTCTTCAGCTGCTGATGTCCTTCTTGCATCCACAAATCTCAGAACCATATTTCACCCGAGTGGTCCTACCAGTGGCAATGACAGCAAGAGCTGGAGATTCTCACTGTTGAGAGGATTTGCCTCAAATCCTATGGCAAGAAATCACTCAAGTGTAGTCCAAGCAGTGCTGTGAGACTGAGGAATTGCCTGGCTGGTCTGTGGTGCCTTCATACTAGTCAGAGACATCATATCCCTGTCCAGGCTGGGAGTGTGTAGGAAGACATGGGCTAGACAAGGGGGAGGAGAAAGGGAGCATTTACCATATTGCCTGTCTGTGGGGATAAGATAGCACATAGAAGAAAAAGCCTGGGCTTTTTGACTTCAAGTGTGCTTACAAAGGGTGATGCTTTGTGAAGTGTGGAACAAAAATCAGCAAGATGTCTCAATGGCACAAAATTATTGATTGAATTGTATAGGTGTGCCTGGGCACTGCCTGCCTTTTGAGATATAGGATCAACCAGAGAACAATGAGAATGAATGAACTGAAGCAAAGAACATGGCAGAGTGGTAAAGAGTGCATCCCAAGGACAGGCTCCATGTGACTCAGCAGCAGCAGTGGTGCAGCTGGGTAGATGAGTTCTGATCAGGCAGTGAACACTTGTGGGCTGCACTGCTGCTTACAAAGGTTCCTTCTGCTGCCTCCAATGTGGTTATTCCAGTCCAGTGCTGTCACCTTCATGGTTCAATGTTGAGGTGATATCCATGCCATTGGCCAAAGAGTGGGCATGACGGAGCTCTGAAAGTTAACAGAGACTTCTGCATGTCACAGATACCAAAGTAAGAGATTGCAGAGTGAAAGCAGGATGAAAAATGGAAGCTGCAAAGTCTTTGGTAACTGATATATGTCTCCAGCCTTCCTTTTTGCTGAAAACTGATCCTGCCCAATACTCAAGGAACTAATGGTTGTCCTTTCTCCCTGTGCTGGCTGGCAGCTGAGTCTGTCCCAGCAGCACCTGATGCTGCTCACCAGCATGTCTCACTGGGTATGCACTATGTTCTTCCCAAAATGCCTGGGGAGAGTTGTGGAGCTGAGAGGCTTCTCCTCCCAAAAGAGCAGTCTCTGACGGCCCGCTGCTGTTCAGCCAGTGCCTTGCTGGGTACCAGGTACTGTTTGTAAAGCTGAGGTCTTAATACAAGGGCAGCTTGTCGCTGTGATTTAAAAATCCTTTTGCCGTCTAGGGAAATGTCAGCAGGCAGAAAGAAGTAATGGGAGGGCTTGACCCAGACACAAAGAAGCTGTTGTTTTCTGCCTCTCCTGATCGTCAGTGGTGTTGGGTTGCTCAATGCTACTCAGGAAAACAGCTCTGGAATTTCTCTGCCTTTCCATGAAGGCTGAAGACATGTGAAGTGAAATGCTTCTGCCTGAATAAACACCTGCCAGGCTGTCATGGGAAGAGCTGGGATGCTGAAATGCAACAGGGTGAGGACTGGCACTAGGCCCAAACTGGGAGTTGAGGAGAATCCTCTGGCAAAGCTGGCATCTTGGTTTTGTTTCCTTGGTTCCCACCTGCATGTGTAATCGATACCCAGGTGGTGGAATGACTGAACTTGCCCGCTGTTGCTGCTGCTGGGTTTTAGCTGCACTGAGCAGTGGGGAGGAATAGAGGGGAGGGGATGGGTGTGAGAGAAATTCCTGTCTCAAGAACCACAGAAGCATTTTCATGCCTGGGATACTTTCCTGTTTGCTTTCCCCCGAGGTGGCCCCTCTCACCTTGGAGACAGTGTGGCACCTGAAACCATGGTCCACATGATCATGAGCCTATTTACAGCTGCAAAGTCAGGAGCTGAAGATGTATTTTGCAGATCCAAATGCCAGTTGGGAGGGGCTGGATATAGAGGAACTAGGGGGTACCAGAAGAAGACAACAGGGTGACATTCTGGCTCAGAGAGCCTGTGTTTACACAGAGGAGAGTGGAGGATGTGCTGTGCCCACACTTGGCCCACTGATTTGTTTCCATCCCACTCTTGATGGATGGCTTAAGGAGGATGCTTCTGTGTGCAGATTTGTTCACAGCTGATGGAAACTTGCCCAAGGCATCTTTGTCTGCCATCACAGCCCCATTGAGAAAGGAAAGTGACATATCAGGAATGATCCAAATCAAGAGGGGAGGAGTTGCAGTGGGATGGTACAGATCTGCACACTATCCCCCACTCACTTGAAGAGTCCCATCCTTTCCCATGCAGTAATTAATTTTCCTATGCAGCCTTCACATCTCCTGGAACTCAATAGCAGAGAAACCAGCAAGCATTTGTGTCCAGTTTCTTCTATCACAGATTTGCCATATTTAATTAAGGCCCAGGCCATTAAAGCAATTACGTCTAGTTATCAGAGAGAGGGTTCTCACATACCTGCTGTCTGAGCACACTGCATCTGTAAAAGGCTGGTGCCAGGCAGTCCTGTGTGCTGGACCACTCTCTGACTGTGGAGATCCCTGCCAAATGGGATCATAAGTAAGAAAACAAGCATCAACCTGAGCACTTCAAATGGTCAGTCTCGACAAAGAACTCATCAGAAGGACCTCATAGGGCTCTTTGCTAACACTAGTGCTATTCAACACACTTGCTATGATCTGGAGAGGAACGTGAGCAGCAAGTTAACAGTTTACTCATGGCCCACAATTATTCCAGAGGGGCAATATAGAGCTGGCTGCAAAAGACTGCAGAAAATCTCCTGGTGCTGAGTGGCTGGGCACTCTATGGAAGATGAAATTCAGTGGAAGCTAATGCAAGGGAATTCCACAAGGAAGAAAACAGCCTGGCTCTACAGGTACACTGAATGATTCTAAGTCAGCTGCTGCCAGCAGAGAAAGAGATCTTAGATTCATTGCAGACAGCCTGCTGTAAACACTTTCTCAAGGCTCTGTAGAGGTTAAAAAGCCAAACTGAAATGTTAGGAATGAGTACAGAAGAAACAAAGAACATGATTACACTTCTGTGGACTTCATGGTCTGATGAAAGTTTGAAAGTTATGAGTGCTTCTGGTTACTCATTTGAAGAGCATAAAGAAACACTAGTAAGAATAGAGAGGACATCAACAGTGATCTGAAGTAGGAGATAGTTTCTGGGCAAGCACAGATTGCTAATCTTGGAAAAGAGATAACTCAAAGGGAATAAAAAATGGTATGGAGAATGTCAACAGAGAGCTAACATTCATGCAGCCCCATATCACAGAAACTAATGCCACCTGATAAAATGGTTAGGCAACAGGTTTAAAACAAACAAACTATGGACTTTTCCACATAGGCATCAAGGAATAATGGAACTCGTTGCCACAGACTGAATGTGGAAGACAGTGCATGAATGGGCTGGGTGCATCTATGCAGCATATTTCCTTCTGAATTCCTCCTGAATGAATTCATTCCTGCTGAATGAAGCAGCACAGATGCTACCTGTGCACCATAAGTGTCTTAAACAGCAGACTAATGGTGGGTGAGCAAGTGTAATGGGATGTAATTTATGTTTCCTCTGTTTCATACACTTCTTTCCTTAATACCTTGTGACTGCCAGACGAGAGATACTGGTTCTTCAGCCTGGGCTTGTAAAGATAATCTTACATTTTTAGCAGAACCTTTCTTTTTTTTTTTTTTTCTTATGGTCATTTCCCAAATTAATATCTGACACCTGGTGTGATATTACAGGAGAAGTGGAAAGTGAACCAAGGAGCTGGAGAAGACCACAAACTTCCAGATGAAACTCTTATGGACATTGCTAACGTTCTTCGCACTGGTGTGTTTTGCCATGCCCTAAACCAGAAATAGTGACTTTTGAGTGAAAGTAGGTAAAGATTGTGGTCATGTTTTTAAAATGAGAGAAGCATTATTTCACCTATTAGCTTTGCCAGCACAGTAGATATCCTTATACATATAGGAGATAGATAGAAGAGATACATAGTCTTCTCTTGCAGGATGAGCAGTAAATATGGTCTGGCTGTCTGATCCAGTTACACCTGTCCAAGCAAGAAATGCCAAGTTCCATATCAGCAATGAAATTTGGATTCTATGTATTTGCAATACTGAGTTTTGCAGAAATAACTGAGTAAAATTTGTCCCCAGGGTCTCTGATCTTTCCAGCTTGCACAGATTCATTGCTTGGGGCTGAATTTCAATAGAGGAGAATAATTTGACATTAATAAGCTGGAAGGAGGTATGAACTGTCCACAAACAATCTTTGCAGAGGAAAAGATAACTAGCTACAAGTCCAGGACTGTGGGGCAATGGTAAGAGAAACATGTTGGCTGTGGCTTAGCACAGTTTCAAACATCAAGCAGTCCTGGCCACAGCCTCTCTGGGGTTGTTTCACAAAGGAAGATCATGTCACAGCTCTGGGAAGGACACAATGTACTTTCTGGAACCAAAACTGCATTTTGGTTTATCTGGCCCTTTCCATTTCAAATGCTTTGATTGCCAATGTGCCATGTCGTTTAGTGACCAACATCTATTCAGAGACTTCAGCATTTAGGATGATATGTGTCCTGAACCATTTCAGCTGTGGTTGTGCTTTTTTCTTTCCTGTTCTGTTCTGCCCAGTTTGACTCCACTTTCTCTGCCTGCCACCCTCCTCAGTAGACAATGTTTTTCCATTTAATTTTATGAGACAAACGAAAGGCATTCTCATCCCCTCCCCCAGGCCTGGAGAAGAAAAGCCCACATCTGGAGGCCATTCACAGCTGCAAAATCTCCTCTGACATTCCTTGCTTTGAAATCCAACCCGGGTAACCTTCTGTCTAAATACTCTTCAGAAAGGAGCTTTGTAAGGAGAGTGCATGAAGAAGCCTGTGATCCCTACATCCTTTTGCAAATGCCAGACTTAGAGACTACGAACATTCTTCCTCACAAGGCAATTATTATTTGGGCTTAGGGCTTCCTAGTTTTGAGGTTGCCAAATATCCACTTTGAAAGCAATTCAAAAAGGGAGCTTTATTTTTCTGGGGTGTGAAACATACCCAGCAACAGTTAAATTAAGCTGTCTGAAGCATTGTGTAGGTTCCAACTTCCACAACTGATTTTGTCCAGACTGTCCAAACTTTAGATTTCTTGCATCTTCCTTGCCCACATAAATTGTTGTACTCTGACCTCTTCTTGACAGGAAGGTGGATAATTTGTAATTCCATTTTAAATACCTTGGAACAGAGACTTACTTGTTATCTTTGTGTTTGTTTAGCCTGTATATGCTTTCATCTATGACTGCATTGCTGAGTGCTTTACAATGCTAGCAACCACACTCGTCATTGTCGTAAATGCACCTGTCATGACTAGTAGGACAAAGATAATTGATCTGGTATTTAAAGCCTGGCACAGAGGAAGCAGGTGTGTATTTTCCCTACAGAAAAAAAAAAAGAAGAGACCAAAACAAAACCCAAACAAAAAATTAAGGGGCTTGTCCTGTTTCTTGCTCAATGGGATTCTGTCTCCTTTTATGTTCTGATAAAGGCCAGTGACTCTCTATGCCCTGTAACGCGTCTGTTTCCCTGAAGAGCTCACTGGTCTGCAGTGTTTCATACTATATTGGGTCTTTGGGACCTGAAGGGGTCCAACTACCCTAACTTCTAGCAACACACCAAGGTATTGTTGCACTCATAGTATATGCCTACTTGCCTGGAAACATCCACCCTGATGCTCCTTCTTGTACTGCAAATCTGAGCAGACTAGAGAGGCTATGTTCTTCTACATTAGTGTAATTTGGGAACCAGTAATGGTTGGTTGTTAATTTTTTACTGTTTAAGTAAGTGAGCTTTATTCTGAGAACAGATGTTAATGTACATGCACTTAAGAGACAGAGGAATATATTATAAAAGAGTTGTATCAATTTTCTAGTTGTCAACCCCTGATTGATTAAAGGCACCCATTCACCTTTTAAAAAGTTAACTATTGCAGGGTATGATTCGTGCTGTCCTGTTTCACTTCATACTACTACAGGCACAGTTCAGCTCAGTGTCTTAGCTGAGAGGACAGTAATAAACCACTGAACAAAAGTGACTTAAACCATGGCACATTTTATAGGGACTTGTCTGAGTCAGTTTAGCTTTCTAGGCTATTCAACATAATGTAACATAATACAATGGTCTGCAACTATCTGGGCCATATTCAGCCTATATGCTACTTCGGTTTGACTCATATGTTATGACTATTTCCCTGATAAGACTGCTGAGGACAAGGGTTTAATAGCTCTGGTGAATAAGTTACCTTTTTTTCTTATATCAAGCTAGAATTGTTCTTTGTGTGATACAATCACTAGAAGATCTGGAATATACATATATTTTGGGGAATATGGCTGCTTGTGCCTGGAACTAGAGTGTCCCTAAGGCTTCATATACACGAAGAAATACCTTTTTAGTGCTGGGATTAAATTTGCACTGGTATAAAAGGCAAGCATAATGCTCATTACTCTTACTGACACCTTATTCTAACTCTTTGAGGAAAGAAACCAAACCATATTACTCCTCATGATTATTACTGTTATCTGCTCTATGGCAATGCTGAGAAGCTATGGCCCCAGTGTGTTAGGTGCTGGTCAGAAATATAATAAGCCACCACTGTCCTTAGGGGTGAGTGTGATGCTGAAATGCAATCGTGACCATTAGTGTGGCCATTACAAAGATCTGAGTCCCTGTTTCAGAGTGCAAGGGTTGGCCTGAAGGGAAGCTGTTTTCTTTGCATGTGCTCTTCAGTTTGGATACCTTGAGGAAGATTTCTGTACATGTGATGCTGACTTTCCCACCTCAGTTATTCTGTTGCTGGTGACCACATGGATGTCATCAGGAGCAGTGAGACCTGCCTCTGGAGGCGAGCAAGTCCTGTCATGCCAGGATTGTAGGCTCTTCACCTGCTGTGGGCAGCAGGAGATGGTCACAGATGCTATTCCTATAGTTCTGGAGTTGTGGTTTCTTGTCACTGGCTCTTGCTGCCAGCCTTGCAAGTGGTGTGCTTCCTTTGACAGTGGGGTGAGCCAGGGCAGGGCAGAGCTGGGACAGGCAGTTCTTCTAAAAAGCTGGGCTTGCACACACAGTGATGAAACTTTGTCTTGGAAGGATGGAGGCAACTGGAATACGCTGCTTAAGGGAGAAGATCCAAAAGAATATAGTTGGAGTAATGGAAAGAGTTTGAGTGGAAGGAAATCTTGCCGTTGAATATCAGGAAATCTTCTCTAGCAACTGACTTTTGTTGGTGTGTGGAACAGCTTTCCAAAGGAAATCCAGCAATGAAAGCCTAGCCTGTCAGTTCTGGTCTGGTCCCAAACTGAACTGGACACAGGAGAACACACTGCAGGCCACGAAATGAACTTGCTTTGGCTGGGAAGAAGACTATGGGTGTGACCCTGCTTCATAAAAAATCAATGCATTTCCAGTGACCTCAGGGAACTCAGGCTCCTTCTAAACAGTAATCCAGTGCTGATTTTCCAGCTCCCTTCCACACTTGGAAGTGTTTCTTGTCAGTGCAGTGGTGGTGGCACAGTTACCACGATTTTCAAAACCATGCCTTTCCATTCAATTTTGCCACTTGCTCCCTTCAGGCAGCTGTAAGGGAACAAGAGTGCAAGTGTCTCTGAGATGCACAGAGCACAGCACGAGAGATCCAGATGTACTCACCAGCTGGGATGGGAGGGAGCACATCCATGCTGTGCATAAGGCCTGTGGAGCTGTGTTTATTGGCCTAATTGAACTCACCCTGGCCTCTGATCTGGCATAGGCAGGAAAAGGGGAAGGAAGAGATGCCTTTACGGGGCTTGGTCATTCTTCACTTGTGCCCTCTGCTCCCCTGGGTCTCCTCTGCCCGGTAGCAGAAGCAGGCGACACTTTTGATCTCTTGTGTTGATGGCTGGTCCCTGTGGACATCTCTGTGGTTTGCAAGATGTATCACTGAGGAGACATCCCCCTAGCGCTCTGTATAGTCCTTCCTGGTGTTCCCCAGTTACACTCAAGTGTGTTAGTGCTGCGATGCACGGGGCAGCATGAGCAGGGTGGAGGCAAATAACTGTGGTTTTAAAAGTAAATAATTTGAGCAACAGTAACCTCTCCACCCAGGTAATCACAGTGAACAAACCTTCTGCATGTCAAAGGTGTTTCTGGAGATAAGGGTTAGCACAATAAGTCTCCTGCTTGCTCAGCTTTATCTAGTGGCACTTAATGCCAACTAGCTTGATCTCTGCTGAAGGCAAAGTCTTGTTCCTCCAAGAAGCAGCACCCCAGTAGATGTTATCAGTCATTTTCAAGGGCTGACATTAAGCTCCCAGTGTGGCAGGTATGGTGTTTTACAAGGGGGCTGGATTTAACCCCTAAAACTTTGCCATTGATTCAGAGAGTGTAGGGTTTGTCCTGGGGAGAAGAAAAAAGGGACAGATACGGAGAAAAACTCATTCTGATGGCTGGGAAATTCAGCTTCATGGTTGCAATCTGCCCTTGTGCTTGCAAAACAGGATGAGGCTTTTATTTTCCTTTTTTCTATTTTAATTACCCATGCAAATACTGCTTGCTGGAGAAAATCTCCATTTCCTCAGATACTTAGACAAGAGGAGCTCTACAAAAGAAGTCCTGGAGATTGCTGCTTAAGATTTGGTTTTCCGACCTTCCTGCATATATTGACAGTCCATTACCATGTTGTGATGGTTGCCTAGCAAGGTGATGACACTGGTGATGAGTGCCACTGGTGGCAGTGACAGCTGTGTCACCCCAGAGGGTTGGTGAGGCTGAAACTCTGCAATATTTGTTCTGCAACAGTGCAGTGCTTGCCCCAGTGTAACCACAAGTCATGCAAGCAGGCGTTGTGACAGGCTGACACTGCCTACGTGCTCACCTAATTTCTATCACCCTGCAGTGGCTCCCTGGTTTGACGTTACCAACATCCCTGCGAGCAGAAAAGACCAAGCCTTGCTGTGCTCATATGGACACATGCAGTGGCTGAGCGGCAGTTGTGTAGACCAGCTGAGCTTAGAACTGTGTTCAAGGGCAATGCCCAACATACAAAACCACCCTCTCATCTGTAGTACAGTTATTTTCATGTTATAATGTGATGATCAAGACCGTGGCATGTAAGAGTGTGTGGGCTGTGATGCAGAAGCCTTGTGGACGGCAGGGTTAGAGGCAAAGACAACCAACACAACCTGTGTTGCATGAAAGCTTATCAATGGTCAGACTTCAGAAAGTACGTACCAGAGAGGGATCTTCTTGTCATAGGAACCTTTCTAGTGGGGTTCCTATGGAGGTAGACTTTTAGCCTGATGGTACTGAACTCATTTATCAGAAAAATTCAATTACTGGTATAGTTTCATGTCACACTAATAATAGTGGGGAGGGCAACAACAGCAAAGTCACCTCAAATTACACAGGCAGAGATGGATTCTTGAGTTCATTCCAACAATGAAATGCCACAGCTACCTTCTCATAGCAAAGTGTTGTATGTATGTGGGATGTGCCAAGGAAATTGAAGTCAGTATCCTCAAACACAGTGCCACTACAGAGGATGTGGGCATCATGGTAAATAAAGTTTAAGCTAAAAACCTCAACAGTTTAGGAAAGACATCACTCCTAAATGTATGAGGGAAATAGCAAATGGGACATTTTCATGTTTTCAGTCCCATTAACCTCTGTGTCAAAGAGGTGTCCTGGTCCCTTCAAAATCCTGGTTCCCTGAGAGCTCATGTTAGGGACCAGATTAGTATATTGTCCAGTTGCACATACATGTAGAATTCCTGGCCCTGAAAGTGAAGTACACAGGTAAGAACAGGAGAACTCATGCCCTGTGCTAGGCTAGTAAGGGGAAGGAAACCTGGGAAGGACCTGGAGTACAGGCATGGCTGGTGAGATCATACCAGAGTACAGTCTTTTGTTTAAATTTTCGAAGGATGCTGAAAACTGGAAAGGACTCAAAATGTGGTTTGTATAAGAGAAAGTTAAGAATTGACTTAGTCACAGTCTACAAATACTTCACTTGGGAGAGAGATTTCTAATAGTAAACAATGCTGGCAGAAAAGGTCTCGTTGAAATCTCGTTACACCTACGTTAGTAAATAAAGTGATCCAGGGCTGGTTTTCTGAACCTGAGGGCAGATGGCACAACATCCCTCTGAACAAAATTTCGTCTTCCCCAGAGAAGGTAGCTTTGCCCAAATAACTTGTTGAGAACAATGTCCTGACCTGTGGTGTCAGGCTTATCCCTGCTGCTGGTAGGAGAGTACTTGCTGCCACAAGGCAAAGCCTTCCATGAAGCATTCTAACAGCTTAACAATGCAGAAAATTGCATGACAGGGCTTGTGCCTCAGCTGCTTAGCTTACTATTACAGAAGTCACCTCAGTGGCTGGCAGTTGAAGGACATCTAGAAATAGGGTGTGCACTCCAAAGTATGAGTCTGGTTAACAAGAGGGATAGTTTCAGGACAGTCAGTTCCTTGTCATTTGCAGTCTTTCAGTCCAGCTTGGATGTCATCCTAAAAAGACAGAGATGCCAGAGAAATGTGGCTTTAGTGTGGGCAGGAGAGAGCCCAAAGGTGAATACTGTGCACGATGGGATCAGAGCAGGGTTCTGCAGTGTCCAGAACATGCACCTGTATCCCTAAAGGGTGTGATCACTACAGGAAAAGCCTCTGTGAGAACCTCCTAATGATCAGAGACTCATTTTCCATCATCACTGCTAGGAGCCCTAAGATCTATGGAAAGCACCTGATTAAATCTCTTTGCCTCTAGGATAGGAGATTGAAGTGGCAATCCCTATACTCCCTGCTGCTCTCTTCTGTGGAAAGTCTCGGCACCTACATATAACCCAGTAGCCAAGAGGGGCTGGAGGGGCTCAGAAAAAAAAGAGAGAAGCTTTCTAGGTGTGGACATAAGCATTCCAAACCATGGTTGTTTTCCCAGCAGTGATGTAATAAACTGGCTGAGATCCTGCAGGTATCGAGTTGCTTTCCCTGGATGTACATTTTGTGTATGTTCTAGTGAGCCAGGTGTGCCCCAGTGAAAGCCTGGGAGTGAAGAAGTGGAGAAGAAATAGTACAGGAATCTTCCCATTAGGAAATACAGTAAAGAAGGACAGGTTGGAGGTATGGCTCCTCTGACATCCATACCTCCATTCGCCAGGATACATCCCCAAGACAGCAATTGGTGCTGTCTGGGACACCTTGTGCCTTACCGGATTTTATCTGAAACCTGCAGGTTTCTTTAGCAACACCAAGAAGACTTCAGTAGATTTTCCATCCTAGAGAATCTCAAAGCCTCTTGAGGGCCTAATTAGAGTTTTTAAAAGAAGTCTCCAGATCTCCAGTGCAGAGGTCAAGCTGGCTGTAAAAATGGCTATGAAGGAGGTGGGACAGTTCAATCAGTACAGATTTTAATTTTCATTTAATAACTATTAAATACATCTTAAGGGGAACAGCAGATCAGCTCCAGCAAAGCTGTGAAGCACATATTTAAGGTCTGTAACAGATTGTAGGTGGAAAGAAGCACCAGTAGATTCCAGAATGGTTCTGTGGAGAATCTTAGCAATATTGTACTTCAAACATCACTGTAAACCAGGAGTATGACTATTGCAGAGGGAGATATTATGCTGAACTGCTCTGTTAGCCCAAACCAGGAGGTGTTCCAAGGCTGGAATAGTAAAACATGTGGTACAGTAGGACAGGCAGACTTTCCTAGGGCTGATTGAGGATTGCTCATTCAGGTGCCCATTAGTGGACCTCTAGAACACCCTTAGGGTTGCAACACAGACAAATTTAAGATGAATGGTAAAGGGCCGTCGCACAGGCCAGTGACCTGTTTTTAGTCTCATGAAAGGGAAGCGGCTGACCTGTGACTGCATCCAGTCATGAAGCGAAATACTAGGGATTTTGAAAGTCAGGTCTGTGGTGCATTAGTAAAGCTGCGTGTGAGGCTTCAGTAAGGGGGGTAATTAAGGATGTTTACTGTGTCCAGCGCTGGATTAACAAAGGAGTGAAGGACCAGCTCTGCAATCTGTGTTTTAATCCGGAGCTTTGAAAGCTGATTTCAAACCAAAGTAAACCAGAAA
The DNA here is from genome assembly GCF_963264785.1 of Psittacula echo. NCBI lineage: Eukaryota > Metazoa > Chordata > Aves > Psittaciformes > Psittacidae > Psittacula > Psittacula echo. The sequence goes on along the minus strand of NC_137735.1, from coordinate 85,076,057 downwards.
ATTCTTGCTTTAAAAGGAAGAAGAGTGGGGAAAAAAGCCCTTAACCAAATGTTTTTCTAGCTCAAAAATCCTTCAGTGAAAACCAGCAGGGGAGAGTCATGCAGACAGCAAGAGCTGAGCCTTCTCACTTCTTTCCAGTGCTGAAGACTGACCATGAGTGACCGCAGCATTCTTAATTAGGATCACGGCTCTCTCAAAGCCACCTTCTTTACTACTGACCTAACCCTTACTCCTCACCCATGGTGTCCTCAGCATAGCTCAGGCTGACAGGAGCAGCCCCTTTGAGCTGTGTTCCCTCCTGTTGTCTCCAGCCAGTCTTTCTAGTTTCACAGCCTCTGTGAAGCTGCAGGCTTCTGTTTTTTGTGTGTCATTCAGGAAACACACCCACCTCTCTCTCCCCAGCCCCATCTTTTGCCTGGCTGAGAGATTCTGTAACTCATGTGAAAGAATTTGAAGCAATGCAAACTACAGCCAGTTTAAACAACAAAAATAAGTTACAGAAATAAGAGGTGGAAAAATCTTGCTAGCTCATTCGGCCCATCTTCTCACATTCTAGCCTAGCCCAGTTCCTGCAAGATTCTTCCCTACCGTACATTTTCCAGTGCATTAGACAGTCTGGTTGTGTATGATTTAAGCAATGGGCATCCTCTGCTTCCCATGAGATAACTATTTCTCACTGTTTGGAAGAGGTTTCTGAAGGTTCTTTTTCCATTCTGCCTGACCTAATTTCTGTAAGCTCTGCCCATGGTAACACACGAGCCAAATGTTCTCCTTCCTTCATGCTTACCCTCTTCAGGTGATGGCAAATAATTCTTGTTCAGTCAAGCTGAAGGCCACGCTTAGGTTTAAAGCTCAGCAATTGTAATCCTTGGCTACCTGGGAAAGACTAATGTTGAGATTAGCATGCTAACGGGTGCACAGAACATATAAGACATTTCTAATAGCATTGCCTTTTATTACAATAGCCACTTCACACATCCCATCACAAGGTTTGGCTTTGGTTGCTTTTGTCTTTGCCAGACTTGAAGCCGGCATCATGTAGCTCACATCTGCTTCAGCTGTTTTATTAGGTTCTTTTCAGGTTTGTTTTTAATTTGAGTCAAAACCACTTAGCTGTTTCTGAGAACAAGGTTGGCAGAGGAATATTCTGGTTTATCCACATTTTAAAAAATCTCAATGAATTTTTCTTTTAAAGAAACACCTCCTGAGCAATGGCTTGCTTTAAAATAAATCACAATTTTTCTGTCAGGAGCACACCTTTTGCCATCTATGGCAAAATTTCCACCCCCAAATTTGGCTAAATAATGAGCCTTTGAGTAATTATAGCTCGATACTGCTCATAAAAAAAAACCAAACAAACAGGAGTCAGGAAGGACAGTTCATTATTATTTTTTTAAACTATGGGCCTGATAGAAGTAATAGCACATGATTTAAGGTCCAGGTTACAATGCACTTGCACAAAGGGCCCTGGTTGTGGCCACAGGGTCACCTCTCTCTGACCTCTCCTAGCCTAGGATGGTGTCATTGCTCCTGGACACCTCCTGCCTGTGGGAAGTGATGTCTCCAGTCTCTGTGTGGTACCAGGGTTGCCCAGGCAAGCAGAAACCTGGCTGTGAGGAAACAGGGAGGAAGAGAGGGAGGAGGAGGAGTAGAGAGAAACGAAAATACAAAACCAAAACCAAACATAGCCCAACCAAAAAAGCCAGCAGAAGAGTGGGAGACACCCAACCTCTCTGCTGGCAGTGTCCAAAGTACTTCTCCTTTCCATTTCAACTGCCAGGCCTCTCCTTCCCCGCAGGACATGTAGGGAAGCCTGGGCACCCTGCAGCTCCCCAGCCATAGCACGCATGTGCTGCATCCCCCCTGTACCCGTAGCACTCATACTGCCTGCTCCCAGCACTGCCTGCACCCTGCCGGCCTCCAACGCACAGGGCTGGGGGCCCAAACCTGTGTCACTGCAACCCTGTCCTGACCTGTCCCCTCCCCAGTGCACAAGCAGCTCTGATGTGCTGCCTGACACAGTGTGCAAGGGCATGAGGGGCTTGAGCACCAGGAATGGCACTCCACAGCATCACTGTCTGTGAAGCCACAGCTCCAGAATGCCATGAAGGAATGGAAGAGATCCTAAATTCTCATTAAATCTGGGAAAAAATGGAGACACTCTCAATCCTGGATAATTAGCAGGATGTCCAGGAAGATAAAAGGTTCAATTATAACATCTAGCACCGTTGTTTTCAAAACGCCCACTGTAACATAACGTCTCTGCTCAGCACTGTAAAGAAAGCTGGTTTCATTATTCCCTTTGGACTAGTGTATTAGACTTTGGCTTATCTGACCTGTGCTTGCAACCATCTCTGCTCCATCAGGGAAGCCAGCGTGAGAAACTCACTTGTGCCTTCTGGCCACCCTGGTTGCTGTATCTCTTGCCACGCTCCCTTTTTATTCATGAATCCTTTCCCCTCCCGGTTTTCTCTCCCCTCTTTTCTTTTTCTTGCCAAAGCAAGGAGTTTTTAATAGCTAAAGAACGAAAACACCTCCCACGCCTCACCTCAGAAAAGCTAACTCTCTGTCTTACTCACTCTTTTTGACTTCCAAACTTCTCCTGCTAGCTTAGAGTCTTCCTTTGAAGCACTGGTTCCTCAAATACTAACGCGTGAGTATAACTTTAGTAAATCGTGTAGTTCCAATGGCCTCCAAGGGGACAATCCATGTGAGTAAATAATTCAGATGAGGGATGGAGACCATGGCATTTAGCAGAGATGGAAAAGTTTTCTGTTGGCTATTGTGATTTGATCAGAATCAATATATGACAAGGGAATATACAGACTTCAGTCCAGGATGAAATAGCACCTGACTTGCAGAAAATTTTAACAGTAGGCTTGAAGGTCTTCAGGGTGCAGAGGTCATATTGATGTAGGTGGATTGACTAGATAAACTTTGGAGGCTTCCTCTAGATCAGCTTATTCTGATTCACCACAGTGAAATGAAGGAAAAGATAAATTGAAGCAAAGAACAATTGCTTTGTCTTACTCATTTCCATGCATGAAACCAAAGTGCAGTATGGTTCAACTGTACTCTCTCAATTATTTTTGCTTTAAAACTGATACTAAATGTTTCTTTGACTCCAAGGTCACCTGCATATGGGATGTACTCTTTGCAGAGATTAATTTTAGATCCTCAAGTTTTGTCATTATCAAACCAGAACATTACTTTCCCACCGGCATTGTGCTGATTACAATAGCAAAAAGGATAAGCTGTGTTGTAGATTTGCATCTCTGGGAATGACTATGAAGACCCAACTTTATAGTGCAGGGAAACAAGAAGTACTTTTGAGCTATCAGTCCAGCCCTGTCAATATGTAGTTCAGCAGAACTTACTCTGCTCGTTTCTGGACTGAGGTTTGTACTCTGCTTTGTGCTCCATATTGCTGGAGGGAAGTTGCTAGCAACACCCAATTAAAACAAGCACTGAATGTTTACTCCCCATCACTGCCACTGCTTTGACTGCAGTGTAAATGCACCACTAATGACTTGGCTAATGGGAGGGGAAAATTACGTGTCAGAGCCAAGTACAGAACCAGGAATTTGGGCTGTCAGCCAGCTTGTTAGCTCACACTGTGTGCTTCTAATGCAATGCATTGTTTTGTGGCTCTTACAATAACATTTTTAGGAAATCATTTCACTGGCTATTTGTTTGTGTGTTGTAGCAGCCTGGTGAGGTTGGGAAACTAAAGTAGACCCTGCTTACAAATCAAAAGAAAAATTGTAAGAACGAGGCTAATTAACAACTGGAATAACTTTTCTAAGGATGTGATGGTTTTCCATCATATTCTGTTGCACAGTTGATAGTAGTTAGTTATATAAAATATGTGCTATAGCTCCAGCAAGAACTCTGTGTATCACTGGAAATGATTGTTTCAAGTTCCTTGGATTCTGTTACATCTGAGATGAGATTATGTGGTTGCAATGGTCCCTCTTAATGATAAAAAATCCCATGACCCTGTGACAGTCATTGAGTCTGGGTGTTTGTGTTTCTGTGGAGTAACAGACTGAGATCCCATAAGCGACAGATTTAAAACTGACAACTACTTTCATGAAAGAGACTACCAAATTACGAAGATTCATTCTGCAGAAGTGGATGCCCTGCCAGAACTGCAGCTGATGTGAAGTACAGTGATGAATTAGCAAGCTCTGAGAGAATTAACCCATCAATAAAATGACAGACGGTACATTTCAAAGCATCTGGTCAGATCTCATGGAATTTCTCAGCTGCTACATGTTCAGTCAGAAAGGAACAGTGGGGATAGATAGTTCATGATCACCTTGTAGTATTTCACTGGATGCCTCAGAAGAGCAGATGAGGATAGTGAGCAGTGGATAAGGTGCTTATCTACTTGGGGGTTTGTATGCACCCTTTACTGGACTGGTTCCTCTTTAATATCCTTATAGATCTATATAAAAAGTTGTCTTTTTCTAGTCTGCTTACCGTTAGGTAAATTTGTTAATGGTTAGCTAAATTTCTTAACTAACATTTTTTTCTGTGTGCTCACGTGAACACATCCTAGAGTTGCTAGAGTGTAAGTACTCTGTGAAAAGCAACCCCCTTTAAATAGTCATGTTGCTTACCTAGAAATTGAGGCATCTAGAATCCCCAGTGGGTCCTCATAGTGTGTGTTGCTGCGTTTGAGGTCCTTTTCTTTTCATATCTATTTTCTGTGTGGTTTATGAATCATTGATAACCATAAAGATTATAAAAAAATCCTGCAAAGTAAGACTTGTTTCAAGAAAAAAAAAAAATATGAAAAGAAAAAACAGGGTGAAAATGTGTTTAGGTCCAAACTGATGGCAAGCTTATTTGGTTTTTTTGGGTTTTTTTTATTTGTTATTTTTGTTTTTTGCTTATTTGTTCATCTTTAAGATGCATTTACTTATTCCAATTCAATCTTTATTTCTGTTCTGCCATAGACTTGATGTCTAGCAATGTAAGCAGTTCATGTTTAAAAACAGAATTCACCTTTAAATGTGCTTAGCCTTGAAAAAATATGCCTGGCGAGGTCATTTGCAGAGCAAGAGTTAATGCATCATGCAAACAGCTAAATAAAGGTTACAATCTGAGTGGAATTATTCAGAGCTCAGGGAGAAATCTGGTATTTGCAGTCTGTCACTGGGTTTGAGAAGCCTGGCTCTCTCGGTGTCACTGCCACCCAGAGACATCCTGCTTTCCGTGTAGTGGTACAGGAGGGGACTGCAGTGCCGGACAGTCTTTTTTACAGTTGGCAATCTCCACAGAAGTGTTGTTCTAAGATTGTGTTTTACATTTCGTTTCCTTGTTTTGTTTCTATAAGCAAAGCACTTGACTGATTGTGCCGGAAATCAACTGTTACGAGCATTCACTTCAATGTGCGAACTTTAAACGAGTCATCAGGGACTGGCTGCTGCTGAGTTCAAAGAGAAAGAGACATCCAAAACCTCTAACCAAGCCAAGTTATGGTGGGAAATATCAGATACAAAGAGAAGAAAACTGGAAGGCACGGTGAAAGACAGATACAGCTTGGTTTTCCTGCCCATAAATGGTCAGATTAAGGCAAGGCTGGAAGGGAGATTAAAAACAACACCACCACCAAACCTCAAATCAAACCCATCCCACCATAAAATTTCACTGAGGGAAGTTCTTTGAGCATCAGGAAATGTGCTCTGGAGTTGATGCTCTCTAAGCTGCATGCAATAACCTGGGGATGGAAACACACCGAGAAAGTTAATATGGTACTTGACAAAATATTGGAAAATGTATTAGAAAGAATAGTTCTGTGCAGGGCAGACGGTGGAACAAATACCCTGCTAAGCTCCTGCATTCATTCCTCTTTCTTCACCAATGATTTTCACCAATGAATTCTCCCCAGGCTCAGATAACTCAAAGAGAAGGACCCAGCCCCCCATATTGCAGGCAAGGTAAAGAAACTGTGTTTATAAAAATGGAAAAAAAGAGGAAGATAGAAGGGAAAAAAGAGTGGAGATGGAAGTAATAGAAGTCTAAAGTTGGGTGCTGCTTCTCCCCAGAATAGACTTGAGTAGCAGACTCCCATAAAGAAGACTAGAGAAAGATTGCCACCTTCTGGAGGGATAAATATCTGCTATTATTCAGAATACCAAACCTGACACATTCATATTTTGGAAACCATGGCATATTTCTGATAAATTTATTTTTCAACCTGAATTCTTGTCCATATAAATCTAATTAATTCGCATTTCATCAGTATTTATGCTGTGATCCCAGCTTTAGAAACTGACATAGCATCCTGGATTTTAATGAGAATCTTATCAAGCTTAAAATTAGGAACCTATTAACATTAAGGATTATCAGTAGAGAGATGGACTTTATCTATCCTTGAGCCTGAAAAACAGGCTTTTTTTTTTTACTGAGCATTTAGAAGCCAAATTTAAGGTGTCCAGGCTTAATAATGAAATAAACTGAATAATGAAAATAAAAGTTACCACTCTCCTTTTAAACAGTTTCAACTTTGTTCTGCTTCCTCCAGTAAATTAAGCACGTCCATGTCAAACAGAGCCTTTGTCTTTACTAGATAACCTGCAGGCAGTCCATGGCCCATGGAAACATTTAGCATTGCTTTCAGTTAGCCCATCTTAGAAATTATTATCTATATTAGAGGAGTTTATGCAGTGACTAGGATTAAAGCAGCCACAGCTCTACCAACTGTTCTGCTCAGGGCAGGAAGGGTCAGGAGCCCGTGATAGCACAGCCACATATGGGACTGTGGACCTGTCAGCTCTGTTTGCTGCCTCTGCTGTGCAGGGGCTGTCACCCAGGGAGATTTGTACACCTGCCTCCCAGCCTCTGGGCTCTGATGCTGGAATCAGGGATGAGAGCAGATGGAGCACTGGTTTCCTCTGTCCTGTCAGAGCAGCAGGGCAAACACGCAAGAAATCTGCCTTGATACTTCTCAGTGGTGATGGGGGTCTCACCTGCTTGACACTGGGCAACGCCTTTGCAGGGAAGATGGGGTGCACGCTTTCAAGATGCTCCTTTTCCTTGCAGTTTGATCCAGTGTGGCACTGCTTCATGCCCTCTTAGTGACAGTTCATTCTCATGAGCGGTGATGCCATTCTTACTTCTCACTGTTCTGATGCCAAACAAGGCATATGAATACCCTCAGGTATTGTAGGAGCCTTTAAACTTTCAGGACAAAAACTTAGAGGGAGCTCAGAGTGATTGTGAATCTTTGTGTCTCTCCCTACTAGCTTCCCAAATTCATCCAATGTGAAAATGCTGGGAGCTGGGATTCCTGGTGAACTTCACACCTTGGTAAAAACAGCCACTATGAGGGACACTGACAGCCTTGCTCCCATCCTTTGAATATTGGACTTGTTTGACTCATCACTGTTATGGTGGTGATGGTGGTCTGCCACTCAGCAATGCCTCTGCTGAGGGGATACTTTTGTCATTAAAATCTCCCCATAGGCAGAGCTGACTCAGCATCTTTTCAGGGTCTGAAATCCTCAGTCCTCAAAGATGCAAGCTTTCCTCTCCCCACTTCTTTTTCTTCTCCCCTTTCTGGAACTGGCAGGTCTGGACAGGCAGATATCCCAGGGCTGGGGGACCTGTGGCCTCTTGCCATTCTGCTGAGACAGTACACAAGGCAAGGAGTTACATAATGCTAAGGTCAGCCCTGACACTGGTAGTTTCTGAGCTAAGGTCCCTCAGAAGGCCTCCAGCTCACTCCATACAAGCTCTCAAACAGCCATCACATGGAGATGGTTGAGATCTTTCTGTGTTTTATGAAAACTTTCTGCTCAGTCAATTCAGGTCTCCCTTCTGCACTTAGTCCCAGGGCACAGCACCAATCACTTCCTGTATAATCTCCCAGAACAGCTGTGCTGTGATTGCATTGTGGATTACAAAATGACCATTTTCCACAAAACAGCTGCTGGCTGGAAGGAAAGCACTTAATAATCACTGGCGATGTGGGGGAGGAGGGGAGGAGATGAAGGACAGAGGGGTCTTGAAGCAATTGGGTTTCCTGGAGTATCTAGAGATGAGAAAACCAGCAGACAAAGTGTGAGTCCCATTTCTGTATTGCTCCTACGAATTAACAGGACTTTGAGGACTTGCTGCGAAGGTAAATTCAACTCTCTTTCATCTATCTAGATATTATGGTCAGTTGTTGTCAGTAAGTGCTTGGTTTTATGGAGGGGAGCTTTTCTGACAATGTTCTCATGGAGAAGTAGTTCAGATTTGCTTCTCATTCTCTGTGTTCATTCTCATCCTTGATCCAGTTCCTTCTTCTGACTCATACGTTTCATATAATTTTTTGCCTTTTTCCTTATCAGTTGTTCTGAAATTATATGGCATTTCAACTACTATCACAAAGCAACAGGAGATAATATTTTTCTCACTATTGAAGATTTAAATTTAAAAAACCCCACTTTTGTCAATATTATGAATGGAAAGATATTTTTAAAACATAAAAGCAGAAGCAAACTGAAACCTGACGACAGAAAATCTTGTAATCAAGCATTAATGAAAAACTATGTGTGCTGAAGAATACTATTTTCAGATGAAAAATCATGTTTTTGAGAACAATTGTATCTGTAATTTCCTTTTCAGTCATAAACCAAATTTTGCACTGAAAAAACTTTCAGTGAGAAATTTGCCACCAGAAACCTTCACATAATTAAATGTTAGTAGGAGTTATCTGCTTTGTGAAAACGGTCATATCCAACATGCCTTCAGATCATGGAAGTTGTTAGTTATGCTATTACTAAGATGTTGCCATCTCCAGGGTGCAGCGTCTCCATTGCTGAAAGAAAGAAATGCTCTAGTGAAAAGAAAAAAAAAAGCCAGAGTATAAAAACATATAGGAATTTTTCAGGAGCTGGGTATTTTCTTCCCTCATTCTTCAATGAGGGTGTTCTGCATCATGCACTGTTTTCTCAGCGCAATGACAGTCCTGCTTTCCAAGAGGAACTTCAGCACCATCGTTAGTGACCACATTTCCAAGCTTGATGGTTTGCAGAACAAATGCTTTTAACTGCACCACTTTTAGCTTTGGTGCACCCGTAAACAAAGCAAACCTCAGTTTCACGTCATTTATTCACAGTACTGTCCACAGCATGCTGGGCCTTTCAGCGCTGGGTGAGTCAACCAAAGTTGTCTGAAGAGGACCAGCAGCAGGCAGTGTCTGTACAAACTTGAATCTATTCATGGGCAAATAGATTTTGAGAGTCATAAATAGGAAAGGGTGGGAGTATCTGGATGAAGTTGTGCCAAACATAGGGAGGGCCACGTGGGAAGAGACATTGCATTGATTATATGAAAGTTGACGTGTGGGTAGGAGACATCTAATCAATCCATGGAGTGATAAGTTGAGGTACTCAGAAGTCAGTGCAAGGTTTTGCAGGAACCTGAAGCTTCTTCTGAGCTAGAAAGGCCACAGGACCCTGGTACAGAAACTGCTTTCTGGATTATTTTTTCTGATGAGATTGAACTGGGAAGAGTGTTCATGGCAATGTTTGCTCTCCAAAAAAAGCCCTTTGGCACTTTGTGAGAGCAGAGTCATTGCCATCCCACCACCATACCCAATTTCTGATGTGCAGAGCAGTGCTTGCTCAGGTGAGAGGTGCTGCTCTAGGGCTTGAGCTCCAGCTGCCAGATCTGGATAGCTGTGTCCCCCTTCTGAGCAAGTCACTGCTTTGATACGTGATCTTCGGTGATCCGCGAACATTTTCCTGACTTTTCCCACTCTGAAATTGACAGACTCCCTACTTCCCTAGTTATAGTAGTGAACAACATGAAAAAGTGTTTTGGGAGACCCAGAAGCAAGAATTCTCATTTAGTTGGACAGAGCATTCATCATGCCCCAGCTAAAGGTGGCATACAGTATTTTGGGAAGTTAGTTAACAGTTCTTCCCTACCATCTCTGAGATGGAGCAAACATGACTTCCCTTTTTTTTTGCTGATGTGCTTACACACCCCGATGTTCTCAGCCCTGCAATGTCTACTGAGTCACCCTCTCTTCCTCTGTACAGATATTTAGTATACTTTGAAATTATTAAATAACTGAAGCTGACCTATTGCTCCACTGCCCTGGCCTTCAGGAAATGGTTCTTCCATGCTGAGTGAGCTGTTGGGATGTTGTGAGGACAGCAGAGTTCTCACATCCCCTCCCTACAGGTGTGCACTGTGAAGAGCTTGGATTTATAAGGCTATATGGGACACATGGCTGGTGTGACAGTTTCTCCTGTTTGTGTGTTGTAGATGGAGCTGCTGAAGGGATTGCCGTGGCGCCGTGCTTTCCTGGCTGTCATCCTCAACCTGCTTGCCCTCTGCCTGTCCACCACTGCCTTGCTTGGCAGCTACTGGTGCACTGGGACCCAAAAAGTACCCAAGCCTTTGTGTGGAAAGAGCAAGGCCACCAAGTGCATTGGTGTCCCCATGCCGTCCGATGTAGGTGCTAGCAATGTTTCATCCCAGGAAGTGGTGCACTACAGCTGGGAGACAGGGGATGACCGCTTTGACTTCCGATACTTCCACACGGGGATGTGGCTTTCCTGTGAAGAGAACATGGAAGGGCCAGGTAGCATCTTGGGTAGATAGCCACAACTTTTTCCCTTGTATTTACTTCATAAGGGTTTGGAAATGAAAGGTGGGAGGTTGATAATACTTGGGAGAAAAGCCTTATTCATTTTCCTAGTTGGCATCAGCCCTGTGCACTGCTGTGGTCATTATAGTTCTGTCCTTCATTAGGCTGTTTAGAGAGGGGGCAAGGGAGAATGGTTGTCTCTGGTGTGCCCTTCAGTCTGGAATAGGACTGTGAAGTGCAAGCAGTGGTGGTGGCAGTGACCTTGCGATAGCATCATTCATCCTGATGTGAACTGCAGTGAGCCTCCTTTCCCTTTCCCTGTATCTCCATTCCTACGCACAGCTTACTACACATTCTTAGGGCACATTTGTGCATGTCTCTTCAGAGATCTAAGCGGGGTGGTTAGTGTTGACAATTTATGGTTATCACTGCGAGGGCTGCAGTAGATGATGTTCTTAAATCACCAAACTGAGGATTTTGTGAATTGAAGAGGGTCTAAGCTGAGAGAGAAGTACTGCCTTATAGATAGAGGGAAAACCTGGAGGGTCTGAACGTCTGAAACTAAAGTTAGGAGGCAAATTGACCTGTGGGTTAGAGCTGCAGTATTGTAATTTTACTAGCAGCTTTTGTGATATTGTGACTGGTTTCATTTATGATTTTTGACCATGTGGGACTGGCACAGTAAAGCCTGGAGTGCCAGGGGCTGGTCATGCAACCTGTAGTAGACCACTTTGGTGCCTCCCACCACCCTTGGCTTGCTCCTGCCCAGCCCTGCTGAAACCTGTGCCATGCCAGCACAGGTGGATGCTCTGCAGTGCACAGATGCTCCTTATGCCCTAGCACACACATCTAGGATCAGAACTGACCAGGAAGGTGGCCGACAGGGAGACTTGTATCTAAAGATGCAGTGATGAAAGTCAGTCTCATCAGACCCATTCACCTGAGCCCACAGCCCTCTGTCCAGCTCTTCCCAAGCAGACATCTCACCTTCTTTAACTAAGCCACCATTCTACTATAGCATTTCTTATGTTCTTATCTTGTTGCTGTCAGGGTTTGAAAAGAAAGAACTGGTGGATAAAAGCAGACAGAAGGGGGGTGGGAGCAGGAGAGAATGTGCTTGAAACTCATGTTGTAATGAGAAGGCTGCTTCTTTATGAGCATTTCCAGACATGATGCAGAGGGAGATATGTATATTTGGGACTGATTTGGGTTGGGGTGTGTTTCCATGGTGCTTGTGAGAACGGGACTACATCCTTTGACAGCTTTCTTGAAAGAATTGTCTGGCCACCAGGCTGTCCTGGAATAACCCCGATGCCTGAAGGAATGCAGAGAGTGTTACATCTGGATTGCAGCAGAGCACGGGGTAGGGCACATAGTCAGTCTATACTCCCTGCTTCCTGTAAATCAAGTAATCAAATACAACCCACCCGCCGCTCTGGGCTTTTGAAGCAAGTGCACAGACAACAACAACAAAAAAGAGGCTGCTATGAGCAGAAGGAGTTCAAGTTGAGCTGGATAAAGGATTTCATTATTCAAGCTAATCTCAGGATCAGTCTAGATGATCCATTACTGAATAACCTCATTAAAGTTCTAGGTGAAGTAGCAAACTGCAAGTTAATGAGGACTGCAGATGGCACTAAACTGGGTAGTGACCTGGGATCTGTGGATGACAGAAGTAATACAGGAGATTGGGAGAGATTAGAACTGGGGATAGAAATTAAGAAAATGAGATTCTTACAATGACAAGCGGCAGCTGGATACTTCTGGGAGAAAATACTGTGCCAAGTAGAAAAAAGGACCCTCAAATGCAATAATACAGTAGGCAGTAAGAGACACAGATAATAATGTTGGACTCTCAGCTGGGACAATCATTTGTATCTGGCCAATGTAAAAAGCCAAAGTAAATATGAACACCATTTGTCCAAATAGCATGCCTAAAATGCGAGGACAGAAGACCGTGCATATCTCTGTGTGATTCTCTGTGACAGAAGAGGGACTCGCATCCCTGCCAGGCAGAGTTTCATTTAGGAAGAACCTTTTTTTTTTTTTTCTTTGGGAAGCAGTGCTGGAACTGCTCTTGCTGAGACTGGGATGAGTGGGAATTCAAGTCCTCAGCACAAGTGATGGTCTTCAGCCTGTCATAAGTTATACACTTAATAGGCCTGACCCTCAGTACTGTTGTGAATGAGCAGCAATAGAATTTTATATTCACCAGAGCCTCATAAAATTTACAAATTGCTCAGGTTTTTTTCTGGAAAGGCCACTTCTAGTTTTCCAGGCAGACATTGCCTTCCCCTACCTTGCCCCAGTGAAGATCTGGAAGATTGTAAGAAAGAGAGCAGAGGTGAAAAGATCTGATGGGTAGAGTCAGGGATGACTGGAGCTATGCAGTGAAAAGAGCAAAAGGAAGACATTTTCTTTTCCCTTATGTACCCTGCATTGTTTTGTGAACTAATGCCTTTCTTTGGTTTTGTGTTTCAGAAGAGAAATGCCGTAGCTTTATTGAGCTTTCACCACCAGCAGAGAGAGGTAAGAGCAAATCCCCATACCTCACTATAGCTGCCCATCGCACCTCCTTGAGATGGGGGACCTGCAACATATCACTTATGTGAGGACAGCAGGGTGACTCCCCAAAGAGCCAGGCATGAAATCCTGAAAAAGGAAAGATATTTGCTAAACACAGATGTTTGCCTAAACCACTGCTGTCTGTGAGTGCAGTGCTGGAAACCTCCTCCCATATGAAGTGGGAAACTTCAACAGCCAGCAGGGAGATGAGTACTGTCAGGGAGCTCATCTTCTTTTTCTGCCTTGTTGCCCCTATTTTACACTGGCAAAGACTGATGACCTGCTTTTATAAAGTGATGCACATTTGCATGTGAGGGGTCTTGTGCAAGTGGCAGATTAACCTGGGTCACTCTTGGCACAACAGCAGGGTAGAGAAACCTCACCTACTTATTCTTTTGGGAAACAGTATGCACACAATTCAGATACTACTGGTGTACAAGAGCATTCTGAAGTCATGCAGATCTCCACTTTTTCTTAAAATGAATGACTTACCTGCATTTACCGAATGACTCTTGCATTTACCGCAGAATGCTCAACTCACAGGGAGTAGCAATGCTTTCTTCTTCTTTCTCACTTTCTTGTGCTTGATTTCCTGCCCAGGCCCCTGGCTCTGTTGCTTCCAATATCTTCCTTACAGACTGTTTTCCTAAGAAAGGAGATTTATGCAACCAGATTATGAGTCTTTGTAAATCTTTCTGTCTGTCCCTCTCACACTCCTCCCCTACTGCTCCTTGTCTAATTGCATCCCAACACTGCTCATGTAAGACACTGAGCTCCTAGAAATTAATTGGAAGGTCACTGTGAGCTTAACTTGTAGTGACACTGTGATCTTAACAACTATATCACCTGCCCTCACCCCTTCCTGCACGTAACATCATCTTAAGATGACCTTGGCCTCCATCATTGCTGCCATTAAATAGTTGGGCCAGCACTGGAGAAGGTGGTACTTGGTGTAGCTGCTGATTCTAGGCTGAGCTGGTTGTGCATAGAGCAGCTCCACATTACATAGGCAGCATTACAAGACCAGGTTACAGAGCATGTGTGTTCACCAGCCTGGACTCCCAGAGAAAGTGATGCAGAGGCCTCTGTGCCCATGTGATGCTGCAGCCCCTAGGATACTTTCAGCAGTCTGAGCCCTAATGAAATGGTCTCCTTGATGGTACTGCAGCATGCAAGTCAGCTCCTGTAAGCAGGGAATGTAGCTCATCAGTTCCTGCTGAAGAGCTGTGTGACTCTATGGCACTAATAACACTGAAGAGTCAAGTAAGTGCCACATTAATGAGGATTTTCTTCATACCCATTTTCCGCAGTTGAATGTCTCCTCTACAGGCATTAATAGCTGCTAACAGTAGTGTTCACAGTGCTGCTTCATTTGTCAGGTTAATATTTCTTCCTCAGTGAATCCTGTGCCTTTCCACAGCTCACCATTACAGAGTGGCTTTTCTCATTCTCCTCCAAGTCCTAATGCACAGGAAGCTCAGCTGTGGTCTGTGGTATCACTTGAGTCCCAGCCATAACCCCAGCATGAAAGTACCTGCACTCTGTTCAAGCAGCAGGGTGAGTGGTGAATGTAATTGCCCCAGCTGGATATCCACTGCAAGGAATGTAGTTTCATTTTAATGGGGGTTTCAGTGAGAAATACAGGCCTGCAAGGGGCTTTCTGAATTCCAGAGGCCAGGTCGCAGCTGCAGCCATGGATGTATCATACAGTTCTTTACTTAACCAGTTGAGTCCCAAGTTAAAAGTTTTTTGCTTCTATTCTTGTGATGAGAAACATACCTGGAAGGTCACTGTGCTAATGGGTAAGCACATTCTCATGGCCAGCTCAGATATGTTCATGGCCAACCTACAACCACTGGGTTTTGCACTAATGCTAAACAGCTTTCCCCCTCTCTTATTCCCTTCTCTCCAGACAGCATTTTAGTTCCTCTCAGCTTTTGCCGTGCCAGACTAGCCAAGCTATCTTCTATGGCAGACTCTTTGTAAGCTTTAGCATCCCTTGAGCCTTGCTCGTAGGCTTTTGTGTGTTGTTTTTCCTTCTTTCTTGAGGATATCTTTTCAGGATTGGGTTGGGAAGGGGGAGTACTCTCCCTTGAAAAAGCCATCCTGTATTGACGTGAGAAGTCTCTGGTTTCTGATAGGAATCCTATGGCTGTCGCTGGGATCAGAAATGCTGTACATTAGCTTGCTGCTCATCAGCTTCATCCTCCTGATGGTGGAAATGCTGCATACTGGCAATCCTGTCTGTGGGTTGAAGCTCAATGCCTTTGCT
This sequence comes from Psittacula echo, assembly GCF_963264785.1. NCBI lineage: Eukaryota > Metazoa > Chordata > Aves > Psittaciformes > Psittacidae > Psittacula > Psittacula echo. The sequence continues at coordinate 85,060,623 of NC_137735.1, read as the reverse complement.
GCTGTCTCCTCTGTGCTGTCAGGTAAGTGCGTTACTGCAGGCTTGGAATCCCAGCCTCCTCTTCCCCACAAGGCTGAAGTATGCTGCTCTGGCTGTAACTTCTTTGTTTTCTTGTCTTTTGTATCCAGGTCTCCTTGGGATGGTGGCACACATGATGTACACTCAAGTCTTTCAGGCAACGGTTAATCTGGGACCAGAAGACTGGAGACCGCACTCCTGGGACTACGGCTGGGCATTCTAGTATGTGAACTCTGAAGCCACTTTCACCTCCCCAGCCTTTTGGGCTTCAGCCATGCTACGCCCTGCCAAAACCCACCTCCTCCTTTCTTGACCTTCTGTTTCCAAAGACAGGTGTCCTGTGGTTCTCCTACTGCTAATCTTTCTTTGTCTCATCCACTGCTTTAATAAAGAGCTGCTGAGTCACTTAAATGAGTAACTACCAAAGTCTGGCAAGACAATTGGGTCATACCTGAAAAAGTGCCTTCAACCAGGCTACGGATCAGGTTTACCTCTATGGTGGTTTGCCCTGTTGGTCTCACCTCTTCCCTGTGTGCAGAGGCCAGTGTCACACTTGTGATGATGCTCTCAAATTTGCATTGTTTTTCTGCATTTCAATAAGTTGCATGCTGGTTTAACATCTCCATTAACCAATGTCCAAAGAGCCTATCCTTGCAGCACTGAGCCTAGACACATGGTTAAAGATGAGGGCACTATAGGTAGGAAAAGCAGCTGCGAAAAGCAGCTGCAAAAAGCAGGTGTCTCAGTGTGCCTTTTTCTAAAGGCTAAAGAAGGTAACTGCAGCTTATGTGCCATAACTGGCTTGAAAAACAGTTGGATGCACCTTGCGAGTGCCCATGGAAAGTGCAGGCTCAGTCTGCAATGCTATACTGATGATGACTACATTGATTCTTAAGAATTAAACACTCCAGTGCCATGTGCCAGCCATGGACCTCAAATGTCAGTGTGGCCATCTTGTTATGCTCAAGTATCTGATAACCAGGAAGACACTGAGCAGCCCTGCAATATAGAACTTACTTTCAAGCTGTGCTGTCCTGCTCTGACCAGTTACAGACTTTCCTACTGCGCTTCTTATTTTCCCTGTATCCCTCCCTTCCCTGTGATAGGGTGTTGTGAAGACCACCAGTATTTACCCCACTGATTTAAGAAGGATCTTGCGGTGGAATAACCCCTAAGAACTGTAATGTTATGAGCTTTAGTCTTTCTAGTTCATGTCCATGCCCAGCAGCTCCTGCCTGGCAGGTTAGGGTGCATCACAGTGCATGTAGTTCAGTTCCTTACACTACTTGTCTTCTCAAAGCATGTGTTATTCTTGTGCCTCTCTCGTAGCATGGCCTGGGCTTCCTTCACCTGCTGCATGGCCTCTGCTGTCACCACGCTCAACACCTACACCAAGACGGTGCTGGAGTTCAAAAGGAACCACATCAAGGGCTATGATGGGTGCTTCAAGGATCAGCCTCAGCACCACCAGTGCTTCATACAGCGGCAAATAAGCAGCTACTATGGGCCCCAGGACAAGCCTCTCCATTCAGTCTCTGAGGGAGTTGACTTCTACTCTGATCTGCAGCAGAAAGTGCTACAGAGGGAACCAGAGCTGGATCTGGATGAGGTCTTGGGACAGACGATCGGGGAGGATCGTTGTTAGGGATGTGTGCACAGGGGAAGAGCAGCGGGGTCTGGGAGGCACAAGAGCTCTGAGCCAAACACTAGCACCAGTGTTATCAAGTTCTTGGGGAGCTCTTCCTCTACAGTTTAGGGAGCAAGAAGAGAAGGTGGGCACTGGGACAGGGCAACAGCAGTGTCAGCGGTAGGAAGGTAGGTCCTCCATGATCACAGTTTGACTGGTGTCCTCAGCTGGGAAGGGTGAAACCAGAGGGACGTGTTGTTGGTGCCAGCTGTCTCCATAGACTTGCGGACAGTTGAGGCAGTTGTCCTAATCCCAGCACTATTGTACCTGGGAACAGATAGCCCCATCCAGCTGTCAAATTGCACTGCTGGGCCTATTTGGGTGATGTCACGCTCACCTTCCAGCAACCCCCGGTTCAGTGTTAACAGTGAAGGGCACTGGTGCTCTGACTGGCTGTAATCCTCTCTGAACACCTTGTTTGTTTTTCATATTCAGGCCCAACCTCCTCTGCTCCCTGCCCCCAGATTTAAAGTGCTGCTGCAATAGAAATGGGGAATTGCTTTCGGACATCTCTCTCCACCTCTTTCCTATCTCTGACTCCCACACGCCACTTTCTTGCTTTTTGCCCCAAAATCTCCCATTCTGCATTACTTTTCTGCCCATCTCTTTCTACTGTGCTTCTCCACAACCTTTAAGGATCCTTGGCTGGGCTTTTCTTTTTCCTTTCTTTCCCTTCATCTGTCCCCTTCTCCCTATTGTAAAAATACCACAAACAGTCCCCAAAACAAGCAAACTCATAATCTCTCAGAAATGAAACACTGATTCACACGACACATGATGCTGTACATGGTATTTATTTGCTCCACTGCAGTTCACAGTTCAAATACATTTTCCCAACAATATACAGACAGACTCTTTATTCACAGTGGGGATGAACGTGCAGGCAGGGTGAATTCACATTATGGAGGAGTTAACATAGCATCACAGAATCATGGAGTGGTTTGGGTTGGAAGGTATCTTACAGCTCATCTAGTTCCAACCCCCTGCCATGGGCAGGGACACCTTCTGCTAGATCAGGTTGCTCCAAGCCCCGTCCAGCCTGGCCTTGAACACTGCCAGGGAAGGAGTAGCCACAGATTCTCTGCACAACCTGGGCCAGTGCCTCACCACCCTCACAGTAAACATCACTGCACTCAAATACCAGTTCTCTCAGGAAGAACCTCAGGAGAATTACTTCAGGTAACAGTCACTTCACCTTTCCCAGCAAGGTGGTAGCTAAAGAGGAGGGAAGGGGGATTCCTATTTAATCCTTGTTACTGGTCCTCACACTTTCAGTCCCTGTTATGCAGCTGTATTAACTGACTATATATTATAAATACTAATTCCTGTATGGAAGAAAAAGCCAGGCCTGGAGCCAGTGCTACAGTTGGGCTAATATATACAAAGCTATTTACACAAAAAAACCCATTAAACATATACAAACTGTTCACAGGCTCTGACATAAGGAGTGCAGGGCCCAAGGACCAGCCTTGGGGCTTACAGCTAATCCTGAAGGGAAATCCTGGAAGCTTTATAGGCAGAAGCACGGATGGTGAAGAGAGAGTGATATAGCAAGGAGAGGTGTCGAGAGCCCAGGAGAGCAAACCCATCGTAGATGTGTTTATCTGGAGGGAGAGTCGAAGTCCTGCCATCACCTCACCACTCAAAGGGAAGCATGGGGAGGTTGGAAGGGCATGTGTCGGCAGGAGAACAGAGGAGTCCTTTGCAATTCTCATCTCAGCCTGGTTCTGCCTAATATCAAAGGTCACACTTAGAAAGGCATACTAGGAAAAGAGTTCCTATGTTGTCCTGTACTGTGGGGAGCTGCTGAGGCAACAGAGTGGTTGCTTTTATATGGTCATTTCTAGTCTAAGAAGATAAATGTAGATGCTCTGCAACTACAACACAGGAGACTGATGGCACACTCAGAGGCACACTTCAAAGCACTAAACATATTATGAGCAAATGTGCCCTGGGGGTAGCCTGTTCCTCCTGGAACTGCACACAGGGCTGGGCTGGCAAGGGAATGGTAATGCTAAACCCAGAATATGGGTTAACTGCACAGAAAAGCTTTCCAGTTCTGCCTCTGCCTGAGCTCTAAATCCTGAAGCAGTGGTGCAAGAATCAGCTTTGCTATGACTGTATCTAGTGTGATCTTTACAGTGCCAGTGGGGATCTGCTGAGAACCTATCCCAAAATGGCTGTGACGCTTTTGCAAAGGATTCTGTCCATTGGACTGCAGTGTGATGTTACAGTGGCATTTTGGGTTTATAAAAAGCTTAGCAATGGATATAAATAAGATGTGAACCTTTTGCTTCTACATCACCCACATGAACCTGTCGTGAACTTGGAACTGGGGAAAGAAATATACAAGTGCAAGGGCCGGCAAATGCTGTGGGGACCATCTTTCTCTAGATTGGGTAATTCAGCCAGAGACCTAACACGTTTGAGAGTTTGGGGTCAGAATGGAGAAGAGGGCTGAGGGGCCAGATAGAAGCTTCTGTCCAAAAATATAAAAGACTAAAGCAGATGGTGCCTTTAGCCACACAATTTGCCTTGAGTCATAATGGCCACTCTAGGCCTAGAGCTTGTTTGACTGTCTGGGAATACTGTTTGGACATAAAAAGGAGTGTCCTAAATCTCATTTATAAATTAAACATACAAAAAATATATACATATATTTTATAAATTGATACATATATATGTAAAACCTGGGTTTTTTTATATATATGTATATAAAATCTAAATTCACATTTCTGTGTCACCCAGAAGGAAGCATGCAAGAACAGCATATGGAGGGGGAAATGCTGAACAAAGTTCCTCTGGTACAGGACAGGTCTGCCTTGGACAAACCTGCCTCAAGCAGCATTCCCTACAGAGCAGTAGAAAGGGGAAGTGCTTTTAGCCCCTATTGCCTCTACACAACAGTTTTCCTGAAGATCCACAGCTTCCTGTGTTCCCCATACAGGCCACAGGTCCAACCAAAATCTGAGGAACCACAAGGCTAGAGCTGGAGAAGGAAAGACAAACAAAAAACATAAAGTCAAAACTTATAATAAAGTCTGGTAGAGAAAAGTGATAATTCACAGGTCAGCAACTGAATCTGGGCACCTGTCTGCCCATGTCAAAACAAGTGATCTCTGTCCCACCTCTCTGTTCCCTCTGTGAATCTCTCAGTTGCTGATCCTTTGTTCTATCTAAGCTACCCCTCCTTGTCCAACTGTCAAAGTACAGCCAGACCTCACAATCTGTGCAGTTTAAATTCAAAAGGGACAGTCAGTCTTGGGCAAGTCTCTCTGCATTCAGCAAAGCCTCTGCAAACATCCTCTCTGCATTACAAAGAGCACCTAACTGTATCTGTAGGAAAGAGATCAGATGTTTTCAAAGGTCTGGATTTCATTAGGGAGTCCTGTACAATCTCACCCGTTGAGGAAAGTCAACAAATTTCAGCCGGGCAAGAAATCTTCTCACTTCTCCACGGCTGATTTTTGGAGTAGTGGTGTCCTTCAGCCACACCATTCGACCTTGGCTCATCATGGCCCACTTCAGGCCCAGCTTGCTGACCGAGAGAAATCCTGGCTGTTTTTCAGAGGTTGCAGTTGTTGTCACAGTGATGTGAAATGCATCCTTCTGGAGGTCGTTAATTCCAACTAGTCCATCAGAAAAGGGCAAGAAAATATTGGTGAGGAGTAAATGATTATGTTTCTTCCAAAATAAATCTTACAGTCTTTACTCAGTCACAACATGCACTGGACTGAGGGTATAATAAGTTTGACTTTACAATTGCATGTACCTCAGTTAATCAGAGAAAATAATTTTAAGATAAAAATTTTCCATAGAAATAAATTGAAATTTATATCAGAAATAAAAAGATTTGCTTCCAGGAGACATTCTGGAGCTTGCCATAGAGATGCACAAATTTCATGAATGCAGTTCACTTTCAGAGAGCTTTCCTTCCCACACCTCTTAGCAGCTACTGTTTAACCACTATAGAGCACGAGCAAGTTAGTTCACTCCAGTCACTGCAAAATGATCTGTACAGACCTCAGGAACTGCAGTTTCAAATAAACCCATCTAAAAATTATATTCTATTTGCTCTTGACTGAGCCGTGTTTTTGATACAAACCCAATAAGCTGTATCACTATGTAGCAGCTTTTCTATGCTTCCTGGCCCACTGGACCCAGTGCTGGATGAACTGATCTTCTATCCCATATGCTGCCATGCTCAATAAGCTGGCTGTTGGCTGAACTGCTTTAAAAAGAGCAAGGAAATCCAACAAGGACTGTACAGTCCTGTACAGATGTTAAATCCAGATCCACTTTTCCCTGAAAACACACATTTAAATATTTTGTATTTCCCCTTCCAAAAAGAAAAAAGAAGAAAGAGCACAGCTGCTTCCCCTGGGAGCAGAAGACGGCCAACAAAGGCAGAAGTGTACCTTCAGGTGAGAGAGAAAAGTTTTATAGTGATTCTTCAAGCACTATCTTAAATCACACATAGCTCCATGGAAAGCAAGGAAACTTCTCTGGTGTAAAACATTCATGAAATCGAACTCGGACCTTTCCTTGCTTAAACATGTGTAAGAAACTTGGTGGGGTTTTTATCTGCAAAGTAGGGTTTGGACAGGATCAAATAAGATGAATCTTACTTCCCATTGCTGGCCTATGTGTGGTGGACCTCAGGTGCTACCTTTAAAGGCTCAACTACACCCCATTGTTTCTCACAGCTATCTATCCCTCCATATTTCATTTAGCCGACAGTTTCTTCTCCATCTGTACTCACCTGCTGAAGCAATGACTTTGTCTGTTGCATTGGTGAGGTCCAAAAGGACTGTAGGAAAAACAGGATGGAGGAGATAGAGGTGGTGCAGCCCTGGGCGCTCAGGTCTAGGACCAGGATGCTGTTGGAACCAAGGACAGATAAAAATGTTACAACTGTCTAGCAAAGAGGAGTCTAGCTTTGCCAAAGAAATAAAGATGTTTTCTGACATTGTGCTGTCTTTATATGGATCAGAGAATCAAAAACTCTATGGTCCTACACAGATTAAATCCTGTAAAGTTTTTATTTCTAAAACAGAATCTGTTCCACAACTTCTCTTTGGCAAGGCTGATATCTGGCTCTGTCGAAGCCAGCTTGATGGGCTACAGTCTAGAAGTTTTAAGTATCCATGCTGACCTGTGTGCCTGCATGCAGAGAAGAGCTCTGGGGCTCAAACAAATCTGCAGTAAAAATATCTCAAAGTTGTAGAAAAAAAAACATTAAATTCACACAGAAAGTTTTGGTTTTGTGGATGCAAACTTTCTGTCAATAAAGCTTTCTGCTGAAGACTTAGCACACAAAAACTGCTGTCTTCAGGCTCAGAGAAGTCAAAAGTGTCAAAACAAGAGGAAAAGATGTCCCTGACAGCTTTCTTATATGGCAGGTTTAAAGTTCAATTACATTAGGAATAAAAGGCAGAGACCGTATATGCCTCACAGACAAACTTCAAAGTGAAGAAAGGATGTCTGCTCACCAAACTTTGTAACACAGGCTGTGCTTCATCAGCCCAGAAGAGAAAAACAGACTTCTTGTCCAAAGTCATGACTGACAGTGCATCGAGTTGTTGCTTCTGCCATGGGAGTTCCTGGTTCCAAAGAGGGAGGCCGGATTTGCCATCTACCACCATCACCTCAAGACAGGGAAGAGATCTAGCATTAACGAGTGTCCAGGTATGGGCATGCACAGTCCCCTTGCAGTGGCATGGTCTGTGCTGTTCCATTTCATGCCTGTGTCCACACAGTGGTAGGGGTCAGCACAGAAATGGGAAGAGCAAGGAGCAGGGAATGCCTGTCCTTAGGTACCCAACCTCCCTCGCTCCTATGCTGCCACTGCCCTCCTTGCCTTCACTTGTTTTACCTTTTTGTTCCCATCTCCCGTCTGTGCTTGCAGCAGGAAGTCCAGAGTTTGGTCAGCACTGAAGTAACCTGGTACAGGCTCGCTGCAAATTTGGAAAAAGAATCACTCAGCCCCATGGCTGAAAACCAAGGATTTCAGATGGAGGCAGCATTGTTGCTTTCATCCTCCATTTTGCCTCTTGAAAAGGTAGGATTTGCCATGCTAAATAAGAGCTTTCATCCACTCAGAACTGTTCTGACAGTCAGAAACTATTTGTTGGTGGATCACAAAAGTGAAAAATGATCAAGCAGCCCATGGTGCTTGTTAGCCATTCTTCAGAGTTGTCTGGGTGGGGGGGAAATCCCTTGCTGGGTTGTGTAGACATGTGTTTATCACCCTGCGACATGACTATTACTCTCTCCTTAGCATGAGAACCTCTACAGTTTTGCTATGGTCATAAAAAACTACCCAGCCCTTTCAAAATGCATTGGTAGATCTGACCTCCTGCTGCAAGTATATTTCCCAACCTGCCTTAGCTGTGTGAAATGGCTCTTAATATACCTTCCATTAATGTCAGCCCATGATTCTTTGTTTTCTTACTGCCAGCGGTTTTACAAGCCTTTTTATAACCTTCAGCAGTTTAAATGAAGTCCCCCCTCACTCTCTCCCTTCTGGGAGACATAAGACTATTACTTGAATATCTCTCATAACTGTCTTCTAACCATCTTGCTTGCCTTTGGCTTTCTGAGTCTTAGCTCTGTCTTTCTTAAATTCACCACAGCTAGACACATGGATCTAAAGAAGCACAAACGATTCCTCAAAATTCACAGAATCAGAGATTTTATGGCAAGGAAGGATCATCAGAATATGTCCTCCCTCTTATTGTTTATGACAGATTGCTGTCAATTGTTTGCCAAATAACCAAGTATCAATAGGCTTACACTGACTAGACTATCCATGAGGCTTGTTATGGAAATACAAAGTGAGATAAATTCATCTCTTCTCGTGACAGTCAGTTCTAATGATTAATCTCACCCAAAGAAACATGCCTCCATTTTCATCTTCTTGAGCATGAATGGCTTTTACTGCAAGGCACTTGTTCTCGCTATAGCAAGATGAAAATCCCTGTTAGCTCCTATGACTTACACATGCTTATGAACTCATCTGTTAGGGTTCTTTTTCATCACAGAAACACACTGACTTAAATCTTCCATGCTAAAGCTTTTTTTTCTAGCCCTTTTCTGCATTTCTTAACAGCTTCCTCTTTAAAATGTGCATACAAGTATGGCTCCTGAACATCAATACCACAGTACAGCAGTGGCTTGACTATTTATACACACTCCATCAGTACCATTCACTCTACAGACGCCCTTGGCAACCAGAACCAGTGCTTTCAAGGCAGTATCCTGGGACACTCCTATAGTGTGAAAGCCCTCAAGCAGCAAAAGGAAGTAGTAGGTAGTTGTATCCTATGGGCACGAACTTAAAACCTCTCTTCAGATGCCTCTTCTCATGTCTCTTACGGTTACAGTCAGCAGCAAATCCCACAGACTGAATGCAGACAGACATATGCATTTTAGATGCTACCAATCAACTGAAAAATCCCCTGGGCACTTTCTCAAATGAACCAGAAGGCTAGTAATTATTACTGCCCAACAGTAATCCTCACAGCAACCTGCTATTAATCCTCTCTCATCTGAAACATCCATTTACAACACAATTTTCAACTGCTTACTCAATTTCATGGTCTCTGAACTTCCCCCTTGTTTTATGACTACTGATTTGTCTTCATGGTTTTCCAGTGATCTTGTCCAAACCAATCTGGAAATGCAGCACATCTGCAGCAGCCAGGTTGTTTTTCCCAGAGACTGCTCCCAAAGTGCTGGTCTCAGTCTGCCTGGCTGGAATGGTGTACCTGGGCAGGTTTACCAAGGAAAAGGGGAGTTCTCAGCTGGTTCTGTAAGCTTTGTCTAACAAGAAACTGCGTTTCGGTCTGTTTGACTGCAGTTACCCCCTTGAGCTGAATTTGTCCCCCAGCCTGCCTTGCTAAAACAGAACTCCTCTAAGTCCTACTCCCCCAAAAAACAAAACCCCAAACCCTCTTATATAAATGCTTATGCACAATATATTCACTCTACCAGATTATGTCTCTCTTAATTCTAAGAAAACAGGTAGTCCAGGGCTTTATCACAGTGGCCTTGACCAAGAATTGCTTATACTATATTTCAGTGCATATCTGGCAGCTCCTGTATATGTATTGTACTCTTGTCCTTTGGGAGGTCACAGAACCATAAAAAGCAGAGCTGGAGTGCAGCAACCTGGAATACTAGTTGCTCAGATTGGTTGTGGAGTCTCCATCCTTTGTGATATTTAAAACTTGACAGCACACAGCCCTGAGCAACTTGCACTAGCTGATCCTGCTTGAGCAAGTATGTTGGACCAGGCAACCTCCAGAGGTGCATTTCAACCTCAAACCAACTGTGATTCTGTGAATAGAACAGGCAAAGCAGCTTTCAACCCTTCCTGATTTGAACTCATAGAATTTTTTCAATTCATTTAGAAATTCTTGTGTATAACTGATTTTACAGCATCTATAAATGGTTTTGCTTAGTCAGTACACACTTACCCTTTAAACTAGACCCCAGACACATCCAGAAGTCCATAACACTGGCCCCAAAATACCTTTAGCTCATCTCTTCTCCTCATAGTATGATCCACTAGACATAAGCCATTCCTAAAAGCCATTGCTTATGTCATCCATCAGACCTCAAGAATGCGGCCATTATCTGAATACCAAACCTAGATGAACAACAATTTTTATGCTTAATGAAGTTCCAATGTCTTCTTCCTATAGATGCTTTTGACAGGTAACACTGAGCTGCTTTCTTTCCTCTAGATAGCAGAACAAGCAATTTGTTTTTCATGCAATTTCCCTCAATTGTGCCCAACTGCCCTTTTCAAATATTCAGTACTGTGCAAGCTGAAATTGATGGTTATTATCAACCCACAAGATCTTGCAAATTACTTAATTTCCATGTGTGAAACAAGAGGATGAGTAGTATTAATTTAGGGTTTACATTTAGTATAGATGGTGTGCTGACTGAATGAGCTTCAGAATCAGAATGCTCATTTTCAGTTTTCGAGGAACATTAAGATCTGTGAGCCATACTCAATACACGTTCTCTAAATACTTAACATCAGTAATGCAACAGCTCCTCTCCACTGAGCTGGGAAGTGGCAGCTCGGGACAGCAGTTGAGCTGAATCACAAACCAGTAAAACCCTAAATTCCAATGCCATACATTCCCATGACATCAGTGTTGGGTGCCTGAATCAAGCCCCTTATTTATGATCAATCACAAGCACACAGCTCAAGTTTCCAACCTTCTGTTTCTTACTCTCCCTGCCCTTCTCACTTGCTCAGCAATGCATCTGCACACCTACAGTTCCTAGATCTCTCTGCAGATTTGGAGAATTCGTCTCAATTGCTTTTTAAGGAGCACATGTGCTTACAAGTGAAAGGCAGTAAATAGTACAAGAAGAAACAGGGCAGAAAAATACCCCCAGTATGTGACCTGCTGATGTTCTGCAGTTCCAAGGTCCAGCGGGGCTCCAGGTCCTGCCCCCGCAGTAGGATCAAGCCCTCTTTGGTTGTGATGAGCAGGTTGCTGCAGTTTGTGTCAGGTGTCTTCATTGTCTGCAGGAAGTCAACACCCCCACTGGGACAAATGGAAAGCAGAGAGGAGATTCCGAGGCTTGTATCTGCACATCTCAGCACCAGTTACCTGTCTCCATGGCAATTCATCCTACCTAACATTTGAGAACTATTCTTGGAGATGCCCATCTTCTTCCCAGTGATGGAGCATAGCTTCCTTTGGGGTTCCTCAGTTAAGTGAACTAAATTAATGTGGGATCTTCTGAACATCTTGAGTTACTACACAAAGCAGGGAGTTTGTGGGTTCACATTTGTTCCCTCCTTTTGTTCCTATCCAGGCTAACCCTGACCACACTTTGGCAGTAAAGAAGAAGGATCTGAGAAATCCAGGCCCATAATGCTGTACATAGACTGAGCTTCCCAAAGGGACTCTGTTAGCTGGGAATCTTTTTTTTTTTCCTCCAGATATGTACAGGCATTGGGAGAAATGACAAGAAGCAGAAGCAGCAATGGACTCCCTTTTATCATACTTTGAAATTCATACAGGGCAGGGGAGAAACAATGGGTTGCTCAGAGTACTGTTATCAACTGGACAATGAAAAGAAGCACAGTACTGAAGTAGAAGTGACCATCTCTAGGAGCACTAAGAGGTGCCTATCCTCCCTTTCCTCTCCCAGCAGAAGCAAGATGACATGTCCACTTCCTACCTGTAAATGTCAATGAGCTCTGACAGGTTGACAGATCTGCGCTTTTCCCACTCAGGTTCCTCCTGCTGCAGCATTGCAGAAAAGCTGTCCCGGTTTCTGGCTTGAGTAAAGAGATCCCTCAGGGCAACTGCTTGAATATTACCTGCCAGGAAGAGTAAAGATGAAGAGTCCTGCCTGCAAAAGTTAACTCCCTAGTAGTACACAGGGTGCTTGGGACAACTGCAGTTGTAGTACAAAACAAATAAATGCTCAGAGCTGGAACATCCCTGGCATTCATGCGCCTTTGGGAAATTCCAAGGTATTCCAGACTAGTAGGTATTGGTGCTCATGCACTTTTCCCCACCATGGCAGTGAGACTTGTTCCCAAGCCCTCTACTCTCTAGCTTTTACAGCAAAAAGCATGGTCGAAATATCCCAGGGATTCTTTGTGCCATTTTAGGTAAAATGAATGTTTTCTCAGTAAGGTGAAGTGCTCCAGAGGCAAGGTGCATCTTACCAAAACCAAACAGGATGTAGATGGCTCCCCGACTGGTGATGTGGACTTGGGGACCAATCACTTTCCCTTCTCCATTGGTGCTGTACCTCACAGGCCCACCCAAAGCAGTCCCAGTCTTTCCTGACACCAAGATGAAAAACACATCAGGCTGCAAAGAGACATGTAGAAAATTTTAGCAGTGCTTTGTGCACTTGTGCTCTCAGAATCTTCCTCTGTCCCCAAAGCATGAAGCTCTGTTGTTCTTTCCCCCCACAGCAAGGTCTAGCTAGTGGTCTCTCTCTCTGGCTTCCTGGGCATCTTACATTTGTCCTTTCTCTTGACTGCAAATGCATCAGAGATGGAAAGGACTTCAAAAACCTGAATGCCTGTAACAATATTGATGCTAGAATTTTGGAGGAAAGAGCACAGAGGTAATCCACATCAGAATTAATCACACATGTATTTCTTTTATATAAGCTGAATGCTCCTTTCTCCAGAGATTTATCTCAACATGGCTCCCTATGCTGCTGCTAAACAGCAACTCAAACCACGACTTCACTGAACAGAAACAGGTAATTCTCAAGGGGTAAATAGTAACCCTTCTGTTCATTCCCAGTTGACAAGAAATGCAGGTACTATTATTATTGCTTGATCTCACTGCTCTGACCCCTTGAAAGAAAAAATGTGCTTTTTAGAGATATGTAAGAGAATGAAAATGAGGGGCTCTTGCAGCTCCTGTTACAGCCTTTCCAGATCAGGCTCCCTGTTCTCCCTCTACATAGTCACAGTTCTTTCAAACCTTGAGCAGGTATACGCTGTACCTGTGTCTCTTTGAGAGCCAGAACAACAATATCCCTAAAACCGTCTCCATCTACATCTGGAAGAGTTGCAGCCGGTGCAGCCAAGATCCCACTTGAAAGGTGGATGGAATTCAGTGTCCAGATGGTCTTGCCTGTGGAAAAACAGGATGAAAGATGCCTGCAGCACTTGGGGTTCCACAAAACCTTCTTGAAGGAGAGAGCAAGAAAGGTTATTTCTCTCATTCTCTGAAAAGAGGAAAGACAAGGCCACAGACTGGGACAAGCTGTAGTGGGAAGCAAAGTCTTTTCCTCAGCACTTCTTCAGATTGTCTTTGAGTCATGCCTCAAGTCCTGCTGTGCTTCCTTCTTAGCATCTCTCTAGAAAGTCCTGAGTGCAAAACAATTCCTGAAATAGCACAGAATATTTGAGGTTTGCTCTTGGAAAGAGAGCCTAAATGTGAGTGCTGCTCTGCAGCACAGCAGTTGTTTCCCTCAGCCAACAGTAAAGCATGTAGGTAGGTGCCAGGAAAGGGAACAGATGGGCAGTTCTGATATTCAAAGTGTAGATTTGTGTGTCTGTTAAATTCCCATCATCAAATAGCCCCTGCAGCATAGCATGCTCACTCTACCTCAGGGTGAAAGCATGCTAGCAGATGTGATGTCAAATGGTTCAGCAGTCCAGCATAGCCCCAGCTGGAAACTCAGTAAAACCTGATCTTAGCAAATTGGCAAATAAATACCCCAAAAAGGCAAAATGAAATTCAGTGATTTTATTTTTCCATGACTCTTTTGCCAATACTTCTGCTTCTTCAGTCAGAATTTAAAAATGCTTTGCTGCTGCTGCTGCTCCATAGGGTAGGGTTTGCCCCTACATGACAAAAGAAAACCAAAGACCAGACCTGCAAACACTTGTGCATATTAATAACACTACTACTGCTGATAAAAGAGACAGCCTATGGTCCTTGCTATGGAAACTCTGTGCAAGTAATCTCATCCTTAAAAGCATCTGAAAGCTCTGCTACTCATTGACTAGATCTGTCACTTAAAAACAAGGTTTCTTGTATGTCTCCACTCTCCGTTCTCATTCCAAAAACATCCCTATACCTACCTTCTGATTCTGCCAGTGAATTAATGTGGTAAACCAAACAGCAATCACAGAATGGAGGTGCACATGATCAACTGATTAAAAATGCAGTATTCATTCACATCTAATCAATCCTTTTACAGGCCTAATTTCTTTGGAAGGCTTCCTCGCTGTAGTGCATGTCCTTATATAACTTCTCCAAGCTTTTCAATGCTGTTGGGTAAATGCCGAGTTGTACTAAAAGGTCAACATTGGTGAGAGCAGACCTATTTGCTACAGGGTCAGATTAACGCTTTGAAATGTTCTGAGATGGTTTGATGAAGATGCTGCCACAGAGCTGCAATGGTTTAGATTTTCTTATCCTGTGTAACTAGAAACTCACTACTGTTTCAACTCCTTCCTGTGTATCACTAGGTAACAGCCACTCTGAAGTGCCAGCATTGAATCATTCATGTTTATTAGTCCTTTAAAGAAAACAAAAAAACCAATAGCATATTTCTAATATGCTGGTAGTTCACTCTACCTGTGGAGGCACTGAGAAGGCTGAGGAACTTTGATGTTCCTGTAACAAGGCAGACAGGCTCTGCAGGTGCTCCCAGTGACAGTCCTTTGCACTGCACACTCCGCGTCTCCTCTGGAAGCTGGATGGACCATAGGGTGCTGCCATTCATACCAGAAAGGGCCACCACAGTTACAGAGGGCCTAGAGACACCTGTAAGAGGCAGGAAAGAGAGTGAGAGGCTATGCCCATGCTGCCTTTGGTCTTTGCGTTTGAGTTCCAGCTCTAGCTCCTACAGCTGAGTAGCTCAAGCAAGCCACATCCACACTGCCTGAAAACAAAGGTCAAATCCCACCCCACAGCAGTGATGTCCAGACAAGTTGGGCAGTCAACCAACAGCACAGACAATCTTAGAGGACCTGAGCTCACAGCACGAAATGTGACCAGCTGAGCACAGAGGAACAAGACCCTGGAGATCACCTGCTCAGTTGTGCTGACTTCCTGGTGTGAAATGTACTGCTGTCAAACAAGACTGATCGACTGATCCTTCTGATCCACTCTCCCTCAAGACAATAGCTAGCACCAAGGGGTAACCTTGAGTGACTCCCAAGGCAGATGCCACCTCATGTGAAAGACCTGGGTTCTTTTTAAATCTGGAGCAGAAGGTGGTGATTTGCAATGAGAGTTTTTCCTTTTTTTTTTTTCCAAATGAGTTTTATTATTGTGGAAAACAGATTAAATGCAAATAATTGGTGTCCCTCAGGGGTCTTTTCCAATTCACCAGTTAGCACAAAGTAACTGTAAAAAAAAAAAAAAGCTCTATGTTGCTTCAATGGACTGCTGGCTCTGATTCCAAATGTGAGCAACTTTTACTTCAGCCGGCCCACAGACATAATTGTGGTTATTGTAATCAACAATATCATAAACTAATAATAATAAAATAATAATAAAATAATAATAAAATAATAAAATAAAAATAAAAATAAAAAATAAAAATAATAAAAAAATAATAATAAAATAATAATAAAATAATCACAACTGAAGATGAACTCCCATCCATTTCAAAATAACAACAGTCCCAGTTGACTCCTGTCTTACCAGCAAAACAACATGTGACCTGACCACACAAAAGGCATATCTGCATCACTGACTAAAAGCAAGTCTAAGCCCACTCTCTAAAACAAACTCACTCTCTTCTCAAACTGAGGAGCAGCTAGCTAATCCTAGGGGGCTGCCCCAGCCCAAGTTCTCTTCACTGGGTTGGCAGGGACCAAGCACAACTAACTCCTGAATGCAGTTCACAGCTGTTGTGTGTACAAGCTGGAGAAACAGCTAACAATGTCATAACTTACTCCATCAGGTATCTATTCCAGGCTCATCCCTACTTGACACTGTGTGAATGCTTTTGCACTAACTACAGGAGGGCTGATGTCCAGCTGCGTGTGTTTAAGACTGTGATGTGTTTACACCAACTTTAATGTCTGGTTTTTGTCTTCCAACATACCTGTAATCCAGGATGCAGCTAGGTATGACTAGTTACATTCAGAGCATGCTGAGAACTGTACATGTTTGTGATGAAAGATAAATACTTTTGTGATGGGCTTACAGAGATGTAACAAAGGGGGAAAACTCCCACCTTATTTCTAATTGCTACTTGAAGAGCAGTGCTTTCTGATCACTTTAGCTCTGTCTCCAAATCAAGTGTGCACAAATACCAGACAAAGAGATGGACTTGCCCCAAGATAAAGGGAAACAGATATCCCTGACCTAACAGGTATGGGAGTGCAGGCTTGCAATGAAAATTATAAGCAGCACTACACAAGGACAGGCACAGTCCACCAGCCATTTTAAGGAACTCTGAAAAAAGCAACACGGTGGATTTGCAGTGGCAGGAACTCTTCCCACATGTACGGCAAACATACAAAGGTCTGTACTGACATGTACAGAAAGAGGAATGGAAAGGAGCTGCTGTGCTTACCCATGACACTAGCATTCATCAAGGCAGTGAAGACAATCAGGATGTCAGAGAGTCCATCGCCATTCACATCACACAGCTCCAGCGGGGATAACACACCACCTGCAGCAGCCATAGAGAACCACCACACTGTTGTCAAAAAGGCTACCCAGCCCACTGTGAAGAGGCAGGCTGACCCAAAAAGAGACTAATGGACAGCCAAGCCTCACAGAGTCTGCTAGGCACCAATGCCAGGCAGCTCAAACCACACTGAGGTCTTTCATTGCATGGAAAAGTCAAAATACATCATCTGGGTCAGAGAAAGGAAAGGTAAAAATGAAGGAGCTAATGGAAAATGATTTCTGCTTCCCACCTCACTTTCCGAAGTGATGTGGAAGCCACATACCTTATGAAAGGCTTAGATTTGGAAGCCAGGGGCAGAAAGCAAGGAGGGAGAGACATATCTAGACCTGGCAGAATTTATTTCACAAACCACTGTTACTTTACTGCAGAAGTCAGATTAGGAGATATTTTAGAAATATTACCAGTGGCCCATATAGGATGACAAAAGATCCCAAATATAGATTTATGGATTCAAGCAGGACAAGAAGACGAAAGAAATAAGGTTAGCTAAGCCAGTTAGAAGACACAAAGACTTCTATCCCTCTCCTCCTGAATACACCCACACACTTAAGTGTGGAGGTGCTGGTGAAACCCAGGATGCAGAAAGGGAGATGATACGTTTTAAAGTGAGCTCGGCCACTTCCATCTGGAACAAAGTGCACCATCTGTACAAAAAGGTGGGATATGAGAAGAGTCAAAACGTTTTTTGGTGTTGACATAAACAAAATTTTGTGGTAATGTTATCTCCTGATGCCAGATTTCACAGGCCTCAGCTTGAAGAGTGAGCAGGACACAGCTGCCTGTCTATTACCTCGGAGCATCTGCAATGGTGAGGAAGGGCCTCTGCTCTGACCTGGCTCTCCCAGATAGGTCTCTCCCACCGATGCCCATTCTGGGAGCTGCCACCTCCCCCAGCCAGATGTTGTTCCTGGGGCTTTCTCACCTGTTCCCTGCCCTAGGTTGCGGTTCCATGTGTTATGCAAGTCTCTAGGGGGACAGGGAATTAGAAATGCGCACACCAGCACCAGAATCATCGAGATCACCACAGTGAGCAAAAAGATCGCTGTGCGCAGGTATGGCATGAGGGAGGGAGCAGACTTCTGCTCCAAACTCCCAGCCGCCTCTGCAGGATAACCCTCAGGTGCGCTCTCTGACGTGTGCTGCTTTGTCATCCCAACCTCCACATCAGAGTCAGGGTCCTGCACCTCCTCAGGGGGGCTCTTCCCATTCTTGACACCCCCATTCTTCTGGATGTTAAGTACCAGGTCATCTTCACTTTCATCACTATCAGCCTGAGTGAGGGGATCGTATTCTCCAAGGTCCGGGCTCTTCTTTCCTGAGGAAAGAGATGCAGAGAGATGATAAAGCATGAATTCCTCACTTTGGTGAGATGTCAGCAGAAAAAAAGGCTGCAGTGGAGAGTGATACAAAGGGGATAACAGAGCAGCCTGCATTTTGAATGGATCCAAGTGAGAGGTGTGAGAGAGAAGACAGGGTCTCTCCATGTTTCAGAGTAGCAGCTGCAGGAGAAAACATGCCAACAGTTTATTTCATTGAGATAAAGATGTAAATATATATTATCTATATACATATATGCACACACATTATGTATGTGTGTGTGTGTGTACATATATATATATGGAATTAATAGCATTCTGGTACTGTTTGGTAATGAGACACACTGACATGAAGTCATGCTAATGCTCTGAGTACCTAAACTGCAGCATTCTCTTGACTTCAGACACTGAACATCCTTAGAATTTGCCAGCTTTTAACCCTGACACAGCCTCTCTTCACTTGTAGCCTGTGTTCTCTGAGGGGGCCTCCGTCTGCAACTCATTTTCCCCCTCCTCATCCTGCCTGGTCCAGGCAGCACTGCCGCCTTCTAGTATGCCACATCTGCTGTCCTGCTTCATGAGGAATAGAAGAGACAGAATACTGTGCATGGTTTCTTGCAGTGTTGATAAAAATGGGCATAGACTCCCTGAAGATGAGGGCAAAGTGATTTTGCCCTTTTAGGCTAGCACCATCCTGGTGTCTGAAGGGATCAAGGCTGCCCTTCTAAGAGACCAACCTTCTCTGCATGGCTCAGCACTGTGACAGCAACTGCTCCAGCCCCTACAGTAGAAAAACACAGTGCTCCTGCTTTGTTTCTGCTCCCACCAGAGCCAACAGCTTGTGCTTGGCCTTGCCAAGATAAAGAACATAGTACAGACACCTTCACGTGGTGGTGCAAGAAAGTAGCTTAGCTTCAGGTGTCTCCCCCACAGATGCCTGGCACATCTAGGGCTTGTCACCCAGGCCCTAGACAGATGCAGAGATCGTGACTGTGAGGAGGACATGTGCAGAGCCTGGTTGCGCATACTCGCCTAAGGCCAGGGCCATCTGTTTATCGGGGCAGACTCACTGCCCTGAGCTGAGTGCAGGATCACATCTCAGGCAGCTGCCCTGCACCACCAGGCATGGCCACTGCTCTGATCATTGCAGGGTCTCAGCCTATTTCTCTCTCTCTCTCCTATCTCAAGGTGGGATTTTACTATTCTAGATATGTGCCTCATTTCCCTTTGCCTAAAGATGACTCTAACTTGTGCCTAAAAGATGCTCAAAGTGATACATGCAAGGCATAAATAACAAGAATACAAATGCAAGCTGTAACCACTCTCAGACAGTATGATGATGGGAAGGTTTTGCAGAGTGGAAATTTAAGGGCTTTCATGATTAATATTTCTGCATAAGTTCATAACATAAACCAGCCTTACTTCTGGTTTTCCAGCTAAAGGCAGACTCACAGTTACAGATGTACTGTATATCTAACACCCCTATTCTGCATCATCTAGAATCTATTTTGCAGCATGTGCAACTCATTTTTTCTCTCATTTCTAACCCCACAAAGTGATCTTCACTCTAACTTCCTGTACCACTTTTAAATGGCATTCAGTGTCAATATCACTAAAGGCCAAACGCCCCACACTAACTGGAGCAGCCACGACAACACTCTCACATTGAACAGAGGGAAATAAAGATATCCAACGAGATCGCATACCTAAATTAGACCCTTTTGAATTAGAGGCTTCTACAAAAGACTCACATCAAAACAATCTGGTGCACGTACACACTCCAAAAAGCTGTTCCTGGAGAGCACCCAACTAAAAGATATTACATTCCTATGGGACAGTCCAGTGTACCCCTGTGGGACATTGCATTGTTTCACACAGATCTGCCCTAAATATGCATTCAAAGTGTGGATTCTTCAAGAAATCTTGGTAACAGTGGCTCCATCCTGCAAACAGCAGAGAAGGCCATGGACCTTGATGGCACACAGCTCTCTACTCAGGGAGCAGTGACAGCACAGTGTGAATTTCCCAGATGTCTATACAGAAGGTTGTGCTGACAAGTTGCTGAAAGAGTACTCAGTGAAAATAAGAAATTCCAGAGAGGAGTTGCTGGCAGGGTATTTGCAACTTCTCACCACAGATCCAGATGTGCCAGTTCAAGCCAGGACAGAGTGGTATTTAAAGCAAATGCTACTGGCCCAAGAGTAAATGCTATGTAGCCAGGAAGTCAAACTCAGGCAATTAGGTTAACTTGACTACTCCCAGTTTTGGAAATTGGTGTGCTTTGAGTAAAACAACTCAACAGCATACTTCTACTTCAGATATACTGTCATTTTTTTAAACTATTTTAATTCCCGACAGTCAACCCAGAAGACCGAAGCATGCTGTTCACCCTAGGGGCAATTAAAGCGTACAGGGGAACAAGCTTTACCTGGAATAGTTTTGTTCTGAATCTCTAGGAGGCAGAAAGGACCTTGAAACTGTCTCACTCACTTCTTGAACTGGCAGGGACTGAGATGCTGGCAACATTGACAGTGGTGTCAACTACAGATGATCTGTGGGAACAGGAACATCTTTCCTGCTGAGAATCACTGATAAAAGGCTAGAAAACAGCTACACAGCAACGACTTAGGGCTTTAGGTGATCTACACAGGAAAGAGTCTATAGAGTTACAGAAGAGATATAAAGCAGACAGGTGTTCAGTCATATTTCATGGCTAAGCCTGACCAGGAACCACAAACTGGCATTCCTTCTATCTTTTCTCAGAAGATTAGTTGTCACTCTCACAAGGCACAGCCACTCAGTAAAGTCAGGCATAAAGTTATAAAATAATTTTTTTTGTTTTTAAGCCAACAAAATGGAAACCCCTGTCACAGATTCACAGAATCCCAAGGGTTGGAAGGGACCTCAAAAGATCATCTAGTCCAACCCCCCTGCAAGAGCAGGGTAACCTAGAGTACATCACACAGGAACTTCTGCAGGTGGGCCTTGAGTATCTCCAATGTAGGAGACTCCACAACCCCCCTGGGCAACCTGTCCTTTAACAATGGCTATTGGAGCATTCATTGGAAATCCAATTGCATATGTAATCTCAGAGGATTCAAATGCTCTCCTGCCACTGTTCAGAGAGAGCCCTACCAAACTGTAGGTGTTTTGGGAATGTGTCTGGAGGGCTGGTGAGGACGTGCTCAGCCTGGCATCCCAAGGTTGTTCCATGTTACAGAGAATACATAACTCATGATTCACCTGGCTGGAGGGACAGCAGAAGGAATACACCTTTTTCTCCAGGTTTTAGGTCACTTGCTGTGGGAAGAAGGATACCACAGCTGGTATCCATCATGTGGGAAGAAGGGACAGCACTTCTACTAATCGCTCCCAAACGATTTTTCAACAGAAAATTATAAAGAGACATAAACATCAGTAAAGAACGTATGAAAACGAAGGCAGTCTCACACCACTTAGAGAATTATGATTTATTGAGAAGTGCTCCAGAAGTCAAATTCTTTCCTTTCTGGTCAACAACAAGGTTCAGGCTGGGGAAAGACAGTTTGTCCATCAAGAGAAAGCTTAAAGTGCCTCTGCTGCAAATGATCAGCTATCAGAAAATCCAATGCTCCTATGCAGTTTCCAGATTTCCATCGCAAAAGTATAAATGCTAAGAGATAGGAGCCAGCTTCTTGGTCAAACTCTCACCCTATCTCCTGTACCAATAAATGCTGTGTAACCTTCATGATAAGTTAGTCCCTGTGCCAGCTTCTTGGTCAAACTCTCACCCTATCTCCTGTACCAATAAATGCTGTGTAACCTTCATGATAAATTAGTCCCTGTGCTAAAGAAAAGAGACTCCAGACCTTACCCTGAGCAGTTACACGGCCTTGTGTATGTACCAGATCTGTATAATTCCCATCTTGCTACCGGTCTTTTGCATAGTCTCTCAAAGTGTATATAAACCTTGCATCTACTTTACAGGGAAGGAGACCATAGCAGCTGTCGTGGTTTAAGCCCCGCCTGTAAATTAGAACCACGCAGTCTACTTCTCCCCCCCCACTCCCCAGAGGGATGGGGAGGAGAATCGAAAGAATGTAACTCCCACGGGTTGAGATAAAAACAGTCCAGTAACTCAGGTATAACACAAATCACTACTGCTGCCACCAATAATAATAATGATAAGAGAAATAACAAGGGAAGAAAATATGATACCGCTCGCCGGAAAAGAGCCCGACCGAAAAGAGGACGTGCCCTTCCGGGTAGCTCCCAGTTACATCCCCAGGCATGACGTGCTGTGGTATGGAATACCTCTTTGGCTAGTTTGGGTCAGGCGTCCTGTCCCTGCTTCCTCCCGGCTTCTCCTCCTCCCTGGCAGAGCATGAGACTCTCAAAGTCCTTGCTCAGGGTAAACATTCTGACCAGTAACTGAAAACATCAGCTTTATCAGTATTATTCCCAGGCCAAAAGTCAAAACACAGCACTGCACCAGTAGAAAAAATGACTGCTACTGCTAAACCAGGACAGCAGCAAAGTCACTTGCTGCTCTGTGCTATCTCCTACAGGTAAAATAAATAAACTGCTTCTGTTCTGACCTGCTCTAAATCGTATTTCATTTTCCCCCATGGTACCAAGTGATAAAACCAACATAATCAACCTGAGGAACTGTGGCTCGTGGTCTCTGGGTAAATTACTGGTCATGTCACCCTGGGTTTTATTTTTTTTCCTGCAGCCACTGAAAGAAAAAGCAAGTACTGAAGAGGGAGGTTTTCAAAGGCAGGAGAGAGAGAAAATGCCCCAAATACATTGATTTTCAAGGGCAGTTAAGACTCTCAACTGAAAATTCCCCTATGCATTCACCTAATAGTATTTTTTGCACAGGCAGCTCTTCCAACTATTGCAGTAGAAGAATGCAACCTCTCAAAGAAGAAAAGATGACCCGTGACCATGATCTGGAAAGGAGGCATCTGTGAGGTGACCTGTGTTGGAATTAGGTCCCTCTTATAATGAAATACTAATTTCTAGTGCTGACGGCTAGAAAGATATTAATTGCAATCTTTTTTTCTGGTTTTGATTTACTGGAAAGACTCTTCTTTTGCACTCACTCTGGAGTGAAAAGAGCAGATCATGGACTTTAGGCAAGTACAATTTTCAGTGCATTATTCCAATGATGACATACTGGTGCCAGTCTCCTTTGTACTCACTTCATGTTCTGCTGATTTTGCTTTTTTTTTCCCCAGCTGGCAGTTGGCAGGCGCCAGTCACTGAGCCCTAGCAGACATACCTCTAAGCCCATGGGGAGATAAGTTGTCACATATTAATGTAATTAATGACATTCAGCAGGAAAAAAACCAGCACTAGCAACTGGCTTTCTGCTTTCTCACTGCTGTTGAAAGCTGCATTTTTCACCACACAAACAAGGTATGATATATGCGATTTAACAGTTTTCTTAACAGCAGTTGCAAGGCCTGTTCTCTTTTCCAAGTCAGTGCCTCCCAACAGCAGATATCAAATAGATCATGCTGGTTCCAGAGTTCCCAGAAGAGACCTGTACCTGTTACTGTACAGTTCTCCAGTGGTCACACCCCAATAGACACACTTATAACCACAAGTTTGCACTTCTGCTAAACAAACTTCATGTAAAATATACTCCTTCCCAACCAGACACACATATATAGTTAGGAAGAAACTGATTTGCAAACAAAACTTCCTTGAATTATATATAATAGGCACTACATAAACTAAAAATAATGATTTCCAATATGAGTTACTAAAAGTTGGTGGGAAGGGCTCTGAAGACACTACTGTGCTCTTCATGGACCAACAGAAGAGCAAAGTATGAGCTGCCCACTGAGTGCAGTTTCATGGACTGAGGCACTGCAGGACCATAGTGGTGAGTGGCACTAGGGAGGACCCCTCCTCCAGCAGTGCACAGCGGGACCCTGTCTCTGTCCCATAGCTGTCCCAAAGGCAAGACATGGTCAGGAGAAGCAACAATGTACTTTGCCATTGGGTTAATGCAGCCAGGTGCACTGGCACTGTCTCCAGGCCATCCAACAGCAATCTCAAGATACGGTTTTGCAATGTGTTTTCGTTCTCTTTTAATCTGCTCACTGAATAGAATGGTTGTTGGGCTGCTGCTCACTGCAACCTTATCTTTGAAAGATCTGGTTCCCCAACACAATAGT
Source organism: Psittacula echo (assembly GCF_963264785.1). Lineage (NCBI taxonomy): Eukaryota > Metazoa > Chordata > Aves > Psittaciformes > Psittacidae > Psittacula > Psittacula echo. The sequence goes on along the minus strand of NC_137735.1, from coordinate 85,036,261 downwards.
CCCTTATGCTTGAATATGCTTTCATCTCGGTGAAGTTCTCTGGCTGGAAAGTATGCAGGTGGTTGTCAGACTTTAAACATTTACCTGGGTAATGCTAGCGGCACTTACTGGACTCCCAGCCTAGTTTTTGGGGGTAAAACCCGCCAGGACCGGATCAGAGAGGGACTACGGCTTTCTCGCGGTGGCTGTGTGAGCCCTGTGCCCACTTCTGCGCGGCCTGCGGGCCAAGGCGCCTCCTCCCGCTCAGCCCCACACGGCTCCTCACAGCTCCGCGGCCAGGCCCAAGCCCTCCTCCGGCGCACGCGATGCCCCCGGAGCCCCAAGGTGCAGCCCTCCCTCTGCCGCGGGACACGGGCAGAGGCCGCCAGACTCACTCCCCAACGCCGGCGCCTCCACGGCGGCCGGGCCTGCCCCTCGCCCTAGCCTGGGCCTCTCCCCACATCGCCACATCACCATGGCAACGCTCCCCACCGCCCCCGGGCAGCCAAAACAGCGCCTCCCCGCCGCCCGGCGCATACCAGAACGTGGCTGCCACGGCCTGGCCCGATCCGGCCCGACTCAGCGCGGCCCAAGGCGCCCTCCCTCCCGCGGGTGCAGACCCCTTACCCGGCAGCTTCAGCGCCCGCGACAGCACCGTAGCCATGCTGGAGAGGCGCAGTGCCCATGCGCTCCACCCCTCTCTTTCCCTGCGCCTTTCCGCGTCCTGCTGGGAGTTGTAGTTGTGCGGTGACAGAAGCTCCCCACACGCGCACACCCCAAACCTGGCGGGGTCCCATAGCTGCGTTGCTTCTCTCCCCGGCGGCCTCCCTCGATTGGGACAGAGGGATAAAGGTGGCTGGGGGCAGCCCGGGAGACCCTGTTACGGGGAGCTCGGTGGGAAGGCACAGGTCAGAGGGCCCTGAGGGCCTCTCCCAGTGGGGCTGTGCCTGCCAGGAGCCAGAAGGCTTCAGGATGGGATGGCACTGAGGGCTTCAGCTGTGAATGTCGTTCTCCAGCAAACACTGGCTGCCCATTTGGCATAAGTTTGGGATTCCCACCGTAACCGAAGCACTTAACTGGTTCCACTGCTCTTCATTTCCTCCCTGTTATTTTACAGGGGCAGAGACCCTCAGGGCAGTGGGGGCTGGTGTCAACAAGCTGTAACAAAGGACAACCCAGGTTTCTATAGCCTGCATGACTGTGCTGGGCACAAACATGCAAAAATAGGCTTGTTGTCCCAAGTGGTTTACGCAGAAAGTGCCAGTCCTTTGAGTTGTTCTTGGTATAAATATATGCCCTCATTCTTGGGAAGTTTTTGGTTGGATTAAATCTGACTTGTTCACTTTGTTTTATTTTGCAATGGGTTTGGGGTTTGGTTTTGAGGTTTTTTGTTTTGTTTTGTTTTGGTTTGTTTGTTTGTTTTTTTGCTTAATTACAGAAGACTGCCAGGGCACTTTCCAAAGCTGTCCTCAGCCATCACCACAGCCTTCCGAAGTAAATGAAAAAGTGAACTCTTCCTTTCCCACAATGGGGATGTTGAACAAGCAGGGTTTTGTGGCTTCCCCAAAGCCACAAGGCTCCAGCTTCCTAATTCCCAGGCCCATACACGGGTCATCCAACACCACCACTTTCAAGTCATTGTTTGTGTGAGAGCCCTCAAGGCCCAGGCCTTGAAGAAGAGAAAGGCGTATTGGCTAAATACATCAAAAGAGAGTCCAACTGGCTAAAGAACACGCTGAGTTTCCTCAGCATCTGCTGCTGCTGTTTTCCCCTGGTTCAGGCACTGTTCCTGCAAATAACGTGCTTACCCTTTCCTGTCCAGGTCTGTCCTCAACTCTATATAATTGCAATAAAAAGGGAGCAGAAGAGAGATACCTAGTGGTTTATCTGGTGAACAGATATTTTTCTTCAGATAGGAATGGTAAACAGGGTCTGGTCCAAAACCTTTTATTACCAGAGGGCTTTTTTCCACTGATGTCATCAGGCTTCAGCTCAGAACCTTTCTGAGAACACAGCACCTGTGGGGACAGTCCCAGTTGGCAAATTCTGGAGAAGGCATCAGTCATCATGTTTCTTTTCCTTCCAGGTCTTTCTGAGTGCAGAATCCATATGCCATTTCCCTTCCTCTGCTTTTTGATTTAAGAGCAGTGACAACCTTGTATCTGTGTAAATGTTTACAGGAGAGATCTTGGATGCTTTTCAAGTCTCAGTTAGCGATGCCTGTGATACACGGGAGCAAGAGCTGTCCAGTGGCTCTTTCTAAGAAAATGCTTCTGGCACCAATTAGAGCTGGGAGCAAAGGTATGGCAGAAACCGCCAGAAGCAAGCAGTGGAAAATCTGCTGTCCTCATTTGTGATCTTCTAACATCTGGCACACATACACTGCAAGAGCCCATATTTTAGAACACTTGTACATTTGTGGTACAGCACAGCCTACTCTTAATTTCATGCATCCCCACAAAAATGGCTTGTTCCCCAAGCCCTGAGATTTCTGTGAGGCTAATGGATAGCCAGAACAAGTGATCTGTGGTGAAACCTGGTGATTTTGAGGAACATATGGCTAAAGACAGTGTTCAGAGGGTGTAATGATTTGCAAAGCATGAGAATTGAAGTTTTCCTTCTTTACATTGTGAATGTAAGATAATTTGCATATAAATTGGACCTGCCAAGTATACCAATATCAATCAAAACGCTGTGAAAATAAAACTGAAGTTGCAAATAAATCATTCATTTATGTGAATGTTGCTGCTCACTCTATTTATTTTTTTCCAAAGCAATTTGAAAAAGCCAGATGCTGAAAAATGAGATACTTGGGGTTAAGCTTGGAAGTCTGAGAGCTTTGGGTTGGCAATGTGGTCTATTAGAAAAATGTTGCAAGCTAAAAAGCATGAAAATACGCAGCCACCAGCCCCTCATCAGCGATAAGCCTATGCAAGCCCTTTCTGCTCACACTGACTCCTGATGTCCCGTGTAGGGTGAAGACCCTGCCTAAGGTAAATTTGCTGTGCCTGATTTCTGACCTGACCCTTTGCAATGCTGGTGTGTTGGAGTTGCTTTATGGGTATGCAATATTCACCTGAGCTACACAAGTTGTAATGATATCTCGGGTGTGCCTAATGGGGCTAGCGCAGAAGACTTTGCAAAGTCTTCTTTGGTGGGACATGCCATAAGGAAACCTTTCCAGTGTCACCTTTTTCAGTATCTTCTCTCTCACTCCAAGTTTACACAACTGACTGCAAGCAGCAATTCTCATGCAGGAGAGCAGATTGAACACCCTGCAGCTGCTTACAACACAGAAACGTAGCAATAAAGAAAAGAGGGAGTTTCTTGTAAGTTGGTTGTATTACAGTTCCTGTCTCTGCTTAGTGTGGTACAGTGATGGCACATGGGTGCTGCATATCCCTGTCTGAATGCAGCATGGTGGTGATGGTGGGCTGGGCAGTTCTTCTTTCATATCACGGGGAACATGGATGGTAGCAGGCAGGGGACAGGGCAGGGAAGTGCCACAGCTCCCTCCTATCCTTCTTCCCTCACTAATCCATGAGAAGGCACAGGGAATGAGGAATTTCTATGACACACACTCCTGCCTGCTGTGAGGCATGCTGAGGTAGCACGCTGCCAGCACACGACCAAGACGTTTGGCACACACTGTGACCCTTCACCAGCACATTTTGGATTTGGACCAGGGCTTTGTGAGTGTGTTGCCATGCCTGTGTGGGTTTACCCATCATTTTGGCTCACCTGTTGTCCCCGTGTCGTGCTGTCGAGGGGTTCTTGCTCCGAGTGTTCCTCTACCCTGCATCCTCATCCCACACTAACTGTCAGCAGTTCATTTCCTTGTCGCAGGAAGTTGCAACTGCAGCACAACAGGACTGTGTGTTCCACATGCTGAATGGGGACCAGCTGGAGACAGATGATTGTTTAGATTACTTGCCTGTTGCCTGGACATTTTGTTTGCTTGTTTGAGCCCTGAAAAAATAGGTTACCAGTTCCTCTGGAGGCTGGTCTGTGTTAAGCCTCCATATTGTGGGCTGCTTTTGAAAACTGGTGTTTTATAACTTTGCAAATGAGTATCCTGCTGTTTCAGTGGCAAGGCTCTGTAAACAAGGCAGTCTTCTCAGAAATTTCCCTGCCACAGGGCCAGTGGGACTGGAAGAGAAGGAGCAGCCAAAACCACATGCTTCTGATGTCAGAGAAACAGATACCCCTGAGTGTGGTCCCAGTTTAGCCTCTCTCTTGAGTGGGTTTAAGTGGCTGACTAAATAATAGTGCTGGCTGATGTTTATGGACTGTGCTTAGTGGGATGCCACTCAACTTTCCTCCTTGATCCACTCCTCACCTGGGGTAAACCAGCATCACTGTTGCCATCATAATACTGTGTAACTGCTCTGTCTGTAACAGTTGCATGATCCTCTGGCTCCTTACTTCCGTGTGTTTGTTTTTATTCTGGGTGGCTGGACAGTCTTTTTTTTTCACTGCTGAATGCAGACATTTTGGCTGTGGAAAATATAGTTAAATCAGAATAGGCTAGTCAGGAAACAGAGAGGGTGCTGTTGCCAGCAGATACTGGAGAAGTAATATCAGGAAGAATGCAGATTTGGCCAAGGCATTCGCAAGCAGTGCCATAGATCTAGTCATGAGCCTGGCTGTGCAGCAATTGGGCAGCTTCAGGCTGTGGTGACCGTACACCCTCTCAAACCACAGCAAAATGTCAGTCTGACAAGAACATGGGACCAGAAGCAGGGGTCTACCCCTTGCTTCACGAAAATCATCACTTTAACACTTTGCAGTTCTTTGGATATCTCTTTATTGAGTACTGACCAGACCTGAGCTTGTTTGATTTGGCATGGACCTCGGGGTGGGGGGCAGGGGAAAAAAAAGGTAACAACACTGCAGTCGATTCATCCCTTCTTGTTTATTCCACCAGAAATAGATTTGGCAAGTGCATCAGAAATGAACTAATCAGCAGGGAATTTTAATTGGCATGTTTGTGAAAAGACAGGAATAATGCTGTGAACAAATTCATTGCTGGATGGCCAGAGGGTTCAAGCAGCCAGAGAGCATCGCTGCATAGTGGAAACTGTGATGAGTAAGGGAAGTTGTACAGCTGTGCTGGACAGCCAGCAGTTGAGAGCTGCCCAAAAGAACCAGGGGCAAATATATATGGGTATCCTTGCAGACGGAACTGCTTCGAGAGAGGCTCCATTGCCCAGGCTTTCCTTCCCATAAGGTTCCCATGTGTGGGGGGAGATGGCTAACTTGCAGGAGTGGGAGGGAAGGGTAGGAGAGGTACAGCTGGAGGAGGCTCCACGGAAAGACTGTGGAAACACGGAAAACGGGAAAATGAAGAGGGACACGTCACTCATTGCAAGCTGAAGTGCAGAGGGGGTGGTGACAAGAAGAGGAGCAGGGAGGCAGAGATTTCAAAGCCTCATCACAGAAGGACTGACCTCAAGAACACAGGTAACACTTGTATGCAATTCTCTTCCCTCTTTCCCAGGAATATTTTGTTTCTTCCTCTGGAGGAGATACATCCATGCACCTCAGAAAGAGCTTGTTGGGTTAAGGGACTCTAAAGACAACTATGGGAAGAGCCAGGAGAGTAGGGAACCTGTGCAGACAGTCATGGACTTGAAAGTTGGAGTATTGCTACCTACATGTCCAAAGAACAGGGGTGTGCAGAGTGAAAGGAGGAGGGAGGAAGTAAGAGTGAGCAAATCCTTAGAGACAGACAGACAGGCAGACATGGAGAATGCAAGGTCTGTGGGTTCCTATCCAGGAAGAGAGGGGAAACTTCTTAAGAGGGAGCACCAAGCTCTAAATGAGAGAGAAATGGAGATAAGACATATCCTGAAAAAGCAGGTACACCTGGAGAAGAGGCAAAATTACCTCCTCCAAACCAACAATACTTCACTATTGTTATGATTTGCAGTAGATGTGGGGGTTTGCACCTGGATTGCTTAATTTTGTTTTCTTTTTAGCCTCAGTATGCCTGCCTGCTGGCAACAGCATCACCCTAGCTGTCCATCACTGGGGCTGTCAATCAGATCCCTCTGTTTAGCAGGATGCTCAGGCTATTTGAGGGATTCAGATGCTCTTTGCTTTCAGATAACATCCAGGTAGAAAACAAGCAGCGTAACTCTTAATTCTATGCAAAAGCACTATTTAACTCAAATACATTCTGAAATTGAAAAGGTCAAGACGCTGTTACTCCTACAAAACCCCAAGCCGGGTGTGGCACGTACCAACATATTACATTATATCCACACGCATATCAACAAAAAATAATATATTACAATGGTTATTCTAGCTGTACCACTGTAGCTGGGTTAATATTGTGGGATCTAACTTTTTTATTGCTTGTGGCATTTTTCTTGATCTTTCCACCATTACATAATACTACAAGCATATGCTAATGTTTATATTACCCTGATTTTTTTTTTTTTCCAGCTTGGGGAGCTAACAAATGCCATCCGCTTTGCAACTAGAGCTTCCAAATTCTTTGATTCTTCTGGACTCACAGTCTTGGCAGCTTTCTCCTCTAATATCTCAGAGTCTTTACAGGATCCCAGACTGGGAGCTCTGGCAGAGCTGGCATTAACTGAGAAATTGTGTGCAGCTACTCTATGTATTCTTAATGTGAAGTTGTTTGCTATATAACACTTAACACTTCTTTGATTTTATACAAAACCCAGAACATTTTAGTTGGGTGTAAGTAATATAACCTTAAAAACTCTTAGAATATTGCATAGGGAAATAAAAATAGAGAAATTCCAACAGTCTGCAAAAAATACCTTTATTATCTATTAAGATCCTTTACAAAATAGAGAATCTTAAACTTAAGTTGATGTTTAAATATCTATTGGAGTGAGAGCTACATTTTATGTATTTATGATTTACCTGAGATCAAACTCCCTGATTCATTTAAGAGTGTATTTTATTTCTCTGCAAATAACCCAAACCCCAGTATCACTCTTCAGCTTTAGTTTGAAAGTAGCTCAAGAGGAACTTGGAAAAATTATGAGAGAGGAACAGGTCTCAAATGAAAACCACAAAGCTAATTCACTTGCAGCCCAATACTGCAACAAAAATATCCTTCATTGTAAGTATGGCTACAGTGACTGCTAACTCTAATCAACAAATCCTCCTCTCAGAGCTTGAGCTAACACACAGGGATACTCATGCATGGCATCTGGGGACTGTATGTGTTTAGAGCAGTCAGAAGTGCAGGGAAAGGTTTCAAGCCCTCTTGATACACAAGGAGCAGGCAAGCTCTGAATCATAATGCAACAACTCTTCTGTCTGCAGTAGGGAGAGTGTGTTCTCCTCAGGCTTTAGGGTAGAGAGGGCTCTCTGAAATGAAGCTATGTTTGGCACCAGGAGAGGATAATTTAGGCAATTCCCCCATATCCTAGCAGGCAGCACAACCCAGGAGCAGTAGCAAACTTCAGCCGTCACACTTGACCTCAAAGTGTCAAAGGCTGGGGCAGGTACCGGTGAAATGTCAATGCTCTGTTGTCATTCCCCACTGCATGTAAGGAGGTATGAGCACTGGAAATGGAGTATACTGTAGCAGCAAGAAACAGAAAGGATGAATTAGAGAGGTACAGAGATGGACATTCAAATCCTGGCAGTGCTTCTTTGCTTCGGGGCAGAGATTCAGGTTTGGACTGCACAACTGCGGACCCTGGCAGGGCTGTGCTTGGGCTATGGAGTTATCACAGCTCTTTTACCATGTGAGAATGTGGAATTGAGAGGTTAAAAGAAGAATAATAATTGTGTAATAATGAGATGAATATGTCTATCTTCATTGCTTGCAGATGAAGAGACTGTCCGGTGCATCACTGAGCCTACCCTGCTCGAAAGGCAGAATATGATGTAACTTTCCTTCAGAGAGTATGCCATATTATTGTAATGAATAGTAACAATAGCTAAGCTACTATGCTGTTATTGTTATTCTCTGGATTTAGGAAAGAGCTTCTATCCAAAGATGTGAGAGAATTTTCCCTGCTTGTCAATCCATGTTCTATCCTGACAGTATTTTTCCATTGAAACACTGCAATGGATCCAAAGATGTATTTGCAATGGGCTTGGGAACTGGTTCCTATTACAGATGACCCTGCAGACTTTTTCTGCAAGAAAACCTTATTAGTGAATAGTCACTTGCCTTCTACAATTCCACCTAAAAAAGGGAAGATTGCTCAATTTCTGTGTGTCTGAGATACAGAAATCTATTTCAAAGATGATTATAACCTGATGTTTACTATGATAATAAATTACAGCAGGCCTTCAGGAATGCAGAGAGCAAAGCTACAAAAAACTGGTCTGTGAGGAGCATATGGGTCTTGTGATTCATTTGGACAACTGATGTTTTAAAATGTTTGAGGTCAAGTAGGGTGAGTTTTCAGTATCAGATGTAGGTGGAAGTTATCACCACCCTTCTTTTAACAAACACAGAAAGACCAAAGTATCCCAGCCCTGGGTATTGAAAGAGGTGGGAGGTGGAAAGGGTGTAGGAATGGACAATCTCTTCAGGAAGTTTTAAAATGAGCTGGGAAGCCACGCTGCCTCCTTGATGTTGGCAGCTTTTTCAAATCATTTGCAATTAGAGACGTTGGCGTCTGATAAGTCCTTTCCCATCAGGGAAGATTAAAAAAGGCATGTGCAGTGCATAGCCATAAAAGAAGGAATTAAAAAAAAAAAAAAAAAAGGTCTAAAGGCTGGCGTATTTATCTGAAAAACCAGAGAGGCAGAGGAAGTGTGGAGTCCATGCAAATATTTCATGAAGGTACATGAAGACCTTTTCATGATGTCCTTTGGTGATATCATCAAACCCTAGAGATCTTCGATTTGGCTGTTCTTAGTTGCAGGGAAGAAGAGGTTTATGTATGTGTGAGATAGAAAGAGGGCAATTTATTTTTTTTTATATTAAATGAATACTGCAATTAGGAAAAGAATACTGAGCACAAAATACATCCTGACAGGTGGAAAGTAATATTTTTAAAGTAGTGTGACATTTTCCATCAGTATGGCTATATTCATACTGCTATTTTAAATAGATGGAAAAATAAATGCAGTTGGAATTAAAATACACTAGTGATTGAATGTACGAAATGCACAAAGTAAAAGGATTTATTTATGTACTGCTTTATCTGCTACAGCTAGGTTTTGAGGTGGCTGAATTCTTCCCAAATGGTTAGGAGATGAGGGTTATATGACATTCAAAAAGCAATTTAATATCCTCATATTTTGCAGTGAGGTCTTAAACTTTTGATGCATGAACCTGAACGAGGGAATAATTTGGCTTTTCTGAATGCGCCTACTTCTCACATGAGCCACTCCATCACTGTGACTACAGATGACTGAAATTGCCACTAAACCCCATGAACTTGGCAATGCATTTTTTTCTGTTTGCTATTTGCAGTATGTTCATAATTGGTATTTCCAGCCAGTTTCTACCAGAACAGCTGTTCATGTCATTAAAAAGAAAACAACCCAAAACCCAAAAATACCAGATTCAACACTGTGGGACTACTTAATTAAGACAGAATAACAAATTAGCTTGAGTAGGCTGTGGAGAGACTGATCTATCCTCTTACATTTAGAGACAGTACTTGTCCAGGAGGGCCTATAGGTTAGGGTTGACTCCATTGGCTTGGAAATGGTGGTAAACTTGAAAGAAGGCAAGGAACTTAGGCAAATACTCATGAGGTCATGTACCTGTCTCACCGGCTCTGCAGGTTTGCTCCGGATGAACTGACCCCCCAACACCAGCACAAGGTACATGGCAGGTGGGGTTACCTTGGAGGCTCCATCACTGGGCAGCATCTCAGTTATTGACACTGGTTAATGGATCAGATCAAAAAGAACAATTTTTTTATTCCGGCACCTATTAAATCCTTGATAAATGGCTTCACTGGTTTGCATCTTGCTTGCCCTAATTGCAAAATGGGGATGCAGGTGTACCTCATAGCACATCTATACCTCATTGATAGAACATGTATAGCTATAAGATGCTATCCCAACATGCTATATATGAAACAAAGCATCTTTCCTAGCTGCTGCCAGTTAATGAAGCATCTCTGTACCACTAAATGGCTGGAAAAAAATAAAGTAAGGAGGTTTGCAGTAGTGAAAAAGAAAAGTCCCTCTGCTTCTGTAAAAGATAGGCTGAGCAACTTGAAAAAAATCTTAGGGAAAATACATTATCAGAGATAAATCCGGTACTGGGGTGACAGATGAGAGGAGGAGAAAGAGAGGAAAGGGAGAAACAAAGCAGTTAACAAGGGTTTTTTTGTTTCCACAGAGCAGGGAGAAGTCAAAATCCTACAAACAGCCATGATGGTGACTCTTCCTCTTTTCCTCTTCTTCATCCTCTTGCCCTTCAGTAAATCCCAGGATGACCTTCTGGACCAGCATCAGAAATGGAACTATAGAGAAGGCGGTAAGACGTGGTGGTGGGTCAGCATGGGAGCTGTTCAGTAATTCAGAGCTAAAGATTTGCCTATTTTGTTCTTTGGAGTGAGACACACAGTGCTCATTCACGAGTGCTCTTTTTTGATTCCTGGGTAGGTGCTGAGATTTCTGGAGAGAAAAATGGTGTTAGAAATAAACAGCTGGGGTATCCAGTGACAGCAGAAAATGCACCTGGAGGCAGAGAATCATGCTGTGAGGGCGAGTTATCTGCTTTTTAATTTAGATCCTCTGTATGTTTAATATTTGGCATTTCATTGCAGCTCAATCTGAGTAATGGTAAGTAGAATTGAACTCAGACCACTGGCTCATGTTTTCTTGTTCTGTCACATTTATTTTCCTCTCCTCCTGCTAACCCAGCTGACAAGGTCAACATAGAAGGCATCAACAGCATTACTCAAACCCTTGAGAAATGGGGAAATGGCATCTTCTGGCAAATGAAGCACACCCTGCTGAACAACCCAAATGATTTACTGCCTGAATTCTCCAGGTAATTCCCCTCATCTGGAGGTGGGTTCTGTCCTCTCTTGGGTGTCCTTTCTTAAGCAATATTCATCTTCTTTAAGATGAGCTTTCAGATTGCTTAGTTGGGAAGAGATGAATCCCACTGTCTTGGTATCTGCTTTGCTGGCAGCTCTGATTACTCTAGTAAACTGAATAGTCTGCTGACTATTGTGAAACATTCACAGTTGCCATGACTGTATTATAAGAGCTATCCTAAAAAAAAACCCCCACAGCCTGTCCTTGGCACCTCACTCCTGTGGCAACAGGCTGGAAAAATGAATTGTGCTACAAACCTACACATGGACTCGGCCACAGGGCAGATATGGCCTGTGATGTTTTTCATTGTAGTTTCTAACACTCATATCAGAGAAAGCTATTCACTAGTCCACATCATCATATTTTCCCTTTTGCATTGCAGGAAACATTAATGATTGAGCACACTCACAAAATTTACTTCAGTCTCCTATTTCAGAAACAGTGGGAAATGTTTCTGAATGAAAGAGAGAGAAGAGAAGGGAATACTGGGAATTACTAGAAACCTAATAATTTAAATCAGAATTCTTTGTAAAGCAAGTGGTCCTCTTCCATAAATCATCTTTCTCTTTAGGGAAAATTAAAAATAAAATCTGTCCACAACTGCTACTCACTGAACCAGTTAAAGAGGAAAGGCTAGAAGGATAAAATGCCACTAGTCAGAAGATCACACAATATTTGTACAAATTAAAGTTTCAGGAGGATATGGTTGACAGATTATGTGTTGGCCTTTGCCATCAAGTGGATTTCTCCCTGGCTGCATGGCACTGTTATTAGCACAGAATTCATTACAACTTTCACACTGTGAGTGCTGAAATTCATTGGTGCATAAGATTATCAGGGCCACTATTAAGACATGAGTTTGGAGAGCTCTAACTTTAGTCCAGGGAGATGTAATGAGACAATTCAGCCAGATTTCCTGCACAGGGCTTTGAATTAAGAGTTTGCTGGCAAGAGCACAAGCTGTTCCATTAGAAATGTTGAGGACTGACAGCAATCCATGGGAATGACTGGTTTAGCCTCTACGTCTGCTCCTGATTAACAGCAAGGCTGATTGATACTAGTTAATATCAGGTGAGATTAGAATGAGCATCAGAGCTTTGTGCCACCAAAGGGAGACTGAGAGAAAGCCCTCCAAGGGAACAGACAAGGTTACCCCTAAGCACCCTGGTGCATCAGTACAGCTCACACCTGATGTAAAACCTGGTTCTCTCCCTCCCTAAGCTCAGGCAGAGGAACAGCCTGGAGTGATCCTGGGGCCATGCAACCACAGTTGCACCATGGCATGCAGCAACATACCCTTCACTGGGAAGTCCTCACAGGTGATCCTGCATGTTGCTGCTCTCTTCTTCTCTACTCCTGCTGGTTCCAGCCAAGCAGATTATCTGCTTATTATTAGGTGGTTTTTATCTCCCCCCACCTTAAAGCAGGAGTGCTGTGAAGTGCTTCTGGGAACTCAGAAAACAGCTGTCATTCAGTGCTGAACCAGCTGTTTTTTGGTGGTGATGTAAAGACCATAATGCCCACAGTGGTCCTGAAGCTCATGGTTTCCTGATTTCAGACAGGCACATCTTGGATGAATTCTCAGTTCCCAAGGGGATGTCCCCTTGGATTCCAAAGTGAAGATGCTTTGGAAGTGTCTTTTAATGGTTGCTTGCAACTTTTTCATCATGAAGGGCCCTTACCTACCAAGAAACACAAGGGCATAGAAATTCATTTTTCATGCTCAGGAACACTCCCCACACTGTGCTTTTCTTCTGTATTACCCTCTTTGTAGTCTCCGCCCTGTCTCTGCGGCTGTGGACAATCTTGTGAAGGAAGTCCAGTCAATGAGGAAAAGGCTGGAAGAACTGAATGAACGCCTCAATGTCATCAGCAAAACTGTCCTTCCCATCCGACTGAATGCTCTGCAAAGCCAGAGGCGTGGAAATACTCAGCTGCGGAGACTCCCGATGCATAGGAGAAGGTTGTATGCTCGCAGGAGACCTCAGAGGAGTTAATTCTCTACCAGAAAAAAAGTGAAACCTTTATTTTCTAACATCTACTTAAGCCTTTCTCAGTGGGATGCTGCTAGAGAGAATAAAGGACATACAAGCCAGCTTTACTAAGGAGACCAGAACATCTGCGTTTTGTTGCTGCCTTTCAAACATAATTCAGTGGGTGAAATCTGACCCTGTTCTTCAGTGATGGCTGTTTTGTGTCCCAAGCAAACTGAGTTGACAAGCTCAGTCTACTTGAGCGTGAATGCCCTAAGGCTATACAGTCATTCTTTCTGCTCACCAGAGAAAGCTCTTTGTGTAAAGATAAGGTGAATTTTCTCCCTCTGTCCTATTTTTACAGCACTCCATCTGAAACAGCTAGGGAATTTGATCTCCAAAAGTGATGAATGCCTGATGAATGCAGAACGATAGATTAGTGCTTGGCACTTCAGCTGGGCAGGGAGGAGGAGAGGAACCTATGTTCTAAAATACAGCCTTAACCTTTTCTCTGTCAATGCAAAGAATGCTCTGTTCACATGTTCAGAGGGTGGGTGGGGTTGGATAACCTTGATCTATGCACCATGTTTCAAGACTGAAGATGTGTCAGACTCTAGGGACCAAATCTGAATATCCACCTTCTGCAAAGAGCTTTTTTTTTAGCTATCTGGAACTGGGTACTCAGAACCTTGCTATTCAGCAGATAGGTTCAGAATTTCCAGCACTCTGAAAGACATCACATTGACTTCTGCCAAGACCCCTGTAAAACAGGGGATGTACTTTCAAAACTATTTACATGCCTTATGGCAGAGCTAGGTGTCTAGAAGGATTTTCCGTAATAGCTTAAAACACAGTTCGGTCCCCAAAATCACAGAAAATAATTCAGTTGGTGTCTAATTTCCAGAGTATCTTCTCTACATGCAAACACTGACCTCCAGACATTTACCAATATCCTTTAGCTCAATTAAGGTCTGTACAAAAAGAGCAACTATGCACCCCAAGGGCTTTGGTGCCTCAGGGAGTACCCAGAATATCCAGATTAATTTTGTCTGTGGGTTCCTGGCAATAAAACTGGTGATAAAAACAGTGCAGAAATCAAATTATGCACTAAACAGAGGATAGAGTGGGTTTGCCCGTCAGGTCTCTAAAGTTAAATCCAATAAAGAGATTCCTATCTAGTGCTGCAGCCAATTGCATACCTGAAATCTGTTGAAACATATGGACAGAGAGGAAAATAAACTAATTTTTTAAAGGTCTGGATGAAGCAATTTATGAGAACAGAAATAAAGAATGATTATGTGTAAATAGTGTGGGGGATGCTGGCATGATAGTTGTTTTGCAAACACTCTCCAGTCTTAAATAGTGAGGCTGCAGACATTTAAGGATTTCCAAGGCTTGAGTTTTTGGAAAGAAGTCCAGTGACACTAAAAACAACCTCCACAGGGAAAGGAGAAAAACTAGTTTCACATGAAATCTTTCAGATTTAACCAGAAGTAATACAATCAGCATTTTGGCTGCAACCTGGGAGTCGAGTGAGGGAGATATAAAGAGCGTGTGAGAAAATCTGATAAATATTTCCCAGAGTAAATTCGCTGAGTTCAAGTTTTCATAAAGTAACAAAACTCAAGCTTGGGAGGACTCTCCCTGGCTTTTGCTTGGGAATTTGAAACACTGCTTAGCTAGACAAGGGAAAATTTAAGCCTGTGAAAAGGCTTATAAAAAGATACAGTTGTGTCTTTGGTGAGGTTGTCATTATAAATTCTCAGGAAATTTAGAGTATTTTTATCCCAGAATATAATTACCTAAATTACAGGAATAACAGGAGAGAGAGGCCCCTTTCTTGTTGTTATTCTGCATTCACAGCTACTACACTGTGCTGCAGCATCAGCTGGATGCTTGCACAGACTGCTGGTCTCTTCAGGGGTTGCTTTACATACTTGGGGCTGTAGGGTCTGCTGGTCACTTTGGACTATCTGGAGGAAGAATACGCCATAAATGTTGGCTTTCATGCTCACATGTTAGACATGATCATTTTATCAGAAAACCTGCAGTTGTATAAAATCAATTGAGGACTACTTGAAACAGATGAGATTTCCCTCAGTCACAAATGGCTGGAAGTGGGAGGCCAGACCAGATCGCTGCATGCTTGTACTTCTGAATGTCCACCACCAGCTTCTGCCACAGATAGAGAACTGGGCAAGATAGGCTTCCAGTCTGACCCAGTCCATGTATTCCTACACTGATATGTACAAGATGGTATTTTTGGCAACACTCCTCAGCAAAATGGAGAAACTTACAATTTGTTTTAAAAGGAAACAAATAAGCTGCAGCATGCAATGTATATTAACATTTTGCAATTTTTGCATGATGGTGAATAAAACAAATAATATAAATGGTTAATAAATTACTAGATCTGTGGCCTTGTCACTACTGATATCAGCCCATCATTCACTCTGTGAAAGTCCATGTCAGGCTCCAGCCCTGCTTCCCTACCTCAACATGGCCTGTTTGATCAGATGAGCATGGCCAGTTGTTTTAATTTCTTTGCTTTTGCATGACTCTCGCTCTAGATTAAAATGCTTTAATGTCATTCTTTTTTCACTGCTTTTTAACAGTATAGGAAGGTAGTGCATCAGCCTGCTTTTGTGGCACTTGCCTTCTTTTTGAGGAGGAAGGAGTTCAACTGAAAAAGCGACTGTATAGCTCTGCCACATCTGCCACCTCTCCCCAGATCTGCTGAAGCAGGTCCGTGACAGTGGTTCGGCACTGGAACAGGATGCCCAAGGAAGCTGTGGCTGCTCCATCCCTGGCAGTGTTCAAGGCCAGGTTGGACGGAGCTTGGAGCAACCTGATCTAGTGGAAGGTGTCCCTGCCCATGGATGAGCTTTAAGGTCCCTTCCAACCCAAACTATCTTGTGATTCTATGATTCTGTGACCTGTGGCTGCCTAAGGGATTGATATACTGCCTTCACTACCCTCTTCTTAAATGATCCTGGGCAAGGCATTTTCTCTGGCTGGCACTTGTCCTTTGACATGGCTTATACAACTAAAACTTGC
Source organism: Psittacula echo (assembly GCF_963264785.1). NCBI lineage: Eukaryota > Metazoa > Chordata > Aves > Psittaciformes > Psittacidae > Psittacula > Psittacula echo. The sequence goes on along the minus strand of NC_137735.1, from coordinate 85,020,239 downwards.
TTGTGATCATTAAGGATCTAAGTCTTCCATGCACATAAATATTGTCGACTGTATAAGCCATCTAAGCCCTGTGTTGTGTTCCTTTCCATATATTTCTGGGAAGGTACCCAGCTAGAGTTATCAACAGAGCTGATTGGTTGGGCTGTGAACACATGCAGAGGTCAACAGAGGGAAAGCAAGTATCAACAGAGGTTTCCAAAATCTACTCCTTACTAAGACTTTCAACACCCACAGACACGCAGAACACTGCCTTAAATTCACCATCTTGAAAGGCAACGACTGTGATCCCCTCAGTTCCGTTTATTAAACCAACAAAAGCGATGATGTTGCAGTTTCAGGAGAGCTGTGCCCTTCCACGTGACAGGACACAGGTCTGTCTGTACTTCTGCCCCCTTGTGCTTTATTTCCTCCAGACATTCTCTCTCCCCAGGTGAATACCGCCTGCTCCTGCACGTTATTACTCTTCACATATCCGCCCGTTCCCCATTACTCTACCCTCGGGGATGCGACCCGTTCTCCGAGTTCGCTCGCCGCTGCGACGCAGGTGGTCCTCGGGCTCCCCCTGGGGGCAGTGCGCCGCGCTGCAGGCGGCGGGGAGTGCCCTGAGGCCCTCCCACCTCACCCGTGGCTAGCCGAGTGAGCCCGAGCCGAGCCGACCGGGTCCGAACCCAGCGTTGCCGAGCCGAGCGGCACCATGCTGGGCATGATCAAGAACTCCCTGCTGAGCACGGTGGAGGCATGGCCCTACCAAGTGCTGAGGAAGGGGGAGAAGGTAGGTGGCAGGGCGGCGGCCGGGGTCTGCTCCCCCGGGAGGTTTCTCCACCAGCCGGACCGGATAAGACGCTGCAAGGGGGATCGGGAGTCCTCCCGGCAGCACTTTCCTTCCAGCCCATCCTGGCAGCTTCTCTGTCTCTGACTCTGTCCTCAGGAGCAGCTCAGCTACGAGGAGAGGGTGTGCGAGGGCGGGCGGTTTGCGGTGGTGGAGGTGGTGGGGAAGCCGTTCGATGAAGCCTCGAAGGAAGGAGTGCTCAAGCTCCTCAAGTACGTCGGAGGAACCAATGACAAGGGTGAGAGCTACCCGCCACACTGGGCCCTGGCCGATACTTATGGTTGAACCGCCAGTCACAGAGGTTTGGTGAAAGCCGGATGGATGGATGGATGGATGGATGGATGGATGGATGGATGGAGGTGATGGCACCACAGGCCTGCCTGGCTTGTGGCTCCCAGTCTGTGATAGGGATGGCCCCTTGCTGAGAGAAATAAACTTGCCACAGGTTAAAGCATGCCTAGCCAACTCATGCAGTGATTCCACTCTTAACCCATCTCTGTTTCAGGGTAAAATCTCAAAAATTACTTGCTTAAGCAGGAATAAGCTACCTTGCAGCTGGGATAATGTGAGGACAGGCACACAATGTTACCTGTCACAGCTCCCTGGGTGAGCAGTAGCAGATGAAATCCAAAGTATCTGGGGCACTTCGATTCTATGGTGTACCCTTGTAGGCAGTGAAATAACTTTATGACCTTGATAATCTTATCATATACTCTGGCTGTTTTTATTCATGAAAGGGTAATGAACAATCGGCTTGCTTTTTAACTGTACTTCATATGATGTACATACTTTATGATGGTGCTTCCAGGTGATTGCTTATAAGTCTCAATTTACTAAAGTATGTGCATCAGTAACCATCTGTAGCAGGAGGAGACCACAGAGTAGTTCTGAAGCATATACATTTGTTCACACACCTTTCTTGGGCATCTGGTGGAGGGACTTGTATAGTCTGTATGGGAGTAGGAGCTGGATGCTTCTGTAAATGCCATTTCCCTCTGCATGTTTTGGAAAGGTGGTGATCATAGTTGCTATAGTAGAAGGGTTGCTTTCTATAACATGTGCTTGCAGAGACAGGTATGGTATCAAAGTGAAATAAATGAGAAAGATGGCTTGATCTCAACAGGTTCTGTGACTGCCTGATCCTGAGGTTTGGGGAGTCCCTGCTGCTAAAAGAAGAGGGAAGAAAAATGTTCTGCAGTGCCATGAGGTGGACCTCGGCAGTAATGAGCAGAAAAGCAGCATGCTGTTCCTGGAAGGGTGGATAGCATGGGCAATTCTGCTGAAAGCCATAACAGCTCTGTGTTGTGGGCACTGGAACTTGTAGGATGTCTGGAAGCATTTAGAAGGGTTTAGGAAAAAGCTCGTATTACACAGTATTGGCTATGGGCTGCCCTCTATGTGCAGATGATAGCTATTTAAATACTGATGTAGATTTACGTGTATCACTGACCTACCCTGGAACTATAGATCCTGTTGTGTTAGAAGTGATTTGTCAGAACAGTGTGTCTCGGTGGCATGAGCTATATGTTTGAGAGCCACAAAACCAGGATCATCAATAAAAGGCTTCCAGAGGTCACCTGGAGCTCTTATCTCCCAGGATCCTTGTGCAGTCAGTGGAGAAAGAAGTTTGTTCCAAGCAGAAGCCTAATGTGCCTGTTCTGCATGCCCCACAGGACTCCACTCTTGATTGACTATACCAGGAGTTCAGTGGGAGGAGTTTTCCTAAACTAAAATTAGCTTTTGTGAATCACCTGCTAATTCTGTGAGTTCCTGAGAACCTAAACTTCTTCAGTAATGTCTGTGTCTCTTTCAGGGATTGGAATGGGCATGACTGCTCCTGTCTCCATCACTGCTTTTCCTGCTGAAGATGGCTCCTTACAGCAGAAAGTGAAGGTCTCTCTGCGGATCCCAAGCCAGTTTCAAGCCAACCCACCTTGTCCTAGTGATGAAAGCATTAAGATTGAAGAGAAACAGGGGATGACCATTTATTCCACGTAAGGAGTGCATCTGGGGATTTCCAGTCCCAAGTGCTGAGGTCTCTAGCTTGCTCTGAAGAGCAGTGTTGGTTTTACCAGGTGACTTACTGTACAAGGGCTGCATGTGATAGAAAGAGGTGAAGGTGTCTTTCTAGACTGAAGACAGGTGTTTTATTTCTTATCCTTTATTTCTTTACCTTTCTTATCCTATCATGTTGCTGTGATTTGCAATACATGCATTTTTTTCCATGGGGAAAACAAGTGTGGAGGTTAGCCGTGAAAGGCTTTTTGTTTTACCTGGGGAGATGAAGAGCAGGGGAGGGTGAATATGAAAGTATTGAGTTATATCTAATCTCTGAAAACTATTGTTTTCCCCACTTTCTGGGATCCAGATGTTTCTTAGTCATAAAGAATGTCCTTTGGTGTGGTTCGCATCAAACTAAGGGTGTCAGCTGAAGCCTCATTTAGATGGACTGATGCCAGAGTCCATCATGGAAACAAGCAGCCATTACATTGCTTCAAATCACCTTTAAATGTCTTCTTCAGCTGTTGACTGCACTCAAACTAGTATCACTATAGCAATAAGCTCATCACCTTGTATTGAACCGCTTGGATGTTCCCCTGCCTCCTGGCTTGAACTGTTTTGGCTGAATCTCAACTGTCTGATTCCTTCCTTGCCTGTGACTGCTGCCTGGCGTTTGCTGCCGGTGTGGGCCACTTCTGCAAAACAGGCTGTTTCGTCTCAAACCTTCGCTCTGAGGCAGGGCACTGAGGTGCAGACCGATGTGGAAACAGCTCCTGTTGGTGGGAGGTCAACATAAACCAGATCAGTTCCAGCCCACCCCTTCTAAATAACATTGTGGGCTGTAATTTCTAACATATCTCTTCCTACATCCTCTTTTCCTTGGACTAGTTAGAATTTGTCTTCCTTTCGTGATCTGTCTTCCAGCAGACGGTTTTCATACCACAGTGAACGCAGTTGTTGACAGCATTGGTGTATTGACTGAGTTGAGCAGACTTGGAGATAACCTCGTGTTCTAGGAAGCTGTTCCTCTGATATGGCATTGGTTCAAAGGGCAGGGCCGTTCTGCTGACTGATACACGTGGGTGTGTTTGGGGTCTGCTAGTGGGTGACTGCACTCTGGCTGTGTAACCCTTGAGACATGATCTATTACAGAGTGTGCTGGCTTACAAAGAAAAGCGCCTGTGTGAGTGCATGTCAGCAGGACCGGGACCAAAAAGTGTGGCTAAATATATTGTGGCTATATACTGTTCTCTATCTTTTCCTTTCTGTGCTTTGCCAAGACTGTTCAGCACCTCTCTGTGTTTGGTTTCTTTGCAGGCAGTTTGGTGGCTATGCCAAAGAGACGGATTACGTGAGCTATGCTGCCAAGCTGAAGTCTGCTCTGGGGAGTGAAGCTGCATACCACAAGGATTTCTACTTCTGCAATGGCTACGACCCCCCTATGAAGCCTTATGGGCGACGCAATGAGGTCTGGTTTGTGAAAGAGTGAGCATCTGGCTCCCCACAGTGCTGGTTTACACCCCTCATCTCCCATACTATGTTCCTGTCCTCTTCAAAATAAACTACTAATTTGGCAGAGGCAGGAAACCGTCATTCCTTTCCTCCACACCTATGCCTTAGTCTTTCACGGACCAACCATTTTAGAACATTGCAGACCCCCAGATGGTCCTGCTCCTTTGTTCCAGATCAGGTCCTCACCCACACAGACTCTCATGATCTCTCTGTGGCTTGCTTTCCTGTACCTCATGCTTCCAGAGTTTAATGCTGACACAGGCAGAAGTATTTAATTAGCAAGACTGGTACCTCACAGGTGTTGTGTCCAAGTGCTATGAGTCTCACCTGAGGCAGGCAGGAGAACATGACAAAAGTGCACCCAGGGATTTTTTTTATCTTGTTGAACTTGCTGCAGCTGTAAAATGCCACTTTTATCTGTGCCATTCCAAAAGCAGTCTAAAGGGACATGGGCATTGCTACCAACACAGCACAGTGAAAACAAGCAGCCTTTATATTGACTCATAGCATTCAGGAGAGCAATGCTTCTGTCATCTGACCAAGAAATGTCATTTAGTGAAAGATCCAGGTTTCTGTTTGCAGCTATCCTTCTGCATAAGGTGAGACATTTTGAGGTGAGTTATGTCCTCATATCAGGTAGCAGCTGGACAATGTGACACGGAGACCCCAAGACCATTTCCTCACCTTCCTGTTACTTGTGTGTAACATTTCTTTAAAACTAGCCTACACAAGGGCCAAAACTGAAATGTGTGTGTTAATCTGACTGAATTAGAAAAACATAGGCTGTGAAAAAAGCAGGTGCCTATTACTTGTGATTTGAGGGTGCATTTGAAGAATGGTGAGCATCTAGTGGAACTACCGTGACGTGCACATCTTTAAAAAATCTCTTATTAAATAGTGTTGGTTTCTGAAGGGCTGCTCAGAGCACCTGTCTTCTACACCTGTCTTCTACAGAGGAGGAGGAAAACCTGTCTCTTCTTTAAAACAAGGATTTACATCAATCAATGAGTAGCCTTTTGGAAACTTCAATAGTGAGGGTGGGCCTTGTTTTAGGAAGATGGCAGTGTTTAACTGTTAGGCATCAAACCAGCATTTTAGCTGTTGGCTCTACCAGGGAGGCAGCAGAATGCCCACAGTGGAAACACGCTTACACACCATGCTGCTGCGGGTGCCTGTGTAATTAGTTACCTCCATTAGAAGAGATGTGCTCCTCTGGTGTTTAAGTGCCCCAAAGTTCAGCCCCAAAGTGATTTCCCCTTGGAAAGAGATTTGCCAGATGGCATGCCAGGTTCTGGCTGGTTGAGCTGTTTGACACGCTTGCTTTCTGAGAACAAATCCCAGCAGTAAAAGGAGAAAACCTGAAGTTCTGATGTGCTTTCCTTTTATCTCTTGCTGAGCCAGAGCTCTGCTGTGGACCTCACAAGAGAGTTTCAGTTACCTGTGTGCAAGAGCAGCTAATCAGGATGAGTAAAAAGCTATATTTAATTAAAACAAAAATAACCCCAAGCCAAATCAAACAAACAACAGCAACCTCCCCCCCACACACACACAAAGAAGCCGTTGGAAAACCTATTGACTGCGGTTAGTGATTGCAGTGCATGTGAGGAGGAATCAAAAGGGAAATCAAGGCAGACAAAGAGTTAATCTTTTGAAGGAGTTTTTTAAGGAGCAAAGGCCCTTCTAAGGCCATCTCTGAATCCAAAAGGACCTATTGATGTCCCGGTTTATTTGCATCTCTGTGGTGTGAGGAATGGAGGGACACAGTGCTGCCCAGTTTATGCATTTCCAGGTTTATTCTATGTGTAGACTGTGGATACAGTCATTTCTGGCTACTGGTGGTGAATGTTCTAAAGTGATCAAAATCCTGGAATCTCTCAAAATTTCTCCTGTGACATCTCAAATGTTAGGAAGACCAACTACAAACCTGGTATGAAAGCGCTGCACATCTCAGCAGCATGAAGCTTTTTTTGTTTCATGACATGCATACACTCTGACCCTACAATGAGAGTAATCACATCTGTGGGCTCTCCAGTGCAGCCCTGCTGCTGGCTGTTTGTGCACAGTGGGCAGAGTACAGTTTCATAAACAGTGTTAACTGATACCAAAAGCTTATGCAAACTGAATTGCCTTTTCTGTACACATCTGTACACACAAAGATGCCTGTGTTCTGTCCGCATTTTCCAGAGCTTTTAAATAAATAAGAAAATAATAAGATTGTGATTTACAGTTTCTGTGCTAATCATTGACTTCATGACAACTCAGTGGGAGTTGTTGATTTGAAAATACTTTGGGTTGACAGTTTATCTTTTTATTTGGGGTACTAATCATGTTGCAGCATCTATAAATAGTCATGATGCTTTTTCCAATAAATTGCTATTTTAGGTATCCTGGTGTGGCCCTGCATTATATGACTGTGTGAAATGAGAGCTAATGAAGTAATCTCCTTCTTCATTGGTCCCAGCCACTGAGAGGCTTTGACTGATGTTTTTGTGTTAACGTAGAAACTAGAGGGCCTGCTTACCTGAGGAAAATTGTGTGTTCGCTTGTGTGTTCCTGTGGCTGGGGTTCACAGACTGTTTTCAGGCAAATACTTATGACTGATTTTCAACATGACTTACTATCTATAAATGTTAGACATATTGTCACATTGAGGTCCATCCAGCTCAGTGCCCTGCTGCCAGTGATGGCCAGTAGTGGCCACCTGAGACAGATTACAGAATCAGTGCAGCTGTGGGCTGAGACCATCTCTAGTTATTTCTCTGTCTGTAGTGCAGTGTGCCTCAGGGATTTTTGTTATTGTGTTTTGTGGACCCAGATAAACTTTATCCCATGCATTTGTCCAGTTTCATTTTAGACTTAAAGTAAACTTACTATCTGTGGCATCCTTTCATTCTATGGCAAGGAGTTCCATGCACACAGAAGGGCAGAAATGCTCTTTGGCTGAGGATTTCCAGCAGGTTGTCTCTCTGCTTCATAGCAGCTGGGTCAGCCAGCTTTTTGATCCAGTTTTTCGATCCACCTCCGTCACTGCAGGTGCTTGTTTGTTTGGACAGCCAGACTCCTTGTTGACAAAAGAGGGTTTCCAGCAACCTCTTTGTGCTGGGGCCAGGAGTCAGAGGTACACACATTGGATTTTGCCCTGAAGCCAGCATGGTCACAGCCGCTCTGTTACGTGCAATTGGCATGTTTTAATATTTTTTTAATGTTTTATTGTTTCAATATCCTAAACTGATATTAAAAACAACACATCTTTCTCTGCACCCTCCAGTTTGTTATCTGATAATAGTGCAACTGATCACCTAGAGACCTCCTTGCTTTTCTTCTGTGCCTGTGCAGTGCTATTTTCTGTCTTGAGCAAATGCTGAAATGGGTCCATTTTGATGATTTTCTGATGTTAGCAGGGCATCATGACATTAACTGTTGCATGTGGATTTAAGAAGACAGTGCAGGGGAAACTGAAAGGCAGAGGTTTATTTTTGCTTAGGCACCTTGGTGCCATCAGCAGCTGGGTTATGGGGATGTGATGGGTTGTGTAGCAAAGTCTGCATCACTGCTCATGGCCCCTCTCCCATCGCCGTGCTCGGCAGTGAAGTGCGGCATCTCCATGGCTGCCTGCTGGGCTGGATGGGCTCAGCAGGATGATTGCCTTGGAATTATCTCTGCCTTCCAGAGACAGGAGTTGCCTTGCTGCTATTTAGAATCTGGGCAGGTCCTTCCCAGTGCTATGCAAAGCAGCAACATGACAGAGGTGTGATGGCCACAGGAAGGGACACATTTAAACAGAGCCAAATTCAAAAGCATAATCTTGATGGGAATTATACACATGCCATGCAGGTTTAGCTGTGCTGAATATACCACCTTCCTAGGCTACTCCACTGGTTAGTAACATAATCTGTGAGGTTTCCAGCTGGCCTCAGGGGTAGCAGACCATGTATACTTACATATATTTAAGTGTGTATGTGTATAAATATGTATACATATATATGTATGTGTATATATGTAGTTTATATGTAGGTGCCTCCAAACCCTCTTCTTTGCTCTATTGGTTGGCTTCTACTGTCACTGAATAACTTGCTAATGCAAACACAGCCACAGGGCGAACATTTGCAAACTGAGGTTTTAAGTCTGCTGGAATGAGAGCTCTGTTAGCTTTGGAAAGAAATGCTTTCTTTTGTAGGCACATGCCTAAATATATCTAACACTGCATTAAGAAGATGACAGGCTTTATGAAAAAGCTAATTGGTTAAGCTGTTCATATAAATCTGGCCAAACTTCAAATACTCCAGTCACTTTGAGGGGATAGGTGATTTATGGTGAATGGGGAAGTAACATCATTATTTCCCTATTTTCATCAATCACCATGACAAAGGGAGCATGAGCATCTATTGTGCTTGTGGTAGCAAATATTCAGCTTTGCAAGGCTTCCCAAAAGCAATTGGATAGAGGAAGAAGGTGGTGGCTCCTAGCTCACATCTCCCTCCTGCTGTAATTACAATAATACCTCTTTTACAATAGCACTCTGAGCAGCAACTCTCTTTCTTCTGTGACAGCATTTCAGCCACACTGAGCTAAAAAAGAAATGTATCTCTTTTAATGGGACCATAAGTAGCTTTGGATGTATAACGTTCCTATAAAACTGCTTGGCAACATGATTTATTGGAGCGGGATCAGTGGTAAAAGTGACTTCTCTGACAGTAATGGATGAAACACTTCCAGTGTAGCTACTCTGTCTCTGCTTGGTGCCTGTGCCGACAGCAGGCTGGTTTTGTCAGCTCATTCATAATCTCTGCTTTGCTCTCAGCAGAATCTGTTGCACAAGACACATTTCAGCCATGGAGGAAGCTTTTTCCCCTAGTCCTCTGTGGGAGCTGCTGCAGAAGATAGGTCAGTGCCAAGGCTACTTGATTCCTAAGGTGCTGTCTGTCTAATTCCACATCCAGACGCTATGCCTAGGTGAGAGTTGGAGGCATGCTGCTCCCCTACCTCTAGCTGCTGCCCATCCCCCATTTTCCATGAGGAGAAGCTTGGGTGAATGGGGTGGAAGGAACTGCTCTGTTCTTAGACTGAGAGTGAGAACTGGCTGATCAGTATCCCAAGGTCCTGGGACAGCCTCAGAAGTATCTTCTGTGCAGTCCCGGTGGGAAAACTGGCTTGAGGAGCCTGAACTTCAGGTGCAGATTTTTCAAATATGTACAAGTGGAAGTGAAAAGATCTCAGAGACCACATCCTGAAAGATAACACTGGGATTTAGGTGTTTTGGTGTCTGAGGATATGGATTCTCATGTGTACAGATCAACCCACTGCCATATACCAAGCACAGGATCAAGCCAGTGCCTCCTGTTTCGCATCCCCTGCAACCTGGCCTGCAGTGTGGACTTAAAAGTGCCATGGCCCTGTTTCCCCTCTGGGAGGCTATGAAATGATGCAGCTGAACATTGTAAACTGTGAGCCTCTTGCTAATCCCGCTGGCTGTGTGGGACCAAGAAGCAGCAAAGATGCTCTGGAGCTATGAGGCCATCGAGAGGCAGCTGGTGTGGAAAAGCAGTTCCTCAGCCATGCACTGCAGCACCCTGACTTGCACAGTGACTTGAGCAACACTGTGGCGTTGGGTGTGCAGTGTCACATTGACCTGACACTGGGACTCCTTGTGGTGGGACAGCAGAGCCCATGCCTGTGGCACATGGGCAGCTTCACCACCCACCCTGCCTATGCCTGGCCTTGGAAGCTAGGTGGGTTTGAGTCTAAGTGAGGTGTGTGTTGGAAAAGTATCTTCTTCAGCACATATTTTGGTTATCCCAAGAGAAAACAGAGAAGCATTGCCATGGCAACTGTTCTCCCTTTAGTATTTTTCCAGAGTTTTCCAGTCTCATTCAGTCTTTTTTATATCTCTACTGTTTATTTTAAGGTCATTTCTTGTAGGAGTCCAAAGAAGCAATTGAAGCATCTTCTACCATTAGACAGTAAGTTCAGTCACCTTCCCACATGACTGATGAAGTACAAGATCAACAGAATTGAATGTTGCTGTGAGTAAGAGAAGAGAGGATCTGAAATTTGAAATGCATTGTACTCAGACAAATGAAACAAATGAAACCTTTTACCCAAAGCAAAGCATTGAAATAAAAGGTAGTGTACTGTGTGACAGTTTCCTGCTGGCAGATCTTTCTAGCTGTTTAATCACTGATTGCAGAGATTCTCAATCCTCTTTATGACTCAGCTTTGCAAGGGAACATCTTTCCAAATCAACATGTGCTGGCTCGTTGAAATCTCTTTCATGAGCTGTAGTTTTATTTAGCCAGGGTACTTTGAAGAGGATAGTTACTGCAGTGATGTTTATTTGGGGTAATGTAAAATCATGTCTCTCATTCTCCAATGCTTTGCTTCCACCTTGTGCTGGTTTTGGCTAGGGCAGAGTTAATTTTCTTCACAGTATCTAATATGGGGCTACGTTTTGGATTTGTGCTGGAAATAGTGTTGATAACACTACTGTGTTATTGCTGCGCAGTGATCACAGTGTCAAGGCCTTTTCAGCCTCTCACACCACCCCACAAGCAAGCAGGCTGGGGGTGCACAAGGAGCTGAGGGGGATACACAACCAGGACAGCTGACCCCAACTGACCAAGGGATATCCCATACCACATGGTGTCATGCTCAGCATCTAAAGCTGGGGAAGAAGAAGGAAGGGGAGAATGTTCGGGGTGATGGTGTCTGTCTTCCCAGGTAACCGTTACACATGACAGAGCCCTTCTGTCCTGGAGATGGCTGAACACCTGCCAGTGATGGGAAGTGGTGAATGAATTCTTTGTTTTGCTTTGCTTGTGTGTGTGGCTTCTACTTTACCTATTAAACTGTCATTATCTCAACCCACGAGTTGTCTCACTTTTGCTTTTCTGATTCTCTCCCCCATCACACTGGGTTTGGGGCACTGAGCAAGCAGCTGTGTGGTGCTTTGTTGCCAGCTGGGGTTAAACCGTGACACACCTGCACACTGATACCCACGCATGGGAAATCCAGTCTGGAGGGAGAGAAAAAAATCCTGCGGAGCTGTAGGAGGAAGGAGGTTGAAGCCCTGGTGCTGTTTCAGGGGAGGGTGGTGTGAGGGTTGGGCAGTGGAACATGGTGTCTTTGGTGCCCCATTACGCACTCACTCGCCCTTTGCCTTGGCAGGTGTTGGAAGAGGAGACTGCTAAAACCCTTCTAGTAGGGCTTATCCTGTGATCAGCGCAACACAGTTAAACATAGAAGAGTATCCAGAGGTGTCTATCAGCTTCTCCAGTTCTGCCTTGAGCCAGACGGTGTCTTCTCCCTACAGCAGGGGCCAGGGAACAAAGATCTCCATGGAAATCTCCAGCATGACTCTCCTTCCACTGTGTTGTCATCTGCTTTGCACAAGACTTTGGTATATGCTTGTGAAGAGCAGTGCTCTTCCTCTAAGGACATCCTCAGCACTGCTTCCCAGGAGGGCTGAAATCCTGAGCCACAGGAGCAGCTGAGACTGCTCTGAGCACCTTTCCCTGCCCCAGGGGGTGAAAACCAGAAATGCTGATTCTATAAGATACTGCATCTTGGGAAACTGCCCTAAAACTCGCTCCAGCTGGGAACCTGACGATGGAAGCAGTGATGTAGGTTTTGGAGTGCTTGTTTGAGCTGAATGAGTCTGGAGCAAATACATCTGGAAAATACAGGTACAGCTTCACACACACAGCATGGCCAGAGGTGGTTTTGTTGCTCTGACCATGTGTTGACCCCTGCATACCTTCATGCCTCACTTCTCCCATCTCCCTGGGTGTGGTGGTAGTGACCTGTTTCACGCTTGGCTCCTCAGATGCATTCTCCAGGCATTGCTGGCATCAGCTTTTTAATGGTTGCAGAGGAAATCTCTCTGGATCCCAGAATGAAGTCCAGATCTTAAATCAGGAGAGTTGTTTGACTGGAGACAGCTCTCCATGGAGCTGTTTGTTAGCAGGCAACAGGAGTTCATTTATTTTACATTGCAATGGTACTATTTCTGAACAAGAGATAAAAATTAAGGGTTTTTTTCTGTAGCATATGATTTAGTTTTTGGCTTAAAAAAAATAAATGTTAATCTTGAATGGAAGCCCAGAATGCACAGAATGTAGCAAAAATTTCATAGATATGCACAGGGATTTTTGTTTCACCTTTCAAGCTTCTCCTGCTCCTGAAGCTAAGGCAGTAGCGTTTGAAAGCATTTGAAAAGGCTCTGGATGTTTTCCCTTTCCTTGGAAAGAAAGATATGAAAATAACAATACTGAAGAAACACTGGAGGCAGCTGCTTCCAGATAACTCTACTGAGATAAACAAGATGCAACCAGACACATCAGAGACATGAGGAAACTGTCCAGCCAGATAGTTTCCTGGTGACAGTAGCTCCCTGTCCTGGGAGACGCAGCGAGGGGATGAATGGGAGCTCCCCAGACAGTCCTGATGTGAAGAGAAACATAATTGTTTTCCAAAACACTTGATCCCATAATCTATGGATCCATTTATCATAAATAGCCATTCAACAGCCTACTGTTATGACAAATTCTTTTGGAATGAATCCAGCTCCAGAATGATGACAAGCTAAAAATGGTGTCTATTCCCATGGCTATAGACAGAGAGCTGCTACTCAGCAACAAATGTACCACCAAGTGCCATAAAAATAACCCTTTTGGAATTATTCAGTGTTTGGGACTTGTCATTTCACAGGGGTAAAAGTGGATCTGTTTTAGCACAAAATATGCATAATATGTATTCACAGCTTTATAAATAGCATTTATAAAATTATGTGTATAATTTTATCTTAAATTGATGCTGAGCAAACAGACAAAACAATCGACAAGAACTTCGTACATAAGTTTTGTTCCGAGGAGAATTCTTGGTTGCTGGTAACACATTAGATAACTCTAAGACTTTTGCCTTAGAAATGCAGATGTCAAAAGAGACATTCTTGCCCACTTTTCCCCTTCCCTTTCTTTCTCTAACACAGCTTTAGGGAAAAAAGTTGAAATTACTGCTATTATGGGAAATGTGATGCCTGTAAGCAAAAGAAGCAGCCAAGGCCAAAGTTGACACCTCACACAAATTAATTCCACAGCTTTAGCTATTCTGTAGGAGAGAGGTTTCCAAATGGAAGGCTTTATATCACTTGGAGTCCCTGCTTTTGCAAGTGGAGTCACAAATGTGATGGAAATTCAGTTGCTGAAATGGTGCTCTGAGTCAGAACTGGGGTCAGTAGCAGGGACATAACTTGAATTGGCTCTTAAAGGAGCATTTGGGAACTGTTGGCCTCCTCTTGTTGTTCTGCTTCCTTTCATCTCACTTGCCCTTGCAGCACTGATGCAGGGACAAAGCATTTGTACTTCTGGGAGGGAGGAGATGTGAATACAAAGATTTTTCTGCTGCCCTGCTCCAGGCTTTCCTGTTTACCTCCTCCCATGTGGAGCCTGGCTGCATGCTGAAGATCAGCATGCTGATGTCATCATGCTGCATGCTGATGTGCTCGGTCACATCACATAATGTCCAAAGCCCTACGGAAGGGTAGGAGCTAGGGGTAGGGAACCTGGTCTAGTGGAAAGTGTCCTTGCCCATGGCAGGGGGTTAGAATTGAATGAGGTTTGAGGTCCCTTCCAATCCAAACCAGTCTGTGGTTCTATGATTCTATGATAACGCAATAGAACCCAGTGTGAGGCCTTTTAGGAGAGGACAGTAATTTTGCTTGAGAACAGAACTGGTTTCATTCACTCACACTCACATGTTTGTACTCATAAGCAGCTGGATGCCAGTATCCAAGTGGTTGTTTACTCTGTGTCAGATTGCCACATCCATCACTGATAGTCCCAGCTGGGAACTACTCTCCAGAGGAGTGACCTGAAGCCCCTCAGGAAGTGCAGAATGGAGAACTGGATGGGTATGCTGGTGGATGCCAGCACCACACAACATCATGCCTCAGAGCTGTGTTTGTGGAGTCTCAAGATAATAATGCCTGAGCAGACATGGTTGTGCTGACCTGACCAGAGATGATATGGCAGCTTAAATGCAGGATTTAGTGACTGAGAGAGAAGAATAAAATAGGCTTTCTAGAATGGTGCAACAGCACAAGACAACAGCTTCACTTAAATTCTGAGATGATTCAAATTGTAATGCTTTTCCTTAGAAATCAGCACTAAAGAAAATCCTTTTCATGAACTATGACATTTTTCTTTGAGAAGTCTTAGAATGGTACATTAAAAAAGAATCATATGATTTCACAAAAGCCAATAAATATTTTCTATGGAAAAATATATCCCTCTTACCATTTTACTGAAATTATCAAACGATTTCTATTCCAGTATGTCGTGGTTTAAGCCCCGGCTGTAAATTAGAACCACGCAGTCTACTTCCCCCCCCCCCCCACTCCCCAGAGGGATGGGGAGGAGAATCGAAAGAATGTAACTCCCACGGGTTGAGATAAGAACAGTCCAGTAACTCAGGTATAACACAAATCACTACTGCTAACACCAATAATAATAATGATAAGAGAAATAACAAGGGAAGAAAATATGATACCGCTCGCCGGAAAAGAGCCCGACCGAAAGGAGGACGTGCCCTTCCGGGTAGCTCCCAGTTACATCCCCGGGCATGACGTGCTGTGGTATGGAATACCTCTTTGGCTAGTTTGGGTCAGGCGTCCTGTCCCTGCTTCCTCCCGGCCCCTCCTCCTCCCTGGCAGAGCATGAGACTCACAAAGTCCTTGGTCAGTCTAAACATCAGTTGTTATCAGCTCTTCCCAGGCCAAAAGTCAAAAACACAGTGCTGCACCAGCTACTAAGAAGGAGAAAAACTGACTGCTACTGCTGAACCCAGGACAGAGTAGCACTAGGGTTCACATTTCTACTTCTTGAGGGGTCAGGGAGGTCTTGGTCAGAGAAATCAAGGGATAGAAAAAACTGTCAGAAATGTGCTTTGATGTTTTCCCACCTCTTGCTTAAGCAAGAAATATTGCCTGTTAATGTGATAAAAAAGAGTGAGGCTAGCAGGAGACTTATGCCCTCCTGGAGATATCGTGTGCTAGCTCTTCTCCAAGTTCTCTCATACTATTTCCATGGCAACTCCATATAATGATAACTCCCACTGATTTTCTTCTTTTATCTGTTATTTTGGACCCAGACAGTGATGGAGCTGAGGCATACATTTCTTTCACACCATTTGATGCCCATCCACAGCTAAAGTAAATAATGTCCTCATTCTTCAGACCTTCAGGAAGTGCAGTTAGTTCACAGAGCTTTCAGGAATTCACCTGCAGAGCTGGACAGAGCTGAGATAGGAAAATCAGTGCTACAGATTCTCAGAGGAAGCTGCAAAAGATGAATGCTCACTGTTGGCACAAGGTGACAGGATTAGATCCCATTCCTGCTCTTCTCTTTCCCTTGGCGGGGGTACCCTCTGGAGGCTAAGTAGAAGGCCACAGTGTAATGGGAGGATGGATGGTTTGGGTGTAGGGAGCTGCATCTCAGCTGTCCTACCCACAGAGACAGGAGGTCATTCTGCCTGACTGGGAGATTCTCCCTTCCCCACTGCTGTCTGCTCGTGATTGCAGTTCTAGTCCAGCTCACAAGACAAGGATCACAAACTTCTCTCTGCAGCCAGAGAAATCCTTGACAAAATGCCCTTAACCCATGACTTCCTCCCTCTTACGAAATCTCTGCAGCAAGCTCCTGTGGGCTGTTTTTGCTTAGCAGAAGCAGCAGGGATGCCCCTTGTTCTGGGAAACCTGTGCCGGCTTCATCTAGCTAACAGGACAAGGAGAGAGGAAATTGTCAGGACCAGGGTGGAGAGTTCACAGAAAGCCTGCAGTCCAGCCGCTAGTGTAGGCTGCACACATCTTCTGCTCTTGGGCTGCAATTCAGTCAGTGCCAGGAAAGACAGGACAGTGTGAATGTGAAGGCCTATCCCAAGCATCCCCTGAACTTGTTTTGGCTTTCCTCATTTCTTCCTACAGAGATTTCCATTTAAGCAAGTGATCAATGCCAGCTGAAAGGACATCCTCCTTTAGGAAGGGACTTTAAACTCCACTGACTTACACTTGATAGTAGTGGACCTTCTGAGTAAGGCTGCTGCTCGGAAGAGCTGTCCTACTCTCTTTAGTCCTCTCTGTCCTGTAAACCAGTTGTTGGTGAGAGGCTTAGGCTGTTTTAACTGGTAGGGAGGCTAATTAAGCAAGAAATTACTCAGTTCTCTGCATGCAGAGAGATTTGCAAGGATGGGAGTGTGTCAAGGATCAATGCTCCTCTGCTGTGAGAGTGGTCACAGCAAGTGCATGGAGCTCTGGGGAAGATGGCAGTGCTCCCACAGGGACCATGTCCAATGGCTGAAGTCACTTGGGACTTGTGTTGCCCATTACCTTGGAGGAGTGAGCCGAGAGGGGAGAGACAATCTCTCTGCCCAGCTCCCCACCAATCCGCCTGGCCCCTCTTCCTTCCACCCTTGCGAAAATATCAGAAGAGTTTCAGGTCTGAGATCTTGTGCTGCTCATCTTCACCTCATCAACACCCAATGACAAGAGTTAAACCTAAGGAGAATGGAAAAGGAGATGGAAACTTGGTACTGTGATTAGCCCTTTCTTCCAGGTTAGACAATATACTTGCCAGTTGGGACTGATGTCCATCACTGCCAGGTAATGATGAGCCTGGGTGTGAAGGTGAGCAATCACCTAGGCATGGTGGGAATATGTTCTCAACCTTGTGCCCTAGATGTAAGGAGCAGGATAACCTCATGAAAAATCTCCTGTAGGCCTCCTGGCAATTCAATAGACACCTCAAAATCAAACCAGAGAATTACTAAATACCTGATCTGAGGCTACCGATACAAATTCAGGTCCAGCATCTTGTCCACATGAACCATGATGAACATTGATCATAAACTGGGGTTGAGGGAGTGGGGTTAAACACAACAGCAAATCTCTACTAAAAGGGAAGACATAAAGGAACATTTCTAAATGCCTTGTATAAAATGTTTCCAGAGTTCATGGTTTTTTATTTCTTAGGATGTTGCTAAGACACATAGACCCATAAAAATGATTCTTTCCAGCCGTAGACATCCAGATGCCTCTAAAATGAGAACTAAAGCCAAAGAAACTTTTACATTGATTTTACCAGCAAAAATTTAACTTTTTTTGTCCCAGATTCTCACTTCAAATATATCAGCATGCTCCTATTAATTTCAATGTGAGTATTGTATGCACAGTTGGAGGCAGAGCATACCCCAAAAGCTGATTACATTTGAAGAGTGCACTGTGAAAGAGAAATCAGATGAGACAGTATCAAGGGCTTCATCTCTTTGGGATCTTGTAAAGGAGAATACAGCTTCTTTCAGCGTTTCCTCATTCATTCAATATAGACAAAGTTGATTCCACTTTTAGAAACTACCACCAGACAATAAAGACAAATGATATTAGAAAAAAAAAAAAAAAAAAAGCAGCAAGATGCATAATGAAACCTGAATAGACAGGACCTTTCCCTCCTTCCACCCCACTTGTCTCCAGGATTTGGAAAGAATCACTCATAGCTACAGCCAGGGCTGGATGCCTTGGTAAATTGGGCTCCAGGACTCCTCCCATGAGATGGAAATTGTCATAGCCACTAAGACATGAAGCACTGATTGGGCTGAACTCACTCAAACACTTTGGCTAAGTTAAAAATGATTCATCTTCGTTCATTCCAGACAACTCGGCAGAAATGGGACTGTGTGTCCACAGATGGATGCAGATCTTGTAGTGCCCTTGCCTGATTACTGAAGATCCTGATGTCACAGTAGAACAGCGGAGATTCCAGATTTTGGGTCCTCAAGTGGGACAGGTCTTAGTTCCTCTTTCAAAGAACACACCGATGCACAGTGAGAGGCAGATACTGTCTCATCCTAGGGCAGGAACAGGGCAGGTAGGAGGATGACACTCCACACAGCTGTGGAGGCAGCCCCCAGGTGATTTAAAGCAGCATTAAAACTGCTCCACAGTCCTTCCAGCAGCCTATGCTGTGGAGAACTGAACTTACCTTGGCTCATCAGACTCCCGTCTCACAACCCAATAGCTTGCCACACTGCCAGAAACCCATGGATAGGCCTGTCATGCTGGAAAAGCCTTATGCTTTCAACTTGTCCACAGATCACTCAGTAGAGCTTAGCAGATAAACCTGTATGTTTTCTATCCTTTCTCCTTCCAATCACACAAATCCTTTCATCAGTGACTACATCTGCTTATGAGCTGACCTGCATTTAATCCTGGCCCTGCCGAGGTCTCATCCCACAGAAATCATTTGCCTTGTAAAACCCAATAGTCTGGATGTACTAAGGGGAACCACAACACAGCCTTGATATATAGTCATGATGATAGTGTTGAGTAAGGAGGAGAAGGGACACAGACAAGTCATGTTATCTTCCTGCAGCTCCTTGCAATGTTCTCTACCTGCTGCTTGTCTGTGTAAAGAAACTGCCCTGCCCACATCACAGCCAGACATCACCAGCTCTGCCACTGGGGATCTCCTGTCCTGCTGGCTTCAACAGCCCCACTCATGCAGGCCCAGGAGCTTGGTGGCCTCTATGTGGGAGGATTGTCAGGATGGGGAGTGGAGCTGGTGAGCCATAATCTGCCTGCATTGCCAGGCTGCCAGAGCCATGCCAGCTTGCCCATTTGCTGCCCTATCCCAGTGACTGTCAATCTCCTTCAGAATTGCGAAGCACCAGTAGCCTGTGGCCCTGGCTCTGAGGTCTGACTGACCCTCCTTGCCCATGCACAGAGCTGGGCAGAAGGTTCTCCAGGCAGCTGTTTCTCTCCAGCTGAAGTGCAGCCAGTCAGGAAGACATTGGTTGAAATCAAACCAAACTGTGACTAAAATAAAATGAGTTCAGAGACAAGCTCTTTGTATTGCTGTAGAAAACAAGCTGAACTTCACAGTGGAAGAGCTTCCTTTTTAGGCTGGAAAGCTTTAGGCTGGGTTTTTTTGGGTTTTTTTTTTTTTTTTTTTTTTATTATTATTATTATTATTTTTATTTGAGCGTTCTGAGTCAAATCATTTCATGGGAGCAAAACTGCAAATTTTGCCGAAGTTCAACGAAAAGCCACAAAATAACTTCTTTTTATGGTTTTAATATCAAAGCCTTAATGAGATGCTGGGTTTTCTGTTTTGCTTTTAATTATTATTACAACAAAGAGTCCCAGGCCCCGGGATGGGGGAGACCTCTGGAACCTGCTGCGGGAGCAGCTCCCCCCAAATCATCCTCCCTTCATTGGGTCCTGAGGCGCGGCGGTGGGCTCTGCAGAGCAAGGGCGCCACCTGGCGTCCACTGTCAGAACTGCAGAAGGAGCCGCCCGGAGTGTTTCAATTCTGAGATGCCGGCTCTCTCCCTCGCACCGACTTTCTCGACATTGCCTCCGCTTCCCTTAAGGAACCAGAAACCTAAATCCAGCCTCCTCCCTGGTTTTGATGGGGTTGCTTTCACTCCGTCCAGAATTAGCCCAGTGGGATGTAGCCCACTGTTCTGGAGACTGTGGGTACCAGGTGGATGTTGAAAGCATTCCAGGCCCTGGGTGCCTCATTGCTCCCTTGGTACCAGTCTCAGGTGGCTGAGGATCATGGTCAGCTCCTTTCAAGAAAATAGGCAGTGAGAGAGGATGGTTGGACATCACTAAAACGGGAGTGCCTGCAGGAACAGCCTCTACTTAGATTATAGAGTGGCTCTGGGATGACTAAGAGACACTGAGCAACACCAAGACGCCTAATTTCTGAGATTCAAACGTGTTTCTTCAGTCTGGCAAAACCAGTGAAGAGCTGATTTGCAGGGAAATGTGCTTTCTTATAGCACTGAACAAAGAGCAGCACCAAAGTCAAGGATTGTGCTGATCATTGTAGGTACTTACAAAAAGGTACCTACCCAGGTCCCATTCTCTCCTTGACTATAAATCTCACCCAAAGTTTTCAGCACTTCTTCACACTCCTGCTCCAGCATTTGAGCCTAACTTCCGATCATTTTTAGACATGTTGGAGACACAGCATTCCGTTTCACCTCTCAACTAATTCATTATAGAACAAGATACCCATTTTACAAGGCACAGTCTTTCTGCTCAAATGCACCTGCTGCTGGTTGGATGGGAGAATCAACTAAGCCAGGCAGAGCCCTGGCTGACTGCAGAAAGAGATCCATATTAGATCAGTCTGGCCAGCTGGGAGAGGAGCTCCTGCTCTGCGCCTGGAACTTCAGAAAGCCTTTTGCAGAAAACGACACTTTTATTTAGCACACTCATCACAATAGCAAAGGCCAAGCAAATACCAGTTTCCCTAGAAACTGTGGGTATCAGGGCACATTGACTTGAGAGGAGGGAGGGGATCCCACGTGGGACAGGTGTGGGTGCAGAATGGTGTGTGTTGCAGGCAAGGAGAGGAGGCAGAACAAGCGCCAGGCACAGAGGGACCCCCCAGGAGAGACTCCCACAGCCGTTGTCCGGCATTACTCAGTACAACAGCAAAGACTACCTTGGAGCAGAGGTGTCTGAGTCCCCGTGGTTGGGTGGCTTAGTAAGGGCACAGACTCATTGAGTGCAGCTGCTCACCAGCAGCTCACCAGCCGCAGCCTGGATGAGATGCTGCAGAGCAGCTGGTACCCAAGGGCTGGGCTTGCCACTGCTGAGGCACACCTCATTTTGCATACAGAGTTCCCCAGAAAACAGGCAAATGCCAGAAGGGGCCTTTGAACTTCCTCCCCAGGGCTCCTACATGCTGTCAGCTTTTAGATCTCATTTGTCTTTAAGGCACTACAAAGCCAGTCCCTCCCTGTGGAGTATGTGTTTTGAGGAGAACAGTGTAAGCTAAGCAACCCACCTGGCCAGGGGGATATATGTGTGTGTGGGGATGATACTCTGGTGCTGTCACTTGCTCCTCTGGGTATCAGTCCCCTCTAAGTGCTGCTCACAGGCTGTAGTGCAGCTACTTGAGGTGGCTGAAGGATACTCTGCTCCCTTACCTGTACCAGGGCTAGGAAAATGAGAGGCGTTTCTGCTCCTCAGGTACCTCTATTTCTGGTCCAGTGTGACAAGATACACTTAAACCTAAAGTGCAGGTTTTTATGGGAGGTGACTGCTGTCACTGGGACTGGATACACCATCTGTACCTTTTCCATAGAAGAACCATGAACACTTGGGACAACAGTTGCCGTGTCTGAGATTTAGCCTTGTGATTCTGTTCCTTGGGGAGCAGATCCGATTAAAATGATGCCCCGGTGCCAGCAGGCTGCAGAGAGAGGGTGCACAAGGCTGTGCCAGCCTCCCCACCAGTCCCAGTTACTCAGGCAAAGCCTGAGTCACCACTTGACACTGCTCTTTGTTGGATATTGAAATAGAGAGGGGACAGATGCAGCAAAGGGGACATCTGAGGGAGACACAGCGGTGTGTGCCAGTGACCCATCACTCATACGGAGCAGTCCAGAGGGAATGCAGCTTTTCCAGCACCTGCTTCAGAAAAGGCTGAGGGGTGCAAAGGATGCCCCATGCTTAAAGGGTCTTACAAAGTGTCATGGGTTCTGATCCCATGCAGCTGCCTCCTGCCACCCCAGGACACCAGTGCTTGCTTTCTCGGTCTATGGTCAGCTGGGAAGGACCATGACCAAAAGGCATGGGAATTGAGCATGCTCCCCAATACCTTTGCTTTCAGAGCCTGAAGGAGGACACAACCCAGCAGCAGCCCCACCAGCTGACAGTGTGCTCCCTGCTGCTGACAGCTAGTCCCTGGCATCTGCTGCTCCAGCTGAAGGAGGGGGACTCATTTACCACTGCTGTGCCACACACAGCAAGGGTTACATGGCTTGTGGGGAGAGGGTGAATCCCTCCCAGAGAAACACCTTGTTTAGGGAGCGTGGTATCAGCACCAGCTGCAAAAAGAGAGCTTTTTTGGCAAGCCGGGGAGCATCTGGGAGGTGAACCCAGCAAAGTCCTTTCCTGACCCAGGCTCTAGTACCACTGGACTGCGTCTGTGCCCAAAGGGCTTGCTGCATTCTTTGTGCCCACCCTTGGCCAGGCAAGTGAAGTCCTGCAGGCCTGGCAAGCCCATGGGACTGTGACCCTGAAAGCCCTAGGTCCAAGTGGTGCCTCTTCTCTTCTTTGCCCTTTTCCCATGACATCCCTGACCTGAAGTTCAGCTGTGTTTATCCCACCTCCTGATAATCCTGGCTGCTTTCATAACCCAGGTGTGCTCTGTGCCAGCCCTTTTCCAGTGTGTACATTTCTGATGCTCTGGTCTCCTCAAACAGGGAGAGGAGGAACGAGAAACCAGAGGGCCCTTAAGGCAGCGGACCTGTAGCCTCCACCACCAAGGGAGCCCTTTGCAGGAGAGAGGGTAGGGACAGGCCCTTACTGGGTTTACCGGCCTTCCAGGGGGCAGATTTTAATAAAAAACAGCATAAGGATGAGGCAACCTTCCTGCCTCCTCCACTCACTTGTTCTTTTGGGGTCCAATCTGTCTGGCCCCACCAGTTTAGGATTTACCTGGGACATGTGTGTGTGTGGCTGAGTGGCTGGCTGATTCGGTTTAAACTCAGTCTTAAGAAAAGATGAAACTCCTGCTTTCTCAAAAGACTCTCCTGAGGTGTGAGAAACCTGCAAAGCAGCATCACCTCTTTCCTGCCAGCACCAGCTTCCACAGAAATTTTAAATCAGCACTCACCCAAAGCTGCCTTGATATTGAACAAGTGCAAAATAACTCTGGGCAGATTGGTATTTGTATCATTACAGAGGTTTAAAAAGAATACTCTAAAAAGCACTGTAAATCCATGGAAGGAGGTTTTTGCTCTCTGCTGAACAGCATGTACAGTAACAACCAAGTAATCAAGAAAATCACCACACCCTGGATTGATGAGAGTGCATATGGTTTCCCTCATCCACCCTATTTTTATTGCCTCTAGGGCCAAGAGAGTGCATTTGAGAGGCACTTTCTTGTCTGTGGCCATCAGTGAAGGAGTTGGTAAGTGTCTGGGATGTGTAAAACGCACACAGTAAAAGCATACTAGGCTCTCACTTCTCCTGTGCTCCCTTTGCTCCACTGGACTCCACAAAAGAAGAGAAGCTGGCTGTGTTCTAACACATGTTCAGCTCCTCGTGTGACATACTCTAGCTACATTTAAGCCATCAGTGGCACCACATCAGCTTGAAAGACTATTCTCTTGAGAGTCTGGTATGGGCTCAAGCACTTCCTTTCTACCTTCAGTTTGCAAACCACAACTTGCACATGGCTTCACATACCACCTTGCCAATCTGTTTCCCAATGTTACATTAGTATCCTTGAGTTTTCTCTCCCATCCTCTGTGTTATATATGAGGGACTCTGTAGGGTGTGGAAGGGAAAGAAGGAGGAGAGGGTAAGCATCAGTTCCACCTCAAATTTACTAGAGAAAGGCAAGATGTCCTGTGATGCATTTCAAACCAATGCCTAGGAGGGCTCTTTACATTGCCAAGAGATTCAGAAGACCCAAATATCTCTACATTGCCCTTCATTGCTGGTAGCCAGAGTGGGTAGGGCCCACTTTGGCCTATTCTAGACAGCACTGTGCCTGAGGAAGGGGGTTTGCTTGCCAGGAGCATATAGATATGTGGTAGCACATAGATATCTGGTAGCACATCATACCATGTAAAAACTCATGGGAGAGGAAGCATCTAAAATGGGAGATTACAGCCTCATGCCATCAGGAGTTTTTAAAAAAAATATTACTATTAACATCATCATAATTATTTTGTTTTGATATTGTTTCTACTTTCAAATAAAAATATTACACGTCTTCAGAACATTGGAAAGACAGATTTTTGCCAGCTGAATTAAATACCTACAAGCTCCTTTCCTATTCTTGATTATGCAAGAACCCAGCACAATACAAGTAAATAAATACTGGAATATAGATGAAGCAGACACAGATACATACAGGATGAAAAGGTCCTATCTTTCCTCCTGCATTTTCTGCTTGGCTTCATATTTCTTAAACACTTCTAACATTGAATCAGCTTGCTTCATTCAAGAAAAGTAGCATGGAGAAGCTATAACCGTCTTCTGCACCCTCAAGCAGCTGATCGCTTATCCAGAGCGACACAGCTTTGAAGAAGCCAGCATCTCTGCCATTCTCCCCTGAGCTGCAATCTCCCAGGTGACCCATTCCAACCCATGAAGAGCTGTTGCTGCCACTCCACCAGCCATTAGAGGAACCACATTCCCGAGAAGAGCACCAGTCTCTCATAGTCAGGCTCTCTGGCTTTTTATTAATTAAATATTCCACGTACAAAGTACTAAATAAATATACAGCTGTGCCAGACACCAGTGTATCATACACACCCACTTGGAGAGCTCTATGTATTTCTATATGAAATATCATGGAAAGCTATTTACCAAATGCAAAACAGGCTACAGAATGATTCAACTCTGCAGACTCATTGCTCATCACCAGGGTGCAGTCCACACAGCACGCGCACACACACACACTCATGTTCACTCGCTCCTGGAACAAGGGCATCCACCTTTCTTAACCTGTCTGCTTGAGAAATGTTTGTGTTAATGCCACAGACACACTCCGGAGCAGGCAGAGCTCCAAGGTGCATGGGATTAAATGTCACCAGGGTATTGGAAGCAGCTGCATGGAAGAGGTTTTGTCTGCAGGGATCCACTGTCAAAGGTTGTAGGGGTGGGGAGGGAGGATTTGCAGGTTGGACAGGCACCTTGGGGTTCATGGTCAGGAGCCTGATCTAGGAGGGGAGCTGATGCTACAGTGCGAATCAGAAAACATGTCAAAGTAAATAGGGGTAGATGTTTTCACGTCTTTAGATTTTCTCTCCCCTCTCCACCCTAGGTGGTCCCCAGGTGATGAGGAAGGGGCTGGAAGTGAACATGAAGAGGAAAAAAAGAATACTCTTCCCAGCCCTCCCTGTCTCTTCCCTGCTGTCTGGACGAAGGCCAGGAAAGGATGGGAGTAGGCACAAAAGAAATGGTGTATTGATAAGGGTGTTCTTGGTAGTACTGGAGAAGTGTTCATGGGTGGGCAGAAGTGGGGCTGATGCTTCTGTTCCTTCCTCTTCTCCCATCACACACAGGGTGCAGGCATATCCACAAGCTATCAAAGCAAGTCCTGGCTGGGGCAGAGATGGTCACAGATCCAGCTGATCAGCTTCCTGCTGCTCTAGCCCTACAGCATTCCTGCTGAAAATAGTCCAAGGTCAGGCTCTTCCCAGCACATTCGTCTGTCAGAATAAATGAGCTCCATACCACAGAGAAAAAGAGTGAGCAGGACCAGGATGTGTCTGAAAGCTGTGTGAGGAATGAGAGGGGCTTACAAGGTGTGTGGGGAAAAGAGGACCCCTATTCTCTTTTGTCAGTGTGTGTTGACTCTGTCTCTTGCAGGATGACTCACTTGTCACCATGTGGCCCATTCCCCATGCCTCTGCTGATGGGCACTTAGCCTTTTTGCTCACTGTGGAGCTGCTACATGGGGCCTTTCCCACCGGTGTAGTCATGGTACGGGCTTGTCCGGGCCTTGGCCCGAGGAATGGAGAAATCATTTTGGGGATCGATGGTCTGAAAAGGAAGCACAAAAGTCTTTACTTTTCAAAATTGGAGAGAATTAATAGAATAAAGCTTACAAAAACTGACACCCCCCCCCCCAAAAAAAAAAAAAAAACAACACCAAAAAACAAACAAAACAAACAGGAGAGGGAGAAACAGAGCTGAAGGTTTCTTGAGCATTTGATAACTGCGGCTGTGGAAGAGAATCGTGGCAAAACAAATCAGTAATGGAGACACGTCACCGGAGGACATGTGAGGACATGATGTGAACTATGCTGTGGTCTGAAGGAGGACTGTTGAATGGACATGGGGACACACAGGCTGCCCACTCTCAATCTGCACTGCAACTTACAGTAATTGCTGGTGGGCATTCAGGACATTCAAGGGCATGGGTTGGGGAAAGGAGCACGACCTACTGAGGAAAGGGCACAGTCTACTGCAGGAACAATGCTCAAAGAAAGGACTTCTTATGTGATGTCAAATCCAGAAGTATTGAAAACAAACTCAGACTTTGCCTCAGGCCCCTCTTGCCTTCCCATGTCCCTGTACATATCAGAGCTCCCTCCCCCCAGCCACAAATACCTCCATGAACACGTTATGGTATCACCTGGCTCCATGTAAAGCTCCTGTCTGCCTCCATAAAGCTTGCTCTAGGTCCATCTGTCTTCGCCCCTTCTCCTTTAGGACGTAAACAGTAGCCTACATGTTGTAAAACAGCTAAAGTGGGGTGTGAACTTACCTTCATCTGAAACTGAGAAGAGTATGGGGAGTAGCTGTTGTCTCCTGTGTTTCCTGAATCACAAGACAAAAGTGGGGGAAAGTTAGTGAGTTAGTGTTATATGGTAGCCTGAAAATACCCTGTGAGGGAGACTCACAGGGCCTGTGGCTATGTTAGCAGCTGGTTTTAGACTGATCGAACTATGCAATATGCAGGCAGGAATGGGTTAAAATCCACAGGTGGGTGACTTACTAAATACTTCCTTATGAAAGCAGGAATGAATGGTATTGTAAATAACAGGACATAGGTGGCCTTGGAGTTTAGACACCTCCTGTTGCCTCACAATTGCTGTCATCATCACCAGCTGAATCCCTCCCATGTGCATGTGCAAGGCCCCCTTTGTGGTATTGCCTGGGAGAGCACAGCCTTTTTCAGCTGTTCTTTTACAAACCTGGAGGTCTGACTCCAGGGATAAATGTGATCTCAATAGCAGATCCACAGGGAGTGCAGTCACATCTCCTACACATAGATATGGGAAGCCTCAATTGATAAAACATGTTGCTTTGTCCAAGTAGGCATGAGAAATACCTACAGAGAAATTTCTGGTTTTCATACAGAAAAGTAAGATCTTCTTGCCTCCTTTCTGGATGAAGGGTTCATTTCTAAATGGATAATGGGAACCATACCAGAATTGGGAATAAATAATCTCCAAGGAATAACCTGGAGAGGTCTGAAGAGCTGGAGCACTGCTAAGAGACAAACAAAATCTCAATTTTTACACAAACTTTCCAGACGTAACAGAGTCCTAAGGACTTATGTCTCAGACCTGATATGCAGTAAGTCTCCTACTCAGTCACTCCTACGTATTTTGGCTTTTGTATTGGTCTTTTTTCCCCTCTTGTCTGCAGATTAATTTTCACTCGCATTTCTGAAGTTTCACCAGTGAGAAACTTTTTCCTACCTCTAAATTATCCATCATATTCAAAACCTTTCTTGTAGCCCTCCTACACCTTTCATTAGTGGTTCATGTGTGCTTAGGACTGGGGAACAGTGGAGTCATTCACTTCACCATACCTTGCACAAGTTCATCTTGGGTGTAGGCACGGTTGTCCACTCCAGTTGTCTGCTTTATGAACTTGGGTTGGCAGAAGTCGTTTTCTGGAGGGTAGTCCTCCAGCTTCAGAGGGGCAGTGAGGAAACAAATTTCAGGCACGATATACATTATCAGGAAGACCCATCCATTGGACACCAGAGCAATGGCCACAACAGGATCATCCCAGTTTTTTTTGTTTAAGGCTGAATTGCCTTTCATGAGCATAGTGATCCACACTACCCAAATGGCAATGGAGAACAGGATAGTGACAAAGATGTGTGCCCCATGCCTCTTCCAGCTTTTGTATGACCCACAGAATGTGAACATGGAAACCAAGAAGGTTAGAGCCATCAAGAAGAGCACGTAGATCAAAAGCATGACAAAGTCTTTGTTAGTCTTCTCCGCAGACATAGTCAGAAAGTCCTCTCTCTGATTTACTAGCATGGTGACTAAATACTCAATATTGATCACAATTTGAACCAGGGCAAAGGAAACAATGAGGAGCAGCAACACCAGCCAGGAGAATGGCTTTCTTCCTCTCACTAGCTTGTTGAGGTTGCACGCATGGGCGAGGAGGCATGAGAAGCAAAGAGCAAAGATGACTCCAAATAGGAAGAAGCGAGTAGGGCGAGTCCTTTCATTGAGTTTAATGATGAAGGCAAAAGTGAGACCAAAAACGCCGAGTGTGCCTAAGAGAAAGAAGAAATAGACAGAGATCATGTGCCGCTTGCTGTTGTCTTGAACTTTGCAGATGAGAAAGAAGAGCGAGCAGATGAGGAAAATGGTGACAAGGATGCCAGCTGCAGCCAGTGACTCCAGGACAATCCCCCAGGCCTCCTCCATGTCACAAAGCAGGTAATAGCTTTCATTGATGCTGCCGCAGCCTCGGGGAGGTGATGCCATCCTCTCGCCTTCTTGGACAAACTCCTCGCGAAATGTTTCCCCAGAGCTGTAGAAGCAGAAAAGACATAGGCTGTCATATCCTAGAAAAAAGGTTGGATGGGAAGGGACCTTAAAGATCACCTAGTTCCCACCTCACTGCAGGGACGCCTTCCGCTAGACTAGGTTGCTCAAAGCTCCAGCCAACCTGGCCTTGAACACTGCCAGGGATGGAGCATCCACAACCTGGGTGCTGCCAGCAGTGGGGAAGGAGAGGCAGGACAGACTCCCATCCCCACCCCACTAGGAAAAGACACCACAGTGCTAAGGACATAGGGCTGTCGGAGCAAAGCCATCTCTTTGTTTGGCATCAGCTCTCTATCAAGGTCAAGACAAGTCCCTTAGCAGGTAGCAATTCACCCTTCTTGTCCTCTGCACCATGCCTGGGTTTGTGCAATGTCATAGGAGCGTGGGGAGCAGGGAGAAGGTGAGCTTTCACAGGTCTTGGTGCCACGCAGCACAAAGCCTGAACTGCCTTGTCACTTTCGTGATACAAGGGCAGCTGTTAGTCATAATACAGTTTACACTCTTTTGACAAGTTCAGACAACATATGCACCTTGTACCAGTGAGGTTCACAGATGAGCAATGCAGAACAGGAAACTCATTACTCTGTTTCTTTTCACTCTTTTGCTTTCCTTGATTATCTTTGGTTTATGGGTATTAATGAAGGGGAACCTTAACTGCCTTTTACCCTGCAGATAGCTAACCTAAATTTCTCCAGCATAGCTCTTCTCCCTCCAAATTAAATAGCAAATATAGGCCACCAACCATGACCCCCTAAACTCATATTCTTCCTAGCAAAGTAGTAAGAACCTTCCCAAAGACCTCAGTCCCCTCCACAGAATATTGCTTTACACTGACTGGAAGCCTGACATGTCAGAGGTAATGCACGAGAAGTAACCATCATATTACTTCTTGAGGGGTCCATGAATCAAGGATGGACAAGGTCTTGAATGCACCCAGCACATTCCTGCTGTCTCGTCATGAGGAGTTCAGTGCTTTCTGCATAAGCCTGGATTAAGTCTGTCTTCCAGGAGATAAGAGTGCTGTTTAGATGAGCTCTGCCCATTGCCGAGGGGAATAAAGTTGCCTACTTCCTTGGGAGCCTGAAGCATGTGCAGAAAACACTGCCAAGGACGTTAGGCACTTTCTAGGCACCAAATTGTTCACTTAAGATCAGGTATCTAAAATCTATCAAAACGGAAGTTTAGATACAATATTGCCATAAAACTTGGGGGAATATGGCCGTAATGATGATCCACACTGGAAAACCAAGGGCTTTCTTTTCTGATATATATAAAGAAAAAGAAACCTTGCAAAATTTATTCTTCAGTGCTTGCCATACTGTTTGCCTTGATTTTTCTCCCTCCAGAACAATATATTGCAGTTATGAGGCTGATTCTAAAACCCTTCCAAAAGATTTTAGGGGGTATAGGTTGAATCTTCAGTAAATGACAGTTGATCTCATCAGAAGATGAATGAAGGGGAAAAATATCACTTTTTCACTCTCAGCTCCACATATGCCCCAATGTGACCTGCTTATAAATGCTGGAATGTTTTCCCAGCTTTTAACCTTGCTGTGTAAAAGGAGATGTGCAACTCTTCAAAAAGCTGGCTACAGTAAAATGCAAAGTATTTAAATACGTGGGATCTCTGGACTCGTGTGGAGAAAACAGAATTAGTGAATAACACATGCTTTCAAAAATCATTGTCCACAAAATTTGGGGGATAGCTGAAAGGGTGTCCCTGCCCATGGCAGGGGGGTTGGAACTAGATGATCTCAAGGTCCTTTCTAACCCTAACTATTCTATGATTCTATGATTCTATATCTGGATATTTGTGAGTAATAACTAATGAACCATTCTGAAATCCAGACAGCAAATACTACAATTTTATCCACAGACGTTTACTGTTGATCAGATTAGCTTTTTCTGTTCACAGCTCCATAGACTGGTGCCCACTGCTGGGGCAGGTGGAGAGTCCAGAGAGCCAGGGTGAGACTCTAGGGTAGCACAGAGCACACCCATAGCCCTGGGTCCTGACTGGTGCTTATTGCAAGTGGTACTTGCCACAACCAACTGCCACAGCCCTTGGAACAAATAGGATGGAAAGGACCTCACTGCCTTGGAGAACTCAGCCACTTGCACTTATTTTTGCTCCCTTTTCTTTTTTTCTAGTGTAGATGCTCTACAAGGCATGAAGAGTCTCTGCCCGGTCTTCTAGGTGAGTGTTGTCCCCCAGAAACTGAGTCTTCTCATCCAGCACCTACAGAAGTGTGTGGGATTCCCAAGGGGCTCTCTCTGTAGTCAGTGCAAGGGAGCCTGTGCTGTGATTACTTCACCCTAAATCATGGCTCTCGCTTTAGGACTGAGGTCTTCTCCCTCCAGCCTGAGCCTCCTCTCTCATTGATACTTGTGTATCAAATGCACCCACCCAGGCACAAATTTCAAACTATTTCCCAGGAATGTCTGCCATAACGTCCTCAGCTCCAGATGGCAATCTATGATAGAGTCAAGGGTGGAAGGCTTTCTCTGTTGGCTGTGGCACCTCATGCCCCTGCCCTCTTACCCCCTGCATGCCGTCCCTCCCCAGCCACAGGAAGCAGGTCTGCCCTGGATCCTGTAGGACATTGCCTTGAATTACCTTTCTGGGTCCTGCTGGAGAAGGCAACAGGGAGGCTCTGACTAGAAGAGGCGAGTTCCCTCCAAACCAGTAACACGGTCACCTTCTCTTTCGGAAGCCTGGCCGAGCAGCAGCCCTGTGCTCGCCCTCTTTGAGAGCTTTAACAGCTGGAGGCTGGGGAGGTGTGGCTGAGCACACCTATTCCAGTTCCACCGCCTCTCCTCTCCGGCAGCAAGGGCTATGAAAATACGGTCCCAGCGCCAGGAAATGAAGTCAGGCCTCCTGACGTCAGCGGGGCACTCACCCCTGCATTGGGGTGGAGATGTTGCTGCTGCCTGTCCCAGCCCTGCGACAGGACTGAATGCTGCTCAGCCAAGCACCTGATAAGGTGCTCCCCTGCCCGACTCTAGCATCCATGGGTGGGGACTGTAGCTATGAATAGCAGTGCATCCCCTCCCTGCTCCAAGCCTTTTGTCTCTTTACATGCTTTCTTACCTGATAACTGCTTGCAAGGTGGAAGATGAGGAGATTGTAGGATGCATAATGCGCCCACAGCACCTAGAAGCACGGTGGCTTCTAGCCCGGCTCCAGAGGCAGTTTACTCAGGATTCTTGCTGGGCGCTACATTTTGGCACAGGGATGCATCTGCTCCACTCATCCCTTCCACCTTTGCCAGTGGGAGCCACGTGCACCTTCCCTGAAAAGGGCAGCTTGCCTTTGCTGGCGCAGTTCTGTCTGCTCACAAGCACTGAGTCACTTTGTCCAAACTGCTGGCCCCGAAAGTTAATGAATAAAGGTGATGACAAATTCCCCCTTACTCTACATTGTGCCTCTGGCATGACACACCCATCGGCGCAATCCCATCCACAGCCCTGAGTATCTCCAGCATGTTCATGACTCCATCTGTTTTATTTAATTTTAAATGTTACTCATTGGGAGTATTTTATTATCCTGCTTAAGGAATTGACATCAGGGTCTATCCACACCAAGCACTCGGTCACTACAGACAGCCCCTGAACCTAGAAATCCCTGGAGGTTATGCTCCTTTGCAAAACCAGGGGAGTTTGGTCCATGTTTTTTTGCCCATGGTTGTCACATCTGCACGTTAATTTTGTTTGTTTGCTCATTTGTTTTAGGGCCCCTGGTTTGTTTCTGGGTGCTACTCCCTTTTGAATGCCATACGTGGAGGTTGCAACAAAACCCATACAAGAGAGCCTTCTGTTGCACACCCCATAAAAGTACATGAGTGTACTTATCCTGCAGGGATGAGGGTTTACTGAGTGAAAGGCAACACTCAGTGCAGTCACTGCCGGGTGGGCCATGCTGACCCCTAGGACAGTTCCTCATGTCCTTCCTGCTTTCATTCCAGTGTAAAATCCTGAGGCTTCTTAGGAAAAGCCATGTCAGCCTTCTTTACATGAAATTAATCTTAACTTTAAGGTAGGTCTCCCAGGCTTAGTGAGCCAGCCAAGAAAGAGGCAGTTGTTAAAAATGAGAGGAGGAACGGAGAGATGGTGAAGAGTTTAGCACCAGCTCAGTGGGACCCAACCTGTCTCGGAAAACATCCCAAGAGGCTTTCAAAGGTCACTAGTCACTGCCGGCCTATTTGCATCTTGTCAGAGCACATTATGGCCTGCCAACTACTTCCCTACATTTACACAGACACACAAAACCCCATGGAAGGCAGTGTGTAAAATTATATCAAGGGGAAAAAGAAGAAAAGATAAGAAAAGTAACACTAACATTTTCCAGAATACCTGAGAAATCCTTGAGAGTCAGTCATCAAACACACCCTGTACCTTAAAAAGGTTAATAAATGGGGATAGGTTTAAAAGTCCCCAAACAAACAATAAACTATCCCAAGTGACTTAGGAAGCCAAGCGCTGCTGACTCATGTTAGGTAGCCTGAGAGATGGTGCCCATGGCCCTCATGCTATGCCAAGGAGTGAGAGCAATCTCTGGTCTACGTGGACAAGTACAAACGGCACAACACGTGAGATTGCTGTCACCTCAGTTTAAGGATGGGATGCAACTTGCAGATAGGGGCGCCTAAATTTAGATGTCTGATGGTTATTACCTAAATGTAAGGTGAATGTCTCAGCTCCCAGACAGCCAAAAGTTCAGAAGGGCTGGCCCAGCACAGGTGCCAGGTGCCTACTGCTGTGAGCATTGAAATGCTCCCAGGTGTGGTTATCTGGATTACCTGGGGCCTCACCTTAATTGCTTAATATGCACACATCAGCATATAAGTGTCATTTGAGATGCCACAGGGCATCCTGCTCAGCTTCCAGGGACCACTCCAAGAGTACATGGGTCTCCTGTACCAGATCTGGCAGTCCTGTGCAGATGGTTCTTACACCTTTAGGCATCTCAAATCGCCTTTGTAAGAGCAAATTGCGTGCTGAATCTCCACTGTTTATTTAGAACTGAGGTGCCCAGCTTATATGTAGGTACCTAGATGCAGACATCCGTGATCTGGACTTTATTCTGGTGCACCAGCATAGACAAATAGTTCATTGAATGTATTGTAGCTTAGTCACTTGTAACTCAGTCACCAGCACAGGGATAGCACATAGGATACAAGAGTTGTGGGAAACTACCCTTCTGGAGCATCAGCTCACTCTGAATAACACAGGGGATCTCAAATAGTAGGAGGGTGGTGGGGGCAATTAAATTGACTCTTAGGTGTCTACAGAGCACACTTCATCTCAGGCAGTCATCCAGATTCCCACGATAGTTGGTGTAAAGACACACTTCCAGGGGAGTTTCAGTTGAACAACAAACCAAATCACACCTGAGAAGTATCTGTTTCTCTCCAACAGACGTGGGGGGGAGACAAGATAATGATTTCAGATCCAGATATTTACATTTTTCAGGTGGATTGCATAGCAAGACTCCGAAGTAATTTCAACACAATCCAGGAGCAAAATGATGGCAAGCTCCTTTAGGTGGGAGGCTGTTGGTAGCAAAATAGCTTGGTTTGGCCATACTGCAGCCCTGGACAAGGAAGTTGGCTGCTGGTGAATGGGAAGGATTACCAGCTACACCTGACATGAAGAGGCAAAGATGGCAGCAGGGACTGACACCTCCTCTTCCAGTCCTTGGCAGCAGGATAAGATAGAGAAGGAGGGCCAGGCTCTCCCTCCGTGTCAGCTCCGCTTCCTACCCCTTCTCACTGCTGGTGTTGCCTGGCCCTGCTCCCTCCTGGGGTGCCAATGCCCGTGGTGCCCTGGGCCAGCCCTGCTTGGGGCTGAGGTGCCATCAGAGGGCAGAGTGCTGCAGCCCCTCTCAACTCAGCCAGGTGTTAGGGAAAGAGCACATCTGGGAGGTTCAGGGACCTAGTTAGTGTCTTTTATTAAGCCAAGTAACAAAGCAAGTAGATGGCTGGGAAGAGATGGTGCTTGGCGCCCTGGAATGTGTCTAAATAATGTGTTTATTTTTGGTCACTGATATTAGCTGCGTTGTGAATATGCTTGTGCCATTCCTCCTGCTTAGCTACCTGTGCAGTACACTAGGAACACAAAAATAGCCTTGCTTTCTTAAAAAAATCCCCTTCTGCTAGTGCTTATCAGTCATACTGAGCTAACATTACAGCAGCCTCCACCCTGTCCTGCCCCATACATCTCCTCCTTTAAAACAGTTGAGGTATAAACATTATGACACATTGGAACAGACTGGTACAGAGGTGATGGGTCTTTGGCCCAGGAAGCCAGCTTGGAGCACCTCCACCTTAGACAAGGAGCTAAGACAAATCTAGGGGATGTCATTTCTGCAAAGGGACACGTGGCAGCTCTGCATACACTGGGCTTTCTCTTGAGGATCCTGTCCCTGAATTTACTCTGCTCTGGCTCTGAAAGAGTAATCCAAGGATTACCGAAAATCCCTGTCTGAGAGTTGAATTCTTTTCCTTTGGAAATGAAAAGTGTGACACCAAAACATAAATGTTATCTAAAAGTACTGCAACAGAAACTCATACTGGTGTCCTTCAGAACTTGTCTCTGCAGCCCTCGGCTACATGCTGTGCTCCCCGCTATTTTCAGTCTCAGGAACAAAATAAACATTTCCAGTAGGTAGCAGTGATATGCTTTGCTTTGAGTGCTGATTGCTGCCTCTTCTCAAAGAAGTTCTCTTCTTTAAATGAGTGGGTTTTGGCCAGATCCTTTCTATTCCTGGATCCTAAATGCCCAGATTCCCGGTACAGGATGTTCTTTTGCTGTGATGGGGAGATATTTGGGCAAGGAAATGGCAAGGAGACTTCTTGTAATATTGAAATTGGTGCTACTGAGTATGTGTTACAAACAGACACTTTCAAACCTGTAAATTATCTGCCAGAGCAACCCCAATTGGTGAGAAGACCCTGCTTCAGGAAATGCAATGGAAACAGACTGCCTGATCCTCCACCAGGAAGATAATACTCTGTGGTGCTGCAAACTGTATCACTTCTGTATGCAACCCCAGGTACAGCCAGCCCAGTACTTGGAAACCCAAGGGTAGAGGGTGGCTCCTGGAGCACCTGCTGAAACAGTCTGATTTCGTGCCTTAGACTCCCCCCTATCCCATTGGGTCAGATGTCACACTGCCTTTCATACTCCACAAGTGTGGAAGCCAGAGCAAGAATGGGCAGAAATAAGTGGAGAGTAGCTCCAAGCACCTGTGGCTGTGATCACTTTGGCTAGGAAGAGCCTTTTCATACAGCAAAACGGGTGCTCTTGAAGGCTGTGAGCAAGTTAAAAAAGAAATAATTACACTTATCACCTTCTTTAGGACTTTCATCAGTATGCTGATGAACATTTCACTCATGACAACTGGTGTAGTGTCCTGAAGGTATCCTGAGCAGCTAAGAAGGTTCCAGCCCTCCTTTATGGGGTTAAACTTACCTGCTTTTGTGCTGATGTCTTCCCAAATCGGCAAGTTGTACTGATATGAATGAATGGGTATTGCATGTAGACAAGATATCTGGGGAGAAGTGTGTAACTCTCAGGAAACAAGGGATGTGAAAACATACCAATGGTAGGGATGCTGCCTGATACCCCCAGAAAGGAAGACATGCTAAAGGAGATCCAGGAAAATCTGCATTCTCTCCCAAAAAAGGCTAATCCCTAGGCTAGGGAAATAGTTTAGGAGAGAGAGGATGTCTGGCTGCATCTCGAGCTGGTGAAGCCTGACAGAGACTCACCACAACACTCCAGAAGGAGTCAGCCTTTACTTTTCTTGTGTGCCAGTCCTCATTTTGGTACCCTTGCCTGGCCCCTAATGCTGCTCCCTTTGGTATTCCTTGCATGCTGTGCCTGGAGTACTTTTCCCTTTCCCACTCCACACTGCAGGGTTGAGATGACTGGCTGTGATGCTCACTGAGAGAAGCTTAGGCCTTCTTTCACACTGGTGGCTGTTGTCAATAGATGTTCTCAGACAGCCACCCTTACCTGGAGCCTGAGGATAATTTCTCCTGCCAGCATTGTCTTGGATAAGAGACTTTGCAGAGGACTGCTTCCATGCAAGAAGCATTCCTGGGAATCAGGTTGCACACAAAAACTCCCTGCTCAGTAAGAGGGAAAACTGTGCTTTACTGCTCCTGGATCAAACACCGCTGCAGCAACACAAAGCAAACCTGAGCTCCAGCATAAATCGATCCTCCCTTTCATACTTCAACAGGAAAACAAAGCATTCATAGATTTTGTTTTATTTGTTATCAACAAGCTTCCTACTGGTACAGATCTGTGTCCCCACACAGCCAGCATTGGATCTGGTAAAAACTCAATATTGTCCATCCCGGCTAAATTATAAAAAATACAATTGTATTTACATGTTTAATCTTAATCAGACACATCTTATTGAACAATATGGCTGTGCACAAATCTGCTATTGACTCAAGAACCATGGTCTGGAATCAGCAGCAGTTTTGGTCAGTGCTTGTTATCCAACCAAGACTAATCATTACTCAACACTGTGATTTTTCTTGAAGGAAATGGGTGGCAGGGGAGAAAAATATAAGGAACAATTGTAAGGTAAGGTCAGGTAATTGAATTCACAGCCTATCGTCCTGAATATTTTCTTGCTGCTTAAAGCACGTCCCCAGGGCAGACGGTTCTTGATCTCTGGATGCTACAAATCCCAGTGTCACCTCTTGGAGCTGGAGAGCTACTGCTGAGGAGCCACATAGGTTCCTGGGAATCCCAGTCAGGCTTCAGGTAAATGTAACCAAGGAATATGATAACACACAAGGCTTTAGTACTAGCCCTGACAGGAATACCTTACTGCAGCCCTAGGAGAAGTTTCTCTTCTGTACAGTTACGTCTTCTGGGCTGTCAAGTACTTGGTGGCAAAGCTCACCAAAGATGGAAGTGGGGGCTTCTAGCAGCAGTCTGCTCCACAGATATAGCCATTTCCCAGCAGCCATGGGGTGTTACAGTGTATGGGTCCCTGTGATTTGAAGGAAAATGGTCTGTGTTCCTCAGGGCTTAAGCTGGAGACTGCTGTAAGAGCCATACCAGTGCTGACCTGGCAGAAACACCAATAGTTGCCAGATTATACATATAAATGGTTCATAAAGCCAACACCTCAGTTCTCCTTCTTAGTTCACCCTAGATAAAATTTGTTGCTTGACCGTGATTATATATGACCATAAAAATGCCTTTCAGGGCAGCTCGAGCACTCATAGATTCATAGAATAGTAGGGGTTGGAAGAGACCTTTAAAGGTCATCTAGTCCAACCCCCTTGTAATGAGCAGGGACATCTTCAACTAGATCAGGTTGCCCAGAACCATATCCAGCCTGGCCTTGTATGTCTCCAGGGATAGGGCATCCACCACTTCTCTGGGCAACCTGTGCCCAGAGGTTTTTGTGAGTGTTTTACCACCCTCATTGGAAATATTTTTTTCCTCACATTCAGCCTGAATTTCCCTTCTTTTAATTTAAAACCATTGTCCTTGTTATATTGCAACAGGCCCTAATAAAAAGTCTCTCCCTATCTTTCTTATAGGCCCCTTATAAGAACTGAAAGGTCACAAATAAGGTCTCCCTCAAGCCTTCTCTTCTCCAAGTTGAACAGCCCCAATTCTCTCAGCCTTTCCTCATAGCAGAGGTGTTCCAGCCCCCTGATAATTTTTGCAGTCCATCTCTTTCCTGTACTGAGGACTCTAGAGCTGTACACAGTGCTCCAGGTGGGGTCTCAACCTGGAGACCCCACCTGGAGTAACCATGAATGGAGCCCTAGCTCAGCCCATGCTCCATTCCTTCCTCAGCTCAGTGTGCATGTTTTCAGGCTTTCAGCATGCACAAAATACATTTTCACTCAAATCTTGGAGACTCCCCTCCTTTTGGAAACCCAGGAACCAGGGGAATTTCTCTGCAGACAGCAGTGGCCTGGAAGCACTTGGTTTCTGGCACAGGGAGATGGCATGCCCTGGGACCATGAAGGCCTGGCGCTCCTCAGGCATGCACGGACAGCAGGGGGTTCCACCGTTGCAAAAGGAGTGCAGGTGGCAGCCTGGGACCCTCATGCTGGCTGGACAACAGAGCTTGGTATCCTCCATTTAAAAGGCCAGCACATGGCTGGGCACCTTCCTTTCACTTGGCACAAGACAATGCATGCAGGCCCCCTTCCACTGTTTCTTCCATCATTAAGGTTGTATATTATGGTGAGTGGGTTCTTCTAATTTTGGGACAACACAGGCACATCAGTACCCCCAGATACTGCCGCACTAGAGGCCTAGGACTGCAGTTCAGCTCTTCACACCAAAATCCTTCCTTGAATTATCCACCTAATGCAGTATTTGCCAGGAGTGTTTAGTTGTTGCATCAACATGAAGGTCTTCTGAGTTTCCTCCTATTCTACCTGCTAATTACATCTGATGCTTTATGATCTCTCCAACTTTTCTAATATTGCCAATGTTGTAAAGCTCCCCAAGGAACATAGCAATGTTCATTCTGTGCACACTTGCTGATCTGGTAGCTCAGCAGCATAAAAATGTATGACATAACGACACACATTCAAGTAGCTGTACTTTGGTAAAATGAGGGGGAAGCAGTGCTCTATTCTGTCTGGTTAACTAAGGCAGAAATTTAAATGGGTGTGTTTAGGAGAGCTGATAGCATTCCTGTTACAGCTGTTTGCTTCTGTGAAATGATGCCTCCTTTTGCAGTTCCTACGTAATCCTGGCAGGCATATAACCATAGACAGACATGCATACCTGTGCGCAAGCACACGTGCACCCAGCCCATCCGCACCCAGCCCCACACTGCATGCCATGCTTCTGCCTCTGTTGTTTCAGTGTCTGTTAGAGCCAAGTGAAAAGCAAGAGCTGGAGAGTGCAAGGGTGCTGTTGGAAGTGGCAGCCAGGCAGGTTGAGAACGAGGGGGCATTCACAACCCCAGAGCACCGCTGGAAATTGTTTTCTATAGAAAATTAATTGCAGGATGCTTAGCACATGCTACACTGCAATAGGATCCCTGTGTTTGCTTTGCAAAGCCAGGTCTGAAAGATCTGCATTCTTTAAATGCTGTCTAGCCCAGTAGCTGCACCATGTTAAAATGGAGTACTTGAGGCCATAGATCTGAATCCTAGCCAGAGAGATTAAGTACTTGAGAACTGAAGCTGAGGCCCTAATGTAATCCATTTCACTATTCTCTGTTTAATTCAATCACAACAAAAAGTGAAGATCTCAAAGGAAGAGTTGACTGAAAAATGCAGTTTGCGCATAAAATTCGTACTTTTACTGGTTTAAGTCCTCTGACTTAAAACATAACTCTCCAAATATGCAGCCTTAAGCACACAGATGCACATATGCAGATGAACACACACACACTCTTCCTCACTCCTTTAGCCAAAACCCCATCAATCCATTAAGAGTTCAAACAATTTTGACTGACGATTCAGACCAGCTGAATGTTGGTTTGCTGCTGGGATAGTTTCTCTGTCTCACCTCACAGTTGCATTTAACTCCTCTCCTGATTTCAGATAAACTTGTGAGGACATCTGCCACCTCTCTAGATGGTCACTAAAGATATCATAAACTTGCCACACTTGCACAGATCTAAACAAGCAGCAATGCTGGGTTAGAAAAGAGCATTACACTGTTGAGCATGAAGGAGCTGCCATAGCCCTGGAACTTCCAGCCTAGATGCTGTGCCCAGGCAAGATCTGAACTAGCCAGAAAATACAGCTGATTGCTATGTCTCTGGCTTTGATTATTTTTCTTCCCACGTTCTTGCAACCCAGGAGCTTCCCTAAGCTAGAGGAAAGAATGTCAGTGTGCTGCCATTATTAGTAGCCAAACGGCAAGGACTTGGCTGGAAGGGAGAAAGTTTACAAAGCTTCTGGCTTGCAGTATGGAGAGGAGAGCATGTGCTTCATTTGGATCAGTAACCTCAACCCAAGAAACCCCCTTTCTGGCCCTGCTGTGCTCCTTTCCTCTCACTTAGCTGGCCCCTGGAAGGGAAGGATGAGCAAGCTTTCCCATGGGAGTCCCAGGGCTTCCTGCTGCTCTCCAGATACAGCAACCCTGGCTGTTTTGCTTAGTAAACAAAAGTGACACCCCTTTGTGACAGCCATACTCAAGGGAAGGGTTTAGTGACATCTTAGTTGGCAGTTAACCTCTTCAGAAATGCAAACACAGCTTCAGCTAATGGTATGAGCAATTCAGGAAAGTGTTAAGAGATTAGGGATAGCTCTTGGTATGTGCATGATACGGCAAAGGGAAGCTTCTCCCTCTGTGAAACAGGTTCTTCTCTTCCTCGGCTGTTGTACTGCCCAATAATCCCTTTCTTGTTCACTATTAACAAACCTCCATAACAGACATGCATTTGCTGTAACAAAATAGTAACTGGCACATGAGCAGCTCTCCTGAACAGGCTGTAAAGTGATTTTTCCAGAAATCACTGGCTGCAGACAGAACTTCACCCCAGGGTGAAACCTAGCAGCAGCTGTTGGGCACCAGACAGTGCTTCTACATTTCAGCTAGCATGCTATATTCCATCTCTGGGACCTGCAGGGATGTTCATTTAATCACACAGAAAATTCACTGCCTTTGTGCTTACATTTTAAAAGGCAAAAGGAAGTGTTCAAGGCCAGGCTGGGTAGGGCTTTGAGCAACCTGGTCTAGTGGAAAGCGTCCCTGCCCATGGCAAGGGATTGAACTGGATGATCTTTCAGGTCCCTTCCAACCCAAACCATTCTGTGATTCTATGAAATCTTGTCTATAATCTCCTGCTTGGCACCCTACACATCCTGTCATGGGTAGGAAAATTTAAAATATGTTCTTAAAAATACCCCAAGCCCTATGCTGTACATGAATGAAGGGATTCCATTTATGTTATGAATTTGAACAATGTTATTGCAGACTGCAAGGGCTTTACCAGGTTACAACACCATGATGTACATAGGGGTGAAATTACCATGAGATCTTATGTTACACTGAACTCACACAGCAAATCTGAAGCTGTGTTGAACAGGAACAAATAGAACTAAACCAACTTCAGTTCTTACCTGACAACCCAAATAAGAACTAAGTCCAGCCTTTAATGATTCATATGTCTCATCATTCACAGCCATGTCTGATCAGCAGCATGGTTTTACTAGTGGTAAAGGCAAAGGAAAGTGGCAATTCACATGCATGATTCTGCCAAACAAAACACATTCTGGATGTATTACATGACAGCCTGGTTTCTTTAGCAAACACAGCATCTGTCACAGGCCTGTTCCAATTAAAAGACATGTCTGGGTTTACATAACAGCTGATAATCCCCTATCTCCGGAGTGGTTAATCTAGATGTCCAACATGGTTAAAAACTTCTGCTGACGTATTGAAATCTGGATTTCCTAACTGCTCATTTATCATCATCAAGCAGAAAAATGACACTGTTGAGGCTGTTACTAGTTAGAATGTATCCTAACCTTCTGGAACAACACAAAATTTGGATAGGTTTGCTCTAAATCTAACCATCCTTCTCTTTACTCATTAAAATTATTTAAGACTATTACAATTAGTGAGTTGAAAGAAGTTGCTGAATATAAGTGAACAGTATTTTCCTAACAAGTAGTTCTACATTATCAAGCAACAAGAGGCTTGCCCAGAGAGCCCAGCAGGATCTCCATTGCTTTCTATCATTTACCTCATTGCTTTGTATCTTCTACAGCATCTGTGAACACAGATCCCTGTCAGCCCCTGAATGGCTGAGGTGTGCAATGGAAGGACTTCCACCTGCACAGGGACTGTAGTAGCTTCTTCCAGCAAGAGACTTCAAAGCACAGAGGTGTTTCATAGAACAGCATCAGGATGGGGACAGCCACGCAGGAACTGCTGAGGCAGCTCCCATCTCCCCTGAACCCTGCAAAACACAAGGAAGGCAGAACTGGAAGCAAATGGCTTGGGCAGGCACCAGCCCATAGGCTGGGAGAAGAGCCTGAAGGACCATATTGCAGTGAAGCATGAACAGCAAAGCAGCCATGGGGCATTTTAGGGACCTGGTGGC
Organism: Psittacula echo; assembly: GCF_963264785.1. Taxonomy (NCBI): domain Eukaryota; kingdom Metazoa; phylum Chordata; class Aves; order Psittaciformes; family Psittacidae; genus Psittacula; species Psittacula echo. The sequence goes on along the minus strand of NC_137735.1, from coordinate 84,977,499 downwards.
AGACTGTTTGGTGGGGCAAGGCTGGGGAGAAATGAGCAGGGCAGAGTGCAGAGGGTGCTTAGAAAGCAGGATGCATGAATGAGACCTTGGTGGAGGCTGGGATTCAGACATGTAGAAACGGCTAAAAGTGGAGGGAAAAAGATGGGAGGTCCCTCCAAAAAGCACCAAATAATAGAATATTAACAATACAGCACATTCTATTGCATGCTGAGCACAAGGAAATCTCCCTCACGTAGTTTATCAGAACTTGGCAGGCCTGAGCTACTTGCAGGAGCAAAGCACAGGTTGCTAGTTAATATGTGAAGGGAGGCCTTGGCTGATGCTTTCAAAGGAATAAGTCAATCCATGAAGAAAGGCCTGAAGGCAGGGAGTGGGGCTACAACCAGCAACCTGTGGGTGGAGGGGCTCCCCTACCCCAGGCCATGCCGGGAGATTCCTTCTTCCTCAACCATAGGACAAGTGGCTTCCCAGCTGTATGCCCCTGTGGGCTCTACCACCCCAAGATCTCCATCACTGAATGCTTCCAAGGTTAGTGGAATCCCTTGGTCAGCTTTATCTGATCAAATGACGAGAGTGAACTGGATAACGATGCAATCCCACAGACAGTGCAGGGGAGCAGAAATACGCAAACTGCCTATCTGGGCAGTGAGATTCTGCTGAGCAAGCAGGCTAACCTGTTCTGGTGTACCAGTACAGCCTTCTATACAAGGCAGTCCTGGCTTCTGCTGTGGGGCTCAGCCTGTTGCTCACTTCAGTCACAGAAAATCCTTCCAGCTGAAGCAGGACCTGGGACAGTGCACAAGCTCAAAACTGTTCCCTTCTATCCAGGATTCATTTTAAGGCTCAGCATAGCTTCTGGTACAGAGTTAGCCTGCTTTAGCAAAGCAGACAGGAATATATGTATTTGTCCTGCCACTGCAAAGGCCAAGATAAACGTCCAGATCACTGAAGCCATTTCAAAGTAAGGTCACCCAGCCATTGCTGGCTTCTACTCTCTACTTGTCAAAGGTCTTTCCCACCAAGAGAGATAACAGCTCCATGCAACTCACCATCCAGCTATAAAGAGGGACTTCCCCCCCATCAGTCCTTCTCTTTATAACTGTATATTCACAAGTCAATAACTACTGCACAGTCCTTTTGACAGACTTCAGCATATTTTGGGGTATTAACCCATGAGCTCCTTGAGGCAGAAAAGCATCTACCCCTGCACCTTTTCTGTGCTACCCATGTAAATTGGTAATGCATGGTCCTGTATATCTTGAGGTGATCAGAGAAGCAAAGGGCTAGCATGGCTAACAAAGCTGAACAGAAGAAGGCTGCCCTGGACTAAGTAGAAGAGGCTAAAGAACATGGTAAAGGAGGACAGCTCTCAAAAGTTTTTATCCATGTGTGCTTGGCATAGGACAAGCAAACACTGCCACTTCAGGGGCTCTGCCTTCCTTTCCAGGGAAGGACAGAGCAATTAGCTTTCCAAAGGGCTTTTTGTGTGGTTGGTTTTCTTATTTTCTTTTTCTTTTATTTAATTTTGTTTTAAAGGCTTATTTGCTGCTTGTGTAAGATACAAAGACACTTACCAAAGATTTCATTGATACTATGCCCTCCAGCAAGCTGCCCTTCCATTGCATAACAGGTTTATCAACCACAGAAGGCTAGCAGGGCCCTGCACTAGCCACGTCTTTTTGTACATCTGCTGCTTCTACTGAATTCGAGAGCCACAGCTGTCTGCTATGGGATTTTCAAGGGAACACTGTTCACAAACAGTCCATGAAAATACAAGACAAAGGTGACTAGTGACAGCAATTCCAGGAATTCCCCTTCCATTAGCTTAACAAAACCCTGACAGAAAGGGAGATCCCTCACTAATCACAAAGAGCTCTTCATCTCCCAGACCAGGTGGCAGCATCTGACCTGGGAAAGCAGCACTGGCATTTTCAAAGAGGGGACATAGTCTGCCATTCAGAGGATGGATCTGCAAAAGATAATCTTCTGAACTGCACAGAGGCAGTATAGTTGGAGTAAAGAAGATGTACCTCAGTCAGTGGGAGCCTTGGAAGAAACAAAGGGTCACAAAACACTAGCATGCTTTGCAAGGAAGAGTTCTTTAACAAACTCAGATGAGATGAGCAAGCCTGGCTGCAGCCAGCCAGCTGAACGTAGGCAGAAGTGAAGCTATCTCTAAATCTGGGAACAGACTAGCAAATTTATTTCTGATATTTGTTCCATAGATCTTTGATAACCATTCCTCACTCTGCTATACATTTTAGAGAGTATAGTCACTACTTCGTTTGTATTTTTATCTAAACTGCTCTTGAAAATTTGAAAGACTTCTGGTTAACAATAAAGCAATTCTCACCAATTGTTTGGAAAGAGCCTAAACTAAGATACACTCAAATCATGTATGCGTATCCAATGGAAAATAGTAAATAACTCTGCAGAATCTCCAAGAGTCATCTCAAGACCTGCAACTGTAAGGAATGGAAAGCTAGTTCTTCTCAGGCTCTATCAAAGGAGGCTGTTAGACTGTCTGCTTCATACTGTTGACAGTGTTTGGAGAAGATCAATCTTTAACGACCAAACAGAGCCTCTGGCATGCACCAAGGGTAAAGATTTAACACACCTGTAAGCATGCACATGAGCAGCAGTAATAGGAAATCACTCACTAGTGGCAAATTTCTCATTCTGAAAACAGATTGAGGGAGAAAAAGTATTACTTCTTTGCTTATGATACATCAAGCACAGAAGCTGGCAAGGACAGATCAGGCTGGGTATGTTCTGTTATAAATTCCCTTCAAGTGAGCTATATAATAAAGACAGTAGAAGATGAAGTATACCCAATTACATGCTTGACTGGGGTACCTTAATTTCCATTGTTTTAAATAAAATTGAATGAGCCTCCACACATTCCCTCCCAGGCTTGCCCCACAGATCCTGTGCCCTAGTATGTTGCTGCTGCAGAAAAGTAGGTACTTTTGTGACTCCAGCTCTCATTATGCAAAAGACTTATTTTTCCACCTCACAGCAAAGGAATTTCATGGTTTAGCCCTGCTCATGGGATGGAGCAGATGCACAACAAAAACCACACAAAAGAATTACTTTCTTCTGGAAAGTCAGCATAACAAAAACAACTCAACCTTATCATGCAACCCTCCCTCCACCTCACACAGGTGACTTGCAGAGCAAGTTTTGCTATTTGCCTTTCTGTACAGAGAGACATATTTGCGGGTGAAAAACTTAAGATTAAAGGGGACTTCAATCAGTCCAAATGAGAAATATGCTAGAAAAATTGCCTTCCTTGACAATATGAAATGGGGAGGAGGAGGAATGGAAAGAAACAGTAGTCTCTGAGAGGCCTATCAACAGGGCTCCTTTTCTGCCTTTGCTAGGATTTGAATGGAAGACATTTACCCCTTTTTTGCACAGAAAGCCCACATTGTATTTCCCTTTCCTCAGCAGCCTTTAGCAAGCACCAAGCCCAAGGCAATGCAGAAGCTTTCAGAGTCCTATCCCTAGAATTTATTTTAGAGGGAGGCAACAGAGCAATATGCACATCTCAACGATGAGGATCCTCTAGCAGAGAAGGCAAAGATAAAAATAGTCTCTTCCCTTTGGGCATGAAAAATTACCCTGTGTTAACTTCCAGTAAACAGCTTCAGGCTTCTAGTCCCCGGACAAAGCACTCAACAAGCTCCAAGGTCATCCGCCCCCCCCGCCCAGGGACCTACAGTATCAACAGTGGAAGACTGCACAGTGCTGCTGTCTCCTACTGCACAACTAGGCCTAACCTTGACACAGTCGAACACACATCCTACCATGAAACACGACATATACTTGATTATTATGTTTAGAAAGGCACATACCTATCTATCACTTTAGGGGGCTTTAGGGTGTCCTCGGAGGCTTTGGAAGCACAGAGAAAGTGCTACTGTCTTCATCATAAGTTTCTGTATTTAAAGGGTCCTCAGGAAAAGATACAGTACTTGGCTCTATTCATCCCTGAGCCAGAGAGCAAGTGACCATTCCCATTTCTTAAGTGCCACAGGAACAAAACATCCTCAGCTCTCCCTTTTAAATATTGCTGTTCAGAAGGGCCTTTCTTAGTGTGATGAGGAGAAAAAGCTGTGCCTTTTAATTTTTTTTTTTCTTTTTTTAATCTCAGGAGTTAACCCAAAACTTGGGATTCTGTCAGAAACTTGCCCTCCCAATTCTCTGTGTTTACACAGTCATAGCTTTTCCCTCCTGAAAGTCTCCTGATAAGTGCATACAGAACAGTAAGAATTCAGAATGACAACATGGACAACCTCTGGCACAGAAGTTGAATTTTTACAGTATTTGTTCTGCAACATTTAGAAGAACCAATTACTCACTTGAATGTTTACAGACGCTTTTCACATGCCGCTGCAGGCAAACCACAACTTCACATTTATACAATGTCAGAATGCTTGGTACGTGTCTGCGTCTTTCTCAGGCCATGCAATTCATTCCATCCCTTCTTAAGTGCTTCCAAAGGCCTTTAGGTATTTTGGATATTTTCCTTCTTCAGCATTTGGCTAAACTGGAAACGTTTATTAGTTTCAGTCCTGCTTTGTAAACTAAGAACCTGAAGATTCCCAAATCACTTCTTACTCAGAGTTCTCTCCTAAGCTGAGACTGTTCTCATCACGAATTAATGGCATTGCTAAAGTCATCACACTTAGTTCTCCTTTTTGGTCATCTCTACTTTTGGGGGGCTGCCAGGTCCTTGAACAGGATGTGTTCCTCATGGTTATTTTAAGCAGACTTCAGCTCAGGCTGTCACCACAGTAAAAAGCCTTGAATTTCCCACCTTGCTTCCCAGCTGTGCTTTCCTGCCCATGTCTTTCCTTGCAGTCCCTGGGCAGAAGGTACATGGCACTGGGGAACTGAGACAGGCAAATCCATTTCAGACAGGCCAGTTCAGTGCAGCTTATGCTCTGGCCCACTGTGTGGCTGCAGGGATCACTACCTTTTCAGCTATTGTTACTTATCTTGAAGTCAGTTATCCACACCGATATCAATCTTTAATTTTACTCCTCCCTTCCAAAGGACTGTCCTGGTCCTGCTAGTTATAGAACATTTAAATGAAAGACACTAAATCCCCATTCTTTACTATCTGAGGTAGTCAGTACTAAAGTAGTACTAAAAATAAAGGTAGTCAGTACTTAAGTAGTACTAAAAATAAAAACTACAAAACTCTATTTAATACATGTATTGTGAGTATATAAACAATCACCTTCTCATTATGGACTTGGGAGATGCAGAATTGTTTCAAACTGCAAACACCCCTACTGACCATCTTCTGAGAACACAGCTTTCATCTAAACTTCACTTCAGTTTCAACCACAAAAAAAAAAATAACAGGTTGCATTAGCCCAATCCTACCCTACATCACACTAAGGTTAATCCTCCACTTCAGCTCCCTGCTGTGCAAAGACTCAGAGCTGTGCAGAGGTGTGCTGCAGAACTGCCCCTCAGGAGACCTCCTGACTGAACAAACACAAACATCCATTGTTCAAAAGCATGCAGCCACGCACATACCAGTGCTGGTATTTTCTGAACTGTCTTTTATTCAGAGAGAGACAGGTCTCACTCCATTCTTTTCCCCTCATATTTCATTACAGATTTGGCTGTAGCCTGGCTGCAAATTCTGTTTTGACCAAATACATCTTCAGACACTCCCTATTCCACTTCAGTTATACAAACACTCTAACCTAGCACTCATGGCGTAGTCACAGTAAGAAACTATTTCCTGCCACTCCAACCGGTTGAGATATTTTTAGCTGAAATTGAACACACATACCTGTGGCAGGTGAGGCACCAGTGAGACTGTGGGTGTGGTGAAACCTCTGCTTTTCTAGTGCCAAGTGTTTCTACAGCTTGTCATTCCAAACCAAGGGACGTGGCCAGCTATCCAGGAGTCACTCCTCTCAAGGAGGCTCTAGACCTTTTCACAAGGCGCAACTCCACTTCTCTGCTATTCTTGCAACTGCAGAGGAGAGTTAAAGAATCTCTGATACCCATCCAGGACAGACGCCCTCTGCTGTTACACCCTTCCACACAGGAAAGAATACAGAGAGACGCTAAAGACCCCACCAGTCTATTACATACCTGGGAATAAGACCAAGAAGATTTCCAGAGACCTAGGAGTCTCAGATGGATTTTATCTTCATTTGATGATAGCAGGACCAACCTTGTCCTGATTGTGAAGGGCAATGAAGGATGGAAGACCAGTCAGGAGTGTTCCCTTGCTCCATAGGGAATGATCATTTGCATATTCACCCTTGTGCTTACTCATTCTATTCATCTGGTGCATTCTAGGGCAGTTTCCTTTCACCTCTGGTGATCCTTATTGAAGAGCCCTGTAGAATTAACATGTTCTCATTACTGGGCTTCCACCCCTAAAACTCTGCACTAGGACCCACTGAAGATGCACACATTCCTCCTGCCTTATAAGATTGTTCTTAGCAGTCAACATGCCCAGGATCTATATCCTTACTTATCTGCCACTGATCTCAGACTACTTCACAGATATCAAACTTGTGGGCTTCTCAGTAAACTGCTACCAAAATAAACAACAAAGTAAAAACACTCTCAGTCTTCTCACACCAGATTGTTTCTCATGAAGACAAAAGCTGTTTTAAATAAATAAAACAAAAAAATAAAATAACAGATTCTCCTTATTTTTAACCACAGTGGTTTTTTGTAGTTTTGCAAAATGTGCCACTCCAAACAAAAGTACAAGAGCATTCTGACTAGCACACGTGTATATTAGATTCATGTTGATGCTATGAATAACTGTTGTGTACATCTTGACTACTGCAGTAGTTTCTGCTTTCCATTTTTATCTAAACCAGAAACTTTTCAATATTGCTCTTCAGGTATCAGAAAATCTAGTTTATGAGTGGTTCTAACAGACATTCAATTTTTGTGTTGAGTGATCATGAAGGAATTTCTCACCCTTCTCTGCTCACGAGCAGAAATATCCAGTGTGAAAACTCTTATTGCTAATGGAAACCAGCAGTAACCTTAAGATTTGATATGAAGATAGGTAAAATTATCCCATTCTTGCACGAATCTAATTATACTGGCACTCGATTCTGCTTAAGATAGCATTTTATTTCACCACGCAGCTCCTGAGCTGCTTTCCTACGTTAATAGCACCCCCTTGTGTTGGTTTATAAGTGCTACACGAACCAGCCACAAGGAAAACCCAAGCCCTTGATTTTACCAATCATTACAGATTCTGCATCCAATTCTAAGCAGCGAATAGCCTAATCCTACTGAAACAGGCTCTCACTGTGATGGGCCTCTCTTCAGCTGACACACCGAAGGTATCGATGTCACATCCTAATCGCTAAGATTATCCTAAGAAAAAAACTCCTGGCAAGAGCTGATATTCAAAGTGATCAGAACAGGTCAGCAATAAGACAAGGAAAACCAGGTAGCTTTAAAATTCAGCAAAATATATTTGGGAATTCTACAAGTCACATGTCCTCTCACTAAGGCAAAATCATCACAGCTGTGCTGTGGAAACTCAGCTGTTTCTTTTAACCTCTTCCTCTCCTGGGCCCAGATACTCAATGAGTTTGGGAAGACAGGTTGCAGCAGTGGGAAAGCTGCACTCACACTGCACCTTTTTGTGGACAAGCAGGGCCAGGCTACAGCTGGTCCTACTTTCAGGTCCAGAAGTGATTGTCTGGTGTTTCCGAAAGGAAGACTGGTTCCATGGTACCATGATGGGCCAAGTGCAGTCTGTAACTGCTGAAGCAGAAGAGAAGCTGTTTTCCGGGCGGACTGCCTTGTTTTGTAAGTAGTTCTGAAAACAAATCCCCTGGAGAGGGCCTGGAAGACTGCTTTTGCCAAGCTCATGCAGCCACAAAGAGAAAAAATACAAGAAGTCTGTCCAAATACTGAACTAGAAGGCTTTCCTTTTCTTCTTTTTCCCACCTGCCACCTTATTCCTGACACCAATAGCTTCTTCTGTGTCATCATCATTATCATTCCGAGATCGCTTCTTCTCTCCCTGCTCCCGCAGCTCCTGCAATGTAATCAAGAGATTGATCAAGAGTTCTGGCACCTGAAGAAATTCAGGCTACAACAGTAAGTAAACGGACAAAGAGCCAGCACCCACCATACGAGCAATTCTCTGAGCCTCAGCCACACGCTCTGTCAGCATCATAACTTCTTCTTCTTGCATAGGGAATGCTGGCAGCTTCTTGCCAATCAGGTGTTCAATGCGCTGGAACAGCTCTACATCATACCTGAGACAAGACAAGACCCCAGCTTGAATCAGCCCTTCCAAGAGGACTTCAGTTGTCACCACCCACAAACACCACTCCTTATGAACAGGAATTGTTCACTTGTGCTTACGGTCTCACAAGCAACTGTTAACTGCATCTGAATGTTACTATAGTTCAGGATGGCTTCACGGATTTATTCAGTTCATCTCTGCTCAGAAATACTTGACAAATACTTTTGTTTTAGACAAACACCTCCCAATTTATCAAATAAAACCCACTTAAGCTGTATTATACAGTATATAAATGTACGTATAGTATACAATCAAATTATAAACAGTTCTGCTCATTACATACCCACTTCTAAAACTTAACCAGACTTTTCTCCCTCCCTACCCTGGGCTTTGAATTCTCACCTCTTTAGCTAAATAAATGCAACTGCCACCTCAAAATGAAAAGCAGTATTTTCTCCTCACCCAGGATGAGGTCAGATGTTTTCTGCTCTTAAACACACCTGGGAAGAACCAGTCTGCCATATTTTAACACTTACTGTGTAACAAATGTGATAGATTTGCCAGATCTCCCAGCTCGAGCTGTTCTCCCAACACGATGAATGTAATCCTGAAAACAATTTTCCTGATCAGCAACAAGATATGTCTAAATAACACAGAACAGAAGCTATGGGAAATGACCCCATGTAATTCTTAGGAAAGAATAGCAAAATAGTGAGAAAATACAGTTTGGATTAAATACTCAGGACCATGAGCAGCATTAGTATATGAGAAGATGCTAGCTTGTGAAGGCCTATCATTGGTTTTAACATTTGAAGAATTCTCTTTCTAAAGAGAAAAATCACTTTCAATTATTCAAGGATGCAGGACAAAAGCTGTGATACATATGACTTTGCTAATGAACTATCACTTTCTTGGAAAGCTAGTATTTCAAGTGAGCCAATGCCTGCATTTTCACTTTTGGGATCTAGTGCTCTACATAGTCTGTCTTCCAGACAAACTCTCTGGCAAGTTGATTTAAATTTGGCAAGCACAGAGGAAGGAATGATGAATGAGAGTAATTTGGAAGCATCCAATTCATTATGCATCTTCTGTTTACATGTTTCTAGGCTGTTTTCCAGGTTTTATACTGCATTATGGAAATTAAAATACTCCCTTCTCCACGCAGGATCTGTGGAGAAAGGAAGCGCTCTGCAATATGGTTAGAGGAGACAAGACAAAATGGGGTGGTGAGCACAAAAACTGTAACAACCAGTTGAAACTCTAAAAAATTTTACAGTTACAATAGTTTTTACAGTTACAACTGTAAACCCCCCACCATTATTTTAACTTTTGTCCTTTTACAATGTCAAAAGCAGCATCTTCAAAAGTACTCCCATACTTTCTCCTGTTCACAATGTGTTATATCTTTGATCATTATAAGGAACAATAGCAATTTCTGAACTGCATATTAATAGGTATGCTTTCCTAGGAAACCAGGCCAGGAAACAAAGTCAGACCCCCAAGATAACACTGTATTTCCCATAGAGAGTTAGTGACTCACTTTTTTTCCAGTTTGCTGTACTTTTGTGATATGAAAGCGAAACATTAAAGACATTCTTCTTGATCAAATCCTCACTGAACATAATAGGAGAATTTTTACCTTTTTGTTTTTTTAAACATGGTTTAAAAAATGTGAAGCCAGACCTGGATCACAGGAAGGGAGGTGACTACCTGAAACTAGTAATACGTTAAAGCTGTTTTCAAAGTCTAGAAGTCCTTTAATGTAATACAATGAAGCACATACTCCAAGTAGAAATACAAAGACATAGAACACCCCTCACTTCCCCTCTTCTCTTCTGGAATCAGTTCTACAATCCAGATGAGGCCACCCAATCAAAGTGAGATACCAACTCAATTGCAGGGGTTGAACTCCATCTTTTAAACTATAGAACTGTGAACTACACTTCAAGTCAGCAGAACAGAGAAAAGGTATCTTGGTTCCTTTATCTAGCTTCAAGATGTCTCCTGGTGACCAGAAGCTCTCAGCTGGCTTACCTTAGAGTGCGTGGGAATATCAAAGTTTATCACCACATCTACATGTGGGATGTCCAGACCCCTGCTTGCAACATCAGTAGCCAGTAGAATAGAACGTGCCTTTGCCTTAAACTTGTTTAGAGAGCCCAAGCGTTTATTCTGCAAGAGATGAGGACAAAAAGGGAATGAGAGAATAATGCTCATTCTGGTTAATATGCTCTTGTTGAAACACTGGTACAGAACAGCTCAGGGAAGCTACCAAAAAAACCCCAAAAACCAAAACCAAAAACCAAACCCCTAACCCCAAAACCAAAAGCCAAAACCCCAAAAAAAGCAAAAAACAAAACCAAAACAAAACCAAACCACAAAAAACCAAACAAAACCAACAAAAAACCCCCACACTCACTTCCCTGATTTCTTTCTGAACTATTACAGAATCAGTGGCAGCATTCACATTAGTTACACTTTCAAGGATCAGTCCAGTCCACTAGGTGTGAAATACCCCTTCTGCAAGCTAGCTGTGCTGCAGTTTGGTGCAGCCCATTTCCCCTTAACAGGTCTTCTGTTTACTCCACTCTGTGGGGTATGCCCATACCTGACTCATCTGCCCATGGAGAGGAATGGCAGTGAATCCCAGGTTGCGGAGCAGTAGAGCAGTCCTCTGAGTATTGTTACATGTACTACAGAATATCATGAAAGAGTTTCCAGCTAGCTCATTCAAGATATAAACCAGGTAGCTGTCCTGTAAAGAAACAGAGAGAAGAGAAAATTATTTGGGGGGGGGGTGGGTGGGGGGGGATGGAGAAGAAAGGAAGAAAAGAAATAATTACAGATGCCACATTAAAGAACACGCACAAGCCAGAGAGGATCAGAGAAGATATCAGGCAGATGTGTGAACAGCAAGACAAGGCCAGAAGTGGCATTACCTTGAATTTGGAAGGGATGAAAATGTAGTACTGCTGTAGCTTTTCAACCGTCTGATATTTGGAAGAAACAGCACATTTAACAGGATTCTTCAGAGCAGCACGCTGGAGTTTTTGAACCTGGGAAGATCAAGGAGAGATCTTGTCAGAAACCAGTATCATATGCTCTAGTCATATAGCCTGATGGAAGGGGAATTAAAACTCTGCTCTCACCTTCTTTGTCATGGTAGCAGAAAATAGTAGTGTCTTCCTGTCTCGAGGAATCACTTTTAATATCTTATCCACCTGTAAAAATAGAAAGGAAATAGAAACGCTGAACAAAACTGCAATCAAGACATAAGCCTCCTCAAATATAACGATCATCCAAATAAGGAGTAATGCCTGCATGCAACTCAGACTCACAGCAGGAACAAATTTCCCCTCTGCTAAAGAAAAGGTGTAGACTGATTGCTTGTTGACAGTGTGAACACCAGAAGCCCATGGTGGGGGGGTTGGAACTTGATGATCTTAAGGTCCTTTCCAACCCTAACCGGATTCTATTCTAAGTCCATTACCAGTAGAAACCTCATGCAATACTCCTGCAGGAACGTGCAGGTGGCATGTTCAACAGTAACTGCATCAGTGTCAGCTGTTCCAGAAAAAACAGCAGATTTCAGAAACAAAATGCCTCCTATTGTCTTGCCAGTAAGTTCTCCTTCCACCTCAGACTTCTGTGCCATTATTAGATGTCAGTTACAATTTGCTGTTAATTTCTACTGAACAGCTCAGTATTTACTATGTGACTGTCTGAACTGATTTCAAAGGAACTCATCTAGTGTTCCAAGCTCCTCTTTTAGCAGATTCCCACCTCTGTCTCAAAATCCATGTTAAGGATGCGGTCAGCCTCATCCATCACTAGGAACTTCAGAGCTCGTAAGTTGAAGCCCTTTGTGTTCTCCAGATGATCAACCAGACGGCCAGGGGTTGCTACCAACAAAATAATGAGAGGAAGTTTAGATGAAGAGATCCAAAGAGTCATTACTGACAAATGGATTCTTTGCCCAAGAGAAGTAAAGGCAGACTGCTTTGTGGGAAGGACTCTTTCATAGGAAATCTTCAGAATGTTTTGAAGTAAGACTAATGAAGTCAGACTCTCTGAAGTATGCCCTCCTTCCCTCTCTCCCCCTCAAGAAAGTGCAAACCAGAAGAGCCTGCAGACAAGCTATACTGAGAAGGATGAGACCAGCATTTTGAATACTTCAGGAGAATGAAGAAACAAGCCAAAGGCAGTTTAGCAGGAATGCTTTGGAATGAATTTGTAGTAGCATGGCTGCTGATGTATACTTTAGAAACATGAACAAGGCAGTACCCAGAGCTCAGGACAAAACCAAATGAAGGATGCACTCTCACTTCTTCAAATGAGCAAAACCTTTGGCACTCTTTATTTGGTCAACTACAGTTTGATAATACGCATACTTAGGAGCCCCAGCACATAAACTTACCAATTATAACATGTGGTTTCTTGGCTAAAGCCAGAGATTGAGACATGGTGTCAATTCCACCCACAATAACCGCTGCAGGAGAACAGAATACAGTGAAACATTCAGTGTAACACCTGGCACCAGTTTCCTTCTCCTCCCTGTCACCCACACAAACTCTGTACAAATGAAAGGTTACTTATTCTTATGAGAACTCACTTTATTGTAGCACACCTGACCTTCCCAGGCCTCCAAAGTCCTTACTGGCCCCAAGTATTTTAATTTCACCACTGAAGAGCTATAGACAGAGTCTTTACCATGCAGCTTTACTCAACTGCAAAAATAGAGGAATTTGAAAAATATCCACAAAGCTTTTATGTTTGTTTAGAGTATGTAAGCCACCAATGCACACAGTCTAAAAGAAATAATAAACTACATCACATATAGAGCAGAGCTCTATGTAATTTCACTGGACACAAAATTACTATTGAGAAGATTCTCTTCTACTTCCACCTTTAACTGGCTTGCACATAGCATTCAGAAGAGCTGCAGACTACTCCATGAGGAAAGATCATGCAGTCTTTCTTTCCCAAAACCAATACCAGGTATCTTTCTTCCAGCATCCCAAACTTTTCTACCTTTTGTTCAACCCTCCATACAAATCCTTCCTACTTTTTCCTTTGCAATCTAGAGCTGACAAACTTCAGTCTTCAGGAAAACTGCTTCAATATCACAATGCTACTTACCGCTGTGGACACCAATGGATGACCCAAGAGCTTCAAACTGCTCAGAGATTTGGAAGGCCAGCTCCCTTGTTGGTGTAAGGACAAGAGCAAATAATCGCTGAGGTGTTTCCAGCAGTGCTTGAAGAATTGGCAAAGCAAAGGCTCCTGTCTTTCCAGAGCCAGTTTCTGCCAGTCCAATGACATCTCTGCCTACAAGGATCAGCAAGGAGGGCAAAAAACTGTTACAAATCTAGACCAGAGAAAGTAGCCTTTAAAGCATGAGAATTCACTAAGGATGGAGTAAAGAGGGTGTAAAAGACACATAAAGGGTAAAGAAGAGCAAAGGGCCAAACCAAAGTATTTCAGAATATTTCTGCAGCATTTTTAGAGTGACTTCATTTGTATGACAATTCTTTCCATTCTCTAATTAAACTGCTGCAAATATAGAGGTTTTCATACAAAATTTAGGTTTAAAACATCCTTTACTTTATTATTTCTCAAATTTGCCTATCAATTTACAGCCTATCACTTCTATCTTGCTAAGTATTCTATACCAACTGTTGGCTGTTTACAGGCTTACAAGGAAACAGACTCCAGTGTTTGAGTCTTGGGTTATACCAACTACAAGAAAAAAACACTACCAAACTCATATTTCACAAGCCATAATAAATTCTGTCCCTTTGCTTCATGGTCTGCAGCAGGAAGGATTACAGGAGCAAGTCCTTTGCCAAAACCAGTGCAGACAAAGGCATTGAATTCATCAGTAGGATCCATTCTAACCTCCTACAGCTGAGAAGAACATGCTGCCAATAGGCCTAAAACTGGAAACAAGCTCTCAGGAATGCAATCTCACCTTTGTTTTTTCAAGAGAATCTTACACGTGGTGTAAAAGAGTCTGACAACAGTTAAGTACTAGGACAGAGTTGACATTGAAAGGTTTGTTCCCACTCTGTCATTACAGTGTTCTGTTCCTGCTTCATGGTGTTTTGTTTTCGCTTTAACCAAATAAAAAAAGAAACAACAACCAAAAAAAAAAAAACCAAAACAAAACCAAAACCCCAAAACCACAAAAACTAACAAGACAAACAAAAAAAACCCAAACAAACAAACACAAAGCAAACAAACAAAACCAACACACAAAACCAAATATTCTAGAAGCAGAAATGTTTGCCAAATTCAGTAATTTATTTTCCTGTAATTCCAGGATGGTTACAGAAAGTCACTATGGTTTGGTTATTACTTACTCCAGAAATGTAACTTCAAAGCACTGACTGCTCAGAGCAAAGTAGATTATACAAACTGTGTAATCAGTCAAGGCACCTTTAATTTCACACATATTGTAGTTCTCTACCAGAAGAGGCACAGTCCTAAATCTATCGGAAGTTTCCTCTATGTCATCAAGTATTTTGGAAAGAAGATGGTCAATGGAGATCAGCAGCTCAAATGATTGACAGTAATTCTATTTAACATGAAGTGTCAGAGCTATGCAACAGCAGTGAACACTCAAGAACCCATATCTGCACTTATCTGAAAGTCTGCAATTGCAGTCAGTGTTATAGGAGAAACTGCTATTCCAAACTGCATCTGGGAGGACAAAAGAATGAACACAAGCACTACTTTAAGGCAGAGATCTTGAGTGATGAAGAAGCGAGAACACTCTCATCCCTGCCAATTACTTCTCACTCCGCAAAATTCATTCACATATTGCTCCTGAGGCATTCCCAGATTTGCGATCAGAGAAGCATACTACTCACCTTGAAGTGCCACTGGAATAGCCTCAATTTGGATCTTTGTTGGCATCTTCCATCCTAACTGGTCACAAGCTTCACACAGGACATCTGTTACCCCCTGGAACATTAGTGAAAAGAGAAAAGGCAAGAAGACATCACCAAAGAGACCTAAATTAAACCACATAGTTAAGTTATATACATGCTACAACAGAACCAAGCTTGTCTATAGCATGGACAAACCCCACCAGGCCCCCAATGCAAACTACATGAAAGGGCAGGCTGCTCACAACGATCCCCCCCTCCATCAGTAACGTCATAGATGGGTTCAAAACTGTTTAAGGTGACTGCAAGCAAAAAGAAACTTGCCAGTTTTGCTTAGTTTACAAAAGGAACTTTCTACACACTCCCCTGCTGTCTCTCCTCTCCTCCAAGGGTATCCCACGAGCATGGAAAACGGAAAATGCCCGGGCAAGTTACCACAACTGAAAGAAACCCAGGCAACCAGCTGAGGAACACAGATCGGACCAGTCACGCCAACCTCCCGGGAGAAGAGACCTGACCTCGTCAAACCTCCCCATGCCCAGCCGCAACGCCACGCCAGCGGAACAATGCAGCGACAGCACCGCACGTGTCTGCTCCCTGCGCACCGGCACCTCCGCCGGGCCTGGAGTCGCCTGCAGCCCGGATCCGTGCCGGCCTCACCAGGTCCTTGAAGCTCCGCGGCTCTTCCACTGCCACCTCCGGCTCCACCGCTGCCTCCGGCTCCACCACCGCTCCTCTGTCGTCTCCGGTTGCCATTTTGGGCCGCGGCGCTCTGATGTGACGCAAAGCACTCTGGGAGTTACTGTCCCTTTGGGGGTGTTATGGGATTTGTAGTTCCGGGGAAAGAGCCAATCGGCGCGAGCGGGGCGGGGCTAAGAGGAGTGGAGCCCGGCTCGACTCGGTAGTCCCTACTTGTTAGGGTTGATGCTTTCGTTGCTGCCGTCGGTGGCCGGAGCGGGGCTGGCGCTTCTGGAGGATGGGAAGGGCCGCACCGTGACATCAAAGCGCTATTATGGTGGTAGTGTCGCTGTGAGGTACAGGTGGCCTCATTTCCTTGAGGTCAGAAGGTGTTTTCTGCGTATCGAGTTTTTCAGGGCGCAGCTCTCTGGGAAGTGGTACTAAGTGCTGTCATTTTCTCCTTTCCTGATGTGAAGGAATCGGCATGGGCCCGGTTGCTGTGTCTGTGGGAATATCCCGTGTCTGCACAAGGTTGTTAAGCAGCATACTTGAGGAGGCCTTTCTTCTAAAAGTGTCCAAGGCTTGTTTTCTTTAAACTTAATTAGGTTTACGCTTCTACAAGTGGGGTTGTGTGATGAGTTCTATGCTCTGCTAAGTTGGAAACTGGGGAGGGGATTTTCCCTGAACTCCAGGGAAGAGGGAGTTATGGAGCTATAGCCACCTGTACTGGGATTCGAGCACACTGAATTGGCTGCCTGAAACCTGTCTGCTTGGCATTAACTGCAAATGGGTGAGCCTTTGGCCTGTAGCTCAGCATTAGCATTACTTAGGCAGTGTGTGTGATGGGTGTTCTGTAGTCATAAATCCTACAATTGTGAAAATACAAACCCAAATGAGCTCCCAGGCACAATATATAAACCTACATATATAATGCATATAAAGAGTAAGTAAACTTCAGAAGTGCTGGTATGAAATATTTTGAAGTACTAGTGAAGAAAAAAAAAAAAAAACAACAAACCCAAAAAAGAACTGTCATTGTTCCATCTTGTTTTCCTGCTTACAGTAATAGCCAATGTTCAACTTTGCAAGAAATACATAAAATAAACTGAACTATGATAACTCAGCATGAAGTGACACTCCCTTAGCTCTCTTCATTGCTGCTGTTGTAATTCAGAGACCCTGCAAGTGCCCAGTGAAATGGTGAAAATGGTGATGGATTTAGTGCCCTTTGGTATGCATAGTAAGTGCAACTTACCATGTCATGGTGCTAATTCCTGAGCTCATTGGTTTCTGTCTGGTCTGAGTGTGGCCTTTTTGATCTGTAGCCCCAGTGCTGATAGCAGCAGGGCAACCTTGCAGGTAGGTGAGCCTCCTTTGATTTAGGGAAAAGGATGCTAACACACCCAAGAGCTTGGGCTTCAAAAGGACAGCAGAGTCAACTGCAAAATGGAACTTGTGACTGCATTTCTGAGCAGGCCTCCCTCTCTCCTGCTGGTTGGGGAGCCCAGCTGGGTGTGCTCTTAGTGGAAATGCAGACATACCTGAGCATCTGTCACTGGATTTCAAGCGTGCTATTTCCTTTGCTCCCAGAACAATGAGGAAAGTGAGAGGAAGTCTGAACAAATGCTCTGCATGACAGGGAAAGGAGAGGAAGCCTGAAACAATTCACTGGGCAGCAGTGGAAATGAAACTGCTGCATCCCACTGTGCTCAGGAGAAATTATTTTAAAATAATAAACAAAAAAAAAAAGAAAGGAACACCCAGTGTAGATGACCATATGTTTCAAAAAAATTACAGCTGTCTGAGTTATGAGCTTGCTATATATCATTAATGCTAAAGATTAAGCCTGGCCAGCACTGAGACATGAACCCTTGTAAGGGTCACTGGGATGTCTCAGGAAGCGGAGTCAGGGATGTGACAGGAAGTCACTGCTCATGATTCTCTGTTGAACTCATTGCCCATATAAAATGGTAGATGCTGTTTTGGTGGGGAGCAGGGTGGAACAATTGTATTCTGGTGAAATTCCAGTTTGAGTAATTCCCTTTTGTCAGTAGATGCATTTGAATAAAAGTTCCCTCCTGTCCTGAACTGCTTGGCTTTTGACCAAATGTGTTCCTAGCCCTACTGCATATTACAAGCTCAGTTTTCCCTTGGGGGAACAGGGTGGGAGCATCCACAGCAGGTGAATTTTAGTGCAGGTATAATGCAAAATATTTCATAAGGGATGCATAATAAGACAAGATGGACAGTGTGTACAGTAGGTCACAGTAAACAGTAAATGGTGCTGTCTACCCACTGGAATGCTCAGAGAGAGGTTATTGGTGTATCCTGACTCCCTGACTGTACTTGAGCTCATTTGTCATGGACACCTTTTATTGTGCTTTCAAAACATACTATATGATTTTGTGTTAAATTCATGTTTGCACTTCTGCTTCACCATTGAATCATTCCCCCCTGCAGCAGCTTCAATAAAAAGGGAGTAAAAATGGCATCAGGAGACCAGGCTTCATAACTGCCAGCCTCGCCTAAACATCAAATCACAAATGTACCCTTCTCCCTCCGCTGCCTATGTACCAAAGGGTGCTAAAGGGTAAATGACATAACTACTAGTAAAAAGGCTGCTTATCAAAGACACTTCTCCCAAATATTGCTTGTGACTCTAAAGGAGTCACAATATTGGAACTAATCCGATATTACTACTGGGGTAGGTGCACCCTGTCCCAGCCCAGGTCACTTGCTTCTAATGCTTTCTCAGTACCAGCTGTGGCACTCATCTGACCCAGCAGTGTGCTGTTTCAGGGAGCAAAATATTAAGAAATTAATCTTATCCCTCAAAATGGTAGATTTCTGGCAGCACATCTCCCAGGGCTACCTCCCCAGGGTATCACATGAGATCCAGTGCTGACTGCACGGGAGGAGGCAGGATGGCATGCCTGGAGCTGGGTGAGGAGGATCCAAACATCTCCTGCTCTGCCTGCTAGCTGCTAGGTCAACTGTAGCTGGGGTTTGAGGGCATAGACACAGATTCACAGGACCACCTGACTTAGAAGGTGTCCAAGAGCACTGTGGGTTTTGGTGCAAAGTCACATGTCTCCCCTGTCCCGTGTAATCTTCCAGCCTGCGGATCCTACCCTCTGCCTGAGCCTCCCTTTGAATTCCTAGCAAACAAATCCAGAGAGGGGAGTGTCTGAGACCTGGCCAGGGGAGTGTTGCACCTTAGGCTCAATTACACTCGCACAACAGCACTGCACAACAACCCAAATCCAGACTTTGAGTGAAGGGTTAGCCTAGGGAAAAACAGAACAGAAGCAGGATTTTTTCCTTCTGTATGGATGAAATTCAAAGCAAAGTATCTGATTTGTCTCAACCTGCTAAAACAGTGGTTGTGATTGCAGTGCAGGACTGCGTTGAGCAGGACAAACCAGCTCTAATGAAGCTCAAAGCTATCAAATTCAAATCCTTCCGCCAGCCAGATTTTTCTTTTCAGAGATGTTGCTGTTCCTATGTTGTTTCCTGTGTGTGGATGTGTGGACAAAGATGCATTTCCAGAAAACTGGGGAGGAGGTAGGAAAAGAATATATTACATAATTTTCTCTGTGATGATGAAACCAGCAATCTCATTAGCATTGTAAAGCCATTGTACGTTGTGAAGTCAACTGATGTGGTGGAGTTAGCTGGTGATACGCTGGAGCACTAAGAAAAATGTTACATCATGTCTGCCTTTGCATAGGGTGCAGTTCACACTTACGTGCTTACACATATGCACCATGGTGTTTGCATGTCAGACACCAACATCCACAGTGTACATGGGTTAATGTGCACACCAAGATACGCACTCACACAGACAAAACCATGTGCAGTCATACACCAATGCCAGTTGTGTGGCATGGAGCTGAGGATCTCACTTTTCATTCTTACCTTCTGAACACGTCCAGCTGCTCATACCGATTCCTGGCTTCAGTGCTGGAACATGAAATTGAGCAGGGTGAGCCGGAGGGCAGGAATGTGGTCATGTGCAGGTGAGCAGAGAGACACTGGCACAAAAGTGTTTCATATTAATTTAATCGAACCAACAGTGTGGTTGTTCATTTTTGGCAGACACGGGCATTACAAGCATCTGAGTCACACTCTGAGGAATCAAAGCTTTTGTTCTTCCTTTGTGAAAAAACCAAATGTTGATGTCATGAAAGGAAGAGACGAAAAGGGCAAGGATTCAAGCTTTGTGAGATGGATTGTTGCCCTTCCCCAGAGTTTGCTCAGTGTTACAGAATTACAGAGTGGGTTTTTCTCATCATTTTGATACATGCACCTGCAGGGAAGTTTCACTTATCCACTGAGGCTACTTGTGGAGGTGGAATTATCCCTGCGTTAACTCCTCTAGTTGTCTGAAGCTAGTTTATGGGGTCTCTTCCTTGTACCTCTTCCAGGTACTGATGTGAACCCCATTATCACAATACTTGATCACTTTTCAATATTTGTCCCAGAAACATCCTTGTGAGGTAGGAAAGTACTACTATTCCAATTTTTAGACAGAGAACTGAGGCACTGAAGGGGTCAAAAATCATGAAGGACATATTTAACAGAACAGTCACTTAAAGGAGGGTCCCAGCTCTTCCTCCTGCTTTGTAAGTGTTCTGCCACTGAATCATCCTATTCCTCTGCACCCCTCTTGAGTATTAGTACCAATATATATTTTGCTAACATGAAGCCTTCCCTGGGACAAGGGAAGTCTTTCTCTGCTATATGTATCTCTCCATGGGTGCTGCCTCCTCCCTCAGACAAACCACTGTGGGTCTCACAGGCTGCTTGACTGCATGGGTGAGGCACCTCCACGTCTCAGATGTGCTTCCATCACAGCTGTGCTTCAGCTCAGACCAGTAGCACCATCCTACATTTCCCTCCTTGCTGCAAGAGATATAACTGCTTTCTTCCACCAGTGCCCTGAGGCAGGCTCTGGTCCCAGGATCACTGACCTGTCCTTCTCCTGTTTTGATTTATAAGATCTGTCATCACTGTTTGACCGTGTTTCACCTATTTTATAGTTACCAGCATTCCAGCCATGCTTTTCTTTTCTATAGGGACTTGCCCTTGCTCACAGCCAAAGAACAGGTAACTTGCTCTCACATGCCACAGACTTGCTTTGCCTCTAAGAACAGTGGCTTTCCTTTGGAACAGAGGCCTCCTTTTTAAAAGAAAAAAAAAAAAATATACATCTTTAAATACAGTATCAGAACCTTAAAATAATCCTATGTAAATAAATAGAACACAAACATCACAGTTGTCAGCCTGCAGAGGTTTCTTCAAAAGGGATAACAATTTCTGGCCCTGCTATTTCACCTGGGGGTGATGAGCTATCCATACAGTCTGTCACATCTGGAGATGCTTCCTTCAACAGCGTTTCCAGGTGTACCTTGGTAACTGGACAGTACTCTATGAAGAACTGGCAGCTGCTGGCTTTTTGAGGGTACCCCAGCCCTTTTACCACTCATAGATTCATAAGCTGTTTACAAACCAGGTTCAGTCAGCACCATGACTGCAGGGATTTCATCAGCCTCCTGACACACCACTTTTTGCTGCCTTGGGGAAGCGGAGCTGGGCAGATGGCTGGGGAAACATGGGTCTGAGGAATAGGCATCTACCCCTGCCTTCAGGCTCTGGGATCTGCTGCTGTGTACACAACAGTGCATCATAACCTCCAAGCTGAATCAGGTGGCTACTATCAGTTGGTGGTGCGTGTGTGGAAGCTTTAGCTTCCTATCAGGAAGGAGTTTGTGTTCAGATATAGATAAGGCACATGAGAGATGTGTGCACCTGTGTGGATTAACACCACCAATATTACAATAGCAACAGGTAGCAGTGCTAATGGAGCCTGGTTTTAATTATAGGGCAAACACTGTTTCAGCTGGATGGTCTTGGGATCTCAGCAGTCTTTTTAGCATCCAAGTTGGGTCTCCTCATGTGTGGGGAAAGCTCTGTCCTGGACTCAAGAAGTTCACAGACTTCATCCATTGCTCTGATGCAGGTCTCGAGGTTGGCAGCCAGCTTCTGGATTTTGGCCTTAAGCACCGCTTGGCTTACTTTTGTGACCTCCTTTGTGTACTCTGGCACAAGGAAGCTGTGGGAGCCGCAGAAGACCATGAAGCAGACGGAGTTGTACAGCGAGATGGAGGCTCTCTTCTCTGACTGGCGCAGTGTGGGGTCCTCCGGGCCCTGCCCTCGGTGGAGGAACTCCAGGCAGCCAAGGATTTCCCTCATCTGTTTCCGACAAGTCATAGCGATTTCCTGCACCTTCCTCACCTCCTGGGAATTGCAAAGCACTAAGGAGAGATCGGAGGTGATGCTGACAGCCCCCCCAGCTGTAGCCAGACCCAGACCAACAGCCGACACCAGGAGAGAGGCTCCCAGTGTTGCCGGGCTGAGGGACAGCCCCACGATGGCTGTGACAGCTCCCGCAGCAGTCAGGGTGCTCCCGCTGACATTGGCAATTAGGGACCTTTTGCGGAGCTTGCTGAGTTTATGAGCTGCCTTGTGAAGGTGAGCAATTTGGCCACGCAGCCTCCGTCTCTGATCCAGCAGTGCAATGTGGAAGTCGTGCGTGGGGTCTAGTGTTTGGGGAAAGGCAGCATCGTTTCTCTCCATGGTGCCTGTCCAGAAACAGAAAAGGCTGGATTGAGTATGAGACATGCTCAGTGTGGACCACCATTTCAGGGATGGCATTCAGCCAGTTTTAACTTTGCTTCAACCAGCTACATGAAAGGTTTGCTGTCTACACACACATACACACTCACATACACATGCACATGCACACATGTTCATTTAATTGCCATATTCCACTGTTTTTCTTGTTCCCTGAGAAGACTAAAATATCTTAAAGGCTGGGGTCAGGGATGCTGTTGTTATTACCTCTGTGAAGACACTTCCAACCCTGGGGACATAAATTCCTTTGAGATTAAGTGAGTCAGTGCCCAGAATAGTAATGCTGCCAGAACTAATGTGTTGTTCCCATGATAGTATTCACAGGATCTGCAGTGTTCAAGGACATCTTTCACAAGAAAGGCCAGGCTCCAAGGAGGTGAAAGCCACCCATCCCAGGTTGCTATTTAGGGGTCATTTCCCATTAAAGGAGGATAGCGGGAAGCTGCTAAGGGGAGTCAAGGTCTGGCTTTTCCATCTAGGAGGTGAGAAGCTCATTGATGTCTCACATGGGTATTGTGAACATCCTTCCTTTCTTTTTAAGCCTAAGCAACTCTAGGTCCTGCAGCAATTTTTTCCTATTGTAACTTGGCATCAGGGCCTGAACAAAGATGGGAACCATTGTGGTGCTTAGTACAACCGGTGGTGGTGGATCCCTAGTGACAGCGGTAGGGAGACCTATGGACCGTGTTTAAAAGATTCATGAAGGTCGCATCAGAAAAGTGAGCCCACTTTCCATATGCATTCCCTTGGGAATGGGGGAAAGGGGAAATACAGGGGCCTGCAAATAGAAACGACTTGAAAACTATTGCAACCTTCCCTGGCAAGTTAGCAGGAGAGTGTCTTCCCTTTTAGAGGATGAATCTTCATGGTTTCAGTACTAGGCGATCTCTGCTCTTTGTCACAAGAGTAGAAAAAAATGTTCCAATAAGCATTTGCAGGTTACAAATGTGCTTTCCAAAGGAAGCCAGCATCCCTAACCCTACTTATACATAGGGCAACTGAGGCAAGGGAGGCAACAGGAGTGTAACATCACCAGTTGTCTGGTGGGAGCAGAGCTTTTGCACTTCACAGCATTACACTGTGCACAAGGTTGTGCTGCCTCCACACCTAGCAAGGTCTAGCTAAGAAGTTGTTTGTAGTTCGTAATGCCCTCATAGCTAAAAGACGTCTCTGTAGCAGAAAGATCAGTGCTGCAGTCACTTTTTCACTTCTAAATCTTCTGTACTATGTGAACTGGAGGTGCCTGGCCCCTCACAAGGGCATACTATATAGTTAACATCCTGGGGTCTTTCATTCTGCTGAATCCCTGTTTCAGAAGGAGAAAACCTCCTACTATAAAGAGTCTTTCCATCCTGAAGTGTGTAAGTAATTCTCACTGCATTTTTTTTTCCCTTCTACTTGGATGGATGTTCTAACCCATCTCAGAATCCTTTAGGGCCTCCCCCTATGTCCTTCAGAACAATGACCCCAGGCTCTCTTGGTATCACTGGACCATTTGAGCCACCTGGTACATTGTGCTTTTCTTAGTTTGAGGCAGTGTCCTCTTGTTTTTTACACTACAGTCAGAGATGAAGCTAAAAGAACAAAGATTAACACTTAAGTTAAATAGATATTGGCACTGAAATGAAAAATGAGCATATTATCAATAACTTAAAAACAGATCAATATGATGATCATTAAATATATTGATTCCTGTGGCCTCTTAACAATTTGTTCTTTATATTTTCTCACTGAGAACAGTCTCAGGTAACAACAGCAGCCATCTCACTGCAGTTAATTGGAGAGTTATTCAATATATCAGATAAACCACACAGTGATGCATGTCTTTTGAATACACTGATTATATACCAGCATAAAAGAAAATAAAGCTAAATTCTGCTCCTAGAGAAAAATCTCCCCAACAATAAAGATATTAATTAGTCCAAAACCTGAAAACGCTTTTCTAATACAGTGCTCAGAGTCTCCAAAAAGTACTGGTTCAAACTTACCTTTAGTTTCCAGCTGACCTCCCCAAAGACAAATTTTGATCTGTTTCTGGAGGAGACCAATTTATAGCTCCTGTGGACCAATTGCAGCGATGGGAATGTTTTGCCTCATACTGGGAGTTTGCCATTTCCTGCTCTCCCTTGTGCAGAAGGATGTGACACACTGGAAAGTGACCTGTGGGACAGCGAGCACACATCATGTTCAGGAAACGATCCCTGCGAATGAACATTGTGTATTCGCTTTTCCTGAAGTATAGAGGGAAAAAAACCATCAAAAATCTCAGCCTATTCCTGGTGCTGAGCTAGTGCAGTCATTCCCCCCAGGGAACAGTTGTATTTCCTTTCCCTGAAATAGCAACTGACTTTCCTCCGTGCTGGAGCTGCCAATTGCATGATGACTGAAGTTCCCCCCACTCCCCCGCCACACGTCCAGACCCAGTGGACCATCAGCCAGCCAGCTTATTTCATTCAAGGCCAGTGTACTTTCAAAATCCCAGCTCTCTGGGACAATTGTGTGTGTGACTGGCTGGAGTACAGCAGCGCTGTGTGAAAGCTGGAGCTGTGCTCCACTCCATAAAAGGGAAGCAGCTCCAGAGCAAGACAATTGCTCTGAATTCCTATCCCTTCTCCTGGGTAGTTAAAACCACTCAGTATCCTGGAAAAGGAGGGATTTCCCTATGGGTTTGCTCTGTTTCTTAACCATGGACACCATAGTGGTTGAGAAAAAAAGACATTTGGAAAAAACATAAGTTGTTTTCCTGAGATGCTTGCCCAGCAATGGTCACAATGAAAAGGTCATTGGGATCACTTCTTTTGCTGCCTGCTTTTGCCTAGAAGTTGTGCCCACGCACAAATGCGGCCCAAGGGAGGAAGTGATGAAGGTGCTAGGGAGGAACAGCCTAAGCGACATTCCTAGCACTGCCTTTCACACTGAGACAGGACCAGCTTTAATCAAAGACAGGTTCTTTGGATGAGTTCAGGAAAAAAGGAATTTTTTTTGGTGGCACTAAATGGTACAGCCCAACTTAGGCTAAAGTGGCATGTGTCCTTATTGACACAGGGCCTGTGGCGGCAGGGACATCTGTTTTCAGCAGTTGTGTTGAAGACCTGGCATCTACTTTCTTGCTTGGTGGGCTTTTACTCTTCAGGGTTGTTTGGTGACATGGAATCTCTGATTGTGCCCCTCGTGTCCCCCTGGCCTAGCTAAAGCTACTTGGCTATCACTGAGTGGTGAGGCCTCACTGTTGAATGTGTGTGATATGTAGCCATGCAATTGCTGAGGCTGACCTTAGGAAAGCTCAAAGATCAAGAGGCAGCAGTCAGGGAGAGAAGGCTGCGATTATTCGTTTGAATGGGAGTTTGGTTTTAGATCATCTTAAAATGACTGTGGAACAATGTGTGAAGTGTTTCGTCAGGGTGGACCTGCATGAGCTGGGACATGAATGAATACGTAAATAATGTTGAAGAGCTACTTCAACCTGTCATAGACCTGAAAAAAAGAAAACATTGTTTTGAAGATGCTTAAATAATCTGTCTGGTCTGTCACAATTCGTACACATTGCACGTTAACAGGAAGGTGAGTTTTGACATTGAAGGAAACTGTGCTTTAGCCCTTCCCTTTGTTTTAGCAAACATGCTTGAATTGGAGCCCGTGTGCCTTGGCAGAGGTTTACAGTTGATAGACACAAGAGTTCTTTTGCACGTTGCCAAATATAATAGGGTTCTTCTTTATGCAACTGCATCTGTATTAGGACTTATGCCAGCCGAGATGTCCTTGTTAGGACAATAAGTTTTAGTAAAAATGGAAAAAAAAACAAAGAAAAAAAAAAAAAAAAACAACAAAAAAAGGTCTAGAATGAGCCTGAGAAGATGACACAGTTTTTATTGCTCTTCCTCTTTTCCCAGTGCTCTTCTTCTGACAACATTGCAAAATGTCAGAAACCCCTGTGGTGCTCAGTGCGTGGGTGAGGACATGACTTGAATGCAGAAGAGAAAATCTGCTTTTTAAAATAGCATTCCCTCACAGAGTTTCCTTCACACTGAAAGACCTGCACTTCACATAAGACGAGATGCTGGTCTCAGCCTAGGATGGCGTCTCATGGGAATCATCTCTGGGGTCCTTCATCATCTAAAGAGAATGCTTCTCCATAATCCACCTCAATAATGGGGTGCATACCCAGAAAGTAAGAACTCTCTCTAAGGAGTTATAGATGTCAACTTGACTTTAAAAATGAAATGTGATTAGAATAAGAAACAATATTTCCTAGGGAATTTCTTTACAGCAGTATGGTGTTATCTGTTTTATCCCTACTAACACTCTCATAAGCACCTCTTTGGTGAGAGTGCTGGTCTTCTCTCCCAGCAATAATTACAGAGACCCTCTCCAGCAAAAGTGGACAAGTAGGAATGGGAGCAGGATGGGAGAGGAGCTTCTTTTCTGAGTGCCTACCAGGGACTGAAAGGCTTTCAGTGCCATTAGTGCACCTGCCCAGATGTGAGAACATCTGCCAAGTCACCAAGCAGGACCCAGGAGCCTGCTTGGAGTGAATCTTAGCTACTGGGGATCTCAAGACCTGTGGTGTAGGTCTGTCCTTCACTGGGTAATCTGACAACCTAGTGGAGGCCTCACCATCCTGCCTGATGTAGGTTTTCACCCAGCCCCTCTGCTGCGGCTGCCTCTTCATTCTTGGCCTGTCCAGCGCTTGTGCTTGAGGGTGGAAGTGGCACAGCAGGTGTTTCGCAACTACCTTGACCAAAAATGGCCCCTTCTGCTCCACCCTTTCCCATCTACCCACACCCTCTTGAAATGGGCATAAGCCAGACCTATGCAAAATCTGCCCTGAAGGCATTTTATGGGAGCAGATGACCAGTAAGGGGAAGGAAGGATGTTTTATTGCCTCAGCTCTCTTGCTTCCAGTGAATTTTGGCAGAAAGGACTGGTCTTTCTGCTGTTGTTCTCTCCAGCAGAAAGGATATATAGCAGAAACAATTATTGTGAAGCTGTTTGGCGCTAGTGCAATGTAACGTTTGAATGTAAATGTGTAACATTTGGAGCTGAGTGTCGAAGATACACTTTAACCAAATAAATTAGTACATCTGAGTAAATTTCCATTCAAATATCATCTTTTTAATGGAATTTCCATCACTCTTGGTACTTTCAACCTTAACTGCTGGATTCTGGGGTCACTTGAATCAATGACAAGTTTTAACTCTTCACAGCCAATTATTCATTCAGATTCAGTGGGAACTTTAGTGGGCCAAAACTAAAACAAATAAAGTAAATTAGATCAAAAAGGGCTGCATTGGCTTTTAGTAACCTTACCAGTAGATCCAAACTAAAGTTTTGAAAGCATTTCAGAATGAGATAGGACTCAGGTCAGTGGTGTGTGTGTGATTTTAGCTAGGTTTGGAGAAAGCTACAAAGAGTAGGGCAAGGTGTAAGAAACTGAACAGCCTGTGGGATAGAAACACTTCTTGTTAGTTCCAGTTTGGTAGGATATAAGCCAAGTACATTGACTGTGCCTGTTCCTGCTTTGTAAGCAACCATTCATATAACAAAACTACCATCTTAAATTGCCTTGTCAAAACCCTGCTGGCAGGGTTTACAGAGATCAAATATTTATTTGGACATGGAGATTGAATTTCTGCAATGGACTTAAACAAACCAGCTTATACTGTCATTTATCACCTTTAATTTATGTGTTTCAGTGCAGGCTGTATGCCAAAAGGCACTCATTCTGACACACAAAATCCCAACTCCCCACTTAGCCCGAATGCCTCCAGCCTTGCCTATAAAACAGATGACGTGACTGAGTGTGGACATATGCAGGTTCTGCTGATACCAATGCTGCTGGAGGATTTTTGTCTGTTCAGTATCTCAACAATGGCAGCAGTTCCACAACAAGCAAGTCTGCTGCCTACACCCTCAAGTGCTGTAGAGAACAGAGAATCATTACCCTATTTCCAGAACTGCAAAGAAACCTAATAGCTTGGTGAAAAGTAGAAATTAAATAGCCTGGTTTCTTGTGGCTTTTTTTTCTGTGGACTTCTTGATGACTGAGCTTACCTTGCAACATTTCTCTCAAAGAAAACAAGAGTCAGGATTCTTCTCACCTCAAAACTACTTATTTTCATGAAACTTGCAAGAAGTCAGTGTCTTTGAAACCTAGACTGCTTTACCAAATTCTGGCTGAGATTGTCTGGGAAGCTAAAAAAGCTACTAATTGACAAACCTGCCAACAGTCCTGCTCCGTAACCCTCATTTCTGTAGGGAGTTAGGCTAGAACAGTCCCTGTGTCTTGCAACCAAAACACAAGACACAGAAGTCCATGGTTTCTTATTACCCCTTGCCAGTGTGAGTCTTGCAGTGTTTAGCCAATCTTTAGTTTCATATACTGCTCTACGGTCTGCCAGGATGATGTCCATGTCATCCAATGCAGGAGGAGGAGCTGCTGGTGCAGGAGCTTTTGGTGGCCTTTCTGTTCTGCATGCTGGTGAGTCTGGGCAGTGCCTCCAGAACTGCAGTCTGAATGGGAAGGAAGAGCAGCTTAGTTGGGAAGCATGGAACAAATAATATGTCTTTACCAGAAAATAAACCCAACTGGTGGGCTAGAAAGACTCAGGTGTAAATCCCAAAAACTAGTCTTGGAAACCTTGCAGATTACTGGATAGATGTAACATTCATTAGCTAGGAAATTAGAATGTCTGGGTTTCCATCAGGCAGCACAGGACAGAGCTTTTACCTGGATCCCCTATTTGTCCCCTGCCAGGGGGACAGGTTGCTTTCTGGATTAATGATCTCTACGAGAGACACTCTTGACATCTCTTGCTCCTCAATTCTTGCTTTCAATTGCTCTGATATGGCTGCTGGTGAGGTAAAAAGTCTTGACTTTGAGGATACCTAGAAAAACTCCAAACTCAGAGGCTTGAGAGAACCAAGCAACAACTCACTAATCAGTCATGTTGGAGAGAAGGGCTAGGAAAATGTACTTTTGTCAGGAAAATGGGATTTAGTATCATCCTGTATTTACATAATGAAGAGTTCCTGATCCCATCTCTGTACTTGTCACTTGCCAAGGCCAGAAAACTGTGGTGACGGGGCTCACCCCACATATCTATGTGCTTCCTTACCAGCTACCAGGGCAGTGGCTGGGCAATGCAATTTCTAATATGCTAAAAAAGCATCACATTGAACCAAGAATTTAAAAGAATAAAACCAAAAAACTTATGTGATGATATGGGGTCTCAGTGCATTGATATTGTCTGACATAAATTCTGTAAAGAAAACTTAACCTTTTTTTTTACTATTTTAATGAACTCTAGTATTTATTTTTATATATGAAAAAAAAGAGTATGGTTTTAGAATTTGTGATTTTATTTAATCTTAATTCTTCTTTTGCTTCTTCAGATTAACCATCTGTTCTATTGAACATATTTACTATTCATAACAATACACAGGCATTTAATTAAAAATTAACTTAGATAAGAGAACTTGTAATCAAGTTTAGGTATTGGAGATATTTGGATAGATTGAGTCTTTATTGCAGGCCTGCATGTTGATTCCATGCCAGTTTTACCAATGATGCTGACTTTGTGTTGGGAATATTCAGCTGAAACCCCTCATATTTCATAAAGGGGGATTTGACTTGTCCTGGGATAATCACAGTCATGTGTCACTGTTGCATTCCTTCATCATCAAAGAAGAGAGTTTATCCTCAGTCCTTATAGAAACTGGTACTACATTTGAAGAAGATGAACCAAAAGTTGAGAGGTTTGGACTGTGATGGAAGACCAAATCCTGGACTCCTTTAAATTTTTCATGTGTTCTCTCAGTTTCTTAAAACACTTGTAAGACCTATTTTTTGAGGGTTTTGGTTTGTTTGGGGTTTTAAATTATTATTAATTTCATATTGTTAAGCTTTTACTAGCAGGTTTAAGGTTCAGCAGAAAACACTCCATGTAAGAAATGCACTGTGATAAAAACAAAATGATGAAACTAATTACATTTGAATAACCCTTCCATATGTAGAAACATGTCAGACACACGAATGGCTGAAGAAGTCCAGGAGAAGTTAAGAACTGTTGCTTTGAACTTCAGACAAGGATGCATCTCGCCTCATTTCAGTCCTCTTCTGAAGAGTTCACATGCAGCCAGTTTCTTCACTTTCTGAAGCTCCCTCTAGAGCCCCGAGAAGAAACAGCCATCCCCAAAGGCTGATTCAGTCCATCCCTTTCAGGCACCTGCTCTATAATGTGTGACTTACCATATACTGCGATTCTTTATCTTCCTCCTGCTGCACTCAATGTCGCCCAGGGTTGTTAGGTTTATGCTCCAATTCCGAATTTCCTGTCCCATCGAGACTGCTCTGCGCCACAGATGGTCCCTGTAATCCAGTACTTGGTGTCCTGCAGTGCTAGCAGGAGATGCTATTGTGGAAGAGTGCAGGTTGCAATGGTACATCTCTGCTTGCCCCCTTCAAAAGCAGGCCCCTCTTGCCCGTGGATTTATCTGATGCCTTTTGATCCTGCTGAAGTCAGCTGCCTCCATTGCCTCCTGGAACAGTAAAGTCCAGAATTTCCCAGTTACTCATGGTATAAAAAAGTATATTCTTTTGTCTGTTTTCAGCCACTTCTTTCATAGAGTGACCCATATGCTAGTCCTGTGAAATCAGGAAAAGAGAAGCCAATAGGTTTGGTGATCTTGCACTGTACAGTACCTGGCATGTGGTCCCCCCTCATGCTTGTGACAAGTTGTCAGTCATATTTCAGGATTAGCAGAGGACATGTACAGAAGAACACAGGTTTCTTCTAGGTCCAGGCAGACTAAGATCCAGTTTTAAATAGCTGAATCTGAGCTGAAAAAAACCAAACCCAACAACAAAACCAACCAACCAACCAAATCAACCCCCTTCTCCCCCCCCCCAAAAAAAAAAAAAAAACAACAAAAAAACACCACAAATTAACCCACCCCAAACAAACCAGCCACAAATGCAACAATTCAAATCATCATTAGTTTTGTCAAGCCAGGACTTTATTTTCGATTCAGTTCTTCCATTCTCAAAATATGATAGCTGCAAGGTGATTCCTCTTGATAACCCACCAAGGCTAGGAAAAATAATCAGAAACATTCTGTACTATTGCCAGTGTGCTTAGAGAGAGGGAGAAAGGGAAATGGCCTAAAGCACAGATAGATCTTTTTTGTACTTTTTTAGCATTTACATGAAGGCATAACCTGGTGTGAGGACCTTAGAAATTACCCAGACCTGATTGGAAAGAATATCTGTCAGTAATACAAACCTTTTCTAAGGGAAATCTATTAAGAGGAGGTGGTAGTCTCAAGAAGGAGCTGAGGGCATCTTTCAAGTACAGTACCAAACCTGTTGGGAGATCTGGCAAGAGCAAGTCACCACTCCTGTGAGGGCTGAGAGCTTGTGCTTCCAGAGGAAGGGAAGTTGGCCAGCTCAGAGCCAGGACGTGAGCTTGGCATATCTCCCATGCTCTCAGTTCAGCTGTGTGCTGCGCCTGAGTGCTCTGCTGCCTGGTGTCCCTGAAGCAATTTCACAAGACTATAGGGATGGTCAGCAGATGCTTTTGGCCCAGCTGGATTCACCCCACTTCCTGAACCCTCATGAAGAAATGATCAGGACATGGGAGGAAGGAAAGGAAATCTGGAAGAGAATGCGTTTCTCTGCATCTGTAGATACGCCCTGCATAACTAGCAGAAGCCATAAGGGTAGGGCATGGCTGAGTGACCCTTTGGTTTGCAAGCATGTGCAGTTTTAAAAGATGCTATCTAAAAATGTCATCATTCTGGGAGGTACAAAGGCTTGGAGATGTAGTGAACCTTTCTGGTAGTGTCTGAAAGATCAGGTAGTGCCTCTTTTTTACCGTTCCAAAATCAAAGTAAGCAAACAAAAAAAATAGTAATAATAAAAAAGATATTTCTTTAGCTATTCTTTGATTTTTTTCTAAGCCACCTCAAACACAAAAAATAAAGAGAAACCTGGCTTTTGAGACCAGATGAGCTTGGCCTAGGACAACGGTTATATAGAGAACAGTAAAGCTGTTTTTATCTCCTCAGGTTGGATGGAGTCAAGATAAACCCTGTTGTCACTGAGGACCTCTGTCCTGGGTTCAGCAGCAGCAGTCACTTTTTCTCCTTCTTAGTAGCTGGTGCAGCGCTGTGGTTTTGATTTTCATCCTGGGAATAATACTGATAAAGCCGCTGTTTTCAGTTGCTGGTCAGAATGTTTACTCTGACCAAGGACTTTGTGAGTCTCATGCTCTGCCAGGGAGGAGGGGAAGCCGGGAGGAAGCAGGGACAGGACACCTGACCCAAACTAGCCAAAGAGGTATTCCTTACCACAGCACAGCATGCCCGGGGATGTAACTGGGAGTTACCCGGAAGGGCACGCTCCCTGCTCTGTCGGGCTTGTTTTTCAGCAGGTGGTATCGTATTCTCTTCCCTTGTTATTTCCCTTATCATTATTATTATTGGTGGCAGCAGCAGTGGTTTGTGTTATACCTCAGTTACTGGACTGTTCTTATCTCAACCCGTGGGAGTTACATTCTTTCAATTCTCCTCCCCATCCCTCCGAGGGGGGGTGGGGTGGGGTGGATGGGGTGGGGAGAGTAGAAACTGCGTGGCTGACTTGCCAACTGGCTTAAACCATGACAACAGCCCACAACAGGTTCTACCTTACAGTTTGCTTCTCACTGACAGAAGATGCTCTTCTGATGGCAGCTGGAAATTGGTGGGACAAGATGAGGCGATTCTCCTCTGAAATACTCCCCAAAGCCCCCTATTTTCAAGAAAGATTCTGTTAAAAAAAAACCCAAACCAACATCTGAAAACCAGCATTTCCTTTGAGCTCCTTGACATTTGGAGCTCTGGGGAAAGGGAAACCCTAAACTCCACCAGGGCAGAATTAGATTACCAAGGACCACTCTTATGACTCATGCTCACATCAGCATCACTGTCCACACAAGTACTGTGTAGAAGAGATGCTTGTGTGGAAGGTTGTTTCCTCTTTATTTCCTCAGAAGCTACACATGGCTACATGTTTAATTTAGTTTTTAAGATAGCTTTTCACAGATTATTTTGTAGCCCATCACCTCACCATATGAGCTCTCCTGTTTACTTTCCCCATCTTATTCCTGATTAGAGGACACATCCACGTTTCTTGGGAGGAACTGCTCCAGAGAAGCAACCCTGGAGTAGGATGCCAGCCTGAAGTACACCATTTCTATGTGCATAAAGGGTCATGATACATTGTGCATACAAGCTCCGCACCGTATAACAGAACCCTCTTCTACGATGCATGGTCCTTATAGTATCCCAAACAGGGCCCTTTTAGCACCCATCCCACCCCCCCATCCCACCCCCACTTTGTGCACACATACTAGATCCAGCATCCAGCTTTCCAGCCTAACTCCCTCTTTTGAGACACAGGTGGGAAAGAACTGGGGCCAGAGGAGTTTCCCGATACTCTGGGGAAGGATGTGAAGATGACAGACTTCACAGGGTACATGAGTGGCTTCTAGGATAAGCCAGAGAGGACTGTATTGTCACAGTCTACTTCAATACCTGTGGCAAAGAAAGGAAGGAGAAAAGCTTTGGTTGCAATTGCAAGCTCCACAGGAAGAAGGTGAAACCAGAGTGTTTATGCTCTGCTGCTGCTGAAAAGCTCCCAATATGCTGCTTAGGACCAGGGAGGGACACAGATTGTAGTTTCATAACCTGGCTGAGAATAAGGTTTCAGTAGAAGCTGGGAACACTTCTGTACTACAGGGCACTTGCATAGAAGGGATGGACGTCATCTGGATCAAAAGAGAAATGTGCTTCAGGCTGTGAACATGCAGATGGTTGTAAGTGAGCTTTTTAAGTGAGATGTGAGGGAAAGCCAACCAGTAGTGACATTTCCCATGACAGTGTTACCAAGAACAAGACATTGGCATTGAAAGAGAAGGTCAGGGAACCAAATCAGTGCTTTGATTGTCTCAGCATTAGGGCTCAAAGCCTGGTGAACAAAACAGAACACTGGAACATTTTGCTGGTACACTTTGGCACTTTGGAAACCTTGAGCTTGTTAAAAATAAGCTCAAAGAAACTGCTGGGAGGATTAGCCCTTGCTTAAACACAGCGCAATCAGGGAGCTGGATCAGGTTTCAGAAAGCAAATATGTTGCTCTATTTTGTGCCTTTTTAGAGAGATGTCTGAACATGAGCGTCCTTCTTTCAGCTTTAGTACAGACCAAGTATTGTATCTGAAACACTAAAGGCAGGACTTTCCACGGTGGGTTGTCACAAAGGATCCTGGCAGAAAGCAGTCTCTTTCCTCAATATCTCCTCCTCAGTAGGAGTCTTTTCCTCCTTAGCTTAGTAGACTGTAAGTAGGCACTGGTGATCAGGCTGCCTACTTCTCTCCACCTTTCATATTTCAGGAAGCATACGGTGGCTGACTCATTTCCTGATATATACACAAAAATCACACCAGTTTGGATACAGGACCTCTGATTACCAATATGAAGCTACAGACAATTCACACCTTCTTGCTTTTCTGCAGCAATCTCAACAAACTTCGGAGGTGCTGATGTGGAGGCAGACAAGAGGTGGAATCTGATGGTTTGCTCATTGCCTCCTCTGCAGAGCTAAATGGTGAATGTAGGTAGCCTCAGTTTTAGATCAGTGTTTGCTCTCTGGGTTACCCTGTGACCTAGCACAGCTTTTTTGTAATACTGATCTGGCCATGACTTTAAAATCCCTTGTTCTGGGCCTCTTCAAGACTGGAAGGTGAGGCTTTCCCATTTTTAAGTGTATTTCATACTTCTGATTCTAGAGAACTTGATGTGAGTGATATTAATTCAGCCTTCAAAACCACAACATCCTTGTATTTATATTTCTTGGAAAAGAAAAGGCATCATTAGGCCAACAGAAATTTTTCCCTTGAAAGGCCCATAGGATGAAATTTAGGGTTTTGTTTCTGAATATGGAAGGGATAGGACAGCTGTAATACATGCCAGCAATAAGAGATTGCTTCATGCAGGTAAGTTTTAAAAATGTCTTAGAAGCTGTTCATCAGCTCAAAACTGCCAAAGGAGTTTAATGGAAAAGGAACAAGAGAGATGTGTATTCAGGGTCCCAAAAAGAAGCACTTTACATAACACACCCTACATACGTTTACAAAGAAGGTGGCAAAGCAACCCATCAGAAGAATCCCTTTTCCTCCAGGTCTTCTCTGAAGATGTCTGCTTGCCCAGCTCCATGCAGCTCCCCTGTTTTCACAGGTCACTGCTGCCAGAAGCTATTTTTGCACTTACCTCAGGGCAGCCTTCAGCTGCTGGACATCTGTGTCAAACTGCTCCTTTCCTTTGCAGATTCTGCAACCCAGCGTCCTCTAGGAAAAGTGTCATCTTTCAGACCCTGCCCTCCTGCAACACAGGGAGAAAGGCCAATCTGTTCTCCCTCAAGGATATTTGTCCACCAATGCTGATCCACTGTGAAGTCACTGATGGTGGAAGAAAGGAAGTGAGAAGAATCAATTTTGTAAAGGAGGAGCAAAGCTACTAATGCAGGATCTTTCCATGGAGGCTGCAGAGCTGACTGAATCTAGTCACTCCTCTTCTGCAAGCAGGTCTTTTCCCAGACCACGGGTCACAGCACTCAGGAGGTTAACTACATCCAAAGGGCAGCTCATATGTGTCTAGATTAATCAGAGCACAGCTAATATGCTTAGCTACTGATAGCAAGTAAAGACAATTATCCTCTCCTTGCCCAGGGTGGACACCTATGGGGAGCAGGTGAGCCTCAAGGGCTGCACGCCACCAGAACTTTGAGACCAAGAAGGTCTCAAGAGGAGACCTTTTTTCCAAGAGGAAACGAAACTGGCTGAGGCACCACTGTGATGTGAGTATCATGGTTCAGAGTGTGAAGGGAAAGGATGGGAACTCCCACCAGTACTTAGTAGAGAGACATATACATGGTCACCCAGATCAAAACTATGGGTCAGTGTTTTCTCCAGATAGCAGCTAAAAGGTGGAACAAAGGGCTTTTTCTTCTGGCCCCTTTGAGGCTTTGTGACTGTGCTGGAGCGGGTGGAAATGCTGCTATTTAAAAGGACAGTCTAGCAACTGAAGCTGACTGCTGCTAGTCCAAAACCTCTTGAGATGTTTCCCTGTGAGGGTCAATGAAGTGAAGGTAGAAGGGTGGTCCAGATCCAACTGACCACTCTGGGTCCTATTACAAGCCAAGTCATTCCCACATTTTGATATATTTGATGACAAAAGGGTTGGGAATCACAAAACTGAGGTGCAGGAATCATTGTTCTCAGCTGTCTTGAACCTAAAGCTGGTGACTACCTCCAATATCAATGATTATTTGCAGAAGTGGCAGTAGAGTTTTTTAATAAGTGAAATGCACAGGTCTGTAATCAAATATTTGCATGTAACTTGGCCGAAGTCACTCTTCATCTAGATAGATCTAGATCAGGATAGATCTGATAGATCTAGATCTGGATCTAGACAGATGCTGAAGCAGGAGCTTTGAGAACATTTTATAATCCCTGTTACACCAAGGAGGGGTCATGTCAGGGCAGAACCTTCCCAGCATCTCCTGGGCCTGTCCTTTTCTAGCATGTCTTGGTCACTCCCCCTGGTCACTCCTCCCACCCTACCCAGGTCCCAGGATCCCATTTCAGCCTCCATAGGGTTTTCAGTCCAGTCCTGGTTTAGCAGTAGCAGTCATTTTTTCTCCTTCTTAGTAGCTGGTGCAGCGCTGTGTTTTTGACTTTCGGCCTGGGAACAGAGCTGATAACACCGATGTTTGGTTTGACCAAGGACTTTGTGAGTCTCATGCTCTGCCAAGGAGGAGGGGAAGCCAGGAGGAAGCAGAGACAGGACACCTGACCCAAACTAGCCAACGGGGTATTCCATACCGCAGCATGTCATGCCCAGGATGCAACTGGGAGTGGGTGGGGGGGTGAGGTATCGGTCGGTGAGGTATTGTATTCTCTTCCCTTGTTATTTCCTTTATCATTATTATTATTGGTGGTAGCAGTAGTGATTTGTGTTATACCTTAGTTACTGGACTGTTCTTATCTCAACCCGTGGGAGTTACATTTTTTCGATTCTCCTCCCCATCCCTCCAGGAGCAGGGGGAAGAAAGGGGGGGGGGGGGGAAGTAGACTGCGTGGTTCTGATTTATGGCCTGGGCTTAAACCACGACAGTTCTTTTTGGTGCCCAACGTGGGGCATGAAGGGTTGAGATAACGACAGATCTGACCAAGGCACAATGCTAATTTATTGGCTCTCAAAGTTGTTCTTTTTGATATCACAGTTTCAATATGTCATAGCTTACTTAGAGCTGGTATTTGCTGTGTTAGTGTTTATCAAGTGTGGGCCTTGGGCTAAGGTTCTTTTCTCACTGTACTTCATGGTAATGGCTTGTAATACGGGTGGGCTCCGGCAGCAGGGTGGGATGGATGTGGCTGTGGACTTGTACCTGGCCATCCCGCTGCTCTTCACCGTCCTGGCCCTTGCCCTCGCCTCCGTCTTCGTGAGGCTGCGGGGAGCCGAGGGGGAGCAGCCCCGGGAGCTGGCGGAGGCAGAAGAGGCCCGGGAGAGCGGCCCCGGGGACAAAGCGGCGGCGTGAGCGGGGCCGGAGGCCAGCAGTGAGTGGCTGCCGGTGGAGGAAGTCGGGGCGGTCGAGGAGGGAAAGGAGGCGGCTGCCGAGCAGTGGGAGGAGGCGGCGGAGGAGCTGAGCCCCACAGCCGAGCCCAGCCCCACAGGGGCTGAGAGCATCCCCCAGCAGCCGCCTGCCGAGCCCTGTGAGCCTGAGCCCCAGGAGGACGCAGGAGACCACGCAGCATTTCCCAGTAAGGCAGAGGAGGAAGATCTGGACTCAGAAAAAGAGAAGCTGGTGGTGAGAGAGCCAGCAAGCACAGCAGCTGCACCAGCCCCGGTGACAAGTACAGCAGCATCATGTGAGAGTTCTGAAGGTTTTGAATGGCCTTTGGGTACCCTTGGGACCTGCCTGCTGATTGTGATGGGGATCACCATGTTGGCACACACACAGAGTGTGCTTTACCCACAACCATTTTGTCTGAGCCCGAGAGTTAAGCAGAGTCAGGTTTGGGTCTTGTTTGGGGTTAGACGACGATATAGGAGGACTAAGAGGTTTTCCCCAAGGCTGGACAGTCATGAGTGTCAGGGTGTGTGGGACAGTATGAGCGAGTATCTGGTCCACTGAGCCCCTCCAGCGCTTTGGAAGCATCGGAGATGGAAGGCAGCTGTGTGGAGTCCCCAGCGACAAGTTGCAGAAACTGCTGAAAGGGAGGGTGATTATTTTGAGCCTGGTGGGCCCATGACACTTCAGGCCATCAGGGCAGAGATGCAACATAGAGATGGACTCATGATCAAGGGGTGGACTTAGTAATGGGCACTATTGCCCAGGTTATACACGAGTGTGAACACTGCACACAGCCTCTCCTGATCTGAAAGACTGTTAAAAGAGATGGAACCTAACATCATTGACAGGCTGGACTCAGCAGCTTTATAGGAATTGGCCCATGCAGTAATATAACAGTGCACTGAGATAAGAGTGATGGTATATTGAAAATGTGGGATCTGAGCATGACGTGAATGGTATGGAATACGGCGTGGATACTGTCCTGGGTTCAGCAGTAGCAGTCATTTTTTCTCCTTCTTAGTAGCTGGTGCAGCGCTGTGTTTTTGACTTTCGGCCTGGGGACAGAGCTGATAACACCGATGTTTGGTCTGACCAAGGACTTTGTGAGTCTCATGCTCTGCCAGCGAGGAGGGGAAGCTGGGAGGAAGCAGAGACAGGACACCTGACCCAAACTAGCCAATGGGGTATTCCATACCACAGCATGTCATGCCCAGGATGTAACTGAGAGTCCCTGGAAGGGCTGGATCACTGCGGGGTGGGGGGCGAGGTATCGGTCAGTGAGGTGTTTTATTCTCTTCCCTTGTTATTTCCCTTATCATTATTATTATTGGTGGTAGCAGTACTGATTTGTGTTATACCTTAGTTATTAAACTGTTCTTATCTCAACCCATGGGAGTTGCATTCTTTTGATTCTCCTCCCCATACCTCCAGGAGCGGGGGAAGAAAGGTTGGGGTGGGGGGGGAAGTAGACTGCGTGGTTCTGATTTACGGCCTGGGCTTAAACCACAACAAGTCCCTGCCCCAGCAATGCAGCAACAGGGATGG
Organism: Psittacula echo; assembly: GCF_963264785.1. Classification (NCBI taxonomy): domain Eukaryota; kingdom Metazoa; phylum Chordata; class Aves; order Psittaciformes; family Psittacidae; genus Psittacula; species Psittacula echo. The sequence goes on along the minus strand of NC_137735.1, from coordinate 84,937,756 downwards.
TATCCAGTTCTGCAAAGCCCTGCCTGGCCATGGCCCCTCTGCACTAGGAAGGTGCCTGATATCCAGGGTTGTGTCTGACCCCAGAGCCCCTCACTAGGCCTGATCCTGTCGTTGTCTGCAGATTGATATCCTGGTCTGGCCTGTGTGTGTACAGGAGTGAGCTGAGGTTTGTGACAAATTAAAAGTTAAAATGAGGAGAAAAATTCATTCCATTTTGAACAGGTTTTATGTTTTGTGGGTTTTTTTTTTTTTCCTGTGAAACTAGATGCATCATCTCTGAACCGGTTTTCTGCTGACAGGAAATGGTGAGAGTTAATATGTATAGCTAGGCCTCAGCAGGAGGAGGGTGGCAACCCAAACCAGACAAAACCTGGATGATCTAAGTAACTATATCTTTAAGAAATGTGAGTAAGTGACTCTCGGTTCTCCCACCTCCAAAATGGGGATGGGCTTTGTGTATTTGAGAAAGGCATGGCAATGTGATATGAATAAATGCAGTGCAGTTAGATACTCATGTGGAAAAGTCCTAAGGAAGGTGAGGAAATGGAGCAAACAGTTCAGGAAGAATTATCCTCAGTATGTTTACAAAAGCTGAATACTGAACCCCTGTAAGGTGCTCTTTATGAGACTTGTAATGTCATCTACAGTGGCCTCTATACTTTGTCACCTAGTGCCAGGTTAAGTACCACAAAAGAGCATGCAATAAATTGAAAATTACCCTGATCTTGCAAAAATTGCTTTTTGCCTTGCATGTATTAAGTTTGGTTTAAATTACTATATATTTTTCAAGTTAGTAGGCACATGTTAGTGGTTATAATAATCTATACTTTTCATGCTGGCTGGAAACGCTCTAAAGAGGCTTTTGATCTAGCCCTGCAGTCTGAGCTGGCTCATATTCGTAACACTGCCAAAAAATGTTCTTTGCTACTCTACCAGATATTTCTGTCCATACTGACAGAGCATGTAGAGTTCAACAACATGGAACGCCACTGAGGTCCTGTTGTTCTTGTTGGTCACCTCTTCTAAGGTGAGGCAGCAAAGCTTGCTCTAATTTTGATGACAAATGTATGAGGGAGGGAGAATCTCTCCCAGCAAGTGTCCTCCCTGTCCGCTCCTTTTTTGTGTCTGCATTGCAGGGAAATGTGTACTACTTCCATGTATCCTAAGTGAGCTTGATAATGACTAGAGCAAGGACCTCTGGTGCATAACTTCAGGCTTTTTGTGCTGCTAATCACACAAGAAATAGCAGTATTTGCGGGAGGAGGGTGAACCATGGTCCTTGCGTATTCACTACTGAGTGAGATAACACTGTGTTCAGCTTTCCTTGTGTGCATTGATTTTTCTCTGGTATTTTTGCATCCTCTCCCTAACACAAATGGTGCGATTGTTTATGAGATGGTAATGAGAGTATATTGTCTTCTTAACAACAAGGGAAGGGAATAATGAAGTAAACATGGAAGTGGAAAATCATTAAGTAAAACTTAAAATAATTACAAAATCCATCTTTGAATTTCAAAATGGCCATTTAACATTTGATGGAGATTGGTAGCCTCAAAAGTGGAGTAAGATAAGGACTACTACAATGTGCCGCAGTGTTGCTCTGGCACATACTGAGAGGCTTTTCCTTTGGAGATTGTTAGCGTTATAGTTGTCACTGCTATAAAGGGTTTAATCATAGATCTTATTCTATCTGACTATGTGTGTGTAAGGGAAAGAGTCTTGAGAATATCCAGTTACGAACTGGAGGAAAACGTGCTATTGTGCTGCATGATTACTCTTGCAAAATAAGAGTTGCAGAGATTGGGGGAAATTGTTTTATTGTGAGTTAGAAAGGCTTCAGTATTGGCATTAGTAATGTGGAAAGAGTTGGTGAGTATAAAAATATTCAGTTTACAGACAGGGCCACAAGTTTAGTTTTTGAAGGACATCAGAACTTTTACCTGACTTGGATGAGACAGAGCAGACATTCAGTCATCCACTTAATTTGAGGAAATTTTAGGAGACAATAATTTTGATACTCAGTTCTTTATGTCCCTTATTATTACTTGAAGTAAATGTGTTACAGCAAGTTCTTTTGCATTTATAAAATTCCCAGTTAACACTGCTCTATAAGCCATCCTGCTTCCAGCAAAGCTTTAAAAGCCCAGATCCAGATTTGCTGAATTTGATATCTTATTTGCCCTCACAGTCTCAAGAATAACTCCTCAGCTAGGAGACCTCAGCAATGAAGAGTTAGAAAGAAATCGCAAGTAAAAGAAAAATGTGTTTATTTTTCTGAAGTCCTTTTACCATAAATATGCGAGAAAGCGTCAAACTGCTCATATGAAGTTTTAAAGAATGGGACTTTGTGAATTAATTGACAATGAAGGGTCACTCAAAATCTTCAAGAGGTTCATTTGCCTTCCCTGTAGTGGAATGAGAGAGGAATTAGATGATATTTTCCAGTCACAGATCTTTCTCTTCACTGAAATAGTGAAGCTGATCATCTGGTCAACATTATACATAAACTCTGCAAGTGCAGTTTGTAGACATCAAGTAAAAATGCAGTAGCAATATGATGGTGCTAAACTGGCTTATGGCCATTAAACTTCAAGGTAAATGAATTAGGAACTCCTGCCAGAGACACAAAGATATATACAGAGTTTCAGATGACAACGAGGTGTGAATGCTGATACAGTCACCACATTGCAGACAAACAGCTTTGCATCACTTTGTGCTGCAGCCAAAGATTTTATGTACAGAAACTGCTGTGAGTTGACCTGTAACCTGGCAAAAGAGCAGTGAGCAAAAATTGTGATTTTTCTTCCTGGCTTAGTGTCAAAATAGGAAAATGGTACTTTCACATCTCCTGAAGACTCAAATCTCTGTCAGTTTTTTCTCCATCTTATTGAATCATACTAACAGATTTTACACAAATAGCACTATGTGCCTTCTTTAGAGTGTGGTCTGTTTCTGTATGTTAGAGGTTTATATGAATGTCAGTGATTCGGCACAAACCTTTCATCTTTCTTCTTTGTGTCCCAATTTATCCCATTAACATCAACGAGTCTTTTGCCATGTGAAGGACAGCAAATGGTTGCAGAGAAAGTAGCCCATTCTGAGGTAAATAAAGTATGTGCTATCTATTATTTCACCCAGTCTCCGGAAACTTTAGCTTTGGAAGCATCGGGGGGGTGGGGTGGGGGAACATCCCTAATCGGGTGTTTCGCAGCAGCCAGAGGTATAAACTAGGGTGAGAGAAGCAGGGGCAAGACTCGGGGCAGTTTGTGCTACCTCACTCTCTTTGAAAGCATTTTATTTTAAAGAATGGAATTCTAACTGTTCGCTTTCTTCTCTGACTCAGAAAAGACCCCCTAAAGATTAACACTGAGTGTTCTGCCTCACGTTAACTTTAAAGGTTTTGTTTTAATTTACAAAGAAAAACAAAACTTTCACTCTCTGGACGTCAGTTCGGTTCCAGGACTCGGGACTTATCGCCTTCTCTCTACCCAAACTCCACTCTTTCCGCGACGAAACACCGATAGTCGAAAATAGACCCTTCCACTGCCCCCGCATGCGCAAAGGGGGCGAGTTCATGGCAGATAAAGTAGAAAAAAAAACATTTTATCTTGCCCGAAGAAACACAACCCGGAGCTCGGAGCCGGGGAGGTGGCGGGGAGGGGCGCCCAAGATGCACCAATCAGTGTGCGCCGCGCTCCTATAAATAGGGGCGCCGCCGCTAGGTTCATCACAGATCGTTTCGGAGTTATAATGTCGGAGTCTGCTCCTGTTGCTGCGCCTGCTGCTGCCCCCGTGTCCGCCGGCAAAACTGCGGCCAAGAAGCCGAAGAAGGCGGTGGGCGGCTCCAAAGCCCGGAAGCCCGCGGGCCCCAGCGTCACCGAGCTGATCACCAAGGCTGTGTCTGTTTCCAGGGAGCGCAAGGGACTCTCCCTCGCCGCCCTCAAGAAGGCGCTGGTTGCCGGTGGCTACGATGTGGAGAAAAACAACAGCCGCATCAAACTGGGACTAAAGAACCTTGTCAGCAAAGGCACTCTCGTGCAGACCAAAGGCATTGGTGCGTCTGGCTCTTTCCGTCTCAGTAAGAAGCCGGGAGAGGTGAAAGAAAAAGCTCCGAGAAAGCGTGCAGCTGTGGCCAAGCGCAAGAAGCCGGCACCCAAGAAACGTGCCAGCGCCGCTAAGAAGCCCAAGAAACTGGTGACAGTGAAGAAGAGCCCCAAGAAAGTGAGGAAGCCGGCTGCTGCTGCGGCTAAGAAGGCGGCAAAGAACCCGAAAAAGGCGACTAAGGCTGCCAAGCCCAAGAAGGTGGTGGCAGAAGCGAAGAGTCCAGCCAAGGTAAAAGCGGTGAAGCCCAAAGCAGCCAAGCCCAAGGCGACTAAGCCTAAAGCAGCCAAGGCGAAAAGGGCGGCGCCCAAGAAGTAAGCCCCTATGTAAGAAAAGTCTTGCCCTGCACTTAAACCCAACGGCTCTTTTAAGAGCCACCCACCTTTTCTCAAAAAGGGCTGAAATGCGGTAGCTTTTTCCCATGTTGGAAGGAAATTGTAGGAGAACGGCAGTGTTGGTGTGTCCACTCGGAAGGTGAGCGAAAAGAGAAGACCTCATTATACGGCAGCCTTAAAGTTCCTTCCGTTTATCCGGGAAGGGTATATGAGCGCTGGTGTCTTCGGAAAGCCTGGACGGCGCGGGGATTGGCTGCGACGGGAGAGCCCCGACCGGCATCGTGAAGCCGCACCCCAGCTTCCGGTCTAGAGTTGCGATGGGGACGCGAGGTGGAGGTACTGCTTGCAATGTGCCTCAGGGTTACGTCCCCGCCACGGAAACGGTTGTTTCCTTGTCAGCTTCAGCCAAAGCCTTGGTAAAGGAGCTGTAGCTAGCTTTAACGAAATTCACGCTCTTTTTCTGAGTAAGTGGGTGGCTCTGAAAAGAGCCTTTGGGTTTCTCTGGAGGGAAGAAACAAACCCTCCCGGGCGTTTTTCTTGGGTCACTACTTGGCTTTAGCCTTGTGGCTGTCGGTCTTCTTCGGCAGCAGCACCGCCTGGATGTTGGGCAGCACACCGCCCTGCGCGATCGTCACCTTGCCCAGCAGCTTGTTCAGCTCCTCGTCGTTGCGGATAGCGAGCTGCAGGTGCCGCGGGATGATGCGCGTCTTCTTGTTGTCGCGGGCCGCGTTGCCCGCCAGCTCCAGGATCTCGGCCGTCAGGTACTCCAACACTGCTGCCAAATACACCGGGGCGCCAGCACCCACCCGCTCCGCGTAGTTGCCCTTGCGCAGCAGGCGGTGGACGCGGCCCACGGGGAACTGCAGTCCAGCCCGCGAAGAACGAGACTTTGCCTTGGCACGTGCTTTCCCGCCCTGCTTCCCGCGCCCGGACATCTCCACAACGCCCCCAAACCTAAACGAACAGCCGTTTAAGAAATGAACCTCCCTCCGCACCGCGCCCTTATATCCCTTCTCGGCGAGAGACGGCAATTTCGATAGGCTGAAAAGCTAACACTGCAAAAACAGCCAATGGAAACGCGGATCGAACTCTAACCAATACCTATGAAGAACTAAGAGTTACGATTGCAAACGCCCGCTCTCAGCCAATAGAAACGAAGTTTTGAGGAAACCGTAATTTGCATACGGTCCCTATAAAGGGCGGGCGCCCATGCTCGCTTTGCGTGTTGGTTTTTGCGTTCTTTCGGGAGTTTGTTGTGTGGTGTTGATAGAAATGCCTGAACCGGCGAAGTCAGCCCCCGCGCCCAAGAAAGGCTCTAAGAAGGCGGTGACTAAAACTCAGAAGAAGGGCGACAAGAAACGTAAGAAGAGCCGCAAGGAGAGTTACTCGATCTACGTGTACAAGGTGCTGAAGCAGGTGCACCCCGACACGGGCATCTCCTCTAAGGCCATGGGCATTATGAACTCTTTCGTCAACGACATTTTCGAGCGCATTGCTGGCGAAGCGTCGCGCTTGGCGCACTACAACAAGCGCTCCACCATCACCTCTCGGGAGATCCAGACGGCCGTGCGGCTCCTGCTGCCGGGTGAGCTGGCCAAGCATGCAGTCTCCGAGGGTACTAAGGCCGTTACCAAGTACACCAGCTCCAAGTAGAGCGCCGCAGTCCGCCTATTTTAACCCAAAGGCTCTTTTAAGAGCCACCCACCTTCTCAGTAAAAGAGCTGACTGATTTTGGGTTAGCCCTGGCTGTTTGCTGGTAAGAGAGGAATAGTGGTGTGGAGACAAGGCGGCTGTAGGGGACTGGGGTATACTTTAGCGAGCCCGTGGTATGTTCTATGCCTGCCTCAGTGGAGGGCAGAACTTTTAGCTCCCTAAAGACGCCCCTGGACCCCTCTTCACTTCTGCATGAGACTTGGGGGTTGCGGGTTAAGGGGAGAATATTGCAATGTTTTCCTCTAAAAGCCCGAAATAAAAGTGTTCGTCTGCTCTTTCCCCGTGAGACATTGTATCAGGAAGCTTGAGTTGGGGGCTTCCAAAGCACAAACTTCTCAGGGTGAACGTGTAATTTTCTTAACATAAAGCTCCAATCTGGACCCGTTCGCGGTCTCGGGTGACAAGAGGAAGCAAGCCAAGGTGCTTTCCCGGCGTTCTCGATCCGTGCAGTCCCGCCTGCGATCCCGAGCACGGTTTCCCTGCTTTTCCCCCGCGCTCTGCCCAGGCTCTGGTCGACGTCTTCCTCCACTGCCCCGTTGCTCTCCGCCCCATATATCCCGCCGCCGAGCAGCTCGAGGGAGCAGGGGGGCTGGTGGCGGCACCCAGAGCCGCGCAGCTACCGGGCTGGCTCCGACCTGAGTGAGAACTGCACACATCTCCCTAGCAGGCACTCGCGGCCCGGCCCTGAGCTCCTGCAGGAGGACGTGGATTCGTCGCGGTAGCGCTCGCGGTTCGGCGCCCGTGTTCGCTTCACTAAGGCGCGCTCCTCCGACCAGAGCCGAGATTTACAGCAGGTCGCGGCAGCAGCCGGGGAACGTTCGCCTTGAGCGCGTACCGCAGCCCTGTACCGAGCGCTGTTACCGAGAGGGAAGAAACAGAGAACTGACGCGGGGGAGAAAGACGCTGTCGTGTGGAAAAGCCATTACCAGCAGTCCCCGTGCCGGAAAGCGGGGAGGACGGGGGGGTGGGGAGAATGGGATTCCGAAGCAGCCGAGTCCAAGGCCTGGGCGGCGGGACCCTCCTACATCGGTCGCTTACCGAGGTCCCTGTCGCCCCACCTCCTCTCGGACCGCAGTTCGTGGGGACGGTGAACAGAGAGGTAAGCCGGCGCTAAAGCGCTCTGGAGGACCGTAAAAGAGCAAACGCCCGAGCCGCGGAGCAGGGGGTGGGATCGGCGGGCCGGGGCGGTGGCTGTGGAGATGGAGGGGGAGGGGCTGGGAGAGTGAAGGGAGGGGTTTTCTCGCCATGGAGGCGCGAGCTGTAGCACTCTGGAGTTGACATGAATACGTTTGCTGGCATGTAAGGGTGAAACCATTTAAGGTGCAGCAATATTCATGATTAGGACTGAAAACCCAGTCCACTCAGCGTTCTCTCTCATTTGTGACTCTTGCTACTGCCCCACATTTATATTTCTAAAATTTATGAAACCAGCTCTTTTAATTGTGCATGGAGTGGCTCTTAAAAGAGCCTTTGGGTCTGTTTGGCTGCCTCGGTGTTCCTGCTAGAGGCCGGGAAAAACTTCGCCAAGTGCCTCAGGCACGCTCACCACGGATACGCCGGGCCAGCTGGATGTCCTTGGGCATGATAGTGACACGCTTAGCATGAATGGCACAGAGATTGGTGTCCTCGAAGAGCCCCACCAGGTAGGCCTCGCTCGCCTCCTGCAGCGCCATCACGGCCGAGCTCTGGAACCGCAGGTCGGTCTTGAAGTCCTGCGCGATCTCGCGCACCAGGCGCTGGAAGGGCAGCTTGCGAATCAGCAGCTCGGTCGACTTCTGGTAGCGCCGGATCTCGCGCAGAGCCACCGTGCCAGGACGGTACCGGTGCGGCTTCTTCACGCCGCCCGTGGCCGGCGCGCTCTTACGGGCCGCCTTGGTGGCCAGCTGCTTGCGGGGCGCCTTCCCGCCGGTAGACTTACGAGCAGTTTGCTTCGTACGTGCCATCACTCTGCACCCGCTACACTCCTTTCTTCACGAAAGAAACAACACTACGAGGAGCTCCCCGGCGCCAGCATTTATAGCCGAGTCTCCCTGCCGATTGGCCGTCTGGCTCGAGGCCGGCTGCCATTGGGCGACTTGAAAGCTCACGCCTCCATGGCGAGAAAACCCCTCCCTTCACTCTCCCAGCCCCTCCCCCTCCATCTCCACAGCCACCGCCCCGGCCCGCCGATCCCACCCCCTGCTCCGCGGCTCGGGCGTTTGCTCTTTTACGGTCCTCCAGAGCGCTTTAGCGCCGGCTTACCTCTCTGTTCACCGTCCCCACGAACTGCGGTCCGAGAGGAGGTGGGGCGACAGGGACCTCGGTAAGCGACCGATGTAGGAGGGTCCCGCCGCCCAGGCCTTGGACTCGGCTGCTTCGGAATCCCATTCTCCCCACCCCCCCGTCCTCCCCGCTTTCCGGCACGGGGACTGCTGGTAATGGCTCTTCCACACGACAGCGTCTTTCTCCCCCGCGTCAGTTCTCTGTTTCTTCCCTCTCGGTAACAGCGCTCGGTACAGGGCTGCGGTACGCGCTCAAGGCGAACGTTCCCCGGCTGCTGCCGCGACCTGCTGTAAATCTCGGCTCTGGTCGGAGGAGCGCGCCTTAGTGAAGCGAACACGGGCGCCGAACCGCGAGCGCTACCGCGACGAATCCACGTCCTCCTGCAGGAGCTCAGGGCCGGGCCGCGAGTGCCTGCTAGGGAGATGTGTGCAGTTCTCACTCAGGTCGGAGCCAGCCCGGTAGCTGCGCGGCTCTGGGTGCCGCCACCAGCCCCCCTGCTCCCTCGAGCTGCTCGGCGGCGGGATATATGGGGCGGAGAGCAACGGGGCAGTGGAGGAAGACGTCGACCAGAGCCTGGGCAGAGCGCGGGGGAAAAGCAGGGAAACCGTGCTCGGGATCGCAGGCGGGACTGCACGGATCGAGAACGCCGGGAAAGCACCTTGGCTTGCTTCCTCTTGTCACCCGAGACCGCGAACGGGTCCAGATTGGAGCTTTATGTTAAGAAAATTACACGTTCACCCTGAGAAGTTTGTGCTTTGGAAGCCCCCAACTCAAGCTTCCTGATACAATGTCTCACGGGGAAAGAGCAGACGAACACTTTTATTTCGGGCTTTTAGAGGAAAACATTGCAATATTCTCCCCTTAACCCGCAACCCCCAAGTCTCATGCAGAAGTGAAGAGGGGTCCAGGGGCGTCTTTAGGGAGCTAAAAGTTCTGCCCTCCACTGAGGCAGGCATAGAACATACCACGGGCTCGCTAAAGTATACCCCAGTCCCCTACAGCCGCCTTGTCTCCACACCACTATTCCTCTCTTACCAGCAAACAGCCAGGGCTAACCCAAAATCAGTCAGCTCTTTTACTGAGAAGGTGGGTGGCTCTTAAAAGAGCCTTTGGGTTAAAATAGGCGGACTGCGGCGCTCTACTTGGAGCTGGTGTACTTGGTAACGGCCTTAGTACCCTCGGAGACTGCATGCTTGGCCAGCTCACCCGGCAGCAGGAGCCGCACGGCCGTCTGGATCTCCCGAGAGGTGATGGTGGAGCGCTTGTTGTAGTGCGCCAAGCGCGACGCTTCGCCAGCAATGCGCTCGAAAATGTCGTTGACGAAAGAGTTCATAATGCCCATGGCCTTAGAGGAGATGCCCGTGTCGGGGTGCACCTGCTTCAGCACCTTGTACACGTAGATCGAGTAACTCTCCTTGCGGCTCTTCTTACGTTTCTTGTCGCCCTTCTTCTGAGTTTTAGTCACCGCCTTCTTAGAGCCTTTCTTGGGCGCGGGGGCTGACTTCGCCGGTTCAGGCATTTCTATCAACACCACACAACAAACTCCCGAAAGAACGCAAAAACCAACACGCAAAGCGAGCATGGGCGCCCGCCCTTTATAGGGACCGTATGCAAATTACGGTTTCCTCAAAACTTCGTTTCTATTGGCTGAGAGCGGGCGTTTGCAATCGTAACTCTTAGTTCTTCATAGGTATTGGTTAGAGTTCGATCCGCGTTTCCATTGGCTGTTTTTGCAGTGTTAGCTTTTCAGCCTATCGAAATTGCCGTCTCTCGCCGAGAAGGGATATAAGGGCGCGGTGCGGAGGGAGGTTCATTTCTTAAACGGCTGTTCGTTTAGGTTTGGGGGCGTTGTGGAGATGTCCGGGCGCGGGAAGCAGGGCGGGAAAGCACGTGCCAAGGCAAAGTCTCGTTCTTCGCGGGCTGGACTGCAGTTCCCCGTGGGCCGCGTCCACCGCCTGCTGCGCAAGGGCAACTACGCGGAGCGGGTGGGTGCTGGCGCCCCGGTGTATTTGGCAGCAGTGTTGGAGTACCTGACGGCCGAGATCCTGGAGCTGGCGGGCAACGCGGCCCGCGACAACAAGAAGACGCGCATCATCCCGCGGCACCTGCAGCTCGCTATCCGCAACGACGAGGAGCTGAACAAGCTGCTGGGCAAGGTGACGATCGCGCAGGGCGGTGTGCTGCCCAACATCCAGGCGGTGCTGCTGCCGAAGAAGACCGACAGCCACAAGGCTAAAGCCAAGTAGTAACCCAAGAAAAACGCCCGGGAGGGTTTGTTTCTTCCCTCCAGAGAAACCCAAAGGCTCTTTTCAGAGCCACCCACTTACTCGCTAAAGAGCTAAGTTGCTAATAGTTTGCTTAAGAAGTCTTACGGATTAACTAAGGTTCGTGTTGTTTGGATTTTTTTGGTTTTTTCTTCAATTATTTGGGTCGTGCAGTCGATGTGAGGGTGTAAAATAGATCTTTTCTGGTCCCGTTTTATTTTATTGCAGGGGCTGATACTGCTAGAAACCAACTCTCTTCTCACGCTGCTGCACATACGGAGTAAGACACTGGGTGGGTGTAAGATGGCCTTCAAAAACTAAGGGATAAATTTCCATCCTTAAGGGAACGATATCAGAACAGCACCAAACGTCGTCTGTCACAGCACATTTGATGACGTTTGCGTTTGACTTCAAAGGTATGAAAGCGTTTTACTGTTTACGAAATATTCCAAAAAAACCCAAATCCTCTCCTTAGATTTTCAGCCCTTTTTGAGAAAAGGTGGGTGGCTCTTAAAAGAGCCGTTGGGTTTAAGTGCGGGGCAGAAAATTTTCTCCACTGGGACTTACTTCTTCTTGGGCGCTGCCCTTTTTGCCTTGGCTACTTTAGGCTTAGTCGCCTTGGGCTTGGCTGCTTTGGGCTTCACCGCTCTCGCCTTAGCTGGACTCTTCGCTGCTGATGCTGTCTTCTTGGGCTTGGCAACCTTAGTCGCCTTTTTCGGACTCTTGGCCGCCTTCTTGGCCGCAGCAGCAGCCGGCTTCCTCACTTTCTTGGGGCTCTTCTTTGCGGTCACCGATTTCTTCGGCTTTTTAGCAGCGCTGGCAGGTTTTTTGGCTGCTGGCTTCTTGGGTTTGGCCACAGCTGTTCGCTTCTTAGGAGGTTTTTCTTTCACCTCTCCCGGCTTCTTACTGAGACGGAAAGAGCCGGAGGCACCGGTGCCCTTGGTCTGCACGAGAGTGCCTTTGGTAACAAGACTCTTTAAGCCCAGCTTGATACGACTGTTATTTTTCTCCACATCGTAACCGCCGGCCGCCAGCGCTTTCTTGAGAGCGGCGAGAGAGAGTCCCTTGCGCTCCTTGGAAGCGGACACCGCCTTGGTGATCAGCTCGGTGACGCTAGGGCCCGCGGGCTTCCGGGCTTTGGAGCCGCCCGCCGCCTTCTTCGGCTTCTTGGCGGCCCCTTTAGCAGCAGGCGCCGGGGCTGCGGGTACTGCCTCAGCAGTGGGGGCTGGTACAGTCTCCGACATCACAACGCTGTGTAAGCGATACCACCACAGCTGCAGTACTAGCGGCAGCTCCCCTATTTATAGCAGCGCGGCGAGCCCTGATTGGTGCGTTGCCGCCAGAGGCCGTCCCCGCCGCCCCGCACTCTGCTTCTCTGTTTGTGTTTCTTTCCCCTCAAAAAAGTGTGTTTTTCATTAAAAAACCGTGATTGCGGCGACCCGTTTCTTAGCATTCGTGCTGCGGAGAGAAGGTATTTTTGTCTCTCGGCGTTTCTTTTAGCTGGGAAGTAAAATGAGTTTCAGGGAAGCCAATAATCTCTGAGTTTTGCGATTGCACGCAAAGCTGGACAGTGAGATTTTTATTTTTACTTCCGAATTAAAACTCTGCTTGTGACAGCACTGTCACAGTGGCGGCGGATTCATGTTCCAGAGAGGGTTTTTCATCACGGTAGTGCAAAATGGAAGTAATTGAGAGACACTTTCTTAGCGTAAATTAGCTTTGAAAACAAGCAAGTAACACAAAGTAGCCACTCAGCAGTGTTTCTGGGTTAGGAGTTATTTCCCGTAAAACGGCTTCATCCCTGAAAAATAATGAAACCTTTGGACATGGCGTCCTATTTAGCTCTAATCAGAGCTAATAAGAAGTAAAAGAAAGTTTTCACCAGAAACGTTAATGTGAAAAACTGCTCTCTTAAATCAGTCAGTACCTCCAACATCTCATAGGAACATATAAAAGGTGTTTCACTGTTTCCCTCAGTCTTCTGTGTCCTTGTATAAATATTTTGATGAAGCAATTTCCCTTTTTTTTTATCCAAAAAGCTTCTTTTGATTAAACACAATATGTAAGCACATTAAATTCTATGTTGTTAAGATAGAGTTTATTTTTGTGCTTACTTTTACACTGTACTGCAGGCATTTTGTCAGAATCTGCTGTTGTGGATAAAAAAACAATAATTAAAATATGGTGTGCATGTTTTCTTTTTGAAAAACAGAGGTAAGGCTAAAGTAATTTCTTTAATAATAAAATTATGTAAGTTAACAATTATGTCCTCAGAACTGACAAGAAAAAAAGAGCATGTTTTTCTCCAACCCGTGCATTTTATAATGTAAGACAAACTGAATACACATAAAAGGATTTTTTTTTCTTGAGATGAGTTGGAAAGTGGAGTGTTATGTTTAGACATATGTAGTACATATGTAGTAAAATGTGGGAAAGAGTTTTAAGACCTTGTCAGTGGTGCCATGTTTACCATGACTAAGGTGTACCTGAAGTGTGAAAACTGCTGAGAGATGTGATAGCACTTCATAGGGGCTTTTGTCTAGAGAAGATAAGCGCAGAATAACATCATATGCTAGAGTACAAAACCAAAAAATCATGTGAATTTGGAGCTGTCTATACTGATGCTCTATTTCATGGTGGTTTCACCAACTGACCCCACTGTGAATTGTGGATTCTGAACCACATTGTCACAAAAGTGAATCTATTGGGAAGGACACATACCATCAAGAAGAAATTTCTGAGGGTTAGTTCTGTAGCATACATATTTCCTTCACATTTTGTATCATACTTCGTCCTATTCGCTTGTATCAGACTCAGTACACCAGTAGCTTTACCTCTAAAGTTTTTGATCCTTTGAAAATGCATTTCCTGGGTTTAGGTTAGGCCTCTGTCCTTCCTCTAAACGCCTGATATAGCAGCTCCCCCTGGAGCAGTCTATGTGCTTTCCTAAAAGCTCATTTGTTGGTTCTCCAACATTTTGATGGCATATCTGTACTTCTTCATTTTTTGTTTTTCAGTTATAGACTGTTAGTTTTAGGCTCAGCAAAGGAAGAAATGCAAAGAGATCTTGCAAACGTTATCAGGTGGAGGAGATGAAGGAGGAAATAATTTTGTAAGTGCCCTTTAATTTCTTTAATTCCTTTAAATTAATGAGCAACCTTATTTAAAAAAAATCATTCTTATTTCAAATGTTATGTTAAAGAAAAAAGATCTTGAACTTTTATTTTGATATGAAGTAAAAGACAGAATAACTTCTGTCTCTTATTTTCCCCTGAAAAATAAGATAGTCACACAAACAGAACATCTGTTAAAATACAAAGGGTAGAAGGTACTACTCACAGTGGACTGGGATATCTGGGTGTGACAGAATTTTTTCACAATGTCAGTCAATGCAAGGACTCATTTTTCTCCTACTCTGACATTAGACAAACACTTTCATGAAGGTTCCTCTTTTGAACCCATGTGAATTGGTGCTCTATAGAATCATAGAATGGTTTGGGTTGGAAGAGACCTTCAAAGATTATCTAGACTAACCCCCTTCTCATAAACAGGGACATCTTTCACTAGACCAGGTTGCTGAAAGCCCCATCCAAGGTGGCCTTGAAAACTTCCACTGATGTCATCAACAACTTCTATGGGCATCCCATTCCAGTGTGTCGCACTACCTTTGTAAAGAAAAATTTCTTCCTAGGAACCAATCTAAATCTACCCTCTTTTGATTTAAAACATTGTTCCTTACCCTGTCAGTACAGGTCCTGTTGTAAAGTCTTTTCGTTCCTATGAACACCCTTCATATATAGAAACACCGCAATGAGGTCTCACTGCACCCTTTTCTTCTCCAGGCTGAAAACTCCAAATTTTATCAGTCTTTCTTCATGGGAGAGGTGTTACAGCCCTGTCATCATTTTTGTGCCCCTTCTCTGCACCCACTCCAACAGGTTCATGTCTTTCTTGTACCAAGAACCCCAGCGCTCAATGCCCTACTGCAGCTGGGGTCTCATGAGAGCAGAGTAGAAGAGAGTCACCTCCCTTGACCTGCTGGCCATGCTTCTTTTGATGCAGCCCAAGACAGGATTGGCTTTTTAGGGCTGTAAGCACACATTGGCTTATGTCCAATTTTTCGTCCACCAGTATCCTCAGATCTGTCTCTGCAGAGCTGCTCTCGACCAGTTCATCATCTAGTATCTCCTGATACTTGGGATGGCACTGACCAAGGTGCAGGATTTTACATTTGGCCTTGTTGAACTTTTTGAGGTTCATTTGGGCACGCTCCTCAAGCTTATCAAGGTCCCTCTGGCTGGTATCCCTTTCCTCTGTCAAATCAGATGTACCACTCAGCTTGGTGTCATCCATAGACTTGCTGAGAATACACTCAATCCCAGTATCTATGTCATTGATGAAGGTATTAAATAGTATTGGTCCCAGCACAGACCCATGAGGGACACCACTCATTATCCATTTCCCTTTGGACATTGAGCAATTGTCTACAGCTTTTTGGATGTGACTGTCCTGCCAGTTCCTTAGCCAACAATTCATCCATCAAATCCATACCTCTCATTTCTCACCTCCTTGCCTTCCATATGTTTTGGCATAGCTTCTGGAGGATCATACCGAGCACTGAGGTGAGACTGACTGGTCAGTAGTTCCCAATGTCCTCCTTTTTACCTATTTTTATTATAAAGCAGTATCATGCAATTTTTAAAAATTGGTGTCACATTCCCTTTTGTCCAGTCACTAGAGATTTCATCTGGCTACTATGACTTCAGATATTATGGAGAGCGGATTTGCAACTATGTCTGGCAATTCCCTCAAGACCCTGGGATGAACCTCATCACGACCCATGGACTTGTGTATGTTCAGGTTCCTCAGATGGTCTTGAACTTGACCTTTCCTATGATAGGAGGAACTTTGCCCTCTCAGTCCCTGCCTTGAGTTTTAGGGGCTTCAGATTTGTGGGAAAAAGAGATTATCAGTGAAAACTGAGGCACAAAAAATGTTGAGTACCACAGCCTTCCCTGTGTCAGTTGTCACTAGATCTCCAGTTTTATTTATCAGGGCAGTACATTTTCTTTAGTCTCCCTTTTCTGATCAACAAACCTGCAGAAGCCCTTCTTGCTGGTCTTCACATCCGTTGCCAAATTCAGCACCAGGTATGCCTGAGCTTTCTCCATACACATGGGCAGAATCCCCATATTCTTCCCATGATGCATGTCCTTGCTTCCACTCCCTGTCCATTTCCTTCTTGCACTTCAGCTTTTTTGGTCTCCTGCGTTCCCAGCCTGCTTTCTTATATGTGGGACTCAAGAGCAGATTCAAGATTCATTCACTAAGAAAAATATATTAAATAGCTGCCAGCTCTGTTCTGGAGGGTAGTTTCCCAGGGGGTCCCATCTCCTAGTTCCTTAAACAACTCAAAGTTTGCTCTACTAAAATTCAGGGTCTTGACTTTACAATTTGCCTGGCCTGTATTCCTCAAGTTAATGATGGTCCTGGGCCCGGACTGCAGCTCAGGCTACCACTAACCTTGACCTCTCCAATTCATTTCTGTTGGTGAGCAACAGGCACAGTAGTGCTTTCCCTCTGGCTGGACTGTCTTTCACCTGGACTAAAAAATGATTCTCAACATGCTCTAGGAGTCTCCTGGGTGACGTACAACTCACTGTGCTGCTTTTCCAGCAGATATCAGATTGATTGAAATCCCCCAGCAGGATCAAAGCCTCTGAGCATGATGCTTTCTGTAGTTGAGGTAAGAAAGATTCATCAATATTCCTCCCCTTGACTGGGTGACCTGTAGTAAGTACCAACCATGAGATTTCCTCTAATTTTGAGAGCTTATATCTCTCAACTCTTCATCATTGTTTTCCAAAGACAACTTTGCACAAACAGTCAATTTCTTTTTTATGTAGAGGACATTCTCCCTCTTCCCCATCCTTCCTTGCTTGTCCCTTCTGAACAGTTTATAGCCATCTATTGCAGAACTCCAGCCTGTCTTTCATCCCACCAAGTAAACTATGACTGTGCTGGACTTTTACTGTTTACTCAAGAGGATATATGGAGGCATCCATCTCACAGATGTAGCTGAAGAGGCAGCACTGCAGCATATGTATGCATATTTCAAACAGGGTGATCTAGATCATGCAGTAAGCCTATAGCTGTAAGTCCCATTAACATGTTTTTTACCTTGGGCTGCCTAAGGCTGTGCAGCATCAATATTTTCTAAAGCAAATAGCCCCTGTGCTGCTGAGCATTAATAATTTATATTGGCAATCTGGTTAAATTCATTCTGACTTACAGGTGCTCCAGGTACCTAAGAAACATACATGAAGTCACAGAGTTACTCAACGCAATTAAAATCTGCCCTTGTTGTAATTGCAGACTTTGGGTGATTTGGGAGATATCTTTTGACCATAGATAATGGATTTTATTTAAAACACAATTTATTTTGTCCATGGATGATGAATTTTATTTAAAACCTGATTTATCATGATCTTCTAAGCCACTACACATTGTTACATCAGTAAGAAAACTTCATGTCTCAATAGGGAAAGGTTATGACTGCATACTGTTCATTCTCCAGAAAAGGATTCTTCATTGTCATAAAAAGTTTTTCTATTCATATAGATTTAAAATCCTCAAATAGATCAGTGCCTCTTAAAATAAGAAATCCGTTACCAGAGATATGGATGACATTAGGCAGAAAATGTAGTTATTACAAGAGGATCCGTAGATACAGCTTTCTTCTTTCTTAAAAGTAGATATTTCTTAAAAAATATTTACTTGCAATATTCAGATTTCTTTCTTACTTTTTTCTCCATCTTTTTTTTTTTTTTTTTTTTTTTTTTTTAGGTTTTACTTTGGTTAAAAGCAAGAGAGACATCATCTCAGACCACATAGTTTTTGATAGCTTCCAAGCTTACTTAAGTGATAGGTCTAAAAATCAGTTCAGATGAAGCAAGCAAGCAAGCAATCAGTCAAATATAAGGTTCTTTATTAGTATTTAATGTTTCAATATGATATAAGCATAATATGTATGAAAATGTTACTGTACTGGATAAATTTATATGTGTATATTAATGGTTTAATAAAAAGGCCAATGTTGCTAATAGGGAATGTGAATTCAGGTAGAGAGGAAGTAGCCAGTCATGACTCATCCTTTCTGTTTAACCCATTCCTTTAATAAGCTGGAAGGGCCACAGGGTACATAAAATCTGACATGTCTGGAAAATGTGTTCATGACCTGGAGACCAGAAGGATGTGTAGAATGGAAACTCCAGGCATCACTAGAATATTACTAATTGTTCAGGAAAATGTCTGAGATTTTTGGCAGGGAACGTAATAAATGTCTGAGGGGAATAATAATGTATTTAAATACCACCTGAATGTGACATGCCTTTGGTGCTGCACACTCCATGCATGTCATCTCAGATCTCTCAGTACAGAGTATTTGGACTACTGTTGCTTGTCCTGCACATTGGGG
The DNA here is from genome assembly GCF_963264785.1 of Psittacula echo. NCBI lineage: Eukaryota > Metazoa > Chordata > Aves > Psittaciformes > Psittacidae > Psittacula > Psittacula echo. Next base: position 84,919,604 of record NC_137735.1, on the reverse strand, counting down.
AGCAGCAGCTCCTTCCCACTGTGGGTTACTCTGGAGAAGAAGGCAGCACTCTTTTCCCTAGGCCGCCCACTCCACAAACAGCCTCAGCAAAGGTGCTGCACCACATGGCTAAGTTTTCATTTGTGTTTCAGGACAATGAGAACAAAATGACTTCTGGCTGGCCCCTGAAGCAGTGCAGGTCTGGTTTTTGTCAGGGTGAATTAAGAAGTGACAAACCTACAACAGCACACCTTGTTGCAGAACTGAGCTGTCCTGTACAGTCTCCTACAAGCCCCAGATAGCTCAGGCAGAGGTTGCGCGGCTGAGCCACTTCTGAGCTGCCTGATGCCTTGGCTCAGGAGACCTGTGATAGATGGTGGATGGAAAGAGTGCAATCAGCCACTGTACTTCAGATATGGAAGACAACAAAGCTACCGTTCCTCCTTGTGGGATGTGATAAATGAGCAGCAGACAGTTACAGGTAGGCACTGAGAAGAAAACTGAGACACTGGAAAGATGATATCCATGGCTCCTTCCCGAACATTTTGAGGTTGAGAAAACCCGTGCATTTCAAAAGGAGCTGTGATGGTCTCCTAGGAGATACCCAGGAAGTCATAGTGGGCTTTTTGCTTCCAAGAGCCACTTTGGTAGTTTTCTACAGTCCCTAATCCCTATTTTGTCCCTCCTTTTCCTCAGAAAATGACTGTTCCAGGCCTTGCAGATTAGCCTGGAAGCTTCCCTGGCAAGGTTGCTCTGCATGCAGCCCAGTATTCAGAGAATAAGTGAATCTCATTCTCCTGGTTTCAGCTGGGACAGTTATTTTTCTTCCCTAGTAGCTGGTGCAGTGATCTGTTTTGACTTTAGAGTGAGAACAGTGCTGATAACACACCAATGTTTTAGTTGTTGCTAAGTAATGTTTACTCTGATCAAGGACTTTCTCAGTCTCATGCTCTGTCAGTGAGGAGGGGTATGGGAAGCCGAGAGGAAGCAGAGACAGGACACCTGACCCAAACTAGCCAAAGGGGTATTCTGTACCACAGCACATCATGCCCAGTATATAAACTCGGGGGAGTTACCTGGAATGCCATATCAGTGCTTGGGTTGGGCTGGGAATTGGTCAGCAGGTAGTGAGCAATTGTATTGTGCAGCACTTGTGTTTTCTGAGCTTTCATGTCTCCTTTTTTTTCTTTTTTCCTTTTTTCAGTTCTCCTCTGCATCCCACCCAGGGGTGGATGGGGAAAGTAACTGAGCAGCTGTGTGGGACATAGTTGCCAGCTGGGTTTAAACCATGATCCTCTTTCACAGAATGAGATCAACAAAAGGAGTTTATGTACCTATGACACCCCTAATTTTTAATTATTCCTGCTCTCAAGCTGGCTCGAGAGTACCCCAGCTGCCCTACCTGTCAGTAGGACTACTGCAGAGAAAAGTGTGAGGCCACCACCAGCATATACTTCCCTACAGGGTACTGTCAACTATCACTTAGGCATACAGACATTTGAGGCAGGTGGTCGGTGCCCCACAGCTTTGATTCACAGCTTCCTTGGGATGTCATTCTCTCCTCAGGCTGTCATGCATTTGCATCACTATGCCACCTCTGCCACTAGCTCTCTCCTTTGTCCATCTCTTTATTATTGCCTGACTGCACACAGACAACTGAAGCAAGGTAGTGAGGATGGTAACTATCATCTGTTCAGTTGGATGAAGAAGTCTTCTCTGGTGCTTAAGAATACCCCCACAAGTTTCTTCTGTCTCTGTAGGCCAACCATAGTGATGTTCAGCACATTCTTTGGCTGAGTTGCTACAGCTCAAAATTGTGATTCAATGCCACAAATAAGGAATCAGGACATTTGACGAGGCAGGGAAGAGGTGGGTGCTACATGTTCCGTAATGACAGACATAGCTTCCATGCTGCAAGGAAGAAATGGAAGAGTGGGAATGGGAGAGTGCTGCTACGTAGCAACTTCCTGGGGGCAAATGGAATAACAAACAGGGAGGCACCTTCGGATGGGTGAGGTAAGCAGGGAAAAGAACAGGAGAAGGAAAGAGGAAGGAAGGACAGAACAGACCAAAGGCCACTCTTATCAACACCTATGATACTTTGCAGCCAGTATTCATGGAACAAGATACAATATTCAGCTGTGTCACTCTAAGTCAGGAATAGGTCATTTTTGTGGAAATCATGGGGAGCCTGCCCTGATATTATCCCACCATCAGGTATATGAGGTGATGGCATGTTAAGGTAGAAAAAGTGATCTGTGGAGTCTGATGTCTCATGAACTGCTTGGAGGTGGGTGAGTTTTTACGTCAATCCTCTTAACCTGTGCTACACTAGATGGGGACAGATGTGTAAGTGTTTGTAAAGGGAGAGATTCTATATTAAGTCTAATTTAACTCCAGGAAATACATTCCTAGGTGGACAAACATGTTCAACAAAGTTTGTGGGGGAGCAGCAGGAGGGGGCTGCCTTGCAAGGGCAGGTGAACTGGGAGGCAAGAGGGACAGCGGGATAGGCGGGGCCATGCTGCCACCAACAGGGACACAGCCCCGCAGCACCCACACATGGTGAGTGGGGCAGGGATGTAGCAGTGACTGGGCCACCTCTTCCCTGCCCTGTCCAATGTCGTGATTTGTGCCATTGAATCACGATTTTGAGCTGTAGCAACTGACAGCCACAGCCCTGGATCACTGAGCAAGTCCACAGGGATGAGGCTGGGATGAGGTCATGTACGGGCATGGCATGTAAAGTAAAACCTGAGCCTAAATTTAATCCCTAAACAAAGAGGTTAAAACCAGTGGGTGGAAGGCAAGGTCTTGAGAAATTCTCAAGCAAGCCACCTTCGAGTCTGGGAAAGGGAGAAAAAAGGCCCTAGGAACAAGAAGCATGTTGTCTTTATAGAAACAGTTTGGATACAAAAGTACAAGCAGACTGCAATAAAATCTGCCTGTACACAGTTTATGTGATGAATAAAGCATTTTTGCTGTATGTTGCAGGCCCATGGTTGGATTTTCTGTCGCATAGAACTGGCACCCAGAACTTCCCTTCCAAATGCCAGTCTTCGTTCAGGAATCAGTTCTTCCATAAGAATTGAAATCACAACAAAAATTTAGGAGAGGAATAGGCTGGCTTGATATCTCTGTGGGCTGTTTCTGTGGGAAAGAAGGGGCTTTGCAAGAGCAAAAGGGTGCTAAAATCCCTCTTTTCACACGTACGAATCCCTTTCTTTGTCTTAGATACTTTCCCATTTCCTTTGTCAACGGATTGGTAGATCCTCAACACCTTCACCCACCCCCCCAGCAAAGGTTACCCATTTTCAGCTCCCTATACGATTTAGTTCACATCTAGAAAGACATCAAACTAACCTTTGTGGCTTATGTTTTTATTTCTTCATGCTTGTGACTGCCAAGGGAAAGTTGATAAGCAACTTCCCCAGGAAAATTAACTGACAGTACCTGAGATTTTTTTTTTTTTTAACAACCACATCTTCTAATGCTGATCCCAGCTTTTTCTCAAAATCTCTTTCCATGGCACTTATCTTTCTCTCCCAGACAATGTACAATACACACCAGTGTCTATTAGGGAGAAAGCACTGGCAGGCAATAAATGACAGAGAGGTGCCACATGTCTGAAAAAAAATCCAGTGGGAAGAGGGTTTTAATTTAGACCTCTTCAACTAAGTAAAAAGAAAATCCTGGAATAATATAACTTTCTAAGGGCATAGACAGTATGCAAGTGCTGTGTTTTTTGGAAAAATATTTGTTTATATTGGTGATGGTTTCCAGGGGATTGAGGAGAGAAGGCACTGAGAAAAGGAACTTGTATCCCCACCTCATGCCAAGATATTCTCACCTTTGTTGTTAACTATTCCACTCTGAAGGGACTATATGAAGCTGTTCTTGGACAGATAGGAATAACACAAAAAAATCAAATTGTGCTAACTAATTGGTAACTAAGAGAACTAAGAGAAGAGTGGTGTATTGGATTTGTGTGGCAAGGTTTTGGTAGCAGAGGGCTGTGGGGGTGGCTTCTGTGAGAAGAGCAGCAGCAGGTGAGAATACACAGAGCCAGTGTCAGCCAGCTCCAAGGTGAATGCACTGCTGGCCAAGCCCAACCCCAGGTCTGTCAACAATGGTGGTAGCACCTCTGGGATAAAGTATTTAAGAAGGGGAAAAATTACTGGGCAGGAGCAATTTCATCAGGAGAGGAGTGAGAGTATGTGAGAGAAACAGCTCTGTAGACAACAAGGAGGAGGGTGAGGAGTGCCCAAGGCACTGGAGCAGAGATTTCCCTGTAGACCGTGGTGCAGACCATGGAGAAACAGGCTGTCCCCGTGTGCCACTGAAATCCAGTAAAATAAACTCTCCAACCAGAATGACAGGTTAGAAAACTGATGTGAGTTTATTGGGGTATTGGGTGCATGGAGGAATCACTCCACCTATCATGCACACCAAAAAGAGACAGTTTACAGCTTACATACATTTATTATATACATATTCATCATAATTTGTGAAGTTCCTACCCAGTTCTCATTGCATATAACAATTTGGGTAGATATGGCCGGGCACTGTGAATTCAAAGAATGGTCTTTGCTGGTCATGGTGGTCAGCTGGGGAGAAATACCTCATTTTACCCTTTTATGGACATTTGTTATTTAAGGACATAGGAGTGCTTTTTTAGTCTCGCCAATTAACTACATGTTCTTGTTTGGGCAAATTTATGACCTAAGAGGCTCCTCTAGCAGTTTTCGCTTGCAGCCATTTACTTATTTCTCTTCCTCCTTATCAAATTGAGGAAAGCCCACATCTATTTGAAGTAAGACATCTGGTTCTTCTGTTGCATGCCTTCCTTATCTTGAGAATCCTTTCAGCCTTGACTGTGTCTCTGTACACAATGGAATACTTGTTTAATCTGGTACCACCTGCAGCCCATGGAGGTCCATAGTGAAACAGATCTCACCTGTGGAGGACCCCACACCAGAGGACAGGGATGTCCAAAAGGGACTGTGGCCCCGTGGGAAGCCCACACTGGAGGATGTTCCTGGCAGTGCCTGTGGCTCTGTGGAAAGAGGAACCCACACTGGAAGAGGTTTGCTGGCAGAACTTCTGACCCTGTGCGGGACCCGCGCTGGAGTATCCTGTTCCTGAAGGACTGGAACACTTCATGAAGAACTGAAGTCAAAAGGACTGACTTTAGAATAATTCATGAAGAACAGTCTCCCACGGGAGGGATCCAATGCTGGAGCAGGGGAAGAGCGTGAGGAGACCTCCGCCTGAGGAGAGGAACTCCCATTCCCCTGTGCTTTTGGAGGGGAGGAGATAGGGAAGTCAGGAGTGAAGTTAAGCCCAGGAAGAAGGGAGGGGTGTTTTTAAGATTTGGTTTTATTTCTCATTATCCTACTCTGATTTGTTTAGTAATAAACTAATGTCCCCAAGCAAAGTCTGTTTTGCATGTGACAATAACTTGTGAGTGACCTCTCCCTGTCCGTATCTCAACCCACGAGCCTTTCATGGTATTTTCTCTCTCCCATCCAGCTGAGCAGGGGCATGACAGAGTGGCTTTGGTGGGTACCTGGCATTCAGCCAGGGTCAAACTTCCACAGGTCGCTTCCCTGCCAAATCTGTGCGCGTGAGTATGCGTATGAGTGTGTGCATGAGTAAGACGGAAGGGATGGTGTGTGTGCTCCTCCCAGATAATCTCCCCCTCGTGTAGCCTGAGGGGAGAGATTGATCTGCTTAAAGGCACAGTGCCAGGCTGCCTATGCAGACTCTCCAGTGCCACAAGGAGCGAAGGGGCTCTGAGGTCTCTGGACAACCCCTTGGCTGCGGGCCCTGCAGGAGCCTCCCATCCGGCCCCGGCCGGAGCTTCCTCCACTGCCCTACGTGTGCACAAGGCTCAGGACTGCAGTTGCAGCAGCCGTGGAGAGGCGATGGAAACTGCCGGCCTAAAGCTCAAGGAAATCCTGGAGTTCAAGGAAATCGTGGAGGGAGGCCGGGGATCCAGTGTTGTAGTAAGCAGGCTGCCGGTCGGTGCCCTGAGCCTGACCACCCAAGACTCTTTACCCTTACTATCCCAACACAAACATTCCTCTGCGCTTCCCCGAAATGAACCACACAGAGCTCAACGACTCACACATAGCCCCGCCCTTCCTGCCTCAGACTCGGCTTCTACTGAATCCCATTCTTCTCATCGCCCCTTTTTCCCCTGTCCACCTCCTCTCCTCTCAGCATGGGGACTGCTGGGAAAGACTCCTTCACAAAACAGCGTCTTTCTTCCCTGCTCCAGTTCTCTGTTTCTTCCCTCTCGGTAACCGTGCAGGTGGCAGCCGTCGCTTGGCGCAAAGCGAACGTTCCCCGGCTGCTCCACCGCCCTGGAATACAGCTCGGCTCCGGTCAAAGGCGCATGCATTGGAGGAGCGAGGAGGGGCGCCGAGCCGCGAGCGCCACCGCTACCAATCCCCGTCCTCCGGCAGCTGCTCAGGGCCGGGCCGGGCGCGCCTACTGGGGAGCTCCGTGAAGTTCTCACTCAGGTCCAACCCAGCCCGGCAGTTGCGAGGCTCTGGGTCTTGGCGCCCGCCCCTTGCTCTGGTAGGGGATTTACCGGGCGGGGAAAACCGGGGCAATGGAGGAAGAGCCCGAGCAGAGATCAGTACCGCAAGGCAGGGCTGCGCGGATCTAGGAAGAGAACGCCTTGAAAGCGCCTCGGTTTACTTTCTCCTGCCCCCCACGAGAACGCTAACGGAAAACTAGTCCAGCCTGAAGCTTTTTGCTGAAACAAAAATCACACGATCACCCTGAGACGTATGTGCCTTCTATGTTCCCAGCTCACAAATTTCCCGTTGTTTCACGGGGAAAGAGCAAACACCGGCTACCGAGAACACATATAGGACGTTAATGGGAACACCTCCACAGATCGCTTACTATTGAAATCCCTCCCCCACCCCAAAGTGAAGTGGGTTCTAGGGCTGTTTAGGAATCGTGAAATACCTCCCCCTACAGCAAATACAGAATGCATCGTTTAACGGGGATTGGTTGCAAATCTGGATTTCCTGAAACAGATGTTATTTGCACATTACTGTTCTTCCCCCTTCCTGGAAACGCCACAGAACGCAGCCAGCTAAAATACCAGCTCTTTTACTGAAAAAGGAGTGGCTCTTAAAAGAGCCTTTGGGTTAGCTAATCTCCACAGAAAGCAGACACACTTTATTTGGAGCTAGTGTACTTGGTAACGGCCTTAGTACCCTCGGAGACTGCATGCTTGGCCAGCTCACCCGGCAGCAAGAGACGCACGGCCGTCTGGATCTCCCGAGAGGTGATGGTGGAGCGTTTGTTGTAGTGCGCCAAGCGCGAAGCCTCGCCCGCGATGCGCTCGAAGATGTCGTTGACGAAGGAATTCATGATGCCCATGGCCTTAGAGGAGATACCCGTGTCGGGGTGCACCTGCTTCAGCACCTTGTACACGTAGATCGAGTAACTCTCCTTGCGACTCTTTTTGCGTTTCTTGTCGCCTTTTTTCTGGGTCTTGGCCACCGCCTTCTTAGAGCCTTTCTTAGGCGCAGGAGCAGACTTGGCCGGTTCAGGCATTCCAGCAAAACAATCACGCCCCCCGAAACCATCAACCGAACCACCGAGAAGTAAATAAATACCCGCTGCGGCCCCTTTTATAGCGGTGCCGGCACAGCAGCGGCTCAATAGCGCCGCACCGCCATTGGCTGGAAGTTCCTATTCAGATCGTCTCACAGCCCTGAAATCTGCCATTGGACGCTTCTCGATCCTCTTTCCCATTGGCTGTCAAAAATAATGCTCCTTCACAGCCTATCAGAGAAGTCGCTGCTGCTCCGCCCGAGCCGTATATAATCGGGATGAGCGGCCATGGGTAGGAGAGAGAGTTGGTATTTTATTGCTAGCTTTGCGTGTGTCTATACTGAGCTGCTGTAGGGATGTCTGGGCGCGGGAAGCAAGGTGGGAAGGCGCGTGCTAAGGCCAAGTCGCGCTCGTCGCGCGCCGGACTGCAGTTCCCCGTGGGCCGCGTCCATCGCCTGCTGCGCAAGGGCAACTATGCGGAACGGGTGGGCGCCGGTGCCCCAGTGTACCTGGCAGCAGTGTTGGAGTACCTGACGGCCGAGATCTTGGAGCTGGCGGGCAATGCTGCCCGCGACAACAAGAAGACGCGCATCATCCCGCGGCACCTGCAGCTTGCCATCCGCAACGATGAGGAGCTGAACAAGCTGCTGGGCAAGGTGACGATCGCGCAGGGTGGTGTGCTGCCCAACATCCAGGCTGTGCTGCTGCCCAAGAAGACTGAGAGCCACAAAGTCAAAACCAAGTGAGCTTATTTAAGAAGCAAAGTGGACAAAAAGGCTCTTTTCAGAGCCACCCACAATGGTCATGAAAGGTTGAATCACTCTGCAGTTTCTTTTTTTTTCTAATTAATTTAGTTACAGGCACGTAAGGTGTTTTTTTCTTTTGGCCTTACCTATGCAGCTCTCTACTCCTACCTGACTTTCTGTGGTGGAAGCGTTAGTTTTATTGATGTTAAATTTAACTTGTAAATTTGCTGCCTGTTTAAAGGGGAGACTTTATGGTTTTTTCTGTTCTGAGAAGTCTTAAGATAATTTTAACAGTAGTGCAGCTACTTTTGTGTATGGTAGCGAAGTAAACATTTCTCCTTCTAAGGAATGAGTGAGCTCTAACTTTTTTTTTCCACATGTTATATGTAATATTTAAAATAAAACAATATAAGCCAAAAGTTTTGTGTCAACCTACTTTGTTTTTATGTCCTGTTGCAGAGTGTCAAACAGTAGCTGATCACTATTCAACTCTGGGCAACTTGTGGTTTTCAAACTCTGGTGGTGCAAAGCACATGCAAACTCCGAAACCCTGAGGAAGTTGCTTGGTCCTGACTGGCCCTGAACCAATTCTTTAACAAAAAGATACATGTTCCCTGCCTTAGTCTACTTACTATTTTCTATTTTGCATTGTGTATTGATGCTATCATGTAAGAGATTTGGTACTGGTTTTCTCTAGCAGAGTTAATTGCAGCATACTGAGGAAGGCTTTCAGGCAGGGTAGGGTTACCAATATTTTTATCAAGCTGCCTAATGTGCCATGCTACCATGGTGATGGCTACTGTATTTCACTACAAAGTGGACTATTGCTTTTAATTTTCTTCCATTTCTGGCACTACTGCCTGAATCCAATATCTTCTGTATGAGGGATGAGGAGTATCAAGTTCCCTTCTTACCCTTCTCATTCTAGAATAAGGTGCACGGCTCTTTAAAGAGCTGCTGCTGTTCCTGCACTGTTCCCTCAAAGTTGTTTCTCTGCTGTGGGGCTGTCTTGCTTGTTTCTGTTGGACTTTTCTGTGGGGTTGTTTTTTTTTTTTGTTTGTTTGTTTTGTTTGGTCTTGTGTGGTTTTGTCCTTTTCTTTTCGTGTGTATGTCTCTTATCTTTTTTGCCTCTTTTTTCTTTTCTTTCTTTTTTTTTTTTTTTTTTTTCTCCTCTATTTTTTTCTGGTTTTAGTGGAGTTCCTGGCTGCTTTTTGCTATAAAATTTTGTGCAGGCTGCTGGCTACAGAGGCTGCTGACTTCTTGACTTTCCTGGGGCTATTTTGTGCACTCCGTAGGGGTGGATATTGCCTTAATGATGAGCTCTGTGGGACCGGAGCAAGAGGAATGGTTTCCAGCATGCCCATAGATTTCCTCATCTGTCCTTTAGAATAAGGAAGAGAGAGATGTGGGCTAACATATATGTGCGCTTGGTATCGAGTTTAGCTTCTCTAAAGCTGAGTCAGTAATAAGCTCACCCATTTCTTCTCCCCTCTATTCGTATGCCTAACGAAACTGTCCTCTGCATACCAGAATCACTGGGGATTGTAACAAAAGCCGTGAAATCCCTGGCTACATGTGTCACCTCAAAGTTGTCTTAAAGAACTTAAATTCTAGTTTCCAGACTGTAGGAACTTTCAAGCGAACAATATTTCAGATTGCTTTCCGTTACAAATGAATGCTCTGGTATCAGCAGTACAAAATGCAGCAATGCCAGATGTATTCATTATTATTTTTGTAGTTATTACTTTTATTTCCTTATTGTAGAATGCATTTAGGCACTATATAATCCATTTAGTTTCTCCATCTGGGATCTGGCTAAGTGAGGTCTAAACTGAAGGGCCACGACCGAGTAATTTTTGTACAGGTAGACGATTTCATGAAGATAATACTTAAATGTCCTTTACCAAAATTTAGGATAAGCAGGTAGATAGTTTTGAAAATGTGTGCATATGCAGTGTGAGAGTGTGAAGATCTGCAGCCTCCTGTAAGCTGCACAGACAGATTCGTGGTTACTTCTTTAATATTACCTAAGTTTTACAACAGCAGAATGGGAGAGGAAAGTGAAAATGCCTGCCATCAAGACACAAAGAGAAATCTGCTTCTTCCAGCCTATGAATGGGACCACTTAATGACTCTGAGGAGCCGGCGCTTCAGGTGCCCCAGCAAAAGGCAGCTGTTACTTGCCCCCCACACCTATCCCAACCCCGGAGGGTCAGGCTCCGCATTCTTCCTCCCCAGTCGCCCTTGGAGAAAGCAAAGCGTGCTCTGTTTCATCCGGATTGAACAGCTGTCTACACTTTGAAATGAATTATATAGGAATTTTCTTTCTTCGTTGTGCGTTTTATTCCTCGAGTGAGGGAAGCAGAAAAAAAGAATCAAACACTCGAAGGGTTTTTGATTTCTATTAAGCAGTATGGGATTTACTGTGTGATTTAAACCCAAGCGTTTAATTTGGGTGTGCTAACAGAAGGAGAGCTCAGGCTGGAAGCCGAAATATCTCCTTGCTGAGTCAATGCAGCGGGTGGTGGATAACGGAGCGGATAGTCCCCAGTAGGACGCCTCATTTCTTCAGAGATGACGAAACCCTCCGGGTTTATAGGTAGGGCCGTAGCAAGCGAAGACTTCCCTGCGCCCCGCGCCGGTGCCAGAGACTGCGATTTAAGGACTGATCCGCCTCGAAAGGCTACTCTGCTCTGCGGCATCCTCTGACCCTCTGCCATAGGATCCTGGGAACCATGGGGAGAGACAAAGAAAACGGTCGGATGTCTCCGAGAAGGGCAGAGTTTCTTTCGTGATTAAAAAAACCCTTTACACTTTTCCACCGATTGAGGTGGTTTTAACTCTTTCGTTGTAAAGAAATAAACCTGTAGAATAAGTGGAGTCTATATTATTCAGTTCAGAGAAATGCTGTAATTCAGTCCCAGACCTCCCGAAGCTTCCCGATGTCCCTTTTATGTCATTTTATACCCTGTGCTATTTCCTGCTGAGAAATGCGTTCTCTCATGCAAATGTTATCAGCTGGGGAATGCTGTAAAAAAAAAAAAAAAAAAAGGGGGGGGGGCGAAAGCTACTTATCTGCCTTCAAGGTGTTGTAAAAAGTGTTAATCGCTCTGATCGACTGTATCAGCATTTCAGAAACGCTTATTGTTGGACTTTTGTCCCGTCGATAAATGCACAATTAGAAGCTGCTATTGTAAGCCTGAAGTACAACACATACACATCTCAGGGGAGGGGTTGCATGACATTTAAGCATCTGTCAAGGCTAAAATTCCAGGAGCTAAATATGCCTCACAACCATGTAACCATTTCACTTCTTCAAAGGGATCTGTACTAGCAATTTCTAAAGGCAGAGTTTAAAAGCCCGTGTATGTAGGGAGCAGAATCGATTAATATAAATTGTTTGGGCTTTCTGAGCCAGCTGAGCTGAGCCCAGGCACCCAGGGCTGTTTGCGATGTCGTCGGTCCGGTCTTGCTAGTGCTTGGAGCACAAGAGGAGATAGCTGTTTTTAAAGTCATATTTCGGTATGTAGAAACATTGGGGCTTTGTGATTCTTATGGTAATTCTTTTCCTCTTTCCTGAGCTAGATGATTAAAGATGCTAACCTTGCTGGACCCCGAGTGTACAAGGCAAAATACCTCCAAACCTACCATGCGGAGTGTTCAGACTGTTTCACGTTTCAGTTGCTGCTACTTGCTACAAAATGAAAAGAGTGCATTCAAGTGACATAAGAAGTTTCTTCATAGCTTCGATGCTGCACAAACGTAGTGCAAAATTCATCACTCTGATGTCCAAATTTCAGCAGTAACTCTCCAAGCATGCCATCTTCTTTTTTTTTTTTTTTTTTTTTTTTTTTTTCATTCTTTCTTTCATTTTCCTATGTCCTTTTCAAGCACAAAATCTACATGCAATGCAAGTAGGACTAAAGTACAAAAAAAAAAAAAAAGTGGATTTTACTCGTGATTAAAATTCCATGGTATCCTGATACTCCTTTCACACACAAAATGCTTATTTTCTAGGTTTACAATACAAGTATGTCTAGACTTACTTCTGTGTCAAAAATTAATTGAAGGACCTTTGTCACTAATACTTAGTATCACTTTATTTTACAAGGAATATTTTTGGAACAACCTCTCCACCTGGACAGGCTATTAAATAATTCCTTGCAGTCACCAAAGAAACACAAACCAAACCCTAAAAAACCCCTTCCACCTACATAGGCCTCTGATTCTGTGATCCCAGTTCTGGAGGAAGGAGCCAAACCTGCTCATTGTAGTGTTTCTTCCTTGTAGGTGTGTGAGCTGGGAAGGTAGAAAGGTTGTTCCCAGCTTCATTCCCCTTCACTTCCAACTGTTTTCTCCAGTGAGATGTGTGTCACATCTTGATCTGAACTGTGCTCTGATACAGCACAATCCTGAGACCGGGTTTTCACAGCCCAAAGACTCTTTTTCCTTTAAAATCTGAACCAGGCACATTTTCATTCCTGGCCCAAAGCATTATATCCAGGTGTATATAAGACTAAATCTCTTTCCCTTGCTGCAGCTAATACCATCTTCCTAAATGCTAATTATTTTTTTTAACATATTCTTTTATACTAAAACTGAAAAAGAAAGTCTCTGAGAAACCAATATTGCAATAATTTGCCCAGTGTGTTGAGTAATTATAATCTCTGCATATTAGAAAAAACGATTTCATAAATAGGTGGTAAGATATTGATTTAATCAATAAAAAAAAAAAAAAAAAAAGAAAAAGGAAAAAAAGCAGGAAGGAGTATAAAATTGCTAAATCCAGTCTGTGATTTGTTCAGGTTGTGGATAAGATACAGCGTCTACTTCATGTTTCTGATTTTCTGTCCAGTCAGTTATCTGTTTGCCCAGCTGATGTATTTCACTTTTGCAGAAACAAACTCACACTTTTAATAATTAAAATGATGATTAATTAATATAACTTTTTCTGTTGGGTATGCTGATCTAGAAGAAATAGAAATCCTTGCAAGAATTTTACTAACATAATTCTGTTACAAATAAGACAAGGGAACATTTCTAGGTGTTTGGATTGTTTTTCAGGATTCTTTATGGCTGGTTATTTGATACAGGACAAAACTAAAGTAACTCTGATAATCTGATATACAAAAAAGGTTGCTGATATTAAACCAAGTATTTTGACAAATATACTTTGACAAAAATAAATATACCCCGTATTTCAGTTGCTGTGAATGAAGAGGTATTTTGAAGATAGATATGGAGGGCAGGTAAAAACACAACACAAAGAGCCTGTTCATAGACTATTTATTTTAGCACTTTCCAGTGCTGAGAACTATTAGCGTTAACAGCCTTGATTTACGCTAATAGCTAAAGTAATTGAAGCTATAGGTCACAAGAGCTGACCAAGAGTAAACTTTTTGATAAAACTAATGCTGCTAACACAGAACTAGATGAATCTGTCAGATATGAGTGGAATAAAGAAGATAAGGACCAAGGAAACAAATCCAAGAGAATGAGATAACTTCAGAAGAAGAACAGCCTAGCAATCAAGGAAACCAATAAGAAATCAAGAGACCAGAATTAAGTGCTCAGACTTGGGGATTGAGTGCTAGGTGGCACAGGTATAATTGGGGAGTGTGATCTGCAGTAGGGGTCCCACTCTGGAGCATCCACCTTGAGTTGCTCTGCATGTTGGATAAATAAATCCAACGGATTGGAGACACATGTTCTTCAAGGAGGAACCTGGGGATGAGCCCTGTTGAAGTGGCATCTGCATAATTCCTACCATGGTGTGGGTGGCAGCAACATAATTCCTACTACATTGGGATGATGTATTTGAAAACTGTGCCATTTTACTGTTGCTGGGAGATGTTATTTGAGAGAGTGAATTTCAGAATACAAAGAACGCTGCTTTGAACTGATTAGGAAAGAACATTAAAGAATATGAATGATGGAAGAATATGCAGTCTTATAATTTCATATTCACAATATTTTATTTATTAATTTTGAACACAACCTCTTGTGTAATGAAATTGTTGTTTATTACTCTTGCTGAGACTAAATTCTACTACTTTTGATTCTGATGAAAAGAAAAAGTGCACCAAATTTTCCACAGTAGTTGATAATTTTTTTTTCTTTTTTTGGTCATTTGAGAGACTTTGGTCTCAGCATAGATAGAAAAATAACAGAGGTGTTAGAATAAGATCTGATGATGTGTGTGTACAGGTTGAAATGCTACGCCCACATTACAGACCCCTAATATTTTCTTATCATTCATACTGACATTGAAAGAAGTAACATTTTATTTTCTGTGAAGAGTTTCATAAACATAGAAATAATCTCACATATCAAAACAGACTTTTTTTTTTTTAAAAAAAATAAGGATACTTGGAAGTTACTGTGTGTCATGGCTTAAGCACAGCCTGTAACTCAGAACCACACAGATGCACAGCTGCTCATTCACTCTCCTTCCTTCCCCCCCTGCTCTCAGCAGGCTGGGGGGGGTGGAAATTGAAAGAAGTTAAACTCATGGCTTGAGATAAGAACAGTCCAATAACTGAAGTATAACACAAACCTATTACTACTAACACCAATAATAATGATATGGGAAATTACAAAGGGAGAGAATATAAAACTCAAAAGGGAAGGGGATAAAAACCCCTAACAAACCCACAAGAGATGCTCACCATCCGCTGACTGACACCCAGCCTAACCCGAGCAGCTATCTCGGCCTTCCAGGTAATTCCACCCAGTTTATATACTGGGCATGATGCACTGTGGTACTGTACTTGTTCCCCTCCTCATTGACAGATGAGTCCTTGATCAGAGTAAGCATTACTTAGCAACAACTAAAACACCAGTGTGTTATCAGTGTTGTTCTCAAACTAAAGCTGAAAATATAGCACTGCATCAGCTACAAAGGAGGAGAAAAATAATGGTTACAGTTGAACTCAGAACACTGTGAAAGCTATGTTCTGAGAGCAATGAGCTGTGCAGCACAGAGCATACAAAACCAGGAAAGGCAAAAGGAATGTGGATGGATTCCTGAGCTGGGAGGCGAAAAGGCACCACTGAGATCCTACTTTAATTCAGGTAAGAGTAATGCCCTCTGATAGTTGTAGTTAAAACTACAGTATATTTTTTATACATGTATTTTATTTTTCAGGACAACATAAATGAATTTGACTTTTACATGACTACAGAGAATAAAAGCCACTGACAAATTATTCTCATGATCATTATACCTATCAGAAGATGAGCACTTTTGGAATATATTTTCTAGAATTCCTTTCTAGTGACCCATGCATTTCCTTAAATAAAAAAAAAAAAAATAAATCTTAGAGACTGGAATATATCGTGGTTCATTCATCTCTGTAGGTATTGGACATATATACAGAGGCTTGGAATGTACAACCTCCAACTCTGAGTTTGCATTAAGACACTTGGAGAACAGATCTCTCAACTCCCTTTGAAGCTGCTAAAGAATGGAATGTGGAGGATACTTCTTCCCAGTGGACATAAAAATCTATTCTGAGAGGTCCCCATCAGCCTTCAAACTGAAATTAACTTGGATAAATTGGTGACAGATTTAAGAGAGAGAGATCTGGTGCTTGTCTGTGTACCCGAACTAAGAAACAGCATGTAGTCAGTACTAGAAATATCTATTTTTGTGATTCTGTGATTCCTGTATGAACACAGAATATGCTTGAACTTCAGGATTATTTGATCCAGTTTGAGAGAAGGTGATAATGGCTTCAATCTGCATCTACAGCAGTATCTAAAGCTGCTGCAGATGCAGATTTTTCAGGGAGTCAGGGAGTGATTCAGAAAGCCTTCAGTGTGAGCCTGAAAGACTCTTAAGGCTGATTAGTACCTTTATGATAAACTCCAATAGCTTACAAAGTTAGCCCACATTGGTTAGTTTCTTAGTCTTTAACAGTTTTAATGCTGTGAATGACTTATAACCACGGGAAGGGTCAGAGATGAAGTATTTGCTTCACTTTGTTTTTTTTAGATACAAGGGAAATATTCTCTACCTGAAGCAGTCATAGGGAGAAGCTATGCAAAAAATTTAAAAATATTTTTTAAAAAATCACATGCACAGTAGAATTATTAAGAAAATTGATGAAGATAAGTAACTTTTAGAAACGACTTCTGTGCTGTATTGATCACTGTGCTCCTTGTAACAACTTATTAAGATGAATGTCACTTGTTACTACATAAATTATTTTACAGTAGAGTACATTGGAGACACATCTTAGTCTGGTACAAAAAATAAAAAAATAATAAAAGGCAGAGCATCAAGTGGCAAATGTTATTATAGCAGTTAAAACGCTGCACATGAGTGAGTTCCCATTAGTAATAATTTTACTTCCTGCCTTTTAACATTCAATTCGCAATGCACACAGCATGAACATGCTTAAAATTAACAGCAATGCATTGCACAAGAAATACAACACTCTAAACAGTGAACTGTAATAACTTCATAAAGAAATTATTGCTTAGAAATACAATTTAAAGAAAAAAATCCAACCAAATCTTTAGTTATAGCAAGTAATTTGATGCCCAGATAAAGTATGTTCCCCAACAAGTAAAATTGGAGAATGTTCCACGAAAAACTATTAAAGGCTAACTTGACTGAACAGCCCTTTTATTGAAAATATGGGTGGCTCTTAAAAGAACCTTTGGATTAAAACTGCCTAAGATGTTTTACTTGGAGCTGGTGTACTTGGTGACAGCCTTAGTACCCTCGGAGACTGCATGCTTGGCCAGCTCACCCGGCAGCAAGAGACGCACGGCCGTCTGGATCTCCCGAGAGGTGATGGTGGAGCGTTTGTTGTAGTGCGCCAAGCGCGAAGCCTCGCCCGCGATGCGCTCGAAGATGTCGTTGACGAAGGAATTCATGATGCCCATGGCCTTGGAGGAGATACCCGTGTCGGGGTGCACCTGCTTCAGCACCTTGTACACGTAGATCGAGTAACTCTCCTTGCGGCTCTTTTTGCGTTTCTTGTCGCCTTTTTTCTGGGTCTTGGTCACCGCCTTCTTCGAGCCCTTTTTGGGCGCAGGGGCGGACTTAGCCGGCTCGGGCATCGTAGCAACCGCCTGCGTCACAGATCCTAAGAGCAAGAAATGAACCACCACAGAAAGCAGCACAGCGTACTGATTCGGTGGCCACATCTTTATAGCATCCTCCCGCAAATGAGCAGCATTCGCGTTGCCTACTTTCATTGGTCAGAGCACAGCAAAACGTCATAACGCGCCTGTTCCCGACTTTTATTGGTTAGAATTCGATTCAGCTCCTGATTGGCTGCGCAGAGAAGACCTATTTCTCAGCCTATCAGTGAAGGGGCAAGGTGGGACAGTGAGGCTATAGCTAAGGAGCGCCAGTAGCTCTCTTTGTTGTGGCGCTGGTGGTTCTTTACACATTTAGTGAGTGAAGATGTCCGGGCGCGGGAAACAGGGCGGGAAGGCGCGTGCCAAGGCCAAGTCGCGCTCGTCGCAGGCTGGACTGCAATTTCCCGTGGGTCGCGTCCACCGCTCGCTTCGCAAGGGCAATTACGCGGAACGGGTGGGCGCCGGTGCCCCAGTGTACCTGACGGCCGAGATCCTGGAGCTGGCGGGCAGCGCGGCCCACGACAAGAAGACGCGCATCATCCCGCGGCACCTGCCATCCACAACGACGAGGAGCTGAACAAGCTGCTGGGCAAGGTGACGATCGCGCAGGGTGGTGTGCTGCCCCAGAAGACCGACAGCCACAAAGGCAAAGCCAAGTAAGCATAAGGCTTTCCCTTGTGCTGCACGTTTCCGGAGAAAATAATTCAAAGGCTCTTTTCAGAGCCACCCACAAAATCATGAGAGAGCTCAATTATCCATACTATAATTACGCCGCTTTATATGAACTACTCAACCCGTGTTTTGTCTTGTATTCTCCATGTTTATTAACAGAATTTTTGGCTTGGTGGTAGAAGCAACAATTCCCACGTTTTCATTAACACAAAGACGTGCCAAAACGTCCTCCCAAAGCAAGTTCTTCCTGGGGTAGGATATCTCTCGTGTAGTTCTTACGCCAGAGAACACGGGAAGACCATCTTGACAAGAGCTCCCGTCCCTTCCCCCCTCTTCCTCGTTTTTCTTCTCCGAGAGGGGTTGGAACAGCACCAGAGATAGGAGGCATAATCATCTTCGGGGAAGGGAGGGGAAAGGGCGGAGGAAGGGGCAGTGGGTCGGGCTCTCCGCTGGCCAATCCTTGGTCTGGGCGGGCTTTTTCAATACTTAAAACCCTTTCTCAAGGGGAACAAAAGGAACCGGAGTGCTCAGGGCTATTTTCGGCTCTCCGAACTAGAAACCCTCCCCTCCTGCACCAAACAGGCAAAACCATTTAAGAGAAATAATACAATAGACATGGCTCAGTAGTAGCTTGCCTGGCATTCTCATTGCTTTTGTTACAAAATATAACCTTAAAAAAAACCCCCACAAATCCCGTGCATCAGATTTTTTATCAAATAATTATAAAATATTGCTTCCTGGTAGTCAAACCAATTACTCGACAAAAGAAGACGTAAAACTACACTTCCCTAAAGCGCCGCGTCATATGTTACTTGTTACCTTTTCTTTCGGCAAACGTAACGGCGGTGGGGGAAATAAGAATTCTCTCTGAGAACTTACAAATTACCGGATCCTTGCTGCAAGTTACACACGACCTCGGTGCCTCAGCTCCTTTAGGGAAGTGTGGGTGGCTCTTAAAAGAGCCGTTGGATAACGAAGTATGTTGAGCAGGACTCTTCTAGTATGATTTACTTTTTCTTCGGCGCCGCCTTCTTCGCCTTGGCTGCTTTTGGCTTGGCTGCCTTAGGCTTAGCTGCTTTGGGCTTCACCGTTTTAGTCTTGGCGGGGCTCTTCGCTGCCTTCTTGGGGCGACCTGCCTTGGCTGCTTTCTTAGGGCTCTTCGCCGCCTTCTTGACCGCAGTGGCCGCCGGCTTCTTGGCCTTCTTAGGGCTCTTCTTCACTGCCGCAGCTTTTTTAGGCTTCTTGGCAGCGCTGGCAGGTTTCTTGGCCGCTGGCTTTCTGGGTTTGGCTGCAGTCGCCCGCTTCTTGGGGGCTTTTTCTTTCACCTCTCCCGGTTTCTTGTTGAGCCGGAAAGAGCCGGAAGCCCCGGTGCCCTTGGTCTGCACCAGAGTACCTTTGTTGACGAGGCTCTTGAGACCCAGCTTGATGCGGCTGTTGTTCTTCTCCACATCGTAGCCGCCAGCGGCCAGCGCCTTCTTGAGCGCGGCGAGAGACAGTCCCTTGCGCTCCTTGGAGGCAGACACGGCCTTGGTAATCAGCTCAGTAACGCTGGGACCAGTAGGCTTGCGGGTTTTGGAGCCGCCCGCGGCTTTCTTCGGCTTCTTAGCGGCGGCCTTGGCGCCAGGAGCCGGCGCGTCGGGGGCGGCAGCAGGAGCGGTCTCGGACATGGTAGCGGCGGCGGCAGCAGCGTCCTCTGCGGAGCAGGCAACGCAATTGGGCTGGCGCAGGTCAGCTGCTCGTATTTTTAGCGAGGAGCCGCGCGGTGATTGGTGCGTTGCAGAGCCCGCCTCTCTGTACGGCCGGGGAGCCCTTCGGTGTGCTCGATTTGTGTTTCTTTGGACTCACAAAAGTGTATTTTCCTCGGAATTTCTGCCATCAAATCGCCCCATTTCCCTGGTGAGGTAGGAGAAGACCAGGTACTTGCGTTCGGGAGAGTTTCCAGCCGGAAACATGCAGGTTGAGGTAAAGGAGAGGCAATAAATCCCGTGTGCTGCTGCTGGAGAGACCTCTGAAGAGAGAAACTTTTGTTTTTCCTTGCAAATTAAAAATTTTATTTTGAAATAAGTGTTACAGCAACGACACAGTCTGAATCTTTAGAGGGTTTTCTTGGGGCCAAAGTTGAAATTTGCCGGTTTAAAGCTTATTTGACAGTTTAAAGTGATTTTGAAGAGAAGGAAGTAACACAAACTTCTCTTTCAGCTTTGAATATGGATTAAGAACCGGTTCCTTTGACCATGTGTTTTACCTCCTAAAACGCTAAAGTGTACTGAAATAGTCACTTGTAGAATCTCCTATTGCTTTTTTTATAGATCCATAAGCAATTTGTTAATATTTGGAGATATGTGAACATACTGTTGTTTTATTATCTCTTCCTGGAATTCCAGTATAAGGGAGGCAAACTTAACCTCTTACTCTGTGTTGGGTGTTTTTTCTTTTGTTTGTTTTCAATATGAATTTCCGTACCAGTTCTCAACTAAATCAAGCTATTTGCTTTTCATGTTCCATTTCAGTTTCAAGTAAACAGTTATTTGATATCTGATGTTGCAAAACTGCAGCTTTGTAAAAGAAACCAACCTCCTAAACTTCTGGTGATATTTACTGAAATTATCTTTGTCTCTCTGGCCATTTAAGATGTTCAAGGACGAGCATAGCAGTTCAGTAGTTATGTTTTTCCTGCCTAGAGAGTGTTGTTATGTTGTGTATTTTCTCTAATAGTAAGTTTAATAGAATTTAAAACCATATTATCATCTGGAATGGTTTTTTTGTGCATCTCATAGAATTTGTCTACACAAAGGGTTATCTAAAGCCAATTCTGAATCCTCTTCCCACTCTAAATAAAACTCATCTAATTCTTCCATATGCATTTTATAGCGATAACTAAAACGAGAAAATGCTTTCAGGACAAAAACTAAAGCACTTTGTGATAACCTTTTGACAAGGGGAGTGGTAGGGCCATAGGTTGTTCCCAAAGAACCAGGAAGAATTCAATCAGTATTGCTGTCTGGTGGAAGGTGATTGAATATGCTGAACGGAGCAGAGCAGAGCTCTTGAACAATATTTCATTAACTTGTACCCAGTTATAAGCAAGTGTGGTATCCATTGCTTTTTCCAGTTATTTAAGAATCACAAAGACTGCATTTCAGCATTGGTGTCTGATTTCCTTTGATATTACCAGCTATAACATATAATATGAACACAGTACTTAAATCATATTAGTAACTAAAATGTCAGATCGTATGAATAGGTAGTTTTGAGCAAATGTAATCCTATTTCCACCACCTCGTTGTATTTACAATGGCTGTTCTGTAAATACTAAATGTGTATATAATATGAAAAAAAAAAATTACTGTAAAATTGGGTTTCAGTAAGTATGAAACTGGATAAATGCAATGAAGGGAAAAATTTCAACCACCACCCTAGATGAAAAAAAATCATTAAAAAAAAAAAAGTTTGCAAGAAAAGTGCACCTGAGTAATATAATGCTTCAATAGGAAGACAGCTGGGAAAAGAGTAATCTTACTACTTTAAAGATCTTCCTTGTAACAGTTACACAACGTAAGATAGGGATACAGGAATGAAATTAAATTGGAGTGTATGTGGGTATTGAAGATATACCTTCACAGATTAGTAGAAGTGAAGTAAAATAAATATATATATATATTAAGTCTATGTCCTAGGTGTGTTTATAAATCAGTGAATGAGATTTTCTATTGACTTGACCACACAAGGAAATAAAGTAGCAATACTGGGAGGAGATGACATTTAGCGGATACCAAGACACTTCATAGCAGACAGGCAGAGGAGAAAAGCTTAGACCTTGAAGTGACATGTCAGCAAAATAGAAACTCATTGCCTATTCTTGTTATTTTGAACTTGTACACATTTTCTTCAGTAACCTTCACTGTAGGAGGTTTAAATACTCCCTCCCTCAGTTGTGGCTTCACAGATTGTTTATTCACATTTATTGGTTGGATTGGCTGAAACTGGGGTGGCTAAAATGGTTGCCATCCCAGTTGTCTGCCTGGCTTTTCTCCCAGGAGTTGATACCATCTCCCAGTTCCCAACAGGGACAGCTAATAATATGTATAGCAGCTTCTGATCTCCAATGGTTGCAGTCTGCTATCTTAAAAAAAGTATAAAATGAAGTGACTTGAGAAATTTCCTGACACAGAGAGAAGCTCTGATCTTTCTTTTTTCTAGTGGCTTTGCAGGAAAGACATGAAATAACTTTAGCCATGTAGAATTGCTGCTTGGAACATGTGTTCTTTTCTACATGAAAGAAATACATGCAGGAAAAACATTTTTTTTCTTTGAAAGTTGAGGTGCATTTGGCAATTTTAAAAAGAGTTTGCTCCACAGTCAGGGCAGATTAGTTTAGAAGGCATGGACAGATGTACTCAGGCAAAGAAACAAATGTAGTGAAGGATTACATAAAAGGCAGGAATAGCTGTTTCACCTACAGCTGAGCAAATGAGAAAAGGAAATAATCCTGTTTAGGTATAGGATGTTGTAGAAAGGCTTCATGAAGAAGGCGCCATGTAGACGCTGACGTGCAGTTTGGCTTTCCTAATGATAGTGGAGGGAGGTAGACTTCATCATTCATTAAAAGAGGAGAGGAGTGACATCAGGATCTCTAGAGCTACTTTTTGGAAAGAGCATCACTGTAATGTCTACTATATCTGAATTGTTTCAATCCTATTCTACCTTGTGGGCACCCCAGCAGGCCACACTACATCAGAAACCTGCAAAGGTTGCAATCTGAAGCCTGCAGGTCACTTCCCTTCAGATACCCAGGTCTGCCCAACTTTTACAGTTATATTTTAAGACTTCTTGGCATAAACAGGAAGACATGGGGACCACAGCCAAGGGCTGGCACTACACCTGAGAGCTATCAAACATTCCCATCTCCAGTTTAGGACCTGCTAGTACTTGTTCCTAAGAAAATGAACTCTGGGTTATATTTGGATATGTTTGCAGTAATGAGAGGTAGCATGGTAGTTGTTCTTAAGCAATTTTGTTAGGAGGCATTAGCATGAGAGCTAGCCACACCATGTGGCTAATGGGCTGCTCTATCTCCTGAAGGTGAGAGCCATGATCAGTCATTCTTAGACAGCTGGAGGAAGTACAGCTATGCACCACAGTCTCTCTCCTTCCTTCAAGTGACAATTTCCAGAGAGATTTAGGTGAGGAACTTTATATTATGTATTACACTCCTGCAGACATGTTCCACAGGAAAGAAGTGTAAATCCTCCCTGCAACCATGATTACCCTCCTATTACAGTGTTACACCCATGCCTTACTTGCCTTCAGTGACTTCATCCTTCATCTGAGTTACAAATGTAATAACTTGTATGATCAAACCAGCCAGCACAGTTTAACAACTTTCAACCCTTAGCTAAGGGATTTTAAAGTTGTACATACCAAACTGCAAACTTGTTGCAGCTCAGCAAACAAGTCTCTGCCTACATAATACTAATGCTGCTGCTGCTGCTGTTGTTAAGGCTCCTAAGGGTACTGAGGCCATACAAGGCCTTTTAAATCCAGTGTATGGCTGAGCATCTGAACTGGGCAGCACAAATAGGGTAGGGCAACGGATGACTGTCCCTGTAGACTCAGCTTCCTGGAATGTTGCACACTCCTCCCTGTACTCTTGGTTAAGGGTTGGGGCATCTGTTGTGGCCTCCCTTCATCATTGCCATGGCATGTCATTTTGATATTGAAAATCTATGGTCCAAAACCTGCACATGTCCATAGTTAGGAGGTACTGGGAAAGATGCTTTTCTTGGGAAAGCAGAAAAAAACCCAGCAAAAATGCAGAGGAACCCTTCCCAGAATGGCTGATGTGGAAAAAATATGTACTTTGTTGTCTAATGTACAGTGGTTTACCAGGTTAACACATTTTTTGGTTTTCTCACACGCAAGCAAATAAAAGGTCCTCACTGTTGGTCAGGTATCAAGGAACAAAATTATTTATGTCTTAAAGTACTTTGGTTTTCTGACACTAATCTAAGACACTTGACAAACTCTCTTCTGAACCACCCTGGCATGCTTCGAACATAGTTATCAACCAGCAATTGAGGACAAACTGTCCGTGAAAGGCAAGCAAGCTTAACAGAAGCTCCATTAGCCATGGCTCCCCAAAGAAACTGTTTCCTCCTGAATTGCCAGTGTCTCTCTTTCACCTGCATTTATTAGTGAATTCCACCAATAAAAGGTGCCACTACACTGTCCTTCCAGAGCATCCTCTGTCAGCACTGAAGCCTGGCTCCTAAGACCTGTGAGCAACTCACACAGTGATGCTGAGCAACTCACTCTTCCTTCCCGTAGCACCCAGCACGTCTGTGTTTTCTGCCCTCCACTCTTGCTGATTGGTGTGGCAGTGCTCTCTGTGACTGCCAGTAAAAGGGAGGAAGCAACATGGCCTATCTATAAGTCCCTTCCCACTCCAGCCAGAACTACTTTTGGTACTTATGGAGGGATAAGTGCTCTTTGGCACATAATGCATGCACAGCTGGTCTCCAATCCACCATCTCCATGGCTGGTGACACCCAGCTACTGATGTGACAGGCTTCCAGGTACATTTGGGTTGGCAGGCAACCCTTTCTTTTTGACACACAGACAGTGATAGTGGCACGCAGACAGAGTAGCCTGGACTTCTGCCATCACTGAAAGCCAAAGCACTGTGTCACACACCAGGTTAAGATGCTCTCATTAAGTGATGCTGCCTTGCTGGTTTTGCTGAGAGGTGTGGGGCTGAAGAAGCTACTGGCTCCAGATAAGGCTGTTTGTGCCATCTTTCTAGAGCAGGAGTATCACAAGGTAATGCTTGTGTGCCAGCAATATAGGCTGGCTGTCTTCCCATAGAAGGGAGCAAAAAGGTTTTGGAAAGTTGTTCAGTGTGTAAGAGTGCTATGTCATAGCTTATGTTTTTTACAGCACATGATTTGTGACTAGCAGTCCATGAGCTGGTGCCAGAGCACTGCTGTCCTTTGCTAGGATGTCATCCAGACTGCCAGGGGCACTGGAAGGGCCAGCTGGTGCCCAGACATGCCCACAATATACAAATGGGGCCGGACAACTCAGCACTTCTGCCGTCAGACAGTTAGGAAGTCAGGAATCTGGCTTTACAGGCTCATGGGAGTACGTGTGCACAGTGTGGGCACATTCAAGAAGGATATATTTCACCTATTTTGCCTGCAACTTGCCATGTATAATCTGGTCCCAGAAAGAAGGCTTGCCTTCCATAAGTGTATTAATTCTAAATCTTGGTCTTCCTGACACTTTTTTTTGTTTGTTTGTTTTGGACACTGAAAATGCACTTAAGTTTTAGTTGATGCATGCATGAAATGAGTAGAATAACAAGTTTATCTTTGTGTGCTATTTGAGGTTAGTAGTTTATAACATCTTACATTTAATTGTGTGGTTAACAAGACTAGCATACAAGGCCAGCAACTAGCATACAAGGCCAGCAATGAGCAGCTAGCAGCAAGGATCAGCCTGTGTCCAGAGGTATAGGTATAGAGGTTGTAAATAAAGAGAAACCAGCTGCAAGTTAAGGTTTATCCAAACTGCAATAGGAGACACCTATAAGAAAGGAAACTTAAAAGCCCAAATTACCCAAAGCTGTTGAGAGAAGGGCCTGCTGATCAGTAAGGTAAATATTTGAGTAATTATGATAGTAACTGTCCAGATCTAATGCATGTTCATTTACATAAATATCTTCCTGGGGTGGTGGTGGGAAGAAAATAAAGAAAAAAACAATCAAAACCTTAGCATATGCGAAGGTGTAATCTGTGCTTGATTTACTAATTCTTTAGAAGAAATCAGGCTTTTCAATGCTAGAGTACATGAAAAGGCTTCTATGGGTGACTCTTGTCACCAGATCACTAGATGGGGGCAGGAAATTTTGTTTGCATTTGACATGAATGAAAAGGTTCTTACACATGAAAACTGGTTATAGGTTTTTTTGTTTTTTTGTTTTTTGTTTTTTTTTTTTTTTTTTTTTTTTGTTTTGTTTTTGTTTTGTTTTTGTTTTTTTTGTTGGTTTTTTTTTTTTCCCCTTTTACAGGATGTGCTTCTTCTCCTAACATGGTGAATAGTCTTAGCTCTGTGGTTTTTTGGGGTTTTTGTTTTGGTTTTTTTTTGTAACCTTCTTCTCTGTAGGGTAGAAGGGTCACTTCATTATGGTCTCTTCAATGTTGAAGGAGACACAAGCTGTATTGGGCTAGTACTGGGGGGATGCAAGCTGTAAATCTGGGAGAGGACAAAGTAAGAATACAGAGTGTAGAAGAAGAACTTGTTTCTGCAGTTCAGAATATCAGCATGGCTCCAGAGTGGGGGAAAATGAATGAGCAAAAGGAATGGAACAGTCTTGAGATTATGCTGCATTTTGAATTGCATTCTGGAAAGAGACTTACAATCATAACACTGGAAAACTGAATAATTCACAGGAAACTTCCACCTGAGCCAATATCCCATCTGTGACAGAGGCTGGTAAAAAAAAAAAAAAAAAAGTAAGAACAATAAGTAATATCTCATCAAAATGATCCCTTAGGTCCTAGTGATTTGTAGGCGAAGGACTCACCAAGTTAGAGGGGATGTTTTTGAATTAAGGAGCTTTGAATATTTATTAATTGCTTTTTTCTGGACATAATGCACCTAATTTTTCATGCTTTAGGGTGTGGCTTTAGCCCAACAAATTATAAAAGGTTGTGGAATAGGTACAGTGGGAATGGTAGATGGACAAATGGCTGATGAACATATATACTACATGGAGTGTATCCTTTTCATAGAGGAGAATGACATTTATATACAGTTAATTTCCTTTGTGTGTGTGTACAAAATGGTGCTGGAAAACATGCTTTCTATGGTGTAGATGAAGTAGGACAAAGTGAAAGCCAGCAGAGGGAGTGAACTTTCCTGCAGCTGAAGAGAGGTGAAGAAATTATAGCAGGGAATGACAAGTCATTTGAAAAAACAAAAAGAAATCAGGTGTCTTCAGGGCCAGGCAGGGACATTTCTATATAAAATATCTGAGCTGAATAATGCTGGGGAACAATTACCTCACCATTATATTTTTAGATCACATCACTCACACAGACCTTCCCTCCTGGAGTCACTGTAACTGAGGCATAAGCAAATGCCAATGTCAGAGAGACAAAGGATTGTCAAAGTTCACAAAAATCTCCCAGAGTCCTTCATCTTGAAGGGCTCTCCTCTGTATCTGTGTGGATAATGACGTATTCAGCTATGATGAGCACAGGCAAATGCTCCATCTTTGAATCATGCTAACCTCATAGCCTCAGTAGGACCTGAGATATGAAAGGGTAGACTGCAGGAATAGCCAGCAGATGACCCATTTTGAGAGTCACAAAGTCATACCAAAATAACAAAGAGAAATGTTGTCACTGGCAAAAGAAAAAACATAGTACATGAATGAAAAAGTATCTATACACTCAGAATTACATCAGGCCTTTGAAAACATGAACATAGCTGACATAGGCCTTTTTGCTGTGCGTTTGACATAAGTGACAAATTTAGACACCGTTAGTAGGACTGGTCTAAATAGAAATATGCTGCTTTCTAAATGTGACCAGGATATCTGGAACTTACTATGAAGCAAGACTACAGGCACAGGGTAGAAAATAGACTGCTTTCTCAAACTTCTATAATGAAAAAGACCTTTGTGGACTTATTACTCTGAGTCAGGCATAGCCAGCTTTACTTTATTTCTGGTCTGAAGTGAAGACTTAGAGACGATTTTCCTTATGCTTCAATGCATAGAAAACAAATACAACCATAAGGCCACGAGGATGACTTGTCAGTTCTTAAATTTAGCAGCCGGTTCCCAGTATTACCATCAAGAACTTCTGATGTGACCTTAGAACTAATGAGACATGGTCAACATGACCTTCGGAACGGTCCGCGGAGGAATCAAGACCATCCGGTACAAGATAACTAATACTCTCGGCCCCTGAGAGAGGGAAGGTCTGTGCGCCCTCGCCCCGCCTTGGGAAGGAAGATGCTGGCAAACGGCAGTTCGAGGGCCTCCAGGAGTTGAGGGATGGCGAGCGGGGCGGAGGCAGAGGCGGGGACCGGAGCGGCAAAGCCGGCCGACGCCCGGGGGAGGTGCCCGAGAGCGGCGAAGAGCGAAGGCCCCGCCCCTCGGCGCGCGCGCAGGGGGGAGCAGGCCTTGCCCCCGTCGGCCGTGCCCGCCCCTGTTTTCAATCAGGTCGGATCTCAGCGTATAAAGAGCCCGGCGCGCCTACCTGCAGCGGTTGGCTCGTAGGAGCAAAAGCAGGAGGATGTCTGGTAGAGGCAAAGGCGGGAAGGGGCTCGGGAAAGGGGGCGCTAAGCGGCATCGGAAGGTTTTGCGCGACAATATCCAGGGCATCACTAAGCCGGCTATTCGTCGTTTGGCTCGGCGAGGCGGTGTGAAGCGCATCTCTGGGCTCATCTACGAGGAAACGCGCGGTGTTCTGAAGGTTTTCCTGGAGAACGTGATCCGCGACGCGGTCACCTACACGGAGCACGCCAAGAGGAAGACTGTGACCGCTATGGATGTGGTCTATGCTCTGAAACGCCAGGGACGCACTCTCTACGGTTTCGGCGGTTAAAGTGTTTCACTCCCATTTGTCTTTCGCGAACCCAAAGGCTCTTTTAAGAGCCACCCATTTTGTCTTTTGGAAGAGCTGTGTCGCCGTATTCGGTGTTTCTGGTTCCTATTTTTGTTCGTTTTTTGTATTTTTGTATTTTGACGCAGCTGTAACCTGTTCGGTTTAACTGTTATCTCTTGTCTATAGTGCTCTGCGTCAGCGCTGCTCTCCGGTTCTGTTTGCTTTCTACTTAGCGTCCGCCGCTTTTGTAAGAGCGTGCCCGGGATGCTCTGCCGTGCAAGGCAAGCGCTGTGCTGGTTTGTGGCTCTCCGAAGCACTTTGCCGGTGTCAGGGCATCCTGGAAGCCGGTTTGGGCTGAAGGATAAGCCGGCTGCATTTCAGCAGCTGCTTCGCTTCGAGCGAAAGCGGGCCGAGGCGGTCGTCCGTATTCTCTGATGAAATAAAAAAGGGATGAAAGCCGTCTCTTTTAAGGTCTTCAGTACGCGCCAGCGGCGGCCCCTTAGCTTCCTCCCGCCCGCTCGCGCCTGAATGGGGTAGGGGCGGTGACGGCGCCGAGTTCGCTTCAGCCAGCGGGCGCGGAAGGGGGCTCCGCGCTCCGGTGGGGGGGAGGAGTATGTGTGTGCGGTGGAGGTCTGCTGGTACCTGCAGCCGGGCCTCATCTCTGGCGGGGAGCAGGTTAAACACAATCTCGTGATAAGCCCGCACGGGCCACAGTTGGCTCCGGGCAAATCCACGCTCGGCTGAAATCGTGCTCCGCGGACGCTCGCCCCACCATCACCATTGCACAGGTGGAAGAGTAGCACAGAGCTCGCCCGCCAGACGGGGTGATGGGCGGGACACACCAAGGAAAATACATTTCCTGCTCCAGCACTCGGGGACAACTGCGCCGGGTGCCTGCAATGGGGAGAGGCTGGTCTTCCGGTATCGCGCCGACCCCCCCCCACGAAAAACGTGAGGATCCAATTCTCTGCCGCCTACTTAACAGCATTTCAAGCTCTTTCTCGAGGCTGTGGGTGGCTCTGAAAAGAGCCTTTGGGGTTCGCCTCGGTACGCAGCAAGTTTATCTGCACTCGACTTTTACTTGCTCTTGGCCTTATGGCTCTCAGTCTTCTTGGGCAGCAACACGGCCTGGATGTTGGGCAGCACACCACCCTGCGCGATCGTCACCTTGCCCAGCAGCTTGTTCAGCTCTTCATCGTTGCGGATAGCGAGCTGCAGGTGCCGCGGGATGATGCGCGTCTTCTTGTTGTCGCGGGCCGCGTTGCCTGCCAGCTCCAGGATCTCGGCCGTCAGGTACTCTAGCACAGCCGCCAGGTACACCGGGGCGCCGGCGCCCACCCGTTCCGCGTAATTGCCCTTGCGCAGCAGGCGATGGACGCGGCCCACGGGGAACTGCAGTCCGGCGCGCGACGACCGCGACTTAGCCTTAGCACGCGCCTTCCCGCCCTGCTTCCCGCGCCCGGACATATTCGCTCCTGGATCTGTCGGTCGATCCCAAATACCGACTACTGACGCAAAGTTACGGTAGTTAAGGTACCTGCGCCCTGACGCCAGCCCTTATATCGCTTCCCTGTGCGCGGCCGGAGGCTCCCGATAGGCCGATCCGCCTCCTCGCACAATACGCACCCAATAGCGCAGCGAATCTCATCCCGACCAATCGCGAGGGGCGCAGGCGCTCCCGAGGCGCCCAAGGATAGGGCGGGAGGGGGTGGGCTTCGGCAGGCGGCTCCGCTCGGACGCAACGGTCGCTCCCGCCGCCTCAGCTTGGACCGGCGGGGGCCGCGCACCCCGTATTTCCTGCGGTTCTCTCTTCCTTTGTTTAAGTGCTTTGAATCGGGACGGCAAAGTGCGGGTTGGAGGGCGCAGCTGAGGGGGGCAGAAGAGAAGGGGGAGACAACGCGGCTGTGTCGGTGAGCGGAAGTGAAGAGGGCTGGCAGAATGCTTTCCTTCCCACCCCCCGGTTCATGCTGGGCTTTTTACCCGCGGTATGGTTGTGCTCCTTATCAACACTAGTTCAACCCGGGAATTTTCCGATTTACAAAAAATATGCACGCTCTCTTGCACTGTAAAAGTACCACAGCTCATTCCTTTCTAGTAGTCTCTAGCCATTCCCTGCAAATGCACAAGAAGGGGATAAAGCCTCTATCGCTACTGCTCGGTAAGAAAACGTCAGCTACAACCTCCAATTCATATACTGGTCTAACAGCAACCTTTCCCACTTTCAAAAACTGCACACTTCTTTTCCTGTGCTCCCTTACTATAACCACATCTTCAAGATGGACAACTACTCGAACGCGGTTTATCGATTTAAATGCGTGATTAAACACAAGTTTATTTGCCTCTTCATTATGTTAAAATTACTTTAGTAATATATATTTAATATGCTTACAATACTAAGACTTGATGTCTCAAGTGTTACAACTCTTCCATTGCTCATGGAGTGGCTCTTAAAAGAGCCTTTGTTTAAAGTATTTTCTCAGATGCTAGAGTTGTAAACACGTCTAGGCGCGCTCTCCGCGAATGCGCCGCGCCAACTGGATGTCCTTGGGCATGATTGTGACACGTTTGGCGTGGATGGCACAGAGATTGGTGTCCTCGAAGAGCCCCACCAGGTAAGCTTCGCTCGCCTCCTGCAGTGCCATCACGGCCGAGCTCTGGAAGCGCAGATCGGTCTTGAAGTCCTGCGCGATCTCGCGCACCAGGCGCTGGAAGGGCAGCTTGCGAATCAGCAGCTCGGTCGACTTCTGGTAGCGTCGGATCTCGCGCAGCGCCACCGTGCCGGGACGGTACCGGTGCGGCTTCTTCACGCCGCCCGTGGCCGGCGCGCTCTTGCGGGCCGCCTTGGTGGCCAGCTGCTTGCGGGGCGCCTTCCCGCCGGTCGATTTACGGGCAGTCTGCTTCGTACGCGCCATAACTCTCACGAAGCAACTAACACAGCCCAAAGCCAAAAGCACCAAAACGGTTTCTCCGTGCGAGGTATATATAGCACTGGTGCCCTCTCTGATTGGAGGGCATAGAAGTGCAGCCTTTTATTGGAGGATTGAAGTTTTAAAATTCCCGCCTTAGGCAGTTCCTGCCCAGCCCAGGCATCACTTCTGCGGCTGTGCATGTATTCTGTATGTTCCAGAAAAAAAGAAGGTCTAAAATGCCTGTATTTTTTCATTATCCGGATATTCATCTTGAAGTTTCGATTTGGCATTTTTTTAAACATACTGTAAGCTAAATTTTGAGATTTCTTTTCATTCAGTGAGGGTAGAGCCTGTGTTCAGGCTTTATCCCCTTCTTGTGCATTTGCAGGGAATGGCTAGAGACTACTAGAAAGGAATGAGCTGTGGTACTTTTACAGTGCAAGAGAGCGTGCATATTTTTTGTAAATCGGAAAATTCCCGGGTTGAACTAGTGTTGATAAGGAGCACAACCATACCGCGGGTAAAAAGCCCAGCATGAACCGGGGGGTGGGAAGGAAAGCATTCTGCCAGCCCTCTTCACTTCCGCTCACCGACACAGCCGCGTTGTCTCCCCCTTCTCTTCTGCCCCCCTCAGCTGCGCCCTCCAACCCGCACTTTGCCGTCCCGATTCAAAGCACTTAAACAAAGGAAGAGAGAACCGCAGGAAATACGGGGTGCGCGGCCCCCGCCGGTCCAAGCTGAGGCGGCGGGAGCGACCGTTGCGTCCGAGCGGAGCCGCCTGCCGAAGCCCACCCCCTCCCGCCCTATCCTTGGGCGCCTCGGGAGCGCCTGCGCCCCTCGCGATTGGTCGGGATGAGATTCGCTGCGCTATTGGGTGCGTATTGTGCGAGGAGGCGGATCGGCCTATCGGGAGCCTCCGGCCGCGCACAGGGAAGCGATATAAGGGCTGGCGTCAGGGCGCAGGTACCTTAACTACCGTAACTTTGCGTCAGTAGTCGGTATTTGGGATCGACCGACAGATCCAGGAGCGAATATGTCCGGGCGCGGGAAGCAGGGCGGGAAGGCGCGTGCTAAGGCTAAGTCGCGGTCGTCGCGCGCCGGACTGCAGTTCCCCGTGGGCCGCGTCCATCGCCTGCTGCGCAAGGGCAATTACGCGGAACGGGTGGGCGCCGGCGCCCCGGTGTACCTGGCGGCTGTGCTAGAGTACCTGACGGCCGAGATCCTGGAGCTGGCAGGCAACGCGGCCCGCGACAACAAGAAGACGCGCATCATCCCGCGGCACCTGCAGCTCGCTATCCGCAACGATGAAGAGCTGAACAAGCTGCTGGGCAAGGTGACGATCGCGCAGGGTGGTGTGCTGCCCAACATCCAGGCCGTGTTGCTGCCCAAGAAGACTGAGAGCCATAAGGCCAAGAGCAAGTAAAAGTCGAGTGCAGATAAACTTGCTGCGTACCGAGGCGAACCCCAAAGGCTCTTTTCAGAGCCACCCACAGCCTCGAGAAAGAGCTTGAAATGCTGTTAAGTAGGCGGCAGAGAATTGGATCCTCACGTTTTTCGTGGGGGGGGGTCGGCGCGATACCGGAAGACCAGCCTCTCCCCATTGCAGGCACCCGGCGCAGTTGTCCCCGAGTGCTGGAGCAGGAAATGTATTTTCCTTGGTGTGTCCCGCCCATCACCCCGTCTGGCGGGCGAGCTCTGTGCTACTCTTCCACCTGTGCAATGGTGATGGTGGGGCGAGCGTCCGCGGAGCACGATTTCAGCCGAGCGTGGATTTGCCCGGAGCCAACTGTGGCCCGTGCGGGCTTATCACGAGATTGTGTTTAACCTGCTCCCCGCCAGAGATGAGGCCCGGCTGCAGGTACCAGCAGACCTCCACCGCACACACATACTCCTCCCCCCCACCGGAGCGCGGAGCCCCCTTCCGCGCCCGCTGGCTGAAGCGAACTCGGCGCCGTCACCGCCCCTACCCCATTCAGGCGCGAGCGGGCGGGAGGAAGCTAAGGGGCCGCCGCTGGCGCGTACTGAAGACCTTAAAAGAGACGGCTTTCATCCCTTTTTTATTTCATCAGAGAATACGGACGACCGCCTCGGCCCGCTTTCGCTCGAAGCGAAGCAGCTGCTGAAATGCAGCCGGCTTATCCTTCAGCCCAAACCGGCTTCCAGGATGCCCTGACACCGGCAAAGTGCTTCGGAGAGCCACAAACCAGCACAGCGCTTGCCTTGCACGGCAGAGCATCCCGGGCACGCTCTTACAAAAGCGGCGGACGCTAAGTAGAAAGCAAACAGAACCGGAGAGCAGCGCTGACGCAGAGCACTATAGACAAGAGATAACAGTTAAACCGAACAAGTTACAGCTGCGTCAAAATACAAAAATACAAAAAACGAACAAAAATAGGAACCAGAAACACCGAATACGGCGACACAGCTCTTCCAAAAGACAAAATGGGTGGCTCTTAAAAGAGCCTTTGGGTTCGCGAAAGACAAATGGGAGTGAAACACTTTAACCGCCGAAACCGTAGAGAGTGCGTCCCTGGCGTTTCAGAGCATAGACCACATCCATAGCGGTCACAGTCTTCCTCTTGGCGTGCTCCGTGTAGGTGACCGCGTCGCGGATCACGTTCTCCAGGAAAACCTTCAGAACACCGCGCGTTTCCTCGTAGATGAGCCCAGAGATGCGCTTCACACCGCCTCGCCGAGCCAAACGACGAATAGCCGGCTTAGTGATGCCCTGGATATTGTCGCGCAAAACCTTCCGATGCCGCTTAGCGCCCCCTTTCCCGAGCCCCTTCCCGCCTTTGCCTCTACCAGACATCCTCCTGCTTTTGCTCCTACGAGCCAACCGCTGCAGGTAGGCGCGCCGGGCTCTTTATACGCTGAGATCCGACCTGATTGAAAACAGGGGCGGGCACGGCCGACGGGGGCAAGGCCTGCTCCCCCCTGCGCGCGCGCCGAGGGGCGGGGCCTTCGCTCTTCGCCGCTCTCGGGCACCTCCCCCGGGCGTCGGCCGGCTTTGCCGCTCCGGTCCCCGCCTCTGCCTCCGCCCCGCTCGCCATCCCTCAACTCCTGGAGGCCCTCGAACTGCCGTTTGCCAGCATCTTCCTTCCCAAGGCGGGGCGAGGGCGCACAGACCTTCCCTCTCTCAGGGGCCGAGCGTCTTTATATTTCATCCGTGAGGACGAGCGTTGAATATGGGAAATGTGAGCATGTCAGCTGTAAATTCCGTTTCAAAATTACTCCCAGTTGCAGTTAACAGTATAAATCACTTTTGAATTTCTGTCCTCTGCTCTTGTCCCTAAATGCTTTTGTATGCATGGAGCCTTAGGTCTATGTATTTGGTAGTTTTCTGAATCACATTTTCACTCAGTTATGAGTCCTCTTTATGATCTTCCCCATTTTCTCTCTGCTTCAGTGCATGATGAATTCACCTGATAATCTCCTTAGATGTTCAAAATTTAAAATACTCACAAAACAAGAAAGTGGCAGAATTTAGGCTGGTAGAGCACACATTTCCTTGAATTTTGGGTGTTTGCTCAAGAATTTCAAGTTCCAAAGTCTGGATGGAAGCTTTCCTGACATACTGCTTCCTTTCACTGTCAGTTTGCAGCCATTAGGCTTTACTTAATTTTTTGTCATGTTATGTAAATGCTTAGTTAAAAGATTAATCACTGTGGCATTAAAGGAAAAGAGAAGCTTCAAGAATTAAAGTACATATTTAATTTTTTTTATCAGAAAAGACAACACACGTTTTGTGTTATTATAATAGAAAGTAAAAAAAAAAAAAGTCTTGTTATACTCTTACAAATGTTATATTTTTAAAGTTAAAAATACAGCATTGATTTAAGAGGCTTTGAATCAGTCAGAGAGAAACTCCTTTAGGTGTACAAATACCTGCACATTGCTCTAAAGTACTTCTTAGTGCCTGGGGTGTTACACAGTAACATAAATTAGGCCAACTGGAACCAGTGGAGTTAGAACTCTGTGTAGTTTGCTACATGGAGGAAAGTAACAAACAAATATATATTCAAATGCATTAAGAGTTTCACAAACATCTTCGACTTCTCTCACTATCACTTTATCTCCTTGTGCCATGTGCAGAGTTTCCAAAGGGCAATAACTGCCAGTTGGGCAAGAAGGTTCCCATTCACAAGCTAACCTTGCAATTGGAAACAAAATTTTAATCAGATTTTTAGAGAAGAACTGTAGTCATCTCATTCTTCAATTACTTTTAGCAATGTATGACCTGGAAAATGCATTTTTTTCCTTGCCAATGTT
Organism: Psittacula echo; assembly: GCF_963264785.1. NCBI lineage: Eukaryota > Metazoa > Chordata > Aves > Psittaciformes > Psittacidae > Psittacula > Psittacula echo. The sequence goes on along the minus strand of NC_137735.1, from coordinate 84,883,733 downwards.
TTTTATTTCATCTACACTGTTGGGTGAGTGTAAATTTTTCCTTTTTATGATTCTCACCTTGCATCAGTGAGGCAGCTCTAGCAGCACCCCTTAGGTCCAATTCTGGCTTGGAAACTGCTATTGCTCTACATAGCAGAAAAAGAAAAATGAAAAATTCCAGTCCATTGGAGCTTCTGCATGCTGAGAAGTCAGGTTTCTGTTCTCTCATGAGTGTTAGTGGACAAAACCTGGAAGATAGAGAAGTAGTTCTCATTTGTATTTGGGTAGTGGTTTTGTAATTTAAAAAGAATTGTTCCAGTTCCTGACAATGAGACACATTCTGCCCCATGGCAAAAAAAAAAAAAAAAAATTAAGATGCCTTTCAAATGTGCAATAGACTCTTCTGAACATTCTGTAGTGCATATCTCACCATGACTTATGCCCTATGCCCATAAATTCGTCAGAAGAATAAAATCAGATTGCCCTACAACCAAGCCAAGAGCCTTACCATTATGGAAGCCAGAATTCACAGTGAAGAAATTCACTGCTGTTCATTTGTGCATGGTGCTAATGAAAATACTGCATCAACATTTATTATAGGACATTTCCTAGTAATTCAGGAAAATAAATGTCAGTAGGTGCAGAGGAAGACAGTGAGAGTCTATGACTCTTAAGCAGAAGGATGCAGGGAGTCACGATTTGCTGAACTTTAAGACACCTGTTCTGTGCATCAGCTTTGAAAGAGGCCTTTAAAACAAAGGGAACAATCATTTGGTATTATTTTCCTTGTTCTCCTTTGGAATAGGAGCAAGGGTAGATGTCCAGTTTCAGTAAATGGTCTGCATTAAATTGAATTGTTCCAAAGCAGGTGTGGGGTTCTGATGCAGAACCTGAACCCCTCACATTTTCCTGTCAATGGTTCTTTCCAGGTGGTTTGATTTTTGTTGGTTGGCTTGTTTGGTTTTTGTTTGTTTGTTGTTGTGTTGTTTTTTTTTTTTTCCCTAGTAACCTCTTACGGAAGTTCTGGGTAGAATCTGTCCATAGGCCTGTGGTAGTTCAAAAAGTGTGCATTTTCTGGAAGAAAAGTAACAGCATTTTAGCAAGATATTTCAGTATTTCTATTGACACTTGCTGATTCTAAAAGTGAAGGAAAGTTGGATGGACCAGCAATACCCAAATAGAACTTTTGCCTGAAGAAATAATGGATTATCAATCTTGGGGAAGCTTTTCTGCTGTACCTACAGAACTGCACCAAGTTAAGCACATTCTCTCTGTTTTGGATTATACTGTACAGTGACTGAAAAAAATATTTTAGTCTGCAGTGGTTGACAAATTAAGAACCATGAACTGAATTACAATCCAAATACATGGATAGTTCTAGGATATTATGCTTGAACATCCAAAAGCAAAGTGCAACTGAGCAAAAGAGCCACAGGGAGGCAAATGATCTGCAAGTTGATTCCTCATGTATGTCTGCCATTCCTGACTTCTATTGTATGATGATCTTTGATTTGACCTACACTGCAGATGAGATTATAAAGTTTGTTTTGTTGGTTTTTTGTTTTTTTTTTTTATTTCCCATGAGAACCCACAGCCTTATGCTACCAGTCTGTCTTACTTTGCTCACAAGTGTCTTGCATAGCAGACAGAGATAATCTCCAGTGTACAGAAATATATCTTACATGAAACAATGACGGTCTTGAAAGAATAAAATCTCTAAACACTTTCCAGTTTCCAAGTCAGCCAAGAAACAATTGTGACAATAAAAGCAGAAAATGTTCTGTTTGTATTTGCAAGAATCTCAGAGTCCATTTCTGCTAAAATAAAATAAAATAATAAAATAAAATTAAAATAATAAAGAAATACAAAGATTACTAGGAATCTTTCCAAGACTAGTAAGTATGACAATATTTCTTATTGTATGAGTCCAGAGAAATTACAGAAATCTGACAGTAAATGTGAATAGCTTGAAACAAACAAGCCACTTATTTATAGCTATGAATATACGAGAGAGTTACAAAATGTTAGCTGCACTGCTGGCTGCTGTGAGGACTTGAAATCTCAGTTCTTTCTTACCATGAGGGTTCGTTACTAGTAACTTAGAAAAAATCTTTTCCTGACAGTATCATCAGTTCTGATACAGTGTCAGGTCATGTCTCTTAAGACCTTAATCCTCCCAATTATAGGAAACAACCATCAGATAAAATGAGCATTAAAGTTAGTTAATTTTTTAGTTATTTAGGTAACCTTCAGTTTACAGGCTGAAATGCATTCGCTGAGAGAACTCACTAAGCTGTATTTCTTCCTACATTTCACCTCCAAGCAGAGAAGAAAATGAAGGAAAAAAAAAAAAAAAGTGGGGGAAAAAAAGTATGCAAGCCACATGGAAATTCAAATCAGCCTATTTGTGTATTTTCACAGCCTTAGATAGCAGGAATTCTATGCTATGCCGTATGTTGTCATTTCATTTGCCCTTCATTTTCTTTTAGTCATGAATAGATCTGCTCACCTGTTTTTAGGAGCTGATCATAGCCTGGTATCTAGACTATGAAACACAACATCATTTCAGGCAGATTCTTAATAGTTTCATATTAAAAAGAAATCAATATGTCATTGAAAGCAAAGTAAGAAAGTGAGAATTTATCCATTGTTGGTAATATGGAGCTGCCAATGACCTGGAGAAAGAACCCTCTTGAAAAAGTGCAACTTTGTATTTTACTTAGGAAAGGAGTAAAGTGGTGAATCTCCAGATGCTGTTATCAAAATAATACCCTTCCAGCATCGAAATTTATTCATTAGAACAGAGAAATCAGTTTTGCATAGTAAAGTGTCCTGATTACAGATCATACTCAAAGGGTCTAATTGTCAGCTCTAACTCCGTGGCCTGTTCAAATATCAAAGATTCTATTTCCCAATCAATTTTAAGAAATCACAATGCAATGAGAAGTACTTTTTATACACTTTAAGATTAACCCCAAATATATCGTGATTGCAACTATCATGACTTCTAATTTAACAAACAAAAGAGACTTTGTTAAGGTTACATGGAAAGAGTGATGATAGAACATCAGCCGTCAGAGGGCACGTCGGATTTTGTGCCACTGAAATACAGAAGCAGATGTAAAGTAACACCGGCTTCGGACACTGCTAAAGCACAAACGCTTCCCCAAAAGGCATTAATGAAGGCACCGTGGTCACTGAAGGGGCTTTGAGGGGGGTGATGGGATTTCGGAAGGAAGCGACTCGGCCGAGGGAAGCAGTTCTGCATCCGTGTCCGGGACCACAAGGTGAAACTGTGTTACTTCCTCGGCTTTAATATCAATTTACCCTAAGACCAACCCTTCAAACCATTCTGGTTTTCGCCCTGCTCTGGAGAAGACCTTCTAAAGCACAAGATTTCACTTCTGCTGTGCCCATTTAGCCGATGGAATAATTTTAATTTAAAAGATGATCCGAAAGTTTCTCCCTCCTGAGGTCTCAGCGGCTCCACGCCGCGGAGTTTCAGGGCTCGTTTTTCCCTCATTTCTGCTCCTTCCAAAGGGAAACTGTATTAGATCGTAGGACAGACTCTCCCCTCCCCGTCCGGCAAGAAATAGGGTGCATCGGCACTAAATTTCGTGAGGAAAAAGCCCTTTTTTGACAGGGAAGAAACACAACTGGCGCGGCGGCAGGCGGCAGGGCGACTCAGTCCCCACCAATCAGCGCGCGGGAGTTGCTATAAAAAGGGGTGGCGAGGTTGGCATCGCTATTGTTCGCGCTGACTTCGCTACAGCAACGATGTCGGAGGTCGCCCCTGTTGCCGCGTCCGATGTGGCTCCCGCTGTCGCTTCAGCCGCGGCTAAAGGTATGGCTGCCAAGAAACCGAGGAAGGCGGTGGGCGGCTCCAAAGCCCGGAAGCCTGCGGGCCCTAGCGTTACCGAGCTGATTACTAAAGCCGTGTCCGCCTCCAAGGAGCGCAAGGGACTTTCCCTTGCCGCGCTTAAGAAGGCGCTGGCCGCCGGCGGCTACGACGTGGAGAAGAGTAACAGCCGCATCAAGCTGGGGCTAAAGAGTCTTGTTAACAAAGGTACCTTGGTGCAGACCAAGGGCACTGGTGCTTCTGGCTCTTTCCGCCTTAGTAAGAAGCCGGGAGAGGTGAAAGAAAAAGCCCCCAAGAAGCGGGTGATCGCAGCCAAACCCAGAAAGCCAGCGGCCAAGAAGCCTGCCAGCGCTGCCAAGAAGCCTAAGAAAGCTGCGGCAGTGAAGAAGAGCCCCAAGAAAGTGAAGAAGCCCGCCGCTGCCGCGGCCAAGAAAGCAGCTAAGAGCCCCAAGAAGGTTACTAAAGCTGCCAAGCCCAAGAAGGCGGCGGCAGCAGCGAAGAGTCCAGCCAAGGCGAAGGCGGTGAAGCCCAAAGCAGCTAAGCCCAAGGCAGCCAAGCCAAAAGCGGCTAAGGCGAAGAAGGCAGCACCCAAGAAAAAGTAAATGGTCCTGAAAAAAGTCTCATCTGCCTTGCAGATAAACCCAACGGCTCTTTTAAGAGCCACCCAAGCTTTCTTAAAAAGGGCTGAAACACTTTTTTTTTTCGTTGTATGTCAGTATGTATGCCCCTTTTTTCGGCACTGCTCTTTTCTTGCCGGTCTGAAAACGGCACGGATTTCCACAGGTGCTGGCGGAGCCTCCTGCGGTACAGCCCGTTTCACCCCGTAAAAACCCTCTGCGAGCCCAAAGTCTCCGTGAAGGTTGGCCAGCCCTCGCGCTTTCTCGGCTTCTGGGGTGGGGGGAGGATGCTGCAATTCCCCGTAGTTTATCCGATCAGCCGGAGAACTAAGAACCGCGCTTGGAAGCGCTGCCTTACCCCCCCCCCCCCCCCCGCCTCCCCGCAGCTCTGCCGGTTACGAAAAGCCCGCGCTGCTCAGGGATTGGCCGCGATCTTCCGCGTATTCTGCTGCGCTGCAGTTCTGGAGTTAAACAGAAGCCAGACTTTGTTTTCCACTGGGCGGAAGAGGCTTATGAGCTTCCTGGGTACGTGCTCACCCGGAGCCTTCAGGCCTCCCTCCGCTTTTTTTCCATGGGCGGAAGCCCTCAGCCCAGTTTTGTGCTCTGCGATCTCGTCCTATACCTAGAAATCGAATGATGAGCTGGAGCCGAGAAGCGCGGCTGTTTGTAGCCGCTTTCAGAGCAGTCCCTTGTGCTGTCCGCCGGTCTTCGACTTTGCTGCTGAACACCTTGCGCCTCGGAGCTGCGGGTTCGGTCCTTAGCCGGGTCTGGGACCTCGTCGGGAGCAGCGCTGGGCGCGATAGGAACCCGCAGTAGTCGGAGCCTGCAGTGTCTCCTAACCCTGCAGCTACTTCCTTTTCCCAATGAACTCTCCTTCCGTGGCTTTGAGAAGCAGACGGGGAGAAATGTGGGGGAAGCTATTTCCTTGCTTTAGTCATTGTGCTGGTACTACTACTTCCCCAGCAAGCAGAAGAACTGGGCATTTAATGGAATTATCCTCTCAAATTTCAATGAAGTTGGTTGTTACAAAGTCCTTAAAAAAAAAAAAAAAAAGTTAACCTTGTATATCTGAAGGCATTACCTGGAAACAGGGTCCCTGCAACTTGGAGGAGAAATGGTAGGATTAGATTTCACCGTTATTTTCGTAAAGACTGTCCATGCCCTAAACCCTTGAATTAAAAGGGAAATACAAAGCAGAGCCTCTACTTTCAAACACTGTTCCTGAAATGCTGTTTCTACTCTTCCTCTGCGTTGCATCTTCAGGTGAATCTGACTTGAATCTTTGCTTGGGTTCATAACTTCTTCCTCTATATAAGATACTGACCAGTGTACATGTCCCACTGGGTTTTTTTTTAAAATTATCAGACCATATCCCTTTTACCCTGACAGCCTGTATTTTTGAGCTCACATACCCATGCCTTGTTTGTTATGGAAGTGTGCCTACCAGATTCACATAGTTACCACAAGCAGAGAGTGCTGAGTCACACCCACTTATTCTTACCCAACTAAGTCCACTGATCGGAGCAGAGTGGGTCAACAGTGATTTTCCAGCCCACTACAACTAGTTGGATATTGGGATATATTAGCTATTAACTTAAATAAATAAGTTCTAAATAGTGAGAGTCAGAATTAGCTGTCGTGCACTGCCCAGCCCATACTTAGGGACACTACAGGAATTAGCAAAGGCAATGACCTTGGATGGCAGCTCTGAGACAGTGCGTGACTGCTATTCCAGCAATAGACAAAAGCAAATGGCCAAATTTAATGGACCCCAAAACAGTGTATTGAAAAGACTATTCAGCAGTAGAAAAGTGGAAGAAATGTGAAGTAAACCAAGATAATGATGGAGTATGGACAATTGGAGGGAAACCAATACTACAAAAGAGATATATAATTACTGTGGCTTGATGGTTCCATGAAATGACTCATGAGGGAGGAGAGGCAATAGTTAATCAGGTACAGAAAGTATGGGAAACACCAGGAAATTATGCTGCTGCAAAAACAATCACCAATGACTGCCTGACTTGTCAAAAGTTTTTGAGTACCAGGCCAAGCTTAGTTAGGGGGGCAACCATTTGCCAACTTCCCTCTTCAGCAACTGCAAGTAGATTGCACAGATATGCCGTCCGCTAATGGATACAATCATATGCTTGTAATAGTAGATCAACTGTCAGGCTGGGTGGAAGCCTTCCCAACAAGAAAAGCTGACATAGTAAAAACTTGATTGAAAGAAAGTATACCTAGATATAGGGTTCCAAAATCAGTTCAGAGGGATGTAGGTGCTCATTTTACAGCAAATATAATCAATCAACTATACATATTACTAGGAATAGAAAGTAAGTTACATACACCATACCATCCACAGTCTTCAGAACAAGTGGAAAGAATGAACAGAACATTAAAAGAAAAGATAGCAAAAATATGTTCACACACTAAGTTAAAATGGCCACAAGCACTAACCTTAGTTCTACAGGATGTTCAAAATACTCCATGACAACCTGTAGGACCAAGAACAGCAGAGCACCTTGCTATATCAGCGTAAGACCAGCCTTTGGATGGAGATGAATGGTTGACCCAAAACATTTTATATATGCAAAAAGTGTTTTCAAGATAAAAAGAGATAGACCAAATGGTGCCAGCCCATATCACCTGAAAAATAGGTACATGATATACAGCCAGGAGACAAAGTCTTAATTAAAGTGTTTTCCTGAAAATCAAAATTGGAACCAAAGTGGGAGGTGCCATATACTGTCTTGCTGTGTTCCTATTTTGCTGTTCAAGTATTAGGAAAAGAAAATTGGATACAATTGATCTCACATCAAAAAAGTTGTGGATAGCCAAACCAGCTGCTCAATGACAGATTCCCGAAAAGCAACAAAGAATGAAGGGGGATATTTCACTCCTCCTGAAGCTGTCTGCTCTAATAAACAGTACATCATGGCTAAGTATAAAATGAAAAAGAATGGGTGTCAAGTCCGGCCATGTTGTGCCTGTTACCAATACTTACCCATGTATGTACTAAGAATGATCTCACAATTTGAAAGATTTCAGAGTTTGTTCAGCATATTAGCAGGAATACTTAATAAAAGCAAAGGGAGGATTGTTGAGATACACTAGTTATTTAGCTTAAATAAGTCAGTTTTAGATAGCTTGAGACAGATTTATAATATTGTATGGTTTATTTTGCTGTTTGACTAGCTTTACTTGCTTAGCATCAGCAGCTTAATTTGCTGAAGCCTTATGCCATAAGCTGTGGACTTTCACCTCAATATGCTTTTTGCTGGAATAAAGTTAGTTTTCTCAGTAATTTTTCTAGAAGCTGGTAAAGGGCTGTGTTTTCTCTTTAATGTGAGAAGAATGTTTTTAACACAGTGGTGTTTTAGCTGTTGCCAAGTAATGTTTATTCTAGATCTGGGACTTTTTAGTGTCCCATGCACTGCCAACAGGCTATGGTGAAAGAAGCACAAACCAGAAGATAAGGAGGCTACTACTGTCAGCAGAAGCTGTGAGTCGTAAAAACAAGAACAGTTAACGGCCTGCCTCTGTGAAGGCAGAGAAAGAATCCAACAAGGTGTTAGAAGACCCCAGATAAAAAAATCACCATTGGGCTAAAAAGGCACGAGGAGTGTGTGCATAAATCATAATTACTAAAGGACTTTTTTGTTCGGGTTCCCTCTCCAGAGGCACCCAGCTCAAGCTGTTCCTTTTGCTGTACCACATAGTTGTTAAATTATTTTTTCCTGGAATCAGATGACTGAGACTGCTGTGGGAGACCTGGGGCTGAGCCTGAAGGAGGAGGAAGCACACCCTAGAGCAAGCGTGTATGTGAGCAAGGAGTCAAAAGGAGCATCTCTGTTCTTACTGGAGTTGACCGTTGCAAAGGGGCTCCAGTCCCAGGAGTCTTGGGTAGTATGTGTGCAGTCCCTTAAATGGTATGTGGATGTTCGAGCAGCAGCTTCTCCACTAACACACATGTACATTTTGGATGGGTATGGTCAAAGAGCTGGTATGCTTCTGTAGGAAACATGATATTCATACTAAATTTATTTCTTTACAGCTGAGCCCCAAAAGGCAAAACCCAGTTACAGTAGCATAGGCAAAACTGTATCATACACATCCCTGCTTCTTGAATGTACCTCAGAATGGTAAATTCCCCTCACAAAATTGTATATGACTTTTTACTGATAAACAGCTTTGTATTATAGGGTTACAAAATTTTTCAGCAGCATTAGTCACATGTTAAATTACCACAAAACCAGGTAATTTCTGCACATGTATTTCTTTATCAGTTTGTTCTCTGTCATGGGCTTTGTTACGCCTGTGGTTTTTTGTGTATCTCTGTGTCTTTTTACTGTAGTTGTTGCCATGTGAGAATAAGAGTTTATTCTGCATGGCCTTGGCATGACTTTGAAAAAAAATAAAAAAGCTCTGTCTTAAAGTCTCACTTCTTAAAAACATCAAAGCTATATTTCAAGTGAAACTATTCCATTAATTGTATAAAAAAGCTTCTGCATTTGTTAGGGAAAATCAGAAGCTAGTCTGTGATAAAAGGCAGAACGATGCTAGTTCAAGTGAAGAGACGTTTAAAATAGGGATATGCTGTTGTTGCACATCATCAGTAGCAGTGAGCACACTAAGCTGAATAAAGCAGAGAAAAAATCCTTCATAGTATCCTGGGTGAATAAAGGGAGAGATGTAAATACGTAGATTTCAAGACTAAGTTTACAGAATCTCAAAGGGAAGGAGCTGAGCAGGGAGACAGCTATAGTGTATAGACATGAAGGCTGGGGACAACCTTCAAGTCAAATATGAATATCAAGTCAACTATGAATATCAAGTCAAATATGAATATCATGACTATTAGATCTGTTTTCCACTGCTTGCATGGCAGTACAGATTTGGTCCAGCTTGAGATCAGGTACAGAATCACTTTTCATCTAGAAACCTTTGACTTAGCAAGGTTTTTCTGCCACAGATTTCTTTTTTACTACCTAGAAAATATAAAAAAATAGTAAGAGCATTATTGTTCTTATCAAACATTGAAACAATAAAAATAAACAAAGCATAGGTCAGGACCTGCATCAGACATAAATAAAAAAAAAAAAAAAAAAAAGAAAAGAAAAAAAAAGGAGTTTCTGTTGTTCTTTTTTTTCACTAGCACCAGTGTGTGCTAGTAAACTGAAGGTGTATGTACTGGATCTGCATAGTTATGATCAGTTGTATGTAACTGCCTTAGTAAAAATGCACATTACGATTGCCACTGCAGTGTTTTGCCACTTCTTCCCTGCCTCTCTGTTTTGTGTGCTGTAGTTTTGCTGTCTTCATAACAGCACTCTGTGCCCGTTCCCTGGTTAACTGTGTTTGGCCACTTGGTTCTTAACTCTTCAAATATTTTTTTTTTCTTCTGTCAGAGAGAACAGTTTGCTATCAGTAGCATTTCTTTCATATCAGGACCAGATCTGCTGTGTATGTGCACTCTTCAGGAGGCACATACTAAGAATTCAAAATTTTCACTGCAAATATGGACTCAGGCTATCAAAGCTGTGTGTTCCTAATGAAAAATTATCCCTGTATCCAAAGAGAAAGCCCTCCTCTTCAGGAGGCAGGTGACTTCTTTCATTAAAACAGAGCATATTTCTGACATATTTTCTCTTCTCCAGTGTCAAAGAAAAGCTGACTAAGTATTCCATATGACAACTATCCCAAAAATCCTAGCTATCTGGGTAGGAAACGCATGTCACAAAAGTGCAGTAAAGATTATTTTTTTTTTTTCCTTCAGAAAAGGAAGATTAAAGATGATGTGTGTCTCTCCCCACAGATAAACATGACAGGAGAACTAGTGACAACTGATATGGAAAAGGCTGAAGTACTCAACTTATTGGATTGTTCAGGTTTTTTTCTTTTTTATTTTTTCCTCAGTTTTCATTGGTAATCACCATTCCCACATCTCTCAAGCCTCTGAACCTCAAGGCAGGGGTCGGGGGTACAAACTCCCTTCCATTGTAAAAGATCAGATTTGAGACCATTTGAAGAATATGAACATGCACACAATTCTATAAGGCCTGATGAGATGAACACCAGGGTCCTGAGCGAATTGGCAGATGCAGTTGCTAAGACACTCTTCATCATATTTGAAAAGTCATTGCAGTCAGGTGAAGTTCCCAGAAACTGGAGAAAAGGAAATATCACAGACATCTTTATAAGAGTAGTAAAGAGGACCCTGTGACCTGAAGACCAGTCAGTCTCACCTGAGGGCCTGTTAAGGTCATTGAACAGATACTCCTAGAAGCTATGTCAAAATATATGGAAGACAGGGAGGTCATTAGAGACAGCAAACATGGCTTCACTATGTGGTATCATAGAGGTATGTTCTTACCTTTAAACTGAAGAAGTATGGATTTGATGGATGAGTTGTTAAATGGGTAAGGAATTGGCTGAATAGCTGTACCCAAAAACTTACACCAAATGGCTCCGTGTCCAAACGAAAACCAGTAATGAGTGAAGGAAACCAGTAATGAGTCACGTCCCTCAGCGGTCCATACTGGGGCAGATACTGTATCGGTGCCATAGGTAGTGGGATTGAGTGCACACTAAGCAACTCTGTGTATGACACCAAGCTGAGTAGTGCAATTGATTCGCTAGAGGGAAGAATGTTGACAGCCTTAAGGAGTGGCCCTTATGAAACCCATGAAGGGCCAGCAGGTCAAAGGAGGTGAAACTCTTCTTCACTCTCATGGGACCCCACCTGGAGTAGTGCATCAAGCTCTGGAGTCCCCAGTACAAGACATGGATCTGTCGGAGCAGGTCCAGAGGAGGGCCACAAAAATGGTCAGAGGGCTCGAACACCTCTCATATGAAGACAGGTTGAGAGAGTTGGGGTTTTCAGCCTGGAGAAGCAAAGACTACAGAGATACCTTATTGTGGCCTTTCAGTACATGAAGGGAGCCTATAAGAAAGATGGAGAAAGACTTTTCAACAGGATCTGTACTGACAGGACAAAGGACAATAGTTTTAAACTGAAAGATGGTAGATTTGGATTGGACACACAGAAGAAATTTTTGATGATGAGTGTGGTGGGACACACTGGAACAGGCTGCCCAGGGAAGCTGTGGATGCCTCATCCATGGAAATGTTCAAAATTAGGTTGGATGAGTCTTTCACTTGATCTAGTGAAAGATGTCCCTACTCACAGTTAGTCTACATGATCTTTGAAAGTCCCTGTCAGTGCAAATGACTCTACGAAACTCAGCAACTTTCCAGACATTGAGTTTCCATATCAAGACGCAGTTTAATTTTGGAAGACAGATCTAGTAGACCAGATGAAATTTGGTGTATAATTTAGAATCACCTAGGAGGGAAGAAGTCAGGGAATTAGGCTCCAACCTTGCTTCACTTTATTAGATGATTTTCTGTCGGTAGTAGAAAAACAGTGTTATGAACAAGTATGTATCTTCTTAGTTTTTTAAAAAAAGCATTTCCAAATGGGTTCTGACATGAAGATGCATGGAGATAGGCAGCAAGAGACAGGGGGAATATATGTAGCCACAGATTCCTGGGCAGAAGAAGCTCAGTATGGAGTAGGGTTATAGTACGAAGCTCTAACTTTTTTTTATCCCATGGAAAATAATAAACAAAATTAAAAGCAGAAACAAAACCTCAGCAATTCCAGAGCTTCACAACTTTATCAGGGACTGGATGGGGAGGTGATTTGGTGAAGCTCAGGATTGTCCGTTAGCCTTATAGCAGGGATCTGCAAATTGTAATAACTTCCGTTGGGGCCTGTGATATGGTCAGTTTCCCAAGGATTGAACAGACTAAAGAACTGGATTTTCACAGCAAGGTGGGTTCATTGAGCTCAGCAGGTAGTGCTAAACTACCCTATTAGCAACATCCTGGTGAGGATACAGCTACTTTACTCTTGAAATCTCCTGTAAACAACAGAGGACCTGACTACAGAGTGCACAGCTTCTCTCAGAAGCCTGGTCTTCCACAGCGTTACAGTTATGGTCCCTGAACCTCCCTCCCTGCAAGGAGCAAAGTGGCTTTAGGAAAGAGAACACCATGAGCTTAGCCTTCGCATCCCCACTGTGCTCCAGAATTCTTGCCGTAGCCCAATCTAGGATACTGTCAAGTTCCATGTGGAACAGGACACTTGTACTAGTTTGAGCCTTTAGGATGTCTCCTTCAGAATCTCGATGCTTGTTTTGGCGCACTGGATTTCCATTGCGCCTATGCTGAAGAGACTGTGCATGAGCAACATTCTAGACTACATTATTTTCTCTTGCCAATAAACGGCCACTGGAACAGTGATATCTTTGCTAGAAGATGCGATATGCATCTGTGACCTATGAAAAGGTATAGATTGATTGTTGATTAATCTTATGTTGTATCTTTATGAAAGGGCACATAACATAAAGCAGCTCAGCTTCAAAGGGACCAAAAAAAAAAAAAAGAGGAAACAAAAAAGCCACCAACAACGGGGCAGCAAAAGTACTGGAAACTTTTCACCCAATCATTTCAGGTCGAAAGCCAACTACCGAATGATTTTTTGTTAAGTACTGTTTCTTGTTTTCAACAGTACTACCTCAAAAGAGTTTTATCCCCCAAGAAGCAAACCCAGAGTTTAATACCTTCCCACCGAATGACAAAACCGCCTTTCTTTTTACATATTTAATTTTTCAGTGACTGAAAAAGCTACTCTGAGTCCACCACCACAAGAACAGAAAGTGCAGTAAAAGTATTAGTCCAAAGAACCAATTTATCTTAAAAAGAATTAAAGTAGAGCACGTAATGGTGAAACTCCCCACTAGCGTACCTTAACACCTAAATACTCCTTGAGAAAAAGTTCAGAAAAGGAGGTAAATGGAAGGGAGAACAAAATTTAGGAAGCTTAGAATTTTGCAGAAAGACAATTGGACAGATTTTCCTCCAAGCTGCTCCATTAAAAATAAATAAATAATAAAAAAAATATTTAAAGTTTTAAAGTCACATATGAGAAACGATGGAACCAGGTGAAACTGCAATACATAACACATACCCATATTTAAAAAGCAAACAACAAAACCCAAACCAAACCCAATCCAACCTAAATCAACACCAAAAATATCTCAAACCAACCAACCCAAAACAAACAATCACAGTGAAAAATCAAAGAGTAATTTATTGAAACACACCAAAAAAAAGCTTATGTAAGCTATTAGACACAGATCCAACGTCTTTGCTTTGTTTCTGTCTAAAAAGCAAACGGCCGTACCGAAAAATAGCAGGAATGCATAAGTTCTTCTACCGAAAGAAGGTAAGCTTATGGGAAGCTCGCCTTTATTGGCCAGCAGGGTGCGCGATGGTGAGAGTGGGGAAATCTGGGGGACCCCAGGCTCCGCCCCTCCTCCCTGCAGTTTTCAATCAGGTCGGGTCTTAGCATAGAAGAAGGCGGCTCTGCCAGCCCCACTTTACTTTAAGTAGCAACAGCTGCGGGATATCATGTCTGGGAGAGGTAAAGGCGGGAAGGGGCTCGGGAAAGGGGGCGCTAAGCGCCACCGAAAAGTGCTGCGCGACAATATCCAGGGCATCACCAAGCCGGCCATCCGCCGCCTGGCTCGGCGTGGCGGGGTGAAGCGCATCTCTGGGCTCATTTATGAGGAGACGCGCGGCGTGCTGAAGGTCTTCTTGGAGAACGTGATCCGCGACGCGGTCACCTACACGGAGCACGCCAAGAGGAAGACTGTGACCGCTATGGACGTGGTTTATGCTTTGAAACGCCAGGGTCGCACTCTCTATGGCTTTGGCGGCTAAAGGTTTTCGTTCCCAGAATATTTTCCGAACCGAACCCAAAGGCTCTTTTAAGAGCCACCCATAATTTCCTGAGAAGAGCTGTGACATTGTTTTCCGTGAAGCATCAGAAGCATTTGGTATGGCTTCTTTTAACGAAATACTCTTTTAAGGGCCTTCTGGTTTGCCAAGTACGATCTAATTTTGCTGTTACTTGTAAAGTTGTCTGTTGTGCGAGGAGCTTTATTCACTTTACTGTTATATTCCCTTAGGAACGTTATACCCCAAGAGCCATCATTCTAAGTGCCCTTTGTAATAAAAACTCACATGTGCTTGAATATTGAATTAGCTGGAATATTGTTCAATGTCTTCTACTTTATCTACTCTCACTTAAATGAAAATTTTACTCACTGCAAGGAAGAAGAGAAAACAATTTATCACCTGGGGAATAAACATGAAAGTTGCTCTGAGATGAACCTTTGCTTTCTGATACTTCAAATAAATGTTTGTTGGTTGTTTTTTTTTTTTTATTTTAACCTGTCTTTAGTTTCTTGTTACTGATTTCTTTAAAGCTATTTCAGGAGTAAACCAACAGTTCTCAGAATTCTTTGAGGTGGTGTGGGGGGGGTGGACCTTGAAGAAAAATTATGTCCTTGACAATGTATTTCAATAAAATAAGTCGAAAGATGTCCCGTGCAAGGGGCTTTTATAATTCTCATGACACAAAAAATTCTCTCACCTAATGTGTGTTACTAAAGTATTAGTGTTTTATTTCCTTCATCACTGATGGAAAAACAAACAAAAAAAAACCACAAACAAAAAAGCAAATTAAATAATGCACGAAGTCTGTATTCCCTTGTAGAGGCCTTAATTTCCCAAATAAGTTTTCTAAGTGTTGTCAAAATCACAATTTTACCTACGATATCTCCTGCCCAATTTCCTAGATAAAATAAACCGACAAAAAAGTAGCTTAAAAGATGCATCTCGATTGTTACAGGCCATTACATACTTGCTACAGCCCTGCATTACAAAAAAAAAGAAAAGCACTATTATGGGCAACTCCTGAATTTGAACGTCCATATGGCTTTTAACCTACCCGGAATCTGGCGGAGAGAGAAAGCCCGAAAAGCAGAAGGGATGAGACCTCTGTGCCTGCAGTACCAGCCCCCCGAGGCTTTGGGACTCGCACCGAGGGAGTCGGGACTCTAAGTGGGGTCGCGGTGAGAGTACAAATGGGTGTCTGTGAGGGTAGCACTGAACTAACACAGCTTTCTTGGGCCCAGGCTAGGATTACACAGTAGCCAATGAGATCGCGCTTCCAGGCGTCCAATCAAAGGCGGGATAGGTCTATAAATATCGACATCGGGCGTTTGGTTTGTTCAGTTCTCTGTGTTGCAGGGGAGGGGATTGAGCTGGTCGACTATGGCGCGTACGAAGCAGACTGCCCGTAAATCGACCGGCGGGAAGGCGCCCCGCAAGCAGCTGGCCACCAAGGCTGCCCGCAAGAGCGCGCCGGCTACGGGCGGCGTGAAGAAGCCGCACCGTTACCGTCCCGGCACGGTGGCGCTGCGCGAGATCCGGCGCTACCAGAAGTCGACCGAGCTGCTGATTCGCAAGCTGCCCTTCCAGCGCCTGGTGCGCGAGATCGCGCAGGACTTCAAGACCGACCTGCGGTTCCAGAGCTCAGCCGTGATGGCGCTGCAGGAGGCGAGCGAGGCCTACCTGGTGGGGCTCTTCGAGGATACCAATCTGTGTGCCATCCACGCCAAACGTGTCACTATCATGCCCAAGGACATCCAGTTGGCGCGGCGCATTCGTGGCGAGCGCGCCTGAGGCTCCTGCCGCAGCCTCTCTAGCCGACACCAAGCAGCTGATACCGACCCAAAGGCTCTTCTAAGAGCCACTCCATGCACGCTGTAAAGAGCTGTAGCACTGCTTTTTAAAATAAGTGCTTTAGAGTAATCAACATTTTTCTAGTCAGTTTTATTTTATGGCTTGTTTTTTTTTCTTTTTTGGGGGGGGGGGGTGCTTTTTTTTGTGGTTTTGTGTTGTTTTTTTTCTCGTGTGTCTTTTGTTGGTTTGGTTGGGTTTTTTCTGTTTGGGATTTTCGTTTCTTTGTTTTTTGTGTGTGTGGTTGTGTTTTTCTTTTTGTTCTCCATTTATTACTTTAGCGTTTGTTCCTATGCAATCATCTTTTGTAAAGCCCACAAGGCTGCAATATCCCGTGGTGTTTTGCAAATACTGAAGGGGAGCGACAGGCACTTCATGAACACCCGTAGGTATGGAAACGCTCAACTTGGAGGGGGCAGGCTGAGGCCTATTAGTTTAAGGATGGTGAGCCGAGAATATCTGGTTTCTGAGTGGGGTGTTTATGTTCCTGACTGTGGACTCAACAGCTCTGAGGGAGGTGCAAAGGAGGAACTTGGCTGGAGAAAAATATGTTTCCTGGAGGAAGAGGGGGAGTGGTGGTGATTGGGAGGAAGGTGGTTTTTTGCAAGAGATTTATGAAAGTCTTGAAGTGGAAAATTGTTTCTTCCAATAATGCATGTACATGTTTGTCATTAAACTTTCTCAGGTAGTAGTCTCTAGATTTTACGCAGTCAGAAAACATGCAGAGGCCTTAGTTTCATCTGGTCTAGTGGAAGGTGTCCCTGCCCATGGCAGGGGCTTGGAACTGGATGACCTGTAAGGCCCCTTCCAACCTAAGCCGTTCTAAAATTCTATGTTTTCTTTTAGTGGAAACCAAAACCATTCTATGATTTCTGCAGTCAGATTTCTAGGATGCTTGCAGGATATATACAGGTAGCTTTCATTCTCCCTTATAAAGACCTACTTTTGCTCAGATTATTACCATTGCACTCATAGGAGTGACCAGTCTAACAAGAGCCTGAGCATTAAAATAGGAAGTTAAAAACTTGGGCCTCAGATTCATTATGGAGAATAGTTTTTTCTCCCATTATTTTGGGAAACACCTTACCAGCTTCTCCCCACCTGTGTTACCAAGTAAGGAGTGGAACGGCTGTGCAGTCTCTAGTGAACAGAGGAGCTGGTCTATTTTTGATTTTGTGTCTTTGAAATAGAACGTATATTGTTGCAATTGGGTCAGGGTTTCTTTAAGATTTCACAGTTTATTTGCATGTAAATTAAAAACTTTTCTGAGTTTGAAATGAAACAGAATGAAAGGTAAATGATACAGAAAGAAAATATTGGCTTTTTTAATTGAAGCTCTATGCTACAGCGTGATCGAGATTTCTTCTTCTCCTGAAAGGCAGCATGGTGTGAGAAGAGACTTTTCACTTACAGCCAGGGGACTGAAGAAAACTTCCCAACAGGCCATACAACTTCTGTGTCTATTAAAAGTCAGATAAGAAAAGCATAATCTCAAATCTTGCTTTTTACTGATTTAGTTGTCCAAGAACATATTTAATGTTAACCAGAAAATAATTAAAAAAAAGGGGAATTTTGTCTTATTTTTAACCACCTTGTTAACACTCTGAGATCCTACCCCAGTCCTTCTTAGCTATTCTACTAGGCAGCACTGATAAAAGACCTGGGGGAAAAAAGACAAGCTATTACCTACTCATCATTTCTGTTGAATCATTTTCTCTTTCACTTTTGAGAGCAGATTCTGGAGCCTGGTATCAGTGAGGGGTCCTTACACAGCTTCTGTGCATTATAAGCAGATGTCAGTGTCTGTTTCTGTGTGTTCTTTTTTGTTCTGTATGGGATTTCTGTGAACTTCCTCTTGACTTAGTTACAATTGTAACAGTCTGAGGTTTTAGCCTTTGCTTTTGCTAAACACAAGGTGGTGCCTAGAAACAAACTTAATTTCGGTTACTAATACACTGCCAATGTATAACAACAATTAGAATGAGGATGGAGCCTACTGAAGTGTTAGAAACAAACAATTAATTTTTAAATTATAATAATATAATTCCTTTCAAATCAGACCTACAGGCACAGCCTGTGATATTCTGTCAGGGGCAATTCTGCTTTCAACTTTATAAGATTGACACTCCTTACTCTGCAAGTGGTGATGTACAAAGAGATTAATAGAGTATTTCAGTTGGGAGCTACCACAGTCATTTAGTTGAACTAGAGTTTTTTTGTTTGACTTACCACATTGTCGGCACCACAAAAAAATATGGAGAAAGCCAGGTGGTGTTGAGCAGAGGGGACTGGGATAGAAAAAAAGGTGAACAGATACTGAGAAGAATTATAATTTGTGAGTGAGGAAAAATCATGTATATGTTCTTTCAGAACATATAGAATATGTACATATGTATTATAGAATCCTAGAACAGTTTGGGTTGGAAGGGATCTTAAAGCTCTTTCAGTTCCACCCCCCTGCCATAGGCAGGGACACCTTCCGCTGGACCAGATTGCTCCAAGTCCTGTCCAGCCTGGCCTTGAATGCTGCCAGGGATGGGGCAGCCACAGCTTGTCTGGGCAACCTGTGCCAGTGTTTCACCACCCTCATAGTGAACATTTTATTTTCCTAATTTCTAAGCTAAATGTCCTCTCTTTCAATTTGAAGATACTGCTCCTTGTCCTGTGACTACATGTGCTTGTAAGAAGTCCCCCCCCAGCTTTCTTGTTGGCCCCTTTAAGTACTAGAAGCTGCTCTAAGGTCTCCCCAGGGCATTCTTTTCTCCAGCCTTAACAATGCCAACTCTCTCAGCTGGTCTTCATAGTGCTGGAGGCCCCAGAGGTGAATGCAGTACTTCAAATTAGGTCTCACAAGAATGGAGTAGAGGGGAAAATATATGTAATCTATGAGTATATGCGTTTATACCTACATCTTTTTGCTATGATTATTTCTTGCATCAACCTTAGTTTACTTCCTGTGTATTTTTTTCTGAATCACCCTATGAAACTTCCTGCAGACTTCCTCTGATGATCAAATATCTGAATTTTCATTTCAGACTGATTTGGGGGGCTTAATATCTACAGAAGCATATTGGATAGGCCAGACTCTGTTACCAAGGACAGTGGAGAAGGTGTTGTGACAACAAAGAAGGGAAAATATAGGAGTCCAAATGCTTTATTTGTGAATAAACAGATAAGATGAGTTCTCTGGAATATTAAAGCAGTCAGAGTCTGCAAGATTTGACACAATCAGCCAAGAAACTGAAGTGAACTAAAGGCCAACTGTTATTTCTTAATGACAAGCCTTCATTGAATCAAGTAAGTTTTGATCTTCTGTTTCCATGTGTTTTCCTCTACTGGCTCCACCTTTTGCTTATTATAAAGTACAAAATGTTTGTCCTCAATTCTCAAAACCAAATCAGCATATTTGCTACAGGCCCCTCATCACTTGCAAAGCTGCCAAGGCCTGACAGCCCCTTCCTTTCCTCCCACCTGTTTTGGTCCCAAGCTACATCCACAAAGCTTTCCCTTGTGCCAGTACTCTCCACACATTTGTGAAAGAGGGGAGGGGACTTCAGAGGAACATTCACCAGGCTCTCTTTCCTTTTTCCAAGCTCTTTCTGACCGTAGCTCCAGCCTTTCCTTGAAGTCATAAAACAAGGAAAATTAAGAACACAAATGACAATTAGTCTAATTTATTGAATATTTCATTTAAATTCATAGCATCAGTCTTTTTATCTTAGCTCTTTTGCTTTCTTGATGTGATACTTAGGTAGGGCATTTGGGTATCTAGCTAGCAGTGTTACAATTTTAAGAGATCAGAGTAAAAGCATCCTAGAGAGCATATTTATATCAAATTTTTTTTAATAAAAAACTGTCTGAAGCTTGAAGCCTGTCTTCCAATATTAATGCAGGTTATGCCTTCCACATTGCTTAAAGGTAAAAGCCTGCACAGCTCCATAAAAACTATTGCAAATGAAAGTATTTTACAGGAAGCATTAGGTCTGAGGAGAAGCAGGGGAAAATTACTGCAGCCTGGCTGCTCTATTCTGCTTGTTTTCTTGAGGGGTTTTGTTGTTGTTTAAAGAGTATTTTTACTTATCTTCCCTCGTCAACCAGTTTTTCTGATTTGTGTAGTTGCGTATTCAAATAGGTATTGCAAGTCTTTCACTAAAACAGCACATAGCACCTGCACAGAAGAATCAAGCAGTATAAGGCAAATGCTTAGGAAGGTGTACTAATACATTTTAATTGGAACTGCATTTTCTTATTGCAAAGTTGTCAAGTGTCTACAGTAATCAACCAAGCACAGAGAAGTGGGGGAATACAAACTGAATAGACTAACAAGCCCCACCACACACAAAAAAAAAAAAAACAAACACAAAAACCCAAACAAAAACCACACCACAAAACACAACCCAAAGAACCACCCCCCTCCTCCCCTCCCCCCCCTCAAACTTTCACTACCACAAAAGAACTTCAGAATGTTTAAGTGCGCTCAAGACATTAAGGTCATGTCACAGCTCTTCTGTGCGATGTGGTGGCTCTTAAAAGAGCCTTTAGGTGTGAGAAATGGTCACGATCACAAGAGGATCTGCAAAAGCCTCAGGCGCGCTCGCCACGAATGCGCCGCGCCAACTGGATGTCCTTGGGCATGATAGTGACACGTTTGGCGTGGATGGCACACAGGTTGGTGTCTTCGA
Organism: Psittacula echo; assembly: GCF_963264785.1. Taxonomy (NCBI): domain Eukaryota; kingdom Metazoa; phylum Chordata; class Aves; order Psittaciformes; family Psittacidae; genus Psittacula; species Psittacula echo. The sequence continues at coordinate 84,862,938 of NC_137735.1, read as the reverse complement.
AGAGCCCCACCAGGTAGGCCTCGCTCGCCTCCTGCAGCGCCATCACGGCTGAGCTCTGGAACCGCAGGTCGGTCTTGAAGTCCTGCGCGATCTCGCGCACCAGGCGCTGGAAGGGCAGCTTGCGAATCAGCAGCTCGGTCGACTTCTGGTAGCGCCGGATCTCGCGCAGCGCCACCGTGCCAGGACGGTACCGGTGCGGCTTCTTCACGCCGCCCGTGGCCGGCGCGCTCTTGCGGGCAGCCTTAGTGGCCAGCTGCTTGCGGGGCGCCTTCCCGCCGGTCGATTTACGGGCAGTCTGCTTCGTCCGCGCCATCGCACTTATATACCACGGCTACCTCCCAGCACCGCTACCGACGAATGATGCTGCACCGCTGCCGAAGCAGCATTTATAGCATATCCCCCTCTCTGATTGGCTAGCCGGATTATCAATGCGCCGTTACTATTGGATCTTTTAAAATTCGAAAAGCCCGCCTGGAAAGCGCGCCTATTTCGCAACCGCCCACCGGCGCTCGCCCTCCCCCCGCCTTCGGCTCGCCGCTATTGCTTTCCGTCTTGCCTGTTTCTTACAGTATTCTTTTTTTCAATAGTTATCTCACAAATTAAAACGCTTAGAGAAAATCTTTCCAAACGTAAATGCTTAATCTTAAATTACGCTTCCCTGAGCAAACAGAAGATTGTTGATTTTCTCCTAAATGCACCACGACTTGAGATTTAAAAAAATAGGTGTTGTACAGGCTCTCCTCACTAGAGGTCTTTATAACCGTGTTTTTTTAATTCTTCTAAAGCACTCTTTCTTTCCAGGGTGTGTGTGTATCTATGTGTGAAGGCTGGTTTGTGATCTGGTTCTTTGGGTTCTTCAAACACACCCGTCATAGGAAGAATACAGTCACAGAATCATCAAGTGGTTCGGAGGGATCTTAAAGATCATACAGTTCCAATCCCTCTGCCGCTGGTAGAGACACCTTCCACAATAACTGACAACTCCGTTAAAAAAAAATAAAATAAAAATCCAAGCAACCACACATTCAAAAGACAGATTTTATTATTTAAAATTGTATTAGGATAGGGCTCAGGGGAGCAAATCACATGTGGCACCTCCGATCCGGCATCCGTACCTTTCCATGTGCCAAGCACCATTACAGCTATTAGCAGTTTAAATACACCAAGTATCTACCGCTGCTGTCGTTTACTTAGCAAAAAAAAGAACGCCACACAGCAACGCGAGATGCCCACAGAGCAATGCGGACCTGCCTGTGTCGGGCCAGCTCACCAGCTTGAAACGGGAGCGCAATTTTAGACTGTTTTGCTATTCAGTTAAGATTTTACAAAAAGTAAGAAATCTTTTTTTCCAAATACGCTGCTAACACTGGAGTAAGTACTTCACGTTTGCTTATTGTCTTAACTAGAAAAGCCCCAAACGCAATGGCAGTAAACATTCATTTAATTTTCAAGTACTTACACTCATCAGGGCTGCCTACGTGACTTTACATTTAACGGAAACAAAGTATAAGAACATTGCTTTTCTTCCACCAGCTTTAAAGCAACACAGCTCTTTTCCAGTTTAAGTGGGCGGCTCTTAAAAGAGCCTTTGGGTTCGGTTCGGAAAATGTTCTGAAACAGAAAATTTAGCCACCAAAGCCGTAAAGAGTGCGACCCTGGCGTTTCAAAGCATAAACCACGTCCATAGCGGTCACAGTCTTCCTCTTGGCGTGCTCCGTGTAGGTGACGGCGTCGCGGATCACGTTCTCCAGGAAAACCTTCAGCACGCCGCGCGTCTCCTCATAAATGAGCCCAGAGATGCGCTTCACCCCGCCACGCCGAGCCAGGCGGCGGATGGCCGGCTTGGTGATGCCCTGGATATTGTCGCGCAGCACTTTTCGGTGGCGCTTGGCGCCCCCTTTGCCGAGCCCCTTCCCGCCTTTACCTCTTCCGGACATAACCACTTGCAACAGCAACTACACATAGGAACGCCGCAGCGGCGCCGCCCTTCTTATACACTGGGATCCGACCTGGTTGGGGACTGCGGAGAGCAGGGGCGTGGCTCCCCTGTTTTTTTTAGTCGATGTCACAGCTCGTGATTGGAGTGTCGAATGCTATTACTTGTTATTAAGCTATCTCCCCAAGTCCGAAAAATCCCAACGAAGTGCATATTCGTAACTATTAGAAAGCTTTTTCCCCCTTCTTGGATTTGTATAAACCACTATCTCTACATACGTGTGTATCTTGTTTTCTTGTATTGACTGAGGTTTGTTTGAATTACTGCAGTTTCTGATTATTTTCACGCTGTTGTTCATTAACCTTTTTTTCTTTATTTGTATTCAAAGTTCTTTAAACTTTTCTTCTGAAATTTTAATGTTTTGGTATCTCTTGCTGGATTTAGGAAATATTCCACAGTATCTGTGCTGTCAGGTTTTCTAATATATTTAGTTTGTATTTTGCTTTCTACTTCTCATTTCTTAAACGAGAAGTTTGATACTCTTCCAATTTTTACACAACCACTTTTGAGTCTGTAAGCACATATTAATCAGAAGGCAGAATAGAGTATTTTTTTTATATCATTACCTTTATATTATGTTGCAACTTTTACTAATTTTGCTCATTTTGGAGTTACTGCTGTGGGGATTTTTCTTTGATTGATTTTACAAAATTTCCTTTATCATTACTACAGATTTAAATTACTGTTACCTTAATTACTAAGAAAATCAGCTTTCTTTTGTACTGCAGATCAAGCTTTTCAATCTTTATCTGTTATTTTTTTCTAAAATATTTTCTAATATTTTCTAAAATATTTTCTAATATTTTGTCTAAATCTATACTGCAAACATTAGATTCTGAATTAGTATTTAAGAGAGTAAGGAACAATCTTTGTAAAAGATCGTCACAAATGTCACAGAATAAGAACATCCTGAGCTGGAATAGCTACTAGACTAACATATAAAGAATAGTTTCATTTTATGGGGTTGTGGGGGAGGAGTTCTAAGTGTAATAACAGGAAAGGATTCTCTAGGTGTATTGCTAACAAAGACAGGCTAGGGATAATGTGGGCCCTCTCTAGAAGGAAATGGGAGATCCCTGCATTTGGAGAAGATGAGGTTCTTTGCCTTGGTCTTCACCAGCAAGTTCTCTGACCATGCCACTCAAGTCTTGGAAGGCAGATGCAGAGACTGTGAGAATGAATACCTTAGGCCCACTGTAGGGCAAAATCAGGTTCAAGATGATCCTAAGAACCTGAATGTGCATGAGACCATGTGTCCTGGGTTCAGCAGTGGCAGTCAGGTTTTTTTCTCCTTCTTAGTAGCTGTTGCAGCACTGTGTTTTTGACTTTTGGCCTGGGAACAAGAAACTGATAACACTGATGTTTAGACTGACCAAGGACTTTGTGAGTCTCATGCTCTGCCAGGGAGGAGGAGGGGCCGGGAGGAAGCGGGGACAGGACACCTGACCCAGACTGGCCAAGGAGGTGTTCCATACCACAGCACGTCATGCCAGGGGATGTAACTGGGAGCTACCCGGAAGGGCACGTCCCCTTTTGGGTCGGGCTGTCTTTTCCGGCGGGCGGTATCGTATTCTCTTCCCTTGTTATTTCTCTTGTTGTTGTTATTGTTGGTGGCGGCAGTGGTGATTTGTGTTATACCTTAGTTGCTGGACTGTCTTTATCTCAACCCGTGGGAGCTGCATTCTTTTGATTCTCCTCCCCGTCCCTCCAGAAGCGGAGGGAAGAAAGGTGGGGGGGGGGGGGGGCAGTAGACTGCGTGGTTCTGATTTACAGCTTGGGCTTAAACCACGACAGTTCTATTTAATCAGAAGATTGTAGTTTGTTGGTTTTTTTTTTGTATCCATCCCTTGTTCCATACCATTCACGTCACGCTCAGATCCCACATTTTCCATATACCCTCACTCTCATCTCGGTGCACTGTTAGCTTAGTGCACGGACCAATTCCTATAAAGCTACTGAGTCCATTCGGTTCATGATGTTGGGCTCCATCTCTTGGAACAGTCTTTCAGGGCAGAAGAAGCTGTGTGCAGTGTTGGATCGTTGCCTGCTGATGCTAATCATTCCTTTACTGTAGAACTCGTCCGGTTCTATCAAAGTTCATTTTTCTGTTGGGATGATGGTCGGAGGGAAGTCAGAGCCAGTCGCTGGTGCCCTGCAGACTTCTAGTTGATGGGCTATAGCAGGCAACAGAGTACAATTGAGTTCATTGTCTGTTTTCCCCTAAAATCAAATCCCCTTGAGGTACGCATTGGACTTCCCCATCTTCCCGCATTACCCACCAAGTATATCCAGGTCCCTGAGCAAAAGCAATCCCACGAGTGGGTTTGCCTTTACCTGAAGCAGGAATAACCCAGACTGTCTTCCCCAGCAAATTCTTCATGTGCACCACAGGAACTTTGTCAATTCCCCCTTCTCTAGCAAGTGATCCCAGCTGCTTGGCTTCCATACCTCCTAGTTCGTGACCATCGGCCCTATTGTCCCAGCATCGTAGCAACCAGGTGATGATGTGCTCCCCTGGTTGACGGGTAAAATCTTTTCGCATATTCCGTAGCTCGGTTGAGGTCCGAGGTCGAGAAGTCACCTCTTCTTCTTCTTCTTTGTCATGGGATGATGACTCCTGATCAGATGGTGGCCCGGGTGGTGAATACATTGTTTCTTCATCTTGCTTCACCCTTCTTGCCTCTTTTTTGCTTTTTCTCTTGCGTATGGGGGCAATCGATATTGGTACGAATTGGTCCTCTGGTTTAGCTGCAGTCATTATCACTGTGCTTTGAGTAGCAACTGTACTTGTCGCTGGGGGTGGTGTAGCTGCTGTGGTTGGAGCTGGGGTAGCTTCGCTGTCTGTTGCAGTCGAAGTTTGAGTAGTGGCTGTACTTGTCGCTGGGGGTGGTGTAGCTGCTGTGCTCGGAGCTGGAGTAGCTGCGCTGTCTGTTGCTTCGCCCTCAGATCCAGGGACATTTCTTTCCTTTTGAAGGTGCTGGATAGTGTTGAACAAGGCCCGGTAAGCATAGGCCAAGCCCCAGCACGTTGACATGATTTGTCCCTCTCTGCTATGACCAGGATGACAACACACCTCATTTAAGTGTTTTACTAATTTTTCTGGATTTTGCACTTGTTCGGTGATGAAGTTCCAAAACACTGGAGGGGCCCACTGACCTAGATACTTGCCCATACTATCCCACACACCCTGCCACTCATGGCTGTCCAGCCTTGGGGAAAATCTCTCTGTCCCCCTATTTTGTCGTCTAACCCCAGACAAGGCCCAAACCCGACTCTGCTTAACTCTTGAGATCAGACGTAATGGTTGTGGACAAAACACACTCTGTATGCGTGCCAACATGGTGACCCCCATCACAATCAGCAAACAGGTCTCAACAATATTAAAAGGCCACTCAAAAACTTCAAAACTCTCAAACGATGCTGTAAACGGTCTGGAAGGGGCACTGGGAGGGTAAAAGAATGTCTCCTTCATAGGTTGACCACCCAGGAAGGAGAAAAAAAATGTATAGTTGCTAAGCATTTGTATTATATACCTCCCAAAGTATAAAGGTGGTGACCACACTGGGAACATAAGCCAGACCAGTTTCATGATCAATTTTTCTATTGTATTACAAGTCATTACCATAAAATACAATGAGACAATAACCTTAGCCCAAGCCCCACACTTGAAAAACACTAACACAGCAAATACCGGCTCTAAGTAACCTACGGCATATTGAGACTGTGAGATCAAAAACAACAACTTTGAGAGCCAATAAATCAGCATTGTGACAAGTGACTATCAATCCAAAACACTGAATGCTTATCACAAATACGATTAGACACACTCCGGTCAGATCTGTCGTTATCTCAACCCTTCGTGCCCCACGTTGGGCGCCAAAATAGAACTGTCGTGGTTTAAGCCCAAGCTGTAAATCAGAACCACGCAGTCTACTGCCCCCCCCCACCACCACCTTTCTTCCCTCCACTTCTGGAGGGACGGGGAGGAGAATCAAAAGAATGCAGCTCCCACGGGTTGAGATAAAGACAGTCCAGCAACTAAGGTATAACACAAATCACCACTGCCGCCACCAACAATAACAACAACAAGAGAAATAACAAGGGAAGAGAATACGATACCGCCCGCCGGAAAAGACAGCCCGGCCAAAAAGGGGACGTGCCCTTCCGGGTAGCTCCCAGTTACATCCCCTGGCATGACGTGCTGTGGTATGGAACACCTCCTTGGCCAGTCTGGGTCAGGTGTCCTGTCCCCACTTCCTCCCGGCCCCTCCTCCTCCCTGGCAGAGCATGAGACTCACAAAGTCCTTGGTCAGTCTAAACATCAGTGTTATCAGTTTCTTGTTCCCAGGCCAAAAGTCAAAAACACAGTGCTGCAACAGCTACTAAGAAGGAGAAAAAAACCTGACTGCCACTGCTGAACCCAGGACACCATGGGACCAAATGAAATCCATCTGTGGGTCCTGAAGGAGCTGGCAAATGAAGTTGCTAATACACTGTCCATCGTACTTGAAATATCATGGCAGTCAGATGAAGTTCCTGATGACTGGAAAAAGGGAAATATAACCCTCATTGTCCAGAGGGGGAAAATGGAAGACCCAGAGAACTACAGACCAGTAGGTCTCACCTCTGTGCCTGGCAAAATCTTGGAGCAGATTCTCCTGGAAAGCATGCTAAGGCACATGAAAAACAACAAGGTGCATGGTGACAGCCAGCATGGCTTCACTAAGGGGAAATCCTGCCTGACCAATTTGGTGGCCTTCTATGATGGGACAGCGGAACTGATGGATAGGGGCAGAGCAGTTGATGTCATCTACCTGGACTCGTGCAAAGCGTTCAACACTGTCCCGCATGACATCCTTGCCTCTAAACTGGAGAGACATCAATTTGATGGATGGACCATATGGTGGATAAAGAATTGGCTGGATATCCGCATGCAAAGAGTTGTGGTCAACAGCTCCATGTCCAGTTGGAGACCAATAATGAGTGGTTTTCCTCAGCGGTCAGTTGTTGGGACTGATCTTGTTTAACATCTTTGTCAGTGACATGGACAGTGGGATTGAGTGCCCCCTCTGCAAGTTTGCCAATGACACCAAGCTGCGTGGTTTGGTTGATACGCTGGAGGGAACAGATGCCATCCAGAGGGACCTTGACACACTTGAGAGGTGGCCAATGCGAACCTCATGAAATTAAATAATGTGCAAAGGCTGGGCACGAACAGTCCTGACTGCGCAAGGTCCTACACTTGGGTCAGGGCAATCCCAAGCAAACTTACAGGTTGGGAGGAGAAGGACTTGAGAGTGTTGGTGAATGAGAAACTGAACATGAGCCAGCTTCACTGTGTGCTCGCAGCCCAGAATCCACCCATGTGCTGGGCTGCATCAAAAGGAGTGTGACCAGCAGGTCAAGGGAGGTGATCCTGCCCCTCTACTCTGCTCTCATGAGACCCCACCCACATGAGACTCTCGTGGAGTACTGTGTGCAGTCCTAGTGTCCTCAACATAAAAAAGACATGGAGCTGTTGGAGCAAGTCCAGAAGAGGCCACAAGGATGACCAGGGGCTGGATCTCCTCCTGTATGAAGACAGGCTGAGAAAGTTTGGGCTGATCATCCTGGAGAAGAAAAGCTGAGTGGAGACCTCACAGCATCCTTCCAGTATCTGAAGGGGGTCAGGATGTCAGGACTCTTCATCAGGGGCTGTAGCAATAGGACAAGGGGTGATTGGTACAAACTTAAACAAGGAAGTTCAGGTTAAATATAAAGAAGTTCTTTACTGTGAGGGTGCTGAGGCACTGGCACAGGTTGCCCAAAGAAGTTGTGAATGCTCCATCACTGGAAGTATTCCAGGCCAGGTTGGACAGAGCCTTGGGTGACATGGTTTAGCATGAGACGTCCTTGCCCATGGCAGGGGATTTGGGACTAGATGATGTTAAGGTCCTTTCCAACCCTAACCTAATTATTCTATGATTCTAGGATTCTAGGATAATTTCATTTTCTTCCTTTTTTTTGTATGAAATGAAAACACAATTACTACATACTCTTTTAAAGTGCCATATTAGAATATATAATTAATAATTTATCTTTCTTGTGCTACCAAACTGGGAAGAATTAGCTTCCTTAGTCATTTCATAATGATAAATTACATTACATCAAAAAACCAAAAGAGTGTTTTGCTTTCTATGGTCCTATTAAAAGTTTAACAGAGGAGTTCATTGTTCTGACATCTCAAATGCTGTTTCTAACAATGGCTGTAGATGTTTTCATGGTCAATATCAAAACCATGTCTTTTTGAGTGTCTTTTTTTTTTTTTTTTAATTGCATTTGTTTCATGGTTTGGTTTTGGGGTTTGGGTTCTTTTGGGAAGATAACAAATATGATTTAGATGAAAATTTTTTCTCACTAACTAATCTGCATCACTTCAGAAAAGGAGTATATTAGGAAACATAACAATGATTTTTGCTTTTCCCCTCTTACATTGTTCAACCAGCAGAGGCATTCCCAGCTTTTACCTGTAGCAATTGTCCTTCCTGCTGCAGAAATGAAGAGGAACGCATAGGTATAATGGGGAGTCTCCTCAGATTTGGTGTAGTCCTAAGCATACCTTCTTTCTTTTCTTGGGAGGAGCGAACAGGTGTGCAAATATGATATTTGAGCTTAAAAAAATATGTTACATTTGCTACAGTTCTTATTTATACAGAACTGACAGGTCACAAAACAGTAGACAAATTTAAACCTTTGCTGTTGCACCTAGACTAAAGATGTATTACAAACAGTTTTGGGTTTTGTGGTTTTGTTTTGTCACTTGTTTTCATTTTGTGTGTGTGGTGTTTTGCTGTTGGTGGTTTGGTTTGTTTGTTTGTTTTAAGTTGTGACTTTCCTTTCTTCACTAACTAGTGCCTCACTAGAGACAGAAAACCAAATTTCAATACCCTTCCATTTCTGCTCCCAAACCCCTACCCATGCTTACTAGTGACAATGCTAAAACAAAAGCACTTAAACTTTTTTCACTGAGCACATATGCAGACTAAGGCACATCAAGATGAAACCAAGACAGATTTAATTTTGCAAGATAGAGGCAAATTACTATGCCTCTAATGTACTGAGAAATCTTGCTGTCTATCCCCAGGACTTTTATAGTCAGTTTTTTGGTTTTTATTTGTTAAGTTTTTAGCTGCCTAGTTTATATTCTGGTTTTGCATTCTGTAGGTAACAAATGTGGTGTTTTTCACATATGTTTAAAGTCTAGGACAATAGGATAGTACTGCTGAAGGGCATTGTATCTGTATCAATATCTTCAAGGTGAGTAATTAGAATATGCACTTATTTATTTAATCCTGACTTAAAAACCGTCATCCATGGCATGCTAATAGAACTTCAGGCTTCAAGTTTTAGGTCAATATTTGGCAAAAATTTACTGTCAGAAATTATATTGTAAGAATATTCATAAATAAATTTCCGGAAAGGTATTCGTATATTTTCAAAGTAGTAGTTTTGAATATTGCATGAGTATTGGATAAGTTTTCATACTCCCTGTGCTTTCCACTCACTGGCAGCTGGTGCTTCATTCTATATTCGAAACACTCTGTCACTTTGAAAGGCAGAATGGAATTGCAATCTGTCCTTTGTGAATGGAGCAGGTTGTATAGACCCCTGCTTTGCACTGCACCATGCTCCTGTGATCTACCACCCTGAAAACAATGGATCTTATCTGGACTATCTGGGGGGAAAAAACAAATTTCTCCCTTGTACTAAAAACCTGTGCACTTTTGACAGACCAGCACACCAACATAGTGGAGGCCAGCTCAGATGAGAAGGGCAAAAAGACAATGAGTTTGAGGTATAATGTACTGTAAAGAAAGCTTCATTTATCTCAGCACCAGGGAGACCGGAGGATTACCATGTTTTTAGATAAGACACTGCACCAGTGAATCATCAGGTTCCCTCAGACAACTAATAATGTTTTCCTGAGCAAGCCAGACCACCATAAGAATGGGAAAAGCCTGGGGGCAGTGTCTGTGTGAGTCAGCCCAACATAAAGCATACAAACTGGACAAGAAATAGAACAAAGTTTGAAAAAAGCAATGGTCTTGAGGTGGTAACCAACATATTCCTTCCCAGAAACTGGGGAGGCCCAGCATTGTAACAATGAGCATATAGAGACCAGTTACAAGAATCATGTTTACGCTGTGATTCAACTATATATTACAAATGCTCTATTATGCTTATGATGTGATTTCAGCACATTGCTGAATCACTCCACTAAATCAAAATCCCATGTCATGCTCAGTAAGGAAATTTGTTATTAAACATTAAACTGCTCATGCATTATATATAAAAGAATCTGATTGGAGAGTATTCAGTGGAGATGTGGTCAGCTGGGACCTGTCTTTACACATGGGTAAGACTGCACTCTGCACAATATTTAAATTCTTTGCAACACTTGAGGTTTTTAAATCTATCCCAGTGGTTCTTGTTCTCTGTATCCCCATGCTTATGTACCCCACCTTCAGTCTGTATCCCCATGCTTATGTACCCCACCTTCAGTCCATCATGTAAGCCACACTATGAAGCTGTGCTTACTGAAATCAAGCAGCCTACATAATTTTGCCAAGAAATTTTTGAAGCACAGAAACTTTTATCTTGAGACTGAGGCCCAAGTCAATATTTGCATGTGTGGATTTGCCATTTGGAAGACATCTCCTGGCAGTAGCAAGTGAAACTAGTAAACAGTGTCACCTAATGTTTAAATGTTACAGCCATCATGATAGCCTTAATGATAGGTACTTTGGTAACTGACTTCATCTCTCCACTCCCCTATCCCGGCCAGTTGAGACAGTCAGAGGCTGAGACACTCATTCTCACTTTTTTATTTAAAGGCTCCTCTCAATCAAAGATACAAAAGATTGGGCTGCAAACCTGGTTTGGATTGTTTTCAATCTTCTTGCTGCCAAGTTCATAAACTACACAAGGACTGATAAATTAAGACAAGACCTCTGTCGTAGTCCAGCAGCCTGGGCTGACCCTTGAGGATGCAGTTTGCATGCACAGAGAGTAGTTTCTCACAGATCTGCCAGAAGCCATCTTGCTTCTCTTGCACCATGCCAGCTGTGGGCAAGGACAAGTGCCTGTTGCCTAAGTCACTGCCATGTTGCTCTGTAAACCAGCAGGAGCCAAATGCCATTTCCTCATGGAAAACGACATCACAGGACTAGTCTCCAACAGCAGATTGCAGGAAGGGACACTGCAGACGCACTTCCAAAGGAATGTTGTACTTGGCAGGCACTGATACCCAAGCACTCACATGGCCCTGCCACCAGTTATACCTACTCCTCACAGGGCCAGATGTTTCAGGGTTCCTTTCAAATCAATAGTGTTCGTGATAGAATTACAAAAATACACTTTCTGGGGTGTTTCTCTCACGCAACAATGTGCCAACTGTCAGGACTGTTCATGCCCAGCCTAGGGTGACTCGAGATTAGTGAGAGTGATGTGCCTCATTCTGCCTTGGAAAGAGAAGGCTTGATGGGCCTCACTCACACCACACCACCCACAAGCTGCAGTCTTGCAGGCTCACTGAATAGCTGGTATAGCTGAATATGTCTATGAAGAAAGGCTGGAGGAACTCCTAGAGTAAGTTTGGAGTGTTGGGGATATATATGTGTAATATACCCAGTTACTCATGTGAAGCTGGTTTAGGACATGGGAGAGAAGGGATGGGGCCAATAACCTGCAACTGAGGGGAAAGGATGCCCTTCTGCCCATGTTGTTTTCCTTCCAGGGCTCTGGACTTCTCTAAGGAAGACAAAAAAAGGACCTCGCCAACAAGTGTTTCCCAGAATCTGGGTAGCCTGTGGAGCTCAGAGCTTTGTAGCACACCATGAAAATCTGCTCCTGCACCAGGTAAGGGACAGCAAACAGCAAATTAGCTACTCACCAACCACAGCTGACACTTGACTGCTGCTTTTAAATCCTTATTCTGCTTTTTAAACTGGTACTTAAAGCAGCACAGGTCACTTGATACATTGATTATTGATTCAGATAGAAAGAGGTATCATGAAAACATTGTGAGTGCAATGTTCCTTGCACAGCTGAAACTGATCAGCTCTTCTCTTTGCCTGAGATCCTGCAGAGCTGCACTGGGCAAGAAGTTTTGCTGTTGAACTCTGCCAGCTTTTATAGACTTCAAAGCACTTAACAGCAGCTGAAGTACTGACCTGTCCAAACAGTCTCTCTGGAGCATAGTTTTCCACGTAACAAATCTACTGTGGGCATCCCTGTAGGAATGTTGTCTTGAATTTTGTCTTGGGTTGTGTTTCTGGAGGAAGCCAAGTCTGGAAAGTGATGACGTGTGTTGTGCTTCCAGACACTACTGCTGTGTTTTGTCTTTGTTACAGTAATACTTGGTTGGAAAACCAAATGCTTTGGTTGGAAATCCGAACTGCTTACAGGGTTTTATTTACACTTAAGCTCTGGACACAGCAGCAGGGTTGCCTTTAAGGATCCAGCACTTGAGAAAGCCACCACAACCCCCAAGTCCTGCCCAGACCAGTCTTTTCCCAGGCTATGCTGATGCAAGCTCTGCTCCATGTGCAGAACTTTGCACTTCTCTTTGACAAAATGCACAAGATTTCTTTCAGCCCATACCTCAAGTTTATTAAGTCTCTTTAATTGAACAACCTACCTTTGACTCTGTCTACCCTTCCTAAAACTTAGGAAAAGTAGGGTACTCTCTTATCATCCATGTCATTCCAGGAAACATCAAATATTATCAAGTATTCAGCCCTGGGCTATTCTTCACTGATTGCTCACAGTCCCTAAGTTGTTAACTACAGCCCTTTGACCTTATGCTACAATTTTCAGACATTTAACAGCCTGTTGATCCTGCCTGTACTTCCTCAGGTCCCAGATGAGAATTCCATGAGAGATAGATTCAGAAGTATTCCAAAATTGCATCCAACACTCCTTCCTTGTCCACACCTATACTCTCTTATCTATAGTTCTGTGATAATTACCAATACCTAAACATGCCAATGCTTTTTGTTGCCCTCCACTCGTCAGCACGACTCAACTATATCTATTTTACATCTGGTAGTTACTCAGTCTCACTGATTTTTGGACACCCAGCTGTCTTCCTAAGTAACCTTTTCTACTCCATATTAGAAATTATTTCCTTACTGCTAATTTGCTGAAGCAAAGAACATTAGTTCCCGTATTTCCTACAATGTATACCACGGAAAGATGACTTCCTTCCTTCCTTCTCATGTTTTAAGTGTTTGTGAAAAAACTTGAGGTTATAAGTCTGTGAGTCAGGGAAGTCTAACAATATGTGTCTTTCCATTAGGGAAGAGCTCCTAGGTCTCTCTGGTAAATACTGTTGCCCTCTTCTGCATATTCTGTTCGCATTCATTTCTCTTTACCTGAAGTTCAGTACTAAAAATTGGGTCTAAAACTCCAAGTGAGACTATATCATTCCTGGCTACAGAGGAAGACCTTCATTTGTCTTGTAGATGTTGTCACTGTCTGCTTTTTCTAAAACCTAGTAACATATGGCTGCTGATTCAACATCAGTTTACAACTATAATCTGAAGATCCAGACCTACTCAGATGCTCATCAATTGCTACTGTCTGATATTCATAAAACTGATATATTTCTTCCCAGATGAAGTCTCTTACATATTTTTGAAGACCGTGTCTCCAATTTACCAGGCATTTTTCAATACATAAACTGTCCTCTGTCATTCTAGAATTCATTTGCTTGTCTGTACCTATACCATTTCTATTCATGCCCTGTAGGCTGTAAATGACATCATAAATATGCCTAGGACTGATCCTGTAGAACTCAGTTTGAAACAATATTTTAATTTTATAGTTGACAATCATAAACATTTAAATATAATTTTCTACCCTCTGTGTGTGTGTGGAGTGCTAGACCAAGTTTCCCTGATTATTAGTTTTGCTTCTAATATTTTTCTAAAAGTAAATAAAATGGAACAGAAGGAAAACCTGCACTGTGTCGGCCAGCTTTAGGGAAACACTACATCCTCTACTGAGATTCTTTCTAAAGTTAATTTTGAAGCAAGCCCGTTAAACGTGGTTTTAATTTCTTCCCTTGCATCTTATAAATCAATGTCTGCTTTGAGTACTGTAGATTCTTGAGTGTATTCATATCTTCCTTGGGTTTGGCAGAGCTGGTAATTAGTACAACTGCTTATCAATACAGTATTCTTTCCTCAGGGTGGAAGAAATGACCTGGCCAATACATAAATCTGTAACCCAGAATGACTTGCACGCTTAGTTCTTGCCCGTGTTCTTCAGGTACCTTAATGAGGAAACTATATGGGCTGGGTGCGTAGCTGGGTCTACAGGTAATGAAGGACTACAAAGAACCTTTGATAGCTTAGGAAACGACATCTAATAACATGTACATCCTGAGTGCCACTGAAGGGGCAGGACATAGATTTTCTGTGTTGATGACCTAGTTTTGATTTTCATCTCTGCCTGAATCAGTATTTGCAATATGACTCACAAAAAAGAATTGTCATTTGACTGTGTTGTGCATCTGGGAGAATAGACAATACGTAGCATCAGTTCAGACATCACATTTTATTTTATTTCCAGGCACCAGGTAGGGTTACATTTGCAGCCTTTTACATGTAGGTAGCTGTATTTCTTTGTCTTTCTTCATTTACTGACTTCCTCTTTTTCTTCAACAGAAAAGAACACAAAGTTAACTACTCCATATAACAAAGTAGAAAAAACCCTGCTCAACTGAGATTCCTATGTGTAGTAATACTACTAATAACAATGATAATTATCAGTCTTAGGGATGGATGGACAGAAGTAAAATATAAGAGGATCTCTGATTCAAAGGCTTTTATAAGCTGGAAGGAAGATTTTGATGCTTTAGGCTGTCATTTTCTGGACAGAGAAGGAGATTTTGAAGCTGATTCATTAAAATGCATAGCCCTTCTTTTTTGATGCTTAGCAAGCATTTAGCAGTTACAGCAGGAAGGAATGTCACCTCTCCTCACCTTTTGATCACCCCAGAATGTAGGGATGTTTTTTTAAAGTGGAAGTTTTACTGAGACTCCAACAAACCTGAAGTCCTACAGCCATGTACAACATGGTCACTGAGCCAAATCAGGGGAATTCAAGCCTTGAAACTAAGGACTGTGTGAGAGGTAACAATGGCTTTTTAAGCTACCTTTGTTTAACCACAAAAATTTAAAAAGTGATGCTAGAGCCATTTAAAGCCAATCTGAACACAGGTTTCATAAATTAACCTGGAGAAGTATTATTTGCAAAATAGTACAGAGAGACATGAGCACTGGCGAGATCCATCTGGAGTCAAGTTCTGGGCTCCCCAGTGCAACAGAGATGTGGATATAGCTAGAGTGAGGCCAGTGAAGGGCCACAAAGTTGCTTATGGGACTGGAGCATCTCTCATATGAGGAGATGCTGAAAAAGCTGAGACTGTTCAGCCAGAAGAGAAGAAGGCTCAGAGGAGTCTTATCCATGTGTTCAGATACCTGAATAAAGGAGACAGAACCAGAGTCTTTCCAGTACTGCCCTGGGACAGAAGTCTGTGGGCACAAACTGAAACACAGGAAATTCTGCTTAAACATAAAAAAGATTGGGTTTTTTTTGCAGCAGGCTTCCTGGAAAAGTTGCAGTGTCTCTCTGCTCTAGCTGAACCTTCTTCCAGTGTGGGGGTGGGACCTACTGCATTAGATGTTAGATTAGAAAGCAAGATACTTCTTTTTAGGAGATGTGATTTCCCTAACACTCAAATATCTGTCAGTATATTTTTGGTAGCTTAGTTGAAGTATATACCTTAAAAGGATACAGGTTTCTTTTCTACTGACAGCCTTTTGACATCTTAACTCTTCCATACTATATAAACCTTGCAATTGCTGAATCAGTATTGTCAATAAAATTGTAGCATGCCAGCAACTTGAGTAATGTCTCCGCATGGTGTTTTTTATTATTAATATTGAGAGTGATTACCTGAATGTCTGAAAAATCATTTTTTGTCACAAAGATAGCATGCTTCAATTAAAACTTCATAATTTCTCTGGGTCTTCCCCACGTTAGTAATAGTTAATGTAATTAAATGAGTGTAGGTCTTCTGCTAAACTTGGCTAATCAGCTTACCTAGATTGTTCTCTTTCTGCAGCCTGAATGCCTAATTTGGCTCTATGTGTCTAACATCTAAGCTGTTTCTCCTCCATGTGGAGCTTCTGTCTTGATAAGAAAAAAAAAAAAAAAAATCAAGTGTTTTCTGCGCTATGCAGTTTTAGGAACGACTTCCTAAGTTCCTAATATGTGAACTATTTTTGTTTTGAAGATCCTTGCACTGGAAAATACACTGGCATTTTGTAGGGTCATCTGTAATCTGCACTAGCACCTGTACTGCTAGGCAAGGAAGGATGCCAGGGCATGTTATGTGATGATGAATGGAAATGAGATTCTGTTTTGGAGAGGTAAGGGTTTGCCTTTTAAGGAGGCATAAGAAATTGGTTTGAGGTCCTGAGTAGGAGGTGAACAGAGCCTGCATTTGGACGGCATGCTTGAAAAGTTAAAAACCAGGAGAAGTTCCAATCTTTGCTGTTTGATTGAAATTTAGTATAAAAGAAGTCACATTTAAATATTCATCTCTTCACATGGAAACTGCAAACAATTGTTATTACCAGCTCATGCTCAAAACTTGTTTTTCAAGTCATGCTGTTTGGCACGAAGAAAAATTCTCCAACTTTCTCCAACATGTCGAAAAAATGTTCAGTACTCTCCTACTGACTTTCTAAGTTATGTGGTGGGAGGCTTGTTTTTCTCTTATCTGTAAAATGCTCAGGGCAATGTCAATGCTATTTGTAAGGTAGATAGTAATTGATCTCTCTAAAAACTGAGAACTGTTATTTTGGTCCAATGTAGTGTTTAACAGCTATTTCCAGCAATGCAAAAGTGAGAATTGTTCAAAGCTTCTGACAAGTTTATTTTATCCAATTAACTAGAAAATTTCATTACAGGGAGCAGGGCTGGGAAATAAACCTAGAAATTACTCTCCTTTTCACACTGCCTCACACCACTAAAGAAATGGTTGGTAAAAGCAAGAAAATTTTCAGTGCTCAGAAGTAGGCCAGGATTAATGGTCTGTGCAGAAAAGAGCCAGCATGATGGTTGAGGAATAGATACCATAAAGTGTGCTGAAATGTAATTCTGGATGCCAGCTGCCGAATCTTCCAGTGTCTCAAACAACTAGGGAAGAACAAAGAACTTCAGAAGTGTAGCTCAAAACAGAGAGCAGGGAATTATTTAAATTACATGCAGATATACATGGATGCATCAAGAACTGAAAGTGGGAGAAGTCCTAAATTCTGCTCCTTGAAATCCCCAGATAATGACCTCTTTCATCAGACCCAGACAGATGACAAGCTTTTCTGTATCTGTCTTTTGTATCACTTACATTCAAATTCTGCTTTATGGCCATTTCCATTCAACTAACCTGGAAAATGAGCATAATGCCTTCATCTTGCCCATGAGCAACTGCATTTTTGCCTCTCAGAAACATCTTTCTGCTGATCAGTTGAATTACCAGCCTGAGCTTAAAACTCTGTGGCTATTGTGCATTTGGTTTAGTTGCTCATGTAGGAACATCATCATGTTCACAAGAAGTGTGGCAGATTTCACAGCCCACTTCAGTACACCCTTCGATCCCTACTGTGTGGTACTAGAGAACGTAATTTTTCCTTTTCTCTTCTTTTTCCTTCCACTCCTTCTCTCCATCAAAGTATTTATTAGCTGGCTTGCATGCAGATGCAACAAAATAAAAATAGATCTAGAAGAGAATATGAAACAGTGGTAGTTCAGTGTTTTAACTTTTGTTATTCTAATGTATCTTATTTTTATTTGCCATTTTAAACTATCACATTTCAACTAAAACTCCTTACTATTACATATAACTTCATTGTGTTTTCAACATTAAATGTATGAAGAAAAAAAAAAAAAAGAATATCAGGGCCTTTTTCAAGATACTATTTGTCTTCTAGAATCTCCAATTTATTCATGCTAGAAGAAACGCTCCTTTGCTGAAATAGCCCACTAACATTTTTCATAACAAATTTTTGTAAAGTACAAAAGGACAAAATATTGGATTTGGGCTTAACTTGTTCTTTTCAACAAAGGAAATAAAGAAAAAAACTGGCTTCTTTTTATTTACAAGCCAATTAAGGCTTTTGTCTTCTGATTAGTTAAAAAAAAATTGTTGAAGACCTTAAAAAAATAAGTAATCTTTGTTGTCACTTTCTGAGCCTTAAAAATTAAGTGGGGTCATAATAATTAAAGCTGATTCTGATTTGTGAGGATTGTCTGAAAAATGTTTCAATATTCTGAGGATTTGGATGAAAACCTAAATTGCTAAGTGTTTTTCTTTTCCTTTAAAGAAGAGAATGACAGGTTTTACAAAATCTTAGGGGGGGGGGGGGAAATTCTTATCCAAATATTTATAGGTACTATTGAGGTTTAAGCTTTCTGATCACATACACCAGATTTCCACATTATTTCATTTATTTGGGGTGAACAGGGGCTTCAGCTGTCTCCATTAATGTTTAAGTAGCTTAAGATACATATTAGTGTATATATAGCTGTTTGCTATTTTTCCCCTACCAGTCTGCTTCTGGCTTCTGTAAGTCATAAAGAATAATGGTATAGAGTGATGCAAGCAAGAAAGCATTAAACTAGCAGTTTATCAGGAATTTATATGCATTAACTAAGCATGGGCAGCTTTATTTTACAAATAGAGACAATTCGTAAAAATATCAAAATCTTGCTATTCGCTCACAGAACACCACAAAAAATGCAGAGCCCTTGCAAGTTCCAGACACTTTTCCACAGTGCATATATTCCTCTGAAGGTCTCTTATTTTCCCAAAAGAGGAAATTCTGTTGAAATACGGTATCCTTAATAGTTAAAGATATGGTTAAGGGAGCCGAATCTTTATCCATATTCAACGCTCAGCCATGAAATTGTGTTACTTCCTTCTCTTTGAAATCAATTTACGACAAAAATACTGAAGCTACCCCCTCGGTTTCTGTCCTAATCTGGAGAAAACCCTCTAAAGAATAAGTCTGCAATACGAGGGAGACTTTTTGTCTACGGGGTTTATGATAATTTAGAAGGAAAAACAAAAGTTTGCCGTTCCCGGGGTCTCTCTGGCTTCACAACGCGCGGTTAAACACATCTTTTCTCTCTCATCTGGGGTCCCAAGAGCAAGAAATTCCCCCGAATGAAAGTCCACCTTCTTCTTTTCACTGCCCGAAGAAACTGGGGTGATTTCGTGGCACGCAGTTTACAAAAAATATGAATTTATAACTCCAAAGAAACACAGACTCGGCGGACTAAAAGCTCTTCCTGGCTAACAGTTAGGCGGGCTCTGCAAAGCACCAATCACAGATCACCGCTTCGCTATAAATTCAGGCATCGGGGTTACTGTAGCCCAATTACTTTCTTTTGATTAGGAAGAAGTCTCTGCAGCGATGTCGGAGACTGCTCCCGCCGCCGCTCCCGCTGTTGCTGCCCCGGCCGCCAAAGCGGCCGCCAAGAAGCCGAAGAAGGCGGCGGGCGGCTCCAAAGCCCGGAAACCCGCGGGTCCCAGCGTCACCGAGCTGATCACCAAGGCAGTGTCCGCCTCCAAGGAGCGCAAGGGACTCTCCTTGGCCGCGCTCAAGAAGGCGCTGGCCGCCGGCGGCTACGATGTGGAGAAGAACAACAGCCGCATCAAGCTGGGGCTCAAGAGCCTCGTCGGCAAAGGCACCCTGGTGCAGACCAAGGGCACCGGTGCCTCTGGCTCTTTCCGCCTTAGTAAGAAGCCGGGAGAGGTGAAAGAAAAAGCCCCCAAGAAGAGGACGGCTGCAGCCAAGCCCAAGAAGCCAGCGGCCAAGAAGCCTGCCAGCGCTGCCAAGAAGCCCAAGAAAGCTGCGGCAGTGAAGAAGAGCCCCAAGAAAGTGAAGAAGCCTGCCGCGGCCAAGAAAGCAGCCAAGAGCCCCAAAAAGGCGACTAAGGCTGCCAAGCCCAAGAAGGCGGCGGCAGCAGCGAAGAGTCCAGCCAAGGCGAAGGCGGTAAAGCCCAAAGCAGCTAAGCCCAGGGCAGCCAAGCCAAAAGCAGCCAAGGCAAAGAAGGCGGCGCCCAAGAAGTGAAGTGTTGAAGTGGAAATACTGAAACCCAACGGCTCTTTTAAGAGCCACCCACTATTGTCCCAAAAAGGGCTGATGCACTCCGTTGCCGAGGTCCGTGCCTGCAGCAGAGGTAACCACACGCCACTATCCGTGTGGGATGTTCGTCTGTGGATTGGATGGGACGCTAAACTTCCGGCCATGGTTACGCTAAGACTTGGAAAAATAAAGTTTGTATTTCCTGCGAAAACGCTTTCTAAAGGCTGACTCTTTTTTGAGCACCGCAAGAGGGTTAAAGGGATTGCTTAGGGCGGGTGTCGCTCCGGGGCGTGGAGTTTTGTTTCGGCGATTTTAACCAGCGCGGTTGCTAACAGCCTGGGCGAGACGGCCACACCTCTTAGTGATCGTACCCGGGAACTGTCAGCGCGGCTACTCCGCTTCCTTGGCAATGACCTATCCGCTCGGCAGCGCTATCGTGGGGCAGGTCTGTATTTCTGCGTGACTTCCCCAACCTGCTTTTCGAGATGGAGACTGCGGGGGAGGAGTATGGGGGGGAATGTGCGAGTAGAACTATCAGCGGTCCTCTTCTGCACCCTGCTGGCCTAGTAGTGGTCCAGCCAGAGTGGCAGGAGCTCTTCCGGGCATCTATCCTCAGCCGCTACGGTCAGGGCGCTTTGCCAGCGGTGCGTTCCGCGGCCGGTAGGAAAGGCGCGGAACTCCCCGCGGCATCGTGGCTCCGCCTGTGTCCGGTTCTGATTGGCTGATGGGAGAATCCGCTTTCACTTATTGGGCAATTAGGTAATTTCGAAAAGCCCGCGCTGGCTGCACTCAGCATTATGTGCTCGCTCTCCAAGCGCACCTACCCTGTCTGAGAGGTATCCTCGCTTCCCCTAGTCTTCTAGTCTTTGTCTTCCGATCTATAATGCTTCTTTCTGTCTTGTCCTGGACTATCTAGTGTCAACTGTGTAAAAATGGCGCATTTATTTCTCTTATCATATTTTTGGGGTGCCCGTGCTTTAAGTTACCAAGTGCAAGCTATGTGAAAGTCTTTTCCATTTATGATGGAATGTATAATGCATCACATCCTAATTCATTACTGTACTGATTCACAACACCGCTTACATTTACTGGAAAAATTCAGTTAGCATTTATGTAGTCATCAATAATTTAACTTTATTAGTTTTTGAGACATTAATAATTGCAAGCCCTTATGACAGATTTAACATATAAATCTCAATTTGGAGTTTAGCATTTTACAACCACGTTTTTACACCCACGAAGACTAAGACACTAGCGTGCTAAAGCTCTTTTAAGGAGCATGTAGGTGGCTCTTAAAAGAGCCTTTGGGTTAAAACTGTCGGTCCGAGGTGCTCTACTTGGAGCTCGTGTATTTGGTGACAGCCTTGGTGCCCTCAGAGACTGCATGCTTCGCCAGCTCACCCGGCAACAAAAGACGCACGGCCGTCTGGATCTCCCGAGAGGTTATGGTAGAACGCTTGTTGTAATGCGCCAAGCGCGATGCTTCACCAGCGATGCGCTCGAAGATGTCGTTAACGAAAGAGTTCATTATGCCCATAGCCTTGGACGAGATGCCAGTGTCGGGATGCACCTGCTTCAGTACCTTGTACACGTAAATCGAATAACTCTCCTTGCGGCTCTTCTTGCGCTTCTTGTCACTCTTCTTCTGTGTTTTAGTCACTGCCTTCTTAGAACCTTTCTTGGGAGCAGGAGCAGACTTAACCGGCTCCGGCATTTTATAACCACCTCTAAGTCCTACCAGAACAAGATAAGCGCTTAAAATGGCGGCAGAGCTCTCTATTTATAGGGCCGTTATGCAAACACCAGACCTCCAAGTCGTTCAACTCGATTGGATCTTCGCTCAAGGAGGCGTATCCTTGTCTCTGATTGGTTAAAATATGATTCCTCGTCTCATTGGTTGTCTAAGCAATAGATGCTTCCAGCCAATCACCAAGCGCTACTCTCTTCCTGGGAAGGTATAAAAAAGGAAGATCGCCTGCATCAGAATAGGTTTTTTTGTCCCTTTTAGGTAGGGTTGTGTGGAAGGTTTTTTAGGTGGTTGAAGTATGTCTGGTCGCGGGAAGCAGGGAGGTAAAGTTCGAGCTAAGGCTAAGTCGCGGTCGTCGAGGGCTGGTTTGCAGTTCCCCGTGGGTCGCGTCCACCGCCTGCTGCGAAAGGGGAACTACGCGGAACGGGTCGGCGCTGGAGCTCCTGTCTACATGGCGGCCGTATTGGAGTACTTGACGGCTGAGATCTTGGAGCTGGCGGGCAACGCGGCCCGCGACAACAAAAAGACGCGCATCATCCCGCGGCACTTGCAGCTCGCTATCCGCAACGACGAGGAGCTGAACAAGCTGCTGGGCAAGGTGACGATCGCGCAGGGCGGTGTGCTGCCCAACATCCAGGCTGTGCTGCTGCCCAAGAAGACTGAGAGTCATAAGGCTAAAAGCAAGTAAACTCAGAAAATGAAGCTTCTCAGGCTTCTCTAAATATAATTTAATAACCCAAAGGCTCTTTTCAGAGCCACCCACGTGGTCAGAAAAGAGTTGCATTGCTTGCTTTGTGAAAGATCTGGTAGTTCATTATGTGTTGATTTTGTTAAGTAATGCTGTGTTCTGTGGCAATGCCTTCAAACTTCTGTCTTGAGGGTGGTATATTTGTATTCCAGCTCTCGGTCATTTGTAAGGAAAGAACACTTGTAGGGAGTTATTCTCTTTTTTTTTTTTTTTTTTTTAGCAGATTCTTTGTTAATGTTCAATGTGTTCAATTGTCATGATTTTACAGGCTACTTATGGTGTGAAACATAGGGGCTGGGGTTGCTAAAAAGCTGTGGAGGGAGTGCAAAAAGCTATGTAGCTTGAAAATACAGTTCTAAACCCATATAACTACAAAAAACAAAGGCTTCCTTTGCAGGCCGTTGCTCTTTTAAAGTTATAAAGCTTCCCTGTGACTTGACTTAGGAATAAAATGAAAAATGCTTTAAGGGAAATAGCTCATTTTGATCTAGAACCTCAATTAGATGGATCTGCACTGTAAAGTAATAATGTAATATCTCTATTCAGAGGAAACTCCTTACAGTGCTAGTATATATCCTTTTTTAAGTAGATTTCAAATATGCCATTTTTTAGTTGTCTTTCTGTAAATAACTATTTCTCTTGCATCAATTAACAGTGGGTAAAAGTATTTGAATTCATCTCTATTGTTGGCTCAGGTATCACCCAAGAGCACAGTGTTAAAGCTCTTTAAATGCACTGCTATAATTATGAGAAAGACTTGTCTAGCTGATTCTTCTTACTAAGGTGTTCCCAGAAACTGCACCTGATGGTCTGCAGCACCCTACATTGATTGAGGCTAGAACTCCCACCTGTGCAGCACTTCTGCCCTCCTTATCCCCTGGGGAAAAGGAGCTTAGAGGAAAGGAAATGCCACATACACAGCAAGAAGATACCTGTGCCTCTCCTCCCCACCCCCAAGCTATAACAGAGAGGCTTTTTAATTAGAACTGTGTCATGATCAGAGTGGGACATTGCAGATAATTTGTGGAGAGAAGCATAGAGAGCTCTCTGGAGCATCACACTATCCTGGTATGGTAATAGTATCTCGCCTAAGGATTTGTTTGCTCGTAGATACACTTAGAGCCATAATGTTTTCATTATGTTGTTGATCCTCATTAGCTGCAGCTACTTGGCACTCCTCTTCTTGAACAATTGCAATTGTATTAAGACTGTGCTTTAATGTGCACAAGTCTTCTTAATGTCTTTTCCAGAACAGATTCCTGCACATGTGTTACAGGTCACAGAATTGTTTGGGTCAGAAAAAACATTAAAGCTCATTCAGTTCCAGCCCCCTGCCACAGTCAGGGACACCTTCCACTAGACTAGATTGCTCAAAGCCCTGTCCAACCTGGCATCGAACACTTCCAGGTCTGGGGCAGCCACAGCTTCTCTGGGCAGCCTGTGCCAGTGCCTTACCACCCTCATAAGTGAAAAAACTCTTCCTAATATCTAATACAAATCTCTCCTCTTTTGGTTTAAAGCAATTCCCCCTTGTTCTGTCACTGCAGGCCTTGGTAAAAGGTCTCTCTCTGTTGTCTTACATTGAAAGGCTGACATAATGTCTCCCTAGAGCCTCCTTTTGCCCAGGGTGAACAACTCCAACTGTCTCAGTCTTTCTTCACAGGAGAGCTGTTCCAGCTCTCTAATAATTTCTGGGGGCCTCCTCTGGACCTCCTCTAACAGGGCCATGTGTTCCTTGTGCTGGGAACCCCAGAGCTGGATGAAGTCCTCCAGGTAAGATCTCATGAGAGAAGAGTAGAAGGGGAGAAGAACCACCTATTGTCGAGGGTGCTTTTTATGCAGCCCAGGATAAAATGGGCTTTCTGGGCCACAAGTGTGTATCTCTAGATAAAAGAGCTAGAATCCCAGAGAAAGACTGTGGGGTTATCTGTATCCAGGAATGTGATTTCTGTGAAAGAAAACTCCTACGTGGAAATCAGAATTGGTACCATAGGAGAGAGCTTTATCCTTCTCCGAGTGTGGAAGTAAGTCCAGCACTTCACAGTATCACAGTATGTTAGAGATTGGAAGGGACCTCAAAAGATCATCTAGTCCAATCCCCCTGCCAGAGCAGGAACACCTAGATGAGGTCACACAGGAATGTGTCCAGGCGGGTTTTGAATGTCTCCAGAGAAGGAGACTCCACAACCTCCCTGGGCAGCCTGTTCCAGTGTTCCGTCACCCTCACTGAGAAGAAGTTTCTTCTCAAGTTTAAGTGGAACCTCTTGTGTTCCAGTTTGTACCCATTACCCCTTGTCCTATCATTGTTTGCCATTGAGAAGAGCCTGGCTCCATCCTCATGACACTCCCCCTTTATATATTTATATACACTAATAAGGTCACCCCTCAGTCTCCTCTTCTCCAAACTATAGAGACCCAGCTCCCTCAGTCTTTCCTCATAAGGGAGATGCTCCACTCCCTTAATCATCTTTGTCGCCCTGCGCTGGACTCTCTCCAGCAGGTCCCTGTCCTTCTTGAACTGAGGGGCCCAGAACTGGACACAATATTCCAGATGCGGTCTCACCAGGGCAGAGTAGAGGGGAAGGAGGACCTCTCTCGACCTACTGACCACCCCCCTTCTAATACACCCCAGGATGCCATTGGCCTTCTTGGCCACAAGGGCACAGTGTTGGCTCATGGTCATCCTGCCATCCACTAGGACCCCCAGGTCCCTCTCCCCTACACTGCTCTCTAACAGGTCGTTCCCCAACCTATACTGGAACCTGGGGTTGTTCCTGCCCAGATGCAGGACTCTACACTTTCCCTTGTTATATTTCATCAAGTTTCTCCCTGCCCAACTCTCCAGCCTGTCCAGGTCTCGCTGGATGGCAGCACAGCCTTCTGGCGTGTCAGCCACTCCTCCCAGCTTAGTGTCATCAGCAAACTTGCTGACAGTACACTCAATTCCCTCATCTAAATCATTGATGAATATATTAAATAATACTGGTCCCAATACTGACCCTTGAGGCACTCCACTAGATACAGGCCTCCAACTGGACTCCGCCCCATAGACTACAACTCTCTGGCTTCTGTCCTTCAGCCAGTTCGCAGTCCACCTCACTCCCTGATCATCCAGGCCACACTTCCTCAATTTAGCTATGAGGATGCTGTGGGAGACTGTGTCAAATGCTTTGCTGAAATCAAGGTAGACCACATCCACCGCTCTGCCATCATCCATCCACAATGTTATTTCTTCATAAAAGGCTATGAGGTTGGTCAAGCATGACTTCCCCTTGGTAAAGCCATGTTGACTGCCCCTCATAACCCTCTTATCCTTGACATGCCTTAAGATGGCATCAAGGATAAGGTGTTCCATCACTTTCCCAAGGATGGAGGTGAGGCTGACTGGTCTATAGTTACCCGGGTCCTCCTTCTTGCCCTTTCTGAAGACTGGAGTGACATTTGCTTTCCTCCAGTCCTCAGGACACTCCAAATTCTTCTTGTCATCTGACCACAAAATGTCATTTTATTCAGAATTTAATTCCAAATACCTCTCATTTTACTGTTTGCCCTGCTCACCTCAGTAACTGGAGTTTTATCCTCTCTGATACTTAAGTCCACTTCTTAGCATTCTTTTTCTTCTTAGCCACTTGTGGTTTCACCAGTTGTGAACCTTCTGCTGCCATCTCACTGGTGAAACCTCAAAGGTAAATGTTCTATAAGTCAGATAGATTACATGATAGGAGTGCTGGCAATCTACTTGCATTAGAGACTTGCAGCTTTCAACAAATCCTACTAGATGGAGAAATGTAGCAAAGCAAGCTTAAATAAACAAGCTTCATCTCATTTGCATATATAACAAACAGTACTAAAGAAGAAATCCATAACATAAGGTGCCTTAGCTATGTCACTGGGTTCCAATACACCTTCACATTCTGAAGAACTTGTGATGCAACAAAAATTTCAACCAAATATTGTGGATCACAGTTACATTTAGGGATCTTAGAAGCACAAAATGGTTTGGCTTGGGAGGGACCTTAAACATCATCTAGTAACTCAATAATGCCAGTCAATGCATCAAGTCTTATTAATACATAGTTAAAAAGTAAGACAAAAGGCTTTTCTATCACTTTTCACCCTCACTTTGTTTTCAATGTTTTGAATAATGTACTCTGTTAAAAAGAACCTAGAAGACTCTAGCTTGCATATTATTATTATGTAGCAGGTACAGATATGGATTTAAATTGCCAAGTAAACCCCCAAGAAAA
The DNA here is from genome assembly GCF_963264785.1 of Psittacula echo. Taxonomy (NCBI): domain Eukaryota; kingdom Metazoa; phylum Chordata; class Aves; order Psittaciformes; family Psittacidae; genus Psittacula; species Psittacula echo. The sequence goes on along the minus strand of NC_137735.1, from coordinate 84,835,997 downwards.
TTAAAAGCAATTTTGCAGTTGTATATAATACATTGATGTTATGATTTATTTACCAATTATGTACTTTCTTGTGCAGTCATGGTCAAATATTGCCTTCCCGCAATAATCAAGTGCAATCTCATCAGTATAGTTTAATGAGAAACTAGGACAATTGTTCTAATTAGAGTTTATTTGAAAAGCTACAGTTTTGCAGAGGTTTCCTTTTTCATTTAACTCATAGTACTATGTGTCAACTCATGGGGAAACTGCATTACCTATAGTCTGGGTATTGGATCCTAAGCTTTGATTCAAGTAATAATTATTGTCTCCAATGAACAGTAAAAGCAACTTCATTAGGGATTATACTCAACAGCAAAATTTTCTTTCCACTTTAACTGTTTTTGTCTAAGAAAACCTCCTGGTCCATGAGAGAACTGACTGTATCACTAACAGAAATACAGGAAACATGTCTGTGGCCACATGTAGCAACCTTACAGGCAAGGCAGCCTTCTAGAAAGCATGATATTAAATTATATCAAATGTCCCACACACTTCGGGGAAAGGGGGTTGCAGGTAATAAATCTGTCAGCTCCTGCTTTTGGCATCTGCATCACCCATTTCTGCCAGGAGATTTCGGAAGATAAATTTCCAAGACTTCCAGTGGTTTTACTGCTGGAGGGAAAAGTTATACTAGGATACTCAACTTGCACTTACAAAGAGATATGAAGAAATTATTATTTTCAAACACTTAAAGATTTTGTGTAATACCTTCAGGCTTTCTTTAGTATTCAGAAGGTTGATTGTGCCTCAGGAAACACATCAAAGCTAGTTTTGCCTGCTCATATTTTATATGTTTGATTGGCAGATCTTTAATTTAGTTTATTTAAAATAATGGTTTGAATGAAAATAGGATTCACAGTGATACTTATAATTACCATAAACACCTCTACTTTTTTGGACACTTGTAACTTAATATATGAATATCTCAATCACATTTTCCCCTGAAGCTAGGGAATATATTCTGAAAATGTTGGTTGAGTTCTGTAAACTATGTCCAGCAATGAAATTACATAAACAACTATAAAAATTTAAAATTATATCAATAATCTTTAAAAGGCAGACATGTTTGAAGTGCTCAAAATATTAATAATTTAAGAAATGGCAAGTATATAGCCATATAATTTCTATTCTGTGCAAGTATAAGTAAAAATTGGAACAGTTTTGATTAAAAAATATAGTCTCGAAATTCTTTCAATATTTATTCACTTTCCAAATATAGTCCAAAGTACTGTAAGCAGCCCATATGCAAGGTTAGTTAGAAAAAGTGTGAAATACACAGAAAAAATTTGGATTCCTCATTGGAATAACACACATTTGGTTATTGATCATTTGTCATATGTCATAGAGACATCTAGTTGGTAGCGTCGGTAATGTATTTTTTTCGCTTGCTGGATCCAGCTGCTGAACAGGAGCCCCTCGGCCAGTACTGCCCGTTGACCCACTCGGGGCTGGGGTTGGCTGAAAAGGGGAACGGCGCATTGTCCCTCCTCCGCTCCCGAGCAGCAGCTAGAGTTGCCTTCATAGGAGCCCCAGGTCTAAGCATTACCCACCAGAGCCCCTCACCGATGATTTTACCCCCGCTTAAGACCTCACTCCCTGCTTCCTCTATCACCGACCTGCAGGTCGTTCCGTGCTAATGTGAAAGCGCTGAACGCTCGGAGCCCAGCCCCCGGGCCTGCACGGAAGACGGGGAAGCTGTTGAGAGAGGAATGTCCGGGTAGACAAACAAAACATGAAGCTGCAGTGACCGAAACGAACAAAGAGAGCGCGACACAGAGCTAGTCCAGCCGCGGGATGCTCACAAGCGGAAAAGACGATCAGCGGTGCCAGGAGGGGCGGTAGCACCGAGCGAGGACGCGGATTGGTAGGATTTTGCCGCAGACAGCGGGAAGGGTCGGAATGGAGACGGGGCGCCGCAGTTCGAAAAAAGGGGCCAAGGCTGCTGCTCCTGCCGCCTGCGGAGACCCCCAGCTGCCACTTAACAGTCACTTGCGCGGGGGGTGGTGGAGGGGGGAGAGAACCGGAAGACAAGAGAAAGCATGCGCAGGCTGAAGAGGAACAGAGCAGCTTCACTGCGGGGCTGGAGTCCGGTCCCGGTCGAAACAGGCAGAGCAGTCGGACTCTCCCCTGGGACCGGTGCCGGGGAAAGAGCATCAGTCGACGTGTCACGGGAAGCCCGTCCTGAGCTGCGAGGGGGCAGCTTGGGGGCGGAGGGCGAGAAATGGGGGCGGACGCTGCGGACGAGGCCCCACCTCCGCAACTCCCGCCCCCACGGCCTTCCCCCCACACATACTCCCCCGTGGCACACATCCCCCCTCCCGCCCCAACCCCTGCAGTCCTCAACCAGGTCGGATCGCACAAAATATACTGCCGCTCTGCTGGCCTGGTCGCGTTCAGTGAGGCGCTTGTGTGGGTGCGGTTATGTCTGGCAGAGGCAAAGGCGGGAAGGGGCTCGGCAAAGGGGGTGCCAAGCGGCACCGGAAAGTGTTGCGCGATAATATCCAGGGCATAACGAAACCGGCCATCCGCCGCCTGGCTCGGCGTGGCGGCGTGAAGCGCATCTCGGGGCTCATCTACGAGGAGACGCGCGGCGTGCTGAAAGTTTTCTTGGAGAACGTGATCCGCGACGCCGTCACCTACACGGAGCACGCCAAGAGGAAGACTGTGACCGCGATGGACGTAGTCTATGCTCTGAAGCGCCAGGGTCGCACCCTCTACGGCTTCGGCGGCTAAACTCCGGTTACGAACCTTATACAGTAAACATCTAGGCTCTTTTAAGAGCCACCCACAAACTTTATAAAGAGAGCTGGTTATTACTAAACCTTAAAGCTTTTAGAACACTTAAAATGCTTAAACGTTTTTGTGTTGTGCAATTCCAAAGTTTTTCAGTTACAGTTACAATTTAAAAGTTGCTGCAAAGTATCCTTTTCTAAAGTACCAAGAACACTGAGTAGTGCAAAACATTTTTTGCTACTGGTTATTTCTACAAGCTATGCAAAATCAAAGTTAATGCGTCTATCAACATATAAGCTATGTACTTAACGCACTTAATGATTTAATTAACTATTTAGGACTAAAATAGTCAATTGCAGCTCTTTTTAAAAAAGAGTGGGGGCTCTTAAAAGAGCCGTTTGGTTTAAACTTTAAAACTTTTACTTGGAGCTGGTGTACTTGGTGACAGCCTTGGTGCCCTCCGAGACTGCATGCTTGGCCAGCTCACCCGGCAGCAGGAGCCGCACGGCCGTCTGGATCTCCCGAGAGGTGATGGTGGAGCGCTTGTTGTAGTGTGCCAAGCGCGAGGCTTCGCCGGCAATGCGCTCGAAGATGTCATTGACGAAAGAGTTCATGATGCTCATGGCCTTGGACGAGATGCCCGTGTCGGGGTGCACTTGCTTCAGTACCTTGTACACGTAGATCGAGTAGCTCTCCTTCCTTGCTCTCTTTCGTTTTTTGTCACCCTTCTTCTGCGTCTTAGTGACAGCTTTCTTGGAGCCCTTCTTTGGAGCAGGAGCGGATTTTGCTGGCTCAGGCATCCTTAAAAGTTTCTTTCCAAGATCTTCACTGTACCTCAACAACATAGAAAATGGCGCCTACCCCCGTATTTATAAGGGCGTTATGCAAATTAGAGGATTGTAATAGTTCCATTCCTATTGGAGTAAAATATACCAACGCAATTACAGACATTTCCGTCCTGTAACTCACAGCTTGGGGAATACATTTGCACAATCTTTGTGCTTTGCAGCTATTGTGATTGCGCTAAAACTTTCACTAGGAAAAAAAAAAAAAAAAAACAACAACAACACCAAAAAACCAAAAAACAACAACAAAAAACCCACATTCAAACAAAAAATAAAAAATAAATCTGCACTGAATTCACTGTATTATTTTCAAAACTCGTATTCAAACATGGGTACTTTGCGCTGTTCCGGTGTTCCTAGGACTTTTAGAATGGGGTATGTTGTAACACCTGTAAAATTCTGAAACTGCACAACTCAAAAAATGGTAACATTGCAAGTGTGTAATTCCGGATGACATAAATATGCCTAGAACGTTTTGGTTTAAACATTTTAGTAATAACCAGCTCTCATTGTGAAATTCGTGGGTGGCTCTTAAAAGAGCCTTGTTTTGAGTATGTACGCTTTGTAACCGGAGTTTAGCCGCCGAAGCCGTAGAGGGTGCGACCCTGGCGCTTCAGAGCATAGACTACGTCCATCGCGGTCACAGTCTTCCTCTTGGCGTGCTCCGTGTAGGTGACGGCGTCGCGGATCACGTTCTCCAAGAAAACTTTCAGCACGCCGCGCGTCTCCTCGTAGATGAGCCCCGAGATGCGCTTCACGCCGCCACGCCGAGCCAGGCGGCGGATGGCCGGTTTCGTTATGCCCTGGATATTATCGCGCAACACTTTCCGGTGCCGCTTGGCACCCCCTTTGCCGAGCCCCTTCCCGCCTTTGCCTCTGCCAGACATAACCGCACCCACACAAGCGCCTCACTGAACGCGACCAGGCCGGCAGAGCGGCAGTATATTTTGTGCGATCCGACCTGGTTGAGGACTGCAGGGGTTAAGGGGGGGCGAGGTAGTATGTCGGAAGGGGAGGAAGGCGGGGGGGCGGGGGTTGTTGAGGCGGGGCCTTATCCGCTGCTTCCGCCCCCAAGCAGCTCCCGCCCAGCTCAGGGCGGGCTTCCCGTGAGACGCTGGTTGGGCCACTTCCCTCGGCACCGGCGGTGTGACGCCTCTGGTGGCTGTGCCTGTTTCGACCGGGACCAGACTCCAGCCCCGTGCTGCCACTCGGCTCCTGCCCGAATTCAGTCTGCGCAACCTTCCGCTTCTCTCCCCTCCCGTCCTTGCCCTCCTCGCCCCGCGCAAGTCATTGTTCCGTAGCAGGTCCGGGTTTCCGTCAGCGGCAGGAGCAGCAGCCGCGGCCCCGTTTCGACCCTCCCCACTCTCTGCGGCAAAATCAGACCAATCCGGGTCTTCGCTCGGCACTACCCCCCCGCCCAGGCTTTGGGCTCTTCATGTGCTGTTTTGTAATTTTTTCGTTGTCAGTGTTTGCCTGCATAGAGACTCTCCGCGGGCATGTTTATATAATCTCTGTCAGCCTTGTCCCCTTCGATCTACAGCTGCTTTCTGTGCATAAGCCCCTCTACATGTTGCTGAAGAGGAGGAGAAGGAAACTCTTCAGCCTCGTGATAAGGAGAAGGGTTCCCCCCACACCACCACCGCTTTTTTAAAATGTAATGTAACATTTCTTTCCTGTGGACTAAAACGTAATCTTTTTTTGAAGGGGTGGTAGTGGTGGTTTGGGTTTTATTCTTTCAGCACACGCACACAAACCCATGCTTACATCTGTCCTACCTTTGCCTATCAAGCATATTTTTGACCATTTCGAGAAAAGCTGAGAGCTTATAGAATTCTAAGAGAACAGATGTAAAGAAATAGCTTAAGTTTCAACATCATGTTCTGAGAATCCTGTATACTGTGAAGCAACAGACCTGGTCTTACTCAGCTCCTAAATAGAAACAAAAGCCTGTTACAGCACTCCCCCACTAATGCCTGGGTTATCTCTTTGCTAACCACATGCCACTTAAAATAGAAATGTTACTAATTTTTAATTGTTAACAACAATAGATCAGTGTTCTACTACCATAAACATTCCTGGTTTACGGCAGACTCATTCAAACTAACAAACTTTACTTTCTCACACATGTAATAGTCAACTAATTTATATTGAAATTAAACACAATTTCACAATTAAAACCAAGTAAAATTATTTTGGGCTCTTTTGGGCTTTCTCCTTTCTTTGTTTTAACGTCACAAATTTTCACATATTTCTAGTGATTTTGAGACTCAAAACATTTTTTCCGTTTAATAAAGATATTTTGAAAGAAATATAAGTCTTCAAGGAATGTGAAAATCAGAATCTGCTTCAAAAACTTGTCAGAGATTTTATTTTCATGTGGTTTCTGGTTTAATTTGTATTTAGTCTTCATATTCTGAGTACTCACATTATTACAGCATTATTAAAGATTTTCACTGGCATTTTTAAATGAAACTTCTTTGAAAAACAGGAGAAAACAAATCAAACATGTTTCAGAAGCAAACTTCCCACCTCTCTGCATCTTTCTTCTTATAATGTTTCACACATTTTTAGAATAAGAAATTTACTTTTTTTTTTTTTCCCCTTCTTTTACTACCCCCTCCAGCATGCCTGAGAAAGTGTACTAGCTACATATGTAAAAAGAAAATTGATATATTTTTAGAAGATGTGTATATTTCTACATACAACACCTTTTTCAAACACCAGGTATCAGAGTTGGGTTGGTTTGGGGTTTGGTTGGGTGGTGGGGTTTTAATTATTTAAATATCTATTATAGTTTAGGTCTATTTCCATTTCCTTCCTCACCAGACAATCTGGTTTAAAACTCTTCAGTGTTCTATTATGAAATTAGGCAAATCTATACCCTATATATATATATATATATAGGGGTCTATCTTACAATTCAGGTAATCACTTATCTTGAATTGTAACTTCAACATTTAGAGAAGTGTCATAGTCCATTTGACAGCATCCCCCACCCCTCCCCCCAATAATAAGGCTATCTTCGCTTCTCTGCTTAGTCACCTTATAAACATCCCCAGTCAGCTTTTGGTTGGATTCCTACATTTAAATTCAAGTCATCTACAGTCAAGCAAAGGATCTGTTGGTATATGTGTGTCAACCTCCAGTTAGATAAATCTCTTATTTTTACAAAGCAAATGCAATTAACAACTCCAAAATACAAATCAGAATGTTAAGTAAAGGCATCCATAGGATTCATGGATAAATGAAACAGTTATGGAAAGATATCTCAAGGAGGAGAATGGCTGCAACATCATCTCTTCTGCAACAGCACACAATTGATGAAGTTCCATGGAAGGTCTCAGGGAGGTTCTGGCAGCTCCAATTTATATCACTAGGGCACATGGGTGGGGGTGCCTGTGCTGCATAGCATAGTAGTGGAGTTCTGCATCTGTACTGGGACGCTGGTAAACTAGCCAGAACTTTAAACTATACTTGTAGTTAAATTGTTGATAAATAGTATCTCTTAAATGTTACTTCTAAGGTGTAAAAAAAAAAAAAAAAAAAAAAAAAAAAATCAAACAAGCCCCCCCAAACCTCTTGAGGATACAGAGTATCAGTATATGGACCTGTTCTTAAAATACAATGTATACAAGGGTTCATAAAATAGAGGTATTTCAAAATACATTGTAATTTGATTTTAAGGCCATTCATTTCTATGAGTTAAGCTCCGAGTCCACAAGTGCATTACAACACTGGCATACTGTGCTAAAGTCCATGGGGCCATGCAGAGTATTTATTGAAAATTGCTGTCTATAGCAATTTGTTATTTCTTAATGGCCTCACAGATTGAAGCTCTTACAGGTCTGCATAGTGTACAGCTTTACTGGTCCCTTCTGATGGGGTGCATGGGATAACTTACAAAAGCACAGGTGCAGAGAGAAGGGAAATGATCATAATTATCTCAAATATTTATGATATAGGGTAAGCATGCAAGGAAATGTCAGAAGATTTTCAGAAATGTATAGTGATAAGCCAGGATGAAGGGTAAAGAGAACAGCAAAAGGGATATTCAGATTTGAGTAGCTTTTCAAGTATCTTAACTAAATTTAATCTCCACATGTGCATCAGAACAGATGGCACAGCACTACTTAGAACACCCTTTGCTGACGTATAAAGGTGGGATAATTGTGCCCAGCACATTTTTGTCCCAGTCCTATGCTAACAACTTGGCACAGCGCTTGAGGGTAGAATCCTGCAAGACAGGGAATCAGATCTTAAACTGAAGTCAAACTACCACTGCCTGGAAACTGCATAAGAAATACCTTTTCCTCTGTGATTCTACTCATAGAATAGTTTGGGTTAGAAGGGACCTTCAAAGGTCACTAGTCCAACCTTCCTCCAATGAACAGAGACACCCTCAATTAGATCAGATGGCTCAAAACCACATCCTGCCTGGCCTTGAATGTCACGCGGGATGGTGCATCCACCAACTCTGGGCTATCTGTGACAGTATTTGACCACCCTCATTGTAAAAAAAAAAAAATAAATTATTCCTCACATCCAGCCTGAATCTCCTCTCCTTCAGTTTAAAACCATTACCCCGCATCCTATCGCAACAGGCCCTGCTAAAAAGTCTGTCCCCATATTTCTTATAGGGCCATTTTAAGTACCGAACTATTAACTGATGGTTTACAAACAAACAAAACAAAAAAAAAAAAAAAAAAAAAAAAAAAGGGAGGGGGGAGGGGAATCCTCAATAGCTAATATGTGCTGCATCAAAGCTTGATGCAAGAACTCAAAAAAGAGGGGAAAGCATTTTTCTTTCAAAGCAAAAGTGATTTCACTCCCACATCCTAACATACACACTCAAAAGACCAAATCTGCAAGTGGGCAGGACAGTATCTTTCACAGGGACAGACAGGACAAGGCATATTTACTATGAGTTCTCCAAAAGGTCTCCAGGGAAGGAGAAGTGATGGCTACAATATGCTCATCTTTGAATGATCTTCTGCATCATTCAGAAGCTAACAGCAATTCTATTATTCTGTCTTTCCAACTTCCAGCACCTCAGCGGCCATTAAAATTTAGTCACCAACTGTTGTCTCCATATCCAAATGCCTTATTGGTCCAGGGCTGATCATTATCCTCCTCTGTCTTCTCTCAATTACTTTAATTTATGTTGTCCCTTGCTTTATGCATTGGTTTGTTTTCACAGACTGGATATCCCAGACAAGCTGCAGGAAGATTTGGGTTCTGCTCTCTAGGTGCAATCCTCACGCTCCATACTTAAAATTATTATTATTCTTCTTTTGGGTGCATGCGTATACTATCCATTTCCAGGGTTCTGGGAATAGCTGTTTTTTTCACATGTTTTATACAAATATTCATTCTCGCCCCCATCTCACTATTTCAGTTACTAATGCTGCATGAATACTCACTGGAGTTGTAAAAGCCACCACTCTTTTCTAAGAGAATTTAAGGCTTCAGCTACAGTATAGTGAAGCTCACCAAACGTCAGGGGGGTGTCTTTTGTAACACTGCTGCACACTACACTCTATACTGTCACCTAGGACATTAGGACATTCCTACAGTGGGAGGCAAGTTTTCAGACTGCAAGCTGTGTGCTAGGGGACTTTGCCACAGTTCTATCCTATAAACAGTAACTATCCCTGGATAAAGAAGATTAGAGAGCCTGGAAATGTGTCCTCTCTTGGGATTTCACATTAAGAAGAACTTTTTTGTGCTGGTAAGAAGTAACTGCTCTTGTTCTTTGTGGTCTAACGTATGTTATTTTCCTGACTTTTAAAAAGGTGTGGAAACGCAGTGTGGACCCAATTTTAGAAACAAGGCAATGCATCTTTTACAATATACAAACACTATAACACGATTTTCTACCTAGAAGAGTTTGTCTCTCAAAGCCAAGGTATCAAACTGAGCTTACAGTTTTCATTGAGACAAAGAATTTAAACACCACATCTCAAATGCTGCTGAATCATGTGAACCTTGACCAAAGAATATAAGGAACTTTGTATAAGATAAATCGCTGTGACCTTTGTACAATGCCAATTGTAAGCAGAGCAGGAAGTTTAGGTTAAAAGTATCTGAAACTAACAGATGCTCAGGATGAGCTTTAGCTAAGCTGACTGATAAGTAAAAGAATGGGAAGGATTCATTTACCTATGTCAGCAGTGTTGCCAAATCCTAAAAGCTGACGTAAACATTTCTCTACTGCGCATGCTTCAAAGACTGCTGGAACAAGAATTCAAGAAGCAGACAAGTGATGAAGACTGTTGGAAAAAGTAAAACGACCACCAAAGCGGCTGTAAAGCTTGAAAATGGACAATAGATGGCAGCAAAGACAGTGAAATAACGGTCTAAGACTAAGCGTGCTTATGTCCATGACTTCCAAAAATTGTAATACATATGCATTAACCTTGTAAACTTAAGCAATGCAAGCTCAATCAGTCGTTGGGAGCCCTTGGGAAGAAGAATCCCCAGTGCGGCCCCAGCACTGAAATAAAGAACGCCTGATTAACAGTAGCTAACAATGGCTGTTGAGTGTATTTCTTTGTTTCAGCTAGATCAAGATCTCCTGCAAAGAGTACAGAAACGCCGTTGGACTTTTCTGATACCAAAGGAACCTCCGTTTCTACTTTCACTTTGAGTTACAAAACCTCACACTAAGTCATCTCTGTGTATTTTAGATTTAAAACATGTTACATGAAAACAGGACAACTGTCTATGGCAAATTCAGCTATATCTCTAAATCATAGTGTATTTGGGTTTTGTTTCGGCAAATACCTCCCAAGATCTATTTTGTATCAGATTTAACTGATAAACTGTTTCTCTGAATTTTATAGAAAGTGCAAAATGCCTTTCAATTCCTTAAGTAGTTTACCTTTGTTCACAAAACCCCAAATTAATTAAATACTCCTGATACCTGTTCTTTGTTGTACCTTATGAAATTATTTTCCCCCTACACCCCTCAACCCTTTGGGATTTTTGTTGTTGTTCCTTTTTAGTTAAGAGATTCAATATCATATGCAAACTAATACGATTCTAGATAGGATTTATCACTTGTGTAAGGAGGAAAGAGTGAGGCCCACTGCATAAGCTAGTTTCCCACTGTTCCTCAGTACTGCTATCTGCAGCTGTTATAGACTTCAAAATCCAGCTTTAACATTTTAATTATTAGCCTGGTCCAGTAGTACAAACTATGATAGATTATTAGTGTTTTCGCATAATGTATTACACCCCAAACCCACTTCAGACTCAGGCACTGTGATTCAGGGCTCATACAAGCTCACCCTTCCTGCAAAAACCTTACACATCTGTTTCATTCTCAGCTGCTGGTGTGTTAGCTCCCCCACACACACACACTTTTTTTTTTTTTTTTTTTTTTTCATTTCAAGCATGCAACTCTCCAAATGAGCCCAAATAATACTGCATTTATTAAAACAGCCCAACATCTTCAAGAGACTAGAGCAAAACTGATGGAAATTAAGGAAAATAAAGACTGCTTCCTTATCTCACCCCTCAAAAATCATTTATTTCTTGCACCTGAAAAAAACAAGAGCATCATTTTTCCTAAACTGCTGTTGAAATTTAAGTATCCCTACTGTTGGCATATAACTAATATCAACCTTATAAAATATTAAAATAAATATTTTGCTTAAATTATTAACAATTTTATAAAAGACACATGATAAAAGAAGGTTTAGATAAATAACTAGATTCCCCAGAAAGCAACAGGAAACGAGTTTGCTTTCACTAAGACTCATTTCTGCAGTCATTTTGGAAATCACTTCCAAAAAAAACCCAACCAAACAATCCAAAAAGCTGTTCTGAAAAACACAAATCCTATATCAATGAACTAGGGACGTGAAGAATGAATTACAGAGACTATCTTAATTTCCAGAGTATTATTCCCAATACATTCCCCCTTCCTTTTATGCTTCGGAGGAGAAGTAGCAGAAAATGGCTGAAAGTGACAAAAACAAGGGAAAGGAAATGGTGCACGGAGGCACTTCATTGGTCAGATTTTGCTGCAGAGTCCAAGTTCTTCACATAGAGAAAGAAAGATTTCCTAAGCTGGAGTGTATTAGCAGTTAACAGAAAACCAAGTTTTTTGCAGCGTGAAGCTTTCCAAGGGAAATATTTCCTCTAAGCAATTCTCTGTAGACCCTTGTTGCTGAGTTAGAGTGAAGGCTGTGCTCTATTCAATCCAACAGCTTCTTAAAAGCACAGCCACATGTTTGTCACAGTGAAAACCCCAAGGCATTATTTTTAACACTTCAGTGGAACAGTTAGACTTTCCCAAATTACACATAAAGGACTAGCAGAATGAAATAAGAAGTGAGAAAATGAGACAGAAAGTCAAAGATTGTTTTGGAACTCTATATTTTTCAGGCACTAACTACAGAGCTACCAAGGACAAGAGCAGCGGTTTTGCAGTTGAACTTGCGATCAGGGAGAAAACGTGTTTTCCAGGTAGGTTCAATTAAAAAAAAAAAAAAAAAAAAAAAAAGACATATGGAAGAGTCTCTATTTAAGACTAATTCTAGACTCGATGGCCAGTTTTTAGTCACCAGTACTCCTTGGCACTTCTTTTGTGCTCAGTTCACCAAATATTTTCAGGATGAACACGGATGGGAGGCAACTTATATAAACAAGCATCTCTAATAATTCACATAGGACACCAAGAAACATCAGGGATACCATGAGTGTGTTCTGGAGAAGACACCAGCATGAAAGCACCCTGCTTTTGAAAACGGTACAGTCAGAAATTATACTCAACACCAACCCTACTTCTAGCTCTCTCTGGAAATACAACGACTGTCACACGAATAAAATAAAAGTGCTTGAAAAGGAATGAAGGTGCCTGTGGCGGGAGGGGGGGCGCTTACATCAGGAAATATCAGACCACGAGTGATAAAGCACTGAAAAAACTACCGGCCAAGACAGTGCCTTTCATGGAAAATCAGGAAAAGGCTTCTTCTACCACAGGCTTTCCCTCCTCCACACCCAAAAAAACCCAAAACAAACAAACAAACAAACAAAAAAAAAAAAACCACACCCAAAAAAAAGAAACCCAAAAAACCCCCCAAAAATACGTTTGTTAAAGAAAACTGCTTCTGTCAGGACAATGAACCATAAGAACATCAAGCAGAATGTATTGACAATAGACATACTCTGAATAAATTTTTCTAATCGAAATGCAGTAGAATGACTATTAAGAGTCATCTTTATGAATTCAAAGTTTGTATAAAAGGTTTTAGCACACGCACCACCAAACAGATAAATACAGTTCAATTAGAGCTAGGTATTTTTTCAGTGTGAATATCACTGACAGATTCTATTCTACCTGTTCATTCAGAAAAAGAAAGCCCAAGATAATAGCTGGTTTTGTAACAGCTAAACAGAAGGTTTTCACCCTAAACTGGTATGTCTTGGCAAGATCACCTCAGAATTAATTACAGCAAACTTGTTTGGATACCGACAGAAACCTTGAAAAACCGTTTAAATTGCAACTCTCACACTTTGCTCGGTACTTACTTGACAGGTTGCAGGCTCTTGATCACTATAAAGCTACCGGAAAAGCACAGGGAAAACCATCACTTCCTACGCAGAACTAAGAGATTACAGCTCTCTTTAGTAGCTATGTGGTGGCTCTTAAAAGAGCCTTTGGGTTTTTGATAGGCAGATGAATTTGTTAGAAGCTTAAGCGCGCTCGCCGCGGATGCGCCGCGCCAGCTGGATGTCCTTGGGCATGATGGTGACACGCTTGGCGTGGATGGCACACAGGTTGGTGTCCTCGAAGAGCCCCACCAGGTAGGCCTCGCTCGCCTCCTGCAGCGCCATCACGGCTGAGCTCTGGAACCGCAGGTCGGTCTTGAAGTCCTGCGCGATCTCGCGCACCAGGCGCTGGAAGGGCAGCTTGCGAATCAGCAGCTCGGTCGACTTCTGGTAGCGCCGGATCTCGCGCAGCGCCACTGTGCCGGGACGGTACCGGTGCGGCTTCTTCACGCCGCCCGTGGCCGGCGCGCTCTTGCGGGCAGCCTTGGTGGCCAGCTGCTTGCGGGGCGCCTTCCCGCCGGTTGATTTGCGCGCCGTCTGCTTGGTACGAGCCATCACTACTCAAAGATGCTCCGCAAGACTGAGCAATGAGAATCTGTCACATAGGCAGCCTCAGGGCTCCCTACTTATAGCCATCACTGCCCTTTGATTGGCCTGCCGGAATGCACGAGTTCCATTGGATAGCTTGAAGGATTTGAAATGCCCGCCTCCCGCTGCTCGCGGGGTGGGGGGGGGATTTCAACGGCCGCTTCCCGCTTCGCAGTCCCCTCCCCCGCTGATAGGCGGTGTTCCGGTCACTCAACTCCTCCACCCCCCCCGTTTTGCCCGCCGAAAGGAGTCGGCAGCGGCGGCGCGCTCCCGCCACAGTGGAACCCGCCAGCGAAACCGCAGTGTTTGCCCCGGCCCCGCAGCAAGCGCTTTTGTCGCCGCCGCTGTCCCGGGCGGGCATGAATTCAGCCGCTTTGAGAAAGGTTTTTTCTAAAGCCAGACTTAACCAAGCACATCCTGCACCATCCGCAGTTTGATAAAGTGCTGCCATGCACTTTTTTTAAGCACCTTCTAATTCTATTTTCCTACAACATATTACTTAGAATCTATGAGGAATCTCTTTTTTCTTCTCTATCAAAAAGAGGAGACAAAATAAACTCTATGCAACTTCCACATAAAGTCTCGGGGTGAATGAAACGATACCGATCTTTCTACAGTTTCATTTCAGCCGTGAGAAGAGCGACAAATTTCATGAAACATTGTATCCCAAATGTTGCACATACGCAGATTAATCCCGACTGAGCTCTCCGAGTAAACAAGCTGCTCTGGCTTGCGGCCAAGTTGCTAGACTGATAGCTGAGGGTTAAAAGGGACAACGGCGACTTATTAGAAATTGGAAAACCTACATTACCATAAGGTTGTTTTGTAAGAGAAAAGCCCACTCAAATAGAAAAGCTTTATTTCATACCGAAAAGTCCTCAAGGTTGCAATGTATGTTTATCTGCACTTACTCAAAACCTAGAGCAGAGATTATAACTTGAAAATGAGAAAGGGGAAACTAATGGCTTTAGAACTCGATTAGGCACTTAGCGTTTTTCTTACAGATCTGCACGATGAACAGTCAGGGTGGGGAACACACACAAGATGAGCTACATCATTACTAGGACTTCAACAGATTTTTCCTATGGTTGAATGCTACTATCTACGCTCAGGGAAATAACACTAAATACAAGTACCACTCACCGAATACAGCGTGAACGACTCTTTTACTGAAAATGTGGGTGGCTCTTAAAAGAGCCTTTGAGTTATGCGATCCTTCCACCATTTACTTGGAGCTGGTATACTTGGTGACAGCCTTGGTGCCCTCCGAGACTGCATGCTTGGCCAGCTCACCCGGCAGCAGGAGCCGCACGGCCGTCTGGATCTCCCGAGAGGTGATGGTGGAGCGCTTGTTGTAGTGTGCCAGGCGCGAGGCTTCGCCGGCAATGCGCTCGAAGATGTCATTGACGAAAGAGTTCATGATGCCCATGGCCTTGGACGAGATACCAGTGTCAGGGTGCACCTGCTTCAGTACCTTGTACACGTAGATAGAGTAGCTTTCCTTCCTAGTCTTTCTACGCTTCTTGTCACCCTTCTTCTGCGTCTTGGTGACAGCTTTCTTAGAGCCCTTCTTCGGAGCAGGAGCGGATTTTGCTGGTTCTGGCATTTTATTAGTCTGTCTGTATCCGTCTACTGCAGAAACGACGTAAACACACTAACGGCGCCCCCCTTATTTATAGGGACGGTATGCAAATAAGATGACTCAGTGCTGTTCTTTTCCATTGGACACTCCGCGTCTGTGATGTCAAACTACATGGCATCTTCGATTGGTAGCTCTTTCGTCTCTCTTCCCATTGGTTAACTTTACAATCTCAGTCTCCACCAATCAAAAGTCCCACCGAATCCCAGAGGGAAGGGATAAAAAGGCCGGGTGGAAGCCACTGCTGGTTTTCTTTCTTTTCCCCGAGTTTATTTGTGGCGGTATTCTTTCTTTTTTTGGTTTTGGCTTTGGCTTTATTTTATATCTTATATCCGAGATATGTCTGGACGCGGCAAGCAGGGCGGGAAGGCGCGTGCCAAGGCCAAGTCACGCTCATCGCGGGCAGGGCTGCAGTTCCCCGTGGGTCGTGTCCACCGCCTGCTGCGAAAGGGCAACTACGCGGAGCGGGTGGGTGCCGGCGCCCCAGTGTACCTGGCAGCCGTGCTGGAGTACTTGACGGCTGAGATCTTGGAGCTGGCGGGTAACGCGGCCCGCGACAACAAAAAGACGCGCATTATCCCGCGGCACCTGCAGCTCGCTATCCGTAATGATGAAGAGCTGAACAAGCTGCTGGGCAAGGTGACAATCGCGCAGGGTGGTGTGCTGCCCAACATCCAGGCTGTGCTGCTGCCCAAGAAGACTGACAGCCATAAAGCTAAAGCCAAGTAAAACTTGATGAACAACCTAAAGGCTCTTTTCAGAGCCACCCCCATTTTCTTAGAAGGAGCCAGAACACCCGAGGTATCTTCAGTTTTATTTTACTAGTTGGTGGATGTCCTTATCTGCCTTTATTTCTTTGTTTCTAAGAGTCTTATGTAAACATTTCCTAGTTTTACTCTTTTGAGAAGCCAATAAAAGGTGGCAGTTACAAGTTATGAAATATGTCACTGCCGCATGGTTTAGGAGGGACGATCAGAACAGGTCAAGGGTGGGCTCGCCACGCCCGTCTCAGCGGTGGTGGGCAGCAGCACTCCTCTCTGGGCAGAGGTAGGTTGTGGGTTCCGGGAAGGGGTGGGGGGTGGTGGCTGTACTCGGCCACGGTGATGGGCGGGGCCGCCTCCAGCTAATCCGCGCGGTTTTCAGACTCGGGTAGGGTTGGGGCACGCTGTTTTCCACGCACAGCTGCTGCTAGTGCCGTAAAGGGGAAAAGTATCCTGACTGCTTTGCGTGGAGCGGCTGCTTTGCCTGCCTATTGAGGTTCTGTTCTTACTTATTTTCACTTTATGGCCTTTAGGCAATAGTGGCAGAACTGTATTTCACTGGGATGCCGTCCTGTAACCAAGCCGGGGTGTTTTTTAAAGCACAGCGTCAACTATTATGAATGATTGGGGTGGAACTGGAAATCGTTATGCAGGATGACAAGTTAAACCAAGAGGGTCAAGTATACTTTTCTGTAGCATGTGAGTGCCTATCGAAGTACTATAGAAAGTCGTGTAATTGCAGCAGGAGATAGGCATGTACTAATCTAGACTTGAACTGATGCTTCAATCATTTTTTTATTCTGACATCATGGGTGGCATTTAAAGGTGCTGTTGGGCTTTTCTGCGAAGTTTTCCTCTTACTGTATACCCTCCTGGGTGCTGCTTTCATTAGCGCCGCCTTTGTGAGCTAGGTAGCCTTAGTCGCCTTTTGGGGCCTCTTGACTGTAGTGGCCGTCGGCTGCTTGGGAATTTTGAAGTCCCCTTTAGCCTACTGTAGTGGCCGTCGGCTGCTTGGGAATTTTGAAGTCCCCTTTAGCCTACTGTAGCACCGGAGCCGTGTGCTCCCCTTGGCAGTGACCACAACCCCAGATACAGGCTCGATGGCGCTGGGGCCTTGGGCTTTGGAGCCGCTCCTCGCTGCCTCCAGCTCCTTGGCAGCCAGAGCCAGGACGACGGCAAAAGCATCGGGTATGGCTGGGGACAGGAGAGGCCGGAATTTGTAGGGAGGATTCTCTCGACCATTGGTGCCTGGAGGAGCCAGCTGTGCTGGAATGTAGAGAAGGTTCAGCTCATTTTTGTTTTCTCCATACAGTTTATTCATTTGCTTCCCCTGTAAAGGAATGTATTAGGCAGATATAGATAAAACGGGCTTTTACTTCTTCCTATTCAGTAGTGTTTTATGAGGAAGAAAAAGCTGCCCGAAGGGTAGGCAGAAACACAATTACAGAAACCTTCGAAGGAGCTGCCCAGGGGTAGGGAATGTTTCCTTTGTTCTTTAAAAGCGCCCCTTGAACACTAAGGGGAGAAAAACTGCTTTTAACAGTGTCCTGCCTTAGGAGGCAGATGAGTGAGTCGTTGTGGCAATGGTTAATCGCAAATGTTTTTCAAGGAGAGACATAACGCGGGGGGTGCCCAAGTCAAGTGCCGCTTGGAAACAGGATGGTTTCAGGTCGCGCGTCTGGCTTTAAACAGTACTTGCTGCTTACACAATTTTCAAGATTTTTATTTTTTTTTTTACCCTCCTGAAATACAGGAATCCTCCCCCACGCCCACCTCTTATCAGCCCTGTCTTATTAGGGGAAAAAAAACGCAACCAAAACACATTAGGTATTAGTCTTCTACTATTTAGAGATAAACTTTGAAGCAACATTAACCACAGGACTTTAGTAGTAGCCATGCTGAAACTTGACGCTAGAACTAAGTTTTGGGAAAAAGTTTTTTTTTCTTTTTCTATAATAATCTTGGTTTCTTGGATATTAAGTATATTATTCTTCTAGGTAAGTGTATTCAGCAGAAGAGCCTTCTGTTAGTGGATATTTAGTAGGTGGGAAGAGATTGTGTAGGTCTGAAGCCAAGGACTGATTTGTAGAAAGGCCTGGTTGGGCAGTTTGAAATCTTCTGTTTTGAAATAAAGGCCTCATGTATTTTCTTTTTTGCTCTTAAAAGCCAAAAGCTGTTTAGGAGGGAGTGTTTCTTTTCAAGAGCAATGTCACACTGAAGTACCTGAGAAGACAGTATCTCTGTTCCACTGACCTTAGAAATTACAGGAGGTTTTTGTTCCTCAATGTTTGAAAAAAGTCCCTTGAAAACACAAGTATTTTCAAATGAAATACAAGTAGATTGAAATCTAGTCAAAAGTATGTTTTCCTGTTATCTTCACTCAAAACTAGTTACACTCAGCAGCGGTAAAGCATTGCATTTTTTTCTCTGCCTTTCTAGCCAAGCTTCTGCCTTGAGATAGCACATACCATGAGCTCAGTTTCCTTATATAGCAGTTTATAACTAGTGTTCTATTTTCTATGCCACCAGCAGTATTTTCATGATCATTTTCTTTCAGGCAAGATACTTTAAGCTAGCATATTTACCAGAAAAGCAGGCAAGTTAGGGTGTTTGCCTAGGCTAAGAGAAGTAAATGAAATTAAATACTTTGTACCAAGGATGTCTCCATGAAACTGTGGGTTAAACTTATTTAACTTTTAAGCAGCACAGTGTATATAAAGGCTAAACATTTATAGATATTTTCATAACCTACTCTTAAATCTCTTCACTCCAGATTTTAGTTCCTCTAGTACCTTTCTGCAACCATACATAGCAAACCAAAATACAATAAGTTGGGAGTATCTTGCAGATCTGGTGTAATGTATAGAAACCTCTTAAATTTTATAAGTAATTTTCATATTCATCTTGAAAACAGACCTTCATAGCATCAAATTAAGTAAAAAAAAAATTTATTGATATTGTTATTTATTTCTCTTAGATACACAGTGCAGGATTAACTTAAATATTGGTAATATGAAAAACTCACATGTCTCTACTCACAATTTCAGAGGCTCTGACATTCAAAAAAAATGAATGAAAGCCTGAAAGCCAATTGCACTAAAACTGAGAAATGCAGAAGAAACGTTCATTTGCAGGTAAGAATGAATACTCTGAGTGTAATATCAACAGAAAAGCAGATTGCTGCAAGCCGCAGCCAAGTCCTTGTGTGTCTTTCTTTTTGCATTTTCTGTGAGTCTGCTGACATTTCGATGGCACAATTTGGTACCGGGAGGTGTATGGATTGGTCTGGGCTTTTCCTCCAAGCTCCCTTATCTGGTTGATACAGGCTCTGGCCTGGGGCTGTCACTGCACCCGGACTGCAGTAATTCCTGACCAATCCCGCTCAGGAAGCTGTTTCCCTCCCTCCCTCCTTCTCTCTCTGCCACCCTCTCCTCCCCGAATCGTTTCTGTCTTTATTTTAACCATGCTTTCTTTATACTGTAGCTGCCACCCAGAATTGGGAAAGAAAAAAAGAAAAAAAAAAGAGAAAAGAAAAAACTCAGGGTTCTAGTTTGCTCTGTTAGTAAATGTTGTTTTGTTCTTAAGGTTTCAGGACAGAGAGAGCATCCTTCATGAGAAGCTCATAACCATTGGAGTGTTTCCACCCCTTTGTTCAGTAACTTGTAAGTCCTGAAAAAATAGTTAAATTAACAAATAGGTGTTCTTTAAAGGTGAACTCTTATGTGGGTCAATTGTTTGTTTAGGGTTAGGTTTTGGTGAGTTTGCTTTGGGGCTAGAGGTATTTGACCTTGAGACAAAACCAAAACTGATCCTCAGAAAGTGCATGTAGTTAAATGGCAGGGATCAGTTTAGAAGTCTTTTAGAGATGGAAAATATTTACCACCGGTGTTAGGAAGTGGTTATGGTTGGCAGCTGTGTTCTCCAGAATTGATTGCTGTAGAGGAGAGAGATGGCTCTGCCCTCACTTTTAGTAAAGAAGATAAGCAAGAACATCTTCATCCAGTTGTTCAG
Source organism: Psittacula echo (assembly GCF_963264785.1). Lineage (NCBI taxonomy): Eukaryota > Metazoa > Chordata > Aves > Psittaciformes > Psittacidae > Psittacula > Psittacula echo. Next base: position 84,815,823 of record NC_137735.1, on the reverse strand, counting down.
TAGCTATGTCTGCTCTGAAAGAGTCTCAGTATCCTTAATTTGAGGTCTAAAATAAGGTTCTCCATCTTAATTACTTTTCTCAGAACTCTATTCCAGTTGCACTACATCTTTATTGTTATTATTATTTTTAGAGGCCAGAAATGTGCACAGTTCTCAAGGTGCAACTATTTTACACAATACTAGAATGGTACAAGGATACAATATCTTCTGGTTTGCTCTGTGCTCCTCTTCTAGTGATTCTTGACATTCAAAATATTTTCATTGTAGTGCTTCTGAGCATTAAATTATCTGGGCTTGTTTTTCATTGTGTGTGGTTGTTTTATTTTCTTTTGGGTTGTTTTTTGTTTGTTTGGTTGGTTGGTTTGGTTTGGTTTTTTTTGGTTAAGATCAACCTGGAGAGAGCGGTGAAGATGGAAGATGATGGTGAGACAGTTCTGAATACTGAGTTAGTGATCTGGGGATCAGGCACCGAAACTGAAAACTATGGTCAAACCCAAGTTGATAAATGAGAAGGCTGAAGTTTATTTTCCTTTAATGGCATTCAAATTGCCTAAGCCTTTGAGAACCCAAGATGTTTTTGCTATTAAGGTCATGGTAAGATCACAGGTCAGGCAAATTGAGACTCTATCATCAAAAGGATGGTTTGATTTGCCACCATCCATTACAATCCAGAAATCTAAGGCCATGTCTCTGTAAGCAGTGAAGTTCCCATTAGTTGTTAGTCCTAGGCATTCACTGTGTTTGTACAGACTGCTAACTGCTGAAGGGCCTTGCAGCCACATCAGAGCAGCTTTAATACTTTTTCTAGGGGGGTGTGTGTGTGTGTGTTCAATAGAATATTTCATACTAGATGCATGTTTTTGTATATGCATGCACACCTAACATGTTGAAGGTAAAAGGGCAGTATTATACAGAACAGCAGAGGGATATGATAATTATCAAGATAATTCTAATAAGATTAATATTTAATTATGTTGGGAGAGGAAAAAAACCCAAAACCCAAATGCTTAAAATAGTTCATTACCTTTTAAAGGACTTTATAACTTTGTCCTATGTGCACTTTTTGCTGTCTCCCTCTTTCAGCCTGAGTTATCCCTTCTCCATCCCTAAGAGTCTGGGGATAACCAGTAAGGTTATTAAAGGTTTTTGCATAAACACATCAATGCATGAAAAGGTAACAGTTTAAAGTGTCAGTAAGTAATAAGTACATATATGATCTTAGTGAGGTTTATAAAGCTCTGTCAGAGATGGATCCCACTGTTCCTGGGATAGGAGCTGCCAGAAGCCAGGTTGATTTCCAGCTTCCACCTGGAAGAAAACAACTTTAAATGCACCATTTGTGGCCTTCAGCACACAGTTGCAAGTAGAGCCCAGAGGCAAATGCACACCTGAGAAGAAACCCTGCAGTGCGCTGGGGCAGGCAGATCCCTGGGGAGCAGTCAGTACAGGAGCCAGGTCCATCAGGCTAGTCCCAGTGCATGAGAATGAAAACTAGAGCTGAACTGATCAAAACTCAAGATCTTCCAGCTAAGATTTAGGGGCATATTGAGTAGTCAGGTGCTAAATACAACATTCCTTTACATTGAGGGGACAACCACCAGTTGTGGCAATGGGCCTTTCTTCAGTTTTGTGTATATGGCCTGTGCAGAGATTAACAGCTTGGAGTCTTCATGGGAGTAGGATGCATAGAGCATTAATTTTTGTGGTGCTGTAACAAAAACTTGTGTAACAAACTTATGCAACTTAGAATGATTTCTTTTGCTTTTCTTTTTCTCCCCCCCCCCCCCCCCCCCGAATTAGCAAACTTCTGTAATATTTTCATCATGTTGATGGTCACTAAGCAAAAATCCATCTCCATGTTTAGTTGGACTTATACATTTCATGTGGTTATGTTCTGAGAATGCTTTCCTTTCCCTAGGAAGATGGTGTAGTGTAGTTTTATTCCTTTCCCTCACAAACGTCTCACCTAAGCAAAATAGAACATTTATCGCAAGCTTCTGCTTTAGGAGGTGAAGGAAATCTGTATCTTCAAATTGAAACATTTCTGCCACAGTACTTTTAGCTGGTTTAGAAAACATTATACAGAGACTACCCAAATAAATATAAATTCTCCTAAGGACTTGAAAAGACACATGCTGACAGATCTACTGAGAGAAAGCAACTCTTTCAGATAACAGCTAAACAGGTTTCCTGGAGGGGGAGGAAGCAACCAACCAACCCCAAAAACAAAGTAGGTCACTGAAGAGAAAACATTTTGAATTTTGCATTATTTCAATAGCCTTCTCATGGGGGTGGTTGCCTCTTGGGAAGGCTGGGACTGTTAGCAGGAATAGCAGGATGACAGATTGAAACCTAATGCAGAAGGGATGAGGACTGTTACAATCTGATATGACACACCTAGTGTGGGAAGAGGAGTTAACATAATTTTCTTGCTCCTTAGTGCCTTCAGCCATCCTACTCATTAATCCCAGTGTGCCCTGGCTGCCTTTCCCACATCACAGGAGGCAACTTAAGGCTCTTCCAACTAATGCTGCCTGATCAGGAAGAGGAAAACAGAACTTCTTGTCCTTCCCAATACTGTCTTGATTAATTACTGTCTTGAAACTGAATGGTAAATAAATAAAAGGAAAATTAATGGGTAGTTTGTGTACTCGTTGTCTCTGAGTAACAAAATCCATGTAAAAGAGCCACCAGAGGTGAAGGATGAACACTAGTCATAAAATACAACACCAAGATGCCATGTTAGGGCATGAAGTGTTACTCTAGGATTCAGTCAATGCAACTTGGAGCTCCTTCCTTGTTTTCCAGAACATCAAAAGCCTCAAAAAGAGATCCCTGAGAACTAATATGAAGCACAAAAGGGATGTCAAAAGAGACTGCAAATTCTTGACAAAATGCCAATCAACACTAGGCATGGGAGGTTAATAGGGCAACTTGCAGGGCAAAATACCTGTTCTCAGTAAACTACACAGAGAGATATAAATAGCTTAAGTGGATAATCTCCAAAAATATTAACATCTACACATTTGAAGTTACCAGGTGAAACAAAAGCAGAGCTATGAAAAAGATGTGCAAAAAATTAATGCTTAAGAATGGATGTGCCAAATGAGTGATTCTATGAATCTAGATAAATAGAGGGAAAACCACACTAATCACTGCTAAGGAAAAGATGCATGTTGTTAAATACTGGGAGGAGTAATAGGCAGGGAAGAATACACTTTATAGCTGTGCAAAAGCGTTACTGAGCTCTCTTGTATTCTATTTCTGCAGTTACTCATAAATGGGGGGAAAAGTCTGTACACCAATTTTATTTATTTTCCCTCAAACAGTAACTGAACTGATAAGTAATGTGCAAAGACAGTGATAAACTGAGGAGCCTCATTTGTCCTATGAGCACCATTAAGGTTGATATGCAAAGATGATGAAGTCTGCAATTTCTGTAGAACTTAATAAAGAGCTATTAAAAAGGGCTGACATAAACACTACAAAGCTGGCTATTTACACGTGAAAATAGAGTTATCAAAATGTTGGCCAAATATAGCCTGAATTAAATAACATACGCACTAGGAGGCTACAGAACAAGAAAAAAAAATCCCAAAATGCTCCTCAAAGCTCCAAACAAAGAAAAATATCTTCCTGAGGAAAAAAAGAGGAAAAAGGACAAATAATGACAAAAAAAAAAAAACAACACCACAACCACAAAAAAACTCCAAACAAAAAGAAACCAGAAAAAAATATACTAATTCTTAGAATGAAAACCTAAATTTACCCCAGCACCGACGCTACCACCCCTGTCCGCCGCCGCACATCCCGCACGTCCGTATTCCCCCCATCCCCCTCCCAGCTCCTTTGTTTAAGCGCCGCGAAATGGCGGCGGTGGAACGCGGGCGGGGCGGTGCGGCACCGCGCGGGCGGAAAGCGACGCTCCCGGCCCCACCGCCCCCATTGGCTGGATTTTGCTGCAGACCCGGGCCCCGGGCCCCGCTCCCCCCACGGACTCCGAGCACCGCAGCGGCGGGGCCCGGAAGCTAGGCCGTGCACGCAGGCACGGAGCGTGTCCCCCTCCTGGGGGTTTGTTCCCGCGGCGCCCAGCCCGGCCGGAGGCGGGGTCGGCCGCCTCCCAAGGCCAGGGCAGAGACCGGCATCGCACCGCCCATCCCCTGTCGGAGGCGATGGCGCGAACGTCGATGCCCGCCGGGGGGAGGGCGGGGAGAAGAGCCCGCCCTTGCCCTGCCCCGTCGCAGTCCCCAACCAGGTCGGACCACTGGCAATATAGAGCCGTGCTGGCGCAGGTTCCCGCCACACATCGCTTGGTTTGAGAAGGGAGGGAAGCATGTCTGGCAGAGGCAAAGGCGGGAAGGGGCTCGGCAAGGGCGGCGCAAAGCGCCACCGTAAAGTCCTGCGCGACAACATTCAGGGCATCACCAAGCCGGCCATCCGCCGCCTGGCTCGGCGTGGCGGCGTGAAGCGCATCTCGGGGCTCATCTACGAGGAGACGCGCGGTGTGCTGAAAGTCTTCCTGGAGAACGTGATCCGTGACGCAGTCACCTACACGGAACACGCTAAGAGGAAGACAGTCACAGCCATGGATGTGGTTTATGCTCTGAAGCGCCAGGGTCGCACCCTCTACGGTTTCGGCGGCTAAGCTGCATTTCTGGGACAGGTCACTTTTTCAGAACACAAAGGCTCTTTTCAGAGCCACCCACTCTTTCAAAAGAAGAGTCTGAATCACGCGCCTTGCCTGGGCTTTGTATTTTAGGGCTGTAGTAAAACAATGGCAGCAGTAGGTGGTGTGGTCTATGTTAATAGTGGTGGGGGTGGGGTCTTTCTCCGTCCTCATCAGTAGTCCTCGTTCCATATGGTCTTTTTAATGCTCCCAGTTTCAACCAACACGTGAGCGTGAAATCCGTGGCCTAGGAATATCCAAATAGCGATTTTCTCCCGGGACTCCCTAGGCTCGAGAGAAACATTTCGGTTCCGGAAGATTAGTACGTCTTTCATTCCCCACTCCTCTCCCTCGTTTTCGTCCCCGTCTCCCGCTCTTCCTTTGTGAGTGAGTGGAACGGAGGGGACAAGCCGGCGAAAAAAGCCGAAAGCCCCGGTCAAGCGCTATTGCGACGATCGGTCTCCCGTCATCGGCTTCACCGCGGCAGCCTGAAACGGGAGCGCACGAAATGGCGGCGCTGCCCTCCCCCCCCGTATGAGGGGACGGGATATGGCGGGAAGGCGCGAGGAGAAGAAACGAGAAATGGATGCGGGCGCCCGCGGCGCCCCATGGGCTGCAAGGAAAAGGGACGCCGACAGAGAACGCCTCCCTTTCCTCTGTTCCTCCGACTGCAGGGCTTCCTGTGCTCTGGAGCACACCCCCCACCCTCGGTCTGCGCCGGCAGCTTATAAATGAGGAATCTCAGAACGCCAACACACAACGATCGGGCGGGGGTTGAGGCGAATGTCCCACACTGAACCTCCCGCCCGGTTATCCCACGATCAGCACTGCCTCGACTACGGGAAACTGCGCTCGGCTCAGGCTGCCTACGCCTGCTCCTAGTACCAGAGACCCAGCTCTCTTCTGTGGCTATGTGGTGGCTCTTAAAAGAGCCTTTTCGGTTCGGGTGGGTGGGGGCACGACAGGCGCCTCAGGCGCGCTCGCCGCGGATGCGCCGCGCCAGCTGGATGTCCTTGGGCATGATGGTGACACGCTTGGCGTGGATGGCGCACAAGTTGGTGTCCTCGAAGAGCCCCACCAGGTAGGCCTCGCTCGCCTCCTGCAGCGCCATCACGGCTGAGCTCTGAAAGCGCAGATCGGTCTTAAAGTCCTGCGCGATCTCGCGCACCAGGCGCTGGAAGGGCAGCTTGCGAATCAGCAGCTCGGTCGACTTCTGGTAGCGCCGGATCTCGCGCAGCGCCACCGTGCCGGGACGGTACCGGTGCGGCTTCTTCACGCCGCCCGTGGCCGGCGCGCTCTTGCGGGCAGCCTTGGTGGCCAGCTGCTTGCGGGGCGCCTTCCCGCCCGTCGACTTACGAGCAGTCTGCTTCGTACGCGCCATTGAGACCTCCTATCTCAGAGAATGAAAAAATAAGAGACCTGCAGGACTGCAGACCTTATATTTATAGCGGTCTGGCACGCCCCTCATCTCTGATTGGTCGAATAGGAGAAGTATTTCATTGGGTAACCGCTGAGATAACTGAAGCCGCTTAAAGCTCCAACTCGTTCCACAAGTTACCCCTCGTTCCTTTATTTTCTCCATATCTGTCAGGGTAGCATGATGAACTTTTAAGGATTTCTTGCATAAAAGTTTTATTTCTACAGTAGTTACTCCTATATTTTTTGTTCCCCCATATGTTTGACACTACGAATTGTTCTTACGGCGTCCATGTTTTATGTATATGTTGTGATGACTGCTATGAATTTCGTAGGTAAAAGAGCCCTAGTAGTATGTTAGTTTTAGTTTTGAATTGCAAGTAAATAATTCGATTCCTTCAGGAAATACTTATCTCAATGTTGTAGAAAGTCAAAATATAAGTGGTGAGCTCTTTATGTAATTAGGATTTACTAACTAAGCCTGTAAGCAAAAATTAGCTTTCTGATAAACCTGGAAAATACATGTGGCGGGGGTTCCTATGTCTTGTAGGATTGAAGTTGTGACTCAAATATTGAGGAGCACTGTTCAGCACAGAAGGGGTTAACGCGGGATTTTCAAATTGACACAATGAACTCGGCTCCTTCCAGCGGCCAATGAACAAGCAGCGGTAGGATATAAAAGGGAGTTGCTGTGCGCTATGTTTCAGTTTCTCTCAGATAGTTTTCTGTTAGTGTACCGAAATTAAGTGGCTGGATGGCGCGTACGAAGCAAACTGCTCGTAAGTCGACGGGCGGGAAGGCGCCCCGCAAGCAGCTGGCCACCAAGGCTGCCCGCAAGAGCGCGCCGGCCACGGGCGGCGTGAAGAAGCCGCACCGGTACCGTCCCGGCACGGTGGCGCTGCGCGAGATCCGGCGCTACCAGAAGTCGACCGAGCTGCTGATTCGCAAGCTGCCCTTCCAGCGCCTGGTGCGCGAGATCGCGCAGGACTTTAAGACCGATCTGCGCTTTCAGAGCTCAGCCGTGATGGCGCTGCAGGAGGCGAGCGAGGCCTACCTGGTGGGGCTCTTCGAGGACACCAACTTGTGCGCCATCCACGCCAAGCGTGTCACCATCATGCCCAAGGACATCCAGCTGGCGCGGCGCATCCGCGGCGAGCGCGCCTGAGGCGCCTGTCGTGCCCCCACCCACCCGAACCGAAAAGGCTCTTTTAAGAGCCACCACATAGCCACAGAAGAGAGCTGGGTCTCTGGTACTAGGAGCAGGCGTAGGCAGCCTGAGCCGAGCGCAGTTTCCCGTAGTCGAGGCAGTGCTGATCGTGGGATAACCGGGCGGGAGGTTCAGTGTGGGACATTCGCCTCAACCCCCGCCCGATCGTTGTGTGTTGGCGTTCTGAGATTCCTCATTTATAAGCTGCCGGCGCAGACCGAGGGTGGGGGGTGTGCTCCAGAGCACAGGAAGCCCTGCAGTCGGAGGAACAGAGGAAAGGGAGGCGTTCTCTGTCGGCGTCCCTTTTCCTTGCAGCCCATGGGGCGCCGCGGGCGCCCGCATCCATTTCTCGTTTCTTCTCCTCGCGCCTTCCCGCCATATCCCGTCCCCTCATACGGGGGGGGAGGGCAGCGCCGCCATTTCGTGCGCTCCCGTTTCAGGCTGCCGCGGTGAAGCCGATGACGGGAGACCGATCGTCGCAATAGCGCTTGACCGGGGCTTTCGGCTTTTTTCGCCGGCTTGTCCCCTCCGTTCCACTCACTCACAAAGGAAGAGCGGGAGACGGGGACGAAAACGAGGGAGAGGAGTGGGGAATGAAAGACGTACTAATCTTCCGGAACCGAAATGTTTCTCTCGAGCCTAGGGAGTCCCGGGAGAAAATCGCTATTTGGATATTCCTAGGCCACGGATTTCACGCTCACGTGTTGGTTGAAACTGGGAGCATTAAAAAGACCATATGGAACGAGGACTACTGATGAGGACGGAGAAAGACCCCACCCCCACCACTATTAACATAGACCACACCACCTACTGCTGCCATTGTTTTACTACAGCCCTAAAATACAAAGCCCAGGCAAGGCGCGTGATTCAGACTCTTCTTTTGAAAGAGTGGGTGGCTCTGAAAAGAGCCTTTGTGTTCTGAAAAAGTGACCTGTCCCAGAAATGCAGCTTAGCCGCCGAAACCGTAGAGGGTGCGACCCTGGCGCTTCAGAGCATAAACCACATCCATGGCTGTGACTGTCTTCCTCTTAGCGTGTTCCGTGTAGGTGACTGCGTCACGGATCACGTTCTCCAGGAAGACTTTCAGCACACCGCGCGTCTCCTCGTAGATGAGCCCCGAGATGCGCTTCACGCCGCCACGCCGAGCCAGGCGGCGGATGGCCGGCTTGGTGATGCCCTGAATGTTGTCGCGCAGGACTTTACGGTGGCGCTTTGCGCCGCCCTTGCCGAGCCCCTTCCCGCCTTTGCCTCTGCCAGACATGCTTCCCTCCCTTCTCAAACCAAGCGATGTGTGGCGGGAACCTGCGCCAGCACGGCTCTATATTGCCAGTGGTCCGACCTGGTTGGGGACTGCGACGGGGCAGGGCAAGGGCGGGCTCTTCTCCCCGCCCTCCCCCCGGCGGGCATCGACGTTCGCGCCATCGCCTCCGACAGGGGATGGGCGGTGCGATGCCGGTCTCTGCCCTGGCCTTGGGAGGCGGCCGACCCCGCCTCCGGCCGGGCTGGGCGCCGCGGGAACAAACCCCCAGGAGGGGGACACGCTCCGTGCCTGCGTGCACGGCCTAGCTTCCGGGCCCCGCCGCTGCGGTGCTCGGAGTCCGTGGGGGGAGCGGGGCCCGGGGCCCGGGTCTGCAGCAAAATCCAGCCAATGGGGGCGGTGGGGCCGGGAGCGTCGCTTTCCGCCCGCGCGGTGCCGCACCGCCCCGCCCGCGTTCCACCGCCGCCATTTCGCGGCGCTTAAACAAAGGAGCTGGGAGGGGGATGGGGGGAATACGGACGTGCGGGATGTGCGGCGGCGGACAGGGGTGGTAGCGTCGGTGCTGGGGTAAATTTAGGTTTTCATTCTAAGAATTAGGCATCGTTATTAATCCGCTTTTTTCCCACCTCTTGGTTATGATACCTTTAATTTTTTTTTATTTTTTTTTTTTTGGTGGTGAAGTCATTTGCATCTCCTGTATCCCTGTCTTACTTGCTTTGTGTTTATGGGGCTGAGGTGCTGATAAAGGAACTGATTTGAATGTCCTGTTAATATACCCATGTAAAAAGTCGATTTTGTTCCATGTGCTTTTATGTGTGTGGCATGTGTTTGTTAATCTCCATGTTTTTATGCTTTATTGATGCCTTATATCTCAAAGTTTTCATTTCACCTTTCCTTTTTATTCTGCACATAAATTTTGTTTTTTGAACACATAACTGGGTGTTTTTATTAGCTATAGTGCTGTAGCTGTATTCATATGGAGGGCAAATCTTTTTAACAAGTTGTGTCAGTCATCTTCAGACATCATATGTGTCCAAACATTACTTATTTTGGGAATGCATAGCAATATCTTCCCCCCCCCCCCTTTCTTTTTATCTTGTGGGTTTTTCGGTACAGTTATTTCATGCTGCAGAAATGTGACCTGTATTACTTATTGCTTCTTTAAGCAGTTATGAGGCCTTCAGATAGCAGTGACACTCAAGAATTCACAAAGCTAGAAACTTGCAGCTATAGATGTGAAGATATGCAACATGTAACAGGATTGGTCTTAATATTTCAGTCTCAACAACTGAAAGTCCTACAGTATCTACCTACAACCTTTAAACTGTAATGCGGTTATAATACATATCATGCACCAAAATAATCACAATTGCTATACAGCTGTGCTTCATCATCAGTATATTTGTAATGCTCCCTAATGCTATATGCTCAGTGCCTTTTATTGAAGGTCTATTGTTTTGTAACTTTTCCTTGGCGCTTCTCCATACACCATACAGAAGAATACACCAGTCTAAAGTGAAATGGTGTTCAGAAACCAATCTAGGTCTCCAACACTTGTCTTACTATACTTGAAAAATCTACCTTGTTGTCTCTGCTTGTTTGTTTTGGTTCACATTTTTTGTTCGTTTGTTTCTCAGGAGCTTTTGGCACTGGCAATATGTACTCTGTAAGCCCAAGATAATACACAGGCTTCTGACTTTCCCTCATCAGCTAAGTTGTCCTCTAGCATGTCTGGCTAAAGTGGCTGTAGAAGGTGGATAGTCAAATCCAGGATGCTATTCAGAAACACTTTTTTTCTTGAAGTCCATTTAGGTAATAAGAACAGAAAAGAACTATCTTTCTGACCTGAGATTTCAGAACAGGAAAGGGCATTTTCTAGGAAAATCTGTGCAGAGCTCACCCAGGAGCTGTTGTGGCAGAATACTAGCAGCAGCTTTGCCTTTATGTCTTCCCAGTGCCACCTATAAACTTCCAGCTGGAGCAGTTACCTGAACAGAAGGCAGCTGAGAGCCTGTAGCACAGTGTGTTCACCTGGCAGAGGTACACTAACCAGGGGAGAAAGAGAGAGTCCCACAGTTCATACTGGTTGGTAATGTGCAATAGGCTGGTTACTCCTTCAAGTTCTAACATCCTTGAGTTGTTCTGGAGCTGTTCTTGAAGCCTTTTCTCTGTTCCCTCCCATCAGACTTTGGTTTCCTGACTCTGAAGGATTATTTCTTTTGGATGCTTCAAAGCTTTGGTCAGTCACTGGAAATTCTATTGTTAATGAAGTGAGATAGATGATGGGTGATGACTTGCTTTAGTGAACATGGATTTTTTTTACACTGCAGAGGAGAATATGAATGTCTAGATTATTTTTTCATAAATCACAGAATCGTTGAATGGTGTGGGTTGGAAAGGACCTTAAGATCATCTAGTTCCATGGGCAACAACGCCTCACACTAGACCATGCTGCCCAAGGCTCTGTCCAACCTGGACTTCAACACTGCCAGGGATGGAGCATTTGCCACTTCTCTGGGCAGCCTGTTCCAGTGCCTCACCACCTTCACAGTAAAGAACTTCTTCCTTATGTCTAACCTGAACTTCCCATGTTTCAGTTTGAACCCATCACCCCTTGTCCTGTCGCTGCAGTCCCTGATGAAGAGTCCCTTTCCAACAGCCTTGTAGGCCCCCTTCAGGTATTGAAATCGTGTAGAAACTCAGTTCATCTTCCTTCATTGGTTAGGCTTCCACAATCAGTTCTTTCCTAGAATTTGAGTTCCCTTTATAAATATCTTCTAACCCTCTTTTCACTCCTCTTCCCAATTCTTCTGATTTCAGCACTCTCCGGTATCTCTTTGTGAAAGGGCAGCACACACAGCCACATCGTTCCTACACCAGGAATGACTGTCCTTCAGTCAGCTGTTGGGTTTGGGGGGTTTCACTGGGGTTTTGTTGTTTCTTTGTTGGGCTTTTTAACAGATTTCTTAGTTGTTCAGTTCACAGTAGCTGCCTTTCCTCAGTGAAGGCTCTAACCTGAATTTCCTTCTATTCTGTAGCTGATGTTTACAAAACTTGTTAAATTCTCCAAGATGTGGATCAATTATAATTTTTGTTGGAGGTGATCAACAGACTTTAAAGGCTTAACATGGTAAAGGGGGCATTTGCAAAAGCTGGTTGGGTTTTTTTTTTTTTTGGGGGGGGGTGGGGTGGGGTGGATTGCTTTGTTTTTAATGCCCTTGCCTTCTGGACCTATTCACTTTACATTGCTGAGATCGCCTGGTGATACTCCACTTTTTTTATTCCAGAGCGGTGTAACAACAGCGATAGTCTTCATTTGCTAGTGTGGAACCAAAACTGGTGATCCTACGCCACATTGTTCCGAAGTGGGATGTCGTGTCATGGAGCTTCACAGAACCTCATGAGAACACCCATTACCAGGCAGATGTGTTGTCAGTGAAGTGCTTTTCCAGATAATGTTTATGCCAAAAGAAAGCCATCAGGTTCACAGCATATGTGAGGGGTTAAATGTTTAAAGATGGGCCGCTCTGGCTTCTTTTCTTGCTTCACTGAAAGAGAGCTACTCTTTTTCACTTGAAAAGACAGATACAGCTCCCTCTAATCTTACCAGATTTTCTCCAAGCTGATGGAGCTGCTAAAGACATCTGTGGGGGAAGCAGGGCAAATGAAGGTGGATGAGCAATTATCCCACCCCTGATCTGATGAGAGGGAGCAGGGCTGGCATGCGAGAGGCAGACATTAAACCAGACAGCTGCGGCATCATAAAGGCAGCATGAAGCTGCTCTTCCCACATGGGTAGTTGCTTTTGTTTCCCCAGTTTAGGTGTTAGCACAGCAGAAGCATTTCCAAGCAAGCCTTACTGAGAAAGAGAAAGGCCCCATCTTTTCCGTTCCTGGCTCTCTTTCATCAGAGAACACTATTTTGGGCATAAACTGAAATCTTTGTGCATCCAAAATTTTGCCCAGCAGGCAGGATAAAAATAAGAAAACACAAAACAAACCAAAAGCAAAACCAGTCTATAAGGTGACAGATCTTTTTATTGCTTGCACCAGTATCCAGACTCTCTCTCCCTACTCTTATAAATCTCCTTAGTAGATCAGTCAATTTTGTTGTGATTTTAGCAGTCTCACCTGCTTTAAACTACTTACTTGTGCCAAATAGGCTTCTTGTATAGGACCATGCCATCCATCTCATCGGATACCAAGAAGGTCTAGACTTTGAAAGGCCCTTAGGAGTTCCAAAAGGAAATAGCATTATTATAGCACTGGCTATTTGATACCATTTTATGCGGTCCTAGCTTAATTCAAGCACAAATTAATTTGATCCCATTGAAAGTGGCTTATAGAATTGTAAGGTATTGATGAATTAGTCTACAATTGTCATTTATAATGTGGCTGCATTTTAATTAAAAAAAAAAACAACAAAAAACAAAAAAACCACAGCCAAAAAACTAGCACATCAGAATTCCTAATGCCATTAAATAATTTTAGTATATTTAAAATACATATTTTTTCCTCTTGCATAGTGTAGTTAAAGTTGCAAGAAAGCAGCTTGAATTTCTGATTCATGATAAACTAAAATTGCAGTTTAAAATCCACACTTAATGACTAGTATTATGTTGGTTTTGACTTAAAACACATTCATTCGATATGTACTGCATCTCAAAAGAAATCCACATTCTTTCAGGTTACAAAGTAAATCATTTAAAGTCCTGACAGACAAGCCATGCCCTGTGGACCTAAAAGAATTACTTTTCTACACTATTAACGATGCTTAGTGTTCCAGATCCTCTGTATCTTTTCAAGGTTGTAGTTTTGCTCTTTTATCTTGTGGTCATTACAAGTGCAAGTTATTACTTGAAGTATGCAGATATAACATTTCTTAAAGGGAAAAAACCCAACTAACTCAAAAGAGTATCGAAATCCCTTTTAAGTTTCTCTAAAGTGTTTCTTTTCTGGATGAAGTGCGGATAACCACGTCCTACATTGCACGCACAAAGCGGCAGAGGCAGCTGCCGCAGGAGGGGCGGGAGCCCAGGGGAGGGGCGGGAGCCCAGGGGAGGGGCGGGAGCCCAGGGGAGGGGCGGGAGCCCAGGGGAGGGGCGGGGCCAGGCGGCTGCGGACGAGCTTCGCCACCAACTTTGGGATTGAAAGAGTTCATTTCGATTGGCTGGTAGGATCCGCATTATTAACCAATAACAGTGTGGTATTTAAAAAGGACAAATTGCAAGGCTGTTCGCAAGAGACGTGACGCCACTTGAGCAGCTATCCAATAGAAGAGCTTATCCCTGAAGCCAAAGATTTGCATAAGGGACCTATAAATAAGGGAGTAGGCACACTGCTGCGTACTCCGGTGTGTCAGAGCGACCGAGGAGTTATCGCGATGCCTGAGCCGGCCAAGTCTGCTCCCGCGCCCAAGAAGGGTTCCAAAAAAGCTGTCACCAAGACGCAGAAGAAGGGCGATAAGAAACGTAAGAAGAGCCGCAAGGAGAGCTACTCGATCTACGTGTACAAGGTGCTGAAGCAGGTGCACCCCGACACTGGTATCTCCTCCAAGGCTATGGGCATCATGAACTCTTTCGTCAACGATATTTTCGAGCGCATTGCCGGCGAAGCCTCGCGCCTGGCACACTACAACAAGCGCTCCACCATCACTTCTCGGGAGATCCAGACGGCCGTGCGGCTCCTGCTACCTGGTGAGCTGGCGAAGCATGCAGTCTCTGAGGGCACCAAGGCTGTAACTAAATACACCAGTTCTAAGTAGAATATCACAAACCCAACAGTTTTAACCCAAAGGCTCTTTTAAGAGCCACCAATTCTTTCAAGTAGAAGGGCTGAATTGCTGTTCTTGGGAGGTGCGTAAGTAACCTGATCATTTGCATGTCACGAGTGAAGTACTTGTTTTTTTCAGGTAACTGAATTGAGACTAAATTTCTGGCAGTGGAGGAATCTTGATTTGCAGCCTGCATTCGGCATTAAAGTATTGGCTGTTTAAAACTTGAGCACGCAATACTAGCTGGTTTTGAATGTAGGTGGAAAGCAGCAGCAACTGTGTCCCAGTGCTTTGGTAGCTCGCTCGGTTTCCAGAACTTAGGAATCCCGTGGAGAAAGTAGGTGGACTTTTTATTTTCAAAGGGCCTGAATTCCTTTAAATATGTCCCGTAGAAAGTTCTGTTGCTAAGAACTTACACTATGCCTGTAAAATAAAAAAACATTTCTGTCTCCTTCAGTGAATAATAAATCTTTTGAAAATAAGTCTCCCAGGTGCGTCCATAGCTTGGTTTCGCTTTTGTATGTTTCAAGTGCGGGCCCAATCCTCCCTCTCCACCCCCCCACCCCAATACTCTTTTTCCAGTGAGATAGCTGCCGTATTTGATTAAATAGGATAAGATTTTTCTTTACGAAGGTTTTTCCAGTTTAGAACACCTATGTCCAAACGTGTGCAGGAGTTAATTCACTCTGAATCGGCGTGAAGCAGGGGCTGTCGGTGATGTGCAGAGACTTGGGGTCAGACAGCTGCTCTCGCCTGTCCCGCTGTGAAAGTGCAGCTCTGTCTGCAGAAGCTGTAGGGTGAAAGCAGAACGGGGGCACTGCGCACGTTTTCCCCCATCCCTAATCTATCCCCTATCTTGCCACAGAACCCCCGGGAAGGGAGCCCGTGCGGCGCCGCGCGTAACCGAGCATGCGGGACTGCACCGGGGGTGGGGGGGTCACCGCCTTAAGGGGCGGGGCTTGACGCCAAGGAGGCTTGGCCGGGTGGGCGAAAGGGACCAATACCGGCCCCGCGCGGGACACTTAAGCCTCCCCCCCGACTCCGCAGCGGAGGGACGCGAGCTAGGTCTGCTGCCGGCTCTGTTAAACTCTGGGAGGGCGGAGCGGTCTCCGGGCTCCTGAATTGCACGTAAGGAGCAAGACTTCTCTTTAAGTTAGCTCTGGTCTCCAATGCAGGCTGCACAGACTACCCGCGTTTCGGAAACGGTAACTTTCTTAATCGAGTATAAAGCCCTGCCAACCCCTTTTCAAAATTTGGTTGTGCTGCTGCGACTACTGTAGTGTTCCAGCTCTTTCTGAGTACAAGTGGGTGGCTCTTAAAAGAGCCTTTGGGTTTATTTAAAGGAGTAGACTGTAATTGCTTCTCAGATCTTTTACTTTTTTTTGGGCGCCGCCTTCTTTGCCTTGGCAGCTTTGGGCTTGGCTGCTTTAGGTTTGGCTGCTTTGGGCTTCACCGCCTTGGCTTTAGCTGGGCTCTTTGCTGCCTTCTTCGGGCGACCTGCCTTGGCAGCCTTCTTAGGGCTCTTAGTAGCCTTCTTAGCAGCAGTAGCCACCGGCTTCTTAGCTTTCTTGGGACTTTTCTTCACTGCTGCAGCTTTCTTGGGCTTCTTGGCAGCGCTGGCGGGCTTCTTGGCTGCCGGCTTCTTAGGCTTGGCTGCTGGCTTTTTCTTAGTTGCTTTCTCTTTTGTCTCGCCCGGCTTCTTGTTGAGCTTAAAAGAACCAGAAGCACCCGTGCCTTTGGTCTGCACAAGAGTGCCTTTGTTGACAAGACTCTTGAGCCCCAGCTTGATGCGGCTGTTGTTCTTCTCCACATCGTAGCCACCAGCTGCCAGCGCCTTCTTCAGCGCAGCGAGGGAGAGCCCTTTGCGCTCCTTAGAAGCGGACACAGCCTTGGTGATCAGCTCGGTGACGCTGGGGCCCGCGGGCTTCCGGGCTTTGGAGCCGCCCGCCGCCTTCCTCGGCTTCTTGGCGGCGGCCTTAGCACCGGGAGCAGACACAGCCGGAGCGGCGACGGGCGCGGTCTCCGACATGGCTGCAGCCGTCCTCCACGGATCGAAGGAAACCAGTGGGCCTAGAGCGCGTCCGCGGCCTCATATTTATAGGGAGGGGCTGCGCAGTGATTGGTGCTCTGCAGTGCCCGCCCCGCCGCACGGCGGAACGTTCCCGTCTCCCTTCTTATTTTGTGTTTCTTAGGAGGCAAAAAAGCCGGTTTTTATCCGAATTTCGGTCATGCACCCCCCCCGGTTCGCAGCGGCGTGGAAAAGAAAGACTGTTGTTCCCCTCGGCAAAGTTTCCTTTCGGAGAGGCAACGGATGAGTTAAAAAAGAGGCGATAAACCCTGAGTCCTGGACCTGGAGAGACCTCGGGAGACAGAAACTTTTGTTTTTCCTTCTAAATAAAATTCGCGACGTGGTCAACTAAACCTCCAAAGTAATTAATTGTTATTCTTTAAAGGGTCTTCTCTTAATCTGAACTGAAAACAGGACATCTGAATGGATATTTCAAGCACAAATTGGTTTCAAAGAGGAGGAAGTAACACAGGCTCATCTTGAGTACTGAATATGGATTAGAAATCAGCTCCTTTGTCCCAAATCCTTTACCCCTTTCAAAATAATTTAAATAAATCCAATTAGTGCATGATGCAGCAAGGCAAGAAGCAGGTGAAAGTTCGGTGGGGGGCTGTTTGTATCCTAGAAGGGAATGACTTTTTTACAGCATAGCAGCCTATGCTGTCTTGCTCAACGTGCACACAATGCAGACACTGTTCCCGAATGCTCTGCTACAGAAATATTTATTTTATTAATAAATTAGGTGACAGAAGAGCTTAACACGGGCAGGTTTTGTTAATAATTATAATCAGCACCCTGTCACTTCATAATTTGGCAGTGTTTTTTTTTCTGACACAGCTTGATTGGTGAAAAATCTGAGTCAGCATTATCTCAGGAGACACGACTGCAGCTGAGCGTTTCCCTGCTTCTGCACACCACCACTCACTCCCGTTATCGTCTTGGACTCCACTTTTGTAGCAGATTGTGAAATATTTGGTGGGGTTTTTTTGTTTTGGATTGTTTTGGGGGTTTTTTTATACTCTTTAATGACAGATTCCTGCGCTGGAAGTAATATGAAAACTAAGATATGAGGCTAATGTATTTGCTGTGCTGAAACAGCTGGCTGTGAGCAAGAGGAGGAAGTCCTCACCTGCACTTTACCAAGATCATATGTAAACAGATTAAAAGCATTTTATTTTTCAAAGTACAGAGAATTGAAAGGAATATTCCCTGATTTTTCCTTACTGCCTACAACCCTTTGTTTTGCCAGTGGCCTCTAAACTGCTTGTTACCTCTTGGCATTGTGACTGTCAGTGGTACTAAAATGTTGCATGCCGTTATGATTAAAAAAATCTGTTTTCAAATCGATCATTATTAAAACGTTTGTTGACCTATAATCACCAATTTTCTGTTTCTATTTCAGCATCTGTATGGTGGTGTTCACCGCTATAGGTAAGGTAGAATCAGAACTGGGAACAGTCCTTTTCACCTCAAATTGCCCATCCCAAAATTGCCGATTATTCCTAAACCCACTCAGATTTCAGTTGCAACGGCTCAGGCAGAGCCATGAGAAAATTTTATGAAATGTTGGTATGAAAAAAAGGACACATCTGTAGGTCAAAGGGTTGTTTAGAAGGGGCAAGGTGGGTTTTAAAGATGTTGGTGAGTTACTTCAGCTCCACACAGGCTCAGGAAGGCCTGGGGGAAAAAGTGGAAGCTGCGAATTCCTTGCAACATCAACTTTGGGACTTTGTCCCCCACGACAGCAAAACAATAGGATCTTATTTTTTAATATTTTTACCAGCAATTGACATGTTCCATTTTACTGAATTAACATTGCAACAGGCTTTACTCTGGAAAGATAGAATTTTCAAGAACTTAGGTTTTAAAAGTTTGCGGGTTTTTTGTTTGGTTTGGGCTTTTTTTTTTTTTAAGTTGTTTTTTACTACTAGGATATACAGCTCCTTTTATGGGAAAGTGGGTGGCTCTAAAAAGAGCCTTTGTGTTAACTTCTAACGTGGGAGCCTTCCTCGGTTTTTACTTGCTCTTTGCCTTATGGCTGTCGGTCTTCTTGGGCAGCAGCACAGCCTGGATGTTGGGCAGCACACCACCCTGCGCGATCGTCACCTTGCCCAACAGCTTGTTCAGCTCCTCGTCATTGCGGATGGCAAGCTGCAGGTGCCGGGGGATGATGCGCGTCTTCTTATTGTCGCGGGCCGCGTTGCCTGCCAGCTCCAAAATCTCAGCCGTCAAGTACTCCAGCACGGCTGCCAGGTACACCGGGGCACCGGCACCCACCCGTTCCGCGTAGTTGCCCTTCCGCAATAAACGGTGAACGCGGCCCACAGGGAACTGCAACCCAGCCCGCGACGAGCGCGACTTAGCCTTGGCACGCGCCTTCCCGCCTTGCTTTCCACGCCCAGACATCGCTCTTGGCCCTCCTCCGCTTATAAAGCTCCAACTGACGTGAAGCACCAGTTGCTGTGGCCCCCCTTCCACGTCCGGCCTCTTTTATACCTTCCCAGCGCGCACAGGCCTGCTTTCTCATTGGTTACCGCACGCTGTCTCTGGCTACTACCAATGGCGCTGCGGATCCAAATCCACCCAATCGAAGAGCGGCCCTCCCCGCCGCGTTACCCCCGCCCGCCAGCAAATGCGGGGACGGGATTGGGGGAGCTCTGAAGTGGCGCTTCTGGAGTAGCGGCGGGGCGGGTCTAAGCCGCGGTTCTGCGCACTGCAGCCGCCTCTGACCCCGAGCAGTGACCCAGGAATTCATCTTACAGGGAAACGTGTACCTGAGGAGCGCAGGGGCGGGCAGCTGACCCCCAGGAACGGGGGGAGCCCCTTGCTACTGCGTCGCTGTTGTCTTAGAAATAACCCTGTATTTAGAACCTCAAAAATGCTACTACAGGATTATTTATTATCATTAAGAAATGCTTCTACCAGTAGGCACGTTTGCAACCTAGCAGTACTGATTTCTGCAGAAACCAGGTAGGAACACGTAACACAGGAATTTTCTCTGCTTCAGGAGGCAATTACTCAACTGTTACTGCAATTAAACTAATACAGTATTATTTGCAGGGCTGTTCTGCAGAACATTAGAAGTTACTCAAACTGGAGAATACCGCACTACACAAATAAGCGGAAGTGACTTCAAGATCAAATGTTTGGTACATCTGTCCCTGTGTTACACCAGGATTCCTGTTTGTTTTTTCTCCTTTAGTTTCTCTTTAGTCCCTGACATCTTTTCCTCTTCTATATTTTGAGCAATGGCAGATATTATCCTTATTCAAAGCAATGAAGGAGCCTGCACCCTGGACTTTGGCCACATCCTTTTGCTACCCCCATGTTGCACAGCAGTCTTTTCCTCCATTTTCCTCCATGGCATGGGATTCTGCTCTTTTCCCTAAATTCCAGTTCTGCGACTTCTTTTTTTCCCTTCTTCATTCATTGACGCTTTTGGACTGTAACTCGTGATTCTTTTTCATAACCCAGCCCAGGTCCCATTACATGGGTATCATAAAATTACAGTGAAGTGAGTAGTGTGTGTGCCAGACTATGCTGCTTACTCTGGATATGAGCAGTGGCATGGTTCAGGGAAAGACAGAGGTATGATTGCTACTCAGCCATTCATGATGGCCTAGCAAAAAAAAAAAAAACAAAAAAAAAACAACCAAAACCAAACCCACAAAAAAACACAAACAAACCCCACAAAACCCCAAAACAAACAAAATGAAACCCACCTGAACAAGACCACCCAAAGCAATCAAACAAACAAAAGACATTTCATCTAAACTCTGCCCCACAAATTAAGAAAGAGCCACATACTTCCTTCCAGAAAAGTACAGTAATAGGAATTCTGATCTAAACTGTTCAGGATTACAAAGAAGGCAAAATAAACACGCCATAGTGCACACTTTTTTATTTTTGGGTAACTATGATCAGTTGCCTATTCAGAAATTTCAGTAATATTTAGAAAGCATCTCTCTTTAATAGTGTGATTCAATGGATTACCAGAGGCCAAAAATAACACATGAATAAATGGAAAAAAATTAATCTTTTTGTTGCAGGTATTTCCAGTTTAGAAATGAAAATGCTTTGTAATAATTTCTAATGCTGGGGGAGAAAAGGTTGGCAGCAGTCCTCAAAGCTGGATGTTATGTTTCTGCCATGGCACATCATTTGTGTGGATGATATAGAACCAGACGTTTGCTTCAGCAAGTTGTATGCCCTAAGATGGATAAGCCATTTCCTCAGCTTGTGCTAATCAGCACAGTTTGAATTCTCAGTTGTAAGGTTAGAATCTCAACACCTGTAATGATTTAAAACTACCTCCACTGATTTTCAGGCATATTTACAGATCAGATCTGTCACTTTGTCAGTGTGTGGTTTGGCCACCAAGTTGTCACACAAGATAGGCACCACTGCTGTTCCTCTCTCCCTTTAGTCTTAGATTATGGCTCTGCTCAAAGCAAAGCCACTGGCAGGTGAGCATTGGCTTCAAAGACTCCATTACTTTCTTGAAAGAAAAATGAAAGTAATAGTAAAAATGTTGACAGTCTATAACAATGTAGCCTAGCAGTCCAGTAGATTTTAGTCCAAATAAGACTGCAGGACTGTATCCTAATTCAGAAAAGCTGTCTGTGATTCATAGGAAGAGGAGGAGGAAGTTGCAGTTAGGTGAATTGCCAGCACAGGTTTTGTCTGTTTCTGAGCATTACAAGTAGCTACTCTTAAGCATCGTGTTCCTGTCTAGACAGGCAATCATTTCACTTCTTGCTGTGACTGCAATAAATACATTCTATTTCAGTACCTGAGTGCAGGGATTGAAGTCAGGGCATCCACAAATCCCATTGCTTTGATAAAAGGGACAGGAAGATCTCACATCTTTGTGCTCCTTCCACTTAGAACTGTATCAAAGGCAAGAAAGAAAAAAAATATCACCCATACGAACATAGCTGAAGACAAACCACAGCTCTGGTGAATCAGATGAGTTAACAGCCCCACATGCAGCTTTTCTACACGCACAACCCAGGTAGCCACACAGCTCCCAACTTCATGTGTTCATCCAAAACCACAACAGAATGTGAGAAGCCTCCTGTACAAGAGCCACAATAGACAGTGGGCGCCCTGGCCTTGGATTCTTCCCATTAAAAAAAAAAAAAAAAACCACCACCAAATCCAGCTCTTGCATTGTCAAATCCAGCTCTTCCATGGGGCCACAAAGCCCATTCCAGGATTACTCTCTCTTACGCCTCCCTTCTCCACAACTCCTTAAAGGCATCTTAGAGATCTGCCAGTAACCACCTACCTTTTTTTACACAACCTCTTCACCTTTCACCCCACACAGGATGAGAAAGTGCCCTTTCTGATATTATGCACAGTCCTTGTGCATTACATTTCATATTTTTAGCCATTTTAAAGATGTAGCAAATTCAAATCCCTTTGTCTCCATCTGAAAAGGATAGGTACACACACACAAGAAAGTGTTCTCTCTATCCAAACACAAGAAAAGGTGGCTCAGCTATGTGAGAATACGGCAAAAGGAACATAAATAAACCAAGGCTCAGAGGTACCACAATGACGCTCCTTCCCTCAAAATCACCATTGACATTTCACTTGAAGACAAAAATGTCTTAAAAAGAAAAAAAAAAAAGAGGTAAAATATAAAGAAATATAGCTAAAGATTTATGATACTACTGACACAAGTGCCATTAACTCGTGAACCAGAGAAAGAACTGTTATACAGACCTGTTTATGTTCAGAATTAATGAAAAACAGATTTGAAATTTTCAAGTGTAAGTTTAGGTAGATAGTAATTCTGTCTCCTCAAAATGCATTTAACTTCAAAACTGTGAGTACTCAGCTAAGTCTGAGACAGCCAACTAAAGGTACCGTTCAAGGTATCTTCATTAAAAAGCTAAAACTCCGCAAGTTCGGATATATTCATCTAGAAATTGGTATGTTACAGGACTCACCCTTGAAATCATTAAGAATCTCACAAGCTCTTCAGCAGCAACAATGCAGAGCTTTCTCAATTTCTTTTACGCTGTATCATACTTACGACACTATTAGTAGGTTTTGTGCTCAAATTCAGTGTTCCAGACAAAACTTTGCATATTTGCAATATTTATTATCCCCACTGAAGCAGCAATTCATCTGGGAGAGATTTGTTGCAAACAACTGATCTTATGGGTCTTAAGACTCATTTGTCTACAAGATCCCAAGAGATTTTGCAGTTCTGTTTCAAATGAGAACAAAGATCTGTTTCTTGCATGTGGTGCCGGTAAGGGTTATTGGAGTATTTGGCTCTGTCTGCATAGTGAATGAAGCTAAAGGAACACTTTTGCTGAAATAGAAGACTTCTTTAAGATGGAAATGTAAAAGTCCCTTTTTTTAAAAAAATATATCTGCAATTTAAAACCCCTGACTTCATAGAATTTGAAGTCAGGTATTTTCCACAGGTGAAATTACCTGCCAAGCTCTTAATACCAAAATTGTTTACCAACTTTTACTTAAGGTAACTTGTCCAAGACGCATCCAGTGGGTATCTGAGGCCTGATACAAAGTAAACCTTTTAATAAGAGCATATAAAACAAGTAACCTTGCAATTATTAGTGGTACTTCAGAAATTAAGTTTCTACAAGCTACCAACACAGGTTGAAAGAAATCTTTAGGAACTTAAAAACCATGACTATAGGAAAACTTTAATTACAAAAAAAAAAAAAAAAAAAAAGAAGAAGAAAAAAAGCATCTATTATTTATAATGCAGCTACTGCTTTTCTGAGGTTCAGAATGCTTCTATCTTCCCTCAAGGCCAGGAAAGAACCTCCCCCCCTTCCATTCACATGCTAGTTTTAAACAAATCACAAGGAAAACAGTATTTTAATACACTGAACATTTATTGTCTTTCACAAGACAAAATGAAGTCTCCCCAGCTGATGAAAGCCATCAAGATGACCATAAAGGGGATAGGATGCAAAATTCCAGTGTACAGTATATGCAACAAGTTACCTCCCTGACTACCCTGGAAGAAAGATGATTGACCAATCTCACTGCAACTAAAAAAC
Organism: Psittacula echo; assembly: GCF_963264785.1. Taxonomy (NCBI): domain Eukaryota; kingdom Metazoa; phylum Chordata; class Aves; order Psittaciformes; family Psittacidae; genus Psittacula; species Psittacula echo. The sequence goes on along the minus strand of NC_137735.1, from coordinate 84,792,387 downwards.
AGGATTATAAAATATTTACAGAAAGAAACAGTACAGAAAATAAAAACTGGACAACCATATGTGTATGAAATGCTGCTAATACTTTCCTGTCTCTTTAAAAACCTGTTTCACTACCCTCACCAGAGCATTCAGGATGTGCAAGGCAGCGCAGTCACCCCCTACTCCTACAGCTCCCTCCCCAGAGGGCCATTAATCCCCTCTAAGGAAGGGGAAGGACTTGAAGAAAGCAGCATCGTCACCTTTACTGTGATTTCCTTCCACCAACTGGACATGCTAGCTTTTGAAAGGAGGTCCCCAGCCACACCTCATCTGCAGCAGTCTCTATCCAGAGCATACTGGCAAGTTAACCTATGGGTAACTATTAACAGGCAACTATTCCCTGTCATGTCAGCCCTTTCATTGCTTGAAGGAGGATTTTTCCTTCTCCTCCCTCCTGGTCTGATCTGTGCTCAGAGGGGCAGGAAAGCTGAGTAGGACTACAACAGGTCACAGGAGACCCTCCATTTCCTTCATGAAGGCTTCATACACATCATCCTTTGTCTGTACAGAGATCGGGGCAGATGATCCAGCCTTAGGGGCAGCTTTGGTTAACGGAAGAGCAGGCTCATCATCCTGTTTTCTCTGGGAGGCAGCCAAAGCCCCTTTATTCTCTCGACGCACTCGCAAGGCAGTGGGCACAAAGCGAGTGATCTCAGCCTTGGGGTTAGTGATCTGCGGCTTGGCACTGATAGTGGCCGTAGCTTTCTTCTCAATGGTGGCTGCACTGGTATCATCCGCCTTGGGGCGCTGAATCAGGCTGGGTGGGGCACTCAGAACCCCAGGATTTGGAATAGGAGCTGGTGGGAAGAGCCCAGGTGGGGCAGGTCCTAAGGGAGGCACCAGAGGTGGCCGTAACATGCCTGGACGAGGAGGAGGGATACCTGTAAGAAGAAAAGAAAGTATGAGCTGACTCCACACCTGGATGTCTTAAAAATATTTGGCAAAAAAGATTCCCACAGCCTCTGGAAGCCAAGAAGGAAAACCAAAACGGGAACAAAACACCCCCAACAAGAAGCAGTAGCACTGGCTTAAAAAAAGTTTTCAACCCTGCACTAATGCTGGGTTAAAAATGCTGCTGCTCCTCAAATTTCAATAGCTACAGCAGCCTGTGTATTGCTCCCTTTCAAATTTTTAAGTTAAAACCTGAAAAATAAAGTTTCTTGATGATCCATCCCACTGGAATTTCAGACTCATTAGAAATGTCTGACCAGGCAGAAAAAATAAATATCCCTGTCTCCAACTCATTAAGTGAATTATAGCACCCAGGGGTTACTCAGAAACACTCCAGCAGAAGCTTGAACTCCAAAATTCCCTTTTTGAGGGCAGGTTTCTTGCTACCAAACTACACACAGAAGTATAGAATTCCTTGTTGTCACTGCACAGAGAAATGTAACAGCACATAGCACAACTCAGTCACACAGACACAAAGACAAACCATTAACCAATTATATTTACTGACTCGGTCACCACAGTAAAAACTGCAAAAATAAAGCTAGAAGAGACCTGATGCTGAAGTACACAGAACACTTTACCTGGTGGGGCTGGAGGGGGAAGACGAGGAGGGGGACCACGTGGAGGAGGACCTGGGGGCAGGCCTGGTGGGGGACCTGGTGGAGGGCCTGGTGGTCGTCCAGGTGGAGGGCCTGGTGGTAGAAGTCGAGGTAAAGGTCCACGCAGTCCTGGTAAGCCAGGAGGTCTCAGGAATGGAGGAGCTCCTGGAAGCATGCATAGAAAAGAGAAACTTAGTTCACAGTTAAAAAAACCCAGCAACTATCCCATCAGCTAATACTGAAAATCTTCAACAGTAACTAGAAATCTGTTCTAATACTACCCAGCCGCCAGATTAAGTAAGTCTTCTGAATATCTCAAAAAGAGGCAGCAGTTGTAAAGTTAGAGTAAAGCTTCATCATAATAGTCAAGTGGAAGTATCTTTTCCCACTGGAAAAAGGGCTCCTCTCCATGTAATGAAGCAATAGCTGAGAACAGCTACCAAGCCAATGTTGTCAGAATTTTAACAGCTAAAAACTTTTCACTCTGGCATTTCATTGCCCTTCTGGCTGAAAAAGTAGTTTTGCACTACTGAAAGTAACTGATTTGTGTTTCCCCCTGTAGGAAGTATCAGAAATGGAACAGCACGGAAGACAAACTTAGGAAAGCAAACTTTGCCTGCCCCCCCACCCCAGAAAATCATGCTACTAACATGCCCACATAGAGCAAAATACATTAAAATTGTGGTATATAATGCTCCTCACTATAGCCCAACTATTGATGTTTGCAATTTAAGAACAAGCAATAGATTTATATACTTTAATTACAAAGCAACCTGTTACTGTTACCCAGTTTAGCTATACAGCAACCCCATCAACTTCCAGAAAATCAGCTCTCTCCAGATCAAAGAAACTCAAGTGCTTACCCTCAAAAAATCATGCACTATAAAAGAAATAGTACCATTTGGTCTTCTTATTAATAGTCTCTAGGTAGTCCAACATTGATACGAATTCAAACGTAGTACTTACTTCATTTGAGGATAGTTATCTTCCCTAATAAGAGTGAAATACATTCACGTGGTGGAGTAGCAGAAGCCGTCACGCTGTAGCTTACATCAAAAAAAAGAAATCCACACCAAAACCTATAGCTAGGCAGTGGTTCCCAAACCTCTTTCATCATGCCTCACTCAATGGGATGTGGGGAGATCAACACAAGAAAGAAAGAAATCAAGAAAGGAAAACCCACCCTACACTGGAGGGGCATATAGCACCAGGCCTTATGCCTCACATTCCAACACTATTCATATTCCAACTACTGCCACCTGTCAATGTTACAGCTAACAAACTGTAACAATACCCACCAGGCTGACTACAGCAACAGAGGCCTGATACCTCAAAAGCACAGTACAGCAACAACAGACTGACCACAGAAGAGATCACACAGGTCTCATCAACTTCCACACGGGGATCCTGTGCCCTGTCTGCAACACATTCTATAGCTTCAAAACTCCCAAACTGATACATTCTGTAGTACCAAGTGCCTGCACAATTCAAACCAGAGTACATTAAGTGTTCACCTGGTGGAGGGCCAGGAGGAAGGCCAGTGGGTGGACCTGGGGGCCTTAGTGGAGGGGCAGGAGGTGGTCCTAGTGGAGGTGGCCCAGGCATAGGAGGTGCCTGTATCTGAGACGGAGGAACAGGCTGTGGAAGTGGTTGCTGCTGCTGTGTCTGGGAAGTTGCAGTAGATGACCCGGTCTCTGTAAGAGCTTCCTCACTGAGTTGTTGCTGTTGCTGTTGTGATGCCTCTTCAGAATCCGAGTCTTCTTCCTCTTCTTCCTCTTCTTCTGAATATTCCTCCACTTCTCTCCCTTCTTCTGGAATTTCTTGTCCTGGAAATGGAGACATACTTGTAAAATTCATCCACAGGTAATACCTTTGTGAAACACCAGAGAAATAGAGCAGGCAAAACAAAAAAACCAAGATAAACCTTACTCAATGGTCTTTCTCAACAAAAAGAACTGAGCATATTTAAACAGAAAATTAAAAACCAATAATATAAAATAAAAGTCACAGTTCTAGATAGAGCTCTGCCACCAGGAACTGTGTGCTCCTGTGGGAGCAGAAACTTCTACTACCAACCTGAACTGCAACTATGTGACCTATGTTTGGGGGCAGCTTGCACAGGTAGGAGGGCACATGGGGACACAACATCAAAATAAACATAATCCCCATGCCCAAGAAACTCCAGCACCTTTGAAAGATACTATGGTGTCTAAAACAAACAGTCAGATGAAAGGACAGAAAAAAAAAAAAAGCCAACAAAATCTTCACTCTTGGTTAGCTTACTTCTGAAGAAGGATCTTTTTAAGGAGTACAAATCCTTTCAGGTTACAGGCTGAGCTCAGAGCCAATCACATCCTCTTTTTCACTCATGTTCAAACAAAACAATTGTTTCAAAGTTAAGAAAGGTAAACTTTAAAATTAAAAAAAAAAAAAAAAAAAAAATACACTCCAGTACCTAAAAAAATAAAAAGGCTGCTATTGTAACTTCAACTGTATGCAAAACAGACACACTACTAAACTAAAACTAATAAAAAACCCCAACAACAATACCTAACGACAGTTTATTACAGTAAAATATTTACTATATAAAATAAAATCTGTGCAAACCTAATAAGCTTACCACAGAAATATTAACTGGAAGCCTAATGGCATATCTCCACTTCACATATCATCTCACCTGCCATTCGTAACATCATGGCCTGGAGTGGAGTCAATTCTTTCATGTTCTTTTTCTTTTTTCGTGACTTCCCAGGCATGTCTGCAAACCGTACACTGTGACCTGGGAAAGCAAAGCAAAGCATGGGCAAGAGTGGTGGGAGCTGGGAAGAAAATAACAGAAATCAGATAACATTTAATCTTCTACCTAGTATGGTACCTGACCACAGCAGAGGGGTTGGAACTAGATGATCTTAAGGTCCTCTCCAACCCTAACTATTCTATGATTCTACAGCTAATATATCATTCTAACTAGTGTAATGATGCTCCTTGCATAAGGGGTAACACTGGTGTTACTGCTTATTTAAAGTTTTGCTAATTTAGTATTATCCATCAATTGGTCTCCCCCAAGTAAGGAAGAAAAAAAAAATTATCCAAAAGAATCAGTGGTACAAAACATAGTTATCTCAGTTGTTCAAGTCACTAAAAAGTGCATATATTTTACACTGAGGCTTAATTTTTGTAACATACCCTGACAACTCAGTGCTTCAGGTGAAACATGTCTTGAGAGCTTACTAAGTTAACTCAACTGTTAAGAAAGCAGGTCCACATGAAAGATGCTTCACCTCTAGATAGTTTCCTTCTGATCTGTTTGTTAATGAAAATTCTTCAGCTGAAATTTAGGCAAGTTAGAGCAGAGTCAGACAGCAAAACAAATTAACTTTCCTCCCCTCAGTCAGGAAAACAGACATAAACTCTGTTAAATAGTGTTGATCTTTCGAAAAATCAAACCCCAATCTATACCTTCTCATATCATACCTGATTTCCTTTCTTCACCACCTTCCCTCTCCTTGTCATTATCACGATGCAGGAAGTCCTCGCCGTCACTGTCTGCATCCGACCTGTCACTGTCACTATCATCACTACTGTCATCATGCTTGTCCTGATCCATATCCTCAGGATAACCCTCATCTTCACTAGTACTGGACATGTCATCATCATGCCCTCGCTGTCCTGTGGGAAACCAAGTATTAGGAAATGCATAAACTCTAAATACACTGGTGTGAAAAACTGAATATTTTGTATGTCTACAGTTAGAAAAATTCTCCTAGCAACAGCAAGGACATATTGTCAACTCTTTACTGTTTAGCTCATATTCTTAAAGAACATTCTGGGAGAGTCTATTTCTAATATTTTCTATTAAGCAGCTGGTTAATTTGCATAGCAAACAAGTGAAGGCAGCTCCTATCTGCTCAACAGGAACACACAAATGAGTTGCAATTGCCCACCACTGAAACACTTGGATGTTTTCTGGTGTGCAATAAACCTGATTTACCCATTCGCTAAAGTTCCTAGAGATGACGGAGCAACTGTGAAAAGGAAGACCTAGTTTCACCTAGAAAATGCATACCCAGGGTTGGTTGGGGCTTTTTTTGTTGTGGTGGTGGATTTTGGCTTTGGTTGGTTGTTGGTTTGGTTTGTGGTCGATTTTGGCTTTGGTTGGTTGTTGGTTTGGTTTTTGGTTTTGTTTTGTTTGGTTTGTTGTGGTTTTTTTGTTTTTTTTTTTTTGGGGGGGGGGGTTGGTTTTTTTTTTGTTCTGTTTTATTTGGAGGGGGTAATAGGAAGACTTCTATGAGACTAGTTAAGTTTATTTAAGGGATTAATAGATCCAATGTTTCAGCACTATTAAGACTACATGGGACAGTTGTAACTAGAAGCTTCAATATTTAAAAATATAGCTGATAAAACTGCAGAATACCAGAATCAGCTCAGAATCAGCTCAAGTCCTTCAAGTAGCATTAACACCCATGCTGCCCAGAGAATAACTTGTGTAGGGCACGCTACATTCACAGCAGTACTATCCACAGCAAAATGGACAGGTCAAGCAAAATCCAGGGCAGGGAAGTTCTTACCTGCTTCAGAACTGTAAGAAATCTCCTCTTCTCGCCTTCGAGGAGCCACCTCCAAGGTGAAACCCACTTTACGGCCATACATCTGGAGGACCTGAGGTGGTGGTGGGCCTGGTGGAGGTCCAGGGGGCTTCCTCCCTGGAGGTAAACGTGGAACACCAAGCCCAGGAGGAGGAAGTACAGAAATGGACCGAACTGGTGGTCTGGAAACAATGAAGGAAACAAGAAATGTAGGAACAGAAACAAATGAAAGCAAGCATACACTTAGTAGAATTCTTTAGCCTTCTTTCATCATTGCTTACACAGCAGCCTTCTAAAAAGACACATGAACATTTATTATCTGTCCCAAGGAGTTTACAACCTTGTACAAAGACATGATTGCAGAATATCAGCCAAAGGCAAGCTTCTCAGACAGCAAAAAAAAAAAACAACCAAGGATTGAATCCCACCACAGAAGCCAAATGAAGTAATCACAAAGTCGGTGAAAAGAAAAGACTATTCAGAAAGAAATAGAAAGAACTAGCTGTAGAATAAGAGACAAGTAAACTAGGAAACTAAACTGAATATACTAGCAAGACAAAAGAACACATAAGATATGCCAATTTAAGGGGCATTTATGATAAAAGTGGCAGAGCTTTAAGTTTTACTGATATACAGAAAGACAACAGATTACTACTCAAAGCAATTTAAACAAAACCCTGTAGAAGGAGGGAAAGATTAAAAAGGGCTTTGGTTAAAAGAAAGTACAATTCACTCACACGTAATTCCTGATTTCTGCTAGTCAATATTACCTCTGCTTCTACCCATAGCTCCTCCCCAGTAATAAGAGTGCTCATTTTTTGCTTTCTCTCCAAGTTTCTTTATGTAGCAAATAAAAGACAGAGTAGGGACAACACAGGCCCCCTCTGGAAGATATCAGGAGAACTGGCTACCCGGGATTTGGAGAAGGCTGAGGTTCTTAATGACTTCTTTGCCTCAGTCTTCACTGGCAAAGGCTCTGAGGGCACCACCCAAGTCTTGGAAGGTGGACGCAGGGACTGTAAGAATGAAGACCCTAGGCCCACTGTAGGAGACGATCTGGTTCAAGACCATCTTAAAAACCTAAACGTACACAAGTCCATGGGACCTGATGAAATCCATCTGCGGGTCCTGAAGGAGCTGGCAAATGAAGTTGCTAAGCCACTGGACATCATATTTGAAAAATCATGGCAGTCAGGTGAAGTTCCCGACTACTGGAAAAAGGGAAATATAACCCCCATTTTCAAGAAGGGGAAAATGGATGACCCGGGGAATTACAGACCAGTCAGTCTCACCTCTGTGCCTGGCAAAATCTTGGAGCAGGTTCTCCTGGAAGGCATGCTAAGGCACATGAAAAACAACAAGGTCCTTGGTGACAGCCAGCATGGCTTCACTAAGGGGAAATCCTGCCTGACCAATTTGGTAGCCTTCTATGATGGGGCTACGGAACTGATGGACAGGGGCAGAGCAGCTGACATCATCTACCTGGACTTGTGCAAAGCCTTCGACACTGGCCCACACGACATCCTTGTCTCTAAATAGGAGAGACATCAATTTGATGGGTGGACCACTCGGTGGATAAAGAACTGGCTGGATGGCCGCACACAAAGAGTTGTGGTCAATGGCTCAGTGTCCAGCTGGAGACCAGTAACGAGTGGTGTCCCTCAGGGATTGGTGTTGGGACCGGTCTTGTTCAACATCTTTGTCGCTGACATGGACAGTGAGATTGAGTGCGCCCTCAGCAAGTTTGCCGATGACACCAAGCTGTGTGGTTCAGTTGATACCCTGGAGGGAAGGGATGCCATCCAGAGGGACCTCAACACGCTTGTGAGGTGGGCTGATGCCAACCTTATGAAGTTTAACCATGACAAGTGCAAGGTCCTACACCTGGGTCAGAGCAATCCCAGGCACAGCTACAGGTTGCGCAGGGAAGAGATTGAGAGCAGCCCTGCAGAGAAAGACTTGGGGGTGTTGGTCAATGACAAAATGAACATGAGCTGGCTTCAGTGTGCGCTCGCAGCCCGGAAAGCCAACCACATCCTGGGCTGCATCAAAAGGAGTGTGACCAGCAGGTTGAAGGAGGTGATCCTGCCCCTCTACTCTGCTCTCGTGAGACCTCACTTGGAGTATTGTGTACAGTTCCGGTGTCCCCAACATAAAAAGGACATGGAACTGTTGGAACAAGTCCAGAGGAGGGCCACGAGGATGATCAGGGGACTGAAGCACCTCCTGTATGAAGACAGGCTGAGAAAGCTGGGGCTGTTCAGCCTGGAGAAGAGAAGGCTGAGTGGAGACCTCATAGCAGCCTTCCAGTATCTGAAGGGGGCCTACAAGGACGCTGGGGATGGACTCTTCATCAGGGACTGTAGTGACAGGACAAGGGGTAACAGGTTAAAACTTCAGGGGAAGTTTAGACTGGATATAAGGAAGAAATTCTTTACTGTTAGGGTGGTGAAGCACTGGAATGGGCTTTCCAGGGAGGTTGTGAATGCTTCATCCTTGGCGGTGTCCAAGGCCATGTTGGATGAGGCCTTGGGTGGCATGGTTTAGTGTGAGGTGTCCCTGCCCATGGCAGGGGGGTTGGAACTAGATGATCTTCAGGTCCTTTCCAACCCTAACTATTCTATGATTCTTTCTCCACTTACCCATAGGCTGATGTCTTCTTGAGGATAGAAGGTGGTTGGGCCCCTGGAAGGGGAATGTCCTGTATGAGGATGTTGGAGGGGGCATGCGGCATATCTGGTAGGGGAATACTTTCCACTTCTACATGCTGAGCATTCTGGGCAGGGGGAAAATGAGAGGAAGAAAAGAAATAATGGATTACTCCCACAGAAGCTCCTGCACAACCTCATTACCTTTCAGCGTACAGAAGACATGGGACTTGCTATCACTTGCCAAAGATGTCTTTCGTGGCTTGCTGCAAGAAAACATGGCCTAAAAACAGACATTCAGGAAGATGTCAACAGTAAAAGCTTTCAACACAAAAAAAACACACACCTATGAAAGGCTTTAGTACTTCAGTCAAATCTCAGACAAGCTTCCATCTCCCTTTAGACGTTCAGTTTCCAAAGCAAAGAGGCTGTAGACACGGACAGGTTGGACAGAGCCTTGGGCAACATCGTCTAGTGTGAGGTGTCCCTGTCCATGGCAAGGCGGTTGGAACTACATGATCTTAAGGTCCTTTCCAACCAAAACCATTCTATGATTCTATGCCTGTATTTTTTAAGTATCCAGAAGGAATGAATTACAGGCTGCTGCATATTCCAAAGGGAAAAAAAAATTAAATTAAAAAAAGTCTTACAGATACTTCCACTTAGGCAACATTATGTTCTCCAATATGGTAGGGAAGAAAGTCAAATAAAGTTCTTTAAAGCAATGCCAAAAATTCTCATTAATTCCAGCAACAGCCTTCATAGAAATTCACAGAAATATCAATTGCACACTCACAACCTGGCTGTCTAACATGGAAAACAAATTCTGACATGATTTATTTTTAGCATAAATCTTTTCCCCCATAATTTCATGTTGAATGAAATCAGTATATCAGACACAAACTCAGACTTGACTACCCCCATTCTGCCCTTACTGAAATGCTGCAACTGGAAATGCTATGCAAGTTAGTACTTAATATGAGCCACATAACATATAGTCTGGTCTTATATTATAAAAGTTTATCCTTTGTAATTGTTGCACCTAAGAAACAGATAAAGAGTATACACTACCACAGTTAAAAGGTTGAAATATAACAAGCATTACCTTGACAGCATCAAAATACTGGCTGAGTTGTGATCTCTTCTGCTCATACTCTACTTCCAACTTGCGCAGTTCTTTGTAGATGTCAGGATTTTCCTTCTCGTAGAGCCGCAAGATACGCTCGAAAGTCTCACGGAGTTTTTTGCGTTTATCCTTCAGCACTTTTTCATTAAGTTGTGGCTGCTGTACTGGATTAAACTCTAATCCAAGACAGAAAAAAAACACCCCAAAATTCCTTAGTTACTCTGCTGCATAACTGTGATTAATCAAACATCTTCAAAGGGAAGTACACAGACTGCAGTGACAGGACAAGGGGAAATTGGTTTAAGCTTAAAAAGGGAAGTTCAAGTTAGATATAAGGCAGTTCTCTACTGTGAGGGTGGTGAGAAACTGGCACAGGTTGCCAAAAAAATTGGTGAATGCTCCATCTTTGTCAGTGTTCAAGGCCAGGCTGGAGAGAGCCTTGGGCAACATGGTCCAGTGGAAGGTGTCCCTGTCCTTGGCAGGGCAGCTGGAACTAGATGATCTTCAGGTCCTTTCTAACCCATTCTATAATTCTACAAAGCAAACAACTTCCAATACCTATTTTCAGGAAGTCTTCACCCTTATGACAATCCTCTGCTTCAACTCCAAGCTACTATCACACACACATCAGCCATCTTCTTGGGGGGGGGGGGGAGGGAGGAGTCATCTTCAATGGCACCACATCACCTCAAATCTCAATCAATGTCAAATTACTCATAAAATTGTCACTTCTAACAGGAAAGGAAAAAGGTTAATCTATCGTAATCTTTCAGTCGTCCCATGAAACTGTGTTATTTGTCTACATAAACCACCACCTAAGTCCTATACCTGGTATATCCACTCACCCATCTCATCCAATTTTTCCATGTCCCGAATAATCTGCTTTGGATCTTTCATCTTCAATACAGCTGCTCGTACCATCATTCGCTGCTTTTTGTTCTAAGAAGATCAGAGATCAAGCAGATCAGAGAAGCAGCACAGGAAAAAAGAGAGAAAGCACATTTGTACCAAATACTCCCCTCTCAGTATGTCCAGTCTGCAGAAAAAAAAGGTGACTCAAAATGCCCTGCAAATATTAACCATGGCACAAGTCAGCAGCAAAGGTAATTAAAGCTTCTAGGAATTTAAATCCCACTATCTTGCCATTTACAAATGTTTTGAGAATTCATTCACTCAAAACCACATACAATCAACACGATAACAAGTGTCTAAAGGTATGCAGTAAAACACATTAAAAAAGTATGTGAGTCTGAGGTGGTTTATTTGTTGTGGGGTTTTTTTTGTCTTTTTTTTAATGCCTAAGTTCTTATAGTAACGCCTCAAAAAGCTGTTTCTTTCAAGTTAAAAAACAGTAGATTATGAGATATGGTTACTCAAAAGAAGATCTCTGTTTTCTTAAACTACTTGTTTGAACAGTATATTCCAAAGTCAATCTTAGGACATCAAGCAAAACATCTGTAGTCTATCCATCAGCCACAATCACAAACATGGTACACAGTACACAGAAAGCCAAGTAAATGCTCATGATCTCTTTTATTTACCTTCTTTAGTTCCCTTTTCCGAGCTTCCTTCCCTGGAGAAGAGGGGAAAAGAAAGAAAATAACAACTTGAGACAAATTCATGAAGAACCTTTCCTTCATTAAGACTAGTGCTGCGTCTCAACTGTTCAGTCATTTCGCAAAGACTGCAAGATTGCAACTGTTTAATTTATCTTCCCAGCGAGACAGAAACACAGCATGAAATAGATTTCTATTTCATGTGTGTTATACTGAAACTAAAGGAGATGTAGGAGCCTTCACATCTCCAGAAGCAGGGGTGTTTCTACACAAAAAAATAAGAATAGGCAGGAAAAGTCATAGTGTTATGTGCAGTCATGAAAGGATTTCTGCCAAGACGCTGAAGCAGAGTTAACAACAGACAATGCACTTTCAAAATATGTAGGCTTTGAGTATCCATCCGAAACAAAGCATATTCACTATGAAGTCTGGATGTTTTTTATCTGCTTAGCAACACCTGGCATGTTACCAAAAGGGAAACAGTCAGTCAACTCTCTCAAGCAAAATTTGTCATGCTCCTCAAATTCTAGCCTCAGACCGTGTCCCAAGCAGCAGCTTGCAGTTTAGCCAACAGCTAAGTACAAAGTCCTTTGAACACTGACAACCACAGTATATAAATACACAGAGAAGCAGCAGCATGAAGCAAGCAGCCTTCTCAGGGAGTTTTTACACCAGCCAAAACCGAGATAATATTTTTCAAGTTAGAGAAACTCAGTTCTGATTCACAAGTGAGGACCTTATCCTCAGAGAAAGCTTTCCATCTGCCTCCTGAGGACCCTCTTACCCCCTATTCCCATAAGCTTTTACTGATACTTACGCGCCTGATCTGTGGGATTCATAAACTTCCCACTCTTGGTGGATGATGTAGATCTCCGCCCCATTTTGACCTTTTTATTTCTGCCTAAAAAAAATACTTAAAAAGAGGGAGAGACCTGGAAAAGATTACATGGTTTCAGTGCCTAGGCAATAGTAGCTTGAGTACTCTTAAATCTCTTTCTCTGTTATCAGCAGGTTGCTTCCTCAAAAACCTCAAACCCTACTACTAGCTTAGGCATTTACATGAAAAATTACACAAAATTAGTTAAAGAGTAGAACTTTTAGTTAAGTACCTACTTACTACCACTTACTACTACTTTACTAAATATCTATTTTAAACTAATCAAGTAGTTCATTATTATACACCCGAAGACTCAAAGAAGCTTCTTGCTTACACTATAGAGGGGCACAGTGAAAACACGCTCTCTTTTTATAAGAGCACTGTAAGACTGCTTTTAGCATTTGAGACGGGGGGGGACACAAAATTACAAAATGGAATACATAAACCTTTAGAATCAGTTTTAAGTAATGTTAAGTTTGATGGCTTTGTAAGAGTAGCAATGGAAAATTACTGAGGTGCATGATGCACAGAAAAAAAAAAAAAGTAGAGTACAGCTAGAGAACATACTGAGAATTCCTGTACAAGATAAACCATTATAGTTGACGTAGTTTTAGGCCCTTACGACCTTAGTACAAAATGAGTGTAAGAAAAACAGGCTAGAAGAACAGGATACAAGGCTAAGGAGCATCTGGGAATGGCAGGTGTCCAGGATGGGCTGCAGTTAGACTAACTACGTAGAAAGACAGGAGGATTGTTATGTCTGTGGTGTTAATGAACCAATTAAGCTGGTATAAGCATCTACTTCCTGTGCTTCAGAGGCTGCCAGAAGCGATGAAGATTGTTGGAAGAAGTAAACGACCCTCAGAGACCACCACCACAATTTTGTACGCATGGGGGGAACTTTCTGGAAAATAATGTAATCCATACATAGCCTCATGAATATGTATGTATGCCCAGGGACTATATAAGGACAGCTTGTGTAGCAATACAGGGACACACGTTAGGAGGAGCTATCCCCCGTGTCTCCTGGCACTGCAATAAAGAACACCTGCTTGTCAACTCGAAAACTTTGTTGGCAAGTTTGTTCCTGGAGTTTTCTCCGAATCACTTTTCATTTACTTTCATGAGAGCTCTCCAATGCTTACTTTCCCATTCCTCTATTTCAGATGCTTCCCACAAATTTCCTCCCTTCTTCAAGACTTTTAAGCTGCCCTTGATTTCCCTCCTCAGCACCCACCATGTCCATCAGCAAGTGTTCTACAGACATTCATGTCGTCTCCTCCCCATATGCTGTTGCTATACCACTGCTCTTACGTTTTCCGACTCTATCAGTAGTATTTCAATCTGTGTTATGAGGATCAGGAGAAAAGGTGATTCTAGGAAGAATTATTTCCTGTCTTCAGACATTCCTTCAGTTTACAGACAGATCTCAACAGATCCCACCCCAAAAATCTAAAACACTCTCTGAAATTTGGGAGTTGGTGGAATGCAGCTTTCTAGTCATCATACTGAATCTAAATAGATCATGACCATAATGAAAGTATTCACAAGCTTAGTCCGAAGTTCTCTGCAGGCTCACTGCAGTCACCATGTGCAACCTGCTTCCCCAATGACAGCAGATGTCTTTTTCAAGCCACTAAACAACATGCCTGCCCTTACCCCTTAAAAAGAAATGTAAGCACTGTGCCTCATTTAGTGCATCAAGGCCTCACAAGAAAGGGCTGCTAGCAAGCTCCAAGAACTGATCACATCCAATGCTCTGACTAGTAAAAACCTACAGAGCTCTGCTCATGGCTCCTACTACAAGGCTATGTGCAAGTTGCCTGGCTGTTTGCAAGAGCACCCCACGGTGGGAAACTCGCCAGAAAGCAGTAGAAGTTATATCTGTATCCCGTATTTCCCCTATTTCTAACATTTAAAGGGTAAAGGTGAAGAGAATAAACTTCTGAAATCTCGATCCCTAATCCTTCCAGGATACGGAGCAAAGAGCTTCAACGCTGTAACTTAACAGCCGAAGAAGAAACACCCAAAAAAAAAAAAAAACCAACAACAAAACAGAACAAAAAAAACCAAACCAAAACAAAACAAAAACCAAACAAAAACTAACACTGAATTTATGAATTTGGGGGTGCAGAGAGAAACAAGGCAGTAAGCCTCCCATGAGGCACACGAAAGCCTCCCCTCCTCCCCCGATGGAAGAAAAAAAGGCGGTAGCGCAAAACGTCACCTTCCTCTCGCTTCCTTTCTCCTTCCCCTACCCAGCTCAGCACCGTCCCGCTCCTCTCACCCCTCCGGCCGGCCCGGCCCGGCTCCGTCCAGCCTTAGCGGCCTCTATCACCGCCTCGCTCCTTGCCGCCGCGGCCCCACCGCCATCTTGAACCGGGACCGAGCAACGCGCCGCCGTAAAGCGCGACTGCCGCACCCCGCCGCGCGGACTCGCGCTCCGGAAGCGGGGTCTTTCACGTGCCACCCACAGCTCTATGATTCCGCGGCTCTACGGTTGGGCCGGGGGCGGGACCGGGAGGGGACCGCATGAGCGGCGCGGGCCGTTGGGCTACTGAGGCGGCCGATCGGGAATGGGGACGGGGGATTCCCTGCCCGCCCCGCCGGACTCTGGGAGCGGGTCAAGGGAGAGCTATGGAGGGAAGATCCCAGGTTCCAGTATAGGTTGGGGAACGACCTGTTAGAGAGTAGTGTAGGGGAGAGGGACCTGGGGGTCCTAGTGGACGGCAGGATGACCATGAGCCGACACTGTGCCCTTGTGGCCAAGAAGGCCAATGGCATCCTGGGGTGTATTAGAAGGGGGGTGGCCAGTAGGTCGAGAGAGGTCCTCGTTCCCCTCTACTCTGCCCTGGTGAGACCGCATCTGGAATATTGTGTCCAGTTCTGGGCCCCTCGGTTCAAGAAGGACAGGGACCTGCTGGAGAGAGTCCAGCGCAGGGCAACTAAGATGATCAAGGGAGTGGAGCATCTCCCTTATGAGGAAAGGCTGAGGGAGCTGGGTCTCTATAGTTTGGAGAAGAGGAGACTGAGGGGTGACCTTATTAGTGTATATAAATATATAAAGGGGGAGTGTCACGAGGATGGAGCCAGGCTCTTCTCAGTGGCAAACAATGATAGGACAAGGGGTAATGGGTACAAACTGGAACACAAGAGGTTCCACTTAAACTTGAGAAGAAACTTCTTCTCAGTGAGGGTGACGGAACACTGGAACAGGCTGCCCAGGGGGGTTGTGGAGTCTCCTTCTCTGGAGACATTCAAAACCCGCCTGGACACATTCCTATGTAACCTTATCTAGGTGTTCCTGCTCTGGCAGGGGGATTGGACTGGATGATCTTTTGAGGTCCCTTCCAATCTCTAGCATACTGTGATACTGTGAAGATGCTACGCCGCTGCTAGGTATATTACGGGGACAGAGGGCGTGGGCGTGGTCACTGCGGCGCTCTTCCCCCACGCTGTCCTGAGGAGATCCTACAGAATGCCTCCCTGTCGTGAAGCAAGGCAGAGCTGGGGGATGTGCAAGAAGCCTCTGGGGAATAAAGACAAAGTGCCGAGGGAGCAGTGTCTCATATTTCAGTTGTTCTGTGCGTTTCGTGTTGGCTTGGCCTGAAGGCAGCATTGCTGCATCCGTTGGGCTCGTGTGCCAGCTGCTGTTTAAAGGGACTTTTGAAGCAAAGTAAGTGGCTGGATGATGGTCATCGGGCTGTACAGAGAACAAGAGAGGTGGTCTGGTCCCAGCAGGGACCACAGAAGCTACTCTGTTAGTTGTCGTTTTCTGCAACAGTCCCTGTGTTAAAGTGATGATCAGCTTACGCTGGTGAGCGCTGGGTAGGCGCTGTTCTGCCTTGTTGCCCTAAGTGCCTCTCCCAGCAAAAATCCCCGGGTACATGAAGAACCAGGATAAAAGCACATGGTTTCTTCGGGTACCAATTACACCACTGTGAATAAGGAGGGATCAAACAATAAAGCATGGGTGCAGGTTTAAAGAATTAACATGCCGAGGGAATGTGTAGGAAGGGCATTTTTCTCTGCACAGATACACCTGGGTGCAGAGGTGGTCTGATCTCTGAGCAGGATTTGTAGCCCCCCTGTAGACCTCCTGATGAACGTGCCATACAACACACTGTTGCTGAACTCTTTCAAATAATAGAAGCTCAGATGGCAAACTTGGAACTTTGTGAAGAATCGTTGGAGGGTGGATAAAAGCAATGTTATAACCTATGTCTGGCATTAATACCAACATTACTCATAAACTGCACAGAGTCCAAGTTATAAGGTGGCCAGCCCAGAAATATCCGAAGAGCCAGGGCTCCGCTCCAGGAGCTCTCAGTGCCTGGGGGGCCTTACTAGTTATATATATAGCTATATCATCCCCTCCTTGTGACTCTTTGGCCTGTTGTTCTATACTGTTCTTGTTACCAGAAAGACTTCACTGCAGTGCAGAGTTTGGTTGCAACCACAGTGTTTCTACATAGGTTTAAAAGCATCTTGAACTGGTTTTGGCTCATTTACAGTTTCTTTTCTTCTTTAGGGCTGTTCTTATTTGGAACACACATATTATACAATTTTAATTCTTAATCTTTTGTCCATAAGAGTAGACTGTGCAGAAGGAGAATGCCTGCATACGTCCCTGTCATGTACAATGTCACTGGAGGGGGAGATAGCTGAGGCTTTGAAAATTGCCCACTCCTCACACGGCTTGGGGTCTTCTGTCATGACAATACTGCGCTCAGTGGTACTGCATCAACCCTAAGACACTGCTTTCTCTCAGCAGTGTCTGCTGACTTGGAGGACAATAGTCCTCTCACATTTTTTACTTGGCACTTCTGTCACACCAAGAGGCAGCTCCAGGAAGTCTCAAGAACAGCTCCACAAGTCCAGGAGAAGCATCAGCAAATGGTTATGAAATTTTTGGGGACAAATGCAAGACTGGTCAGAGGGCTAGAGAGGGCAGGAACTACCTCTTATTTTGTGAGACAGAGTTTCAGTTACCAGGCAGATATGGAGCTAAGCTATTCCGCTCCTGCTCCACTGGGTGCTGTCCCTTGCCTCTAGCCAGTTAAATGCATGCTGCACTCAGTTCAAGTATGTAATGGTTGGTAAGGCAAGTAAATCCCATTGATTGTCTTATTGCTAGAGTTGGGGGAAGGAGTTTGGGAAAGTCCCAAGCTGATTGGCAGGTTTTTTACTCAAAACTATCTTGTTGCGGCTGGAGGTTGTCATACGCCTTTATGAAGTCAGAGATGGCTCTCCTAGGTGACCAGAGATGCTGGCCCAGCCGGCATAGGGACAGGCTGCTTCCCACCAGCCTCTAACATCTTCAACATCTTCCAACATCTCATGGGCATGAGGACATCTGCCACACCTGCTGTTGTGGGAAAGCCAGAATTCCTTTAAGTCCACCAAGAACAAGAAGTGAGTAGATACTGTGTATCTTTATGTTCCTCATTATGTGTCCCGCTTCCTGACACCACTTAGAATTTGCTTTCAAGAAAATGTCAGCAAACTGCCTGAAAAGTACAACA
This sequence comes from Psittacula echo, assembly GCF_963264785.1. Taxonomy (NCBI): domain Eukaryota; kingdom Metazoa; phylum Chordata; class Aves; order Psittaciformes; family Psittacidae; genus Psittacula; species Psittacula echo. Next base: position 84,774,480 of record NC_137735.1, on the reverse strand, counting down.
GATTTGTTTTATTTGACTCTACTATTTTTATTCAGCAGTGATTGCCAATCTCATAAAGATATATAACGAAGTGGTGGGTTTTATTCCTAAATTAGAATGTATATTTGTACATAGGAAGTCAGCAGAAGCCAGAAACTGCTGCCTCTCCAACACCCAAACATCGCTGTTCTGCTGGTTGGCAGTCTTTTGCCACTAAACAAGTACCTCTAAACTGAGCGCCACTTGTGTCAGGAGATAGGAGATGTCACATTTTGGGGAATCGATGCCTCAGGTCACCATGTCATCCACCACAATGCCTCATGCAAGGCAGTGGTTTCTGCCTCCTCTGAATTGCATCTTTTGGCCCACACTGCCCAATTCGTGGTTTGTGCTGGTCCCAGTTTGTCAGAGAAAAACCCTGTTTTTTCTCCTTGAGAGCTGGCAGAGCTGCTTGACAGCCAGCAGCTGCATTGGCATCTAGTGGCTTTTGAACACAAAAGCAAAGAGGAGTCAGAAAAGATTATCAAAGTGGGAACACTGGGGGGAAAGGGAGAAAACGCAACAAAAAACAAAACCCAGAATGGAAGTTTTATGAAGCCAATGTAGAGTTTCCCTGCTGTAATCTTGCTCATCTCTCTACTTTCACAGGCACAATCTAGTTATTAATATAATGCATAATATTGGTAATATTGAATATTAATGAACATGTATGAATTTGGATATGCTTTCAGTATGGGGGAATCTGATAACAAAAAAGGATCCTATACACAATCCTACTAGATTAGTCTATCATGGCTAAATAAATAAATAGGATCTATAACAAAAATTTTAATCCTTTTTCATTAATTGGTTTAAGATGGTTTTTCAGACACAACATAAAAAACCTCAAACAAGCCATTTACAGGAAAAAGAGGTTTTACAATAATCAGGTACATTTTTATTAGTTCTTTTATTACTTTTTTTTTTCTTTTTCCAAAGATCAAAGCAAAAAAAAAAGCAAACCACAGCAAATCAGAGCAAGAGACTGCAAATGATGTTCCTGCTTCCACCTTTGGAAAAATCTGAAAAAGAAGGACATTTGGTAGCGTATTGTGAAATGCAGAATCTAAGCATGCTATTGGCAGTCCCACACTGGTGAAGCTTGAAAATAGAGCACTTGGTGCATTAATAGGGCTGTAATCCGACAGATACTTGTACATGTTTAGCATCCCATTTCAATCAACAAAGCAGCAATTGTACACCAAAATAGTTACCTGTGGATTGGCAAGAGCAGGCCAGTGCTGAGAATAAGAGGCCATTCACAGCCTGGAACACTACAGCTGGTTTCTCTCAGTTGTGTTGCAAGATTGCATGTGTTTGTTTGTAGGCCCATGCTTCTCTTACCTGCTGATCTACTGGAATTAGAGTTTATTTAAAGAAGATCTCTGTCTAGCTTCTTAGGCAGGGATGGGACAGGAAATAGCAGCTAAATATGCTTCAGCTAGTCCTTGTAAGCAGTCCAACAAACATGGAATTGAGCCTACCAGATTTAGCACTAATCCATACTACGAGTTTAGCAAACAGTCATCCTGATGATGACATGAATTGGCTTGCTGAAATTGTTTTCTCCCACCATATTGTCATCTTTGATACAGAAACACGGTAGGAGAAAAATCACACCTTCTCACCACTACTACTCCAGCAGTGAGGAGTATTGTCACAAGTATAAGTTACAGTTCAAGGTTATCTACAATGCACTCCAGAAAATAGCTGACGAAAAGGTGCAACGTATTTGAAGTGCTACCTCCCAGAAGCACCTATAAGCCAGCTCCTTATTAATATATTTCAGTGCCAGTTCCCTGGTCTCTTGCTCTGTTGCCGGTAACAAGAAAAAAAGCCATCAGTAGTTCATTTACCATAATGAATCAAAAGGGCTCCTGTGGCTATAATTGCTGCAGCCACTCTAACAGCAGGAGAGAGAACTCTGACTTCATTCACTGAACCTGCTGTCTCACCAAAGAAGTCACTTCATGTATGGCACGCTGGTACTTTTCTGAGGCTGCTTTAAACTCAGCCAGGTGCTTCTCATAGCTTCTCACAGCTGCCAGAAGCTGATTCCTTTCCACAGCTCCCAGGATGGCATGGAGAATCATTTCTATGCCGAGCCCAAGAATAGTGATGCTAATTCCCCCAAGAACGGATGCCCCAATCTGTGCAAGGAGACTGACGAGCTTGCTCACAGTGAGCGTTAAAAAATTGGAGCTAAGAAGTTTGACGGCTACCATCCCAGCTGTTGAAGTCGCTTCTCCAAGAACAATGGAAAAAACTTTATGGGCTATGGCTATTTTCTCCAACTCAGGCTCTTTGATGTCATACAGCTTCTGGTACAGCACAGGCTCTAGCTTTTCCTTCAGGTCACTATCAATCTTCTGTACCTGATGCTGAATCTCACTCATTGCTTGGATGATAATGTCGCAATTTTCCTTGATTGTGCTGTTCTCTCTCATCCGAATGTAGGTAATGGCACAGCCCAGGTGTTCATTCAGCACTCTAGCCAGCTCATTTGTTGCACGAAAATTTGTAGACATGCAGTCAAGCAATTCCTGGTGCAGATGGATCAATTCTTGCCTTCTCTTGGGGTTATCTGGGTAAAGGAGGTCACTCAGCGCCATTCTTCAGAATAGGCTACTTCAAAAGAGAAAAGAAATATATTACTCTCTTCAGCACCCATAACCCTAGCCCTTACAGAGCAGTGAAGTGTGCTTTGTCTCTGCCTTACTGGTTCTTTCTATACTCAGCAATTCAAATCCCAAGGCATAGCTTGTAAATGTAGAAATCTTAATTCTTCAGATCTAAAGATCTTTGGATCTTTAACCAAATGATTGGAAAAGGACCTTATGAGGCATGGAATATACTCGGAGCAATAAAAACAGCTAAAAAATAAGCAATTATCAGACTGGTAAAATGAACATGGGTCATTCTTCCCCTTAGAAACTGAAGATGGTAGAAGCTGAACTAGTTCACTAAAAAACGGAACAATCTCATTTAATCAGCAGAATCTAAAATAAGCTGTGCAAAGGAAAGGCCTGTTCTAGACAGACCTCTGTATCAGCCTATTTTTATTCTTTTTTTTTTTCAGTTAGTGGCATCTGATTTTTATGATGACTGGTGGAGTGGGCACAATCTTTATCACCATAAGGGTGTTTTATGCCAGTGTAGCTTATTTCTCCTCACATTCAAGAGAAAATGTTAGTATATAAGCCCTCTGTCCTTATACTAAGAAATTCACACTTGGTAATTCATAGAAAATAGTAACAATATTTATGATAAACCCATCCTAACCTGTATCACCTCACACACATCTCGCATTGTATTTCCTTCCCTGATATTTAGCCCCTGTTCCCTCATTGTTTCTTCACCTCCCTAATGCTGTAATCAATTCACCATTGTTTTCTCACTTGTGAACATCAAACACTGCAGACAGCACCTGATGTTCAGCATGCCATGGAAGCACCTACTGCAGCAGGATGTCTGTGCTGGCAGATGGCCTTGGAGCAGCAAGCACTGGCTTGCAGGGAGATCCCTGCTTGCGCAGCCACACTCACTCCATTCCCAGAGTGTCCTGGATGAAGCCAGTATCAGCAGATGCTCACCAGGCTCTTAAGACTTGACTGAGCAGAATCCGACTCTCCCTTATCAGTGTACAGACCAGAGCACAAAACTAGTTTGATTCCTCCCCCTGCAAACACTTGTGTCTAGCCCTTATGGTCATCATTCTCTGAGCTGTCGTTGCTTTGCCAGCAAAAAACCATTTTTCTTCATTACTTTCATATCAATATACAGAGTCCAAAGCGATCATGGAGTCATTCCTCATGCCATTTCCCTTTAATCCATCACCAGCTGCAAAGTAATCAGGCTTTAGCATGATTTTGACTTGAATGCATATGTTTTACTTTGCAACAGGGACTGACTGAATGAGCAGGATGACTCATTTCTTTGTTGGCACTTCTTTTTTCTTAGCCTTCTTATTACAAATCTGGGACACTTTTATGCAGTGCTTCACATATTTCCAAGATAAATCTCCTCTTGCTGTTGGTGCCTACATATCATAGTTATAACTTCAAATAGGTATGTGTAGGGTACTAGCTAAATTTTTATTCTTAAAATTATAATTTTATGTCATTTTGGTCCTTTGTAGTTCTTGTATTATCTGCTAACTGTAAACCATCTGACAGTGACCCAGCTGTATTTTACTAAACACACCCTCCCCCACAAGATCCATGTAGAAAACCAGAATGATTTCAACAGTTCCCCAGCCAGCTTTTAGTCTCTGTTGAAATACAAGCCAGTCTGAAGGTAATTTTTTCCACAATATTTTACATAGTGCTGTACATTTCTTTCTGCCACATGCCTTGCAGCTCTGTCAAGAGAATAAACTCTTTAACACATTTTTCTTCTTCTTCAAGCTAGAGGGAGCAAAGTAAACATACAGGAAAGGTTTGTGATTTTCAGGAAACATAAAGCCATGGCAGTGCAAGGTATGATTTCATACCAGTCCTGCCTCAGGGATGTTGCTGACTTGCTCTCTAACTCAGTGTGGTATTAGATACTTTCTGCTCGAGTGATGCTTTGTTGAAAGGTCATTTGTTTTACCTTATTTGTAGAAACTGAGAAGATAAAATGTTCTAAGAGGAATAGGACTTCAACAAATATTTAACGTACTTGACAGGTGTGGAGGAGACTTTTTAGCATCTATTCTTTATGCATAATTATTTCAGCTTCCTATAAATGCTCTAGATTTTATGTCTCTTAATACTAAAAGCACCTTTTACCATTCACATTAACATGCGATAATTTTTACATTTGCTAGCTAGAGTTAGGAAGGCCACATATATTTCTGTATTTCTGACTATTTTCCAGCTCCAGGGAGATTCTCTCCTGAAGTTTTTTTAATTAAACATTTAGACTGCCTACCTGATTTTGTCTGAGTGCTCCTGCAATCAGCTGAAATGTGTATGGGACAGTGACTTCATCCTCTTTCCTGTGTGTTCCTCTGGTGGTTTCCAGCAGCATGTGATGAGTTAGGGATCCAGAGGCTGGGCTTCACCTCGGTCCTGTTGCCTGCCTGCTCATCATTAATTCTATTGTGTGGTGTTTACTCAGATTCATCTCATTTTATTACTCCTGCCCCCTTCCAATTTGAACAGATTTCAGTTTATTTAATGCTAGTTCCCAATTGTTAGATCCTCCAAAAGCCTTCTGTTCCTGGAGATAATAGGTACAGTACCTGCCTACAACAAAGGTACCACCACAGGTACCTTTAGCCATGGTTGAAAGGGGATGATATCACCCTTCTTTGCTGCAGTTTGCCAGGTCCTCTGCTCTGATGCCATGAGAATGGAAGAAGTTGTGTGGAGCCCTAGAGCCAGCTCTGGCTGAATAGCAGTGGAGGCTAAAATCTTTGCCATTCCACACAATTTCAGACCACTTTTACCATGGAAAGGGAAAGAAGGAAGTGACAGAGGGCTGAGCTGAGCACTGAGAGAAAATTCTTAAGAAGTATGAGGTGAGATGGGAATTTTCAACTGCTTGGACACATCTAACCACAATAGCTGATGAAACATATCTTCTGCAACCAGTCCAGCTTTCCAGGGCTCTGGCACAAGCAAAGACAACATCAGGAGCAGTCCTCATCCACGTAATGTCCCAGGACTATACCTACATTTGGCCTTGGGAGAACTCTTAGGTGCAAACAGAAGGACATAACTTCCCTAGCAGTCAAAATAGTAGCAAGGTGGGAGCCCAAGCAAAGGGAATGTTTTGTGCTTCTACCTGTCAACGGATGCTTGCAACATCTAGCTGCTGTGTGAAATGCTGCTGTGTGAAATGACAGATATGTGTCACTTCACAGGAAATTGCAGCCTGACAAAACATTGTATTACTCAGTCTTCAGTCTTTTGTCACTTGAATGTAGATGTCTGATGCATTTGATTTTGATGTGTCTGTTTCCCCCTCCCAACAATATGAATTGAATTCTGCATAGATCCACCAGACCTCATAGCAGCCTTCCAGTATCTGAAGGGAGCCTATAAGGATGCTGGGGAGGGACTCTTCATTAGGGACTGTTGTGATAGGACAAGGGGTAATGGGTTCAAACTTGAACAGGGGAAGTTCAGATTAGATGTAAGGAAGAAGTTCTTTACTGTGAGGGTGGTGAGACACTGGAACGGGTTGCCCAAGGAAGTTGTGAATGCTCCATCTCTGGCGATGTTCAAGGCCAGGTTGGACAGAGCCTTGGGTGGCATGGTTTAGTGTGAGGTGTCCCTGCCCACAGCAAGGGATTGGAACTTGATGATCTTAAGGTCCTTTCCAACCCTAACTATTCTATGATTCTATATACAAACTGAAAGATTATGGTTCTAAGAATTATGTAGATTGTTTGTTAGGAATCCCATAAATTTACCAATAAACACCAAAAGAAAAGAATAATTCACTTACATCACTTCCATTCCTTTTCAGATTACATGCTGAAGGTCAGAGACACAACTTCCTGCAGCCATAAGAGTAACAATACTTGCTGCTGTTTACACCATATTTTGCTGGCCTGCTTGGTAAGACCCTACAAAGGCTGACAAAGACCTGTTTCTGTGTTTTCTTCTAACGTTTGGGGGAGGGAGGGTCAAGTGGATTGAAAATTTGTAATACTGGTTTCAGAAATATAACATTCTATCTGAAAATATTGTTAAAGAAAATTCTCTGCTCTAGGTTTCCCAAAGCACAGTTTCAGACTTCTGATTCTTAGATTAATAATTTGCTAATAGAGTGTTACAGGAATAAGAGCATCTCAAGACTGGGTGCCTCTAGGGAGGAACTGAGAAAAAATAAATTCCTGGGGTTTTCTACCATTGCAATCTATGCACCTTGCATGTCCCTCTTGGTCCAGTACAGAATTTTGGTCTGGGGTCCCCTTGTCCATCATTGGGTTCTTTCATTACCTCCAGAAGGTCCATATGTTATTTATCTCTCTGCTGCTCCTTGCTAATGGATGCAACTCCTTTATCTTCCAATTTGCAATGGTTTTGTGGCCTTCATTTACATAACTAAGCACAGGTTGTAAATTAAGCTCAGCTTTATCTAGGTCAGAGTTAGCTGCTTTTGGCTGAAGGCTCCAGCAGACTTTAGCTTCCTATGCTAAGCAATTACCTATATAGCTAAATAGTATAGTATATATATAGTTACATACTTACAGTATATATATGCATATTATAGTATGTATATACTATAGTATATAGTACATATCATTACATACTTACATAGGTATACAGTATAGCTAAGCAAAACCATCAGTCAAAAGAACACATTTAAAGGAATTAAGTTAACTAAACTTAATTCACAACAATATATCTAGTTTTATTCTCCTGTGTCTTCTGTATTTCCTCTGTTTTTCAGAGTCAGATCACACTCCAGAAATGTTAGCCCGCCTTGGTTTTATAAGTGATAAAGAAAGGCTGGTCAGGGCCTGCCAGAATCTGCATGACTTAGTGTACATCTATGTCTCTTCCGTCAACACAATATTTCGACTCCTCAATAGAAATTTTGGCACCAACTTCCCTATCATGGCAGTAAAAGAAAACTTCAGCATTAAAGATAATCTACAGTTCCTGGTCAGTGCTTTGAAAGAGATGCAAGCCAACATGGAATCAAAAGACAAAGATGTACATGAAAGCATCAGCCAAAGTTTGTATGCTAGGATTGCTGGTCCCATCACCTCCCTGCAGGAGAAGATCACTGCAGTAAAGGAACTTTATGAGAAATACAAGGAGATAGTAGAAAGCATCATGGGTGTTCTTGTTGCAGTGATGTTGAAACATGACAATTTCCCTGACACAGTAGAGTTTGCTATTCATCAGTTATTGAGTTCACCTGCCTTATCCCTCCAAGTATCAGAACTTCTCATGGATTATGCTGATATTGTGAAGATGCTGCAAGAAAATGAGGCACCAAGTACGACAGAAGACAGCTCCTCCTCAGATGAACCACCACGACCGCTCAGGCTTCGCTCTATTTCGTCCTCCTCTTCACTTCTTGTTTTCCTACAGGCTATCCTTCAAGGACACAGATCCATAAAGAAAAGCCTGAAAATAGCAGCTGACTACTTAGAGGAAGCTTTCAGGGTGTTGAGGCCACCTTGTGAGAGATTCCAAATCTTTGTCAAAATGGTTGAAGCCTGCATCCACGCGATAAAAGAGAAGCAAGAAAAACTATAAACGTGCTGATGTGTTAGAAATCCATCTTGATTCCTGTAATTCTCACGTAGGAAAGAGTCTGAGCATGTCTGAACACATATAAAAGAAGTATCTGCAGCAGCTGTTTCTAGTATTTTCATTTTTGAAATCTGGGCTAAGTATCTTTGAGCATTTAGTGGTCAACATCAAGTTCTAACAACTTATTATTTTAAATAACTGGTAAACCAAGAGCAACAAGAAAGTAACATGACACATAGATAGAAAACAAGTTAATGGTAAAATAGTTCTGTACTGAATCTGTTCTGGCTGCCTAGGCAACCATGTCTCAGGATTTCAGGGTCAGTAATTCAGTTTCACGGAACATGTTACTAGGTTTCAGATTATTCGATGTTGGCCTATTCCATTACAGATACCTAAATCTGATACACAAGATGCTGAGCCTCAAACTCCTCCATTTCATCTGCTAAAACATGAAGATATAAAAATTCCTTAAGTGCCTTTTGCACCCCACAGACAGACTCTTTCTCACTAAAAATAAGGGCACAAAGAGATCTGCAAAGAATCCAAAGTCTGTGTGTGTCTTTCCTGAATGCGTATGGGAAAAGCTACATACAGTGAAGGGTATCACTGACCTATTCTTCAGAAAGGCCTTAGATAACTGCCCTCCTACCTGAAAGGGTGCAAGGAATGTATCCTTTCATGAGCTAGGCTGAATGTTACAGTCTCAGCTGGAGAGCTGCAGCTGAAAGCAAATGGAGGGTTGAACCTCCTGTAGCAACAGGAACTCAAGAGTCTCATTTCCTGTAATCCTTCTCACTCAGTATTCAAATGTATATATCTAGATGCAGCCAGAGAATCAGTCACTGTGAGCCAAGCACATGAAAACTCCAACTACACTAGGAAGAATGGCTGAGGTGAGAGCAGTGGAACCGCTGTTCTTGCTTCTTGAAGCTGAAATAAAGTCAAGAGAGCAGTCATTTAGACCTTTGTTTGCTGCCTAGAGCTTCCTGAACTTGCTAACACAAGCTTTGCCCAGAAGAGCCATTTTTCAAGTCAACCTACTACTTTGACTTAGGTCCAGGCACAGACTCTCACTCCTGAATGATTATTTTGTGCTCTAAGGTTTCATTGACACACTATTGTCCAAAGAGACAAAAGCAAGGGTATTGGTGGTGTACGCATTAACTGGAACAGACCCAGTGAGGTCTTCCAGCATGGAGTTAGCTGTATAGCCAGGAAACTATGTATGTGCTTTGCCAAAGGATACCTTTCCTCCCTGTTGTCACGGGAGAGAAAACACCACTAAAGCAACAGTAGTTTTGTTTACACTTACCTCAGCTTGCCAGAGTAGTAGTGTACCGACACCCAGAACAGTCCTGAGGCCTGAAGTGTAGCAGCCTTGGAAGCCACCAGAATAAATATCTGAATTCAAGCTGCCTGCAAATCTCATCTGCCTCTGCAATAGGAATGCTAGGGACCCAAATGCATGTGTCCTATGACATCCTTGCAATGGCAGATGGGATAAATGGAAGCTGCAACGAGCCCTGCAACCTTCTGTGTATCAGGTGAATTGTGGTGTGCTCCCAGGTTTCATGATAAAGAAGTAAAAACTGGGTCCTGTGGCTCTCATAGGTGAACACAGTGAACACAGCTACAGATTTGGCCTTGGGTGTGCACCCGTGTAGATGCAGCTGGCAAGAGCTGCTTGGGGACCTTGGAAACACTGTCCCGCTCCCGCCCGCATGAACATCCGTATACAATACCTTCCACGAGATGGCAGTGGTACTTGCTGTAGTTCCCCACAGAATGCAGATGCAGCCGGTTACCGTGCTGTGTCTGAGAGAAGCTTTTGACGAGGAATGTCTCATAAGGGGGAATGAGGACTTCCTTTTCAGATATGTAGTAAGAAAAGCCTTGCATAGCTGCTCCTAGGCAAGTGGTCACTGTGAACAAAGTTTCATTCCCAAACTTCTGGGCTTCATTCCAGAGGCGGGAGGTGGAGGTGAAACGGCCAAATCGCACCTTGCTGCCTTCCATGGCTTTGATATACAAGTCTTTTACACCCCTGTGCACCCGATAGCACTTACGTTTCCCCGTGCCCTCCTTGCTGCTCTGCCATTGTTTCATTATCTGGATAGCAGTCGTTAGATAAAAGTGAAAATATTTGAAACTGAAGTTGTGTCTGTAGTGCTCTGGAGAGCTTCCTGCTGTAGATGTGGCCCAGTTCAGCTGAGAGTGCAGAGAAGAGTTCATAGTGTAAGCCATGAGGACTATGGCATGGCTCTCCTGCATCTCCCTCAGGAGACCTACAGGGCTCTTTAACAAAGCCTCTTGAGCCTTCTTCCAGAGACTCAAATAGTCCTTGTTAGCAGCTATTTCCTTTTGGAAATAGTCTCCTCTCTCCAGTTCTTCCATCACCTGCTGTCTGCACCCTACATACTGGTCATCAAAGGAATGCAAAGCCATATCCATCATGAGCTGGCATGCAGCCTACAACATAAAAGCAAATGATGATTAGTATCACGTGTGTTTTGTGTATCTCTGTGGATGTAAGCCAAGTTTTTCCCTGCCCTCTTCTTGCCTCTTTGTCATTACTGGCAAAACAAGGACAGCAAGTAGGCATCTTCGATAAAACCATCCTGAGCAACCTCAGGTTATTGTCCAAGTCCCACCTCAGGCAAATTCCAGCCAGGATGCCAAAGTTCTTATTTCACGTGGATGAGTGGCATTGAAAACTTAAGAAGAGTTGGCCCTTCAGAAAGTGAAGGTAAAAAGCCTGCAGGACAAACCCATGGTCCAGTTATTTCAATATTGTGCTCATGATTAATAAGTGCTTTTAAAAAGGGAAAGAATAAGCAAAAGAATTAAAAATGTGCTAGGGTCAATGCAGCCTGAACACTCTCAAAAGTAATTTCTTCTTCCTGTCTTGTCATACCTCTTGGGCATGTTTTGGCTTCAGGGACTGATGTTCAATAAAGAACAGTATAGTAGCAGTGAACCAAAACTTTTGTTCATCCAGTTTGTCTCAGTGAGGCCAGCTTGAGTTGTCATACATTAAATGAATGTGTAAGGATTCACACAACTGAGTGCTGTAACAGGAAAATAACCTCTAATATATAACACTATCTGTTTCTAGCCTTTCTAATTAATAAAAATCTTCTGTAATAAAATCTAAGAAATTGTGTGAGTTACGGCATTGTTCTTTTTGCTGTTTGATCTACTAGTAGACTGGTCATGTCCTGTAGTCAGTTGATAATTGAATTCTACAAGTAGAAATTCACTTCATCTCAAGTATTCATCCTAGACACATAACCAGATTGATACCTTTCTTAGCCTCTGAAGTTTTAATGGCCCATAAGCTACACAGGGATTCAGTTTCTCTATGATGCCATAATTGCTTTGAGGGAAAGCTGAAAGGCATTACAAGAAATAGAGCAATTTTGTCACTGTCCCATCCAACAAAACATTTTGTCAGAGCTTTGGCTGAGACAGACTGGAAAAAAAGGAAAGGACCATAATTCTGTGAGATCTACTCACAAACATACCCTGGAAAACCATCTGGCTCCAAACAAGAGGAAATTCCCAACCAAATAGTTAAAAGGAATTTGAACAGGTAAGAAATTGAACAGAGCAACTGAAAGCAGAAGAGATAAAACAGAACCCAAAGCTCCTTAAAGAACATGTTTCAAATGAAAAAGAGGGGGGGAGAAGAGGAAGGAAGAAGGTTTATTTCAGTGGGATAAGAAATGTAAAATGAAGAACAATGTTAACAATGTTTAGTCCTTTTACCAGCATTTGTGAGATCAACAACAGAAGGCTAGCCAGCAGCACTGTCATCCCAGAGTCTTCCCAAGGCACCATAAAGAATATTTCTGACCAAGTAGAGGTCATTTATATGTGTTTCTTTCCCTTTTTCTTGAACTGGAAGATTCTGCAGTTTATAATTTGCACTCAGGTTTTGGTTACAGTTCTTCAACTAAAGATCATTCACCAGATTCTTACAGCACTTCAGAAGTCATTAATCAATCCAAACAGACAATTTACTGGTAGAAATGAGCCAACAATCCATAAGGAAGGGTCTGGTTTCACCAACTCCATCTGGTCTGGTGTCCTTCACCTTGATAGTTCTGTTAATTCCAAGGTATCTGATGTTCTTGTTCTTGCAAAAAGGAAGAATTCCCTGGCTTGGAGGCATCAAGGCAGGTCTGTCCTGAGGAGTTATGTGTCAGGATGAGGTGGAGAGTGCTCCCTGGTCAAGAGCTTAAAAAGGCCCTTTTAAAAAAGTGCAGAGCTCTGATAAAGCCAACACAGAAATGCAGGGTAGGTTGGGATCCCATCTGGAAACATAGATAACTGTTCTCCTCCTCTTAGCTGCTCCTGGTTTCTAATAATGTGCAGCCAATCCTACCCCTACACCACTTCAGAGTGGCACCTTGCTGGACTGTTTACACTGGATAAGCTCAAAATAAGTGTAAATACAGATCCTCACCGTCAAAGCCCTGTGGTCTCTGATAACTCCTCTGCATGGAAAATAGCCAAGAAGAGGTGTTAGGGCCTTGTTCTGACTACAGAGAAGTGAAGTCTCAACTTAGGAGGCCAGGTCTACTGGAGGCTGGTGGGGCTGGTCTGACAACAAAGGGAAAGAGCGGTTTTGGTAGGAGGCTTGCCAGGCTGGTCAAGAAAGTTTTAAACCAGATGTGTTGGGGGAGGAGGGCATCATTCCATCCCAACACACCCAGTCAGTTGCCAGCACCTATAATAAATGCTCAGAGCAACATAGAGATATTCCAGCCACTCCAGCCAATGAGCCGGCTTCATTTGGATCTCAGCTCAGATGCCTCTATAAAAATGCCCATAGCATGGGGAACAAACAAGAGGAATTCGAGATGTGTGCACGTCTACAAGGGTATGATGTAATAGGCATTACAGAAACATGGTGGGATGGCTCCTATGACTGGAGTGTTGGAATGGAAGGTTTCAGGCTCTTTAGAAAAGACAGGCCCAGCAGATAGGGAGGGGGAGTTGCTATTTAGGTCAGTGATAGGCTGGAGAGTATGGAACTCTGTCTGGGGATGGGTGAGCAGTCGACAGAGAGTTTGTGAGACAGGGTTAAAGGGAGAGCAGCGATGGGAGACATTACTGTGGGGATTTATTACAGGCCGCCTGATCAAGGGGACTCTGTGGATGAAGCACTCTATAGACAGATAGGAACTGCCTTACACTCACTGGCCCTTGTTCTCATGGGGGACTTCAACCACCCTGATATCTGTTGGAAGGATGGAACGGCCCGGCACAAGCAATCCAGGAGGTTCCTCGGTTGTGTGGAAGACAACTTCCTCTTGCAAGTAATAGGGGAGCTGACAAGGAGAGGTGCCATGCTTGACCTCATGCTCACCAACAGGGAAGGGCTGGTTGGAAATGTGATGCTCCAAGGCAGCCTTGGTTGTAGCGATCATGAGATAGTTGAGTTCGAGATCCTCAGGACAGTGAGAAGAGCGTGCAGCAAGCTCACTGCCCTGGACTTCAAGAGAGCAGACTTTGGCCTCTTCAGGATCCTGCTTAGTAAGGTTCCATGGGATACAGCCCTAGAGGGCAGGAGGGGCCAAGACTGTTTGTTGATATTCAAAGATCACCTGCTACAAGCTCAGGAGTGTTGCATCCCAACTAGAAGGAAGTGCAGCAGGAGGGCCAGGAGACCTCCTTGGATGGATAAGAAGCTGCTCAGGAAACTTCGAAGGAAAAAAGAGGCTTATAAAAGGTGGAAGCAAGGACAGGCAGCCTGGGAAGAATACAAGGATGTTGTCCAGGAAGCTAGGGACCAGGTGAGGAAGGCTAAGGCCCAGTTAGAATTGAACTTGGCTAGGGATGTGAAAGATAACAAGAAGGGATTCTATAGTTACATTGCAAATTAGACAGACTAGGGACAATGTGAGCCCTCTCCGGAAGCTATCGGGAGAACTGGCTACCCGGGATTTGGAGAAGGCTGAGGTTCTTAATGACTTCTTTGCCTCAGTCTTCACTGGCAAAGGCTCTGAGGGCACCACCCAAGTCTTGGAAGGTGGACGCAGGGACTGTAAGAATGAAGACCCTAGGCCCACTGTAGGAGACGATCTGGTTCAAGACCATCTTAAAAACCTAAACGTACACAAGTCCATGGGACCTGATGAAATCCATCTGCGGGTCCTGAAGGAGCTGGCAAATGAAGTTGCTAAGCCACTGGACATCATATTTGAAAAATCATGGCAGTCAGGTGAAGTTCCCGACTACTGGAAAAAGGGAAATATAACCCCCATTTTCAAGAAGGGGAAAATGGATGACTCAGGGAATTACAGACCAGTCAGTCACACCTCTGTGCCTGGCAAAATCTTGGAGCAGGTTCTCCTGGAAGGCATGCTAAGGCACATGAAAAACAACAAGGTCCTTGGTGACAGCCAGCATGGCTTCACTAAGGGGAAATCCTGCCTGACCAATTTGGTGGCCTTCTATGATGGGGCTATGGAACTGATGGACAGGGGCAGAGCAGCTGACATCATCTACCTGGACTTGTGCAAAGCCTTCGACACTGGCCCACACGACATCCTTGTCTCTAAATAGGAGAGACATCAATTTGATGGGTGGACCACTCGATGGATAAAGAACTGGCTGGATGGCCGCACACAAAGAGTTGTGGTCAATGGCTCAGTGTCCAGCTGGAGACCAGTAACGAGTGGTGTCCCTCAGGGATCGGTGTTGGGACCGGTCTTGTTCAACATCTTTGTCGCTGACATGGACAGTGGGATTGAGTGTGCCCTCAGCAAGTTTGCTGATGACACCAAGCTGTGTGGTTCAGTTGATATGCTGGAGGGAAGGGATGCCATCCAGAGGGACCTCGACACGCTTGTGAGGTGGGCTGATGCCAACCTTATGAAGTTTAACCATGACAAGTGCAAGGTCCTACACCTGGGTCAGAGCAATCCCAGGCACAGCTACAGGTTGCGCAGGGAAGAGATTGAGAGCAGCCCTGCAGAGAAAGACTTGGGGGTGTTGGTCAATAACAAAATGAACATGAGCTGGCTTCAGTGTGCGCTCGCAGCCCGGAAAGCCAACCACATCCTGGGCTGCATCAAAAGGAGTGTGACCAGCAGGTTGAAGGAGGTGATCCTGCCCCTCTACTCTGCTCTCGTGAGACCTCACTTGGAGTATTGTGTACAGTTCCGGTGTCCCCAACATAAAAAGGACATGGAACTGTCGGAACAAGTCCAGAGGAGGGCCACGAGGATGATCAGGGGACTGAAGCACCTCCTGTATGAAGACAGGCTGAGAAAGCTGGGGCTGTTCAGCCTGGAGAAGAGAAGGCTGAGTGGAGACCTCATAGCAGCCTTCCAGTATCTGAAGGGGGCCTACAAGGACGCTGGGGATGGACTCTTCATCAGGGACTGTAGTGACAGGACAAGGGGTAACAGGTTAAAACTTCAGGGGAAGTTTAGACTGGATATAAGGAAGAAATTCTTTACTGTTAGGGTGGTGAAGCACTGGAATGGGTTGCCCAGGGAGGTTGTGAATGCTTCCTCCTTGGCGGTGTCCAAGGCCATGTTGGATGAGGCCTTGGGTGGCATGGTTTAGTGTGAGGTGTCCCTGCCCATGGCAGGGGGGTTGGAACTAGATGATCTTCAGGTCCTTTCCAACCGTAACTATTCTATGATTCTATTATATGATTCTATTCTATAAGTCTATTTTCCATTGCCTGCTAGTTATAGGCTGGGTGAGGGGGGCACCTGCAGATATGATGTGATTCCCTGAGAAAAGAGGCATTTGTTCATCTGCTTGGGTTCTAGGGACAGAGAGCATTTGCTGAATATTGCTGAAACAGAGTGAGAGATGACATAAGGTCTCATAATGGGTTGCTTTTAAAATAATTTGTAACTGTACCTGCTGATGCTGCTGCTGCTATCTGCAGCCACTAGTGATATGAGGTGATGACATGAAGGATGATGCAAAGTGATAAATGCAGCCTACCCACTTTGCTGTCTCCGAATTGCTCTGTTATCTTGGGCTGTATTTCAGAAAGTGGTTCTTTGGCTGCTAAAAGTGAATCCACAGAACGGCTTGTGAATTTATTCAGAGGCATCTCCTCTTCTGCTTGTGGAGAGATGAAAAGGAGATAAACCGTGGGAGGCTCCAGTGGGAACTTGAAAATCAGGGAAAACAGCCCCACTAAAATTTCAATTCATCTGAATGTAATTGAGTTGCAGATTACGTCTCTATTTTTCCTTTCTGGCCTTTTAGCGTATGGTGTAGGACAAAGCAAATCAGGAAGAAAGCCCACTGGATTTACATTTTAAAATGCTTCAAAAGCAATGTAATCATTAACTACAATAAATACAATGGACATAAGATGGCAGCAGAGGATTAATAATGGTACTTCAATCTGTCTTAACCAAGATAAAATCCAGTTCCTCCATTCCAGCAATAAATTTCTGCACTCAGATCCCCAAAGGTTGTAATGACTTCAACCCGTATAGACATCTAGTAACTCAGAGCAGACAACATGAATGAGGCCTTCATGTGCAACTTCGCTGAAAAAAATATTTACTGAAAGGGAGAGGAAAATATAAAACTAATTCAAAGATGCAAATATAGACAGGAAGCTTGATTTTCTTTTTGTGCAAATAAAATCATACAATAACAACCCACCTAACTTGTAGTACAGCAGGCACTAAGATTGCACTAATCTCTTCAGTATTTTTCCCAGCAAAATTTTCACTGCTTTCAACAAGAATTTTGTTCATTTTTGCTGGATGGCATTCAGTTCAGTTTTACTGTGAGCAGTGAAGCCCCATCAGTTTATGCCAATAGAGGAACCTGTCTCAGGTGTTTGCCCAAGGAAAGCAGAGATATATTAACTGTCTTCTCCTTGGCCAAGATCAGCATAGCCAGTACAAGTCATAGCAGCTTGCCAAACAAGAGATGCTCACACTCGTGCTGGCAGCCATCTCTGCGGACTTATCCCATGTCCTTACTGTAGGGCAAGGGCTTTCAGAGAAATGCTGAACTTAGCAGATGGTAAATCAGGAACAACCTGGCTCTCCTCTCCGTCACTGTCACCGCATACTGGGATCATGACCTGAATTTCAGTGTAGTCACTTTTTATGCACACTGGGGCACAGGAGGAGAGAAGGCAGCCTCACACACCAGGACCCTGCTCCTCAGGGGTCACACGAGCAGGCTTTGTCCTTCAGGCATAAGCAGTATTTATTGCACTAGGCAGCTGGGGATGGCTGCATCAGCTTACACACAATCAGAGAGATCTGGTCTTTTTCAGCCTCCTGACGGTCAACAGTCTCTTTTTTTGGAGATGAGATCTGCCATCTATGTCTCAGGGAAGGACGCTGACAAAGCACGTCAATGGGGGCTCTGCAAAAAGTTGCTAAGGTATAATATTCACACCAGGGGACAGAATGAAGTAGTACAGAGGGTGGATATGTATAGAACTACATATTTTTTTATATATACACATATATATGAGAGATACAAGTTGTCTTGAACCAATTTTATTTTTATTTATTTCATAGTGTTTATTGGTTTTTTTTAATTCTTCCTCCTTTTTTTTTTTGGAGCTATTTAAACACTTTTAATTTCAAGCATAAGTGCTAAAGCATCAGAAAGGAATAGATTATTTTTCCATTGTGCTTGGGTATAATCAGTTTCACCAGAAACCAGTTGTAACACAAACAACAAGAGACTTCCAAGTTACTTTTTACAGACAGTCACTAAATGTAGCATACAAATGGAAGGGTTCATCTAACAGGACTCCTTAAACATGCCTTTTGGGATTTATCTGTTGCTGCTATACAGGCAAATTTTGTGAGAGTATAATAGTATTTCCACACTTCTGTCTTTACAAAATGATCCTACACTTGCACATATTTAGGGTGATCATACTACCTGAAAATACTGAACTTTCCTAGTCATTGTACTAGGAGACAGCCATTCTGCCTTCTTCCCAGTGAGCATCCTAGGATCAGATCCATTGTGTTTACACACATTGTGACATCCTTCTATAACCCTCCCTCATCTTGCAGAAGAGGACAAAAGGTCTAGCTGTGTTGCTAAGGCATATATTGATTTTCCTTAGAGTAATCACTTTTTTTTCACCCACCGATTGTGTCCTAGGGATTCAAATGGAATAGGGTAAGACAGAGTCTTCTGGTGAAGCTCAAAATGCCACAAAAGACAACTGAAGAGAGACTTTTTTGTGACAGGAAAAAAGCCAATGCAAGCTTAACAAGTGTAATAATTGTTGCCTTGGTGTTCCAACTGGTTAGGGAAACAACAGAAGAAGACCCCAGCCTAGATGGTTTTCTTCTCTCCTTCCCACCCACAACCTTCTTTCTCCCAGGGGATTCAGACTGATCCAAAGCCAAATGAACTAAGTGATCGTCCCATCCCTAGTATCTCCCAAAGAAACGGTTGTAGGCCATGGAAAATCCTATTTGATCAGAAAGATAGTCACAGGGGGGGTAGTTTTCACAACGCTCATGCATCTGCTCCATTGGACTTTTGTAATACTCGTAGTACCTGAAGTAGACAAAGAGAAAGATGCTGTTATGCAGATTCAGTTAATGCAGTTGCAAAGGGTTCACACTCCTGACACTAACATCAGAAGAGTGATTCCCCAAGGTGTCCCAACAGGGGAATTCTCATGGTGAGTTAAACATTTGCTTACATGAGGATAGACTGCTTGATCAATGCTGGGAACAAATGGAATTGAATCCAACTTAAAGCAATTGAAGCAATTGTTCTTGAGGTTTTATCAACAAAGAATACCATGGAAAAAGTTTGGCTATTTTTTGTTCCCAACTTAATTCCTTAACTACTCAGGAATCTTTATTAATTATTGTTATTGTTATTTTTGTTGTTGTTACTGTTGCTGGTTTTATTTCTATTATTAATATTTTTGATTGCAAATTTATTTAATTATTTCCTGTTTACCTTTATTTGCACCCAGTTTCTGCTTGCTTTCCTACTAGCCACTATCTTCCTTTAGCTTAAGCAGTTTTCTGTTATCATCCTCTCTTCTGCTGTAGACAGCAACACTATCCCCATTCAGCTTTTGTTTCGCCAGACTAAGCAAACCCAAATCTTTTAGTCTCAGCTATACACTCTGGATGCCCTTCTCAGTTCTTCTTATAGGTTTGGTTAATCTTTCCTGAAGACTGTACATACTGCTACAGGAGTCCCACCAGTATCTCATAATTTTTTACTTTATTTCTGTATTGAAAATACCCTGCAGCACTGCTGAATTACATTTGTTGCATCCATACTACCAAACTAACCTTACATCATGATTAAATAATATGCTGCAATGTCTGTCTACCTCAATCCTTCCTGCTTAATGCTTATAACAGAAGCTACTTTTATGATGCCTCACCTATAAGGTGTAGTCAATACAGACAATGCAGTTGCTGCTACTGCATTGCATCTTGGTTTTAATCACTGCAGGTTTCAATACCAGTAAGTTTCTCTGCTACAATACTCTTATCCTTTCCTTTAATGATGGGGTCTCCCAATCTTCTATTGTCCAAACCCAACAGTCCAAAGACAGATTGAATAAAAATCTTTTTGCACAGACCTACACAAGATTGGCTTAACAACCTCTTCCAGGAAATATGTGAAGAACATTCCTGCATTACCTCAAATTTCTCCAATTGTTTAGAGGTAGGATTTCTCCACATCTTTGTATCTAGGATTTCAGCACAAATACATGTAGGATCTACATCTTCAGAAATAACAGCCAATGTGATCTAGCCACATTCCTGTAATAGAGCTGTGCTTCTTTTGTAGGGAGTCAGAGGCAATGACCAAGGTTCTGTGATACTCATTATCCTGGAGATTTGCTCTGATAACTCTGTGGGCTAGAGCAGCTTCTAACTTGTATCCTGCTCTCCCCATGGCTAGCTAGTACTATCTTTCTCCCAGGAAGGAATATCAGAGTCCAGCTGATATTCCTTTGAGTTTTCAAAAGGATATTTATGAAAAAAACCCATTTATCTATAAATGTCTCCTATAGCCTGTTTTTGCTGCAACACGTGAAGATAATAACATAGATGTTCAACAAATCAATGCTTTGTCATGTCTTATTGCCTTCCCATCCCCTCTTTGTAACAGATCCAGAGTCTAGCTCTCAGCCTGACTCCTGAGTTGTTACCATTCATATAGGCTGGATCTCTTCCACCTCTTCACAAAGGTATTAGCAACTTCTTTTTTAATTTTGATGCCTACCAAGAAAGAACACAGCAGGTTAGAGATGCAGGCCCATGGTCTATGAGAAGTACAGACCAGCCTAACCTCTGGAACTGGACAGTCTATTCACAAGCAGGTGACTGCCACAAATCATCCTAATCCTAATCTTTCCCACCCCCCTGTTCACTCAAAGCCTAACAGATGGGCTCCCTCCTCACTCCAACCTGCACAACTCCATGGAGTAAGGGCCTTTTCTGTCACAAACTCCGTTCTCTTCTCACACAGGGTCATCTGATTCCACAGCAAATGTGCAGATGGCAAAGTCATGAGAGCATAAAATATGAATAAGGAGAAAATTTAGGGAATGGCACCCTCTCTCCCTGGCCTGGTTAACTTCAAAGTCTTGCCTTACTTTCTGTATTTTGACTCAGACTGAGAGTGATGTGAGATACCAGCCACCAGGCCTTAAAATGCCTCCGGTGAGCCATAAGCAACAGTCAGTGAACAAACATACCGATGCTCACATGTGCATAATGCCATGGAAAATGAAAGATATAAAAGAATGTCAGCAAACATCACCAAAGGAGAAATACACACAAGAGGTGCAAAGATCCTGTTGTTTAGGACTTGGAGAACACAAGAGGTCTTTCTGCCGTGACAGCGTTGGCGCCTGGTCTCCACTAACATGTTGTCAGCACAGTTCCTTATTTTTTCACCTGAATTTGTGGTTTACAAACACCGAGGTGCTGTGGAGCACCTGACAAAGAGCAGGTAGAGCCACTTTGCTCCTCATCCCCAACCAGGGCTCAGCACAGCACAGTCTTGCTCCATAGTATGGACCCACAACAATAGAGGTGTGCACAGATGCCGACACACCAGCAACACAGGCAGCTGTGCATCAATACATGTTTTAGCAAGCATAACTGGCAAATTGTCAAGTGTCTAAGCTTCTAGAAGCAAGTTTCTGAGGCCTCCACCTGTGGGGTGATGGTGAGGTTTGTGCTCTTCCCTCATCGTCATGGGGCATTTGACTGTGTTTCTGTTTGGCAAGTGAGAGGTGCCCTCTCTCTAACAAGCTGGGGTTAAGTATGGATCAAAATGCTGACTACACAGAAACTGACAGCTAATAAGCTGTCAGGAATCACCACCTTTCCCTGAATGCTCTTTTCAGATCTTTTTTTGTTTCCCAATCTGTATTTGTATTGGCTCACTGGAGAAATACCAGCTTTCATGCTCCTCAGCAGCAATGTTATCCTTTAAGGTGTGAGAACAGAGAGACAGGAGGGAATAAAAGGGATTTTCCATACAGCTTTCTGCCAGGATCGGCTTGCTACAAAATCTGTGGACATCCCAAGGTGTGCAATTCACATGTCCCAGGCGACCTAATAGAAGGGACTACAAGAGGCAGCCTGGAGCAGCCATAGAAGGTGCTTGCTTTCAGGCTCTCCAGGTTGAGGGATCTGGCAGAGATGTCACAACCTGTTGCTATGTGGCATCAAACCTTTCTGCTCTGTGAACCTGCACACCAGACTGACGGTTCAGAAGACCCAAAAGAGCAGAGCCTGGAGGCCCTGAAGCAGATTCTGCTACCTTAGCAGTCTGGGGATGCAGCAGTCACTTTGGATAGGTCTCTGATACCAGCCCAGAGAAGCAGGGAGACTGGCCATGTTGCTCACGCTATTTCACAGAGAGCAGGTACATCCAGCTGCTAACAACCTGCAGGACTCATGTCTTGCCTGGGGGCTGTTCGAGCACTGTGGGAATGCAGGCTGCGTCACTAGCACACCCAGAGTGATGCTAGGCTGCCTGCATGGGAGGCTGACCTCCCTTGTGTCCACTGCCACCATGGGTGTGAAAGGCAGTGCCTCTGTTCACTGCAGGTGTTCCTGCACCTCAGGGACTGCAGCACTGCAGGAGCTAAAAAGAAGCAACTAGAAGGGCTCAGCATGGTTCTTGTTCACCCCTTGAACCTATCAAAGGGGAAAAGGAGGCAGATGCAGGATAATGGAGCTAAGCGTTGGTCACAATGATATACTCACTGTCAGCGCTGGGAGATCCTAAGAGGTCTTTGGGATCTGGAAGACAGACACAAAGAAGTTTGCTTGTGAGTCCTCCTCCTCTGCTCTGCTCTGTAATGAAATCCCCCTGTCTGTTGCCTGGGTCCAGCTTCCCTCAGTTTCCCAGAAGCTCTGTTCCTCCCAGAAAGGGTTTTGTAGCACCCACCATTTAGAGACAGACACTTCCATCACAGCAAAATTCACTCATTATGCCTGGGTTTATTTAATTTCAACTTCCTCTGATCCAGATTAAATGACGCAATAAACATATAGCCACCATGGAAGCTGGAGGAAGACCTTCATCTACCTCCTCACCCTTGCTGAAAGCTGGGACAGCTAGAGCTATGGGACCATTTGAATAAAACCTCAAATTTGGACAGAACCCCAAGATAGCTGAATATCTCCTCTATCTTTAGAAAGAGAGGTTTCCTTATCACTGGAGAGAAATCACAAGTCATTGATAAGGAATAGAAATAGGGCCAAAAATTAGGAACAGTTCTGTTCTTACAGCTTTCTGGCTCAGGCTGAGGTATCTGGATCCCCAGCCCTTGCAAGAGGAATTTACACACTGTATTTCTGTGTTCAGTCCTAATCTTAATCCCTAATGCTCCCTGGAAACACCCAAGGAAAGCTTCCTCTAAGAGAATAGAAGGTCTCCTAATATTGGGTCTCCCACACTGCCCCATTTCACAATCTTTTTCTTCCACTGTTTCCCCATACCTTTTTTCAACAGTGTCAGTTCCACCCAAGCCACCAGGTATTTGGTGTAAGTGTATTTAGGGGCAGAAAGAGGGCTCTAGAAACCAAAAAAATAACAACTGTGCTTAAACAAAAATGTTATGTGAGAAGGGCTGTGTGTAGTTCTGGTTTTAAGCAACGTATATATTCCTTGGATTAAAAAAAAATAGCAAAATTATAACATTAGAAGTTACTACAATGCAGATAAGCATTCTGGAACACAATAATGACTGAAAAAAAGCAGATATATATGCCAGACTGAGAAAGTGAGAAAGAGACTGACAGAAGGAAAACACTAATTAAATATATATATTTGCCAGTATTGAATCATGACTGAACAAAATTTAACTCTGAATGAGTTAAGAAGAAAAGACTGAGCTCTCTCCTGCTGAGCTTCAATCTTCTTGCCATAAAGGGAAAACACTTATTTTTCTGATCTTTACCCCCTCCCTCTCTCAACTATAGAGCTGCCACTACATTACTATCTTTTCATCATGAAGACACCATTGCTAGATAGCCTTCAAATGTGATGTGCTCTTATTTCAATGAGACAACTAATTTCTTTGTAATCACTAATAGGAGGCTTTTTTTCCCAAATCCCACATTTCCCTGCAACTGAAGGCTTGACTTGGTACTTATCTCTGTGATCCTACAGCACTGCAGGACTGGCAGGCACAAAATCCTTCCCCCTACCATGGTCGACACGGATCTGCCTGCAGTTCAGCCCTCTTACTCAAAAGTGAACATCCAGCACACCTTTGCCAATTCACCTAAATGCTAAACTGGTTTAATACTTAAACATATTCAAATGTTCAATTTCTCTGCTGCAGTTCAGTAGTGCAATTAGGGGGCAGGGTTTGACCAGTGGAAGGAAGTGCCCAGCAAGAGATGAGGCTCTGTCCCCAGGCCCTCTCAGCTTGTCTCTGGTACAGAGATGTGAAGGTGTACAACGACCAGTGGTGCACTTCCTCCCTGAAAAGCTCTGCGTCTCTTGCAGACCAAAGGGGGGCTGGTGGCAAGCTACAGGGATGAACAGCACTCCCAAGAGCCTTCCCAGGAAAATGTCCCCTTACCTTTCTCACCACAGCAGAGCACTGCCAGGGCCAGAGTCACGATCAGTGATGCCAGCAGACTCCTCATGTCTTCCTTGGCTGTGGTAGTCTCCCTAACCTCAGAACTTTCCAGAGGTTCTCCAAAGCCTGCTTTTGAGCAGCAGTTTATATCCTGTGATCTCCTGGAGACATCAGGGCTCTGGCTTTTGTTCCTTTGTCTGAGCTCCAAAACAAAGCATGTCCTTCTAGCCAGGAGATATTTAGTCCTGGCAGCCATTTTGACATCAATCTCAGAACCTATGGCATTTCCAGAAGATTTTATCTGAGGTTTTGAATGAGGCATTTAAAGAAAAACAACTGGATAAAGAAAAAATCAGTTTTATTATAAACATGAAAGTCATTCATGTTTATAAGTCACACTAGCTTCTTGCTCGAAAGCCAGGGGAGAAACCAGTACGCCCTGAAGCAGAGCATTCTTTCCATGTGATGGGGCTCTCTCATGTAGAAAATCAAATAAGACTGAACCCAATGGCAACCCTTTTCCCACACCTCACCTTGACACATTCCCCTGAAGGTAAAGAAACCCATGAAATAGTTTGCATAGGGCAAACACAGAGTAGATTTTTGCTTCGGAGTGTTTCACCAAATCACTTTGGAGAGCTGAGATTTTTACACTGTTGGGAATGTTAGGTAGGTAGTTTGAGGGAGGGTCTTTCTTTTTTCTTCCTGGAAATATCCTTGGTTTGGAGGCTTCAGTTTGGCTTCTCTTCTCTAAAAATCAAATAAACCTTTAGACTCTAAAGTGATTTATTCTTCAGGACTTGGGTGACTGTGGTTATTTGGTATGTCAGGAGCCTTGCATGGGCTCTTCTACAGCTTATCTACCAATAATCTCATACTCCCCAAACCCACCATCTAAGTTCTCAAAACCATGTCTCACAAACAACATATGGATCACATCTTCCTCCACCTCAAATCCAGTCCTCCTTAGCCCCACATGCAGGGAACATGTCCAAGGATTACAAAATTAACAGCTAAAAGGCTCCCCAGGGCAGTCAGAGCCATTAGGGATTTTGCCAATCCTCAGAAATGCTGTCTTTTAGCTTACAGAGATTTCAGAATTTGGAAGAGGAAAAAAGTTGAACTTCTATACAGTCCAGGAAAGACTGAATATATATACTAACAATTTCCAGCAAAAGTATCTTGAAGACCAACAGTTTAAAAATAAATAAATATCTATAAATAATAGGTATTCTAGGAAAGTTATGCTTCAGAAAGAATACTTGAAAGAATTCAAATATACATTCCATGTAATCCAAACATCTTTACTTCTCTTCCCAACTTTTCCCAAGCTTTCTAACCAGCATGTAGTCTCTTAAAGGTGTTTGGTTGTTGCTCACACTAGCAAAATCCCACAGAAATCTCCAGTACTATTCATTATTCATACTGGTAAACCTGAAGTTGGAATCACAAGATATTTCTGGACACAGACCCAGACAGCATTAGCCCTGTGCCTTCTGTTTTGGTAGTGTCACAGTGTCAGGTCAAACGCAGACACTGTGAACTTGTTGACTTTTGGGTATGAAAGTTTTGCTCTAATTGTTGATTGTAAGATTCACCTACTTGGGAACATGCAGAACAAGTGTGGGTACAAATATACCTAATCTGTATTGCTTTTTTTCCTTAAACTAATTTCTCTCTCACTTTTTCCTTTGGACAAAACTTTAGCAACTGTCAGGGTGGAGTTTCCTATCAGAAGTGTTTTCAATAAATAAATCACATTGTTTTCCAAAAGTTCATTTTCAAAGCTGGCAAAGCCTTGAAGCATATTTTGGAAGGAGATCTGTGTTTCTAATGTGGCAGGTAGACTTGGCTTGAGGCTTAATTTCACAAATCAATCAACAATTTGATACTTTATACCTCATAGCCTTTGATAGCATGCCACTTTTATAATTTCAGATGCTTATGGAAGCCTGGAGATGCGGTTATTGAAACCAGCTGTGCTGTGATAGAAGATGTTATGTCTTGTACACATGCCACAACAGGTAGCATCCGAGCTGCTGTGGCTGCTGACCAGCCCAGAGCAGCACTGATTTCTTCAGCATGTCAGCACTGGTGCGTCTTGGCCTGGGGACAGGCTGCTGCGAGTTCCCCTGGTGCTGGCAGTGGTGATAACCTGACAGCAGTCACACGCACTCCTCAGTGGGCCAGGAGGTGCACAGCAACCTGTGCGCAGACAGGGACACATCTTGGTTTCCAAGGAATTATGAACAATAAAATGGAATTGTTCTAGGTAAATAAGGTTGGGTTTGGCTCTAAACACTGAGCTGCTTTTATTTGTTAATTTACCATAGAATCATAGAATGGTTTCAGTTGGAAAGGACCTTAGAATCGTCTAGTTCCACCCCCCCTACCATGAGCAGGGACACCACACACTAAACCATGTCACCCAAGACTCTGTACAATCTGGCCTTGAACACTGACAGAGATAGAGCATTCACAACACAGAGCCCCTCTTCACCTTTGGTTTCTGCAGCTTTCTAGTGCTACCACAATCATTCCAAGTGGAAGTACAGGCATGAAAGAAGATTCCAAAAGGAAATATGAGTAAAGCCTGAACCATGTACTCCTTTCTACAGAAGTATCCTACCTCAGGACTCAAGGGTAGCTGGATAAACAAGTTGCAATTTACACACTTTTCCTGTCACTTACCTTCTCCCCAACTTTCTTTTTAAGATTATATAGATGCCTTCTGAATTTTGTTTCCACAACTAAGGAAGGATATTTTAGACTTCATTTTCAAAAAGTGCATCTCACCCTGCCTTCTGAACACTATGCCATTTTAGGATGTCTCAAGAGTGGGAGCTGAAATTTGCCAGTGACCTCTAAAAGAAGCCACTTGTAGATCCTGGAACAAAAGTGTTGTAGATCATTTCAAATTCATGGGATTGCAAGGTAATGACTTTTATTTTCCATAATCCACACCAGGTTCTATGATAAACAAACTCAGCTTCTTCATGGAAAAATGCACACCGCCACTCCTAAAATACTGTGACTCACGAGAAGATAGTATCAAACCAGCAATTTATTGTGTAGTAAACACCCACATCTTGAACTCTCTCTGATCTCTGCTACATCAGCTTAGGGCTAATTAATACAGTGTAGGAATCCATGGCTACAAGGGGGAGAAGCAGCAGGCAGGATAACATACAGGGACATAAGCAACTGAGTATGTTTCAGAGCCACTGCATTTTCTGGGAAGATACCCTGGGCTCCAGGCCCCAGAGTGGGTTTAGGTCATCCTTTACTTGGTTCTTCGCCTCCCAAAATAGTGCCTGTAAGCAGCAGCATAGCCATGGCGAAAAGCGTACAGTTCACAGGGGTAGTACTCCTCACAGATCTCCCTCTGACGTTCATAGGGTGCTTTACTACGTTCCCTGATCCTGCAAAAGTAGGAGAGATGAAGGGTAAATCCTGTCCTTTTAAATATCTGTCTACAGCCCTTTTCTGGCCCACAACCCCCTATAAGGGTACATCATGAGATTCCATCATCCAACTGCAAAAAGCTCCTCATACCATGTTCTGTTTTCACTGCACACAGGGGAGCAATGTGACTACAGCAGGAACATTTTGCCTCTGCAGGCAACCTTTTATTTCAGGGCTAGGTGAGGTGATGGGGAGAGGGAGGTGGCTTCTGCCTCAACTTGGAGAAGAGTCCTTCCTCGGCAGTGCCCCCAGCTTGCTGCCTTCAGCTCTTCTGCTGTTCCCCAAAGCCATGCATGGAACAAAAATCCCTGAAACATCCTGCAAAGGGGCCACCAGGTACTGTGGACAAAGTTTGCCTTGATGCCTCGTTAAGAGATTATTTCTGTGCTTCAGCCTTTACTTTCACAAGCCCTAAATAAGGCATGAAACTGCCTATATTTACATTTTATAGATGAGGCAAGGAGGCCCCCAGACGGCCCTATGATTTAGAAAAAGCTGTGCTAATTCTGCTTGAGATTTGAGGACTAGAACAAGATCTCAAACTGAGCTGTCTTTCTGGCCATCCAACACTGATTTCCTCTTCTTCTGTTGACGTTTCCTTCAAACAAATTAAGCAGAACCCCTCCAGCATATGACATGATTTCAAGTGTAAGGACTTGCCCTCTACGATCTCTACTTCCAGCTTCTCTGAGGGATGAGGGACTTCACAGGCACCTCACATTGAGAAAGGAACCAAGGCATCTCAAAATCACCATGGCTGCCACCCCTGGTACCAGCCTGTGCTGGAGAGATACCTCTGCAAGGAGACACCTCTGCCCACTCTCATCCTTAGTGTCCTGAGGCTATAACATACCTCTCCTGAGTGATGGCTTCTAGTCTCGAATCAGCTTGTATGAAGTCATTGGCCCTTCGCCTGTTGATGAAGGGATCTGAGAAGCCAAGAGGTTATTTAGAGTAGATTGACAATTTTTCAAGGCTGTATTTCAGCAAAAGCTAACTTCCACATCTGTAACAGGCTTCCTGTCCACTCTCCCATGCACAGTGAAACCCAGAACCTTTTAATCCTCCCTGTTGTCTACCCCGCTGCTTTGTGCACAGGCTCTCCCTCTGCTTTCACAGGCTGTATGGAAGTGCACACGCTTCTCTTGCTCTGCTGTTAATCAAGCCACCCAGGGGAAAGCTACTGTGATTTTGCTGCCACAGCCCTCTTGAGTAAGCAGAGCTTGGACAGAAGGTAGGTGCCAAGCTGCACAGAACATGGGAGGTCTGGGCACACTCAGCATTAGGAAATTGCAGGTAGAAACAGGAAGAGCCTGAGTAAGTTCATCTGCTTCTAAGGTTAGGTAGTCACAGAGCAGTCTGTGTGGCAGTTTTAGACTGAGATGTCTGAAGGTCCCTTCTGTCCTTTTTGAGAAACACCACAGCCTTATTGCAGAGTTCAGGAGTCTGTGGATGTCTTTGGTATTTTCTCCCACATGCGCCTTTGTGCTTCTGACTAGCTGCTTTGTGAAGTCCTTCTTCCAGATGGTCTAATTTCTTTTTAGTTTCAATCCATCCATTTTCTAACCTCTCCAGGATATTGCTTGTTCTAGACTGAGACTCTCCACCCTTTCATGCTTTTCCTGCGACTCTAACGCTCTCTTTCAGCTGAAGGATCTCTCCTGCTCACACATCCCACCTGTTTCTTCTAAGGTGCTGCAAATGAGTCTCTCCCTGTCCTTGGAGGAGAACAAGCCATGTCACTGTCTTCTGCAATACTCCTTCCCATGCTCATCCTAGAGTTTTTCGAGCAATGTCCTTTTCTAGTGTAACTTAACCTATTTTAGGTGCATGCAGCAGGGGTCTAAGCTCATGACTCTTCATTTTCCAGTTCTTATATTCTTTGCAAAACAGTGGTATGCATTTTTGCCCAAACATTTAAAGTCTTTTTTAATCCTTTCTCTTTTCATCCTGAAACTCCATCACCCAGTAAATTCTATTTCCCTGGCCTGAGCAGTTTCACATATTTAATCCCTACAGTAAAATACGAGGAAATGGTCTTGAAGATGTCTGTAACCCACTTCAAATTTAAGAAAATAGTAAAGCAGTCTCTTACTGAGATACTCATGGGATTCCATGCTCTCATGGGACTCTGGGGAAAGAAAGATTAAAACATATGATAAGATACTGTACTGATGGGATTCAGAGTCTTTCACACACAACAGATCAATCTTTTACACACAAAAACCAGAGAAACAAGATTTTAGGGCACCTGTTTGAGAGAAAGGGATCAGTGGTGTGACTTAGTATTTATATGATGAGTTTATGGTGTTTAGGAGTTTAGAATGGATCTATCTAGTGTCTTAGGCAGGAATTCAATGCTCATGATCGGTCTTTGAGTGTGTGATTCGCTAGCATAGTTCCTCTCCTTCGTGTTCCTGACAGTGCAGTGGACAAGATACCTGTTTACCTTCAAAGCCTGCATGTGGTCTTAGGGAATGGATCAGCCTAGTGAAATGTGCTTGACTCTTGCATGAAAAGGCATCTTAATTCCATCAGTATGCCGCATAGGAAAAGGGGGTTGATATTAGAAAATGAGAAAGGGAAATGTCTCAATTCAAAGGGAAGAATTAAGAATAACAACTCTTATTGAAGTGCAGACAACAGAGAAGCAGAAAGAGGAGCAATCTTCAAGGTGAGCTGGAACAGAAAGGAAGAGGCTGAAACATCTTGGACTACAAATCACATTAAATAGAGCTGACAGCTCTGGAGCAGGGCTAGGAGGATCTGACACAAGGGCAGGAAAGCACGCAAGAAATCAAGTTAAGGTGAAAGAAGGCACAAAGTTGAATAAAAAGCATCTGAATAGACCTAAGACATCTGCAGGTTTGGAGCTCTACCCAGTGAAAAAGGTCACCTACCATAGCAAGTAGCAACCATCACCAAGACAGCCAGGAGCGTAAGGATGATAAGAGCACGCATTGTGCCAGTGCAGGGAAGAATCTCTCACTCTGTCTTTCTTGCTGTGTCACTCTCTTCCCACTGAGGGCAGCTGGAGATCCTAGGCTGCCTGCAAAGTTAGAACTGGAATATTTGTTATGAAAACAGAACCAGGAGGGGGCCCATGAAATAGCCTGGGGAAGGCAATGTCTGGCTGGTACACATTCTTTATGGACCCATAACAAAACATCCTCTATTAGCAGATTGAATCAGCTTCTGGGAAGGAGGGGGCATGCCCCCTTCTTCTCCCATTTCAGGGCTGGGGGCCATAATTCACATGCAAGTATGTCACTCACTAGTACTCCATGGTCAGAAAAGCTGACCTGCACAAGTGGAAGGAATTTCAGCAGCTAGTGGGGGCCTGGAGGCAGAGTTATGTGCTGATCCCAAATGTAAATGTTTGCCTTTCTAATTTTTCCTCTGATCTGCCCTCTCTGCCCCCACCATCCGATGTTTGGATACACCCAGCCCAGACTGTTCTGTTAGCTTTGCTGATGGAGACTTAGAGAATGAGGCTTCAAACATTCCCTTCCCACTCAGTTCCCCTCCCTCCAGCTGGCCCTGCTGCAGTCTCAGTGAAGGCAGAGGTAACTGTACCTCTCAGGACTGCCATCTCTTTAGCACTAAAAGCCCTTGCCCCACCAGGCATCAAAGTCAACGCAAGGAGTTACAGAGACAGCCATCCCTGCTGGGTGACAAGCAAAGGGAAGTAGTTTGCTAGAGGCAAGGCAGGGAGGGAAGATGGATACCTAGTGCCTGCCAGCTCTCCCTCATGGCAGTGGTGGCTGGGATCATGCACACTGCCTGGGGATAAACACAGGGCACAGTAACCATTGTTATGCCTGATCCAAGCTCTGGTGACCTCCTGCTTTGTCCATGTGTAGCTGCAGGAATGATGATTTCTCACTGACAGGGTGCAGACTATATGCACTCTGAGTGCAGACCAAGCCAGTGTGATGCTGTCACTGCTGTCACCTTCAGAGGCTGGTCTGGAGAGCCATGCTGCAGGTAACACAGCCAAGAGCTACTGGAACAGCTAGTCAGAGCCTAACACTTCCCCAGTAGGAAGTAGAACTTTAGTGGAACAAGATTACTCTGGGCTTTACAACTTACCCTTTCGATGCCAAACTCCTGGCCCTTTCCTGAAGCCTGTGGTCTCTGGGAGAGAAACTGAGCAGGGCCTTCAATTTCAAACCAGAGAGAAATAGTTGCTTTTCTTTCCCATTATCCCACCCCAGTCCTGCACCATCAGTACCCCTTCCCCCTCCATCCATGTCCTGCCCATTCAGTGCTCACCCTGAGATGAGGAAGAAAACTAGGTTGTGCTGGGGCAAAAGCCCAAAGTCTGCTATAGACACAAGATCAGAGAAGTAATAGGACTTTTCTGCTGTTCCTCCAAGCCCTTCCATTCCAGTCTCTTTAAGAGAATTCTCTGCTCTGGGATTGTTTGCATTCCATAGAGCCAACAGTTTTGGAGTTAGTATCACATGTGGATTTTATAGGTTTCCTGAATGTCTTGTACACTGTTGGAGCTCATGGGAGCTGCCAAGAAAGGGCAGCTTGAGAGAGAGTCTGGAGGAGAGAATCCAGTGGGAAAGCAGTGGAGCACAGACAGGAAGATGCTAGGAGTACTTTGGCATGAAGGTGAGGCTGCACAGTGGGAAACTCCAACATGTTTTCCAAACAAACCCTCTTTATTTATCCTCATTCACTCAGGGCAAAGCACTCTGCTCCCTGGAAGACTCCGCTCCCATTTCAGAGGACTCTGATCCCAGAATGCCTGGAGTATCCCCTACCTTCAATCACAGGAGAAGAGCCACAAACACCACATTGACCCAAATGTTTTATTTTTCACCACAGAGGCAATGCATTTTCCAAGTATGCTTGTATGGTTGAGTATACCGGCTACATAGCCCCAAACCAATTAACCTCCTTGGGGGAACACTTTCCCTTGCAAAAGTACATCTCCTTTTTACTCTCCCTGTATTCCATGCTTCACCAGCACACATCTCCCCTCCCCAGCATCAGTGGGCTGCTGCAGAGGTAACACAGCACACAACACAGTGAGCCCAATCCCCCTGCTTTCTAGCAGCATCCACTGGGTAGCAGTACAGAAAGAGAAGCTAAGATGAATTGTCTGCAACTGCCAGGGAAACATCTGCTGTCCCCTAAAATAAAGGGGAGATCAGAAAAGCAGTTCTCTGGCCTGTCTCCTGCTGGAGTGGAGAATCACAGCATTCTGCATGCCATAGCAAGAGCTCAAAACATTTTCCAGCTGTGAAGCACCAGCAAAGCATCAATAACAAGCAGGAAAAACAAGGCAGTCCCTGCATACTCACTGAGCCGTCGCTTCCCCGCCAGCCTGTACCTCTTGTCTGCAGGACAGCTCTCCTGCCCTCCTGGTCCCCAGACTGACGAAGAGGGGCCTTTTATTTATTAGCATCGATAAGTGACTCCTCCCCTCTTCTGTTTCCTACTCTCGATCCACTCCCAGGCTACCACCTCAGTTAAAAACACCTCCTGCCCACAGCAAGGAAACCAACAAGCTCAAGGAGCTGAGCCAAGAGGGAGAGGAAAGAGCCAGAGCAGGCACGAGGGGCCACATCCAGGCTGCCTTTCTGTGCCCAGGAGCAGTGAGTAGGAAGAGGTCTGAGGGCAAACTCTAGTCTCCCTCTTTGCAGCAAGACCCCTATCTCTGCCACCCCTTTCTTTCCTAGCCGTGCTCTATCTACAACTGTGCTGCTGGCAAGGGCACCTGTTCTTCCACAGGGAGCAGGAGGCCAGAACCCTTCTCCCATCTCCTTTCATGGTCCTTTTGCAATTGTCTGGTCTCCCCTCTTAATAGCAGGCTAATGTCAGACTGAAAAGTCACGTAACAAAGGTGTCTGCTTTCGGAGGCCGCTCTGAAACCTCCAAAAGTGTCAAGCCCCGAGAGGCAGAGAGCTGGCTTACACAAACCCAAGCCTCTGAGATGCACCCTCGCTGCTCACAGCAGACCCAAAACAGTGCTGGACAACATGTCAGACAATCTACATGTGCTTGCTGGACTGGATTATTGGCTTTCTAGCCCTTCCTGCACCTAAGCCAAGAGCACACAATGCACCATGCTGAGATGCTGAACCCATGTGAATAGCAACCCACAGCAATGCTCCTTCGCTCTGCAGAGATCCATGCCTGGTGCATGCTGAGCATGGGTGCTGGCACATCCAGTCCTTAAGTAAGGGTAGGCACAGCCTGAGAGATGGAGCTCGGCAGAGGTGAGATGGAGGGGATGACCAACTGCAGAGTCAGTGGCTTGGGAGGTTAAGAAAAAAACCCCGTCACAGCTATTCACTACCTAAACAGCTGGCGAGTGTAGCTTGTCTGGTCCAGAAAAAGATCAAGTGTAGCCTGATTTATAGGTTGCAAAATTACTTGGTTGCAAAATAAAAATGATAGCGTAACTATGGAGTTAAAGACCCACCAAATGATTGAAACAGGTGGGATTTGCTGCACTTCTATAGGACACTTTGTCACATTACAACTAGCACATTCATTTTTGATCTATGTATTCTTGCCTGGTTCCCAATGAACAATGAGGGATTCCTGTAGGATCTTTAGCTCCAACAGTGCTTGATAAGGTTGGGGAAGTTCAGACCCACCTGTGGCAACAAAGGTATCATATTACATGTGTCCTTTTACAAGCAGCTGTTGACCCTCAGAGTCTGACAACAGTAACCTTGAGCACCTCAAGGTATAGGGTGCATAATCATGAGCCACATATGAAAAGCAGTGCAAACAGGAGGACATTTCTTACCCTATTTTACCACTCTTCAGGGACAGCTGAATCTTCAGCCCTGTGACATGCTGAACCCTGTAAGAAATCACAGCCCAGATCTGGTCCTCCTCATCTACCTAGACATTGGAAGAGTGTTGCCCCTAGTGTCATCTCGTAAGTTTTTCATTAAGTTGGAGAAAATGGACATTAAAGCCAAAATTGTGAGATGCTAAGGAACCAGGCAAATGGGGCAGAAGCTGGGGCAGTGGAAAGAAAAAATGTTGAGGAATTACTAATTTAATTTTTCTTGGGACTAGTTTTACTGAATACTTCTATTAATGACTGCATTAAAAAGTGAATACTTTTTGAGGAAGTTTGTTGATGGCACTAAACAAGGAAGCAATAACAGTGGAAAAGAGGCTTGAGCACTCATACAAGAGGAAAAGGATGACCTAGAAAGCTGAAGTAACAGAAACAGGAAAATATGCAATGGTGGAAAGGCAAGGTCTTCCATGGGGATTGGCAGTAAGAATCCTACTGTAAATTAAGAGCTTGCAAACTGGAAGTAAACTGTGAACAAAAGAAACAACTATGAACCAACAGTCATAAAAGTTATCACAGAATACTGATTCTGAGATGTCTACTTGCAATGTGCCAGCAGAGATGGGCATCTGCTAGTGCCACTGGATAAGATACCAGGGAGACCTCAGGAGGAGTCCTCTGTATAGCCCAGGTCACTCGTGTCCATGGAAAAAAAAATTCCTGTGGGAAGTGGTGTAGATGAGGACTAACAAGGTGAGGTGATTTGCAGTCACCCCCAAAATGACAGGCCTTTTCACCATAGCTTGTGGGAGTCACCAAGCCTCTCCTTCCCAGAATTGTCCACAAGGCTTTTCCAGCAGTACAGTCGACTAGTAATTAGGTTCTGTTTCCAGTAGTCCTCCAAGGACTGTTTCAGAGCCCACAGCTCTCATGTTTAGCAGAAGTTCCATTTCCAGCCTCTCTGTCTTCAGGGCCATAATCTATATTCATGTGTCCATCACCAAGTGCCCAGCTCGTGACAGGAAGGCTTCAGCAAAGTCACTGAGCACTGCAGCAAGGGAATAAACCCTATCAATCAGCTCTGTGACAGAGCAGAGTTTCCAAATCCAGGTTGCCCAGAGTGTCAAGCAACTGGACTCATCACTCTGGACAGCCCTTTCTCAAACCCACAGCCTGCTCCTGTGTTTCAGGACATAAGTTAGTCAACCACTACATGGTCTATGGCTTAGGAAGTGATTTCTCAACATGATAAACAAATGCTTTTTGGAACAACTAGTTCTACAGCACATGAGAAAACAAGACTTTATTTTTACTTTTTCATTTAGTCCTAAGTAATACCTAGGAACTGATCCAAGAAGCAAGTATAATTGAACCACTAAGTAACAGTGTCTGAGTATCCACAATATAATTAAAGTCAACAACCTCATGGACTAAATCGTGCTGAAAACTAGCATACTGACACTAAGCTTTAGAAAGGGAGATGTTTTTTAAACACAGGAGCTAGTCAAAAGACTATAAAACAAAAATAAACAGAACACATTTAAAGAACTTGATATGCATATCTGAACGTGTGTTAGCTCTGGCAGAAAACCCACTCAGCTATCCGAAATTAACCCTGAAACTAGTTCAAAAGCTAGTTCAACCTGGGAAAAACACAGATTTAAACATTTCAGACTAGATTTAAAACTTTCCAAAGATTAAAAGAAAGGGGGAGCACATAAACAGGAAACATCTAGCTTCACAGCAATAAAAAAAATTTGTTTTAACATAACTGAAATGATTCATTTCCATTTCAGTGGTGGGGTGGGAAGAAAAGAGTAATTTCATAACAAATAAGAGGGGTTATTTTCAAAAAAATATTTAAACACCTATCTTTGAAATCTGTTTCCATTTTCCCCTAAGAAGAATTTTGTTCCCAGCAGTACAGCTTTGTGCAAAAATAAAAATTACTAGTGCAAAAATACATATTGATTCTAACCACAACTTCTTATAACAAAGTGAATCTGTGTGTAGTTTTGCAAGTATTGTAGACACCACCTTTTGTAGAAGTATTTTTGTATTTTAGAAGCTTACAGATAATATTGTTCTCCTGTAGTTGAGGAAGGTTCCTCTGCCAGCTCGCAGCTTTTCTTTTATGCTTCCTTCAATGTTTTTGGCCAGGATGCATTTTAGAAACTCCCTTTTCCATCCTATGCAATGACTTCCAGTGACTTTCTTTTACCCATGGATGTGGAACACACCTGCACGTTTAATCTGAGGGATGTCATGCTGGACTCTGGGACAACTAGTTGCTCAGTATCCCAATGCCAAGAAGCAGGACTGAAATTAAACACCATGAAAAAGCCCAGGTCCTTCCTCCCTGACTGAAGCCGATGGCAAGAAGATAATTCTTCTACTTGCAGTATCCTATAGAATTTAGGCCTGTCTTCACATTAGCCATGACCATAAAGACAGGTTTCTGATTAGTGAGCTGTGGGGTTAGTTTACCTGGTTCATTGGTAAACTGGGGAGGTTTTTAGCCACTGTATTTTGTTGGTGGTGGCATACGCTTAATCTGTTGACATTCTGAGATTACTGGCCAGACACAACCTCACAGCCATGGTCTGTGGAGCTGTGATTCTCGAAGTTACTCCTAATCCATCAGACTTCAAAATGAAGTTCAGTGTCCTGGAAAAATCACATGTAAATCACGTATAAATGCCAGGAGCTTTTGGGGTCAGCAGTACAGTTCAATGAGAAATCATTGCTCTTCATTTCTGCTTGGTGCAAAAAGTGAGCCTGGCTGAAGCCTTCAACTCCAATATTTGACACTCTCCACTTGAGTTAAGGTGACTTAAGTTACCTTAAAGACTGATGCTCTGTTTGGCCGGGACTTTCCAGAACAGCTGTGTTTGGCTGAAACAATGAAAGAAGATTACTGGTAACGGGAAGTTCATGAGCACAGAAGACTAAAATTCCACAGAAGCCAGACCAAAATTATTTAATATGCTGAATAAAGCACCAAAGCCTTCAGGGCTAAAAGCTAACTCTGTCCCTTCCTTTGGCTTCACCCCCACCCACCCACACATGTCCACATGCACTAATCAGACTATTTCTCTTTCTGTCTGGAAAGGAAGGAAGGGAAAGGGTAATGTTAATATTATTTGGATGTTGAAAAAATTGGCAGAGGCTCCTGTGTAGGGATGAAATAATCCATGTAAGTAACTAGAATTACTTGTATTTCAAGGATCCTATGAAAAACTGGGCAAGCAAAAAAGTTGAACTCTGACTATAAATCAGAGCATGC
This sequence comes from Psittacula echo, assembly GCF_963264785.1. NCBI lineage: Eukaryota > Metazoa > Chordata > Aves > Psittaciformes > Psittacidae > Psittacula > Psittacula echo. Next base: position 84,736,657 of record NC_137735.1, on the reverse strand, counting down.
TTCTGGGATGCACTTTTATGGGAAAGGAGAGAAAAAATCTCTTTTCTACCTCCATCCCCCTCACTTCACCACATGAGCACAAAAATGTCCTGACCCTATTCATTCTTTGAGATCAGATGAGATTTACCCATCTTATTTCCTGTCCAGACATGCAGAGCAATAACAAAGCAGCTGTGGTTTCACTCTTTTCATTCATCTGGTAAATAAAAAAATAACAATAATGGCTCTTTTTCCAACAATGAACTTAGATAGCATCTTAGATCAAAAAACTGACAGTCCTTGTGGAAACAAGATTGTACTGAAATGTGTCTGCTCTGTTTATTTTGAATGAAGGAAGCCACTGACATATTTACAAACATCCCTGTATTGTTATATCTTTGATTTATCTCATGTTCAGTATCTTCACTAAGATAAATTTTGTTTTTAGTAAATAAACAACATTTTCTGTGGTACACCAAGCCTCTTGTCTTAGCCTCTCTTGTAAAAACGTGACAGAGTTTAAAGGAAGGCTATGGTGTAGGCAGAAATTCATGATACCCACATAATTGTGAAATGCTGTTTGTGGTGCAAATGACATTCCTTGAAGCATGAAATCTGATTACTCTTATCTTTCTGTGCATAACTACAAGCTATATTAATGTTCCTAACATCACAAGTTAGCCAAGTCGTTTGACTTGATGACCTTTCTTAGCAATTAATTTCACATATTAGTTATATGCTCTTTGGATACATCTTTATTGTTTATTTGTATAAAAAATAACAATTGCTTACTTTTTATAAAGAAATTTTGTGTTCTCATAAAGCAGGAAAGAATTTTAAAGGCAAAGGAAATATACATCAGAACAATTTTTATTGCTTCCCAGTTAATTTTAACTTATTCTCAAAGTGGCGTTGGACTCCTGAAGTCACCATTTTACAAGGGATGTTTTGTCATTAGTGGTCATAACTTCCTTTAAGTTGCAAAAGAAACATTAAGAATAGCATAAATGGAGAACAAAGAAGAAGTTTCGGTGTGGAAGCACTGAGAAGAAAAGCATAAGAAGGGCTAAAAGAATAGCACATATTGATGGCACTTTGATTAACAGATCATCATCCCAGCATATTGACACATGGATCTTCTGGGCTTCTAGGCTGGGGCAAACAGGGCACTATTTAAAAATAAGTTATGTCCTAAAACATGGGACAGAGTAAACCTAAAACATAATAAAAGGAAAAATTCAAACCACTAGAGATGGTGGTGCTAACATAAAAAACAAGATTGAGCCATAAAATACCTAAATAAGAAGACAAAAGGCAATGAGATCTAAAGATACTTGGAGGTGGGAAAAGATGAAGAGACAAAAGACCACAGTCACTGCCAGCTCCTGAAGGATGCAGAAGAAGCGTCCCAAATAAGCATATGGTGGTCAAATCAAGAGAAACCCAGGAGACATAATGACTCCAGAGCCTGTGCGTTGAATCTTCTATGTGACTGCAAGAAAACCAAACAGCATGAACAAATGTATCTTGGTACTTGTGAATATGTAGTTATAAGAGTGTTAGTCTGCGTGAGTGAAAGCAGTGTCGCTTGAAAATAAATAACCTTCCCTTTCTGTAGTGTCTCACATTGATCTCTGTTACTCCAATATCACAACATAAAGTACCAAAAAGTAATGTGAATACTTTTTATGATGTCCTCAGTATGGAAAAGTCTTCATTCAAAACCATCTCACATCATTCTGCAGCTTTGGGAGTGATCTGTGTGGTAAGAAGCTACTTTCAGAGCTCTTTCCACTTTGTCTTATGGTCCTTTTAGCCAGACACTGGGAGGAAACCCAAGACAGGTGCACAAGAAAAAGAGGAAGGCACCAATGCTGCAGGCATGCAGTGACTTTCTTGGATTTAACATCCTCCCTCACTTGGCTTGGTCAATGTTGGATGGGGTCTGCTGTGCTGAAACTAATTCCCTTTATTCTTTATATGCAAAAAAAGGATGGCATTTTTAAGAATCAATACAGGTGCCAAAAATCACATAAAATCACATATATGACTTATAACATCTATCAGTTCTAGAAGCTGCTTAGAGCTTTTTCCACAGCAGGATGTCTCTTTAAAGACTCTTGCCAACAAAGACACTTTTGCCCTTCCTGGGGTTAAGCTGATGTTTTTTTCTGGTATTAGGATCTGTTTACAGTACTTACTGGAACCAACTGGGCTGTATTATTTAGGATTTCTCTTCTTACTGCCTCCCACCTACAGCTGTGCCTGCACTGGAAAATGTTGCTGTCCATTTATCAGCAAAATACACTGCATGAGTCACATATTGGGTACACAGATGTTTATAATCCTGCTGGCTGGCTAAGCCTAAGATTAATGAGGACATAATTTAATACTTTACATTTTCTTAAAGTGGACATTATATGAGAATCTCTGCTGCACGTATATTATTTACCAAACACCTGTACACATCTGTAAACAAGCCTTCCCCCATATTACTTGGCCAGCCATTGCCTGTCACTTCAGCTCTTTGAGGTAGATACCTTACCTTCTTGATGATCATTTCACTAGTGAACCTGCTGGAGGACTCAATAAACAAAATACCAATACTACTCAACAAATAAAACATATTCACTAGCTCTTAAAAAGACCCTTCTCTATTTTGAGACTTGAGTGTACACCTGAAATGAACAGCTAACTCCAGTAAGGACTGCAGTCAGGACAGTCATTTCATTACATTCCCCCAGGGACCTCATTAGGGGTAAGGTCCTGTTTGTGCCAAGTGCTGTACAAACCCCAGAATGGAGAGATGTGGTTACGTGCCTGTCCTCACCCTTCCATAGGAGATGAGGCCTGTTTGGCAGCCGTACCTTTCTCAGACAAGGACCTTCTTATCACTGTCTGACTTTGCCAAGCCTGGGGCTTGGTGATGATAGAAGATACAGAGGCATCCCAAGTTCACCCTCTTTTCTAGTCCCTGGAGCTCTTCTGTATTACCTGTTCTGTCTGGCCCCTTTGGGGCTGTGCTATCACTCTAGTGATCATCTGTTGCTGACCTCCTGGGTTTCTGCTAAACAGATATCTGATATCATTATACCTTAGCTGGGGAGATCTTGAGATAGTGAGAACATAAGAAAATAATTTATCACAGTGAGTTTACACCATCAGTAAAAAAGAAATGGAAGTGTTACAAGGAGCTCCGTACAGCCACTGAAAAGAGACATCTAATGCAAAGCTGAAGTGACAGCTGAGATCTTGTGTTTAGCTCCTTCTCTCCTGCCTGAAAGTAAGCTGAAAGATTGCTTTGGTCAGGCTTCTGCCTCCATGCAGCACAGCACTGAGGCACAAAACTGACCTTAAGCTGCTCCTGAGGAAAAGGCTCCTGCTGGCTTGCTGCTGAGGCTGTTTTCTGCCTTTCCCTTCCTGCCTGGTGGCTGCTGTTTTTCATTCTTGCAGTCTGCTGAACCATGTGAGCTCCCTGAAAAGCTGCTGAGCCCCAGGAAGGGTTTCTTCTGCACTGTTGACCTGCAGCTGCTCCTGCAGTGACATGAAACCCCACCACCTGAGCCAATGTCCAGCAGTTGCAGTGGAGAAAAGTGGCTCAGGAGATGAGTGAAAAGGATCTTTCTTGACAGCCGTTGGGCAGGGACGACCGCTGTAAACTAACTCACACATGTGCCTGAATTTTTGATTTCACCAGGCTTTGATTTTGTTGGGAAACTAAGTTGTCAAATTGGAATGAAGTAACAAAATACACCTGTGGGCCTGAACAGGTAGAACACATGGATTCCACTTAACTAGCTAGATTTAAATCCCCATATCAAGGTCTCCAAGGTATCAGAGGGAAAGGGGGGTGCCATGGCCATGGGAGCATCACAGAGAGGGACCCCAGCTGCCGAGGAGAAGAGCAGCAGGAGCATGCACAAAGAAGCCCAAATGACAGAGCAAAGCAGTTGCCTGTATCAGCTGCGTAACCAACAAAGAGGCAAATGCCTTGATACCCTGGGGCCCATCTCAGGACCCTGGCTTCCTCACTGTTTGGAAACTTTCTGAGGCTGCTAACTTTGCCATTGCTCCCAGCCCCGCTCCTTGCTGTTAGTGGGAGCTTTTGATACTTTTGTCAGTGATGTGGGGAGCAGGGTCCCTGGGAATTCACTAAGAGGGTGGTGGGGCTGGGGGTAAGCAGAGCAGGAGGATGCTTGTCTGGAAATGGAGTCCTCCCCCCCACACAGAGCCTATCCATGGCATGTCTGTCTGTCACAGAGAAATTCAGAGACAGATGTAATATATTAAACAGAAACCCATGCCAAGCCTTTGGCTGATTGTCATGGCTAGAAATAGAAGCCAACCACTTCAGGGGCTTTGCACTTGCATGCTCGATGGATTCCCAGCCCAAGGCAGATGTTCAGCTAACTCCAGCACAAATCAAAGGAAACACTCCTCCTTGGATTTTCAAGAAGGGGGCATGGAGGTGAGTTAGACAACATTGGTGCCATACAAGGCAATGGGCAAAAAGCAAGAAGCAGCTCTCAAGCAACTCATCCTGGGAGGGTTGAGAGTCCTAGCAAGGATGTGGGAGCATGCTATAAGCAGGACCACAGTATCCCTGGCATAACAAAGATAATGATGCAGCACAACACTTAGTCTCACAAAACCAGTAGCACCATTATGCCTTAGAGACCACTGCCCTGCTGTCAGGTGTGTTTGAGCATTTGAAAATGGGGACAGGACAAGCAGACACAGGAACCACCTCATGTTCATAAGAACAACTACAGAAATACAATGCTAGTAAAGCAGTTTCTCATATGTCCTCTATACACTTATCTCTATTATTAAAAGAAGGAGGGTTTTATTGTCCTAGAATACAGAACCAGACCTGACAAGAAGGCCTCCACTGAAATACCAGTTGAAGGACTCAGACCGCTGACAGATACCTCTGGGTGAACAGGGCCCCCAGGGCAAGGCAGCTGATCCATTCTCAGATGTTGCTAAAGTCTTGCTTCATCACAACTCTGATCCAGGGTGCCAGGTCACTTATCTTTGCTATCCCTTTGTATGGGATATTTGTTCTTTTTAAAAGGGGGGTGCCTGGGGCACGTGCATTGTGGCAGGCACCTTCCCTTGGGAGCAGCAGGGTTATGCTCGGGACAGAGCTGCCTTCAGAGCATGGAGTGAGCAAAAAGAGAAATAAAATCATAGCAAGGGTCAGTGGGTCTGTTACTCACACAGAGACAGGAAGTCAGCGGCAAGGAGGGTGCTTTGTACCCTTGAAAGTCTCCACACTGCTGAACAGACAGCAAGGCAGAAAGAAGAGACCCTTGTTTGGGGTACTGAGAACAACCCTAAAGAGGTGATTCTTAGGTCACCCTACTTCTGCCTGCTTCTCTGTGGGAAGATTGTATCTTTCCAGAATGCTCTGCATCTCTATGCAGTGGTGGTGAGTTATCAGGTCACAGGAGAGATACCAAAGGCCAAGCTGTCTCCATGTTAGGGAACTGAAAGATGGAAGCAGTTGGAAGACCCATTAGCTGTGGTAGCATCCAGAGACTCCTGGATGACAGAACAGACCAGTGAAAAGAAGACTGACGACCATTTAAAGATTATGATCCTTTGATATAAGCATTGCTCCCTCAGTTACAGAATGAGAAATAGCCTTTCACTTTAACAATCCTTTCCTTGCTGCTACTGTCTTGCCAAGACAAAATGTACCAAGCAGAGCTCATTCACATTTTCCTCGTACCTGCCATAGGTATTTTTTTAATATTTAAAATTTTTAATTTTTTAAAATATTTAAAATAGAATGCTATGTAATTATCTAATAATTACTGAAAGTGATATTATGAAATTAATGTGCAACTATCTCTTCCTAATATTGTCTTAACAAAGTACTTGCTTTATGGACAGAATCTCAAGAAGGGAGAAAGCCTGAAAACATTGCTACAGAAGGAGTCTGAAATCCAGGATGCTCAGGGATCCAAGAGAGCACTGCAACTGCATTGGGAAAGCCAAGTGGCAAGGGAGCACATTTCCCATAAGCCTGCATAAGGATAAGGCAGTTGCTCCAGGAGGAAAGCTCTTACTGGCAAAGAATGAGAGATGGAGAGAAAGCAGTGATCCAGACCTGTTCAGCTTCAGCTATGCCAAATTAAAGCAATCAAAAAAGGCAGCCTTTGATTTGTGGCAAAAGACACTCATTTCAACTTACGACAACAGCCACTGAGAGTCACGGGGAGATGGAGGGTGAAGAGAAACTATGCCTGTGTGCCTAAGGCTCAGGAGGTCTGGATGCAGTAGATCTCTCTCCAGCTCTGCCCACAGGCTTCTTCAAACAATCTGGGGTAAGTTACTGTCTGTCTCCTCTGTTTCTCATCCAAAGAACCGAAATCATTAGCCAAGGAAAATAAAGTCTTGATTACAATGGGAAGTCATGAAATAGCCTAGGGTCAACTCCGACGTTGAATTCCAAAATGCCAAAAAATACTAGAGCACAACAGATTTATACTTTCAGTGGAATACTTATATTTTAAAACACAATCTTTTAGGCATACAGCCCTGTATTATTCAGTGGGTAAGAAAACAGATGAACTTTTTTTTTTTGAGGTTATTACTCTATTGTTTTCAGTGATGAATAGCAACAAATAAAAACCCAGGGAAACTGCAAGATCCCATCCTGCTCTCCTAATACCTGAGGACTTGGCATTTCTCTGCAGTTCCCCACACAGATCAAGGAACCAGAATTGGACTGCACCAATGCTAATTATGTCTTCTGGTACCTATGGAAGTAATGAGTGTCTCAGACCTCTCTCAGAAAGCTGCAAATAGCAATACTACTGACACCTCAGCTGATAGATAAAAGGCAAGATAATGCTGGTGATGTAGGCATTATGCAAACCACATGACATGACTGGTATAGAGTTACACAAAGTGCCTAACACTACAATGAAATGTGCACTCTGGCCTAGGAAGAGAAGTAGGTAGGAGACATGAAGGATATATAATACTTAGGGGTACACTGGGATAGGGAGAAACCTGGAGTGCACACACAGCCTATGTGTTTAAACTGGAAAGTGCATGGGTCTGGCTTCTCACCCTCCTCTGCATGGACTCCTCTAACCTGGAGAAATATGCTGCTTGGCAGCTCATGAGGCTAGACTGCCTATCTGGATCTGTAGGTACGTTAGCAGAGAAGGAAGAAATTCAAAGGGGAAGAAAAATACTTTCTTCTTCAATGTGCATCTTGTGGCTTTGCAGGTTTTTCCACTGAGAATATTCCTCTGATGTTTCCTTAGTGACTGAGCCAAAACTGGTCAAGGAGGTACTTGATTCACAGCCCCAGAAAAAACAGTGTTATGTTTTTTTCTCCATCATTATCAGTCCACTGTGGTACCCACCCAGAACCTTCCCTTACTGACCCTTGCCTGTCCCTTGCCACATCACCCCTGGGACAAGTTTTTCCTTCTCCCTGACCAGCCTCTGGCTCTTCCCTGCCCTCCTCTTTCACGGTCCTGCAAACCACTTCCCCAGTTGCATCCTTCAGACAATATTTCCCCCTCCTATGCCAACCCCCCCACCTCTTTGCCAGCCCATAGGCTGCTGTTAGCAGTACTGAGGGAAAGCCATCCTGAGCGGAGGTGCAGAGTGACTAAGCCCTGTGGTCTCTCCACCTGTAAGAAAGGGTTTGCTTCTACTATTGCTGCCTGATTTATTGGTTCAGCTTCCTTTTATGTGAACAGAGGTGTCAGACAGCTGTGCCCTTCATCCTTTTATTATAAGCAGGACAACAGTTCCTACCATATCTTACACTAAATCTTCACCATTTCCTCCCCCACCTAGGATCCAGCCCTCACATCTAAAGAAAATATACTTACTTTATGCAGTTCAGGAGGATAAACCACAAAAATGTTAGCCTCTTGCTGAACTTCCAGGTCTTTGTAATATTCTGCTTTTGAAGGCATTCAAATCCTTTCTCACCAAGGAAGAATATAAGTTGCATCTTCCCCAGCACAACCCGGTTCCCTGTTCCCTGTGGAAAAAACTGGCAGCTCTCACAAGCATTTGCAGCCTTGCTTTGCTGTCAGGCACGCTCAGCTGCTCTTGGCTATTTTGAATGTCCCTTGAGTTCAGGCACTGCTGCAAAGCAGGGACTCTCACACCATGGTACCTCCATAATACTGAAGGGAATAGGAACCCCTCATGCTTCCCTCTGTCAGTCAGTCTCCAGCACTTCCTCACTTGAAAACCAACCCATCCTCTCTGGCCACAAATTCAAAGTCAGAGGGATAACACAAGAGGGACAAAACCCAAACCAGAACAACAAACAAGAGATTGCCCCTTCATAACGTTATGCCTCTGGTTTCTACCTCGGATGCTCCCCCACAGTGGCTAAGCCCACCAAAGCTGCATTGCAGAAGCCTTGGAGCACAGGAGTTAATCCAGACCCCCTGGCTCTACCACCACTGTTGTCTGTGCCCAGGGCATCCTGAGCATAGCACTCCAGGGCTGCATGTGCTATGCAAGTCCCAGAGAGTATGGCAGAGCAGCTGAAGGAGGAAGCTTTTCCTGTGGCTGCTTTGTGGCTCCCAAGGTTGTTGGTTAGGTGCAGAGCTCTGGAAGGCACAGAGGAAATGAAACTCCCCAATGTACATAATGCAGCTCCTGAAAAGCTGTTCCTATAATTAGCTGTGTACATAGCAAGCATGGTCAACGGGGACATTGCTCTTGGTCCCAAGATTGTTTGCAGAACCAGAGCTTCATTCATGTCCTGTTTTTTTCCCTCCAGCACTGAGGAAGAGTCACGTTGCTGTACCCAGTTCCTGCAGCTATTATGTTCACACAGGACCAAGACAAGAACCTCAGACGCTCATGGACCAGGCCAGTTCCCCCACACTGTTTGATCTGGACCACTGAAGGTATGTGACACTGGAAACATTTACAATGTCAAGGCTCCTCACAGATGTCTCTGCAGAAGACCTTCCCATTTCACCTTACTACAGAGAAAGCAGTACAAGCTTTCCTAGGGAGAAACAAGCTCCAGTCATAAAAAAGGAGCAATTTTCTCATTTAGAGAAAGCAGAGCATTTGCTAGCAGACACTGCCCTGTGTGTTCTAGGACTGGTATAAACCCAGGAGTTCAAAACCATCACGTATCACTGACATGGGATGTTGGAAGGAGTTTGCTCTGCCTGAGCTCTGGGCCAGTATGAGATGAGCCATGTCTGATCCTCAATGCTGTAGTGTGCAACAGAGTCTGGGATGAGACCCTGTAGCTCCCCAGTGTCTCAGAGGAGCTGAGCCCTGTGCTCACAATTTTACACAGCCATATGATCAGAGACAACTGATCTTTCCACCACAATGCCCTTTGCACAGGCATACACAGGCCTGGAAAGCCTCATGCATTACACAGGGAACTCCAGTGCCAAAGTTTAGACTTCATTGATGCTCTTGTAGTCCAGCACTACAACCTCAGCCCACACTCTGGGACTCAGACACCAGCCAAAAGCAACAAGACATTTTGACACTTTAGACTTTGGCCTCCTGTCCTCAGCATCTTTGCTATACTTCTGCAGACTTTCTTCAATGCACAAAAGCCACAGGAGCATCCAGCAGGTAAGAGGCATATATATTACCATGAGACACGCTCACCCAAGAGGTCATCTGGTGTAGACAGTTCTCTTCCCTGGCCCTACCGATGGTGAAGGCATACTTTGGTCTGCTCAACAACAGCATCTTCTGAGGAAACTCACCAAGCAGTAGAGAAGCTGCAGTGCAGCCACATGATGCTACCAGGCAAGGCCCCACATGCCAAGGAGTGCCACTGAGAAGCAGTCTTCACTTGCAGCTCCAAGACTAGTGCGCAAATCCAGGGCACCAAACACAGTGGCAGATATGTGGCCACCCTGCATAGTTTTGTGCTTCAAAGAAAAAGACACTTAAAAGGCCTGCAGAAATGGCTCACTCCAGCTGTCATATGAACACTACACCCATGGACCAAAACTTATGGCCTTGTAGGCTCCAGCTGATGATGGTGACATGTCCTTTTCTGGGACTACATGCTAGTGGCACAAAGTCACTGTGAAATGGCTGCTCAGAAGAAAGGACACTGAAGCAGAATAATTTTATGGGCTGAGGACAGGTGCCTCCACTTTTACCAGCCCAAAGAAACAAATATGCAAAGCGTAATGCCTCAAACTCACATCTCTCTTGACATCTTCAGTGTTATTATCCAGCTGTGTCCAGAAGCAATATTACAGGTTCTCAAAGGCCACATACAAACCAGAGGTTAGGCAGCACTCAGCTGTGACAAGAGGAGAATTGAACAGAGGTGGTTTGCCTCTCTCATCTTCTCACTGTTCTGCTCTTTTCTGAACTGCCTCATTTAGGAAACAATTCTTGGCTATTTGTTGACCATGGAGCTTCTAAGACCTATTTGTTGACCATGGAGCTTCTAAGACCCCATATTGCCCACCACCTTGCCTCTTAGGGAATAGCCCCCTGGGCAGGGAAACAGTTGCCCAGCCTTGCCAACAAAAGGTGCAATCCTGAATACTGTTTTGGTCACAACACTCTTCCTTGGAAATGTGCTGCAATTTTGATTCCCCATACCAACTGTTGCAGCATTGGATTTGCTTTAGGTAAGCAGAGTAGAATGGACAGTAGAGCACTGAAGGAGCTGAGTCCAGCTGCAAGGAAGACAGAGCCTTAGGCTGATGAAAGACATCAGCTTGACCCTAATGGATGAAGCAAGAGCTAACGCAGGGCTGGCACCTGCCTCTCTATTGTACTGAGAGCCTTCCTGCTGTGGCCCTCATCATGGTGGCTGTCACTTACTTTGCATCCTTTCCAGCTCCTGACTTCTCCCTCTGTGGTGGGGAGCTGTGTTTGCTTCATTTGCAAAACAACTTTCTATTCCCAGTCCTTCACCTTGGGCCAATCCCTGAGAAAGGGCCAAGTGAGGTTTCTCAACTCTACTGCTCTGTCCCAAGCTAAGTCTCTCAAGCCCTGAGAGACAATGCAGTCACTGTTTGACAGAAGCATCCATGCTTCATGCCAAAGGATGCTCAGCCAAGTATGACGCAAGCCTACTGCATGAATCTAGTACAGCAGCACATGGATGGCTCATACATCTCGTCTTCAAAGTCCCCTTCCCCTGTACGCCAGCACTGGGACCTCTGAGGAATGTCTGAGGTCAATACACAGACATTAGCCTCCCACTCCAATGCAATGTGGAGATATCCCCTATCTTGCAGTGCAACTTCCTACTGCCCTTCTGCCACAGCTCCCATTCCTCTTAGCCTCAATTTGCATCTGTCGTGGTTTAAAGCCCAGGCCGTAAATCAGAACCACGCAGTCTACTTCCCCCACACACACACCTTTCTTCCCTCCGCTCCTGGAGGGACGGGGAGGAGAATCGAAAGAATGCAGCTCCCACGGGTTGAGATAAGAACAGTTTAATAACTAAGGTATAACACAAACCACTGCTGCTGCCATCAATAATAATAATGATAAAGGAAATAACAAGGAAGAGAATACAACCGCTCACCGACCGGTACCTCGCCCCCACCCCGCAGCATTCCAGCCCTTCCGGGCGACTCTCAGTTCTACATCCTGGGCATGATGTGCTGTGGTATGGAATACCTCTTTGGCTAGTTTGGGTCGGGTGTCCTGTCCCTGCTTCCTCCCAGCTTCTCCTCCTCCCTGGCAGAGCATGAGACTCACAAAGTCCTTGGTCAGTCTAAACATTGGTGTTATCAGCTCTGTTCCCAGGCCGAAAGTCAAAAACACAGTGCTGCAACAGCTAATAAGAAGGAGAAAAAATGACTGCTACTGCTGAACCCAGGACAGCATCTTAGGCTCATTCATTTTTGCTGCACCAGCTCAGACCTGCTGTACCCAGTGCTGTTCTGATCCCAAACCTTCACAGAAATCTCTCATCTTGCTGAAAATATCTGTTGATGATGGGTATGGTTCCATGGGGAATGATTCTTAGCAACCAGTCTGACTGGTTAGGCATTGCAAGCCTGATGAAATTCAGAGAAAGGAGATTTTTGAGCTTACTCACTCAGAAATGCACGGGCTTTGTCCTTAAGTGAAAGACATGGGGAATAGAAAATCACATATTTGCATAAAATATCAGGCTATTCATTTTCTGGTTTATTTAGTAAAATAAATGGAAAAGTTCATGTGCCATCAAGCAACCAATTTGTTCCTAGCGTCAGGAGACGCTGACAGTGGAACTCAGCATGGCACCAAAAGAAAAGAGAATGAGGGAAACATCTCTGGGAACTATATTCTTCATTTCTGATAACGCCACTTTGCTGTGTCACAGAGCTGTCATGGAAGGACACAGTGTAGGGCAATACCAGAACTACTGGAGTACTGAGAAAATGAGAGCTGGAGACAACAAATGAGAAGGGAGAAGAAAGGACAGACAGCATACATGTACGTGGCATTCAGATAGGAATCCATGACTGACTTCGTCCCATAATCCTACCATCCCAGGAATTCCTGAGCTGTGGGGCTCAGTGAACTCTTCATATGCCAGACACAGACTCTAAGAACAGTCATCCTGATGGCTGAGAAAGAATCATAGTTCCTCATGGGGAGCCTTCTCCTCAGGTTCATCTTCACCCTAAAACACATCAGAGGCATGAAATCAGTTTTGATGTTGCTTGGTTTCTTCAGCATAGTGATAAAAGGAAACAAACCAGCTTAAATGCCTCTGCTGTCTACACCACTGCCCTGCATATCCCATTTCAATTGCACAACACAAGGTACTGACACACAAAGCCTCTGCGCTATAGGAAGATGAACCTTGACAGAGAGAGCTCTTTAACACTGAATGAACATGGAGATTAAATTGTCCCTCTACCAGCAGAGATCTCTGTTAGAGTTCTGAGCCTTTGTCTGTATATTCTGTTCTGTGGCCTTCTTGATAGATTTCCTTCCTCTCCACTCCACTCTCTCTCTGACCCTCTCATGTGCTGCCTTCCTAGTGTCCAAAAGCACCCTTCATTCTGTCTCCCAGTAGCTGTCCCCAGAAAATAGGTGCTTCACTGACACCTTCATACAGTTGAAGAGGTCAGTGAAGTCTTCTTGCTGCAGACTAGAAGGCAGAAATCAGTGAAGAAAGAAGCTCTGCAAAGACATCCATCTCTGCTTTCCTCTAGATTTAAAGTTTTTCTGATATCCAGATGAAATGAAAATGAAAGAGGAGGTGGCAGGGGTGGGGAGGAGTTCAAGAAACTGAAGAGAGCCTTGTGAGAAACAGCACTGTCCTACAAGATCCCAAATTTCTGTAGACTGTACAGATGTTCCCCTTTACCTTCTCCATTCTTTCTATGAAACCATTACAGAAGTCCTGTACACGCTCAACGGAAACTTCATCGAGAGTCAAGACATCCTGTTCCTCATCTGGTGGGTTGAATATAGCCAGAGCTGGCAGCTGGGACTTCTTCAGTTTGAAGAATGACACTGTTCGTTCATTGCTCTTCAAATTAATGTCTACCAGGATAAAGAGAATCTGTGATGGAAATAGGAGAGGAAACGTGAGCAAAAAGGAAACTGAGAGAACAGCTCCCCAGACAGTGATCATACGAAGATTAACAACGTTTTTATAAAGAGTTAGAGAAAGCCTACTATACTCTCTTAGAACATCACTTTCCTCTGCCACTATGCAACTGCTCCACACAGTGCATTTTTCTGTATTTTATCAAGTCCAGTCTTACACTACCAAATAAAATGTCTTCTTTCACCTTCTTAAAAAATACATCTACACTATGGCAAGAAGGCAATTTTCACTTCAATTCTCTTAGTAGCTGAGGAAACAAAATGTCTTTTATCTTAGTGCCACATGCAAAAGAAGCTGACTCCTCTTTTTGCATGATATTTGGATAAGATCACATCCATGGAAGACAGAATGACAGAGTAAAAAGGTGTTTTGGTGTGTAAAAATCAAACTCAATTGCAAGAATGTGGGAGTGAAGTATAGCGCAGCAGGAGCCTGCAAGGATAAGAACATGAGAGAGCCAAACAGAAAGGATGCATTTAAGTGAGTTGCAGTGAATAGAAATGAAGACGCAATCATTTAGGAAAGGAGTTGGTGGCAAGACACCGATGTCCATACAGCCCAGCTCAGTGGAGGGTTGTTCAGACCTGGGGAGAGAAGCCCAAAAATGACTAAGCCAGGATAAGAACAACATACAGTTTTCTGGGCTCATGAATAGTCTTGGAGAGCAAGATCAAGCTAAGGATTAGGATTCTGACATATGATTCACTGGAACAGGTTGCCCAGAGAAGCTGTGGCTGCCCCATCCCTGGCAGTGTTCGAGGCCAGATTGGACAGGGATTGGAGCAACCTGGTCTAGTGGAAGGTGTCCCTACCCATGGCAGGGGGGTTTGAAGCTTTAAGGTCGCTTCCAAACCAAACCATTCGTGATTCTATGTTTCAATAGTATAGATTCAGCAGAAATGGTGAGCAGCTCCATAGTTTTATTTTAAGAATAAGTTTCAACTGAGATCTTACAGGTGCAGTAGGAATTGGTATAAATTTAAATGGTTTTAATCTGAAAGATTAACAATAAAATATACAGCTATCTCAAAGATCTTTGTTGAATTATCTGTTAATGCTATGTGCAAACATTATGCACAGATTTTAGGGGAAAAAAAAAATTTAAAATACAGCAACTGAAAAATTTAATCAGTGACCTGATTAAATAGATTCCTTTGGCTGCTGACATCCAAGTCAATGAAACAAACATGCAGTTATAGTGCTAGTGCTCTATTTTATCTTCTCTTTATCCTGTGCAGTCTACTAGGCCTAGCATATTCAATGTACCTATGGCCATGGATATGACTTAACTTACACAAAAACCAAAAAGACTTTAAAAAAAGGAAAGTAATGCAATGTGAAGACAATGTGTCTGTTTCCCAGGCTGTGACTCACGTTTTTCTTTCTTTTAGATCAAGAACAAGCAAGTTAGTTCAAAACTTTTTTCTTCTCTAAAAATAAACTTGGTAAATCTCAAATTCTTTACTAAATTTGTGTTCTATAAAAATCCAAATATATCTGGAAACTTTCCTAGGAAACAGCCTATGGGAAGGATGGATAGTTAGGCTAGTGTAAGGTTTAACTCTGATTAATCACTGCAATACAGAAACAGGAACAATACTTTTCACTGGATACATGGTATTTACCAATTTCTATTCCAAAAGTCAACTGTACCCCAAGGAAAACAAGCTAGTGAGCAGACAGGTTGTGGAAACTTCTCCCTGAGTGCTAAATTCATCCTTTTCCAGGATAAAACACTAAATAGATTAACTAGAGAAGGGCCACAAATCTAAAGGTCACAGGTCTAAGCACCCAATCTAGGAAACTCTCAGCTGGAGCATCAATATTTATATTTTAGGACTCTCCTTCCAACTAGCAAGCTGGAAACAGAGGCCAGTGTTGGAGAGAAGCACTTTCAGAAGGTTGGTACAGGATGTGGTATCACATTTTCACCAGTTCATTCAGCAGCTTTTAGGTTTCTCTATGAAAGATTCACTAGACAGCAACATTTTTTAAATCAAATGTTAAGCAACAAGCTACAAAAAAAAAGCATTTAGAATATTTAGGTTGTTAAATGTCATTTTCTATACAAAATATCCTCCACCTTTAAAAAAGATAGTAATATAAATAAATACCAGTCAATATTCTTCACTTTATCAAGCTTTCAGCCTTTGTTAAAAACCCCCAAACTAAAAAGCTGTACATACTTCATCTATGAATACAGAGAACAGAGTAAGAATAAAAGAATAAAAAGGTTGGGGTTTAGGTCTCCAAACATCTTCTTCCTTACAAAAGAAAACAAAACCATAAAAACCACTGGTCCCTCAGCTAGAAAGGCTGAGATGTCATCATTCACAGTTCCTGACTTGGATCTCTCTAATGACTCACACTTGGCTCACGGAGTTACAGGATGCCAAAGTATAGCAAAAATTTCCTTCCCCTCATATTCCAAAAATACAGGAGAGAAGGCAACTGCATTTGTCCACTGTCACTTCAAAGAAGACACCTTAATGCTTATCCTAAATGCATTTTAGAATGACACATTCTCAGTAGGTGCTGTGATGTGGGATGAATCCTCCTTCAGCAAAAGGACGTACACCCTGCACTGGATGTGCTCCAGGGGTCCTGCCAAGACCTGTGTGGCCTCAGAGTCACACCTCTGAGGCAGTCTGTAAGGTGTGTTGGTACTGAGGCCGTAAGCATTGCAAGGCTGGTCTCCTAAGCAGCTGGAAACCAAGCAAGTTTCTCAGTGGGGGCATTTCCATGATAGAAGCCACCTGGCATTTTCTCATGAGGAATTTATTTTGTTCAGAGATTCCCAGCCAGCTCCAATCACAAAGAATGAATGCAGTGACCACGGAAAATTATAGTGGCCATGAGACAAGAGTTACCTTGCCTAACATCTGACATCCAGATCTTAGTCTTGTATCAGACAGTCATTTACGTAACCTCTGCAATAAACGGTGGCAGGCACATTATTCCACCTATTTTAGAAGAGAAGAAGGACATGTCTTTCTCTATCAGTGCTGGAAAGAGCCTAAAGCCTTTGCTCAGACAACTTACCAAAGCTGTAATTCACAAACACATATCCCACTTACGATGCCAACTGTCACATCACTGCTAGAAACCAGGTAGTTGCATCTCAGACAGAAAGTTCATTTGCTATTTCATCCTATCCTGTGCAATAGCTGGGTTTGTTTTGGTTTTGGGTTTTTTTTCATTCTGAAATGATCTCTATGAAAATGTTTCATTTTGTAGCAATTTTCTTGCCTGCTTTCAGAGCTCTGCTGCTACAGGTAGTGAAGAATCACCTGCATGGATGAGGAATTCCTGACACAAATTCTCCCCTCCACACATGATATTATCTGTGCACTGTCAACGGCAAATTTCTCTTTCAGAAAATTTTGTACAGTGGTGCCATCTTGGTGTCTTGACAGCTTGATTCCTGGTTGAGTGCTTTTAGAACATCAAGTTCCTGGTAAATACTAAGATACAGAATGATGTTATTACCCAAGGAATTAAAGTTAATTGCAAATAGCACAGCAGTGGTAGAAACCAATTTAATTTGGTGTTGCTTAGTGTCGTGGTTTAAGCCCAGTCGGCAACTCAGCCACACAGCCGCTCGCCCATTCCCTGCCCCCCTCCCTCCACCCTGCTCCAGGAGGGATGGGGAGGAGAATCCAAAGAATGTAACTCCCACGGGTTGAGATAAGAACAGTCCAGTAACTAAGGTATAACACAAACCACTACCGCTACCACCAGTAATAATAATGATAAGGGAAACAACAAGGGAAGACAATACAACCGCTCACCACCCGTCGACCGATACCCAGCCCGACCCAAGCAGTGATCTAACCCTTCCAGCTAACTGCCCCCAGTTTATATAGTGGGCATGACGTGCTGTGGTATGGAATACCTCATTGGTTAGTTTGGGTCAGGTGTCCTGTCTCTGCTTCCTCCCGGCTTTCCCTCCTCCCTGGCAGAGCATGAGACTCACAAAGTCTGTGGTCAGACTAAAGATGACTTAGCAACAACTGAAAACATTGGTGTCATTAGTGCTGTTCCCAGGCTGAAAGTCAAAAATACAGCACTGCACCAGCTACTAAGAAGGAGAAAAATGACTGCTACTGCTGAACCCAGGACACTTAGTTTTTCCTCAAACAAAGATAAACAGGAAGGATGATCCAACCTCATGTCCAGTGTTTGACTCTGAGCTTCATGAAGCTGTAACCTCCATTCTTTGAGGAGACCGTATAAGGAAAAAGATTAAATTCTGCAGATTGAGTAATTTCTTACATAGCTTGCATAGTACATCAGAGCAAAACAAAAATATCAGTCATGAATTGAAAAAAAAAGCAAGCTATAAAAACAAGTTTACTGCAGATATCTTTAAATGACATAGACAATCTGTATTTACAGGCTCCCCTGGTTATGGCTAGACAAGACATTTCTAAATATTATCTCTCTCAGTTCTGGGGCTATCAATGACTGACAAGAAAAATCAAAAGTGTATGAATGACTGCCTGAAAAAGAAGGGGCACCATCCTTTCATTTCCATGGAAGTACTCCTGAAAGGCTCTCGGGAATTTCTCAGAACCCATTTCTAAATAGGCCTACATATAAAGTAAAAGGGACTTTGCAAACATCTCTACCCAAATAATTTTGACATTGTAAACCAGTTACATCAGTTGCAGCAAAAGTTGCCTTTGTTATTCCCAACATCACGTTATTGAAACTTCTGCAAACATTCATGAGGTATGCCAGCTGTAATTGACATGTATGCTCTGATATCATAAAAAGAAAATTGAAGATGCTTATGCTAATTTGGCTCAGCAATGCAAACCCTGACATTTCCTTTCCAGTAGAAACCCTGGACTCTTGGCAGTACTTTCCCAAATACGCACATGTTTGATTGCAGTGGGATCCTTCCAAGAAGGCTGGTGGATTCACTTCTGCAGCTGTAGCGCCCTCAGCTCTGTTTACTGTTACCCACCCATAATTGTTCCTCAGCGTCTGCTAGAAAAGTATCATATTCTTAATCTTGTCAGCTCTTGCTGGCCTAGCATCATCTAACCTTTGCATTTTCCTTCCAGCATTTTAGACCCCAGGTTCCATGATAAAATCTAAACTGCTTTCAGACACTGCTGCTCAGGGTGCAGTTCAGGCTGTTTTCAAGTACCAGTCGTAAACATACAGCCTCATTGGATCCTCCAGCTGAAAATCTCAGCTTCCTCTCAGGCAAAAATGAAAAGATCATAAACCAGAGATGAAGGGACTATAATCCGGGAACTGGCAGCTTAATCATTTCCTCATGATCTATTAACAGTTGGACTTGATGATCTTGAGGGTCTTTTCCAACCTGAATGATTCTATTTTCTTTGGTTTTCTCCATTCTTTGGAGCCAGCCACACAGCAGGAGCAGTTACACTTCATGTCTCCATCAATGCAAGCAAGAAATTTCTTCTCTCCCTCCAGCTGGTGATGACAATGACAAGGACGCCTCTTCCCTTAGAGCAAAGTAGAGATGTGTGAAAGGGCTGGTACCCCTTCTTCTGCTTGGGAATCATCTTGAGGCTCTGTTTGTGTTCTGCACTGGCTTGTAAAGAAGTTGCAACACACACCAAGTCTCCTCACTCTGTTCTGGCACTCTGCAATCACTGTAAAGTGCTGATGGATCCCATGGTACATGCTCAGAGGGAGCTTGAACAACTCTCCACTGCACAACGATTCCTTGCTTGAACCACTGACAGCACTAACCCTGCAGCACAAACAAGCCTTTCACCACCAGCCCACAGGCTGTGAATTATTCACTGGTAAGCCTGAATAAAATTCAAGTCAAGAATCTTGCATTTATTTGTGCATAATCTGTGAGCTGCAAAAAGGCAAAACCTACTCAATACTTTACTTGTTTTGAAGTAAACCTGATTTAACTTTGTGATCCTGACAACACTAGGAAAATTAGCTAGCAGAGATTTCTGTGGTATTGTTCAGTGGCTGCTTCTGATACTGAAACTGATTCATGTCTTTCTACATGTCAGAGCAAGAGACAAACCTAAGTGGGCATATCGTTCTGCTTACTCCTTACTATCCAGATCTAAGACCCAAACAGAGGTGTCTTAGTTCTCTCTTACTGCTTTGTAAGAGGGCAGCACAAATCATAATTTACTCCTCAGAGTGGCAGTCCTTTGTGAAAAACAGTATATTAGACTCTAAGCCCTTTCATCTACATGTTCTTCAGTACCACTGCAGTAGAAATAATAACTCAAATCCCCACATCTTTAATCTCTGTTTTTACTGTGGGAAACTTCTAGACTGGGAAACTTGCCTGGATGAATTAAAAAAAAAAAAAAAAAAAATTAGATTTGGATTGCTGGCAATCCATAATTTATCTGGACTTCAGTACAACATTTCATCCAATGTTTTGTGAAGTATTTCTAGGAAAATTATTCACATTTTCTCAGATCTAGGCATGTCACATGAAGAGAAAGCTAGCTGCAGTTGCACCAGCAAAGGATAGTGATGTTAAACAGTAACGTGTTATGTTGGAAGAGTTAGCTGCTTGGAGTGGGGAGACCTGTATCAAACTGTGCTGCTCATGGAGGACGGTGCTAGTAGTGTTACTATAACACACATCTCACATGAGATGGCTGTAATTTTTCAGATAAGCAAGTTTTCTTTTATCACAAAATATTCATCAAAGCAGAACACTTCTGAAGAGACCTTTTTACTTTGATGCATGGTTTTCAGTGGGTGGGACAGATGGCAAGGTCCAAAGTAGTCTTGCAGTAAACAAGTCTCAAGACTTTAGAGGATGCACAACTTCGAGGTGGCCCCTCCATTTGAGGATGATTATATTTTTAATTTTTACTCTGCCCCTTCAGTACCACAAACAGATGCATGCAGATGCTTATGTTCTCGAACCTCTTTCCAGCTCCACACATCACCCAGGAAGATTTCTTCCATTGCCTCTCAGCTCAGCCTTACCCCCCGCTATGATCTTCTGCCCCCTCCCTTCTAATCTTCTCCCTTGCCCCAGATGCATTCCTTTGCTTGCCAGTTCCTTCCTCTGTTCCATGAATACAAATTCCCATGTAATCCAGCTGCTGGCAGAGAATCAGCCATGGGACGTTTCCTATTTGGGGAGTTCTGTCCACAGTGGGGTGGGAACCAGGCAGAATTTCTCTGAAAAACTCCATCTATCCCATCACCTTAGTGTGGGAAATCTGACAAACCTATTTGCAACTCTTTAAAAATAGTTGTTTCCCCAGGATGCAACCAGAAGGCTAATGGTTAAGAATCCCTGTGACATTAGTTGCTATTACTGGTTACTTATAAAATGCTCCTTGGTATCTTGCAGGCTGTATATACAAAATCATCTCTCACACCAGTGGAAAGCAATCATCACCAGACTGAAGTGCAGCAGCTGTTTGTCATCTCCTAATACAAGGCAACAAAACTGGACCAGAAGCAAGGAAGTACATAATGTCCCACTGAGGGAGCAGAGGAGCAAGATACAGAGGATATTTTCCTTACAAGGAGGAAAACTGGCAAAAGGTGAACAGATCCAACCCCTCCACTTAATTATCCAACCAATCCTCTTTTCCTGCCACTTGGATTTGCTCCCCTAATCCACAGAGAAGGAGATAATGCCATTCCCACCCACTGAAGAAATCACTGCTCTTCAAATCTCTGTTTGGACTTACCTTTCCCTTGAAGAGCTCTGCTGCCTCCCGATATCTGCGTATTTGCTCGGGGTACTTCGGGGATGTTTTGTCTGTGACCAGGAGAAGGTGAAGCTGGAACGAACTCTGCATCACACCTATTGCTGTCTGCCACCACAGATAGAGAAAGAAACACACACAGACAAAGAGATTGAGAACATTCAATCCGCATTGGTTGCAGCACTGAAGGGACATTGGTCCTTATGTCTCAGCTTAGATTTCTTTGCAAATCAGCCTCCCAAAAAAGGGATCTCTTTAAAGCAGGAGGGATCCAATCTGGGTGCTCTGTGGAAGCACTTAACCTCATGACTTTGCTTATTCCCAAGATGAGAGTCTAAAGACCACAAGGATTCATCACTGGCCTCAGGATAGTCAGTGACTAGGAAGAGGGACTTCCTGGATACAGCAAGCTGAAAACTAGAGGGACAAGGAAGATGAGAGGGAAGCCCAGCAAACACTGAACATAAGAGTGCCCTGAATGACTGAGATACAGCAACTGGACAAATGGGAGCAAGAAAGTGGGAAGGATTGATAGTGTCAGGGTTGGTGCCTTTCATTATTTCTTTAGCATTAAGCTGTGTGTAGGATGGGGATGAGTCCAGAGTTTCAGCAACACCAGGGCCTGGGTATTTCAGAGTGCTCAGGGTTAAAATTGTCTCTGCAGTCTCATAGTGGAAGACCTGGAGCCAGCTGTTCTTCATTCCCTGGGTAAGGGCCAAGTGGGCAGAACACAGTGGCCCTCTGTGAAAGAGACAGTGCTGGCACTGCCCAAGAAGGTGCTGCACCATCTTCAGGCACTCACTCAGTCATCATTTTGCTCCTCCTTCTCCCCACTTCCTGCAGCCCTGCAGCCTCTCCCTCAAACTAAACAGCAGCCAGACCAGAGCTGCTGCCTCCCCCGTGCCACTGAAACCACAGAAGTGCAGACTGTGCAGCTCCCTGCCAGCAGGAGAAAAAAGTTTCCACAAGCTCCAGGAGTAATGAGGAAGGGGTCAGGGAGTGCACCCTGGCAAGTGCCATGAATCACAAAGCATCTAGTTGTTGAGAGCCAGGACTCTGCCATTAGCCTCATGTTTATGAGGCATTTTGTATCCCTTCACTTCTCTGGTGATGTGCAGATGGGGAAGGAGAGAGAAGAGTGGATGCAAAAGAAGGCTGTAGGGCATTAGACCTCATGGGAGAGGATGGGGCTGAAGGTGAGGGTGAAGCCACTCAGCACCAAGGGTCATGACAAGTCTAGACTGAGAGAAGGCAGCGCTGGAGCAGCAGCTCCTCCTGCAGCTCCACACAAAGGTGTGGCTGTCCACAGAACCTTGTGCAATAGCGATCAACAGAACTCATCAACATAGCTAGGCCATATCTGACTCTCCTGGAAAGCCCACAGGGAAAACATTGCCTGAAAATGCTTGAAGTATGTGGGGGAAACAGTAAGGGCCCCAGGATGGGGAGAGAAACTCTTGGCAGCACTCAGTGTGATCCACGTGACCCCAGCCTCTGCTGCCCGGCAGCATTCTTAGATGTAAACAGCATATGCACTGGGAATAAATATTTACCAAAAACCAAGCTACATTAGCAGAGATGGAGGGCTTTGGGCTGGAGACTGCAGGAGGCACTGTGAGCTCCAGCACCTTGACAGGACTCCAGAGCATCTGGAAAAAAACTGGAACAACATATGTACTGTCAGTCAGGGTGGAAGTGACCAGCTGAACAGCTCAGGGCTTCTCTGTCAAGGGAGACAGCCTGGGTGCTGAATAGGATGCCACAGAGGAAAAGCCCAAAGCATCAGCAGAAAAGCATGAAGAAAGAGTCATGATCTAATTAATTGCTAAGAGATGTAGTAAAAGGTCCCAGGGTTCAAAAGACCTGGGCAATTATAAAGATAACAAGTAACAAGAACATCCCCTCTGACATGTCTTGAGTGTTTACTGCAAGGACAGTGGGACAGGATAAGGCTTTTCTGTCCCCCAAAATACTCTAATTTTAAAATTAATTTTTCACGCCCTTTATCAAGATGGAAAAGTATCCATTTTTTTTTTTTTCTTTTTCTTCTTGAGAAAACAACGGAACTTCTCCAGTATTTCATTGTGGAAACAAAATGTTGCATTTCCAAAAGAAAATGTTCTCTCTACTGGCAGGCTGCACCTGAACTATGGAATTTGTCAGCCCTCTTAGCTGAACCTTGACATCAACTTGAAAAGATTGGCTTTTAAACAGGCTGGCCCATTCTCCTTTCAGTAAATTGAGCCAGGTCAACACTGTTGCAGCTATCCAGAAGTCCACAACAGAACCCATCAGCGATGACGAAGTCTCAGCCTTGTGGTCACTGGGACTTCTGAGACCTACTGAATTCACAGCAATGCGACCAGTGACCTGCTGAGATTTCAGAGGAGCCTAAATCCTTTGTCACTCTCTACAGCAGGAAAGAGCACTGGCATCCTGCCAGTGCCAGTCAGATAGGTGAGCTAATGAAAATGTCCAACATGGAAGCATCCTATGTCTGACTTTTTTGTTGTGGAACTGATGAATTCTGAAGTAAGGGATGGAGGGAATGTGAAAAATTTTGCTTGGAAAGTTTCCAACCAACTCTTCAATATGCCTTCAAATAGCCAGGTTTACATCAAGCCATGTGTGCTGCTGGGCCATGAAGAAGTCTGCCTTCTGACAGTAGGTCAGTCAAGTTTCCATGTTTCTCCAGGCTTCTCAGTCAAAGAGAGGGGATCTGGCTGAGAAGAGTCTTCAGGCATGGCACAATATGGCAAATACCATGCTGGAAGGAAGTGGAAAGAAATGGAGCTCTCAGCCCACCAACACCCCATAATTACTGGAAAGCTAAATGAACCACCATGTCTCCCTTCCTCTCCCCATCCCACTTGCACGCCCCAGCACAGCATTTGCTTCCTGTCCCTATATGGAGTCGCAGCAGAACTGTGTGCCTTCTTTCATCCACACCATTGTCACAACCCTCACACATGTCTGGGTATGCAAACTCTTGGACCAGAGGATGTCCCTGAGGAGGAGGCCAAGTGACAGGGTGATGGCTGCGAGGAGCTTGTAATTACCATAGGGGTGTACTCTGTCACCAGGCGGAGCTCGTTGATCCGAATGAAACGAGTCATCTTCTCAGCATCAATATCATTGTTGTTCATATCCAGATCCTTCCGCTGATTGTCTACCTGAAGACACGCAAAGACACCAACAGTCACAGCTGTCCTCTGCTCCTATCGCCCCCTTCAGAGGCAGTGTTGGCGCTCACTCACAGAGACACCCACCCCTTAGGACACCACCATCCTCTCCCTGCCACCACATAATCCCCGCTTCTGAAAGTCCAGCACCTACAGAGACCAGCCTGCGCTGCTAGATAAGGATTTTCCACCCTCTTTCAGTGTCCCAAAGACAAGGCAAACTCATGGCATTACAGAAGCCACCAAGGACTCCAGACATTCCTACAGTATCCTCTCCTGATGCACTGGAGACAGGGAGGATTAGTTGATAAACTATTCTAGGTGTTGTGGGGAAAGATCATGAAATAGCCTAACTCCTAGCATCAATTTTGGCTTTACATCCCTTTTCAAAATCTTCATCTGGTTATTCTATTTCTTCTGCAAGTAATAAATATTGGCATGGGCCTGTATAGATTTCCTGGAAACATTGTGTAAGCAGGAAATCTCTCCAATAAAAAGAGGACTTTTTTTTCCCCAGTACAGCAGAAAAAAAAAAAAAGGAGAAGAAAAATATCAAGCCCAGCACATTTTAGCTTTAGAGGAAAATCCACCCTGCCACATATCTCCCCACACTCCCTCCCTCCCCCCAAATGATGTGATTTTATTGAGGTCTTGGTGACCCTGTAAACAGAAAAAAAAAAAGCGGTCAACCACTGAATGATAGCTAAACCACCTGAAGGGGCAGAGTTGCCTTGCAGCATATGCAGGACATGACTGAGTTGAGCCATAGGGACGCTGGCCTCTGACATGTAGTAGGATCAAAGTTTGGTATTTGAAGGCCTTCAATACACATGTTGAATGAGGTTCTCAGGGCTGAGGAAAAGTCCACATGCATAGCCCATATTTTACTCTCTGCATCTGTAACAACCTCTGAAAGTGCTTGTGTTAGTTTTTCCAGCAGTGTGCAGACATCTAAAGCCCTTTTTGCTGTTCTCTGGTCATTCGAAAGGTCTTTGATCTGGTAGGGGGGCACAACACCCTGTCTGGCAACTCAAACTGGTGCTTTTCAGACTGCACACTCATTCCTCTCATAGATTTTCCTCTTCCATAAAATGAAAGGGCAGCTCTACTCAAGTAAATGAGATCAGGCCAATGTGACACCTTGGTGGATGAGAACAGACAGGCCTTGGGAATCAGTCTAAAGCACTCCAGACTCCATAGAAAGTCTTCTCTTGACTTTCATGGGCTTCTTAAAACATCTGATTTCCATTTGGGGATAATAACTTCTTAAATCTGCAGTCAACATTCATGATCTTAAGGAAATAAGGCTGGGAAATAGCCTGCATCTAATAGTTGAAGGTCAGTCAAAATGTCTTTATCACTCCATATAACTAGCTTGCTAGCATCTGTTAATTATGTTCTTTATAGGTCTATCAGGCCAGATGCCTCAGTAGAACAAATCAGTCTCCCTTCACTATATGCAAAAAAGTGTCACCAGTTGACAGCAGCCCATCCTACTACTGTAATTATGGTTTAAACTTCTAAGCATTCTAAGTGTTTCATGCTCTGCAAAAGCAAAGAAAAAATGAGTTTATGCTTCTGATTCACTGCTGTCCCAGTCACTCATCTTTGTATTCTTCAAATAAGTATTTGATTCAAAGTTCCTGTCTCAGCTCTTTTTTTCTTTTCCTTTTTATCTTTGATCCCTTACTGCTACACAGTATTCAGCACAGAATAAAAGGAAAAATAATATATCTGAATATCTTAATTTAAGAAAAAATGACAATTGGATAAGTGAGTTGCCAACCACATTTAAACATGACTAGTGTATTAGTTTCCTGCTTCGTTTTTGTTTTGTTTTGTTGGGATTTTTTTTTTCCTTATTAAACAAGAGTTCAGCTGCAAAAACAGGACCGTGAACAAAGAATATTCAATATAATCCAAATTCTAAAAATCCAGATATTTTCTTTTATCAAACACCCTCCCAATGCAGTCATCCTCACTATCTGCCACAGTGAAAAACAAAGGACCTTTTCAGTATTTTTGGAAGAAAATCACCATGACTAAGAAACAAAACGGAGATGGGTGTCACTTCAAATTGCAAAGCCTGCACATAGCAAATAAAAGGTTAAATAAAACGACCTGCCTACCTATTGCTCACTCTTAGATCATCCTGTCTGAATTTTTTGGATAATGCCAGTGGTAAACATGATGCAGGAAACGATGAGAAAGGAAGGGGACCAAACTGGTTTTGTCCAATCTTTGACCAACCTGGATCTAGGACTTGGCCAAGCTGTCACATTTAGTTTCCCTAATTCACATAGTGTGTCTGCATTGCACTCACCCTCCCAGGGTGTGCTTAGAGCTCTGCTGACACAACAGACTTCTCTGGCATACAGGACATCTTGCGCTGCCTAGGGCCGCCCTCCTAAGATACATCTCTCTCCAGTATTCTAGTGCCACACTTGTGTGAGAAGGGGCCACACTAGGAAATGGATATAATCGGCAGAATACTTGCTCTTAGGTTTTTTTGGTACTCTTGAAGCAAGTATATAGCCCTTCTCAATACCATCTCCTTAAATTTCAGCAAACTTCAGTAGCTTCAAATTCAGTGAGGCACCAGCACTTACAGCTGAATACAACTGTATCCATCCCTAAGAAACTGCAAAGTAACATTTTTAATGGGCCCATGCCCAAAGCCTATTTAGGGAATAACTGCAAATCATAGTGCAGCAGACAGAAAAAGTGTTTGGGACTTCTTTTGGCAGCAGAGCATTTATAACTGCAGAGACCCGGTCTGAATCTGTTTTCAATCATGATGGAAAAGTCGTGCACCAATTGAGACAGCCTTGCCTGTCTGAAGCAATGCTTGGCAAGATCTGATATCATGCCTGCTGTGTTGATCCATTGTAACACGGCCTCTAGATGCTCTTTGTGTGTCTCAGGAGCCTTACCAAAACCACGGAAACTCATCCAAGTAAAACTGAGTTCCAGGCAGGTCACTCAGAAACAGAGACATCATTCTTTACTCTGGATGCTGGACCAGATCCATAGGGCAAACACTTGAAATGGAGAACCTTATCAGGTGTAATAAATGTTGCATATTTTGGTGATGGGTACTCTGCAAGTGAAAAGTAAAAGGCCTCCTTGGGGCAAGAAGCTCTACAGATGTGCTTTTAGGTGGCAAGCAGTGACCGTCAATGACAAGCCTTGTTTTTTGGCTTCCTCTAAGGTGCCTGCCATGGGCAGGGACACCTTCCACTACACCAGGTTGCTCCAAGCCCGATCCAGCCTGGCCTTGAAGATTGCCAGGGATGCAGCAGCCACAGCTTCTCTGGGCAACTTGTGCCAGTGTGTCACCACCCCCATAGTGAAGAATTCCTTCCTAATGTCTAAGACATGAGCAGCTTTAAACTTCTCTGTCACTACTGCCTGGAGATTTCACTTCTTCTCTACCATGACCGCAGGTAGGACTTTAGCACTTGTCCTAGAGCCCCTCTCATCAAACCTAGCGGGCAGGGGAACTTCTAAACCAAGGAGGTGATTTTGGGGGATACAGCTTGTTGCACGACACCCTGTTTCCCGAGGCGGGAGCAGCTCGGGGGCAGCTGCGGCTCGCCCCGCCTGGCTCCCCGGGGTCATCTGGGCACGGTGGCGACGGCGGCACGGTGGGTGCTGTTCCCCGACACGCTGCTCCACGCCACAACGCGGGCTCACGCACCATGCGGAATAGCGTGACGGTGTTCGCCTCGACGCCGTAGTGGGACAGGACCTCGGGGCTGGTGCTGAGGCCGAAGGGCACCTCTGGGATCCGGCCGGCTGTCAGGTGAAACTGGGATGCTTCGGGGCTTTCCGATTCCTGCACAGGGAGAAGGAGGGAACGTGCGGGAGGCGGGGGTGAGGAGCGGTGCCTGCCGCCCTTCAATGATGTAGCGCGAGGGTGCCACCTAGCGGCATTTCGGGAGAACCGCCCGGATCAGCCCCCCTGCAGGGAGAGAGAGGAGAAAATCGGGCAGCCGAAGGGAGAAACGGCATCTTTCTCTCCCGTTATCACCTTGCCTGCGCTGCCGGGATGCTGCAGAGATCCCTCTCCTCCCCTCGCCCCGCCAACCATCGCTCCTCCCCAGAATCAGGGATGTTACAGGCGCCGATGCCCGGCGCGCTGTCGGTGTCACAGGCACAGCTGGCAGGTGCCACAGCGCTGCGTAAGCCTGGCCTTCCCTTTCTGTGAACCCGCACGTCTTACCCACAGGCTTGCAGGTGATACTGTGATCGTGAGAAGCCCTAGAGGTCTCAAAAGGGAGGGGAGAAAGCCAGAATCTCGATGAAACATCCTTAAATATATATACATATATGTCATGAAATCAGAGAATCACAGACCTTAAATCTCATTCAGTTCTAACCCTCCTGTCATAGGCAGGGACACCTTCCACTACACCAGGTTGCTCCGATCCCTGTCCAGCCTGGCCTTGAACACTGCCAGGGATGGGGCAGCCACAGCTTCTCTGTGCAACAGGTTCCAGTGTCGCACCTACCCTATAATGAAGAATTTCTTTGTAACATCTAATCTAAATTTACCCTCTTTCAGCTTAAAGCCATTGATTGCCCTTGTCCTGTCCCTACATGTTCTTGTAAGAAATCCCTCTTCATCTTTCTTGTAGGCACCCTTTAGCTATCAGATACACACATATAATTATGCACATACATGTGTGTATAAAATAAATATATAAAAATGCAATTTTTAAGATAACCTTGATTTTAGAGTCAGTGGTTTACAACTTTTGTAAAACACTGTGCATTATCAGTATCCTGGTTCCTTTTAAAAAGCTGTCTTAGACACATACTTTAAATAGTAGCCAATACAAACACATCAAAGGATAAAAATATGCAATTTCTCAGTAATTTAAGGTCCATTTTGTTTCTCGAGCAAGAGCATTGGCTACAGCCTTAACCCGTATTGAAGCATCCCTTCCTATTCCCATTCCAACCTTCTGAGTGATGTATTTTTGATACCTTTTATTGGATTTAAATTCTCAAGACATAGTCTCTGCTAGAAAATAATTGGTCTGTTTTTCTTTTTAGTTTGAACCACCAGTTCAGCTGTTTGTGAGCCCAGAGAGGATGGAAAACAAAATTCTTTCTTTATTCAAAAGAAAAACATGTCTCGTGACCTGTTTTGGAAATGCCAGCACATTGACATGGCTCTGGTGAGAGCACTAAAGCCTGGGGTGTGAATAACCACACTGAATTTTGGAGCATTCCTAGGAAAGCTGGGGTTTAATCAGGTCAAGTATTGCCCTTTCTCACAGACACACAGGGTTTCTGGAGCAGTGTGCTGTTTTTCCATCATGGCATTCTGTTCCCAGTCAGAGAGGCTGTGCTCATTATACAGGGAGCTTGCCGAGCCACGTACTGCAGTGAATTAAAAGGCTGCAGTAGAAAAATAATTTATGAAGAACAGAGAACATGGGCATTATGTGGATGAATATACTCTCAGGCAGAGGGCCAAGACAAGCCCTCATGGCACACACAGGTCTTTATCCACTGTTTAAACGCAGCCCTGTCATACTTCAGGCACTGAATGACTGACACGTTGCTGCCTGCTGCCTCGTGCTCCTGACAGTCTGGGCCACATGGCACCAGCCTCCTGTCTGACTGTGGAATGAAATCCTGCACCAACAGAAAGGCCACAATGGCACAAAACACCAGTGGCTATGCCCTTACATAGCTTTGCTGAGCAAGAACCCACAGTCCCTGCTGCTGCTTAGCAGCAAGCTCTGTGCCCCAGGTACAACTTTGCCACAAGCCCATCCAGCTGCCCAAAGGGAAGGAGGCATCTCCATACAGTGAGATTCCCTTGCTGGTTTGCAGCACTGCAGCACTGTAAGGGTGAGGAGCTCCAAATGCCTGCAGGCACTGCAGGTGGGGTAGCTGATGCTCTCTGATCAGTGCTTAGCAAGGCCTCTGGGGCACAAGCCTCCAATGCTCACATGCTTCTTGCTTCATACCATCAATCCTCACTCGATGGTGGGCTCTAAGATGCCATTGCCCTATACCATGGCCATGATGCCCTCCCTAGGCTGCCCTCCAGCCCCAGGCATGGGGCAGGAGAAGGAAGGCGCTTTCAGAAGGAGCTGTTTTTGAAAAGCTGAAGTCTTTTCTGACAGAAGCAATGAGGCAGTGTCTGGGCAGCAGAAGCCCAGAGCAGAGCTCAAGGAAAAGGGGGAAAAAGGTGCAATTTGGGCACCTTAAAAGTAATGAGGATCCTGACAAAGAGGTCCCTGTTTTACGGTGCTCTAAATAAATATTTTTGTCTTGTTTTCTGAGGAAAAACATTCACATCACTTTGGGAGCAAGGGATGCATACCATCACTCGCCTTTGAATTCAATTGAATTCACGCACAGAGAGGCAGAGGCCTCAAAGGGTATCAGCTCTGGGGAACAAAGCAGCAAGGCAGAGAGACCATGCCTACACTGCCCCTGGGAGGAGACTGCAGCTTGAGATCACTTCTGGACTTCAGAGGGCCCGCACCAGTGCTGCTCCCCAATACCCAGCTTCCTTAGCCCCATGACACAGGCAGTGCCTCGTTCTGTCATTGCTGACTAAAGCAAACAACTGACATTCCCACTCATGCCTCGCCAACACTGCTGCTCTGCCACCCACATTTTGCTTCCCCTGCAGCATTTCTCTTTCTCTGGCTCCAGGGTTCCTATGACCTCCTTCATCTTCCTCCTTTGCTTCACCTCCCTTCCCACACATAGATCAAATTCCCTGCCTTCCCTCTGTGGCCTGTCATAGCCCCAGCACCTTTTGGGACAGGAGCTGCCTTTGGAAGGTGTATATGCCACATCCAGCCCCATGCTCTCATCAGGGTGGGACGGAGCTCATAGTTGGTGGAGGAGAGGTGCTGTGAACACACCTGGAAAAATCCAATGACCGCCACCTCTGCCCCACTAATGAAGGCTTCAGCATCTGCAACATTATCCAACAGGACAGGTTTCTCTGCAGTGCTGGCTCTACCTGGAAAGGAGAGGTCATGGTTGGACAGAGGGTACACAAACAGCTTCCCCCAACATGCATGAAAGCATCCCACCCCTTACAGTCTCACCCACACACCTCTCCTGAAAGCTCAACAGAACCCTCCTGGGTAAGAAAGACTTCCCACAGCAGACCCAGCCTTTCCCCAAGCCAGGAGGAATTCTCACTTACTGTGGGATGCAGAGCTGTTGTCTCCAGCACACGCTGCAGGAGAGCCCCTGGTGAGCAGGATGATCAAGAGGCACAGGAAGATGGAGGTCCTCATGGTGCCAGCTTGCCCTGTCCTCGCCATGGCATTCTGCTCCGCTCCTCTCCAGCAACAGACACGTCAGCTGCTGCAGGGGCCCACAGCCACTCCCTGCATGGTGGGAAGAGAGCAGCTGGCCCAAGGTGAAGCCTTCAGCTCCAGAGATAACCTCCTGGCTGGGAGGGAGCCCCTCGCTGCTGCACAGGCAACAGCCTTGGAAAGCCTCACCAACACCGCCACCAGTGCACCCTCACCCACAGAGCTGGACACCTTGGCTACCCTATGGTGTGTGATCAGGTGCCCCAGCTGGGTAAGAACATCTCTCCTCACAGAAGGAGCCACTGCACTTCTCCAAGTGCTGGGGAACAGAGGCTGATGCTGCCTTGTGCTTGGCCAATAGGGCAGTCACTGGGACATGTTTTGAAGGAGGCAGGCTATTTTCCTGCTGAAACATGCTCTTAAGCCCTCCTATAATGCATTCTCCACATACACATCACTGAAAAACACACTCTAGAAAAGAATGTGACGCTTATACAGAAAAGAAGAAAGAAACTGGTTTTATTCTTGGGACACTGAAGTCTTGTTACAGCATCTAGCTGCATTCCCCCTGACTGGTTTTGCCTGCACAAGGATGGATTTTAACGGGGTGGGGCACCAGATACAGACCAGGAGACCATCATGGAAGGTAAGTAACCATTTACGGTGAGTCAGAACATATGGCAAGTATAACTCAGATAGGGATTTTCCAGGGACCAGTCCACCCTGACAGGTGATCTTGTTTCCTAGAAAAGGCACTTCTGGAACCAGAGTTGGTACAGGAGAGATGGAGGCAGCAGGAGGAAGTACTGGGAGAAAGGGAGGGAGACACTTCCCAATTTAACCCATTAGGTGTAATGATGGGGTGGTAGTGAGAAAGGGCAGGTTATTTTCAGTGTATCAGAAGCAGCAGCAAAGGCCGCCTGCAGGCCTGTGCATTGACCGAGGCCTGGCACAGAGCCCCAGCACCCATGGGAAGGGCTGCCAGGGTTGCAGCTGGCCACAGTGGCAGGAAGGAGCAGTGTGGTGGGCATGGCCCACCTGGAGACTGGTGCAGGAGGCAAGGGGATGGGAAGGGGGAAGGCAAACTGAGTGAACTCATTCTGTCCATTCCTTCTTGATGGACAGGTTCCACTCCCAGGTGAGATGGTCATGCTTGTCATCATCCGTGAAGAAGGACTTGTTGTGATAGGTGCCTCGAGCCAGCATACCCTTAGGAGCCTCCTCAATAGGCGTCAGGAACTCGTACTCCTCTGGCCGTGGCCCGTAGCTGCCAACCATGAATGTGGCTTTGTCGACTAGGAGAAAATAATTCACAAGGTATGAGTCCCACAGGTGGAGAATGATCAAGGAGCACGGGCACAAATCACAGACAAGAAAGGAGATAGTGGGGAGAGAAAGGGATAGTCTATGTCAGCAAGGGGAACAGAATCAGTGGAAAAAGTTAGTGAAGCATAAGGACAGCTGGAAAGATAAACAGACAGGCAGAAGGACAAGCAACTCAGTCAGTACCCTCTCATATGTATGTTCTGCTGGAGGGGAGTGGGGACACTCAATGTATGACTCAAGATCTCTCTTGATCCCCTGCTACTCTTTTCTTGTGAAAGACACCACTTACGTGTGCTGGAGCCTTAGAGGTGGTTGCATGCAGAAATGCACATGGGGGATGTGTGTATGCAAAATGGGGCTCTCCTCTGCCTCATCCAGGCAGGGCAGCGCTGCACAAAGAGGTGCGCTTTCTGGGGCAAACCCAGGGCTCTGCACACAGTGGGAAGTCCCATAGAGCAGTTCTGAATTTTACCAAGTGCATTTGGAAGAGCTTTCAGGGGTGACAGGGTGAGCCACTCTAAAGGGGAGGAGGAGAGGTGAAGAGCTCTGTATAGAGAGGAAATCTGTGGCAAGCACTGTCTAACCTCTGTCTCCAAGGACTGCTGCTGCACAGTGGTGTAGCATACAGATACCAGAGCTGGCTCATATTGAGTTTGCACAGGAACAGGAAGCAGTTGGCCTGGGTGATTCAGGGTGCAGGCTAAGGCACTCCGCTGAGAAGCTTTGCCTCCTACATATTGGCACAGGGTGGGCCTTGGCACCAGGGAAGGCCCTGTCCTCATCCAGAGATGCTGGCACACTTGTTTGAGCAGATGGAACACAGATGTAGAAGCACTGATGTGCAAGGCAAAGAGCTCTTACCCTTCACCCCTGTCCGGTAGGTGTGCTGCACGTATTTCAGTCCCGACACAATGTCCCTGTTTACCTGCAAGAAGTGACCAGAAAGAAGTGTCAGGGGAGGGGGGTTGATTTAGTAGCTGCTGGTTTTCCCTCTCCTTGGAGACATACCCATTTTGGCTTCCTACACCACTGCTCTCAAAGGTTCAGCACAAGGCACATTGTGAGGACTTCTCCATAGGCACCTGGAGACCTGCAGCATCCTCTGTGCATTTCCTGCACTTCTCCATCCTTTCCCCTGACTTTGAAGCTGACTGAAGCACATCAGCCAGCTTCACAAGACGGGCTGATGAGGACAAAGAAAAGTGAAGCAGGGAATTCCTAGTTAACAATTTCCATGTTGAAAACCAGACATGTATGACTAGAGTTATCCATGTAGCACAAACAGAGGGGCAAGGTTAACCGACCACTTCCAGCTACTCTCTAAGCTCTGTGGAGAGCTGGCAAGTTTCTCCTCAAAAGACAGAGGGGCACAGTTTTGTTCATAGCTTTTCTTCAGACCTCCTATGGATAGCTTGAATGTATCCCTTGCTGTCCACCTCCAGCATACATTGCCTCCCCATGGCACTACTCAATCTGGAAACAAGATGGGCAGATCCTTTTAAATCCCAGGGGATAATTCACATGGTGCCAGCTCTTACCAGCCTTGGAACTGAGGGAGGGAGTTAGAATAATTTGTCTGGCTCCAGGCATCTCCTGTCAACGGGCTTCAGGTACAGATGGAAATATATCATAGCACAAAGGAGAGCTGGAGGTGTCTCTGGACACAAATTAATCTCTGAAAAAGCAAGCCTCAGAGAAGAAGGGAAATCTTTCCTACAGAATGAAACACATTAACACTTTCCCTTATCCATTTCAGAGGAGCTATTTTCCTTCCCTTTTTGCCTTCTCTGCCAAGCCCAGCTTTGTCTGCAGCAAACATTTGTTGGGGATGATCACTTCAGCACTGGATGCCACGCTGGAGTGTGGCCAAGTTTCATTTTCAGCTGGAAGCAGAAGAAATGGCTGACACACTGGTTAACAGGAGAGGGGAAGAAATGAGCCCATTTGGATATATTGTGACCCAGAAGAACTCAGGTATCTTCAGCCAAATGCTATAGTATTAAATCTTTTTTATGTATTCAGCCTCCCAGTACCTAAAGGAGGGCTACAAGAAATCTGGAGAGGGATTTCCTACAAGGGCATATAGTGACAGGATGAGGGGAAACAGCTTTCATCTTAAAGAGGGTAGGTTTAGATTAGATATAACGAAGAAATTCTTTACTGTAAGGGTGGTGAGGCCCTGGCAGAGGTTGCCCAGAGAAGCTGCGTCTGCTCCATCCCTGGCAGTGTTCAAGGCCAGGTTGAACGGGACTTGCAGCAACCTGGCCTAGTGGAAGGTGTCCCTGCCCATGGCAGCAGGTTGGAACTGGATGAGCTTTAAGGTCCTTTCCAACCCCAACCATTCTAGCATTCTATACATGATGCTCAGCAATGCCAACTGAACCAGTACTTCATGGAAAACAATTATCTCTTCTCCTTCCTGTCCATTTCCACTGTGTGTGAAGTAAAGGTTTTCTGGTGGCTAAAATGCACAGCCAAACTCAGCCAAAACTACCCATCTGGCTTCCAAACCACCTGTTGCTCACCACTGTGAGTGGACAGAAAGCAACTTCTTCCAAGGGGCAACCAAGCACAAGCAAGTCCCTGGAAATACCCAATCCCTTGTTGGGCAGAATGACACTTGAAGCTATGAAAGCTTTACAAAGGCTCAACTTTTAGGCAGGCATGCTGCCTGGCTCTACTTATCTGGTAGGCTGTCACTGACCAGACTCAGCAAGTGATGAGAAGCAACAGGAAGGAAAACAACTCACTCTGAAGTGGATCTTAACTCTGTATTCCACTCCTTCCTTTAAAACGAAGGTCTCTTTCTTAAGTGTTTCCAGATCACCTGTAAAGAGAGGATCAAGCCATTAACTAGACACGTCAGAAGTGTAGATGCACATGTAGACATGTAGAGAAGAGACCACATGCAGGGAGGATGGGGCTGGGATTGGTGTTGAAAGCAAGCATCCCCTTCAGGCACAGCACACTTACAAAATGAATACAGAAGTCTGTGTAAGCAACTGCCCTGTTGAGAGCACATACACAGAAACACCTAGGTGTACATATGTATTGACTCTAAGAATGTGCACAAGGTAGCAATCTCTGGCACAGTCTTATGCAATGAAAACTGAAGAATCATGAAAAGTTCTACCTGCAAAAACTATGTACATATAATTCTGAGACATGAATATCAACAAGGACCATCTTGGACCTCAGCTGAACTTCAGAGCAGCATGTCCTATTTCTATCAAAAGGGAATTATATGCTCATGGGGGTCAAAGGCTCATTTGTTAACCAAATGCCAGTTGCGTAGAAACACTTGGGAAACAGGATTCTGGTGAACTGGGAAAAGAAACTGGAAAATCTGCATATGTTAATTTAATTCCAATGAATTAACAAGCTAGAAAATGGATTCTGAATGGAATGTTGGAATTTTTATTTAATGTTCACCTGAAACCCAGCATGAGCCTCTCAAACACAGCCCCTCTAATCAGTGGGATATTGAGGTTACACCTGCCTTAGCTGTGTAATTGAGGTCAGGGCTGTCTCTGGAAGTGAAACTCTAGATTATTCTATTCTATGTGTCTCTGTCCACATTTATGAAGATAATGCCTAAACAAACACAGGTCTGGGCATATATACACAAAGATGTTTATGCACAGACCCATTTCTGGGAATCTGCAGGAACATGTGCATGCTTCACCCATGCCCAGCCCTGGCTTGGGTGAGTGAGCATGTTTTACAGCTGCTGCTCAGCTTGTGAGGCTGCCTGGACTCTGCAGGGTTCTGAGTGCTTCTGGTTGAACAGGAAGCCTCTCTGCTCCTCTGGGCCCAGCTTCCTCTCTCTGCAGAAAAGCCCATATAAGGTGAAGCCTGGTTCTCTCCCCATGTCCTCAGGAGCCGGAACTGCAGCATTGCTTGATTCTGAAGTTTCAAAACAGTCGGTTACCCAAACACATGCACATCCCATGTGCTCGTGAGGTCTCATTGAAAGGAAGTAAGAAGAGAATGCAGGAAAAAACTCAGGAGCTCCTAGATTAGTCTAGCCAGAGAAGACCCTCAACAATTTTCTCTGTACGTCTCCTTTTTCATACACATATACATTAAAATAAGAAATAAGGCTAAGATGCCCTTAGAGTTCCTCTAAAATCCACTGCAGCATCCCAAGGACAAGCTCCTTTTCAATGTGAAGCATGCCAGGGCCTTTGCTTGTTCCCTTTTGTGCACAATGACAGAGTCTGTGCCTACCTGTAAGGTCCATGGTGATCGGTCCTGGAGCAGAGTCACATACCAGGGTGAGGCGGGTGACCACCACATTAGGAGCTGTTGGGTCTGCAGATAGGAAAGTCAGGGGTAAGCTGTCAGCTTGCAATATTAAAGGGGGGGGTGGGGACGGATGACTGAACAGTCTCTGAACACTGAAGAAACACAAAAACCACACTTCACGGAACACCTAGTAACAACAGACTGTTAGTACAATACAACCATGTATCTACCCCAGTCTTCCAACATGGATCCCTCCAGCCTCCATCCCAATACCTAGAGGAGGTCTTTCCACTCCAAGGCAATCCCCCTGTTAAGATCATTCTGAGCAGCAAGTCCCTCCTTCAGCATACACTGGTCCTCTCAGGGGTTTTTAACCCTTCAAGGCCCACAGACCTCCCACCACACATCCCCTTCTGATGTCAGCATGCCCTAGTAACCTTACACCTAATGGTCAGAGCATCTTCCCTGTTTATTTGACATGCATTTTTCTACCTGTCCATCCCCAGTCCTCCAACAGAAGCAGCTCATGTACCTGGTCAAACAAGCTCACTCTTCTTTAAAGCCACTTTGCATCATCCCCCCAGCACACTGGTGTGATGTATCTCCCCAGTCCCTTCCTATCAGGATGCCCCAGCCTACCTACTACCACAGGTCCATCTCCCAGCAGGGACTTCTTGTACTTAGCAAGGCTTTCATCATCCTTGTCCAACTCTTGCAGCTCCTGCAGTGTCTTCTGGGGAGGAGGTTTGTAGTTGAGTTTCCCATCCAGCTCATCATCATCATCCTCCACATGAGGTTCTTGGGTCTTCTCAGTCATGGTCACTTGGTCTGGGTAACAGAGGAGGGGGTAGTCAATGAGATTGCTTTGGAAGGCAATCTCTAGGGCCAATTGCTCTGGGCACAGCCTGGCTCAGTCCCTGGATAGGCAGGCACACACCCAGCACAGAGCAGGATCGTTAAAGGCAAATGGCGCTGGTGATCAGCTGCAATCCCGGCACTGCCGAGCCGATATTCTGGCTCGAACACAATCCCCCTCTGCCCCCGCTCCTCTCCCTGCAGGCACCACGCGCACACGCAGACCTACAGACCTACACCATTCTTCCCTCCTGAGGAGGAGGTGCAGGAGCGGAGGCTGAAAGCAGAGTGATTTACAGCCACTCTGCAGCACAGTTGTGGCCGGCAGCCCTGCAATTACAAGCCACCGTGCTTCAGTGCTCACCAGCTATCTCACACAAAGAGCCACTGCCACGCACTGGGGCACAGAGAGACATGAATAAAGCCAATGCCAGAGGTTTCATTTACCCTTTCACAATAGGCTAAAAGCCACATTTCACAGAAAGCTCAAATACCTGGCAGCAGCACCCTCATACTAGTAAGCAGCCTTCACGGAAATGCACCCACTATAGTCTTATCTGCTAGTGTTCCCAGAGCTTGCTCCAGGAATAGCTCACCTCAGGCACCAATCTTGTCTCCTTCCCGCTGAGGAAGGGAGCTGCACCCAGCCCAGCTGCAGAGCAGCCATGTGTACCTGTGCTGCATCAGCAGGGTTTCTCCAAAAAGAGAGGCAGGATGGCTGGAGCCTGCAGCCAGCACAGTCAGGACATGCACCGCTGAATGCAGGCGTGCAGCAAAGCTGCTTGGGTGGCATCCCAAATGGGAGCCAGAGCAGGGAGAGATCAACCGATGAGCAGCCAGGGCATGGGATGGCAGAAAAGGAGACAAGCAGGAGAGGTGAGCAGTGCTGCGCCTGGTCCCCCTTAGTCAGCTGCCTGCCTTGCGGAGCCAGCCGCATGGTTCCAAACACTTTCCCATTCTTCAGAGAAAGGCGGAAAACAGAGCAGTGCTCTGGCGCAGCAGCAGTTGTCACAAATGGCCAAGCCATTCCTTGCTGTTTGGCAGCAAAAGGATTTGGTCAAGCTACACAGTTCATTCAGTTCACTTCCAATTATCCTTGTATTAACCCCTTTTTCGAGATTGTCCCAAATAAAAATTCCCCTTTTGCCTGATTATTTGCAGTTTCCCCAGCAAACCCTTTATCCTTCTCTGCAGCTGGCCTTAACATTCACCCCTGCTCCCATAAGTTAAACTGGGAGCTAGTGGGATAGTTATCTCATTCATTAAACTAGAAAGGAAATGCAAAAAAGCAACAGTTCAGGGTGAATCAGCAAGTGGAATCAGGCAGCAATGAGTAATATCCAGACTTCCCAGTGCAATTCCAGTGGGGAAAAAATAATGAAAAAAAAACCCAACCCAACCCCAAACCCCCACAGAACAGGGAGGGATGTATTGACATGTTACAACAGGACAGAGAAGGACCAAGCAGCAGAAGAATAAGAAGAGCGGTGTCACAGTCGAGAATGTTAATGGCAATTGCAAGACTACTTTGCAATTTTGTGGTGACTCAGGAATTAGTGCAGAGCAGGCAGCTGAGAAATAAATGGGAATCCCAGCTCACATGAACAGGGAAGAAAACACATTCCAGCAGCTGAATAACTGCGGCTGAGTTCATGCCCAGCCTTAGAAGTGTGAAGGACTTACACACCATAGGGAAGGCCCTTGAGCTTGTCCTCATGAGGAGGGAAATCAGAAGCTTCCTCATGACAGCAACAACTGCTCAAGCCCCATTGCTCTGCGGCCCCAGCATTAGTCACCTTACAAAGCCTCGCCATCCTCTCAGTGCCATCCCACATGCGGCACAGGAAAAGGATGTAATGAGCTGCAGCAGCCACCACCAGGTCTTGCCTTTCACTTGGGCTCCAGCTGCGGACTCAAGTAATTTTCTCTCTCCTGAGCTCTCTCATGATACCAGGCTGCATCTGCCACCACTACAACCACAGCGCAGAACTGCCTGTCTGCCCCTGTCCTCTGGGAGGGGAGTGGAGGTGATTTAACACCTGAGAGAGCAATGGCTACACTCAGAGAAAAAGCAGTCAGGGTTGCAACAGCTGGTTGCTCTCCATCCCTCAGACCTTCCCTTTGTATCACATAAGCCATATAGACATTCCCTGCCAGCCCGTGTGGGTGGCTCACTGAACAACCGCTGGCTCACACACATCTTAGTATGGCACTGATGAGAGCCCATTCTGGCATTTCTCCCTGGGCTGTTGACCTGATCCTGCCTTTCCGTCAAATTCTCAGGCAGAAAGTGACCAAGAGGAAAGCTCACATCTCAGCTGCCCCTGCCTCTACTTGCTCCAGCTCTACAAGCTGAGACATGCTACTGGGCTCCGGCACCAACACTTCCCCAAAGTGAGTGGGGTACCCAATTATCAGGGTCCCTGAGATCCTGTACCACTACCCAAGCCAAGGGCTGGGCTAAGATGGAGACCCCTCTTCAGGCCACAAGCCACAGTACAAATGAGAAAATTAACCCCAGAAATGCTCCACGCAAGGAGAACTCTGGGCAATTTGTGCCTTGCATCACTACATTTTACTTGCTTTCCTGCAGCCCCAACCCACAGTCATGCATCACCTGTGCTTCTGAGGCCTGGCAGCACCCACAAAGCAGTGGGGAGAGGGGCAAGGGCAGTGTTAGAAGTCCTTTCCAGAGACAGAGATGGCTGCAGGAGATGAAGG
The DNA here is from genome assembly GCF_963264785.1 of Psittacula echo. NCBI lineage: Eukaryota > Metazoa > Chordata > Aves > Psittaciformes > Psittacidae > Psittacula > Psittacula echo. The sequence continues at coordinate 84,695,778 of NC_137735.1, read as the reverse complement.
AGGAATCATGCCCTGCTGAGTGGTGTGAGCATCTCTTGGCTGGGCTCTGCCTGTGCAGGGAGGTGGCTGCCCTCACATCCGCAGTAGAAGTGGGGTTGCAGCAGATGGGGCAGATGGTGGGCACCTCCTCAGCCCCCACATGCCTCCATGGGCACAAAGAGCAGTGACACAGGGGCAGCATTTTATTCACCCTCCCTCTGGGCATCACTCCCCCAAAACACCCTCTGATCGAGGGCTTATCTCCAGGAAGTGGGTTTTAGCAGTGATTTTCCACAACATGGGCAAAACACACTGACCCCTCCAGGGCCATGAATCCCCATCCCACCCCCGTGGGGGTGAGGGCAGAAAGGGAACTCGGGGACCGCCGGGTATCACCCCACTGGGGTACACTCACCGACACCCCATGGGGGCCCTCCCACCACCCCGGGGGCTGCCTTTCCTTCCCCTGTCCCTCCAGCCCACCACAGCGTGGAGCCCAACTTCCCCCTCGGATGCAGTGGGGGCCCTGCCCGTCACCCCGGGCAGGGCTGGGCAACGGAGCTAGCCGCCGGGAACAAAGGCGCAAAGTTGAGCAGCGCCCGGGGACATGGTGAGCCCTCTCCAGTCCCCCTACCCGGCTCTCCCCGCACTCTCCCCGCCGGGGTTCGCACTCACCGGCTCAGCGGCGCCTGCGACCGGAGTCCTCCACTCAGCTTTCAGCTTTGGGCTTTGGCAGTTGGAGCAGGAAGGAAGTTGGTGAAGAGAGAAGAGAAAAAAAAAAAAAAAAAAAAAAAAAAAAATAACGCTCACACGAATGGGAAAAAAAAAAAAAAAAAAGCCGCAGCCGCCGCCAGAGCCCACTCGCAGAGGAAGCCCTGCACGGTCCCGCATGCTGCAGCGCTCAGTAGCTGTCGCCGGCCTCGCTTTGTCTGCGGGGCCGCTGCGCTCTTTCTGCGCGGAGGTCCGCGGGGCTTTGTTTACGGAGCTGAGCCCGGCTCAGGACGCGGGAATGCTTCCCGCGCCCTGATCCGTGTGCCTGGGAAAGAGGGGGATGTCTTTGTTTGGCAGTCCTGGGTTTTATTTTGTTTACTTTCCTGGAGTAATTGCGGTCGATTTCAAAACCTGACCCTGATTTATACCGATTAAAATAAGCGGAGAATCACGTTGAATGTATTCCTGCATAGGGGGAGGGATACTGAGGGGTGCAATTAAGATTCATTACTGATGAACCTCATTTTTCCTGGTTAACATATGCTACCTGCTGCACTTAATCAGCTAATTGTTCCCAACTCCCAGCCATTTTCACACATGCGGTTTCAAAGAGCAGCTACCTCAGAGAGAACAGGCTCTCCTTTCCCAGAGCAGAAATGATCAGAAATTATCAGAAAGATTTTACACCACTTCCTTGAGAAATATCTTCAGTCAGATAAATCCTTCACACACACAATCCCCAATGCACAACAAATTAGATCATTGGTTTGCAAACAGCAAATGTGGATCTGCGATGATTGATAGACTGCTCTTCATGCATTTCCAGAAGCAAAATAAGCAAAGCAAATCTATTATCAGTGGGCTTAAATTCACTGCCCTGGATCCACATGTCTATTAAAAAACATGTATCGTACGCAAATTTTTAAAGGCTGCAAACAGCTGAGTAAGAGGGCTCTCCTAAAGGAGCAGGAGATCTCGGAGGAGGGGAACTGATTTTCTCAGCCTACCATTGCTTTCATTTAGGCTATGGGTGGCACTTTGATTCTGACCTCATGCTTTTCAAGGGACCAAGAGAGCATATGTCTGTCTGGCAATGAATTTCTGTTTAGCAGGGGCTGTAGCCTCAGAAACATTTTAAGCTTCCACGAATTAGCTTCACTGCCATGAGAAATTATTTTATTCTCTGCTGCTCTGTTTCACTCCTACTCTAACCCTGCCCATGGGCCAGCACAAGAGAGCTGAGCTGAGCACAGCACTGAGCTGAGTTTAAAATGTGCCTCACACGAATATGCAATGAAATGCATAACTATATAATTTTAAACTCAGATAGGTTTCCCGGTCCTTGTTCACAGTGGCCCAATGTGGCTAAACCCTTGGGCCAACATAAGGGAAGGGGCTGTATGGGATAGGGATGAGGAAAGGACAGAGCAAATTCTACCAATGACAGTGCCACATTATGGCGGCTCAAAATGTTCATGTGAATAGCCCTGGCCTGAGAAAGGTGTGAAGAGCTGGATGTGTAAACTACAGAGAGCTTTGAGGAAATGGTCTTGTTAAACAGCCTCTGTGTCTGGTACATCAACTTCTTGTTTCCTGTGCTGTCTGTACTAACACTCTGATTTCAGTAGATTTCCCAATTTGTACTGGGAAACCATAATACCCTTTAGGAGGGTGTGTGGGTTAAGGTTACAGTTTGCTCATGGCTTGGCTTGAAATTCCCTTGGGTTTAGTGGCTGTGTACAGAGAGAGCAAGGCAATCATAACTCCAGCATCATTACAATAATTTTTGCTGGGGGGGTGGTTGGGGTTTAGCTTGTCTCTTTTTTTTTTTTTTTTCAGTTAGACTGGATATTAGGAACAATTTATTCCCCAAAGGGCAGTCAGGCATTGGAACAGGCTGCCCAGGGCAGTGGTGGAATCACCGTCCCTGGAAGTGTTCACAAACTGTGTAGATGAGACCCTCAGTGACATGATTTGGTGGTGGCCTTTGCAGTGCTGGGGGAATGGTTGGACTTGATGATCTTGAAGGTCTTTTCCAACCTGGTTGATTCTATGATTCTATAAATACCAGACTGCCTGTGCCTTTGTGAAGCTATTTGCATACTATTTCTAAATGTATATGAGCATACATCAAGACCAGTATATCCACAAATATACATTAAGGCATAGGGATGTATAGCTATGTGGCACCATAGAGTACATACACTCAGCCTATATTGGCACGTCTGCTTATCACACAGGAGAAACAGATTTTACTCCTAGGTTAGAAATTAGCTGATATGTAATCCTGGACAAATCATGTCATTGCTCTGTGCTTCATCTTCGTATTTGTAAGAGGGGTGAGAAGGAGCTGCGTACATTAGGTATGCACCATGTCAAGCAGATGAGAGCTTAGAAGGCATCATCCTTTGGGTCAGCATATCCAACATCCTGCTGGGGAACCACATCACTGATCTGCTGGAAGAAAGGCAGATTTTGAACCATGTTGGAGAAGAATATTACTGAAAGCAAATCCCTACCACTGAGTATTTAATCTCTGACAAACTGATGCCATGCAATGAAGATCATCTCTTCCAAACATTGTCCAACCCCAGCCAATTCTTCTGTCTGCAGCAGAAGGAGGCAAGGACAACAGCTAGAGCATACCAGCTTTATTGTAAATGAAACTGTAATATTTCAAATGTGTTCTTAGTTTGAAAAAATATTTTCTACTTAAAATATTATGATTAGGACTTATTTACTTTGACCTAACTGATCACAGTCGGTTGTACAATTAATTGACCACATTAATACGTATCATCAACCGCAAGTGTCTAAACTTCTTTCAAGTAAATAGCCAAAAGCGTATGCAAATTTTTAAATACATATTCTTCAACTATGCAGCCTTTATTCTCAACAGTCATACACTTTCTATAGCACCTTATTAGATCCAACAAATAATGAGATTTCTTAAAAATTGTAAGATTAAAAAAATTAGGCATGTAATTTTTGATTTTTTTTCTCTGTTTGAGTTTGGATTGCTCCCATAAGCTGTCCAGCATTTCTGGGTTTGAATTTTTTAGACTGGTGGTACATTGTTGCTGTATGCTGCTTAATGTCACCTCTATCTTCTGCAGAAAAGGTGTCTGCGTTTCAGGAAAGGAGCTATTTTATGGCCTTCAGGAGTGACTAATTCAGGAAATCCTCACCTGTTAGAATCCTTTACTTTCATCTACTCTTAATTTCCAAAATTGTCTAATTTGGAGCTGAAATTTCCCCAGCTGGAAGTTCTGAGGGGAAAAATAAAAAGATATTTCAGTCCAGGCAGGGAATCCATTTTTATTACTGTAAGAGGCCCAATAGTGTTATATTTTTTTAGTACTGCTCTTGTAAAGTGGTTTGGAGCTTCCCGTTTGAATTTGCACTGAACTCAGTACACAGAGTTACTAACTTAGGTAACGTTGCTGAATCCTGTCACTGTCCCTCAAGCCTTTTGCAGTCTCCAGAAAGACTAGTGATACGCTGGGAAGAAAACATCATAGTGCAGCAAATTCATGTCAACAGCTGCTGCAAGGTAAGCATCAGTTTAAGTCATGAGCATCCCCAGGTGAGTGTCCCCAGATGGTGTCCTCACTACCTGCAGAGATCCTTTCTCCTCCAGAGATGGGAGGAGGTAATCTGGGCCTGAGGCAGTCACAAGGTGATGAGCGTGGGGGAAGGTGACAGATCAGATGCAAGGCCTTTCCCTGCCATATGAGGGGGTATTCACTGCATCACCAAGTGCCGCGGAACTCCTTGGTAAACCCAGCACTGCCTCCTCCCCCTCTCACTTAAGCAGGATAAACAGGGGTTACAGCCAATGAAGCATGAATTCATTCCATGCAAATCAGATTCAGGCACAAGGTGTACCAGGATTTGGTTTTTAAAGGAAGCATCCTAAGGTTGATCCTGCTGTGCCTAACACATGTTGTGCTTGTCTTCTTCCTACTCCGTGCTATTCTCCCCTCCTAAAGTGCTGCAGAGGAGCGTGCAGATGATGGGGTAAGAAGGGAGGAAAGGGATGGGCACTAGACACAGTGCCAGACAAAGAAGCCAATATTCAGCATGGAGAGCAAGGCGGAGGAAGGTACTTCAGGGTGCAGCCACAGAGCCCCTGGTAAGGGTTTATCTGAGTTTCCTACTGCCCAATCCCATGGCAATCCCTTCAAACCACCTCACCACAGGACTTGAGGGCTCTCAGCTGGACAAAGAGCTGACCCCAGTCAACATGACTGTGTGCTCCATCTCTCCATCTCCTCCAGAAGAGATTTCCTGAAAGATGGAGAGAAGATTGGAGATTTAATGCTTGCCTAAGCAGCTTTCAGGCTGGTTAACGTGCTTATCTCATAAACCCCATCTCCAGCCTGAAGGTGTGCAAAGACTTCACATGTTACTGCTGGATGACTTGATTCCTCTGGGGGAGCAAGGGAAACAGCAAGAAGAGCTAAAAAAACCTGATTTGGCTGTGGATGAGAGAGTAGGGGTAAAACAGAGCCAGTTTCCTCCAGAGACTAGCCTGAGAGAGACTGAAGATGGACAGAGCATCCCAGTAAAGGAGAGGGAGAGCTAAGCGGGTAAAAGGGGGAGAGTAAGAGGACCTGGCTTGGTAAGGAGAAGAAGGTCCCTGCCACTGGGTAGCAGGGGTATCTTCTCTGCCTCACCCCTGCACTCCAAAGCCTAGCACAGAAAAAAGCTTTTAGTCTCCACCCCTCAGTGGATATTGTGGTGGGGGCTGGCATCTCCAGGTCCTGGAGAAGTCACCCACTGAAGCTGGATTTGAAAAAGGACTGGATTATTTTAAGACCTCTCAGAAAACAGGTGGTTATGTAAGGTCAGATCTCAGCAAGTGTAATCAAATCTCAGTTCTAAGCTGATCATCAGGCAGGGTGTTAGGAAGTATTTATTCAAACACTCCTCCTGGTGTTGTGACTTTCCTTCAAAACAGCCAGAGCTGAAGCTGAGACTGAATTAGGAGGAGAGCTGTGCCATCCTCTCCTCCCCTACTGGCCTTAGAAAATCTCTCTTGCCAGCTGCACCCTGCCTTGCCTGTGCTAAACACTCCTCTCAACAGACACCTTGATTTTATACTGGAATTCATGGCTCCATGTCAGGCTGTGTCCAGGCTCCTGCTAGCTCTTAGGTGCCTACTTGCCCTGGTGCTTTCGCCTTAGCAGTGCTCGGGGCATGCTGCGTGCAGATACAAAAGCTCTCTCTGAAGCCATGAGGCAGTAATTATCAGCGTCTCTGTGGCAACAGTTTTCCTTTATTGCACTTGTGCTGTTCCCATATTATTGCTGTCACAGCCCTGCCTCTGCAAACCCCCACAGTGTTATTGTAGTGGATTCTCATGGAAAGCACCAGTGTGAGAATTGCTCTTCCTCCCTCTGCTTCTTTATCTCTTGTTTTGTAGACTTTAGTATATAAAAGAGAAAAACAAATGTCATGTCCAACAAAGCAGCTAACAGGTATTTAAATTCTCAATAAATATTATCCAATAATATGTATTCACAGAAACTTAACAAGTAATGAATGTGCAACATTTGCACACAATGAGCATTTTCTTCCCAGAGCTAATAGAATCACAACCAGGAGTAACCAATAGGGAGTTTAAATAGGCCCTGATGAAAACATATGATACTAAGGAAAAGCACAGCAAGAAATCATCACCCTCACCATTTTCATTGTCATCACATGCTGCACTGGAGAGGGCCCACAGAGGAGGATGCTCCTATGGGACCCCATCATTGCCTTCCCCAGCTGGCCACTGGAGAAGGTTTCCCCTCTTTTTCCTCTCTCTCCTCTTCCTTTATTTTAATTTTTCTCTAGAAATAACTTTCACTACTACAGGCAAAGTATGCCATTAGCTATGGACACCACAAACAAATCTTTGTGTCTATGAAACTGTCAGAACATCCTCTGTGCCATGCATGCATGCCCAGCATACAATGATAGCTACTCAACAGTTCACTTAGTCTATGATGTGTTTATGATGCTTGGCCGGGCCCAAGAAGCAGGCTACAGTTCCAGATTCTTGGCATAGAAGTATCCTTATGGGCCTCCCAGTAAGAGACTCTAATTCACTTTATAGACGTGTGTACTTCCTCTGGAAAGCAGGACTGTAGAGGATCTAAATTAAAAGAAAGGTTGGGATGTGCCAGTGAGAGGCCATAAAAAATTTACACACATTAAAACGCTAAACCCTACACATTAGCAAGATCTGAGGGGAGAGCAGAACTAGGTGTATTACCTAACAATACACCTGATCAATAAAAGGAGAAAATGGGGAGGGAGGGGGAAATGATTCATATTTTCATCCCGTGGCTTTTCCCCTTCCACAGTTATTTCCACCAGGGATCTGCTATCGCATGGCAGCTAGAGCATTTAGCATCCATGTATGTGAGAGGCGAGCAGCCACCCAAGAGACAAGATAATGGAGCAGGAAGAGCTGCCTCCTCTGCCCATTAGTTGAATGCTCTCAAGGAGAGTGCATGATGCTCCCCAGAAGCAATCATTTCTGTTTGAAAGCCTCAGCTGTTACATAAAAAAATCGTAATAATGGTGGCAAAGAGCTGAACTGAATGAGATTGCACAGCGGTGCTTTTATCTGGTAGGAGGAGGAAAGAAGAGTATGGTATGAAAGCCATAGGAAGAGATGTGTCCCCTTAAGAAGAAGAAAGAAACGTTCTACCAAACTGTTTTAGAAAAGCCTTTCTTTATTGAGCTGCTGGTTGCCAAGGAGAAAAAATTGATCGTTCAGAAAAGAGATGAGAAAAGGAGCTGTCAGGAAAGAAGACATCTGGAGCTGACTTGTGTACAGTTTCTTCCTCTTAGCCCAGTGACACTGAATCATTTGCTTCGCTGTTTTAAAAGGAGTAAAGCTCTGGAATTATCTGATTCCCATTTAAATAAAAACACATTCTCACAGTCTCTTTTTTTTTTTTTTTTAACAAAGCATCATTACTTCTCTGTTTAGTTCAATGTGTGATCATTTTAGTGAGTGCTAGTGGGTCATTTAACCACTATCACAGGTATGTGGCATATAATTCATACAGAAGGAATCAATTATGGAAAAAGAAAAATCTAAGGAAGACCCTTGGGACAATACTGTGCAAACTGTTATTCAGGTACGTTTTTAAGAGCAACCACATGCTCTACTTTCTGGCAGTCACATAAATAACAAGATTAACTACTGGGGTTTGATCAAAAAAGAGAAAAATTTTAAGTATGGTTCAGTATATTAATGTTGAACTTGTTCGGCTCATGTCATTCAAGGGGGGAAATAATCTTACAAAAAAAACCCCAAAATGATATTTTTATTCTGGGCAGAGTGAAAACATGAAAGAAAGGGAGCTTTTTAAAATGATCTAACAACTCAGTCTCATTGCAGCACTGCCAACACCCTGGTGCACACATTCAGCAAAGTTGTGCATGGAAAGGACATTAGTTAATGTTATTGCTTTCTCATGGGACAACTCTGCAATGAGCAGGGGGATGCTCTTAAACAATGAATCACAAAGCAGTTACAAAGTACTGAGCTTTTTGTGCTGCATGGCTAAGCACATCAGTCCCCACAGCAGATGTCTGGATGGCTGGGTCTCATCTGCAGGTCTATGAACTTCCTGTTCATCAGCCTGCATATTTACAAATAGGGTTGATGCAAATTTAGCTTTGTGTTTTGAGATCTGTGGGTGAAAAGTGCCATCTAAAAATGGAAAAGATAATTCTGGTTTTCCTTTTATTTGTGCCAATAAGGGAAAAGTTTGTGTAGGTTAACAAAATCATACCAGTGTAGCAGTCTTGTGAGTATTTAGATGGTAAAACTTGATTATCTGTTCCAAGAAAGGCCAGACTCACTACTCAGAAGAAAATGTAACCCTCTGGTAGCTAATGAAGTGTATGACAGGCTACATGGGTTTTTTTATCATCTGCTATAAAAAGCCCCAGCATGTCCTAAAGTGTTGGTGCCTGAAAGCCTGGGGCCTGTAACGATCTGACACGCAAAATCAAGTATACTTGGCTGAATGAGAAAATCAGGAACTTGATTTTTCCTGAAAAGCCTTGTCAATGACCTTGGCTTGCAGACTTAGTCATGTCCCCAGTGCTGCCTAGTGACGTCCCCAGTTTCTAAGACAGGGTGATTGCTGATAGATCAGCCAAACCTTACGGCTTGATTAGTGTTTCCTCAAAGGACCCTTTGCTCCAGACTGACCATGGAATCTCTCTCTAGAACCCCAGCAGTGGAAAAACAGACCTCAGCCTCTTTAATCTTTGCGTCATTGACGAAGTAGCCTCCAGAGCATGAGTGAAAATGAGAGCTGAGACCAGGCTCTTTTGCAAGCTGGGCTTGGAGACACTCAGCTCTTTTAGTCAGCAGCAGGCATAGAATCCCCAAAGTCAGCACACCCGGTTTATTGCAGGCTGCTACAGATGCTTAATCCTAACACCAGAACAGTGGTGCATGATTTCCTGGAGGAAGAGTGATAAAACTCTCCACTAAGATGCCTTCTTCTCTGCATCTTTGATGGACTGATTTGCATGTATTCAAATAGATAAATATCTGCACCAGGCAAAGCCCAATCCTCTATATCTCTTTCTCTTTTTTTCACTAACATAAATGACAGACAGCTTAGGAAAATGATGGGCATTGGCAAAGGAGAGTTATAGCATACATATCTTCTTTTGCAGGCACCTTGGTATTCTGAGTTTCTCACCAAAATACTATTGACATGACAGCCTCACTGACTTTCTACAAGACCAATAGACACTCTCATTCCAAATCCAGGTCCTACCACCGTCCTTCTCTTGTCAGGGATACAGAGGCACTTTGTAGGCTGCCTGCCTGCAGGAGGGAAACTGAGGTTTAACTGCAGATGCCTTGGAAAGTCTCTGCTCATTTCTGGTCAAGTATACCCGTGTGGCAAGTGATAAAGCTCTGTCAATAAGGCACAAAGTCTTCCAAACCCCTGGCACAAGCTTGTAGAGATATATTTCAAAAGAGTTATTGTGGCCCACGCCAGCCACAGCTCTCATATGCTGCATCCCTGAGACCACACCTCACCTGGGATTTCCTCCCACAGTTCCATGAGCTCAGCCAGCTCCTGGAAAAGTCACTGTCTTGTAAACTTATGTTTTCTTTGTCATTCAAGTGAGCTGCTATTTCTGGTTACATGCAGTTACCATGGCTACAACAGCTCATAAATAGGGTCAGAAACCTTGGCAATGTTTTTAAGTGATTCCTCTGAATAGGGAATAATCTGGACAAAGGTAATGAAGCTCATGGGTTGTCTTTTGGAGCCACAGGGACTGCACACCTGGTACCGCTTGGAACCCATGGCTTCTGCTGCAGCTCTGGTCTGGATCGGGTGGCAACTGACGTGACTCAAAAGTCTGGAGCTGGCTTTCCTGGGGCCAGGGGAGGAAGAAGCTGGGAGGGCAGAGAGGTACAGGGATCAGGTACTCTACCCTTGGACAGAAGCACACACATCCCCACAAAGCAAATGCCACAAGCTTTGTGAGGGGAAGGGAGAAAGGGAAAGAGAGGAGGGAATGGCCTGATAATCATGGGAGATAAAAAAAAACCACGATAAGTACGGCCCTTTAGGGAGTTTCTGACATGCTTTGTCAGTGGCCAAAAAATAGTTTCATGTGACACCATGGAAATTTTATTCCCGCATGTCCACTTTAGTGAAAGAGAAATGAGCCAGATTTCATCTGGAAAACAGGAAAATAAAAGGGGTGTTTTGAAAACAAACAGTATGTATATTTTTAAGGTTCTGAAAAGAGGAGTAGGGGGCTGTAGAGCTGATTTCCCCAGCAACTTTACCTATACAGGAGAAGGCATAAGGGGAGGGAGAGCCCCCGGAAACCTGTCTGCAGCAGATGGAGGCATGGGAATGAGCAGCGGGGATGGGAGTGGAATCTGCTGCCAGCAGGCTGCACCTCTTTATAGCCACACAAGCAGGTCCCTGCCCACTGTAATCACTCCTGCTGTCAGGAGCTGCCGAGTGCCATCAATCTCCATGCATTTGTATACAGGCTCTAGTCATCACAGGGAAGAGACAACGCCAACACGATGCTGCCCCTGTCCTCCTTCCTGTGCCCAGAAATTATCACACAAGCCTCCGAAAGCTGTGTGATTGTCCTCAAACACGTGGGAACGTTAAGTGTGTTTGCTGCTTCTCTGCTAGATTGAAAGCCCTTCGGCTGTACCTAGGATTTGCTTCCCAGCTTCTTTGTGTCCACTCAAGAGCTAGGACCTTATCAATTTTTTAAATGTAAGCTAAGAGTCTTTCTGAAGGATTTATCTTGTCTAACTTCAGCAGTCTGAAAAGCCGGAGGCCTCAGCTGTGGGCTTTTGCTCAGTATCAGAGCACTGCTGGACTGGTCCCTGCTGCCAGGGTCTGTCATGCCAGAGAGAGCCTGTCCCTTCTTGGTCACACGCAGTCACACCCCTGGCTGTCATGGCTGCTCCAAAATCCCCTCCTCCATCGTTACCCAAAGACAAAGCCCTTACATCACTACACAAACCCATACCTTGGTTTCCTTCTGCTTCTGCGCTGCTCTGCTGCTCCTAGCACAGCTCTGTCTCCTGGGTCCATTTTTGGCCCTGCCAGCCCTGATCTCATGTTGTGAACTGGATGCTCAACAAGGTTAAGTGAGTGGTGCTTCACCACAGCCAACAGATCCCAGAGGATTGTTAACCCTCTGGTTATGCCTCCAGCCAGACAGCTACAGTCCATGACTGAGGTGCTGCCCCAGCTGAGGATGAGGATGACCTTCCAGCACCTTCTAGCATGGCCCTGGACCTTCTTTTTTCACCTTGAGATTCTGGCTACTTTTTCCACATCTCTGACACCAATCTCCTGGGCTGGGCAGTCATAACAGGCTTGTAAAATGCATTAGAAGTACAAAATAGCCGGTAAAGCAGTGTGCGTTACCATGCATAGAGATTTGTTGGGTTGCAGTTTAGGCTGAGGTACCAGCTCTACCCTTTCTCAGGCAGCGCCTCACAGTAGCAATGCTACAAGAACCCAGATGTGACCTATCTGTTACCCTAAACCCAGTCTCTCTGGTCTCAGAGGTGACAGGCCACACTGCTGGCTGGCCACCCACATGCAACGCAAACATTCCCGCTTCTTCCCCTGCCATCCCATCTGCTGGATGCAGTCAAATATTCACCAGGTTCCTGCACGGCATCTCAGCAGTGTTCTTCAGACTCTCTTGAGCGGACTCAGCCCTCATGCACTAGGCTGACTGCATGCGCCGCTCTGTAAGATGAATCTTGACCCCCACGACACTGCTGAGAAGTTTGCTGGAAGCCTGTCTACGCATTCACCAGCATAGGGGAGGGATCTGAGGTGATTAGGACCAACTCCTCCTTCCCTGCATGTGCAGCCATGTGTGTGTTCACAAACAGAAGCATCTCTCAAAGGACAGGTGATTTCCTTATTCCTCTTTGCTTCTCCAGACATCTCCCATCAGGAGCTCCAGGGAAACCACAGCCTCTTTGTGCAGAAAGGAGCGCTTTGCCCCTCAGGACAGTGCTGAGGCTCTGCTGCTTCCCCAGACCTCCTTGGAGCTGTGCCTGCAGAGCACTGGGACCACTGAGAGCTCTCAACACGTGTCCCGTCCCCCCCCCCCGCCATGTGGACACCCACCTATGATTGACACCCAGATGTCACCTGGTGGCAGGGTATATCTAGAGGAGACAGGACATCTTGAGACACTTTCTACACAGGCTGAAGGACTGGAGTTGGATGATTTGCAAGAGGAGCCCTTGGCGCTGTAAGTGTGTTTCCCAGGAGCTCAAAGCAATAATGAGGGTGGCGGGGGATGGAGGAGGAACTGGCTGCAAAACCCAGAGGAGAGAAAAGTCCTGATAAAACCCCATGGGGGAGAAATTTGGTTGTTTGTGCTTGGAGAGTGTGAACAGACCCAGTAGCTAAGAGAAGGAGATATGGTTATCGGGTGTTTGTTTCCTGTTTCCTCTAACATTAGGACAAGTGCTGCAGCAGTGGTTTGTCTCAAAGCTCCCTGGCTGTGCAAGCAGCTCTGCCCTCCATGGGGCTGCTCGGTTTCTCATGTCGGGCATCCCTTAGTTGGGGTTCCCTGGCACCCCCTTGGCTTGTGCCCTTACTTAGATGAGCCTGTGTGTGAGCAGTGCTGGTGGGGCTCCTGAGGAGCAGTCAGGACAGACAGATGGCATCTCCTGCCCCAGTGCCCAGCAGTACATGCAGGGTACATTGATGGAGAGTTTATACCATGTGATGCTGTATGATGCTGTACTTCCAGAGTTACTGAATGTCTTCTTTAAACTGGCATAGTGTATCCAAAGGTCCCCATCTGGGAAACAGTTGTGGGAATATAGTTGTACTTTAAATGAGTCTCTGCCTGCTAGAATGAAGGGCCTGAGATCCTGTGTAAAATACAGGAACAGAGAGGAATGAACCAGTGACTTTTTGCATCACTATGATTACTCAGCTCAAGCAACTGAGACTGGAGTTGTAACACTCCTCACAGGCATCTTACACCAGGTACAATACTCCCTGATGAAAGCCCGGCTGCAAGGGTGATGCTAGTGGCTCTCATGAAGTCAAGAGCTAAGAATGCAAGAACCCCATCAAAACGGATGTGAAAACAAGGATATTTCCTCCTGGTTGCTGTCTACTCCCAGTGTACCTCTTCATGGAGGGCCATGGGGGTTCTGTGTGGGACACCCCTGAGGCACCATGAAGACACATGGAGGAGGCTATATTTTTGAAGATTTCAGACAGGGACAGAGGAGTTCCAACACTGAATCTGTCTGAAGAAGATCAAGTGAGGCATCTGCATTATCTGTCACAGAAATTTTCCACAGAGAATCAGAGATTAAGGAGAGGGCAGATTAAAGAGTCAGCATTTGCCAGTAAGTATTCAAGCCCCTTTGAGTTCAAACAAAACTAAAAGAAGGATGATTAACCTGGCCAGCAACCCAGAGGTGGGATATCTGACGCAACTGAGATAAGCCCATTACCATGTATTAGGTATAATTAGCATTTGGACGCAAGCAAAGCTTATAACCACAGGATTAAACCCTGGAATGAGCAGAAATGCTGTCAGGGGGAATTTGGTAATACCTTGTCAGAGGAGGGGGCAGAGGAAGTGCATGGAAGAACATCTTGTTCCTCAACAGCCTTTAATTTCACAGCCATCAGCTCTCACCCGGGAGCTACATCCCAGTGCCTGCAGCAACAGAAGGGCTCTGGCAGCCCAGGAAGCACTGGGAGAAGGCAGCATAACACTTGCAGAGATCTAGAGAAGGAGACTCAGTCTCGTCAGACCTTTGTCAAGCCATCTGCTTGGTGTGGTACTAAGGACGATCCAAATACCCAGGTACGGGGAGGTGAAAGGCTGGGAAATTCCCCTGGGAAGCTGCTGTGGTGTTTCTTCCACATCTGTGACCTTGGGGTGTCTGCCCCCCCCATGTCTGGCTGTGTGCAGGGTTAGTTAGTTCCTGAGGTGTAGGAACTGGAACAGGTCTTGTGCTGTGGGACAAGGCCCCCTCCAGCATGAATGGAAATACACCTCTGTGTGATGGCTTGTGTATGAGTCCAACCAGATCAATGGTGGGAGGGCAGTTTGATTCCTGCTGCAAGATAGAGGCTGTTATGAGTCATTAAGGTTGCTTTCCATCCTCTGCCATTTCTTTTGATGATGTGTGGAGAGAATAGGTAGAGGGAGGTTGTTAAGAAAGAAGTTAGAATTGTTTTAGTTTCATTGAGTGCTCTTTCTTGAATTCCTACAGGTGAGAGAGAAGATGAAGTGTGATTTGGGCAGATTTTCCTACCAAATCCTACCTTTTCCTACCAAATCCTGGGTTATCGAGTAGCTGGTAGGTGGATACAGCTACCTCAGACTGGAGGAAAAGGAAATTCCAAATACTGAGTCTTTTTATTAGCTATTTCCCTATTAAATAAAGGCCAAACACAAAGCATGGTCTCAAGGAACTAAGAGGAGCTGATTCTGAAAGACTTTTTTGTGGTTAAGGTACTATGCTGGCAAACAGCAATGGCTGGTGAAGCAGGGCAGGAGCTCGCATGGAGATGGAACTCAGATATATCTTACAAGCTTTGGATGCCAGTCCAAAGGGTTGGAAATCTGTTAGCTGGTTTGTTTCTTCTGTGGTACTTTTACAAATAGCCCTTGAGAGGAGTGCCATGTGTCTTGTCATGTCAGATGAACATGGTGCTTAGAAGTGGATGTGTCTCTCTCGTAGTTCAGGAGGAGTGTCTAGCACTGAGACACCCTGTTGATGAGAACTGCACTTGAGATGGAAGCATAATGTTATACTTTGGGGCATTAGCAGACACATCATGGAGCAGCATTTTGTTGTAGAGCAGTAACATCTGAATTCCTCACTGGTCCTGAGTAAAAGTGAGGCACCAAATTCTCTCTTCATTTTGAAGCCAAACTGCCTTCACCTCTCAGTTTGGCCCTAAAATCTGTGAGTCAAAAGATTTTGTCACTCCTTCCAGCAGTGCAGTCCAGGTCATGCCAATCACTGCACCTCATTCCCGTTCTGTAAAAGATGAAGGTGACAGTGTTTGCCTGTCCTGCCACTGGGTTGTGAGGATAAAGCTGTAAATACTGGGCTGCAGAGATGGCAGCCAAATAAGTAACTTCTACAGTCTGAGCTGATCCTTGTGTTTGTAGGCACAGTATGTGCTTAGGAAGCACCGTGTTATAGGCGGGGGAATAGCATCTGTGCATACTTCAGCTGCAGACACAACCATCTGCTGCTCCATTTGGGGCTGCTGGAACCCATCCAGTTTCCTGCTCGGGATATTACAGCTGAGAAAGGAGCCTGACCGCAAGCTACAGGAGAACTAAAATGCCTTTAGGTGCTTTCATTAGGATCCATGCTACTGTCAGCACAGATGGAAAGATGTCAGGGGTGAAGTATTCCCAGACTGCCACAAACACAGAAACTCGGCTCTTTGTCTTGCACTGATGTGGAAGTGACACAGGATTGCTTGGATGGTTTTTCTCATCTCATCTCAGGCTTTGGTTTCTGGTACTTTGGATATTTCAGGGCAGTCAAAGACACAAACTGTCTTCAGACTAAAGAAAGAAAAAACCCAAAACAACCCGCAAACCAAAATATCTTTGATGGCATTTATAGTTCTGAGATTAAAAGTCTGGAGTGTCACTGCATGTGATGTTGGGGATTAGGCCAGAGCACTATGGTGACATAATGTGATTAGCCCTTAGTACCAAATCCTGAAGTTAATTCTATCAGTGATTCCATCAGCCTGGCTGCACAGGGACAAACACCTGGAGATAGGAGTTAAGTAATGGTCATGGGGAAGAATAATGTGACTTCAAGGAGAGGATTAAAAAAAGGCATTTATTTTTGTCCATAAATGCACTTGCTCAGACCATTCTAGCATACTAATAAGCATAAAATCTGATGAAGGGTTGGAATCTTCCCCTTGGGCACTGGTGAGAGTTATTGCTGTGCAATCTGGGAAGGAAGCAAAGGGCTCTTGAGTGCAGCAGTTCTGCTCTCTGAGGCTGGAGAGATGGCTTCTGCATAAGAATTGCTCCCTGATAACTACTTAGCCCCTGTGAAGTGGAGCTTGGCTCATGTGCAGTGTGGTGCAGAAGAGGTCAATACAGTAATGTAATGCTCAAAAATACCAAAATGAACATACCCTGGGGAAGGTTACAGGCTTTACTCTCCTAAATCTTGAGAAATTACCTTCTGTCTAAAAGACAATCTCCAACGCTTTGCCTTAGCCTTCTTTACCATCTTTCAAAGATCCTGTGCTATTTCCCATAAGTTTGGTATTGACAAACATGAGACCCTAATTGAAGTTCCACCCAGACTAAGGGCCCATCTAACTCAGCATTCGGTGTGTAAAAGGTAATGCTTAGCACAAGTGAAGTATATCATGATGATTCCCAAGTATAGGATATTTCTCTAAACCATAAGTGTGTCTTTGTAGCTCCTAGTAGTCACATCCTTAACCAATAAGTAAAAACAGCAGCACTGCTGTTTCAAGACTTACTAGAAAACAAACTATATTGGCATTAACCTTCCTATTTCACCCAAACTGTGGGGAAAGCTACTGCAGCGACATGCCTCCAAAAGTCCAGCTATGTTTGAGACAAAAGAAGGTGTGACTCTCCATGACTCTGCAAGTTATTGCACTATGGGGCAAAGTGTCTTTTTGTCCTTAGCTCAAGTGTCCTTTGTTTGGCATCTTAATTCTAGCATGCCAGATGAAAGGCAGTGCTATCCTACTTACTTTGAATGCCTTACAATATTTCTTTATGTTTAACATCTTTATCTTTAATCCTGTCACAATTATGTTTTTCATAATTTTGTGACCTGACTACTGATACCTAGAAATGCTGAGCAGAATGTTGCATCAGTCCTTGCTGTTATCTTGCAGCCAGAGGAATCTGAGAGAGGCACGTGCCTGCCACACACAGCAGCCCAGCAATGAGTGAGAACCCAACCACCAACCTCAACACTGGAGATGCTCCAACTGGTCCTACCACACCACGCAAGGGGCCTCCCAAGTTCAAGCAGAGACAGACAAGGCAATTCAAGAGTAAGCCCCCTAAAAAAGGAGTAAAAGGGTAAGAGCATTTTCAAAAGAAAAGAAGCCATGCTAGTAGGTGGCTCCCCATTGCTAAGGCTTCTGTGGTAGCATCTTCTCTTGGGCAAGGAGCCAGGAGACTTCCCCCTGCCTCTGGTGCCATCAGTTCTGCCTGAAGCTGCTTCTCTTCATCTGCTGCCTACCCACAATTCTGCTTCCCTGGCTGCATGTGCAGGGCTTCTCTCCTTTCCCAGGTGCTGCTGGCCCAAACTCAACTCTTCACCTTCTCTTTTCTCCCCTAGGTTTGGAGATGACATCCCAGGCATGGAGGGACTTGGCACAGGTAAGCCCTGTGGGATGCTGGTGTCATGCCCTGCTTGAACGCCTGTGCAGTCATGCTTCAGCACAGGAGAGGACTCTCTGGGATGGCCTTTCGGTCTCCCTGGCCTCCCTGCAGATCTCAGGATCACCAGAGAAGGCTGGTACTTCCACCACAAGCTGCCACAGTCATGCTTCTGTTTAAACACACTCGAAGACAGAAAGGCTATTTAGGCATGCTTCAATTTCTGAATAGTTTCATTTGGCTGCAAATGTGCTTGTTTGTTTTCTGATAATACTCAGGCTAAGAATTGCAGCAGAATGAGTTTCTCAAAGAAATGCCAAATGCTAAGCTATTAGTACCAAAAATCACAGGAACTAAATTCCAGCTGGTTAAGTATTTGTGTTATCACCAGAATTCTAATTTTAAGAACTTTACGCACCTGTCTGGGATTGAGAAACATGCACAGGATGAGATGTAGCCAGTCAGAACTTCTTAGGCATCAATAACAACTGCACCTACCAAAGAGCTGCAGATCCTGAACGTTGTAGACCAAATTATTCAGTATCTGATTTAAGATTGCATGTGTCTTCAAGGAGATCACGGTTGTGATACAGTTAGTTTATAAGAACAGTTGAAACCACATAACCAGAATGAATTTTTATACCAGTCTACACAGTCACTAAAGAGACTATAGGAAATGCTGGTTTGATTTTGCTCACAGAGAAAAATTGTGCAGGAGAAGATACAGTTGTCCTGTATCCTGTATGTAGATACAGTCTAGTAGGTAGTACCAAATTTGAAGAGCTCATCTGCTCATTTAAGCTTCAAATGGAGTTGTCTTCTTCTTAATATTTCCCAAGTAAGTCAGCCTTTCTCCTAACGCAAAAGAAATCCAAGAAGTGCAGTGACCAGAACCCATTTCTCATTCTCTCTCTTTTGCAGATATCACAGTGATTTGCCCATGGGAAGCTTTCAGCCATCTGGAACTGCATGAGCTGGCCCAGTTTGGGATCATCTAAGGTGCCAGCATCTCTAATGGTGTCACCTTGTGACTCCACCAATCCCAGCATGGTCTTCATCACCTTTGAAACTTATTCTTGGCCCTTACATTCACTTACTCATGGGCAGAGGGATTTTGTAAGAGCTAGTTATGAGAAAGTCCTTTGCAGATTAATTTGACAAAGAAGTTATTCAGGTCCCTGAACAGACCTCATGCTTCATGTGATGAAACTACTGAAAAATGTCTTAATGCCTCCCTGTACCTACTCTGTCTCCTCTCGCTGTTGTAGCTCTTTATGTTTATGGAGGTACAGGGAGGCTGTATTTGAACTTTTCCCCTGAACAGCTGAAATACCGTGTGTATGGATGTGCATGTATATCCAGACCTAATTATATCAAGCCTGTTCTGTTTGTTTCCTTTCCTCCCTGAGAGTTTTCTATGTAGAATTTACCTGGCTATATCCCCATGTTATCTGAGCCACCAGTTATTTGCTGAGAATATATTTGTAGAGAACAGAAGTAGAGTCACCAGTCTAATCATTAGGCTATTTTTCCATATGAAAACCTTCCTCAGGGGTTCACTATAAGGAATTGGCTGCTAAGATTTACCTCATGAGCAAAGGGAAATGTAGATGTTGTCTCTGCTGTACTGCCTACAGTTATGAGCCATTCTGTTCTAATGTTAAATGAAAATGTGTGTGTCTGAGATCAACAGCTAAATGAATTAATCCTATTCCTCATTCCTTTGTGGTCACAATTCCAAAGAGACAGTGCTCCAAATGACACTGTGTTTCCTGCCCTTCGATGGGACACCCGTGTGTGACACTTGCACTGTCCTGATGCCCATACATACTTTGATGAGTCATTTGCTCCCCAGAACATGTTTGCTGCCAGCTGCTATGACAGAGAATCATTACTATCTGTTACCAGACAGTGCCAGCAGACCCGTCTTATCTAGCAAAGATGGTATTGCATTACTTGCTCCCTCTTCCCTGTATTTAACATAGGGCAAGTCTCCCTTCACCTCCCCCCCACACACCTTCATCAGCAGGAAGGCTTTTTTTTTTCACCCCTTGGCAACTTTAAGCTCTGGAGCTTGTCTGGACAAGCTGGCAAATGGTATTTCCCTTGAGAGAGATAACAGCAGAGCAGGTGGGGAGGCAGGGAGAGATTAGGATGTGTATATGCAGGCAAGCACAGAGCGAATCCACTTAACCCTATTGATTTGTGTCTCCTGGTCTCCAACAGCCTGAGTGCTGGTGAGTGGTAAGGCACTCATAAGCACTTAAACGCTCCGGGAAGGCACTGAGATTTCCTGCTGCCCTGGCACTAAGGAAGGGCTTTTGTTTTGTTTGGAGGCAAAGAGCGATCTTTGTTGTAGCTACATAATATTTATAAGAGGAGGTGGCATTTTTTATTATTGCTTTCAACTTGATGAGCTTCATTGCATGAGAAATGCCTCCCCCCAGCTTATCTTTCCTATGCCAAAAATGTTTACGGGAGCAAGGAGTGGTTGCGGACAGGAGAGCAAAGCCTGCCTAAAAAATCGATCCCCATGCATAAAACATTGCTATAAATCCATGGTTGTGCTATAGTTATCTACTGGTGTTATTCCAGAAATAAAAGCTAATGGTTTTCGTTTAAAATATAGCTTTAGCACCAAAAGCTAAAGGAAATTCCTGTTGGCAGTCCAGAGTACAGCTTTTATTATTCAGCACTCCTGCCATTAGAAACAGGAGTAAACCAATGAGTGGTTCAGAACCACAACATAACCACAGAGCAGGAGTCATGTACCATTTAGCTAATTGCAGCCCACAGCTATTTCTTTGGGCAAAGGCAGTGTGTCCTTCCCACTTACTCCTAATTTCTCCCACCTTTCTCACCTTTTAAGGCTTTTCTTCTTTTCCTAAGTGTTCGTTATGTAAATGACAGTTTATTTAGCTTTTACTGCAGAGGACTGATTTAATCTTTTTTTACAAGTTCCTGTGCTAGCCTTCTGCTTCTGTGCTTAAAATGTGAATGTTCCTATGTCAATGCTCTTGTGCTTTCCCTCACATTACATCATCCTGTAGCATGTGATCCTCATTCCACCTTTCAGTCTGTCCTCTTTTATCTGTGGAAAGACACAACTGGATCCAGTTTTGGATCCTGCAAGCTGGCTGCCTCTATTATAATTGAGTTTTCCCTTTTTTAAGTTTTTTTAAACAAAAGATCAAGAAGACCAACTTTGAATTAGCCCTTTTGCTTCTGTTTCATCCCAGGCCTTGAGAAAGCGGTCCAAAGGTGGTGAGATCCTCTGTCAGAAAACACTGGGATAAAAGCAAAGTTCTCCTTAGTCCAGGGACTGAAGCATTTCAGCAAATATGAGGCTACTGGTGAAATTCCACATCTGATTGTCATAACCCCAGCTCCCATCAGAGAACTGCTTCATTCTCCTTCCTAGAGGAGTATAGTAAGAATATACACATACCCCAGCTCTCATGCCTGCCTGATGACTTGTATCAGAAGACATTTTGAGTCAACACAGTTTGTTAGTTATTTTAGAAACTGATTTCTATGCATTAATAGGGATTACATTCCTTCCTTTACTTGTAAGGAATTTCAGGGCTTGGAAGAAGAGTCTTAATACATCCTCATACTTGTTTTGTCTGAGGTTCTGATTTTTTTCTAATGAGCTATAACCCCTGAAACTTCCATTTTCAATCATTGTGAGATGGTTATGATGCAAGAAAGTAAATGTGTTAAACTAGCTTGTTGAAGGACTTCAGTCTATATACATTGTAATATGTTATTCTTTATTCTTTTACTATAAAAATAAGTCAAAAGTCATAAAAATGAATAAAAATATTTTTAAAATCATAAGAATGTAGTTTGACTTGCTTACAAAATATATCCGGAGAAAGGCAAATGACTTAGCTTTTCATTCTAAAATCTTTTCCTGAGGAAAGCTTGGAAAGCCACTCACCACTCACTCATGAAAGAAAATCAGCTAGCTATCTCCAAACAATGGGCAATAAAGACTGATATCATCTGAGAAGCAGTTTTTTCCTGAGTAATGGCTGGTGTGTTCTTCCAGGCGTGGTGCACATGATTTCCTTAGGCCTGAAAAGTTTTGGTCAGTTATGTCTTCTGGGACTCTTTAGATAAGTGAGTGCTGGCATGTTTCTACCCTATAGGAAAGAATGACTGAGATGTGAATACCACTTAGAGCTGCTAACACTCATCCCCTTTTGCTTCTTTATAAATGTACAAAGGGGTTTCAATTTGGTCAGGTTTAACTGCCTTCTGATATGAGATACAAATATGAGTTAGGCAAGAGTCATTCTGGGCCCTTTTTATAAATCCCTTCCAAACAGCACTTTGAAAACTCAAGAAACTTCTTTTCACATGGTTACTGCCACGTAGTAGCACCAACCTTAACGATGGGTTTAGCTGATCCCTGTAAAATTCTGTATCACAGCAAGAGTGACCTCAGAGATGAGTCCCATTCTCACCGACCTCAGCTTCTGGATCTACTGAGAAAGTTAAATAAACCTAAATCTCTGCAAGAATAGAAGAATGAACCTCGGGAAAAGTGAGAAGCACTTGTCTTGCTTTTCCTTCCTTAGTATATCTAAATCACTTCAGGAAACTCAATTAAGATAAAAAAATTCTTCAGTGCAAGATGGATTATTTAGGAGATCTGAAGATGCTCAGCGCAAGATTCCCATCCTCTAGCAGTTTTCAAATCAGCGCATCACTCAGTACCAAGCCACTATCGTATTTTCCAGTCTGATATCTTATGGGCTGCCAAAAGTACTGACAATACCACTGTGTTTTGTGGAACATTTTTCTATTTTATAAATGATATTTTGAAAGTTAGAAAACTTAATGTCTAGAGTATCCATCACCTTTAAGTCTCCAGTACCTGATTTTTCAGAGTGCTTAACATTGTGACTTGGTGTTTAAAATACAGCTGTTGCTGGTTATGGTTGCAGCTATGAGTACTCATTAGTGAGTCTCACTCTCTCTGAGTCTGATCTCACTCAGGCAGTAAGATCCAAGACCTCATCTTGGAGATCTGAGGAACAATGAGTATGTATTTTGAGAGTATTTATGCAATGCCTCATAGGAATGACATGTTGAGCATCACTCAGGGTAAGCAGGTTATTCCAGCCAGCAGTCTGTTTCAGCATCACCACAGCCCTGTGGTGTAAATCTAGACAGATTGGGAAAAATAAAGAACAGAAGATTATGCAATTAAAGATAGTATCACATGCTTATAAATGTGATCAGTTCTGGAATTTCCTCATACTGGCCTGCTTAACTTTGAAATCTTACTCCCAGTCCCCATAGTTCTGCCAGGGTTGTTAAAGCTGGATTCAGCCTGATGTCAGGCTCCTGCACCTCCAGAGGTTGTGCTGACTGCCCAAGGCAGTGAGCACTTATGACTCCCAGGCTTCCCCACACCGACTGCAATCCACCTGTAGGGAGTGGGAAGGATGAAGCCTTTGTGCTGGGAGCACATAAGGATTTAATTGAATCAGTTACAACTTCTAGCTTCAAGTGCTCTAATTTTCTACACGGGTCCCCTTCTTGAAGTTTAGCATAACTGTGGTGAGATTTTTGGCGCTTTCTGTTCCTGGTGGGTAAAACAGATACATTTGGTATGAAGGCTTATTGTCTTCAGGCATTGTCAAACACTTTCTTGTCTCTGGCATCTTTCTAAGGGCCTCTCACATTCCTGAGGCTATAAATGGAATGCCTGAGCATACCAAACACCAGCACATACATAACATACACCAGGCTGTCCCAATGGCTGGGCAGACCAGAGATAGGACACAAACAGATGAACTACATCACTACCTTGTGAAGAGTATGACTTTGGTCAGGGAGGCACTGGCAGCGAAGAAAGTTTTTGGTACCCTGAGAGCTTGATCAAGACAGTGGTGAGCACAGGAAAAGTGCATAGCAAGGAAAGATTCCTTCAGGAGCATGGAGAGCAGCAATGTGATGAAGCCCCTGTGTTGTGAGCTGACTGCCAAACTCACCTGCTTTGTCTCACAAGCTAACTAGATATAAGTCAGCTCAAGCCTGTACACAGGACAGTCACCTTAACATCCAGGCAGCTGCTGGCATGGACATAGTAAGCTTGCATCTGTCTGCATCAGGGAAGCTGGCTGCAGGCCTGAAAATAAAGGAAGAAAAATAACAGCAGGGAACAGCAAGTAGTGTTAGGTCTGGCTTCAGCAACTGCAGTGCTACCAGAAACCCTCACTGGGATCAAGGTCTTTCCATACTAGGCACTTTTTAAGTACATCACTGGGAACTAATGAATTATAATAATCCCTATCTCCAAGCCAGTTTGTTACTCCAACCTATGGATTCTCAACTTTACTAACAAGCAGGGAACAGTAGAGATGCAGCACAGTCTTGAAAATGTCAGTACATGGCCAGGTCACATATAGACAGTTGGGATAAGGAACACACAGATGGAGGCATCAGGAAACAGTCCTTTCAAATACAAATCTGAAGCTAGGAGAAGAGCTGGTAAGTGCCACCAAGAACAACGGGAAAGCAAGTTGGCAATAAAATTGGAATGAAATATGCTCAGCAAATGAAGCACTAAGACTAAAGCTGTGTATACCAAAATAGTACCATGTCATGGTTTAAGCCCAGCCGTAAATCAGAACCACAGTCTCTCTCTCACATCCCCCTTTCCCCCCCCCCCCCCCTCCATTCCCGGAGGGATGGGGAAAAGAATCAAAAGAATGTAACTCCCACAGATTGAGATAAGAGCAGTCTAGTAACTAGGGTATAACACAAACCACTACTGCTACCACCAATAGTAATGATGATAAGCGAAATAACAAGGGAAGAGAATACAACCGCTCACCACCCGCCGATTGATACCCCGCCCGACCCAAGCAGTGATCTCCCCCTTCTGGGTAATTGCTCCCAGTTTATATAGTGGGCATGACATGCTGTGGTATGGAATACCTCTTTGGCTAGTTTGGGTCAGGTGTCTTGTCTCTGCTTCCTCCCGGCTTCCCCTTCTCCCTGGCAGAGCATGAAACTCAGAAAGTCCTTGGTCAGACTAGACATTACTAAGCAGCAACTAAAAACATCAGTGTTATCAGCGCTGTTCTCAGGCTAAAAGTCAAAAACACAGCACTGCACCAGCTACTAAGAAGGAGAAAAATGACTGCTACTGCTGAACCCAGGACATACCACAATGAGCTATATTATGAGAAACTGGAGAGGAACTTAACCACTATTGCGTCCCCCTGCAGAAAGCTGCATTCAGTTGTAGGCATTCTGAGGATAGAGGCTGATGAATGTAACACATTTTGAGCTAGTGTAGAAGGAGGCAGAAACATACAATAGAAAAATTAAGAAAGGAGGAGTAAGGACTCCACAGGCAGCAGGGAATTTACTCCAGCAAACACAGCCCCCTGTAATAGCCAGGTGGTGGTGTGATTCCCATGTGGAGGTATCTATAGACTACAGATAACAAAGGAGGACAAGTATTAGATAAGATGAAACAAGGAAAATCTATCTGAACATACCAACACATCAAAATTTTAAGTAGCTGTTATCAAGAAGTCCTATCAAATGCCTTCCTTGGGAAAGCTGGCCTCTTGTCCCACGGGAAATGGAAAGTCTGTATTACTTAGGACACTGCTGACTGGACTGTAGAAAGCATCCAAGAATGCCCTGCAGGGAACATCTGGTATGGATCAGGCATAGCTCCTGTAGGAGGCAGGACAGTTGTGCTGGGCCATTGCAATCGCTGCTTTCTCTCAAGCTATGCAGTAGTGATGTATAGAAAATAAGTTTGGTTTTCATATGAAATTTATGCTCAGTCATTAAAATATCAAAGTTAAATACACAGGAAGCTCTGTTTAGCAGCCGTCTGTAAGCTTCTGATAACAAGACAAAAACAAACCAGTGAAGAAATAGGAACACTTTCATATGATGGAAGAAAAACATCTTAGCTGAGGTTTCACCCCTGATCCCTGTCACCTGTTAGGAGTTATCATTTCTTTGTGGAAACAAAAACCAAGCAAACCAACCAACCTCTGCTCTTTTCTCCTCTCCTCTCCTGGCTTCTTTCCTGCAGTGCTGGGGGTCCTTTGCTGGTTCTCTAGGGACTAAGGGAGCAACTGCAACCAAAAGCTCATTTGGAAAAATAAATATAAAAAGCCAGCAAAAATCTAAGTCTCAAAATAAAGAGCGTGGAAGCACACAAGATATTTTCATTTCACTGATCAGCAAGATCTGCTTCTTGGAAAAAA
Organism: Psittacula echo; assembly: GCF_963264785.1. Classification (NCBI taxonomy): domain Eukaryota; kingdom Metazoa; phylum Chordata; class Aves; order Psittaciformes; family Psittacidae; genus Psittacula; species Psittacula echo. The sequence goes on along the minus strand of NC_137735.1, from coordinate 84,669,886 downwards.
ACCAGTGAGATTTCAGTTCTGCATCCTGCCTTTAGTGCCAGATTTCTCCACTTTGGAAGATACAAGATGCACCTCATGATATATAATTTTATTTCTTAGCTCCAGTCTGGGAGCATTTCCCCGAAAGGCAGAAAAAGGCTTTGCAGCTTTATCCCAGCCATGTACACTCTTTGCATTCATTCATGGTAATGCCTAATCCCATTTTTAATCTTAATAAGCTCTTTAGTACAATAATATCCTATGGCACTAAGGCACACAACTTAATTCCTTGACTTAAAGCCAGGAGTCTCAAAGTGCTATTTGGTTTACATCCTTTTAACACATAGCTTTTCTATGTATATAAAAATTTGATCTAAAATCTGCATCCACAAGCACTTCAAGCAGTGTTTAACCTGAATAATTAGCTACTCTGATCCCAAGATGCTCTCGATAAACCCTGCAGGAAGAAATATTTCCTTACCCTCACTGCCCTGGCCCTGGACTGATACAGTAATTCAAAAGGAAAAGTTTGGAGCCCTCAGGTGCCTACTCCCAGAAGAACCTTATCTCTCAATCTATCTAAATTAGTCAATTAAAAACAAGATTCACAAGTTCATGCAGACAAAAATGATAGAGATAAATTTAATATGAACTAAATTGCAAGCAGGGAAAATTGCTGCTAGTTATAATAATTTAATTACAGAGAAAATTTCAAACACCTCTTTTGAAGGACTGAGAAAAGTCACACTGTGGGAAATACCTGGACTTCCTCTCTAAGCCCCAGATGAAGGTCCCAGGTGGACCAAATCATACAGATCTTCTGGCCTGCTTTCAAACTGGAATTGTAGCCGGGAGCTACATGACAGTGCGAAAGCCATTCAATGCCCTTCATGTGTATTCACTTTGACACTACCTACAACCAAGAAAAGAAATCTGTCTCCATAGTCCCTTCATCTCCTTGAGCTTTGCAGTGAAACACTGAATGTGCGCAGAGGGGGTAAATTAGCTCAGGGTTCAGACACATCCAAAACAAGGGGGTTGCCACAGCTTTAAATGCTACTGCTCATTGACTGGGTTAGAGAAGATGACCTGTTTGACTATGCCAATTGTCAACTAAAATACAGGTCACAGTGGCTTATGCTTGCATGTATCCTTTCTGCTTGCAGCAAGCTCAGGGCGCAAGCACAACTCATTGCTGCAGTTCAGCTGCTGAGCAGTACTCCGTAACCTGAAGTGACTTCATTAAGTTCCATGAGGGATCCATAACCCCTGTTTGGTCTGCTAAAGAGATGGCAAAAAGGCCATTTGATCAGACCGAGAAATGTCTCCATATGAATGCACTTCCGAGAGGAGATGAGTCTTTCTTCCAAGCAGCAAAAGTAAAGTCAGATCTGATAGCTGGAAACTGTTGTTTGACAATTCAGATAAGAACCACATTGCTCATTTCTGACAGAGGAAATAATGGACCTCAGAAACAAAACTGCACATGATGTGTGCCCTGTAGATCTTTAAACCAAGACTGTGTGACAGGATAGTGGATTGATATGCAGTGGCTAACATCTGTAGTTCAGGCAGTTCTTGTGCAGGACCACTAGAAAAGTTTTCAGGTAGCCTTTGAATATCCTTACAAAATACTGTAATAAGTGACAGTGAGAGGCTGATTTTTCATTTAAGTCAGTGCCACTGAAGAGCAGCATTTCAAGAATTCAGATAGGACACAGTGGAGATTGGTAGAAGTTATTGAAGTTGAGTTAGTAAAGTTCCTGTGGGCAGATAAAATGATCTTTACAATTATTGTATTCTCCGAGTAGTTTTAAGACAAAAAAAAAAAAAACACTTCCCAGCCTTCCCCTACGCACAGACATCTGCTGCTGAAAATTCACCTTGCTCCCATAATTCACCATACACTTACTGCAACTTGTTGGAAGACCAGCTTTCCAGCTCCTTAGGAGAAGCTCAGGTGATCTTGTGTGCTTTCTTCCAGCAAGCAGTATTTCTCCACATTTGGTTTTTGGGGCATCACCCTTCACAGTATCAGCCTTGGCCTTCTACAAGAGTTGGCAGTTAAGCTCATTGAAACAATGGGGACGGCTATACTATGAAAAGGGATGTAAAGTTCTTAGCCTTCATGAAGTAACTAGAAAGAAGGAATATTTTAGCTAAGACAAGGGAGTTTGTAGGTTTAACATTTTAGCCATCTATGGCAAACTAGAAGACACTGCCTCGTGCTCACTGATAGCTTAACCTAGGATATTGCTTTTTGGGGGTTACTCAAAGCAAGGCTATAGTGGAGAATTACTGCCTCAGAAAGGCTGACAAGGCACACCTAGAACAAAAACTGGGTGAAGGATGTTTGGAGGGGGTAAGTGCATTCAGCAGGCAGAGTCCACACTTAAGAAAGCAGAATCAGAGGGAGAACTGCAGATGCCTATGGGGATCAAAACAGGGATATGTTAATAATTTAATTCATAGAATCATTGAATAGTTAGGGTTGTAAAGGACCTTAAGATCATTTAGTTCCAACCCCACTGCCATGGACAGGGATGCCTCACACTAGACCATGTCACCCAAGGCCCTGTCCAACCTGGCTTTGAACACTGTCAGGGATAGAGCATTCACAGCTTCCTTGAGCAGTTTGTGCCAGTGCCTCACTACTTTCACAGTAAAGATTTTTTTGTAGCAAATGAGAATATTTGTAGCAAATCAAGTTTAATTAGCAAGATGATAGTCAGGATATCCCTATTGCCTCAGGCAAAGTCCAGCTACAGAAGCAAGGCTGTCAGTACCAGTAAGCACAGATTGGGACTGACCTGGCATTGTTTTTGTTCCAGTGCTGGAAGTGGTGAGGTTGCAGGTGTGGGAGTGGGCACCCTCTCCAATTCTTGATCCTCAACCCCTGTACATAACTGCCTCCTATAAGCTCCTTTTGGAGAATGATGACGGTGGCTGGCAAACATGTCCTATTCTCTTGGGGCTCCTCATATGCTTATAGTGGTTCTGCCTGCTGTTCATCCAAGGGTCACTGTGCCCTGCTACCCCTTTGTGCACAGCATTGGGCACTCAACTTCTGGCCATGCCAAACTCAAGCGTAATTTCCTTAATACAGAGATGTCCTTATTGAGGACACAGACCTGTATAGTTAGAGAGTAACATCTGTGGTATATTGTGAGAACTGGAGCTATAAATACAGAAAATAAGGGTGACTTTGATATGTTTTCCAACTTAAATTTTATTGGATTTTTTAGTTTTAGAAATACCAAAAAGTTCCTTTCATGACTATGGCATTCTCTAAAAGGTTATAAAAACAACGCCCTAAAACCTTTGCCCTAGCAGCCCATGCTTCTCAGGCCTTTGTGCAAAATCACTCTAAATGAGGCTGTGCCAAGGGAAGACCCTCCTGACACAGCACCACTGTCCATCCCACTGCCCTTTGCCATCTTCCAGTATTTATGCATTTACTTGTTGCCTTGTAAGTCCAGCTGAAAGTGGGGAAAGGAGAGCTGGAGTAGCTTTTGCCTTCCAAAATGCACTGCTAGAACTGTCCAACAGCAGTTGGGCAACGGTTGGCTTACAAGGTGGTAGGATGCTACATCCTCAAACAGAGCTTCTCATTACTGGCACTGAAAACACTGGGACATTCCTCATCCATAGAAACATTAAGAGTATTCAGAAGCTGAGAGGAGAGGAACCATGGGATTAGTAATACCTGACATCTGAACGCAGAGCGTAGGGAGCTGGCTGACTCCCACAACCCACACCACCACACAGGAGAGGAGCAATATTATAGTGTTTGGGGCCAGGAACAGCACAGAGGGGTCCAGGATATACACACAGTGAGGTGTGTATATCTCAGGATAAATTCTCCCTACATAGAAACAGTGATTTCTACTCTAGGAAACAGCAGCCACTAGTACAGACTTTCTTGTAAAAAAAGCAGCTTTATAACATGAGTTTTATCTTTTGGCAGCTGTCCCATAAGAACTTTCTCTTACTGGAAGCAAAACAGGCTGGAGGAAAATATATTGTACCTTCAGCACTATCAAGTACTATGCAAGCTCTCCACAGCTGTAGAAAAACTGCTGTTGGGTCCTGTTTTAAGCAGTGAAAGGCATAGTTATGACTTTGAATGATACAAGCACAAAGATACAAATAGCTTGGTTTTATTTATTTTGTTTTCTAAAATCTATAAAAATAAGCATCTTCAAGTCTGTGACACTTTGCCAAAAGTTAAAAATGCAATTGAAGAAGAAAAGAAACAGCCACAGACTGTTCCTAACCCCAAGTCAACATAAAAAATAAAACTAGCCGCAGCAGGGTAAGTCTAAGGAATGTTTTCTACCCTACATACTCACGTACTTCTCACCTCACTTCCCAGTTACGAGTGCAAAAAGAAATGAAGAAAATAATTCGTTATCATACACTGAACATCACTTAGCCCTTTTTTTCTCAATTAGATTCCTTTTGCCGTGCATATCGTACTGTCCTGACCTAAAAAAACATGCCTTCTGTCTCATATAAGCTATGAATGTATTTGTGGATGCATCATCCTGTTTTTTTCTGCTGAAAGAAGTGCTGTGTCACAGGAATTTGTAAGGCACCAGGAAAGAGAATTATTAAAAATGATTTTCAGCCTGTGGTCTACAGTCCTCAGGGACCCATGAACTACTTCTAAAGGGTCCATGAAAAACAACCAAGGCAAACAAGATGCTTGCCACTACACTTTAATTTGATGGGCAGAAACTCACACTACAGTAGAAAAATTTTTGAAGCATATTGGAAAAAGATAAAAGGCATCATCCAAGGTTGGAGGCAGTCTAGAAAATCCATGCACCCATCCCAAAGAGCAGGAACCTGCTTCATACATACCACTTTCTGGACTCTAAGAGTTTCAACTAACTGAAACATGAAACTGTGGTGACTATGTATAGCTTCTCAGCAGCATTTTGCAGCCCATGCAGAATTTTTGCTGCTGCACCAATTTCCTCAGCAGCATCCATGCCAGATAGCTTACAGCTAGTGTAGTGGTTTCGTCACCTCTCTACTGCTACTTGAGCTAAGCTGTTGTTATTTCACTGAGTCAAGAGGCTTTGCTTTCATCTTGGAAGCAGAAACATTATTGAGCTGTTTGTTTTCTGCATTATAGATCTGCTTTTCTGATTAACCCAGCCAGCCCTGGATCTTCTTGACTTTTAAGCGTCACCAGATCTACTCAGATTGTCCTAATCTGGGTGCAGCTATCTTGCAACAGACAGACAAAAATAACCTCTGTTGGATTAATATTTGTCATGTTGTCTGTTACATCACAGATCTCCTTGGTGCAGAAACAGGCAACAGAGCATACCTGCATCCTGCAACAGGGTCTGGTGCAAAAATTGCAGTTAATGGCCACCAAAATAGCTCTGAATTGGGAAACAGCCCAACGCCTCAGCACAGCAGCCTGGCCATCTGATTTTCCCTCCAGTGAAACGTCATCACTACTGAAACTGCTGTACTCTCCTCTAGATCCAGACTGCTACCTCAGCACAACACTTCTCAGATATTCCAGCTCTAACTGGAGCTAGCTGCAGCACGTCTGAGCTATGAAGTGCAGACATGCCACCTATGTGCTAGTCCAGAAATCGCTGCAGGGATGACAAGTATTTTACACAGACCACATCACCTTTAGACAAGATGTTTCCATAAAGAAATAAATGAGCAAGTAACAAAGTATTTTCCATACTCTTGTATAGCAGCATAAAACAAACAAAGTGAAGGGTGGTACATTAGAAATGTAGCAGGTACAAGAAGCCATTGCAACATAATCTATTTTCCATTCCACCAGGGGACCACTCAGTGTCATTCCCAGATTGAGTCAGGCAGAAATGCAGACTGCAAACCACTGGGTTAGCTTCAGAGGGGTTTGGCTTTAGGCTATCACTGATGGTCTGGAAATTTAAATTCAAGTTTATTCTTCTTAATAGGGTACTCAGTCAGGATAGCTGTTCTCTAAGTGCTTTTATTTATCTCTGCAGTGCTGTAGAGTCAGAGCTTGCCATCAGTAAGCATACACTGTCCCTTTTGTAAAACAAGTCTCTCAACTTTTCCTTCTCCAGAGCATCTTCTCCATCAGCTTTTCTCACTGTCTCCCCTATTTCTGTGCCATTCTGAAAAGTTGGTCACTGTTCTTCCCAGCACTGGTGTCACATTATTGCTTACCATCAGCCTGTATTTTACAATACCAGAGGGTGTACTCTCTCAGCTAGAGAAGACTTCTGGCTGGGCTGCACCTTACAATGGTCTTCCTAAGTCACAAGAATTTTCAGAGCCTGGTTATCCCAGCAGGTCTATATCCTAGATGACTGAATATTAAATCAGAGGCAATCTTTAGTGCAAATAACAAACTCACTGACTCTGTACGGTCACTGAGATGCATCAGCTCTCCTACCACTGGTCTCCCACAAGGCCCTTATCACCCCTGATGACAATACTTTCATTAACTGTTTCTCCACTCTCTGACTATAGCCAATGTCTTTGGAGTTTATAACTAAGGTAAAATTAATTATTATTTGATTTTAAAAAATCAGAAGTAATTGAGATGGTTCCTGTAAGTAAACCCCCCGTTTACAAAACACCACCAAATCCAGCAATGCTCATTTGAGAGTGAGGAGGGTAGAGGAGGGATTAGACATGTCAGCCTCAGACCCACTGCCACGTTACTGCCTTTATTTGTGAGAGTTCATGGATTTCTATCCAAAGATAACATCTCTGATTTAGAAAGCCTCTGAGCCAGACATCTGCAGACTGGAAATGCCACCATGGACTTGCCCTGCATCCTTCCCCAGCGCCCACTACAGGCAGCTATCAGAAACACAGCAGAGGTTGTGTGCACCTTGGGGCAGGCTCAGTGCCGCTGTCTTACATTCCAAGCTATTTAAAAAAATGAGGATGAAATATCTCTTTCTTCTGTTTCCCTTGTATTTAGAAAGACACTAGTGAAAAATGTGAAGTGAAACAACAGTGAAACCAGTGAAAAACTGTCAGACTGGGTAGAAAGCAGTGTGGGCACAAGCACAGCGCTGAGAACATCAGCAGAGATAAGCCAAAGGGAAGAGCAGGACAGGGCAGGGCGAGGAGGGAAGATGTGGCAGAGGGGAAAAGGGAGAAAGATTATTATCTGGAGTTTACTCTTTGCTCCAGATGTGGCAGACTCTGTGGACCTGATTACAACAGATTCACAGGATAGGGAAAACCTAAAGGACCCCCTTCATTAGGCCAGGGACAGCCCCTGCAGCGCACCCAGACCTCTGACTGGGATGGGTTAGGCACCATCTACACATCATCTTTCTACGTTGTTATACAGGCAGCACAGTAGAGGTCTCTAAGGATGGGATTCATCTCTGATAACTTTAGGTATCTATACCATGACTGCCAAGGGGAATCTAGTCAATAAAACCACCAGAGTTGAAGGATATATTCATCTAACCAAATACAGGCATATGCTTCAGCATGATATGAATCATGCCCTGGTCACAGCTACATTGATTAATCCTCCACAGACAAGGGAAAAAACTTAAGGTGCCTAGCTCAGATACAGACATTTGCATATGATTAGAGGTGAGTGCCATACTCAGAATCAAAAAACAAAGTAGTCCAGAATGCAGTGAGGACTAATCCTGGCATGACAATAACAGTGACAGTCACACTAATATGTAGCTGAGGAATGTGGATAAAAATAAAACCTCTGGGAACAAAACAAATTCTCAAAGAACTACAATAACCATTGGTTAAATAGCACAGTTTTCACTGGCATTCCCAAAACATCCAAAAAACCTTAGCAGGGCTCAAAGCTTTGCTGTGCTAAGCACTGTAAATCCATGTAATAAAAAGACACTCCCTGTCCCTGGAGAATGTGTGTAAGAACAGTAAGATCTGTGCATGGTTACCACCCATTTTTCCTAACTTTTTTTTCCCCAGCCATTTCCAGGAGGGTCTCACCATTGCCCAGCTCTCTCAAGGGGTTGTACTGGAATGCAGTAACATGATTTTGGGAAGCACTTGTGTTAAATAGGGTTGCCTCAGAACATGGCATATATTCGTGCCGTATATTTCTGACATTGGAGGACCAAATTTGTACCATGACATTTCAAGTTTCATTTTGGGTGATCCCAAGTTATTTCAACATAATAAGTCTCAAGAGCTTCAGCCAAGGCTTTTAAACAGAATGATATAACAAAGAAAAACATTATAAATATTCCCCAAGTATGTGAGAGAACTTGTTTTATATGTACAAGAACCAGAGCTTTGGGAGGAAAATGGGAAAGAAACATACCACCTTTAATGAAAATGTTTACAGAACACCTTTTTAACTCAGTAAATACAGGAAGGAACATAAACATTGCAACAGGCTCAGAACAGTTTGTTAATGAAGGCAGGAAAAATGTTAAAAATTTGTTTAATTTTTCGGTATTCCAGGTTTGAGTTCAGGTGTGTGTCGAGTACCCATCTCCAAAGAGCTTCAGGAGCTCTTCGTTCAGCCTTAAGAACAAGGTCACTTGGTTTTTAATCAGCGTCAGAGTACACAAGGGTTTATTTGCAGTTACAGATGAAATCTTCAAAGAAATCCCAGGAGGCTTATGAAAGTTGGAGCTGGGAAAAGGAGAAAAAGAGAAAGAAACCCATGCATGAACACAAGAATCGGTATTGGCAACTAGGGATGTGATGTTCATGAGATGGCCCAAGAGAAGAAAATATCTGGAAAGAACAGAAAAGTACAAAGCAGAAATAACTGGATTTAAAGGAGCTTGCTTGACAAAGAGTTTCCTACGTACCTGTAAAAATTCATAGAGACTTACTAAATCCCATAAGTGAGCCAGTTGTATAAATATCCAGAGGGTATATTATGTTTATTTAGATAAAGTAGTTGGAATATATATTCTTAAACAGTTTGCTTTCTATAAAATTGAGGATGCACCTTTGAGAATTATGGAAGTAAAGGAAAACATGGAAATTAAGTCAGAAATAGAAAAAAGTATCAATGAGTGTATGAGAGAGAAACAATTACCTTTACCTTCAATGCTTCATTTTATTAAGCAGCAAATGCTGAGTCCGTACTGACACACTTTTTTCTACTTTGAAAGATTTAAACTGCATGCTGCAAAATGTCTGAGCATTCACATCTGTGCACCACACTAAAATGAAACTATTTGCAGTACAACTCACATTTATATGTACAAACGCAGTAAGAAATGAGGGTCTTATCTTTGTTGCAGAGTTGAATGAATTTTATAATGCTGAAAAATTGAATATTGCCTTTATATTAAGTTGTGCTGACACAATAAAAACTTCACTGAAGTATGATGTAAAGCAGACACAGGGTAGAAACAAGTTAGTGCTAACGAGTCCTCACACACCTTCCCATAATCCCCATGCATCAAGAAGGATGAAGTTCTCCCAGAATTCACAGTGAATCAGTTTACTGAACAACCTCCTATCTTTTCTGGTAATCGTAACCCAGACCAAAGTGATCCATGCAATTGTCTGCCCCAGTAATCTGTCACAACCTCCGCTTTCTGTTCTTTCCTCTCATAGCAGGAGCATCAAAAGTAAAAGTGGGTTGTTTGTTGTTTGAGGTTTTTTTTTCCCCAGAACTGTGGTTTCAATCACATTAATGGGTTTGCACACTGCCAGATAGCATAAATTTAATCTTGATCATGTGTGGGCATATGACTGCATTTCTATCAAATCAGAGCACATGATGGAATTTTCACTGTCTTTTTCTATTAACACGAATTTTATGTCAGCCCAGAGAGGCTGGATGACATCTGATCTCTCACAAAGCCAGGCAGCATGAACTTATTGCATTATGGATTACATTACTCTGAACTGATCTGAGCTGGCAGAAGAAGGGATATGTCTGAAGTCAGCACCCTGCAACCTGGGGCCATGCCATTCTGGATGCCATCAGGACAGCCCAAAACACAGATGGGCTGCACAAGCCAGCCAAGACCTCACGGCAGCACACAAGCCCATATGCTAGTTTATGCTGGCAATTTTTAAATGGATTTGCAGTTGGCATCTTTGCCCATGCTACCAGCTTACAGAGACAACAAGAGTGACACTATGGTGTTACCCATCTCCTATTTTTCTACCTCACATAAGATTACCTCAAAGTGAAAGAACTCAAGAAAATTTATCTGAAATAACTCTGCTTGAACACTGCAAATGCTCCCCGGTACGGCGCAAGGCACACAGGCAGTATTTGCCTCGTAGGATCAAGAAGCAAAGCTGAGAGCCATCTTCTGGTCCGCCTTTACAGACTGCTACCACCTCGTGGCCATTCTTTTCCCTATGTTGACAGCAGCAACTGAAACCTTAAAAGTACAGTTTTCCCCTGCTGTCTTAACTGTTCCACTGAAAAGAAATGGTGTTTCGGGAAAGGAGTAGCAAACCCAAAGCACTGTGAGAAAACTGTGCCACTGTAGAAAAAGTAGCATTAAAAAAAAACATTTCAAAACATGTTTTCATGAAGTTTACTCAAGGATCTTAAGATAGCACCTATAGCTCCATTTTGCAAATGCAAATAAAACTTTTTAAAGGAAAAATAGTACAGATGCTTTAAAATGAATGATTTGTGAAGCATGACTTCTCTAATATCAAACAAAGCTTTAATGCACTTATCCTGAAATCCTGCCATCCTGGATTCATTCAGGAACAAATGAATCTTGAGACTGAGAAAAAGTTTGCAATATAAAGCTTAAAGAGAACATTTTAAATCACACTGCTCTCAACAAAAATTGCATTTTTTTTCCCCCAAGAAACAGTACAGAAATACATAGCTTCTCACCAGAGGTACCCAAGGTTTCTGGAGACCCCAGGTTAAAGTTTAGGCTGTGAACTTTCCCCTGCCAGCTCAGCAGCTCACTTTCAATGTCCTGTAAGGAATAATGCTGCCTAGTGGGTAGGACAGATTTATGACACAGTTTTCAATAGCAGTTCTGTCACTCAATCCTCTGGGCAAAGTCACTCCTGCCTTCTCTGCCTTTTATGTTCACCTTTCTCAAGCAAGGGTGGACTCTTAGGAAAGCGCAGCACCTAACACAACATGGACCTAAGAGAGATGATGATTTTTAAGTACCCTGATGATAGAAATAAAAGTGAATAATTGAAATAAGAGCATATGACTGACTTTTATGTTTCATTTTATTTTTTGGATTTTGGGGTTTATTTTTGTGATTAGGTTACAGAGATTATTGTTTATAGAAGAGAAGCAAATCTGATCATTCAATAGGCATTTTTGGCAATCAAAAAAGCAATTCTGGAAATATCAGGATATTGATGAGTTAATATTGCTTCTCAGCCTACAAAACAGAATCATTTTTAAGGCCTGTTTCAGAAGTATTCCCACTATTTGCTCATATTGCAGAGGTTTTCTTGAAGTGCACAGTAGTATTCTAAAGATGGTTACATTAAATGCACATTCATAAAAAGGGGAAATATGGTCAAATCTCTTATCTCAGAGACTTCATTTTGTTCAAACATTTTAATAGCATGGGAGGAATTTTTCACATCTGCATGAATCTAAAGACCACCTTCACTATGGAGAGAAACATATACATTGCTTTCTAGTGCTGAAATGCAGGGTCAGACTCTAGAAGGGGATGTATAATCACATGCGTAATGTGACTATTGCAGGGAGGAAGCAATATTCCTACATGTGTTAAAAAGCAGTGATCCCCCATTTCATGTAGAATTGATGCAACCATAACACATATTGCTGATATAGAGACCATGGCACCTGTCTTATGGCAGCAAACAGCAAAACTCCCATAACTGTTTTGTCCTAGAGACTGTCTGTGGAGCTATTAGGTGCTCTGTGATTAGACAGATCAAAAGCGTATAGTAACATGTCACTACTTTTTTCCTGGGTTTCGAAAGTGGCTAGCATGGATTCATTCTCTGTGCAGGTCTGACTAGATGTCCAGTTTTTTCCTTCTCTGAGAAGAAATAAGATTTATGTTTGAAACCCATCCACCCTCTGGGGCACTGTTCAGGAGGACATTTTCCATGGTGACCTGCCTCAGGTTTTGCAGCTACAAAGGGAAAGAGAGAACAAAATTTCTACCTGGTAAAATCTTAGCATTCATCATCGTAACTCAACCTAGAATGTAGATTATTTGAGAGCCAATGCCACATGAGATGCTAGAAGAGAGGCCAAAGGGAGGGCAAAGGTTCTAAACTTCCCTGCCTTTCAAACACCATCTTCAGCTGAGAAATGTGAGGGCTGGGGGCTGCAACAACCGTGGCAAAGAACAGAAGTTGCGCCTTGGTAATGCAGCTTCATTGCTGAAACTGCTCGGGGACATGGCAGGGGATATTTTCTTTGAGAACTCTTTGCAATAAAAAAGCATAACATTTTAGGGCACCTAAAAACATTGCTAGATGGACACAAAAGGGTTAAAATGATGCCCTGAAAATGGGTAACAGGGGCATGGGAGGCTCACCTGGAAGATCTGTGGTTGATTCCTGCTTGGTCACTCTCAAATTCAGCAGATACCTGTACAATGACTACTTCCTAAGACACATGATTTATGAAGAGTGGTTACTGCCTTTAAAAATGTGAACCAGAAGAAAAGCCAGCTTAAAAGGTAGGAAAATGTCCTAGTCTGGAAACAGAACACTATGTTAATCTCAGAGAAGCTCACAGGGAAGATTAAGAGCTTGGCATATTGATCTTCAAAGACATGGGAAGAAGAAATTGCAAATCACTATAAATGCACTTGGAATTAACCCAGAAGATGTACTTTTTTGGGGAAAAGAAATAGGCAAGAGGAGGAACTGGAACAGAGTATCCAGTATATCTTTGTTCCCCATAGTCATTCCCCAAGAACGCACAAGAACAGAAGGGGACCCCTTGTAAGGACCTGTGATCAGGGTTAGGATTGACAGGGTAGGGACCTATTTTTCACTAGCTGTCAAAAGTCGAGATGAAAGAGTCAGCATGAAGTGCCAGGCAAGGTGAGAAGTTCATTTTGCTGTCTCTGTAAATTGTCGTGTAAATATGCCAATAAATACTTCCAGCCACTGCTCCCTGTGATGCTTTGGGTCTCTGCTTTTGATTGACCTTGCTCCTCTGCTTTATGTTTGTGGTGGCCCAAGACTGCATTGTTTACCCGATGGAACATGCTTCCACACACATGTCTAGTTACTGTCTGTAGGTGGGCACATTTTTTGACAGTGAAATTCACAAACTCTGTGTAGGACCATGAGGGAGTCTGTGAATTCATCATGAGCCTGATTGACTCTGAAGGGTCACCCCACAGGTGATCCCTCCTCCCACATGCCAGCGCAGGGGCTCAGGACCCCGTTTCACCTCAACCGATCCATTGATTTCCTGGCTTCACCTCGGACCTGCCCTGATGATCTGGACGCTTGGCTGAGCCAGACTACTGCCTACATCTTCCCTGGTCACATTAAAGTCTCAAGTGGTAGCTGTATTACAGCAAATTGCTAATAGCCAATTGATATAGTTTTAAAAAAACAGAACCCCATGTGCACTTCTTCTCATTTTAAGCTTTTTTTGTTAAGGAAAACTTGCACAGTATTTACCACTGCTGTGAGCTTCCCAAGCAAAATTCAGTCAGGAACACAGCAACAGAATCGTGCAAGGAGGTATTTTGTAATGCAATTCCAACAGGTGAATTGCTGAATGCAGATTCCTTTAAAGCTTTCAGAGTAGCAACCCACAAATCCAGAAGTTGATAATAATAAATATATTAAAAATAGATATGCATAATTGCTGTGTACTTTTCCTGGATTATTTAGCCACATCAGTTAAAGTTGAAATGGGCTGGATGGGTACTTTGCCTCTTGCTCTTCCAGGTTATAAAGTTCTTGTGTAATGAGCTCTTTGGCAGGAAAATCAGTTTGGACTGTGTGATCTGCACAGAATCCACCATACTGGAGCAAGACATCTCTTCCCTGTGAGCATGCTGCTTGCTGTGCCCCCCTGAAGTCCTATCACCTGACATCACATTCATGGTCAATTTAGCCAAAGACCTTGAGATATGTTCTGTGGACTTTGACACCCTTCTCCGTCTCTGCTACCATCATCACTAATCAAGGGATATGGATATTGCACATCTCTCTACAGTACTAACTCCCACACTCCCATCCTCCCCATCAGGATTGGTTTAAACTGCTGAAGCTTATAGTTCTATTAGAGGGGCACAGTTATATTCCAGTATCTCTCCAATACTTTACTGTGTTGATCACAGTTAGGAAAAGATTACAGCTAAGTCTTCTGTGCTTCGTGAATTTGTAACCAATACCCATCTCATCCACTCATTTTTTGTCTTCCAGGCTTCTTTCTCCTTCACACTCTAGCTATATCTGACAAGTTATGTTACGCTACTCACACTCTTTTTTTAACAAAGGCTATATAAACATATAAAATGTTATTCAGTTTAAATGGAATATGATGTCTGATTCCTTTTATGGTGCAGTAGAGACATCTAGTGACTCTTTTGTGTTATTAAAATGCAAAGGATTAATGTAAGATGGCAAACCCTTGAAATACCCTTCTAGTGATCGGAACTACGCCTGTCCACTCCACCAAATCCTTGAGAAAAAGTCTTTACACACTCTCCACCAAATCCACTGAGAAAATAATTTTGTCAGTTCTGTGCAACTGGCAATATGCAGAATGTAAAACAGTGATCAAACATTATTGTCTTCTGTGTCAGTAATTTTCCCTGGTGTCTTCAAAAACCTTGGATGCTATAGTAAACAATTTTAGTTTAGCTTTCCATCGCTGACACTGAGGGCACAGTTTAGTGCCTCAGCCCCAATACAAATCCCTTCCTCTTGTTATTTTGTTACAATAAAGAATTTGCCTCAGAACATCTTGGCTGTGAAGTCATGAAGCAAATGTCTTTTTTATCTGCATCATCCATCTCCTGCTTGCTAAGGAAAGGGGAAGATGTTGCAACTAGAAGGGGAAGGATGTTGGAACTGGAAGGGCTTGGAAATAGATGACCTTTAAGGTTGCTTCCAACCCAAGCCATTCTATGATTCTATGTTTCTGTGTTCCTTTGGACAGAAATATTTTAATGCTGAAATCTGCTCATTTAGATGCCCATAGGTAGGTGTCTAAATCTAAGCTGTTCACTTTTACTTTCCAGTTAGTAGAAAGAAATAGGTACCTCCCTGGTCCTAGCATCTTCTCCTGAAAAGTCAGAGGAATGGTCGGTCCCTGAATGTTTCCCAACAAGGACAGACCACGTGAAGAAGGCACCAGGGGGTGGTGTGTCCTCTGTTCCTGCAGTGTCCCAAGCTGCTGCTGAAGCGCAGGACCTAGCTTCAGGGTAGGTGTTTTGAGTGTGACCACTCCATGCTTGTTTTCCCAGGTGTGAAAATAATGTAGGTCAAGCTGATGGTTCTTGTCTCCTTTGCCAGAAAACCAGAAAGTCACAGCTTATGAGAAAGTTGATAGAAATTGAGGGTATGCGGCTTTTAGTAGAATGTGCACCAACAGAAGTGGCTGAGAATTTAGAAATGTTTATCAAAAGCTACAAGGAGAGAATTCACATTAAAAAAAAAAAAAAAAAAAAAAACGGAAAGGAAAGGAAGGAGGAAAGAGAAAACAGAGAAAAGAGAAAACAGAAACGAGAAAAGATAAAAGAGAAAAGCAAAGATATATCTCATTTCTTTCCAGTTTACAGACATTTAAACATTTCTTTTGACCTAATGTGGTATGATGGGTTGGGTGAGGCCAGAAAGGGTGTGATATGAGGTACTACTTCTTCAGTGAGTCCATTTTGATTGCAGATCTGAAAGCATCTTTTCAAAATGGCAAGTGAGGTGGTTTATGCAGAAGTATTGCCCAAGAGTGCGTTTTACTTCACAGACTTCAGATACAGGTAAAAAATGGTGATCTTAATACTACTTACTTTTCCGTTGCTCGGTGACACATTCTGAAAACTTTAACTTGCTCTTAAATCAAAACATTCATAAGAAGCTAAGTCATTCTGAAAGCATTTTCGTAACTATTAATATCCATCTCTATTTATTATAAATCTATTTGCTTTGCAAATTCATGTTTATTAATAGAAGTAATATTGAATTCTAGCAAAAGTAAGGAATGACCTTTAAAATCCCATTCTGGATTTCAGTAGTATGGCTGAAATGTGCTGTTTCTGAAACACATTAATGATCAGACATTGAAGATATTAATACAGAGTATTAATAGCTAATTAATAGGGTGAAGGAAGCCCCACCATCATGGAAAATTGTCAATAGGGATATGATAAGACCTCAAAATTGGCTCTGAAATATATCTAATTTTGTGTATCCTTTTCAAATCTGGGGAGAACAGATATTGATTTGGATCTTAGTGGAAGCCAATTTTGAGGTAAAAACTGAATCAGAGGGAGAATTAGTAAGACATGGAAATCTCTTGAAATTGAGATGGACTTCTGCTCCAGTTCCAGACCTTAATCCTAATGAGATGGCAAGTGAACCATGAAAAAGACGGGGAGGAAAGAAATAAGAAATAAAAGGCAAATAGAAACAGACCAATCAATCTATCTCCCAAGAAAAACCTGGAGTGAAAGTTTGATGTTAGGATTAATGAAAGAGTTTGCTAATTTGCAAAAAGTGTCACAAATGACTGCTTGTTTAACAATTCCAAGAACAGTGAGTGAATCAATCCCCTGAGGGATTTTAACTATGAATCTGACAATTTTAAATAAAAATGAAAACACGCTTTGTGAACAAAAACCTGTGGCTGAATGGCAACAACAACCGGAAACCATTTGGAAACAATGGAAATTCCCAGGTAGTGGGGCTGACTGTGAGAAATTGTTAAATTATGTTTTTACCAAAATAGGGAGATCTAAGACTGTAGGATGGTGTTCCTATGATGAACAAGAAATGTGAGTTGAATGATCATGGAGTGAAAATGTAATGAGACAAGTCCAACACAAAAAATCGAGGCAAACTGAGACTCTGTTTGGTGGACTATGGCCATTTTACCTCCATTTCAATACGTGGCTAAGGCACCTTGGTGTTTTATTTGGATGGAATGACTTTTTCAACCTGGGAAAATGTGAAGAATAGGAGTAGTTTGTGGTAAGAAAAGGAAAACTGAGGGTCTTGGTGGAAGTGTGAAAACGTATATAATTGTAATAAAGTGATTCAGGCTACTAGTCCTCCTTTAGCTGCTGCTTTAAAATATGAACATTTGTGTAGAGGCCTTAGGAATGACGTCAAATTGACTGAGACATACATACCCAAAAAGAGAAACAATGCTTAGTTGCAAAGAAATCTGCCCTCCAGAGCCCAGGACACTCAGTGTGGACAATGAGTGATGGGACCTGGACAACTCATTTCCCTTTGGATGGTAAAGGAAGACAAATGAGGCATGCTGACTCCATGTCCAACCTGGAAAAGAACTCATTTTATAGGAGCATTAGAAAATTTAAAATTGGAACGGGTGAAGAGGTCAGAAATAGATGAACAATGGAATGAACCTTCTACTGGAGTGAAATTTGGTTGGGCTTTGGAGCCTTTGCTGACTCCTTTAGCAATATAGAATAGGGAATGCATCTACCAACTAACAGGACAAGTGGAAAAGCTAGCTAATGAAATCAGACAAGGATTTAAGGACTTGAATTTACAATTACAGGCAACTTCAAGGATGGCTTTATGAAACAGAATGGTTTTGGATATGGTCTTACTTAAAAAGCATGAGGATTATGGCTACTTAAAAGGTAGAATTAATTATTATTGCATACACATTCTGAATGTGACTCTAGATATGGAACATGACTTAGACTTCTTGATAAAGGTAGAAGAGAATACTCAAAGGCTCCAACAAGACATACAAGAAAATTGGAGAGATAAAATCTTCAAGGGATTAGGGTGGAATTTGAGTTCATGGATAAAATCACTGATTAGCACTTCATTAGCTGTGTTGATAATCTTTTTAATAATTATTTTGATCTACTATTTTTTAAAAAGGCAAATAAAGAGCAAGACTGCATTTAATGGAATGATCATCCAAACAGTGGCCAAACTAAAAGATGAACAAGAATCAACAATGTTAGAATGAAAGTACTGAAATGATTTGCAAAACTTTCCAAGGGGGAAAGTGCCAAGCAGGGTCGGGCTCGGTTAGTACTTGGATGAACCTAAAGAATTGTTTGTTCACCTTAGAGAGCAGTAGCTGTGTCCATCTGTTCAAGGGAGATATATGAAATGTATTTTCTTGCAGAGTCACTTTACTGTGCAGTCTCAAAATCTGAGTGTATGCTTTTCCTTATGCCATAGATCTGGAGAAGAAATGAAGGATAAAGAAAATTATCCCAGAAATAGAAATAAAATATCAAAACCAGAAAACTGAGTGAAAGTAAATATCTTCTGAGATCTAGCCTTTGTCGAGAGGTCCTTCTAGTTTGGTGACACAGAAGTCCCAGGCTAATCACTTTGGGAAGGTGGCATGGAAGGCAAGAGCCAATATCCTGATATATCCTAGCTGAGGTGCTAACCTCAAGCTCAAGTGCTTACATCTTTTGGATGAGAACATAGTTTGCCAGCTTTAAGATGCAAGTCCACCTTTTGGTTTGCTTTCAGCACATTCCAATAGGAAACAGAAACTGAAGTGTGATCACAAAACTGCTCCTGAATACAGCTGCCCAAACTGAGACATCTTCAAAGCTGGAAAACATTTTATTCAGTTCTGTGTTTCAAGCCTGAACCTGTTGTAATCAGGAATTAGGTGTTGGCTATTCAAAGTAGAAGTTCTACAAAAGTGGCTGTGTATTCTTCAACAATGGCGGAAAGAAATACATGCCAGTCAGAAAGGGCAGAAGTGAGATAATGAGGAAGAAAGAGAATATAGCAATGAGTGAACGAGGAACATTTTCTTGGCAGTACCGTGATCAAGGAAGTTCAGATGTATCTTGATGTCTCAGCTGCTTCATTTGTGCCTGCCAGTATGAGGAACCTGTGCAAAGGGCTAGATTTTCTTACTAGCTGCCAATGCTAGATCTTTTTCTACCTTTTTGTTCTGAAGCTTTTCTTTTTACCAGCTATGACAGAAGTAACATATGCTAATCTCAGATTTGAAAACAGCCATGAATTGGATAATATCGCAGAGCCCAAAGATACTAAGGAAAAAGGTGTAGTATCTATCGATCTTTCATTACTTATTCTTGCTAAAGTGAATGGGATGGTAAATACTTCTAGTTATAAGCCAAGGGGGCTTTTGTTAGCTTTGCTATTGTCAAAAAGTTATACTGGTTATAAATTTACCATGTATTTTGTTGTTGCCATTTCTGCCTGAATTTTCTGAGTTTGGAAGGTATACCTGAAATAATGATCTTATTATTTCATGGCAAAGCTTATTACTGAGCATTATACTAAGCTCCATGAACAGTCCTAATTGTCTACATCTCAAAAGACTTAACCTGAACTATTTTTTAAAGTGAATTAGTTTGATTTAGTTTCTCTATCCATTTGCATTCAAGCTTAGAACTGAATAAGCTTTAACTGACTCACTCTTTCACTTCTGAAGTTCTGGGCTGAATTAAGATGCTGGTCTTTGAAATGGCCATGTCTGTTAAAGGGGTGAACGCTTTCAAAATATTTTTTAAATACTATCTTAAAATTAATTTTGCTTAATTTGTGTTAAATTGTAAAGATGAGTTCTAAATTTGAGTGGTGCAACTCCTGGAAACAAAAGAACAAAGAAAGTGTACAGGGATGGTGTAAACCTCTGGAGCAGAGGTTCACAAACAAGGAGACAACTTGCTTGTGATTCAGAAGAAATTCTCTAGGAAATTCTGTGTCAAAGAACAGTGGTTTCCAAAGTTACTATGTTTTTTGAACATTTGTTACATTTTTTGAAATTTATCAGGTTCTGGGTTTGAGCATTGCCAAAGTATAGTTTAGGGGCTAAAAAACCAAAAAAAGTTAAAATTTAACCTGTCTTTGTGGTAAGCTCTGGGCTTCTTTTCCTTTACTGTCCAATGACACCAGTATCCTCATATGACTCCAGATATCCTGCTTCTCTGTCCCAAGCAGAGAACATATCCTGTGATGACAGCACCATTCTGAGAGGGTGTGCATTATTTTGATTCATAATGCTGCCCAGAAAATATTTTGTAGCTGTTTATGAAATCTTACTTTCAAATACAGAATCTTTGTCTCTTCTCATCTAAAAGCTCCAGGAAGCATACACTACAATGCTTTCAGTCTTCAGCTTAGGGCTGTGACATTGTAGGGGTAGGAACAATTTTTTTCTTTGCCCTTTTGCTCCAATACATATGAGTCTATATAGCAGCATGCCTTAGAGGGTCAAATTTCTATTACTGAAGTTCTCCAGACTCATTATATTCAGCTTCAAAGCATGTATAGAAGCACTTTGACCTTAAAAACACAAGTCAAAACATTCTTGGTAGGATCTATGTGATTCCTCTATGCAGGCTTTATCTTCGAGTGTTTCTGTCATATGTCTGTAAGATCAGACTCTGGAAAATAATGCGGAAGGGAGGTGTTCTTTCTCTTCTGGGTATTTCTCTTTTATGCAATAATAAGCAGTTAGAGCACTTCCTCAGACTGGTGGTGCATTCTGGGGTGAAATACAGATGCATGGAGAGTGGCAGATATAATATATATTTAGTAGCTCTTATGGTATTGTCATATTAAAACTTGAGGGGGTTATTGGCTGAATGGTGGACTGTTAGGTGGATTAAAAACTGGATAGACTACAAGGCTGAAAGGGGAGTAACGGCTCAGTATCTGCTTGGTAGCAGAGTCCCTCAGGGGTCCTTCAGGGGTAGATCCTGATTCTATATTGTTTAAAATCTTCATCAACAACCTGAAAAATGACCCAGAGTGTGTCTTCAGCAAATTTCTAACAGTACTAAATGAGGGGTTTAGGGTTTCTTTAGTAGCTGATGCTATCAAGTGGTAGAGCTTCAAACAGAGAAACCTTGAGAAACTTGAGGACTAGGTGAGCAGAAAACCCATGAAGCTCCACAGGTTGTGCAGTGTTATCTAATCCCTGGCAGTGAGTGGTACATACTGGTAACAGGCTGGCTGTGGAAGCTGGAAAAGACCTAGGGTTTGTGGTGATCTGTGTACCAGTTCAAGACAACATCCGTTGCTCAATCTTTCACCTGAATATTCATCAACTTGAGTTTCTACAGAGTGAGGTCTTTTACAACATTCTGCCCAGGACTGCTTCACCGCAGAAGCTGACCACAGGCTATTTGTAAGAAGGACACACTGCATAGTTTCTGTTCCTATTCCTTTAGCTTGGCACACTAAATTTAAGTTCCTGCTCTTTAAGAAGTTCACTCCCCAATTTTAAATAGCCCTTTCCTTTTCTAGATTAATTATTTCCTCTCCAGATTCCCTTTCTACTCTTTATTGGATTAAGTCAAGCTGGTTGCAGCTCTCCACAAAGTTCATACAGTGACAACTTTAGTATTTGCCTTAGAATTAGTGCTTCCTTGACTGAATGCTTTTTCTCCCTTCTTTGGTGCATCTTCACCCATGAAATCTTCCAGTTTCTATAAACATGGATGACCCACATGCTTAAAATTTTCTTTGCTCAGCAAAAGAATTGTTCCTTTTTCTCCTCACTGAGTCCTAATTTTTGTATCTAGGCTGTAATCCTTATTACAGAAAAAAAATTTCTATTAATTCCTAGCTAGAAATTTCAAACTACTATGAAGTAACAATTTTCAAATTACTATGAGTTAACTGTAACACTCAGATTAACCAAGTTACCAGATACATTTCATGCACCACAAATTACCACAACCATACAATGTGTGCTATTTTTCAGCTTTGATTTTGCAATATCTTGCTTTCTCAATATCTTTCTTTCTACCATCTGTGGCCTCTGAGAGGATCAAGGCTGTTCCACATTCTTCACTGAGCTGTTGTGATGTCTCACTTTTACTTTGTTTGTGCATCTTTTGCTGTGTGAAGACATTCTGCAGCAGGAATATGTAACTGTAAAGTAAAAGCAATTATTTATTGACCAATACGCCACAAAAATGGTTGCAATTTAATGAGGCATTCACCATTCCCTTCTTACCACACCTCCATTTCATTACTCCATTTCATGAATTCCTACCAGGATCTCCCACTTCATTCCGCTCTTGCTGGCCAGCAGTCCCGATTTTGCTCATTTTGTGCCTGACATTGCTGACGGCGCTGGTGACCCTGGCAGTTTTATGTAAGTACTAACGCATTTCTGTTTGCTGGAGACCTCAAGCTACTAAATAACATTAGACTGACATCTTCTTGAGGTGCAATTTCTGGTTCAGCTGAGAACAGGCAACCATGCAAATCAGGTATTTTCCCTTACTGTGGTACCCTTGTCCTCTTCTTGAAGTGATGAGGCTAAAAATGAGCAACGAGGAGAGGAACTGGAAAGGGGTGGAGTAGAAGACCCAATGCTTGCTCTGGTTGCCATTGTTTGGTCTCCTAAAAACTGTATCCGGAATCCTGCTGTACTGACTAGTGATGGAGTGAATTCTTCTTTGATAATGCTGAAGGGAAGGAAAAAACTTTGTGTCACAGTAAACAGGTTGTGTATATTACCTCCCAACTGCAACAGTTCAATGTGATCCAGAGCTGAAGATCACATTTTAGGAAAAAAACACAGCCTGGAAACTGATATAAGAGAAAGATACACAATGGAAATATATGATGAAAAGTGACACTTTAATTTTCTTGTTCACTTGTTTCTTGTTCACTTGTTAGGCCAATAATACGAAACTCACTATGCAAAAGGTCTCCATCTCAGCCCTTACATGCAACTGTTCAGGGAGAATCAGCATCCCAAGTGGCTTATTTATCCCTATTGATCTGCTAAGACATCCCTTATCTGTTTCCCCCCCTTTCTGAAGGACAGCTCTGGAAAATGTATTATTGTGAATATTAGTTTTGCAGATTCCTAAGGACTACAGAACACAACTTAGAGACCTCAACATGACAAAGAATGAGCTGCATGCAAATTTCTCCAACATGCTGCAAGCAATAGGAAATCAGCTATGCCTGGAAGGGGAAACAAACCTTAAAAATAATGGTAAATCAAAAAGGTTTTATGAGGGCTTATCTTTCAAAATGGCAGAGAAGGAAATCAGATATGTCTTCTGTGTCCACTCAGGTCTGCCTCCTCAGGTAAGCCTGTGTCTTCTTATATAACCTAGAACGTAGGCAATAAGAGTATCTCTCCTCATGCAGCACTTGAAGGGAGGCTCACAACCTGGTCACATGTGAACTGGCATGGGACCTGGCAGTAGTATCAGGGTTTCAGGATTTAGTTTCCGTAAGAAAAGAGTTCTGTGGGATGTCTTCTAGATATGCCAGTTCCTGTCAGCACCAGATCTCTACAACATTGTTCATCTGCATCTAATAGACAATTTTACAGTAGTGACTGAGAATTAAACAACTTTGTTGCACTCTGTGTGAACAGCAGTCCATACAAAGGACAGTGTGCTAGTACTGACTCCAGGAAAGACAGGAATCTTCTAGTCAGAAGTGAAGTGTGGTGAAGCATAGCTAAATCAACCTGTGAGTTCACTTCCTGTCTCCTGACCGTGTACAGTTCAGTGCTGTTTCTGAAATCAGTTTGCAACAGCTTGGTTATTTAAGTGGCATCTGACAATGAGCCTGCCAGAGAAATAGTTCTCTTCAGACAGCACTAGTAGGCATCAGGCAAAGGGATCCCACTGTGGCTGTCAGGAAGGTGGATTTCATTTGCCCAGATATCATTTCACAAAGAAGCTAATTGTCTGGGTGTCCATTTTAGTCAATGAAGAGAAATTGGTAATGCAAGGATGCAGTCTGTCTTCTCTCATGAAAGACATCTAAAATGAAAGGAAAATCATGCATGAGACATGTATGAGACAAGCCTGCTTCTGTCCATTGACTAAAATGGGAATCCAAATGAGTTGATTCATGTCACCTTTGTCAACTCCTAAAATTAGGCAAAAAAAATCCCATTTGCAACACCTGAACCTCTTCTCAGTGCTATAGGAATGTGAGAGATAAGGGGATGGTTCAGTTTTCCTCTCTGTTATTACCTGAACCTTAACCTTCTGGGATCACAATAGGATTTTGACTGAATGAGAAACATCTCAAATATCATCAGTCCCTACAGCTCTTGTTGTCACAGGTCAACAGCAATGTTCTATAAGGGACAACCTGGGAACAGAAATAGGGTGATGGTTTTTCTTTTCCAGGCCAGAACTGTGTACTCTGCCCCACAAACTGGAACTGGAAAGGTGGTGATATGTGTTACTACCACTCCGTGGGAAAGAAGTCGTGGGAACAGAGTCTCCAATTTTGTTCCTCACAAAACTCTACTCTTCTTCTGATAAAACAGAAAGAGAAGTTGGTATGGACTGGTTTCTCACTCTGTTTCATGTGGAGGAAGTTCTTATACCTTATCAGCTACTTGCCTCACACGAAATTTTCTTCAATGGCACCACGAGCAGGAGTTTTTCTACAGTGATTGGGTTGTCTTGGGCAATGCTAAGGCATACAACTGGTCTACACCACACAAAGCATGGCCTTTCAAGTGGCTGACCATCAGAGACAGCCCATTTTGCCTTGGCTTGCCGTGGCTGGCTTCTTACTGGGTTGACCGGTGAAAGC
The DNA here is from genome assembly GCF_963264785.1 of Psittacula echo. Lineage (NCBI taxonomy): Eukaryota > Metazoa > Chordata > Aves > Psittaciformes > Psittacidae > Psittacula > Psittacula echo. The sequence continues at coordinate 84,645,250 of NC_137735.1, read as the reverse complement.
AGGCTCATGGCTTCTTTGCTGTAGGTAATGATTTCACTAATTCTACCAGTATTGCAGAACCACATAAGGATTTGGTAAAGATATTTCTGTGAAACCTCTTTTAACCTGGTTCTTCCCCACATGCAAATCATAGTCTTCCCCATTTTGCTGAACTTCTTTCCAAAAAATTGATCTTATCTTTTCAGTCAGGATTAGCAATGAGCTGCTGAAACCTGGCCTAATCTTCTAGTAAATGAAAACAAGCTGAGCTGGGGAGAGAAAATTCCAGGTGCAGAGTGAAATAATGCTTTTGCTTCTGGATGCCAGCAGATGCATTGTAAGACTGAAGGCAGAAAAGTTGTCCCAGGAGCTATCAGTCAGGACTGGGCCTGCCTGCTCTCCAGCACTTGACAAATGCCAGTTTCCCTCTTACTGAGCTACAGGCTATAAGGTTTGTCCCAGTAGTAAAGGCAAACAGCTTAATTCTCACCCTCCCAAACTGGTGACAGCAGAGATTGTGAGGTGCAGTCTGTTCTAGCTGTCTTAATCATGGCATTGAGAGGTACGAAACAAAACAGAAAATGGAGAAGTGCACTGGGGATGACAGTGATATGTGAAGGAAGGAAGAGAACAACAGAAAAATTGAATTCAAACCTTTAGAAATTTTCCTCCAGCAGCAGTGAGAAAACCAGCATTATTCAAATTTGCATTCTTACGTGTTCTGCTCAGAGCATTTTTTTAAGAATAGAATATTGCTTAACTCTAAGACCTTCTCTACTTGTCATTTTCCAACTTTTGGGAATAAGTTAATGATGCTAGAACCAAGTGTGACGGTTCAAAAATCCAAGAGAACAGCTCCCTGAAGAGGCGTCCTTTTTGGTGCTGACAAATGCTAAGGACAGAGTCAAGAAGGAGGAAGGAAGACAACCCAATCACTAAAGGGGGAAGAATGATCTAGTGTTTCACCCAAAGGGTTCATATCAGGTTGATGAGGGTGACATTGCTCTTCAGAGCTAGCAATGCATGTTCTCTCCTATTAAAAACAGTTCTACTGTCATTTTCCCTTTGATACTAGGCAGAACTTGTAATGTAAGAACATTTAAATTCAGAACTTGTCCTGACAGGTGGAACAATTTGTGGTGTTTATGTTCTTTAAGCAATTTTCATCAATGATTTCGACTTCTGAACCTAAATATTTGTTTTTAATATATTCCTAAATATCCATTTTGAATTGTCCTTACTATGCATAGGAATTGGTAAAAAAAATTGCTGAAGCAGAATTCTGGCTTGGACTTAGATTGGAGCAGAGCGTCTGGTATTGGGCAGACAACACCACTCTTACAGAACAACAAAAGTCTTGGTAAGCTGACAGCTTTCTCAAAGTACATAAAGTTGGTCCTCACTCACATACAACTCCCAGTTTCTGTGACTCAAAGGGCACGTCGAACATCGAACATTTATGCATCTCTCTCTGTATTGTGGGACTCACTTTTCCATTTCAGATTTTTCTTGGCCTCACCCAGAACTGCTTGGAGAGTGATCTAAGCACTATTACTGGGCAAAAAAAAAAAAATACCTAGAAAGTTTATTTCCACAAGTTACTTTCAGATTGACCATAAATGTCATATGTTTCCCTTGTGTTTGACATATTGTTTCAGTGAGGAGACAAGGTAAATCTCCAGTGGAGAGGTGTTTCATTTCATGCTTTTGATTTAATATTTTTTTTTTTTTCATAAAAGACACTATTTATTCTCTAGAACCATTTCATTTCACTTGGGTTTTTAATGTATTATTTCAGAAATACAATGTATTTTTCTTCCTGCTTTCCAATATGCTTTACCGATTTCCCTTTTCATCATTGGGCAGTCTCTTCTTAGCATTTCTGTTGAAACAGCCACTGACACCCTCCAGTCAGTACCCAGGAGTTAGTGTTTCTTACTGCCAGGTACAAGAAATGGTTTAGGATCCCCACCTAGTTTCCGCTGGGGGTGCTTGTTGACATGTTCAGGATAGGGTCAGCCTCCTAGGAGTTGGTACATGATAACACTAAACACTTCATTATATTGCTGGGGATATATATTCTTCATGAAAGCCACATAAGGAGTTCTTGCAAATACAGCTTTTTGGAAGGGGAAAGGATGCACCATCTGAACAAGGTGCGATGTAAAAATAAAGATTTTTCTTTCCTAGGGTAAAGCCTAAGTCCTACTCCCAGGGCTGTGGATCGGTTTATTATACTACCATATATTTCAAATCATGTAAAGAAGAGCTTAACTATATCTGTGAAAAGCCTGCCATCCAATTACAGCGATGTAACAACTCTTGTCAGGAGGGCTGGTTTGTCAGACCAAATGATTATGAGAAGCTAGAAGATGTTCTGCAAGGTTGGAATTTTTTATTTTGCTTTTGAGAACTATCACATGAGAATTTAAATATGTTGTTATCAGTCCTAATACACTTCCCTGTTTTCATTCTCTTTTAGATATGTAAAAATATCTTCATATTAAGGAAATGGGCATGGTGACAGGCTCCAGGAGCACCCCAAGTCTGTCATTCCAGATTGAATACTTCCAAATGATTACTTAGTTTTAACCAACACAATTAATGGACAAAATGGCCAAAAGTGATGGCCAGGGAAAAAAAGTACAGTGACAAGCAAAGATTCATAGTCCTCATAAGGACTTGTGCATGTGTCACAGGAGAAGATACCCTTCAGCTATACATGTCAAGCTCTTTTCCATGTTCTATACTTCTTCCTGGCACTGTTTGTTCTCTTACACACACACTCACCTTTTTTTCCCTTTTTTCCTAGTAATAGTTCTGCTCTTCTTCTCTACTTTTCTAGTTTTCTACTTTTTTTATCTATTAAAGAGTTACACTGGGTTTGAGTCAGAGGCATGAACAGAACCTGCTTTTATGTATTTTTAGGATATTTCCTGGAATGCCATCCTACCAATTTAATGTGCTAAGCAAGGGTCTACAAACCCAAGCATAGTGAAAATATCCCAAGCAGTGTCAATGGACGAAGTGTCTCCCTCCACATCTCCATAGAACAATGACAGCCAAGTTGAAATGAGAAATCTCAGTTCCATAATGGTGTTTTGATTTGAGCAAAAAGTCCACAATTTCTTAGCTTGCTCCCCTCTGGAGACTTGTGCATTCCTTGTGGATTTCATCCCAGATTATTTATTGTGGATCATCTGCCAATGGTGTAGCAGCTGGGCTTCTGAAGCACTAGTCACTGTCTTCAAGAGGCTGTTCTAATGTCTCACTGCTCTCAGCACTACACAACAGTTTCTGATCACTGACATGAACATTTTGGGCATTATTTTCAAAGGCCAGTTTCACACTCTGGAAACCTTAGTGGATTTCTTTTCCTGTCTGCTGTTTACATTCACTAATTGCATCTCTAACATAACTTTTCATATCTGCTCCTGTCTTTGGGGGTGAAAATGCACAGTGCTTCTGTCCTGTCATGCAGACACAGCCCTGCTGACTTCCTGGAGTGTCTCTCAGCATTCATACAAGCTTTACTGAAATAAGAAATCTCATGTGGAAGGTATTCTGAGCTGTATTCATGATGCATTTTCTCTTTATAATGATGGGCTTCGCTTTAATTTGCAGAAATATTAAAAAGAAAACAGGAAATAAAAAAAAAGTCTGACCTTTTAAGTTTTCTCTTATGTTAGAGTGACTGTGAAGAAACAGGAAAGATGTTTCCAGGATGGTTTTTTATTAACAATCCCTGTTGAGGAGCAGATGGGCTAACCCTAGGTGTTTTTGCAGTATGTGGAAGACAAACATGTCCTGAGATTGACAGCTCTGCATGCTGACAAGCAGCCAAAAGGCTGCATCATATCTTTGCCTTGACCTTTTGTGTCAATTTACTGCCAGTCCAAAAGCAGTTCCCAGTGCAGCGACTGTATTTGTAACTGTAAAGGCAGGTGGGGTTACAGTATGGTTTCACAGTGTGAAACCATGTCTGAAATGCACGCACACACACTCACAAAAATAATAAAAGGAAGAAAAAAAAAAGAAATAAAGTAAAAATCACCCCGAATTAAAGTGAGGCAGTGTCCTACCATTCACTGCCGACATTCAGACTGCTGCAGTGAACAACCTTGTCCAGCAAGCTTGAAGCTGGCAAAAAGGTATACCCTGATTGTGGGGTAACCACAAAGGCTTTAAGGATGTGCTGTCTGTATCCCTCTTTCCACTGAAATGAACTTTTCTTTATAGCAGAAGAGACACAGAAATGTATTGTTTGTGTATTAGCTGAGATGACATTTTTTAATCACAGTTCCCTACAACAGTGTGTTTCCCATATTTAAATTCTGCTCCTCACCATGCCCCTTTCCACTCCCCCCAGTCATAGACTCCAGGTAATACAATTTACTAGGTCACACTCTGGTTAATAAACACAGCTGTTTTGTCCAGCCTGCTGACAATATTTATACAAGTGTTCAAATGTAGACCCAAACTTCCTGCCTTAGTTTACCTTTTTTCAGTTTGAAGAAACAAGAAATTTTGCCTGCTCTGCATCCTTAAAGGAGAGAGAGCGTGATGAAGTGCTATGACTCACAGACTGCTTATTGACTTCAGAGCTAACAAAATGATACAAGAAAATTGCTTTATCTCCTGTTTTCAGAAGTAAAATCAGATTGGAGAATTTCCCCCAAAGACAACTGATTGCATACTTGAGAAGTTGTTGCTAAGACTGAAGAGGTTACAGTCATGTAAGCTGTCAGCCAAATTCAGTAACACACACTTGAATCCCAGTAATCTGCAGAAAAGCCTATTTTACACTAAGGTGCCAACATACAGTTTTCAGGCCCAATAGACAAGTATTTTTGCACGACATTCAGCATGAGGTTTCTGTGAGGATATTATGAGTATACCATGAATACACAGCCACTGCTATTCCTTGTTTGCTTCTCTGTGTAACAAAACTCACCGTAAGCACCCTTTACTCCTAACTTTTCCGTCCTGCCTTCTTTCTGCATACAGGTAAGATATAATGCAAGAAATACATGCAGTCAGAGATATTTTTGCTCTGAAAAAATTCACCATCTGCAAAGCAAAGGAGGAACAGCCCAGTCATTAGACTGTATTACAGTTTATTTCCAGGCTGTTGATACTGTTTTGCAAATGGAAGACTTTGAACTTTACACACAAAAGCATGAACAGCTACCACAGAAATTCCTGTCTTGCAAGAGAGGAATTTCCTTCCATCAAGTCACCACAATGTGACTCATCGTGTCTGGACAAGTGCTCTGTTTAAGGAGAGTTAGTAACTGAAGATGTTGAAGAACTACAACTCAGCGTTGGATCAAGGTAATACAGAGAGCTAGAGATGAAGAGTGAGGATGGGTAAGCCACTTCTGCAGGCTGACTTCTGTGTATGGTACAACAGCAGAAAGGAGCTCAGTGAAGTCTGGTCTTCTCCTGACACAGGCTGAGCAGTCATGTGAATCATGCTGAGTTCCTGGCCTCACCTTCCTTTCAGCTCAGCTTTTACCCTTCTAGCATTTATTTCAGTGAATTTTTGTAAATTAGTTTTTCATTTGTTTCATAACAGTGTATGGAGATTCAGCCTTGTTGCTTTCCATGCAGCTCTTGTGTTGTATTTGTGCCCTGATACATGAACAAATATCTTTCAAACCTTAACTCAAAATAGCAACTATTTCTAGAACATCTTATTTTAAGGTGGTAGAAAATCCCGATATTTGCTTGATATTCCAGGGTCAGATCAAGTTGATAGTTAAATGAAACAGTCTCAGGTTCTGATCGGGAAACAAGACTTCCCATTTTCACATTCAGGAAGAAAATATCCATCTTTAACACTGCCACTTTAACTTCTTAATGTACTTCCAACATGTTACACTTTTACTATGACACAGTAATCAGACTAGAGCCAGCTTCCTCCGTGGTTTCCCTGGAAATGCTGAAAAATGAACCATTCTCGTTGTCTCAGCATTGGTCGTGCTGCAGTGTACCCTTACTCCCAAAGTACTGCTATTGCAGGAAAGAAGTGTGACGAGCTGGAGATGGAGGATGAGGAAGGCTACACCGCTTTAAACTTACGACCATCAACTTCAGTTATTACTCCTGGATATTTGAGCAGCAGGAAATGTTCTGCATTTAAGGCTCCAGGCAGTTGCGTTGTAGTAGACAGTAAGTACAAATGGAAATTAGCTTTTCTATTTAAATTAGGACATAACTTAAATTAGCATGGTCATGTTGATTGCTTTAGAATCCTTCTAAACATTATAGCATGTTCTCATATAGATGTTCATAAAAACAGCAGAAAGAAAAATCATAATGAAGTCTTGTGTGCTAAGGGTTATGATCACAGATCATGTTTTTTCTGAAGCCTATCTTTACGCCTATTATTTTTTCCATTTACTTCAATACAGAAAACAAATTCCACCTTTGTTAGAATTTTTATCATTTTGGTAGGAGTCATTTTATATGGCAGAGCACTGCAAGAGAAGAAGGCTCTATAGTTTTATCAGATAATATAGGCCTAGGAAATGGAAGCAATTTCCTCAGCTGTGGGGAGCAGCAGTGCCCTGTTTATCAGTCTTAACAGCAAATGTAAGCTCTGAGTACATATTTTTATTTGTTTATATCTAAAGTTTTTCTGTAAACAAGTTGAATGTTCACTGCAACCATTAAATGAGGACTTGAAGACTGTTGCTGCTGCTCCTAAATTCACCAGGTGGCTTATGTGTGAAATAAATATCATTGGTGCTATTTTCAGTTTGGGTGGAGTAGACAGAGGCTAGATTAACATCACTTTGGTGCTGTCTGAAAAAGATCTAGGGCTATCCATTGAGAATGACTGCTTGGCAAACAGGATGCAGGAGGGGCTGTTGAAAAGCAGCAGCCAGAAAACCAAGGATAAAACGGAGTGTGATCTAGGAGCAGAGCTTCCTGAAAAGAAACAGGTTAGCAAGCTCAGAAAGCTTTTAAACCTTCTGATATGGACAGAGAACATGACTTATGATCAAATTATATTGGGAGGGACCTCTATAGTTCATTTTTCTCAAGCTTTTGCTCAAAAGGGCTAGCTCTAAAGCCTGATCAAATTGCTCAGGGCCTTGTCCGCTTGAGTTTTTGAAACCTCCAAGGTTGAATATCTCACAGCCTCTCTGGGTACTTTTTCCAGTGCTGAAGGAAAAGAATTTTTTTTCCTCACATGTAATTGGAAATTTCCTTGATGCAGCTTGAGACTCTTATATTGTGTCCTTTTGCTGTGCCTCTCTGGGAAGAGTTTGGCTCCATCTATAATGCCCTTTTAGGCAACGAAGGGCTGAAATTAGGCCCTCCCTTAGGCTCCTCTTCTCCAGGCTAAACTGGCCTAGGTCTTTCAGCCTCTCTGTAGGTCCCTGATCAACTCAGTGTTCCTCTGATGGACTTTCTGCATTTATCTGACATCTCTCTTGAACTGGGAAGCTCAGCACTGGACACAATAGCCCAAAAGTGGCTTCATGATTGTCAAATATAGTGGAACAATCACTTCTGTTGACCTGCTGGCTGCAGTCTTGCCAGTGCACCCCAGTCCTGGTCAGCTTTCACTGCCAAAAAGACACTTGAAGACTCACATTCAACTTGTCCATCAGGATCCTGAAGCATGACTTCTTTCTGGTCTCCTACCTGTACTGGTGCATGGAGTTGTATTGTTACACATGCCAGATTTCATATTTGCCTTTGTTAAGCACTTACAGCCCATTCCTAGGATTTTTAGGTCCCTTTTAAAAGGAAGCCCTGCCTCCAGCGTTATCAGTCACCACCTCAATGTGGTGCCATTTACAGTCTCTTCAAATTACATTAACTGATGAGGGTTTGGGTCATCTCCCTTAACTCTGGCTATATAAGTTTTAGTTGCCAAGTCTATCTGGTTTTCTGGGCACCTCTGAAGAGTGTTTCTTTTCACCTAACAAAAGGGTCCCTGGAGGTGCTCGCTCTTATGCACTGGACTCCAGTAAAAAACTTTATGTGTAATCCTTTTCAATTAATCTGAACACTCTAGAATAGATATTATGAGTATCACAGAAGGAAAAATGCATTTTTTTTTTTTTTTTAATATATATATGTGGACAGTCAGCTGTAAAATTCTGGAGCACTATAATTATAATTAGACATCGAATCACAATGGAAATCTGAAGAAAGAGCCTGAAGAAACATGGACAGTTTAATGTACAAACACTGCAATTATTTAGAAATCCCAATCTCAGGTTCCAGAAGTGATCATCCAAACCTAGGTGGTAAATTTTACTTTTTAAGATGAAGAAGTCGTAAGGATTGTTTCATTATTTCCAGGACAGTGGGAACAGCAAAATCTAATCTGTTTACCTGTGTCATGAGAAGAAGTTGTAATCTAACACTCCAGCGTTAGTTAATAAATATTCTCAGTGGATAAGTACATATTTTCTCAAAATTACTCTAGGAAATTCAGAACAGTGATTACAAAAACTGCATAAAGACAAAAAAGAGGCTCTGCAGAAGGAAGTTGTGAATGCTCCATTCCTGGCAGTTTAAGTTCAAGGCCAGGTTGGACAGAGCCTTGGGTGTCATGGTTTAGTGTGAGGTGTCCCTGCCCATGGCAGGGGGGTTGGAACTAGATGATCATAAGGTCCTTTCCAACCCTAACTATTCTATGATTCTATGATGAAGATGAACTGGTGTTGTTAGAGAGGAGGTAACATCACTGCACGGAGAGAAGAGCTGTTGGTTTTGTTGCTGAATGTGTTTATTGTTTGTCCCAGGAGCCTCTGCCTCATCTTCCATATGGAGGCCAGCGGCCTTTGCTTTCCTCGCTTTGTGCCTGGTGCTGCTGCTGGGGCTGGTAGCCCTGCTGGCCCTGTGTAAGTACAATGGTGTCCCAAGATGCTGCTGTGCGAGTGAATTCCAGATGTATGGCTGCTTCTTCTCTCCCTGCAGACTGTTCGTGTTTCCCCAGTGAAAATAATGAGGCAAGAAGGGCAACAGTGCAGCTCTCCCACAGAAGTACCCCCACGGCTGAGTGTCAGCACAGGTCACTCAGTATCAGTACTATCTGCACTTATACTTACCTTAACCATAAGGGTTACACTAATGCTAATGCAAGACCTAAAGCTAACTAACCTTAACCCTAAAACTAAAACCTAATCTTAATCCTAAACTCAGTTAACTTAACATTAAAGATAATACCTAACCCTATCCCTCGGCATAAAGCTAACCCTTAAACTGAACCCCAAGTGTAATCCTAAATCATAACCCTGAACATAACCCAAACACTAACACCTAATGTCTAACTCTAATCATAGCAACCCTAAACCATATCCTAATCCTAACCCCAAACTTAACCCTAACCCACACCTCTAAGCCTAACCCTAATCTTCATCCTAAAACCTAACCCTGACCACTAACTAACCCTAACCCTAAATCTAACCCCTAACCCTTAACCCTAACCCATATCTGAAATGTTTAATTTCCACAGTAGTAGCTCACCTCTTTAGCCACATAATCAGGGTAGTGGTGCCTCCCCCACCCCCCGTGACTGTTACTGGAATATTTCACAGCTACTCTCTTTTTTCTTGGATTCCAAGTTTTTTACAAGGAGGGCAATTCTGGCATCGAAGCACTGTAACTGGTCCATTTGTCCACAATTACAGCAGATTTTCCATAACAACATTTCAATGAACAACCAAATATGATGCCAATATATTTGGAAGCAGAGACAGAGAATCCTCGTCTCCTTTTTGGCAGGAGAGAAGCAGTTCCAAGTGCCCAGAACAAATACTCAAGGTGGTCCATGGCATCATAGCAATGTTAGCTCAGAGGCAATTCTTCAGGTTTCTAGTCTGACACCCTCCCTTTCTTCCCCACCATACAAAGCTGGACTATCAACAACTCACCTGTAGCTTTGTCTAGATGACCTTTGAAAAACTTCAAGGGTGGAGATGCCCCCACCTTCCCAGGTGACCTTTTCCAGTGCTGCACAACCCTCCTGGTTAAGAAAACATGGATGATGTACACACGATGGTGGACATACAAATAAAGTAGATAACAAGAAAAAAAAGTCAAAAGCTACAAATTAAAGCTCTAATTTTTATAAAACCAATATTTGATAAGCGCTTTCATACCCTTCAGTTTTTCAGGTTTCCAAGGATCCTGAGGAAGGAAAGAAGCTGCAGGAAATGAGGGAAGCATTATGTTTTGAAGGGAAGGAAAAGAATGGTAAATGCGGTTGTTATGCAAATAAACACAAATCACCCCTTTACAGAGCCCATTGTCTGAGACACTATAAAATCACAGGGAAAAGATCTGGCTGGTTCACGTCTGGTTTTAACTGTGGTAGTATTTAAGGTGTGGATATGCGTACACTAGCATGCAAAACAATTTGTCTCTTGCCCCTCAAGAGCTCAGCTGATTCATGGCTCCCCTTAATCTTTCCTCAGTCTAGCCAGTAGCTAAAGCTCTGTATGTCTCACAAAGTCTGCATAATACTCTTTCTGATTTCTAGAAACAAAATGTGCTCTCTGTCCAGCAAGCTGGCAAAACAGTGGAGCTGACAACTGCTTCTATATTTCGAAGCAGAAGAAAACATGGAAGCAAAGTCAAGAGTTCTGTTCCTCAAGAAACTCCACTCTTCTTGTGCTAAAAGACAAAGCAAAGATGGTACATCTTTTTTTATGCTTTTAACCTCCTGCATTTCTTTATGCGATGTGTTTTCACACAGGCAGAAAGTAGTTGGGTCATTTACAGTGCATGTGTTTAAGTTTCCCTGATCAAGCAGCCTTCCTGCAAGTCACAACATTGTCATGACTTGCAACACTTTCTAAATTGTGTGCTGTGAAAATTATGCATTATGGTAAATAGAATAAGTCATTGCATAAAGTACCTTTGTTAGCTAATACTTAGGTTTTCACAGAGAAAATAAATTTTATATTATCAGCAAGGAGGAGGGAGACCCAGCACACAAGATGCGTGTTTTCATTCTCTTTTTCCGCAAGTTTTATTACTACAGGCTTCCGACATCAAATTCACATCTACCATGAAATCTAGAGAGTGTCTGATTCACCATGGTACTATCATTTGCATGCTGCAGTGCAAAATGTCTATAAAAGGTTGTTTTCTGGCCTTGTGTTATACCCTCACAGAGTGCTGTTAATGGTGGCACAAAGAGTAGACAGCCTTGGACTTTAGGAAATTACTAATTTTAAGTAGTCTTACTAATTTGGGGTTGTTTTTGATATCTAATGAAAAATCTCTAATTTGCTGTCAAGATCATATTTTACCTTCTTGTACACATATACCTGGAAACCTTTTTTCAAAAATATATTAAGCTTACACAAAACCCAAATAACCTTATTTTTTCTTTTTTGCTACATAAAACTTTGAAAAGGAAACAAGCTTCCCTGAAAATCTCTCTCTTTTTTCCAGATGGGGTTAGTTTCAGACTGAAGTTCTCAACTATTATTTCAAGGCTTAAAGGATGGCCTTCTGGATTTTATTTTTTTTTACATAAAAAACAGATGAGATTTAAGTGAAAATCAGATCAAAGACAAAATAGAAAGTGGATAAACGATTTATTATTGTGTTCACCAGCATCCTGAGGTTAGAATTATGGTTCCCACTGTTGGGAAACACCTGAACAACACACCTTCAATGTTGAATTCAAGAGATTGTTTTGATGTGCTATATAAATCCCTAGATAGTTTCATTCCAGATGTCTGGATGCTTTTTTTTAATTCCTTGTTTGGTACAGGCAGCTGCAGTCAGGCTGAGGCCAGAGCAGTTTAAGCCAGCTGTGAGTTTTAGATTTTGGATGAGTACCTAGACATGCTACTAAGCAGCAATAGAGTATCTGGATGATATGAAAGGGCTAAGATGCTGAGGAATCTTTTAGGTAGCACTTAGACACCTATGGAATTATTCCAGTGCCTAGGCACAGGTTTCTAGGGCAATCTGAAATTACCTCTTTAACCTCCAAGAATGCCTCAGCAAGGCACAGTTCTCCCATAGGTTCTCAGTCTTGTCTGTCAGCCATATGTGAAGACCTCAGACCAGCTGGAGAATCTCAAAAGGTATGAGAGGCCTGTATTAAGGTCACAGACTGCCCTCTAGGTTGGGAATTATCTCACCTAACTTCAGGCATCTACAGTGTAAGTGGCCTGCAACTTCAGAACTACTTCCTCAGGCTCCGTTAACAGTCAGTGGGAGCTCTGGCCAATGGTAAGTGTTCAGTAGCACTCCCACAGGGTGAGGTGGACCAGTTGTCGTGCTCCACTGGATCTCTTGGCCACATCTCTGCTGACACCAATTGGTGCTTAAATAGTGCTCTCATAAGTATATCTGAATTGCAGACGTCTAAAGGCAGTGTAGATACCTAAAGGCAGACCAGGGTTTTGTTTTCTTTTAAAGAGCAGTGTTTTTACAGATCAGTGGTACATTTCTCTTGTGGCAATTCAATAAACAATGATATTTGAATGATCCTATAATTAGAGCAGTCATTACTGCCTCATAGAAAACAAGCATGGAGAACAGATCTCACTCCTATTGAGTAAAAGTTACGTCCTTTGGTTGCAGAACCTTCACGAAGATACAGGAGCTTAGGTCTCATTTTTTAAATATTATTGTGATGATTTTCTCATACGTACAGGTTTCTCTGCCACAGGATTCACAGTTTTACTGGGTTGGATTATCATACATATCTGAAAGGAGTGGCTGGTACTGGGAGGATGGAACCGCTTTTTCCAAAGAAGCAACAAATTGGTAAGCCTTCATAGTTTAGGACCAGTGCAGTTCTACCCTGTGTGCCCCAGTAAATTATATGAGACTTGTGCTTCCTTTTACTTGCTCATGCTTGTCACACGTGCAGTGATGAAGGAGCATGGAGACTATAGTATCTGCTATGGAGCTTCTGATTCATGTCCTGTGTAAGGGATAATGTGTGGCAAAGTACAGCTCAATCACACGAACATGATGAAAGGACCACCTAGCACAAATAAAGTATCTCCAAGGGGGAAATAACTCTACATTCCAGTGGAAAATGATTACAAATGGTGTAAATATCAATCATGTGATATTACCAGGACATCATTAAGACATATATTTTAACTTTCTAGGGTTTTGTTATATGACAGCATCTTCTGTGCCTCCTTATATGGACGGATCATTTATGCCAGCCACTCCTGTTCAACACAGCAATTCTGGATCTGTGAGAAAGTGGCTGTTCATTTCACCTGAAGAAGCAGTGCAAGAAGGGATGTGGGATCTGCCACTGTGAGATACCCACTTTAGGCACTGGAAGTTTTATATATATTTTCATTTTTGTCTATCATGCAGTTTTCTCAGAATGGTGATTCAAAATGGATGAGTTGTTAGAGACTAAGTCTTCTTCTTTGTCTGCATTTTCCCTCCCAGGTTTACAAATCAGAGAGAAAAAAGAAAAACAACCTACAAAGCTAGAAACTACTAGCTACAGTCAAGCAATGATTCTTGCGTGGCTAAGTTCACAACCACAAATTCTTGCGCAGCTTTATATTTTTGAGCTTCAGTCAGCATTTTACACTAACACCTGCCAGGCATAAACCAAACCAACTACATCCTTGATGATTTTTCTCACTGGCTTTCTTAATGTACGCACTAACTACTGCCCACACATAATCCTTTTATAGAGCAGTTTGCCCAGGCATGCCTTCTTTCCTAAATCTGTTCTGCCAGTTGTTACCCTATTTGAATTACAGGGATACAGAAAGAACCCAAAGCTCTATTTATGCATAAAAATATATTCATATATGCATTAATATTTATAAAATTTAAAGGACATTTGTGAGAAGACTACAGGGAATCCCTGGAAGCAATCTCTTCGAAAAGCAGAGTCCAATGTCACATTTGGATTAAAATATTACCTGAATAACTTCAGTGCTATCATATTATTAATTGCTATGCAAATAACAGTAAGAATATTAATTATGTACTCCATTCGGAACTACACACAATTTGTATTCAAACTGATGCAAAATCCATTGCCACAGGTCTTACTTGAGCTCCTGTATTATATCCACACTGTTTGGGACCTCTGGACCTCAAAGTACACACTGTGCATCATGTGTTATTAAAGCACTTGTCATACTTCTTGAAGGAAGATGATGCCTCCAATTTTCTGAGTGGAGTTTCGTTGTATGAGTTCCTTTAAGTTGTATGTCAGCATCTGTTTTGTATTACATATGCATATATTCCTTGTATATATATACCTTGTATTGTGTGCATGTGCCTTAGTATTTGGAGACTTTCCTTAAAATAAGTGAAAAAAATGATAGTATGTTTTTAATATTCAGTATTTCCTTGGAAAATATTCTTACAGACTGAAGCAGTTCCTTGGTATAAAAATGAACCCTTGTTCATAATGTGCTAAACTATAACAGAATCACAGAATCGTTAGGGCTGGAAAAGACCTCCAGTCCAACCCCCTGCCAAGGCAAGTTACACAGGAATGTGTCCAGGTGGGTTTGGTATGCCTCCAAAGACAGAGGCTCCACAACAACCCTATGCAGCCTGTTCCGGTGCTCTGCCACCCTCGGTGTAAAGAAGTTCTTCCACACGTTGAGGTGAAACTTCTTGTAGTTTATGGCCATTGCTCCTTGTCCTGTTGCTGGGCACCACTGAAAAGAGTCTGGCACCATCTTCTTGTCACCTGCCTTTCGGATATTTATATACATTAACGAGATCCCCTCTCAGTCTGCTCTTCTCTAGACTACACAGACCCAGCTCCTGCAATCTCTCCTCATAAGAGAGATGCTCCAGACTCCTGATTATCCTTGTGGCCTCTGCTGGACTCTCTCCAGCAGCTCCTTGTCTTTCTTGTGCTAAGGAGCCCAGCACTGGACACAGTGCTTCAGGGTCAGTATAGGGCTGCTGGCCACACTCCTCCTGATACACCCCAGGATAATATTGACCTCCTGGCAGTAAGGGCACGCTACTGGTGTTTGTGAACTGAATACACTTACAATACTCAGCAGAGCCAAGTCATAATTCACGGGCATAACCACCAGTTGAACTACCTGGAATTCTTTACAATCGCAGCAGGAAGTGCAAGGTACAGTGCAAGTAAAATACAATGTTCCATCTGTTTCAACCCATTCAAGTTGGGAAAAAAAATTCTTCTAGGCTGCCACATTTTACCCCTTTTTCTTCCCACAAACTAACACTTGGGGGTTTTTTTCTAGCAATCATCTGCTATATGCCTTTGTTATATGCTTTGCAAAAACAAATGTTAGCCTTTGGGTTTCCTGCTGGCTGCTTGGTGTGCCTTTGAAGGTAGCATTCGCTTTTTAGGGATCAGGAAGGTCAAGGCAGTGGTGATAACTTGCAGGGTACATTTCTTTGGCTGGATGATCTTTATAAACTATTTCCATATCTTCCTAGAGTAAACTCCATTTGGTCTTAGCCCATATCTCGACCCCAGCAGCTTGGAAAGGGTTTTTCCCCTGTTAAAAAACCAAGGCCTGTTTCAGAGGGATGAACTTATATTATCTAGTAATTTAAATTCAAGCAAATCCATTATTTCATCCAGTCTGCCTTCTATCTCAGAGGCTGTCAAAGTCCTCCTGACTACACATTTACAGAGTCCAAGAAACAATCTGCTCAATGAGTTTCAGTATCCTTGGGGATAGGGAAGGTCCACAATCCCTTCATGCACAGAGAAGTTCAGAAAAGCAGTTCATTTGAAGCACATTTTGCATGAAAAATGAAACCTAGTATTGTATACTAAGTGTGAGAGTAAAACCCATTGTAGAACCTAAGATATCATAAATCTTGACAGGTTTGGGAACTAAAGAGCAGTTGTTGGCTTCAATATCTCTTCAAACAGGACATGGACAGTGAAGAAAATAGGGGTGGAGTGAATAAAGGGGTACATTCGGGGAATGAGCCCTGCAGTGCCCTTTTGAAGTGGAAAGAGCATGACAGCTTTACCTTTGCCCATCTTCAACAAAACAACCAAGATAGTAAAATGGGAGGATGCTAAATGTCAGCTGCTGGGTAGGAAAAAGCAGAGCTCATGAATGTCAGGAAGGCAGGTTCAGAAATAAAAGAGTTGAACCAAACACATCTGCTGCACAAGTCCTCTTCACATCCTTCACTACACGCCCTGCTCCATGCCTTGCACAGACTGCATCCTCTCTCATTCCAAATGTCCTTCATCTCCTTGTTATGAGCATACAAGCTCCTGGACAGAAAGCTGGTGCTCAACATCACCTACACAAGGTGACCTCAGTGCCACCAGTATGGCAATTCACCCTTGCTTTGTCACCTAAAACTCCATCTGCATACTGCCTATCTGGGCAGTGCTCTCAGGCATCCCAGAAACCAGCTTCCAAAGTGCAAACATCCAGCCCCTGCTCCCACATCTAAGGTGCCAGGACAGAAAGATGGAGCTGGGCATCACCTACAGATGTTGTGATCCAGAACCATGCCACCCACTTTTCAACCTAAAACTATCTGCCTACTGCCTGTCTGTTGAGTGCTCTCAGGCACCAGAGGGTTTAGGAGATCTTCATCCTTGGAGACTGCATGAGCTTGACTTGAATAGGTCTTTGATCAAGTTCATCAGAGTTCAGTGCTGCCCCAGATTTAAATAGGTGATTGAACCATTTGAGTTCCAGAGGTTCCTTTCAAACAACAGCATTTAGGACAGAAGTCTTAAGACACCACAGTTCAGCCATGCATCTTTTCTTGGAGGTGCCTGAACTCTTGACACGGTTCTCAGCTCTGGCTCATGCATCTCTAATGACAGGTGTCCAGCTACACAACCTCACTACTACCCTACAGATTCACATCACCCTACGCCTGACTCATCTTTCCCACAGAAACTTTTGTCCTTAACAGGATCTTTCAACTAGTCTCAGTTTGTCCATAGAGCATGGTCTTTCACACTGTCCCTGCCTTCACTTGGTCAGTTTTTGTATTTGTTTTGTGTTAAATTAAATAAGCCTCTACTCATCTGAAACATCTGAGGCAGCAGGAGAGGTGCCAACCTTTCAGAGACTTCTCTCTTGACATCATGACTTCAATGCATCCTATGTTCTCCTAGTAGGGGATTTCCAGAGGAAAAAGGGAAGATTGCACAGCGTTGTGCAGAAAGGCCAACAAACTGTGAGCCAAGCCTTGCAAGAAAAAAAATGGGCTCCTATTGCAGTTGAGTGGTGCAGAGTATTTGAGTTACTAAATAAAGTAGCATCCAGTCTGTTTCTCACTTCCTAAATTTTTCTCTCCAAGTTACAAAAATGTGGAACAGATTAAGCAATTTTGGGTGGTCTACTATTGTTTCTGTGTGCATTCTCCCCTAAAAATTATAGTGACTTTTCCCTTCTTACTTATGGATCACAGAATCATGGAAAGATTTAATTTTATAGCCCTTAACACTGAATAATCAAAAAGGCACAGAGCTGAAGTTAATCTGCCTCTGAGATGAATTGAAGCTGTTTGTTTTGGTTTTGAATGTGAAAAGTTCAAAGGAGATGAAAGTCATGGGAAGGTTAAATTAAAAAGAGGGGAACTACCAGGCTGTACATATGCTGTAACTCATGTCATCCCTACATGTCTTTGGAACTGGGGATGCAGACCCAGGCTAAGACATAATGGGTTGGAAGAGATGAATTCTTCCTCTGAGGGAGGAATAGAAGAAGTCACATGCAACATTTGAACACTAGTATCTTGCCTTAAGGCATGTAAAGTGTGAGTCGTCCTCCTATCCCCACCCTCCTGCTTTTCCTTTTGCTTCTCCTTCACAAATCATTCAGTCTGTCTTTTAAGAGGATCATTACTGAATCCCAAATGAGTTCCCAGACGATGCCTATGAATACAGATGAAGAGGGTGGATACTCTAATTTATATCACCTGCCACAGCATCCAGCCAGACACTACATGTCCCTGAACATCAACAAAGGTACAACTGATGCTTGCTCTTTGAACTTTCTGCAGTATGACAATAATAGTAGGAACAGTTTCTTTTGTCTAAGTCAGTAAGTAACATACTTATGTGTTTAATGTTATAGATTTTATGCATTATTTGGCATGGTTTTGTCTGACAAACCCCAGCATGCATGAATGTAAAAATCCATAGAATGGAACTACTGCCATTACCTGCCTTAGATTTCTGTAGGAAAAGACAGGTGGCTGCAGGATCAAACTCTAGAATGTAGGAATAAGCTTTTATGTGGTTAGTTTTATTTATTGTTTATTTATTGTTGCAGAAAATGGCTGTAGACACAGGGCAATCTGATTTTGATAGGAAAAAAAACATCCTTTACTTTTTGACCTCTGAACCTTAATATGACAGAAAATGCTTAAGGCTGGAAGGGATGAGGCAGCATCAGGCCTGTCACGTCATTTCCCTTCTTCAAGTCCCACAGATCCAGTTGGGCTAAATCATAGAATCATAGAACGGTTAGGATTGGAAAGGACCTTAAGACATGGGCAGGGACACTTCACACTAGGCCATGTACTTCAAGAGGGCATCCAGTCTTGAGTTAAATATTTCTTTATCTAAAGGTCCATCATACCTCATTGCCATGGCTGTTTGGTGATGGTAACTCTCGGGAACTTTTGAACCCAGGGAAACCTCAGTGGATATTTTGTACTCAGGAATTTTCCTGAATTGGGCTTCAGCCTAGTGCTGGCATGCAGAGTGAGCACTGTGTGCCCTCAGAGCAGGAAGGATTTCTGCAAAGTGTAGATGGTAAAGATTATATCCAAACCGTCCCTTACTCTGTTCTGACAAAGCACAGTAACAGAGTACTACCAAAGGAGAACAGCATCATCACCTACTTCTAAGGCAAAGGATAACTACAGTGTTTCACAGTTTCAACATTTGTCAAAGACAAGGAATCCCCTACCTTTTCTATTTAGACCATGTCCAGTGTCTTCTTTCAAAGAGACATCTTTAACGGAGGCACCACATCTTCTCAACTTGCATTTGAGTTGATGCTTAAAATATACAGCCTGGAAGGGGAACTCTTTCAAGAGTCACCAGATGGCTTTCCATGGAGGGCTGGAGGGTTGGGAGTGCTGCTGAAATGGGTACCTGCTCTTAGATAAACTGTTGGTTTCTCCCAGGGCACTCTCTTCCCTTTGCTGTATGGTGGCCAGCTATCTTCACTTTGCTTGTGCTGTGCCTGACCCTCACCATAGGAATGATAATCCTAGGTAAGTGCTAAAATATACTGTGTTCCTTTATTCATGTGTCCATTTTTCATGAAAACTGACTGCTACACCAGGACATCATGTTAACACCTTCAACTGAAAGAAGAAAGGTGGCTGACTGCTACAAGCACAGTCATAGCTCATTCTCCCCGCATATACAGTCCTTTCCTCTCCTCCTAGTTGCCTATGATGAACACTCTGCCCAGACCTATGCGCAGAGCAAGGATATAGAAGTCAAGATGATATATTTTGGAAGAAGTGGGAGGAATGGATTCTGTCCTCATCCATCTATTACTCATTTATTTGCTAATTCAAATTCAGTTACAAAATTCTTTTGTTGACTTCCATAAATCAGTCTGTATTTCCCCTTCACCTCTTCTCTTGTTGTTCAAGTCTCCCTACTCTACTGCAAGAACAGTTCCTATCTCATTCCTTTGATGAACTGTTCATGTTCGTGGACTACTTAAATTAATTCATAGTAGTACATCAAAAATGGGCACACTTTTAGCCCTCAAATTCATGAGGAAATCTCACTTTTTCTGTCTGTTTCACTCAGTCATCCCAGGAAGACACTCATATTTATATTAGCTTTTCTAATGTGTGACATGACTGTACCTATGCTTTCTACCATGGAGCCTGGAGATAGTAATTCTGAGGCATTGCTACTGGAAGCCAGTATCTAAATACTGTTGAGGAAGTTATATGAAAAAATCCTCCCCACTTCCTTCAGAGAAGTTTTACCAGACTTTAGTAGTAAAAGGCTTTTTCAACCTGAAGAATGCTTGGAATTCTATTTTTTTTCAAAGTGTTATAAAACTTCCTTTCAGATCAACACCATTAGTTCAAGATAGTCCTTCCTAAGCATATTTTTTGCATTAGTTTAGTCCTTCATTAGATGACCAAGTCATCTGCAATGGCACTGTGATTAAACTGCACTTAAAATTTGGAAATGTTTTTATTCATCGTTTTCTCATCTGCTGATCTCACAATATGAGACACTGTAGCATCAGACTTGCATGTGAGCACGCTGTTGCAGAAAGTGAATTTGCAATATATGATGAAGCATGTATCATGCAGTAGCAATGTCACAGCTTTTTTGTCTCATGAAGAATATCTTTATGAACTCCAGGTCTCAGAGGTTCTAAGGCACCTGCGGGACATAATGAAAACTTGCAAGGACTAAAAGAGAAATTGTGCTTGATGAGTGATGACAACAGTAAGAACAATAGTAAGTAGAACTACTGCTCACACAGCCTGAAATCTAGGCGTTAGGTCTTATATCAGATTAAACAAGGATGTTATATGCTGTATCAGATTGACTAATTAATTTAAAAAAAGAATGTGACCTGTAAAGTGCCATATACATTTCAGTTCTGCATATCTTTAACTTTTCAGGCCTATAAGTGTAGATTTCTCCACTCCGCTTTTGACGATTTATAAGCGAGTGATGGTTTCTTTCTGTTCTAGGACCTGCATGTACTCTCTGCCCTGCAAACTGGAAATGGGTTGGAGGCGACACCTGCTTCTACTTTTCAGAAAAGAAGGCCACATGGCAGGAAAGTGAAGACTTTTGCTTCTCCCAGAATGCCACCCTTCTTATGCTGAAAATGAAAAGCAAGTTGGTATGGTTCCAATCATACTGGCATTTCTTTGCATTGGTATCAATTACTCAAAACTACTTGCCAGTCAGCAAGTATCTCTTGATGTTACATAGTAATAGAGGTACTGTTAGCAAGGTCTGAGGCAATGCAGACTGAAGAATGTTTAACCACAAACGTGTAATGATGAGATAGCTAGCAACACAGGATATTACTCAGCCAAACAGTGAACATGAGCATCACAGATCCTGTGACGGTTATAAGGAGTACATTTTTCATTCAGGAAATCTCTTTGAATATTCTGAGAGAGAAGGCTCTATAAAGAATTGCTGCCCTGGTCTTACATTTAGTAGAGACGTCAGACACAAAATATTCCAAATAGAGATATTTTCTCCTGGAAAGAATTATGAGGGCCTGATGAGTTGTTCAGAAAGCAATTGTCAAATTACCTCCTTTAATTTTTTCTTGATCACTTCCTCTCTTAACAGTAGTTGTTTAGGTACAACAAAGAAAACTACCCACATGGTTCTTGGTGATAAAGGTTTTGCATTTTTTATAGATTAGCATATCTCAAATATTACCAAAACAGTCTTACTGGATTGGATTATCATATGGAGTTGATGGCTGGTCTTGGGCAGATGGTATGAAACTTTCTACAAAGAGAATGGACTGGTAAGTTTTCTGAACTTAAACAGCTGGTGGTTTTTCATCTTTTCTTGCACAATATCCTTCCTGTGCACTGAAAGAGGAAGAAACCAAAATCCCACTAACGGCAAATCTTCAAGGCAGAGTACAGCTGCAGATGTATTTGGAGTTAAAATAACTAATTCTGGTGTGCAGTCCCTGTGCTGGTTTTGGCTGGAATAGAGTCAATTTTCTTCATAGTAGCTAGTATGAACCTGTGGTTTTGATTTGTGCTGGAAACAGTATTGATAATACAGGGATATTTTAGTTATTGCTGAGCCTTGTTTGCACAGAGTCAAGGCCTTTTCTGCTTCTCACCTCACCTACCAGTGAATGAGCTGGGGGTGTACAAGAAGTTGGGAGGGAACACAGCGGGGACAATTAACCCCAGCTGATGTCATGCTCAGCATATAAAGCTGGGGGAAGAAGAAGGAGTTACGGCATTTGTTCTGCTTTCTTCCGTGTATGGTTTTTGCTTTACCTGTTTAACAGTCTTCATCTCAACCCCTAAGTTTCCTCAGATTGTTTCCCCCATCCCACTGTGGGATGCCTGAGTGAGCAAACCACTCTGTGGTACTTGGTTGCTGGCTGGGGTTAAACCATGAGACCCCCTGAAACAGACAATGAGTTTCAGAAAACTAGAAGTGTGAGCAGGACAAGGAGTCAAAACCACTGCAGCCACTGACCTCACAATTTAAAACCGTTCATTTTATGAAATATTTCACGACTCTATAGGAAGCAACCCACACTTCCTTCAAGACAGCCTACCTCCTGCAAAGCCTGCCTACACCTGCCTCTTCTGCTCAGTCACCAACATTTTGAAACCTTTGTTACACCCAAAAAAAGTCAACGTTAGGTAGAGCAAACCCGTTTTTACTTTGTTTTGTAAAATCTCATTAACTTACTTGGTGCATTTTGCCTTTACTAACCATGGGGGAAAAAAATTAATTTCCATTATGCTCTGTGTGAAATGATCACTGTATGCAATAATGCGAGAGTCCCCTTCAGGATCTGGAGAACCTTTTTCAAGTGAAGATTCTCCAGTGTCTCTTTGGAAATACATGTTCATTTTTCTTGCAAACTCTTACACTTCCCAAAGCTAGTAAACATCAGGCAGAATGATCAGACTTCTATTTGGGCAGACCACTGCCTTTCAGTTTCCAGACCCAAATTATCACTACATGAAGCAATAGCTGGACAGGCAGCTATTGTGAGGAACTAGTACTATCTTCTGTTTTGATGATATGATGGTGCATACATAGGCTTTCTGTTTTACGTCTTAGAGCTGAAGGCAGGTGAGAGAATGATAATAGAATCATAGAATCCTAGAATGGTTAGGATTGGAAAGGACCTTAAGATCATCTAGCTCCAACCCTCTGCCATGGGCAGGAATGCCTCACACTAGACCATGTCACCCAAGGCTCTGCCCAACCTGGCCTTGAACACTGCCAGAAATCCTTCAGACTTGAATTATATGAGCTGTTATGACCTTCAATATTGTATATAAACTTTTATAAATCTTAAAATTACTAAGAAACTTTTGCAATAATGTATAATTGTCCAAAAGGGCTTTATGGTTTTTTTAAACATGTGTACATGGGAATTTTTAACAAGATGGTCTGTTTTTGTTTGTTTGTTTGTTTTCTAGGATTGATTTGTCCTTTAAGCAAAACTGTGCATACCTATTTTATCATAGGTCAACAATTTACAGTGAGAATTGTTATGAGAAACGTCCCTGGATTTGTGAGAAGGCAGCAGTCCAGCTGATCTAAAAACATTATCAGCAGAAAAAGAATTGGAAGAGGATGAAGAATTGGATGTTCAGATTTTCAAAGAAGGGGTGTAAAACAACATTTAACACAAATTCAGAGCAGAGTCCATCCTTTCTTCCTAGTGTATTCACACAAAAAATGGAAATGATACAGAAAGCCTTTGCAGATAAAAAGAGCCAGTATTAACAAGTATCTATGAATCAGAGACAAGATACTAGTCTTAGTGTTCTAGTTCAGAAACCTCTACTTAAGCAATGCTGACAATCTTGAGCACTACTTACAGCCAAAGAAATCAGAAGTGTAAAGGCCTTTGAGACCACTTCTTGCCACTCTGATTGGAATTTCATGTATACCCATCTATGCTGACCTCTCATAATTCTTAACTATTTCCAGCCTTCTCTTCAGTGCACTCACTTTCAGTTATTCTGTATTCTTTCAAAACTCCAAGGCAGTCTCCTCTGTTTTATTACTCAAAAATATGTGTCTCCCTTGTTCACTACTTGGCAGTGAAACATTACTTGACACGCTTGTCCTCTTCTTGACTGGGTATAATATATGAATTTTAGATAAGTTCAAATTTTACTTCCAGATAATGTTGGGTTTGTCTTACATGCAATACTATGATCTTCTAAGAATGCCTGTAAGTCAGTGTTACATGAGTTTTTATAAACATTGTTATTATCATAATCACCATTGCACTCCAGCAGGTAGAAGGATTCTTGCAAGAGTGACATCTGATGGCTATTAGTCTTTAGCTAACATAGAACATGTTATCTCTTTACCTAATGTATCCCATCATATGAAAGAATGGATATGTGCCATAATGGCTACACACTCAATGCATGTGACATGAATGGCTGCATTGATAGCTGGAATGTTGTGATGGTGTTCAGAAAAATATTAATTGCTGAATTGGGAATGGAATTTTCCAGTTGTCCTGAGTTCAGCATTAGCAGTCATTTTTCTCCTTCTTAGTAGCTGATACCGTGTTGTGTTTTCAACTTTAGCCTGAGAACAGCGCTGATAACACACCAATGTTTTTAGTTGTTGCTAAGTAATGCTTACAACTTAAACCATTGGTGTGTTATCAGGTATCCTGAACCCAAGACACCGATGTAATGGCAACCACATATTTTTGGTGTTGTATATTAATTGTCTTTCAGAATGGATGATTTTCTAAGTGTAAGTAACTGTGTCTGGTGTATCTTCTTCAGGATGCTGAGGAGAGGGAGGCGGGTAAAAAGCAAGCTCACAATCCTGGACTTCAGGAATGCAGAGTTTGGCCTCTTCAAAGATCTGAGTCTTCTGACTCAAAGAGTCCTATGGGATAAGGCTCTGGAGAGAACAGGACCCCAAGAAAGTTGGTTAATATTCAAGGGTTACCTTCTGCAAACTCAGGAGCCAATCCAACGAGTAGGAAGTCAGGCAGGAATTCAAGGAGACCTACATGGATGAACAAGTTTATCTTGGCAAAACTCAAACACAAACAGGAAACATACAGAGAGTGGAAGCAGGGACAGGTAACCTGGAAGTAACACATCTGGAAGGAACACAGAAACACTGTCTGAGCGTGCAGATATAAGGTTAGGAAAGCCAAAGCCCTAAAGGAATTGAATCTGGTGAGGGGGGCATCGAAGGCAAAAAGGATGGATTCTACAAGCACATAGATGACAAAGAAAGATTAGGGAAAATGTAGACCCTCTGCTGAATGAGACCATCATTAAGTTCAGTAAAGAGAAGTGCAAAGTCCTGCAACTGGAAAGGAACAACTTCATGCACCAGTATATGCTGGGGACTGACCAGCAGAAAAAAACTGTGGATCTGCTGGACACCAAATTTACCATGAGCCAACAGTACGCCCTTGTGGAAAAGAAGGCTTATGGCATCCTGGGCTGCATTCAGAGTGCTGCCAGCAGGTTTAGAGAGGTAATCCTTCCCCTCTGCTTAGCACTGGCAAGATCATACCTGGGTCCAGTGCTGGGCTCACCAGTAACAGAAAGACATGGACCTACTGGAAAGAGTCCAGTGAAGGACCATGAAGATGACAAAGTGGCTGAAGCAGCCCTGCTATGAGGAAAGGCTGAGAGAGCTGTGATGGTTTAACCTGGAGAATAAAAGGTTTGAAGGTAAATTTCTTAACGCATATAAACACCTGAAGGGAGGGTACAAAGCAGAGTGAGGCTCTTTCTAGTGGTGCCCAGTGAAAGGACCAGAGACAATGGGCATAAACTGCAACACAGGAGGTTCCCTCTGAACATCAGGAAACACTTCTTTATTGTGAGTGGCACCAAACACCGGCACTGGTTGCCTAGAGAGGTTGTGTAGTCCTCATCCATGGAGATATTCAAAAGCTGTCTGGACATAGTCCTGGACAACTGGTTCTAGGTTGCCCTGCTTGAGCAGGAGGGTTGGAGCAGATGACCTCCAGAGGTGATAGAATCACAGAATATTCGGGTTGGAAGAGACCTTAAAGATCATCTAGTCCTATCCCCCCTGCCATGTGCAGGGACACCTTCCACTAGCTTAGGTTGCTCAAAGCCCCATCCAACCTGGCCTTAAACACTGGCAAGGATGAGGCACCCGCAACTTCTCTGGACAACTTGTGCCAGTGTCTCACTACCCTCATTGTGAAGTATTTATTCCTTATATCCAACGCAAATCTACCCTGGTTTAGTTTAAAATCGTTGCCTCTTGCCCTGCCACTACAGGTAAAAAGTCTCTCTCTGTCTTTCGTTTAAGTTCCCTTTATATGTTGAAAGGCCACAATAAAGTCTTCCCAAAGCCTTCTGTTCTCCAGGCTGAACAAGCCCAGCTCTCTCAGCATTTCCCCATAGGAGAGCTGCTCCAGCCCTCTGACCTGAGGTCCCTTCCAACCTCAATCATTTGGTGAGTTTATGTTTTTTCTAGGAGCTCAAATTTTAGATCCTAGTGAATAAAATCTCTGTGTGATACTGATGTGGCTATGTTGAAATGAGGTGCTCAATTTAATTTATAGTGCTTGCTATTTTTTAGTAGGAACATTAATTACAAAAATCTCCTTGTTATTGTTCCAAGTTTGAAAGTGACTCTGAGATCTTTACTTCATGTTGGAAAACTGAGTAGAGTGGACAAATTAGAAAAGGTATTTTGGCGTACTTTGTCACTTAATACATTACATCCACTAGAAATTTGATGCATATTTCTATATGCATTTGGCATAGGGACACACTAGAACCACCACATTCAGCAATGACACTTCTTGGTCTATGAATATGTAATATTTGTGACACAGTCTTACTTATACAGCAGAATAAACTGCTCCCTTCCTTTGGGTTGTAACCTTATGCTTGAAGATGCAAATTTTTTAAGTGCATAAGATTTTTGTCGTCATAACATGGTCAAGTTATTTATTTGTTTTCCCCTACAAAATACTGCTTTCCAGCTGCACAATTCTTATCAAATATATGCACCACAATTTGTGCTATGACAAGCCTTCAACTTAATCCAACACTAAAAATAGCAAATATGACTTCAGTATGGTCATTTGACTGTTCATCTCCAGGAAATGCTTTACTCACAAAGGCATCTTGTGCATTGGTGTTCCAACTGTGTGCTCCAATTCCATATGTCACTTGAATCTGTTTGTTTCAGGTGCCGCTGTTACTAGCTGTGTTCTTCTGAAAGAAGTCCAATAAATCTAAAGATTGAGAAAGAATAAAATACAGGAAACACTGAATAGTGAGGAAATACTCGGTTTCCTGCTGATGGCTTAATCAGACTTATGAGGTCTTTTTCTGCCAAAAAAAATATTTTACAAATGAATGTTTTTCTTTCAAACCAGAACAAAAGGGCAACCCTTCTACAGAAGTGAGCACTTCTTCCTGTTCAGTTTGCTGATGGGCCTCCAGAACGGTGACGAGCAGGGAGAGTAGGCAAGTTTTCAGGATAGAAGTCATATGTGTGCAAATCACTGACTTCAAATTTCTGAAACAGAAATAGGCTTCTCTGGAAGCATTTAGACAAGCTCTGCCTTTTAGCTTCCTAGTGTAAAACCACAAAGTTCTTTATGCTGAATTTACAGGATGAGAAAATACAGCAAAATTTAAAAAAAAAAATCCCCACATGATTCTAACCAGAGAACTGGAAGATGAGTAATGTTTCCCTTTTTACTTCTTCTTTTAGCATTAAAACTAGTTCTTTTAGCCAGGAGGGTTTGAAATGAGATGGTGGTGGAAAGAGAATCAAAGATTAGAGACAGGGCAAAAGATTAGGCTAATCAAGTTTAAATGCATAGGTTTAAATGCAGGTTCCCAAAATCCTGACTCTGTCTGAAGCATTCCAAGTGCACAGAAAAAATCTCTCTTGACCATCTTCCGTGCCTTTGACTTTGATTTTAGGTCCAGGACATGAACACATACTTTAAACAAAACTGAAAACCTTGGAAAACTTAAATATTTCAGTCAAAGCACCAATTATGCAGCTGTATTTACTGTTGTATATTCAATAAATCATTGTGCTTCTCTCCTTGCTTCCTTGTTCTCTCAGCAGTCTTTAGCAGAGGTGATTTAGCAGTATTTTTTTATCTATCTATCTATCTATCTATCTATCTATCTATCATGTAACTATGCAACTTGAAAATGACAGTATATTTTGCAAGGCCTACTGTTAAAGACAGTACCTTCTTTTTCCACATGAAATAACAGATGCATGTATTTTCTTTGCTAATTATGAGTACCTGGATCCTGCTGCAAGAACAGTTTTCCGCACTTGGATTCAAGATTTTATGATGCAGATGGTTTATTGACTTTCTGCCACCAGGGTAAAGAGCATGTCAATGCAGAGAAGAAAACTCATTAAAAAGTAAAGCTGTGACACTCCATTCAAGGTTGCATCTCTGAGCTTTGCCAAGAAATAAGCTACTTCTGCAGCTATACATCAATATGAAGCAATAGAAAGCAATAGAAGAAAACTAAGTGAGCAGAACTATTTGTCTTTAAAACACATAGGCACTACGAAGAAAAACATTCATCGGTTTGGTAGATCTACTGAGACAATCATGTTTGGAACAGTGAAGAAATTATTTGCCAAGAAGCACTGAGAGGGGTTTGTGAGATGATCACTTGTTTTGTAACAACATGCCATAGGTACAAGGCTTATATTCTGATTTTAACAGACTTTGTATTGAATTGAAAAGGCTAATTATATACTCAAGTTTTTTATCACAGTGAAAAACATAACCACAAGAATACAGAACTGGCTGTGCTAATAAGGTCTTAGAGCAACAACAGAGAACTAATTACTAATCTAGGAGTAGCTATCAAAAAACCTCTTTTACTCTTTGTCTTCTTCAGTGTGCAACAAAACCCAAAGATTTGCCTATGAGCATTGTATAACTCAAAATGAGTCAGTTCATTCAATTAAATGATTGTATGCTGCCTTTTGAACTTCGTCAGTTTTAAATGCTTTCTGCAGCCAAATGACAGCAGAGGTGACTTTGCTTTCAAGACAAATTGACATTGAAGTTGTGGTAATTTTGAAGGACCAGACTTCATAGGTAGCTGCGCAGAATGCAATGGTTAGCCCTGTAGGTCTTACCCCTCCCACCATTCATATTTTACCTGCATCCCCTGTAGATCAGGCAGTGCTGGGATCCCAGGTCGTATCTCCATGGTTGCTTAGGCCCTGTGCTTAGACTTAGAAAATGCAGCATTTCCAGACTATGAGATAGCTGTGTGGCAAGACACTTTGCTGTCCCTACTTCTTTAAATCCATAATTAAGATAATGCCCAAAGAAGAGGTAAATGCCCCATCTTTGCAGTGTTCAAGACCAGGCTGGACAGAGCCTTGGTCTAGTGGGAGATGTCCCTGACCATGGCAGGGGTTGGAACTAGATGACATTAAGGTCCTTTCCAACCCAAACCATTCTAGGGTTCTATGATTGCTAAGCACTCATTTAGTAAGGGAGGCAGCACACTTGTTGGCTGTTACTACTGCACACTTCCAATGCATGGCTTTATGTCTGAAATAAACGTAATTAGAGACTTGCCTAAATATCTTCACTTTCCAACAGTCCAATTTTCATTGAATGTCTCAAATTAGTACAAAATACACACAGGAACAGAAGTTCTTACCATAAACTTGACTGCTTCTGAGAGATTTCAAAGACCTCTGTTGTTCACTAGTGACATGGAAGAGAGATTCTCTCTCTGAAGCAGTCTTCTCTTTGAACAGCCTCTTAAACAGCAGCAAAATGGCAGGAGGCTTTGCACCATTAAAGGCCCTTTGTTTGACAGTTGTTGAGTCACTTTTTGCAGTGATTTACTAAAAAGATACACTACAGAAAAGGTCAATAGCAGCAATATTTATTCCAGTTGTGAAATTCTGCAACAGAATGGAAAACGGATTTGAGAAATTGAAGAACTGCATCATGTGTGACATGGACTAATTTCAAGCCAGATGTCTTAGAGGAATGCAGCTGCAATAATACAGTAGTAGTTGGACCAGCATTCCTAGGCATTAAAAATTGCTGACTTTCCTCCATGAAGATGTGTTGTGTATTTGCCTTCTGTTTTTTGAGCCCATAAGTGATGCAATCCCATTTCAAAGTTTTTTTCTCTAACCAGGAGGACTAGAAATACTTTTGTCTTTTAAGGGAAGCGATGTTTGCACCCTGAAGCCACACACAATCTAGAGAAGGACTCGAGCTGGCTCATTGGATCTGAAACCTGTGAAAAAAATAGCAGAGATATTCGTCATCCCATGGAAAAAGTCACAGGCTGATACAATAATTCCTGACTGCTGCTACCCATTTGACCCATAAGTTCTCTGCTGGGGCTTGCCTAGGTTGATGAGTGAATGATGATGGGAAACCTGTCTGCTGACAAGCAGGCAGGGTGACCTGTTACTGAGTGGAAGTTAAAGGTTGCTGCTTCTGACTCGGAACAAATATGCCTAGACATGGTCTGCTCCTATCTGTGTCAGGACTTACAAATCAGGGGAGAAAGCTGATCCATCCTCCCACAGCCAGGGCTCTTCGGCTCTGTTGCGAGACAGCCCAATCCAAAAAATGGAAGAACTGCGAGACAGTGCTGATCGTATTATGAAGTCCTGTGGGGAAATAAATTCGAAGCCTGTGAATCACATCCTTGCTTCAGTCACAACAGCCTATGATTTGGAAAAGCCGAGAGGTAAATGAAAGTGAGCTGCTCACACCTGTTTCCCAAGTGAATCTGGGCACTTCCTCTTACTTCTGGCTATCAGTGCTGTTTTGGACATAAGGAAAATTAACCTCCTGAAAGCTTTCATAGCTCTCAGGTAAAACCACAGTTCAGATGAGATAACCAAAGCTAGAACATTAGCTGGGTAATGGGTATAGGATAACAACTTCCTTCCCACACTCTGGTTGCATAAGCCAGGCAGGAAAAGGCCTTTGAATCATTTGTTATCCTTTTACACAAGAAATTCAAAATACAGACAATAAAACCATGGAGTTCAAGATACAATCATAGAATCATAGAGTGGTTTGGGTTGAAAAAGGACCTTAAGATCATCTAGTTCCAACCCAGATGCCTCACATTAGACCATGTCGCCCGAGGCTCTGTCCAACCTGGCCTTGAACACTGCCAGGGATGGAGCATTCACAACTTCCTTGGGCAACCCATTCCAGTGCCTCACCACCGTCACAGTAAAGAACTTCTTCCTTATATCTAACCTGAATTTCCCCTGTTTAACTTTGAACCCACAATCTCTTATCTTATTGCTGCAGTCCCTGATGAAGAAACCCATTGCCATTAAGGGTCTGGGTAGAACTTCCTTTGCACTCAAGAGCTCTTCTAGTTGTGCTTTATCTGTTACTTCATCTACAATGTAAAAGTGAGAAAAAGATACAGATCCTCTTCTGCTCATATGGGAGAAGATGCCAGGGAGCGGGCCAAGCTGGTGAGCCTTCTAGTTGTGGACAGCAAGAAGCTGAAGGCCAGGCTTGCAACATTTGCTAAATAGCTTGCCCTAGCAGGAAAACAGAAGAGTTGCCAACCAGTACTACTAGCTCAGTTATATTTGCCCTGAAGTAGGGTGGGATCTAGACATAGATCCAAGCTGGGTCTCCTGTGAAGTCAGTAGAGAGGCATCAGGGAGGCTGCAGCCACAGTACAGGCAGGCGGAATCCAAAGGGGCATGGTCAGTTTTTGCTCCTGGTCCAGCACATGCATGCCATGGCATACTGCACCAGTGCAGAATGGAATGGCTGCCTAGGCCACAGTAAAAGTGTATAGTTAGAGAAAAAAAAAAATATATCTTTACCAGCTTTTCCTTACTCTCTATCTGAAGAAGTCTGGACTCCAGAGCCGAGCATTTTGCCTTGCTTTCTGGCCAGGTTTTCCATTCCTCTGAAAAGAAGTAGCAGTTCTCCTCGTACTGTAGCCAGTTCTCAGGGCAAGGAATACATTTATGTCCTTAAAAACAACAGAGCACCTGATCAGGTTTGTCAGTAACAGCAACCTCTAGTGGTCTAGTGGATCCCTGCAGGATCACTAGGGCAGTGCAGAGCCCCTCTATCACAGAGGAGCAACAATTCCTCCTTCATTCTGCAGATAAATTCACGTCTTCATTGGAGACTTGCCAGAAGACCAGAACAACATTTCTAAATGAAAATCAGAAAAAACAAATAATAAAGATTTTTTGAATCTGACCAGTAAACCTGGAGGTGTTGGTAAAATACAGATAGACGAAATTTTGGAAGCTTGAGCCATGCGCACAGACATGGATCTAGGTGAATGAAAAAAACCTGTAGACTTTCAGTCATGCAGATGCATCTCTGTTCATGTGAACATACTTTTAACTTCTTGTTAACATAGAATCATAGAATGGTTAGGGTTGGAAAGGACCTTAACAGCTAAGTGCTTTACAAGTCAATTTATTCTTTAACTTTTCTTATAGCATTTCATGCTTGCTGTGGATTCAGTGTGCAGATCTCGGATAGTGATGGCCAGCCAAAGTGAAAGACGAGCCCACTGTTGTTAAAGAAAATGCCTCTCGGATAGCTGCACTTTGACTCTATTCTGCCACATTATTCTGTTAGCTGCCTGTTGGAATCCTGAGTAGTACTGAAGCCAGGAGGAACTCAAAATGTTGGATTTTTCTTTCACTCCTGCACCATTTGGAGAACTCCATTTCTAGCTGGAAACCGAAATAATCACAAGCAGCAAGAAAACCTGCCAGCCAAAGTATTTTGAAGACCTCTGGGAACTGGGTCCCAATCATAGGATGAAGCATGTTCATGGCTCTCCAGTTCACAAGACCATTTTACACTGTAACGAACCAGTGCCAGCTGGGAATTTCAGGACTTGATGCTGGGTGGCAATAGGTAACACAGCACAGTGCACTTGACCCTTACAAGTACCTTGCAGTTTGTGCTAAATTGAAATGCAGACATCTACACAGGTGACAACCTTGCCACTCTCTCACAAGATGCTAATTTATTATGATCCTTTTCCCTCTGCAATATGATAATCCAGCATATTCAGCTAATACATCATTAAAGTTTCATATCATTATTTTGCACAAGAAAAAAGAAAAAAAAATACCTTCAGCATAAAGTCTGTAAACTGTTAAAGCCAGTGATTGCAATCACATTTGGTAGAGAGCAGCAGTATATACACTGCTGCACCCACTACTGCATAACACAACGAAGCTGTCTTGAGGAATCAAAGCTTTCCAAACTGTTAAAGCCAGTAGGAATTTTCCACCAAAATACTTTTACTATAATTTCCTGAAACCGACCATGAAAGAAGGAGTAGTAGCATCAATGAATCATCAATTGATTAATTTCTATTAGAAATACCTTGGGTTTTGTTGCTGTTGTTGTTTTTAAAGTGTCATAATTGTAGTATTTTCTGAATTAAAATATTTGGGTTAGGATATAAAGAAGCTCCATTATAAAAATTTGATAAACATACTTCAGAAAGACGGATGCTTAAAAAATGATCACAATGGAAATGCATCTTGAAGTTTGTTTTTAAATTAAACCATTCAGGGTTACATTAGAGATTTTGATTTGTCCTCCCAATATGGTTGACAGAAAAAGAAAAAAAAAAAATCAATCTGTGTCTACCATGAAGCAATGCAACCATCATCTTCCCACCACTGTGTACCTCTGCGGGTAGCAAGTTGCTTTACAGTCTCTGTCAAGTTCAAATTCTGAGCCTGGAGGAGCTGTAGCTGCTCGTTGAGGCTTTCCATAATTGCCTTTAGCACGGTGAAGTTTTCATCCCTTTCATGCATAAGGTGGCAGACCATGATGACTTCAATTGCAGCAAAACAAGAAGGAAATTGTTCCATTAATATTAAAGCTAAACTGCCCAATGCAACCTGAATAAACTTACCAAAGACATATGTACCTCCCCATAACTGAATATACCTGGCCTACTTACAGTTTGTGCACACCCATAAGCATGACATAATACATCCCAATTTCAAAGACTGGGAGATCTCTTGAGTGGGTAAACTCCTCCAGCAAGGGCCAGTTTTTTTGCATCAATAATTTCCTAGGCTAATCCTCTTCCTTAACCGATGTCCTAGGCTTTTAGTTGCTCATACTGAACTCTGAACTCCCCTTCTGTGACCATACTTACACTTGGCAGCCAAGACTCCTGCAGCTGCCACTGAACTTAAGCAAAAGACCCCAAGCACCACTGTAGCCAGTCACCAACAGGAAGATGGGCTGAGGGAATCTGAGGCAGACAAAAAGAAGCAAAGGCAGCAAGAACAGGAACCTCTCATCTTTCTGTCTGCAGATCCTGCGTTGCACAAGACAACATGAACAGTAGTTTGCCCAGTGAATTCCTGAATTTCAAACTGGTGTGTGGTATTACATTATGAAAACTGTCCCCTTGTTAGGCTATGGCCAGTCCCCTCATTCCTTAGCAGTTGGGGGTTGGAAAGGGAGCAAGTCATGGAAACTAGCTTAGCCAGGAGAAATGAACTGGATAAATAAAGCTGAACAGCACAGAACTTCAGGGAAAGAACATCAAGGAAGTATTTGTGTTTACAACATAGCTGAAATTTTCATATGTAGCCAGGTATCGGTATTTTTACTTTTGATTGCCTAACCTGCCAAGAAGGAATGAATTCACTGTTTCAGAAAATAACCTCAGAAATAGTCACCAGTGAAAGCCAGGCCCCTGTAAAATAGCCTGAAACTACTGTATGCAGATGTGAACAAGACACAGCTGCACAGAAACGGTCTCACACCTGGAAATGCGCACACCCATTCTTGCAATATGGGCAAATGCAAGTGCCCGTGTGAATTTACACATTCCTAAAACTCAGAGGAAAGGACTGCTTCCAATTTATGATTTTTGTGTTCTTTTACTAGAGCCCAGTCTGAAATGTCAGTAGAAATACTAATATTATGTTGAAGTCACCAGCAGAAATACCAGCATATCAACCTGTGGTATTTCTGCATTTTATTCCCTGTGTTCCCTAAACCTTTAACCGAACAAAGAACCCTACTAGATTACTGGGCATTCAGGTTCAGCTTCCAAGGATAAAACTCAAAGACGCCTTAAAAAGTGAGAATGAGATATTCACTGGCTAGTAAATAAGGGGAAATTTCCTTCAGAAAGAGCTTTTTAATCTATTAGATTATTATCAAATTTATCAAATTCATCACCAGACATTTAGTCAGGCTGGAACATAACATTCTCATTGTTTTGCTACTACCTTCTATACTGAGCAATTCTAAAGCAGTAATGCAAGCATAAAGAATATAGATTTGCAATCAGTCACATTCCTCCCTTCCTCTGTGAAGCTATATAGCACAATTTTTATGATTTTAAAATACAAAAATATATTTGTCCATCTATTCCTTTCCTTGACAGAAAACATCTTTTTCCCTAGCACTTACTCCATTCAGTTTGTCAGATTTAAATGAGTAAAACTGAAAGACTTGCAAATTCCCTTTAGCAGATACTTCATTAAATTCCAGGAGCTGACACTTAATGTTCAACTGGAACATGTCTATTTTTACTTAACTGTATCCCACAACCTTATTTATATCTCTCCTCTCAAACTGAAGCGGTTTTCCCACATTCTCCACCCTTGTATTCCTTTTAATCTCCTGCCTTCTTTCTTTTCTCCGTCCAATTTCTTAAAAGGTTGGAGTCCAAAGGGCTCTCAGGAGCCAGATTCTTGTTGGTAGGTGACATCCTCCTCTGAGTGCCACATCAGAAATGTTCTCCAAGGTGAGAATTTGCCTTGGAGAGAACTCCCCCTCCAGCACCACCCTTACCTTTTGCTGTGGCAGTCTGGAGCTCCTGGTCCTGGGATTTTTCCAGTGTCATGAATTTCGGGTCTGTGTAGGTCACTCCTTCACTTGTCATTTCTGGCAAGGTTAGAGGAGAATTCAAAAGTTTGATTAGGCACACAGGAGAAATAGGGATAATCTGATCTGGCTAGGATGAAATGAACCATGAGTGTCATTGAAAGCTAACAGAGTGATTCATGCAAAAGTTGAATGGTTTTTTTTTGCTCATGCTAAAGGATTTCATGACGCAGTGATACTGGGGGTTGTTTACATGTAGCAGAGTCCCAGGATAGTATTTAAATCTCCTCTGCGTGTGCAAAAATTCAATGGGGCATGGAAATCTTACAGTTCTCAGTTCCTGGAACAGATGCCTAGGCTAATTCCCTAATTTGAGGGTACCTCCTTTCTGTAGGAAAAAAAAAAAAAAAAAAGAAGAAGGAAGAGGAGACATGAAAAGGAAATTACATTAATTTTGGATTGAGTCTAAACAATTCCTTGAAGTTTTTCAGCAGCAGGAGCATTTGTTTCCTGGGTTTATTATACAGTGATAAATATTCAGTAAATTCAGTGAGAATGGCTCCTTGATTTCTCAAGTGGCACAGGAGAACTGGAGGCAAAATGAAGTGAGCAACATCCTGATACCCTTTACTTATTGTTTGTAAGCACACACATCACGTTTGTCTTAATGAGGTACCACACTGACTTGTCACAATCATTGCCCATTCCTAGGACACAAAGAAATTAATCCCAGTTTCCCATCTGCTGTTCCAGGTATGACTGCACTGTAAAAGGTAATAAGCTTGTCCTGGGTCTAGCAGTAGTAGTCATTTTTTTTCTCCTTCTTATTAGCTGGTGCAGCGCTGTGTTTTTGGCTTTCGGCCTGGGAACAGAGCTGATAACACCGATGTTTAGACTGACCAAGGACTTTGTGAGTCTCATACTCTGCCAGGGAGGAGGGGAAGCCGGGAGGAAGCAGAGACAGGACACCTGACCCAAACTAGACAACGAGGTATTCCATACCACAGCACAGCATGCTCAGGAGGTAACTGAGAGTTACCCGGAAGGGCTGGTTCATTGCTGGGTGTGGGCAAGGTACTGGTTGACGGGTTGTGAGGTATCGTATTCTCTTCCCTTGTTGTTTCCCTTATCATTATTATTATTGGTGGTAGCGGTAGTGGTTTGTGTTATACCTTAGTTACTGGACTGTTCTTATCTCAACCCGTGGGAGTTACATTTTTTCGATTCTCCTCCCCATCCCTCCGGGAGTGGGGGGGAAGAAAACAGGGGGGAGTGAGGGAGTGGACTGCATAGCTAACTTGACGACAGGGTTTAAACCATGACAAAGCTGAAGATATCTCCTGAACTAATGGGGAGTCTGGGTAGAAAATTCATGTACCAGAGTATGATGCTGTGCTCCTGGACTTGCTCTGGGCTGGAAGTAGTCTAGGCACAGGCACACATGATAATCACTGCGTTTAGCAAGAGTGATTGACAGAGCACAGCAGCATACCATTTCCTCTAGGGCTGCTGCTGCATCCAAGAAGGGATGTCAGCTTTAGCACCTGCACCATGCTTTTTTTTGAAATTTGAGCACTAAGAATAAGATGGAGAAACTTAGCTGGTCCTACATTTCCTGGTATTTCTAGGTTTGATGGAAAAATGTCAGGAATGAGATCTGAATTTTAAGTTTTACTTCATATGGCTCTCCTTCACACAGCTCCAGAACTGCTGCTCTCACCAGCTGTCAACTCAGGAATAAGCATGAGCACAGAACATAACCCCTCAGCACAACATCTCACTGGGGCATTGCAAAGCCCAAGCTGGTGAAGATAGAGCTCCCTGGGTACAGGGCAGAAGACATTCACTGACTTATCTTACCATGGAAAAAGCAGATGCAATGACTTAGACTCCAGCATTTGGGCAGATAAATATAGACAAATAAACATTAATTTTAAGGATTGCCTTGTGCTGCCTTCAATGAGCTGCATAAGGCTTATTGGAGACAGAGCTTTTGAAACTTCTGTCACATTTTCTGTCAAGGAGAGGTAACCTTTATGAAATACATATGTCCAGTGTGGAAAGAGCACATGTGCTGGTTTTGGCTGTGATAGAGTAAATTTTCTTCATAGTAGCTGACATGAGGCTATGTTTTGTGCTGAAAACAGTGTTGATAGCAGAGGGATGTTTTAGTCATTGCTGAGCAGTGCTTACGCAGAATCAAAGCTTTTTCTGCTTCTCACCCTATCCACCAGTGAGCAGGCTGGGGGTATCAAGAAGTAGGGAGGCGACACAGCTGGGACAGCTGATCCCAGCTGACCCCAGGGATATCTCATACCATATGGCATCAGTATATGATATGGGATATGCTCAGCCTATAAAACTGGGGGTAGAAGAAAGAAGTGGGGGCTGTTCAGTGTGATGGTGTTTGTCTTCCCAAATAACTGTTATGCATAATGGAGCCCTACTGTCCTGGAGAACATCTGCCAGTGACGGGAAGTAGTGAATGAATTCCTTGTTTTGCTTTGCTTGTGTGTGTGGCTTTCGCTTTACCTATTAAACTGCCATTATCTCAACCCACAAGTTTTCTCACTTTTGCTCTTCTGACTCTCTCCCCCATCCCACCAGGCAGGAGTGAGCAAGCAGCTGTGTGGGGCTTAGTTGCCAGCTGTGGTTAAATTATGACTGCATGAAATGTGGGAGGAAAGTGTTCTGCTTCTTTATGCACAGTTAATTAAAAAAGGATCTGGTTTTGCTTTGCAAGAAACAGAGCCCTTTTGGATTATTATCAACGAGTGTAAAATACATGAAAGCTTTAATAATCATGGGTCTTAAATAATATATAATAAGCAAGGTGTCTTACTACACCGGCAGAAGTATCAAGGGTTTTTCTGAGCCCCAAATGTGTTTCCATACTTTATATTTCTAAATGTCCATGGGGAAGTATTGGGGATGACTAATCAAGCTGTCTCTAGTGGAACACTCCTTTGAAGAGTAACAGGGAACAAGCAGGAATTTCTCAACAACTTCTAAGAGCAGTGCAACAGCAGTTTTTCAGCTCATTAGGAAGCTTTACTCCCAGTTAAGATCGTGCTACCTAGGACACGAAAATTAGAACTGGCTTGAGATGCATCCCTTGATGCAACCAGAAGAGGGAAGCAGAGAGGACACAAGTATTTTCTGTCCATAATCTGCTTTCTCTGGCATCCAAGTAAGGATATATTCAACTCACAGATTCAGAACATAAATTTCTCTGGAATGGACTCTAAGATTTTAAACAAAAACAAAGAAGAGAGGAAAAGTCAGTGATGAGATATTTTTGTTTTAGCAATTCTCTAAGAGTCTGATCACATTTTTTAAACCTTTTGAAAGGTGGTAAAGGGGAAATATGAAAAAGAAAAGTCACTTCAATATAACAGAAAGCAAATAAAGATAGAATAGAGATAACTGAGGCAACATACCAGGGTAATGTGAAGAAATTTAAAGCATTGTTGAATGACAGGCTAGCAAGGCCATAGGTGGATTACTGGAAGCACAGTATTAATGGCAATGCCATAGAAATAGAAAAAGAGTGATCAGCAAGGTTCATCAAGAATGAGTTATGATATGCACTTAACAGAAGGGGTCACTGTTTTATGTCACACTAATGCTTTTTCTTTAGAGAATTTTTTTATCACTTTATCTGATATTTCTCCAGTTTGATCCTTCTAGAATTTGAAATCCTCATGAATTTCAGTTAAAAATCAAGTGATAATGTACTGAATTATCACACAGACATTAAAAAGCCCCCGAAAAGCATTGTAAATTTGCACTTTCTTTCCATATTGAATCCTACCAGTTTTAAAAGTTATACATATAAGAAAGGCTACTTTACAGTTCTGCTGGGTCTTTTCTTCTAAAACTCTTATAATACACAAAAGAATTTAAGGAGAAGGACAAAGAAGGAAAGAGACAAAAACAGTATTGGGCAATTCTCATATAAATACAAAGCAAATACCTCATGTTTCTATGTTTCTTATTTGTTCACCAGGTCTCAGAAACCTTCTTCTAGTAATCGAGTCGGATGGATGGATGGATGGATGGATGGACGGAGAGATAGATAGATAGATAGATAGATAGATAGATAGATAGATAGATAAACTCATGATAAGTGATGTTTATACTGCAGCACTGCTTTTATAATTAGAGAATGGTAAACTTTTTTTAGCCTGCCTTGAGAGAGCACATTATGCTCATGAATACATTGGTCCTGCTCTGCAACTTTAAAATGCATCACGAGGGCTAATGATTCACCAGTTTAATGTGAATGCATTGTGACTGCAACATGGGGCAACAAGTTTCTCTAGTTGCTATCTTGCCTTTAACATATATTAATGTACCAGTCCCAGGTGGTTCCTGAACACAAATAGTAATACATTACTGCAGAGCATTTTCTTTCTCTCTCAGCTATTCAAAAGAGAAGGTGAACACAATTATATGCATGTAAATAACACTCTGAATAGCCACAAGCAGTAACAGAAATCTAAAGCAGTTCTACAAGAGAGAAAATTAATGGTTCGTTGAATGCAACCTACTAATATAACCAGCTGCAGGACAAATAGTGTCCAGGTCAACATGTATTCCCTGTAATGCACAATACTGACTGGGACTTGGCTGGGCATGCAGGAAGTTCAGGTGAGAGGGATGGTGGAGGAGCCTTAAAATAGAAGATACAAGAGGTGTTGCATATGCATATATATATATGTGTGTGTGTGCATATGCATACATATATGATACGACCTATGATATATATGCACAGATGTGAGAAAAATAAATGCTACAGCTGAACCCAGGACAGATATGTGCATATCTGTTGCATTTATATACACATTTATACATATAACTCTCCATATAAAATGCTGTATATAATTATTATATTGCAAATTCTTTCACTTCAGCAGGAACATCTTGCTTGTAACATGCACTCTGGATGTTGACCATATGGCTAAAGTCAATAGACTGGATCCACAAAGGTGGGACACTGTGAGTGCAGGGACAGAAACCGTACTGGAGGAGGGAGAGGAATCTACACTTCATTTAAACAGGTAAGTAACATGACCTTCAGCCCACCCCCCCTCAGGGTATGGGCGGAGTGATGAATAATTGGGAATGAACAAACTCAGAGACCCTTTCTGCTCACAGAAGGGAAGGGTCAGGTCTGCAGAGATCTCATGATGCCCTTCACTGAACCAGTTCAATATCTAAAGAAAGAACTTGTAGCGACCGCTTTTCTCCTGATCTGACTGGAAGGCTTTAGAGATCTCTTCAAAAGAGGGAGAGAAGCAGGCCCAGAGACTAACAAAGGGAGACAAACAGAAACAAGCAAGAATTGCCAGCGACAAAGAGAGAAAGAGAGAAAGCAAAAACCTGAAGGGCAGAGAAGGATAGACCCAGAGGAGAGGAAGAGAGAGAACAGGAAGAAGAAATTGGATTCAACACACAATAAGGAACCTGCTCCTTCTTCTGGTCAGTGGACTGGTGAGGATGAACAGAAACTAAAGGACAAGAAGACAAAGAGCAGCTTGAGACACCAAGAGGCCACTGAACTACCCACCCTACAGGGATGCATTGCTCATTCACAATCTGCTTTGGTGTAGGGTGTTTCTTATGGGTAAGTCGCATCTCAGGTTCCTTTTCATGGGATCTCTGCTCAGTTATGAAGTTACCTTAGAAAGATGGAGGAGCATTAGCAATTGACAGTCACAACAATTTCCCTGATGTTAGAAAGAACTAGACATATAAAAGGCAGACATGCAGAAGAGAAGAATATTTGCTGCTATTTCAGAGGCGGTAACACAGAGATCAGGGTATCCAAAGAAATTACAAGGATAGGAGTGCTGGAGGGTCTGGGCAGAATTCAAGTCAGTATGGGTATAATATGAAGCAGGACATTTAAAGGTTCTTAATATTTGAACATGGAGAAGGATCTACATCTGTAAGGGGAGACCAAAACCTGTGGTGAGGGTGAAGATGACCTGGGCTGTGTGCTGGGAACAGTACTAAGTAGGATTTTAATGACTACAGGAAGTTAAGATACGAAACAATGCAGTTGGTATCACAGCAACTTCAAAACTACAGCAAAATATCTGATGCATACAAAGGAAGATAAATAACAATAAGTTCTTACCGTAGGAAATTCAGACTGGTAACAATCCAGGTAACAAAGCTGTATATGACAAACTTAATTCACTCTATTTGTGTCTTGTTTGCTTTTCCCCTTCTAGTTCTCCCAAGTTAGAGGTGAGGAAAACTGTCTCAACACTGAACTGTGAGTATTTGTCTATTTTGCACTTTTTTAAGAACACAACGACAGACAAAGGCAATAGTAGACATCACTGTTATGATGTGATGGCTGACAAGCTTATTTAACTGCAACTACTGAAAACTCACATAAAATCTCCATCTCTTTGAATGTGAAATGTATTAATTACTATTTTATTGATCAACCTACTGATCATGCCATACTGTTCCTGCTACCTATTTGTGTAACTGTAATAGTTAAGAGCTTTCTGGTGTCATTTTCATTGGCTGAGATTATGAATTTGGAATCAACTGTTCCTTGAAAAACTGGTTTGAAATATACTGCTTTGGTTAACATTACTCTTGGGAATGTCATTTGTAAGAATAACAGAAATTATATTCTGATAAAAGCAAACGTGAATGCAGATCCCTCAGGTTTGTAAACAGACTTGGGCAGGTACAAATATCAGGAGAACAACAAAGAGATAAAGCCAAACAGAAGGGAAAGTCTATCAGGGAGATTGATGAGGTTGGTCAACCCTATTCTCCACGAAGCACAGTGAGTTTCTCATCATTGTGCCATTTAGAAGGTGAATGGTAAGTAACAAGCATGGGAGGAACCTGAAGAGTGTATGGTAGAGATCCTCCCATGTATTTTGTATTCTATGGCTAACTATTTCTTGTACCCTCTTCTCCTCAGCTGTTCAGGTACGGAGTGGGACCATTTATGGTATATCTGGTAAGATGGCATATATTTATTGTAAAAATCTGCATCTCTGGACAATTCCAGTAGCAAACAGTGGGATTAAATGTGACTTGCTCAAGTGTGATGCCACCTCCCACTTTCCCTTGGGACGCTTTAACAGTCTGCAGTTGCAAGGCAACCCCTTAGATATCAGATTGTCTTGAACAAATCTTGACTTGCCAGACTCCTTTTTTATTCCACATATTAACTTAGTCTGATTAACAATACCAGTAAATAATTTGTGGCACAATATGCTCTTTAAAAGTAATTTTAGTCTGATTCCTTAGTAATTCTCATCAGATCAGATTTTGATCTCACGATCAAAAAAGATGGACATCTACAAAGCTGCATTGATCAGTATAGCCAGCAGATTGAGAGATGATTTTTCCTCTCAGCTTGTCACTCATGAGGACACATGAAATGTGTAGTTCAGTTTTGGTCCCCCAGTACAACGGAGATGTTGACAAACTGAAGCAATTCCACTGGAGAGCAAATAAAATGGTCGCAGCTTCAGAGGACATGATGTACGAGGAGGGGCTGAAAGGACCAGGTTTGTTCAGTGTGGAGGAGGCTAAGGGAGCAACCTAATTGCAGTTTTCCACTACCAAAAGTGGATCTTGAGAGAAGATAGAGCCAGAGCCTTCTCAGAGGTGCCTCGCAGAA
Source organism: Psittacula echo (assembly GCF_963264785.1). Classification (NCBI taxonomy): domain Eukaryota; kingdom Metazoa; phylum Chordata; class Aves; order Psittaciformes; family Psittacidae; genus Psittacula; species Psittacula echo. The sequence continues at coordinate 84,602,056 of NC_137735.1, read as the reverse complement.
GGACCTAAGCTGACTGTGGCTAAGCTGCATACAGGGAAATTCTGATAAGACAGAAGAAAAAATGCTTCCCCTGAGGATGGTGCAGCACTGGAACAGGTTCCTGGAGGGGATATGGGATCTCCATCCCTGGAGACTGTCCAAACTCTGCTGGACAAGGCCCCAGATGACTAGACTATCTAGCATTGAAATTATCCTCGCTTTATGCAGGGAAAGACATTAAGAGGTTCCCTTCAAATAAAATCTTTCTGTCTTAATCCTGTGTCCTCTCCCTTTCCAGGCTGGTTGTGGTGATCGGTGGGCTGCTGCTCCTGTGTGGCCTGCTTTCCATATGCATGAGATGCTGTTTTCATTGCCATCACACAGGGGAGGAATCAGGTCCTCAGCCCTATGAGGTTACCGTCATTGCTTTTGATCATGACAGCACCCTCCAGAGTACCATTACCTGTGAGTTGGCTTTGATGGAGGCTGGGGACTTCTGTACACCCTGAAGTGAGGAGCTGCACTGACTGCAGCACCCCAAGGCTGACAGAAGGAATTCACAGCAGAATGCAGGGCAAGCAGCATCTGTACATAGAACAAATTAAGGTGTTCACCAGACTTCATGTAGCAAATGCAGCCAGATAGTGAATCAGCTGTGAGACATATTTGGGTGGAAATGGGGCAGCTAAGAGCCTTGGTGGCATTTGAGGAAGGACTGATTGTGGGATGTTGCTGATGAGCATTCACACGCACCTCTTTTAGGAAAGAATGAAGGGGCAGGAAAAGGCAAACATTTAGGCTGTGGGGGAGAGAAAAGCCAGTGTGCTGCAGATGTATTTGTCCTCCTCTAATCGCATGGTGCTTTCAGGATGAGGGAAACAGCTTTTGTCTCCTCCCTTTCAGCTCTCCACTCTGTGTTTGGGCCTGCTGCCAGGAGGATATTAGCAGTGGCACACTCTCATAACGCTGCGCAGGGAACACCACCCCTCTCGGCATCAGACACTCCTCCAGTTTACGAAGAGGCTCTGCACATGAGCAGATTCACAGTCGCCAAGGCAGGGCAGAAAGTGCCAGACCTGGACCCAGTGCCAGAGGAGAAACTGCAGGCATCTGTTGAGGGCAAGGGTGCCCAGGCAGCCCCTCCAGGACACTAGTGCCTGTTTCTACTGAATGGCAAATAATGCAGAATAGCTACATGCAGAGACTGATTTTTCTGGGCAGGGCTAGGAATATCAGGTTAGCTTTCTTAGTCTAATAACAAAGGGAAAAAGACTAAAATTCCATCTATTTTCAGATCCACCATATTTTGGTGGCTTCTTTTGACACTCCCTTCAGATAATTAGCTATTGACATTCTCTATGTCCATTTATTACATACACACATCACAACTACCACAGTTCGCACAAATAAGCAGGGAGTGGGACCAAGGTGCTGACCCACTTTGCAGGCTACTGACCCACAGGGAGATTGCAGATGCTGGCTCATTCTGCTTGCCTCCAGCCTAAGTTTCCTGAGGATGACAGAATGATTTTCACAACAGGAAAAACAAAGACATGTGAGAAGGTCTTGATACTCAATAATAACACAAAACTTCTGTAAAATGCCATTTATAGTACATTGAAAAAAAAGAAGTTGTGTAGGAACACAGTCTGCATGTAAACAAAAGACAGAATACATTGGTAATATGCGCAGTATATGCTTTAAATGCCCTACAGGATATATAGAATGAAGGCAGTCCAGTTCTGAACAGGATATATAGCAATTATGAAATAGTAGTCACAAGCTCTTGTATTTTAATTTAAAAAGATGATGTATGCACTAACAGATCGAACCGGGGGGGTTGGGGGGGAGGAGCAATAACATCACCCCTGAAATAAAGCTCGATCACATTTTTGTTGCATTCACATTTTATCATTTATTAATTATTCCTACTGGTGCTGTCAAAAGCAGATCAAATTAAATAAGACCGTTTAAAACACTTTCTTTATCAATACAAATATGTTGAATAATTCAGAAATATTAATCAAACTCCTTGGATGACCATAGGTACAGATCATCTGTAAAATGTTTTCTTGGCCTAGGTACTCGTAAGAAGGTGATTCTTGAATTACATCAGTATTGTCTCTACCTCGTGTTCAGCAACTGAAAACATTAAAGCAGAAAGACATCAAATATCAGACAAGAAGCAGCCATGAATGAACTGCATGTATATGTTAATGTTGATATGAATGCACAGGTCATGGATATATCTTTCTGAAGCGTGTGCATGCATCTTCCTAGTAGAATACCCAAATTCTCACTTTTCTTCATATGCTGATCTTTTTTCCTGTGAAATACAGAAAATATGGTTATTTTGAAGGTAAGGAGTACAAGGACCAGGTCCCCAGATAGGTTTAGGAACCTAACTGCTGTTTCAATTACAGCCATAGAGAATTTTAGAGAAGGTTGGTAAGACAGCTTTAGGGATAGCATAAAGCCAAATTGAATAACTAGAATATCTTTGATGATGTGACAAGCCTTGCCCAGTCACAGGAGCTTCATATCCAAGGGAATTTAATGAGGGTCTTGATTTCCTAGGTGACAAACATCTGTTTCATCATTACCTAACTGTACCATTAATGAGGGGAAAACTGGCATGGAATGAACGTGACATTACGGTTATGTCTCTTCTGCTATACGGCACACTTGAAATAATAATAAGAGCTGTTTGTGGAATATCTACCAATGTGGCTCATTTCATCAGCTGCTCTCTGAAGTCCACTTCAAGCCTGACTTCTCCACCAAGCTACAGAGCAATTCCTGGAAGGCTCTTGTTTACTCCACAGTGAAAGTCTAAAGTAAGGAGAGACATTTAGTTTTGCTGAACATGCATCAAGCACTATCAAGCCCAGAAACCTGGAAGCCTTCACAACTGCTTCCAGGGAGAACATAACGTTCCTCTACCACTTCCTACTGCCTTCCAGCCCCGAGGAATGCGGGCATTTAACACAAGATGGCAGCCCTGCTCCACGGGGCAGTAGCCCTGCCTCACAAAACAGGAGAGCACAATTTTTAGCAACTTGCAAAAATAATTACAGTGTTTTGTTGTTTGTTGTTTTTTTTTTTCTAAGATGTACAATAGAAAGGGAAGTTTTCAAATTCTTAGTTTTCCCCTCCTCTGCACCAAATCACCTCTGCTACCTCCTTTCTCAGTTTCAAGGGGAAAAGTTACAGGTCAGTCGTACCCAGAGCTGTGCATCTACCTGCTGATTTCAGTGGTTTCCCCTTGACCAGAACCATTTTTGTCTTTCTGTTCTGTCCTTTCCCATCTGCTCACATCCTACTTTGCTTGTCTCACTCTTAGTTGTTCAGTGCTAGAGAAGGTATGCTCAAGTTTGGTTTTTTGTTATGAATAATTAAGATCCAAAGATCCTCATGCACTTTGCAGACTTTACCCATGTTGTCACACTGCCTATGTGTCAGACAAGCCTTAGTATTCCATATGTAGATGGGGAAAATGATGCACAAAGTACTGAAGATAACCATGATAACCAATTCATGACTCTCAGCTCAGCTTTGGCTTGCTTGTACACTCAACCCTTGGCCAAACACTGGGAAAAGGGTGGGACTGGAGCAGGCACAGGACTAGTGATATCAAAGGAGAAAGCAACCAGCCTCCAACACCTTTAGCCTGCACAGGTTGTAATTTGGGCTGGAACAAGATGAAGGAAACATGAATACACTGACAAAGGTGCTGCAAATGAGTTGTCCACACCACCCATAGGCTCCCCTAGAACATATGGTACTTGAGAAAAAACAGTCTTCAAAAACACCCCATCAGCCCCACTTTTGTGTTGCTCCTTTGTTTTCACAGAACAATGATACCCATCCCCCACAGGCCACTCCAAACCACTGGTTAGAACAAAAGGATCTCAGACTTCTGTTATTCATATCTGGGGTTGTGTCCTTTACTGCTGCTTTTTACCAACAATGTGGTATGTTCCTCAGTTTCCTTGTAACATCATTTGTATGCAAGTTGAGCTGAGGCTGGGCCATGCAATCAGTTTTGGAGGAATGAGCAGCTTCTTTGTAAAAATTAAGATGTTGCAGAAAAGGGAGCAGTGAGGCGGCAGTTCGGTGTATACAATACAGAGTCCTTTCCTAGAGGAAAGCAAAACATCCGCACAATTAGCCATTGTTTGCTGGGAGTGACTAACCCTATGCCCTCATGCCAGGGCCGATGTGCTAGTGGCTGGCTCTGAGGCTGCTATAGATCCAGGGTCGAGTGAAACTGGTGATGAGTCACGAGCACTGCAGGAGAAGCACTAGGAGAAGCAGCAGGCAAGGGCTCTGCCACGGATGGACATCAAACAGCAAGATCAGAAGTGACTTCAGGTATACCCTCTACGGTTTGATCACAATTCAAACTAAAAACTAGAAGTTTTCTGACAAGAGATATGCTGAATCCATGCTAAAGATTTAATAAAAAATAAAGTCAGACTGTGGGGGCACATATTAGTACCCAGGTGGAGATAATAATGAAAGAAATATCCAAGGGAGTCCAGAGTTATAGATGGCTGAACAGTAGCTCCAGGGGACTGCCAAGAGACATCCAGGTAGATAACACCTCCAAGAAACACAGGGCAATTAATATTTTTGTCCTTAATTCACAGAATCTTAGGCAGTTAGCTACCTAAGCTGGTTCACTTCACATTAGTACACTGCAGAGCTCCCAGCAGTGCCCCTGGAGCACTGTGTGGTACAGCATGCATTGCAAACCCTGCCTCCAGAACCGGTGCAAGTATTTTTAGCTCCTGCTTCTATGGCTACAGCATTGGCAACACTTCAGGAATCCCTTTTAGAAGGAACTTCTGACTACATGAGCTGCAGACAGCGATATACTTCCTGCTCAGAGTTGTTCTGACACTCTAGGTTAAGAAAGAGTATATTGTTTTGACATCTATGGAGAAACATTTTGTGCTGTCAGTCGCAGGTAGGAAAACTATCCAAGCCCATTTCCAGTTCTTCCCTCTAGCACACAGATGCAGAATGTGGGGTTTGTCACATGCCTGTGCTCTGACATTTTAATAAGAACTCTAAGTCAGATGATTAGCTGTTTGTCGCTACTTCTGCATGTATCATCTTCCTGCCTGCTGTTGTGCCAGTGACGTTATTGTTTTTACTGAGCTGGAGAAGACGACTGGGAATTCAGTGCCTGATGGGGAGGAAGCAGGGTAGTGGGAGGAGCAAGGCTTATAGCTGCACATCCAGGGCTGCATCATAAGGGCAGCAAGAGTCCAGTAAGGAGATTTGCAATCCTCACGTGGGATTTGCTGGGGGGGGAAGTCACCTCACAATACACTCACAGGCCATGTCTTTGCATCAGACCAGGGAAGAACCCCAAAGCTCCTCTCTGGTTTGTCAACAGAAATTCAAATTAGACGCTAGCTCAGGACCCTTATGTGTAGTCCTGGAGATGGAGACAGCAATTTACAGTACAACAGGAGTCTGAGATCAGCCAGTTAAAATTGACAGAATGTGTTGGTGGCCTGGCTGAAACAGGCTAGAAAAATCCCTCTCTTTTATCCTTGAGGAAGGGGTTTCATTAGGGACTATAGTGATAGGACAAGGGGTAACAGTTTGAAACTTAAACAGGGGAAGTTTAGATTGGATATAAGGAAGAAGTTCTTTATTGTAAGGGTGGTGAGGCACTGGAATGGGCTGACCAGGGAAGCTGTGAATACTCCATCCCTGGCAGTGTTCAAGGCCAGGTAGGACAGAGCCTTGGGTGACACGGTTTAGTGGGAGCTGTCCCTGCCCATGGTGGGGGGGTTGGAACTAGATGATCTTAAGGCCCTTTCCAACCCTAACTATTCTATGATTCTATGATTTTATGATCTAATCACTAAAGAGAAACACACTTCAGCAACTGCAATGCTGCAGGCAGTTAGGAAGCAAGGAGTTATTACAGAAAGTCACAATGCCATGAAATCCAAATTTTCCCCAGGCCTAAACGCTGGTATTCCTTCATTCTAGGCTGTTTGCTATGGTGCTGCACAAAAATAATTCTCTCCTGCTGACTCACCCTTCTTGAGATCCTCTGACACTACCTGCAACCATGGGGAAATGTTCACATGTCCCAGGACAGACAGAAACAAGTTGATGATGCTTCCTGTACAAACCTGATGCACATGAACTAGCAAGGGCTATCTGCTTCTCTGGATGAGGCACACAAAGAAAAAATTATTTGATACACTCCCATTAGCTGTCCCCCAGCAATTTATTGTTATGCTGATTTGAGCTGATCCATTCACTAGTACCTTCTCTTTTGCTGGTCAGTAAATAATTGTGAGCCCACTTATTCCTAGGAAAAAAACGAAGATGTTCCAAGTATGTATCAGCTGAGTAACTGGGCTAAAATTGGCCAGCTATTTTGGCTTGTTTGCAGACAGTTCCCTTGAACTGCCTGCTGTTTGTAATGTGCATCTGGTCTGGCACATTACGTGACAAACTTTCTGCCCCTTGTTGTTTACCTGAGCTGTTATGAACAGGGCAGTAATCCAGATCCAAACAGCAACAGGGACGGGCACGAAAACCAGCCCTTTTTTTGGTCTTATATCTCATAGCCACATTGAGAATAGGTCAGGACAAGCAGAGGCAGTAAGCCTCACACGGGCGACAAGCAGCCCCGCTCCCACGAGTCCATCCCCACAGTCACGGCTGGATTATGTGCCTGCTCATGCTGTATTTATAACCGCCGACTCACGCGTGGGTGCAGCGTTGCTCAACGTATGTTTAGTTTGCTTTTATATATCTAAAATAAACGTTTATTTTATATATATATAAAATTACATATTTTATACGCATCACTATTTACTGCCGCAAACAAAACCAGGGCCACCTCCTTTCCTGACCCCCTTTCCCGGTACGTGAAGAACCCGCACCTTCCTCCCACCCCCTCTACGGGCGGTATGGGTATGAGCCCCGCCCCGACCGCACGGTGACGGCGGGGGAGGCGGTGGATGCCTCCCCGTGACGCCACAGCGCGCAGTTTGGCGTCGGCGGGCGGTGCGCTATAGCGCTAGGGCCCGGGTTGCGGCGCTGCGCTGTGTTGCGCTTGTCGCGGGGTGGTCGCAGAGCACCCGGCCGTAAGGGGAGGGAGCGGCTGCGGCGGCCCTCGGGAGGGACGGTGAGAGCCCGGCAGCATGAAGTTCCAGTACAAGGAAGACCACCCGTTCGAGTACAGGAAAAAAGAAGGGGAGAAAATCAGGAAGAAATATCCCGACAGAGTCCCTGTGAGTGCGGGTGGCGAGGGCGGCTTTCCTGGCAGACGAATCAGCCTTTGTTGGCCTTGCTGCTGGCTGCTGCTTGCTTTATATTTATTCTTTCCTGAGGCAGAACAAATGGGATCAGTAAAGATGGTTGCGGTCGTGACGATCCGATTTCAAATCCCAGGCTGCTTTTGTGTTCAGCGCAAAGCTAGGCGTGTTTATTGTATAAGGAAGGCCTGTGTCGGTGGGTGGCTGGATCCCGGCTTCCTTGGGATCCGCAGTAAGTCGACAGTGGGAACGCTGCTAATCTCTTTTTCTGGGAGCCTGCGTGCGTGGGGATGGGGGATGGGGAGGGAGCTTACCATCCTTTGTGGAAATGGAGAACAATGAGGTGAGTGAGCCGGGTACACTTCATGGAAAACAAGCTCGAGATCCTTGTCATCTGATCCTTTCCCTTTATTTTTATTTTGCTTTCTTGGGCCTTTTTTTTTTTTTTTTTTTTTTTCCCGGCACGGTCTTGCTCTGTTATTTTCTTTTGCATGAGAGAAAAAAAAAAAAAAAAAAGATACTTCTCAGGCTTCTTGCCCTCCGGTTTAATCATCCTGTGGAAAAAAACGTCACTTGGAAAACAAGGTCATCTCCTACCTAAACTTTGTTTCCTTATCCTTTGGTCCCTTTGGAGTACCTGTGGAAAACTTCTAGCTTTATAATTACTAATAATAGTTGGGAAAAGAGGTGACAAATTGAATTAATTGTGGTGGGGGGTTTGGGTGGGGTTTTGGGTTGGTTTGGTTCTGTGGGTTTTGGGGGTTTGTGTGTGTGTGTGTGTGTTTCTTTTTAATAAACGTTTTGCAAATCTTCCTTCTTCCCATCCCCACTGGAGAGGTCTGTCCTAGATTTACTGCCCAGGGGTACTGCATGCAAAATAATTTAGACTCCCCCATAAATCTAAGCACAAGGGTAACAGTTACTCCACGTGTTTTCCCTGCAGGCTAACACCATTTTTTTATCTCAGGAGTGGCCCTCAACTGGACTTGCAAAAGTTCTTGGAAGTCAGTATTCGGGTGCATTTGTCCTAGCTGGTTTTGAGAACCCCTCAAGCCTAGCAGGTTGAGCAAAAGTCTTGTGCGGTTTTGTGGTATATGATGAAGACCACAGAGGTCAGGAGAGAGACAAGCGATAAACTGAGGATTAACGTGGCAGATTGCACAGCAGATCGTGATAAATGTGTGCAACAGAGCCATGTGAGGAGCACAAGACCACATCTGGCAAAGGTAAAAGAGGTCAAGGTAGGGGGACACCAGCAGATCATTATGAAGAAAGCCAGGACCAAAATAACAGTGTGCTGTAGTTCAGGATAAGTGAGAACGGACACATGCTGAGGCCCAGATGTTAATTGTTGGGGGTAGCCTGTGGTCAGAGCTGTGTAAGGAGCAAATGAATGCAGCAGACACATCTCCTCTGTCTCTGCCCTTCCTAACAGCAAGATCCTTGAAGATGACGTCTGTTTGGCTGCCTACACTGCAGTGCCGTGATACATCTCAGTGTTTTGCTGAGATTATACTGCTGGCATGGTCCCACCTCACCACAGTCACCACCCAGCAACAACAGACATAATCTGTATCTGCCCTTTGGATTTTCTTTGTAGGTTTATTTGTGTGTGTGAAGGGTTTAGTGTTATCAGGCAAACTGACTACAGTTGCTAGTCATACTAGTAGAGCACTTCCATTCCTTCCTCTGCCTCTTTGCAAGATCTCTCTTAAGCTTACTGGTGATCTGATTTAAATATTTCCTAGTGTTTAGAAGCCCCGAAACTCTCGCCTCTTTCTTATAGCCAGTGACTTCTTTTTCTTTATTATCTAATGACAAGCCACCTTTTTGGAGTCAGGGTGGTCATATCGGTGCTGCTGATACAGCAGTTTTGTGTGTCAGTAGTTTTTAAAATTAGAGGTAAGAATTAAAGGTTTCTCTCCACTGCAGTTTCTTGTGTTAGGTATTGCCCTGTTGGATGTGCGGATGAAAAAACATGCAAAGTGGTGTTGCTGTTCAGCCTGCATCTGTTCAGTGAGATTGTGAAACTCTCCTTCCTTCATAGCATTTACCAGCAGCGTCTTGTATGCAAATGTATGTCCTACCACAAGCTGCCTGAAAGAGCTTGAATGCCTTGTACTAATTGAGGTCCTTCAGGTTCTTACAGTAACAGAGACAACCCTGTTTCTATTTAAAAAACAAACTTAGAATTTTCAGGGGTTTTGGCTGTGTTGGCAGCATCCAAATGGAACACAGGGAAGAGACGTCCAAGCTAGCATCTTCGTGGTGTGACATGCTTAGCAGATATTCACTTGGATGTAGAAAGAGTAAAGTTAACAACCATTTTGGCCAGCCTAAATACACCAAGCTCATCATTTCTCTAGCATATTGTCTCACTGATGTGACACCACCATTTTGCTTCCAAAAGAAGGCTTAGTCCACAGCCTTTTTGGTTAGACAACAGAGTTGCTGATTTGAATTGCCAAAGAGCTGTGGGAGCATGGAACCCTTAGAAATTAGTCCCAGTGTCTCAGATGGAGTATTTACAGTTACAGGGTCTAACAATTACCAAGCTGAGGAGATCCAGAAAATCCAGCTTCTTGTTAGGTCGTCAAAATGGCTTCTGCAGAACAGCAAGCCACACAGATGGAGTCATGTCATGTATCTCTTACCAGTTCAAAACTACGTGTCCTTAAAAGAAAGAAAAATAAACCTGCCTGCAGTTGTTTTCTGTACAAACCCAGTAGTTCCAAAGGTTTTAAAGGCTTTTCATGGAAGAAGATCAGGTCATTTTGGAATATTTCCTTCTTCTGAGGTAAGCATTTTGCCTAGCTCTGATAGCAAAAATGTTCCTATAGCAGAAGATCTCTTGGTCAGTTTGACTTTAAAGGTGCTGAGTTTCATATTTTTCTGTGTTGCAATGACATTAGAATATAATGAGGATTAGGATTTTGTGTCAGAGGGCTCTCCAGTACTCCCAATTGCCTGGATGTTAGCCTGTATTTTAAGTATTAGATATTTATATGGATAAGAAAATATCCATAACTAGATAAAGTAGGGAAAATAGCCTTAAAAGGTACAGATTTCAGACTAGAAAATAACTACCAAAGAACTGAAGATTAAAAAACATCAAACATTCCCCAGTGAGCTGTAGTTTCTCTTTAATTCTTTGCTTCATTCTAGAGCACTTGGTATTGGTGAATGCAGAAATTAGGATGTGGGACTCCTGGGAGTAGGGCTGATTTTGTGCCAATCAGTTTGGAACTGTTACCTGGAAACAGTTCAACTTGTGATGCTTCTTGTGTTCATGTGTTAGCCTCCTGGCAGCTCCTACATACAAAATTAACCTGCATTGGGACCATCAAGGTGACCTGATTTTTTTATTTTTTTTTCCCCTTGGCTATTATGGTTTATTTTTGTGCCTGTCCCAGACTGTTTTTTGCTCAGTGTGCTTACTGCTGCAGTCCTGGGCTCCCAGCACAGCTATTGCCAGCAATTTTAAGTCTTCTTCTCACCTATCTGTGCTTTAATGTTGTATATTTGTTATAGATTAAATAAATTTCTAATGCCTGGTAGCACCATCTATCTCAAAGGGTAATATCCTTTTTTCACTGATGCTTTTTGGTACATTTTGTCTGATGATGCTCATGGGTTATTTCTTGCTTTCTCTCACTCTCTAGGTAATTGTGGAAAAAGCACCAAAAGCCAGAGTACCCGATCTAGACAAAAGGAAGTATCTTGTGCCTTCTGACCTCACAGGTAACAATGTCCATTCTTCCTGATTTTTCAGTGAGAAGGTCTCAGAAGTATTTTTTACTCTATAATCAGCACCAAGAAAATATCCAGGCAGGCTCCACATCTTATCATCACCCCAGTTTAAGTGGCTTTCCTTGTTATATTTATGCACTTTACAGCCTGGATTACAATATGCAGAATTCTGCTGAGATCTTCTAAGGTATCCCACTGACTTAGCATGCATGTGTCACGGCTGACTTCTAACCATGATGAAAATGGCTGAATTGTGTATCATAGGCAGCAGCATAATCATCAGTTAATGATGACCTAGCTGCAGAGTAGTTGCCAGAGGCTATATCCTTGTTGCAGGAAGAGACAAATTCTTGAAATAGTCCCATAATTTTCCAAGATGGAGTGGTCGGAGTCGTAGCTACAGAGTTTCTTTTCTGAATGGTCATAAGACGTTTTGTGTGTGAATACATTTGTTTTAATTTGAGAACATGAACAAGTTAAGGGGACAGCGTTTCTTTTTCTTGCAGTATATAGTGGATTGCAAAATACTTTCTTGTGCAACATGGCTCAATCAAATAGTAAGGAATTTGTTTTCAGGAATCGCATGACCGCTTACACCAAGGCTAAATTCTCTAAGGTGTGTTTGAGCTATAGGATTTAAAGGTTAAACTAGTTAGAGTTCTTCGCACCACTCCCTGCAGTATAGCATTTCATACCATAGTAGGTGGAATGTGGACTTAGAGTGTACATACCTGAGGCATGTAGCTGAGAAAATACCAGCTCCAAGTAGATTGGCTGCTAATGTGGTTACAATCATGAAGTTCCTGATTTCTTTCCTACATTGTTCATTTTCCCCTATGTTTCACATACAGCGTGTGACTTCCACCACCAAAAGAAAACAACCATGGTTAGGGTAAAAAAACTCCACAAAACAAGAAACCAAAAAACCCAAACCAAATGTTCTTTCTGCACCTAAGGCATTCTTCTCTATTCCTCTTCAGTTGGCCAATTCTACTTCTTAATCCGAAAGCGGATCCACCTGAGGCCAGAAGATGCTCTATTCTTCTTTGTCAATAATACCATCCCTCCCACCAGTGCTACCATGGGCCAGCTGTATGAGGTAAGCCTGGCCCATCTCTTTTTTCCTTTGTTGGAGTATCTGGAAGAATGTGCATCTTCACTGAAGGACAACTGACCACTAGTCTACTGGCAATGGGTGCAGCTTGGTCGTAGATGCCTGAACACGAACCCTTTTCACCTGGGCTGTATTCGTCATCTCTTTAGGGAAGTTCCATCCCACAGTTATAAAGGATAGCCCGGAGGGCCTCATCATTTTAACTGATTGTTTGCTAGTTAAAAGGATTGTTGTATCAGATGCTAAATGATTGCCTCAGCAGTGATATGTTGGTCCTGCCGCTTTAACAAAGTAATGAAATAAACCTCTTTATATTTGAGTGGAAAGACTCGGGGGGGGGGGGGAGTAGAACACACACTATAGCTTTCCAGTTTATACAAAAGAGATTTCCTTTTAGCTAGTAAAAGAACACAGTATCACTGGGCAACCAACTGTCTATAAATAACATTGTGAAGGAACACTTTTTGTTGAGAATTTTTCATCACTTCCACTGTATATGTGAGGACCTTCTAGGACACTGTGAACATTGCTGCCCAGCATTTCTACTGAGCAGTGTTATTTGATTGACCTTAAAGGCATTAGTCTGTACCCTTCAGAGGAATGTCCTCAATTAGTTGGTTTGCAGCCTGGATTGATTTCTTCTTTTGCTGTGTTAGTGTGCTTTAATAGAAGAGCTCCAGTATGGTGCTGGGAACCTTGGCTTAGGGTTAGGGTTTTCTTTTTACTGTCACTTTTTGACAGTAATTGGACAATTTGCATGTGAATGGACGAAAATCATGTAAGATTAACACACACAGGGAGTTTTCCACATCTAGACGTGTAGCAGGAAGGTATGTCTGACTGTCCAGAGCTGAGATGAGGACTCTCTTCCTGGCACTCTGCAGACTTTTTGTGTCAATGTAATCACTTAACATCTCAGCTTTACTGCCCATATGTAAACCAAGACTAGAAATACAGCCACTTGCCAAAGTGTTCTGAAAAATGACGAATACAGCCACATTTACCAAATACTGAAGTATCTAGAGGTGATTTTTGACTTGTTAAAGCCTTCCGAGTCTCTCCTCTCAATCTCAAGGCTATACCAGTACTGAGATTCTACTGCTTAGCCTGAAACAGTCAGAGCTGTTTCTATAGCATGTTTGAAGCACACTCTGGCTATGGCTCTTCAAGTAAATTCACTGTGTCCAGAAATGTGACATACATGAATTAAGACGCAGAGCTGTGGCCAGAGAGAGGGAGTTGCTATACGCTTGCTTTGGTATGAAGAAGTGAAGCATTTGATATAAAGAGGGAGAAATAGTGAAAGAGAGGTTATGCCCTCTTGTTACAGTGATCGCTGGGCTTTTTCACATGTAGCACATTACAGGGCTTTGGTGTATTACTTCCTTTCTTCTCTTGCAGGATAACCATGAAGAGGACTATTTTCTCTATGTGGCCTACAGTGATGAGAGCGTCTACGGCAAGTGAGCACCAGCACCTCAGGCATGCAAGCGAGATGGACTGATGGAATGGATTTGGAGGGGGAGTGTTGGAGAGGCAGAAGGAGGATGCCTGAGAAGAGGGGAAGAGAACTGGAAGTGAAACACATGCACAATGCCATCACCTACCATGCATTAATGATAACCTTTTATTTTTTAAATAGAGGGGAGGGAGGGGTGGGGGGACAGTGTATGAAAGGGTGACCTGAAAGGCTAACAAGGGGTTCTGCACTGAGGGATGGGGGGACTCCACTGTTCATAGTTATTCTCTTGCCACAGCTGAAAATAATTAGCCAGTATTGGAGGCTGCTAGACAAGACAGTGTGGTGGAGCTCCAGGAGAGTGACTGTGCAGAAAGGCCATTTTTGTGTAACCCTTTCATTGGATGAAGGCATGCCATATATTGTACACTGACCTTGTTGCCCATGGCACAGGCTTCACTCCTGTGAGCATTCAGTGAGCTTTTAAATACTTCACTCTGTCCACACAAGGCTGTTACGTGCTGACAGTCTGCACTCCTACAGCTACCTGTGAAGTGTTCCAAGAGTATTGTATTTCCCATCATTTCTATCAGTATTAGAAGGGCTGACTCTGAGGGCTGGGAGCTCCTCAGCTGTGAGATGTGAAGGCTGGGGAAAAGAAGGATTCCCCCCCCCGCCTTTGTTGCTTTAATTGAAAGTGCTGGAGAGAAAAATTAGAGAAGACATTTTCATTCTTACCTAGTGAAGTCAACTGATAAACTTGTAAGCACAGGGCTAGAAAGGACCTCAAGAGTCCTATTCCATCTCTGCGACAGGAGTGAGTATACCAAACATGTCCACCATAGCTGCTTGTCAAATTTTTTCTTAGTGAGCTTCACTGAGGTGGATCCTGGAAGCTGCTGAATTTGTCTGTTCAGTTCCTAGCTAGCCTACAAGTGAGAGAGCTTTTCTTGCTACCTAACTTTAGTCTCCCTTGCTGTGTATTGAGGTAACTAACTACTAATGGTCTTGTTACTGGTGAACATAGGAAATTACTATCGGTGTTGTTCTTGCACCAGTCTTCTGCAGATTTGAAAATGGCGGAAGTCCTGTGGGTTTAGCCTTCCATGTCTCATCCTTGTACAGTCCTTGTACCACGTGCACAAGCAGAAGAAATCAGTTGCTTCCACAAGTGTTTTGCTGGATTTTTGTGATTGGATGACAGTGCCACTCTTTGTGACAGGAGAGGTGCTTTTAGACTTGAAGGGGAATAGATTCTCTGTGGATTTATGTATTTTTTTTAAATTATTTTATTTTAAGCCAGCGTTGTTCTTAGAAGGGTGACAGATAGATCCTGTCCTGTGCAAGCCTTATGCTGTCATGCCAAAGCAGTTTCTTCCCAATGGCACAAACAGCAGATTTTCCCATAACTGCCATAACTGGTGAAGGACTGGGGGTTGGGGAGTGAGCTGACTTTCAGGAAAATTGTGGGGGTTTATCTAAAAATCAGAGAACTGGATCTGAATTACTGTAATCATTCCTACAACTGAGAGGGACCAAGAGGGAGGAAAAGACAAAAAGGATGAAGAAGACAGGTAGATTCCGAAATAAGTCAAAGGTGTTTGCTCTCCTTACATGAAGTTAGATCCCAGTTCTCTGTGTTCCTCAGGAATGAGAAATCACGGAGTGCTCCTTGACTGTGGAAGACAGGAAATCAGGTTTCAGCCTTCTCTGTTGTTCCACAGAGGTACATGAGACAGGAGAGCAGGCTGGGAGCATAAAGTGGGAGTTAACTGGCAGAACTGTGGGAAGGTCAGGGAAGGCAGTGTGGTGGGCAGGAGGGTCACTACCTGTGTGGTATGGGAAATAGTAGAAGAATGGGAGAGAAGGGGGGACCACAAAGGAGGTAGACAGTACTCATAATGAGTAGACAGAAAGTGGGGAAATACAGGGTGAAATGGGTGGGTTAGAATCCCCAGTTTTTCCTCCTGAACTTCAGGTTTGCTGTTCCATTATCTGGAATAAATGCATTTGGATACATTGTACCTTCTGCCAACTTGGATAACTTCAGTTTCTGCCTGCAGTACTCAGTCCTCTCTTTTTAGACCACTCTCCTCCAATTACCAGGCTCTTTTCACATCCTCTGGGTGCAAATCTGAATCAGTTTCTTGTTTTAGGAAGCTCTGACTGTTCTGAAGCAAAAAACAGACCCAGGAGGCTTTCTGGGGTAGAAAACAAGATGCAGGCAGATGGTGTGCATGTCTCTGCCACTGTCACACTTGCGCGCATGCGTGCTGCCAAGCACGTAGTTGTGTGTTGTCTCAAAGCTTAAGGGAGAAGTGTTGGCATTTGGGGTGCTTGGTTTTGAGTTCAGACCTCCCCTCCTGTCCTGCTGCTGGGTTTATACATGACATGTGTGGGACTAATCTCAGCCGTTTGTTACATGTAGAGTTTACAGTTTGATTTAGTTATATTACAGTTCTTTTAACTGGATTGTGGCATTTCTCTTTTTGTGCTAGTCTGATATTGAACAAGATAATGATGGTAATTCTTTTTTGTGTTGGTTAGCTGCAGGTTCTTGTAAACTAAAGTTCATACTACTTGAGCTAAGTCAACCAATCAATAAAGATGCATTTGAAAATCACACGCTTGATCCAAAATGGATGACCAGCCTTTCTTCTTGATGTGGGCTTGTAAAAAGGAACAGCTTTGCCAGAACTTCTTGCTGCTACTTTTTCCCAGAACCCCAGATTTACTCTGTCCTGTCTACCGGGACAAGTCATTTCTTTCCTTTCTTGATTGTGTTGTTTCACATAGCCTGGGTATGTCTTGCTGTGCCACCAGCGTGGACTTCAATTAGACCTGGACAACATGAGAAGCTCTTAAGAAGTGTAATGGAGGCAGAGGCATTCTCTGCCATTTTAAGGCCCTGAACAGTCCTAGCCAGTTGATGGGGCCCTGAGGGCACCATCAGCCATGACTATCCTTGCCAGGTGCCCAGGACCACCAATCAACCTGCCCATGGCCTGGAGTTCCATCTTACCCCCTCCAGGGCTGTCAGCCCTGTCTCAGTCCGCAGCTCTTCACAGGCCTGCCCTGCCAAGCCATGAGCTGTGTAGAGCCAGATCCATGGGGCCCAGCTTCAGCCCATCACCATCCCAACAGCCCTGCCATCACTGAGCCGGATCCTGATGCTGGCCTGCAGATGAGATTCCCATCTCGACCTGTCTCACCAGCATCATGGTTGGGGCTTGTGCCTGGGCCTGGCAACCATAGAATGGTTTGGGTTTGAAAGGGCGTTAAGATCATCTGGTTTCAACCTCCGTGCCGCGGGCAGGGACACCTCACACTAGACCACGTTGCCCAAGGGTCTGTTCAGCTTCAGCACACCCTCGTCCTCTGAAGGGCTGCTCTGAATCACTTCTCTGCAGTGTCCTGCTCCAGGCTGGGCTCATCTCTCCCATGCGGGTGCAGAACCTCTTGCCGTAGCTGGATTCCAGTTCAGTTAAACTGCAGGTGGCAGCTGCAGCTTTCTTTGATGAGGTAAAGATAAGGGCTGTGGAAGGAAGGGATCACAGGGCTTTTATTGCTGCTTGGGAGGCCTGGTTTCAGTGGAGAACAGGTCCCTCGAGCAGGGCAGCCATGGGAGCACCTGGCTGGGACTAGGTCCCCATGGCTCTGCCTGTGTTGTTCCAGATCCCTTGGAGCTACAGGACTAGGGGGCCCTCTGAGCGAGGCAGAAACTAGAGAAGACCCTCTGCGATACCTGGCTCCAGCCAACACCCAGGAGTTAATTAAAGCTCAACACTTTAATGACACCTAAGGGGGACTAGATCTTGTTTTTCCCTGGTGGCATCCTCACGGTTGGCGAGACCACCTGTGGGTGACAGCAAGGTTGGGATCTGCCAGCTGTGGGGACACTGGAGTCATGCCAGGAGAGACCCCAGAGCAGGGATCTCCCCATGGGATCCTGGGGCTTTGTCATGGCCTCCCAGTGTCCAGGGGGATTCCCTTGCCACCCCTCCCATCAATGCATGACCACCTCCAGTTCCATCCAGGGCTGGTGTAGAAAACAGCCCAGGGCAGCCCTGACCACATCACCACAGCAAGCTTTCCCTCCCACCGTCCTGTCGTGCTGGGATCCCCGCTGGTACTGCCCAGTGATACAGTGGGGGTGTAACAGGGGAAAAGGGGAACATGGGCAGCTGGTGAGAACCAACACCATCAACTCCAGCAGTTTGGAGTCTTCTCTTGTCACAGGCACAGTGCTGGTGTGCCTCATGCATGCCACGCTTCCTGAAGAACAGCTGGAAGAGCAGATTTAAAAGCAGGTTTGGCTGTCCTGGGTTCAGCTGTTGCAGTCGTTTTTCACCTTCTTAGTAGCTGGCGCAGTGCTGTGTTTTCGACTTTAGTCTCAGAACAGTGCTGATAACTCACCGATGTTTTTAGCTCTTGCTAAGTAATGTTTACTGTGATCAGGGACTTTTCAGTCTCATGCTTTGCCAGCGCAGAGGGGCGCGGGAAGCTGGGAGGAAGCAGAGACAGGACACCTGGCCCAAACTGACCAAACAGCAGGTGGTGAGTAATTGTATTGTGCATCACTTGTGTTTATTGTTTTCCTTTTCCCTTTTTAGCTTTATATTCTCTCCTCTTGTTATTCCCCTTACCATTATTATTATTGGTGGTAGCAGTAGTAGTTTTGTATTATACCTTAGTTACTGGACTGTTCTTATCTTAAGCCATGGGTTTTACATTCTTTCAATTCTCCACATCCCTCCAGGAGCAGGGGGAGGAAAAAGGTGGTGAGTGAGCAAGCGGCTGCGTGGTTTTGAGTTACTGGCTGGGCTTAAACCTCGGCAGTTCTTTGTGGTGCCCAACACAGGGCTTGAAGGGTTGAGATAACGACAGATCTGACCAGACTGTGTCTGATCATATTTGTGATAAGCGTTCATTGTTTTGGATTAATAGTCACTTGTCACAATGCTGATTTATTGGCTCTTAAAGTTGTTGCTTTTGATCTCAGAGTTTCAGCATGTCGTACCTTTCTTACAGCCAGTATTTGCTGTTCTAGTGTTTATCAGCTGAGGGGCCTGGGCTAAGGTTCTTGTTTCTCTGTACCTCATGGTGATGACTTGTGATACAATAGAATCATTGATCATGAAACTGATCTGGCTTGCTTTCCCAGTGTGGTCATCTCCTCTATACTTTGGGAGGCATGTAATGGAATTTTTTAGCAGTTACACTTTTTTTTTCCTGCTCAGGTGGTCAGCCTATGAAGGGGATATACCCTCACACTCCCTGCTCCCCCACCAGGCTATTTACAGCAGCATTTGAGAATTCTAAAGGTTTTGGATGGCCTTTGAATACCCTTGAAACCTGCCTGCTGCTTTTGCTCGGGATCAGCATGTTGGCACACATACAGAAAGTGTTTTATCCACAGCCGTAACACCCTGAGAACGCCCTATTTCATCTGATCTCAAAAGTTAAGCAGGGCTGGGCTTGGGTCTTGTCTAGGGTTAAACAACGATATAGGAGGACCACCAAGAGATTTTCACCGAGGCTGGACAGTCATGAGTGACACGGTGTGTGGGACAGTATGGGCAAGCACCTGGGCCAGCGGGCACCCCCAGTGCTTTGGAACTTCACCTCTGAACAAGTGCGAAATCCGGAAAAATTAGCAGAACACTTAAATTAGGTGTGCTATCATCCTGGCAATACCAGAGAGGGACAAATCACTGTAACGTGCTAGGGCTTGGCCTATGCCTACAGAGCACCTCTGGAAAAAGATGTCTCTGGATCTGATGGCAAAGCAACAGACAACGCAGCTACTCGAGCCCCAAGCACAGCAGCTACGTCAACCCGAACGACAGACACTGCAGCTGCTCCAACCCTACTGGCAGAAAACGCAGCCACTCCAACTACAGTGAAAGACACTGCAGCCACTCCAGCCACAGTGATAGACACTGCAGCTAAACCTAAGGACCAATCTGTGCCAATATTGGTTGCCCCTGTAAGCAAGAGGAAAAGCAAACAAGAGCCACAAAGGGCAACTTGTGCAGTGAAGAAGATGAAGACCCAATGAACTTGCTACAGGGGACGGCATCTGAACAAGAGTTACTAATACATGAATCAGAGGAAAAGGAAGAAGGAGTGGCAGAAAACTCCAAGGGAGATCTGAGGTCAACACCTTGGCTTTTGTAGTCAGGTATACAGAGGATCCAAGGCCAGCTATACTCCAACTGAAAAAGAGATACTGGCAGCCTGTGAGGGGGGCTGAGCTGCTTCAGAAGTGATTGGCACTGAAGCACAGCTCCTCCTGGCACCCCGATTGCCTGTGCTGGGCTGGATGTTCAAAGGCAGGGTCTCCTCTACACATCATGCAACCAATGCTACATGGAGTAAGTGGGCCATGCTAATTACACAAGGAGCTTGAACAGGAAATCCCAGTCATCCAGGAATTCTAGAAGTCATAATGGACTGGCCAGAGGGCAGATTTTGGAATGTCACCAGAGGAGGAGGTGATGCGTGCTGAAGAGGCCCCACCATATAATAAACCGTCAGAAAGTGAAAAGCAGTATGCCTTGTTTACTGATGGGTCCTGCCGTATTGTGGGAAAGCATCAGAGATGGAAGGCAGCTGTATGGAGTCCCCTATGACAAGTTGCAGAAACTGCTGAAAGAGAAGGTGAATCGAGTCAGTTTGCAGAGGTGAAAGCCATCCAGCTGGCCCTGGACATTGCTGAACGAGAAAAGTGGCCAGTACTTTATACTGACTCATGGATGGTGGCAAATGCCCTGTGGGGGTGGCTGAAGCAATGGAAAGCAACTGGCAATGCAGAAGCAAACCCATCTGGGCTGCCGCACTGTGGCAAGATATCGCTGCCTGGGTGCAGAATCTGGTGGTGAAGGTAGATGCTCATGTACCCAAGAGTTGGGCCACTGAGGAACACCAGAACAACCAACAAGTGGATAAAGCTGCTAAGATTGAAGTGGCTGAGATGGACTTAGATTGGCAACATAAGGGTGAATTATTTTTAGCCCTGTGGGCCCATGACACCTCAGGCCATCAAGACAGAGATGCAACATACAGATGGGCTCGTGATCGAGGGGTGGACTTAACAATGGACACTATTGCCTGGGCTATTCACAAATGTGAAACATGTGCTGCAATTAAGCAAGCCAAACGGTTAAAGCCTCTCTGGTATGGAGGATGACGGCTGAAGTACAAATATGGGGAGGCCTGGCAGATTGATTATATCACACTTCCACCAACCCACAAAGGCAAGTGCCGTGTGCTTACCATGGTGGAAGCAACCACCAGACGGCTGGAAACATACGCTGTGCCCCATGCCACTGCCCAGAACACTGTTCTGGGCCTTGAGAAACAAGTCTTGTGGCAACACAGCACCCCAGAGAGAATTGAGTCAGACAATGGGACTCATTTCCAGAACAGCCTTATAGACACTTGGGCCAAAGAGCATGGCATTGAGTGGGTATATCACATCCCCTACCATGCACCAGCCTCTGGGAAAATTGAGCAGTACAGTGGGCTATTAAAAACTACACTGAGAGCAATGGGTGGTGGGACTTTCAAACATTGGGATACACATTTAGCAAAAGCCACCTGGTTGGTCAACACCAGAGGATCTGCCAACAGGGCTGGCCCAGCCCAATCAGGACTTTTATGTACTGTAGAAGGGAATAGAGTTCCTGTGGTGCACATAAAGAATTTGCTGAGGAAGACAGTCTGGGTTATTCCTGCTTCAGGTAAAGGCAAACTCACTCGTGGTATTGCTTTTGCTCAGGGACCTGGATATACTTGTTGGGTAATGCGGGAAGATGGGGAAGTCCGATGTGTACATCAAGGGGATTTGATTTTAGGGGAAAACAGGCAATGAATTCAATTATATGCTGTTGCCTGCTATATAACACTTTTTATAGCTGATCAGCTAAATGCCCATCTCCACCACTCTGGGCTTTGAAAAGAAGATATGTGTTGTCATGAACATCAGCGGAGAATAAAGTAATGGGAAAAGCCAGCAGCAGCAGAACTGTCCTCAGGTCACCATGAACTGACCCTGACTTCCCCCCAGTCATCGCCCCAACAAAGAATGAACTTTGATGAAACCAGACGAGTTCAGCGGTGTCGTCAGCAGGCAACAATCCAACACTACACACCGCCTCTCCCGCCCTGGAAGACTGTTACAAGAGATGGAGCCTGACACCATGGACTGAAAGAATTCAGCAAATTTTATAGTGATGGTTCATGGGCTAAGGAACTATATGTCTCTCTTTGTGTGTATATATGAGACAAAAGCGATGGTATCTTGAAAAATGTGCAATCTGAGCATGATGTGAATGATATGGAATAAGGAGTGGGTATTATCCTGGGTTCAGCTGTAGCAGTCATTTTTCTCCTCCTTAGTAGCTGGTGCTGTGCTGTATTTTTAACTTTAGTCTAAGAACACTGCTGATAACACACGGATGTTTTTAGCTTTTGCTAAGTAATGTTTACTTAGCTGGATGGAAGCAGAGACAGGACACCTGACCCAAAGTAGCCAAAGGGGTATTCCATACCACAGCATGTAATGCCCAGTATAGAAACTGGGGGAGAGTTACGCAGAAGGCCCAGATCGCTGCTCATGTTGGGTTGGTTATTGGTTGATGGTTGGTGAACAATTGTATTGTGCATCACTTGTGTTTATCATTTTCTTTTTCCTTTTTAGTTTTATATTCTCTCCCCTTGTTATTTCCTATATCATTATTATTATTGGTGGTAGCAGCAGTGGTTTTGTGTTATACCTTAGTTACTGGACTGTTATCTCAACCCATGGGATTTACATTCTTTCAATTCTCCTCTCCATCCCTCCAGGAGCCAGGGGGGAGGTGAAGAAAGGGGGCGGATTGAGTGAGCAACTGCATGGTTCTGAGTTACTGGCTGGGCTTAAATCACAACATTGGCCAAAGAACCTGGGTCTGTGCCAGGGTGGCCACATGTGGAACCTTCCAGCACCATTTTTAAAACCCAGCTGTAAGCTCCACAGCCCTTCCAAAGCATTATTCACTGATGTGACCGACAGCACTGTTGATAAGGGAGAACCATCACTAACCACACACACCCCCAGTAGTACTTTTGCTGCACAGCCTCTTTGACTGAGCATGTCTACATGGATATCGCTGCCTGACAGCAGATGACTGGCTTCCAAAAAGTATCTTAGCTTGTCTTGGCTCCTTATGCTTGTGCTGGCTGACTGCCATCACCAGTAGAGACATGTACATCTTCTGTGTCACCTCTCCCACCTGAGGGCCTTCTTCCCCTTCCATGGGGAGCATGAGGTGTCATTCAGACATGTCTTCTCTAAACATTCGCATCTCATTGGCATCCCAGCCCAGGTTGACTGAGTTGAAGAGCACCTAAGCTGCTCCTTTGTGCCTTTTGAGATTTCTAAAGGTTCCCAAGATGGGCAGTGGAGAGCACAGACCTTTGTTTTGATGGTGTCTGTCATCTCCTTGCTCATAGAAGCTCTTGTTCATTGTCTTCCCCAGCCCTGGCTGGAGGTTAAAATAACCGTGTGACACAGTGAGAAACTCTTGGCAGCCCACGACAGGGGAAAACTAGTTGGCCTTGTGAGGCCTTGTGAAGCTAGTGAGACAATAAAGGGAAAAACTACCAAGCCAAAGACAGGAAAGCAGAGCATCAGGATGAAGTGGTGAAGGAGGAAAGAGAAGGTGCAGCTGTAACTGAGCTGGGGATGCCTGGTGCTGCCAGTCAGAAGCCCTGTTCCCGGGCCGTGCAGCCTGCAGCAAGACAAGAAATCCACTTGTGTAACCTGCGGATTGCATTCCTTTTGGATCTGGTGACTGGTTAACTGCTCACCCTCCTGATCAAGGGCAGTGTGTACAGGGGCCAAACACCACCTCAGAGATGGTGATGGCACCTTTTCATTCAGGCACCAGTCGGTGATGCTACAAGAAGAGCTGGGTGTAGTGTATTGCAGTGCAGAGTGTGCCAATACTTCCCTAGCCTTTCAGTTTGGAGGGCAACCAGTTGGTTTTAGCACAGCTCAGAGGTTGGTGCTGCTGCTTCTGCACAAGTGACATGGGGTCTCTTCAAGTAAGAGCACTGGCACGTGGCACAGTGAGACCCACAGGATCTGTACAGACATGAAGCTGTGCCTTTGCATGAAACTTCCCTTTTTTTCTTAATTTCCAGTAGGAAATACTGCTGTTTATTCTCCATTTCCTGTCTTTTCCAGCACAGTATCATCAGAATGCTGTTCAGTTTTGTTTTACAGGGGAAGCTGCTGGATGTATGCACAAACAGGTTTGGATTCCTCAGGGCCATATCTAGTGCTCTCATCAACTTCTTCCTCAGCACAGCTTCTGCCAAGGTTGTGGGCTCCGCAGGGCCTGCGTTTGTGCCACTGAGCCTTCCGAATTCTCCAGGACAAAGGAATGGCTTTGGCCTCCTTGGTCTGCCTGGGAAGGCAGGAGGGTTTGAGGTGGAAAAATCTTTTCTTTACTCCTTAAGCAAAGACATTCTGAGCTTGTCTGCAGTGTGTAAGTTCCTTTATCTGAAACTCATGGGACGCTAACCAACATTGCTCTAAGGTGCTCTTTCTGATCCTGCTGCAGTCATTCACTGCAGAGTGAGACTATTTAAGAAAGAGATGGGCTGCAGGGAGGTGCAAGGCTGTCACTTTAGCAGTTTCAGTGGCACTGTAGCCCACCAGAGTAGGGCAAGTCAGCCAGTTATGACCCTGACAGAGCTCAAGGCACTGTGCACTCCAGCCTGGAGCTGAAGAAATCCCAGAGCCACAAACGCTTGAACATGCATCTGCGGCCTCGGTGTGGAAGTGGTTAAGGTGGTAACCCCTGCTGTGCACCGAGCTGGTGACCTTTCCTGTCGTGCCACCTACACCCGAGCTGCTGCTGCTTGGATACGCTCCGCGCAGCCCTGAGCAGGGCCGTGTCTGCCCTCGCTAGAGCAGCAGCTCCGCAGCCTTCAGCTAAGGGCAGGCCCGGATCTCTCCCTTCCTTGAGGCGCTGGTGAACCGCTCATGCCCTGCCTGGTGTCGGGGGGGCGCTGAGGGGAGGTGCGGGGCAGCCCCATCCCAAGGCCGGCCCGGTTCTGCCCTGGCCGTTGCAGCCCAGCGGCAGCCGTTGGGGGAGCGGCCGCACCAACGGTTGCCTGGGCGACTCCTGCCTGCCCAGGCTGCCCGCAGGCACCGAGCAGCCCGTACGGAGCCGGGGAGCGACACTGGACCCTGCACAAGAGGGGATCCTGCAGGAAAAGCGTAAGTTGCCCGTGTGCGGGCGCTGCCGGGCCTCTGAGCAGGGAGGAGGCGGTTCCTCTGGCAGCAGAGCCCAGGGCAGGGCTGTGGCAGTGCTGTGGGGCTCAGCAGGGTTTGAACACGCCTGCTCTAAGAGGGAGGCTGGGGAGATTACGAGGGGCTTTAGCGGGTTCTAAACTTGCCGTGCAACTTGCAGTGATGGTGAAGACTTGTAGCTTTAGCTGTAGAGCCTGGATAAAGGGATCCTGGGGGGGGGAGGGGGGGAAGAGGCTGAAGCTTGGGTGTCCTTGGTGATCTTCAGCTTGGCACCCAGCCCTGATACGTCGGGGTTTCCTGAGATGTATCAGGAATTTTAGCCCAGCCCTGGGCATATTTCTTCATTGCTTTCCCAGGTGGTCTGGGCTGTTGTGGCCTAGCACAGCAAGTCCTTCTGCGCAGGCTAAGGGCATTCACGCTCTGAACCCAAAACGGAGCTGCCTGTGCCCTGAGAGGGAACGGAGGGGAAATTGCAGCCCCTCCTTCCTTTCTGGGGCAGGTAAAGAGCTGTCTGGGGTGGGGAAGATAGCGGCAGGGGTGGTGGGCTGGGGGTGTGCTCTCTCCCGGTTGCTGTTGTGTCCTGTCTCTACAGGGCGGTGTGGCTGCTTTCTTAGTGCTGCTCCTTTCCTCCTCCTCTGGGCTCTAGGGATTTGGAGTCGTGGGGCTGTGGAAGAGCCTTGCACCATGCCTAGAGGGAAGGGGAAGCTGCTAGCCTGGGATGGGGGTATGGGGAGTGGAAGCCCGTTGGCACAAGCGCTGTGCACATGAGGAACAGGACTCACTTCAAGTAAAATGAAATTACAGTTTAGACAGTTGGAACAAATAATCCAGTTATTCTCAAGACCCAGTAATAAATCACTGAAATCCAGATGAATGTTGCATCAAAATGAAGCAGCAAAGTACCATTTCCTTCCTTCTGTTCCCACCAAAAAACTGTCAAAGAGTACTAAGGGGCAATTTGGAGATGAATATAGATCTGCTTGATATTTCCAGTAAATGGGGTTCTGTAATGGAAAGTGAGAAGTGCCAGAAGGTCCTGGTGTCTCTTTGTGGCTTGTGGGACTGCACTAAAAGCAAAAGGCTGTATTGGCTCAGAGACTGTTTGTTCTGGGGTTTTACTTCTATGATCTTAACTCAGGTACTTAAATATGGCATTATCATGAAACAGGGTGGGGAGGCCCTATGTTCTCTGCTTATGAAGGGTGCCACAGCTGGAGACACAGGTGTATCCTTGGGTCTGCCGTGACTGAGATTCTGGATCGTGAAAGTCCCATTTTCACTCCTTCCAGGTGATCTCTGAGATACGGCTACTGTCAAGATGCTCCAGTCCAAGAGGTCCTCCACAAAGGCTGGTAGATTCCAGAGCAAAGTGATAGCACCTCATAATCTTGAGCTAGTCAGAGAATCAGAGGAGTCTGGAACTGTAAGTACATGCTACAGGCCAGGAAGGAGCTGTGCTGAGGCTGGAAACTCCCCATGTCCCTCATGTACCTGCCCCTGTTGTCTAGCAGCACTGAAGCTAGACACTACCTCCCCATCTCTTTGCTGCAATGCTTGTGGTGGAGGTGGCAATCATGGTGCAGTAGGTGATGGACTGTGTCCTGCTTCAGGGATAGTCCAGAATCTTGCCTGGTTATACCACTGGAGTTAAATGAACGTACTGGGCATTGCACTGGAGTAGCTGAAACATGAGTGCATGCTTCTGTCCATCCTCTTTCTGTGGGCAGTCATACCTTCTGTCATGTAGGCATAGTTGCCAGTGCTTCTCTGGCCATACCTGCCCTCCAGTCAGCGGGGCATGTGGTGGGCTGTCCAAGCTCTGACTCAAAGCTTGAGACACATGGTCTGTGGTCCCAGATGGAACAACTGTTTTGGAACCTCTTCTGTCTCCTATCCTGTGTGGAGGACAGATCCAGCCCTGCAAGCAGCAGTGGAGTCAGGGCAATTCCTCCGTCCCATTTACAAATTTCCCTTTTGCTGACTGGAGCCCACTAGACTGTCAGTGACCTAGTGCTGAGACTCTGTCAAGGAGATATCTCTGTATACTTCAGGGGAGAGGTCTGTGAGGCCAGAACAGGGAGAAAACAAGTGCTAATTAAAAAGAGATCACTACAACCCGTTCCTCTTCACCTCAGTCACAGAATCATAGAATTATAGAACAGTTTGGGTTGGAAAGGACCTTCAGATCACCTAGTTCCAGCCCCCTGCCATGGGCAGGGACACCTCACACGAGACTATGTCACCTTGTCCAGCCTAGACTTGAACACTGCCAGGGAGGGAGCAGTCCTGCACAAAACTGCTTTTCGGCTCTCCTCTGATTCACCCAGCAGTGACATCTCCATGTGTGTGTTGGTTGTAAGCATTGTGCAAGGATGGAGTTAGGGGATTTTTGGGAACTCCTCCCTGCTCACTGCAAAGGTCACTGGTTCAATCCACCAAAACTGAAGAGGAAACAAATGCCTGAAGAGCAACGACACATCAGGTCATGAAGAAGAGAAGCTAATGGTACAGAGCCACTTGGTGAGAGCATGTGTATTCCACTCAAAATCGTTGATCTACTGATGTTAGATATTTCAGGAGGTAACTTCCAGGACTGTCCTTCGGCTCTGATCACAAATTATTCATCAGTGGCACTTCAACAAGAAAAGCCTTTCTGAGCAGAGGTGTTTCTGTAGCTTTTGCTGGTGTTTTCTGTTTCAGCTGACTCCCTCTGCCTTCCTGAAGGAGATGTCTCTCAGCACTGAGCAGAGGCTGGCCAGCACTCGGAAGATGAGGTGGCCCCACATTATCCAGCTTCAGGACATGAGCGAAAGCTCCCATGGAAAGGTAGCCTTTTCCTGCCCTTTCCCTTGCTGTTTGATGTGGCATTTGAAAAAGGCACGTGCTTGTGACAGGCTTGCCCCCGTCTTATCCAAAGAGCTCGGTTACTAGGTCCTGTTGTAATTTCAAACTGATGGTGGTGTAATTCCTTCTGCTGGGGGAAAGGATAAACATTTTTCTCCAGTGAGAGTCTGGGACCAGTGCAGCTGGAAGAAGGGAAAAACAGCTCAAAATAATGCCTCTGCTCTGGAAGCATTTGCTGTTTGTGTATTCAGACGTGCTTCTGCAGTAGTATTGAATGAAACAGCAATAATAGAATACACTAAAGCTTCCATTTAAAGCTCGTGGAAAAAGAAGATACCAAGTCCACTCTTAGTTCAGTTGACCAGTAATGCTGATGAAAGAGGTGAACCTTATCACCATCCAGCGTTCACCTTGTTGGTCTTTTTCCCGACTACTCTGCTACTTTTATCAGTACCTCTGGTACTGCTGTCTTCTTACTCGTTTCTAGGCTCTTTGTAGAAATAAAGACATTTGGGCATGTCTGGGACTTGTTCTCGCTCTCTGGGAGAAAAGATCATCACTAATTGTTTCCCTGTGGAGTCTCATTTAAATTCTTGGGTTTTGCTTCCTCTGTGAGGGTTCGTGGCTCTTTCAGTAAGTCTCTGGAACTGAATGACCACATTAGCAGAGGGCTCTGCTGGAGGTAAGCACTGCCTTGCATTTTAGATTCATAGAATCGTAGAATAGTTAGGGTTGGAAAGGACCTTAAGATCATCTAATTCCAACCCCCCTGCCATGGGCAGGGACACCTCACACTAAACCATGCCACCCAAGGCCTCATCCAACCTGACCTTGAACACCACCAAGAATGGATTCACAACCTCCCTGGGCAACCCATTCCGGTGCCTCACCACCCTCACAGTAAAGAATTTCTTCCTTATATCCAATCTAAACTTCCCCTGTTTAAGTTTTAACCCATTACCCCTTGTCCTGTCACTACAGTCCCTGATGAAGAGTCCCTCTCCAGCATCCTTGTAGGCCCCCTTCAAATACTGGAAGGCTGCTATGAGTTCTCCAGGCAGCCTTCTCTTCTCCAGGCTGAACAGCCCCAACTTTCTCAGCCTGTCTTCATATGGGAGGTGCTCCAGCCCCCGATCATCCTCGTGGCCCTCCTCTGGACTTGTTCCAACAGTTCCTTTTTATGTTGAGGACACCAGAACTGTACACAATACTCCAGGTGAGATCTCATGAGAGCAGAGTAGAGGAGCAGGTCACACTCCTTTTGATGCAGCCCAGGATACGGTTGACTTTCTGGGCTGCGAGCACACACTGCCGGCTCATGTTCATTTTCTCATCGCCCAACACCCCCAAGTCCTTCTCTGCAGGGCTGCTCTCAATCTCTTCTCTGTGCAACCTGTAGCTGTACCTGGGATTGCTCCAACCCAGGTGTAGGACCTTGCACTTGGCATGGTTAAACTTCATAAGGTTGGCATCAGCCCACCTCACAAGCGTGTTGAGGTCCCTCTGGATGGCATCCCTTCCCTCCAGTGTTTCAACTGAACCACACAGCTTGGTATCACAGCTTGGTGTAATTTTGCAGAAGGAAACCTAAACACCCACCAAAAGAGCTTCTTAGTTTAAACCTGTTCAGCATGGTCCTGAAACATCTGATCAGCTCAGAAGATGGGTGGGTGCTCTGCCATCTCCTTCATGTAAACTGGGCACATGTACTCACCAAGAGACTGTACTTCACTGGAGATCAATGTAGGATTCTCATTCATTAACATATTTCCCAGCAGCTGAATCTCTCACTGCTGTGTCTTGCATCTCCAGTTCTCAGCAGCTGACCTGGACAAGAGCTTGTTTCAGCCTTTCCCATCAGAGGTGGTGTTTCAGAACTACCTTCCCTGCGAGGTCTATGAAGTGCCGCTGATTCTGAGGA
The DNA here is from genome assembly GCF_963264785.1 of Psittacula echo. NCBI lineage: Eukaryota > Metazoa > Chordata > Aves > Psittaciformes > Psittacidae > Psittacula > Psittacula echo. Next base: position 84,572,383 of record NC_137735.1, on the reverse strand, counting down.
ACAAAGACAAGGTAAGTGCTGGAACATGGAGGTTTAACACTATGGTGGAAGAGGAGAGCAGTGGAATCCACACACTATACAACATAGTAAGTTATCTGCTCCAGCACAGCACATCCAGAATAAAATGTCTCACCAGTTTTATTTTGCAAGGTGGTAGAAATCTTCCTGTGCTGCAGATTCTCCCTATGATTTTGGTCATGCATTGGTGGTATTTAACCCAAAGGAACTTTCTAGGCAGCATGCTTCCTTTTGAAAGCCCTTGATTGATGGGAATGTTGACGGCTGTATAGTTCTTACCTCCTTGGATGCTTTACCTAGAGTATGCACCATGTCCTGCTGGCTCCTTTGTTAATCTTGGTTTCTGGCAGGGCAGTTTTCCTCTCTCAGCCTGTCTAGCTGCCTCTGTGCATCCTACTGTTCACCTTATGGTGGAATAAGTTATAATTCGTGGCATTAGCAGCCCAGGAAAGGTGTTTTCAAACAGTAGTGGAAACAGAACCATTTAGTGGATGCAGTGGGGAGGACTTCATGTGTCACTTTAGGCTCCTGCTAAGCTTAATTCAGTTGTGCTCAGGTTTTTCTAAGACAGCGTGTCTCTCAGCTTTGCCTTTGGAGAACCACAGCACAGCCACGGTAATGTGCATTTTGAGCAATCTTTGCTGTAGGTATACACTTTTCTTATTAAAATGGGCCTTAGTTTCTCTTTTTCTACTGCTCTGCTTCACTCCTTCTAAGTCTTTTGGTGTCAGCTGTTCCATTATCCATGCAAAAGGTTTGTCTTTGGCAAGTACCAGCTAGCAGGTGAACAGTTAATTTGCTTCCCTAAGTGGAAGAGAATGTCTGCATTAATATTCCTGCTATTCTCCAGTAAAAAGTTATATACATGTACAGCCGCACCTTGGGATTTCTGTACCCTGTAAAAAGGAGGCAATGTGTGAACTGTTGATTTTATCCAAAATTCTGACAAAAAAAACCCAAAAAAACTTATCTTCTGAAACCGTAAGACCTCCACCATTGGACAGCACTGGTGTAAAAGTAAGATTGGCTCTAAGGAAAATTTTTGGCATATTTAAGTACACAAAGATAGAGATGATAATCCCAAGAGAGTTTATGATGTTCTCTCTTTACTGGCTTTTGGTAATGTCCTGGAGAAAAGCAACACTGTGCTGTGTCTGAAAGTTTTTTCTCCAGTTTCCCAGATTCCTCTGAATCTTACTGCATGGTAACCTGAGGTTGTCTGCACCATAAAAATCCAGCTAACTGCAAAGTATATTCCAAACAGAGACTGGCTCTGTAAGCACTCCATCCCAGAAGTGCTTCATTATGTACTTGCTGCTCTTACCTGTGTGCTGTAAAATTCTTCCTTGTCTTCAGGCTGCTTCTCAACACCCTCAGAGATGTTCTGTGTGGCTTTTGATGAATATCATTGCAACCTGTGCTCATCTCCCAAGGGACCTGGTGACTAAAATGCTTGTTTGCAGTGTGAAATTGGCTCCTGAAGCTCACTGCAGCAGGGCACTGCTGAGAGCAAAAGGCCTCTGGAGAGCTCAGGACTGCCTTGGCCATGGGTTATCAGGCTCAGATGGGTGGTGCAAAATGAGCCTCCAGGTTTTCCAAGCCTCGTGTGGGTTTGTTGTTTATCATAGAATTATGGAATTGTTTGGGTTGGAAGGGATCTTTAAAGGTCATCCAGTCCAAACCCCCCTGCAGTGGGCAGGGGCATCTTCAACTGGAGCAGGTTGCCTTATCAGTGAAGCTGCCTGTCAGTCAAACCTGTTTCAGGCTTTCTGAGATGAGGCTTGAACTCAGGGGTTGATATCTGTGTGCTAGGAAATGCCTGCTTACTGTCTCCATGCATTTGTGTCCTGGGTTCAGCTATAACAGTAATTTTTCTCCTTCTTACTATGGTGCAGTGCTGTGTTTTTGACTATCAGCCTGGGAACAACACTGGTAACACTGATGTTTTTAATTGTTGCTAAGTAACGTTTACTTTGACCAAGGACTTTGTCAGTCTCATGCTTTGCGAAAGAGGAGGGGAAGCCAGGAGGAAGCAGAGACAGGACACCTGACCCAAAGTAGCTAAGGGCTATTCCATACCATAGCATGTAATGCCCAGTACATAAACTGGGGGGAGTTACCTGGAAGGCCCAGAGCACTGCTCGGGTCGGGCTGGGTATTGGTCGGCAGGTGGTGAGTAATTGTATTCTCTTCACTTGTTATTCCCCTTATTATTATTATTATTGGTGGTAGCAGTAATGGTTTTGTGTTATACCTTAGTTACTGGACTGTTCTCATCTTAACCCATGGGTTTTACATTCTTTCGATTCTCCTCCCCATCCCTCCGGGAGCGGGAGGAGGAAAAAGGTGGTGAGTGAGCGAGTGGCTGCATGATTCTGAGTTACTGGCTGAGCTTAAACCACAACAATGTGATATTCCAGAAGGCAGAAACTTGCAGCAGGGTGCCTGCAGGGATGCCTGGCTGTCGGTAGAAATTCCCAAAGGTCTGGCTTTGCTGCAGTGGCAGCTGCCTGACTGCAAGCACCAGGCCACAAGAGGCTCTCAGGAGTTGAGATTGGCTTTTCATAATGAAACCACACTGTGAGTCAGTGCTGTCACCTATCTCAAGGCAGAAAATTCCTTTGAAGCCCGTAATTGATAGGTACAGCTTGGGGGGTTGTCTGGCTTTCCATCATTTAGGCAAGTTGACTGCTCTCATATTCCGCTTCATCCTTTTCTTTTAGTGTATTGTGTTTTTCCTTTGCTTCTTTACACCCCACTTTAAATTCTCTTAGCCATCCCCTTCTTTCTGGGGTTGTCTTTTTATCTTGCTATGCTCCTCCTTTTGCTCTTCAGGTTTACTTTTATTCCCAGTAAGGCCACAAAGTCTGTGGTCTCCTTCTCTTGCTGGTCTGCCAGCATGACTAGCACAACAGCTTGACTTCCCCACTCAAACCTGGTATGTTTTCTGTGAGTTTCTTCCTTCTTCCAGTACAACACACACTGTTTGGCCTTCAGATAAGATATTCCCCCTTTAGAGGTATGGGTGTGTACAAGCAGAAGCAAGCAGGTTCTTTGGGCTTGTTGAATATACAGATGACTTGATTCAGGTATTTCACCTCTATGTTGTTGGTGTGTTACCTGGTGTGGTGTATGGGCTGGTGCAAAAGAAGCTGCTTGGTGCTTCTTTCACAGCAGTGCGTTGCCCTGCTGCCTCTGGCCTAGAGCTTTTAGGCCAGGCGGAAGGGGTTCAAGTCCACCCTTGTGTATTATGTGACCTAAAAGTGTTTTGGAAAGGTGGTTGAGGAGGGATGTCACCAGGGCATGGCCAAGTCTCCTCTCCCCATGTTTCCACAAGTAGCAAAGTGATAGTTTCATGTCTGCCCTGCAGGTTCCTCGGTTGGTGAAGCTCGTCTTGGAAAACTCGCCTTATTTCAAGTTGATTGGCCCCGACGGTGGGAGCCATAAGGTAGCACCTGGCATGTCTTCAACCTTCCGCATTCTTTTCACCCCTGAGGAGAACAAGGTGAGACTGGAAGTCCCAAGAGATGGTGCCTTCAGTGGAAGGTGAACCTGCAGGGCTGGTTTCAGAACAGGGCATCTGGTGTGGGTTTTGAGGAACTGTCCTGATTCAGTGGAGTTGCACTGGATCTAGAACTGAGAGAAACTCTTTCCTCATGGTGAAGGTTATGCTCTCATAGGCTGGAGGCTGTTACATGTTTCAGATTGTTTTTATCCTTCAGTGCTAGAATATGTAATGTAATGTCTGTTGGCTTCGGGGGTGAGTACTCTCTGTGATAAGGTGGCCTCTTGGTGTTGGTTTCTCATATCTGTCCATTGCTGCATAATGATGGGTTTGCTCCAATAATTATAAACACAGAAATCTGTTTAAAACTGACCAGGTATTTGGAAAACCCAAAGTTGAGCCTGATCAGAGTGAGGACCACCACCTCTGTAAACTGCAGTCTCTTTAATGTATATCATGTTGGACACAGCAGTGAGACAGCGGCATGTGATCTCTAAAGCCATCATTTTTCTTGTACTTTCTGGCATTTTCTCTGTGTTACAGTCCATAGTGTGCCATCAGACCTTCTCTAGGCTGTGGGCAGGCAATCTGCAGCTAGTCACATCTTGGCATTGTGTGGTGCTGCTGGCCACTGCAGTTGGGACTGACCAGCTGTGCTTTCCCTCCCTGGGCTTTTTTGAGCGTTCATGAGGGAAGATGCACATGTATCAGTAGGAAAATGGCAGGGAAGAGGTATTGATAAGATGTTTAGCCCTCTCTCTACTCAGTGGTAGGAGTTTAATTATTATGGAAGTACTAGAGGAACAAAGAGATCCAGAGAGCTTTTCTGTTTCCCATCTGGCAACCACTTTCCTGCCTCACCCTAGGCTGCAGCAAAGCTGATGCTTTTTTATACCCTGGGGTATCAAGCTTTGCAGCTGTGCTGTCCCTGAGGATACTTATCTGCCTGCATCCAGCTGTGAGTCCAGGGGAGGGGATGTGCTGTGCACATGGCAGGGACTTTTTCCTGGGAGGCTGGGACATCAGTGCTGGGGCCCTGGCAAGTCTGACTCTCTGCGATATGAAGGGTCAACGGTGTTATCTGGAGGCTTGTTATACAAAAGGATTTCTTACATGGCATGGAAATGAGGAAGCATTACAGGGAAATGAGGGCAGGCAGGCCAGCTCCTTCCACTAGCATCCTGCTACCTCTTTGCATAACTTTGGTGGAGAGGCAACATTAGGGGATAGCTCTGCACCTGATGTTTCTGCACTGGGACAGAGGTGCAAGATTCGTAGAATCATGGAATCATAGAATAGTTAGGGTTGGAAAGGACCTTAAGATCATCTAGTTCCAACCGCCCTGTCATGGACAGGGACACCTCACACTAAACCATGCCACCCAAGGCCTCATCCAACCTGGCCTTGAACACCGCCAAGGATGGAGCATTCACAGCCTCCCTGGGCAACCCATTCCAGTGCCTCACCACCCTAACAGTAAAGAATTCCTTTGAGCATAACTGTTTTCTCATCTTCCATTTGCTGCTTAGGTTTAGTTGAACACTTTGTCCTATCCTCAGGCAGCATGGATATAGAAAACTGAAGAGGAACTGCCCTGCGGTCCCTAGTTACCCATGCTTGTACAGTGTGGATGTTCTTGTGCCACTATATGTTCCCATGTGTCCTCACGTTATGTCAATCTAAACAGTCCAGGACGTGAAGTGCCCAGGTAGTGGATGCTTTGAATTCACATGGGCTGCCCTTAGCTTTTATTTTAGAAGGCTTAGGATGCAAAATTGAGTACAGAATTCCTAATTCAGAAAGACTTGCTGAAGATGAAATGCTGTCCTTGAAATGTGATATTCAAGTCTGTAGGTAGTTTGCTGCGTTCACTTCCTGGCATTTTACCTTCCAAATGTGAGAAGCAAAAGCCCTTCTGCAGTTTCCATTGTGAATATTTGAGATGTCTAGAAGAGAAGATCTTTCTTTATTCTCTTTATGTCTTGGATGTAACAGCATCCATTACAGCAACCTTAAACCCCAGGTGAAGGTTTAAGGTTTAGTTGTTGTGTTAAAGCAATAGCTTTCTGTCTGTGCCACATCTGGCTGCCGTAGGTCCCTTCCAGGCTTAAACAGGGTAAGTATGGAAGCAGGAAATTCCAAGTGTAAAGAAATCTGGATCAGTTCTGATTAAGAGAGTTTGCTGCTCTGTGCAATTCCTAAATCAAATTGTTTGCTACTACTTCAACAGTTATAAAAATATCAAATGAGTTAAAATCACTGAGGAGAAAAGATCAGGACAACAAGCAAGTGATAAGAGGCAGAGCTCTTATAAAGTCACCAGGAAAGGAGCTGCTGGAGGCAATGGCTCCTAGCGCTACTGCAGAAGTTTGATCACTGGTTTCACTAGAGGCAAGGTGATATTCCAGCACAGCAATGACACACTGTACATCTGGAGATGGATCTGCTCATCCCTACAGGAAAAGCTGTTAGTGATTTGATTCGCCTCTTCCTGCTAAATACCAGAATGCTGAGAGGGGAATGTCTGGCTCTTTTCTGAACAAGCCAGTGACTGGGAGTAGTACGGTTAAGTTTGCTCTGATAGGGATGTCTGTCTGCCACCTGCAGTACTGGTACCACCTGTCTCAGGTAGGCATGAGAACAAGGCACCAAGACCTTACCAGAGAGATGTGATTAAGGCATCAGCCATGCAGCAGAGAGGGCGCAAAGCTGTTTCCTGCATCCCTGAGGCTAGGATGAGATGTAAAGGGTAATTGAGATTAGGCTCAGGAGGAACTAACTCTCTTTAGGTCTAGGGTAGAGATGGAATAGGCTGCAGAGGGCAGGGGTGGAATTGTTAGTGTACTCCTCAAACATCTCACAAGGATAGTTTGGGTATAAGGCAGAGCCAGTTCAGGGGTGGGGAGGTGGGTCAGATAGCTTTTTAAGCATGTGTGGTCCCAGCCTTGTCCCTATAATGGCGTGGGAAATGAAGGGAGATACACACATACCCTATGCTCACCTGACATGAAAAACATGCTTGTTTCCAGCTTGCTAAGTACTTCAGCAAAGACAAACTGTTGATCGTGCATGTGGCAAAGGCCTTTTGCAAAATGGATCAAGCATCCCCTGCCAAGCTTCAATGAGTCGCTGCATTGCTGGGATTGGAGTTAGTGTTGTGACACAACTGAGTTCTTAGCAGTGCCTTTAATAATTCGCAGTGGTGATCAAAGCACTGTTACTGCTTTGATCCCTTACATGGAATTATTTTGGTAAAGAATCAGAATCAAGTACAAGCTAATTTTGTCTGACGCTGCCAGCTTACTGTGAAAGCAGGTGAATCAATGGGATTGTTTCTTCTTTGCAAGTTAACAGCCCTGTCTAATTCATGCTGCTGGAATGAAAGGTCATTAAGGCAAAAAGTACTCCCACATTCTTGAATGCTACTGTTAAAGTCACAGAAAACAGCAGTTTTTTTCTCCTGCCATAGAGGTGGTACTAAATTCACTGTGCTAAGATTGTTTCTTTCCCTGCAGGATTATTTCCACCAGCTCATCTGCATCACAGAAAGGGAGAAGTTTATTGTGCCTGTTCGAGCAATAGGTGCCCGAGCCATCCTGGACTTCCCTGACCAGGTGAACTTCTCAGAGTGTCCAGTCAAGTTCAGCACTCAGAAAACTCTGCTGGTGCGCAACATCGGTAATCGGAAGGCTTGCTACAGCATCAGCACTCAGAGGTAAAGGAGCTTATCTTTCTTGTGCAAAACACTGTTTTGTGATAATATAATTGGTAAACAGCAACAGAAAGGAATTGGTGCATGAGCTGCTCTACTGCAGCCATAGCTGGAGATGGGCAGGACACCTAGGGTTTGCTGTTGCTTATAGTGTTTTAAGCATGATGCAACCTTTGAGAAAACTGCAAGATACAGTGAAGTTTTATAGTGCAGTGGTATCTCCAAAGCAGCATCTTGCACAACTGATTCTATTGGATTAAAAGAGCCGACACAGGAAGGCAACTTGACTGCTAATGGCAGACGACAGCTCTAGGAGCACAGTTTATGTAGCCCAGTCACAGTGTTGAGAAATGGGCATGCTGTGAGCTGGTGAGAGAGACATTGAAGAATTTATTAGCAGCTGTGTCTGTAGTAGCAAGTGCAAACAGAGATTGTAGATCTAAGCAATGGGTATTGAGGCCCTGGCAGTAACAGTGTGTGGTCCAAGAACTTTGTTTTCCAGCGGGTTTGGTCTGGTTCCTGGGATCAAATATTCTTAAATGGAATGAGCTCTTAAATGGAGAGGAGCAGGCACTGGCTTCAAAGCTGCATTACAGCCCCAAATCAGAATGCTATTGAGGGTGCAGGCGAAAGATGAAGCCAATATCTGGTGCATGGTTTGGAGGCCTTTTCTTCTAGGGTTTTCTCCCTCTCAAGATTTCCTGGAAAGGGCTAGAATATGTTAGTAGCCAGCTTGCAACCTCCTGATCATAAATAACCTTCTGAAATGGTTACTACCACTATCAGCCAAGTACACCTATTCTCTAGGAGGCCACAAGCACACGGCATTCTGGTGGTCCCCTCGTCAAATGCCTGATGTGAAGTCAGTGTCAAGTTGTGTATCCGAGTAGCTCTTTCCCCACCTCTGTCTTCTTCAAAACCCATTCTCTGATCATGCAGCTGGCAGTCAGACTCTGGAGCCTCACTGCAGAGAACTGGATGCAGAGTATGGGGAACATAAGATCATGTTATACCATGGGATCTTCTGAGGGCTCAGCCTCTTCAGAAGATCCTGTATGTTCTGTTTTTCTTCTACTGACTGTGGTTTGCTTGCTCCTTGCTTGCACAAGTGAGTTGAAGTGAACTAGATTGCAAAAGGAATATAGTCCTCAAATTTCCCACTATAGTCCTAATGTCTCTCTTTGTGTTGCAGCCCTTTCTCCGTGGATCCCTCCGTTGGGACTCTTGGGATTGGTGAAGTCATGCAAGTAACAGTGGTGTTTCACCCACTGAAGACTGGTGATTATTCCCGATCCCTGATAGTTCACTATGACACAGGTAAGAGCTGGGTGCTGCATGGTGCACCCTCTCTGTGTCCTTCCAAACAGAGCCCTTCCTAAGCAGAATAACGTTAAACTTGTTTTGCAAGACTTTGCAGGCTACTTCTAAAACCTTTTCTTTCAAAACCTGTGCATGCTTCAGTTCTTAGAAGTGAGCAGATAAGGGGCAAAGACTGAATCTGTCCTTGTTCTCTGTGTCCTGTGTTGCTGTGTGCCAGCCCATCCCTGGGGAGACCCTAGTGTCAGCACAGTGTTCTCCACACAGCACCCACCCATGGCAGTTGTCTACTCTCATTCCTGTTGTTCCAGTCATCTGAATTCCCTCTCCAGGTGCATCTTCCCTGCCCCCTTTACCTCAAAGAAAAGTGAAGAGTAGTTGGTGTTTAGAGGTTTGTTAAACTGGGTCCCCTCAAATAGGAATCAGGTTTTTGGAATCCTGTTTTGCTCAGCGTTGCTGAGTGGAGGAAGGCAGAACCTCGATTCTCCATTAGTGAGCATATGCACTCTCTTATTCCTAGACAGCACTGTGTGTGAAGTGTGGAGTGCCTTGACAGACTCTTTCCAATGCCCACTGTCTCTTATACACCTCTGTCCCACATAGTGGTTCTCTGTTGTCTTGCAACAGAGCCTTTTTCTGTTTCCTTCTACCCATCTACAACCCACACTTCACAGCATCAGGACTAAAGCAGCTGGGTCTAGAGAGCACTTGAGATTTGACAGGAAGTGCTCACTGTATCCAAACATAGGTATAATATTTATACTAGGGAATCTTATTCCAGGATCAGGCCACAGGAATACTGTCAGTGTTAAATGTCGCTTCAAGAGTAAGTGGGAAAAAATCAAGAAAAAGGTGTGGCGTTAAAATGCTTCTGTAGCCTTGCTTCAGCAGAAGTATCTTGTGATGCTGAACACAGCATTTGCTCATCTGTGTGAATGCATTTGGTATGCATTTTCTCTTTCCTGAAAAAGAGGTTTGTGATGTCCCTGTTCCTGAACTCCAGTCCTGGGAAGCAGGATGGCCTAACCAGTGTGACACTGCGATGCTTTAGCCCTGCAAAGAGCATTTGAGTTGTCGTGAGTTTGTAGAAGTTCTAAAAATGTTCCTGTATCTTTCAAATGCTCTTCGTAGCCTTCTGAGTTTTCACAGCTTTGTTTAATACTTTTCAGTTAATGACCTATTCACAGAGAATGGTTTATGCTTACACAGAGAGAGGCTCATTGGTTTCTTCCTTGAAAGAACTACTGAATTCTTTACATTACTGCTGCTAAGAGCGTAATGATTTACATTGAATATTTAACCCTCAGTGCTTTACATGGCCAAACTCCTCCATTTCTCCATGTACATGTGTCTGGGTGTGAAAAATCCCAGTGAACATTGAAATAAAGGTGGCTTGGGATGTTAGGGGCTACAGAACATCCCTATTCATCTCCTTAACATCAGGTTGTGGCATCAGGAGGGGTTTCTGAAGCCTGCCTGCCAAGTACACGTGCAGGTTTGGAAAGGGTTTATCACTCAGTGCCACTGAAAGTCCTTGGCCCTTCCCTGATGACTTTCAGCCACCCTGTGCAGCTGTGGGAAAACAAGTTTATAGAGTTAAGTCTAGTCTCAACCAAGTCAGGATTCATAAAGCTTAGTTATTCTTTTAGCTCTCAAGCAGCGTTCAAGTGAGATGCCCCAGCTAGATGCCCCGTGTGCTGCTGTTCATACATGAAACCCATTTTGCTGGAGTCACAACTTTTATTACAGCCTGTGCACAAGCACAAGCTTGGTGTGGGAGGGTGAGCTTTGCTCAGGGACACATGGCTAAGGAGATGTGTAACAGGTTCCCAGAGCTGTGCCAGGGGTGAAAAACAAATTCACCAGTCCCATAGCACCCAGAAACAGTAACATCTATGGCAGATGTTCCATGCAGGTGAAGGAGGCCAACAAAGACAGGACTTGCTGGAGAGATGCTGGGAGCTGTGGAAGGAGAATCACTTCTGTGCTCAAAGCTCCCTAAATCCTGTTTTACATTAGACTCCAGTCTCCAAGAAGTATGGTATGATGGGTGATCTTCAAGGTGTGGGACCCAGTTCTGTGCTTGTATGTGGGTATCTGCAGTGCCCACTGGGTCTCATAGCAAGGTGCTACAATGTGCTTCTAGTCCAGGAGATCTATTGTTCAGTGCTGAAATTGCTCTGTACAGTTTTTCCCCATTGGTTGCCACATCCCATGGGATCTTTGTCAGTGCAAGAAACTTTGGTAATTAATAAAGCACCCCGAGCTTGTGCAGGGCTGACAGACACTATATACTGAGCTGCTATTATTTCCATCAGTAATAAGAGTGATTATGGAGAGCATTTTACTTTGGTGGCTCTGTGAGACTAATACAGAATCAAAAGCCTTGGGGCAGATCTCACAGTATCACAATATGCTAGAGATTGGAAGGGACCTCAAAAGATCATCCAGTCCAATCCCCCTGCTGGAGCAGGAACACCTAGATGAGGTCACACAGGAATGTGTCCAGGCGGGTTTTGAATGTCTCCAGAGAAGGAGACTCCACAACCTCCCTGGGCAGCCTATTCCAGTGTTCCGTCACCCTCACTGAGAAGAAGTTTCTTCTCAAGTTGAAGTGGAACCTCTTGTGTTCCAGTTTGTACCCATTACCCCTTGTCCTATCATAGTTTGCCACTGAGAAGAGCCTGGCTCCATCCTCGTGACACTCCCCCTTTATATATTTATATACACTAATAAGGTCCCCCCGCAGTCTCCTCTTCTCCAAACTATAGAGACCCAGCTCCCTCAGTCTTTCCTCGTAAGGGAGATGCTCCACTCCCTTAATCATCTTAGTTGCCCTGCGCTGGACTCTCTCCAGCAGGTCCCTGTCCTTCTTGAACTGAGGGGCCCAGAACTGGACACAATATTCTAGATGTGGTCTCACCAGGGCAGAGTAGAGGGGAAGGAGGACCTCTCTCGACCTACTGACCACCCCCCTTCTAATACACCCCAGGATGCCATTGGCCTTCTTGGCCACAAGGGCACAGTGTTGGCTCATGGTCATCCTGCCGTCCACTAGGACCCCCAGGTCCCTCTCCCCTACACTGCTCTCTAACAGGTCGTTCCCCAACCTACACTGGAACCTGGGGTTGTTCCTGCCCAGATGCAGGACTCTACACTTTCCCTTGTTATATTTCATCAAGTTATTCCCTGCCCAACTCTCCAGCCTGTCCAGGTCTCTCTGGATGGCAGCACAGCCTTCTGGTGTGTCAGCCACTCCTCCCAGCTTAGTGTCATCAGCAAACTTGCTGACAGTACACTCAATTCCCTCATCTAAATCATTGATGAATATATTAAATAATACTGGTCCCAGTAGTGACCCTTGAGGCACTCCACTAGATACAGGCCTCCAACTAGACTCCGCCCCATAGACTACAAGTTTCTGGCTTCTCTCCTTCAGCCAGTTCACAGTCCACCTCACTACCTGATCATCCAGACCACACTTCCTCAATTTAGCTATGAGGATGCTGTGGGAGACTGTGTCAAATGCCCTGTTTGAGGAAAGAGATCAGAGCCAGTACACATAGGAGAATTTTAGGAAACAGCAGATGCAAGAAGAACCAGCTGTCAGGCAGGAGTGTCCACTCCATTACTGTCCTGTCTGTCCTTGGTGTGGAGCCCCACAAAGCAGCTTTCCCACAGGAGAGGTAACATGAGGCTCAGGAGTAGCTCTTGGTGGTTTTAGTCCTGCTGAAAGCCTCCAACCTTGTGCTAAAAGCCTGCTGAAGAACCAGCTGCATATTTGGCATTTGATCATTTTCCCTCAACTTCCTCCACAACTTACAGGAGGGCTGACAGTTCCTGAGCAGGAGCTCTCCTAAAGCAAATCTCAGCTTGTTTTGCTGTGTATCACAGGCCAGGCTCAGAGCATCCTTTGTGGCTTTGCATACCCAGGGCAAGGGAGAGAGAGCTCAGCCTCAGCTTCTTGATTATTTCTTCAAGGGCAGGTAGAAGATGCAGGTGGTGTCTGCCTCTGGCTCCATAGTAGCCAATGAGTTTGAGTTTTTCTGCACAGGGATTATTACTTCGCTTGTACAAATTGGATGGAGTAATGTCTCCCCTCCTGAACCCTGGGGAGCAACACTTGCTCTCTACCAAATTCAGATTATTCCTGTACAGGAGAAGAGAGCAGCTAAGCATGTTTCTCCAGTGCAGCACACTCGGAGCTGGAGATGTGTGAGCTTGCCCTGCCCTGGGTGAGGGGAAGGCTCTGCCTTGCTCACCTGCCTCTGAGTTTTGCTCACTGGCCCTGAAAGTACGGGGTCGCCAGCAGCCTTTCCTTCCCATTGCTGTTTGCTACCTGTAGGACCAAATGTGATCAGCCTCATGTTGATGAGCACGAGGCTGCAGCATGGAGAAGCAGGTCCTGACCTGAGACAGTGTCCCCACCAGATTCCCAGAGAGCCTCCATGTCTAAATGGTTTCTGTTGGCCATTTAAAAACTTGGCAAAAGATTTTCTGTCTGCTTATTGCAGGTGGTGAGTGCATGTTGTGCTTTTCTTCCTTCTCATGTGGGAATTCCCAGCAGTATGGCTGGGTTCTGTCAGACTTCTATGTTATATGTTTGCTTCAAAGTAGGCAAAAAAAAAAGGGGGTAAAGAGGAGTTTGTGCAACTATATGTTGACTTTGCACCTTAACAGTAGCAGCACTACAACAGACTGAGGACTGGGAGCTGGTACTTTATACACCTGATTGGTGATGGGCTTTTATAGTTCAAATCAATTAGATTGATGGGTGAACGTAGTTGTTCTCCAACGTGTTTGTTTATGTCAACAAAGCCAGTAGGTAGCAACTGTTTCCTGCCTTTGTTCCCCTTTTCTAGAACTGTTTGTAATAATGTTGACAATTTTTTAATACTATTTTAGATAAGGTTGTTCCAACTCCTTGCAAACAGAGTATGGCCTTTGCCCCTCTCCAGGGCCTTGTGTTTCAAGATGAATGGTCTGTCATTGAGGGTACATGAGAGGGAATTAAGTTTGTGCTTCATTTACTTGAGGGTTTTTTTTCAAGAGCTTTATAGCTCCACAACAGTGTAACACTCCTCCTGACAAAAGGACTGCTAAAGCAACCCATAGAGTTGGCTGCATGAGCACAGCTGAGGCTGTGTGTCATAGGAGGGTCATTTGGAAGTTAAAAACCTCCTTTTGACTGTTTTATTCGTGCCTGGTTATGCACAAAAGGAGATTTCCCTGTGATGCCACATCAGCCATTTTTAGCACATGACAAATTTCTGGAAGAATGTGGTTTTCATCTCTTTGCGGGTCACCCTGGCCACAGCTTGCCTACTCTATCATCAGTGGAAATCACTTCTTAAGTCTCATTAAGTCTGGATGTGTTTCAGAGCAGAACTGACCCTACATTAGCCCCCTTTCTTTGTGGATCAATCAGCATCTGCTGAGAAGCAGAGGAGCAGCTTGAAGGCTGATTGATTCATTAAGTAGTATATTGGGCATGACTTTGCCAGGCAATCAGAATGAATCTCACTATAAATGTTGGCACCTTGGTGATAAATCTCTACAAACACACCCAGAAATAAGGTGCTTAAGGTGATGTCAGGACATCCTCATGCTGTACCACATGCAGCTGTCAGGATGTGATAAATGTCTGATCTGTGGAACTGCTGCAGCTAAAAGCTGTAGCTGTTTCTTCTGTTACCTGTGGTTTGCTTTGTTCCTTATACTTCCATCAGCAAATGAGATGAGCAGAGCCTTCCATGTGCTTTGTTCCAGGTGAAGATATTCACACAAGCCTTTACGGAGCAGCTGTAGATGTCAACATCAGGCTAGACAGGAACTCCTTGACAGTTGAGAAGACTTACCTAACGCTGTCAAACCACAGATCCGTGGTCGTCCACAACCAGAGTGAAATCATAGCCCACTTCCATTGGAAGCCTTTTGTTAACCAAGAAGAGGAGGATCAGCAGAAGCTAAGGTTTGTTTCGAAGATTCATTTCCGTAAGACACACTGCCCAGGCCCGAGAGAGGTGTTGGTGCTTTTGAATGGTTTAGGACAAGTAAACCCATCCACAGCATCAGGGTACATGTCCCTGGGCTTCCAGGCAATGTAGCTTAACACTTGCCATTCCAGTTCCAGCCATACTCCATCTGAGGATGATGTTTTGGGGAGGAAAGGTTGATTGGAACCACTGGATTTCCTCAGAGAGCAAATTCACATCTAGGAACTGCAGACTACTGAGATTCAGAGATCCTTGGGCTGTGGAGGATCCATGAGGCTGAGGAAGGTGTCAGCACTCATTACCTGGGACTGTGCTGAGCCTGAGTTCCTTAGTTCGCTTTTGAAGTGCTTCAGGATCCTCTGGTGGAAAGCAGGACAAGCAACAGAGCAGATACAGTTTCCTGTAGATCCAAAAAGGAAGAAAAAAAGCGTGATGCTTGTATGCTGTAGCTGAAACCCACCTGCTTCTCCCTTTCCCACTGACGCATTGCAGTGTGTGCTCTTCAGGCTTTTTCTGACCCCCCACAATAGCCCTATGGTAGGAAAAGCCAATTGAGGTTGTTGGTGAAATCTCTATTGGTTGGGGCAGTGGCTTTGAACCAGGAGGCTCTCTTGAAGTCTGCTAGCTTTCAGAAACCTCTTCTTAGCTTGTAAGTGTGGAGTAAAACTACCTGCTGTGCTAGCAAATGACCGGTAATAATCAGATCCATTTAGGAGCCTGTGACTTGCAGTCATCGCCTTCCTGAGCTGCTGCTGTTCTTCCCAAAGTGCTTTGCTGCTCCTGCATGTATAGAACAGTCTCTGCAAATATGTTGCTTACTCAGTTTCCTGCTTGGTTTGTCTGTCCTGGTGGCTGCAGGCTGCAGAAGCAGGAAGACAACGGGACGGACTGTGCTCGCAAGGAGGGTGAGGTGCACCCCACTCTCCAAGAGCGCCTTTCCCTTCTCATCCGCACCTTTGAGAACCAAGTGACAAAGGTGCAGGAAGACTCCATGCTTTTCTCCGATGATGTTTTCACCATTGAGCCAGTGGTAAGCAATAGCTGAGCACAAACCTTCACTGGCTGAGAGAGCTTGTTGCAAAAAGCATTTCTGAGCAGCGAGCTCCTGACAGGCAGCAAGAGCCTGCCCAAAACTGAGCTCTGCTACTAGGACTGTAAATTAAGAGCACTTACTAGGTGTTCTTACAGTGTTCAGAAGTATCGATTATTATACGTAAGGGCACAACCTTACACATAGCATGTGGGGATTATTACTAGGGATATTAGAGCACTGTCAGTTCACATAGTGACCCGAAGAATGAAATGGCCTCTGAGGAAAGGAGGCAAAATTCAGCGCAAGTTTAATCATGGAAATACCAATACCTTCATATAACCTGGATTTATGCCATGTCTGAATCATAGAATCCTAAAAAGGTTGAGGTTGGAAGGGACCTTAAAGCTCATCCAGCTCCAACCCCCTGCCATGAGCAGGGACACCTTTCAGTAGACCAGGTTGCTCCAAGACCCACCCAACTTGGCCTTGAACACTGCCAGGAATGGGGCAGCCACAGCTTCTCTGGGCAACCCCTGCCAGTGTCTCACTACCCTTATAGTGAAGAATTTTTTTCCTAATATCTAATCTAATTATCTCCTCTGTCAGCTTAAAGCCATTCCCCCCTTGTCTTATCACTACACATCCTCATAAAAGGCCCTTCTCTAGCTTGCTTGTAGGCCCCCTTTATGTACTGGAATCTCCCTTCCAGTGTCACCTGTGAGCCTGGACACAAGGCTGACAGGTTTAAATGGACTTTTTGAGTTCTACTGCATATAGGCACAGGAAAGATTTTGCTTTTCTGTTGATACAAGCAAAACCTCATGTCCTTCAATCAGCCATTGCTCTCATTCTGAGTATTTGCATGGTCTAAAATGAAGGATGCCTTCTGTCTGAGCAGTGCAACATCCCTTCTCATATTGGAGTAAAACCCTACAATAATACCAAACTCTTATTTCTTTTAAAGTAGGTGAAACTCATTTATTTTTTTCCAAGGAAGAGTAAGGCTGAGAGCCACCCATGTCATCACAACTGCAGTTTCACCCCTCTGTTGACCCATATGACTGTCGATTGCAGGCTGGGGTCCCCAGTTTGCTTCCTCAAGCAAGTGTGTTGTCATGTGAGGCTTCATCTCAGCCAGTTGCTTGCTGGATAGAAATATGTTTGACCTGACAAAGGTGTTTATCCTGGGTTTTGAGAAGAATCCAATTGACTTTATCCTTTCAGATTTCATTTTTCTTATTGTTGGTTTGTTGCTGTTTGAAATGGTTTTCTTTACCTGTTATTCCCTCTGTTCTGTTGACTTCCAGCAGGCTGTGCATTAGGGTATTATTTGCAGATGCAGCCTAAGAACTCACCATGTTATAGCCCTTTCATTTTTGTGGGGGCTGTCCTTTGAATTATAAGTGCTCAATTGATGGGAAGTACTATAGTTACTTAATATTTATGCTGCAGGAGTGCTGGAAGCCCCAGTCATTTCGAGACTTTTGGACTAAGTACTGAGGATACCCAACAGCAAGCAGAATCAAAGCCACACTTTGCAGACAGAAAAATAACTCTGTTCTTTTCATCTTCTTCTGGAGTAGTCTTACAGTTGTCAGAAGTACATATATTTTTGTCAACAGACATTTGCAATGCTAAGGCTGAAGGAACGTAAGTGATGACTTTGTTTAAACCTGTTGCAAGAAGTGAGAGCCTTTAGAAACAAGGGATGCCTCCAGAATGTGTGACTGGAGTCTGAGTGCCAGTGCTAGGATTCTTTGGGAGAAAACCCTGAGGAAGCAGCAGACAGTTACAGGCATTGGTAGCATGGCCCAGACTTAGATCCCTGAGTAAGAGCATGACAAGGGAAAGAGCTTGCTGGTTGAAAGAGGTGTGGAGCTGAAAGCAAATCTCATCTCTTCTTGTTTGAGCCTGTGCTCAGAGAAACAGGAATGTGTGCACCTTGCTGAGAGAAACAGGCCCTCTGCTCCTTCCTCTGATCATCCATCAGCTGGAAGAGCCTGTGTGGTGCCTGACCACTCTGGCTTATTTGCTAGAGTGTGAGCCAGTTTGGTTGCTTCTGTCTAGCCGTAATTTAACACAATGCCTCTACCAGGTGGCAGTAAAGGTAAGGGACGTAGAAAGGTTTTTTTGCCACAGCTTCCAAGCTGTCTCACAGTTTTTGTCAATGAGTATTGCTTGCTTCTTGCTCTTCACTGATGCTCTCAATAAAGGCTTACAGGGCTGTGCTTGAAAACAAGAAATGTGACTTTTGAAGATAAATCGTTTGCTGTCTCCTTCTGTTTCAGGAGGGAGATGTCTGGCCAAATTCTTCAACTGAAATCAAGGTGATCTTTAAACCCCAAGAAGCCAAAGTCTATCAAGAAAGAGTCTACTGTGACATCTCAGGTACAGCTCCTTTCTCCTGCTCCTGTTACCCACAGTGAAGGCACAAACACTCTTCCAGCCCATTCAGTTCTCATGTAATTGCTGGACTGGTCAGCAGGGCAATGCTGGCACATGCCCACTGTCCTCTCCTGTCCAAGGCCAGGTTCAAGATGCCTGGCTCTGGATCACTGGTCCCAGAACAGTCAAAGCAGTGAAGGGATAAGCTTTCATGCCATGGGTTTGCCAGCGTTTCTTCTGCTGTATGTAAAGGCCAGAGAGCTACAAAGGAGAGCAGTTTTTAGTGAATGAGCACTAAACCCCTGTAGACCATTTCCCTCCAAGATGAACATTCCATGGATGTGTCGTCAGACTCCTGAGGTTGCTGGAGCTGAGTTAAAATGTGCTCCCTGAGCCTGAATCCCCTCCTGCCAGACTGAGGGTGGCTGAGTCCTGTTGACTGCAGGGTGTTTGCAGAAGGGCCACTCCTGGCCAGCACGTGCTTCTCTCCCTGCATGGGAGTTGCTGTACTCAGCAGGCTGAGCAGTCTGCTAGACAGCTTTATGGTTGCCCTGTCTTACAGAGGTACTGTCAAGTCCTATTCTGGGAGCAGTTATCACTGATCCGCCTGAGTTTTTACCACCTCTGCTCTTACAGAGGAAATTGCTTTGCTGTGCTAGCACAGGGTGGGGGATGTTTGTGGCAGGCTGCGTGGTTCAGGCTACCTTGTCCTTCCTCTCCATCTCTGCATGTTGCTGTTTAAGGTGTTTTTGAAGAGTGAGAGATGACTGTCAAATCCAGGGAACACTTTGGTTTTACTATCAAAGAGTGCAAGGCCCATGGTCCTCCACTTACCAGGCTCCTTTTCTGGAGGCTGCAACTGCAAAGCTGGTTTGGAGAGGTTTCAAATTTGCTCTTGCAAATATTTCAGCTCAAAATTTACTTCCTTAGTAAATTTTCTTAGTTATTAAATAACTTTCTTAGTTATTAATGCAAATAAAACTGTAGGAACTGGAAGGAAGCACATGGTGGGGGTTCAAAAACCTTTTTTTTTTTTTTTTTTTAAGTTTTTCTGCATATGGAAATGTTTTGGGTTACATCTGATTTCTTCCAAAACCCATTTCTAAGCCAGTCTTGCAGGGAGAAGCAAAATCCCAAATGATGATTACTCCTTCACCTTCTGATGTGCTACATCATGTAAATAGTGGATCTACATTTATTAACAGGGTCAGATGGGAATCATGTTCAAAATGAGTCACATTCTGTGAACAAGAAGAGGAGTGTCAGAAAGCAGCAGGAGTTAAGGAATTTGGCAACGAAGTCCTGTGCTGTTAGGCCACTTGCACTCTATTTATTTAAAATTGAGGCAGCAATGCCAAACTGTACACCCTACATGATATACCAAGGTATTATTCCTGCTGAGATCCAAATTCTTACTCCTCAGTGCCAGGTGTGGCTTTAGGATTGAGGATGAGGGGTATGTAGTAGTCATTACATACCTGGTCTGTGTGCTTCAGAACATTTTACAGTGGGAGCATCACAGCTATACCCAGGCCTTGGGCAAGGGCTGGGTGTTCCTGAAAGTCCCAGCTCCTAGCAGAGAGGAGGATGTACACTCATTTTGTTGGTTTGGTTGTTTTTCCTCTCTGCTGTCCTGAATGCTGCATATATTTTTGTCTGCTCCTTCTCCTTTGGGAAAAGCACTATCTGTGGTTCACCTGGAAGGAGGAAGAGCCAAATTTCTTGGACTTCCCAGAGTTCCAGGATCAGTGTAGGGGTAGAAGAAAGGATGGTTTTCCATGAACCTTCTGGAGAGGCTGAGGACTTACTGCAGAATGAGGAAACACTGCCACTGATTTTTTGATCAGCATGATCATGGACAAAAGCTTGTCACTTAGAAATCTTTGTTGTTTCCTAAACCTTTGATGGTTTAGACCTAGAGTTTTTAATGAAAATTAAGCCACAAATTATGCAAGATAGAGAAATCTTTTGACAGTGAGCATTTTATGGTGTCTGTGAAACAAATTCACAGCCCTCTGATTAATGCCTGAGCTGTGAAACATAGAATCATCTCTGCTTTCAGGTGGGCTTTGGCTGGATCCACTTAAAAATTGATGCAATGCACAAAAGCTATGTAGCTTTTCTTTCCTGGCTTTGGACATTATCAAACATTCTCATTCCAGGATTGCAAAATTGAAGTCAGCAATCGTTGCAAAGGCTGTTCCAGGAGAGTTGTTTTCAAGTTGTGATCTGTTCACCATGTTATCACACGTGGGCTGCTCTTTGCAATAAGAGACTTTACTTATTCATTTAGGACATTCTGGAATAACTGTGCAGCAGATTAAAAAAAAAAAAATCAACCTTAATTCACTGATCTTCTGTTAATGGCAAGCATTGCACAAAAGGAGCTTGAAGGATGGAGGATGTCTTTGCAGAAAAGCTACAGTGAAGGTTATATACAAATTAGGGGCTTTCTTCTCCTCCTTGTGCTACTTGCTTTCCATGCAGAGTAGAATGGGATGGCAGGGAGACCCAAGCCAAAATTTGAGTTTAGGATTGAGGCTCTTCGGGCCTCTGCAGTGGTTCAGAACAGCCTTCAGACTGAAAAGTCCTGTGCTATGTCATCTTAGCAGACTTAGAGAAGAAAATTAGCATCTTGGAGTTTACCTATAAGCCTTGTGGTCTCAGTTGCCTTTCAACAAGGGATGTTCATGTTAGCAGTACATTTATGGCTTACCTGATCTCGGTAGTGAGGAGGGTGGTTTTCCAAAACTGCTGAGCACACTTCAAGTAAGGTGTCTTTACAAATATGAGGTCTTGGTGTCTTGATGGGATAGGTGAGTGCTTCTCCTCTCTGGAGATCATAAAGCCCTGTCTTATTTAGGCACTGCTGCAAGATGTGAGCCCTGGATTACCCCGATATGGAGCTGTCTGTTAGGCACAGGCATTAGCTAAGATGTGCGTGTTGCTGTTAGCAGGGAGCTTCACTTTGCTTGGGCTCATGCTTTTTGACTCCTGTGCTGTTGTCTCTGATTGCATCAGTATAGACAGCAGATTCTTACCTTCAGTTCTGTTTCCTGAGCTTTGTGCCTTCACTGAATGGATGTCAAAGCTCATGGAAGTCATGGAAAAAGATTCAGAGATCTTGTTTTAAACTCGACATCACATTTTCAGGGAGCAAACTAATAACTAAATTACAAACCAGCCCAAGGGGTTAGTTAGAAATGAGAAACCAGCCCCAAGGCATCTTTCAGCATCTTCAGTTGGCCTAGCACTGTAGCGACCAGGAAAATCCAGGCTAACGGAGGGAATTATACTGAAAGGGTTCTCTCTCCCCAGGCCGTGAGACAAGGCTGCCTCTGTGCATCAGCGGAGAAGGCATCGGACCCCAGCTCCGCTTCAACTTTGACCTGCTGGACATCGGACAGGTTTTTGTTGGCTCAGCCCTCAGCTATGAGGTGAGCAGTAGGGATTTGCAGGGGTTAGGGTGGTTCCTGATGGTTCCTGGGGCAGCGGTGATCCTCGTAGACCTGCAGGATTTCTGGCAACTCTGGCAGTTGTGAGCAGGGAATATTCGATTTAATAGTCAAATTTGGGGGGTATCACGGAGTCTAAATACTTTTGATGAGGTCTGAAAGTTGTGTATGTTATTCATGAAACCCTAATCCCTGCTTTTCGGCAAGCTTCCTTTGAGATCAGCTGGGAGGCTTAATGCAAAAAAACCAGCCAACCAACCAACTGAATGTGATACATGAAAGCCACACTGGGTCAAAAAGATAAGTATTTAGAGGTTTTTGTTTCAGCCCTGGGTGCACCTTTGTACTCTGGCTGTTAAAAAGCTGCTGGAACAAATTTACTGTGTTTGACCTTGAGTCCATTGCAAATAGTTTTCAGTTAAGTGCATCCCACCGATTCCTGGGAGATGGAGGAAAGCTATCCAGCTCAGAGCTGTCCCTCACAAAGAAGTTGGGAGTGCTTTCCCTTGCTGACCAGTCTCTTGCCCTGCTTCAGACTTGGTGCCCTGCTGGCTCTATAAAGAGCAAAGCATTTCTGGAAAGGAAGCGAAGGAACCTTCTACATATTTGCCTTCTCCCCTCCCCAACAGCATCAAGTCTTCTGCAAAAACAAATAGCATAAAGCAACTTAGAGAGGTAGAGGATAAGGCAGTGCATCATGCCACATTTTCAAAAGCTTGACTGTGGCAGGGAAGGACACATTATAGTGTTTTCTTACCAAAATACTGTGTTCTCTTTGCATTTTTAATGCTGATACTTTATTGATTCTCTCTACATCAATTTATTATTTCCATTACTTGAGACAATGTGAATAAGTAGATGATATTGTTATAGCTGTACTAAGCAGTGAGACTGGAGGTAAACTTCATCCTGGCATAGGATCCTGAAGTGCAATTTGTAATTAAGGTATAAAACACATGAGAGGAGAGAGTAGTTTTCAAGTTACCATTGCAGAGATCGAATATGTAAATATTCACAAAAAAAGAAAAAAAAAAGAAAAAAAAGGGGGACATCTCTCTGCTTCTGACTCAATTTTTCTGACTGGTTTTGCAAGGACAAAAATTAGGGAAAAAAAAAAAAAAGATAATAGGTAGGTGCAAGGACATGTCAGGATTTCACCCTGCAGCAATCAGAACAGCTTTGCTTTGGGTAGGTTTGTTGGTGAGGGGCAGTATGCTTGTGCTGGTACTCAACAGACAGATGTGGGTGTTTCTCAGCAAATGAATCTCAACACATGCTGTGGAATTGTGTTACTTGTTTGAGGCAGTTTCCAAGTTTGCTTTTTCTTCTAAATAATAGTGAATTTGTAAATAGGTGAAGGTGCTGTACACCTCACTCTTGTCCTCTCTTCACATGTCTGCTTAAGCAAGGACTAAGAAAATATCAGATCAAAATAAAAAAAATAAAATAAACCTAAATTATATACCACAGCAGACTAGGGGAGTGCTTCTGAAGTTGGTTATAGTGTGTCCTCAGGTGTCTTCTGCATGCAGTAAGCTTGCTTGCTGAACATGGCAGGATCGGACTCATCTGGAGCAGAAGCAGTTATGTGATGATTCACTAGTAATGATGCAACTGCCCTTTATGGCTCTTAGAGACAGGTCTAAATCAGCTTGGTGATGCTGAGCAGGTCCTCTGCACTACAAGTCAAAAGTGGACTGCTCTGTGTCAGTGGAATAAACCCAGAGTGATTGTTTATGTGAACTTATCACTGCTTTACATGAAAAATCCCAAAGGCAGTACTTGTCATACTGTATTTTCTTTGGCTTCTGTCAAGTAGCAGCACACAGCATCTTCGGTCTTCTACAGATATTAATTGTTTAATTAGAAAACAAATTGTTTAATTAGAAAACAAATCAGCCTTCCTTCTCCTCATGTATTTCCATTTTGCTTTCTTGGTGCTGCAGGCAATCCTGCTTAACAAAGGAGCCATCGATGCTCCCTTCATCTTGGTCCTTCCAGCTACAGCTCTGGGCTCCTGCTTCACTTTTACCCCGCAGGAGGGCATCGTTTTGCTGGGGGGGTACCAAGTCATCCAGATCTCCTTCAGACCCACTATCCTGGGGCAGTTCACAGAAGAATTCATGTTCAGCGTGGACAGATCCCCTGAGCCTGT
Organism: Psittacula echo; assembly: GCF_963264785.1. Lineage (NCBI taxonomy): Eukaryota > Metazoa > Chordata > Aves > Psittaciformes > Psittacidae > Psittacula > Psittacula echo. Next base: position 84,548,807 of record NC_137735.1, on the reverse strand, counting down.
GGCCTTGACTATCAGGTGAGGAGGGTTATAAGAGCTTGGTGGTCACATTTGTAGCTATCTCTGGGTAATCATCTCCCACCTACCTCGTTTTATGATGAAGCAGAGAAAAAAAGATATGTTAAGGTCTTAAGTCTTGGCTCTGATCCTAGCATCCCCACACTAAGAGCCAAAGCTTTTTAACCTTGACTTCTGCCTGACCCTGACTCCTTGCAATTGCAGCAGAAATGAAAATGTAATTGTTTGCAAGGGGGAATCATAAAGTAGCTTGGGTTGAGAGGTCACCTAGTCCAACACCCCTGCAATGAGCAGAGGCAAATTCAACTAGAGCAGGTTGCTCAGAGCCCCATCCAACATGACCTTGAACATTTCCAGGGATGGGGCATCTACCACCATTCTGGGCAGCCTGGACCAGTCTCTGCAGATGTGGTCTCAACAGATAAGAACTGAAATGACAAGTCTAGATGGTGGAAATACAGATGACAGTTTACATGATGCAGGTGTTGCTTTAGTTAATTTTTATGCTGATTGCTGCCATTTCACCCAAATGCTGCATCCTATTTTTGAGGAAGCTTCTGACGTAATTAAGTAGGAATATCCAGATAAGAATCAAGTGGTGTTTGCTAGAGTGTGATCAGCATTAGGATATAGCTCAGACGTATGAGATAAGCAAATACCCAACTCTAAAACTCTTCTGGAATGGAATGATGGTAGAGAGAGAATACAGGGCCAGAGATCTGTGACAGCAATAGCAGATCATGTCGAGCAGCAGGTTATTCTTGTAACCCTATTCGGGAGGTCCAGAATTTGGAAGAAATTAGTTCTCTTGATTACAGCAGAAGAAATATTGTTGGATACTTTGAGCAAAAGGACTGAAAATTACAGGATGTTTGAACGAGTAGGAAATATTCTGCATGATGCTTGTGTATTCCTGTCTGCCTTTGAAGCTATTTCAAAAGCAGAGAGATTTAGCAGAGCCAATATATCCAGCAAGCCACCAGGGGAAAACACTCGAGGTACAGTGTATTTAGACTTGCCAACCAATTTTGATTTGATTTATGCATGGACACAAGATAAATGTGCACTGTGCTTCTGAGACCAGCTTTACCCATCAGAGCAGTAATGAAAGCTGAAGGCTTTGCAGTTCTCTTTATAACCAAGCCAATAGCTCCTCTGCCTGTCTTTGTCCTCACAGGGGCTGTGTCATTGGACCGACATTTCATTTCGATGTACCTTTCCTCTGCTTTGGTGATGTCTCCTTTGGTGAGTGTGCCCTAGGCTTGGACCATAGATTGAGAGGGCTGTGCATTACCAAAATGGAGCACTTCAACATAGGAACATCTATCACTTGTGTTCCTCTGTAGCAGCCTTTAGGATGTTAAAACCAGGGCTGCTGGTTCCCTAGGCAGTGTTTTGCCATCATGAGATCATCATGTGTGGTGTTCCTCACTGTTAGTTCAGACCCAGCCTCCCAGACCCTGGCAGCAGGGTCTTTGTCCCAGAAGGGTCCTTGTCGCAGAAGGGTCCCAAGGATGGGACCACAGGAGAAGGGAGTTTAAGCTGTCTACTAGCCTGTAGCTGCTCTGTGTAAATGTTCCTATTGTAAGGCAAGAGCACCATTTACCCACCTGACCTTTAGTGTGAGAAGTTAATTAGTGCTGTGAGGGCACTTTGTTATCACCTCTCAGGTAATATGCCCAAACAACAGCTCTGTATCAGGCACCGATGTCCTCAGAGACTTGGCTCCTCCTTCCCCACCAAAAGCCCAACTCTGATGACAGGACCAGTGGGTGCACACCCAGAGCATCCCCATTGAAATTCACATTCTGGTGTTCCATATCAGTCTCACAAAGGGCTTTTTACTGAGATGGTCTGAAGTTTAAACGTGAAATCAGTTGTGGACAGATTAAAGGGCCATTATAATTCTGTGCCCAAGATGCCTCTGTTTTCTTGCTGTCCATGGACTTCTAAAGAAAACTTACTAAGCATCCCCACATCACCACTTTGTCACTTCTTTTTTTCCTTTTGAATAGCTAAAACACAAGAAATGCACCAGGCAGAAGTGTGATCATGTAGTAGGAGAGTCATCCCACTTAATCTCATTTCATTAATAAGGCCTTCTCAGCTGAAGGCACCTACTGTATTTTTTGCAACTGCTGCTGACTGTTGTCAGCATCTGGTGGCTTGGGTCTCATTCATGATTGTGGAGTCTGTGTTTCCTTTTCATGCACCTCCTGCCTCCCAGTTGCTGAAGGTAAGCAATGGTCACTGGTGATTGGCGTGAAGGAGCTATCTTGTGCCTCTGCAGTTGGGTTGCTTCCCCATCTGTATTCAAATAACGCTTGGTATGCAGGCTGTGGGACATATCTCCTCCTTGCAGAGCTGGCCAGCCAAGTCAGATGTCTACTGTCAAGCAGGCTGTGGTCCTGTCTCTGCAGAACACCCAACCAGGTGTGCTTGGATCAGTGGCTTTCCATTATAGAAAGCAAGTATCAAAGCTCAAGTGATGTAAACCCTTGAGGGCAGTAGCCAAAGCCAGTCTGCAGCATGGATGTGATATCCTCACTTCTTAGGTAAAGTGAGAAATGGTTCCTGCTAATTTCTAAGCAAGCATCGGGTTTGCCTCCAGTGAAGTTGTCACGTGCTCTGTCTGGTTGCCCCAGAACAGGAGAAGCCTTAAGGATCCTGACTAAAGAACCTGTTTCTGAGTGCTTTGCATCTTGCTGCAGTTCTCAATTTCATCCTTCCTTTCTTTTATTGTAGCTTCTCCTCAATGACAATGTACTGCTTTTATCTACTGAAAACTGGGAGTGTTTGCGAAGTTAGCAGAGAACTTTTACAGGTTGAATTTTCAGAGTAAATGGTCTATCTGAGTCACATTCATGAGTGAGAAATAAATGGAGCTGGTTTGGGGGGCAGGTGAGAGATCTCCTCATAGTTAAAGAGAAACTTCTGATGCTCAGCATTGCTAAAAGTGGGCATTTCCAAGGAAGCAACCTCTGTGATCAGCATAAAAGGAACCTACTTGATTAATTCCTCACTAAGCTTCTCAATTAGCTGTAATTCAGACTGAAAATAACTAAACTCCAAACGCAGTTTTATTATAACAGGATATTCACACCAGTAATCAAGGGGTAATTGGTGCACAAATTCATACTTGTGTCATTTTCCTAGGCTTTCCTCGCACCTTGTCATGTCGCCTCACTAACACCTCCTTGGTGCCCATGACCTTCAACCTTCACATTCCTGGGGATGGACTGGGGGAGCCCAGTGTGACCAGTTTTGACCAGGTGTCAGAGAACACTTGTCCGTCCTGGAGAAAGGGAGCCCAAGGTCTTATCAAGCCAACCGAATTTACCATCAGGCCCTGCAGAGGGACTGTCTGTGCCCGTGGACACCTGGATATCCAGGTATGGGGCAAGTCCAGCTGTAAGTGCTTTAGAGGTGAGCTGAAGCTTCACTGATGTGTGAGCAGGCTTCAGCACTGCTAGCTTTGAGCATAATGTAAGGTACTTGCACTTAGCGTTAGGCTTTTGTTAGGTGGGTTGCTCTGAGACTTAACTGAAGGAGCACCGTTTTGTTTCCAAAATCATAATCTGAAGATCATGTACTATATGGTCAAGTAGAGAAGCCATTCATGTGGTTTTGAGAGCTGCTTGGAGTGGTTTGTTTGATTTAAAATGGGCAGAGGAAGGAAGAGGACAAAAGGCAACTGTTAAAAAGAGATGTGTCGTTGTATAATGCAGTTGGCTTTTCTTCCCAGTCTTGTTCCTTGTCTCCTGTTGAACAGAATGAGTTGTATTCACTGCAGTCATCTCCAGTGGGGACTGAAAAAGCTCTGGCAGCTATGAACAGCACAGCATCTGCTGGGCCACATTTTGCCTTCAGGTTCCCACTGTAAAGTTCAACTCATTCTGTTAAAAATCCATAGATTTCCTCTGGATTTATGCTATTGTAGCTGAAATTAAAAATTGGTCCCTTAATTTTAATACAGTGATGAGTAGAGCCTTAGTCTAATTGTGCTTTAATTTAGCTTATGTATGCCCTGATAACTGCAAGGTATATTTAACTATTCAGGTGTTGTCAGAAGACTTTTGTTACTCACAGAGACTGTGCTCTAATGTAGACCAGCAGAAGAATTAAGACAAAATCATAGAATCATAGACTGGTTTGGGTTGGAAGGGGCCTTTTTAGACTGGAATGGTTGGAAGATCATCTAATTCCAACCACCACCACCACCGCAGGCAGGGACACCTTCCTCTAGACCAGGTTGTTCTAAGTCTTGTCCAACCTGGCCCCGAATACTGCCAGTGATGAGGCAGCCGCAACTTCTCTGGGCAACCTGTGCCAGTGTCTCATCACCCTCACAGGGAAGAACTTCTTCCTGATGTCTAATCTTCCTAATATCCAAGAAATCCTCCCTTTCCTTCCTGTGGAATGAGAACTGGAGGATACCACACATAGCCTATGTCTTTTTGGAGTGATGAAATATTTGATGCTCTTGTGTTCCACCAGGTCACCCTGTGTTCCAACACCGTGAAGAGATACAGGCTGGCACTGGTGGTAGATGTGGATGGTGTTGGCAAGGAGGTGTTGGCGCTGCTCCTCACAGCCAGGTACCAGTGCTTTCCTTGCAGCTTTCCTCGTCTTTCCTCATGCATCTGGCTCCAGCACACTGCCTTGCGCATGGCTTGCTGGCTTCAGCCTCAAATGAGAAGCATTGCTTAATGAGCTACTTCTGCCCAGCTAGACAGGAGAACAGTAGTGCACTGAAAGCAGCCTATGTGCTCAGAGGGCAGGCTGCAGCCCTGAGCCTTTCTCTGAAGGGGAATAGTGATTATATTAATTATTAGCCTGGATTTTTGGTTCTTGAAGTGTACCATTTCCAAAGGGCCACCCCTCCTTCTTCCTTCAAATAGTGGACATGTACTGGATTGCAACCAAAATACAACATCAGTTTGGGCCACAGAGAGCAGCCTGCTGATGTCTGGTTCAGTTAATGAAGGCACGTGCAAATGGGAAAGGGGCATACAGCAGGTCTGGTGAGGGAAAAGTAAAGGTGAGATCTTATGAGGGGGAAAAGAGTCTTTGGTGTGGAAGGTGAGCTCATGTTTCTCTGCTTCCCTCTGATTCTTTTGAGCATTAATGTTAGAATCATAGAATAGTTAGGGTTGGAAAGGACCTTAAGATCATCTAGTTCCAACCCCCCTGCCATGGGCAGGGACACCTCACACTAAACCATGTCACCCAAGGCTTTGTCCAACCCAGCCTTGAACACCACCAGGGGTGGAGCACTCACAACCTCCCTGGGCAACCCATTCCAGTGCCTCACCACCCTCACAGTAAAGAACTTCTTCCTTATATCCAATCTAAACTTCCCCTATTTAAGTTTTAACCCATTACCCCTTGTCCTATCACTACAGTCCCTGATGAATAGTCCTTCCCCAGCATCCTTATAGGACCCCTTCAGATACTGGAAGGCTGCTATGAGGTCTCCAAGCAGCCTTGTCTTCTCCAGGCTGAACAGGCCCAACTTTCTCAGCCTGTCTTCATACGGGAGCTGCTCCAGCCCCTGATCATCCTCGTGGCCCTCCTCTGGACTTGTTCCAACAGTTCCATGTCTTTTTTATGTTGAGGACACCAGAACTGTACACAATACTCCAAGTGAGGTCTCACGAGAGCAGAGTAGATGAGCAGGATCACCTCCTTCGACCTGCTGGTCACGCTCCTTTTGATGCAGCCCAGGATACGGTTGGCTTTCTGGGCTGCGAGCGCACACTGCAGCCAGCTCATGTTCATTTTCTCATCGACCAACACCCTGAAGTCCTTCTCCACAGGGCTGCTCTGAATCTTTTCTCTGCCCAACCTGTAGCTGTGCCTGGGATTGCTCCGACCCAGGTGTAGGACCTTGCACTTGTCATGGTTAAACTTCATCAGGTTGGCATCAGCCCACTTCACAAGCGTGTCGAGGTCCCTCTGGATGGCATCCCTTCCCTCCAGGGTATCAACCAAACCACACAGCTTGGTGTCATCAGTAAACTTGCTGAGGGCACACTCAATCCCACTGTCCATGTCAGCGACAAAGATGTTGAACAAGACCAGTCCCAACACCTATCCCTGAGGGACACCACTTGTTACCAGTCTCCAGCCGGACATTGAGCCATTGACCACAACTCTTTGCGTGCGGCCATCCAGCCAGTTCTTTATCCACCGAGTGGTCCACCCATCAAATTGATGTCTCTCCAATTTAGAGACAAGGATGTCACGTGGGACAGTGTCGAACGCTTTACACAAGTCCAGGTAGATGACGTCAACTGCTCTGCCCCCGTCCATCAGTTTCGTAGCCCCATCATAGAAGGCCACCAAGTTGGTCAGACAGGATTTCCTCTTAGTGAAGCCATGCTGGCTGTCACCAAGGACCTTGTTGTTTTTCATGTGCCTTAGCATGCCTTCCAGGAGAATCTGCTCCAAGATTTTGCCAGGCACAGAGGTGAGACTGACTGGTCTGTAATTCCCCGGGTCATCGATTTTCCCCTTCTTGAAAATGGTGTTATATTGCTCTTTTTCCAGTCGTCAGGAACTTCACCTGACTGCCATGATTTTTCAAATATGATGGCCAGTGGCTTAGCAACTTCATTTGCCAGCTCCTTCAGGACCCGCAGATGGATTTCATCAGGTCCCATGGACTTGTTCTCGAACTTAAGCTGAAAGTTGTTTTTGCTGCAGCCAGATTCAAGCCTGCTGTGCTGCAGTGGGTGTCAGTTTAATTACAAGAGGGGTGCAGTTCACTGGTGCTGTTCCTTCTCCCAGGCAGTCACCCAGTCAGTGCCTGGGCTGCAGTTCTGTAAAACAAGTACAAACGAGAACAGACAGTGTGTGGACCCGTGGGGTGAAGGAGCAAGGTAGTATAGGGACTGGGAGAGGGTGATCACCCACTGTGTAAGACAGATGATGACCCATGCCTTCTGACAATGGGGTAAATTGCTGGGTTTTCAGGCAGGGCAGCAGTGGTGTGGGAGAGGATTGGGTCGTTTTCACTGAGACACTAGAGTCTGGTGTTCCTTGAGCCCTGGTGAGTGCTGCTCCTGGGACTGTTGGGAGGGTCCTTGCAAGCTCCTGGGACAAAGGAGGGGCAAAGTCTATCTGAGGCAAAGCACCATGCTCTGCTGGGTGCTTGGCAGCCTTTGCAATTCTGAGTCCCAGGTTCTGCCCTTCCTTTGCAAGAGGTTGTTGGGTTAAAAAGAAGTTAAAGGCCATTTATGGCTGTAGGGATATTAAATGTCTGTTTGACAGTGACAACTGTGTTATGCTCTATTTCATGCTTTTCATGGGGTAAACAAATTCTACTTTCTCTCAGTATCTAATTGCCTTTTGGTTGTGTCTTTCCCTAGATGTATAGTTCCTCCGCTGCGAGTGCTTGACCCTGTCATGACGTTTGGACGGTGCTTTCTAAAATTCCCTTATCAGCAAATGCTGACCCTTGTGAATGACAGTGACCTTCCAGGCTGCTATGGGGTTCTTCCTCAGGTTTGGCATTCCATCCACCTCCTGCCCTCAAACGTTATCAAGGGTTTATTAGGAAAAAAGGGTTGTTAAGACCTTACTGATCTATAGTCAGACCTAAAGGTTTGCTGAGAACAGGAACCAACCTGAACATAAACTTCAGGAAGCAGTTTAAACTCTTTAGGAAGCAGTTTATATTTTAGTTTTTGGGGTGCTTTCATGCAGGAGAACTTGTAGGGTTGTGAAAAGCTGCTGCAAGGAGGCTGCCAGCACAGCAGTGAGTGTTTGTGGATGCAGCAGCTTTTGGACCTGCTGAGGATGCTGAACCCATACAAGTCTTGCATCTTGTGTTGTGCCTTTCTGCTTTCTCCTAGGGATTTTTGAAAATGTGTGTGAGTTGCCATTGTGGTAGATGTTAAAGAGTTGAAAAGTTTCCTCGAATGTCGGTCTGAAGTTGTATTTGATTCTGTTCCTCATAGGAACATAAGGATACTGCTGCTGTGTGGTACTCCAGCTCCATGCCGTGTGGAATTATTCAGCCTCACAGCTCAGTGGAGATCCCATTCACACTGGAAGCCCAGATGACTGGACAGCAGGACACTGTTGCTCATGTCGTGGTGTTTGGGAGTAAAGGTGCCCCACTGGTGAGTGCTAGGGAAGACATGTGCCATTGTGCAGCTCAACGTGATGGAGCATAAAGTGTGCAGGGATTGTTCCAGGGAAAACAAGAATTTGTAATATGTGACTGGTATGGACAAGGAAAGAAGGGATTCATGGCATAAGCAACAGATAATGCCTAGAGAAGAGGAAGAATGGTATCCTCTTAGGTGGTAATCTAAGTGTCTGACACAGCATTTAATTATGGATATGTGAGACAGGATAACAAGCCCAGTCTGAAACCCAGAATAATCCTTGGGTGTTATACTCTGCTGTGTTACAGCTGAACAGCAACTGCTGCTTCATTAGAACTTTTGTTCAGGAGCACACAGGGACACCCCTAAACCCTGCTACAGCAAGCTTTGTGTTAGAAACTGCGCCAAAGTGATGTTCTGTCCTAAGATGGGGTTAAGCTTTTCTGAAAGTCAGGTCCATCATATCTGAGAACTATCCATCCATCATATCTCTTTACAAAAAGCCCCAGCAAAAGACATGCACACCACTTGCATCTGGAGCACAGAAGCTTTGTTTTTTCCACCAAGTGTGGAAATGGGTGAGGCAAAGCATTCCTGGGCTGAAGCCTCCTGAAAGATGTTGTTTGCATTCAGACATATACAACAACAGCAATGACAACAGAATGTAGGCAAGAGAATGGTGTCTGTAGTGTCCTGGCTCCATCCAGCTGGAACTGAGAACAAATTAAGTTAAACTTCAATTTAAAATTATTTTAACTTTGAAGCAGCTGTTTTAAAATATCTTGTCTTCTCTCTGAGCACGAAAGAGGATGTCAGAGGATTCCTAGGAACATTTAAATTTTCTGTAACAGAAAAGAAGGCTGACATTTTGAAAGTAGTTGCATGGATTTAAACTTTTATTAACATGAATGGAAATGATGCTGCTAAATCCCCTGGGTGCCACTGAACATCTCCACCCAGGCTGTTGTGGATGTGCATGTAAATCAGTCAACAGGAAGGCCTTGCAGGAAGAAATGAAGTTTTACAAGAGTTGCTCATAAATATAAGGCAGATTTCCCTTGAAGAGGAGGGTTTCTCCCCACTAGAATAACCAGTTTATTAACTGTGAGCTTGCTTTTTAACTACAGATTTCATAGAATCACAGAATGGTTAGGGTTGGAAAGGACCTTAAGAACATGCAGTTCCAACCCCCCTGCCATGGGCAGGAACACCTCACACTAGACCATGTCACCCAAGGCTCTGTCCAACCTGGCCTAGAACCTGCCAGGGATGGAGCATTTACCACTTCTTTGGGCAGCCTGTTCCAGTGCCTCACCACCCTCACAGTGAAGAACATCTTCTTTATATCTAACCTGAACTTTCTCTGTCTAAGTCTGAACCCATTATCCCTTGTCCTATTGATACTGTCCCTGATGAAGAGTTCCTCTCCAGCATCCTCTTAGGCCCCCTTCGGATACTGGAAGGCTGCTAAGAGGTCTCCACGCAGCCTTCTCTTCTCCAGGCCGAACAGCCCCAACTTTCTCAGCCTGTCTTCATACAGGAGGTGCTCCAGTCCCCTGATCACCCTTGTGGCCTCCTCTGGACTTCTTCCAACAGCTCCATGTCCTTCTTATATTGAGGACACCAGAACTGCACACAGTTCTCCAAGTGGGGTCTCAAGAGAGCAGAGTAGAGGGGATGAGAGCAGTGTAGAGAGACAGTAGAGAGCTTCCCACAAAACTTTTACCCTTGGGCTAACAATTTATAGTTTTGAAGTTTACTTTACCTGTTGGTTTGGGGTTTTTTCTTTTTTGGAGAAGAACATGCCTGAAGAGTGAGCATTTCAGCTGGGCAATTTTAGCTGTCCCTAAAGAAATGACTAGTGCAGGACTGAGTGACTCTGTGTGCCTGTTCAATTGATGTTCAGTGAGCACACTCATGCTTGGTTGCTGCTGGTAGAAACCTCTCTGGGTATGTTGCCTGCACAGGTAGGAGTTTCTAGGTGACAGGCTAGATAATCTGCATTTTCTATAGGTTTGTCTTATAGCTTGAGTGCAAGTAGCTGGCTTATCCAAAGCTCTCTGGCCTAGCAGAACAGCTGCCCATCTTGTTCTACATCCTCCACTGGTGAGTGGTCCTAACCATATGGGTTATCTGATGCAAATCTGACCTCAGGGGGATGACTGCCATTTATTCCAATAAAACAAAATATTATAGAATCCTAGAAGGGTTTGGGTTGGAAGGGGCCTTAAATCTCATCCATTTCCAACCCCCCTGCCACAGGCAGGAACACCTTCCACTAGACCAGGTTGCTCCAAGCCCCATCCAACCTGACCTTGTGCACTGCCAGGGATGGGGCAGCCACAGGTTCTCTGGGCAACCCATGCCAGTGCCTCACCACCCTCACAGGGAAAATCATATCTAATCTAAATCTACCCTCTATCAGTTTAAATCCATTCCGCCTTGTTCTATCACAACATACCCCTGTACAAAGCCTCTCTCCAGCCTCCTTGTCAGCCTCTTTAGGTGTTGGAAGGTCTCCCCAGAGCCGTCTCTTCTCCAGGCTGAACAACTCTAGCTCTCTCAGCCTGTCTGCATAGGAGAGGTGTTCTAGCCCTCAGAGCATCTTTGTAGCCTCCTCTGGACTCACTTGCTCTTGAATTATGCTGTCTAGCACTGATATCAAGTCTTTGCACTGCTTTAAATGAAATGTGATGAAGATCTTTCATCTGGCCTGTGTAGAGTCCCTCCTTGGGTCTGTTGCTTTGTATTTTGTTTGCAGGTGACTGCATGCCAGATTCAATTTGCTCTTTTTCATCTGCATTAAGGAACTGGTAAAATCCAACCCTAGCTTTACTTGTGGCAAAGCAGCCTCATGTGTCACAGGCAGGGGATTTGGCAGCTGGCTGCTACCAGAATAAATGGTCACTCAAACCACAGCCAGGAGCAGATGTTCTCCATTCTTTAATGATCAAAGTGGCATTACATACCAATCAACAAAGCCAGCAGTGCTGCTTGGGCTTGGGGAAGTGTATATGTGGCAATATCACAATTGGCAAAGTTGCTGTCTCCTTTGCTCTCTTTCCTTGTGTGTCACATTGGTGTAATGCTCTTCAACAGATTTTTCCTTGTCCCTTTTAAGAAGACTGTAGATGAAGGTTTGGGGTTCTTAATGAGCCCTTTCCTAGGTGAGGATATATTGTGTTAGTACACACTCTACTTGAGGCCAGCTAGCATGGGCATCCTCCAGATGTTATCCTGCTCATCTCCAAAGGCTTTTGCCCTGCCTTTGCTGCTCCTGCTCTGCTGTCACCTGGAAGTGAAGCTGGCTGGCAAGGCATAGCTGCTCCCTCTGGCTTCTCCTTCCCAGGAGCTTTGGGCAGCATCACAGCTCACTGTACTGCCCCTCTCCCAGAGGTGTGAAAGGTCCATCATCATGCATGGCTTCAGTTCCTTATTGTTGAGGTACCAGCCTTCATACATGATTTTTGGTCCTTACTTGCACTTATTAGTGTCTTGTCAAGAGATGAGCATTTCTGGAAGCTGCTCCTTCTGGTTGAATTGGACTAGTGGTTCTAACAGCTGTCAATGCCATTTCCTTGAGTCAGATGTCATTAAAAGTTTTACATCATGGAGGCTGGCTTCTTTTGTGGTTAAATCATACCCTATGCCTCCAGTGAATCAACAGCTTGTCAGATGTGTCAGATCCTGTGTAAGAGTTGGTATGTTTGGAACTGGTGAAACTAGCAAGACTGGATAAATTCTCATTGGTTTTAGTGCTGTGAGGTGGTTTACCAAAGGGATCCACATTCCTCCCCCAATAGCCTGCACCAGTTCTGCAAGAACAAACTTTTGGGTCTCAGACTGTCAATAGAAAAAAGTACTGTTTGAACAGTGCAATTAATAATTAATACCTGGTTTTCGTATAGAATCATAGAATAGTTAGGGTTGGAAAGGACCTTAAGATCATCTAGTTCCAACCCCCCTGCCAGGGGCAGGAACACCTCATACTAAACCATGTTACCCAAGGCTCTGTTCAACCTGACCTTGAACACCACCAGGGGTGGAGCATTCACAACTTCCCTGGGCAACCCATTCCAGTGCCTCATCACCCTTACAGTAAATAACTTCTTCCTTATATCCAATCTAAACTTCCCCTGTTTAAGTTTTAACCCGTTACTTCTTGTCCTATCACTACAGTCCCTAATGAATAGTCCTTCCCCAGCATCCTTATAGGACCCCTTCAGATCCTGGAAGGCTGCTATGAGGTCTCCAAGCAGCCTTGTCTTCTCCAGGCTGAACAGGCCCAACTTTCTCACCCTATCTTCATATGGGAGGTGCTCCAGTCCCCTGATTATCCTCGTGGCCCTCCTCTGGACTTGTTCCAACAGTTCCACATCCTTTTTATGTTGAGGACACCAGAACTGTACACAATACTCCAAGTGAGGTCTCACAAGAGCAGAGTAGATGAGCAGGATCACCTCCTTCGACCTGCTGGTTGCACTCCTTTTGATGCAGCCCAGGATACCAGGAATGTTCATAAGCACAAATCAGGCAACTAGCTTGCATGATCTCTACTCTGAAGAGCCAGCTTTGCTTCTGACTTGTGCTGGTTTTCACAGGTGTAGCTTTGAGAATGCTAGAGAAGTTTCTGGGCAGTGTGGCTGTGCAGCAGCAGTGGTCAGGGAGTGTGGTTTGGGGCCCGACTGGGCAATAAAAGGAGCAGGAGAGGGTACAATGTAGGGGAAGGAGAGCTAACAGCACGGAGGTGTGAAAAAGCATGCATGGGAAATGAGGTTTCTTTATCCCCTGATAACTAGGAGCTTGTGGCTTTCAAATGGGACCACTCCAGATCCCACACTTGCTCCAGGCTTTCTGTTTCAGCCTCACAACACTGAAAACTTCAAACAGGCAGAATTATTCCCCAGTATATGTGTACCCTTACAACTTTCCCTGCTGTTTTTTCTGTCTTTCCAACCTGCTTCCTGGAGCAGAAAATCCATTTAGTGAGCATTGGAGAAGGACCAGTTGTCTACGTGCATCCAAGTAAGATAAATTTTGGCACTATCCAAGTTCTACAAGATGCTTCCCAAACCCTTCACCTCTCCAATCAGTCTGTCATCCCTGCACCCTTCTCAGCAAAGATGGTAAGTGTCTGTGGGACTATTTTCCAATGAAAATGACTGGTCCATATCAGCCTGTGACTTGATTTTTTTCTCATATGCAAGTTTTCCACATCACTGAGAGAGAAAGCCAGATATCCCATCACAACGTGGCAAGAGGAGCCTGGCTTTGAGGGCTGTTTTAGCTGGGGCATGCCTCAGTAAAACAAAGAGTTTACACAGATGTTTAGGCAGAAATGATCCTGGATAATTTTTACAAGTTTTCCCTTTATTTGGAACTCTGAGATCAAGAGAACTCTGTGGCCCTTTGCTCCTGCATGGGCATGGATTTCCCTATGGTTTCCCTGTTATGTCTGCATCTGGTTTGTGTTGAAATGCTGTTAGATAGAGACTGAGATGTGAGATCTGTCCTCAAACTGCTCACGGTGAGCTGAATTTCACACCTACTGGGGGTCTAACCAGCTGCATTGTTGCACAAAAATAGACTTGTAGGGGTTGTGTACCTACAAAGTCTCTGTGCTCCATAGAATTGCAGAGTATCTAGCTGCAGAAATAGGCTATTTAGTTCATAGAGGCTGCATAGTGTTACAGGTTGCACAGCAGGAGGATGAGTTGCTCCTCTGGCAGGAGGAGCAGGGCTGATGCAGTCAGGAAGGGCTCGTGCTGGGGGTGGAGGGGGTGTGCTCCCTGCTGGAGAGGGGATCTGTGAGGAGCTCAGCACAGGGTGCAGAGGAGGCTTGGTCTTCTACCATGCTGAGTGGGTTGAACTTCTGGAGCTGGTTAACCCAGACCTGGCACTGGGGACTTGGTTGTGTCTGTGGATAAAGCATCGGGTGTTATTTAATAGTACAGGCTCAGCCACCTGGGCCAAGGAGGAGAGGGCTGAATTTCCCTCCTGCTGCTTTTCCAGCTGTTTGTGGGATAAATGTAACCTCGAAGTGGGGATTCTCAGGGCAGCTTTCTTTCACTCCGCAATTAAAATCAGCTTTCCATCTCTGCAGAGAGCAAGTCACCTCAGATGGGTGGTACTGGTGTATAAATGATGGGGCTTATATGCTCATAACCAGGTACTGACCTGCAGAGCTCTTTAAGTACTGCTGTCCTGGTGTAATGCCTTCCCTTCTCCTGGGCAGCCTGCAGTTACCCAGCAGGTCTTGGAGAGTGCATCTGCCTCTCCATTGCCTCAGGGCCCTTATGTGTGGGATTGGCAATAAATCCTATTCTGCTTCACTGCAATTTCTGCAAATATTGAGCCTAATTAAGAAAGAGAACAAGAATATGAGGTAGTTCAGGGATGGGTTCTTTCACTGCAGTAAAGACAGGCTCTGCTGCTCCGTAGTCCCCGCTTCTGATTCTACAGGGTTGAATTACTCCATGGTGAGCATCTTGGCTTCACAGAACAGCTGCTGATAACCATGGAGATGTTCAGGGTGACAGATCCTGGGAACCTGATTGATCAGCCATTTTATCAAGGGCTCTTCAGTGCTGCTTTTCTGATGGGAGCAACACTGTGGCAGGCGGGATGTGCCCAAGCTACTCCTGTACCCATAGTAGTTGCATTCCTCTGGTGCTGTTTTGCTGCCTCAGTTGAAGTCTTGCCTTTTGCTGCTGCCTAAGGCTGCCTGGCAGTTTATTGATTGGAAGAAGAGAGGACTGAATAATTTTGGAGATTAAAATATGAGATGCAGTTGGGTGTCAGGGTGAACCACACATGTACATCTGAGAGCAGAACTGGCTCTGGCTGTCTTTTAGCCTCACTGGTGGGTGACTTGGGCATGTTTTATTCATTTGTGGCCCTGAACCCATGTCTTGTGTTCTCTGAGATGCCAAAGCTGCTGCTTTGATTTTCTGCTTGGAGATTGCTGCAGGATGGTGAGCTGTGATTTTCTTGTCTCCCATTTGGTGGCTGATCTCCCTTGGCTTATGGCAGTGCAGAAGCTGCCTCTGCAGCTAGTGATGAGCTACACAAGGGATGCAGGGACAACAGAAGAGGGTTGATGGGATCCTATATGGTCAGTGAGGCCCCATTGTTTACCCTGTGCCAACTACCTTCCTCCATCTCATTTTCATCTTGCTTTTTTTAAGACTTTCTTTTGCAGCTCTAGAGGGCAAATTAAATGGAGCTGAGTTTATTAATTTTGCCAGAGCCTGGAATGATACTGCTGCCTTTGGCATGCTCCATCCTGGGGTGCAGGCACATAGACCTGACCTGCTCTCCATGCAGAGTGGTCAGCCTAAGGAGTTTTTGTCACTGGGGCACCTACACACACTGCTGAGACCTGGAATGATTAGCAAGTTATTGCTTCTCTGGCCTCCAGCTCGTCTTACCCTTGTTAGCTGAGGGCATTTTGGTGGGTTGTATAGAAGGCTTCCCACGACTTTGGAGTGCTTCTTGGTTTGCTAATACTCTTCTCCCTTGGGCTGGCTGGTGTCCTGTTAAAGCTCTGTGATGCCAGCCTGCTGGATGGAAGCTCGAGCTAACTTCACCTGGATCAAGCACTTGCTTGGGTTGTGTCAGGCCTCTAAGAGCATTGTTGCTTTCCATTAAAAAAAAAAAAAAAAAAGGGTGGAAAAAAGATTCTTTTTTTACAGTACTGCACAGTCTGGAGTGAGTAGTACCTGTCATCCCAAACACAGCACTGAACTGTGGCACATGTACCACTAACACCGTGATGGGCCATATATCTACATCCCAGGACATTTCTGCTGGCCAGGGAGCATTGTATGCATATCTCCTCCGAAGCTTGCACCCTCTGAATGTGGTTTTAGATGGGCTTGGGGTCCAATACCTTTATTGCCACATCCATAGAGGGATGTCCATGAGAAACCAGAGGAAAAGAGTGCCTGGGAAACCCAGGCCATGCCCACAGGGCATGTCTTGCAGTTCTCTTTCTGCTTATTGCTTTACTGCCCTACTCTGAACATTTATAGCTGAATTTTCCAGAGCAGAGGGCACTGGGGCACCTCGCTGCAGCTGTTGATCAGTGGGAACAGAGTGCTTCAGTCCTCCAGGGGCTGTTGAGAAGCATTTCTTGGGAAAGAAGACTTTGGTGTTGGGATTTTGATCAACTGGTTTTGCAGTTATTCTTCAGGCTGTCAGCAGTATCCCCCAAACCGTGTGGCTGCTGAGGTGGGATTTGAGCAGTTCTGGCTTCCTCTGACCTTGAGCCCTTCTGCAAAACTGGCCACCATTGCTGGGAAAACAGGAGAGAGAAAGTTTCCATTGGCATGCACTCCAAAAGAGAGGCTGGAGGGTGAATAACCATCTCCTGAGTATGAGCATCCCTTGGGTTGGGCAAAATTAGGTTCATGAGGTGAGTCTGTTAAGGGAGGGTAAAATACAGGTTGAGTAGGTTCCTGTGTAGTTGCTGTTTCCCTATTTCCAGACACCGTAGCTTAGGTTTAGAGAAATTAAACCTTTGTGGGTTTTACTCTCCTACGTGTAGTCCTTCCTCTTCCTGCATCATACTAGAGACCAGGGTCCATGGTTTCCATCCTAAATTAGCATTTGGCTTGTCTTACAGGCTGACAAACGCTCATGCTGGAGAATTGAGCCCAGTAACGGAGTGATCCCCCCTGAGACTGTGGTGTCTGTGGCTGTCATAGCAAACTTGAATGACACGGAGGAATTCAATGATGAGGTGAAGCTGTTTATAAAGAACAGCCATACCTCTGTCATCCCTGTCCAGGCTGTTGGCATTGGCACCACAATTGTCACCGACAAACCCTTTGCTCCAGAGCTCAACCTGGGACCCCACTTCAGGTAGGATATTTCTTGGCTCCCACTTCCCCCAGGGGCTTAGCAAAGAGGAGTTGTGCTGCAGTCCTTCAGGCTAGTTCTTCAGTGATCAAAGTCCTGGCTCCGTTTTACTGAAGCCACAGGGATTACTTTAGAAACAATTTATGACCACTTGAAAGACGTTAGATACTCTCAAAAGCTACTGAAATGGAAACCAGTTGCTAAATTGTCACTGAATTGTCTTTAGTTATAATACATGGGCTGCATCAAAAGGAGTGTGACCAGCAGGTCGGAGGAGGTGATCCTGTCCCTCTGCTCTGCTCTCTTGAGTCCCCACTTGGTGTATGGTGTGCAGTTCTGGTGTCCTCAACATAAGAAGGACATGGAGCTGTTGGAAGAAGTCCAGAGGAGGCCACAAGGGTGATCAGGGGACTGGAGCACCTCCCAAATGAAGAGGCTGAGAAAGTTGGGGCTGTTCGGCCTGGAGAAGAGAAGAGACCTCTTAGCAGCCTTCCAGTATCCGAAGGGGGCCTAAGAGGATGCTGGAGAGGAACTCTTCATCAGGGACAGTATCAATAGGACAAGGGATAATGAGTTCAGACTTAGACAGAGAAAGTTCAGGTTAGATATAAGGAAGACGTTCTTTACTGTGAGGGTGGTGAGGCACTGGAACAGGCTGCCCAAAGAAGTGGTAAATGCTCCATCCCTGGCAGGTTCTAGGCCAGGTTGGACAGAGCCTTGGGTGACATGGTCTAGTGTGAGGTGTTCCTGCCCATGGCTGGGTTTTGGAGCTGGATGTTCTTAAGGTCCTTTCCAAGCCTCACCATTCTATGATTTATTTCCTCACTTTATCAAAGATTTGGAGGAAAACAGCAGGTCCTGAAAGCCTCCAGCTGAAAGATGCTGCATTACAAGTCTGAACATACTTCTCTGCAATAATGTTGCTTGCTTTTCCATTCATGGAGTATTGTCTCACAACAGTGGAAAGCCTTGGCAATAGCTTGTTAGCAGCTGCTTGACTAAACTAATGATGCTGGTTTACCTACCTTCTGCCTGGGAGTCCTGGAGGAGCAGCAGAATTTGTCTTTGCCATGTATCATCCCTCCGTTCACTCATTTTCCCTGGCTACCCTGCCAGGCTGCTCTTTATTAAATGTAGTGGCTCTTTCCTTGTTTCTCCTGCCTTCTTCCCTTGCCACAGTGACAGCCATAGGCATGGTCACATGAGCATGGGTACAGGACCAGCTCTGAAAGGGAGAGGAGGAGAAGTCTGCTGTGTTTGGGCAGGATAAATTAATTGAAAGGGCTGAGCTGGAAGGAGGGAATTCACTTATCCCAACATGTGTGTCTGAAACCAGGCCCATTCTTAAAAATGGGACTAAAATAAGCTTTTTCAAATTGCTGTTTGCCTTGTGTTGGAGACCTCTTGGGACAAGAAGAATAGTCTTCTTGAGGTGCCTGATCCTTTCTCTGGCTGCAAAGAGGGTCCACAGTGCTTTGATACCTACATTTTGGGGTAGAAAGAGCAGGTTAATCCTACCATAAGCACTCAGTATAGATTTTTGGGGTTTAAATATGCACCCACATGCCGTCCACTTAAGCAGGGAGGTTTTGCACTTTGCACTTTCCACTTGCAGGAGGGTTGATGCTTGTCCAGCATGTCCTGTTCTCTGTGCAGCCACAAACTAGCTACACAATGGAGGGGACATCAGTATGATTTGTGTCATCATCCTCTGGCCCCCTTTCACATCTTTGCCTCCAGGTTTGGAGTTGTTTGCCATTGCAACCACTGCCACCGGACAAGCTGAGATAAGATCTAGGTGAGTTGAGCCTTTCCCAGAGCTACAAATCCTGCAGCTACCCAAAGCTTCTGCAAGCTTTCATCTGTTGCTGTTCAAAACATAAACCATTTCATACTAAGCTTATACACATCATGTTTTAACAATATGTTACCGAGACTAGTGTGTTCTATACTGTCACCTCAGTGTTTCTATTTAGTTGCTCATGCCAGATATCATTTTGTAAGCCATGTATTCTGTATCTTTCAAGAAAAAGACAATAATTATCCTAGGAACAATTGATTTTCTGGTCATGCTCAGATTTATAGAGGGTAAGAGTAGCCTGCAGTTAGTGTTTCTTAACATGACGGAACCAATTTCCATTGAATATTCATTTTGTTTTAGGTCAAACTCTAGTTACAGGGTCACAGAATCATAGAAACAATGAGGCTGGAGAAGATTTTTAAGATCAAGTCCAACCATTACCCAGGACTGCCAAGACCACCTCTAAACCATGTCACTGAGGGTCTCATGTAATAGTCTTTTGTTATTCCATTCCCTCAGCAGCTAGAGCTGGCCTTGCTGCTGTGTTTGGGTGGGGGAAACTTCTCACAGGTGTTCTCACAGTGCATTTATCTTCCTGAAACTCAAAACCAGCTGTGCTGTTCAGGCAAAGGGTGATATGGGGGCGATGAGGGTTGGATGCTGCCTATGGGATGAGGGGATAACATGGGTGCCAGGGCAAGAGTCCCACCATCAGAGGCAAGCGGTGTCCAGATCACTAGGTGAGTCTATATACCCTGCAGCTCCCCAATAGCACCTTCAGAGGAAGCCATCTGAGGCAGCAGCTCACAAGGAAAGGCGAAATGCCAGCAAAGCTGTTCCCTCATCTACTTGAAGCCAGGACAGTCAAGCTTAGTGCCTGATGCAGTGAGAACTACAGGAAGCACCTTGGAGCAACACTCCGTGTATTAAGCACCAAAGGCTGATGATGCTCTGTCCACGGCAACCAAGATCATGGTCTTCAAGAAGCTTTTAATTGCTGTACACAAGCAGACCAGCTGCTTGATGGTGATAAACTTAGGGACAGCCAAGGTCTGACTTTTGCTGAAGCTTTGAGCTAGGTCAGCCTTCTGGGAGGAGGTTTTATTGCTGAGTGTGCAGTCAGATCATGCCATCAGGGTGCTGAAGCTGGGTGACTGCTGGGAAATAGCAGCTCCCATGACATTTTCTATCTCTGCTTCTCTTCTAGCCTAGATCCCTGCTGTTACAGCTTCAAGGTAACAAACAAAGGACGACGCGCTCATCTACTCTATTGGAGAACAGAAGGTTTCACTGTGTTTCACCGGCGTGATCATCTCCCTCCCATCAGTAACACCAAAGCCAAGGTTTCCTCCCAGGCCTCCAGTCTTGCCTGCCCTGTGTTTACGCTTCAACCAGCGAGGGCAGAGCTCATGCCTGGCAAGACAGTGGAGATGCTGCTGGAAGGCTCCTCTAGCACTCCCCGGGTGAGTTCCCTATAAGGGCTGAGCCTTCGTTGCCGGATCACTTCTTCTACAACCCCTTGACATTTGCCTGGGCGAATGAGCAGATGCTTTCAATAAGCTGTGGCATTTCAATAAAATGCCACAAGCTACCATGGCAGCACCAGTTGCTTTCCTTGTTGGCACCATCAGTTGCTAAGGCTTTTTTGTGTTTTCAGAGCTGCCATAAACCCAACTTGCTGATACCAAAATGTGGCCTGCAGGCACTATTGCTAAGTCAGGGGCAAACAGCAGGTTACAGTTTCTCCTGTGCCAAGGCAGGAAAGAAGAGTAGAGAAAATAAGTTGCGCTTAAACTAGGAGCACAGGCAAAAAGTAAACTAAAAAATGCAAAGTGCTGTTATCTGGAGAAGCAGTGAATAAAACAAAAAACCCACGAGGGAAGAGAGGGAGTATCTGTGAGCAGCATCATTTTTCCTCTGTAGACAAACATGGGCAGAGAGGACTTGTCTAGCACTGAGTCCTGGAGAAGAGAAATTAACATAGTGTGCCAGCTCTAATGATCAGAATGACGTTCATCCATGTGGGAGACTGTTCCCAGGGTTCATTGTAATTGATAGCTTGACTTGTGTCAGTATTTCTGTAACAGTTCGCCCCAGTCTCTCAGCCAGCCCCCATGTCCCAGGGATCTTGCAGCACCCTTGAGTGGCAACTCGGAGATTTCAGCAGGGTCACTGGGTATTCTACTGTCTAGACCTGTCTTTCCAGGGGAAATCCAACTCTGCAGAGGAGCTGCCAGCTGACCTGGTGTGCATTCCCTATTTCCAGGAGCACTGGGCACAGATGTTTAAGCGAATATGGAAAAAAATCTGCATTAAGCTCCTGCTGCTACTAGTGTTTGAAAGGTGTTTTAAAGGGTTGCCTCAGTGGTAGCTTGAGGAGGACTTGATTACTCACCATGCTATGGAACTGTCGCTATGCAGTTCTGAGTCCACAGGTTTTGCTGAAGAGGGAAAAAGGTACCAAAAAGGAAATAAAGTGGTCAGGGCACTGATATGAGTGTCTTGCCTGGAAAGTGAAAAGAGCATCTATGAGCTCAGCTGTGGCTACCTGGCTCCTGCAGTCAAAGGCTCTTCCTTGGTCTTGAGAACTTCATGTTGGTCAGAAGCCCAACTCCCTGTATTGTGTGTGAAACACAGATGATTCTGAAGCCTGTAGGCTCTGAGGAGGAGTTGGGTTGTGGTGGTGTATCAGAAGGAAGAATGAGAAATGAAGGAAGGAAACAGTGAAACCATGAGAAATCGAGAAAAAAAGTCTTGAATATAAGAACATCCAGCTTAAGCAGAGGGCTTTCATTCAAAGTGCAAGACATCTTTTTCCTGAGGAGGTTTGTCTTAAAACCAGCTCTAGGAGGGCACATTACACCCTAGGAAGACAGGCTGGTTATTGGCATTTTTCCCATGGATCCTTTCTGCCAAACTTCCAAGGGAGGGTTTTCTGGCATTTGTTGGTCTTTCTATCAGCTGTTTACCCCTTAATATAGTTTTCAGTTGGGTTTTGGGGGGGTTTTTTGGTTGGTTTTTTTGTTTTTTTTTATTTAGTTCCTACAGCTTTCTGTAAGTATTATGTGTAGCAATGGGACAAATGAAACCAATAAACATTTGGGGCAGGTATTATTACAGTTGTAGGCAGCACATGACTGCATTTTGTGGCTAGTGGGTTGTAGCATTAGGAACATCTGAGTGCAGAATCAATAGGATGCAGCATAGAAAGAAAAAGGTGTTATTGAGGAGACCAATGATTGTAACTTTATGTCAGTAATAGGGTCCATGGGTGGTGAGCAAATGGAGCGTTTTTTCTGGATGCCCTGATAACACCCACTGGGTGACATGTCTCTCTTGCACACAGGTGGTGAAGGAGCGGCTGTTGTGTCATGCCGTCGTGGGGAACACAGCAGGGAAAACCCTGATCATGAAAACAGATGTCATGTGTGAGTTCATTGCTCCCATTCTGCAGATGTCCACCAGAGAAATCACCTTCCGTGTGGAGAAGGTAAGTCTCTGAATTGCATCCTGGCATTTACTGGTGTGGCTGATGACTGAAAGCCCATGGGGTGTATGTGCTTGTGTTCAAAGGAAGAAGTTTCTCTGGCTTTGGCTGTTGATTTGAGCTGAACCAAGCTTTTGCCATGAACACCAAGATCATTATTTCACTCCTCTGGGGCTGTGGACAGTCTCAGTTGCTCTATTCTGCCCTTCCTCAAAGAACCTACAGATGCCCTTCAGCTGCAGTGTTGATAACACCAACCCAAAGCAGGTGCCCTTCAGTCTCTGGATCCCAACTCCTGCATCATCTTTCCCTCTGCTGTGTCTGAAAAAGAGAAGATATTTCATAATTTAGTTTCTGCATTTTCAAGTCTCTCCTCTGGTCCGCCAGCTTCCAGAGAAGTGCAAAATCCTGTGAGAATGCAGTTCAGGTCTAACTAGAATCACAGAATCATAGAATCATAGAATAGTTAGGGGTGGAAAGGACCTTAAGATCATCTAATTCCAACCCCCTGCCATGGGCAGGGACACCTCCCACTAAACCATGTCACCCAAGGCTCTGTCTAACCTGACCTTGAACACTGCCAAGGATGGAGCATTCACAACCTCCCTGGGCAACCCATTCCAGTGCCTCACCACCCTCACAGTAAAGAATTTCTCCCTTATATCCAACCTAAACTTCCCCTGTTTAAGTTTTAACCCATTACCCCATGTCCTATCACTACAGTCACTAATGAAGAGTCCCTCCTCAGCATCCTTATAGGCCCCCTTCAGATCCTGGAAGGCTGCTATGAGGTCTCCACACAGCCTTCTCTTCTCCAGGCTGAACAGCCCCAACTTTCTCAGCCTGTCAAAAGCAATTAGCAGAGGATGGTTACAATCCATCATCCTCTGGGTTATGGGCCCGATTATCATGCTCTGATTTATTGAGTGCTGTGACACTGCAGCTGTTGGGTATCTGTACATCCAGAACTAGTTTCCTAAACACTGTCTAGTTTATAGAAACCATGCAGGAAGCCCAGAACAATGCATAAACAGGAAGAAATAGCTTAGGCTGAGCATAGCTGTGAGACTACGGACACCATGTCACTGTAGCAGGGGCAGCAGGTTGCAACCAGGCTGTTGAGGTTTTTAGCTGGCTTTGTGTACACTTCAGTGTCCAAAGCTAACCTCAGGCTGCTGCAGATTCTCCACTATGGAGAGCAAATCCTGCAAGCAAATCCTGCTTGCTTGTCTCCTCTGAGTAGCATCACTGCTTTTATGAGGCTACTAGAGCTGATCAGGTTGTTAGAAATTACCATATGTGAGTGAAAGTCATCTTGTGCCATTCTAGCCAAGAGAGGATACAAAACTGGAGACAAACTGAGTTCACTTCTGGTTTTGATCTTGTTCAAGCAACTGCCTCCTGTACAGGTCCTACTCTGTCATCTGTACGAAAGACTGTTTCCCTGTCCCCTGGGGGATGCTCTGGTTTCTAAATGTGAAAAGCATCTGATATGCTTAAAGAAAAAACCTTCTATAAGGGTAGAAACTAATAAAAATAGTAAATAGAGATGTATGCACTTTTGGGGTTGAAAAATTTTAAATGTATCTGAAGGGGAAGGAGGTCCATGGCCTGAGTTCAGTATTTTTTTTCTTGTCTCCTGTTTCTGTAGCAACCCAGTGATGTCCTTACTCTGCAGTACAAGCCTCTTTCTTTAAAAAACATCTCGTCACTGCCCCTCAGCATGGTCCTAGCCTTAGGACAACCCTTCTCCATCTGCAATGCAGACCAGCAGCCCCTCCCTGCAGACACTCAGGTGAGCAGCTGTGGACCTTCCTGCTGGTGGGGTTTGAAGAGGGAGGAACGTGGTGATGCATTTCTGTTGGGAGGTCCTCTAGCATGGAAGTGTATTCTGTAGAGTCTGCAGTAGACTGGCTTGAGCTAAATCAGCTTTGAAACAACCTACTGATGGAAAAAAATATCATCTCTATTGGGAAGATACATCTTGTCTCTAAGACATGAGGAGAAAGCAGCAGGCAGCTAGATCTGGGCAAGTTGTGTAGTAAAGGTGTCTCTGGGAAACCATCCCAGCTCTCCAGCAGCCATCCTTAGATAACCTAAGGAGCAGCCTGCTCTTTGAGGGCAGCTTTGCCTTTGGGAAGGCTGAGGATGCTCCTCCAGCTGCTGCCTGGCTCCTGCCCTGGTGTCAGTGGAAGGTGTTGGACATGGACTTTGCTAGACATGTGTTGTAGGTGCAGCCACCATTTCTGTGCCCTGTCAGTGACTAGCCCCTGCAAGGGTGAGACTGCAGTGCTGATAAAGGAGTTACCCTAAAGCCAGGGCAAAAAGCCCTGGCTTTCCAGAGTGCTGATTTGGTTGTGCATTTAGCACATAGTCTCTGCAGATCCATAATTCAGGAGAACAGTGCTTATTTCTCTTTTATATTGATGCAGAACACAGGAATGTGACCCTGAGATAGATAGTTTCAGACAAAAGTGTGGTGGTTGCAGTCAGACACTCACTGTGAAGAAAATGAAGGATGAACTGAGAAGCCCACATTGGGGTCACACATTGCACATTTACCTTTCTCATGCTATCAGACCTTGGGACTTCATCATACTGGTGATTAATACTCTATCTACTTGCAGCCAGTGAAGCTGGGGACAGGGGAGGAACTTCATCTCTGCCTCAGATTCAACCCTGCTTATGGGGAAGACTTGAGCAGCCGGGTAGTAGAGAAGGCTCTGAAGATACAGTTTCTTGAGCATCCTCATCAGGAGCAGGTCACTGTTCGGGGAGAAGTCCACTTCCCAAATCTCCTTATCCAGACCACAGCCCTGGACTTTGGCTGCATCTTGAATAACACTGAAGATGTGCGTTATGTCAAGATGACCAACTGCAGCCCGCTTCTTGTCCAGTACCACTGGTCATTCCTGACAGACAGCCATAGGAACCTCATTAGGTATGTGCACCTTTGCCCTCTCCTTGAACCTCTTCTTCCGGGTATCCTGTTTGTAGTTTGCAAACACCAAGGCCATTTGCCTGATCTGGCAAACTGTTTTCAATTTTCCTTTGTGGAAACAACACCTACCATCTGTGGTCAGGCTCAGCAAATAGGTGATCTCCAGTAGTTTGATGATGGAAAGGAGACACTGTTCTCCAGCCATGCTGGGAAGGTAAGGCACTGCTAACACTTCACATAGCCCTTCTGCTTTATCTCTGGAGCTACAAAGCCATGTTTAGGCACTTGGATAAGCAGAGATAAAACATGACCACTTTTCTTACCCTGCCAACCCTATTTGTTTTTATCTCCTACTAAGATTTTACATAGGCACGGCCACCAGAACTATATGCTGCTGTCTCAGTCTTTTGCTCTGCTTTGCTGTAGCCCCTGTACTGGTTCCTGGGAGAAGGAAAGCTGGTGTGGGAGGCTGCTTTCTCAAACCTTCTTGGCCTGAGTTTTTGTCTGTTAAAATACACATCACATTCACAAAAGAGCTATGTAGCAGTTTACAGTGAAATGGCAGGTTCTGCTGCATCTTTAGGTACAGCTGTAGATGTTGGTGGGAGGACTTGTCTGGACATTCCCTGGGAAGCAGGACCATTCAGCACTAGCCTGTGGTTTCCAAGCCCAAGAACAATCTTGCAGTCATGCTGAAGCACATCTATAAACACATTTCTAGTGGTTCCTCCCACTGTGGCCTCTCTGCGTAGTACAAAAGTCTTGTCTCAGCAGTTTTCATTATGATAGCAAATGGTTTTTCCATAATGCCCTAGGAAACTGAGCGAAGTGTTGCTGTTACAAACAATAGAGATCATCAAGAAACAGTTTTGTTTAGGGAAGATGACCTGTTGGGAACTGAAAAGTAGCTATGGCTATGAGGAGGGCCTGGGGGAGAAAACTGGGGCACTGAGGTAGCGCATTCTCAGCTAGGTCTTACCAACTCACAGGTCTTCAGTGTGGCCCTTCTTAATGCATGGCAACTTCAAGAACACACCCTAAAATGCAGAATTGAGTTTGAAAAAGCAGATGAAGAGAAGTGAGCAGGGCTGTAAGCTCTGCTTGAAGTCCTCTGCTATCTCCTGGTAAATTAGATGAGGGTTTAATTACAAGCAAAAGGGAAAATCTAATTTTGATGATAAAACAATGCATATATTTTTTAAAAGCGGAGAAACAAACACATTACAGTGAAGCCTGTGTGGAATTAATTTCCCTTGGGGCCACTTGTTGGCCGGTTGCCTGTTTATCTTTACTCTTATTTTTTATTAGAACCAAGTTAGGGTTTTGGAAATGTAAACGCTAATTCAGTTTTCAGCTTTTATTTGCCCTGACTCTGCTTGAACTGGCTTTGCTGGACCTGAGCCTGCTCATTCTTTGGTAGGTGCCAAGTCACCCAACTCAGCTGCATCATTGGCAGTGAAGGGTCCTGAATATCTTATCAGAGTGGCAGCCTCTGCTCCAAAGAGTTTGGCATAGCCCTTTTGCTGGCTCATTAGCAGTAAGGACTCCTCTCTCCCTGGTGTCAATCCACCTGTGCTCCCATTAAATTCCATCTGTTAATTCCTGGAGGCATTTGTCTTACCTGAGGGCTGTCTGGGTTGGGTGAAATGTGCCCAGAGGGCTTAACACCTTGCTTCAGCCCCTTAAGCTTTAGGTGAACCTGCTTATGTCGGGAGGCTCTTGTCTCAGCTGTGCTGGTGGATTCGCTTCCACAGCCTTCTGACCCATCTGGTTTAGGATGGGTTCTTCTCTGCTCCTTGCCTTCCTCCCTGAATTCACAACCTTGGCCTGAAAGTACTGGAGGATGCCCAGAAAGTTGCAATTTACATCACAGAAAGAGCTACCTAAAGCCTGGGCTGATGCTGAACATCTTCTTATCTTTCCCTTCCTTCTCCTTTTCTAAGACACCCACCTTTCCTTCAGTGCCAGGAAGATACCTATTCCCAGGGGTCAACTTTCTATTGATACCTTGGATTCTTCACTCTCTTCCTTTTCATGTTACACTTCTTGGTATTCATTTTGACTTCTCTACCACTGGAAAAAGCCCCTTGCTCTGCTTTGTGCTTTTCCACAGCTTCTCACTAATCATATCATCTCCCAGCACTGGGTCCCAGAGGGCTTCTACTTTAGAGTGAAAAGTATTGTTGTTGTCCAGTCACCATAGTCCTGTGAAGTTACCTCAAACCATTCTATAAAACTAAAATAACTTAATAAATTATTATGTTTTTTTCCATCTTGGGGGTTTACCTCTCCTCAGGAGTTGTTACTAACCCACAGTATTTATCACAAACCACTCTAAGAGCTGTGGTTTCATCCTGGAGGATGAATCACACTGGCTGCTATGATGACTGCCAGACCCATGCCCTGAACTTGTCCACAGCTGGAGGGCTTTGAGGTGCTCCTGTTGGTACCCCTACACTGCAAGCATTTCCTTTGTCACTGGGTAAAGGTAACATTCAGCTGCAAGTTGCCCAAGAGCACCACTGTCACAGCTGAGCTGAATTTATTTCATCCTGTGCGCCTCTACGTGGTGCTTGACAAGCCACACCTGAAATACTGTGTTCAGTTTTGATCCCTGCTATACAAAATAGATGTGGACAGGCTTGAGAGGCTCCAGAGAAGGGCCACAAAGATGACAAAATGACTGGGAAACTGAGAAAAGGCTGAGAGAGCTAGGCCTGTTCAGCCTTGAGAAAAGAAGGCTCCAGGGAGACCATATTACTATGCCCCAGTACTTAAAGTGTGTCTTAAAGAAGATGGAGACTGCCTTTTTACAAGGAGTCACATGAAAAAGACAGGGGTAATGGGCACAAGTTATTCCTGGGGGGATTCCGACTGGACACTAGGGGAAAGTTTTTCACAATAAGAACAATCAGCCACTGAAATAATCTCCCCAGGGAAGTGATGGACTCCCCATCACTGGACACTCTTTAAGATTTGGCTGGACAAGGTGCTGGAGCATTTAGTCTAGGTCATGCTTTGCCAAGAAAGGTTGGATCAGATGATCGTTGAGGTCCCTTCAAACCTGGTATTCTGTGATTATGATTCTGATGCAGATACCCAAGTTAGTGGCTGCTAGAGGTGTTAAGCAGTTTGGTGCATC
This sequence comes from Psittacula echo, assembly GCF_963264785.1. Lineage (NCBI taxonomy): Eukaryota > Metazoa > Chordata > Aves > Psittaciformes > Psittacidae > Psittacula > Psittacula echo. Next base: position 84,520,442 of record NC_137735.1, on the reverse strand, counting down.
AGTACACCCCAAGAGGTATTAAGGTACCTCAGCTGAGAGGAGCAAAGGTTACACAGGTGGGACCATAAATGAGCGACACTTTGCAGGGGCAAGTGAATGCCTTCCCCTCCTCCAGCCCTGCTTTGTTCTTCCACGTGGACTTGCTTCCAAGGTCTTGCTTAGGGTCCACATGAGGTCCCAGCAGCAGGCAGAGGGAAGGCTGCAGAGGAGCTCACCTGGGCCAAGCCTTGTTCTTGCATGTGGTTGTAGGAAGGACAAGTCAGGTGGGATCCCTTAGGGGTTAAGAAGAACAGAGCCTCCAATCCAGAAATGAAGAACAGCCTTAGCTAATAAGCTACAAAGCTGAAGACAAGTATTAATTAGGGAACATATCTTTAAAGGCACAGAATTCCCAGCTGGGAATGAAGAGTCCAGGTTGTTGTAGAAAATCTGCCTTGTTTGACTACAGGAGGAACACTTGCAAATGGGCACAGTGACAAGCAGGCCTGGTTCGAGTGTGTCCCTCCATGTGGCATTAGAAATGCAAGCAGAGTTCCTGTGAGCGCCTGCTGTGATTTAAAACAGGGAACCTAATCCGGGTCACCTGGGAATGTCTGAAAACGTTAAACCATCTGCCTTTTACTGTCAGATACTGCTCAAATGATCAGCTTGGCTCTGTTCATGAGTGAGCTGTTTTGCTCAATCATTTGCCAAACTGGTCCTCCAGCAGTTTGTGTTCAGAAACTGCTGGGGAGGTAATTGCACCATTGGTAAGTGCCACATGGGTATCAGCCTGGTTTCAGCAGAGCTGCTGCCTTTTTAGCTTGAAGTGCAGTTACAGCTCTTGCTTTGTAGCCAGGGAATACCTGTGGCACAGCAGGGAGCTAAACCTTGTCATAATTTGCAGTACCTTAATTAAAAATGACCAAAGCTTCTTTCTGCAAAGTACCAGTTGCTGCTGCTTTGTTGCTTATCAGAGATTAAAGGGCTGTTTAACTGTGAGTCTCTGCCTGGAGCTGCTTGGCATGTCTTTCTGTGTTGCCTTGCATGTGCATCCTGTGCTGGGCTCTGTGGTGTCCCTACATGGTGCTGAGCTCTGTTGGGGTCAGGCCACAGCAGGCTGTGGGCTCTATCCCTCCTCCTGCCTGATGGACCATGGAAAAAGCCATGGGCATCACAACTTGCTTGTGCTGACCTGCAGCTGCAGGTGATTGTCAGGGGAAGTATTCGAGATAAATACTTAGTAGAGCTGCAAACTCTCTCACTTTGGGTCTCTGGGTATGGTCTGCAACAGTGGGTCTTTTAGGAGGGCACTGGTGGGGCAGTACTGGCTTATCACTGTCTGGATCTGACTGTTTGTGTCTCAGTCTTACCCTTTTGCACCTTTTCCTTTCCTGGTGTGCTTTCTGCCTCCCCACAAGGCATTCAGCTCTGTCCTTTTTAGTTCCTTATTGCAACCCGTTGCCAGCTGCCTGCACCACTGCTATATCAGCATCATCCCCAGGCACCCCAAGTGCTGGCCCGCTCCATTCTGGTTTTGGGGCTCCTGGGTCAGACCTGTTACCTGGACTCACACCACCAGTGACCACAGGGACCACATCCTGCTGAGGAGCTGCTCATGGAAGCTTCCTTACCTCCCACTGCATGTCCATGCTTGAAGTTATGTTATTTTTCCAGGTACAGCCCTCCAACATCTAAATTTTTCATTGAACCCCAACCACTGAAGGAGAAGGGAACCTCCGTGGAGCACTCAGCATCTTCAGAGAGCAGTTCCAGGAGTGGAAGTGTAGAGGAGCCAGCTGAAGCCCAGGGAGCTGTGGGAGATCCTGTCCAAGAGCCAGTACATGCAGATGACTCCCTGGAAGCAAAGGTAGATTTTCTTGTACACCTTTTGCTTGCGCTGCATCCCCCAGCTTCCCTCCCAAGAGTTGTGCTTGTGCCAACCTCCCTTTTGCTGCCCTGAGCAGCAGGGCAAGCAGCAGGGCCAGCAGGGCTGGGCATGTGTCTTCAAGGGAGGAGAAATTAACAGAATAGTTTTGCTTGAAGAAGCCCACTCGGATCCTACTGACCTGTGTTGAGTTTGGGGTTGGGTTTGTGGGGATTTTTTTTTGCCTTTTTTTTTTTTGGCTTTTACAATATAAAATGGGCTTTTGTCTGCATTGTGATGTGAAAGCTTCCAGTTTCCGTCCTGTATCAAGCTGTGCCAGGTACTAATCTCTATGTCCCATCTTCTCACCCCCAGCAAGAGCCACCCATTTTCATGTCTTTGCATTCACCTGAGACCTGATACTGCAGCAACAGCCACAGAGCTGTCTTTTATAAAATAAGACTTTGTAAAGTCACTGTCTCTTCCTCCTAGCGTGGCCTTTGGAAAATGGTCTTTTATCTGCTGACCTTTCGTGGCAAGCCTTGGTGCTTTAGAGCTTGACCTTGATGCTAGTGGGAGCTGATGCCTTATACACCATCTTGTAGGAAAGAAGCTGCTCCTGGGGCAATAAAAAAGGATGTAAGAAAGCATGGGAGGTTCTGAAAGTGCCAGTGTTGGCATTAAGTTCAAGGAGAGGGGTTTCACCTGCTCACCTCCAAATATCAAGTCATTTTAACATTATAAGTCTGCACATATTTTCTGATTCAAGAAAAAATGATACCATGTAGATGTAAAGAATAGTGTGTCTGACTGTTTTCAGATAGAAGCATGAAATCATCGTCATTTCCTGCTTTGTTGCCGTGTATGCACAAATAAACCAGGGAAATTCAAGTGGATATGGCTAAGTAGGATCTGAAATTGCTTCAAAGGATACATCTCGATTGCAGCTTCATCTTCTCTTTATGTCACTGTATCAAGGCAATATCCATATAACCTCCCTGGGGAGATGGTAGACCATAGGCCTGGAAAAGATATGGGTTAGCATCTTTGGGAATATATACTTAGTAAAACTTTGCTAGGTTTGAAAATGTGGAGATGACAGAAACAGCATTGAAGCATGAGAAGACTCACCCCTTCCCAGTGCTTTATTTACTTGGGGAGATGTAGCCTTTGATTAGGTCTAAGGATGTCCCGTAAATATTCTTGCAGACTCTGCTGATGTCAAGGCCCCAGCAGAAAGCACTTTTTTACTAAAGAAGCAAGTATTCTTTGACTATAAGAGAATCACAAAGCCTTTGCTTATAAATAGGGGTCAGAAGCCCAGGAACAAGCTTCCCTTTGAAAGATGGCACCTCTCAGGTTAAAAAGCAGCTCTCAAGGGCTGCAAGACATAGAAACATTTCTGTCTTCTTCAGAAAGGTGTCATTTGAGAAGAATGCCCTGTTGGAGATCCTGAGCTCTCCAGCACTAAGAAATGTATGAGATGAAACTTAAGCGCTGTCTGAAATTGGATAGTTATGCCAAGCACTTCCTAAGTCCTTATTTTCCTGGGTTTGATACTTCTCACTTGCAATTATGTTCCTGTTTTTGTCATGGAGAAACTAATCTGTCCAGCCATGAGTTTGCATGTAAGAAGTATAAATGGAGCCCATGTCTTATCTGTGGATGGGCTTGACCTACACTCAGCTGATGGCATGGACATACCCATACTTGATTTTCACTTAGGTCCCATCTCGGCTGCACCTGGCTTGGTGGGGTGGTGGAGCCTGCAGCAGAGTGATCTTACTCAGACCAGCCAGCTGCTTACTGCAGCCCATGATGCTTGTTTTCCAGCTACTGCCATCCACTGCTGAGGAACTGGAAGGTGCTGCAGATGCTCCGAGACCAGTGGAGATCAAGGAACTGGTCCAGTTCATGGAAACGGAGCCTCTTGCCTTGGGAGTGGAGGAGGTAAGTGGAAATCTGTCTTGCTTTCACGTTTCCAGTGTGGCAAACAGAGATGTAGCCATCACTCACACTGGTGGCCGTCTGCAGTGCTCACAGAGTGGCCTCACATCCTTCCAGGTGCATTGCATGGCACTGCTGAGGTTATTGGAGAGGCCATCTGGGACGTGTTGTAGGGCTGACCAGGGACACCTCCTGCGTAGCACCTATGGAAGGCATTATTCATCTTGTTACTCATCAAGTGGGCAGCAGAAAACTTCTGCAGTAGCTTTTGCTGTAGCATCTTGAGAGAGCAGGACACAAATCAGAGAGAGATTGGAAAGCACCAGGAGTCAGATGAGCTGGGCTGGATCCAACCCCCAGCTCCACAGGCTCTCACCTCCCAGTCTTGTGGTTTTCTGAAGGCAGTAAAAAGTGTTTTTAAACACAAGTTCTGCAACAGAAAGAATTTCTTGCGGCCAGGAGATGTCACATATTATTTTAATGTAGTGTATTAATTAATATATTCATTAGTGAGTATGCAATATTTTTCCCCTCGTCCCTCCATTTTAAGTGGAATGGATGCAGGTTGAGATTAGGATGATTTTTGACTGTGTTTGAGGAAGAAGCCACTCCAGCCATGCCTGTACTTTGCTCCATGCCATGGCTACTCTTCTGCATCAACTAACCCATGCTCGACATCTCAGTCTCTCTTGCCCTGCCTCCAGGTTTTTGATATCCTGCCACTGTATGGTGAGCTGCAGCCAGGTGAGAGCCAGCAGGTCATGTTCACCTTCTTTGGCCACGCAAACATCATCGCCCATGTCACAGCACTCTGCAGGGTGGAGGGCGGCCCAAGCTATGAGGTGATGCTGAGTGGGGAGGCTTCGCTCATCTGCTACTTCCTAGACATCACAGAGATTGACTGCGGGCTACAGGTACCACACTTCTCTTGACAGAGGTCCTTGTCTCAAAACTGTCACTGAGTGACACAAACCCTGCCCACAGAGGTCTAGGGTTTTCTCCCCTTTGCAGCTATTTTGCTGGTTCTGTGGCTTGGAAGTCCAACTTTTGAGTGGTATGCCCTGCCTCCTAGCTGTTTTTTTAATGGCCATTGCCGATCCAGCGATAAAGTTGGGAATTCTTCCTCTTCAAGGTAATTGATGCTGCCTTTTGGGACAGGCAGGATCCCAGTGGTGATCTACAGAGGGACGTGTCCCTCAGACATCCATTTGCTGATCCACTCCTAAAGCCGGAGGTCCAGTGAGATGCTGTCTTTTAATGCTCTTGATTAATCAACAAAATAAATGAGGGAGGAAGTTAACTTGGCTTCCAGTCACTGGAGAGAATGTCCCAGACCAATCCTCACTTTACTTCTTTTAAATTGGAAATCACACAGATATTTCCAGCTGTTGGCCCCGTATGTGTTCCCTGTCTGTGTCCCTTTTTGCTTGTATTTTGCTTACAAATACTTGTGTGCAGGTGCCTTTTCTTCTGAAATTCCTTGATGCCTCCTTCTTTGTTTCAGCTAGCCGCTAGATGACACCCTCAAGTGCAGAGGGCTTGTATCCCCTGGTTTATTTATTACTGAACTTTACATGGTTGTTACTGCACCTCTGCATGCTGCTATAACCATCTGTTCTTATGTAGGGCTAAGAGGTACCCTGTTGCTGCAGATTCTCCAGGTTAACTCAGGAGAGTCAAGTGTCCATTTCTCCTCTGCACTCCCTGCTTCTGTGCTGTGTGTCATTTACTTTGAAAGCAGTGAAAGAGGAAGGAGATTCCCAGCAGCAAACCTGTGTCTGTAACTTCCTGTTCCTCTGTCCTCTTTTCAGCTGTTTAACGAAGTCATCAAAGCAGAAGTCACTCTGCACAACAGCGGGAAGCTGGGATTCACCTTTGTGGTGCTGAGCCCAAGCACAGCCACTGCAGCCAGCCCTCTGCCTGACGTGCCCCTGGTGGTGCCCAGCACAGTGAGTACCATTAGGGATTAACCCTGGCCCTGTGTCAGGCTGCCAGAAGAGGGTTATAGGGAAAAAAAGGGGGAAAGGAAAAAAGCCAAACATAAAACAAGCCAGGAGAGACAGGGATGTAAGTAATTGCTTTTTGGGACAGAGAAGGTCAAGCAAGTGCAGTCCTAATAGACTCCCTTAATGGCCTTGGCTGGCAGGTGGCTCTGCTGTCGTACAGCAGCCGCTAGCAGCAAGCATGAGGTGCTGTGGAAGCTCTTCAGACACCAGCCGTTGAGCTCTCAGTTGTGTGGCATTGGAGCTAGACAGTGCTGGTTCTTAGGAGGGTCTCCTTACCTAGGTTGTGTTATCAGAATGGACTTATTCCTTGTCCCTGCCTGTAACAAACACTGCTTGTCCCTGCCAGCACTAAGCAGCACTTAAATACTCTCTTGCTTGGGCATGAAGCTCGTTTTCCAGAAACTGTAACAGCCCCTGTGCCGGTCTTTAACTCCTCCAGCTTTGATGCTTTGCTTTTGCTTTTTTCTGCTTAGCTTTGGGCAGTGAGGGGGCCAGGGAGGAGCAAGGCTGGGATGGTAATGAGAAGAGTTTGCAGCATCCCAGCTTCTCAGTCCTGAACTGGCTGTCTGAACTGAAGCAGTTTATCCCCTTATCACTTTATCCCCTTCTGCAATCAGAAGAGGAAGCTAAATGGCCAAATGGCTTTCTGGATAGACTCCTGCGCCCTTGGAGTAACCTCACAATCAGGAGATGTTTGGTTGGGATCATTAATAACGGCTCAGGCCCTTCTACACCAGCCTGGGAACCACTGATGTGCTTGACAGGAGCTGCTGACCCTGCTGAGAGCACAGGCTCTTCACTCATCTCCCATAGTAGCTGGTAAAAGAGCTTTTGTTTATTCTGTGTGGCTCTTGATAGCAAAGGCTATCAAACCTCATCAGCAGAAGAGCTGTGTTCATGCTGAGCAAAGGGGAGGCTGCACTGCAGGAGTACAGCCTTGTGAGCCCTCCGAAGGACACGTTATAGGGTGATCTACACCAGGATGGTGTAGATCAGAGCTTTTGGATACACGAAAGCTAGAATGTGGTGACGTCTGACGTTTACATATGAGAACCTGTCGTGTCTTCTCAGCATGTCTATCATCTGAGCCATCCCTCCACCAAAACCTCTGTGCATTTCCTCTTCTCATGTGTCCTGCAGGGTTACGTTGGACCTGGCAAAGAGCAAATGCTGAAAGTCTATTACCTGCCAGGAGTGCCTGGAGTCTTCTCCAGGAATTTCCAGATCCGAGTGGGTCACCTGGAACCAGAAGAAATCTCCCTGAAAGGAGAAGGTACCTTTCCTAGAATCCACCTGGACTTGCCCAGGAACATCAAAGGTGAGCACTGCCTGTCTGCTCCCTAGGGAAGTCCCCTGTTTTTTCCCACATGTCATATAACCATAGCACAGCTCTTACCAACCTCCACCAGGTCTGGAGGTTGCTTCTTGAGTCTCTGGCGAATGATCCCATGTGGGTTTTGTCCCAGGAACCATCCCACAGGAGCTTGCTAGCCTATCTGTCAGAGGCCTGGAAAGATGATGGTTAGACAGAAAAGCTTGGGAAAGCTGTAATAGAGGCTGGCTGGGATTTTGGCAGGGTTGGATTTGTATCACATTGCAGAAGAAGAGGTGCTTCTGTGTGGAGAGGAAGATGGTGGGGGGTGAGTATCAGAATTTGGAGCAGAGCAGCAGCATCGTTTTTCATAGATTACTTGAAGAGTATGTTTCTGGGAGAGGCCAGCATCAGGGCAATAGGGCTTCCCTGTTTAAATGGGAATGGCACTAGGCCCATGCTGCTATTTGTGGATGTTTTCTTTCTTCAGGAAACGAAAAATATGAGAAGATACTCAAAGAGGTGAAAGAGAAGATGGAAAAAGCTAGCCAGCAAGATGAGGCAGTTGTTCTGGAGGAGGCTGTGGCAGCAGAGCCAGCCACAGACAACTCAGGCACTGTGGTGAGAACAGATGCTGCCCCATGGGCCCATGCCACTTTCACCCTGTCTCACTAGAGCCCCTTGCACTCCACAGCAGGCTTCCCAGGGCTCTGCGGGCCCTTGAGACCTCCCTGCCCACCACTGGCCACGGTCTGTGTGAGCTCAGCATTGTTCCAAGGGCTGCCCACCTCTCAGAATTGTCCTTCCCAGAGATGCACCAACTTCCTGACTACCCCAGGGACAGACCCTGAAGGTGGTGCTCAAGCGATTGAATTTATGGTACTTTGAAGGAGGTGCAGGTCATTACCGGGGTGTTTGTTGCTCACAACACAAGCCCTGCCAGGTTTAGAGAGCTTAAAAGCAGCAGCCTAACTGTGCCCTGGGGCTGTGCTGTCAGTTTTTGTCTCCATGAGATGCCAGCTTTATTGTGGTTCCCTTTTTCAAGAGAGCTTTTGCCCAAGCTGCTTTGTCATTGGCTGAGGATAGGCAAATACTTGGAGCTCTGAAAGGTTCCTGGCTTGTCTGTCTGTTTGGCCAGATCAACTTTTATAACTGGGCAAGTGGAGATGCTGGAGTTCATTTCTCTTGAGATAAAGTGCTGACTAAGAGAGCAGGTGTCACAGACACAGAGCAGCAAGACAGGAGGACTTCCATCGTCCCTCTCAAAAGCAGGGTGGGATCCTCCAGAGACAAGCAGGATCCTTGGGTACAACTGTTGCTAACCAGCCACTGTCTTTCCTCAGTTGGATGCTCAGCTGCAGATGCAGATGGAGCAGATGTTGATAGAGGAACATGCACTGGAACAGCAGAAAGCTGTCAGCTCCAGTTCCCCAGAGGACATTGCTTTTGACCAGCGTGCACGTCAGAGGCTTCTCAAGTTAGTAGGGACTCCTCTATTCTATCTTCTGGTGCCCCGAGGGTAACATCCAGCAGTGCAGCCCTTCTCCTGAGACTTCCTTGTGTCTACAGAGCTGGGAAGAGCTGGGGAGTTCAGAAAGGCTCTGAGCCCCATAATTTTGACATGCTCCCTGTGAGCAGCTGAAGTGTCCTCACTTACACAGTGCCACTTCCACAGTTGCTGGGTTCTGTTACTGGAGCTCAGGGCATCCAGTGCAGACCGTCTAGGCATCATGGCTACCATCCCTGCTGGCCAGCTCTCAAAGAAGCTACTCGAAGCTGGCATCTTTGTTCCGACTAACAGACTGCACTAAGCAAAAAGAGCAGGGAATCGTACAGGCTGACAAACCCTTGACAAACCCTAAAATCAGGTGGCTTGAAAGCTGTGGGACTGCAGAGCGTACCCAGGTAACTTGGCCCTTCCCTTTGCTCTTTGATGATAAGGCATGAGCACAGTAGGTTCCAGTTCAGGACGAAGATGCTTTGCAAAACAGATCATGTATGTGCTTTCCCAAGGGAGATTGCTTTGGCAAAGGACCTTCCCATGAATTTTGTAGGTGTCGATTACTGCATTCACTGGTGCTGCTTTGGGGACAGATCTGGTTGCTGAGCAGTGAAGATTTCCTGTGCAGGCAAATGCACCTCTTACAATGAGGTCCTGGGCTGTACACCAGGCTTAGCAATTTCACTGAGACCAGTTGAGGTCCAGTGGACTTAACTACAGCGGCTTTTCGTAGCAGAGGAGCTGTGTCCAGTGTGCATTTAGAAGTAATTTTATTATGGAGTCCCATTGGTAGCTGATAAAACCTAGGATTTTCACTCCCCATGAGCTAGTCTTATTACCAGGTTGTCAGACCTTGGATTTTATGGGCTTGAGTTGAATTTTTACAGCAGTAAATACAGAAATGTCCACTGTATTTGCATCTTCCACCCTCTTGGAAATGTAGCCAGGCTGTGTTTTAAGGACTCTTCTTACTCCTCCTTTCAGAGCTGAGCTGCCAGAGTACATCCTGGACTTTGGCTACATCATTCTTGGTAACATCCATACGCACATCGTGAAGATCACCAACACCGGGCACTTTCCTGTGTCCTTCCACATCAATGGACATGTCCTGCGTGACACAGGTAGCCTGTGCTGGAGAGATTTCATGTAGGCTTGAAGGAGCTGTCTCTGACAGACTAACTTAAGACACTGGACATGGGGAGGGTTTTGAGTGCTTTCTTATATAGCTTTTTCCTCCTCAGTACCTCCCGCTAGGTGCTTTAGAGCCTGAATTCAGGCCAGCAGTGCCCAGAGACCTGGCCTGCCTGTGACTGTCCTAAAACTTCATTGCAGGGGCTATATGGGCTGATGACCTTGGTCAGCTCTTAGCATCTTCTGCTCTTGGCTGCTGTGAGCATCATCTGAGTTTCTTTGTGCACTCTGTGGGCTTGTGTTGCAAACAGATGGGACCCTTTGTGGTTTGGAAGTGCTTTGTTTGGAGTTCATAGTGTCATAGCACTTATGTTCAGCCTTAACTGAGAAAACAGCCTGTGAGATCCACTGGTATATCAAAATAGGCTTCCAAAACAGGCCTTCAGGTAGAGTTGCAGTTCCATCAAATGGTGACTTGCTGTCTCAGAAAGGTGGTCAGATGTCTCCTCTAAGTTGTTGTCCAAGAAGCGCCACAGCATGGAGGTATCTTAGTTGGAAATTCCTTCCCTGAGATGCCTCAGAGGAATTGCTGGAGCTCCTCAACTGATATGTTACTACATGAACCTTGAATTTTGGCTGTGAAAACCCTTTCTCTGTGAGTGGTGGCAAGGGAGAAAGAGCAGCAGGTTTCTCTAGAAATGCAAAGGGGACTTTCACAGAGCTGACGGCCAGAACACCTGTACGGCCTTAACATGTTTTCTGTTGCTTATATATATCAGCTTTTTTCATCTGTTCAAGGATTCAGCGTGGGGCTGGACCGTGTGAAGCACCTGCCCTGCTGTGAGACTGAGACATTCGAAGTGCGCTTTGACCCACAAAGTGCCAACCTGCCGCTGGGAGAGGTGAACGTGCTCCTGCCCATCAAGGTACTACAACTTTGGGGACAGGCAGCAGGTTGGGCACAGCAGCAGATGCCACCTGGTCTCTCAACTGGATGCTCTGTCCTTCACTAGGTCACAGAAGGCCCCACGTTTCACATCCGCCTCCGTGCCAATGTGGCTGTGCCATCCGTCTGCCTCTCCAGGGACAGACTGGAATTCTCTGCTGTCCAGCATGGACAGTGCCAGGAAGAAACTGTCCAGCTCCACAATCAGCTCCAGATCCCCTGTAAATGGTTCATCACCACGAAACAGTCTGTTGAGAAGGTAAAGCACAGACAGTGTTTAATACATGACTTCTTGGTTGGGTTTTTTTTGCTTCTCTTGCCTTTTCTGCCCCTATGACTGCCTTGGGCTGCAGCTTGTTTGTGGAAGCCTTTGAGGACAGAGATGAAAGCTGATTCCCTTTGCTGTTCATTAGCTGATGCTTCACTTCTCTGCCGCCTTCATCCACTCCTTCTCTGAGGACAGTGCCTCCCCAACTGCCTGCCCTGCCTATATGTTTTCCCTCCAGTTCTAGGCTGTGGTGGCCACATCTGCTTTGGATGTGGGATGCTCTCAGCATCTTGACATTATCTCAGAGCATTGCAGCCATAGAGGGATGTCCTCACAGACCAAGGAGGCCTCACACGACTGGTTTCTGTGCTCCAGGTGGATAAACGTTTGCCAGTAGGACTGCATCAGAAGCTGCCTCAGAAGTTGAAGGCTGAGCCCTGTGTCTTTGAGGTGACGCCATTGGCTGGAACCCTTGCTCCAGGGCAGCGATGTAATGTGCAAGTCAGGTTTTCACCCACAGAAGAGGTGAGATTGGCAGGTGTCACCCCCAGGAGGTCTGGCAGGGCAGCATGGTCAGCAGAGCCCAGCACAGGGAGCAAAAGATGAGGTCCGCCTCCACACAGAGATTTTGACAAACCCTGTACCCACTGTGCTTCAGTTTCCCCTGCAGCACACTCTTCTGAGAGGCACTCTGAAATCTGCATGGGGAGCTTACACAGAGAGCATCAGGGTACTGCATGTGGCTGCCTCTCAGCAAGTGGGGGAAATCTTCCCATTTCCCATCATCTTCCCCCTTATGTGCGCCTATTTGCAGGCTGCAAGACTCATAGGGGATATCTCTGGAAGGCCCAGTCTAGGCTAATCCTGCTACTGGTACCAGCAAAAAAAGCAGCCCTCAGACACCTTCCTAGCTATGGCAAGACTGTCAGAATACCTGTAGTAGTATTCTGCCAGCAGTCACTGTGCCTCTGACCCAGCCTGCTGCATGTTCTCATGCAGTCTGGGAGTCAGCTTAAATGATGGAGTATTCCCAAAGACGAATTTGCATGTGGCCACTGTGACTTGGAAATTGACAGTGTGTAACAATGTGGACACAAGTGCTTCCATGCCTGCGAACAGTCCCAGGGATCTTTTAATTGCTAATAGAGATGAACTGTCTTGTGTCTGGCTTTGACCAGAGCCAAACACTGAGCAGAGAAGACAACTGTTATTTCTAGCCAGTGAGAGCTCATCTGCCTCTTTCATATAGCTGGTGTTTGCCTAACGCAGCAGTCCAGGACTGTTTCTGGGCAATGTAACTCTGAGGACCTTTCTCATGAGCATTATGATCCCTCATGATGAGGTAAAAACATCTGATAGACCATTTTAGATCCATCTGATGCCTAAATATCCAGTTACACTTCACACCAGGACTCATCCCAGTTACTCAGAGCCAGCATGCAGATGCTGTAGCCTGTGCTATAAGTAAATACCTATTTTCCGTTCACCTCAGAGGTACTGATAACACTTCTGAACTTGGGGCAAAGGTTGAATTGGAGGCTCTGTCACCTAGGACTTCATGGAGGAGCTTTCTGCACTTCTCTCTTTGCAGAAGACCTACAGAAGTGAGATGAAGATTAACATTTGCCAAAACAGCCAGCAACTCCAGCTGCAGGTGCTGGGACATGGTCTGGAACCACGGCTGGAGTTCAGCCCCCCAGTGCTCGAGCTGGGACCGTTGCTGCCATACAGCTGTGGGGTGGAGGGGACAGTGGTGGTGAAGAACCCATGTCAGTTCCCCATCGAGTTTTACTCACTGGAGTTCGATGAGCAGTACCTTGCTGAGGAGGAGGTGAGAGGGAAGGTCTGGTCCCCATATGCCTGCTCCCATAGCTTCACAGGGCTCCAGCATTCTCAGGCTTCTGCCAGGGATATGGGGGCAGTCCCCAGGGCAAAGCCTGGTGACATTTCAGGGTTAGCCAGCATTGCTGGCAGGCTGTAGAGGGGCTTGGATAGTCAGTGTTGTTGGGAGGAAGAGATGAAAAGAGATAGGCTGGTTGGGGGGGTCTGTTCTTGTGATGAAGGTCAAGAAATGCATCCTGTATATGGTTACTCCTTATGCACACAGATTTTGCGGATGCTGAAGGATTACAATTGTCACAACACCTTGTTGCTGCCTCCACGTGCCCCGGGTGAAAGTTTACCCCCAGAGGTGCTAGAGTATGGTGAGGAGCAGAAGAGGCTGCAGCATGAGCAGGAAAAGTCCAAGACTGGGGAATCAGCAGGCCAGGACAATGGTGAGGGTTTGATATTGGCTGTCCTGAGTATGGACACAGCAAACTTCATTCTCCATAGAAAGCCCATGCTTTCATCAGCTGCTTGTTGCCCAGCTTGGTGGAGGAATTCCTGACTGAATGTCTGTGGCTTGTAACACACAGCCTCTATCAGCCCTGATTGCAGCCAAAGCAAGCTTGTATCTGTCTGTTGTAGACTGTGCCCCTCAACCACAAAGAGCATGATTGGATGAGTTCTTCAGCCAGTAGGACCAGGTCTAATATCGCTAGCTATTTTCTACTAGCTCCTTCCCAGCAACAGAAGCACAAGCTCAAAATTCCCTGAGGGTAGAGACAGCCTGGAGAGGCTTCTCAGTGCCTCAGAGTTTCCCTCCTTGGGAAATTTTCCACCTTTGGTATGTGGCTGTGCAAAGTAGTGAAGGGCAAAGAGCAGATTGTCAGGCTGTGTTCACCCTATTCTTTTCTCCCTGTGTTCTTCTTCCTCAGCAAACACTGAAGATGTACAGTTCCTGTCAGATCAAGGAGGAAAACACTCTGCTGGCGTCATTCACACCAGCTCAACTCATAGCTCAGTTATTCCCTTCTCCATTTTTGATGAAAGCCAATCCAAGGTGGACTCTAAATCTGTCTGTGGAGAAGAGGAGGAGGAAGGTGTTGAGAGAAGACGCAGGACAGGTAATAACCTTAAGCTCTTCACCTCCTAAGTGCTCCTAAGTGGAGGATTTCGGTGTCCTCCATCCCTTCACTGCAGGCTGGTGCCATCTTTGCTTCTGTAGACCCTGAATCCGCTCTTGCAAATGAAGTCTGTAGGATCCTGAGAAGAGTCTGGGGCAGGGACAAGTGAGAGGCCAGGGAGGTTTTCCCCAGTTTTGCCAAATAAGCACTTTGCCCCCAGAAGCTGCTAGGATCAGGATGATGCTATTCCCTTTCCTGGGCAGTGCACCACACCTTTTGTCCTACATGACATTGCAAGTGGCGATGGCTTTTGTTGACCTTCAGGCAGGAGCTCTTTGTAAATGCTGTTACAGTGAATTCAGAGCCCAGCCAGATCTCCCCGTGTAAGGTGCAACATGCCTAAAGCGTCCAGCTTTTGGATAATTGTTTCATCCCCAAATGGAGCCCCACACCCACCCCCCGAACTGTGAAATGTCCTGGGTCTGCCTGTCCCCCCTTACTCATCAAGACCCAGGACCAAACTGCTGTGAAGACCATGCTGACAGTTCATGGAAAGAGATTTGGTCTGGTCCCTTAAGGTACTGCTGGATGCTCGTTCTCCCTCTTTCTGCCACCCCACTTGCAGGGGTGACTGAAGTACTCTGAACAGGCACCTTCACCAGCATCTAGGCAGACCTTGATCTGCGCAAACCTAAAGGAACCTTGGGTGTGACGTTAGTGTTAGCAGTCTTCTCTCCCAGGATCTGAGGGAATGGGAAGAATGGTCAGGATCTAAGGTAGGCAGGTGACTGACTTTTCTACCTCGTTCTTCATAGCAGAGCATTGGCAAAGCACCATCAGCAGCAAGGAGGCCGCAGGAGAACTGGACACCAGCCCTGTCTTTAGAGCCATCGCCCGTCACCTCGGCATTGATATCTCTGCAGAAGGGTGTGCAGCCCGAAACCGTAGAGGGATTGTCATCATTGTCCATGGGGCACCCCTGACAGGTACTTGAGCCGCAGCCCTTGGCTGCAAGGAAGAGGGAGGATGGGGGGACAGGACAGGAGAAACATACTCCGTTGGACCATGGTGCTCAGTTGACCATTTGAAGTGAAGCGAGGTGAGCCATAGCTCTGCTGATACGTGAAATGGTCACAGGCCTTTGCTGAGCTGGTGCAGGTGGTGTGGTTTATCTTGTGTCCATACAGTTAGGCTCTCATTCCCCCAAACAGGGTGGTCATGTTGCCATTGCTTCATGAGACCACACTGCCTAGTTGTCCCTGTTGCCTTATGGAAGCAGTCCCAGGCCCTGCTGACCCGGAAACCATACCTGGACGTTGCACAAGACAGTTCTCACCAGCACTGGCTAGCAAATGGTCTTGAGGGATGGCGGATAGGGCTCGAAACAATGTCCTGGCCCAGGCCTGAGGTCACCACAAGTGACAAAGTCCTCAGCTGAACATGAGGTGGAGATGATCCACCTGGTTCTAGAATTCAATGCTTCTAACCATGCTCAAGTTGCTACCCACACAGTCTCCCTGAAAAAAAGGGCACTTGTTTTCCAACTGTCCCTGAAACTGAAATCCTGTCTGGGGGCTTTCCAAAGCCTGTCCCTGAACATGCCTCACATGCAAGTGTCACCAAGCAGTCTTCCTCTCTCTCTCAAGGAAAGACAGCGGCAGCAGTTGCCCTGTCCAAGCATTACGGCGCTGCCTGCTTGTCCATTGACGCTGTGGTGAAAGAAGCCATCTCGAGCAGGAGCAGCTTGGCAGGGCTCCATGCCCGGGAGCTCTGCATCAGGGCTGCCATCGAGCAGAGCCAGCAGGAAACAGAGGGTGCTGGTAAGAAGAAACATGGGACCCAAAGCAGCACTTTGAAACCCACCATGACCATCTACTTGTGCTTGCTCCACAGAGGAAGTTTGAAAGCCCTTGAGTCTCTTCAGGAACATGGGTGCAGCATGTACAAATGCAAAACAATTTCTTACAGCATCTCTGGTTATTAAAAGAAGAAATATATATTTTAAGCACTCAGACAGGCACTTTTGCTGCCTTAGGCTTCTTGGCGCATGTTCCTTTCTGTAAGAGAGGTGAAGCACACCTGTATCTTTCTCAAAGTTTTTGTATTTCCTCAAAGCTGAATCCAGCTTGGTCCTCGTGGCCATCAGACAGAACTGCTGCTTACTTCAACAAGGAAAAAGCCCTTTGAAGTGGCTCATTAAGCACTAGATGACTGACTTAAGAGTATGGCTTCACTCATAAGAGGAAGGGAAGAATAACCTCGCAGAGGAATTTCACATGAGACACATGCTGTATATAGCAGAGATTTCTCCAGAGATTTCCCTATACACCCAGTCAGGTCACACAGCTCATATATGTTGAGCTGTTCTCCATGCGAGACTGGAGACTTTTAGGAAGCTTTTTTGGGCAGTTGGTGCTCCAGGCTCTGCAGCGTGAGGCCAGACCTTGGCTTGGGGAGTGAGGGAAGTTTTGCGCTGCTTAGCTCTGAACCTGGCTGGGAGCTGGGGGAAAGTCTGGGATGGGGTTATCCCACCAGGAATTAGCTCCAGTGGAGATAAGGGGGTGCAGCTGGGACAGGGGTGCATGTTACAGTCTCCATGTGAGTATACAGAATGGGTGCAGGGTGGTCATGGAGGATGAATTCTTGGTTTGATCCACAGAGGAGCTACTGTGCAATGTCACCTGCATGCACATTTGCTATAGGAGGGACACAGGACTGTGCATTAAAAACTCTCTGGCTTTAAAATCCAGTACCAGACAGTGCTCTTTATCATGCTAATAATAGAAGCTGGGCAGAAGCTGCTTCTGGAAGGCAGTGCTGCTGGTGCCCTGCAGGCTAGGGATGGGTGCTGTGTCTCTGGCAGGGTGCAGGGTGCTATGCTCATTGAGGTGAAAGGGCTCTGCTTGCTCCCCACTGAGCCTCTGTCCTCTCCACAGGTCAAACCACAGTGGTGTCCCTCAGCCCGCAGCTCCACACTGAGGCCACACACTGCCCAAGTGCAAGCCAGTCCAGCTCTGAGGGCAAATCCAGCCTGCAGCCTAATGGGCTGAGTTCCCAAGGCCAGGCAAGCACCGCAGTGAGCAAGAAGATGGATAGCCACACTTCCCAATCCCAGCAATGTGTAATGGATCCCACAGTCTCCCAGGTGAAGTGTGATCTGCAGTGGTTAATGCCTGTTGCCTTGAGAAGTGAAGGAGCTGCTTATAGTGGAGGCTCCCTGCTACCCAAAGCCTGGTGTGGTGATACAGAGCACAGAGCACCACCTGGGCATGGCTCAGGGTGGGATTGAAACCTTGTGCTCTAGCAGAAAATCTCTACTGGGTCATAACAGTTTGTTGGTAGAGTGCAGTCCTGGGTAATGTGGCTGCAGGGGGTGGGCAAAGCCGTGGGATGCTGCGCCTGGGGCTTGCAGGCTTGGGTCTCTGCTGGCCAAGGGATGTGCCCTCCAGGGTTGTCCCCTGGAGCTTCTGACCTACAGTATTGTTCTAGTTTCCCGCTAGTGAGAAACCCAGCTCCAGGCCCAGCAGTTGGAATTGTTTGGGGGTTTCCAAAGTGGTTTATTTTTCTTGTGGCATTCAACATTGCAGGGCTCATCCAGTTCTCATCTCGCCTTTTCCCTTCCCTGCGTTGCTATGCAGCAATCCCTGAGCATTAATGGCAGCACAGCGGGAGAGCTGGGCTTCATGAGCTGCGTGCTGCCCGAGGACTTGCTGGTAGCCATCCTCTCTGAAAGGCTGCAGGTATGGCATAGGGGCAGAGGAGACGTTCCTCCTACAGAGAGACAGGCAGCAAGGTACAATTCAGATTGAAGGAGGTCTGTATCTGCTGTTCAAGATGTCCTGGGCTGCATGCAGGGATCCTTAGGTGAAGCTGCAGATGCTATAAGTTGGCAGTGCATGGTGAAAGATCGGAGCTTGTCTGAGCTGCTGCTCTTAAACCACAATGGCTGGTGTCCTTTGACATTTGTGTTTAATGACTAGCTGAGAGCCCAACATGTGCAATAGCTGACTTCCTGACTTTTTCACAGTTAAGTGACTGCTACCAGGGAGTGGTGTTTGATGGCCTGGAGACCCTCTTTGCGCACAACATAGCATCTGCTCTCCTCTGCCTTCTCAAAGCTGTTAGAAATCGGCCCCATATCTATTTTGTGAACCTGTTTGACGATTATGCTGCTTTTAAAGCCAGGGAGACAGCTGCAAAAGAGCAGGAAGGTGAGACTCTTCATCTCCATACCTCCCAAATCTTCTCTCTCAAAGCCCTCAGCAGCATCCATGCGTATCTGGGCTACCAACAGAGCTTGTAAGTAATGTTTTTATTAATCCATGTTCTGCCTCAGTGCTGCCAGTATTCAGCTCACAGTTGTTTAAAATATAGCAGAGCTAAGGCTGTAATACTTACCTTAGTCTCTGACAGTGAAGCTTGGGTGCAAGTGCAAGCAGTTGTGGCTCAATAACTGTGGCTCAAAGCAAACCACAACACTGGTGCACATGAGCCAGGCAACACACAGGACTCACTGACTGGCTATTGGGGGTTTATCTGCATTTTGGAGCAGGGATATGAGCTCCCCGGTATCTGCTGGCAGGATGATAGGCTGGGTTGGGCCAGAGCTGTGAATCCTCACAGCCTCCCCAGAACAGCAAAGCTCTGCTGGCAGTCGCTAATGGTTTCTCCTCTGGTCTGTGCAGGATGGGAGCAGGAAGAAGCTGGCAGGAGAGAGAAAGCACGTCTCTGGGAGATGGATGAGGACGAGTATGATGCCCTCACCGAGGAGCAGAAAACTCAGTTTAATAACAATATACGACAAGTCCAGCAAGAGAGGAAGAGGAGGTCTGTAAGCCTTGCATGGGTAACTCCCTCGGATAGTGTCCCTAAAGGGTTTGCCTGCTCTGGAGACCTTTTTTGAGCTCAAAGCTTGTGCTTCAGCACTTCATTTAGCCCAGGCTGAAGTTTGTTTCACCGGGAGAAGATTGCTGGGTCTGCTTTCAAATCACAATTTTCAGGACAGGCAGTACAAATTTCCCCTGGTCACAGCTGGGTTCCAGCAGAAAGCCTGGTTGTTCGGAGCCAGGAGGGGAGTTACTGCAGCCTTTGCTTTGTGATTCATAGGATTTTTCTCAGTAAGGAGCAGGCTGGGTAAGCCAAGTTAAGTATTGGTGCAGGGATATATATAGAGAGAGGTGTTAGTAATTTGTGAGCTGGTTTAAACTGGGAAATCAAGAGAAGGCTTCAGGCATCAGTGCAGAGAAATGGTGGGTCAGTCTTTGGCAGTGTGCTGGAGGTGTCCAGGTGGTCCTTATCAGAGAAGTTGCCCAACTGAGACCTTATGACAGCAAGGCTGAGATTTGGGTGGCCCTGGAGGTCACCTTGCACCTTTCCTCACTTTGGATGTTCCCAACCTCCCCAGGTTGAGGGAAGTACATGGGGATAGTCTAACAGTCCTGCCTGACCTCAGGATCAGTGAATTAAGTGCAGGACCAGCTGGGATTGCAGTGAGCACACATTTCTGGTGGTGACTCTCAAGGATATTTTCTGTTTGCTGTGTTGAAGGGAGATGGCTCTAGTGCTTGCAAAAAAGCACCAGCAGGAGCTAGAGCACTTGAAGAAAGAAGAAGAGCTGAAAAAGAAGTCTAGGCGGGGGAAGAGGGAGCTTGGAAAAGACAAAGACAATGCTTTGAAGAAGAAAAGCCATTCCGGAGTCAGGCAGGTAGGTAGTTGTGTTTATAGAGATGTGTAAAAGCCCTGTGGACCTTCCCACTGAGCTGTACCGTTCCCTGAGAAGCCAGCAGCCACACGCAGTGCTGGGGACGAGAACCTGGCCCTGAG
Organism: Psittacula echo; assembly: GCF_963264785.1. Taxonomy (NCBI): domain Eukaryota; kingdom Metazoa; phylum Chordata; class Aves; order Psittaciformes; family Psittacidae; genus Psittacula; species Psittacula echo. Next base: position 84,500,714 of record NC_137735.1, on the reverse strand, counting down.
AATGTGGGGCTGTGCTGGGAAGCAACAGCCTGTGTTTGATTGTACTGCTGCTTCAGCAGGGGTGTTTTCCCATGGATTTATTGGTAGAGTTGCTCTTCTAGGATCATGCTGCCTTTGAGTCATGGCTTCACATAACTGCATACATCCACTGTAAAGCTCTAGATAGTTTTAGTCCAGCATTTCTCCCCACTCTACATGTGACTTGCCATCTCTGAGCGATAACCGGTCTGGGATGAGGTGTCTTTTCCGACATGTCTGGCAGGAGATACACCAGACCTTAGTTCATTCATTAGGAGCCAGACTTCCAAAGAGTCAACTAGCCACAGGGATGCTCAACATGCCAGAAACAATCCCAGAAGACCACACTGGTCTTAAGTACTCTGGGTCTGGAAGCTTTTCTGTTTCTCAGCTGGTTTGCAGGACTCCTTGTCAGGCTGACACTGGAGAGTTTGGTTTCATTTCAGCTAAACTGTACAATCTGTGTGCTGAATTGGGATTTGTAGAGCACCTAGCACAGGGCTCGGGCAAGGCTTAGGGTGCTGTTGTAAAGATAATGAGTGCCCTACAGCATTTGAGTCAGTGCTTTGAAATAGTGTTCTGTCCTGCTTCTCCTGTCCAGAATATTAATGCATCCACTGGCAACACCAATGCATCCAACAGCAACCAGTCCGATGTCATGGAGGAGCTGGACAAGAAGGGACGTGTAAAGGAGCACCCAGACTCTGTTGCAGATGACAAGGAAGATAAGAAAAAGCAGAGCAAGGTTCCCCTGACAGATGTCTGCCCAGTGGTGGCACCAGATCCAGAACAGGAGGAAACCGAAACCAAGACCCAGAGTGACAGCAAGAAGAACTTGGCCCTGAGGTTTAAGATCTACGAGGCATCACAGAAGGATGTCACCCATATTTTGTCATCCTGGGACAGGGTTCAGGGTATCCTGCTAATCCCTTTGAACGAAGGGATGCAGCAACAAACAGAACAGCGACGCCAACATTTATCCAGCTACAGGGCCCGGAAGAGCAGAGAGGAGCGTCTGAAAAGGCTGGAGAAAGAGCGCCTGGAGAGCAAGCGGCTGGAAAAATTGAAGGCTCTTGTGGACTCAAAGTCATCTCTGCTGGAAGGGGAAGGTGCAGAAGGGTCAGTCAGTGACCAGCATGTCGGGGTGCCCTCCTTGGACATCCAGGTGGTACACTCAGAAGATGTGACCAGGGCAATCCTGGAGAGCAGCAGGCTGCCAGCAGCAGAGCAGGTAAGGCTCAGATGCTCAGATAAGGCTCAGATGCTGAGCCTTCCATGGCCTTGGTCCTTGGTGCATTGTGTCCCACCAAATAAGAACAGCACAGACCCTTGTCCAGGCCACTGATGATGTTCCGCAATGTCTCCACAGCAGCCATGTGGCTGGGGAGGTTCTCACCATCCCTCAGATGGGTGGAAAGAGAGAGTGCTCTCTGTCCAAGTACTCTGTTTGTTCAAAGAATTTCCCAGTCTGGAAATCATTACAAATGGTCCCAGGGCAATGCAGCTCATGGTCATTGCTTCCTTCAGCTGAGTCACTCGAGGAAGAGGTTTCTCTCTAGGTCCCTTTTTTAGGTCGTGGCACTGTTCCACCCTGCTGGGCATAAAAAAGCTTTGTACTCCGTAGAAACAAAAAAAACCCCAACACTGCCAAAAACTCAGTGCCTTTAAGGAGGGAGTGTGAGGATGAAGGTGACGGGAGTATAAACAGAGTTTTCTCTTGTGCTTTAGATCCTGGATGACCTGGGGCTGGGTCCCTCAGGGCCTCCCATTCCTCCTGCCACTTTGTACTCTGTGATTCACTACCCAGAGAAGCGGATGGCCCCCACAGTAGGAGAAGCCCTCAAGCACTTTGTCTTTGCTGTGCCAGAAGGTGCCACTTCAGAAGTAAAGAAAACTGAAAGTCTTTTCCTGGATGTTCCTGTTGTGTCCACAGTGAAGGTGCCGGGGCAGGGGCCAGGCTGGATGGGGGGGCCATGAAGGAGGGCATATGGGTGGGAAAGGGTAATTGTGGAAGGGCAGTGAAGATGTGATGGGGTGCCATGTCTGCAGGCATCACCTATGCTGTCCAAAAGAGACAGCTTTGCTTGAGACGTAGGATGGTTCTGTAAAATGAGAGAGAAAAAATATCACCTCAGACCCTCAACTTCCTTTGAGGAGAGGGTCCTGGGCAAGGAGAGGTGTTGTAGGCAAAACAAAGGCCAATGAGGAAGGCCAAGTCCATGGGCAGATGCAGCTACTTATTTATTCTCTCTCCTGTTTCTTATCCAACGTGCAGCTTTCTCTCTGGGAAGGGAGATTGTCTGTCTTGGGGCAGATCTCACCTCTCTCTCCCTTTTTTCTCTCCCCTTGGTGCTAAGACCTCAGAAGAGCAGATCACCCCCACCAAGAGCCAGTCGAGGAAAGAGAAAGCCGTGGGCAGCCGGGAGGCTGTGAGGGAGAGGCAGGGCTCCAGCCGGGGCAGGAAAGGTGTCCAGGGGCTGGGCACAGCAGCACCTCCCCATCCCCGCAAGGTGCGCCGAAGTGTCGTGGACACAGTGCCACCCCCAGCGACATGCGTTAGGAGGTGAGCTGTACGGGAGGTGATCCCTCTGCTTCATGGCCATCTTGCCAAATGAGGTCCATCATCCCCAGCACCTCGGGGATCTTCTGATGATGCCTCCATGGGATGGCGAGTCCATGATCCTCCTCCTTGTCTTAATTGTTTGTTAGCAATATCTGAAGCCTCCTCTTTAATTGCCAGGCTGAGCAGCTGCCGGTGGATAGTGCCTGCCCGCAGTGAGGTGGAACTGAAGGTCTTCTTCAGCTCCACAGAGGTTGGCCAGTTTGATCAGGTGTTGCATTTTGAGATCCTGGGGACAAACCGACTGTACCAGCTGCACTGCAGGGGCACCTGCCTGTATCCCACCATCAGCCAGGACCCACGGTAAGAATGGTCCCTGGGAGCCTCCCACACTGATTCCCCCTTAACTCAGAGCCAGGACTGCCCCATGTACCCCAGTGACCTTCTGACTTGCACAGAGCATGCTGCTTGAACCACCTAGCATCTCTTCTCGTGCTTGGAACTGGGAACCAGTAGTGGTGCCTCAGCCACCAATAAGGATTATAGCTTTCTGACCATGATTTCTACTTAGAGCATCTCATAGTTCCTCATTTGCCATTTTCTCTGTCCAGGGTGGTGTTCCCTCACCAGAGGAAGAGCAAGGCAGAAGATGACATCATCTTCAAGCAGTATGTCATGGACACTGGTGTATTCCACTTCGGACCGCTGCGGTGTGGGAAGTCAAGAGAGTGGTATGTGCTCCCTGCACCCTGTGAACATCCTGATGTACTGCTGTGCAAAGTGAGATGTTGGGATGGGATCTCCAGGGCCTTGTGCTCTCATGATCATGCTTGAGACATGTTGTCCCAGTGGCACAGTTCAGGGCAGACCCAGGCAGAGACCTAGGAAATAGATACATGGGGTTGAAGGACCACAGGTTTGTGAGCATTTGACAGGCACATTGGTCTTAGAGGAGCTGGGGAGAGATAGAGCTGAGCTTCCTACCTGGTGGGTGCCTTGGTTCCCCCCTCCACATCTCAGCTTTATCACCTATGAAATGATCCTCACTGCTGGATAAAGTCCGCTTAAAAAAGTTGGCCATTGTAGCATGTAACTTTTGTTTTAATATTAGAAATGAAGCTCTTTTCTTTGTGGGAGCTCTGCAGAGCTAGTGATATTTTGCCAACCCGAGGAAATTAAATCAAAACAGTTATAAAAAAAAAAATGGGATCTTTAGCCAGGCTGTTGAATGCTTTTGGGTTTCTGTTCACGTTCTTAGCCCTTTAACTCCAGATTCTGTTTCACACCTGAGAGGAGGGACATTGTTGAATTTAGCATTCCTCTTGGGAATGAATCCTTTCTATTTCCTTCCCTCAGGCTTTGAGCTAACCCATTAAATGCAAGGCAGTTTCATGACTTGTTTGAAAGAGATAAGCTAAACTATTTTTACAACCTTTTTCAAAAGCATTTCTTTATACCCTGCAGGGAAGGAAATCTAACAAAGAAGGGGGAAGAACCCATGTGCCTGGTGTACTTTTATTTTTGTCTTTGAATTGACGTTTTGTAAAATGCTCTTTAAGTGGCCTGTGCATCTTCAGGCTTCTGGGATGGAGGCACCAAGTATAGGGCAGACATCAAAGTAGCACAAGGATGAAGACACAGACTGTGCAACATGCCCCTGGAAGTGATCCTTAGCTAGCTTGTTAGACTATGGTCTTCCAGTGGGGCCTCCTGCTGCCAGGACACAGTGCTTTCCTCTGTGTGTTTCAAGGGCAGTGGTCTCCTCAACAGCCTTTTCTCGTCTTGTGGACAGGTACAAGGCATTGCGCCATCCTAGCAACTGTGAGAAGATCACCATCCTCAACATCACTGCCTTGGAAGCAGAGGTGCATTTCTGCTTTGAGCACGATCTCAAAGCGGACACATTCCTTTTAGACCCTCCCAGCATGAAGCTGAAACCAAATGAGAAGCAGGTAGGAGATGGGTAGGTAGCGCAGGCACAGGTAGAAGTGCCCAGGACCTGTTCCTCCTGCTTACTGAATGCTCTTCTGTGTTTCTTTTTGTGGGGATGGAACCAGGAGCTGAGCATTTGGGCATACCCCACTTCAGCTGGCCTCATGGAAGACAATCTCATCTGCTCCATTAGCGGCAACCCAGAGCCGGTGGTGTTCCACCTCTGCTGCCAGGGGGTGCAGGTGGTGCTGGGGGTCAGCCCCAGGCAGTTGCATTTCGACAGGCTGCTGCTGCACAGGTCAGTCCTCCCACCCCGCAGGCTCTGCTGGGGACACAAGCTGTTAGCCAGCTCCCTTCCAGCTTCCTTTGCTGGCTCTGTGGCCACTCAGATGAGAGGCTGGCTTCTTCCAGCAGATCCAGTCTCTTGCTCACCATTCCTGGCTGGCTTGAATATCTCATGACTTCTACAAGCTCTGTAGCCCCCAGCAGTGCTGTACAATGGGCATCCTGATGCGTTTGTATCTTGCCTGCTGGTTCAGTGAGCAGTTCAGTTGCTCCTCCTTATCTCTCTTATGTTGGATACACTTTCAGCACCCAGGTCTCCCAAAGGACCTCACCTCTGAGACTTGTGGCAAAGGGAAAATGTTTAACTATGGTTTTGGATGTGGGATGAGGCTGCTCCAAGCTGCATTCAATTGCAAGGCTGACGTGCCAGTCAAGCGGCCAGTGCTGAGTGTTGTCTGGTCTCTGCAGGAGGGACAGCAAGACCCTGGTCCTGCAAAACCGCACCCCACTGCCTGTGGCCTGGCAACTCAGTGGGCTGGAGAACCTCGGCAAGGACTTCTCTGTGTCTCAAGCTGAGGGCATCGTTGGTCCCTACACGGAGTTTGGCGTGCATCTATGTTTTAAGCCTATGAAGGCTCTCAGCATTAAGAAGACCATCCGACTAGAGGTAAGGGGGACTGTGGCCTCCCTACCAAAGCAGGGTGGAGTGATCAGCTCCATGCTCTTAGGGATGGAGACTGTGCTTGAAGGGTACTCTGCAGAGAGAGGAAAACGATGAGCCTTCATGAGATTTCTTTCTACCTGCATTGCTGGGTAACCAGGCCCTGGTTGTCCAGACTTTGGCATGCTCCGTGAACCCTTCTTGGAGTCTGTCTGGGGTTCTTAACATAGAGCAGTGAACTTCCACCTTGGAATGTTGCTCCACATGGTTTAGAAGCTACATTTTGGTGAGGATGCTGAGTGATTGAAGAGGAGAGGGTTGGTTTGATCAATGCCACCTGCTCTGGGACAACTTACATTTCTTGTGGTTGTTTTTACATGCCTGCTATGGTGCTTTAGCAGCAGCATTTCCTGCTGTAGGAGAGCAGAGTTGGGCTGATAGTGTTTGTTACTGCAGCCAAATCCCACTGGGTCAGCCCATGAGATGAACAGGTTAGGAAAACCTAGGAGTCCAAAATGCTTGGGAAGCAGGGGAGGCCATGGTGGAAGCAACTGGTAAAGACAAGGACTCATATGTTGTCTACCAAAAGAACTGAGGAGAATGGTTTAAGCAGTGTTTGTTTCTTGCTGTCTTAGGTTTCAGACACAGAAAACGACCTGGGGGTTGCTCACACTGAAAATATCCAAGTCTTTGCAGAGGCCTATGATGTTGCTCTGAACATCAGCATTTCTAAAGGTCAGTGGATGTCCCCAAAGTACTCCTGTTGCATTGCCTTGTGTTGGCACATAGGCAAGCTAAGCACTTGGTGTGTAGTATGAGACAGCATACAAGTGTGGCACGGATCTGTAAAGCACATATCCTGCAAGCTGCTTGGAGTAAAATACTGCCAGGGCACAGACAGCCTTGAGTCTCTCAGCTCTGAGCTTTGAAGTGTGCAGCTTCATGTGCAGATTGATCTGTCTCCTGTCACTTACTATACTCTGCAGCAGATCACAAATATTTCTCGTTTCTTACCTCACTCTGTGGGTTTTCTGCAGGTAGAGATGGTAGTGTGGATTTTGGAATTCTGAAAGTCTTGGAGGATGCAAAGGAAGTGCTGACTCTGAGGAATAAAGGGAAGTACGAGATTGTGTACAGGTGGGTCCAGCTGCCTGCTCTGTGAATGCATGGTGCCACCATCTGCCTTCTCCTCTTGCCCATGGCTAGAACCTGTTCCTATGTTTGGCTATGTCATGGTCTGAGTAAATACAAAACCTGGGCTCTCTGATCTCAAATATTTTAATAGAGAATCCAGCCAAACACAATTCACAGCTCAGCAAGAACCAGAAGGAGAGACCCCAAAATATAAGCCACTCATTGCTAAGGTTCATTGCCTTCTGTTATGGGTCAGCTCATATCTCTTAATGAGACTCTTTAAAGGAGGGAATGAAAAAATGCAGTGTCAGGGTTAGCTTGCAACACTTATGATTGTCTGCACTCTGTGTCAAGATTTGGGAATCCCCAAGCAGAGCTGGACTCTTTCCCCTTGTTATTTTTCATGGTGCTATGCAATGTCGTTGGTGTGCTAGTGGCCCCTGGACTTTCAACTGCAGTGGTTTTGTGCCTTCTCTTTCTCCCCAGTTTCAAGCTGGAAACCACACATACCAGCATACCTGACTTGGCATCCCACATCACTATCCAGCCTCAGAGGGGCGTGTTGGCTAGCTCCGAGCGCTCTGCGCAGGTCCATCTGCTCTTCCACCCTAAGACGGAACTTAGCATTGAGAACAAACCCATCCTACAGTGCCTGGTGAGCTGCCTGGGCCAGGCAGTGGTAGCACACAGCTACAGGTGGTAGCTGGGGAGTGGAGCAGGACGTGTTTCTGGAAGGAGGGCTTTAGCTGGGGAATCCTCTCTCACATTTATATGACAAGGTCTTTCAGAAACCATTTGTGGTGCTTCCTAAGCAGAGCTGAAAATCTGGCTCTGGAGGAGGCACTTAAATAGGGATGGTGAGCTGATGGGGACCTGGGATCAGGGGACAGAGGTAGAGGCTGACCTTTTTGCTGTAATTACCAAGCTATTCTCTGGTTGCAGGTGATTGATCCCCACGTCTGTGAAGAAGGTGAGACCATCGCCATCATCCCAGTGAAGGTGTCAGCAAAAGCTGTGTTCAGCAAGTACAGCATTCGCCCTGCCTCACTCATCAGCTTCGGTGCCATGGTGAGTGGCACCAGGAAAACCTGCAGCTTCATTCTGGAAAACAAAGGCATCCTTGACTTTAAATTCTTCATTTACCAAGACCAGGCTGCACCTCTGTTGCCAAAGAAAAGGTGAGAAGGGACCTGTACCATCCTTCCTGCCTGACGAGGCACCATGGCATGGCTAGGGTGTGACAGGTAGCCAGGACACGTGGGTTACTGTCCTTTAGCATCACAGGCTTGTGAACAGGGAGCAGAAAAATGCTTCAGTATCCCCATGTGTCGGATGAAGCTGGTGATACAGCTGACCTATCCTTAAGCTTCAGCACTATGTGCTGCAGGCAGCCCTCCGGGAGCAGCCAGGAGCCTGAAGGTTTTCCTCCATGGCAAGGAAGGCCAGCTTCAGCCTTTGGGAAAGTCAGGGGCAGCTATGCATGATGGATGTTTCTGTTTTCTCCTCTTAGTGCACATCAAAGGAAATCTGCTCACTCCCAAGAGAGTGAAAATGGAAAGCCAGTGGTTCTGTCAGCCAAGCCAAGCAAGCGCTTGTTGCAAAAGGACCCAAACCCTGTCCCACAGGTGAGTTGTTCCTGCTCCCTGACACATGCTGCTGCAGGCAGGGGGCTCGTCACCACAGGATGGGGCATGGTCCACGTGATGGAGGGCCGTCATCTCCTACCCACAAGCAGAGGCAGGAGCTGCTCAGTCCCACTGACAGTCCCATGCTCGGCTCAGACCTGGAGCTTGCAGGGCAAAAGAGGGGAACAGGTCCTGCGTTTGGTAGCTGCTAGCCAAAATAAGTGTGTGAATACCACAGATGCAGAATGTTCCTGTTTGAACTCCCAGTCCACAGATATCAGATTAGCTTGGTTTTTCTTCTTCCCATCATTCTTCCCATTTCCCATCATTTCTCACAGTTTTCTGCTCTCCTGTTTTACCCCAAGAGGCTGAAGGATCCCTGCTGCCACTTTCACCCTTTACATCCAAACTCCTTTCTCCTCACTCAGGGCAAGCCTGCAGCTCCTCCTGGCTTGTTCGTTTCATCCTGGGGTTGCCTTTGAGCCATGGAGTCATCCTTCCCTGCCCTGGGGCTGGGGGCTTGGGCCTGCCTGGAGGTGAAGGAGTGGCATGCTCCTTTCTGGGGATGCTCAAGGTAAGGCTGTTGATTTGCCTCTTTCTTCAGGCTCGTCTCACCATGGGCATGTTCACAGTGTACCCAGGCTTTGGCACCATCCCTCCTGGGGGCCAGCAGATGATCACAGTGGAGTGCTGTGCAGAGCCGCTGGGGACATGCAGGGAGCTCCTGTCCATCGATGTCAGCAACAGAGACCCCAGGGATAATCCTTTTGGCATCCCGTATACCCTATTTGCTGAGTCCTGCCTTCCAGGTACACCCTGTTCACTGATGCTGATCAGCACTTAAACTTACCGCTTGAATAGAAAGGCACCCTGACCTTGAAGTCCCATCTTAAAATCCTCAGAAGTTCCAATCTTTTTCAAGTGCACAAGTGAGGAGAGGCTGGGAGGGATGCATAGAAGGATAAAATGAAATCAATACCCTTTAAGACTGAGGGTGACTGAGCTCTATCCTCACAGCCAGCTCTCCCACCCCAGGTTGGGTTTTGCAGTGACCTGGGCAGAAGGGGCTCATCAAGCCTTCTGAGATGCCAACAGGGTCCAGATAAATTCAGGAGGATGGCTTCTCTATCCTCAGCACTCCTCTGATTTGTTTGCAGCATTTGTGGTTGATGACATAGAGTCCATTTTTGAGGAACATCGAATCTGCAGCAACAACAACCTCTGCCACATCCTACGGACAGTGCAAGACAAGGGCATCTTCATCACAGATGAGAACAAGTTTATCTTCACTGATGTTCTGGTTGGGCACCAGGCCACAGCTCGCTTCAAGATCTGCAATGTGGGCAAAGTCCCCTGTAATGTTGTCCTATCTGTCAGACCTGTCCCCAGTAAGGTAAGGACAAGATGCCAAGGTGGCTGTTGCTGTTTAAAGGCTGCCTCATTCTCCAGGTTCATTGCTTCCTCTTGCTCAGACTAGTTCAGCGCTGTGCAGGTCAGACTACAGGGGAGTGCAGCAATGCTGGGGTGATGGGTTGAATTCAGCGTCTCTCAAGCAAGGTTTTGGCTCACCCCTCTGGGTCTTTGGTAGGAGACCTGGACCCTTCTGAACATCTCTTGGAAGCATGCTCAGATGGGGGCTTTTACTGGACTGTGCCTGAGCTCAAAGCAGACCATTTCCTCGGGCTCCTTGTTTTTTTCCTTCTCATTAAAGGTCAATTCTAGACTATTTGCAGGGTTTTCCATGAAGTCCCCACCTCCCACGTGTGCTGGGATGACTGCCCAGAGCGCAGAGCAAGCTTTTGCAGTTCTGGCCCTTATGGCAGCTCCCCATGCAAGGTCATCACCACTCTGGGATGAAGGAGCCTGTCCAAGGAAGGAGGGAGGAATGCATGCTGTGTGGGGCTGTTCCCAGTGATGCATATATGATGCATATATGTGTCATATTGAAGAATGTTTCCTCCTAACTCCATTCTGTGGTGTTCCCAAGCTTAACAGCCGTGTTAGTGATGTTTTCGAGGTGGATCCTGTTCGGATGTGTATTCCTAGCTGCTCCCATGCCTTTGCTACGGTGGCGTTCACTCCCCAATCGATGGAGACCTACCAGTGCACTTTTGAGGCTTCCCTTGATGTCCGGGCAAGGTAACTCACCCCGTTGGGGGAACCTTTCTGACAGCTGCCTCTCCTATGTGAGGACATAGACCTCTTGTTAATCCTAAGGCTTTCAGTCACCTTAGGTAAACTTAGCTTTATAGAAGGCAGTAACTACTAGATATAGCAGAGCAGAAAAATAAGGGTGATAGTTTTGCCAATAGGAGTGATTATGAAGACAGCGCAACATGAACTAGCCAACTGGAAGTGACTGAACCAGAAAAAATGGAGATGTGCAATAGCTGAGCTGGGGCATTCCAAAGACAAGGGATTAGATGAAGATTAGATGCCGGAAAGTCAGCATGCATTATTTCTTCCCTGTTTATAGTAAAATGATATGATCTATGTAGTTACCTGGGGTATATTAAGTTATTTTATGTTAAAGGAGCATTTGGACCCCTTATAAGAGCAGAGGCCAGTTTCTCTGTCCCAGGACCTATGTGCCGGGACCCTGATGTGCTCTTCCCAGACCTTTGGTCACTGAAGTAAGACAAGATAAGTCAGCTTTCTGCCCTAAAGAGCAATTTTTTAGTGTCTTTGGAAATAATCTGTACTGATGGTGTTGTTTGTTTATTTTTCCCTTCTTGTTTTCATACTATTTTCATGCTCTGCATGTGCTTTTTTGCACGTCTCCTATCACCACAGCCAGTCATTTGCCACATCTCATCTGTTTGCTTCTTAATTTGTCTGTTGTACTACATGAGTGAAATTATTACGTGTTATAGAATCAGAGAATAGTTAGGGTTGGAAAGGACCTTAAGATCATCTAGTTCCAACCCCCCTGCCATGGGCAGGGACACCCCACACTAAACCATGACACCCAAGGCCTCATCCAACCTGGCCTTGAACACCGCCAAGGATGGAGCACTCACAACCTCCCTGGGCAACCCATTCCAGTGCCTCACCACCCTAAGAGTAAAGAACTTCTTCCTTATATCCAATCTAAACTTCCCCTGTTTAAGTTTTAACCCATTACCCCTTGTCCTGTCACTACAGTCCCTGATGAAGAGTCCCTCCCCAGCATCCTTGTAGGCCCCCTTCAAATACTGGAAGGCTGCTATGAGGTCTCCACACAGCCTTCTCTTCTCCAGGCTGAACAGCCCCAACTTTCTCAGCCTGTCTTCATATGGGAGGTGCTCCAGCCCCCGATCATCCTCGTGGCCCTCCTCTGGACTTGTTCCAACAGTTCCATGTCCTTTTTACGTTGAGAACACCAGAACTGTACACAATACTCCAAGTGAGGTCTCATGAGAGCAGAGTAGAGAGGCAGGATCACCTCCTTCAACCTGCTGGTCACACTCCTTTTGATGCAGCCCAGGATGCGGTTGGCTTTCTGGGCTGCAAGCGCACACTGAAGCTGGCTCATGTTCATTTTCTCATCGCCCAACACCCCCAAGTCCTTCTCTGCAGGGCTGCTCTGAATCTCTTCTCTGCCCAACCTGTAGCTGTGCCTGGGATTGCTCCGACCCAGGTTTAGGACCTTGCACTTGGCATGGTTAAACTTCATAAGGTTGGCATCAGCCCACCTCACAAGCGTGTTGAGGTCCCTCTGGATGGCATCCCTTCCCTCCGGCGTATCAACCGAACCACACAGCTTGGTGTCATCAGTAAACTTGCTGAGGGCGCACTCAATCCCACTGTCCATGTCACCGACAAAGATGTTGAACAAGACCGGTCCCAACACCGATCCCTGAGGGACACCACTTGTTACCGGTCTCCAGCCGGACATTGAGCCATTGACCACAACTCTTTGCGTGCGGCCATCCAGCCAGTTCTTTACCCACCGAGTGGTCCACCCATCAAATTGATGTCTCTCCTATTTAGAGACAAGGATATCGTGTGGGACAGTGTTGAAGGCTTTGCACAAGTCCAGGTAGATGACGTCAACTGCTCTGCCCCGTCCATCAGTTTCGTAGCCCCATCATAGAAGGCCACCAAATTAGTCAGGCAGGATTTCCCCTTAGTGAAGCCATGCTGGCTGTCACCAAGGACCTTGTTGTTTTTCATGTGCCTTAGCATGCCTTCCAGGAGAACCTGCTCCAAGATTTTGCCAGGCACAGAGGTGAGACTGACTGGTCTGTAATTCCCCGGGTCATCAATTTTCCCCTTCTTGAAAATGGGGGTTATATTTCCCTTTTTCCAGTCGTTAGGAACTTCACCTGACTGCCATGATTTTTCAAATATGATGTCCAGTGGCTTAGCAGCTTCATTCGCCAGCTCCTTCAGGACCTGTGGATGGATGTCGTCAGGTCCCATGGACTTGTGTACGTTTAGGTTTTTAAGATGGTCTCGAACCAGATCCTCTCCTACAGTGGGCCTAGGGTCTTCATTCTCACAGTCCCTGCGTCCGCCTTCCAAGACTTGGGTGGTGTGGTCACAGCATTTGCCAGTGAAGATCGAGGCAAAGAAGTCATTGAGAACCTCAGCCTTCTCCAAATCCAGGGTAGCCAGTTCTCCCGATATCATCCGAAGGGGGCCTACGTTGTCCCTAATCTGTCTTTTACTCGCTACGTACCTATAGAATCCCTTCCTGTTATCCTTAACATCCCTAGCCAAGTTCAATTCTAACTGGGCCTTAGCCTTCCTCACCTGGTCCCTAGCTTCCTGGACAACATCCTTGTATTCTTCCCAGGCTGCCTGTCCCTGCTTCCACCTTCTATAAGCCTCTTTTTTCCTTTGAATTTTCCTGAGCAGCTCCTTATCCATCCAAGGAGGTCTCCTGGCCCTCCTGCTGCACTTCCTTCTAGTTGGGATGCAACACTCCTGAGCTTGGAGCAGGTGATCCTTGAATAACAACCAAGAGTCTTGGGCCCCCCTGCCCTCTAGGGCTGTATCCCATGGACCCTTACTAAGCAGGTTCCTGAAGAGGCCAAAGTTTGCTCTCTTGAAGTCCAGGGCAATGAGCTTGCGGCACGCTCTTCTCACTGTCCCGAGGATCTCGAATTCGACCATCTCATAGTCACTGCAACCAAGGCTGCCGTGGAGTGTCACATTTCCAACCAGCTGGAAGGCTCTGGCTCTTCAGCCATCCTCTTGTGAATGGCCCTGAGCAGATGGGGAGGAGAAGGGTGAGGGTGAATTGTGTCATGGGGAAAAGAAGCACCAGCCAAGGCAAACACGGTGGGTGGCCTTGCTTCATGGCTTGCCCAGTGGGAAAAGGGTTAGTGCCCACTGTGGTGATTCCACCTCTGCCTCTTCTGCAGCCGTACAGCAATGAAAGCACAAAGCCTGATCTTTGATATCAGTGGAGATGGGAATTTGCCTCGGGTGACGGTCCTGTGCCCCGTCCTTCACAATAAGAGAGGGAACCCTCTGTTGCTCTTCAAGAAGTTGTTGCTGGGTGATTCAGAAAAACTCCCTCTAGTCCTTTATAACAGTGGCATCATACCTGTCCAGGTGAGTACCTGCCATGGGACTGCTCTGGTCTGGGAACAAGTGCTTGTTCCATGAAGGAAAGGTCCCAGAAAACATAGTAGATGTGGAAGCAGGTCTTGGGAATTCTTTTTAAGCAACTGATGGATGTCTGTTTTCAGGAAGGGAGTTTCAGAAATGTGATATTCTCATTAGCCTGTCCTTTTTAGTTAAACACAACACCAGAAAGTTGGTGGGGTACTTTTCTCCCATCTCTCTTCTCATGTTTTGGTTCTCATGTGGGCACATGTGATGTCCTAGTTACATTAGATTGTATTTGATCCTCTTTTACTACAACTTAATTAATCTCAATTGTAGTTTAATTAAATTCTGCTCATTACTTTTAGTACTTTCTGTCCTTTTTGGTTGTATTTTAATTACATCCCAATGCCTCTGAACACTTTTTTTTTGCCTTCCTGTCTGATTTTACTTAAACTTCATGCTAAGAACTGTATGTGAAGGGAAAGGCTGCTGGGCTCCCCATGCTAGACCAGAAGCAGTACAATGTTAATCCACATGCCATCCTGTACCCATACCAGTGTGGTCATACTCTGTGTTCCCTTTCCTCAGCTGATGATTGACTTGTTGGATGAAGGGGGAGTTTTCTTCTTGAAAGCCAGGCCCACCACACACTGTATCTACCAAGCTGCAGACATGAAGGAGGACTCACCTGAAGAAGGTAAATTCATAACCATGAAGTGTGGTCATCCACACAGGGAAAATGTGTGGTCATCCACACAGGGAAAATGTGTGCTCTGCTCTTGGCTTGTCCAAACAACAGCCAGATGTTAGAGATAGTTTCTTTCCTGGGGTGCTCTGTACCCCTAGTTTTTCATGTGGACTCTTTGCAGGGTTTCATACTATCAAGTTTTAGGAAGTTTTTCTGTTCCAGACATGGTGGATTGAGCTGTGGGGGACCATCACTAAGTCAATGCACCAAGGTCTTTACTGCATGTGGGAAGTTAACAGGAAGTTAATAGTCTGAATGGAGGCAGCCCTTGAGCCCACAGCCGGCCAAGAAAAGCCAAAACCACTCTTTGACTCAGCTTTATGTATGGCAGAATCTGGCTGGATGCAGTTTGAGTGGGAGTTGGGTGTTAACCTGAGTTTAAGACACTTAAGCAGTGATATGCATGGTGGTGTCATAGTCTTGTGAACATAGCAGAAGAACATTGTGAACACTGTGGAAGAGCCTTCAGTTAAAGGCAGCTGAGTTTCAACCTCTTACTCCTGCTTATACCCCATGAAGCTAGTTCCCCTGTATAGCTTTACCACTTGTCTCTGATTTCTATTGTCATGTAGACAGGAAGCCTCACACAGCTGCCCTGGTCCTGCATCAAGGGGAATCAGCAGAGTTTGATGTGCTTTTCAAACCCACCTTGGCACAACGTGTGAAAGGGAAGATCTACCTGTCAGTGGTGGACAACCCATATGAAGAGACCAGCATTCAGCTGTTAGGTGAAGGCTACGAGGATGACTTCACTCTGGATAACATCCATGGACTAGTGTCAGACAACAAGGAGGAGAACACTGAGGGCAATCTGGAGGAAGACATAATTGAGGGTAAGAGAGGAGAGGTTGCCAAGATGAAGCAAGGAACAGGAAAATACCCATCTGCTCATCCTGTGACAGCGCAGGTCTGGTCCAGCCTTTGAGAACAGCTCTTGTTGCCTTTTGTAGCCTGCAGAGCAGACACACATAAGAACACAGGGGAAGATCCTCTGTCAAGGGAGAATCTTGCAGGCTAGCAGGGAAGGGTCAGAGATGCCAGCATTCAGCTCCTATCTCTGAAAGGAGGTCTGCTAGCCCATAGTCAATTATTGAGATGAAGACCGTGTGTGGTAATTTGTGCCCTCTGTGTAACCAGGCCTGTGCCGTTGCCCACTGGACCAGATAGCCTGTGAGAATGCCAGCTGCATGCACAGACACAGTGCATACTGTACAGCTGTCTCTCTGCACAGCACAGCCATGGGTTTAGGGACATGTTGGGGCATGTTCCTGAAAGTGGCAGGATGGAGAACTGCATCTCCCAGCGGGAAGAAGGCTTGGAGCAAGGAAGAGTGGGACATACATATGTCTGTGCATGTGAGGGATCAGATGGACCTCACTGCATGCTGAGACCTCTTGTTCTTATTCTTAGCAGCTGCCAGAGTGGAACACATCCAGTTTGGGGACTGTCACATTGGGACACCCTACACCGTGACCTTCACAATCAGCAACCGCAGCAAGGTGGAGGTGCTGCGGTTTGAGTGGCTGGTAGACCCCCCGTTCCAGTTCTCCCCCCAGGTGAGCTAGGATAGCTCTGCCTTTCCCTGTTGCTCAAGCCCTACCCAGTGGTTTCCTGGGAGCTAGCAGGGAGTCACCATAGACTGGTTAAAAGGAAGGTCCAGTGCCATGTAGGAGATACAATCCCTGGCTTTGCTGGGGCAGAGCCATCAGCCCTGCAGTAAAGACTGTGTTACAGGATGCAGCATCTTTGTTTGTACTTTCCTCTGCTAAACCTCACATAAAGACACAGCAAGATGCAGGTTTCTGGCACAGCTGCTCACCACATCAATCCCTTTGCTATCAGTCCTGCCCTTGCCAGTGATTCCAGTTTGGTCTTGGTTTTCTGGTTCTCTGTAGGTGGGACACCTCCATGCTGGCTGTGCTAAGAACATCACAGTGACCCTGAAATCGGATGTCCCAGTTGCCTTCAAAATGCACCCTGTGAAGTGTAAGGTTGTGAGGATTGCCTTCCAGCTGCCACCAGAGGAGGTGATGGACTGGGACGACCACCTGCACACCATTGAGTGGATGGATGCCAGCAGGGACTCAGCAGCCACATGGCCTATGAGGAAGGTAAGAAACACAATAGCAAAAGCTACTGAGCTTCTACAAAAAGAACTGCTGATGGCAGCAGACTAACATCTCTGCTGGCTAAGCAGCTCCTGCTTCCTCCTTTATTTAATCCATCCCATGAGGTTAAACAGCAGTGAATTTTAGAGGAGAGGTGGATGCACAGTGACCTGACATGCTCACACAAGATGGGGAAGTCTTTGGAAAGAGATGTTTAGCCACATGCAAACTATCAGTCTCTGCCAAAGGCTGAAGTGTTGCAGCCTGTGTTTAATGGGAGGTCACACTTTCTGATTTCATTGCATTTTATGGTGTTAAAATGTCTTATCTGATTCAGTGCCTTTTCATCAAGGAGTTAAATTCACTGTGCTCTGTCTCTTGGAGAGCAACATTAGTGCTCTTCTGTATATGCTGGGTAACCCACCAGCATGTTGTGTGTGTGCTCTGAGCATTGTCTACACTGACACCAGAGATTTTGGTTGTGGTCTCTGTGTCGTGTGGGGTGTCTCATTATGGAGCAGCCCAGGCACTGTAGGACAGTCATGCAGGAGTCTGGGTGTCATCTCCAGAAACTCTTGCTTCTACTATCATTAGTGTCAAACACACTTACCCAGTGATGGTTCTTCCCTAGTTTCTGAAGCACTGTAAAAGCTGTAAACCAAACTTCTTCCTCATCAGAGCTTCAGCAGTCAGAGACCTTCCTAAGGAATTCATTTCCATCCCAAAAATACCTGTCGCCATCCCCCACCACTGTGACTGTTGCCCAACATGACATCTGGAAGGCACTTTCTCATAAGTCAAGAAGGAAAAGGTGCTTTCTAGGTTTGTTCAGTCTTCGATGCCTCCATCCACAGAGCTCCTGCAGGGGAACTTATTTCTAATTTAGAGGCCTTCTGGGATTTATTTGGGCCAAGAAAAACATCAGACACTTTACAGGGATGAAACACAGGGACTGATACCCGGTCATAGTCACCATGGGAGTACACAGTCGTGGTGGTGATTGCTTTGATCAATAGGTAGAAAAAAATAGGCAGCAGAAGGATCAAATTTTGTTATCCTTCAGGCAAAATAAATGGGAATGGTCCTTTCTAGCCCCTGTATGTGATTTTAAAGCCAAAAGACTCCCTGCTCAGCCTGGCTTTCTGGACTTTGCTTAATGATTTTTCCCTTTCCTCTATGGAGGTTATCAAGACAACCCCAGAACCAGCTCACACTGTCCTGGAGAAGAGCAGCCGTGAGGTGGAGCTTCACCTCAGTGCTGTTGTTGACTATGCCGAGTTCCAGCTGGATGTGGACATAATTCAGTTCAAGGAAACCTTGCTCTTCCAGACAAGAACGTTCACGTGAGTGCTGGAGGCCAGGCAGAGACCTGCAAGTGGGAGCTGCCTTTCCCAGGATTGACCCAGCATCTGCTTCCCCAAAGCTGTGCTGTGCTTTCTGGTAGCCTCTGCTTTTCCTTCTACTCATGCTCCTGTGCCAACAAAAGTTACACTGACATATTTATTGCTCAGCCACTTCTTCTAATTCTTCTAATTCTTCTAAAGCCTCTTCTAATTTCTAAGAGGCTGACCAGCCTTGGAGGAAGGTGCTGCTGCCTGCTGGTTCTTGAGGTTTCAGTTTCCACATATCCTGAGGTCCTGGAGATCTCCCACATGTGGATCTGAGTCCCTTCCTAGAACTTTTTGTGCACTCTCCCCTGCTGTTGTTCCCTTTAAACAAGTCATTTATTGTTTCATCCTTTCCGGGTCCTGGTAAGTGCTGAGGCCCACATATGTGCATACAAAGCCAAGCAGGAGATGGTAGACACTATCCTGCCAAGATATGCCAGGAGAGGTTCTGCTGAGGACAACCATGGTCTTGCTTTCTTTGCATGTTGCCTGTCCTTGTCTGCTTAAGAATGAGTTTGCAGTCAAAATAACGTCAAACTGAGATATAAAGACCAGAATAAGACCCTTGAATTAACTTCCTGGGCACCATGTCTGCCTTTTCCTCTTTAACATCCAAACTTTGAAATACTTTGTCTTGGGGCAGCCCAGGGCAGCAATCTAGACGAAACAGAGATGCTTGAGGAAGAAGATGCTACTCAGCATAAAGAAAGGGGTACTGGGAGTCCACCATAAAGCATTACTTTTCTACTTGCTTTGTACTTATTGGATGTTTTCTTTTTATTTCTTTTTTTTTATTTATTCTCTTGCTGAAAAGCAGTTTCCAGCTGTCCAATACAGGGAATGTGGCCCTGGAATACACCTGGATGGCAGCTGTGGAGGATGAAAGGGCAGTGAACCATACTGGGGAGCTGCTCCTGCCCAATCTGAGTGGTAAGGCACTGGCTTTGGGTGGCAGCTGGGCATGCCCAGGGTGTTTCAGTTGGTAGCTGAAGGCTTGTGGAGAAGACTGTGTCACTTCGCCCCAAAACATGAATTGCTTTTTCATCCCTGTCCAGTCATCTGATTTCATCAGCATCTCCCCAGCTGCAGCTGGAGACTTTCTCTTTGTCCCCCTCTCTGCTTTTCATACCCTCATATGCTTGCTCTGATACTTGTGGTCTGCATGGGAACTGAGCCTGGGTCAGGACTGGCAACAGGGACATGAGGCCACCTCTTTGGGAAGTCTCTGTGACTGGGAAAACTGATGGTGTAGCACTAAGTTAGCTGATCTGTATCACTGTGTGCAATCCCCCAGTCCAAAGCAAATGCAATGTTACTGTTTAAAACTGATCCTCCTAATTCAGGCACAGAAGTATTGCTGCCAGCAGAGACCCTGCTCCCAGCATGTTGGAGCTCAGTGGTGGGGCTGTGACTCATTAACCCATAGCAACATGCTTGTGTCTGAGTGCTTGTTTTCCTTGGGTGGCTGCAAGGAAACAGGGCTGTGTGTCCAAGAGGTCTCATCATAGAATCATAGAATAGTTAGGGTTGGAAAGGACCTGAAGATCATCTAGTTCCAACCCTCCGAGCCATGGGAACACCTCACACTAAACCATGCCACCCAAGGCCTCATCCAACCTGGCCTTGAACACTGCCAGGGATGGAGCATTCACAACTTCCTTGGGCAACTCATTCCAGTGCCTCACCACCTTTACAGTAAAGAATTTCTTCCTTATATCCAATCTAAACTTCCCCTGTTTAAGTTTGAACCCGTTACCCCTTGTCCTATCACTACAGTCCCTAATAATTAGTCCCTCCCCAGCATCCTTGTAGGCCCCCTTCAGATACTGGAAGGCTGCTATGAGGTCTCCACGCAGCCTTCTCTTCTCCAGGCTGAACAGCCCCAACTTTCTCAGCCTGTCTTCATATGAGAGATGCTCCAGTCCCCTGATTATCCTCGTGGCCCTCCTCTGGACTTGTTCCAACAGTTCCATGTCCTTTTTATGTTGAGGACACCAGAACTGTACACCAGAAACAGGATATAGGAGAGCAGTCAACCCTTGTGTTTCCTAGCATGGACAGCTTTCTGATGGTCAGGATGGGAGACCTCAGCCAAAGTCTTTGGTGCTCTGAATATGCTTATCTCCCTCCCCTGGGATCCAGGTATTGACTCTTCTCGAGCACAGGGTGCCCTCATGCTGGCGCTGGTCTGCTGGACTGCGCCATTAGCTGTCTGGTTGTTAGTTATGAAAGCCTGACAAAGAGGAAAGAAGGAAAGGGTGTGAAGAACAGCAGCGCTGCTCCCCAAAGCCTTTTCTCCACCAGACACAACAAGCAAAGCTCAGTTCTGCAGGACTCAACACTGTCCTTAATGCTAAGTATTGAGGCTGGCTGGGCTGGGATGTGAAACAGCTCCCAGAAATTCTCCCAGATGATGCAACACAGGTATCTCTGTTAGATCCTGGACATGGTTTGGGAATGAATGCTGGCCAGAAGTGGTCCTGCAGGAGATGTTTGCATCTAGCTCCCCAGTCCAGCATGGAGTGAAGCAGCAGGCTTCTGTCCTGGGCCCTTCTGATTTGCTAACATAGACATAGCCTTCCTGTCCACCATCTGAGTGTCTTTACAGAGCAATGTTCAGTGATGTGTTTTGATTCAAGCAGTTCTCTGGGTCTCTGCAGGACCATTCACTATATTTGCTGCCCCCCACCCTGTTCTCCCACCTGTTCTCCCACCTTTCCCCAGGACTTTCTGGGATTATGATTTAGCGAGCAGTATCACAGAATTGAAACACAAACTGGTCACTCTGCCTGTTCTTCAGTGGGAACCCTCCTGCTGAAAGCACTTGGCCAGAGACATTCCAAGTGCATCCCAGCTCCGTTCTGTCCACTGCAGCAGGAGGCAGAGTTGCTGGGAACAAAGGATTTTCTCCTTGAGCGATGTCGTGCTTCTTCCTTACCGCAGGGCAATCCCTCTTCTCCACTTGTGGTACCTCTGGGAAGCTCCATCCCAGCCATTGTTTGAGTCAGCTGGACCATTCACTGGAGCAAGTCTCTTCCTCCCTGAACTCATCTCTGAATGCCATCAGTGGCACGTCACCATTCTCTGTCGAGCCCTGCAGTGGCACCATCCCTGTTGGCCAGGAGCAGCTCTTCCAGATGAAGTTCTCTCCAGTGTATGTGGGGGACTTCGAGAGCCATATGCTCTGCAGGTAGGAAATGTCCTGGCACTTTTCAACTCATACTACTGATGGATAGTCATGATTGTGCCTCTGGGATGGGGGAGGTGAAAACCTGTGGACAACCAGCCACAGAGAGATTGCAGAACCAGTCAACATGCAGGAGTAAAGATGATCATTCAGCTTTGGTAGAAGCAGGTATGGAGGCACTGGGAAAAGAAATCACATGAAATATTAAGCTCCCGTAGGGATCTCTCTGGAATGAGAAGCTGAATGACTGGCTACCAAGGAGCCAGCCAGTCCCTAGGTATGCTCCCTTATCAGTCAAGCATGACCTCCTTATCTGCAGAGAAACCTGTGCACTGCAGTTGGTCTTCAGACATATCACTGGTTATGTTTGTGCCGTTTCTTCTGTCTCTGTGGCAGGGAATGCAGTTCTGTTTTATTTTCTGCACAGTACTTGATGGAGAGAGGGTGCAAAAGTACATGCTGTACAAGGAGACAGGCAAGCAGCTGGCTGTCTGGAAATGTTTACCTGGCTAATATCAGTCCCTTTCTTCCTAGTATTCCTAACCTGACACCAAACCAGAAGTGCCCAGAGGTGGTTGTGAAGGGGAAAAGTCTGATGACAAACTGCCACTTTGAACTAGAAGACTCTGATTGCCTCATGGCAAACAGGCGCAACCCAAAGTTGTCAGACCCAAAGGAGACAATGTTAGATCTCAACACAAGAGTGATTGAGTTTGTGGCCATTGGGCTGTGCAGCAGAAGCAGCAGGTAGGTGTGGGCATGGCTTCTCTGGCTGATGGTCTCCCAGTCATGCCCCTTATCCAAAGAACCTCTCCAGCTCCTCTTCCAAGCCCCAGCATACATCTGTACCTTGTCTGTGATCTGCTGACCCTTGGCCACCAGTCTGTCCTGGGCCTGGAAGAAACTGGACAGTGAAGACCAACTAGCCAATTTTCGATTCTCTTTGTCCTTTTCCTCAGTAGTGTGGGTCAGTCTGGGAGGACCATGTATCCCAAGCTTCTGCTTTATGGCCAATACAAGCTTTGTTCCTCCAAAGAACATTCTTGCTCCTTTAAGATTACCACTTGGACAGGGTCAGCAAAGGCTGCAGCCACAATAGAGAGCACCATTCTTCCAAGAGACTCTTACTGGACTTGATTTTACCATTTTCATTTGATCTTACCATTTCAACATGCAAGAGTTTGGATAATTTCTTTGCTAATTTCTCTGTGGAGAGATATTAATTTTTAGTCACCTGAGACACAAACAAGGTCACTAGAAAGCAGGTGAAATGTTGTGCTCCCAGTGTGGTTCCCAGTACCAAATAACTCCTTCAAGATGGTGTCCAGGACTGGCAGTTCCTGATGCCTGCTGCAGGACAAGAGCTGTTCACATTGCAACGCCACCTTAGTAGTCCATTTTGTTTTGTGTTCCCAGGACCTTCACGGTTACAAACCCAACCAGTTCTGCATACTCCTTCCAGTGGACTTGTCAAGACCCTGAAGCCCCACGAGGACAGGAGGCTTTCTTCTGCCTCACAGAGAGAGGTCAGATCCAGCCAGGGAAGAAAGCAGAGGTGGGTGCAGAAAATTAAGAAGGTAGATCCATAGCTCCACTACACATGTATGCCACTTCAGCACTGGATATGTCTACACTACTGGGCATGCCCTCTCACTGTGAGCTTGCCAAGACCATGCAGAAACCTTTGACTGTAGTGTAAATGAGCTGGCAGACAAACCTGTTCTCACCCTGTACCCCACATCTGCCAAGCTTTAGGCACAGCTGCCTGTCTCTGAGCTCGCAGCAGCATAAGGTAGAGGTTGCTTGGGTTTCTTGGTGGTGTAAACTGCACACACACACTCCTTGCCCTGCCAAGGGCAGCAACTTTCCTTCATTTGCCTCTTTCTTCCGCAGATGAAGTTCCAGTTTATTCCCCAGCACCTGGACGTGACAGAATCATTCTGGATCTTTACAGTCCCTGAGCAGAACATTTCAGTCCCAGTTCTGCTAGTGGGCAATGCCAGTGACCCACTCGTGACTCTGGACAGATCTCACTTGAACTTCCAGTTGCTGTTAATTGGTGAGCACCATGGTTATACCTTGCGTGCTCAGATGTGGACTGCCTCAGGGGCTCAGCACTCCTGTTGTTCTAGCAGGCTCCAAAAGGGAAGCTGGAAATGGAAACGGGCACTTTTAAGCAGATCATCCAGCTCCTGGCACCCAAATGTATGAGGGGGAGGAAGGCATGTGTCAAGGACAAAGCATGTGGTTGAGGCTATTCTCAAGACAGGATTTGGGGGAGGCAGGGGAGTCTAGGGGGTCCCCTTGCATGGAGAGAGGGTGCAACAGTGCGTGCTGTACAAGAAATGTTTCCATATTGGCATTCTGAGTATGCCATGCTGCAAGCAATGGTCCTCAGTGCAGATTGCATGCTGTGGTCAGCTGGCAGGCAGGAGTCCAAGGGACAATGGTGGCCCAGTGGCCAGAGATACAAGTGGTTTTCAGCAGCTACTTTGTCCTCTCCCCAGGGCACGAAGTACGCCAGACTATACATATGATCAACAGTGAGAAGGAAGCCTTCAGCTTTGCTTTCAGGGAAAGCTCTCTCTTCTCAGAGGGATGCAAGGCCTCCGTGAAGGTAGAGCCCCTGAAAGGCTCCATCGCTCCTCTTTCAAGGTAAAAGAGCTCACAGGCCACATTCCCTCCCCTGCATGCCAAACGTTGCACTGCTGTTTTGCTTTTGGGATTTTTCCCCTTGGTAGTCACCAGGTGCCTCTCAGCAATAGCAGGCATCTACCTTTTTTCATTCCTTTCCAATTGGGACACTGTGAAACTGCAGGTTTCTTGGTAAAGTGGTTGTGTCCAGGTTACCCTAGTCTTCTAGGTTCCCTTTCTAGAGAAATTCATGCTATAGATCTTTTAGGTTTGATGACAAAAGCATGTTTTGGGGTTTTAACCCTGTGATCCCCTAAGCCAGTAGCCTTAAGTGTGCAAGGTCTACTCTGTTCCCTCTGTGCCTTTAGTGACAGAGCCCACCACGCATGGTCTGTGCAAGACCACCAAGAGGAGCAAAGCACGCAAGCAGCACTACAGGCACCATATAAGCCTATTGTGGGAGTACAGCAACAGACTTACACAACTAGCTGTGTTTCGTAGGATCCCCTGTTAGAAAATGGATGTTGGTTTCTTGTAAACTGCAGCCATGACTTGCAATCAGACATGATCATGAGTTCAAGCAGTGTTAACAGGTCACTAGCTCATCTGCTGATCCACCATGGATGTCTCTGTGCCCAGTCATGGTCTGCTCTGGGGTATGGAGAACATATTAGCTCTGGGCAGCTTTGCTATGGCTTAAAAGATGCTGAATTTTTGCTTGCCATGGGGTGCAAGATAAGAGAGCGTCCTATATCAGTTACTGTGGTTCAACTGAGAAGTGGTAATTCCTCAGATCTTTGTAGTTTGGTTGTGTTTGATCACCTATCCAGAGATTACTCACAGAAATTACAAAGAGGCAGTTTGGTGGCACTCATGTTGTACTGCTGTCATAGGAGCTGGATAATTCTTCTTTGGAAAGAGGATGTTACTCTTGTCATACAGATCAGAGAGACTGGCGGTCTCTGAGTACCTTCTTCTGTGTTTGGGACAGAAGCAGGCTCTCAAGGCAATGCTGCCCTCCAGCACATGGACAGGACAATAAAGGTAGTGTTAGCTGCTTTATTGTTGTATCCTCTGCTGTTTCATTGCATGGAATCATCATACTCTAGACAGCTCTCATCACGGAGAATGGAAGGCCCTGGAAGGGCAGAATGCCATTCCTGGTTTCTTCCAGGCCCAGGGTCTCACCACAGCCATTGCACAGCTGCTCTCCCACAGAGAAGGCAATGTGAGGCCAAGAAAACTAAAAGACAGTGAATGGAACAAAAAGAGTCTTTTCTTCTCAGGCTTCCCATTACAGTCTACTTCATACCAACAACAGAAGGAGAGGTGGTCTTCAACCTCAAGTGCGATGTCAAGAGAAAGACCCAGCCTCTCTCCTTGAACATCAAGGCCACCAGCTACAGCATGAATGTCTCTGTCGGGTGCCAGGACAGTGATGGCCATGTCATTGAGCTCAGTGCGCACAAAATCAACGTCATTGATCTCAAGGAAGTGAGTAGCACTGGTTCCCTGAACCATTTGCTCCACAAAGCCCTGCAAGATTGCACCTTAACCAGAAGCTTTGCAGACAGATTTCAACAAAAGGGAAAGTTTTCTTCATTTATGGGTACAGTCGGGTCTCAAGAGGGAGGGAGATGGATCTTTCACACAGGTCATTAGCTGAATGGGAAAGATGCCAGAGCACATGAGGGAGGAGCACTTAGCGGGCTGGCCAGCAATTGGTGTGTGCTCCAACCCCTTGTCTTCACCACCTTCTCCCCCACAGGTACAGCTAAATGAGAACATCAAGCGCATCTTCAGCATCCGCAACAACAGCAGGTTCAGCTTCACCTTTACATGGGAGCTGTGCGGCCCAGCAGCCTGTCAGCAGGTCCTCACCATCACCCCTTGGACAGGCACCCTGCAGGCAGAGAAGAAAGCAGAGACCCAGCTGGCATTTCACCCACAAAAGATGTGCTCTTTAAAGGATGTTAAGCTGACACTGCAGGTGAGGCACCAACATTTAATAAGGCACCTTTGCCTTCCCTACGCAGCAGCTTGGCAGCAGGAGCCCAGAGCCAGGGGTGAGCTCCACCCCTAAAGAGCCTGAAGGAGGCAAAAGAGGCTCCTGCTGCTGAAATAGAGTCTGACAGCTTCTGAATGGAGAATTTTACTAAGTGTTTATCTGGGAGCCCTTTGGGAAGCACGTTTGTTCCAGATCATATCCACTAGGCTCTCTCTGTCCCTAATTTGGGAGCAGGAGGAGGGGGACCTACCTAGATGTGCATGGGGATGGAGCTGTTTCTCCTTACCAGGCCCTTCCTGAGCCAGGTCCCACAGCTCAGAAAGGTCTTGCCAGCATGTGGCTGCACAAAGCAGGGATGTGGCTCTCCAAAAACCTTTCCCTGAGAGGGAAGCAAGCCTTCTACCTTCAATTTCCATTCTGGGAACAGAAATCCTTTCAGCGTTTGGTGAAATTCCTTCAGCATTTGCTTTTCCTTACTGTCACTGCAGCCAGCTGTCCCCATCCTCTTCCTCAGCTGTCTCTGGTGTTTGTGGTTGGAATTCCCATATTTTCAGCTGGTTCATGCTGTCTTTCACCCCACCAGATCAGCAAGGGTCCCACATTTACCTGCGTGCTCCTGGCCACTGTCGTAGCACCCGCTGTCCACTTCTCGACCACAAGGCTCAACTTTGGAACCTGCTTCATCTACCGTGCTGGGATGACACCTGCTCAACAGACCCTTGTCATCACAAACAAGGCAAACAAGGATATGAGGTAGGACTTCTCCAGACGCTCCTTTGACCCTTGCTTAGCACGTCCATGCTGTGTGTCCTCATGACCACTGTGAGTAAAATCCTGAAGATGCAGGGAAAGGAGGTGGAAGAGCCTCAAGCAGCCCTGTTGTTGTTTGAGCACACGCAGCCTTGTGACACCTCTGTTCCTCTTTGCTGTGCTTTCTGCCAGTTTGAACTGCTTGTTCAGCAACACTGTGCACCTCAAGGTGGACTTCCCAGTGTATGTCCTGTGCCCAGGAGGGACAGTGGAGGTCCCTGTCACTTTCTATCCCAGAGAGGTTGCATCTTATCGTGAATTCATCCCTATTGAAATCAGTGGTGTGTACCAACAGACCATTGAGGTCCGAGGAAGAGGCATAGAAATGAAGGTGAGATTAAATCCAAATCCTAAAACTGCGGGTAGCAGGCAGCCAGCATGGCTTTCTCACTTTCCTCATCTCTTCCCCAGCCTACCATGTTTTGGTTTTCTGCCATAAGGGTGGCAGAAAGCCTTTCTCCTTCTTTCCTTTCACTTTACATTAATCCCTCCTGGCTCAGGTTGATGTTGTGGAACCACAAGGAAAGGTGGTGAACCTGGGAGCCCTCTCCATTGGACAGACAGTGAAGAAGATTGTCACCATAGCAAACAACAGTGCTGCCCCTCTCACTTTTAAGCTTAGTCTCACGTCCACCATGCCAGAGCTGCAAGAAGCTGGGGTAAGGCCTCTTCCTTCACTGGTGAGCACTTTGGTGTGCCTGCAGGTAGCTATGAACTGCTCTGGGCAGGAGCTAGTAGCTAATTACAACCATGTCCTGTCCTGGCTGCCTATGTGCTGTCCTGTCCTCACTGCTCGAACTGCTCTGCCAGCAGTGTGAATGCCTCAGCTGAGCTGGATGTCAGGACTCCCCTAAGAGCCAGAAGTGAGGTGGTACAATTCCCCTAGCCTGTTTTAGACACATACATTAGGATACAGCCATGTATTTTAGATCTGGAAAGGTAAGGGAGATAAATGAATTTTTAAAGATTAAGAGTTAAAGCTCTCTTGAAGCTTGCATGAAATTACTTCAGAAGACATAGTTCAGCTCCCCATGGCCAGATGGACACATCACAGGAAAACACCTTTGGTGTTACCTAGGAATTCATATGTGGGAATGAGTGGGACTGGGGCAATGTTAGTGGGGACAGAACAGGAACTGGAAGACTCTTCTCTGGCTCTAGTGAGGGAGGATCCACAGTTCAGTTGCCAGATGAAGTAGTCTCCACTCATTTCGTTGAGCAGGTTCTCTGCTTGAAGCCCACTAAGGAACTAAACCTGAAGCCCAGAGGAGACACCTGTAAAGTGGAGGTGACCTTCTCTCCAAAGCGCCGCATCCAGCTGTTCACGGAAGAAGTGATGTTGGAGTGCAGCGGGCTGGTGCGCTCCCTTTTTGTGGTGCGGGGCTCCTGCCAGGGCAGCCAAGTGAGCTTGGATCAGGACCACCTCAGCTTTGGAGCAGTGATGCAGCAAAGCTACGCAAGCCAGCGCGTTGTCATGAGGAACACAGGCGACATAGGAGTCAAGTAATGCAGAACCCCATCCCCTCTGAGGGCTGACAGCTTGGATAAGGGTTGCATGGAGCTGTAGCTTGCCCAGATAGTTCTCCTCTGCTTTTGCATCCCAGTGTAGAGTCATGCAGCCAAGGCTGTGCAGTCAGGCCCTGGCAGTTAGCGAGGGGGTACAACCAAAGGGGATACAACCAGAAGCTTCTTTACAGATGGGCACAGCTAAGCCCTGCCCAGCCTAAAGCCTGATTGCCAGGTGCCTCAGCATCATGCCCAAGATGTGAAAAAGACCACAAGAGACTTACAAACAGCACACAAGCCTCCCAAGTTTCTAATCCTTCTTTCCTGTTCTTGTGCTTTCCTTGGCAAGGTTTAAGTGGGACATAAGGAGCTTCAAGCCAGATTTCTGCATCAGGCCCACAGAGGGTTACATCTCCCCAGGAATGGTTGTTCATTTCGTTGTGACCTTCCGCCCCTCAAAGCTGGGTCAGGCTGTCCAGTATGACGGGCTGCAGTGCTTCATCCAGGGCAGTGAGCCACTCCGGCTTACTCTGGCAGGATGCAGTGTGGAAGCCCCTGTGATCAAAGAGGTAACTGGAGCAGAGACAGGATGGATCCCATCCCACCTATACCCCACCATTTGCACCACATCTCTCCCAGGGCAGGGACTGGAGGACACTTAATGTGCATAGACTCACTCCTGCCTGGGTATTCTAGAAAGCTGAGAAATCCGCTGGGCAGGATTCTCAAAATTCCTGAGCCCTGTTAAAGGTGCTGTTCCTCCAGTGAGCAGCTCAGCTGTGCTCGCTCTACGCTGCAGCACCCTTGCCACAGGGACACCCTGCAGGGCTTTTCTGAGACCCTCCCCACAGAACCACTCTGCTATACTCCCAAAATTGTACACCCACAGCCGCTCTTCTCCCTGTTGGGACAGAGGAGGACATTCAGCACTAGGAGTGGGCAGGGCACCTGCATCAGGCCCCTGGGGCACAGGGATGCAGTGGGGAGGACTCCTGGCCCTCACAGGCATTGCAGGACAGGGCAACTTGGGAAGTGTTGGCTCCTAATCCCAAAAGAACGTCCAGAATTGCGTTTCAGCCTGCCCACAAAGAGGCTGTGCATCTATAGGTCTTCTTCTTGCACAGGAGAGTTTCCTTCTAGGACACCCCTTTTTCTTTCACTCAGAATGTGAAAGGATTGTTCTCCCTTCTTTAAGAACAAATAACTTGATTTACTACAAAAGCTGTGGCCCAACTGGAAATTTTGCATGTGACAAAGAAGAGCTGCTCTCTGTGCTTCAAGTCCTGGTGTAGAGCCAGCGTGAGAAGAGTGGAAAGGGTTCCTTGGTGTGACCAAGCAGCCTTTGTGCTCCTCTGTTGCAGACTCTGACTTTCACATGCAGCGTGCGTGAGAAGCAGAGCCAGACCATCCTCCTGTCGAACCCAAGCAACGAGGCCTGGACTGTGCAACCCATCATTGAGGGGGAACACTGGAAGGGGCCTGAACTTTTCCATCTAGAAGCCAATCAACAAAAAAAGCCATACAAGGTCACCTACGCACCTCAAACCATGAGCTCTGAGAATATGAATCATCAGGTACGTGAGCTGTGCCAGCATGCCAACCGTCACGGGGTGACCCTTATAGTTCACGCTGCTTTGGGCAGGAGGTTGGACAAGATGACGTTCAGAGGCCCTGTCCAAGCTGAAGGTGTCCTGTGTTCTCTATTGGAAGCTGCTTTCTTGGTGGCTAGAGGCCAGGCACAGGGAAAGGGCAGGTGGGAAGTCTGGACTGACTACTAACCATGTTGGAGCAGCTCACCTAAAAAGCCAGGCTTTCTGAAGGTCCAGGAAATGAAGTTTGTTCGGTGCAGCTCCTGGTCCCTGCCTATCTCAGTCCCTATGGACTCAGTTCCTATGGACTGAACAGGCTCCCCAGGCCCTGGCACAACCACTTCTGCCAGCATTTCTGTGCTGGTGTCCTTTTCCCTTTTACAGGGAGAAAGAAGGGCAAAGCTACCCTGCAGTTTTTCACTGAGCCCCTGGCCATGAGCAGTTAGGTGGGAAACGACACCAAGGGCCCTCCTGACATCCCCTTCAGTAGTATAAGAGCTTTGGAAAGAGCCATTCCTGTAGAACTCAGGCTGGGCACATGGGGATGACCAACCCGTTTGTTTCCATGGGCAGTATTTTTCGTGACAGACCAGGGACAAGCCATAAGTCAAAGGGGTCAGTTCAGAAGGAATTTGGGGTGCTGGAGCTGCTGAGGTCCTTGTCCCACTCCTGCTGACCTTACCCTAGGCCAGAATTTAGGCCAGAGTTGGAGGCCACAGACTTCTGGGCTCAGTCTCCAGGGTGCTCAGCAGAGCTGGGCCCTGTAGGGTTGCACATGCTCAATACCTCTTTAACGTACAGTCTTGCATGAAGAGTGTTGCAGTTTTCAGCTGTTCTGAAGGCAGAGGAGATGCTGCTCCACAGGCAGGTGACTGTGACCCATTGGCACCCAAAATGAGTATGGATACAAGCTTTTCATGGCCCACCTGGCTGTAAGTTAGCACCCTGTTGTGCCAGCTTACAGGCTTCTCCCTTGGCAGTAATATTGGGGCTAATCCCAGCATGGCTGGGGCAGTCCAGTTTAGCAGAGGCTGCCATCCCCCTCACTATGGTTGAACCTGCATGAGCACAGGGCTGGCAGCGGATGTGCCTGGGTTAGTCAGGCAAGTAAAAAAGTGTTGGGATAGGCAGAACAGCTCTGCTGCAGGGCCACTGTGTCTTTGCTTTGCCCAGAGATGCTGCCTCTGTGTCCTGTGGCTGTGCCAGCCTGAGCGGGTACAACACTGCCATCTCTCCCACGTAGGACAGGGCTGCAGTTACAGCTCTGCCAGCTGGACTTGCTCAAAGCTGCTCAAGTGACAGCCTGAGACATGGGACTGACCAGAGGTACTCCAGAGCCAGGAACTGGTCCAGACAGAGCAAAGGAGAGCTGACTTATCCTCCATCTTGTCTTCTAGGGTTCTATCTTCTTCCCATTGCCAGATGGGATGGGCTTGTACTACTGCCTGCAAGGAACTGCTGAAGGCCCAGAGTGTTCAGGAATTATTTCCCAGCAGGTGCCATGTAGAACTTCCCACACTGAGCTCATCCCTGTCTGCAACTGGTTACCCAGGCCGCAGAGGTGAGTCCAGCCCAGGAAATCTCGCCCGATCAGCAATCCTTGCAGGAGCACAAGGAAGGAACCTTACATTGCATAGAATATCCTTCCTGAAAGCTTTTTACTCTCTTTGGCCATTTTTGACAGTAGGTGCCTAAGCACTACCCATGTTCTGCCTACACAGACCCATCCTGGAGGCCTTACCTCCAAGGTGGATAAAAGCTGGCTCTCTCTTCCTGAGGCACTGAGGATGAGAGGGGCAGTATTGTACCTATGTATGTCCTTCCGATTGACCTTCACTGTGTCCTCTCACCCACAGGTTCCTTGTGGTGATAGACATACTCAAACCAGAAAAGCTGGAAAGCAGCTTTGTGCTGCAGGGGCTGGAACACATTGATGTGCCAGGCTCTGCCAAGAAGGACTACCAGCTCACGTTCCTCTCATACAAAGAAGTAGTCATTAACGCAGTGGTAAGTGTGGACTTCAGGTTGTGGGGCCCTTCAAGGAGCTGTTGGCTCACCAAGAAGGTACACACCTGTTTTCATACCTCGACATGCCCACTGGTGGGATTGTAGGTGTCCTGGGTGGGTACTAAAGAGCAGGCATCTCTCCACACACCCCCTAATGCAATAGTTTCTGTGAGGGTCCCACTGCTGAGTACAGGTGGGTCAGGACATTGGTGAGCTGGAAGCAATGGATAATCAGGAGCCTCTAAAGGAGAAAGTAGAAGAACTTGGGGGTGTTGGCCGACAAGAAGCTCAACATGAGGCAGCAGTGTGCACTTGAGCCCAGAACCACACCCCCCACCATGTGCTTGGCTGCATCCCCAGAGTGTGAGCAGCAGGTCAAGGGAGGTGATTCTCCCCCTCTTCTCTCTGGTGAGATCCCACCTGGAATACTGAATCCAGCTTTGGGGCCAGCATAAGGAGGACATGGACCTGCTTGAGTGAGTCCAGAGAAGGCCATGAAAGATGATCAGAGGACTGGAGCACCTCCCTGTGAGGAAAGGCTGAGGGAGCTGGGCTTGTTTTGCTATGAGAAGGCTCTGGGGAGACCTTATAGAAGACTTCCAGTACCTGAAGGGGCCAAAAAGAAAGCTGTGGAGCAGCTTTGTACAAGGGTATGTAGGGATAGGACAAGGAGGAGTGGCTTCAAACTGGCAGAGGAGAGATTTAGATTGGATATTGGGAAGAAGTTCTTCACTGTGATGGTGCTGAGACATTGAAACACATGGCCCAGAGAAGTTACGGATGCCTGATCTCTGGAAGTGTTGAACGGCAGGTTAGATGAGGCTTTGAGCAGCCTGATCTAGTGGAAGGTTCCATGCAAGAGGAATGAGAACTAGATAATCTTTAAGGTCCTTTCCAACCCATACCATTCTAGGGTTCTGTGAAATACTACACGTGCTTTCCCCCAGTCTTGCACTCTTCCTCTGTGACTGCTCACAGCTATTCTTGAAATCAGGGCACTGTGCTTGGCAGGCTTTTTGAGCTGGCTTAGCACAGCTGGTATATTTTTATCTGCAGAATCATAGAACCACAGAATAGTTAGGGGTGGAAAGGACCTTAAGATCATCTAATTCCAACTCCCTGCCATGGGCAGGGACACCTCACACTAAACCATGTCACCCAAGGCCTCATCCAACCTGGCCTTGAACACTGCCAGGGATGGAGCATTCACAACCTCCCTGGGCAACCCATTCCAGTGCCTCACCACCTTTACAGTAAAGAATTTCTTCCTTATATCTAACCTGAACTTCCTCTGTTTAAGTTTGAACCCATTACCCCTTGTCCTATCACTACAGTTCCTCATGAAGAGTCCCTCCCCAGCATCCTTATAGGCCCTCTTCAGATACTGGAAGGCTGCTATGAGGTCTCCACGCAGCCTTCTCTTCTCCAGGCTGAACAGCCCCAACTTTCTCAGCCTATCTTCATACGGGAGCTGCTCCAGCCCCCTGATCATCCTCGTGGCCCTCCTCTGGACTTGTTCCAACAGTTCCATGTCCTTTTTACGTTGAGGACACCAGAAGTGTACACAATATTCCAACTGAGGTCTCACAAGAGCAGAGTAGAGGGGCAGGATCACCTCCTTTGACCTGCAAAGGTCCTTCTTAGCAGAGAATGACCAGCACTTCCCTTTTTCTCTGATTCAGGTGACCTTCCTCAATGAGGAGACAGGGGAATACTTGTTCTACATGGTGACTTACAAGGCTACCGCTTCAGAACCCATCAGCACTGTTGAAATTACCACCGCTGTTCGGCAGAGAGTGTCCTCCACTGTCAAGGTGGACAATCCTCTGTCCGTCCCAGTGACGTTTGCCATAGACTGCAAAGTGCCCGACGTCAGTGTTCCCCCACAATTCACTGTTCCTGCACAGTCGGAGGTAGGAGCAAAACTCCTCCAGTACAGTCTCACTTCAGCCTTTCTGGGAGGGGGTGCTCTTGATGGGTGATGCCCTGAACAAATCATCTGGGGCTTCTTTCCAAGGGTGGCAGCTCCCATCTGCTGATAGTTTAGAGGGGAAGTAGTGTGTGAGAATATCCCTAGTGGGAATCATCCTGTGCTGGTGGAGTCTGCTCTGCTACCCCTTGTGATATGCTGCCATCAGGCCTCATGTGGCAGGTCCTTGTGCCACTTGCTCTTTATTTAATGTGGTTTTTCAGTTCAGAGTGGCTGCAAGGCATGCCTCAGCACACCGCAGTGTGCCTGCAGCCTGGATTGATAGGACGTGGTGTGTGCCCTGGGGCATTATAGGGGCATTTTAGGGTGGGAAGCTTCTGGGATAGTGCTGGAGGACTCTCAGCTCTTGGGGACTGTCCCACAAGTGAACTGTCCCCCTAGATGCAGCAAGGCTGTGCCCCAGAGAGGAGTTGGAACAAGGAAGGCAGCCCAGCCTTCCAGCACTGTGTGAGCACACCAGGGAACAATTTCCCCCATCCTAGGCCCTGAATTCACTGTCTCTGCCTAACTCAGTGGCTTTTCCCCTTGTTCCTCTTAGGCTGATCTTGTACTTGAGTACCAGCCCCTGAAAGTGGGTGAGAGCACCGGGCGCCTGGTGCTCCAGAGCAGCAACTTGGGCTCTTTCTACTACAACCTGCAATTGAAAGCCATCTTGAGCAGGCCAGAGAAGCCCCTCTACTTCTGCGTCACACTGGGCTCTAGTCAGACCATCACCACAAAAATAATGAATTATGCCCGGCAGAAGACTGAGTACCTCCTCCAGGTGAGCGTGGGCTGCCAGGGCTCTGGCTGGGAGGCAGCTCCTCTGACCAGCACCAGCCCTCTCTGCCAAGGGGTCCAGCCCCTCTAGTTTGGTCTGGCATAGGCAGGATGGCCATGTGAGTCCGGGGGTCTGCCCACCAGCACTGGGCTTGTCCCCAGCTGGACTGGCCTCCCTTGCAGAACGCTCTCTGCTGCCCTTGTTGGAGGTGCTGTTGCAGGCTCCATGGTGTCTGGACTTCCACCTTACAGTCCAGTAAGGCCTCTTGGGGTTTGGGTGCAGGGTTGTCCCTGCTTGGTGTACATGGACAGTTCTCATGCGCATTCAGCAGGGGAATGCTGTGGATTGGATATACAGTGACAGGACAGGGACAGGAACCACAACCAGTGTGATGGTAGGCGACCACAGGTTTCTTCCTGAGGTACTGACTCAGCTTTTGTGATCCACCCCCTCCCTGGTCTCTTTTCTCCCCTGTGCAGACCAATTGTGCTGACTTCCAAACAGAGAAAACCATCAGTGTGGCCCCTGCCAGCCCCAGGGGCTCGGAACTGAGCGTGGAGGTGACCTTTG
Organism: Psittacula echo; assembly: GCF_963264785.1. Lineage (NCBI taxonomy): Eukaryota > Metazoa > Chordata > Aves > Psittaciformes > Psittacidae > Psittacula > Psittacula echo. Next base: position 84,465,653 of record NC_137735.1, on the reverse strand, counting down.
AGCCCTGCCAACTGGGTGAAGCCAGGGCCACGCTGCAGCTCTCCTCCCCACTTGGCAGTGATTACAGCATCCCACTCATTGGCCTCGCCCTCCCGCCCAAGCCCCAGGGCCCCTTCCCCGTCAAGGCTGGCACCACCCTCTCCATCCCTTTCAAGAACATCTTCCTCCAAACCATGGCCTTCCAGTGCACGGTGGAGCACCCGGCCTTCACCGTCAGGGCCCCCAAGAGCTTGCGTGCCAAAAAGACCATGGCCATCACCATCTCCTTCGCTGGCAGCCCGGCTGCCGAGGGGGCCGCTGTCCCCAGCAGGATGGTGGTCTCCTGTCCTGGGGGGGCCGGTGTCTCCTGGGTGTACTACCTTCGCGGCCTTCCTGCTGCCAAGGGACCGGTGTCCCCCTTGAGCCCCAGCTAAGCCGCTTCTGATAGAGGGCTCGGTAATTAACTGAGGGTCCATTAACTCTGCGGTGCTCGGTGTGCAATAAACCAAGCGCGCTCCTCCGGAGCAGCGGGTACTTTGGAGGCAGCCTCTGCGTCGCCTGGGGGCGCCCTGGAGCAAGGCGGTGCCGGGGGGAGCGGGGGCCTTGGCTGCCAGCGCGGTGCGGGAAGAGGAAGAGAACGGCCCTCGGCACCGGGAAGGGGGAGGGGGGAGGGGGGAGTGGTGGTGGTGGGAACCGGGGCGGGAGCGGTGGCGTTCCGGGCTACCCCAGCTCACCGGTGCCGAGGGGATGGAGAAAGGAGCGGCGCCGCGGGGAGGGACTGGGAGCGGAGCGGGGCCGCCTGCGGATCGCAGGAGGGCAGAAGCCGGCCTGTGGTGCTTGGGTGGATCCCGCAGTGCATCGTGGAGCTGCCCGCGATACGGAACCAGATCGGATCGGCTCCCCGGGTGACGGGGCCACCACGGGGCAGCACGGGGCTACAGCCCTGGGGATGTGAGGGCCCGGAGCCCCAGCGAGGGCTCGGGTGTCGGTGGCTGTGTCAGGGTCAGTGCCCGGGCAGGAGGGGGGCAGTCCCCCCGCCCCCGAGCTACTCCGTATCTCCCATCCCCATTACGTGTCACTGAAGTTTTATCTTCGAGCTTGTCAGCTTCTGGGCGTGAGCGGGTCAGGGCGTGTGTCCGATCCGGGTGTTGTGCCTGCGAGCCCTGCGCTGATGGCTTGAGCAGCGCAGCTTCAGCTCCCGCGGCGCTCCAGGGGGTGGCCGGCTCCGGGCCAGGCCTGACCGGGGCTGAGGGACACGGGGGTCTCGCTGGGCAGCAGGCAGGAGCTGGCGCTGGGGTGGCCATGCCCGTCTCCCATCAGCCTGCTGTGCTCATAGCAGGTTGAGAACAGAGCTGGTGTCAGCCGTTTTGGGAGGAAAAGTTCATAAACGTCTTCTGTAACGATTTTCCTGGATTTTAAAGTGGGTAACAGGCCAGTGGCAAACCCCTCTACTGAGTTAGGCACTGGCAGCTTTTGCACCTTCATTGAAGGCTAAGGTAAAGATGCTATTTAGGCTGAGATTTTGAGAAGAATTCCATGAGTCCATGGAATGGGTAGAAATCAAAGCAAAAAGGGAAAAGACAGCATTGCATTGGCCGGGAATCGAACCCGGGCCTCCCGCGTGGCAGGCGAGAATTCTACCACTGAACCACCAATGCTCCAGCTGTTCGGGTTATTGCTTGCACCGCGGCCTACACCGCTTACCTACACCTCTGCCTGCACAGCTGCCCGTGCTTCCAGTGGCTGTGCTGCAGGGGGGCTGGGACTGAAGGGCCATTGGACGACCCGGGACCTTGAAGCGGTTGCATTGGCTGGAGCAGGGTTACAGGTCTCTTTATTTAAGTGCAGTTGATGAGTTAAATATCGCTGGGTACCGAGCTGTGAGTTCCTGGGAAGGAACAGGTGTGGTTTATGGAAACCTTGTTTGCTTGGAATATCAGCTGAAGCAGTGTATGGGTGGCTGGGAAGGTCCAAAATCATGGTGCTGGGCATGGGTCTGGTGGGCTGCAATTCCATACTGGCCAGTTCTCTGCTGCTGTCTTACGCTGTGTTGTGGGTACATGACTGTCATAACCCACCATGTTGGAGAGGGTGTTTGAAGACCTGGTGACTTCTCTGCAAGCATGCAGCCATGGTGAGTGGCCCTTGAGTCCATCCTGGGCTGAGTTCACGAATGGTGTAGGAGGCTGCAGGCTGGGAGCAGCAGGAGGGCAGTGAGCTGCTGTTGGACTTGAGCACGAGGACAAGAGAGCTCTGGTTGCACTACTGGGTTCCTTCACCATTCCCCATTTTGGTACCACTTTCTTTGGCATTTGTTGTGGCCAAAAATTCATTTCTGACAGCTTACTGAAGATGAGTTGAGGGAAAGAAGAGGAAAGGTGTTACCCTAAATGCTTGTTTAATTGTATACTTTTTTTTTCCTCTCAATATCTGAATCAGTAATACAAAGTTTTCACAATTTGGCAATAAAATGCCCCCAATGAAGACTGCTTTGGCCATGACAAGTACGCTTACTCCAGGTGGTAAAAGTGTCCAAGACCTGTCTGGTGGCCCAGCTTGTACATATAGCAGTTCCAGCTCGAGCGTAGCCTTCTTTATGACGCTGTACATATGGGGAAGTGGTTCCTTCCCTCAGTGACACTTGTTTTCACTCTTTATTGCTGCCTAACTGGCATGGCCAGTAAGTCACAGATTGTCTCATTTTCAGGTCAGCCCAGGCTGCTTTAGTTTTCTCCGTAAGTTAAGCCAATTAATGATCTTCTCTGGGGTCACTAGTATGTTACAAGGATATAAGGTTGTTAAGATTTCCTCTGTGCTTCTTGTTTCTTTCTGTTGCATACCCAAATCCTTTAGAACAGGGCAGATATAGTTCAGAGCTTTAGGCGCGCTTTCCCTGCAACAGCTATTTGTGCTTTTCCTGTTTTTCCCAGTACATACCAAAATCATCAGAAGTGTAAAAGGTGGCAAAGCAGTTCAGGTCTCATTTTGTCTGGGTGATAGTTTTGGGCAGGTTTCACCACGTAGGAAGCCTAGCCTCCATTTCCAGAGGATCTCAAAGCAATCTACAGAGATTGATACTAAAATTGATACGATCATCCTGCTTAAGGAAAGGCAGCTGTTCTTTGAGATGCAGAAAACAACCCTAGATCAGCTAGATACAGAATAGAAAAAGCAAAGTAACATCAGGTCTCTGAAGGGGAAGGTGGGGAGAATCTTTTGCTAGAACTAGGTCAACACTTTCGTAGACTGATCCACTTCCAGAAATACTGAAGGTGATTAACTATGATTTATAAGCTTAGTTTGAAAATGATTTTCTGTCTCCAAATAGCATGATTTTTGTTTGGAGATCTGAAAGATGCAAGCCCTACATAGTATGGGAGTTTCAAAAGCAGAAACATGGAAAGCTAGGTTATATAATGAAATAACAGAGGAAAAAGTATATACGCTGGTTGTGAATTGGTGATGGTGTGTTTCCTGGGAAGTTTTGTGCTGCCTTTTAAAAAGTACAGGAGAAGAAATGGGATGGGATGTCCCTGCCTGTGGCAGAGGGGTTGGAACTGGATGATCTCAAAGTTCTTTCCAACCCAAACCATTCTAGGATTTGATGATTTTATGAACTAATCTCAGTGTGGGACAGAAACCTGCCAGCTATTCCAATTTTCCTCTCTGAGACAAGGGTTATCATAGGTATTTTCTGTTAAAAACTCTTGTTTCAACATGTCAAACAACTCAAATATCCACTGTTTATGTAAGATGATGTAGGCATTGTGAACCTCCAAAGGGTGGAACAGAGATTATAAAGTCACCCAATGGGACAGATTTAGTAATGTCAAAGACCACAACATTAAGTAGGATTCACTGTTAGGAATTTTGTAACCAAAACTTGACTGTCCTGGGGTTACAGTGTAAAGGAGAATAGCTTTATCCTTCTCCACAATACATGATTTTATCAAGTGTATCAACCTTCAGGAAAAATGCCTTGATGAAAGGAGATCTGTGCAAGCAAACAGGAAGATTTATTTGCTTGATGATGCTTTCAGGGGAAATCATCACTACTAATACTAGAAGATCTACTGAGATCCAGGCTGCTCCCTATGTCACAGGTATCATCTCAGAATAAATCTGTGTGGATTAGGCTGGAGTCCCAGGTTAAACCTCTGCACATGTTAACTTTGCATGTTGACTACAAATGCTCAACTGCTGGAGGGAGCTGATGGCCCTGTCTGTGAAACACAGAGCACAGTCCAAACAGATGCTAACCCTGTGTGAAAAATGAGGCAAGATTTCTTAGGCTAAATCTATGTTAGTCAATCAAATAGTTTTGTGACAAACTGGCTTTATATTCTTACCTTACATCTGTATTGTGTGCCAAGTGCTGGTGTCTCTATTCCCCACATTTTCTGCATAGGAAGAAAAAGAAAGCCTGTTTCTGCAGCTGACAAGGCATCACCTAAGTCACAGTGTCCACCATGCTTGGTGGGAAAAACTGGAGCTTCCCTCCAATGAATCAGAAACTTGTCCTACAGTTACCAAAAGAGAGAAGAGGTGGCAGGGACATGGGCCATCACCTCTGCCAGCCATGTTACTGCTCTCAGCTCCCAGCAAGCCATCCACTCACTACAGAGGACTGGCCTGTGCTGCTCCCCCAGACCTGGTCTCAAACCATCCCACTTGCAATTTGGGCAAAGGAACTTTATGAGGTTGGCATTGGCCACCTCTCAAGCGTGTCAAGGTGCTTCTGGATGGCATCCCTTCTCTCCAGCGTGTCAACTGAACCACACAGCTTGGTGTCATGGGCAAACTTGCTGAGGGTGCCTCAATCCCACTGTCCATGTCCTCAATACCACTGTCCATGTCACCGACAAAGATGTTGACCATGAGGGTGCCTTTACTGGTGGGCCTCAGAACAAAGGAGCTGCGTTTATTTGGCTGCTGACAAAAGTAATTGTGTCAGTCTGCAATCCCTCAGGCAGATCTGGGACAGGAACCTGTTTAAGAGCTGTAGTGTATCTTGTTCTCTGCAACAGGAGACGCTGCTATTCTGCAGTGCTAGTGCAGAGAAAATATTTCACTCCCTGCCCTCCTGACTCTGTTCCTGCCACCAGCTTCCTTTCTGCCCATTTATCAATCACCTAATGCACTTAACAATGATATCGGGGAGGAAAACAGAAAGTAACCACTGAAGAAATTGGTAGAAGCAACCCATGTTTATTTTCATCTCAGCAGGGTAGCAGGTTTACCCCATCACAGTGAGTTACACAGCAGTGTAACACTGCCAGCCATGCTGCAGTTTTCTCCAGGTACAAACAGCAGCAAGGAGCACAGCTTCTCTCTCTGAGAAGCTTCCTGAGACACCTTCACAGGGACCAAGCCTTAGCACAACTCTCCAAAGGACACTTCCTCACACAAGGTCCACTGAGGTCACTGAAGAGATTTCTCGCAGATCCATGGGGCAAGGATTTCACAGCTGGAAGCACGAATGGCACCATCCAGCAGAACGGCACAGTTCTGCACGGGGCTGTTGAACAGGACACTGTGGGAGACACGGGCAGAGCACACAAGTGGGAGGACATTAGAGAGGGGTCATCACTTTGGCAGAGGGAAGAACCTCGCACATCTTTGGAGGTAGGAGACTCACTGAAACTGGACTTCATGGCCTTGTGTCAGGAAAGACCCATCCTGGAACATGGGAGGTCTGGCAGTGGGGCTTGCTATGCCCACAGCTCACCCTGAGACTTAAGAGGTAGTCTGTCTCATTTTGGGCTCTCCATTTCTCATCACTAATGAGAGAAAAGTCCTGTCCACGGGGGAATTTTTGCTGCTCCACTTAAAGCATTTGGATACCTTGGGACAGAAAGTATCAAGTATTCCAGTTTGAATGTGTTGTATGGGCACATGGAAGATGAAAGCCTCTGTTTCATTAAGGTTTTCCAATAGAAAACCTTTTCAATGCTAAGGGGAATTAATGGTCAAACAGAAATCCACAGACACAAATCTGGTGCAAAAGAGATAACAGAGACAACAGCAGAGACTAGAAGTGTTTGGCTACTACTTAACGGGCCATCAAGAAACTCCAGCCGCAGCTTTGGAGAGGGACACCCTGAGCTTTATAACTGATAAAAGAGGGGGGAGGAGGAGGAGGATTTGGGATGTTCCAGGTGGGCCTGTGTAAAACCTGTCGAGGAACATTAAGGGGAAGGTGAGTGACAGAGGAGGGGACAGGCCACGTGTGAGCAGGGGAACTGTCCGTGTGCAGTTCCAATTCCATGGCAAGCTCCAAGATGCACTAGCCAGGGGGTAGGAGACCCTGGGAACCTAGGGAGTGGGGGGTGTGTGTGTGTGTGTGTTCACTAATGAACTTCAATCCTGAGCAGCCAAGGAGGAGGAAAGGGACTTATCTGCCTATAGTTGTGCTTTATGTGAGTCCTATTAGCATTACATGCAGCTGCTGCTGAAGGCAGTGCCTTGTTTGTTGGCAGTGTGTGCAGCCAGCTGTTTGAGTGTCCCTTGCCTGCACATGTATCTGTGTTTGTATCTCTGGGACACATGCTCAGCTTTCCTAGTGAGTGATCCTACAAATGGGAATATAGCAGCTGTGCACATCATTCAGGGATAGAGACTCCCACATCTCTGGTGCACCAGACTGGGCTCCAGCAGCCAGGAAGGAAGAACCCATTAGTTCTGGAGCTGCTGGAACCAGCAGCCACTCTGAACACCCCTTAGCAGCTGTATTCATTGCTGATAGACTTCCACAGACTACAGATGGAACATCTCATTTAAAAGTTTGAGGGCATGGGAAGGATCTCAAGCTCATTACTTTATGGAAAAATACAGAGGAAATACCATACTCACTTTTTGCCATTTAGTTTTGAGCCATCTTCCCAGACCCAGTCATAACCAGTGCTGTTCTGCAAACCAATCCAGTAGGATTTGGTATGCATCATCTGGAAGAAGTCCTAGGAGGGACAGAGAGGCAGGGCGATCAGTAGTCTCAGAGAAACCCAGTCAAGTCCTGAATTCTGGGGGGAACAATGGGGCGCTGTGTGAGAGAGGGAGGTTTGCAGCTATTTCTCAACGTCCTTTGGGCACCCACACTATTCCTTAGTAGGAATGTGAGACTCAGCATTTCGGAGTGCCAAGCAGCTCCCTCAGCCATGGGTCTGAGGGCTGAGCCTGTAACAAGCTCAGCAAGGGCAGGCAGAGAGAAGCAAGTTCCTGTTGCAAAGGCCCTTTACACTTTCCCTTCCTCACAGAGGGGAAGAGCTGGACAGTACAGTGCCTTCGACCTGCTTCCCTGTAATCCTGTTATCCTGTATGGCAAAGGCCCTCAGTCCTGGCCACTGCAAAAGCACCCACCATTTCGCTGGTATCACTGATCACTAGGAGATGAGCTCCCTGTGCCCCGCAGGACTGCCGGCTGGAATGCCAGTCCTTCTTCTGCTTGGAGAAGGAGTAGCAGCTCCCTCTGTAGGCGACCCACTGCTCAGGGCAGCGTGGGCATTGGTAGCCTGCAAAACAGTCATACAGCTCTCGTTCATAGACAAAGCCTGCTCCATTGAAAACACATTTTTCACACGCACCCTCTCTAGAAAATGATTCTCCAGGATTATAGTTATATATATAGGATTATAGTAATGCCATCCATTACCAGTAAGCATCCATTTACCAGATGGGAATAGGTGGGAGATTATGGAGGGGTCTCTTGAGGCCTTCCTTTTTCTTTCTAGCGTTTTTGCTCTTTTGTTTTTCCCTCCCCTTTTTATTTTGTCTTCCCCATATAAACTTTGTCTTTGGCCCATGTTTCCTTCTGTCCAATGGGATAGGCAAAGCCCTGGCACCTGACAGGACTGTGGCAGGTCACCCACTTCCGTATAGCCCCCACCACTAAGCTCTGGCTGCTGCTAGGACCAGGAATCATTTTGTAACAGCTGCTAGTCATGGAGGTCTTGCAGTTTGAAGCACTCTCCTTTTCCTTCCTAACAGAAGAGCAGCTAGTGCTACTGGCCCATGGGTGGCCACTGAACACCTCAGGGTTCATTCTCTCACTGTACAGCACTGATCTCCAGATACACATGAAAAAATGGGCTTTCTGGTTGTGTCCTCCAGCCTAGAGTGGCATTCATCAGGATGTAAATAGTCATGAGTGGTTGAGCACCCAACAAAGTGTGCTTGCTACACACTGAAGTCTACCCTGTTGCCCCTCTCTCAAAGGCATCTTTGATATTCTCTATGCCTTACTTTCTTGTTCCTGCTGAGGACAGGTCTAACTAGGCCAAACTTAATATTTAAAAACCTCAGAAAACAGAATCAAGTCTTTTTTAACAGAGAAAGGATACTTCCATGCTCTTCTTGGACCCCTGAGCAGATTTCGAAAGCTCTGTTTTGCTTCCTGACAAAGTTTTAACTTCAAATAAAATATTTCCAATGGCAGGTATTTATTTACCCTTGATAATAAAACCCAGTGCTATTCCCAGCGATGCCAAGAGGAGGATCCCTAGAATCACTGCAGTAATACGGCAGCTGGTGCATAAACCAGGAAAATCTAACAGGAAGAAAAAGAATATAAATATCATAAAGGTGAGGTTTTCTCAATGGGATCAGCTCCAAAAATACAATATATGTCAAACTGCAGTGTCTGTTTACTTCACCCTGCACTCATGTCAGAGTGCAATACTATCTGACTAGTTCTTTTTGATATTCCACACATGGATAATTCAGTGTTTAATATCAGTTTATTTTTGCTAAAGAAATGTGATGTTGCATGAGGTTCTGATTTAGAAGGATAGTACAGCTATGTGTTGAAAGCAACACATAAGTGCAAATTACATTTAGCAGAATATAGCGTTGCAATACACAGCTGAATCACAAGACAAATGTGATTCTCACTGCCAGGCTCTATAATTTGCTCACCAACGCAACGCTGGGTTCCACCAGCAAGGAATATGTGGGTTTAAGCAGCTCAAGCCCGTTGCTGTCTTCAAAGCTCTTTTTGTCAGCTGTTCAGTGGTTGTACTCTATGTTAGGCTGTCACATACACACACACCCCCCCCCATGCTGGTCTGACTAACTGAGGAAGACATTCACACTCTTTTAATCAAGTCACAGGCAAAAATTTACACGAATTTACACCAGCTGATCACTCAGCTGATACAACTGTTGATCTAAAACCAAGGTACCTCTATGGTACCCCTAATGTTAAGTTCAGCTTTCTTTCTGGCAGCCACATTCAATACTGCATACTTCATGCATACATGGCACTTGTGTACTTCCCTTCTCCCATTGTAGGGGCTTACTGATCAGTCACAACTCAGGATTTTGTCTGAAGAGTAGCCCAGCTACAGTGACTTTTTTGATACAGCATCAACAGAAATTCTTAGATCACACATTACTTAACTCCATTGGAGCTGCAAGTCTCCAACTTTAACCTGCCTTGAACTCTCTATCCTTCTCAACTACAAATAGCAGGCTAGAAAAGAAAATATATTAGCATACAAGTACAAATAATTAATTCATAGAATCCTAGAATGATTTGGGTTGGAAAGGACCTTAAGATCATCCAGTTCCAACCTCCCTGCGTTGAGTAGGGACGCCTCACACTAGACCATGTTACCCAAGGCTCTGTCCAACCTGGCCTTGAACATTGCCAGGGATGGAGCGTTCGCGGTTTCTTTGGGCAATCTCTTCCAGTGCCTTACTACCCTTACAGTAAAGAACTTCTTCCTTATATCTAACCTAAATCTCCCCTGTTTAAGTTTGAACCTAACACCCCTTGTCTTATCGCTCCAGTCCCTGATGAAGAGTCCCTCTCTGGCATCTGTGTAGGCCCCCCTTCAGACATGAAAACTGTTAGACTGTTTATTCAGTAATGCATACATCTTTCCCATTCACAGACTTCACCTTTGTTTGTGATGTTCTCCTCTGTTCTTTGTCTTCTCATCATCTGTTTCTTGGAAGAAGGGCTGTGTTTCACATTCAGATAGATGTGTTCCTTTTTATTCCTGTCATGTGCTTTTAAGTGTTGCTTTTTTTTACTTTGCTTTACTTGGAATTTAGAAGTCCAACTAGCTGCAAAGTCCAGGTCTGGGTCTGAATTTTCCTGATGGTCAAAAGAGCTTTCCTTCCAGCAGTTCGGAATCATTTCTAATGACAGCATATATTATTAGCAGAAGAGTAATACATGAAACAAATCACAGAATCATAGAATGGTTAGAGTTGAAAGGGATCTTAAATACAATCTAGTTCAAATCAGCTTTCTGGAATACGAAGTCATTTAAGCAATGACAATAGCTCTCAAAGAGCTCTATCATTTATGATTAAACTGCTCCTATGATGAATGCTAGGTAGGACAGTGTTAGACAGGGGATCTTACTTTCACAGAGAGGTGAAGTTACCTAGCATTCTCCACATCAACTAATATAAGTAAGCAACTTAAGCTTGACCAAAATGACATAGGTGAGGAATTATATTTCCTTATGTAGCAAATCGACAGACATGGGTAATTCTAGTGGGACAATTTGCAGAATGGATTTCTCTCTTTCACTGCAAGCACCATCAATAAAAGCAATACAGATGCATTTGACCTATATCAATGACATGTTGATCAAAAAACAAAAGTCCTTTGAGAATTTTGACAAGAAAATTGAGGGGATTTACCTTAATTCCACAGGAGGAAGCTGAAATGTGATAGCAGAACAGGTGGTGCATCTGTCCTGGTCTCCATGACTCTGCAGGATGACAAATTGACTGTTACTATCAGACTGAAATAGGGCAACTGGGAGATGGGAAATAAGTATCGTGGTGACCCACACAGGAAACTTGTGTTCTTTTATCACAGCACAGAGCTCTACTTCTTCAGAGTTATAGTGAAAAAAAGCATGTTCCTGCCATGGTTGCACCAAACTCTGTTTGAGCTAATTGCAATGTTACATTCAGTGAGCAACAGAATACATTGAACAAGCTGAATCTGTAGACTCCATTATTAAAAGCATAGGCTTGTACTGCCAGTCTTCAAATGGAAAACAAATAATAGTACTTTCAGAACAGAAGAGGACTTCACAATTCACTCATCTTGTTAATTCTGAGGTTTAGTCAAAATCTGGAAACATAATTTTATTAACATTTCATAATAATTTTTACTTTATAGGCTACCACGAATATATATATGTTTAATTTTGGAACATAAAAATACTTTCCATCCCTTTTCTTCATGTCCTTTCCCTTCTTTTTCATCTTACTCCATTTATTTTTAAGGACATGAACAAGAACTGTTTGGGGATGTAAATGCTGGGAGAAGGTGTGGCTGCAGTAACCTAAGATGGTGGAGTTCAGGATCCTGAAAAGAAGGGAAAACCTGCAAAAAGCAGAATCACAACCCAGGACTTGAAGAAAGAAAACTTTGGGCTGCTCAGGGATCTGCTTTCAGTTATCCCATGGCAAACAGTCCTAGAGAGAAGAGGTTCAGGATAGCTGGATGGTTTTCAAGTATCAGTTCCTTTGAACTCAAGAGTAGCCCACCCAATGAGCAGGTTACAAATGGTGACAGTGGGCCCGCATGAATCCGTTAGCTTGCAGGGATGCGGTTAGGGAAGCCAAAGCCTGCCTGGATTGGAATCTGGTGTGAAAGGCCACAATAAAGGTTTAATTTGGTACATCAGGAAGCAAAAAATACCTAGCGAAAAATGTGGGCCTGCAGTGTAGCTGGTAACAAAGACATAGAAAAGGGTGATACACTCTGTGACTCAGTGCTTCCTTTGTCTTAGACTTTGCTAAGGTGACTTGCCTTCAGCAACCTCAGGTCCATGAAAACTATGGGGAAGTCCAGTGCAAAGCAGACTTAACTTTGGTGGAGGAGCTATCATGTTAGGGAGCATTGAAACTACATGTACATACACAAGTTCATGGACCCTGAGATGGGACGTAGCACAAGTGCTGTGGGAGCTGGCTTCATTGCAAGGCCACTCTCAACAACATTTTAAAGGTCATGGTCATCAGGAAAGGTCCCTAAAGATGAAGACAGGAGATGACTTCTATCTTCAAGAAGAAGGATCCAGGGAACTACAGGCCAGTCAGCCTGACATCAGGCCCTGGAAAGCTAATAGAGCAACTCATCCTAGAAACCATTTCCAGACACACAAAGGATAAGAATCACTGAATCACAGAATGGTTTGGATTGGAAGGGACCTCTGGAGATCATCTAGTCTAATCCCCCTGCCAAGGCAGGGCAATCACCTTGTCAGCATGGATTTGCAAAGGGGAAGACATGCCTGACTGACCTCATAACCTTCTACAATGAGGTGACTCACGCCACGGAGAGCTGTGGATGTTATTTTAACATTGTCTCCTGCAACATCCTCACAAACAAGTACTGATGAACTATAGAGCTGGATAAGTAGATGGTGAGACAGACTGAAAACTTGCTATAAGGCTGTGTCCAAAGGGTTGTGATCAGTGTCATGCAGTCTGGCTGCAGGCTAGTGATCAGACGTGCCCCAGGGCTCAGCACTGGATGCAGTAGTGTGTCTGTGACCTGTGACCTTCACAATAGAGCAGAGTAAGTTCTCTTACCCTCAGTAAGTTCTCAGATGATACAAAACTGAAAGGAGTGACTGATACACCGAGTGGTTGTCCCAGCATTCAGAGAGACCTGGACATGGTTGGAGAAATGGCCAGAAAGAAACCTCATGAAGTTCAGTAAAGGTAAATGCAAGCTCCTGCACATGGTGAGAAATCAGCACACAGTGGGGTTAGCTGACTGGGAAGCAGCTTTGCAGAAAAGGATCTGGGAATTCCTGGCAAATGACAAATTGAATATGAGGCAGCAACGTGCCCTCACACCCTCATGGCAAAGGTGGCCAACAGCCTTTTAGGTTGCATTAGGCAGAAAGCTGCCAGTAGGCCAAGGGAAGTGATCCTTCCCCTCTACTCTGCACTGGTCAGGCCATGTATCCAGTTTGGGCTCCCCTGCATGAGAAGTGTGTGGATTTACTGGTGCAAGTAGGAAAGAAACAGTAAGGTAAGGAACTGAAGCATCTTTCATACAAGGAGAGGCTGTGAGCACTGGGACTGTTCAGCCTGGTGAAGAAAAGGTTCAGGGGGACCTTGTCTTTTTTTTTTTTTCCTTTATTTTTCCTTTTTATTTTTTTTAATGTACAGTGAATGTGGTCAAAAATTGGAACAAGTTTCCCAGAGGTGGCAAAGCCTCTCTCTTTGGGACATATTCAAAGGCCAACTGGGCAATGTCCTTAGTAACTTGCTGTAGTTGACCCTGCTTTGAGCTGGGCACTGATGATCACCAGAGCTGCCTCCCAGTCTCCACTATTCTGTGACTGTGTGACAAGCAGTGAGATTTCAGTATGAAAGAAGAAGATGGAGGCTGAATGTTACAGCTGATTCCCCTACAAGCGGCTTTGGAGAGGCAGGTAGGTTCTACCCTGCCTTGCAGTACAATGAATCCTTTCCTCCTGGAAGGGACTCCTTGGGCTTAGAAAGTTAAAACAGACTTCAGGTTGCTCTGTCTTGTGCTGTTGATAAGGTCTAAAGGCCTCCACATCCAAAGACTTCCTTCTTCTCCCTCACTCCAGTTTGTGGGGTGTGTGGTTCAAGGAGCTGGCAGCTTCAGGGCCAGCTCTGCAGGAGTGAGCTGCAGGATGCTGCTGATCCATTTTCACATAAAGGCTTTAGAGTCTGTGGCTTTTGATATTTCAAACTCATCCAGACAGTGCTTGAGCAGCTGTGACGTAAAACATCTCTCTGGGGCCAAAACAAGCTAGTACAGTTCTTCCTAGCAATTATACCATGCACTGTAACTCACAAGATCAAAATCAGTTGTGCACACAGCAGAAATCACATAAAGGATTAATGCTGACTGCACAAAGATCTTCAGCATTGTTTTACAAGTCTGTGGTTTCTTGTGGGCAGATCTATGACACAGACATCAGACTTACCACACTCCCCAGCAAGCTGGATCTAAATTCTGCCCCCATACCCCCTGAGTTCTTTATTGTGCTGCTGCATCTGACTGCATATTCTAGGGCAGGACGTTCCTCATTTAAAACACAGATGTCTCAAATGAGTTTCCATACAGAATGCAGGATTAAATGTAATAAAAGACTTCTTTTTTATAATTCAGTATAAGAAATTAAGCAATTAAACTTATTAAAACATAACATTATAACATTATATGGTGGGGGGGCTCGAACTAGATGATCTCTAAGGTCCCTTTGAACCCAAACCATTCTGTGATTCTGTGATTCTGTACCAAAGCAAACTAAACGCTGTCCTCCATGTTGGAGCTGGAGATGTGCAGAAAGTACACATTCCTGAATTCTTTAAACCTAATATTTAAAAAATTAGGTTACAGAGAATTCAGCTTGTATCTGGCTCCTCTTTCTTGTCATGAACAATAAACCACAGTAAATCCACAATTTGAAAAGCTGACACCAGCTCACAGGAAATCCTGCTTTTGAAGGCATCCGCTTTGACCAGACAGGAAACATTGGCTTCACAAAATGCTTTGTTAAATAGCTCATATGTAATGGTTAATCAAAAAGACAGTGAGAAAGCTCTGAGTGCTTCTCTTTCACAACACCACAACACCATATATATATCATAGTGCCATTTCTTTGTGTGCCTCATCAGATAGGCCCAGTTTGCAACATGCCCATGGGTTAAACTTAAGCAAAGCATCCATTTCTGGTTTGCATGTTTGCTTATTGGGGGAGTGGGGGGATGGGGATGGTGGTGTTTGCTGCTGTGTTTTGGTTATCTCAGACTCAAGACTTCCCATGAAAATCCAGAAATACAATTAACAACAAATAAACTCATCTGATCAGAACAGCACACATACTTTTTATTGTATACATTTCCACACTGTACTGTACTGCTCCTGTCTTTTCACCTCATCTTGAAGACGGGTTGTTGTGAAGAGCTGAAAGCTGCAGCGCACCCGTGTACATGCAAGATGCTATTGGTATAATAAAGAAAGGAACAGCTGGTCATGAGCTAAATCTGCTACAAATTGTTACAATGATCCTGCTGAAAAGAAATGAAAAATTTCTCCAGTGGCAAGAGCTCTGCTGCAGCCTTTCCACATTAAAATATTCATTTCTTACCAACCCAGCCCCATGCGTCGCCAAGTACTGAATTTTGCAGTACTAGTCATAGAAAACTGTTCAAACTATTGCTGCTCGCTCTGACGCTGAATTGCTTCTGTAAAGCTACCTGGAAGGTGAGAGCATCCACTTCGTTACAGTCACCCATTCAAGTACAACTTAAATGCAAAAGAGGATAATAATTGAGAGAGATCCAGATCTACTGCACATAAAAGAGCAGTAGAAATAGCAATGACTGAAAGTCTTCAGCCACTATTTAATGGGCCAACAAGAAACTCCAGACACAGCTTTGGAGAGAGACACCCTGGGCTTTGTAACAGATAAAAGGGGGGGAAGGAGCAGGAGGATTTGGGATGTTCCAGGTGGGCCTGTGCAAAACCTGTTGAGGAACATTTAGGGGAAGGGGAGTGACAGAGAGGAGGGGATGGGCCACGTGTGAGCAGTTGCTGATGGTGTGTAAGCCCTTGTCTGACCCAGGCCTGCCCCGATCACCACAGTAGGTCCTGGCTCCTCATTAAACCCTTTCTTTGCTCTCTCCCTGCAACCTCAGTCTCTGCCTTGTGTGTGCCGGTGCTGTAAGGATGAGGTGCCAGCACCAAGGGGCACCCTGCATGTGGAGCCAGCTCTGGAGCCGGAGGGGCACAGGACCTCAGTGTGGTGCCAGGCGCTGGGGTGGGTGAGGGACTCAGCCCAGTGCTGGGGTCGGGATCGTGTCTGTGTGTCCTGACCATGGCTGCTGGGGCACCAGGGCAAGGGAGTGATGAGTGATGAGTGTGGGGCTCAGCAGCTGGAGCAGGACTGGGGGTCACAGTCCATGTGTTGGTGCTGGGGGGAGAGTGCCCGTGTCTTCTCCAGCTCATGTGTGCAGTTCCAATTCCATGGCAAGCTCCAAGCTGCACTAGCCGGGGAGCAGGAGGCCCTGGGGCTGGGCAGGGGACCAGGTGGGCACAAGGTCACTACTGATGTTTGGAGGGAGCCCCGTAAGTGTGGGATTCCTGTGAGATGAGTGTCTGCATGGCTGGTGAGCACTGAGCTGGACCCTTTGGTGAGTAGAGGGCCTGTGAGGCGAGTTAAAGGGGCTGGGATCTGGGCAGGGAGTCAGATGGAGAGGTGCTGTGCTGGCACTCAGGGGATCCATGACTCTGTGTGTGGCATGGGTAGAAATAGCTGCACACCCAAGCAAAGCAAAAAGTTTTTTCAGCACTTCCCACCAGCCAACAGATGTCTGGCAAATAGCAGGAAAGATGGGCTAAGCACACAGATGGTTGCTTGGCAAGACAAATGCCATAGCCACAAAGGCCGCTCCTTCCTCCTCCTTTCCCTGATAGTGGTGGTGTTCCCTCTATTGCTTCTCACCCTTTCTATCCCTGCCCTTTAATACATGTCCCCAGAGGCACTGGTAGCCTGGCTGAGGGGCTCAGCCGTGTCCTGCGGTGGGTCCCTTGCAGAGCAAGCAGCCTCTAGTCTGTTCCCACAGAGACCATCCCTGCAGCCCCCCACAGCCCACAGCCTGCCACAAGCACCCAGCACAGTTACACACTGTACCCAGCGCATAAGGGGCATCATCTTTACCAAGTCTTGGGAAACGGGAGAGGTGCCTGAGGACTGGAGGAAAGCAAATGTCACTCCAGTCTTCAAAAAGGGCAAGAAGGAGGACCCGGGTAACTATAGACCAGTCAGCCTCACCTCCATCCCTGGGAAAGTGATGGAACACCTTATCCTTGGTGCCATCTTAAGGCATGTCAAGGATAAGAGGGTTATGAGGGGCAGTCAACATGGCTTTACCAAGGGGAAGTCATGCTTGACCAACCTCATAGCCCTTTATGAGGAAATAACGTTGTGGATGGATGATGGCAGAGCGGTGGACGTGGTCTACCTTGACTTCAGCAAAGCATTTGACAGAGTCTCCCACAGCATCCTCATAGCTAAACTGAGGAAGTGTGGCCTGGATGATCAGGTAGTGAGGTGGACTGCGAACTGGCTGAAGGAGAGAAGCCAGAGAGTTGTAATCTATGGGGCGGAGTCCAGTTGGAGGCCTGTATCTAGTGGAGTGCCTCAAGGGTCAGTACTGGGGCCAGTATTATTTAATATATTCATCAATGATTTAGATGAGGGAATTGAGTGTACTGTCAGCAAGTTTGCTGATGACACTAAGCTGGGAGGAGTGGCTGACACGCCAGAAGGCTGTGCTGTCATCCAGCGGGACCTGGACAGGCTGGAGAGTTGGGCAGGGAGAAACTTGATGAAATATAACAAGGGAAAGTGTAGAGTCCTGCATCTGGGCAGGAACAACCCCAGGTTCCAATATAGGTTGGGGAACGACCTGTTAGAGAGTAGTGTAGGGGAGAGGGACCTGGGGGTCCTAGTGGACGGCAGGATGACCATGAGCCAACACTGTGCCCTTGTGGCCAAGAAGGCCAATGGCATCCTGGGGTGTATTAGGAGGGGGGTGGTCAGTAGGTCGAGAGAGGTCCTCCTTCCCCTCTACTCTGCCCTGGTGAGACCGCATCTGGAATATTGTGTCCAGTTCTGGGCCCCTCAGTTCAAGAAGGACAGGGACCTGCTGGAGAGAGTCCAGCGCAGGGCAACTGAGATGATTAAGGGAGTGGAGCATCTCCCTTACGAGGAAAGGCTGAGGGAGCTGGGTCTCTATAGTTTGGAGAAGAGGAGACTGCGGGGTGACCTTATTAGTGTATATAAATATATGAAGGGGGAGTGTCACGAGGATGGAGCCAGGCTCTTCTCAGTGGCAAACTATGATAGGACAAGGGGTAATGGGTACAAACTGGAACACAAGAGGTTCCACTTAAACTTGAGAAGAAACTTCTTCTCAGTGAGGGTGACGGAACACTGGAACAGGCTGCCCAGGGAGGTTGTGGAGTCTCCTTCTCTGGAGACATTCAAGGCCCGCCTGGACACATTCCTGTGTAACCTTATCTAGGTGTTCCTGCTCTGGCAGGGGGATTGGACTGGATGATCTTTTGAGGTCCCTTCCAATCTCTAGCATACTGTGATACTGTGATACTGTGATACATGCAGCTGCAGACACCAGCTTCCATCACTGCGGCAGCTGGGGTTGCACCACAGGCACTACCTGCCCTGCCCTGTGCATTGCAGCAATGCAGCTTCCTATTCTTAAGAGCTCAATTTGGAAAGATGGTGTTATTTCTTTTCTATATGCATTCTGTCAGAGGGTTGCAGGGGAAGGTTTTGGGGTTTCTCTGGTCCTGTTGGTATTTCACAGTGATTTCTACTTTGTAAGGCTCTGTTTTTACCTCCCATCACTTAACCTTTACTTGCCTGCTTAACACCTAACATTTAAAACTGACATTCTTTCAACTTTTTCTTTTCTTTTCTTTTTTAAATAAATTGGTGTCATCTGTAACCACATTATGTGGGTCACGTCTTTTAAAGCCATAGCATTGGCTGTTTGGTTTCTTGTTGTGGTGTCCCCTCCCCATTCAGGACTGCAGCCACGTTACTTCCTGAGGTGGTGGACCTGTGTGCAGGTGTGTTGGGCAAGGGACAGCAGGAGACATGGAGTGAATTGGAATGGATAATAATCAAGACACCTCTGTCTGGTAGTGAAGTTTTCACCTGAACTGCTATAGACAGGAACAGAGACTTTTATGAATGTGAAATCCTGTGTTGTTTTTTCTGAAACTGTCATGCACCAAGGATGAGGGGTGATGGTTTTAAACTAAAAGAGGGGAAATTCAGGCTGGATGTGGGGAAGAAACTCTTTACAATGAGGGTGGTAAAATACTGGAACAGGTTGTCCAAAGAGGTTCTTCCAAGTAAGAAACATAAACCCACCTTAAAAATGGTAAAAATGAAGAGCTGTAGAACTACAGGACAGTCAGATGTAAGGAAGAAGTTCTTCCCTGTGAGGGTGGTGAGACACTGGCAGAGGGTGCCCAGAGAAGCTCTGGCTGCCCCATCCCTGGCAGTGTTCAGGGATGTGCTGGACAGAGCTTGGAGCAACCTGGTCTAGTGTGAGGTGTCCCTGCCCGTGGCAGGGGGTTGGAACTGGATGAGGTTTAAGGTCTCTTCCGACCCAAACCATGCTGTGATTTTGATTCTATTTCAAGTTACTACAAACTTATCACTAGTAAAGCAAACTTATCGATAATAGAACAGCATATACTCTTATGGCAGATTACTTATATGCATAAAAAGGCACGTTCATCGTATTACCACTACCAAGCTCAGCAAACCAATCCCACACATGGGAGGCCAAATGCATCCCACAAGTGGGACCAAATCAGACCAATCACACAAGTGGGACAAATAAAACAACAGACAGAGGCTCACTTCAGAGATGATCCATGGCATAAATGGGAGCCAATGAGGCATCCCTGGCAGTGGTCCAGTAACTCGTCAGGAGGTCACATAGAAAAGCTCATGCAGGGAGTTCAGCCTGCTCAGGACAAGGAAGAGTACATGCAGCAGCATGGGAAGTTTGCAGAGGCTCCAGTTTGAGTCAAAAATAAGTCAGTTTTGTATCACAGAGACATACATGGGCGCAGGACACCACCACCTGGAGCAGCCAAAAGAGGCAGCTAGTTTCTATTTTTCACTTGGAGCAGCCCACAGATGAGAATGTTTTCTCTTCTCTCAAAAGAGTTTTTGTTTTTCCAGACAGTTTCCCTGTTCTTGCAGTTAGAGCAGCCACTGGCAGTTACCAATTCTCACTTTCCCAGGATGTTTTCCCCTTTTGACAGACTATTTTTCAGCTTTCCAGATGATAAGTTTCTGTTACAATCCCTTGTTGCTGTTGCACTTGTTGATGGTATCTCAGGCTGTCACGGTCCCTCAGTGCCCACCTGCACTTCAAAGGTGCCAGCTGTGCTTCTCAAGGATGCTCCTTGTTTCCAGGCCTTGTTCCCAGGCTGGCAGGCATTGTCTCTGTTGGTATTTCAGCAGACATCTTCTTCTGTTTAGTATTTTCCCCCTTATAAATAGGTTGTTGTTATGGCTGTTCGCATTGAGAAAGAAATGTGCATTTTTGAGAGAAGTCCTAAACTTACAGTGTGATTTGGTGCAGCCAGCTCTGAACCCTGAAGCTGGTTGTGAAACTTCTCTAAGAAATTTTTATCTCTGTTATAACAGAACTTGAAACACAAATTCTGCCAGTTTCAGAGCTGAGCTGGAACAGAGGAGGAGGGAGAGTGACCAGTTCCTAGAGTTGTACTCTGGTACACCAGCTCCTATGCTGGGACACCCAACACCTAGGTTTTCTTCATTGTTTTTGAAACAAGGGTTATGGATTAATGAGCAGGACCCAGATGTGGCTGCCCTTGCCCTATAAAATCATTTTAATGTTTTTATATATAGAAGTCAAAAAACCTGGTGAGTGTTTGATTTGCATTACCTGTCTTACATGCAGTGTGCTTCAGGATGTGCAGAAAACAACAGGGGCACTAAGCTGTCATCACATAGGAACCTCCTTTAGCACCCAGGAACTTAAATAAATACTGACATGTAATACAGTGAATAAACATTGTTCTGACCACAGTTGTTCTCAGAATTATGATGCTTCCTTTCTTCAAGCCTCAGAGATATTGTTACCAATTCCAAAATCTTGCTGAGAAGCTTCCGTACAACTACACTCAAGTTTTTAACATCTGCATATTGCATGTTGCATAAATCATTATGATCTGCAAGTAATTGCAAGAGTTTTCCAGGCTGCATGCACATGTATGGGACGGAAAACCATCTGGAAATCACGGATTTTCAAACCGTGTTCACAACACAGCTGCTAGCAGAAGCCATGTTAATACTGACCTTGATGTGAAGTTCTGTGCCTGTCTTCCCATAGTTTTCTCTTTCTAGTTTTAGAATTTTCCTTTCTCTCATTTTGGTTTTGGTGATGAACAGCAGTAACCACAGGCATTCTCTGGTTATTATTAACATAAGCATCAAGATTTTGAGTTCCTGTGTCCACAGAAGGACACAAATGACAATGTCATGTATTCTTGCCTGGTCACAAAACATACCTTTGATAGCATGCCACAGAACTCCAAGTCTTGAGTGAAGTAAAATAACCCTGTCACTATTTTCATCCTTTACATTTTCCTAGACCTGCTCTCTGGAGAAGAAGAAGGAAGATAAGATTAAAGGCCTGAGATGGGCAACTGATGCTGCAAGAAGACTACAGTTGTGGTAAGCACACTTGGAGACATGCACCACAATTACCTTGCAGATAGGATATAATAACAGGACTATCAGCAATGCGTCTTGCTGCTATCAGGTACCAGACGAGCACTGAGCAATCTCACTTCAAAATACCACCATAGAGGCATTTTCAATACACAAACCAACAGATGCCTACAGGCCACAAATAGACCATCTGGAGTATCCCAACATTCATGCTCACACTGTGCCAGCCTGAATGACAAGCATGGATAGCAAGCAATCACCAGGTATCACAACCCCCTTCTTGTCACAAATAGTGCTTCATTTCAGGTCCCATCTTCTGCCAAAATGAAGCCAACCATGGCTGAAAAGACAAATTTGGGCACTGGTTACATCATTATCTATAAGCACAATCCAGACCTGCTTCCAGTGTACCTGTCCTTCACCAATCCTCCCTGCCACCATCACCAGGAACCCCAGTTACAGGGCAAGATCCCAGTGCAGGCAAGTGCTTTGGCCAATGTGAGGCAACTTGGCAGCTTTACCTCTGGAATGAAAAGCAGGCTCTGTAACAGGCAGCAAGATAACCTACACTGGAATTACTGGGTGGTGTCTGGCAAAAAATAAACTATCAGCAAGGGGACTATTTTTCTCATTTAATTTCTTCTGACTTAGTTCCCAGATTTTCACAGAAGAGAGCTCTTTCAAACACTTTTTTCCTTACCTTTGCCACGTAAAGTAGATCACTGAGTAATCACAAGGCTGTACTGTAGCCACAGAACTCTGGATGTGCCCCGAGTCAGAAGAAACATACAGCTCCTCTCGCTGAAGAGATAATTCTCATGTTTGCATTCAGCAGCTCTTGCAAACAAAAGTTGTTTTAATTAACATGAATCACACTAGCACCTCTTCCTACTTTGAATACTCCTGGAGGACTTAGTCATATCATAGCAAAAGTTGCCGTGAAGACAAAACATCCTAACAGGTGCTTGAACAAACAGATGAAGAAGTCAACTATTAGCAACTGAGTGAGAGCATTTTCCATATAATGTCCTGGTTTAAGTTCAGCACAAAGAACAATTCCAATGCAGGTATTGCTCTACAATCTTAAACCAGGCAACTGTGCTCAAAATCTCTGCTTTTTGAACAAATTCAACACCATCTTATCCTGACTACCTCGACATTACTACAGTGCAAGCTCTTCCAGGTCCTATTTTGATGTACCAGATTTGCCCTGGGCAGTGCACTGAAGGGCTATAGATGTCATTCCAGGAGGGAATGTATCCCACAGAGCAAACATGCATTGTGTTATTAATGATGAAATAGGGAAAGGATTAAGTCTGCAGTGCCTGGCAGGAAGCAGGAAGAAAGGTGCAGCATGGGTCTCACGACAGGGCTTGGTTTTCTGCTGCCGTCTTAATACCACCCAGTATGGGAATAACAAGCTCCCTGATAAGCAGATCCAGCACCTTTGGAAGGTACTGGATGTAGGCAAGGGTCATCCTGTTGCAGCAAGAAGACACAGTAATTTCTTCCTCTGCCACAATATCTGTTCAACTTCTTTAATCCTAACTGTGCTCTTTGCTTCCTATGTAAACAGTTCTTTTGCTCTTAAACCCTGGATGCTGACATCTTCTACTAAAAACTGCTCCAGGAAGGAAAACTTAAAATATAGCATGGACAGAAATCACTCCTTGACTCATGTGTAAAAATTTACATTCTAATCTAAACAGAATGATAAATATTTCATAACATGCCTTGTTGGCAGGCTCAAGCTTAGCACTACTGAACACTGCTTCCTTACACCATAGGCCTGCTGTAAGTTTCTCAAAGTCAGTAGTTACTGTAAGTGAAGCAGAGGGTAAAGAATGGAAGGAGAGGGTGAAGTGAGTTGGTTTGGTTGTAAGAGATGTTTGTATTGACCAAGTTAATCAATATATGACAAAATTACATGTTTCCTATTTACCCTTTTTTTACACTTCAGGATGGAAATTCACACTCAAGGTTGAACAGAGGTATTTGTAAAGGAGCAATTTCTGTGAATACAGTGTCCTGGGTAATAAAGCAGGATGTGCTCAGAAAGCTGGCCAGCTGTCTCACTCCCCACGCATGCTTCCATATCTGACAAGATAACAATTATAAATACCACCATAGAGGCATTTTCAATACACGGAAAGAAATCTCTAACACAGGACACCTAAAAAAAACCAAAAACCAAACCAAACCAAACCAAACCAAAACACAAAACCACAAAAAAACCCATCCCCCCCAAAAAAAAACCAAAAACAAAACAAAAAACCCACAAAAGAAAGAAACAAACCAAACCAAAACAACAACAACAAAACCCCCAAAAACAAACCCCCAGCATTCTACATAAAACTGCAGCAGGAAGAAGAGGTTTGAAATAACAACCAGCCACTCACTTGCCAGCAAAGGCTAAGCCTCGCCACTCACACTTCATGATCTGCAAGCTCACCCCAGTCTTACGAGCTCAGAAACAAGTTCAGGATGATCTTTAAATCTATGGCCTCTAACAGGAACAGGAAAAAAAGCAGTGCTGGGTAAGAAATATTTATCAAACCCAAGAAGTAAGAAGGAAGATCCATAAGTTGTGACACTCTTGGGAGTCCAGCAATTTTCGCTTCAGCTTTAAAGGAGACTCTATGGGATGCAGGATCTACAGATGCATCACCTTTACTAAGATCCAACACTTCAAGTCCTTATTGTTTTACCTGATATGATATGGTATTTCACATGCCAATTGCATCCACATCAAATTTGCTCTAAACATACAGAAGCACTCAGGAGAAAACAGCATGGTTGTGCTTTCCACACTGCATTTCTTCATCTGCTGCTTACTGGCTGCTTACATAAAGCTCAGCCACAAGGCAGGGTGCTTGCAACAAACCAGCAACCACCAAACTTGGTTTTAAAGATGCTATAAAAGCAGCTATACAGCACAGCAGGATTTCAGTAATGATTTTCAGAGCAAATGATTCATAACTGATGTGTATCCCATCACTTACAGCAACAAGGCTGGGGTCAGATGCCATTCCAACATTAGACCATCAAGAGCAGTGACTAATTTGCAATAGAGGATCATACTAGATTACCAACACTTCTAACATGAGCTGCAAAGCCACTGTGGATAAGACACGACAGGCATTCAGGAAGCATTCTCTAAGTGTATATCACTTGGCCTGAAAAAATAGGTACTTGTCAGTCCCAAATGATTTAATGACACCTTGGCAGTGTTTTCCAAGTGTTCTTTTTTTACCTGATATCTCTCTGTCCTGAGTCAGACTCCAAACTGTGCTGCCATTACAGATCTGAAAAGTCACCTATAGCCACACACACCTTTCATGTTGTGTGCACATCTTAAAGGCAAGACTATGATCTTTTCTCTTGGTTTCACAAGGCTACATTGGCCAAAGGCAGCTATTTCTCTCCAGCCATTAACTGTATCTAGCAGTTTTTATAATCTTTGAACAGAAAAAGCTACTGCCACACAGAACGGGGCAAGCACACATTTTGTCTCCAGTATTTAAAAAATACTAGTTACAGCTACCCTGCTAAACCTTTCAAAGCTTTTCTGCACAACTCTGCCTCAGACGTGTTTATTTTAACCACCTCTCCAGAGGATAAGGCCTTCAAGCCTTCTGCCTTCACTACTTCTTTTGGAACAAATTGCAGAAATGTGATTATTTTAATATGCAGAAGTCCAGTCATGGACTATACCAAGCATGTTTCCTGGACATCTTTGCCTTCCTGGTATGTTTTGTACACAAATCCTTCATTACACTCACAGGATTGCTGATGTCATGCAAAATAAGAGTTACTGTATTTTTGTGTGTGATGTTAAATGAAGAAAAATTTTGGTATAGTACTCAAGCCACTGTTGCTAAAATTCAGTGATGGCAGCTCAGGCTGGCTTGCTGCATACTCCTATGAGACTCTTGGGAACAAGATCTGCAGGGGAGAACCGTAAGAAAAAGAGAAATGAAAATAAGCTTCCAAGGGCAAAAATAGGACATCCCTACACCCCTACACCCATAAAGGGAAATACAGCATCCTGCAGGGGATGGGATTTGAGATAAAATTATTATAATCCAAACCAATTTACAATAAGAAAACCAAAACAGCGTTCATTAATGGCTGGGAAAAAAATCACTGGGTAGCAAGCTCTAAGCCACAAAAGACTCAAACATTTTTATGACCATCACCAAACTAGAAATGTTTTGCATATGAATTACCAGTTTTACACACTGAGTAGAAACCTACCAATGGCCTAAAGGGTTGGTTATAAAAGACTCCACCGGATCAGTATACATGTGGGATAACCCAGAAAGAGAAACAGGAATATCTCAATTTTTACAGCAGTTTAAATGTGGCAAGCTTCATCTGAAAGCTCAAAGCATATTAGAAGACTACAGCTACTACTGTTATCTGAAATGTATGACTCACTACACATGGAGTTGTTTTAATGCTGTTCAGATTCACAGTTGCATCCAAATAAAATCAGATGTACAGGTAAGTCCTCCTCTAGCCTCACAACATTAATCCTTAATTTTAAGGTAGATGACCAGAGGTCAGATATGGTAAGACCAGTCAGTCCTGGCACACAGCTGACTGCAGCAACTATAGGGAAACAGGGTAAACACTAGCCCGTGGGAAGGGCTCAGTTGCTACATTGCTGCCTGTTTCTTGGATCAGAAGCCATGGCTGGCATTCTTCCTGAACTTGTGTGAAGTAAAGGCACCCATAACCCTGTAACAAGGGTTATTTTGACATCCCTTTGTTCTGACATCTGAAAAACTTCCCCTGCCTTAGTGAGAGCAACTGCTGCAGTGAAGCATGACTGATCCTTGTTATTAAGATGCCACCTCGAAGCAGCTCTGACAGCAAGGACTGCTCCAGCAAAGACACATAAAGAGCAAAATACGCAGGGTGATGACAGCAGGGGAAAGCAAACCAGATCCAAAGTACTGGTGAAAAATCAGAAATAAGCTAGTAAGGTAAATGAGCTTCTAACTTCTAACCTACAGCTATAACATGTTTTGTGTGAAGCTATGCTGACACAGCAACAGAAGAGCATCACCACTACTGTAAAACACAACGTAAAATGCGTCTTGGAGAAGTGGATGATCATGGGGGCTGTTTAAATCAAGCCACCTCCTTCTTTTGTCATACGCAGAAAGACCTGTTAAAGCATGCTATAAATACATGTCCTGGTTTCTGATGATCGCTGCAACACAAGACTAATGTGAAAAAAAATGAGCACTTTTTTGTGTCTTGGGAGAGTTGGGGGATGGTGGTATGTTTGTGAATTATTGCTATTTCTTGGTGGTGCAGTACCCGCTATAAATAAAACCACAAGCTGTTGGAGGGAGCATAAACAAAGGCACTGTCAGTCCCATGACTGAACTGCAGCCCCCACCAAAAAGCAATACTGTGATCACAGAAAAGCAAGTAAGAGCACTGTATTATCTTTCTTCTGTGTGTTTAAATGGGAATCCTTTGCTATATGACCACTGTAGCAGGAAAAAAGATTTATGGAGGCTTAGAGAGTTCAAAAAGACTTAAAAAGGTAATGGTTTATCTGTAGCTTCAGGAAGATTCCAAGCATGGTGAAGCCAAACCACAGCACAAGTAGTTAGTATATGTCCATCCTGCTTGTTGTCACTTTTTGAACCATAACATTTTTTTCTCTCTGCCTGCACTAGACAGAACCCTAGGAGAGCTGCTGGTGTTAATTCACTTAATCTAATTTTAGATTGGGTCATTTCCAAACATATATAAGCTAACCTGGGGAAAAGGCAATCAAAGATAAGAATGCTTTCATTGAGAATCAAGACACTTAATTGAAAGGAAATTAAATCTGGACCTTATCATACAGCAGGAGAATGTCCTTCTGTGGGTAAACTCATAAGCAGGGTCTTGGCACAGGTTTGTTCACTGAGGAAACTGAAGCAGATATTTTGTTAGAGGCTGTGAGATGCTCAGCATCCTGATATTCCCCTGATCAGAGTTTTGATAACAGAAACAAAATATGAGGATTTGTGTAAAGCAGAAAATCGCTTTCTGTGATGCAGCAAGATAGGGAGCTCTGAGAACAGTGATGCATTTGTCACATTTACATCTCCATTTAACAATGCTCCCTGTGAACCACTGTGCATTATTCATCAGGTCTGCAGCAGCACTATGGCTTCAAGTACCTCTGATATTTTATAAAGTTTGGATGCTCATGAAAATCAATGACCAAGTATTTTCAGATAAGGTTTGTGCAGCTTATGTTATAAAATATAAATATTGAACAAGCAAAACTCACACTTTTTTGGTTAAAGACACTTGCCCCTCTCCTATTAAACACTGAAGACATCCAGGTGTATTTCCACTGGGACTTCAACCATCAGTTATCCTAGGGCAAGTCTTATCATAGGCACTACTAACTTTTCTGCAGTAGCACTGGCACAGCCACAGCCTGCTCATAACCTGAAAAGTCAAATCATGTGCACTCACGTAAATCACCAGTGCAACAAGCCCAGGAATCTTTAGTGGAATCAAGTCTGGAACTCACATTAAAGTGTATCCATTGATCAATGCACGGCATACAAAAAGCTTACAAGAAAATTGCATATACAAAATTCTTCATGCTATTATTTTAAGCTTAATCTTGAGTTCATATTCAGCAGCTCACTGGGCACAAATTCATATCCTCCATATGATTACCAAAGTTATCTGTGCTGTTTATATGTGAGACCCTGAAGTAGCTCTGATATCATCAGTCTTCACAAAATGCTGCATACTGTCACCCTTGTCATAGAGTAGCTAAGACGGTAATGTCTACTATCCAGATCTTCAATGCAGAAGTCATACAGCAAAAGTGTCACCACAGAGATAAATGCAGTCTATGGTATACTCTTACCATAAAGCACACAACGTCACTATGAATGCTTATTCTCATCATATGTTATTTTTACTGTACACAAACCTTTCTTATGTGGTCTACTCTTAACATTTCCATACTGTTTTTACAGTAGCTATTGTAACCTTGGAGAGATGTCCTCAAAATACCAAAAGTAATTAACCCATTAATTAGCAACTCAAAAGAGGAGCACAGGAACAAATGACCTGCTCTGCTCAAAGGAATCATTGGTTAAAGGCCATCCCTGAGAAATTCAGGTCTGTAAGGGCTTTATCCTGAGCCAAGCATATGCCTTTTTTCTTGGAGTAGTACTCACTTGACCCCACAACTAGTACCGGGAAAGTACACCGTACACCCTACATGAAGACATATTACATTAATGTAACAACCTTCTGCATCCACAGATATGCACATTTCTGGTGTTTGTTTAATACAATACCCATTCTCCCATAGAAAGCTAGAGTCTAAAGCACTGGAAAAATCCCAGACATTTATTGAACTCTTAAAAGGCATGAACACAACTGTCTTGGTTAGGTCTTTAGTGAATGGACAGGAAACTACTCATTTGTACCACCTACTCTGTACACTTTTTCCTATACTTTATCTATAGCATATTCCCCAGGACATCTCCTCTTTCAAATACTCACATCCTCAACTGATGCAATTTCCTGAACAGAAAAA